>NC_134845.1:60231260-62731260 GCF_965363235.1 Mytilus galloprovincialis
ATTAAGTCTTTCCACTTTTCTGTGGAAAGACTTATTGTTTTTGTTCTGATTATTATTATTTTTTTTATTTTTTTCTTCCGCCAAATTTTGTTCTTGCGCAAAATGTTTGTTTCGCAATATGTCGCTTAGATATTTCTCATATAGTATCGTATAGTTTATGCGCTTTTAAATTTCACCCTGCTAAACGGAACCATTATCTATGTAAGAGTTATCTCCCTTTTCACTGTTTACCCTCTGTGTGCATCTCCTTCGTAACAAAACAAGATAGCGACAAATTTCTTTTAACAAATTGTTCGTTTCATCCTCAGTAATTTTTGGCGTATTTGGATCGAAGCGATTCGATGAAATTTTATAGGAGTTATCTACCTTTACAAAATAAATTTGTCGGTATGTTTGTTTAACTCATAAACAGTTAACCGTATAACCCTGGAATTTTTTATTTGAGTCCTCTAGGTCCCAACTTAGAAAATGAGGTCAAGGTCAAAGGTCAAGGTCAAGTTCTGAATTGTGATTTTTGCTTGTTTTTGCATTTTCTCCGACATTTTGAGAGGTACAGAGAAAAAACAAGTGGAAAATGTCAGTTTTTTTTGTAATGAAGATATTATACATTTAGTCTTATACAGTTTAATGGCATCTTATAGGAGTTGGTGCCCCTGAAATGTCTTGATATGAGGTTATTTGATTATAACTTCAACTAAGTTCATTATAAAGGCATTTGACCTTTAACAAAAGGTTAAGTGACAAATGACCTTGAAAAATGACTACAGGAAGTGACCTTGGGAAAACCGGAAGTAGCTTTTTTTGCAATTTTGTCATATAAAAAGTACTTAGAATCCATATATTTCGTCATATAGATAGATTAACTTTTTACTGACGACTATCCAAATTTCTTTGTTGTGGAAAGACTTTCAATTGTTCTCTGAACAATTGGTTTTTAATTATTAAGTCTTTTCACTTTTTTGTGAAAAGACTTATTGTATTTGTTCTGATTATTATTATTATTTTTTTTTTCCGCCACATTCTGAAATTTTTGTTTCGCAATATGTCGCTTAGATATTTTGTATATTGTATCGTATAGTTTATACGGTTTTAAATCTCACCCTGCTAAGACGAACAATTTTCTTTGTAAGAGTTATCTCCCTATTCACTGTTTATCATCTGTGTGCATCTCCTTCGTAACAAAAAAAGATATCGACAGAATTCTTTTTACAAATTGTTCGTTACATCCTCAGTAAATTTTGGCTAATTTGGATCGAAGCAATTCGATGAACTTTTATAGGAGTTATCTACCTTTACAAAATAAATTTGTCGGTTTGTTTTTATAACTCATAAACAGTTAACCGTATAACCCTGGAATGTTTTTATTTGCGACTCCTAGGTCCGAACTAAGAAAATGAGGTCAAGGTCAAAGGTCAAGGTCAAGTTCTCAATTGTGACTTTTGCTTGTTTTGGC
Source organism: Mytilus galloprovincialis (assembly GCF_965363235.1). Lineage (NCBI taxonomy): Eukaryota > Metazoa > Mollusca > Bivalvia > Mytilida > Mytilidae > Mytilus > Mytilus galloprovincialis. Next base: position 60,232,714 of record NC_134845.1, read on the forward strand.
ATTTTCTCCGACACTTTGAAAGATACATATAAAAGAACAAGTGCAAAATGTCTGCTTTATTGTAATGAAGATATGATACATTTAGTCTTATACAATTTAATGGCATCTTATAGGAGTTGGTGCCCCTGAAATGTCTTGATATGAGGTTATTTGATTATAACTTCAACTAAGTTCATTATAAAGGCATTTGACCTTTAACAAAAGGTTAGGTAACAAATGACCTTGAAAAATGACTACCGGAAGTGACCTTGGGAAAACCGGAAGTAGCTTTTTTTGCAATTTTCTCATATAAAAAGTACTTAGAATTCATATATTTAGTCATATAGATAGATAAACTGATTACCGACGACTAAAAATGTCTTCCATCAAACCGGAAGTGGCAAATTATCTCCCAATCTACATACAAAAGTATATAGAAACTATATATTTTTGGAATCAGTGTGAAAAAAGCTATCATATGAGACCAGAAGTGACATTCATTTCACCGGAAGTAGCATATTATCTCCCTTATATCACTCAAAAACATAATTAAACCATTATTAATCGCATCAGTATGAAGAAACTATCTTCTTATCCAAATTTCTTTGTTGTGGAAAGACTTTCAATTGTTCTCTGAACAATTGGTTTTTAATTTTTTTTTTTTTTTCTTCCGCCAAATTTTGTTCTTGCGCAAAATGTTTGTTTCGCAATATGTCGCTTAGATATTTCTCATATGGTATCGTATAGTTTATGCGCTTTTAAATTTCACCCTGCTAAGGCGAACCATTTTCTATGTAAGAGTTATCTCCCTTTTCACTGTTTACCCTCTGTGTGCATCTCCTTCGTAACAAAACAAGATAGCGACAAAATTCTTTTTACAAATTGTTCGTTACATCCTCAGTAATTTTTCGCGTATTTGGATCGAAGCGATTCGATGAAATTTTATAGGAGTTATCTACCTTTACAAAATAAATTTGTCGGTATGTTTATTTAACTCATAAACAGTTAACCGTATAAACCTGGAATGTTTTTATTTGAGTCCCCTAGGTCCTTACTTAGAAAATGAGGTCAAGGTCAAAGGTCAAGGTCAAGTTCTCAATTGTGACTTTTGCTTGTTTTTGCATTTTCTCTGACACTTTGAGAGATACATATAAAAGAACAAGTGCAAAATGTCAGCTTTATTGTAGTGAAGATATGCTACATTTAGTCTTATACAATTAAATGGCATCTTATAGGAGTTGATGCCCCTGAAATGTCTTGATATGAGGTTATTTGATAATAACTTCAATTAAGTTCATTATAAAGACATTTGACCTTATACAAAAGGTTAAGTGACAAATGACCTTGAAAAATGGCTACCGGAAGTGACCTTGGGAAAACCGGAAGTAGCTTTTTTTGCAATGTTTTCAAATAAAAGTACTCAGAATCCAAATATTTTGTCATAAAGATACATGAACAGATAACTGAAGACTAAAAATGACTTCCAACAAACCGGAAGTGGCCAATTATCTCCAATTCTACATTCAAAAGTATATAGAAACTATATATTTTTGGAATCAGTGTGAAAGAAGCTATCATATGAGACCGAATGTGACATTCATTTGACCGGAAGTAGCATATTATCTCCCTTATATCACTGAAAAAGATAATTAAACCATTATTTATCGCATCAGTATGAAGAAACTACCTTCTTATCCAAATTTCTTTGGTGTGGAAAGACTTTCAATTGTTCTCTGAACAATTGGTTTTTAATTATTATTAGGTCTTTCCACCTTTCTGTGGAAAGACCTATTGTATTTCTTCTGATTATTATTATTTTTTTTTTTTTTTTTTTTTCTTCCGCCTAATTTTGATATTGCGACAAATGTTTGTTTCGCAATATGTCGCTTAGATATTTCTCATATTGTATCGTACAGTTTATGCGCTTTTACATTTCACCCTGCTAAGCCGAACACTTTTCTTTGTAAGAGTTATCTCCCTATTCACTGTTTATCATCAGAGTGCATCTCCTTCGTAACAAAAAAAGATAGCGACAAAATTCTTTTTACAAATTGTTCGTTACATCCTAAGGAAAATTTGGCTTCTTTGGATCGAAGCGATTCGATGAAATTTTATAGGAGTTATCTACCTTTACAAAATTATTTTCTCAATATGTGTTATTAACTAATAAACCGTCAACCATATAACCCTGGAATGTATTTATTTGAGATCCCTAGGCCCTTTATTAGAAAATGGGGTCAAGGTCAAAGGTCAAGGTCAAGTTCTAAATTCGGAATTTTCCATGTTTTTGCATTTTCTCCAACCCTTGAAAAGGTATATATTAAAGAACAAGTGCAAAATGATTGCTATATAGTTATGAAGATATTTTACATTTGGTCTGATACAAATAAATAGCATCTAATAGGAGTTAGTGCCCCTGAAATGTCTTGATATGAGGTTATTTGATTATAACTTCAACTAAGTCCATTTTAATGGCATTTGACCTTGTGCAAAAGTTTAGATGACAAATGACCTTGAAAAATGACTACCGGAAGTGACCTTGAGAAAACCGGAAGTAACCTTCTTTGCAATTTTTTCGTATAAAAGTACTCAAAATCCATATATTTTGTCATATAGATACATAAACTGATTACTGAAGACTAAAAATGACTTCCAACAAACCGGAAGTGACCATGTATCTCCCATTCTAAATACAAAAGTATATAGAAACTATATATTTTTGGAATCAGTGTGAAAGAAGCTGTCATATTAGACCGGAAGTGACATTCATTTCACCGGAAGTAGCATATTATCTCCTTTATATCACTTAAAGATATGATTAAACCATTATTTATCGTATCAGTATGAACAACTATCTTCTTATCAAAATTTCTTTGATATGGAAAGACCTTCAATTGTTCTCTGAACAATTGGTTTTTAATTATTTTTTTTTTTTTTTTTTTTTTCTTCCGCCTAATTTTGATATTGCGACAAATGTTTGTTTCGCAATATGTCGCTTAGATATTTCTCATATTGTATCGTACAGTTTATGCGCTTTTACATTTAACCCTGCTAAGCCGAACACTTTTCTTTGTAAGAGTTATCTCCCTATTCACTGTTTATCATCAGAGTGCATCTCCTTTGTAACAAAAAAAGATAGCGACAAAATTCTTTTTACAAATTGTTCGTTACATCCTAAGGAAAATTTGGCTTATTTGGAGCGAAGCAATTCGATGAAATTTTATAGTAGTTATCTACCTTTACAAAATTATTTTCTCAATATGTGTTATTAACTAATAAACCGTCAACCGTATAACCCTGGAATGTATTTATTTGAGATCCCTAGGCCCTTTATTAGAAAATGGGGTCAAGGTCAAAGGTCAAGGTCAAGTTCTAAATTCGGAATTTTCCATGTTTTTGCATTTTCTCCAACCCTTGAAAAGGTACATATTAAAGAACAAGTGCAAAATGATTGCTATATAGTTATGAAGATATGTTACATTTGGTCTGATACAATTAAATAGCATCTAATAGGAGTTAGTGCCCCTGAAATGTCTTGATATGAGGTTATTTGATTATAACTTCAACTAAGTGCATTTTAATGGCATTTGACCTTGTGCAAAAGGTTGGATGACAAATGACCTTGAAAAATGACTACCGGAAGTGACCTTTAGAAAACCGGAAGTAACCTTTTTTTGCAATTTTTTCGTATAAAAGTACTCAGAATCCATATATTTTGTCATATAGATACATAAACTGATTACTGAAGACTAAAAATGACTTCCAACAAACCGGAAGTGACCATGTATCTCCCATTCTAAATACAAAAGTATATAGAAACTATATATTTTTGGAATCAGTGTGAAAGAAGCTATCATATTAGACCGGAAGTGACATTCATTTCACCGGAAGTAGCATATTATCTCCTTTATATCACTTAGAAATATGATTAAACCATTATTTATCGTATCAGTATGAACAACTATCTTCTTATCAAAATTTCTTTGATATGGAAAGACCTTCAATTGTTCTCTGAACAATTGGTTTTTAATTATTAAGTCTTTCCACTTTTCTGTGGAAAGACTTATTGTTTTTGTTCTGATTATTATTATTATTATTATTATTATTTTTTTTTTTTCCGCCAACTTTTGTTCTTGCGATAAATGTTTGTTTCGCAATATGTCGCTTAGATATTTTTTATATTGTATCGTATAGTTTATGCGCTTTTAAATTTCACCCTGCTAAGACGAACCATTTTCTTTGTAAGAGTTATCTCCCTATTTACCGTTTATCATCAAAGCGTATCTCCTTCGTAACAAAAAAAGATAGCGACAAAATTCTTTTTACAAATTGTTCGTTACATCCTCAGGATTTTTTAGCGTATTTGGATTGAAGCGATTTGATGAAATTTTATAGGAGTTATCTACCTTTACGGAATAAATTTGTTCGTATGTTTTTTTATCTCATAAACCGTTAACCGTATAACCCTTGCATGTTTTTATTTGAGTCCCCTGGGTCCTTACTTAGAACATTAGGTCAAGGTCAAAGGTCAAGGTCAAGTTCTAAATTATGACTTTTGCTTGTTTTTGCATTTTTCCCCTTACTTTGAGAGATACATATAAAAGAACAAGTGCAAAATGTCCGCTTTATTGTAATGAAGATATGCTACATTTTGTCTTATACAATTAAATGGCATCTTATAGGAGTTGGTGCCCCTGAAATGTCCTGATATGAGGTTATTTGATTAAAACTTCAACTAAGTTCTTTACAAAGGCATTTGACCTTGTACAAAAGGTAAGGTGACAAATGACCTTGAAAATTGACAACCGGAAGTGACCTTGAGGAAACCGGAAATAGCTTTTTTTGCTATTTTTTCATATATAATTACTCAGAATCCTTATATTTTGTCATATAGATACATAAACTGATAACTGAAGACTAAAAATGACATCCAACAAACCGGAAGTGTCCAATTATCTCCCATTCTACATACAAGAGTATATAGAAACTATGTATTTTTGGAATCAGTGTGTAAGAAGCTATCATTTGAGACCGGAGGTGACATTCATTTCACCGGAAGTAGCATTTTATCTCCCTTACATCACTCAAAAATATAATTAAACCATTATTTATCGAATTAGTATGAAGAAACTATCTTCTTATCAAAATTTCTTTGATGTGGAAAGACTTTCAATTGTTCTCTGAACAATTGGTTTTTAATTTTTTTTTTTTTTTTTCCGCCAAATTTTGTTCTAGCGATAAATGTTTGTATCGCAATATGTCGCTTAGATTTTTTTCATATTGTATCGCATAGTTTATGCGCTTTTAAATTTCACCCTGCTAAGCCGAACCATTTTCTTTGTAAGAGTTATCTCCCTATTCACTGTTTGTCATGTGTGTGCATCTCCTTCGTAACAAAATAAGAAAGCGACAAAATTCTTTTTACAAATTGTTCGTTACATCCTCAGGAATTTTTGGCTAATTTGGATCGAAGCGATTCGATGAAATTTTATAGGAGTTATGTACCTTTACGGAATAAATTTGTCGGTATGTTTTTTTAACTCATTAACCGTTAACCGTATAACCCTGGAATGTTTTTATTTGAGTCCCCTGGGTCCTAACTTAGAAAATTAGGTCAAGGTCAAAGGTCAAGGTCATATTTTAGATTTTTATAAGTTTTTCATTTCCCTATAATTCTTGAACGGTTATAGATACAAAAAAATAAGCAGTGAAAAATGCTTGGTACTTTAAGGGGCAACTTTTTTCCATTATGACTATATTGATTTTACCATCATATAAGGGACATTACTCCCATCGATGGTTTTTAAAAAGCCATTTTTAGGCAAAACTCTTAAACAAAAGGTCCTTGACCCATAGGGTCTTTTGCAATGACCTTGTGGAGCAATGACCTTGACGAAGGTCACAAGGTCAAAGGTCAAGGTCATCAAATTATGTGGTTTTGGCACTATTTAAACAGTTTTATGAGTGTTTGAATTTCAACTAACCAACCAACCAACCAACCAATCAATCAATCAATCAATCAATCAATCAATCAATCAATCAATCAATCAATGTTTCCGTTTCATGTGTTTGATACGGGATTGAAGGTTTCTTTTTTTCCGCTTGTTTTAATTGAGCCTATCAAACGTGTTTAACCAACATGTTTAACCAACGTGTTTAACCAACCAACCAACCAACCAACCAACCAACCAATCAATCAATCAATCAATGCATGTTTCCGTTTCATGTGTTAAATACGGGATCCAAGATGGTTTTTTTCGCTCGTTTAAATTGAGCCTAACGTGTTTAACCAGCCAACGTGTTTAACCAACGTGTTTAACCAACGTGTTTAACCAACGTGTTTAACCAACCAACCAACCAACCAATCAATCAATCAATGCATGTTTCCGTTTCATGTGTTAAATATGGGATCCAAGATGTTTTTTTTCCGCTTGTTTAAATTGAGCCTATCTAACGTGTTTAACCAGCCAACGTGTTTAACCAACATGTTTAACCAACATGTTTAACCAACGTGTTTAACCAACCAACCAACCAACCAACCAACCAATCAACCAATCAATGCATGTTTCCGTTTCATGTGTTAAATACGGGATCCAAGATGTTTTTTTTTCGCTTGTTAAAATTGAGCCTATCAAACGTGTTTAAACTACGTGTTTAACCAGCATGTTTAACCAACGTGTTTAATCAACCAACCAACCAACCAACCAATAAATCAATGCATGTTTCCGTTTCATGTGTTAAATACGGGATCCAAGATGTTTTTTTTCGCTTGTTTAAATTGAGCCTCTCCAACGTGTTTAACCAGCCAACGTGTTTAACCAACGTGTTCAATCAACATGTTTAACTAACGTGTTTAACCAACCAACCAACCAATCAATCACTTAATGTATGTTTCCGTGTCATGCGTTTAATACGGGATGCAAGGTCTCTTGAGGTCTTTTTCCCCTTGTTCTAAGTGACCCTATCAAACGTGTTTAATCAACCAACCAACAAACCAACCAACCAATCAATCAACCAACTAATCAATCAATCAATATGTATGACTGTTTATTTATGACAGTTTATTGAAGGAACAAACTCTCAATTATTCAAGAAAATTTTTATTTTATTATTGTTCTTACGTCTCTTCTGAAAAAAAATCCACATATTCTTTGAAACTACAAGTCCAATCGACCTGAAAATTTGCAGTCAGCAGGGCATACATGTACTGAAGGTTCATAAAAAAACTTTTTGCAGATATCTCTCAAGACTTTTGCTAGAAAAAAGAAATGGCAATGCCGTAAAAATCGCTTGCTAGGTCCGTCAATCTCAGTAAAAACCTACAATAAAATGTCCGCTCCGAGATTGAAATACTAATCTGTGTTACAAACAGATGCTGAAAAATGGACATTATCAAAAAATAATCATTAAATGTGTTTTAAAGTTACACCGGATCGATTAAATCCAAAACATGCACTGCTGGTGAACTGTGATCAAAATGTCAATTTCCTACAATGACAAAAGAAATTACATTGTGTACATTCCATCTCTAGACTTGTTGTCTGTTCAAGGTCCCGACCTAAAAAGAAATTAAAAGACTAAGTTTTTCTTAATATAAACCCGCGTCACGTGATGTCTCCTCAATCTTGCGCGCGCGCTGTATCTAAAATAAAAGAAAAACTTTCCAAACTAAACATGACACTTCTCCGGTAACATAATAATATAGACCCCATACCAAAGCAAACAAACAAACAAATAAACAAATACCCCCCCCCCTTTTTCCAAATCAATCAATAAAAAAAAATCAATTATCCATTCATCAGAGGGGAAAGACTGCCTAACAATTGTTTTCAAAACAATTGCTTTATATTTATTATTATTTTTTTTTTTCCGCCAAATTTTGTTCTTGCGATAAATGTTTGTTTCGCAATATGTCGCTTAGATTTTTTTCATTTTGTATCGTATAGTTTATGCGCTTTTAAATTTCACCCTGCTAAGCCAAACCATTTTCTTTGTAAGAGTTATCTCCCTATTCACTGTTTGTCATGTGTGTGCATCTCCTTCGTAACAAAATAAGAAAGCGACAAAATTCTTTTTACAAATTGTTTGTTACATCCTCAGGAATTTTTGGCTAATTTGGATCGAAGCGATTCGATGAAATTTTATAGGAGTTATGTACCTTTACGGAATAAATTTGTCGGTATGTTTTTTTAACTCATAAACCGTTAACCGTATAACCCTGGAATGTTTTTATTTGAGTCCCCTGGGTCCTAACTTAGAAAATTAGGTCAAGGTCAAAGGTCAAGGTCATATTTTAGATTTTCATATGTCTTTGATTTCCCTATAATTCTTGAATGGTTATAGATACAGAAAATTTAAGCAGTGAAAAATGTTCAGTACTTCAAGGGGCAACTTTGTTACATTATGACTGTATTGGTTTTACCATTATGTAAGGGACATAACCCCCATTGATGGTTTATAAAAAGCCATTATTAGGCAAAACTCTTAAACAAAAGGTCCTTGACCCATAGGGTCTTTTGCAATGACATTGTGAAGCAATGACCTTGACAAAGGCCACAAGGTCAAAGGTCAAGGTCATGTACATATGTGATTTGGGGCACGACTTGAAGAATTTTATGTGTGTTTGCCAACCAACCAACCAACCAATCATGATCAATCAATAATGATCAATCAACAAATCATGATCATGATCAATCAACCAATCATGATCATGATTAATCAATCAATCAATCATGTTTCCGTCTCATGTGTTTAATATAGGGTTCAAGATCTCCTTTGTTTCTTTTTCGCTGTTTCAATTGACCCTTTCCAACGTGTTTAACCAACCAACCAACCAACCAACCAACCAATCAATCAATCAATCAATCAATCAATCAATCAATCAATCATGATCAATCAATCATGATCAATCAATCATGTTTCCGTCTCGTCTCGTGTGTTTAATATAGGGTCCAAGATCTTCTTTGTTTCTTTTTCGCTGTTTCAATTGGCCCTATCCAACGTGTTTAACCAACCAACCAACCAACCAACCAACCAACCAACCAACCAATCAATCAATCAATCAATCAATCAATCAATCAATCAATCAATCAATCATGATCAATCAATCAAGTTTCCGTCTCGTCTCGTGTGTTTAATATAGGGTCCAAGATCTTTTTTGTTTTTTTTTCGCTGTTTCAATTGGCCCTATCTAACGTGTTTAACCAACCAACCAACCAACCAACCAACCAACCAACCAACCAATCAATCAATCATGTTTTCGTCTCGTGTGTTTAATATAGGGTCCAAGATCTTTTTTGTTTCTTTTTCGCTGTTTGAATTGGCCCTATCCAACGTGTTTTACCAACCAACCAACTAATCAATAAATCAATCAATCAATCATGATCATGATCATGATCAATCAATCATGATCATGATCAATCAATCATGATCATGATCAATCAATCATGTTTCATGATCAATCAATCATGTTTCATGAAAAATTGAAATTTAATATTGTTCTTGCGTCACTTCTGAAAAAAAAATCCACATTTACTCTGAAACTACAAGTACAATCGACCTCAAAATTTGCAGTCAGCAGGGCATACATGTACTAAAAGTTTGTAAAAAAATTTGGTGCAGATATCTCCCAAAGCTTTTCCTAGAGAAAAAAAATTGCAATGCCGTAAAAATTGCTTGCTAGGTCCGTAAATTTCAGTAAAAGCCTACAATAAAATGTCCGCTCCGAGATTGAAATACTAATCTGTGTTACAAACAGGTGCTGAAAAATGTACATTATCAGAAAATAATCAATAAATGTGTTTTAAAGTTACACCGGATCAAATAAATCCAAATCATGCACTGTTTGTGAACTGCCATCAAAATGTCAATTTCCTACAATGACAAAAGAAATTACATTGTGTGCATTCCGTCTCTATACATGTTGTCTGTTCAAAGTCCCCACCTAAAAAGGAATAAAAAGACTATCTTTTCGTTATTATAAACCCGTGTCACGTGATGTGGCGCGCGCGCTGTACCTAAAATAAAAGAAAAACTTTCCAAACTAAACATGAAACTTCTCCGGTAACAATAATATAGACCCCATACAGAAACAAACAAACAAACAAACACCCCCCACCCCCAATTCAATTAATTTTAAAGGGGGAAAGACCCCCTACAATTGCTTTTTTAAAGCAATTGATTTATATTTATTATTTTTTTTCTTCCGCCAACTTTTTTTTCCTTCGCAGTTTTTTTGTTTCGCAAGATGTCGCTTAGACATATGGTACATGATATCAAACAGTTATTACGCTTTTGTAACTGACACCGCGTAACCAAAATCTTTTCAATGTAAGAGTTATCTCCCCGAACACTGTTTTTCTTGTGATCGCTTAATATTCGCAACCGTATAAGAAACCGACAAATTTATTTTACCAAATTGATCGATATATCCTCCGGATGATTTGATTTATTTTGACCGAAGCTATCCGGAGACTCCATATGAGAGTTATTTCCCCTTTTATATTTGATATAAGTGATATGCATTTTTAACTGGAAAACCATAAGTGTTAGAGGCCTAGGGTCTTTTGTTTTGATGTCCTTGGTCCAAAAAAATGAAAATGAGGTCAAGGTCAAAGGTCAAGGTCATGATTAAAATTTTGATTTTGGCTTGTTATCTCTTATTTTCGGAAATCATATAAGATATTGACAAAATATTTTCATAAAATTGTTAGTTACAACATGTAGTAACACATAAATTTTAGTCGAAAGGGTACGTCGACATTTGATGCGAGTTTTCCCCCTTTTTATATCTAATATCATACGTATGGTAATATAACTCATGAACAATATAAAGTAGAGGACTAGAGTCTTTTGATTTGAGGTCCTTGGTTTATGACCTTGAAATTGAGCTCAAGGTCATATGCTAATTAAACGTTCTAGATTTTGACCTTTGTTTTTACCTCATATGTACACATGATAAAGCCATGGGACTGTTTGCATTAAGTTGTAAGCAATGTGACTTTAAAAAACACATCCGGAAGTGACCTTTTGTAAACCGGAAGTAGCTATTTTTTGCACTAAATCAATGTAAAAGTATATAGAACCATATATTTTTGGAATCAGTGTCAAGTAAACTATCAAACAATACCGGAAGTAAACTTTTTAAACCGGAAGTAAAAGATTATCTCCCTTTTTTTTTCTTTTTTTTTTTATAGAAACCATATATTTTTGGAATAAGCGTTCAATAAGCTGTCATTTGACGCTTAAATTGACATTTAAAACCAAATTTTAATATTTTCATATACAAAAAAGTTCTTAACTGGTGGAAAGACCATCAATGGTTCTCTGAACGATTGGTTTTTAATTATTATTATTTTTTTTTCTTCTGCCAACTTTTTGTTCCTTCGCTGTTTTTTTGTGTGTCTTAAGATGTCGCTTAGATATATGGTATATGATATCGAACAATTAATACGCTTTTGAAACTGACACCGCGTAACAACTATCTTTTCCATATAAGAGTTATCTTCCCGAACACTGTTTTTCTTGTTATTACTTATATGTCGCAACCGTATAAGAAAATTTATTTTACCAAATTGCTCGTTATGTTCTCAGGATGATTTGATCAATTCTGACTAAAGCTATCCGGAGACTCCATATGACAGTTATTTCCCCTTTTTTGTTTGATATAAGTGAAATGTATTTCTAACTGGAAAACCATAAGTGATAGAGGCCTAGGGTCTTTTGATTTGAGGTCCTTGGTTTAAAAAAATGAAAATGAGGTCAAAGTCAAAGGTCAAGGTCATGTTCAAAATTTTGTTTTATTTTGGCTTGTTATCTCTCATTTTCAGAAATCTTATAAGATATCGACAAAATATTTTCATACAATTGTTAGTCGCGACATGTCGTTACAAATAAATTTTAGTTGAAAGAGTATGTAAGCATTTGATGAGAGTTTCCCCCCTTTTATATCTAATATCAGTCGTATGGTAATATAACTCATTAACAATATAAAGTAAAGACCTAGAGTCTTTTGATTTGAGGTCCTTGGTTTATGACCTTGAAATTGAGCTCAAGGTCATATGTTAATTTAACGTTCTAGATTTTGACCTTTGCTTTTACCTCATATGTATTCATGTTAAAGCTATTAGACTTATTGCATTAGGTTGCAAACAATATGACATTGAAAAGCTAACCGGAAGTGACCTTTTGTAAACCAGAAGTGGCTAATTTTTGTAACCATTTATTGTAAAAGTATGTAAAACAATATATTTGGAATCAGCGTCAAGTAAACTATAAGACAGTACCGAAAGTAACATATTTTGAACCGGCAGTAGAAAATTATCTCCCTTATTTATATCTTTCAGTATAGAAACCTTACATTTTTGGAATCAGCGTACAATAAGTTGTCATTTGACGCTGAAATTAATATATTAAAACCAAATTTAAATATTTTCAAGTCAAAATAGATCCTTACTGGTGGAAAGACCTTCAATTGTTCTCTGAACAATTGGTTTTAATTTGTTAATGTTTTCGTTTTTTGCATAACTTCCTATGACAAAGGCGTGGATTAGATAGTCAAAATGAATATTCTGATAGCTATTAATTAATTTACATAATTTTCAGAAGGCCACAGGTCGTTGTGTAACTTTCCTAGAGGAGAATCGAAAAAACCTTATGATCAACCTGCTGGTGTAAGTCTAAGTTTTAGATATAATAACGAACATGATATTCTTACTGACATGCATTTTTTTGCGTGCTTGATTTGCTTGTTTTCATTTGTCAGTAATTTAAGGCGACAGTAGATTACTGGAGTCTAAATTTGGTCAATCGATCAGAAAAGGCACTCTTTAGTAACAAACAAAATGGGAAATCGCATTGTTTCAAAAGAAACTTCACCAGATCCCTCCACAAAAATACAATTCAATCTATTCATTGATCAAATGCATGTTAATAGTTTTTCTCAGACTCGATTTATTCGGATCTCAATTGATGTCTAATATGTTGACACCATGGTCGTTACTTTTTGTTTGGTTATATAACATTTATTTGAATACACATTTACTTGCATGCAAGTAATACGTTACAAATTAAGCAATGGTTAGACATAACGGGACTAGTGGTTGAAAGGTCATATTTTCTTTCTTCATAAACAATATGTATGAACGCTTGAATGTGTTTTACAGAAACTTATGTATGTTAACAGTTTCTTATTTTTTACCATTGGTTGTCAAAGTTCGGCGTGTGGGTGTGAAAGTTTGTAGGCTTCTTCTTTAACAATCAAACTTAGATTTCGGTTTTTAAAACATATATATTCTAAGGGAACAGGTCCGCGTAAAACACAACATGATAAAAATTGCACTTTATAATTTATATGCGCCTAACTTCAACAATGAACAAAACGATTGTGCTTTGCAATTTAAAAAAGGACCATTATACCAAAATGGCAAGCACTTCAAATGAGAAATTCAAAACCTAATTATTGAAACAAAAAACGAAAGACAAATAAGATATAAAGCACCATACGGCAACCACTGAATGCAAAGCAACTGACACGGGATAAGCAAATGTTAAATGTAGCCGGATTAATGTGTAAGCTTGTACATACTTGCCTTACCTGACACTAATGTTATAGTAAACTTTCCTGATTTTACCTTCATCAACGATTATGATTTCAAAATAAAACATTTAAAAATTGTATGAGGCCATTTTCTGCTTTTACCTTAATCTTGAATGCACAATGCCAAAATTTAAGGGTTTGCCTCTGTTTTAATGTTGTTGTTTCTGTGTTAGTAGGATGTTTGTGTTGGGTGTAAATTGTTCCAAAGTTCTGGAAAATTCCTGTATCAATTCCTTTTCACGAACTATACTTAAACCTTTTTTTCCTTGTCGTGTGCGTAGGTGATCTGGGCTTGTTTGTGTGTACTCTACGAAATATGTCTTATACGCACAAATGTGATTATCGCATGCAAAACAGTTTAAACCTTCATCACCCGTACTTTTCGATAATTGACCATGCTAACTATTTTTTGCATTTGTTTCTTTCACTTTTAAATTTTTCTTCCAATTCCACGTGTTTTTATATATATTATTCTGTATGTGAAAACTAACGAAACTGACTATTCATTATTTAGAATATACAATTGGAACTTTTTAAACATATCTCTAAAGTATATCAATATTATGTAAGTTACCTGATAAATGTTAGTCATCATTGTAAGAAGTATTCATGTTATTTCATATACATACTGTTTTAGGTATATACGGAAGCTGCTTCAGAGCCGACAGTAGTACCAAGAAAAGAAAGAAAAGGTACTTTTTTGAAAATAAGAAAAAACATTATGTTCAATTACTAAAGCTTCATGTTAACTGTATTTCTAACGACGTCAATATATATGTTACAGTAAATAGGTGAAATCAAGAATTACATGTAATTACTCAAATTTAGGCATTACATGTAACAACTGATGCACTTTGTTAATACAAGTAATTCCTGAAAGTGCCCAGTTATTACCAGTAATTTCTTATTTTTAAATGAATTTTTACATCTATTTACTAACTGTTAAAACAATGTTGTAATATGATCAGTTTATCAAAAGTTAGGGTAAAACTAATTAAACGATCAGTGAATATTATTCTAAAGTGATATCCTAAAATACCGGTATACCTTTTTGTTAAAGGGGCATTAGGTATATAATACAAAAAAAAATATAATGTTATTGTTGCTGTTGAATGAAATTGTAATTCGCTTTTTGAAGCCAGTTTGGTTCATTTAAAATTTTAAAAAACTTAGAAACTTGGCTGATGAGTTATTCGCTTGCAAGTGAAGAATTCGACCGCATTGAATCTGTATGTGTGTGACCTTCAATGTAACCATTTAGCTAGAGATAGGTTACGCCTGTATCCAGCTACTTAAAAGAATAGAATGTACACTTGAAAGTAAATAAATAGGATGAACCATTTGGTTGACTGGTTCGATCCACTAAAAACTGGTTCGATCCACAAAAAATATCATTCTTATACTTGTACAGATAAACACAATGATAAACATACTTTTTAACATACGATTCGAAATCAAACATGCTAACCTTGAAAAATCATATTGCATGTGGGTGTTATTTGTTTATATTCCTGTTTGTGTATATCTGGTTACCATTATATGATCGTTGGCAGTCTTCGGAGGTCATCTCGATGATTAATAAATGATGTTTAGACAAAAATGCACACGTAATTTGATACATATAATCGCGTGTATGCATTGTTTGTTGTTTATATAAAACGTTTTGTAATTTTGATATACGTTTTAGTATATTATAAATCAAATATGAGTGAAATCGGTGAACGTGAATTTGACAGCTAATGCCACTTTAAACAGTCTTTAGCATGTTTTTTGAAAATGCATGACGAGAAAGAAAAGATATCTACAGATGACTTTTTTCAAATTGTACAATTAAAATGTGACAGAGTCTAAATGCCAAAGGAAAAGCTAAACACTATAATCAAAAAATTCAACACTTTGTTTGAAAATGAAGCTATAAAATTACAATCTTCTCTCAATGTAATGGTTTTCCTGAAATTTCTGTTGTATTTCAATAATTCAACCTTTACAGGTTATTTAACAGTTCTGTTCAAAGGCAATGGGCTGAAGTAAAATGGGGAGGGGCTTTGTGGATACATGTGCACCCTTGCTTTGCCAAAACCTAAGCTCCTATCAGGTGCTTTTCCTGTACCCGTCCAAGGACTAGGAACAGGCACCTGCATTATGTGCCGGAGTAAACTAGTTTTTTCATATACACCCCTTACCCATAATTTATATTTGTGATAAATGATGTTAAAAAAAAATACAGCAGTCAACACATTGTAAAATCCTCCCATAAAGGCACCAAACCCACATAGAAATAATAATGTCAGTCTGTGTCTTTCTGTTTGAAAATCACAACCAGGTGCTTTGTTAGGATAGGTGTTCTCAGCTTCTTATGCGACATTATCAATATGTAAATTTCCACTTAACATTGAATAAACATATACATGTATTTTAACTCTAAAAGGGTATTAATATTTGCTACAAAAAAGGTGGGATAACAGCTGTATGACATGTATAACACAATTATGTTGCAGGTATATACGCTTACATTTGGAGGTCTAGAGAAAGTCCTAAAAAAGAGACACAAACATATGAAAAGTTACTCTTAACGCCATCATTTGGTATAATTCAATTTATGAAAAATGTCAGCTTCATCGCAAAAGTCTGACAAAAGAATTCGTAGTTAAATCTATTTTGTCAAAGAAATTTAATCATTTCATATGTCAAGTTGATCTGATTGATATGCAAAGTATGCCTAATGGACATTTTAATTTGATCATGACTTATAAAGAACCTTTAATCAAATTTGGCATAATTAAATGCCCATCTCCGTTAAGAATTGGCGAAGTTGCCTATAAACTTTTTACAAATGTATATCTCATATTTGGAATTATATCATTGTCATGCATGTCCGTACGTCGTAACTACAATCCCCTTCCCTTTCATGAATGTGACCTACCGAATTAGACTATTGACCAGTTTTATTATTACATAAGCAACACGACGGGTGCCACATGTGAAGCATGACCTGCTTACCCTTCCGGAGCACCTAAGATCACCCCTAGTTTTTGGTGGGGGTTCGTGTTGCTTATTCTTTAGTTTTTTGTGTTGTGTCATGTGTACTATTGTTTGTCTGTTTGTCGTTTTCATTTTTAGACATGGCGTTGTCAGTTTATTGTCAATTTATGATTTTGTCTATTCCCTCTGGTATCTTTCGTCCCATGTTTTCAAATGATTTTTATTGAGTTTCAAAAATTGAAAAACAACCATTTTCCAGTTTCAATATACCAACAAAACTAAAGAACATGCAGTATTGAAGGATCTTTGATTCCCGAACCATTACTATCTCTACCCTGTTACTTTCTTTTTTGGTATCTTGAATTATGTCTCAAATTTAATACAAGAAATCAAGTTATCACATACTTACAACCTCTCTTCCAGTCAAATTGCTTGAATTTGCCTTCTATTATAGGTTATACAATACTTGGTCATGTTTTATGAAGATGTAAGCCCAAGGCGAAGCCGAGGGCTTAAATCTGCATAAAAAATGAACAAGTATTATCTGACCAATTTAGAACATATTCACACTTTCGAGTGACTTGACACAACTATCTTTTCCCATTGTAATATTCAAACCTAAATAAGAGTTCACTTTTTATAATAAACTAAATATAAAACATAGGTAATGATCATTTCAATGGATGAAATGAAATAGCACTGACATAGTTTGTGGTTATAAATTGTTTTTCTTCTGCTTCAGGTAAAACTTAATACTTATATATCTTTAGATTTATTTTATTTTAAAAAGCAACACAATGCTATGAAAATCCCCTTTTTGAAATTAAATTTTTTTTCATAAATATAAAACACTCTGTATGAATATTTGAATTCAGACCATTCAACATTAAATGCTTACTTTTTATTGATAAATTTAAATGTATTGTGTTTCTCCGAAAACAATCCTTTGCTTTATATATCAGCAGTCTGGCATTGTGTATTTTTGAAAGAAAAAGAAACGAATTCCCTAAAATGTAAGGTATACATGGTATATAAATTAAATAAATATCATTTTACATGTTTTGTATTTATCCTCACCAATTTTTTTTTTTTTTTTTTTTTGTATATTGTTTATATGTGTTCCATTAGACAATGTTAGAAAATGAATGAAATTTTGCAAAATTAAAAAAAAATATATATTTCAATCTTTGCTCTATCATCTTTAATCAGTAGGCTATTTTCCCAAGGAAAATACCTTAGGGGATTTAACACTTCGTTAGTGCAACTATTAAGAGTTAACTTTCATAATTAACTGACAATGAAAAGTCATTCATGTATAGCATTTCATAGTGCATGGAAAACCATGTACTATGAAAATTAGAGGGCTAAAAACTGACTTTTCATTGGATGAGAAGGGGTGAGTTTGTTCTAAACGTTCATAGTACATACTTTTTCCGTGTACTAAATAACAACGCATGAATGACCACAAGGGTAAAATTTCATTGTATCTTAATCAAGATAATGAAATAAAAATTGCTACTGGCTATATTTTGAAAACATGTTGTGTTTCAAATTAAACTATATAGTTTTTAATTAGTTTTCAAATTATTTTTTAAACACCCCACTATTTAATCTTTGGATCTAAAAATGTTTCTGACAATGAAAGTTTCTTTCAATTAAATAAAAAGTAACACATATAGTTATTTATACATTTACAATGCCATCTAAAATTGTAATCATTTATCTTCCATGTATTTACTTTGTACCCAAAAATAGAATGAACTAAGAGGCAATTTGGCCGTGACAACAATTCCAAATGTTGTAACTTCGATAAAATTTAATGTTTTTCAATTACAATGTAATTGCTTAAGGATATATATGTATACTTCTGAGTGTCCAAAACAACACCTTGTAATTTATTTATTTGATTAAAAAATCTAACAACAACAACTTGTTCCAAATTCAAAATGGATAGTCTGAATATTTTTCTCTTATTGCAGAAACAGTTTTATTAATATTGGTTATATAACATCTATTTAATTGCATATTGTCTCTTAGTATTCGTCACTTTTCAACTTAGGCATGAGATTTATTTTTATAATAAAACAAGCGCAATTAATGGAACCAAATCATTGTAGGAAAAATCAAAATCTTTTACATAACTTCATCTTTATTCAAAGAAAAATAGAGATTTCTATTATTCTCAAATATATATTCCCATTGTCCAAGTGTTTAATTATTACGATATTTTTCTAAATTTTTTATATTTATATATACATATATATATAAACAAATCTAAATTGAAAACTACGTTCAAACCTATGATTGCGTTGGATAAAAAACCCAATTTTTATACGTGTGCATGTTAAACAAATTTCGTCGTAGAAGAGTCTAAATACAGCAAAAACAACATTTTGCAAAAGACCAAAAAGGTGAAAAAGTATATTTAAACAAAACGCATTTGGCTAACAGGTCGAACAACTGATATTCTTTAACCTTGCTGACTGCCATTGGCGATTGCCAAATAAAATTGATCACAAGATGTAACAAAATAGATCTTAATATAACTTTAATACTAAACAGAAAACAATAAAGGACAAGGTACGATAAGCTATTGTGAACCAAGGACCGGAACGAACTTGCATTTCCGAATCTAGTCGAGTATCTTATTTTAATTCAGATGTTGTTGACTGAGTTACAAAACTTCAATGCAAGGAAGGAAAAAAGCTTTTTCGTTCTTTATCATGTTTACGTTTTTTTTAGGTCGGGCAAAGTAAAGGAACATGTGATTTTGCATCATTTTTTTTAAAGTCACAGTGGCACTGTTGTCAAAGAACAACCAGCAAACTGTACATTCAACAACACTAAATGAATAAAGACCCTACCAAATTATAACCCTTTTTATCTGTGTACATAGTACGTAAATGGCAACTGGAAATATAAATCGATTTCACATGGAAACAAAATTAGAACCGAAATTACCTCCCCTGTCAATGGATTATACAGGAAATTATTTGATTTTTTGTTTTAAATAATTTTAAAGAAACAAAAATTTTAACTCATTAAATTTATTATAAATATTTTAAATATAAAACATGTATTAAACAAAAATACTGCAAGGTTTAGATAAAATTTTGAAACTTTAATTAAGTTTATGCAAATATTGTAAACCTTTGAAAAAATACAAAGTTAAATATGATACTATATAATATTCTCAACAAAATTCGACTTTCAAAATCCGAAGATACATTACAGATGCATGCTTAACTTTTTTTTTTAACGAAAATCCATGCGTCTTCTCTCGTATATAAGCTGATTAGACAGCTGTTACTTGCTAAAGCCTGACATTACAACATGTTAAAAGTTTCAGTTAAAAAAATATAATACTCTCTTTTCTGTGACTATTTTATTTTATTTCTTTTCACTTTTTCTTTTTTAAAATCTTTTCTCTAATATATAATAAAACGAGAAGCTGCTATGTGTGCGACTTGTTAATCGATAAAAGGATAACACAACTAATTTTTCTAAAAGAAATATATTGTCTTTTTGACACATTCCTTATTCAGTCCATTCTAATTTTAGACAATGTATATTTAACTTGTATTTTCTGTATCTTCTCAAGGGATATAGAAAAGACATTTACTTACCCAAGTAAAAGCGCACCTTGTACCTGTTAGCTAATGAGGAACAAAACGATACAGCGTCTTTTTGTTTTTGGAATGTATAAGTACGCGGCCACATCCACTTATTTGTATTTTAATTGATCTTAGCCTTTTTTTAACTGATGTTTTACTGTTACACCAATGTCTAAGGTTAGGGTGAGGTTTAAGATCCCGCTAGCATGTTAAACCTGCCACATTCTCTATGTATGTGCCTGTCCCAAGACAGGAGCATGGAGTCAGTTTCACTAAAAAAAAAAACTTACGAGTAAGATTGATCGTGAGTCATGAACAATTCAGTATGCTTACGATAATTCTAATCGTAAGTTTTTTTTTTTTGTAAAACCGACTCATGTAATTTAGTGGTTATCGTTTGCTTATGTGTTATATATATATTTTGGTTAATTTTTGTCTGCATCGATTAGGCCGTTGGTTATCTCGTTTGAATCGTTTGACATTGTTATTTCGGGACCTTTTATAACTGACAATGCGGTATGGACTTTGTTGATGTTGAACCCGTACGGTTGTTAATTTATGTGTCATTTTGGTCTTTTGAGTGGAGAGTTGTCCCATTGTCAACCATATCACATCTTCTTATTTATAATAAATGCATTGAACAACATGTCTAAAACCACTAGACTCCTATCATTTTCCGGATTGCCCAAAGATAGATATGTTATTATTCTATTTTTTTCATGATATATTCATCTTTTGTCTTAGATTAAAAATAAAACTGTAAAAGAACCCAAAGTCATCGCCCCATATCCTCTCAGCCCCAGTTGAAAAATATCAATATGTAGATCAATTTAACAATCACAGTGTACAGTATGCACCAATTACTCAATGTTCTAAGTAATAATATGAATGGTACTTCTTTTTACAGCATAAAATTTATTTAACAACTAAAAGGTTTTAAAACAAATGGACGTTTATGTAAATTTTGAAAGTCAGCAGCCAAGTTTACACATCAATAATTTCTACTCTTATAATTCTCAACTATTTTTGTGCTCCACGTATGTAGTAAAGAGCAAGCATACGTCCTCTCAGTACCGGGGCGAGCATTTAGTTGTTCCCTTGTCCGTCTATAAATACGTATATACATACATTGTAGGTCCGTCCGTCTGTACGTTCCAAAATTCGTTTCTGATCTCTAGCTTTAGTTTGCCTCAACCAAATGTTAAGAAACTTATACATAATGCTTATCACCACAAAAAAACAAGTCAAGTTCGATTTTGCTGGCGTCCCTTGATACAGCCCTTGCATGGTGTAACCTTCCCCAAAAAAACGTGTATGGTGTAATAGTGTAAGTGTATGGTGCAATGGTGTAAGGTGTATGGTGCTATGGTGTATGGTGTAAGGGGAATGATGTAATGGTGTATGAGGAATGGTGTGATTGTGTAACGTGTGATCAGGAATTGTGTGAATGATAGTGTACGACATTTCATTAGTTGAAAACTAAGTTCTTTTGTTTTTGTTTTTTTTTCAAATTGAAAACATAAACAATAATAATAATCTTAATATTGAAAATGTAATTGCATTATGGGTAATTTCTGATCGTGTAGATAGAATGGATAATGGTGTATGGTGTAATGTGTAAGGTGTACGGTGCAAAGGTGTAACGTGTATGGTGTAATGGTACAAGGTGTATGGTGTAAAAGTGTATGGTGTATGGTGTAATGGTGTATGGTGATAGTGGGAAGTTTACACCATCCAAGGACTGTACTAGAGTTATGCTCCATAACAAATGGAAAAAATGCTGAATTTTTCGTTTCCGTTTTCCAACTTAAGTTTGTCTTTACCAAATAGTCCGACCGATCGGTGAAAAAAATGCTCAAATAATGAGGAAAGCACCAATTTCTGCATGATGGTACATTTTTGTGTACTGAGCAATACTAGCTATAGACCCAACCTCAAAATTCAATATGGCGGCTTATTTCAAGATGGCTGCCATACGTTCTAAAATATTTTCCAGTATTGTACAAACAACAGTGGATTTGATGCTGGGTGCACACAAAATCAACATATTTGAATGACTTGGTGTACTTAGCAAGATTTTGTTACTATTTTTGAAATACAAAAAGGCGGCTATTTTCAAAATGGCCGCCTTGAAAAATAAGTAAATATTCATTATTGAGAATTGACCTGAATATAAGCATTTTATCGATGTATAGTGTCATTTGGTATCTGTCCCAGTCCTGTCCTTTCTGATTTTGCCTTGCTTGTCATTTCATAGTAATAGCTTTCATAAAAAGCTGCAGTAGTAGCTTTCATTAAAAGCTGCACTATTCGTTGTCTTGGGTCACACATAAAAGCTGTGATTTGGGATTTATCTGCCCTAATATATTATTCAGTGCCTATCTAATCTATTGGGTCGCAATATTTTGCAATTTAAGACATTAAACTGTGAATTGAAAATCAGTTAAACACATATCAGTGAAATGGCAGCAATTGAGGACAACAAGGACAAGATCATTGAAATGGCAGAAACTGAATTACTTGGGGATACTTGGGGATACTTGGAGAAACCCACAGCTGAAGACGCTTTAACAGAGGACAGCTCAGAAATGACGTCTAAACAATTGTACCAAGAATATTTAACAGATAGAAAATCAAATGCTAAAAGAACAGCTGAGATTGACTGCAATATAAAACAGAGCGAAACGCGAATATATAAAATATGTGTTGGTCTCATTACGTTTCAAGCTGAACAGAAAGAGGCAATGAATAAAAATAGCAAACAGATGAAAGCAATATCTCAGCAAATTCAGCAGTCTGAAGACAGGATAGACCACAAGGCTAGTAATAATTGCTTGGCTGAATTGATGGTCAGACCAATAAGATATTCGATGTTGTGGTGAGACGAATGGACAAACTGACAACAACTGAGGAAGGAGACACTGTTCTATTTAAACGAGCATTTGAACAGCACGGTACCTTCTAACAACTGGCATCTGTGGACAATCGAAATAAAGAATTAATATTTCTGCAGTGGATACATCATCTAAGCCAAAATTTGACCTTAGCCAGTACAACGCCAGTTTACCAAAATTACACAACAAAATCCATGTCGTGGGTCTTTCTTCAATTGTAGTTCGCATGAACCATAAACCACTCCAACTATGTTGAAGGTGTCTTCACATTAAGTCAAAAGTCCTATGTCAGGGCCCTTGGCCCTGCATGAGACAGTTCAAATATCTCAACAACAATCTCTATTTTAGAACATACTATAAACCTCTAGTACTAATCAAGGATACCAGCAACAATGAGCAAAAGGCTTATGTGTCTTCTTACGCACACTAACCATCTACTATGAATCAATAATATTTGGTTTAGATCAGGACACCATTACAGAAACAATAGGCTGCAAGGATTCTATCAAGTTTCTCCAATGCTGAATGCAGTGCCTACTTACGGTATCATCCCGTCAAGTCAATGGCAAATCCTACATTTATCACACCAATTATGACAACCTCGTCCACTTCTGGATCTCTAATATGCTTTCCATAGCAGCAAGTTGACTCTATTGACCGATCCAGGAAAGGGCAAAGGAAAGAAAAGAGTGTGACAACACCTCTTCTTCAGACTCTTCACTGGAGAGAGAATATACCCGATGGCAAGAAAATCTTCGTGAAAGGGACCGGAGCCGAAGCCCACAGCTGCTAAAAATGCAAAAACTTGGGAGGCGTTCATTTATCAATTTGAACGAACTGCCGGTAGATGACAATGCGAAATCAGGAAAAATGTGTGTAGGCCCCAGATTGCCAGACCGATGTTGGCTTTGAGTACGTTCGATGGTAAACACAGATGATGATTCCAAGGCCTTAAAAAAAGCATTCATTTTGGAGCAGCGCTTCAGCAAGAAAGACGATCAAACCAGATTGGAACCAAAACATTCCGTCGAGAATGTAAAGACAAAGATTTTTCAAGGCATGTAATAGAGAGGAACTCAGAAACATTCAACAAGACGTTAAAACAATTGAAAAGCAAACCTCAAAAGCAAACCAGATGGCGATATATGGATAAAAAAAAGCCAATTATGACCATCGACAAGTCTACTTTGCTGATGGTGCAGAATCATCGACCGATAAAGAAAATATGAGCAGTCCTTTGGATTATGCGTTGCATAACCTCACACAAATTGTCACAAAACTAGCTGATGTAATGCTTTCATCTAAACAGAATAACTTTGGATTGGCTAAGCAATATAATCTGAGTTCTTCTGATAAAAAAATCATGGAAGATCACCAGTTCAATGGAAGATCACCTGATCAATATAAACGTGGAAGATCTCTTGAGCAATACAATCGCGGTAAATCGGCAGATAGAAGTACACCAAGCTCAATGCATATCGATCAGCAACATCCCCACTAAGCTAGAGATCATATAGTCCCTAAAGACAACGGTTAGCATCTCCACGGACAAACTCCAGAAATCCCGAATATTTCAGACAACGGTCACCCTCACCAGTATACGGAGCAAATCAAAGTAACCCCAACAATGGAGCAAAGGGTCGGACCAGTATGACAACTCAGATTCCAAAGTCTATTGGCAATGAAACATCACCTAATCACAAAATCGAACATAGGCCCACTGCCTCGTCCAATATTGTCATCAGACGAACCATTTGAAAGAGCTTAGTAGTACGAGGTACTATACATGACCAGAATGTGAGCATGATTGTGGACACTGCTGCAATGATAACATTAGTAAATCAGAAATTAATTCCGGCAGAAAATTTAGATTTGGAGAACGTAACGCTACGTGGTTTGGGTTAACAGCTTGTTATTGGGAAGATTATAATATGAGCGTCACTGATGAGTCTTATGTAGACGAAACGCGCGTCTGGCGTACTAAATTATAATCCTGGTACCTTTGATAACTAATTATAAGGAACGACTCTCGACATTAATAGAGAAAACATACATTGGGATGTGTGCAAAGAGCCATTAACAGACGATGTTACACTTAGGCTAGTTATTTTGGACACACTGATCGCAGAGATAAACCTAAGTACTCCCACAATTACCATCAACAATAAAGTGCTAAATGTACCATTTGTTAATAGTGGAAACGAGATTTTAACTCAGCTAGTTTGCATAAAACGAACTATCACAGTTCCGCCAAATTCAAACATGACTGTCACCATTAAAACTAATTAAAGTGCTGACCAGAAGTGCAGTTTATGACCATGCTCGCTGAAATGTTGCAAATTGGTTACGCACGTAGTTGGAAAAGGAAATAGTTGCCCCTTAACCATTTTAAATGATGACAATCGTCTAATACGCCTGAAGAAAAGTATACCTATTGATAACAGAATAATTTGACGATGTAGTGGGTACTGCAGATGAAAACGCGATAAGTGACGTAAGACGTGGCATTTAAGAGACACGAGAAAAGGTGTCCTCGGTACTGCCTCAAAGTTCAGATGAGTTACCTTCTATTCCAACACATTTAACCGACTTATATTAACGTCAATCGACTCTTTTCAACCAATTTCATTCCAACCATTAAAACTGAAAGCGTTTAAAGAACAATTACAATAACATGTAACATATTGATTAACATTTTGAATTTCACTATTTGTTTTTGTGTATGCAGCTATATTTGCAACTTATGTGTTATAGAAATACCCAAATTATTTGTTTTATACTTTAGAATTAATTGATAACAAATTCAAGAACAATGAAGTCAATTTTTAAAGAATCATTACTTTAATTTCCGAAATTATAATGAATACCTTTAGGACAATCTTGAATTTTATAACGTTTTCCGCCATCTTGAAATGGCAGTCATATTGGATTTTTTAAAGGGTATATAACCAAGAACTACTATGGTCAAAACATTTCATGTTTTCCTCATCAAGTGAGCAATTCTGCTCTATATCTGCACCAATCGGCCGGACTAAAATGATATAAAACTTATACACACTGTTAATTACCACAAAACACAGATAGAGTTTAAATGTTGATGGCGCCATTTTTCCAGTCAAGAGTTATACATGTACCCCTGTACTAAAAGCAAAATTGCTGAATTGTTCGTTTCCGTTCACTAACTTTAGTTTGCTTCAACCAAATGTTATGAAACTTATAAACAATGCTTATTACCACAAAACACAGACACAGTATGAATGTTTGGTGATTTCTTTTTTCTGTTCTAGGGTGATGCTCCTTTACAAATGAAAAAAAAAATGCTGATATTTTGTTTCCGATCTCTAACTTTAGTTTGTCTCAATTCAATGTAATGAAATGCATATACAATGATTATTGCCACAAAACTAAGTTTAAGTTCAAGTTTTAGTAGCGTCACTTTTAAAGTTCTTGAGATAGGTCTCTGTACAACTTTATATGTTAACGAGGAAATCAACTGAGTCCCTATGTCAATGGACACATTCTCCATTTATTTAAGTTATTTTATTTAATCCTTGGCCGAAGAGAAAAAATACGGAAATTAATTGAAACCTTATAGTTTTTTGGTGGGGTTCGTGTTGTTTATTCTTTAGTTTTCTATGTTGTGTCATGTGTGCTGTTGTTTGTTTGTCTTTTTTTTCATTTTTAGCCATGGCGTTGTCAGTTTTTTTTTAGATTTATCAGTTTGATTGTCCCTTTGGTATCTTTCGTCCCTCTTTTATAGTCATAAATAACATTGTTTATTCATCAGATCATGCACAATTGATTTTGTTTTGAAAATAACAATAGAGAAAAAAATAAACATTGTGAAAACTGAAAAACATACTTAGATATGCATAAAAAATATTTTATCTGATTTGCGATGGTTGCTAAGCAAGATATTAAATCATGGATACATTCCTGTGTAACCATGGAAACATTGAATTAAGAATTATATGAGAATTGCATATCTGCACTAAAGGTACTCATAAATATTCTTTAGTTCCACGTTTCAAGCTTAAAAATTACACTCAGTGATACTAAACATCTTTTTAAATGTTCTTCAACTGTTAACTTAAAACTAACTATGCGTTGCTAAGGAAAACTCGGGTTGATTTGACGGATTATATAGATACAAAATCAAATAATTTTTTCATGCAAACATTGTTTCTTATATATCAATATAGGAGTCGACTTAATATGAGCTGTATGAAAACATTTGATTTTTTTTTTTTTTTTTATGGATAACATTGGATAAAAAAGTACTTTTGTGTGGTCACTAGGCAAGATTGTGGTTGCTAGGTTACTATTAAGAACTTTTTAAAATGATAGACCCAACAATAGTAATTATTCAAGTGTTTGGTAACACATTACCATTCATTTTAATAGACTCAGAAGTCTTTTCCTTGGGTTATTGCAATAAAAATGGATATTATAGTTCGTTTTATAAAATCCGTTGCTAGGCAACTAAATAATCCCATAAACACAAAAAAATCCACATTTTTTTAAGTCACTATGCATAGACTAATGATGGATTGAATATGAAGTCATTATTATGAAGAGGGGGCCAAATATGCCCCTTATCATACCTTGTCCTTTGTGGCCAAGATGTTACGCCACAAACATAAGGTGTCAATATTGTTTTAGTACACCATATCCGGATTTCGACAATAATAACATTAACGGTACCAATTTTACTGCACCAGATGCGCATTTCGACAATACATGTCTCTTCAGTGATGCTCGTGGCCAAAACATTTGAAATCCAAAGCTTATATAAAAGAGGAAGAGCTATAATCCAAAAGGTCCAAAAAGTATAGCCAAATCCGTGAAAGGTCTCAGAGCTATGAATAAGGGAGATACATTCCTTAATTTATAATACTTTCTAACATTTTGTAACAGAAAATTTTTATAACACAAAAAATCCGTATTTTCATGCCAGTACCGAAGTACTGGCTACTGGGCTGGTGATACCCTCGGGGACTAACAGTCCACCAGCAGAGGCATCGACCCAGTGGTAGTAATAACATTAACGTGTCTTCAGTGATGTTAGGGATCGGAACGGTATTTGGAAGGCCATATAGATTACCCTCAATTTAAGATACTCTTGAATTTCAAGAGCCAATATGTATATATATATATATTACTTTAACATGAAGAGCCTTTATACCAGAAACTAAAAATATTATCTCGCGCACGTTGTTGTATAATGTTTACTTTATTTGCAGAATGTCTTTAAAATAAAATTTACTCATCAAATTGACCAGGATGTGCAAACTTGGAACACAGTAAAAAGTTTAAAAGATTTGATAGCAGGACATTTGCATATTTGCTAAAACTTAAATTAGAAGACAAAAACTTCGTCTGAACATACACATGTCAAACGATTCCTTTGTATAATGTACTATAGAAGGACATGTAGGTAATTGCTAATCCTTTTACATCCATAACGTACCAAATGGATTTGAACTAAAATTATGTATTGTAATTAGGTAAATATGATAACACTGCTTTGAAGAATTTCACGGTTTAATTAAAGATTGGCTGTAAAAATCGCATTAGGTATTCTACATGTTCTGATGCTTATTCCGTTGAGGATCTGAATCCCTAGAAGCTATAACACTTTATTTATTGCAGAATAAACGGTGGAGTTTGCTCCATGGGAATTGGAATTGACTTCCCTATCGTGTTGCAGTCTCGTGTAATTTCTATCTTTCACGGATTTTGGATTGTGAGAACCGATGTGATGATTATAAGAATAACCTGTAGAATCCTTTGTCTTGTATTATTGGTGGGTGTGTTGTGTTCTTGTGTAAAACATTAATTACTTATGTGTTGTCCTCTTGTAGAGTCTCTATATGACACCATTCGCAATGTATCCAGAAAGAGCAGCAATTTGAACACATCAAATCATTTAATACCACATGCGTTATTGGAAAGAAATGACAAAGCAGTAGGCATATATAATGAGTGTTTAAAATTAGGCAAAGACAGACAAAATAAGGTTCGAATAATCGTAGTTGGACCAAAAAAGTCAGGAAAAACATGTTTAGTGAGAAGATTGCTAAGAAAAGAAATTGAAGATGTCAAAAGTACTAATGGAGTAGAAATGCATGCTTTAAAATGTAAAGCAAAGTTAAGTGATATGACATGGATTTGTCAAGAAGGTATGCTTTATATATTTTTAACTTAAGTTAACTTTGAGCTGAAATTTAGAGTTTTGTTGATTGCTAGGCTTTTTTACAAAATGAAAATAAAAAGGTACACTTAATAAACAAAAAGCTTTCGCTCGATCGAGACCCTTTTGCAGTTTTCGGGAGTTAGCTTTCTGTACCCTAAATTAAATATGAACATTGCAAATTAAGGCAAAAGTAGTGTACCAGTAGACCAAAGTCGGGGTTGTATAAGAGTATAGTATTGATTTGTTTGAATTATTTATTTAATTGAAATGTTATTCAATAAAGCGCTAGCCCCAGTCCCACTAGACCACGATCGCACCACGCTCACTGCGATGTAAAATAAATTCAGATCGTGGTGAGCTCGCAGTATGATCGACTTATTCTGCTTTATTATTTAACCTCACTACAATTATCTCGTTTTTTTCTATTCTTATCACGTCCTTACTACAAATATGCTACGATCATCCCATTGCAACTCAATCTTATCACGCTTCTATTGCGATTATAGCACTCTCTAACGACGATCATACCACGTTCATACTACGATAAACATCGTGTTCCATATGAATACTGTATCACTCCTTCTATTTCTCATTGATACGTAGAGTTTTTTGGAAACAACGTGGTCATGCAACCAAAATCAACAATAACTTGTGGGTCTGGTGGTAGGGGTAGATGGAGCGGCACAGTGATATCTGACAGTAACGAATCGGGATCCAGTTGATATATTATATATGACAAGGACAATGAGCATGATGATCGTAGCATAAACATAGTCGTAAGAAAACCATGAATAAAGGCACGAGGATGACGGCATGTTCGTCTTTAAACCGTACTATTGAACAGCGTGGTATAAACGTGATATAGTCGTGCACGCGGTACAAACGTGATTATCGTAGTTAGGTCCTAGTAAAGATGGTACAGCGATCTTTGCGATCTTGCCTCGACCTTACTGCGTTCGCACTACACTTCTTCTACAACCTGACTTCGCCACGACTGCACCACGATGGTTTTGAACATGTTAAAAGTTGGCATCGCTCATCACGATCATAAAGACCTCACCACGACCGTACTACGACCTTACTGCGATCTGCACGATCGCACTACAATCGTCAAAGTGTTCATTTTTTCACAGATCGTGTCCTAGTGGGACTTCGGTACAAACATTAACAAAAAATTTTAACAATACTGTTTTGAATTTTTCAAACTTTCATAATTTCCTGTTATATGGATTAGGTTTCTGGAGTGTTTGATACAGTATTTCCAAAACAACCAACATACTAGTTGGCATAATACATTTAACATAATATACACCTTTTTAATATATATTTGATAATGGTTAATCATAAAACTAAGAAAACTTTAAGAAATAATAAATCATGTATACATGTCAAATATGATAACTTTTAATTTTCAAATCAATTCCCCTTGCTTCTATTGAACGCATCATTTCATGGATAATTCTGTTTAAATAAACTGCCAATGATTCAACTCTCCAGCCGATCACAATGCATAACGAATTAGAAAATTATAAATGAAAGTAAGGCTTTAAATAGGAGCATTAACTCACACCAACATCAAGCTACATAGGGCCATACAATTATTAATGTAAAATATTTCAAACAGAAAAAAACACAACGGTCTTATCTGTATACAAAACGAGAAACGAAAATGTAATGTTACACTTTTGTCTCATGTTTGTACCTGTCGGGAGCCTGCTGTTTAGTTTTTGTCGTTTGTCATTTGTTGGTGTTGATCATTGAACACACACAACACAACTATCATATTACAATTATAAAAATCGAATTCGATCACCTTTGTTAGTTGTTTTATTGAACGCCATTTTAATCAGGATAAGAGTTGTTCTTTAGACACTGTTCTTATACTTTGTGTGATGTCTATGTTATTT
This sequence comes from Mytilus galloprovincialis, assembly GCF_965363235.1. Lineage (NCBI taxonomy): Eukaryota > Metazoa > Mollusca > Bivalvia > Mytilida > Mytilidae > Mytilus > Mytilus galloprovincialis. The sequence continues at coordinate 60,263,883 of NC_134845.1, forward strand.
GTGTACCTATGTTTTTTAATATTGTGTTATAGATCAAAATTTTTACTCTTTCAGTGTATGTTTACTTGGTTTTTTTTTTTTAACCTCTTTTGATCGTGTTTAAGTTTTTCATTTGATATTGTGTAATTTTATGTTGTAATGTGTTTCAGAATCATTTATTTCAACTGAGCCATTAAAGGGGAGATACCTCTTTGAGTAACAAATGTATACTGGACTGATAGGGAAATTGAGAAATTTTACTTGTAGCAAGAAAACAAGTTCGGTGACACCATTTTTTTCTATTTATTTTTTCAAAACATTTTTGAAACCTATTTTTTCACAATTTATTTCAAAACTCCATCTAATAATGTTTTCTTATGCACAAAAATGTGTTTTTTCATGATCATTCTAAGCAAATTTAGGCAATTTTCAACGACTCATAGCTTGAAAAAATAGCTCGGTGACCCATGTTTTTTATTACATGTTAGAAAAGAGCATAATAAAATCTTCATTTTGGCAAAGTATAAAAAAATCTATCTCGGAAAACTTATACCTATGATCTACATATTTCAGAATCATCAATTGAGAAGGATGTAAACTCAAGGCTTTTAAAGTCTATAATAGACACATATAAAGAGATTGAAGACACTAAAGGTGGTAATACCGACCAACATTACAAAAATACAGAAAATACTGATAATTCAACGGAAGATGACCCATTTTCAATTGAAACCGACAAATGGGAGCCAACATATGATACAGTTGATGCACCCTGTACCTATGATAGTAAAAGGGTCGAGTACGAAAATATCAGTGAAGATCTCCATGATTTATGTGAAATACTAAAAGCACCTATAGACGAGGACGATTTTGTACAAATTGATTTCTGGGACTTTGCTGGCGCCACGGAATATTACAATACACACAAGGCCTTCCTGTTAAAAGATGCTATTTATATTGTGACTTTTGATGTCTCCAAAACTACCCAAGATGTGTCTGTTGAGGAGTCTAGATGTAAGGACCTTTGTCGTGTTGATATGTAGTTCTTTAAGTATAGATTACAATATAAAGAATGATGGTAGAAATTTATCAAGTTCGATGAATCTTAAGGGGCGCTAGGTACAAGATAAAACAAAATCTTAAGTATGATATTTTTGGTCAATCATTAGCAAAATTGAAATAGTTAAATAACTATTCGCTTTTAGCAGTCAGTATGGTTCAATTTTGTCAAATTCATCTAAGAAAAATAGAGGATGAAGACTTCACTTGAAAGTGAAAACTCAATCACTTAAAAAGCTGTATTGATGTCAAATTCAATTTAACCCTTTAGCTATAGATAGATAACGTATGAATTGTGCGTGTTCGGTTATTTAAAGTAAAGAAATGTCAAGATTGAAAGTGAAACAAAGGAAAATTATTTGATTAACTGATATGAACCACATTACATCATTCATATACAGGCAAAATAATGATTCACATATATTATAAATATATAACACGACATTTAACAGACAACACAATCCAATTGCATGAGTTCGCTTTCTATTTATATCTACATGTATATTTAGATATATTGCTTATATGACCATTGGAAGTCTTCGGAGGTCGACTCAGTAGTTAATTAGATCAAATCAGGACTGAAATACACATGAAACGAAGCTACATATGACCAAGCCCATGCCCTCAAAATTATTTATTTCATAATTTGGATACATGTTATACATGGTTATAATTCAAATATAAGAATTTGAGTAAATCAAAATATTATGTAAAAGGCGAAAACGATTTTGTTTCGGCAAATCAATTGAACACGTATATGCTTCTTGTTATCGTTCTACATCAAATATCATGCATTTCTATTACACTTTTGTATGTGTGCTTATTCAAATATCTCTAGCTTGTAAAGATGCTCATGGTGTGTTTGCATATATTCATAAAATTTATTGACGTTGTTTGCGAAGTCTTAAAATGCATCTATATAGCATGTATGTTTTTCTTTTTGCAGATGAATTAAATTTTTGGCTAGAAACAATCCGAAGTTTTGGAGCATATTATTCTATCATTCCATCAGTATTTATTGTCGGGACTCATACAGACAAATTTAAGGTTGTATTTATAAGTTGTTTTAAAGTAGATCGAATTAAAACGTCAAAGATGAAAAAATATAAAAACTAAAAGGACTTAAATAGTCCTTTTCGTTAGATTATACACAAAAAAACTATGATATGCGCTTATGAAAGTGCAACTAGAACAGTTAATACTTTGTTCTGTAATATTAAACAAATTTATTCAGCATAAATGCTGTAAAAATCTTTTACAAAGACTATAAGCACCTCAAACAGTTTAGATTTAGAACTACATGTATTTCGTTTTTAATTGTTTTAGTTGTTTTTTGATGTTTATAAAATCCAGTCGTTTTACCAACATATAAAAGTTTCTATAATGGAACGGCGATTAAGAAGGCTTTTAGGAAGTATGTGCTACTGAGGACTTTACATTCGTAGTTGACTTCCATGCTTCTCCTTAAAAGAGGGACGAAAGATACCAAAGGGACAGTCAAACTCATAATTCGAAAATAAACTGACAACGCCATGGCTAAAAATGAAAACGACAAACATACAAACAATAGTACACAAAACACAACATAGAAAACTAAAGAATTAACAACACGAACCCTACCAAAAACTAGGGGTGATCTCAGGTGCTCCGGAAGGGTAAGCAGATCCTGCTCCACATGTGATACCCATCGTGTTGCTTATGTGATAATTAATCCGGTAAATAGTATAATTCAGTAGGTCACATTCATGAAAGGGAAGGGGATTGTAGTTACGACGTAATGAACATATCCGATATCATTTGTGAAACGGTTATTCCATAACGGTCAACCAACTCGTCATGGCGTCCGTAAAATTTACGAAGGGTTTGATTTCAACTTCACCATTTGGAACTCTTGGTTTAATAGCTTCCTTGTAAGCAGCAACCCTCTATCAATGTGCACATTTTAAGGTTTAAAATCCCTTTCTCGTGCTGAAATAATTTATAAAACAACGTCTCCCTAATGGAAGTTTTTTATATTTCAAAATAGGATGAAAGATAAAAGTACGCCAGACGCACGATTCGTCTACATATGACTAATCAGTGACGCTCATACCAAAATATTTATAAAGCCAAACAAGTACAAATTTGAAGAGCATTGAGGATCCAAAATTCCAAAAATTTGTACAAATGATTTGTCAAAATCGTGAATATTTCCAAAATTCATTCTTCTTGGCAAGGGTCAGTTTTATCTGGGGTCCATAATCTTTGTTTTTCATGTTCATTTGCTTTATTGTTTTTAAAGGGTAGTCGACAACAATGTATGCATTACTTAAAGACAGAGGTTAAGAAGGCTGTTGAAAATGGAGAGACCAGGAAACATGTGCGTAATTACTATTTAGTATCTAACACGGATGATACGGATACAGATTTTGAAGAAATGAGAGAGCAGTTACTGGTCACTGCGCAAACACCGACGTCCTGGAATGAGACTAGACCAGTTCGTTGGATTTACCTTGAAAAAACACTATTGGAAGAGCTTAATATTGGCGAGTTTGTGTTATCTAAAGCGAAAATTTTAGAAATTGCAGCAAACACAAATCAACCAATTTCCGATCCAGATGAACTCGAGGCTTTTCTCGTTTATCACCATCGTATTGGTACGTACACATACTTCAAAGATTTACCTGACTGTGTTGTTTTGTTACCACAGTGGATTGCAAATGCATTTAGATGTATAGTATTTGCAGATATATTTCACGATGATGTATCAATGATAGCTGAATGGAATTTGTTCCGAACAACGGGACGACTAAGCGACAACCTTTTAGATCATTTATTTTCATGCCAATCTTTAGAAATTAAAGAGCATCGCGAGAAAATTCTAGCGTTGATGGAAAACTTTGATATAATAGTCCGTCCTAAAATTAAGCTGGAATCAAACGAAATTGTACAGGAATCACATTACTTTGTTCCTTGTATGACAAGGACACAGGATATTGCTAAAGTGATAGGTCTCTTTAAATGTGAATCGAAGTCGTCGTGGTTATGTCTCGAACTTGAGTTCTTACCACCGCCGTTGACAACCAGTCTTCTAATTGCGTACAGTCGAGAACTGGCCGTTGCTTCAGTTGTTAATTCAACAGGTGATAACGGCCCAGTGATTTACAGCAATTTTGCATTATTTTATCTAAAAGAGGCTGAAGAAGAAATGCTTTTAATAGCGGCTCACAAGAATATTATACAGATGCAAGTTTGGAAACGGGGACACATAAAACGGTCTTACAGCTCATTAAGGCAAAAACTTAATGAATGTATTCAAAGATTTTGCAGATTCTTTCAAATGAAATTGTGTTACAAAACGAAGCTAAAATGTTCAGCTTCAGCATTGGCAGACTGTGCTGGAATGGAAGATATCGATAAGTTTAAAGAGGAAACACAGTACTTTTGTAAAATGCATTCTGTGTTCCGTTGCACAAATGAGATGTCGTCTGATTGGATCGAAACTACATTAAAGGTAAAACAATCACCAGCCCCGTAGCCAAAACCTTAGGACAAGCTTGAAATTACGGATATGGTTTCGATTTAGATTTACTGTTACATTTTGTAATAATTCTAAAAATAAGGAATATATATATATGATTCTTTGCGACTATGCCAGACGGTATTATTTCGGTTGGACCTGTTCTTTAAAATTGGTATTAGGTTTTGATTTTCCAATATTCCGACCTCCAGCTAGCATCACTGAATAGTTTATAATTGTCAAAATGCGTATCTGGGGCAGTAATATTGGTACCGTTTGTGTTATTTTAAACATTCGGTTAATTACAAGATAATAGCCGTTACAATCGGCAACGGTATAATTCCATATCACTGTGCCCGTGAACTGAAGCAAAATCGTTATCTTCTTTTCAAGTGACCACTTCCCCAAAATAATGAAATAAAGAAATAAGTATTTTCTAAATAAATCCTATCATTTCCATATATTGATTGTATTGTGTTCTTTGAAACAAATTATTTAATTAAGATGTTGTCAATCTTTATTTTTTCAGCAAACCCTAACCAAAGAACAGATAAATGCATCGCGAATGTCTATGATCATGCGTGGTGTATTGACAGATGCTCTTTACGATCGACTAGCTGTGGATTATACTCCTCTACGATCGAGAACAGAATGTGATATTCCTTATGTGTATGCTGAACTGAGACGGCAAAATCGACACATGCCAACAAAAGGATCATGGGGAGGGAGTTTAACAGATATCAAAGACACGCACAAGAAAATTGGAGATGACATTGAAAGGATAAGACTTGTTCGAAGTGAAATTTTACATCTGTCTCCGTTTGCGATAGACAATTCTAGATATACCGATTTATGCAGACTTGTCCGAGATGTTGCAAAACGAATGGAACTTAACAATAACAAAAATACAGATTACACGAATGATGTGAAAGATATTTTGCAACGAGGTGTTAGCCACAAACAGTTCGAAGAGCAGGAAATAGGAATAAAGCATGGTAACAGGAATATATTTGGTTGCCACAATTTTACATGTAATACATTGTATACGCGATTGTTTCCGCATAACGCTATTCTCGTACGTTTTAATACGTAGATCTATATCTATGAAAATGATTATGTGATATGATTGTCAATGAGATTACTCTCCCCAAGAGACCAAATGACAAAGAGAATAACTCATATAGGTCACCGTACGGCTTTCAACAATGAGCTAACCCCATACCGCATAATCAGCTATATAATTTCCCGAAAGGAAAAATGTAAAACACTCGCACCCGCAAAGTGGAAAAGGATTAATATAAGTTGCAAAACTTGTTTTCCAATCCACTATAAATAAATATGTTTAAACTAAAACAATTCAAACGAGAAAAACTAACGGCCTAATTTATGTACAAAAAATGAACGAAAAACTAATATGAAACACATCAGCAAACGCCAATCACTGAATTGCAGTCTTGGGACAGGCACATACATACAGAATGTGGTGGATCAAACATGTAAACGGGACAGTGGTGTAACAGTACAATAGAAGAACAAACTATAAAAATCAGTTGCAAAAGGCTCAACTAATCATATGGATACAAATAGAAATACTACACAAAGTGGAGGTAACTGAGTACTAGTCTTTCCCAACAACAAAAATATAGTCACTAAGTACAGATCTGAGAGTACTCGCAGTTAATGACAGATAGCCACTATCAACTAATAAAAAAAATCATGCCTCTTAAACTAAATCGTCTGTCGGTTTATTTGTTTATATTTATAATTAGTAATATTCATATTACTAAATTTGCAAATATTGTAAGCACAAAAATATTCAATGGAATTGAATAAGGTTTATTACTTATTTGGGTCACTTACATTACAAATGCGCAAATATATCTAAAGTGTTTAGAAAAAGGAATACTATTGATTTTAAGATATGATTTTGAAAAATACGTGTTTTTCGATGACTCTGTTGTCTTCTAGTTGTATTAGTTTGATGAATCGGTAGTTTCCACTTGTTTAAAATCTAAGTTGAGCATTTCAAGACGAGTAAGTCATAACTATACGAAAGACGACGGTAAATATGAATTTTTATCTAGCCAAGATTGTTCAAACATGAAATCGTAATATCTAGTTTTAAGCTGAGTGAAAGGATACTAAAATGTTTATCAGTAAAATATAGTGCATTTTATATTAAAATATCTCTAAAAATACATGCTAATGTGAATGCATATTATGAATGTAAAACTAATCTCTTATAAAAGACATAAAAGTCATAAAAGTTGATTTAAGTCAAGATATGTTTAAAGTCCTTATACGCCATTTTCAAAATTGAAAGTGAACAACAATGTTTATAAAAAGAAATCATGAAAAGTTAGTGCTGTAATAAGATAATGCAAAGTCATGTATTTGTTCAAAGCAATACTGATACATCAATACATGTCTCACTCTCTTATTTTCTAGAAAAAGACCACAAGTAGCACTTTGTTTGATAGGAGTTGATGGCAGATACACACACTCTTTCGGTCCATGTCACTGCATGATTTTACAAACAGATGACTGTAAACTGAACTAACACCTATATTTTAACATATTTGATGTATAGCAATGTAGTTTTTTTTATAGCTTTCTGAATTTTTTGTTCCGATAGTATTATTTTTTTCTAAAATGGAGTGTAACGCGATATGTTTTTATCTTATATTTGTAAGTGGTTGTGCTTGAAACAGATTCTTATTTTAAACTAAACCAAAACATTGTTTGAGCATAATTGGTTACTTTAAATTATCCAGATGTTACTTTAAGTATCATTGTTTTCACTTTTTAATAAATTAAATTTAGTTTGGAAATATCTAAGTATTTACATTACAAACGTGTATGTTTTGAAGTATGTTGAAAAAGTGTCAAATCAACTCTGAGAGGTTTTTTATTATTGGTTGTTTAATGATAGCTGCAGAAGCGTTATGATTTTATAAATGGGAATATAGACACTATAGTGAAAATCAAACACAATGAGTATGATGAAAATAGACAACACCATGGCTTCAAGTCAAATCACTACAAAAAAGGAAACAACCGTCCACAAAACATTACACGGGCATTTAAAGATTTAGCACGAAACATTAAAGCAGAAATCAACTTTGAAGTATTCAAAATTAGCATATGATTTAAAAACGATTTCAGTGATTTGAATGTACTGTATATTGAAAGTAAATTGACTTCTGTTATGTTGGAGAGAATTGCAACGACACAGTGTATGGAAGTCTCAAGTCAAAAGTATTTAAAATAACAAAAGTAGTTTAGGTAAAATTTCCCCTGTAAACCGGATGAATGACTAAATTTGACTGTTTTATGAAAACTGTTCAATTAAACATGTTGTTATAAACTGTCCTATAAAAGAATGGAAGAAATTAGGAAATTGCTTTTTCTATTTACTACACTTTGAATGTTGTATCCAAATAAGCATTCCTTTCAATAAAAAGACAAAGTCACAAAAATCCCAGGAAAGTTGAAAATTGACAAAACCAGAAGCTCAAACACTTTAAATGAATAGCTAATAACAACTGTCATTTTCATGATTAGGTACAGGTATTTTCTTATATAAAATATAGTTGGTTAAACTTGGTTTTGTAGCTAAATAAACCTCGCGCTTGTAAGCCATTCACATAAAATTTAATTTTATTGACAATAATGTGTGAACAAAACAAACAGGCATAATAGGTAAATATGTCCCAAATAGTGTACAAAAGTGATTATTATGTTATAATCTTATAAAAACAAACACTATAAAAACATACAAATATGTAGCAAAGAAACACCCAGAGACATATAGACAAAGTATGTTGGCATAAAAGAAAGAAAAGAATACATGGACAATAACTGTTTAGTGTCTTTAAATATCAACTGTATTTGTACAATGTAAGAAACAGGTGTAATGCGAGCTTTAGCGGTACAAATACAACTGATATTTAAAGACACTAAACAGTTATTATATTTATCCTGCAATTAATTATATATATTACTTGTGTCTTAAAAGACACAAAAACTCACATTTTTTGCATTTATTTTCGATTTGAAATCCCTTGAGGCCCGCGTAGTAATATTAAAATCACACCTTCAGCTGAAGATACGTTCGCAAAAAAAGAATCTCGAATGGTCAACAATAATAAATCGCTCAAGTTGAATAAATTATGTATTATAACATAACAACTAATTTCAACAGTAAAAAAAAATCACAAAACATTGTCCAATTTGAAAAAGAAGTGTACGAGTTGTCCTACACTTCAGAATTTTGAACTGAACTTGACATTCACTTAACATGCTTAACAAACATGCTGAAATTGACATGGTTGATTTTGTTACACATGTACACTTTCAAGTTTTGAAATCTATGATTATCATTGTAGAAAATACTGCTGTTCATGTTTGTCTGTTATCCGAAAATTGGTTTAATTCTTATTGCTCTAAAGAAATGTATGAACATAAATAGAACGTTAAAAAGTAATCGTTGATTCGCAATACGTCAAACAATACGTCGTTGGAATGCGACTGCAATACACATTCGGAGGTCACACAGGTACATTCAACACTCGTCAACAGCAATACACAAACGTAGTGCGGCATAGCGATATCTGTAGGGCTGTATATGTATAGTAAGACACCCTATTGCAGGATTAAAATAAAATTACCATACCACAATACCACAGTCACGGGATGCATAAGTATAGAAAAAGTAAAATAACATGGATATCACCAAAGACATATCGAAAAAGCACATTTTGTAGTTTGTTTTTACCTTGTTGTAGTCCAACAAAACCTACACCTTTTATTTAGATATAAAACAGAAGATGTGGTATATTTGCCAATGAGAAAACTCTCAAGAGACCAACTGACACATAAATAAACAACTTTAGGTCACCGTACGGTCTTCAACAATGAACACAGCCAATATTGCATAGTCAGATATAAATGTCCCGAAATGATAAATGTAAAAATATTCAGACGAGAAAACTAACAGCCTAATGTATGTACAGAAAGTTAACTAAAAAATAAATATTTAAAAATTAACAAACGACAACCACAGGTTAATTTAATATTGATAACAAGGTCAACTATTGAAATTTCTATAGGAGAAAGTTTCACCTAAAAAAAATGTTTTATTGTTACATTTTTGTAAACATAGATTTAACCGACTAATCTATTGTTGTGACCATTTAATTTACAGGTGGCATAATCTGTGAACATAAAACTGCATCAGTTTTCCCCACGTTGTTTTTTTTCATGCATGAGGAATAGAAACATGCATTGCAAACAGAAAATAAAATTAAGGAATAAAAGACCAGCTTGAAAGTCATTATTTTGCTAACAATGTCAATATTTTAAAAAGATAATATTTAGTTTGGAAATTATTTACATAGTTATAAGGACGACAGTTAAAAGGTTGAACATATAGAAAACAAAATCATGTTGACACAAGGCATCCTGCAGGAAACATGCATATTGAATATTCAAAGTGTATATTTCTGTTCCTATACAAAGATTTTTTTATATTGTAAATCCATCAACTATTCATCTTGTTTCATTGTGGTTTTTTTTAATGTGGTTCCTGCATCAAGGATAAAAACCATAATTATAAAAAAAAAGTTTCTTTTTAAAAAGAGTTGTTGTCCGACGATTATCATGGACGAAGAATTAAATCACAAATTGTATTTATATTTTCGTCGTCTAAACATTCTAAAAGCGTCTCAACATATGTTTACAAAACCCAAGCTACTGCTAGATGAGGACACGATGGACATCTTGAAAGATGTTTTAGTTTGTTGCTATTTACATAGGAATACTCTTAACAACTTCGATTGGTATCCTGCTAATTATTTTGTGTATTGGCAGACATGTAATACGTTAACAATGCATTCGGCGGGCAGACGATTCTTTTCTGCATATAAACGTATATAATGATTAAGTAACGGGCTCAGCTAGTCTGTGTAATTAGTATTACAATGATTATACAGTTAAAGCAAGAAGATCTAGACCAACACTTCGCCAAAACAAAATGTTTATAAATGAAACAAAATGATTGATAATAATAAACTCAGTTTAGAAAAAAAAGAAAACCGCATAACAAAACATGTTTTTCCAGTTGTAATTAATTGCATTATTTAGTTGAAATTAAATCAATAGTTTCTGTTGTTGTTGTTTTTTTAATTTAAAAGACATTTCCTTTTTTTTGTAAATGTTGGCTACCAAACAACAACTCAACAATTATTTTTCTGTATGCAGTTACCTCGGCGTGACCTTTCTCGTAAATATTCGGTGTACCAAATTACGCAAGTGCGATGGGGAATATACAATAGGCAGAGAGAGTCAACAAACGTAAAATCGCTTCGTCATTGAAATAATATATACGTATTGCACATGTTATACACGTGCTTATCTGAATATCTATGCTTCTTTGTTGATTGCTACCAAATGAATTCGTGATAAATGATAAAATTATACACACGAGAATAAGATGATGATATATGCATGCATTGGTTAAAGAATTAGATTAAAATTAGTTTCATAGTTTTCACCAGTTGAATATGACTTTAAACATGTTAAATATTTACATTTGATTCAACCAAAGTAAAGAATAAAAGCCTCTGGTACATCATGCCGATGACATCGTTGTAAATACGTCGCAATTAAATTCTCAGTAATTTTTTTAATTGTGAGATGCTTACAATAATCGAAATTCAAACTGTTTCAAACAAAATATTGAAAATTAATTTGAATAAAAATATCAAAGATAATAAATGTAAAACTGACAAGTGATAAACGTTTGCTGCTACAAATGCGTCATCAATCCGTTAACAATGCTCGGGAAATGTAACAAGTAGGTCTAAAGTAAGATACAGATTATTCGGCTATTCCACTAATGTCCAGTCTTAGCACCCATGAGATAAAACCTAATCATGAGCAGATACAAAGAAAACTTGTATATGTCAACCGATTCAAATTTGTGATGTTAACTGTAAATTGTATTGAAGTGTTCATCATTCTAACCTGTTTTTCAGTTTAAAGCCTCGGTCACAACTTACCGGATAGCACGAACGGGCGACTAACAGATAAAAATAAAAGTTGTCCGTTGACAAAATTGTTATCGGTTGGGAGTCCGTTGATGTACTGAACAAATAAAACGGACGCGTAACGAATGCATAACGGACACACAACGGATATGCAACGTACGAGAAACGGAAACGTAACGGACAGAACGGATGTCGAACGTACATCAACGGATGAGTACCGCATAAAACGGACACCTAACGGAAGAGAACCGGATCAGACGGATGAACAAGATATACGGAAAAGATTAAAGGCGACAATAATAATACATATATATCGCTTAAATATTCAAAATATTTATGTGTAACTGGTTTTGGTTTGTTCTTTAAAATGCCACACAAGGGCAGTGTCTTCCCTGAATAAGAGCTTCAAGATTGCGAAGACGTGCCCTTACTCTATGGTCGATTATGAATAATAATGATAGATAATTTATTCTCAAAAAACCATGCAAGTACAGAGGTTAAAGAGAAGTTAAAAAAAAGATGTACATAAAAATAAAAATGCACTAAAAATACATAAAATTCTAAATTTCGAATGAGAAAACATATTAAAGAATATATATACTTATACAGTCAAATATAAAAGTTAAAATGTATAAAGAAATACTTTCTATAAGTATGGGTATGGTAAATAAATCATGGTTGTTAAGAAGGAGTGAGCTTGATATTAATACATCTATAAAATTGCAGAGGTTTCTTAGTGTCTTTGGTTTTTTTTTTAATTAATAAGAATTCATGAAAATTACGAAATCTGATTGGGATTTCTGACGCGAAATTTTTAATTGGCATTTATCCATTTCAGATCCGTTCAACATCCGTTTTATCCGTTATACGTCCGGTAGAAGTCCGTTTCACATTCGTTCAACATCCATTTTATCCGTTAGACGTCCATTAGAAGTCCGTTGGTGAATTTATCTGCCAAACCTCAAACGGATGTATAACGGACACGTAACGGATACAAAACGGAAACGAAACGGACGAATACCGTACAAAACGGACATCTACGGGACGTTCAACGGACATTTCATCCGTTGGACGTCCGTTCAAACTTTTGAACATGCTCAAAATTTTCTATCGGACAGAACTGACGTCGACGGATAAAACATACGCTAAACGGACATGCAACGGATATGGACGGACGTCTAACGGATAAGAACGGACGTCTAACGCACATGAACGGATTGAAAAAAAGTTATCCGTTAGGCATCTGTTCGATCTATCAGTTAAGGTGTGACCGAGGCTTTAGTGTGACTTGCACTGCCTTGAATTTCTTAAATTTGTTTGAATGCATGTGCGTAGCATACAAGTTGAGATATGTAATATCCGTACCATTTCAGAGAGATTACCTTATGGATAGAATGGGCATTTAAAAATAGTTGAAATTAAAAATTGGTAGTTAATTCTAGCCAGTCTGACAACATTTTTGTAGCTTTTGATGGAGACTTGAAGATATGTAAATGTGCTGTAGACTCTTTGTGTGTTAAACTGTTTCAAACTGTAATTAAACGGCTGGAATAACCTTGAATGAATCTTAACTTTGTTCTGAGTCTAAAATATATTTTATTAAGCTATTACTGTGTGAAATTAAGTCGATCATGTATTTGCTAGAATGCAGATTGTGCTTAAATCTTTCTTTTCGTTACTTAGTCTGAATTTAACGGCACATTTGCCGCCTTTAATCAAGTCAATAAGCATCTTTGGCTTTTCTTAGATTTCGAATCCAATTATGAATAAATAAAAATATTTAGTACATTTACGTTTTTCTTCATTTTTAGTATTCTTGATTGATGAAATAGCATGATGAATATCATTGTACACAGATTCATATGTTTTGATATAAATAGTACATATACTATGTAAAATGCTCATATCTATTTGTGTATATTCGCATATTATATTTACAGGATATAACTTGTAAAAAGAGAAACATCAATTCAATGGAGCCTAAATGGCTCATCTTTATTTTTTCGGTTGACAAGCAATATTCAAAAAGAAACATTGAAAAGCCTCTTTTATTATAATTCTGGTCACAATGGTTTATCTGCATGTACAAAATGTAATATGACCCATATTATGTGAGAGTCAAATATGAAAAATATTGTCATATGATGAACTAGAAAAATGCAAATGACCTTAGGTTAATATAAATACATAATCTAACACCTCGTTCATTTACGATGCAAGTAAGGTTAATGTCCGAGTGTTCCGATTGTTATCATTGATAGCTACTAAATGCTCATTACCGATTTCCTCTGAAGGAGCTGAAGCAATTTACAGATTACCGAAATTAGCATAAATATTTGCATACTTCAGTCTCAAGGCCGTTTCAGTTTCGAGGACGCAAAGTCTCACGTAACTTTACGTCCATTTAAAAATAAAAGTAAAAATGCCTGAATCAATGGGTCACTGCGAAAACTGTATAGATATGAAAAAATATGGGGAAGCAGGTAGATGAAACTTACATAAATGAAAAGATAAATAAAACTGCTACAATTGATGCCCGATCTATATAATTATAATGCCGTCAGTCGGCACCAGAAGCAACAAAGCAGCGCATCCATTGTGGTCGGTCAAATATCCCCCTTTTTTATACGGCCTAATCATGTCTGGCAAAACAGCCGTTGAACGTAAAAGTAATCTCGGACTAAGTTGTAAATTGGTAAGTTGTTTTTCAGGTGGATGTCAACTGATAATTGTTTTACTACATCCCGCGAAATTTTATTTAGTTGTATTTGACTCCACAGATTCCAAACAGGAAGGTTACAATGATAATAATGTGAGGCTTTAAATCGGATCTAAGTGCTGTAAATAATTATTCTTCGTAGAGGTTCTGGCAATTATTAATGATGATAGTTTTAACACATATTGTTTTGTTTAATCACAGAATAAAAACGGTCTTGTAGTATTAAATTTAGCATCAAAGATACATCTTTTTTTCGTCAGTTGTAACCTAAAACTAGTATTAGTAGGGACAATCATGCTTTATTATTGATATCATGATTTTAAACAAGCAGATATAATGACGACCAACGACAGAATACGTTTTAAATGTAGGTCGTGAAATAAAGAAAGACATTACATGTTACTTGTTAGGATTGGTGTGCAGAAAACACAGCAAAACTAAATGCTGTTTCAAAATATAAGATATGTTAAACGTAGATAAAAAAAAAAAAGATTAAGTGCATGACATATGCATTGACACAAATTAAAATTTGACATAATTTGATAAGACACCGTAGTCTAAAATACAATATTAAATGATTCAACACTATTGTTTTTACAGAGCGATATAATCTTTTTCACGTAAACAACTTTTAAAAATACATTGTGGGGAAATTTTACTAGCAATATCTAAATATAGTACCATTACACATGTTTTTTGCTGTGAGTATAAATATTCAAAGCTTGATCTACTTCATGATTATTTTATTGGAAATCCCTAGTATAAGTTATTTGTATTGATTAATTTTCCATCCTGTACAGCCTGTTCAATTTTTTTAAACCGGGAATCATTTCTACGAATGTTCCGATTGTTATCATGGATGGCTACTAAATGCTCAATACCGATCTCCTCTAAAGGAGCTGAAGAAATTTACAGAATACCGAGATTAGCATAAATATTTGCATACTTCAGTCTTAAAGCCGCTTCAGTTTCGAGGACTCAAAGTCTCACGTAACTTGACGTCCATTTAAAAATAAAAGTAAAAATGCCTGAATCAATGGTTCACTGCGAAAACTGTATAGATATGAAAAAATATGGGGAAGCAAGTAAAAGAAACTTACATAAATGAAGAGATAAAAAAAACTGCTAAAATTGATGCCCGATTTATATATTATAATGCCGTCAGTCGGCTCCAGAAGCAACAAAGTGTGGACGGTCAAATATCCCCCTTTTTTATACGGTCCAATCATGTCTGGCAAAACAGCCGTTGAACGTTAGAGTAATCTCAGACTAAGTTGTAAATTGGTAAGTTGTTTTTCAGGTGGATGTCAACTGATAATTGTTTTACTACATCCCGCGAAATTTTATTTAGTTGTATTTGACTCCACAGATTCCAAACAGGAAGGTTACAATGATTATAATGTGAGGCTTTAAATCGGAACTAAGTGCTGTAAATAATTATTCTTTGTAGAGGTTCTGGCAATTATTAATGATGATAGTTTTAACACATATAATTTTGTTTAATCAGAGAATAAAAAAAACCTTGTAGTATTAAATTTAGCATCAAAGATTCATCTTTTTTCGTTAGTTGTAACCTAAATCTAGTATTAGTAGGGATAATCATGCTTTATTATTGATCTCATGATTTTAAACATGCAGATATAATGACGACCAACGACAGAAGACGTTTTAAATGTAGGTCGTGAAATAAATAAAGACATTACATGTTACTTGTTAGGATTGGTGTGCTAAACATTGATAAAAACTTTTTTTCAGGACAGGAAAAACACAGCAAAACTATATGCTGTTTCAAAATATAAGATATGTTAAACCTAGATAATAAAAAAAAGATTAAGTGCATCACATATGTATTGACACAAATTAAAATTTGACATAAATTGAAAAGACACCGTAGTCTAAAAAACAATATTAAATGATTCAACACTATTGTTTGCACAGAGCGATATAATCTTTTTCACGTAAACAACTTTTCAAAATACATTGTGGGGAAATTTTACTAGCAATATCTACATAAAGTACCATCACACACGTTTTTTACTGTAAGTATAAATATTCAAAGCTGGATCTACTTCATGATTATTTTATTGGAAATCCCTAGTATAAGTTATTTGTATTCGTTAATTTTCCAACCTATACAGCCTGTTCAATTTTTTAAAACCGGGAATCATTTCTACGGAAGATTAAAGTTAGTTTGTTTAACAAATTAACAAATATATGATAATATATACAAGACTATAAATCTTACATTTGTACACGTATACAATTGTAATGATTTGTAAAGGCGTCACATGCATCAATAATAACGATGTACCTGCATGATGATTTATAAGGAAAACCATCTATTGTTTGAGATGAGGATGGAGTAGATATTCAAAGTGTGTTTCTACTTCACAATTTCTAATGTAAATATTTTGATAACAAAATGATGATTATTCTTAATACTAAAGTGGTTCTTCTTCCAGGCAGATATTATTGAAGCCGTATCTGGTATTTCAGTGTTTAGTGCACTTTAACAGGTCGAGAACTCTAGATTTTCTGACGTCGGAATATATTTGCATAGTAATTTCCAAAACACAAGGCCAATATGGCCTTGAAAAACTGACCAATCGACTCAATGAACTACAATGCATTGTGGGCTACTACGAGTAAACTACTACTTAAAACACGTGGAATTAGTGGGAAAACAGTCAATTAATATATTGTCTGGGACTCTCATTACGAAAGTTTTTATTCTGCAAATATATTTAATGTAAAATATATAACGTAATCTTCAATTTGCATGCTCAGATTAAAAAAATATTGTTTATTGGCTTCACGATTCGACTTTCTTTTTCGCCTTGCAAAAGTAGTTGAACCGGTTTTGTGCATTGTTATGAATTGAACCAGCATTAATTTCACGACAAGACACAGTGAAATATCAAATGAAGTGACCACTGTCCAGTAAGAAAATCATTTGAGCTCTTTTAAACCTGTATAATGTTATTGCAAAATCATTTCTGCCTATAGAAAAACACGAAACTTTCATTGAAACACTTCTTTCTGTACTGAATGTGTATTTTTTTTATAAGGACCTGAACTAATAGTAAGAACATCATAATATTCAGTATGCTAAAAATAAGTGTTATGAAAGCGGCAGGGGCAGGTTCAGCCATTATAAAAAGGGGGGTCCTAACCCTGGACAAAAGGGGAGGGGGTTCCAACTACATGTCCCCATCCAAATGCACTGATCGTCCAAAAAAAGAGGGTCCATCCCCGGAACCCCGCCCCCCTAGATCCGCCACTGAGCGGGTACGGTATATAGCTCAATACATTTTTTTATAGTTTCATCCATCGATAATATCCGTTTGTTGCTAATTTTATCACAAAATATACCTCAGAGGGTTTTTATCGTTCGGCTGCTGTCCTGTTGACCTATGTCAAATATCTCCAATATTAAAAGTCTCTGGATCATAGTGGGTGCCATATTGCCTACTATTTTTTTTCTAAAACGTGCTTTGAATAGAGAAATAAGAAGATGAAGTATGAATGCCAAATGAGACATCTTTCCAACAAAGACATAATTTAGTAAAGTAAGCAGTCATAGGTCCAATGCTAAAAAGTAAGCTATTAATGACCCAAAAATTACAAACAATAAAAAAAAAAAAAAAAAAAAAAAAAACCCGACCCAATTAGATATATAAAAGGACAAAAAATCTATCCCATCAAAAAAAATATATATTGTATAGGAACCTGTATTTCAGTGGTTGTCGTTTGTTTATGTGTTACATATTTGTTTTTCGTTCATTTTTTTTAATATAATTAAGGCCGTTAGTTTTCTCGTTTGAATTGTTTTACATTGTTATATCGGGGCCTTTTATAGCTGTCTATGTTAAGGGCTTTGCTCATTGTTGAAGGCCGTACGGTGATCTATAAATGTTAATTTCTGTGTCATTTTGGTCTCTTGGGAACAGCTGTCTCATTGGCAATTATACCACATCTTCTTTTTTATTATAGATCCAACGCTGCAATTTTCACAAAACATATCAAATTTTCCACCTTGTCGCACATACATATGGATAAAATCATTACAGCTTATTTCCTAATGCATGTGGAGCAAAACTTTGGTTAGCCTGCTTGCTTTGTTTGTATATTGTACAAAATATAAAATATACAAGTTGAACTATACCTATATATATATATATATATTGTTTAAAGATGTCAATCTTATTTTCAAAGCTTGAATAAACAACTATACAAACAAAGCAAGCAAGCCAACCAAAGTTTTACTTTGCAGGTTTAAGAAATCAGCTGTAAGGATTTTATTCAGTTTGGCAAATGTCCGAGCCCGTTAAAAAACGAACAAACTGAAACTACAGTTGCTGACTTCACAACCTTCAAAACAAAGGGAACAGTTTGGAAGTCCAATATACTGAAATGTGACCAACAAAAATACTTATAGATTTTGTTAACACTGCCATGTATGTAAATATTTCTTCGCCTTTTTTACGAACACAAAATTTAAGGATCCCACATTTGCCTTTAATTATCTATACGAACATTGCTGTACTCTTGAATATCAGCACCGGCTGTTATCGACGGCTTACTTTACACAAGTAAGTTTGTCTCATGGGTAATTGTGATTTTTCGCTGTTGTTTCGTTGCTTCTGGTGGACAAATACATGAAATCTCTGTGCCATCATCAAACATGTTAATGGCTATATATCGGGTAATTCAAACCCTTTTTTCTTCGCATAGAAACAACTCTTCGCTAATCTGAGCATGGAAGTAATACTTTATATCACGAACTATAAATGAGGATAAACAAAATGAAAAACTAAGCGAAATTGTGAATCCCGCTTTGCACGAAAAAATGTGTCGTATTTCAGTAAATAACACGTGTTCTTGGTTGATTGTAAACACGTAGTAGTCCATCATGCATTGTGACTCATTTACTGGATTGGCCAAAAACCTAGGTAAAAATAAATTGCGTCACATGTAAATAAACAATTACATGTGCGAGAACATAAGTATGCTAATTTATGCATTTCCATATAAGGTAGTGGTCCCGACCTGTTTAATATCGTGTGGGTTGAAATCTTTTGTATTGCCACCACATGCTCTTGAAATATTCCTGAAGAATCTAAAAGCTATAAGAAACAAATGTCTGTCCAATATACATGTTTATTAATTAGATATGTGTCCGTTACAAAACCTGTAAATTACAACGAGCATGACATCAAGGAGATGGCAAGTACCCATTAAAGGTTGCACTTTGTAAATACAGCTGTTTCTCAAAACGCGCCTCTTTTGGGGAGTAATTGAATATTCATAGAAAATTTATTTTGTTTACATACTGGTTCCCAGTTATGCTCTGTGTGTTCCATATCGCAGAGACAGAACTTGGGAATGTTACCAGTAAATAAACACGTGCATATTGTTTACATTGAAATCTGTGGTAACCTTTCATTCGAGGTAGGGGTAGTTAAGAAAATAAGTGTAAGTTTAAACTCTGAGAAGTTCAGGGCATATAAACGTTGAAAATATGCCGCACAGCCCTATATTTTGACCTTTGAAAAAAAAATGTGGTGCATATGAACTTTCAATTCTAGGATAAGATTTTTTTCAAAACTTCATAGTAAAATGGTACAGTTTTAGCCGTAAAAGGAGTTCCTATGGGAAATTGCATTGTCAATATTTACAGAAATGCAACATATATAGGGTGAAAAAGGGGAACATTCAGAATTTAACCAAATTTGCTTTATTTCACAGATTTTAAAGAGATTAACTCAAATAAGAAGTTTTATATTTAATGAAGATTGATAGAATCCTGGGCCTTAAATATGATGACTCAGCATAAATTCACAGTTTACAGTATGCATAGTTTACTTAAAGTCCTGGATACAAAACTAAATCATAATATTTGCATAATTGTAAGTTAAGTTGTTAAGAAGTGCTTATATTTACTCTTCGCAGTCATTGAAACTCATAGATCCTTCCTGAATATTATTTATGGGGTATTTGTGTCCTTTCGATAACCCAAAAGTAAGCCGCAACACCTAAATCTGCTTTTTTGTCACCACGGCATAATAAATACAATCTAGAAAAACAAAACTATCTCAAGAAAACTGACAATAGTGTGTTCTATCCTGAATATGTACTAAATATTCCAAATTGCTAGAAACAGCAGAATGATTTAGGAAATTTGAGGCCCCAGGGGCAAAATACATAGAAAAATTGCCTACCCCCTGGGTCATAAAACAAATAATTTAACTTGTAAATGCTATGATTTTATGATTTTAAAGTTCTTGATATAGAAAACAATAACTATGCTTGGAAGTTATGCAAAAATCAGATGTTAGCAGTCATCTCTACAACATTTTAAGTGAATTTATATCTCAGACTGGTATCTGCATACCTACAACTATTGCAAATATGGCTTTGTTTGAACACTTCTAGAATATATAGTAGCTAAATTGTGTCAGATATATTGTTACAGATGATACTGCTGTGACAAAAATTCTAAATTGACCATTTGAGGCAGAAAATGTGTTCTTTAATTGACAAATAGGCATACAGTAAGATGTGGACTGGAGATAGAGGCTGGATTGGATACTTTATATAATCCTGAATGTTGTAATGATTGACTGCTAAACATTACATTTATGATATTCTGATATGCTTTCATTATGTTATCAAAACAGTTTTTAATAGGTTCTAGGCATTTTTTATCAGAAAATATGCAAATAGGGTAAGCTGGCAATAATTAAAGTATTGTTTTCAAATTCTTTAAAAAAATTAAAACAGGGGAGGGGGTATAAAATGTATAGTAAAGAAAAACTTAGAGTATACACAGTGATTTCTTTAAGACTTTAATTCTGATAATAGTTATCAAAAGTACCAGGATTATAATTTTATACGCCAGACGCGCGTTTCGTCTACATAAGACTCATCAGTGACGCTCAGATCAAAATAGTTAAAAAGCCAAACAAATACAAAGTTGAAGAGCATTGACGACCCAAAATTTCAAAAAAATGTGCCAAATACAGCTAAGGTAATCTACTCCTGGGGTAAGAAAATCCTTAGTTTTTCGAAAAATTCCAAAGTTTTGTAAACAGAAAATTTATAAACATGACCATATAATTGATATTCATGTCAACACCGAAGTGCTGACTACTGGGCTGGTGATACCCTCGGGACGAAACGTCCACCAGCAGTGGCATCGACCCAGTGGTGTAAATAGTTATCAAAAGTACCAGGATTATAATTTTATACGCCAGACGTGCGTTTCGTCTACATAAGACTCATCAGTGACGCTCAGATCAAAATAGTTAAAAAGCCAAACAAATACAAAGTTGAAGAGCATTGACGACCCAAAATTTCAAAAAAATGTGCCAAATACAGCTAAGGTAATCTACTCCTGGGGTAAGAAAATCCTTAGTTTTTCGAAAAATTCAAAAGTTTTGTAAACAGAAAATTTATAAACATGACTATATAATTGATATAAATGAGTATTAATGTGAGAAAAACTGATTTTAGAGAGTTTTCTATTTGAATAAGTGTCTGTATAGGTATAAATACAGCTGTTTCTCAAAACACGCCTCTTTTGGGGAGTAATTGAATATTCATAGAAAAATTATTTTGTTTACATACAGGTTCCCAGTTATGCTGTGTGTGTTCCATATCGCAGAGACAGAACTTGGGAATGTTACCAGTAAATAAACACGTGCATATTGTTTACATTGAAATCTGTGGTAACCTTTCATTCGAGGTAGGGGTAGTTAAGAAAATTAGTGTAAGTTTAAACTCTGAGAAGTTCAGGGCATATAAACGTTGAAAATATGCCGCACAGCCCTATATTTTGACCTTTGAAAAAAATTGTGGTGCATTTGAACTTTAAATTCTAGGATAAGATTTTTTTCAAAACTTCATAGTAAAAGTGGTACAGTTTTAGCAGAAAAGGGAGTTCCTATGGGAAATTGAATTGTCAATATTTACAGAAATGCAACCTAAAGAGTAAATGATAAGGTTTGATATCACTAGCGGTGGACTGCAGTTCACTGCTACTAGATTAAGACAAAACAAGTACTCGTGATGCTTGAAATTGACATATTTATAGATCACTGGTTTGTAAATATTCGCGTTTGAGAATTTTTGTTCAAGGGGATTAGGGGAATGCACTTAAATTCTTATAAACCTTTGCTTTCAAAGTTACGTATTGACCAGTCTAGATAAAGGCAAATATATGAAAGCACTTAGCACACGTGACAGTTTTACAGTGTTATTATACTTATCTTTTGGGAATAATAATGAGCAATGAAAACAATAAAAACAAATCTTATCACATGCTGTATTATTAGGAGTATTCAGACTTTTATCCAAGGCATACACTTTTTTAACTGTATTTGTGAATTATTTAGTTAGATGCCCTGAAGTGTCTTGTGATATCTGATCTTCCATATGTTCTATATTTAGAGATCCACCGACGACTCCGATGCAGACAGAACTCGCATATATAGTGTGTCATGGTTGAAGAGTTGTCTTATTTATAACAACATATTGAAAAAATTATATCCCTAATCAAATATGAACTATATAAATTTAATATGAAAAGTTAACTAATTTGTATGGTTTATTGCAAATCATATTCAATGTGTTGAGATTTAATATATATTAAGTGTAGATATATATATAATAAGTACATGACTCAAAACATCATTTGTCAAGATTTTTAATTTCACCTTCATTTGAAAAAAAACCTCAATTGTTTGGACACTATTTTACAAGTAGGCGATATTATCTCTTTTCATTGAAAACACTTTTTAAAGTACATTATTAGAAAATCAAATTTGCAAAATCTAAAAAGAGAACCATTGCAAGTACGCACGTTTTGGTTGTTTATGTGAATGATCAAAGCGTATATCTATTGCACTTATTTGATGAAATCCCAAGTATGAAATTATTTTTGTTGGTTAATATTTCAATCTTTGCATCATGCAGATTGTAAATTTAAAAGATAGTGATTGTCACAAAAGATATTAAACAGTTTGTTAAAAAAAACCAAGAACTAGTTAGAAATGTGTATTTCGTAAAATTTTGGAAAGATCAATTTAAAAAAAATAATGAACTGAACATAATTACTGTAATGCATGGTGAACGTTAAAAGGTTTCCCACAATAAGGATCTATTCATACTTACATCTTAACGTTTACGAATCTTGTTACAGGACAGGTAAATATAACAGGTTATTTAAGGACAATTTACCTAAAAATAGATGTTTTATTTATAACCTTTAATATTGTATACAGTTTATTTTCAAAACAGCTACAATAGTCATGATATAAGATGTGAAATACTTTCTTTAGTTTTTTTTTTAAAACTATTTTGTGGACAAGCGTGTCGTTCAGTTGATTTCAGAAATGTTTCCATACCGTTGTTAGTTTTTGGTGACCAATGAGTCTGAATGCTATTAGTATTTGGTTCTAAATTCACAATTTGTAAAACTAAATAGGGTCTGAGGTATATTCATTTTGTGCGAAATTTCGTATGCATTTATTTGTTGGCTGTTCCGATTTTATAGAACTGCATTATCATGATTATGCAAGAGAAAATCCAAAATAGGACCGAGTTATTTTTCGGAATAGCAGAATGGACATCCCAATGTCTGTGGATAAACAATCAATTTAATAAAGTTATATATTTTGATGTATCTTATGCATATTTTTGTGTGGCATCGTAAATTCCCTTCAATGATACAAAAGACCAAAATATTAGAAGCTCCAAAAACTTATACATCATCAAAACTCGTATAGCCGAAAAACAAAACGAATATAAATGGTTTTTGACTAGAACTGTTATCAATTATTTTATTTTTCTTAATTTGTGCTCATTTATTCTCTCTGTTTTCAATTTGAGAGTCAGTGTTTTAATATTTTTTAAGATTCTTTCAGTGGGATAGGTAGATCTCATTTCACTAGATTCTATTGATCATGTTTCTTCATCAGAACTGTTTCATGTACTTTTTTATTGCATGTTATAAGCTTTCCTTTATTTATAGTTCCAATTTGATTTCTGTAAAATGAACACGCAACAGCAGTATGTTAGCTTTTCTGCATTTATCAGTCTTTGATACTTTTCGTTCATAGCAAGCATTTATTAATAACCCAATTAGAAGCCCGTTGGTGTCATCAAATCAATATCAAATGATTTGGTGTTGATATGAATTGTATAAAACAAACACTTTTATAATCTCCTTTTTATACAATACATGCAGCTGGTTCACTAAAAAATTAGAGCGGCGCCACACCTTGTTCAAAAATGTTTTCGTAAAGCAATAGATAGACATTAGATTTACTTATACAATTTCAGCATAACCTACATTTGAATTCTCTTTTTTTCAGGGCCTTAAATTTTGTGTTACTGGCTCTATGCCTTAAAAAAATATGAAGAATATAAGGTTCGAACTTACTTTGCAAAGTTGACCTAAAAAAATGTTTAGCAACAAATTATTGATTATTTTCATTTCATTATATTCATCATTTGATGTTGTCTTTGTCCGTCAATTAGTTGATAAATTGGTTTAACGTATGTTATTCATCAATTCGATTCAAGAGGTCAAATGATATTTTAATTTGATCACTTTGGGGTATTTTCATTAATGTTTTTTGTCCATGGATTTATGAGTTTGAACAGCGGTATACTACTGTTGCCTTTATTTAATGTAGTTTTGCTTCTGAGTATCAAGTAAAGTTTTCTGTACACATATTAATTGTTAAAAATATTGCTGATACTAAAAGCATTACAATCTTCATTTTCAGATTCTACATTTTTTATTTTTAGCCATGGCGTTGTCAGTTTGTTTTAGATTTATGAGTTTGACTGTCCCTTTGGTATCTTTCGTCCCTCTTTTAAACGTGTTCAAAAACAAACAATCAACGTATACATCGTCTTGAGAGGATATAATCACTTAATGTTATAATTTTACAGGTGGTAAACAAAATCAATATTAATATTATTTGTAACAAATATATATTAAGCAGATTTTGAACAAATACCGAAAGCATTTCTAAATCTAATGAATTAGAACGTTGAGCTTTGATAATGATATGAATACAATTCAAATCAGGTATTTGAAATTTTACGGACGCCATCACGAGTTGGTTGACCGATAAGAAATATTCGTTTCACAGATGATATAGGATATGTTCCTTATGTCGTAGCTACCATACCCTTCCCGGTACAATCCAGTTCCCTTTTCACGAATGTGACCTACCGAATTATACTATTTACCGGGATTTTTTTGTTATAACATGAGCAACACGACGGGTGCCACATGTGGAGAGAATCTGCATACCCTCCGGAGCAACTGAGATCACCCCCAGTTTTTTTATGCTTAGTCTTTAGTTTTCTTTGTTGTGTCTTGTAAACTATTATTTGTCTGTTTGTCTTTTTCTTTTTAACCATGGCATTGTCAGTTCATTGTCGATCTATGAGTTTGACCGTCCCTCTGGTATCTTTTTCCCTGTTTTAGAAAGTCATGGAAAGATGTACATACTTTCTTAGACAGTTCTGTTGACAATATCAGAGAAAAATATTCGGGTAAACCAGACATATTTTAAAACATATATACGTTTCTGGTTAGAAAACGAAACTTTTAGGAATTGAACATATTGAATTGGCCGAATTCTTCAATTATCTTTTTATGTAGTGGATTTGAAATTAGAACTATATTCCTTTTGTTTTTATTCATTTCCATACAGCGGTGCGCGATCTTTTACGATCAGAAAAATCAATGTTGGGAAATATTTTTTTTGGCAAAATAATTAATTATGCTAACAAAAAGTAACTTTAAGTACCCTTTGAATCATTAAAATGGAATGACATTTTAAAAAGAAAAGGTGTTTAGTCATTCAAATTAAGAAAAAAATCATGTATATATATTAAGTGTCATTGAAATGTCGAGGAGCAATCTGCATTTTGTAGTTTTGTAAAAATTGTGTACTTTTAAACCTTGATTTTTATCATAATGTTCAACCATTTTGACAAACAGTTTTTATTTTTATAAACTTTCAATATAATTCATTACACTAGATTAGCAGTTAATTGACCTTGCAATTCTCAATTAGAATACATTCACGATCCTATATCAGAGCTTTTGTGATCCAATTGTAATACTTGACCCATATACCGAATGACACCCGTGGTTTAGAAGTGGATAGGTGCCACCTGCGGAGCAAAATCTGTATACACTTTAGGAGCACCTTAGATCCCCCAAAAATTATGTTTTTGGTGAAGGCAGTGTTATATTTCAAGCAACATAGCCATAGAAAAATTTCTCCGTTTTTAATAGTCCAAATAATTATGACGTCTTGAAAGGCTATTATATTTTTTTTCTTTGACGCCTTACTTCGACGTCATAATGCTGAAGCCGCCATTTTCGGTTGGACTTTGAGAGCATATTTTGCTCTAAACTTTGAGACCCAATTTAGCCATCAAATTTTCAAAGAAGGCTAAAACAAAATGCATATATAAAAATTCTTACCTTTTATGTGTTTGTTTTACGAAAATATTTCCAATTAATCCCTACAGAAATAATAATATAAGTAACAATTCCATCCGAGGCGGGAACATGTCGACTGCATTTTTTAAAACGTATGTCGGATTTCATTTTAGGAGATTATAAAATAATTTTTACACCAAACTCGGTAAAACCCGAATTTCCGGAACCATTGTTTTACATTATCCGGAAATTCAGGTTGGTCAAAATGTACCGAGTTTGGTTCAAAAATATATTTTATACACCTTAAATGAAGCATCTTGAGGAGAAATCAGCTAAACGTTTTGATAAAGCAGTAAATTCCCTATCAAAGTCCAACTGAATATATGAGTTTGGCGTTATGACGTTGATGTAAGGCGTCAAAGAAAAAAATTATAATAGCCTTTCAAGACGTCATAATTATTTGGACTACGTTTTTAAGACAAATTGACATCGCATTAACCTATCCATGTTCCTGCTAAATTGCAGTAGCAGGTCAATGATAACTGTCAACATAGTAAATAATGTATGTTATTCTATTTGATATATCGCTTGATTGATTTCATTTTTCAGACCTAAATGCTGTATCATTTTTTTTTTAAATGTCCTGTTCCAAGTCAGGAATATGGTCATTGCTATATTATTGTTCGTTTCTGTGTGTGTTACATTTTAACGTTGTGTTTCTTTTTGTCGTTTGTTTCCTCTTATATTTGAGTGTGAATTCACATTATTATAAGACGTGTCACTGTACTTTTCTATCCCAAATTCGTGTATTTAGTATTTATGTTATATTTGTTATTCTCGTCGGATGTTGTCTATTGCTTAGTTCGTTTCTGTGTGTGTTACATTTTAATGTTGTGTCGTCATTCTCCTCTTATATTTAATGCGTTTCCCTCGGTTTTGGTTTGTGACCCGGATTTTGTTTTCTCTATCTATTTATGAGTTTTGAACATCGGTATACTACTGTTGCCTTTATCCATTAGCGCTTGATCGCTACATGTGTCAAAACATAATTTGACATGTTAAAACAATTAAACTACTAAATACTGTCAGGGATAATGTGACGAGCATCAACTTTAATGCCACTTTCACAAGTGGAAGTTTTGGAGAAGGGCTTGAGATGAGAGGTAGTTATTTAGATATGATGTATGTACACAAATATATGGAGGTTTATGAAGATGACAAAATACAATTTCATATTATAGAATGGAAACAGACGAGGTAAAACCTGGTTTCACGCAGTTGCTAATAGAACAAAATGTTACAAAATCTGCATTAGGAGAATATAAACTACTTAATGGAAAACATTATTTATCGATCGCACCCTTTAAACAACATCTATTACGTGATTCAGATAGTAATATTATTCATGAACCGTGTTTATCTGACGAACAAGATGTTTTGGACCAATGCTTTTGCTTACATTGTAAGACATGGATATCCCAATTAATGTATTGGATATCAAGATCTACGAACTCATGGCCAAGTTATTATGTCAAACAAAGTCTTATAAAATATGGAGTACTTTTTGTACCAATTGGAGTTAA
Source organism: Mytilus galloprovincialis (assembly GCF_965363235.1). Classification (NCBI taxonomy): domain Eukaryota; kingdom Metazoa; phylum Mollusca; class Bivalvia; order Mytilida; family Mytilidae; genus Mytilus; species Mytilus galloprovincialis. Next base: position 60,292,246 of record NC_134845.1, read on the forward strand.
GGGATCGCTAAAAGAAGATATGGAATGGCGAATATCTTTTTCTGTTGGTGAAAAAAATGCTCATAAACACATTTACACACACACAATTATTATGCTATGCCCTCCTGACAAATATTTTGAAAGATGTAATAGCAAACTACACAGAATGTTCAAATTTTCTCTGTTCATAATTTGTAAAAACAATTATTTTCTGGATATCACAGGAATTGCGACAATACGTATGGAAACCTGATAATCTTATACCTTGTTTTCACTAGTAACCCGAATTTAACTTGATCGGACAAAAACGCATTAACGCTGTTTAAATGAGATTAATCGTCATTTGATAAAGATTGACAAAAATTAAAAATCATTTTTTATTTATTTCAATGCATATCAAATCATTTTAATGCCAGTCAAATAGATTCGCTTGCAGTCGTTCAGTTTAATTCAAGTTGGCGGTAAGTTACGTCAAACAAATAGGCCACGCCTCCGTTAAACTATTTCAAACTGGTATTAATTCGTTTTAAACCGTGTTGAGACCCGAGCTTTTAACAGGTAAATCACTCAAGCAAAACAACATCGATGTATCTTTCGTTTATTTGTTTCAAACTTTATCGACTTATATATATAAATGCGTGTTTTCTTATTAAAGTCATATACTTATCACAATTTACACAAATGAATGATCAATACACGTAACATATAAGGAATTTAAATAAAAAAATAAAATATTGATGCACGGTTTAAAAAATTTAAAACTTGTGAATCTGTTAAAAATAAAATAGTTAGATGTTTAACATATTTTTAATTTGCCCAAATGCAGTAGATCTTTATCTCACATATTCGTTTCAAAACTTGCTGAGTGCTATGAAAACTTGTGACATGTCAGTAATGTATGGTCCATTGCAATGACTTACAAACTTTAGGTATTCCTGTATATTTCCGTTTCTCTTTTTCTGTCTTACTATAGTGTACTCGTAAATTAAATATAGACACGGAAATTAAAGTTACTTACAAAAATTATTTATTTTTCACATAGTTTAAATCGATGTATCTTATATTTTCGGTCAACAACAAATATTCCCTAGCTGTATATTGATATATGAAATAGCTTGTAATAAAAGCAATGTTGTGTTAAATAATAAAATTAATGAAGATAATGTTGACATTTGTTGAATTTGATAAACAGTTAAGTCTTGCACAACTTTGTAAATGAAGGAACAGCTCAATAAACTTTTAAAACTGTGTTTCAAATTGTAATATCGGTCACTGACGCGAAACAGGCGTTCATTGTGGAATAGCAGCACAATACGAAAATTGTGAATTGTGGTTCCGATTCTGTAAAGGGATTATTGTGCTGTCATGCACCGTGACGTACAAAAAGTCTTCCTATAAATGAACATATATTCTGTTTATATGAGATAAATTTTAGTCTGCGATAACGATGGGTAGGTTGATTTAAGTTTTACGACCTTGACTTGCTCTAAGTCGACATTATCTTACGTCTAATGGATTTAAAAAAAAATCGTATATTTACGTTTAGGGCATTTAATATAAGTCTACCTACCAAATTAAAATCAGCATAAACATTATTAAAATAAACAAGAATGGAAAAGAAACAATTATGCATTGTTGCTCTGATATAATTTTTATTAACTATCAAATGGAAGTTTTTAACGACCTTGACTGGCTATACAGCCCTTGCACGGTCGGCCCTGGCTTGCGCCTTTTTGGGCATTAAATAATTTATATTTTTACCATGTGGTAATTTAAATAATTTATAATGATAAGAAAATTTAATTAAAGCAAAAAATTTAAAAAGCAAAATTTTAGATAAATAAATGAATGAAAAAAGTAAAATATTTAAGATTAAGTAAATAATAAAATAATAAAAAATAATAAAAGAATATAAAATTAAATATAATAAAATAATATAGAAATAATTTTGTATAAAAATAAAAATAAAACAAAACAAAATAAATAAATAACTATTAAACACGGAGCCACCGGAAGTAGGAACAGGAGGAAAGCTTGGCCAAGTAAACAGCAGTGAACGGCAGCAACGTTGTCCTGGTACACCAGCAGCCAAGTAAAGAGCGGATAATTTTGATATGCCAAATTGTGTATGTGAATTTATATGCCAAATATTATGTATAAACCACAATAAGCCTAAATTAGTGTATGTGAGTTTTGCAAAAATATTTAGTGGGATGTTTTGTATGTACTAGAAAAAAAAAGAAAAGTAAAATAAAAATAAAATAAAATAAATAAAAAACCAAAAGGTGTATGTAAATTTTGACTGCTTTGTGCTAGCCTACCGTAGTTGCAGGACTTTAGAGTGCTAGTACACTGGAACACTTATCCGCAGGAAGACAGTGCCCCACGCTAATTAAAACTGGATTAGCGCAAACCAGATCTTGCGAAGTACCATTTTTTAAGTCTTAGATTTGACTTGCGGCTTAATGACATGAAAAATTTATATAATGACCAAAAGTAGAAACAAAAATAATTTGGGGTGCCGCGAATTTGGAAAAAAAAAGCCAAAGGTTATCGTGCGTTCTTGTTTAGTTAGCATAATTTTAATAGTTTAATTAACTTATCCCTACATTCAGTTTATCTAATTTTAAATATGTTAAGTTATTTCAAAGGATTAATTTTTATTATTTTTTTATTTTTTAAAATCATATTAATTTGGATTTTATTTGTCTTAAGTATTTAATTTTTACTGCCGGTTATGGCCTGACTCCATTTTTGAGTCACTGACCGGATAACTCTTGCAGTTTGTTTTGCCCCTTTGATGATGCTGTGGTAAGTCGTCTTGAAGATTCATCTGTACTGCCGGTTATGGCCTGACTCCATTTCTGAGTCACTGACCCCGGATAACTCTTGCAGTGTAGCTGGTCTTCTTAACGATCTTTTCTTTAGTACGTACTGTATTTGAAGTGATTTAGTTTTTGACTGCCGGTTACGGCCTGACTCCATTTTTGAGTCACTGACCTGGATAACTCTTGCAGTGTGTTTTGTCTATTTAATGATGTTGTGGTAAGTCGTCTTGAAGAGCCTTCTGTACTGCCGGTTATGGCCTGACTCCATTTCTGAGTCACTGACCCCGGATAACTCTTGCAGTGTAGCTGGTCTTCTTAACGATCTTTGCTTTAATACGTACTGTATTTGAAGTGAAGATTTTAGTTTTTGACTGCCGGTTACGGCCTGACTCCATTTTTGAGTCACTGACCCGGATAACTCTTGCAGTGTCTTTTAATTATTTTATTTCTATGATTGTTTTTTTTTTATACATATATACTTATATAAATTTATGATAATCAATTTCTGTTAAATATTGTACCAAGCACGACCAGACATATTGTTGTTTGTCTTTAGGAGGATCTAGTAATATTTTGGTATTAATATTTTGTATTTGAACCTTGTCCAAGTTTGATTGCAAATTTTGTCTCGCTTGTGAATGATTAATACAGTTTACTAGTACGTGTTCTATATCCTCTTTTATGCCGCATGTATTGCATATTGGAGAGACATTGCGTATGTACTGGCCTAGTTGCCCAGGTAATAAAGTAGTGCCCAACCTAAGTCTAGTTATTGTTTTTGCATGAAATCGATTACCTTGATAAAAGTTGGGTTTTTTATTTACTGCAGTATTTATAGAACGACTCCATATGGAGCATGTGTTATCCCATCTAGCTTGCCACTTTTTCTTATATAATGCTGTTGTTATTGCAATGAATTCGTTTGCACTAAGACTTAGTTTAAGGTCAATCTTATCATTACTTAGTGCTAATTTAGCTAGTTTGTCAACCTGTTCATTACCTAGGATACCAACATGCGCTGGTATCCATTCTATGGTTACTTCTATATTTTTTTGTTTTGGACGACAAGCCAGTATTTGAATTGGTTCTAGAATATCGGGTCTACTTGATGCATTATTATTTATAGATTGGATTGCACTATATGAATCAGTTAGAATAACAACTTTTTGCCCTGGCTGTTGATTGGAGAATACCCACTTTAATGATTGACATATGGCCGTCATTTCTGTGGTGTAAACGGAAAGATTGTCTGACGTTCGTTTATAGCTTGCAATCAACTTTGATGGGATTATAAAAGCATATCCAGTTTTACCCGAAGCTGGGTCTTTTGAGCCATCGGTGTAAATTTTTAAATGATTTTTATATGCATTGTCGATGTACTCTAACGCTTTAATCTTAATGATATGCGGATTTTCTTTTTTACTGAGGCTGTTTTTTATGTTACTGGATGTTTTTGCTTGACCTATAATCCATGGAGGTGGATCTTGAATATTTTTAGTAACCATCTTTATTTTGTCTAGTTCGTTATCTTTAAGTAGATTTTGGACTCTGAATCCGTAAGGTATGTTATGGTCATTCCATTTATGATTATAAATTTGATATTCAATACAGTCATCTACTAATTGATTGGCTGGATTTGATGGATTTTGTTTAGTACGAGCATAATATTTAAGAGAAAGGTGGTCCCTTCTTAATTGTAATGGCATTTCGCCAGATTCTGCAAGTATTGTTTCTAACGGGGTCGATTTATGGGCCCCTAAGGGACGACATCAAAAGTTCAATGTAGGATACAAAACTTAATTCACATAGTTTTTTCGCTAACCCCCTACCCCCCTTCTTAACTTAATTTGGGAAAAATTGATTTACCTATATGGATATATGTAAAATCGATTTTATATGAACAAAACTTTCAGCTATGTTGCATTTTTTTTTGTTAAATGTTTAATATTTCCACCTCGGTACCACATAGCACTGTCGTCAGCAAATTGTGACATTACTGCGGGGTTTTTTGCCAGACCTACTAGATCATTAATCATGATGTTAAATAATGTGGGACTGATGACACTACCTTGCGGGATACCATTGTTAAGATCATATAATGACATATTCGTCTGAGGATTCTTGATTTACTTTAACTTGAATTTTTCTATCTTGCAAAAAGTCTTTTATGAAGTTAAATAATCTCCCATTTATACCGTAATCTTTGCACTTTTTTAATAGACCAAAACGCCATACTAAGTCAAATGCCTTTTCAATATCGAGAAATATGGCTAGTAGAAATTGTTTACGAACTTTAGCTTTTTTAATGTCTGTCTCAAGTCGCAGTAAGTGGTCTAATGTGGAGCGACCTTCACGGAACCCACTTTGTGTTTCATTTATTATATTTTTCTCCGTTAGAAGATGTTTAAGTCTAACATTAACCATGCTTTCCATTAGTTTACAAAAATTTGATGTAAGAGAAATCGGTCTGTAGGATTTAGGGTCAGACTTATTTTTATTAGGTTTTAGTATAGGGATTACATTTGCATGTTTCCAGCTGTGGGGAAGTTGACCAGTTACCCACACTTTATTTATTAATTGTAACATAATATCGATCATACTTTCAGGCATATGCTTGAACATTTCATATGTTATACGGTCATCACCGGGCGCAGTTGTCTTTTTAGTCTTAAGCACCTTATAAAGTTCGTTTTTGTTGAATGGTATATTAAATTTTGACCTATTATGTTGCTCATCATCATCCCTATTAATCGGATTTTCTATTTCGGTTTTTAATTTATGAGTTCTGAATTTGGGATCTAGGTTATTGTCACTGGATGCTTCTGCAAAAGTTCCGGCGAGCATGTTTGCTTTATCTACATTAGATACCGCTTGTTTGGTGTCATTAATAAGTGTAGGTAGGGTGGATGATTTTGCCCCTTTAAGACCTTTAACTGTGTTCCAAACTGTTTTTACGTTAGTTTTATAGTTTAGTTTGTCACAGAAATTTTGCCAGTAGTCAGTTTTTGCCTTATCTGTGACACGTTTAAACTCCTTGACTGCAGTTTTATATAATTCATGATTTTCTTCTGATTTTGATTTATCATATACCCTATGTTTATGACGCTTATTTTTTTTTGGCATTTGTGCAATCATCGTTCCACCAGGGACAGTTTTTTCTTGTATGTATAGTACCACTGGTTTTTGGGATTGTTTCATCTGCGATTTTAGTCATCACTTCACAAAGATTTTGATTAAAGATTTCAATATCGTCATGTTTTATATTATCTATATTTATTTCGTTACAAAGGGTAGTGAACCTGTGCCAGTCAGCTTTATCGTACACCCACATTTGTGGAGTGCAGACTTTATTTTTAACCGGTTTTGCATTTAATACGGTGAGTACTGGGAAGTGATCAGAACCTAGTTGCTCATCTAAAACTGACCATTGACTGTCATTGGCTAACGATGCGGAGACTAATGTTAGATCTATTTGTGTTCGGTTGCCTGTTACAGTTTGATATGTTCCTGTACCGTCGTTTAAAATTATCATGTTATTTTGATCTATGACTTTTTCAATTATGTTACCATTGCTATCTGTTGTGCTAGACCCCCACATCGAGGATCTACTATTAAAATCTCCAAGTAGCACTATATTATCTGATAAGTTATGCAAAACTTCTTGATATTCATCAAATTTAATATCTTGACTAGGGGGTCTATACACATTAACTATATTAATCTTATTATTTTGACAGTTTACAGATACGCCTACTACTTCTATGTTATCAGTATTAAAATTAAGTTGTGAAAAATGAACTTGAATCGAAACATAAATTGCTACTCCTCCTCCTATTTGAGGTTTATTTTTATTTTTACCTTTAGGTTGAATCGGTGTCTTTCTATTTCGAATGATTGGTGGGTGGTAGCCTTGTAGTTTTATGTACCTATTATCTTTAAAACGAGTTTCTTGTACACAAATAATTTCTGGGTTATTATGTGTGTCTAAGTAATGTTTGAGGGAATTAGCGTTCGCATAAAGTGATCGCGCATTCCACTGTAAAATGTGTAGCCCCATTACGGTTAATTAATTATTTAAATTAATTGTTGCTTATATTATCTTTAAATGACGTCAACTGTTATTTCTTTACTAAATTGCTCTCTGACAAATTTTTGAAAGAGTCTCATGATGGGAACAGAGATATCCCCATGTTTGTCCGCTATATGCCGTATCTCTGTGATTAGGTTTTCCCAGTTTTTTAAATCACTTATGTCTTGACTTGATGGTTCAATTATAGTTTTGCGGATATCTGAAATATTTTTTCTATCTTTATTAGGAATATTGGGTGTTTGATCTTCTATTTGTGTATTCTCTGTTTCAATATTTAAATTTTTATCTACGCTCATTTCCGGATTATCTACCGGTGACATAGTGGCTTCATTATCGCTTATTATATCCTTGTCATTGTTAATTACTTTTGATTTAACACTGTCAGCGTATGATTTACCAGGTGTGACATTTGATGTACTAATTATTTTAGGTATGGTTTCATCCTCTGACACTTGAGAGTTAATTATTTTAGGTATGGTTTCACATTTTTGTTGAGCCTTTTGTTTAGCTTGGTCAAATGACATTTTATGACTATACATATTTTCCAACACCTGTTTTTGGAATATATATTTGGGGCATGATTTATCTATTGCCTGATGTTTACCACCACAGTTGTTACATTTTAAATTTTTTCCATTACAGTTTTTGGTTGCATGTTTACCAGCACATTTAATGCACGTATTAATAGATTTTCTGCATTGTTTGGCATAATGTCCTAGACTTGCGCATTTAGTACAGAATTTAGGGTTAGGTTTATATGGCAGTAAATCATACTCTATGTTTTGTCCCTGATTGTTTAAGGGAATAGATTTAAGTATTGAGTCTCTTTCTGATAGCGATACTAATAGATAACCAGCTTTACCTAATTGTTTTACAATTTTTATATCTGCCCCTGTTTGCCTTAGCATATTTTCCTGCTTTTTAATATTAAGAATTTCAGTATCAACAGGTTTAGGTATAACTTTATAGACTCTATTTTTAGTAACCTTATTTTCGTTAATTTCCTTTGTAGCAGCTGCTTGAATAGTTATTTTCTGCTTATGGTCAGTATCAAATTTAGACACTTTTATTTGGAAATTACCCAGTTTAGTCAGGCCAAGTAACTTTCTCCTTATGGTTTCAGATGGTGCGTAAACCAGCACACTGTTTTTAAGTGGTTTTATTTCTATAGCTTGATCATTAACACTTCCTATCATGGTTATTAGCAGATAATGGAGAGAGTTAAGGGTCAGAAGCATGAACTTTTTTGCCCTTGATGTTATGATTAGTGTTTCACTAGGGGGAAACATTTTTTTGCCCTTATCATTGAGTGACACAGGGCTTTTAGTTTTGGTTTGGCTTGATTCTTGCCTTTTTGGATGTTGTATTGGCGAATTGCCTTGACTTTGTTTGTAAATTTTGGAATCAGGTGATTCCCCTTGTTGTGGACTTCTTGAGTCGATTTTCCTTTTGTTGTTTGTCATATTGCTCATATTTAATATATCTTAACTTTTAATTAAATTTATTAAAGCAAAAATAGATTAAACTTTAGCCAATTTAAATATTTAATACTTATTTAGCAAAAATATTAAATTATTTAAACTTATTTAGCAAAAGTATTAAATTATTTAAACTTATTTAGCAAAAATAAAGTTTAAAACCTAAAGATTAAAAAATAAAATTTATAAACTTACAAAGAAATAATAAAAAGATTGAAATTGAACTTAAGTAAAAAAAATAAAAATTATTAACTATATTTGAGCGGTAATGTCTTAATAAAAACTGATTGTCGTATACATAAAATATTTCATCTAGGTGCTTTCGTTGAAGTTCGCGTTACATATCAAAATGAATTTCATTGGTTGAAACGTTTGCAAACTTTCAATCCAGGTGTTCTCATCGAGGTCCGCGTTCATGTTTCTATTCAATACACAATATTTCATCTAGGTGCTTTCGTTGAAGTTCGCGTTACATAGTAAAATGAATTTCATTGGTCGGAATATTTGCAAACTTTCAATCCAGGTGTTCTCATCGAGGTCCGCGTTCGTGTTTTAATTCAATACACAATATGAAGTCCAATATGGCTTCCGACCGTGCAAGGGCTGTATAGCCAGTCAAGGTCGTTAAAAACTTCCATTTGTTGTCCAATATGGTAAAAAAAAGAAAGAATTTTAAACTCTACGATGTCCGAGTAAATAAATAGAATTTAGAAAATAAAACACTTCTACGATTCTTCCAACACAATAAACTTCCAACACAACAAATATACTATCCTTTTCGCCGATGAATAATTATTTCTATAATATAAGAACTAGGATTAGTATACTATTCAATCTGGAAACAGTATACCTAACAATATATATGTTCCTCGAGAAAATAAATTTGATTTATTCACTTAAATCAATAATTGATCAACTTGAACTTTGAAAAAGTTACATTAATATATCTTTTCGTATCCTTTAATTTAAGGTAATTAAATCCGAAAAACTAAATAAAATTAATTGTATTATTTAATTTAGATTCTTTATTTCTTATAAAACCAAGTGAACGGTAAAAAGAAAGATATTTTTACATATAATATTAACATACAGATGTTGCGTATGACCAGTTTGCACAAAGCGAGCAACAAGAATGAGAGATTGGTGATCAGCCTGGAGAACATACTTTTATGTATATATAATTCAAATTAATTTACACAAATTTTTCAAAACACAATATTTTTTGAAATAAATAAAGTGCCCAATTTCGAAACATTTACTCGGCTTACATAGTTAGGTTTAAGAAAAGGTCTTCTACTTTCTGTTAGAGTTGTGCAGTTTAGAATATAGTGAAATACATCAACCTATCTCTTGAGAGTTACAAAGTACACAGTACCTTTCCTGTCTCATAATTCTACGCCATCTACCGGTTGCTATAGGTAACAGATGATTTCCAGTTCTAAACATATACAACGTTATCTTATCTTTATAACGTAATAAGTCTAAATATTCTGCAAATTCAAAGATTTTTTTAAACAGTTTTTAACATAATACTTTTGGAGAATATTCCATTTCTGATTTCCAAGTCTGCTGAAATTGGTAAAAAAAAATCTCTGTTTAATGCTCAACTTTAACCCTTTTGGATTAAAACTATAGTTACTCTGATTTAACCAAATATTTTAAAATACATATTTATTCAAGATATTTTTTATACAAATCAACCAATCGAAAGTAAATCCACGGCATCTACGTTGAGTTTATAAATATATCTATATAATTTACTATCGGAACTGTTTACAATGTTAGACCAAAAAGATACCATACGGTGTTCCACATATACTGACATAGGATAAGCGCCTAGCTCTCCATTAACCATAAAGCTTGGGGTTGATTTTTTTCAAGTTTAAGAAAAGTTTACAAAACTTGAAATGCACTTTCTATTGCATCAATAAAACTAAATCTCCAAATTTCACAGCCATATAGCAATATAGGCCTTACAATACTATCAAAAATTTGACATTTAATTACTAGTAGATTAACTAAAATAATTGATTCGATATTTTTATTAATCAATCGATAAATTGAAGAACTGAATGGAATAAAAACATAAATAAAGAAAATATTTGTTTAACGCCATTATCATTGACTATCCTACAGGTATACTAGCCAGGAGACTGTACAGTGGCGGATGCGGGTTTTGTTCCGTAGATAAGACCTCCCGTTTGTTTGACGAAATTATTTTTCAATTGGGACATATGGTTTGAAACCCCTCTTTTCTGTGACCAGTGGTTGTCGTTGTTGTTTATATTTTTCTATAAGTGTTGTACATCAATCAGGCCGATAGTTTTCTTGTTTGAATTGTTTTAATTCATATTTGTAATTTTGGGAACTTGTATAAATGTTTAAGCGGTTAGGTTTTCGCTCGTTGTTGAAGGATGTACGGTGATCTAATTCATTGGCAAGTACACCACATCGTCTTACATTTATTCGTTAAATCATGTAGATCTTCATCAAGTCTAAATAAATAAATGATTTTGAAAATGTACTTATTGATAACTATGCAACTTTTTAATTCCAAATGATTATGTTTATCTAACATAGAATTATTATCAGCGGAGACATATACACACTAAGTCTAAACTAGTTTAAAAAATTATTTTCACATGTATATGTAATAGTGTGTTTTTATGTAAAATAAAAATCTGTGAATCAGCTACCACTGCTGTTACCGGCTTAAGAGATCAGCGTTTCTCGCGAGCTTTGAATAAACAAATCCAAACCAAAAGAAGTACATAAAATGCATATTTTGAATCACCCTTAAATTGTAATACATATTTTTATGAATAATTCAATTTTATTAAATCTTTGTCAATCAGACATGTACAGCAGCATCAAGGGATTGTATTTATATACAATTCCTTGTTTACAATTCCTTGGCAGCATGTATTCTTCTATATTGTGACCTTATTTGAACTAAAAGAAAAAGAAGAAAAAGAAGAAGTCTGGAATTATCGCTATCTGTTCGACGGTCTAAAGATTACAGTGTGTTATCGATCTAGGTGTTCTCGCTGAGGTCCGCGTTCTAAATCTTAAGCATTTCATTGGTCAGTAGATTTGCACTCTTTCAATCCAAGGTGTTCTCAATGGAGTCCGCGTTCATGTTTCAATAGGATAAACTATATTGTTAGTTTTCTATCCAAGTTAACAAAGTAGATTTTTTTTATCCGAAAAGACGGATTTTTCTACATGTTCTACAATAAATTTGTACAACGATTGAATATTGTTTAATGCATAAGTGTCCAGGTCTAGATCGAACTTGCTTTGCTTCGACGAAAGTACGAATATAGAAAAATCACAGATTTATATTAAAACTAGAACGTTCAAGAACAGTTAAAGAAATCATCACAATTTTTTTATTGTTAGTTATTTTGTACAAATATAACTATAATGCGAACCCGAGTTTGTGAAATAGCACGTGAAATCGCAACTGAGCGTGAATTCTTTGGAAAAGCGACGGTTCTATGAATACCTATTGTCAATTTCAAGTTCTGTTTCGACATCATTGTAATATATGTCACTGGACGTTAAAACTCAATCCTTAATTTCGTCTTCGTCAAATAGTGCTGTTGGTTTCTTTTTATTATTATTACATACTCAGTGTATGTAAAGTGCGGATCCTAAAATATCATTTTTACTGTATATGCCATAAATGTCTAATGTAGAATGATAAATAAACAGACGAACTTTTTTTTTACTTTCGAAGAAAATGAAGAAAATTAGTTAAAATGTATATGTTCAGAAATACATAATACTAATAAAACAAAGTAAGAGATGCGAGCGGGGTTTTATCGCGCCTAAAGCCATCCAGCTTTGAAATATATACCAAAATAGGTGAATATTTATGACATTTCACCAACAGATCGTGCAGGTGCTTTATAACTTACAGGTAAGATGTTGTTGCAGTACAAAATATTCATTTTAATACAATTAATAAAGTTGTATAACGTAGAATATGTTTTGTCATTCAGTTTCTTCATATTTAACTAAATTCCACTATGATGATTTCGTAATGCTAGTCATGTTTACTGTCGAATAATGATACTATTCTTTCATTTTTACTGTGAAGCGAATCATTAGTACTGTATATGCGGTGCATTTTCACAGTATAATTTTTTTTTTTTTTTTTTTTATCTATTACAGCTCATTTCTTTAAGCATGTAGAGCAAGACTTTAGTTGACTTGCTTGTTTTTCTTTTATTGGATAATCGTTATGATAACACCCAATTTAATTCAAATATTAAAAATACAGGTTAAACTATCATATGCCTAATCATATTGTTTAAAAATGTCAATCTTATTTACAAAGTTTGTATAAACAATTAAACAAACAAAGCAAGCAAGCCAACCAAAGTTTTGCTTTGCATGCATTATGAAATTAGCTGTAAGGCCTTAATTTAGCCGACTTGCTCAAACAATAGATAAAGTAAGAGAAAGATTTGATAAAATTTAACTTACGGAGGAAAGTTTGGTTTTAAAACACTCTAATAAATTCAATAGAAATAACATTTATTTCAAATGTATTCCATTTAGTTTCTTATAAAGCGTATAGGGATCTTTATCCTTATTTTTTTTTATCCATTTCCATGACACTTCACCACTAATTACGTACATCTTGATATAGATTGAATCTTTGTTTTCCCGTTTAAAAGGTTTTACACTGGAGCCATTTATAACTTGCTGTTCGGTGTGAGCCAAGACTCCATGTTGAAGACCGTATGTTTACGTATAATGGTCTACTTTTATAAATTGTGACTCGGATGGAGAGTTGTCTCATTGTCACATACGACATCTATATATGGCTCAAAAACGAAACGAGACGGGATAAAAAGGTATAGAAAAATCCACACTACTTTTTTAATATATGTATAATGGGCTTAATATGATTCAGAATAGAGTAAAATAGTGGGTCGCATTTGGGTATAAGCGTGACGCCGGATTGCCGATTTTTTGCAAGCGTGACAGGTGAAAATCAAATGATTGTGTCGTGAAAAACGAGAAATGAAGTCTAGCGGGACACAGTAATCTGCCAAAACAATAAGCGAAATACGGGAATCTGCCAAAACAGTAAGCGGGATCCGGGATCAGAACCCCCCCCCCCCCCCCCCCCCAATGAGACCCCAGAATAAGATATTTGTGTATATCAATCCTATTGTTACAGTCATGCCTTCAATAACAAATGTATCCGATGCATGCATTTTTTTATATTTTTGTCTACTTGTGTCTACTTTTGTGTTTCAAATGTCTGGTTATGTAAATGTATTTCAGTTGTTACCTGTAATTAGTTAATACTTCAGCTTTATCATGTACATCTTTTGAATATTCATTTTATTAAATTTACTGTTTGCAAAAGTATAAATTACTCTAAATTATAGGGATTTTCTGGTAACTTAACGGAAAACCATTGCCGTTTTTGGCACAACCTTTTTGATCTTTTGGTCCTCGATGCTGTTCAACTTTGTACTCGTTTCGGCTTTCATACTTTTGTATCTGTGCGTCACACATAGGTCTTGTGTGGACAAAATACACTTCTGGCGTATTAAAATTTTGAACTTGTTGCCTTTTGTTGGCTGTTGTTCGTGTGATTCTTTGTCAATTGTGTTCTCCAATTTATTTATATTGTAGTCCTGTGTTGTCATTTTGATGTTATATTTCACATGGCCATAAAAGTGCGAGGTTTGGCATGCCACAAAACCAGGTTCAACCCACCATTTTTTCCTTTAAAAATGCCCTGTACCAAGTCAGGAATATGGTCATTGTTATATTATAGTTCGTTTCTGTGTGTATTACATTATAACGTTGTGTCGTTTGTTTTCTCTTATTTTTGAGTGTAAATTCACATTGCGATAAGACGTGTACTTGTCTATCCCAAATTCATGTATTTGGTTTTGATGTTATATATATATGTTATATTTGTTATTCTCGTGGGATTTTGTCTATATGTGTTACATTTTAGTGTTATGTCGTTGTTCTCCTCTTATATTTAATGCGTTTCCCTCGGTTTTAGTTTGTTATCCCGATTTTGTTTTTTGTCCATGGATTTATGAGTTTTGAACAGCGGTATACTACTGTTGCCTTTATTGGTCCCTTTTTCAATTTTGAGGGGTCCAAATTTAAAGACAAAAGTCCTTTAATATAGATATTTGGGATTCGTTGACATGCTGAATCTAACCGTGTATCTAGTTTGGGGATTTTTCGTCTGGTTGCTGAAACAGCCCACATAGAGTTCCAAAGGGTCTAAAATCAACAAAAATGAATTGTAGCAATCATTTCGTGTACAATAACCCAAATGTGTATGGTTTTACCTCTGCGGTAGTATCCATTCGCGGATCTAGAATTTTTCATTTTGAGAATCGCTTTTGTTACAAGTTTGAAAAGCTATATATTTGATGAAGAATGAATGAGGAGTTTGTATTTCAATTTGAAAATACATGTATCATAAATCCTAAAGTCATCAACTAAGTTTTTTCGTTTGTTGCAAGTGCATTTATCACATAATTCTACAATAAAAATTCCTCGCATCTTTGAAAATTCTACATTAATAATGACTGCACTAACAGTGATAATTCATCGCATCTATAGCTAAAATGGATCGCTTTCAATAATCGATATGCTATATTATGATGCTTTTATAACACTTATTTGAACTTTAATGCTATGTTTGTATATTATAAAGACATATCACAATGAAAATATGTTAAAACTTATCTTCAAATCACTTAACTTGATACTTTCAAAACATAAACAAATACAGTTTTCCCATGATCCTTTATTCTACAATATACATACCCGCATATAACAGTAAAAATGAACTAGCTGGATTCGCACTTTATATACACTGATACTAGTATACATGAATACACCACAAGTTATTCCTACGTAATGTCATTTACTAGATATTTAGTGCAAAGTAAATTTTAAAGATGAAAGTCGTATTAGTTCGATAATGCTTCAAACTAAATATAAACTGAGAATACATGTATAACTGCCATATTCCGAATCCCCGACATTCATTTGTGTAAATGAAGAAAAGATAACAATGATCGGTATATATATCTGTGTGAATCTACGTCTCAATCAAGCTTCATACATATGTTACAGAATATTCAAGATTTACAACTTTTCTTGAATATGATTGCCAATGGAATAAACCATGCAGGAGATTTCAAACTAGCCCAATTAATTTGTGTGTGAACTATAACAACTGAAATCGTAATTCTGTTGTAGTGTATATTGGTCGTTTCTGTAACATGAAGGCGTATGGCAACCATACTACCATACTTAGTTCAAAAGTACACCACAACCCTTTTCTTTGTGCATAATACGCTCAGGAACATACATCTTACTATTTTGCATGGATTGGTAGTAAATGTAACTTTTTAACTGTAGTCCATTTGACATCAAAGTATCATACGGAGGCTAGGATTTATAATTCGGCTAGTCTGGATGACTTCGTACAATACCCCCGCTCCGCATTCATTATAGTTTAAACATACATAATTTAAAGTTTAGATCCTTTAGTTTGCATATAATTTTTTATATATGGATATGACATTTAAATTTCGTATTGCTTAGTTCAACCTGCAACACATTTTATTTGATGTCACCAATGGTAAACATGTAAAATGAAACAATAACTTACTATAATACCAATATAAACTTTTGTTGTATGATTATACAAACCGAAATCACTACTAGACTAGGTGTTGACACGCTCAAATTAACAAAATTGTGTTTCAAAGAACCAATGCACCAAATTGATTTCATAGGATTTAGTTTAACATTTAAACCAGTTCAAGGAATGTATTACTTGACAAGAACAATTAAAATGTAGGACAAATTCGGCTTACAACACGAACTTTGTTCAAAGAATAGTACCAAACATGTGACAAAAAGACGGGTATGTAACAGAGGTATCGCAATCACTGATGGATTGGTGGATAGTTACTGTCTGTTCAACGTTCAGTGACAAGTATCTCATGTGCATATTGCAATACGGAGTCATTTACCCTAAAAAAAACAATACAGGCCTCTAGTATTTTGAAGCATTTTTGAAGTATTCAAATATTATGAAACGTCTTATATTTTTTACAAATACAAGGAACAAGCAAGTCTGTCCAAAAATGATTGATATTTCAAAAAATTGTTTAGTGTGTTCATTGTAAACGTAAACCAGAATGCATATAGTTGTCTCTACTTATAACAGTCACAAATCATTTCTAGAAATAAAAATCAGCGATTTACCATTCATGCAATAATATTTTGTCGAAAGTGATCGAGATAACCTAGCTTATCAGGTAATTCAAGTTATCGGACACTTAATTTTTTCCAGAACATGTTATAATAGTTAATATCCGAGCCATAAAATACATGTATTATATCTGGCATAGTCCCAGATTATATTCTTTGTGATTATATGATTTTTAATTTTTGTCAATCTTTATCAAATGACGATTAATCTCATTTAAACAGCGTTAATGCGTTTTTGTCCGATCAAGTTAAATTCGGGTTACTAGTGTTTATGCATTGCTTTAACAGGCTTATTTATTGTGTTAAGTTTTCAGCTTGCTTGCATTTCTTTATTCCAGAAAACAACATGTTTGAGAACAAAATAGAGGGCCACGCTCGTGAAATACTTCTACATAAACTATATACCTTCCATAGTTGGTGGTGCGTATTATTTTCAGATCAACTATCTTACTTTCATGAATCAATGTGGATGGATAACGTCGAACCACATATAATGCATACTACTGAGGTTGCAAAAACACTGAATTCCAAAATGTTATATTTGGCAAACTATATGATTGCATTTGATATTAGTAGAGAAAATTATTTATACAATACAACAATACGCCAGATAGTTTCCAGTGGCCAATCCTCACTAAAATACTTATATACATACATGTACTACATGTCATTGTGGTGTATACGATATGCGCAGACTATCCCACTGACCAGTACTAGAAGTAGTAATACACATCAATACAAACAAGATAATTCATGTCTTTGTACTCTGCTACAGAAGATATATCATGACGCTGTTTCTGGATGGCTTAAAGTGTATTCTTTATCAAAATGTACTCCCGAAAAACTATTCATCTCCATGAATATGTCGGATATTCATTATAAATTACTCAAACTGAAATCATTCCAGGAGAAAAGTATAGTTCGATTATGGAAGATAGTGCTTTTAGATTTTATGAAATTTGGAAAATCTCTTGGTTGAACTACAACTGGAAGTGGAAAATAAATCATGTTTGATTCTCTCTACAGTTTATGCTTTTTTCTAAAATGTTTGTGTCATTATCATCTAAATAATGTCAGACAATGTCAGGATTCCATCCACAGTTTACAACTTGTCATAACAGAAAACTATTTTATTGAAAACGATATGTGTTTAAAATATTAAGCCTACAACATTCTTGGTATTGCTCTACAGTTATCAGGAGACCAAGAAGCTTCTCGTCAAGCATTTATGCAGTCACTTGAAATATACCCTAATCACATAATTAGTACTTCTATAAAGAAACTCTCGTTGATGAGCTCATTGTAATATTTGTACATGCAGTTTAACAACTGTTATTTACAGAAAAGACTTACAGTGTATTCCAGACTGATAATCTGATAAATTAAAATTTGTTTATGATCCAGCACTATACTGTTCTTGTAAAATAATGTTCAATGCAAAGATTGGCGAAGAAAAGTGCGGAAAGCCCGATTCCTGTTTTCCCAGGCGGGATAATAACCCAAGAAATGATTACAACTGGCAATTTGTTGGGGTTTTTTTTCAATTTCATTTTGTTTGCTATAATCTTATATAGATCGTATACACGTATTAACAGTTGTTGATACCTTGTTTATTTTCAATCTTTGGTTGAATCAATCCGAAGAGTTTCCGTAAATTATATAATTTATTTGCAATAAAGTTATACTATAGCAAAAATGCTCTTAAGTTTTGTCAATGAGACAGTATAATTCCATTAATAGGGTGCTTAATCATATTTAACATGTTTAATAAGATAGAAGACCTTAAGTAATAGGGTGCGTTAGCGTAGTTTATGAAAATGTTTACTTCTATCAAAGTGGTGCTAAAGTATAATCAATGAAACAGTAGACCTCCAGCAATGTGATGCTTAATTGTAGTCAATAAGACAGTAGACTTCTAGGATAATGTTACTTAAGTATATTCAATTAGATAGTATACTTTTAGTAATATGGTGATCAAGTGTAGTCAACGTGGCAGTAGACGACTAGTAATATGGTTGTTAAGTTTAGTCAATGTGACAGTAGACTTCTAGCAGAATGGTGTTGTAGTGTAGTCAATGAGACAGGAGACTCCTAGAATAATGGTCATTCAGTATGGTCAATGAGACAGTAGACTTTTAGTAATATGGTGCCAAAGTATATTGAATGAGACAGTAGACTTCTAGCATAATGAAGCTTTTTTGTAGTCATTCAGAAATTAAACTTCTAGAATAATGGTGCTTAAGTATAGTCAATAAGACAGTAGACTTCTAGCATAATGATGTTTCAGTGTAGTGAATGAGACAGTTGACTTCTATAATAATTGTGTTTAAGTATAGTCGATGAGATAGTAGCTTTTTAGAATAATGATGCTTGAAAATAAGCACAACGACGACAATGATGATGATGATGATGAGAGGAGGAGGAGGAGGAGGAACATTCAGCGGCGAATTATATACATATTCGGATCGAAAGCATATTAATGCGATATTATTATTAATCCTGTTTTGTACAAGACCGATATGCCGAACTTATGTTTTTTAACGTTTGAAGTTCACTAGGTAACAGTCAACAAGAAGATATATCACTTTAATTTGAAATTTAAAAAAAGAAGAGACTTACATGTATATAATAATGCAGACATGACTGAATATTTCATATTTTTAACTCCCAAGAAAAACGCAAGTCAAAGTGTATATGAAATAATAAAGATAGCAAAACACCGTAAAAGAAATGAATTCAAAGGTTTCATGATTTTTGAGATTGAAAATCACGCCATCAGATACCGACGTCAACAGAATTAAAATGACGTTAAATGTATTTGTTTACATTTTGTTCAATTTAACTGTCTCGATCATTACTAATTAACGGTAGAATATTACATACTGATATTATTTGGTGGATAGTATACACTTTGAGAATGTTCCATGTACTTTTTTTCATACGTTTTGCTGCAATTTATAATTTTTTCATTTTTTACTCCAATGTTTGGCGCTTTACCGGAGAAGTAGTTATGAATGTCCTCAAAAACATTTTTTTACAGCATATATTTATCAAATATCCATTTACAACTCTTTTTGATTAAATAAATTTCTGAATTGGGATTTTATCAAATGACATGAATGATTACAGAATATTTACAACACCTTATGCAAATACAAAAGACTTAAGTTTTGCATTTAGAAGGCAAGACTTTCCACATGAACTAAATAAAATAAATTTCCCAAAAATACGATGAAAAGAATTATTTTTTTTTTCTAAATGCCAGAAATAAATGTGTACAAATGTGATATTTTTTTTTCGAACGACAAAGCCGCCCAAACATATAAGAGACCCGTCCTTTACTAATACTAGTATGACAAGTTTTACTTAACTATTTATAGCAGAGTTATATTTCTTTTACCCAGCTCGCTCTCCTCTCACATTTTTTTGTTGCTTTCTTATATAATATCGACGAATGTGTATACTTTTGTCCTTTTAAATTTTGTGTTTATAATTTATTATTTATTAAGGCCTCCTTCATTGTAAAATACACATATCTTATTGATTTTTGAATAAAAATAGAAACGAAAGTAGATTTGATGTTTTACGGAAATACCCATCTTAACTGCTCAAACAAAATGGCAGGTATGTAATTTTAAAAGATGAGACATATTAAACGTATATTTGTCTTTATTTGCTATCGGCTTCCTTTTTCAATATAAAAAAGAAGATGTGGTATGATTGTCAAAAAGACTACTCTCCGCAAGAGACAACAATGAGTACATTGACCATAAATATAAATCAAATTTTACAAAAGTTTAACATTAAACTTTACTTTCAAAACAAAGGTGTTGTCATTGTAACAAAGCAAAGACAGACAGAAATAGTAAGGACATTCCACAATCAAATTAACCTTATTAAGGAAATATTAATAAGAAGAATTTAAAGGCTATTTCTAGTGTCTGGTTCAAGACATGAACATTTAAAGTCTATCAGTACCATTACATATTATTTTAGTATATTCCATTTCTTGAATTTAATAATATTTACGTTTTATTGAACTCTTAGATGGGGTTATGGTTTTACAATTAAAAATATTCTGCTCCTCAACTTCGAAGAAATAAATATTGTGATCAGAGATAAGTTTATAAATGAGAGTTTTTGCCCTCAAATTTAAAAAAAATCTTAAAAAAGCAAAATAATCAGTTGCCTTCTATTTTACTCTTGTAGAACATGATTTACATTTTAGTTGAAAGTTTGCCTATATGTATTCTATAGTTTTGCTTTTGTTTTTGTGCTTAGCTCATACTTATCTGATGAACAAAACCAATTCCATCCGATTTTACAGCGCATTTCTATGTTGTTACACCACTGTCACAGACTGGACCTTACATATGAATGATCTACTGGTCCTAGTAACAGATTGAAGGAATGGTTAAGTGACCACATTTAAGTTTAACTCCACCATGTTCTTTATATGCCTACCAAAAGTCAGGAATAAGAAATCCAGGGTTTGTCGTTGAAAACTCCCTGTTATATTCTCATTTCAATTTCTCTTTTGAATCGTTTAACACTTTTCGCACATGGGCTGCTTACATTCAAATCATTGTCCGTTGGTTTTTACTGTTGTTGTTTTATTAAAAATAATTATTATATTACATGTTATTTTGAAAAACTATCAATTCAGAAATCATTGCTTGCTTTTATTGTTGCGATTTTGTCATTTTGGACTAAATTGCAATTTAAATTTTTGCGATATTGTGAAAAATCCTGTTTAAATTTCAAAATGCGAGTTTAAATGATTGGGATTATAAACCTTTCGCATTTTTCGCAATAATAAAAAAATCGCAATGATTTCTGAATTTACAGTAGACATCTTTCACATGAACAGTTTTTTGTTACTCTGCACTACACAGTAAATACTCTCAACATAATAACCATTACAGGCAAGTTTTTAACCAAGTTGTAGGTAAAAAAAACCAATATATAAATGAAAAAATCTGTCGTAGAAATTCACTATATGTATATATATACGAGTCTAAATTGAAAACTACGTTCAAACCTATGATTGCGTTGGATAAAAACCTCAAATTTTATACGTGTGCATTTAAAACAAATTCGTTGTAGAAGGGTCTAAATACAGCACAAACAACATTTTCCAAAAGACCAAAAAAGTGAAAAAGTATATTTAAAC
Source organism: Mytilus galloprovincialis (assembly GCF_965363235.1). NCBI lineage: Eukaryota > Metazoa > Mollusca > Bivalvia > Mytilida > Mytilidae > Mytilus > Mytilus galloprovincialis. The sequence continues at coordinate 60,314,080 of NC_134845.1, forward strand.
AGAACGCATTTGACTAACAGGTCGAACAACTGATGTTCTTTAACCCTGCTGACTGCCATTGGCGATTGCCAAATAAAATTGATCACAATTCGTCTTAATAACAGCCCAAAAATGTTAGATTTGTAAATTTGCTTTCGTAAATTTTTTTTGTTCTTCAATCGCCGGGATTCGAAGTCATTCTACTGAGATATCGTGGCACCAAATAGCCTTCCACTATACCCGACGCGCTAGACCACTCGACCACGTACGCTCTGTCTATATATATGTATTTAGAATTTCTCCAAAAACTTTTTTTCATATTAACCTATGCTACATTATAAAATGAAATTTGGAGACAATTATATAGGCCACTGCTTAATGGTTGATCCGGTGCAACATGTTAAACAATGTATTCCTCCCCTTCCTGCCCAATTGAGATGATGCTTGGTGAATGTAATGTTATACAACAATCAACAGTGTAATAGCACAAACTTCGCAACAACTCATCCACGTGCACATTGAAGCTAAATTGCAATTATAGCAGTTCTATGTTAACGGTCAACATGGTAAACATTGTATTTTATTCCGTTTGATAAATCGCTTTATTGATTTCATGTTTATTTTAGACACAGAAACACATACCGTATCATTAGCACTTTATCGATACTTGTGTAAAAACATAGTTGGGACAGAGAACCACGTTAAAACAATCAGACTAATGAATACTGTCAGGGATAAAGTCAAAAGCAACAAGAATCAAACCACCATCACAAGTGGAAGTTTTGGAGAAGGGCTTGATATGAGAGGTAGTGATTTGGATATAATGTATGTAGACAAATTTTGCGAGGTTTATGCAGATAACGAAATCCTTCTTAACCCAGAAATAATTCAGTTAAGAATGGAAACAGACGATGTAAAACCTGGTTTCACGCATTTGATAGTAAACAATATTACAAAATCTTTACTAAAATACTGTGAAGTACTTAATGAAAAACATTGCTTATCGAGCACATTCGTTAAACAAATTCTATTAAATACAGATCTTAAAATAATTCATGGACCGTGTTTATCTGACGAATACGGATTGTTGGACCAATGTAATAGCGTGCATTGTAAGACATGGATATCACAAGCATCACAGTGGATATCAAGATCAAATAACTCATGGCCAACTTATAATGTTAAACAAAGTATTATAAAACATGGAGTACTTTTTGTACCTATTGGAGTTAATGGATCGCCAAAAGAAGATATAGAATGGCGAATATCTTTTTCTGTTGGTGAAAAAATGCTAATAAGCACTTTTACACACACACAATTGTTATGCTATGCCCTCCTGAAAATCCTTTTGAAAGATGTAATAGCAACTTACACTGAATGTTCAGATTTACTCTGTTCATTTTTCGTAAAAACAATCATTTTCTGGATATCTGAGGAATTACCCCAATCCGTATGGAAACCTGATAATCTTATACCTTGTTTTATGCGTTGCTTTAACAGACTTATTTACTGTGTGGAGTATTCAGCTTGCTTGCATTACTTTATTCCAGAAAATAACATGTTTGAGAATAAAATAGAGGGCCGTGCTCGTGAAATACTCCTCGATAAACTATATACCCTTCATAGTTACGGTTGGCAGTGCGTCTTATTTTCAGATCAACTATCTTGCTTCCATGTGTCATTGTGGGTGGATCACATCGAACCACATAAATTGCATACTATCGATGTTGCAAAAACACTCAATTCTAAACTTTTATATTTGTCAAAAAGAATGAAAGGATGTGAACCCGAGATGGAAACGTATGTATACAAAAGATTAATACACCAGATAGTTTCCTGTAACCAATCCTCACTGCAATACGCATATACATACTACATGTCATTGTGGTGTGCACGATATGCGCAAACTTTTTTATTGAACAGTTTTAAAAGTAATAAACACCAATACAAACAGTATAAATCCTGTCTTTGTACTCTGTTACAAAATTTTTATCATGACTCTGTTACTGGATGGCTGATGTTAGCTTCGTTTTTCTATAAGACAAAGCAATACAATAAAGCATTACACATACTAGTGTATTCTATAACGAAATGTACTCCAGAAAAACTCTACAGCTTCATGGATATCTCCGATATTCATTACCAATTGCTCAAACTGAAATCATTCAGGGAAAAAAGTTTAGTTCGATTATGGAAAATAATGTTTGTAGATTTTATGAAATTTGAAAGAAACTCTTGCTTGATACCAAATGAACTACAAATGGAAGTTGAAAATGGAGAATGTGTTATTTCCTCTATAATTTATGCTTATTTTCTAAATTTTTTGTGTCATTATCATCTAAATAATGTCAGACAATGCCAGGATTCTATCCATACTTTACGACTGGTTATAGCAGAAAACTATTTAATTGAAAAATTCGTAATAAGGTTACAAGCTGAAGCCTACAACATTCTTGGTATTGCTTTACAGATGTCAGGAGGCCATGAAGCCGCCCGTCAAACATTCATTCAGTCATTTGAAATATACCCTGTTCACAGATTTAATACTTCTTTAAAAAGACTTTTGTTAATGAGTTCAGTGTAATATTTGTACTTTCAGTTTTACCACTGGTATTCACAGGACAGACTTATTCAAGACTAATCATTTTTTTAACATGTTTAAGTGAAATTTGTTTTCTCTAGCACTTTGTTTTATTAAATATTTACAATGCAAAAATAACAGAGCTGGCTGAATATCACCTGGGCGGAAAACCCGATTCCTTGTTTTCCAGGCTGAGCAATAATCCCAGAAATGATTTTAACTGGGCAATATGATTTTTTAATTATTTTCTGCAATGGTATTTATAGACAGCTTATAATTATGCACATATGTGGATACCTAGTTTTTTTATCAGCTTTGTTTGAATTAATCCAAAGTGTATTCGTAAATCATAATGTTTATTTGCTAAACAGTAATATTGCATGTCTGTGAGTGCCTCTTTAAGGAAAATGCCAGTCAGAAATCAGTTCAACTTCATAATATACTCTGCAAAATGTATTTCAAATTAATTTCATCATTGGTATACAAAAATCAATCTTTACAAAAAAATGTAAGTTAAACATTACTTTCAAAACAAAGGTTTAACCAATGAAACAAAGAAGGCAATGTTAGGGACATTCCACAATCAAATTTCCCCAATTTAATGAAAAAAGAAGAAGCAGAAATGAATGGTCATGTCTAGAGTATATTCAATGCCTAACCGTACTTTGAGTTAAGGTTTATGTGGACCCTTTTGCAAAAATGGCTGCATTTTCACCTCACAATTTACTCTGTGTACAGACAAACATATGCATCTGGAAAAGTTTAAGGCATAGTATGCCCTAGATAAATAAATTTCAAATATGTTTCAGGTTTGAGAAAAATAAAAACTTAACAGGATTCTGCAGTGCACTGTTTGTCATTCCTCCAGAAGGTGCCAAAATAAACTAAGTTGGGAAAGAGGTTTGAGAACTTCCCCACAGGTAATAATTGAAGTAAGCTGTATTAATTGACATGACCAATAGATACCTGACAATAATTGGTGATTTGAACTGTGCACCTGAGTTGACCATATCAAGCGAAGCTCAACTGTTTATTTTTTATCATCTTCTGCAGGGACGAAAAAAAGTGCAATACAAAATCCAGTAAACTTTTAATTTTTCTAAAACATTCAATGCATTTGAAATTTATTTATCTAGAGCATGCTATGCCTTAAAACTTTTCCAGATGCACATGTTTGTCTGTACTAAGAGTAAATGTTTAGGTAAAAATGCAGCCATTTTAGCCAAAGGGTCCACATGAACCTTAATGTTTTAGCATATTTCTTGCTGTAATTTGTACATAAATTCACGTTTTAAAAAGTATTCGTTATATACTATTGAACTATGAAAAGGGGTTATGGTTTAAGCTAAAAGATACTGTGATCCTCAACTTTGAAGAAATAAATATTGTGATTAGAGATAATTTTATGATTGAGAGTTTTTGCCATTCAATTTAATGTAGTTCGCAAAATAATTGATAATTCGATCCTTGCGTGGTACTGTAACGGAAAACATTCAGAATAAAAAAAAGTATGTAAAATCACAAAAATACTGAACTCCGAGGAAAATTCAAAAAGGAAAGTCCCTAATCAAATGGCAAAATCAAAAGCCCAAACACTTCAAACGAATGGATAACAACTGTCATATTCCTGACTTGCTACAGGCATTTTCTTATGTGGAAAATAGCGGATTAAACCTGGTTTTATAGCTAGCTAAACCTCTCACTTGTATGACAGTTGCATAAAGTTCCATTATATTGACAACGATGTGCGAACAAAACAAACAGACATAATAGGTAAAAATGTCCATTATAGGCCTAGGGGTACAGCAGTCAACATTGTCTTATAAAAATGAACCACCAATATCCGCCTTCCCCTTCAAATTGAATGGCCCTTCTACTATTTTTTTATGTAATGTCTTCTATTATAATCTGGGAAAACTTTATATAAATTTAGTTGAAATTAGGCCTTTATGTATTATATAGTTTTGCTATAACTTTTTGTGGTAAGTATCAGACATGGGGTCAATTACATTTGAAAGTAATTAATTACATTCAATTACAATTACAAAATCTTCAATTAAATTACACATTACATTTGACTTTTTTTACCAATGTAATTAATTACATTCCAATTACTTGGCAAATGTAATTAATTACTTCAATTACATTTGAAAGGAAATTTAAGATAAAACATTGAAAACATGCATTTATTCTATGATATGTACATAAGTATTATACATTGCTCTATAGTTATAACAATTAGACAGTGTTCAACTAGTATATACATTTTTGTATTGTGTCATATAACTTATTTAAGCATTTTCCCATTACATTTGACCATCATCAGCTTTTCAAATGTTCCATCAGCCAGTCTGCACCTTTCCGGCCTAAATGTTTTTCCAGCAGTGCTAAATAAGCGTTCAACTGGTGCAGATGTGGCTGGAATAGCTAAATATTGCACTGCTAACTTAGCTAGACGTGGTAAACGTTGACAGTTACTATGCCAATACAAAAGAGGGTCTTTTGACATATCAATACAATTATCTGACAAGTAATCATCCCAGCTTATTCAAATTATTTATCTTAAATAAGTGATTTAGAAATCTGACTTCTTAAAACAAAAATAAACTTTAGTTTTAATCACAACTAATTAATTTAATAAACAAAATATTTTCCAAATTTAAATGTAAGCTATTAGAGGATATAAGATAAATGAAATCTGATTAGAAATGAAAAAGAAGCATTATGAATTTATTAATTTTTAAAATTCTTATATAGTATTACCTTCATATGTGTAACAAAGTTGGATGTAACTTTATAACTTCCACTAATGAGGGTGCCACAATGCATACATTTTCCTTTGAAAGTATTTCCATTTTGGAAGTCATCAGGAACAGTAAAATGTTCCAGTACACTCTTGGAGCTCATTTTTAAATCTGATAAAATGTTTTCTTTCAACATTCATATATATAGTGAACAAATTTTGCAAGTGAGATTTTGTCATATGCATTATCCCTTCAAGAATTTAAACATGTACCTATAGGCCCTAGGGGTATATTTATCTCTCTCTAATTAGCCTTATATCTGTTTAACATAACTGTTATAAAAACAGTCATTATATAGTTTGTAATAAAACAAATAGCCAGAGGTTATATGTATTGGTTATTTAAGTCCTTGAATAAAGTTAATTATGTTAAATCAATGTCTTAAAATATCTATCTAAATCTACTAATTAAGGTCAAGACAGTGACTTCCTAGTGGTTTCTTTTAAAATTATGGCATGTGTCTACATTTTTTTTATCATTCAATACAAAATGAAGAATCTACCATGGTTGTGTTAATACAGAAAGTATACTGTGAAGGCTTTTCTTTGTCAGCTTACAACATTTGTTAAGATTATTGCTTTTAATAATTTTTTGAGAAAACACAAGATTTAATCTTTTGATCCAAAATTTCAAATGTAATTGACTTGTAATTGAAAAGTAATTGTCAATTACAGGCAATTTTGGCTATGTAATTAATTACATTCAATTACATGTAATTGAAAAAATGCTCAATTACACATTACATTCAATTACATGATAAATTGTAATTAATTACAGTCAATTACAATTACATATTTCAATTACCCCATGTCTGGTAAGTATATATATATTTGATGAGCCATTCCAATATACTATTTTCATATAACCGACTTTGACTCCGGATTATATATTTTTTCGACTGGTTACCTTTTATTGTGGTAGGACATCCTGGTACTGGGTCATGTAAGAGCAAGCTAAAGCAGTAAAACTAAGCTTTCAATCGGTACAATTTTGGGAGAAAATTAACTGCTTAACATTTTCTTTACACTACAAAATCATCGAAAAACCAGTACATGTCCCCTCAAATTACCGATTATATGTTTGATTTACTTATTTTGGTTGCTCTTACTTGACCGAGTACCAGGATGTACAACCACAGTTAAGGTAACCTGTTGAAAAATTAAATAATTCGGAGTCAAAAGTCGTTAAATAAATATGAAAATAGTCTATCCCATCTGATGTTATAGCGCATTTATTTTAATGTCATGTTGTTACACCATTGTCACAGACTGGGGCTAATACATTAATGATCTACTGGTCATAGTCACAGGTTCAGTGAAGCCTTGGGGACTCGAAAAAAAGTTTTTGTTCAACGTGTTCTTATATGCCTACCAAAAGCCAGTAATCTGTAATTCATGGCTTGTCGTTGACCAATATATTTCACATTATGTCACATTCAGGCTTTTTTAAATTTAAATTATTGTTGTTTATTTTTTAGTATTATACCACATGTAATTTTGAAATAGATGGTTCAGTCGACATGTATCACATAATGCAGAAAATCCCCAGTCTGGATACTCTGTATTACACATAAGGACTTTTAAAAGCATTTTAAGTTTATAAGAAAAATAAGACTCAAACTTGCGAAATATAAGGTTTTAGGTCGAAATTCTACAACGTAGTAAAAAATACCGTTCTTCAGTCGTCATTTCATTGATTTCCTTCTTTTCTAAAAAAAAAGGGGGGGGGAAATGCTCGACTTTCTTTTAAACAAAACGTACTCGTATAAACGAAACGATCATCAGACAGTCGGTTATCGTTAAATTTTAGCATTTTATCAGTATCCTAAATGATCATACTGACAATGGACAAACATTGGAAGACTTGGATATCTCAAGCATCACAGTGGATATCACAAGCATCACAGTGGATATCAAGATCAAATAACTCATGGCCAAGTTATAACGTCAAACAAAGTATTATGAAACATGGAGTTCTGTTTGTGCCAATCGGAGATAAGGATCGCAAAAAGAAGATATAGAATGGCGAATATCGTTTTCTATTGGTGACAAATTTCTAATAAATTACGTTTACACACACTCAATTAGTATGTTATGCCCTCCTGAAAATCCTTTTGAAAGATGTAATAGCAACCTACACCGAATGTTTAGATTTACTCTGTTCATTTTTCGGGAAAACAATTATTTTCTGGCTATCAGAGGAATTACCAGAATCCGTATGGAAACTTGATTATCTTATACCTTGCTTTATGCGTTGCTTTAGCAGGCTTATTTATTGTGTTGAGTATTCAACTTGCTTGCATTACTTTATTCCAGAAAACAACATGTTTGAGACCAAAATAGAGGGTCATGCTCGTAAAATACTCCTGATAAGCTATATATTCCCCGCAGTTACGGTTGGCGATGTGTCTTATTTTCAGATCAACTATCTAACCTATCTAAACTACAAATGGAAGTTGAAAATAGAAAATGTTTAATTTCCTCTATAGTGTATGCTTATTTTCTATATTTTCTGTGTCATTATCATCTCAATTATATCCGACAATATCAGGATTTCATCCACACTTTACAACTTGTTATAGCAGAAAATTATTTTATTGCAAAGGACATCTTATTCCAATGTCAAGCACACACAATTATTGGTATCAGGAGACCACGAAGCCGTCCGAAAAGCAGTCAGTTGAAATATACACTGATCACGAATTTAATACTTCTTTTAAGAGACTTTCGTTTATGGACTCATTGTAATTTTTGTACATTCAGTTTATCGAATGGTATTTACAGGGAGGACTTATTTCAGAATAGTAACTGTTATTGTTTAGTGACATTTGTTTTCTCTAGCACCTTTTTTTGTAAAATAATGTACAATGTAAAGATAACAGAGCTGTCTAATTATTACTAGGGCGAAAAAAGTGATTCAAGCATGCACATTTGTGGATACCTTGTATATTTACAAGCGTACTAGATATAAGGAGATGTGGTATGATTGCCAATGAGACAACTAGTCCAAATAAAGTGGATGTAAGCAATGGTCGGCTTTAAAGGGCTCCGACATGAAAATATAAAACAATTCAAATTAGAAAACTAACGGCCTAATTTATAACAAACCAGTTTACGAAAAACAATTACTAGTATGACAAACATGAACCACGAAAACCACTCCTGACCTGAGACAGGCACATAAATAATGTGGCGCGATTAAACATGGTTGTGAGTGCTCAACCCCTACATCACTCAGGACAGTGCTGTAACATCTCTTGCAAGTTAAAGACACCCTTGTAGATTTCGAAAAAGAGCAGGCTAATGCCGCTACAAGGCAGCACTCGCACCCGCAAAGTGGAAAAAGGTTAATATAAGTTGCAAAACTTGTTTCCCAATCCACTATAAATAAATATGTTTAAACTAACAGTACAACACAAGAACTAACTATAACAATCAGTTGAAATGGTTTAACTCATCAGATGGATATAAATAGAACATCTAACAAAATACAAAGTAGACGTGGATGGGTACTCATACATCCCAAATACAAAAAGACACTTAATACAGATCTGAGAGTACTCGCAGTTCCTGATAGCGAATTCAAAGGCATTAACAACTATTAAAAAATAATGTATCTAAGATTAAACCATCAATTAGTACACATCGAACACCAAATGAATTTAGTGTTAAAACACCACTAGCAGTCAAAGAAAAGCCATGCCCTCGTGCAATACCTAATTTTAAGTGTCAACAGATTGTAGTATTATGAAGTTTCGTATGTGTAATATTTAGTATGGTTTTAATTTATTGATAACTAAATCAATATTTACACAAATAAAAATATTCAAAATTTTAAATACAGTATTTAATAGGTACGTTTTTAAAATAAGTTTATCTACTGGAGCACTAGCTGTCAAATTGATGTTTACCGATTTGACTCAACTTCTCATATTTGATTTATAACCATGTAAAACATTTGTCCAAATTATAAAACGTCTAGAATAAACAATTTACAGGGCACGGGCTCGATATAAACATAAATATAGATATATTAGAAAGCGAAATCGAGCATTTGGATTTTTAAGGTGTGTTTAATTACATATTATAGATTAAAAATATATGTTAATCGTCGTTTTTATCATTGATATGGTTATATTTATAAATTAACTGTTTACAAAATTAGAATTTTTGAAATACTAAGGCTTTTCTACCTCAGGCATAGATTACCTTAACTGGATTTGGCAAAACTTTTAGGAATTTTGGTCCTTAATGCTCTTCAACTTTGTACTTTATTTGGCCTTTTAACTTTTTTCGATTCGAGCGTCACTGATGAGTCTTTTGTAGACGAAACGCGCGTCTGGCGTATATACAAAAAGTTAGTTCTGGTATCTATTTATGAGTTTATTTACAACCAATGGGTCGATGCCACTGCTGGTGGAGATTTATTTCCCCGAAGGTATTACCAGCCCAGTTGTCATCACTTTTTGTGCTGACATGAATTATCATAATGATTGATATGGTTATATTTATAAATTAACTGTTTACAAAATTAAGAATTTTTGAAATACTAAGGCTTTTCTATCTCAGACATTGATTACCTTAACTGGATTTGGCAAAACTTTTAGGAATTTTGGTCCTTAATGCTCTTCAACTTCGTACTTTATTTGGCCTTTTTAACTTTTTTGGATTCGAGCGTCACTGATGAGTCTTTTGTAGACGAAACGCGCGTCTGGCGTATAAAAAAAATTTAGTCCTGGTACATGTAGTTGTTTAAAATTTATAAGACCTTTGTAACTCGGATTCTAATCGGTTTCTAATCTATAAAGGTGTTTTAGATTTTCGTGAAAACTTTTGTCCATAACAAATTATCCCTCGGCCCATCCCCCTTTCCCCCTGTGTCTATAAAGGGTTTATTCCTTATGTGTGTATGTTTTTCTAATCTGAGTGTTATTTTGATTCAGCAGACCATTTTGGAATGAACATTTCCCGGCATCATTTTAAGGATGTTCGCTACTCAGTTTTAAAATAACAAGATTTTTTAAAGACTGTTATAAATTGAAAGTATATAAATATAGAAACTAAATAAGCAGAAAAAATGGAGGGCCCGTGTGCTTGTTTTCGAGATATAAGCCATTGAAAATTTGGCCGGAAAGAATTCTCTCTAGATTTTTCTCTCACTTAACATTGGCACCTGTTTTGTTTAAAAAACTTTGAAAAAATAACAAGGATTCCTTACATTTTGAAATATGGCTTTTTAAACAATATGTAATAAAAATATGAAAAGAAAAGTATGGGTTAGTGGGCAAATTTTTTTAATGTTAATACATGGATAAAACCAGAGGATTCCGAAAATCTGGCAAAAATTAAAAAAATAGAGGAGCAAACATCCTTAACTTCCTAAACAGTTCGTAAATAGTGTGTTGTTATGATATTGTAATTATTGTATTTATTTATGTTGGCCTGATTTGTGTTGTGTGGCCTGATAGTTGTTTACAGGATAATCTTAGAACTGTGCAGTTTAGAAATCACTGGAACAATTACAGAATGATTGGAACTTTCCAGAATGATCCTAATAAAAGATGAGTTACATAAACTTCTACATTTTACTAGAAACTTCCGTTGTAACTTTCCAGGATGTTCCATTATAGACTGTTCTAGAATCTTCCATGACAACTATATATATATATATAGACACTAAAGTTAAACTCTCACTCTTACTCTTGGACTTAGACTTAGACATCGATAGACATTAGTATTCACCGCATTTGGATTGACACTTTAATTCTACAAACAACATCATACTGGATTGTGACCGTAGTAGTGAATGTAATATTCAGATTGGATTCCGAAAGATATCCGGATACAGATAAAGATAAAAGATTGGACTCATATTTTGACAGTTAAGTTGACAGTAATATTTGTGTAATACTTCTTGTAAACTTTTGTATAATAAATCTTGTTAATTTTTATAACTGATTTGTGTCTTTTGTTGGCTATAATTTAAAGGCGATTTCTGGCCGTAACAGTGTATTTGTATAAAAGACGTAACTGTGCAGAAACGTCAAAATGACACCCTTGGACATAATGGCTAGACATAGGGAATACTTTCCGAAAAAAATGTAAGGTCATAATGTTAGTGAAAACACCCGACTCATTTAACCATTTGCATGAACTTATAGTTTGTATCTTATAAATATGTTAGTTTTGTATTATAAATGCACATTTAGTATTTAATATACAACATGTTTCACCTAAGGAATGGACAAAAATAACGTTTGGACATAGTGGCTAGACATTCGATTTTTTAAAAATCTGCTTCAAGAAAAAGTTTTTTTTTACATTTGAAACTTTGAAAATGTTTATCTTTTTCTGAACTGTCTATTGAGTATAGTTTAATATGATTTGATTACTTTATAGGGATGATAATAAAACTGAAATTTTGATAAACTTTCCTCATAACTCATTAAGACAGGTTCCTCTGCTGAATATTTCGTTGAACTTGAGGCTTGGTTCAAAGTTCAGCCAATACCAAAAAACGGGTATGATGTTATAATATAAATGTAGTAGGAAGCTGATATACTAAATTTCTCAGATTTTATGTGCAGAATTACAACGGAACATAGAGAAAATGAATTTAATTTAATCTGAAATGTTACGCCGGACATGCAATTTTTAGCGCAAAAGTAAGATTTGTGAGTTCAATAAAATAAATGTATGGTGCAAAAATTTATAGAATTAACTTAAAATGAGAAAAAAATGTCCGGGCCTTTATGTAGATATATGGATGTTGGTGATTTTATTTGTTTACAGGCAAATGGATGCTGTTCTAAAATCATATAATATATAATAACGTAATTGTAATCTGAACGCATTACCGTGCGTAACGTCATAGCATTCCGGTGATCTTCGGTAAATTCCGGAAAAGACACATCAATGGTACTTTTCAGTGAAAAAACAGTAAAAAGTAGTGTGCAAAAAAAATATTTGGATACAGGAAAGTATATTGAGTAAAATTCAATAAAAATTAACAAACGTTGCAAACAAATAAACTAACTAACAAATGATAAAATAAACGCTTTTTTTTTAATCTATTTTTATTTACTGTAACTTAAAAAATGATGACTTTTCCAAACAGTATTCATTATGTATATTGAATAATTTTTTAATCGTTCATATAAGAATAGTTCATACTGTTGTTTTTCTTCTCTGTTGAGACATTTGATAGAAAGATTTCATTTTGGATGTACTACCTTTGGAGTCCGACGTCTGTAAACTTTTCACCCTTGAACTTCTTTTTTTTTCTATTTCTATTTATATATTAATCTGTTATTTTTCTCCATTGTTGAAGCATATGATTAAAAGATCATAGCATGTCATTTTTCATATCGCATGTATCATCAGTCCTCGGTTAATATCAGCCCTCGAGTCATGCAGCTCTTGGGCTGATATTAAACCTAGGGCTGATAATATATGCGATATGAAAAATGCCATGCAATAATCTGATTATATTACATAGAGATTAATACATGGTCTTTTCCATATCGGCCGGGGTATCATCCCAAGACCCCTATATCAGCCCGAGACGTAGTCAAGGTGCTGATATGGGTCGAGGGATGATACCCGGATCGATATGGAAAAGGCCATGTAATAATCTCTTTATCATATACTTCCGACAATTGTTTTATGTATGGCAAATTAACATGTAAAATAATCAAATCAGTCAAAAACTTTACAGTTAAAATTGTCTGATTTTATAAAATTTATTTTATTTCATGGATCACAAAAATGGTATTTAGAAACCATTGATATGATTGAACAATTTTGCAATAGAACTTTAAATGATAGATCAAGAGTGTTCTCACAAGATATAAATGTTACATTGAGAAATATCGGGTTGTAGTAGAAAGGTTAAAAATGAATGATGAAGACAAATCTATTAGTTATGTGTTCCAACTATGACGAGTCCTTTTATACCAAGAACTGGTCCGTAAAAAACTGATGGGTACTAATTGTATTTGATAATAATATATAAGCTGTTTTTGTTTATATGTACTTTTCTCTAATGAAACTGTTCTTATTGGGATGTATTGTTCACTGTTAAGTTTATTGTAAAAGCTTTTTTATGCTCACTTTTTCAATTGTATAAAAGTGCTTTACTTGCTTACTTACTTGAGTGGTAACCGATATATTTTTATAAAACGACAAAGTTTTAAACGCAGAAATGAACATAGAATAACGACAGATACACAGGTATAATCGATCATTCGCATCACTAAGCAAAGCCAAAAGACGAACAATTTTAAACCTGGTCACTCACTCGGCAACATTGAGCACGGACAAAGAATAAAATAAACTAAAAAGTCACTGATACCTTTAACATGTACAAGAGATGACTGTAAGAAAAGTTTACTTTATGGTCGTGTTATCCTCTTGATCAATTCTTAAATATAAAGATTAGAAGGTATGGTATGATTGCCTTTTAGATTATTATCCATTATAGACTAAAAAGATTATGTTTCAATTGTGATGATATAGAAGATGAAAAACATGTTCTGTTAACATGTCCATTATATGAAGATCTAAAGACAGTCTTTATTTATTGATATTGATTAATTGATTGATTGATTGATTGATTGATTGATTGATTGATTGATTGATTGATTGATTGATTGATTGATTCTCTTTATTTCCGCCATTATACTGAGGATTTACATTTTATAACACAAACATACTAAGAACAAGAAATAAACAATATATAATTACAGACTACAATTAAAGCACACACAAACAAACAAAAAAATAAATGTTACTGATACATATGTATATCTATATGCTATATTTGTTCATTTCAGATATTTTAGTGACCAAAATTAAACTTATGCACGGATAATTCGCCTTTAAATTTTCCGTACAGATGAAATATTTGATCTGCCAAACAACACATAATGTTTCTCCAATTGTCAGAGTTAACAGATTGCATAAAATCTGTAATACCACCAAGTAAGGCTTCGATTATATCGCTATCATTTTGATGAAAAAAAGCGTACAGATTCCTGGACTGGTAAAACATCAACAATTTCGTGAAACATGTTATTTCTTGCATCCAAAAGTTGTTCACAGTATAACATTAAGTGTTGAACGACATCTGTAAATAACAACAGCATAAAGAGCACTGGCCATCCTTTATAGCTATTGAGCCAAGTTTTACCATGACTTATAGTTTATAATTCAAATGCGGATAGACAACGGCAAGACGTAAAAGTCTGTGAATAGTTAATCTATACGGTGTCGCTTCTCTTCTTTCCACAATAAATTAATCGACACGCCTCTGTGTCCTATAGGTACAGTGCATAGTCGCATTTGTCATCCATTCATATGATTATTCAGATTGAGTTATTTTGGGAGAAAAACGAGAAAAAAGGGCATCCGGATATTGTCCCGTCATTGGACAAAATTTTAAGTCAGATTATACTTCCGGTTTGCGTTTTTCTGTATACTTTGAACATACACATACTACGAATAAAGTGTATTTTCAGAATTTTATCTGCTATCATTTTCAAGTTTACTATCCACGGTGGTCACAGAGTTTATTAAATAGAGAGGGTCTGTATACTATATCAATGACCACCATGGATCGATTAGAAAACTTAGAATTGAAAGTAAATACACTTTATTTATATATAGATACAGATAAGCGCTAAAATTATTCATGTGCACTTTTGATACCTTTTCTGAAATTCTCCAGTCATTAAATCTTTTACAAAATTCATTGATTACAAAAAAAAAGAAGATGTGGTATGATTGCCATGTTGACAACTCTCCACAAGAGACCAAAATGACACAGAAATTAACAACTATAGGTCATCGTACAGCCTTCAACAACGAGCAAAGACCATACCGCATACTCAGCTTTAAAAGGCATCGAAATGACAATGTAAAACAATTCAAACGAGAAAACTAGCGGCCTTATTTATGTACAAAAAATGAACGAAAAACAAATATGTAACACATATTAAACAAACGACAACCACTGAATTACAGGCTCCTTACTTAAATGTTCATAACATACTAAATGTATATTCATATTGAAATTGATAGAAAACCACAAATTGGGAATTTTGGAAATAAAGCAGGAGGGATTAAAAAAAACATTTTCCAGTCCCCAGTTACCTATGATTTATGATACTTTTGCTGAAATTCTCCAGTCATTCAATATTTCACAAAATTCTTCAAACAACACTTTACATACTTTAAACTACGCTCTGAGTGCCCGCGATTTCGCGGGTGTGTTCTAGTATGTTTTGAATTTCGTAGTATCGAAAAAGTTCTTGTCGACACTGTATAGATGATTTCCAAATATTTTCTTCTCGGACTTCAATTGATTGATTCACAATTTTGGACCATAATTTTTTATCCAGGATATACAAGATATTCATGTAACTCTCAAGAAAGGAATGCATGTCATATTTAGTCAGAGTTTTTATTAATTGTTATCAAAGGTACCAGGATTACAATCTAGTACGCCAGGCGCGCGTTTCGTCTACATAAGACTCACCAGTGACGCCCACATCAAAACACCTATAAAGCCAAACAAGCACAAAGTTGAAGAGCATTCGTATGTTATTGAACGTTTATCAGATTCACCAAGCAAAAGTTTGACTAAGACGTAGAATAAATAATTGTTTATGAGTTGTATTGGATTTAGCTATGAAGATCTAAAACAGTCTTTATTTATTGATATAATCCATCAACATAATAATATGTTTTTAACTTTATCAGATGATGAAAATTTATATTTATTTTTTCAAAAATGAAAATGTTTGTAGTTCTGTGGCCAATACCTGCCATGATATTTTATTGCGACGAAATAGTATCTTACACTGTTGACAAATTATTATATTATTTTTTTTTTCATTCTCTCATAGTTCTTTTAAAATGACACATGCATTTTTAATTTTTACATTGTGTACTTAATATCATACTGCGTTTACACTTGTATGTATGTGGTGAGACTTACAGTCTTACAGACTTAAACTATTTTAAATACTCCCTAATAAATTCGTCCGAATTCAAAACTAATCTATCTACATGGCGAAATAAGAGGCAAGTCAAAATGTAGGTTTGGTTTGCTCGCAGTAACTTCGATAAATCGGTCTTATATACCCCACCCGTATTCCCGCCTATGAAATGCTCGTGCAGTACTCACTAAAGACTTATATATAAATACTATCCAACCAGTTCTTCAAACTTGTTTTACAAACTTGTTCTACAAACCACAGTTACTAAAGATAGAAATAGATCAGGGAAAAACCCAAATATAACGGAATAGAAATAAATGTATCTGAATCTGTATGCAATGAGAGTGGCAAGGGGTTCAACTGTATGCTGTTATTGGGTAATTTAACTATTGTTTATCTGTTATTCGGAAAGTGTATTTGCTATTAGCTGTTATTGGTCCGAGACCACAATTGATTTTCGTTGTTCCAGACCACAATTGATTTTCGTTTGATTTTCGTTGTTCGTCCCTAGTGTGGACAGTGTTTTTTCTTGCTAAATTTGTTTATACCCCTTCCAAATGTATTTCTCCATGTTTTATGCCTCAAATAGCAAGTCAAGGGATGAAATTACACTGCCAAAATATTTGGGTCATGAATTTTAAAGTAAAGTAGTGAATTGGCCCAGTTGGAAAAGGTTTAAAATTAGCACTTTGGAAGCTGTCAAAAGATTTCTAGACCCCCTTAACATAAAATTATCCATATTTTGAGTTAGAGCCGACGAAGTTTTCTGTAATTTTGATATAATTTGTCCCAAAAGTAGTACAATACACTGTAAAAATTGTATTGAGAAAGCGCAGGTGTGATTTTTTTAATTTGCATTTATTGTCTTAAAGAAATGCACTACGAAATAATTGTGGTCTCGGACCTATTAAAAAGTCTTATTCCTTGTTAGATGTTATAGAACTAATATCTTTTTTGTTATTTGTTATTGTGGGAATGTATTTCCTGTTAACTGTTATCAAAAATTGGAATGTTAGCAGAAATTGAAGATAATTAAACTGTCAACATTGTGACTTGGATAGAGTGTTATCTCATTGGCATTCATACCACATCTTCTTATATCTATTGTGGTCTTTCCACTAGTAGTATGGTGATCTTGTATTTGCAGAAGGGTAACAGTAAAATACATCACATCAACAAATTAAAATCAATCGGATCCAAAATTATTCCAGTATATGTTATTATTATAGTTTGTAATATTATAGATTCCATCGTCTCAGTATGGACATGCATTTAAATGTATCATTTTCCAAAAATGTGTACAAATTTTTGGAAAATGATACATTTAAATGCATGTCCATACTGTAAATATTTGTTTTTTGACTGTACACATTTTTTGTCCAAAATATAATTTGTATTTTGACTTTGTAACATTGTTTGTACAAATAACAAAATTTGACTAAGATTTAGTTCTAACTTGTACAATAACTTATAAGTGTACAGATTTATAAAAAAACACTGACATGTTGAACTTGCCTCATTTTGTATGTACCAGCAGTCCCAAAAGTCAGGAGTTTTGTGTTCAGTGCTTGTCGATTGTTTGTGGCTGTGTTACTACGTCTTTTGCTCATTATGTTTTTGTAGTTAAATTAATGTACGAGTTTTAAGTGCATTTACGTCGAATTTTGTACTAATTGTAATTTGTATATTTTTTTTTTGTACAATATTACAACTTGAGCACAACATATATAAAAGGTGTTTCTATTTAGGCCGTATGGACATAGGCCTAATATCCTAAACCGATATCCATGTTTTCCTTTTTCTTGATATTAAGAACTGTTCTAATTAGAATTTTACGTAGATATGGTGATAATGATCCTCTATCTCCATCGTTCATATACAATTCAAATCAATTATTAATTTATCCCAAAGCAAAACAGTGGCAAGGGTTTCTTGATGAGGATCATAATCAAAATGTACAAAATGTATATTACAATGTGCATGTCTCTCTTAAGGCCTAGCTAGGTCCGCACGACCATTTATAAAATAAGATCTACTGGATTGATCCTAGACCGAGGACCGGACTGATTTTAAAATTTCATTTACTGTTTTCTGTTTTTATCTCTTTTCAATTCCTTGTTACTTGTTTTAAGCCAAATCAATTCACTGTTTTGCTGTTATTGGAACCCTCCCCCCCCCCTTGCCCCTGCAATTATTGAACACCGTACGGCTTTCAACAAGGATCAACACCCATACCCAAGCAAGGGTCACGACATACAAGTATGTTAAACAATTAAGACGATGCTTAATTAAGATAAAATAAAATTGACCAACGACAAACAATAGTTATCACTGAATTTTAATTTCAGGACTTGGACAGACACATGTACAAACATGTACGATCGTGTACACACATGTACAAATGTAGAAGTGTTAATTTATAAACTTGTTTGCAAACACGTTATCTTCCCTGTTATTTTTGGGAGTGGTTAACATTAAACATGTAGCAAAACAACATACATTTTTTTTAACAAACTGTAAGGCATTTTGTCGGCAGTGAGCTCAAATACCAATTAACCAAAAAGTAAAAAGACATGAAGAACCAATCTACGATTTACCAAAAAAAAACATGTAACAAAAACGATGAAAAAACCTTGGTTATCGAAAAAATTGAGAGTGAAATTTACCGTATGGTACTATATACTTTTATCATAATATTATTCATGAAAAATGACATTGACAATTACATGTATGATTAATAATTTGTTGTATTAGGTCCCTGACAATACACGACATATCGGTGCACAATGGCTACATATAGTAAAGTTTCTGATCCAAGAAGGTTTCACGGAGAATGTGATGTCAACTCATATATTAAAATGGCCCTGTATAAAGAATAAGCCCCCAAAATTATATTAAAAAGAAATAGGATGTACAAATGTATATAAAGTCAGTAAGATTTTTTTTTAAATGTGTCAAGCGATTCTGTAGCCTGCAGATTTGATTACAAGAGGGAAACTTGAGAACGAACTAGTGGATATACGGATAGCCTTATATGTACGCACTCTCCATTGGTGTATGCATACTACCAGCTAAAGATACAAATGTAGCACTAGCTTGTGCTTGGAAAAATGGGCTTTACTTCGTCATAAAGAAGTTACAGATTGATACAAGAAAATGAACGAGAACTAGTCTGCATTGGGACACACGTGTGCAAATAGTAACGAAAAAATATCACATTTGTTAAAATTTCAATTTTCACAAAGAAAATCGTAAATAAATTAAATTATCGTGATTATCTCCCTTTCAAAATCGTCAAAACTTAGCTTGGGATACAAACATCGACCTGATCAATTATGACACTAATCAATATTCAACGACTATCTCATATGTTCTAAAACATCAGAAGCTCAACGAAGAGATGCGATATGACACTTATCAATTGTTGACACCTTAGCCCTTAAATACAAAGACTTGATGTAAGATTGTCAGAACGAACATTTCATCAGAAGAAGAAAGTCGATAATAAAGCTGAGATCTTCCCGGGTACTTACTAAGTGCTAATGATAAATGTACATTAGCACTAGTCTGTGCTTGGAGAGGGGATTGGCAATTTGCATCTTAGAGGAAGAAGGAAAAACAGATTAAAATTTGATAACATCAGAGAAGCCGAGAAAATTACATTGAGATCTTTCCAGGTACTTGTTATGTGCTTATGAAAATACAACATTAGCACTAGCCTGTGCTTGGAGAGAGATCAAAGGTTTAACAACACAACATCAAGAGATAATGGAAAAGAAAAGCAAGACGAAGACGAAGACAAAGTCGACAGATTTACAGATCAATCTGATATCTTCCCAAGTACTTGTTATGTGCAAATGATACAAAGCATTAGCACTAGCCTGTGCTTGGAGAGGAGTCGGAAATAACTTCACCACAGAAATACAGAAGAACTCAAAAGGTTCCACCCATGTCCAAAATGTTTCCAGGTACTTGTTATGTGTTATGTGCTAATAATCGATACACATTAGCACTAGCTTGTGCTTGGATGGATTACGGAAAATTACCTACAAACATAAGGCAGAAATACATGTATAAAAAAACGGTTCATTTTCCCAGGAACACGCTGTGTGCAACTTTCTTTAACATAGTAGCACTAGCTTGTGCTTGGAAAAATGGGCTTTACTTCGTCATAAAGAAGTTACAGATTGATACAAGAAAATGAACGAGAACTAGTCTGCACTGGGACACACATGTGCAAATAGTAACGAAAAAATATCACATTTGTTAAAATTTCAATTTACAAAGAAAATCGTAAATAAATTAAATTATCGTGATTATCTCCCTTTGAAAATCGTCAAAACTTAGCTTGGGATACAAACATCGACCTGATCAATTATGACACTAATCAATATTCAACGACTATCTCATATGTTCTAAAACATCAGAAGCTCAACGAAGAGATGCGATATGACACTTATCAATTGTTGACACCTTAGCCCTTAAATACAAAGACTTGATGTAAGATTGTCTGAACGAACATTTCATCAGAAGAAGAAAGTCGAAAATAAAGCTGAGATCTTCCCGGTTACTTACTAAGTGCTAATGATAAATGTACATTAGCACTAGTCTGTGCTTGGAGAGGAGATTGGCAATTTGCATCTTAGAGGAAGAAGGAAAAACAGATGAAAATTTGATAACATCAGAGAAGCCGAGAAAATTACATTGAGATCTTTCCAGGTACTTGTTATGTGCTTATGAAAATACAACATTAGCACTAGCCTGTGCTTAGAGAGAGATCAAAGGTTTAACAACACAACATCAAGAGATAATGGAAAAGAAAAGCAAGACGAAGACGAAGACAAAGTCGACAGATTTACAGATCAATCTGATATCTTCCCAAGTACTTGTTATGTGCAAATGATACAAAGCATTAGCACTAGCCTGTGCTAGGAGAGGAGTCGGAAATAACTTCACCACAGAAATTCAGAAGAACTCAAAAGGTACCACCCATGTCCAAAATGTTTCCAGGTACTTGTTATGTGCTTATAATCGATACACATTAGCACTAGCTTGTGCTTGGAAGGATTACGGAAAATTACCTACAAACATAAGGCAGAAATACATGTATAAAAAAACGGTTCATTTTCCCAGGTACACGCTGTGTGCAACTTTCTTTAACATAGTAGCACTAGCTTGTGCTTGAAAAAATGGGCTTTACTTCGTCATAAAGAAGTTACAGATTGATACAAGAAAATGAACGAGAACTAGTCTGCATTGGGACACACGTGTGCAAATAGTAACGAAAAAATATCACATTTGTTAAAATTTCAATTTTCACAAAGAAAATCGTAAATAAATTAAATTATCGTGATTATCTCCCTTTCAAAATCGTCAAAACTTAGCTTGGGATACAAACATCGACCTGATCAATTATGACACTAATCAATATTCAACGACTATCTCATATGTTCTAAAACATCAGAAGCTCAACGAAGAGATGAGATATGACACTTATCAATTGTTGACACCTTAGCCCTTAAATACAAAGACTTGATGTAAGATTGTCTGAACGAACATTTCATCAGAAGAAGAAAGTCGAAAATAAAGCTGAGATCTTCCCGGTTACTTACTAAGTGCTAATAATAAATGTACATTAGCACTAGTCTGTGCTTGGAGAGGAGATTTGCAATTTGCATCTTAGAGGAAGAAGGAAAAACAGATGAAAATTTGATAACATCAGAGAAGCCGAGAAAATTACATTGAGATCTTTCCAGGTACTTGTTATGTGCTTATGAAAATACAACATTAGCACTAGCCTGTGCTTAGAGAGAGATCAAAGGTTTAACAACACAACATCAAGAGATAATGGAAAAGAAAAGCAAGACGAAGACGAAGACAAAGTCGACAGATTTACAGATCAATCTGATATCTTCCCAAGTACTTGTTATGTGCAAATGATACAAAGCATTAGCACTAGCCTGTGCTAGGAGAGGAGTCGGAAATAACTTCACCACAGAAATTCAGAAGAACTCAAAAGGTACCACCCATGTCCAAAATGTTTCCGGGTACTTGTTATGTGCTAATAATCGATACACATTAGCACTAGCTTGTGCTTGGAAGGATTACGGAAAATTACCTACAAACATAAGGCAGAAATACATGTATAAAAAAACGGTTCATTTTCCCAGGTACACGCTGTTTGCAACTTTCTCTAACATAGTAGCACTAGCTTGTGCTTGGAAAAATGGGCTTTACTTCGTCATAAAGAAGTTACAGATTGATACAAGAAAATGAACGAGAACTAGTCTACATTGGGACACACGTGTGCAAATAGTAACGAAAAAATATCACATTTGTTAAAATTTCAATTTTCACAAAGAAAATCGTAAATAAATTAAATTATCGTGATTACCTCCCTTTCAAAATCGTCAAAACATAGCTTGGGATACTGTTCTGTTTGTATATCATATTTATTATCAGTAATTAATTACTTTCATTTTTGAGAACTTTAATTGTTTACTTTCATTTTGACCTTATGTGATTGTACTTTCACTTTCACTTTAAAGTTGCTTTCACTTTCACTTTCACTTTTACTTTTGTTGATATCCTGTTTCCTGTTTTGAATTGTGAACCACAATGACATTGGACCAATGTTAAACTTTATCAAGCTGTAGCTTTGGTCCAACTAGTTTCACAAAGGATAGGCGTACGCCGTATTTTGACTCAAAACAAGTGAACCGGCATATCATCCAACATTAGGAAAATAATAATTTAGCCTTTAAATCTGTATTTTTGCATAATTACATATTTAAGGAGTTTTATTAAAACATTGACGAAAATATTCATGCTTTAATATTTTTATTATCTTAATTTAATTGTATTTTAGGTTGTCATTGCTTTGTTTTTAAAGAAATTTTCTGTTTCGTAATAGGTTTAGAGATTAATTATAATGTTTTTAAAAAAAGAACATTTTCTCTTCACCATCTTCGAAGTATGAAGATAAATTGCACATAACAATAATCTTTTTTCGTTTACTGGTTGTTTTTCAGTATTTGTAACCTTTAGTTATCTCACTTACACTCTTTCCGCCATCTTGAAATGAAAATGCGCCTCCTTCGCCTGAGTCCTGAGATAGGCGAGGGCGGCGTAAGCCGTTATTGCGCGCGCATCCAAAATTTTGTGAAACAAGTGCACCGGGCGTTCGCCACCGGCGAAAGGCGTACGCCTTTTTCCGGAAACAAGTAGGCCCATAATCATCCGTTTATGGCAAACCACTATGTAAGTTAAATATTTATTACTAAGGTTTATATTTTGTATGTGCATATTTATTTTTGATGCAAATAAGTTAATTATGAAGTTCTAGAGCAAAGTATTAACATTCATTTTTCCTATGATATTTTCAGTAAGGAACCCCGTCTGAGCTATATTTCTAGTGTTTCTGTTCAAGTATTTGTCAAGTTTGAATATTTCATAGCACATTCATTTATTTAATTTGATATTGAAGTTGTTAAATGTTGTTTTTTGTATCTACTAAACTTGCTGAACTATATCAATTTTAAGCTAGAAAATTACACTTTTATTGTTGTATTTTTGGTTCAATATAATAGCCTTTCCAAATATTATATGATATTTTCATTCTTGTTGCAGCTTTTTACCTGCATACACAGTTGTCTTTAGGAATAAAACTTTAATATGAGCAATGGTGTTTATGGTTATCTATCTGCTGAGCACCTTAGCGGAATAGATACAAACATCGACCTGATCAATTATGACACTAATCAATATTCAACGACTATCTCATATGTTCTAAAACATCTGAAGCTCAACGAAGAGATGCGATATGACACTAATCAATTGTTGACACCTTAGCCTTTAAATACAAAGACTTGATGTAAGATTGTCAGAACGAACATTTCATCAGAAGAAGAAAGTCGATAATAAAACTGAGATCTTCCCGGGTACTTACTAAGTGCTAATGATAAATGTACATTAGCACTAGTCTGTGCTTGGAGAGGGGATTGGCAATTTGCATCTTAGAGGAAGAAGGAAAAACAGATGAAAATTTGATAACATCAGAGAAGCCGAGAAAATTACATTGAGATCTTTCCAGGTACTTGTTATGTGCTTATGAAAATACAACATTAGCACTAGCCTGTGCTTGGAGAGAGATCAAAGATTTAACAACACAACATCAAGAGATAATGGAAAAGAAAAGCAAGACGAAGACGAAGACAAAGTCGACAGATTTACAGATCAATCTGATATCTTCCCAAGTACTTGTTATGTGCAAATGATACAAAGCATTAGCACTAGCCTGTGCTTGGAGAGGAGTCGGAAATAACTTCACCACAGAAATACAGAAGAACTCAAAAGGTACCACCCATGTCCAAAATGTTTCCAGGTACTTGTTATGTGCTAATAATCGATACACATTAGCACTATCTTGTGCTTGGAAGGATTACGGAAAATTACCTACAAACATAAGGCAGAAATACATGTACAATGTATAAAGAAACGGTTCATTTTCCCAGGAACACGCTGTGTGCAACTTTCTTTAACATAGTAGCACTAGCTTGTGCTTGGAAAAATGGGCTTTACTTCGTCATAAAGAAGTTACAGATTGATACAAGAAAATGACTGAGAACTAGTCTGCATTGGGACACACATGTGCAAATAGTAACGAAAAAATATCACATTTGTTAAAATTTCAATTTACAAAGAAAATCGTAAATAAATTAAATTATCGTGATTATCTCCCTTTCAAAATCGTCAAAACTTAGCTTGGGATAAAAACATCGACCTGATCAATTATGACACTAATCAATATTCAACGACTATCTCATATGTTCTAAAACATCAGATGCTCAACGAAGAGATGCGATATGACACTTATCAATTGTTGACACCTTAGCCCTTAAATACAAAGACTTGATGTAAGATTGTCTGAACGAACATTTCATCAGAAGAAGAAAGTCGAAAATAAAGCTGTGATCTTCCCGGGTACTTACTAAGTGCTAATGATAAATGTACATTAGCACTAGTCTGTGCTTGGGGAGGAGATTGGCAATTTGCATCTTAGAGGAAGAAGGAAAAACAGATGAAAATTTGATAACATCAGAGAAGCCGAGAAAATTACATTGAGATCTTTCCAGGTACTTGTTATGTGCTTATGAAAATACAACATTAGCACTAGCCTGTGCTTGGAGAGAGATCAAAGATTTAACAACACAACATCAAGAGATAATGGAAAAGAAAAGCAAGACGAAGACGAAGACAAAGTCGACAGATTTACAGATCAATCTGATATCTTCCCAAGTACTTGTTATGTGCAAATGATACAAAGCATTAGCACTAGCCTGTGCTTGGAGAGGAGTCGGAAATAACTTCACCACAGAAATACAGAAGAACTCAAAAGGTACCACCCATGTCCAAAATGTTTCCAGGTACTTGTTATGTGCTAATAATCGATACACATTAGCACTATCTTGTGCTTGGAAGGATTACGGAAAATTACCTACAAACATAAGGCAGAAATACATGTACAATGTATAAAGAAACGGTTCATTTTCCCAGGAACACGCTGTGTGCAACTTTCTTTAACATAGTAGCACTAGCTTGTGCTTGGAAAAATGGGCTTTACTTCGTCATAAAGAAGTTACAGATTGATACAAGAAAATGACTGAGAACTAGTCTGCATTGGGACACACGTGTGCAAATAGTAACGAAAAAATATCACATTTGTTAAAATTTCAATTTACAAAGAAAATCGTAAATAAATTAAATTATCGTGATTATCTCCCTTTCAAAATCGTCAAAACTTAGCTTGGGATAAAAACATCGACCTGATCAATTATGACACTAATCAATATTCAACGACTATCTCATATGTTCTAAAACATCAGATGCTCAACGAAGAGATGCGATATGACACTTATCAATTGTTGACACCTTAGCCCTTAAATACAAAGACTTGATGTAAGATTGTCTGAACGAACATTTCATCAGAAGAAGAAAGTCGAAAATAAAGCTGTGATCTTCCCGGGTACTTACTAAGTGCTAATGATAAATGTACATTAGCACTAGTCTGTGCTTGGGGAGGAGATTGGCAATTTGCATCTTAGAGGAAGAAGGAAAAACAGATGAAAATTTGATAACATCAGAGAAGCCGAGAAAATTACATTGAGATCTTTCCAGGTACTTGTTATGTGCTTATGAAAATACAACATTAGCACTAACCTGTGCTTGGAGAGAGATCAAAGGTTTAACAACACAACATCAAGAGATAATGGAAAAGAAAAGCAAGACGAAGACGAAGACAAAGTCGACAGATTTACAGATCAATCTGATATCTTCCCAAGTACTTGTTATGTGCAAATGATACAAAGCATTAGCACTAGCCTGTGCTTGGAGAGGAGTCGGAAATAACTTCACCACAGAAATACAGAAGAACTCAAAAGGTTCCACCCATGTCCAAAATGTTTCCAGGTACTTGTTATGTGCTAATAATCGATACACATTAGCACTAGCTTGTGCTTGGAAGGATTACGGAAAATTACCTACAAACATAAGGCAGAAATACATGTATAAAGAAACGGTTCATTTTCCCAGGAACACGCTGTGTGCAACTTTCTTTAACATAAATGTAGCATTGGTCTTCATAAAAGAAAACAATACATCAAAGATACCTTTAAACACATAACACTCGGGCAACATATCTTAAGTCTCGGTCACACCTTACCGGATATCTCGAACGGACGGCTAACGGATAACTTTTTTCAATCCGTTCATGTCCGTTAGACGTCCGTTCTTGTCCGTTAGACGTCCGTCCATATCCGTTTCATGTCCGTTTAGCGTACGTTTTGAACATGCTCAAAATGTTCAAAATTTTGAACGGACATCCAACGGATAAAATGTCAGGACGTTTAACGGATAAAACGGATGTCGAACGAATGTATAAAACTATCATCATATTTTGCCAACTTACAACACAAAAAAATGTCTTTTATTTCAAAAAAGGAGGTTACTCAACATATAAATGTGGGTATATTATTCCTCCGGTTGTGGTTTGAACTCCCCTGCCCTATTCATAAATTAATAATGTGAAAATCCCTTCTTCACATATATATTTCACAGCTACCACTATCTTACTTAAATGAGATAATATTAGGAGATAAAAAAATTAGAACACAAATTTTAGTCTACAGTAGGTGCACATCATGTACGTATGACCCATTAATTGAGATAAGAATTTCTCCCCATTAATATATTGCCTTTTTAAAGTTGCAGGTCATTGATATATTTGCCATTGTTTGCCATTCCAAATATAAATACCCACACCAGCGGCAAAATCTGTGTGCATTATTCATCTTTATAATAACAGACACCCTCCCTTTTTTTGGACGTCTCCGGGATTTTCTTTGACAAAATCATTGAAAGACAAAAGCTGCTACAACTTCCAGAATATTGGCTATCATTCCGAATCCAAACAAAATCAGAACCTCTTCGTGAACTTATGGAGTTGATCCAAAAATCCAAGAATGACAAGCCTTCCGTGTTAAAATGTGTCAAAAACTACATACACAGTGTATGTAAAGTGCGGATCCTTAAATATCATTTTCACTGTATATGCCATAAATTTCTGATGTAGAATGATAAATAAACACGATTTATTTTTTTATTTTTGAAGAAAATGAGTTAAAATGTATATGTTTAGAAATAAAATATACTAGTAAGACAATGTGAGAGATGCGAACGGGGTTTTATCGCCCCCTAAAGACATTAGGCGAGTGTAATATTTGAAAAAAGACGTCTAGTTAAGGACTTTAATGCACCCACCTAACACACGGCTAATTTTTTTTTTAAATGAAAGAATAATGATTAAACTTTGATTTTTGCCCGGTCGTCACAAAATCGTACGGTGCAGTTTTTGTAAAATTAACGTTTATTTCAGAAATTAGTTGAAAATTATAAAATTACGACATATTTTTCAAGCAAAGGAAATAAGTCGTATCTCTTCTTTTAGACAGAATAATTAAGTGAATTAGATTCTTAAAATAATGAAAAACAATATTTATAACTGTAACTCCGCATGCTTTTGTATTCCTTCTAAATATTTGACATTTTGTACTAAAATTTTCATAATCCCGACCTTTTCGGGTCTACAATTAAATTTTTATTAAATGTTTTTGCTCTCTATCCGTTTTAGAACACACCAAATTACTCGTCAGTTATAGTTTTTTCATTCAAGATCAAGACTTTATCTCAACATTTCTTAAAATCACGAATTTCTGTAATTTTATGATGTTGGGTAAAATCACTATAATTTCCGGAATCCCTTATCTATTTCGTTATCGTTTTTTACTGAATATATTAGTCGATTTCCGTGTACTTAATAGTGCTTTTAGAGTACGATAAATCATATTTAAACAGCTCTATTTCTATCTTTAACTTCAGTGTAGCTTAAATAGATATAAAATCGTCCGAAATAAAGATCAAATCAAAGTAAAACATAGTTTTTGAGTTCTGTAGAATTCACCCCTTTCTAAATAAGGAATCGTATCGGAAAATTGTAGAAAATCTTCCGAGTCGTGTCAAATTTTCACAGTCCAGTTCACAATGAAACCCTTCCTTTGCTAAAAAGCAAAAAAAATATCCATTTATTGACACAGATGCATAGTCTGTCATGTATTTACTACATAGCAACTATGTAGTTAAACACTTAAATGAAGATACAGTTGTATTGCCGCAGTGGGAAAAAGAAAAAATAAAGTTTACAGAAGACTGGTCGATGAATATGAAAAAAATGAAAACATCCCATTTGAAAATACAAAATATCATAAGAGTTGCTATAAATATTTCAAAAGTCAGCACAACCTATCATCTTCTGTTTTGTCTGTACAAAGACTTTGTACTACATGTACCAATTCTACCGACCAGTCTCTTCTCATATATCAACGAGGGCAGTAGATCTACAACTCATTCTGATTTGTCTGTTTGTATATTTTGCAAATGTATAAAGCCTATAAGCAAGTTACACAACTTCATAAGGTATCCTCTGAGGAGCAAACTCAAGCTGTTTTAAATGTTACTACATATATCTCCTACAATGATCTGATTTACAAAAAACTCATGATAATTTTACTATTAAATCTTTATACCATCGAGCTTGCATTGCTAAATATTTGCTACAAAATTTGAAATCAGAAATTAAAGAGCTATTTAGTTCTGAACATAACACAGCTTTTACTAACATTTCGACGATTAAAGATGACGTGCCTGTACACAAGGAAGTATTCTGGTTAACAACTTTAATTACTTGATCAGTGAACCGGGCTTAATTTCTGCCCGAGGATCGCCGCCGAGAAAACTACACAACATATGATCAGCTTCAACAAAAACTAAAAAACCATGGTCAATTTATAGTTACATGTATACAGCTTCAACAAGGCCAATGTGCATCCAATATTGTATACAGTAGCTCTATAATTTTGTCTTATGCCGTAATGACGGAAAATTACCCGTTTAAAATGACTGTGATATACGGTCTGTCAAAATTAAAGATCTGGGCAGTGACTGCGAAACTGGTTGCAAGCACTTTATGCAGCTACTAGTATTTTACGGAAGCAGATATAGGGTAGAGTTGTAATCCAATCACCTTATCCATTATCTAAAAACATTTCACTGGATTATTTAATTGAAATTATGCCATCTGCTTTAAAAACATTTCTGTATTGTCTTAAGCTTTTAGATGATGACACATCTGCGGCAGTTAATAAAGCGTACGATATTCCTATTGACAAAGTTCTTAGACGTATGTCTTTAGTAGAATGTATATTATCTATAAATATTTTTTTAAACTTTTTAAATAAGGTTTATCACTACAAATGCACCGTATTTATGGACACACCTTTGATAACTTTCAACAAGTTTGACTGATCAGGAGATTAGAAACAATAAAAATGGGGCATCCATTCTACATGGCATTATTTTTCTTCTAGGGGTTAAAATTTTATCCAAGACAATGTCGACAGAAACAATAACAGATCTCCGTATGACTTTGGTTGGCTAAAAGGCAACATCGGTCCGGTATGATGTCATACAACTTTCTACAAGATTTGATCTGTTCACGCATTGGTATAGGTATAGGGGGAGGGTTGAGATTTCCAAAAACATATTTAACCCCGCCGCAATTTTGCGCCTGTCCCAAGTCAGGAGCCTCTGGCCTTTCTTAGTTTTGTATAACTTTTATTTTAACTTCTTGAGTATATTTCGAAGCTTAGTATGACGTCCATTATCATTTCAAACTAGTACATTTTTGTGAAGGGGCCAGCTGAAGAACGCCTCCAGATTTGGGAGTTTCTTACTGCATTGACGACCCATTGGTGGTTTTTGGCCGTTGCCTGCTTTTAAGCGCGTTGGTGTCTCTTTGACAAATCCCTCATGTCCATTCCAAATTTTTAATTCAATCTGTATATAGTAGATCTTGTGTCCGCTTTGAGCAAAACCTCTACTGTACTGATATATGCCCATGCCAAGGAAGTTGTCTTTGTATGGATATGTTGACCGATAAGAATGATGAGATTACAAGTTTAAATGAAGCTATATAATATTCCGATATCGCAATATTCCGACACCTAAATGGTCCAACATCCCATTGGTCCGACGTTTCGATCATTTAGGTTATACACTAACGGGATTTTAACATCAGAAAGCCAAATAAAAGGTTCAATAATAGGATAGCCTTGTCCTCCGTTTGAAGCGGTGAAACAAGATAAAAAAAAAAAAAAAGCAATACTTAGTGCCAAAGTAGCCGAACGTCATCACTAGCGTAATTTAAAAAGAGTACACACTACTTTGTCAAGTGTTGTTTGATTAATTATATATCTCAAGATACATGGCGGCCGACTGAAGTAAAATCAAACACAGTTTGACGTGCAATGAGTGATCATATTTTCCTTGTGATGTTTTATATTAAAACTATCAATTTGTCGATATAAATATACTAGTAGCACTTTACTCATTTTAGTTATGTTTGTTAGTACTCTTATCATATCTGATTTAGTGATGTATGAGTTGTTAATGTCTGTGTCATTTTGGTCTTTTGTGGATAGTTGTCTCATTGGCAATCATACCACATCTTCTTTTTTATATATCAACATATTGCACTACAATAATAAAAGAAAATCTGCTCTATGGTTGTCTGATCTTGAAGCGGTTGGCAGGCTTTCAAACTAACAGGAGACCATACGCTTCCTCAATTTTAATGAACTGTACAACTCATCATGGGACTTTTCTAAACAATTAAAAATACGTCATATGTTATATTTTCCTCTTGCTTCAAATATTATGTTTCGGATTATTTATATCAAATTTGCAGATATATGTTTGTAAATACGTGCAATCAAATGATATGGAGGTATTATAAGATTTAGATAATGCAATGGCGACTACAGATACATTTGTGTGACTTAAATGGTTGATTTTAAAAGACTCCGAGAGAAAACGTTATGTAACATGTGTTACCGTTAAAATCAACCAAAATTAATTAATATTATGATAGAAATATATTTTCCCAACAGTAATACAGCATTCCTATAAAATTGTTTCGTTTTTTGCATTTGTTTTGACTCGATTTTACAACTGGAAGTATCCGTGAATTGAAATTGCACCCATGACCTTTGACCTCGATCAAAAAAAAATGCACCATAATTTCTTTTGACGACCGGGATATTTAGAAAGTACACATTCTTAGCTTTCTAGTGATATAAAATTTAGCCGTGTGTTAGGTAGGTGCATTAAAAATGTAAATTTGGCTCTCGTATCACTCGCCTACATCCAGCTGTGAAATATATACCGAAATAGGTGAATACTTAGGACATTTCACGAACAGATCGTGCAGGTGATTTAAAACTAGCAGGTAAGATGTTGTTGCAGAAAAATATTCATTTCAACACAATTATTAAAGTAGTATAACGTAGAATAGGTGTTGTCATTTAGTTTCTTCATATTGAACTAAATTATTAAAGTAGTATAACGTAGAATAGGTGTTGTCATTTAGTTTCTTCATATTGAACTAAATTCCACTTTGATGCTTTCGTTATGCGAGTCATGTTTACTGTCGAATAATGATACTATACTTTCATTTTCACTGTAGAGCATTTCATTAGTATTGTATATGCGGTGCATTGTAAGAGGAGTATTTGATAAAGTTTAACTTGCGGAGGAAGGTTTCATTTAACACTCTAATATATTCAATAGAAATAACATTTATTTCAAATGTATTCTATTTAATTTCTTATAAATCGTAGGGATCTTGGTCCTTGGTTTTATTTATCCATTTCCATGACACTTCATCACTAATTACGGTCATCTTGATATAGATTAAACCGGTAGTTTTCCCGTTTGAAAGGTTTTACTCTAGGGCCCTTTATAACTTGCTGTTCGGTGTGAGCCAAGACTCCATGTTGAAGACCTAAAATGGTCTACTTTTATAAATTGTGACTCGGATGGAGAGTTGTCTCATTGTCACATATACGACATCTTCTTTAATATATATATTTATGGCTCAAATCGAAACGGGACGGGATAAAAAGGGATAAAAAAAACACTAATTTTCTAATATATTTATAATGGGCTTAATATGAGTGTTGTCAAATCGTACAATTTTGCCTAACCGGTTAATCGGATAGTCGTTGGACCGATTAACCGGTTAACCGGTAGTTTTAGTTCTTACCTATAGTACACTATAAAAGTTCGTTTTCATAATACGATGAATTTAAAAAAAAAAAAAGAGAATGGGAATGGTGAATATATCAAAGAGACAACAACCCAACCAAAGAGCAGATAACAGCCGGAGGCCACTAATGAGTATTCAATGACGTTTGTCCTTTTGCATTATACATGTTATAAGAATTGTCTGGCGATGTTTGACTTTTAGTAATCCAATACCATCATATATACTATGGCGTTTGTAATATCTTCATATTGAAAAAATAAAAAAAAACCTTCTTGATCTCGTCGAATTAAAATGATTCTTTCTCTTTCTCTTGGTGGGGTGTTTCAATTTGAAATTATTAAGCCAGTTGCATCAAGTATACATTAATTAAATTCACCTTGATTTTAGCCTATTTATTTTTAGTTGACATTTCGTTTAAAGTATGACAAAGATGCATATTAAGTTCTCTGTTCGCATGTGTATGTTTTGCGTGGAAGACAACGTCCTCATTTACTCGTCTCTGAATGTGACATTTTGAGAAGCGTTTTTGTTACAAGTTTGAATAGCTAAAAAATGTATATATTTGATGAAGAATAAATGATGAGTTTGTATTTCAACTTGAAAATATCATTAATACTAAAGTCATCAACTAAATTTTTCATTTGTTGCAAGTCCATTTATCACATAAATCTACAATAAAAATTTCTCGCATCTTCGAAAATTCTACATCAGAAATGACTGCACTAATAGTGATAATTCATTGCATCTATAGTTAAAATGGATCGCTTTCAATAATCGATATGCTATATCATATTGCTTTTATAACACTAATTTG
The DNA here is from genome assembly GCF_965363235.1 of Mytilus galloprovincialis. Classification (NCBI taxonomy): domain Eukaryota; kingdom Metazoa; phylum Mollusca; class Bivalvia; order Mytilida; family Mytilidae; genus Mytilus; species Mytilus galloprovincialis. The sequence goes on from NC_134845.1 coordinate 60,347,974, forward strand.
AACTTTAATGCTATGTTTGTACATTAAAAAGACATATCACAATGAAAATATGTTGAAACTTTCCTAAAAAAATAATATTTTTGATATTTTCGAAACGTAAACAAATACAGTTATCCCATGATCCTTTATTCTACAATAGACATACTCGCATATGATAGTGAAAATGAACTAGCTGGATTCGCACTTTATATGCACTGATACATGTATATCAGAATCATTGACATTAAAAAAAAAAAATTATTTGAATTTTCGTTCAGTTGTATTGTTGTGTTCTTTAACATGTTCTCATGTTTTTAAACATATGAAATTAGATTTGCTTTTTACGCCTATATCTTCAACCTTCTCTAAGACGGGTGCTTGTTTTTGTGATTGGTTAGCCTCCAGTGGACACTTAAAGGCATATTCAGGAAGAGAATATGATAAATAAATAACAACCAACATGCTGAACTTGATCTTAAAAGCGGTAGTTCTCAGAAAGGCATGTCATCTTATGTACACTGATTTTTACGACTTGCGGCAACCAAATCTTACTCCACACTTCGCGAAAAAAACAACAATACCAATTTTTCATTTGTTTTTGTTTTGTTTTGTTTGTTTGACCCGGACAGTGATGCTAAACGTATACATGGTTCGTGTATAATGTTTAGATACTTAAATCTCTCGTTTGTATCCCAAGGAAATTCAAAATCGAGTCTTTTGTTATTGATTTTTGTGACCTAAATTATGTTTTGTTTCTACTGTTACCAACGTGTCCTCCCTGTTACTGCCTTGGTTAGTTCCTGTTACCCCCAAAAATGTGTAAAACAATTTTGATCATCAACATAACTGGTCTATTGACGTTTCCAGTCAGTATCATTGAAAAGGGGCATAATAGTAAATTTTCGCTCCCACTGTCTCCACAAATTTTTATTAAGAGCGTTTGGAAAATAAGAAATGTGATGATTTTTCTGAACGTGCAGACTATCTACAGATTTTTTTTGGGGTAATCTACATAAATGATAAATGTAAATGTGATTTCAAATGAACACTACTATGCAAGTGTGAACCACACTTTTCATTTGATATTTTCTATTCTATTCTCTTATAACTTTTGCTATCAGTTAAAAAAAAAAGTAACAGGATGGACAAAACTGAACACCAGCTGGCACACCACTTAAAAAAAAAATATTTCTCAGGTATCGGTAAGATTTCATATTTTGAAAAAATATATATCGACATATATTGTCGTGGTGTCGTCGGTGATTCATACCCTGAACATTGCGTGTTCAAGACTAACTAACAAAAACATGACTTGTCTCTCTTCTAATTGAAAATCCCCGGCTTCCTCTTTGTGGTTGTTTTAGTAATCTAAAAATATCGGAGTCAAAGTACACTATATAGTATGAAGTATATTATACTGGTTGTGTGGCGTTCTAAACTAGATTTTATGAATTGTAAATGTTTTTTCGTCTTATCTAAAACAGCTAGGATGTAAATCAGTTATCCCATTCGGACCTTGTGTGTTAACGTATTACGTAAGATCACCCTCTGGCCTCCGACCATCGGGGTGATTTTTCACTGACACACCGCGTCCTCATGGGTTAACTATTACCGTGTTTCCTGTAAACTGTGATAAGACTGCAAATCTAACATTTCGTGATCCGTGATGAATCCCCATTACCCCCTCAGTAATAAATCTTTAGTCCCATTGTAAGCCGTACGAGGTCCCTTGAAACCTGTTTATAAATGCGCCGAGTGAAAATCAAGGCTTATGGTTAATGAAACAAACCAGGAACGGCTGAGTATAGTGTCTGGTTTGCGGCAAATTCCGTTTTTTACAACTGTATTCCATTTCAATTGAACTGTTGAATATGACTTGTCGTGTGTAGTAACTTAGCTGATCTAAGCTATGTGTTGTTTGCAGTGACAAACAGAAACACCGCACTTGTTACTCAACTTTGTTGAATTTTACGCTGTTACATGTAGTTCGGGTTTTTTTTTTATTTAAAATTTGTTGCAAAGGAAAATTTAAAGCGAAATATTTTTTTCTCGGGGGATTCACTTTCTATATATATACAAGATATACAAGGTGATAGAACGTACCGCTGGAATATGTAATCTTTTCAAGGTTGAGATATGTGAATAGGTCGGGAAACTATCAGAAATGTATGATAAGGTCAAAAAAGTTCCATAACTTCTTTTTGTCTGTCATCTTTGTTGGTGTTTATCAATTTGGCTGTGTTTCTATCAAAAAGTGTTCTCTCTTTTGACAAATTTGTAATCCACTTTTAATTACACAAAACCCAAACAATACGGGAAAGGTATAACATTTTTCGTTACGCAACATATTGAAAACGTATCTAAATAATATAAAAAGGATGAGTTAACAGAACCCCAGCGGCATCATCTATCAATTGAGTATAAAAGTACTGGACCAATTTACTCACAAACACAAAAGTATTTTCATAGTATAAACCGTTGGATACGCTTAAAAATACGGATACATTTCCGAGATTGGGCATGATCTTATATTTTACCAATGACGTCATTGTTTCCGTAAATAGTGGAAGGCGGTCTCCAGTCAGTGTTCAGGTAACTTTTTTTTAAAGGATTATGAATAACATACAGTCGACGTCAAAGAACACATAAAAAATCAGACTAATTTTGTACACATTACATTATATAATATACAGATCGTTGAGGATATTATAGACTGTTTGGACTTTACAGAGAAGTTTTTGACTTCTGGCCGACCTGATTTTCCAAAATTCATTCTTTCATAGATTATGAAAGACTGACTTTCGGAAAATCATGATATTCTATAAAAAAAAAATAATGAAAATCCTTCCAAGCATATATTGTCTGATGCTTGTATTGTGACAGATATTTGACATAAATATTGGACATAGCTGACGTTACAAATATTATTTTCATGTCCAGTTTTTAGTTCAAGTAAATTTCACGTTGGTCAAACTAACTTTCTTTGGTCAAATAACTTTCTGATAGAACAAATATTACTTAAATCTTTGTTTGAAAGTAAAAGATGAACAAACAAGTCATAAACTTCGGACAATGGTTGACATGGTCAACTTACGTCAATAATTTAACTTTGATAAACAATAGGGCACAAACTAGTACCAAAGTCATTAAGTGACTGCTATATATAAGTAGAAATTCTGCTTTGAGACGTCAAAGTTTGAATTTTGAAACTTATAGGTGTCAGTCGATCCTGGCCTGCCTCTACATCGGCAACAACGCCCGGCCTGCCTTTACAGCGGCAGCAATGCCATACACCATCAAAGGCATTGTTCCCAGCTAGTTTCCCCCATCATGGAAAGATTCCAAGACCAACCCTCACAGAGTCATTCGTCTGTTGAGAGTTTGGGTCTTCAAAGAACAACTAACTATGCAGACCAACATACATACATAACATCAACAATACGAATTCCACAAATAATTTTGTTATAATACTTGTGATGGTAGAAATCTTCTAGATTTTTTTTTTGCAATGACTACATACTCCCAAATCTCGGTGTCCACTGCCTACAATTTACAAATAAACTGAGGTGATGGGAGTCGAAACGCTAGGCTAGAATTAGTTCAAATATTAAGCGTCCAAGAAAAAAATTAAAATAGCCATGCCAGACGTACTAATTATTTTGACTAGGCTAGTTTCAAGCTTTAAAATATGTGAATGGGTCGGGAAAACTATCAGAAATATATGATACGGAGAGGGTGGTAAAGGGGGGTACTGAACACGGAAACACGTGAAATAAAAATCGCAAAAACGTAGCACGAAAAATAAAAATCGGGGAAAAACGAAGCACGATAAATAAAGTCGTAAATATTAAGGAAACAAGTAGATTACCAGAAGTTATATTCACTCGTTCTTGTAGATCATGCAGCCATTAGTAATGAACATGAAGAATTTGCGGTCACCTTTTAGCGTCCGTTACTTGCATCTTACTTGGTAAAAAAAATTGAATTCATAGGCTAGCAATTTGATGGACTTCATTAATACCATACATATTGCAAAAGCAAAAGTAGAATGGTAACAATATATACATCAATTTCTATAAGTTTACACAAGTTTCAGAAGGTATTATAACACACTGACTTTTTAATCAAATTCGGGACCTGCACGAGAAATTAAAAGCACTGACACGAAACACGGAAAATAAATAAGGGAAAACACGAAGCACGCAAATCGAGCCAAACACGAGAAAACGAGAAATAAAACGTTAAAATACGAAAATACATGAAATAAAAAGGCCGAAAACGTTGCACGAAAATAACCCTTTACCACCCTCGGTCAATAAAGTTACCATAATTTTGTCTGTCATCTTTCTTCCTGTTCCCGACTTTGTTTTATCAACCAATTTTCTCTCATTTTGCTTGTATTCACCTTATCGCTAATCCCGGCTGACCCGTCTGCTTGAACTTTTGACGCATACAACAATCACTTTTCCATTTAGGCGACAGATATTTTGTTTTGTGACGTCAAAAATTTACGGGAACCTGTGTGATATCTTGTAATGGCGGACAAATAGCGACTGTTACATAACACACCAAACGAAATCCAAACAATATAGTAAAAAGTAACATGTTTAACTATGAAATATATGAAAAGATATACATTTTTGAAATCTTAATTATATATTGGGTGGGGTAACAAAAACGCATGCAGCGGCACCCCTATCAATTTTAAGTATTGAAGTGCCCTTCCCCCCTTCCCGCCCCTCTATCGAGTCCCCAGTACTATTTAGAATATATATATCCTTTATAATTTTTGACGGTTTGAACAAATTACCAGTCGATTGAAAACACCTTGACCAAAATATTCTAAATGATACGTTTTCTTTTTTTTTAACGTTTTTTCCCTCAGATATTGACATTTCATGACATCTATTTATAAATTTGTGACGATGACCTCTTACTTGACCTTTTCATTAAAAAAGGATGTCTGTAACAGTCTTATTCAATACTCACTGTCGTTTGTTGTTAGTTTGACAAGAATTATTACTCAAAGTTCTTAGCTCCAAATCCAAGCTAAGTAAGCCTCGTGATCATTCCATCTCGAAACTAACATCTTATAATACCGGAGGCACACGTTTTCAAATTTCATCATATATATAATTCATATTCCAAACTTGATGCGTAATTGTGGTTTAATCTGATGCAAATTTGATGAAAATCGAGAATCTATGAGGAAGGTGCTACCTTAAATGCCAGCTCTATACCAAGACTGTATGTCATATATATTGATTGATTGTTGGTTGCTTTAATGTCCAGTGGCAAGTATTTCATGCATGTACAGGACGAATATCCTACATATAGTTTTTGTCTAAAATAAAATAACAAATCAGATAGAGGATGTTTAAGGAACAATCATTGCTCGGAACTTCAACAGGCTGGAGGGGGTATGTTTTTTTTTCTTAAAAAGATATTCTGATTCCCAAATCGATGAAAAAAAATCTGTTCAGACTAAGCAGAGGACAAAAAAAATATTGTGACACCAGATTTTCCCCATACCTTCTAGTTTTAAATTTTGACCAAATAATTTTTGTAAATAGCCTTGAAGTGTTTTGCGTGAAAAAAAAATCATACTCATACCGCCACATCCCCTTTTTTAAAGCTAAATAGTTGCTCCCTGATGGTCCAATATTGTTTTCTGCTGAATGAATTTATTGGTGATTTTTATAATTGACAATGCTTACATTCATTATTTTGGGCCACTTTCATATCCATCTTTCTTCCTTTCGAATTTTACAAAATTTAAATGTTGAATACCCAAACTATGAATACTCTTATACAATCCATAAATTTATTAAATATTTTTTATGTTGATTTTCATGAAGAGGTGAAGGATTTGGAATATCTTTTTCTGACCTCAATATTCATGATATTTTAAAGTTGTAGCTGTTAGGTTGTTTTTTTTTAATTTTTGTATGATGAATTACTTTTACTTTCTCAATTGGCTAGATGTTCATATTGTATTCCCAGTTACCTGCATATCGCACATATATGCACTCGTTCTATTTGAGCAGTCAAAATGCGTTGACTATATATTTCTATGTCATATACAGTCACTGACCCGATATCACTTGTCCTCATGAATATTTAAATAGAAGTTGCCGAAATAATATTCAATCATTCATACGACCTTTTCAACCTGTTCTTGTTTCCAATGTAAACAAAATGTAAACAACGATGCGTGGAACGACTCAACCTTGTTTCTTTTGCAATTATTGGAAAAACATATTTCATTTGTTAATATAAAGACAATAATAGTCATAGACTTGAAACAGCCTCGCATTTCCCCGTTTCTAGACTCATCCTTATATCGTTGATATGTCAAGTCAATGCACTATTAATATAGAATAACTTTGGTTTGACTTTTGATACCTACGTCTGGACAATTTTCTAGCCTGGGTCATATGTCCTGTACGCAGTTAATCGTGAAGATTTAAGTATTAACGTATGCAGTGTTTTCAACATACCTACCACTTTCACACAAACAAGAATCTGTGAGATTGTTTCAAAATTGATTGTGTCTTAAGAATTGAATGCTTCTTTTTGTAACTTCATTGGGGTGTAAAAGCGTTGACCGAGGTACAGAAATTTTATTGTATAATGAAGTTGATTAAGGAATAACGCGAGACTGTCGTGTAGCCAATCAAAATAACACATTTATATAATGTAATTATTTCTAAGTATACTCTGTCTGGTGCATAATCTACTTTTCTAGATTTCTTTCCACTGACTATGCACTCCTCAATATTACATGTAACTTGCAAAAATTGGCAAAAATGTTTTAAATCAAACGCGTTGACTTCTTAATTAATTTGCTTTTTTCCGGTACTTCTTTATTCACACATTACATTTCATGTAGACCTAATCTACCAAAAAATTTGTGACCATGACCTCTTTAGACGTAAGTCTTATTTAGGAAAATGGTAAATTATCAAAATCTATAGGTTTTTAAAATATAAGATTTGACTAAAATTTCGTTTTCATAAGTTATGCTCACAAAAGTATTCAGATATGACATTTTATATTAATATATTAAAACCGAATGTTTGCAGTACTCATACCACAAATAAAATGCAAATGTCTTGCAAGAAATTCCAATGCCTCACGCCGCTTTTTAAAAGTAAACTGTCATTTGTGACGTTATTTATAGAAAGTTTCGATTTGTTGCATGCAAAATAGTGCTTTTCCGTAATTGAACTTTTAACTCTACAAAACAGTTGCATACTTTCTGATAATTTGCGTAGGCAAAACAACTTCGTTTTCAACCAAATCCAATGTCTAGAAATTTTGTCCACTAGACGATTTTCTAATTAGTTATCAAAAGTACCAGGATTATAATTTTATACGCCAGACGCGCGTTCCGTCCACATAAGACTCATCAGTGACGCTCAGATCAAAATAGTTAAAAACGTTTTCAACGAATTGTAAATTCTTTACGCATTTCATGTCTTTCAAAATCAAATTGTTTTGTTTGTTTTGGTGTTTTTAGCACCCATGGTTGTATCATGTCGAACATTCTTCCATAGTATCATGCAACAAGATCATAAAGTACAAAAAAAAATCCGATGACTTGTGTTGAACGTTCGTTAAGATGAAGTTCTAAAGTTGTGAAAAAGCTGTACTACGAAAGGATAAAACATCGCTAATTTATTTTCAAATTCTTGAAGCATAAAACTGCGATTTGTTATTTCTCTGCAATAAGATTCATATGTATAGAACTTGAAAGTAAAAATGAAATTGTTGTGCCTGAAGAGTGCTTATATACTCCTCTATATCATGTATATCATACAAAGCTTGTAAACATATATGAGATGAATATTTACTATTTTTGTGTGACAATCGTTGCATTTCTTAATTTAATCGTTCCGTTATTTAAAACAGTAAAGTGTACTTTATAAGTAAGACCGGTTTAACTTGTAATTCCCCAAAGCTTGTTTTATTAAAGCAGAACGGATATATTCTTCCTTTTCGGATCTAAATGTGGAAAACACAATTACTTTCTATGTTATTTGGTTTCTGGTAGAGAGTTGTCTCATAGGCACTTATACCATATCTTCTTTGTCTTATAGACTATTATCTTACCCAAATACATCAATTGTGTCATTACTTCTGATGGGAAATATTTCATGCATATTCAATGCAGCCAAATATTTAGAAGTATCCATATTGATCTTCAAAAATAAAATTGCCAACGAAATAAAAAAAATTATCCTCAATAATCGGCGTAAAACGTCAAATTTTGACGTTACCATTTTAAATATCTTTGTGTTAATATATTGGGTTTTTACACACGATGTTGAAAACAAACATAAATATATCAATTCTGTTTATTTTCATGAAGAAAATGGCACAGTGTGTTGTCAAGAACTATTGCCAAAATACATTAGTGTTGGACAGTTTAGAAGAAGGTGATTTGATATCGATAAAAGAAAACATATTATTTTCTCATTGGGCGGTATACGCTGGTAAGTCTCATAATTATATTATAATGTTTTTATCTATATGTGAGACAACATAGAATAAAGGAAGATGTAGTTTGCATGCATATGACGACGACGATGTTGGGTTTTAACGATAAAATTTTGAGTGACAAAAGAAATTTCACAAGATACCTAATGACGTATAGAAGCTAGCAAATATATAGCATATCGTGCGGCCTTCGACAATGAGCAAAATTTGTACCGCATAACATCTACTACAAAGGTCACACATAATATGGCTTGATTTACAATTCTATATCATGATATGAAGTGGCGGATCTTTGGGATGGCCCTTTGGGGTTTAGGGATTGGACTCCAACTTATTTTTTCTGACGATCAATGCATTTGAAGGGAAACACATAGTTGGACCTCCTCCTTTTTATTCTGGGTTGGAATCCCTCTGTAAAAATGGCTTGGTCCGCTCCTTCAATTGCAGTTAGTATAATGACTTCAACGGTTACTGCATTTAAAAATAAAAATGGTGATATATGATTGCAATTATGATGCCTTCTTTTTCCTAATTAAGTAAGTTATCAAGTAGTTTTGTCTACAAACGTTCGAAATGACTAACTTTAATTTACAGACGTACTAAATAGTAAAACGTAATCCGTCCATGCGTCAACATAAAGAACGTTAACTTTCATAGATTTATATAGTCTGAAGTATAGTTCAATTTGTATTTGGTATACTGGTCAGTCAACATTGAGTATGTTTGGTATACAAAATGTATCTAGTTTGGTATAGTAAATACATATATTTTTCTGCGTTTCGAAGTATAGTAGAAAAATAATGTATTGCACGGTTCATCAAGACTAAGTGTAGTCACGTGTTTCAGAATGACCAATGCTCAAGGTTTTTTATGGTTTGGCGCCAAATGTATTGTCCGTGTTAAGGTCTTCATTCTAGCCGTGGACGTTCGATAGTAAACCACAAATTACAAGTGTATATATTTATATATAAGTATGCTATAAGCAGTGGCTGTTTATTTTTGTATTTGTTTTTTTAAGCGCTGGACTTGATGTATTGTAATAAATATTTATCGTCACATAAATGTCCGATTATTTATGTAATAGATCTTGACAAACTGGTCATTATCGTGATATATGGACTGCCCACAGGACAGTGGTATCGACTAAGATAGTGATAATGACTGAGGCGGAGGCGAGGTCATTATCGCTGTCGCAGTCAATACCACTGTCCTACGGGCAGTTCATGTATCACGATAATAACCAACTTTTCAAGAACTATTATGTTTATTTCATTGAGAGACCATGTTTTGGGAAATTCTCATAAATTCAAAACGCCTAAAGCAAACTCGAGTAGTTATACGATTTCTATGTCAAAGCTGGGACTATTATACTAGTCCCAGGTCAAAGAGTGAATACCAGTCGTAGTAATACTGCCATTCATTTTAGTGCAATTTTTCAGTAGATAAATACTTAATCTTTCTCTATAATTTTATAATAAATGTAAACATATTTCAAACAATTCAACAACTTAAATATAATATTGAAAACAGGAAAATGTTTTATTAAAGGGACATCTCTCTAAACAGAGAAACCACGCCCCACCGGTCATTAACACAGAAACCACGCCCCACTGGTCATTAACAGAGAAACCACGCCCCAGCGGTCATTATCAGACGGAAACCACGCCCCATCGGTCATTATCATGTTAAAAGTTCGTTAACGACCGGTTTTCTGGTCCCTTTTGTTCTGTTAATGACCGATTGAAATTATTACTGAAGAATAGTGAATGTCATGTGGCCCCTTTTTATCCAATAAGAGAAGCTTATTCTTAACTGATATGAAATAAATCATATTAAATGCCGGCTAGTTCGTCCGTACGGCAAATGCAATATTCTTCTTCTTCTTCTTCCATAAACAGTTCATACCACCATCTGGTGTATTATCGAACTGATGCGTGGTGCAGACAAACCAATATTTACAGTGCAGTTAAAAAATAGTAGGTACAGTTAAAAATTTCGCACAGTCCTTAATACATCTTGGTCTTCTGCAACTCACACTTGAATGTGTCAATTGAGTTGCAGGCTACAGTAGTTGGTGGCAGACTGTTCCATAATCTGATGGCGTCTGGGAAGAACAAGTACTGGTATAGCTGCGTTCTTGCGAATGGAACAAGGAATCGTTGGTTGTGTCCTCTTAATGTTGCTGCTGTTGGAATTAAGCAAGATGTTGGTATTGCAACCAGGTGGTTAACTATGCGGTACATCATTATAACTTTGTTCGTAGCTCTACGCTCTTGTATGGTTGGCCATTGCAGCTGGTGTAATAGGTTTGTTACACTAGTGGTTCGGTGGTAGTCACCAGTAACAAATCTTGCTGCCCTACGTTGTACCATTTCCAGGTTGTGGATATTGTTTGCTGTATGTGGATCCCAAATGATGCTTGCATACTCCATCTGTGGTCTCACAATATATATTTGTTGAGTTATTTAATTAGATTTATATAGTTTGAAGTATAGTTAAGGTCTTTCCTTTTTCAAAAGGGAAAGACCTTACTGTATTTCTTCTGTTTATTATTATTACTAAGGTCTTTCCTTTTTCAAAAGGGAAAGACCTTACTGGATTTCTTTTGTTTATTATTATTATTCTTCCACCAAACTTTGACGAAGTTAGCCTCCGTAACCATAAGTCGTGTCGCTTTCATGTTCACACTTTGTATCGGTGTCATGAATACCTATCCGGAACTCACCCTGTGAAAAAACAAAGGGTGAAATTTGTTCAGGACTAGACCCCGGTTCTTCGTCACATTTGGATCGAAAGGATTCAACGACTCATTGGTAGGGTTATGCCCCTATGAAAATTAACCAGTGTCGGTTGGCCATCAAAATTCAGAAACCGTAAGTCGTAGACACCTAGGATCTTCACCAATAATCATCAATTCATGTATCTTTGAAAAATGCTTCAAGGTAAATTTGTATGTTGACCTTGACCTTTAACCTAACACCTTGTTATTGGATAATCTCAAAAACCATTATACTTACAGAAGTTTTAAATAGTGGAAAATGTTTGGGTCATTACGGCGCAACTTTGTTACATTTTGACCGAAGAGATTTGACCTTTTTGTAAGGGGCATAACCCCTGTTTTAGGTTTCTGAAAAGACAAAATCAGCTTTTACTATATAACCAAAGGTCCTAGACCCATGGGGTCTTCAGCAATGACATTGGGGACTAATGATCTTGACAAAGGTCAAAAGGTCAAGGTCATGTCCCAGATAGCGAATTTAGTTTTCAATACATTCTACGTCTATTGGAACATGTATTTTACATAACAAAAGGAAAGACCTCTCAATTGTTCAAGAACAATTGACATTTTAATCTAATTTGTATTTGGTATACTGGTCAGTCAACATTGAATATGTTTGGTATATCTAGTTTGCCAAATTGGTATAGTAAATACGTAAAGGTTGATCTTTAAATAAAAAAAATATAATGCATGTCAGTTGACATAATTTTAGTGGACCGTTTTAACTAATGGTAATTTGGTCTCATTTGTCAAAGTTGGTTTTGACATTGTCCATTAATACCGCATTCCCACTAGGCCACGATCGCACTACGATCTGTGAAAAAAAATGCAAATTTTGATGATCGTAGTACAATCGTGTAGATCTCAGTAAGGTCGTATCACGGTCGTGGCGAGGTCTTCAATATCGTGATGAGCGTGGCCAAGTTTGAACATGTTCAAAACAATCGTGGTGCGGTCGTGGCGAAATCAGGTCGTAGTAGAAGCGTAGTGAGAGCGTAGTAAGATCGCAAAGGTCGCTGTACCATCGTAGCGAGAGCGTAACGAAAGCGTGATTCTATTCGGAGATACTATGCTACGATCTCCCAGAGACATTATTACAACCTCACTACGACCATCACGTTCTCAACACGACCCAACTACGCGTCCTCTACGACTATACCACGCTGTTTACGAAAATAGTACGATTCTATCATGCCCTTGCCGTCCTCATCACGCTATTCTTACGACCTGACTACGTTCATACTACGACCAACAATCTCGTTGTATTTTTCACAAAAAATGTAATTATCCATTTGCTCTAACGGCTCAACCATGCATCTCGTTTTTTATGTAGATTAGACCGTTAGTTTTCCCGTTTAGATGGTTTTCAACTAGTAATTGTTTGGGCCCTTTATAGCTTGCTGTTCGATGTGAGCCAAGGCTCCGTGTTGAGGGACGTAACTGGCCTATAATGGTTTACTTTTATTAGTTGTTACCTGGATTGAGAGTTGTCTCATTGGCAATCATACCACATCTTCCTATATATATTGACACATCTGTGTCATCTCTGCTATCGTTCACTAAAATATCGTCATTTGAGCTTTATGGACCAGCAATAGGTTGTATTTAGGTTGAATTGATCAGGATTCGTTACTTTGCTCCCTCTGCCTCTACATCAACCCCTAGCACCACGCCCACGTGTTCTAGAAAATTTTGGTGGCATTACTGTATTATTTCCGAGAAATCTATATACTAGTATACGTATTAATCAGAAATTAAGGAATGGAACTGTATTGATATGGAACACAATATTGACGTTATTGCTGGGTACGTAGTAAGATCGCGGTATGAACGTAGTAGAATCGTGGTAAGAACGTGCTATAATCGCAGTAGAAGCGTGGTAAGATCGTGCTGCAATCGGATAACTTTTGGTACGGTTGCAGTAAGAACGTGAAGAGCGTAGAACGATCTTGATAAGCGTAGTAAGGTAGCAGAATAAGCGCGGTGAGAACGTGGTATAATCGTAATGGGATCGTAGCATCATAAAATCAACGAACATTTACATCTTCATGCCGCTCATACCGCGACCTCACCACGATCTGAATTTATTAGATCGCGGTGAGAGTGGTCTAGTGGGACTGGGACTTTACATTGACATTTTAACTTTTAATATTGAACTAGGAAAAAATGAAAAATCAAGTGACGTTCAATGTAATGATTTTTTTTTTATTTAAAGAAAAAACTTCCTACTTAAATCAAAGACCGATTGTATTTGATTATCTTCTACAACATTTTGTACAATAATCTTTTTCGTTATAACGTTTTTCCAGGATACAAAGCCTGTTAACCTCTTATTTACTTTTTTCCTGGATAGAAAGCCTGTGCCGCCTTATTTGATATTTCGTAAGCATTTATGTAAAGCAATTACTCATTCAATTTTAAACAATTCTATCGTTTAATTTTTCAATGAAAAGAAAGCATAAGTTTCCCTTATATACATGTAACCCATTTTAATTATGTATGATTTTGTTAATTGCAATGTATTTTGATGGATAAACAAGGTCTGTGACCCCTAGTGTTTATATTGAGATGTGAAAGTATATTGACCCGGGATTATCTTAAATTAAACTATTGTCGAACATTTAGACACTCCTGCTACCTTAAGTGTTAAAACATATTTTCAAAAATTAATTAAAGTGTTCTATTAATGTCATTGCCCTTAAAATTTGTGTTTCGGTATGAACATGATAAAATGATGAAACGTAAATAAAATCGATATACACATAATCACAAATTAGCGTAGTAGGTCACGACGGGTGACACATGTGGAGCAGGATCTGCTTACCCTTCCGGAGCACCTGAGGTCAGCCCAAGTTTTTGGTTGGGTTCGTGTTGTTTAGTCTTTAGTTTTTTATGTTGTGTCGTCTGTACTATTTTTTGTCTGTATGTCTTTTTTTTTATTTTTAGCCATGGCGTTGTCTATTTTCTATCTATTAGTTTGACTGTCCCACTGGTAGTATATTTCGCCCTTTCTTCATTCATATTGATAAAAATTATAAAAAAGATACCGATCACCGAGGAAAATTATAAACCTAAAGTCCCTAAGCGAATGGCACAATCAAAAACTCAAGCATATCAAACGAATGGATAATAGCTATCTTATTCATGACTCGGTAAATCATAAAATCACAAAATTCTGAACTCCAAGGGAAATTCTGAAAAGGAAAGTCCATAATCAAATGGCAAAATCAAAAAAATAAACTCATCAAACGAATGGATAACAACTGTCAAATTCCTGGCTTGATACAGGCATTTTCTTACAGTGGAGATCACTTCTAACCTCTCATTAGAACTGTCAGAATATTCTGTCATAGAACTGTTCTAACCTGTCCTAGAACAGTTCTACCTAGAACAGTTCTACCCTAGAACAAGGACGTATAACTAACATAATATACGTCCTTGCCTAGAACTGTTCTAAGTAGAACTGTCAGAATCAGTTCTATGTAGAACTGACTAAATCAGTTCTAGGTAGAACTGTCAGGATCAGTTCTAGGGTAGAGCTGTCAGGATCAGTTCTAGGTAGAACTGTCCAAATCACTTCTAACCGTAGAACTGTCAGCAGAACTGACTTAATCAGTCAGGACTGTAGAACAGTTCTAAATGACGTCACTGCAGTAAGGGCACTTTAGAAGAAATAAATCACTTCCAATTACTTTGCTATAGATAGCAGATTTTCTATATTTTTTACTGATCAAACGACTTTTATTACGTTTATACATGTACAAATATCGAAGTGAATAGAAGGTTATCCAACTCATCGGAGATATTTTTATAAGATTGCATACGGAAACATCATTGTTTACGTTTCTTCGTTCCCCGTTTTTAACAGTCTCCTATATAAAACTCTACATTTAATTCATGGAATTTTAATCGTAATTTACCTTGTTTGCCTTGGATTTACATTCATTTATAATTCTGTTTTGACGAATGTTCAAACGAAAATTGCACAGTGGATGAATTATGGGATATTAATGAAAAAAGTGTTGTGTAACGTAAAAAAACTATACATTTGCACCATCTCGTCTTAGCCAAACTTATCCATAACGATTATATAAATAAATGATATCTTGGAGTCTGGAACTCAGAAAAATATACTGGATCTGAACATGAATGAAACATTTGCCCCTGGACGTTCGGCTACAAACAAAATCATGCATTTTTCTTTGCCTTCTTCAAATTATATTAACAGTATATACTATTCCAAGAAGAGAACTTCCCATACATGTACTTTTTATTTTATTTTTAAAATAAAGTATATGAATCAGTCATGTGGGTGTTGGATGATGCCATTCTGTTCTGTTTGAGAAAATCCCTCCTTCAAAGGAGCACTTCGCACAATGACGAATAATGTTTATATATATATATATGTATGTACCTAAAAAGACATACTACGTACGCCTCGAGAGATGAGTGTTGGTTACTGTCAAAGACCCTTACGCTTGCTTGGCGGAAGGTTTTTAATAATACGGGATCGTAGTCCATGTAGAGCAAAGCAAAGCTTCCTTGTGATGTATTCTACAGTGTAGCAGAAATCCATGCATTTACATTTACAACCACAAGCACAAATAAAGCTACTAGGGTCTAATATAAAGTTAGTGTCTAGTGTGATGTTACTATGGATACTACATTTCATGCACACATCAATACTACCAATAAAATTATCTAATTCTTGTAGATAAGGTGAACGGATTTCATGCAGAGCTGGACATTCCATAAGGAAATGATCGATTGTTTCTGGCTTACCCTTGCATAATAGGCATGTTGGATCAACTGTGTTTTGGTTGAAGGCAGCTTTGTTGCTTTGTAAATAGTAAGTACCTGTCAACAGTTTCAACTTCGTCGGTAATCTACTAATATCTTGAGAAGAGGTATTTACGCTGTCTAAGCTTGGATGTGGTCTATTCCATAGCAGATTATTGGTTGATAAGAAGCGAAGCGATGAGTATAGACGAGCAGAAGATGTTTAAATAGTTTTGTTTAAAAAAAAAACCATCACAAACTACTGACTTAAACATGTTAAAAAGTCACTTTAGCATGTTTAATGACGGTTCATTATTATAATGGATACAGAGAGGAAATATTAACGGTGCGCTAAATTCTTAGATATGGTATAAATACACCTTGTCGCAATTTGTCTGCCATTACTGGATATCACACAGGTTCCCGTAAAGTTTTGACGTCATAAAACAAAATATCTGACGCCACAATGGAAAAGTCATTGTTGTATGCTTCAAAAGTTCAAGAGGCCGGGTCAGCCAGGATTAGCAATAAGGTGTATTGGGTTTCAAAGTTGGTGTCATTTTTATCATACGATCCGTCGTCACATAGAAATAACATTGGTTTACCATGTTTACAATGAGGCCATATACATGTATATTTACATGATAAAGTGTAAATAAGTTCAGTTTTGGTTGATGCGGTCAAATAATTTTGTTAAAACAACTCTCACTCAGTCTGATATATCGAAACCACTGAAATTTGTTTACAATTCAATATTTTGAATAAAAAGAGGACTTGCTGATATTCTAAATTGATGTGGAAATTTTTTGTAGCTAATGTGTTCCAATATTCATTGACAATGGCAGATTTTACAATAAGAAGGAAATATTGTTTTTTTGTATCCATCAAAAAAGCAATTGCTGAAACTGTGAAACAGACTGTGTAATGGAGTAATGCATTATGGTATTGAATAAAATGTGTCTTTCTGAGTAAATAAAAATAAAAATTACTCTGTGTTTGTGTTTTTTGTTAGAATTGGAGGATTTCCAATTTCAAAATATTGGACATGGAATAGACATCATGACCTACTTTACTGACATCCAGCTTATTTGGAGTGGAATTTTGAAGTATTATTTATAAGTGGAGCCTAATAACATGGACTTCTATTTTAATAAAAAGTCTTCTTTTGTGTTTTAATCATAACTTTAAGGCAGATTTTTATTGGTAAAGGCTAAAAAAGGTAATTTAATAATATTGTTGCTAACGTCACGTCTTTTCCGTCCATTGTGGTATGTCACGATCGCAATTTTCTTAATGGTTCTCAGACAGCCCATTGTAGTTATTTTTATCCCGGGTTTTATAAATAATTGAAAATAGCAATCATATTAAATTTGGATGACGTAAGGGGTTCAAAGGACTTGAGGAATCAATATCATTGGCTGTTTTATTTTTTGCGAACGTTACGTTTCCGTCCAAATCAGTGTCACGTGAGCAACATATATTTAGATCTGTAACTCTCCTGTATAGGAGAACGAGGCAGCAAGGAGAGTGGATGTGAAATTTGTGGGAGCGCATTTTATCCTTTTTATTGTTTTAGCACGAACATTTTTAACATTTACACACTTCCTTTTAAGTACCAGTGTATATAATTACCAACGCATGAACATTTTACCTTTTATGACTGTAAATATTTTTTATCCCGATAATTTTATCATGGAACATGTGTGAGTGATCATTGTCGGCAGCCATTTTCAGCAGCCATCTTGGAATTTCCAGAAAACATTTAAGTTATCTCTTGAGATTAACATTTAATTACTTCAATTATAAGACCAAAGACTAATTAATGACTGAGCATAAACTATTGAAATATTTGAGCAAGCCATTTGAATTCCCTACGGGGAAAAGAAAACTGACACCCGTGGTCATTTCAGATAGTAAAGGTTTATATTTACAAAGAGCAACAACATCTAACTTTGAGACCCAAATTAAGTGGTGGTGCGCTAAATCAAGAACGTCCGCACAAGGTCTAAGCTGGCTCACGCAAAATCTTGACCAGAAAATTCAACATTTACATAACATCTCTGCATACGTTTGGCTAGGGACATGTGATTTAACCCAATATAATAAAGGGGTGATTTCTCTTAAGACTGAATCTGATGAAGCAATCAACTCATTACTGAGCAATTTAAACAAAATTGTTGAACTTTTTCAAAGATATCCAGAGAGCAAAATAACCTTTATTGAAATACCAGTTTATTCAATATACGAATGGAATAAAAGTAGAAATCATACTGACCCAAATCAATTTCTAGCTCAAGACGAAAAACTATTAGAACAAGTTCTTAGAGTAAATGATAAAATCCGAGAATTAAATACAACTTTAAATAGTAGAGCTCCAAACATAAATGCTGATTTAAAACGCTCGAACCTGAAAAACTCCAAAAATTAACATAAAAGGATTCGAGACCAATATAATTGGACACTTCATAAAGACGGTGTACATCCTAAAAGAAACCTGTCTAGGGTCTGGTTACGAAAATTTAGCACTCAAATAAAAGCTGACTGCTGGTAGACATTTCAATCGTTCACAGGGCGACTGTGGGATTTCCACTACGACCCTGAAAAAGAACATTCAGTGAATTTCCTGACTTTCTCATTACATATATATATTGACAGGGCGACTGTGGGATTTACCACTACGTCCCTGTTCAATAGATATATCGACCACACCAGGTTTCACCATGTCACGCTCAATGACTCGACAACTATCCAAAGCTCTATCTACAAGCAGCTTAGTGCCTACAAACTCTGTAACTCATAATAGACCATATCACTTGAACAAACAAAAAGCTCTAGACAAAAAGCATGACAACTGCCACCGAGAGCATATCAAATATGAAATGAAGGCGGGCAAGAACTTTGTCATAATATATAGTACAGCAGCATATGAGCTAGCTAAAACATCAATTATGGATATCTTAAATTCAAAGGAATTTAGTGACCCTTATACTATTCAAACACAAACTGGCATAGACAACTCAAACTCAATCATAGATCATTGCTACAAAGTTTTCAATAGAAAAAACAACGGCCATCCTGGAAATCAGTTAAAATTCACAATAAACTGCTATAACTCCACCAACACAATGACCGTAAATGGAAATCATGTAGATATATTTGTCAGTGACATATTAGAAATATTATGCAATATTCTCAAAGTAAATCTGAAAACATTGGATGTGATAAACCAAAACATCTCAACACAGTTGAACAACCAAAATATAAAAGAGAACACTGTTTCAAGAACAAGTACAACAGATCAATTAGCCATTAAAGATAATGACTTGCAAGAGCAACAATCAGATACAACAATGTCAAAATCTAGACAACTATTAGAATACAAGGATAACAACACAAATTGTATAATAGATACAAATACAACATCAAATACGAACAGTGACAACTCATGCATATGTCCTATCTGTGAATCCGATGTAACTGTTGAGGGTATAGCTTGTGACTCTTGTGACCAATGGTTTCACTTCAATTGCGCCAATATACTCCCATCAGCCGCTGACAATATATACAAAGAAATTGGATTTCATTGTGCTCAGTGTAATGATCAGTTATTGTTTGATAACATTGATATACATGAAACTACACCAAAGCATGTACATGTAGACAAAAACACATCAATTTGTCCTACTCAAGAGCATGATAAAGATCTAGATACACATGAAACCACACCAAAGCATGTAAACATTAATATGCCAAATTTTCCGACAAAAGAGCAGAATAGCGAATTAGAAAATCTGAGACGGTCAAATATTAGGGTACCACAAAATCCTGACACAGAAATACTGATACAAAATATATCTTCTGAGCCAGACATAGTGCCTACAATATTACAAGACAACATTACAACTGGTATCACACTCAAACCAGCTAATACTATTACACCAAATACGAATGTACAAAATAGGAAGAACATAAGGAAAAACCAACCAAAAATAGAGGAAAGAAATATTTCCAACTCTCAAAGGGCCAGAATACTGAGTCTAGAAAACGAAATTGTACAATTAAAGAGAGTAATTGAGACTATACAAACTACATCAACTGGCACAAACAATAATATACATGTAGAAGCTCCAAACACAAATCATGGAAGCAATTCGATAACTAACAACTGCCAAAACAACATACCAAATCAGCAATATAGTAGCTGTAATACTTGCCACCACCACTCGTGCAATGATAGACAACAATCTTCCAACCTTCAACAAGAGCTAATGGAACAACGTCTACGCTCTCTAGAAAATCACATAAGTCTCAGCACGGCTCTTAATCTACATATCTCATTACAATCGAGAATAGTAAACCAACAGACAACTCAAATACCTTATGTACAACCCCCACAATTTCAAGGACATTACGCCTATCCAAATCAAATGGGGTACAATACACATAATCCTAACAATTTCAATGGAGGACACATGTACCAACAAGGGATTCCACAATTTGGACATTCCATATACAACAACCCCTACTATTTAAATCAAGGAGGGATGCCACACTTTAGCACATTACCAAATCATAATGTCAATGTCTCAAGACATCATATAGGTCAACAAGTACCAACATATCATCAAGTGCCAACGTTTGGTCCACCAACATATCGCCCGCCAACATATCAACCGCCTATATACCAACATGACCAACAAACTAGGCCAAATCATGTAAACAACCAACAAAGGCAATCATCATCAATTGTTCAACCAACAACAATGAGACCAATGAGAGAAAATATTCAGCCTATGAACAAAAATGCCTGTAGTTCAAGTATAAATAAAGCAAATACTTCCGAACAACTCACAAACAGTAATACCTACCTCGACCAACAGGAAAAACAACAAACTACCATTCTAAACCATTCATCTAGTACTGTAGAGATTAATATAGAGCATCAGACTAAAAACAGTGAGGCTGAAAAAATAGATCACATTTCACACACCCAAATGGAAGTCCCGAACATCCAGGATGAAATAGCTAAAATCTCACAAATCCAAAGTCATCCTTTTCGGCAAAAAGGCCTCAAATACAAACCACCAGACAACACAACTCTACTCGAAGAAATGATGGAATCGGGGAAGAGACGATCGATATAGTTACATGTAATATTGAAGGCGTCAAATCTAACACGGCATTTCTTGTATCTTTGGCATTGGACAACAAAATTATATGTATTCAAGAACATTTTTTATGGGAATTCCAAAAACATTTTCTCTCCGACATACTACCAAATTTTGACAACTTCACACGCTGTCACGACTCAAACGATCCACTAGATGGATCAAAACTACCAAAGGGGCAATCAGGGGTCTCAATTTTATGGCCAGATGCATGGAGCGGAAACGTTAAGAAATTAAAAGAGGGAAATGAAAGAATTGTGGCTATCACCTTATCCTCTAACTACAATATCTGCATAATCAATGCGTATCTTCCAACAAATGACAAAGACTCTGCATATGAGTATTCAGAATGTCTAGATATAATCTTTGATATAATACTAAAATATCAGGACCTTTATGAAATAATTCTCTGTGGGGATCTCAATGGAACTTTATTACAATCAAGATCAAATAAGCATGATAAATTACTGAAAAACTTTGTACAGGAATTAGGCCTGCAAACAGCTGGAAATTATAACTCTAAAATGACTTTCTTTCATCATTCTGGGCAATCGTCATCTCAAATAGATTACATTTTAACAAGAAACTTATCAATCTTCAAAGAATACAAAATTTGGGACCGTTCAGCAACAAATAGCTCAGCACATGTGCCAGTAGAAACAAACACCACTGTAAAAATTCCAAGTGCTGCTAATAGAAAACCATCTGAAGGAACCTCATACAAAAAACTTCTTTGGGATGAAATAAACACTGAAATATACACCTCAAATCTATCAGAGGGTCTCCTTAAAATAAAACCTGAGGATTCAACTTCAGACCAACTTCAAACAATCACAAATGAATTACTGAAAGCAACAAAGGTAGCTGTTCCAGCAAAACCTATCAAATTACAAGGGCCAAAATGGAAAGCAACACCAACTGTGCGAAAACATTTGAAATCATGTAAACTGCTATATTCACAATGGAAAAATCAAGGTCGGCCACAAAATCATCCGTCACATACTGAATTAAAAACAGCAAAGAAACTTTTGAGAAACTCCCAAAGAATAGAGCAAGCTGTTGCTAGAAAACAACTCTATCAACAAATCATGGAAAAACCAACAACAAAACTTTTCTATAGACTGATTAATAGAAATCGAAATTCCAGAACTAGTACTACAACTTGTATAGAAATAGATGGTGAAAAGGAATACTGTCATTCAAACCAAAGAAAAGTATTTGCTAATTATTATGAAGACTTAAGTATGCCAAAAAATTCTGAATATGACAACTCCTATTTAGATCTCTGCCAAACACGTCAAAACCTGATCGAAAAATTTTATAAAGAAAATCCAGTTACATCTGACCCATACACAGAAACAGAAATTCAAAAATCAATAGAAACTTTAAATGTAGGGAAATCACCAGATGAATATGGGATCACTGCCGAACATCTCAAGAATGCCAAATCAATATTAACACCAGTATTAACAACTTTATTCAACAAAATAAAAGAGACCATCTCTATTCCAAGAGCCTTTAAAACAGGAATTCTCACTCCTGTTATAAAGAGTGGCAAAAACCCTTTAGATGTCAAGAGTTACAGAGGAATTACCGTTACTCCAATCATTGGAAAAGTTCATGAACTGTGCATTCTTAAGAAACTTCAATTACAGCCGGGACCAGATTTACAATTTGGCTTCACCGAAGGATTATGTCCCCTTATGGCAAGCTTACTTATAACAGAAGCAAAATGTGAAAAACTTAAAAACAATATACCATTATTTATAACAACAGTTGATGTACAATCAGCGTTTGACGTAGTCAAACATATTATACTAATGGACAAACTACTAGACCAAAATATTCCTCCAGATCTATTACAACTTATTAAGGGACTGTACACAGATTTAGAATCAAAAGTAAAGTGGATGGGGGATATCAGTGATAGTTTTAATATAAAACAAGGGGTAAGACAAGGAGGCATCTTATCTACACATCTTTATAAATTGTATGTCCAAGATCTTCTTGAAGAACTCAAAAACAACTCTATTGGCTTTCAACTAGGAAATATTTATATTGGTGCACCTACTTGTGCAGATGACATTGCCTTATTGAGCTCGGATTCTTCGGAAATGCAATTAATGCTTGATATTATAGGCAGATATGCTGATCAGCATCAATATAACATCCATCCAACAAAAACTAAAATAGTACAGTGTAATACGAAAGAAAAAGACAATAGTTGGGTATTAAAAGGAAAAACTATAGAACCAACAGATGCCACAACACATTTAGGTCTTCAAAGAACAAACAAAAAAGAAAATGAAATTAACATTGATGACCGCATTAAACTAGCGAGAAGAACAAAATACTCCTTAATGAGCTCCGGTCTTCATGGAACAAACGGGGTTGACCCAATTACTGGATATAACATCTATAAAACATACATTCTTCCGAGACTTCTATATGGTTTAGAAATACTACCACTTACCAAAGGGCAAATTGAAATACTAGAAAAATTTCATAAAAATACCTTGAGACATATTCAATCTCTCCCGCAAAGAACAGCTACATCAGCAATATATCTACTCTTAGGTGCAATACCAATTGAAGGAGAGCTTCACAAGCGGCAACTATCTATGCTCTACTCTTTATTATCGGCCAAAAACCAAACTATT
The DNA here is from genome assembly GCF_965363235.1 of Mytilus galloprovincialis. Lineage (NCBI taxonomy): Eukaryota > Metazoa > Mollusca > Bivalvia > Mytilida > Mytilidae > Mytilus > Mytilus galloprovincialis. The sequence goes on from NC_134845.1 coordinate 60,371,841, forward strand.
CAAGATCTTGTTCAAAGACAATCATCAATTAATTTTGACAATCCAAAAAGTTTCTTCTTTTGTGTGATGGAAACCTTACAGTTATATAATCTTCCAAATATATGGGAACTTCAATGCAGTCTGCCTACTAAATATAGTTGGAAAACATTAGTAAATCTCAAAATGTCAAACCACTGGAAAAATATTCTTCAAATTGATACAATTCAAAAGACATCACTCAAATATTTAGCTATAAATCAAATTAAAAATGGAAAGCCGCATATCTCCTACACCACATTGCAGCCTACAATTCTTGATGTTCGAAAAGGTATAATCAAAAGTAGGATGATGACACGAACGTACACCCTACAAGCTGATCGACACAAATTCAGCAGATATGAAATTGCTCCAACTTGTCAAATGTGCAATCAAGAACCAGAAGACCTTACTCATATGCTTACTACCTGCTCAGCATTAAGTGAAACAAGAAAAGAAACTTTCAACCCTATTAAAAACCATGTAACGAAATTTATTGGAGAAAGGAAGTGGAAAGAGACATTCTTTGATAGACATCAAATTACAGTCCTTATAATTGACTGTACAAACTTTTCATATATATTTAGAGAAAGTAAGCTCAAAATAGAGGAACTAGAAATGCTCACAAGAGATATGTGTTATAAGATGCACAACTCAAGGCTAAAACTGATAAATATAAGTGTGTAATGGCTGTTGACAATCATCACTCAATCTTAAAAACTTTTTATTTAAAGTCTATTTTAGATTTTAAGCAATTTTGGAGTGTGTATATAGTTAGACTTTTAACCATGTTACCCTCAAAAGAGGGGTGTTCCTAACAGAGGAAGCTAATACGAAGAAAAGAAAGAAAGTTACGATATCGCCCTTTGCAGAAATAGATTTGGAGTCAGTTCCTTCACATGATGGGGAAGCAAAGAAGGTAAGTTGTATGTAATATCGTTACAAGAGGACCTTAAATGTATTCCGTCCACCAAAAAGACGTTCGCAACAAAATGTAATGTCATGATAGTAGATGTTGCTAATGTTACTATTACGAATTGGTTTCTTGTGTATTCATTTGATATAAAGTACACCTGCCAATGACATTCTGTATATTTAGAAATTCTAAACCAGACTGTACAATTTTATTACTCCAGGCGTATATTAAACATCACTGTGTGCATACATTTTAACTTTTAAAGATGTTGTTGCTCATGTGACATGTCCAAATGTCGCTAACGTTACTCATTTTTTGGTTTCTTGTGTATTCATTTGATATAAAGTACACCTGCAAATGACATTCTGTATATTTAGAAATTCTAAACCAGACTGTACAATTTTATTACTCCAGGCATATATTAAACATCACTGTGTGCATACATTTTAACTTTTAAAGATGTTGTTGCTCATGTGACATGTCCAAATGTCGCTAACGTTACTCATTTTTGTCTCTGTCACGTTAGCAACATGAAAGTAGGAGACAGAACACAATACTGTAAAATCTGCCCATTGCTGTCATTTGAATTATACAATCCATCGTTACCGGTATATGTATTACTATAAGTGATTTAGTATGCGGCTATATATATATTAAGATTTTCATAACAAAGTGTAATTATGGTCAGTTTTGGTTGATGCTGTCACATATGGTCAGTTATGGTTGATGCAGTCAAATATGGTCAGTTTTGGTTGATGCGACAAATAATTTTGTTATATTCATGAGTCAGTCTGAGATATTAAAACTACTGAAATTAGTTTACGATTCAAAATTTTGATGAAAAAGAGGACATGCTGGCACTATAAACTGATGTGAGCATAATTTTATTTTCCAATATTGCTTTCATTTTTATTAAACAATTCATCCTGATATAAAAATATACATGATTTACTTTGCGGCTATTAAGATTCACATCATGTTCATAATAAAGTGCAAATATGGTCAGTTTTGTTTGATGCGGACAAATTATTTTGTTAAACCAGTCAGTCTGAGGTATGAAAACTACTGATATTTGTTTATGATGCAATATTTTGAATAAAAAGAGGACATGCTGGCATTCTAAATTGATGCAAATGAAATTAGGTAGCATTGTGTTCCAATATTTCTATCATTTGTATTTTCATGATTTTACAATCCATCCTTACATAAAAATATTACAGATTTACTATGCGACTATAAGAGTTACATAAAAAAAGAACAAATATGGTCAGTTTTGGTTGATGCGGTCAAATATGGTCAGTTTTGGTTGATGCTGTCAAATATGGTCAGTTTGGTTGATGCGACAAATAATTTTGTTATATTCATGTGTCAGTCTGAGATATTAAAACTACTGAAATTAGTTTACGATTCAAAATTTTGATGAAAAAGAGGACAAGTCATGCTGGCACTATAAACTGATGAGAGCATAATTTTATTTTCCAATATTGCTTTCATTTTTATTAAACAATCCATCCTGATATAAAAATATACATGATTTACTTTGCGGCTATTAAGATTCACATCATGTTCATAATAAAGTGCAAATATGGTCAGTTTTGGTTGATGCGGACAAATTATTTTGTTAGACCAGTCAGTCTGAGGTATGAAAACTACTGATATTTGTTTATGATGCAATATTTGGAATAAAAAGAGGACATGCTGGCATTCTAAATTGATGCAAATGAAATTAGGTAGCATTGTGTTCCCATATTTCTATCATTTGTATTTTCATGATTTTACAATCCATCCTTACATAAAAATATTACAGATTTACTATGCGACTATAAGAGTTACATAAAAAAGAGCAAATATGGTCAGTTTTGGTTGATGCGGTCAAATATGGTCAGTTTTGGTTGATGCAGTCAAGTATGGTCAGTTTTGATTGATGCAGACAAATAATTTTATCACATGATTACATGTTACTGTCAGTCTGAGGTATGAAAACTACTGACATGACTGATATTTGTTTCTGATGCGATATTTTGAATAAAAATAGGAAATGCTGGCACTCTCAATTCCAATATTGTAGTTATTTATATACTACAGTCCCTCTTGACCTAAAATTATAACTGAATTACTGTGCAGCTATTTAGATTTACATAAAAAAAAATCAAATATGGTAAGATTCGGTTGATGCGGTCAAAAGATTTTATTATACGACTCAGTCTGAAGTATGAAAACTACTGATATTTGTTTATGATTCAATATTTTGAATAAAAAGAGGACATGCTCATATGCATTGGCTGATCAAGGGGGGGGGGGGGGGGGGTCAGGAGTTGAAACCCCCTTTTTTTTGACGATCAATGCTTTTGAATTTGAACATATCGTTGGAACCCCCCCCCCCCTTTTTTTTTTTAAATTGCTGGAAGTGCCCCTGCATGCTGGCACTATAAATTGATGCGAACAAAATTGTTTTCCAATATTGCTGTAACTTGTATAGTACAGTCCCTCTTGACCTACAATTAAAACTTAAGTACTGTGCAGCTATATAGATTTGCAGAAAGACTGAAGAGCAAATAAAGTCAGTTTAGATTGATGTGGTCAAAAGATTTTTGTTAAACAGTTCCGTCCGAGGTATGAAAACTACTCGTAAACAGATATTACATTTGGTTAATGAGGATATTTTGTTATGTGATAACGAGCCATCCCGACTCCCACAATAAAAAATGTAAAACAATTCAAATAATAACCCCCCCCCCCCCCCCCCATAATACTAATTAACGGCCTAATTTATGTACAAAAAATGAAAGAAAAACAAATATTTTATACTACACATCAACAAAAGAAAATCACTGAATTACGGGCTCCTGACTTGGAACAGGCACTGACATACATGCAGAATATGGCGGGGTTAAACATGTTCTCTTGCCGATTATAAATCTGAAATAAAACCGGCAAAATAGCAAAACTCTATATAATATTAATCGCTATTTTGCCGAAGCCTTTAAATTAAGACAAATATTTCTTAAAACTTATAAATCAATTCTAGCCGTAGAATTTATAAATCAATTTTAGCCGTAGAATTTATAAATTAATTCTGGCTGTAGAATTTATAAATCAATTCTAGCCGTAGAATTTGAAATCAATTCTAACCGTAGAACTGTTCTAGAAGTAGAACTGACCAAATATTTGGTCAGTTCTAGCTAGAACTGTCTAAAACTGTTCTAGGGTAGAACTGTCCAAATCAGTTCTAGGTAGAACTGACCAAATCAGTTCTAGCTAGAACAGTTCTAACCTAGAACTGACTAAAAGGTGTCAGGCTGACAGTTCTACATACTGTTCTAGAACAGTTCTCCTGACAGATTCTGACAGAATTTATGAGAGGTTAGAACTGATCTTCACTGTATGTAGAAAATGGTGAATTGAATTTGGTTTTATAGCTAGCTAAACATCTCCCTTGTACGACAGTTGCATTAAATTCCATTATCTTAACGATGCGCGAACAAGATAAACAGACACAAAAGGTAAAAAATGTCAAAAATAAGGATACATCAGTGTTATCGAGCCACGTCCAGCGGATATTGCAAAAAATAAACTTTACAAAAATATAAAATAATACTATTACATGTTTTTAAAACGATATAATAAAAGACAAACACCAAAATACATTCAAACGAAACATTTGATTAAAACTGCCAGATTCTGGACTTGCTACTGGACATTTAAACTATTTACCGAATTTGTTATCACATAAGCAACACGAAGGGTGCCATGTGTGGAGCAGGATCTGATTACCCTTCCAGAGCACCTTGGATCACCCCTAGTTTTGGTTATTCTTTAGTGTTCTATTTTGTGTAATGTGTACTATTGTTCGTCTTTTTCATTTTTAGCCATGGCGTTGTCAGTTTATTTTCGATTTATGAGTGTGACTGTCTCTCTGGTATCTTTTGTCTCTCTTTAAAAGAAAAAAAAACAATCTCATGCACCGGACCAATTTACTGACACACATACTATCAACTTGTGATAGACGTTGTGCATGGGGGGAGTGTATTCCTTGTCTTTACTTTAAAAATTATAAGGATTAATCGCAATTATTTTCTTTAAATAAATGGTGTATAAACTGAACCAAGTCAATCACAAACATTTAAGTTCCAAAGAATTTTATCTATTTGTGAGTTCATTGGTCGAATAATACACAAATGAATTTTTTTTTTTTAAATTCATTAAATCATATTTAATCTAAAAACTTAACTTCACGTAAATGGTGTAACCTTTTTCAGAGCTTAATCGAAAGTGAAAGTTGAAATACAAGCAATATTTACAGAAAATGGCCAATGACCTAGTCATAGTTGTCGACTATAAATAGGCTCAACATAGATATTAGGCAGTGTTCACATTGACATAAACTCGGTGTTGTGTTAGTGTAACTCACACATAAACAAAACACAATTACGTTTCCATTGTCTGATTGATAAAGCTCAATGTTTACATGTAGTTCAAATCATGTTTTGTCTACATGCAGTCGATTCTCAATGTAGGCCTTGTGTAGGTTAAGTGTACACAAAGGCATTAAAAATATCGATTTTACCATATATATTTATAAAAGAAACGATTTTTGAATAAGATTGATATTTATAACAATTTCTGATAAAGTTCTTAACAGAAATATTTGGCTAAACTTGATATATCGACCGAGCAGGGCGAGGCGAAAAAATTTTGGAGGTTTTTTTAGGTAAAATTATTGAAATATTCTTCTAAAGGGGTGAAATGTAGATATCTCGAACTATTGTGTGTTAAAATTAGCGAGGAATTAAAAAGTTTCAAGCTGAAACCGCCTTAATCCACACCTGACAACAATCTACAAATAGACGGGCGGACAGACGGACGCAAAGTGAGACGAGACAGATCACAATTGCTCACCTGACCAATATATTTTTCAAACGAAAAGATCTACTTTTACCAGCCATTTTTAATTGTTCTTTCATACTATCTGTTTTTACTTTTTTGATTTTCAGAGGTCGTGCCAGATTTTACTGTGTTCGCCACAAACAACTAAAATCAGAATGAGATGCATTTACGCAGTTATATTTATTTTCTTGGATCCCAAGCATACAGTAACATGAGTAATACGGTACAGAATTCGGCTAAATATTTAGGTTGCAAGTGAGAAATAAATATAGACACGGAGATACAAATTAATACACTAACCTTTCGCTTGAAACAGTTTTTCTATCTTTCATTACGGATATTATAAAATAATCTCACCTGCCGACGTGTCATGATGAAATTGTGAGTGAAGAGGGATGTTTTGGAACTTCGATTATCAAACAAATTGATTATTAAAAACCGCAAATACAATGTAACATTTGTTTTTACTTTAACTGCTAAAAACCTATTATATTTGTCATCAAATGCAGCTCCGCTGAGATGTTCTTGCCTTTTACGGAGACTAAATAAATGGACAAGACATCATTACAAACACGTCTTTATTCTCCATATAAAGCACGTTCATACTAAAAACATCAAAAACAGCATTACGTGTCGACCTTACACCCTTACCTGGAATAGCCCCGACCTCGAACAGAATTCAACCCTAATACATAACATCCCCCCGCTTAGCAAAAATTTGGATAATTTTTTTCCACAGGTTGAATTCAGTTCAAACCAAAATACTATGTAAATATCAATTTATAAAAAAAACAATCTTCAGTACAATACGACTCCATATGCAAAAATCTTATTGAAATACGTTTCAACTCTTTGCTCTACAATCTCACATCTTACTCATATGCTCTAGTAAAATTTGATAACGTTATGAAATCACAATACAATTAGTTGTAAAATAGCATATATATAAGTGAAACAATGTTGTCATGACTGTAACTGTTTATTATACATCGATAAGGAACCAACAGAGACCGCTACCTCTTATTGAAAATGAGCTTTCCACAATAGGTTTCATCCACCATAACTGTTTCTCTCACACTCTCATACCCCCCCCCCCCCCCTACTCTCTCTCACAGACTCGTGGATCCGTATTTATAGTTAATGAAACTTGTTTCAGAAAAGCAACACCTCTTGAAACGGCAATTTATGATTTCTATCACACCGCTACTGACAATATTCCACATGAACATTCATTCTAATGTATCAAATGTACACGCTATCAAATGATTTCCGTTATCATGAACAAATTTGATGAAAATCAGTTATGTGCAAATAGGGAAAACTGATATGCAAATCTTAAATGAATTTATGCACACTTATTAAAAAAAATGGGCTATTCCAAGTCAACCAAAAATATAATGAAATGCAATAAATTTGAACAAACGATTAACATTAATAAAGTGCTTCAATTAACAGTTCAAAGTTTATCAAATTGTTGGACATCTATACAAGAATACGAATGACGGCGAGATAAACCTCAGTGGCGGATGCAGGAATTTTCGAAAGGGGGGGGGGTGCTAACCCAGGGCAAAGGGGGGGTGCAGGGGGTGCAAAACATATGTCCCGATACAAATGCATTGATCGGCAAAAATAAAGGGGGGTGCGCACCCCCGGAACCCCCCCCCCCCCCCTGGATCCGCCACTGAACCTCACACAAATATCAGGTGCAAAAGAGATGATGCTGGTGATTCTTTTCTTTTCTTTTTCTTACATTACTAAATGTTGTGCAAACTTTATCTCTGGATACTTATGAATTAGCGGCGGTGAAAATCCCACACGCTTATGCAGTTACGAGCAGACGCTACTTTGATCATTTATTTCATTGTAAGCGGCGGAATAATTTCCACACGCCCAAGCTATAATACACTTAATTTATTATAGGCGGGGGCCTTTTACTAATAATCTCTTTGGCTTTAACGTTGAGATCAGAAATATCCATCCAACGTGCGTTCTGTGCAGGTTCGCCACAAAGATGAACTAAATATTTATGTGTTCCGTTCACTATTTTACAAGCTAGTATACGTTTGATTTTAACATTGTCTTTGATATGACTATCTGTGGACGATTCAGGTGTCGTAAAATTAGTGTCTCGGAAACGCATGGGTTTTCTGTGTGTCCTTTTAGAACGTCGCACGGGTAAATTATTTTCTGATGTGCTTACATCCGGGACATTGGATAATTTATTTTCGGATGAAACAAGATCATTGCATGGACTATCGTTCTCACTGTGTTCCGAATGTTCATCTGATAGTAAATCGTGTTCTACTGTGAACTGATTGACATTTGTAATAACTGGATCCATGAAATAGTTACACTGATTAGGTTTGCGAACATATGCCGGCTTTAGTCTGTTAATATGGATTGACGGGAAAATTTTAGATGTAGTCTGGTCTTTTAATGTATATAAGTGTGGACTTTCACAATTTTCAACAACATATGGTCCTGCAAATTTGAATTTAAATTTATGTCCTGGACCTGTCGGGTCTTTACTCATGTATACAAAGTCGCCAAGTCTTAATGTTAAGTTATGAATTTTTTTATTAGCGCGTTCCATCATTGCTGTTTGCGACTTTAGTGCGTGATCCTTTACTTCATTCCGAATAATATCTAATCTTTCGGAAAATTGTTTAAGATAGTCATGAGAATCTTTTGGGATTGACGCTAAATTCAAATCACGAACGTGTCCCGACAAAGGAAATTTAGGACGACTGCCGTAAAGAATTTCAAAAGGTGAATATTTTACACTGTCATTGGCAGTTGAATTTAATGAAAGTAAAATAGATGGTACCATATCCTCCCAATGTTTTCCCTGTTGAATGTAAGGCGTCATGCGTTCTGCAAACGTTCTATGCGTTCTTTCACACAAACCAAGACAGTGGTGAGTAAAACTTGGTGTGTATTGCTGATTTATCTCCAGTAATCGACACACTTCCTTAATTGCACGAGCGTTGGCTTCCGAACCACGGTCACTGATCAGAGTATCGCAAACTCCATATTGAGATACAAGTTTAAATAAGACTTCCGCAACTGTCAACGCATCTTTGTTTGGTATAGGCTCTGCAACTAAAAATTTTGTGAACGCATCGACGGCTGTAAAAGTTTCCTTTTGCTGACACTGGTACAGGTCCGTATAGGTCCATTTGCCAAACCTGAAAAGGCGCTTCAGGTGTCTTAAAAGCGACGATACCTGCTTTTGTTTTAACTTGAGTAACTTTTCGGCTCTGACAATCGTGACAACTTCTAACATAATCCGTCATACTCTGTAATAATTTCGGGAAATAATAATGTTCTTTTAACATGTCCGCTGTATGTTGAATGCCACCGTGTCCACCTAACGGTGAGTCATGGTACAATCGAAGAACGGTTTTAATAGCGACCTCTGGTAACGCTAGTTGATACGAAGTGAAAGGTAGCACTCCACAGTTAGGTGTGTAGTTTCGCATTTTGGCCCCTGTGGATTTTTTAAAAATGAGAGCTAGTGTGCAATAAAATTCATTTTTGGATAGCTGAGTATTAAAATAGCCTTTGTATTGGGTTTATATGAACATCATGATTATGTAATGTATGTAATATAGGCTGTTTTCTGTATGACAGTCCGTATTTGCATGTCCCTACCATACATTGGTCCGGCAATTATTGCAATGTTTTTTTCCAACTTTTTATCGCACGAACTTTGTGATTGGATTTTACGAAAAAATGAGGCGAAAGACACCCATTTTTTATTTGATCATTAGGAAGATTTATGAAAACAGTTTCTAAAAAGGTATCACTCAAAGGCATTGAAATTCTAGTTTGATCAAAATTTTGGGGGGGTATGTGACATGTCCACCCCCCTTTTTGCAATATTTTATGGTAAATAAATGCAGAATGTTGCCATGGATACACATACAAGGAATTAATTTTCACTCTTTTAACTTTTGAAAATCAAATCTATGAAATATACTGATTACATACATATGCACATGTACAACACAAACAGTTAGGTTAATGTATTAGAAATCCAGGAATAGGAGATGACAAAACATTTTGTGGCTCATTTTTAATTTTATTTTCTAACTGTGGAGTGCTACCAAAAGTTTTGTCCGTTTACACTTTGCTGTACGAGTATGAAAAAGCAATCCATCCACCATGTCATAATTTGGAGTTTCGAGTAGAAGTTTTCTAGCAGCTTTCTGTGAAGAGGGTAATTTATTCTGTTCAAAATATGATATAAAAGGTCCAAAGTATGTATAATGGGTCCCGCACTTGCAGTTTTTGAAAAGTGTCCTTACTAAAATCACCATGTCTAAAGATTTCAATTGAATCAGTGAATTTAACTTGCGTATTGTTCTCACTTGTAGCCGTTTCTGTACTAAGATTAGTTTGGGTTTCGTCACCATCGGTATTTAACGTTGTAAAATTTGAATGATCTTCCTTTTCCGTAGAAATTTCTGTATCCTGATTTTTAGCACTTGTTTTGTGATCTACTGATTCTGACTGATTTTCAGTGTCAATATTTTGAGATGAAGTTTCCGGTATATCACGGTTTCCTGTATCTGCTGTTATATTACGGTCTTCAGAGTCACATTTGTCCGTGAATTGTTGATATTTTATGTAATCTGGTAACTGACTTTTTATTTTAGAAATTGTTTGATCTGCTACATCGTAATCTTCTGTATCAGCGTCATATCCAAAATCTAATTGTTTGTTTTGAAATTGTTTACCGCGCTTAAAATGTTTTAAATTCCTAATGGAGTCGTGAGTTTGCATTACGTTGTTAACTTCCGGAAGATTGAGTTCTTGAAAATCAGTACTTTCAGAATCCATAAAATTCGGAAAATTAACACGCTTTCCTTCAAATTGTATATCACCAACATGTTCGGGAACGTATGGAAAAAATGGGTCCTCTTGATCAGGACTATCAATACCTTCACAACTAGTCAATCGAGTTGACCGAGATAAAGCGTCTGCAACCTGCATATCTTTTGCCGGTTTATATCGTAGTTCAAAATTGAACTGTTGCAATATTGCTACCCAGCGTTCATATATGGCTCCTTTAAGTTGTTTTTGAAATATAGGCCGAAGGGCCTGGTGGTCGCACTCGACAATAAATTTACGACCCCTCAAATACATTGCACAATCTAAAATAGCTGTTACCATCCCTAGTAATTCTAATTTTGTAGGTCCGTACGATCTTTGCCATTTGCTTAATGACTTAGAACCAAAACGAATTACACTGACCTCCTTACTATCGCTAGCTGTCTCCTGATACTGGTACAACATGTATCCTATATCTTTAGAACTGGTATCCACTGCTAAATAAAACTCAGTATGAAAATTTGGAAATGCTAAGATCGGAGAATTTGTCAATAAAGATTTCAACTTGGTAAATGCATTTTCTTGTTCTGATGTCCAACGAAATTTGGCGTTTTTCCGAAGAAGTTTGGTTAGAGGTTCTATTTCAGCGCTAAAATTTGGAATAAATTTCTTGAACCAGTTCAACAGACCTAGTGCACGGAGAAGTTCACGTACTGATCGGGGTGACGGATATTCTTGAACTGCTGTAATTCGATCAGGCGGTGGTTGTATACCGTCTTTAGAAATAAGGTGGCCAAGAAACAAACAAGATTTCTGTGCAAAATGACATTTCTTAGGGCCCAATTTTAGGCCAGCAGCTTGTAAACGATTAAATACCTCATGTAAATCACTAAGGTGTTGCTCAAAGGTTTCTGATGTTATTAAACCGTCATCTAAATAACACAGACAAGAATTGAATGTTAACCCATGGAGCACTTTGTCCATTAAAAGTTGAAATGATCCTGGCGATGAACTTAAACCCATTGGTAGGCGGAGAAATTGATGTGTACCGTAACAAGTGTTGAATGCGGTATATCGTTGGCTGTCTGGAGATATAGGCATCTGAAAAAATCCTGAACTTAAATCGATATGAGTTATGAAATTCGGGGTCCTGTTTGAGAAAGACTCTGTTAAATCCTGTAATTTTGGTAGTCCATAAAAAAAACTGCTGAGACTGAGAATTTAAATAACGGAAATCGCAACAAAATCTGAACTGAGAGAGACTGTTTGAAGACTGATTGAAATCGCTATTTTTGCTATTTCGGGACTCCTTGGCTCTTTTTGAAACCAACACTATGGGACTTGTGATGGGTATATCTTCGGTTTCACCAACCGGGGAAATTATTCCTTGTTTTAGCAAATGATCGAGATGATCCCGAAGTACTTGTTTTTTATCTGGGGTAAGGCGATATGATCGCTGATATTTTGGCTTGAAATCCGGTTTAGTATAATCTTGTGTTGCACTACGTCCGTGAAACCTAAAACAGGATTTTCATCTGTTACAAATATGTTGTCATGCGATTTTAAAAACCCTTTCAATTGTCCTTGTTCAGACTCAGATAAATGTTTTGGAATATCAAAATAGGAAAAAAATTTTGTCCCACTAAGTTCCCCATCTTCACACTTTTCTGTCGAAAACTGTACATTATTAACCTCTGGATTTTCTCTATTTCCTATACATGTAGCTATTAAATCAGAGTCATTGTCAAGTATCTCAAATTTCGCAACAATCTGACCCCTTGGAATATCAACTATTTCATTTGTAGAATTAAACCGTTTGACAGGCACCAGTTTATCTTTATTTACAGAAACTACCGATTTCGCTGTCAAAACACCTAATTTAAACAAATAATTATGGTTCGTGCATATTCCTTGCATACCATGTAAAATATCATTATGAACTTTGCCCCATACTATCATCTCAGAATTTGGCAAAACTGACAAACGCTTTTGATTTTTCACTTTACAGAAACGAGAACATACGGTCAACTTTGAAAAATCTAGCATTATTTTCTTCGAGACCAAATAGTCTGTGCCTAATAATAACGGATGTGATGTTTGTGAAAATACATGTACATGTACTAAAATCCAATGTTTTCCTTGTGGAATTTGTATTTTAATTCGTGAAACACCAATAATGTTAACAGATTGGTTATTAGCTAAAACAATTTTCTCACTAGTTGAATTTACCCATGACTTGTGAGTTTCAGGTATTGAATTAAATAATTGTTGTGAAATTACATTTATTGAGCTTCCCGTATCTACTAGGGCTGCGATTTTCAAATTCAAAATCTGTACGGGCAAATAAATAAACTTATTCCGGCTTTCCATATTTGATGTAGAACACTGCATTTCATCATCGGAAGTTTGAAAATGTTCAGATTGAACAGTGTTTATAAATGACCTAGAAGGCGAACGACTACGACATCTGGCACCTATATCAGTCCTCCCGGAAGACCGTGCCTGGTGTCCCCCGGGACTGTTCAGTTTCCCGAAAGTCTCTTACAATTAACCGCTGAATGACCAATTTGGTCACACAACTGACATGTGATATCGGAACTGCTAACTCCTTGTCCGTTCCAGTTGCAATAACGTTTAATATGATTTGGCGAATTACAATTGAAACAAAGATTGTTTGTTGCCTGAGGGAGGTAGGTTGCCTGCTGACGACTGTTGGTTGCCTGAGGGGGGTTGGTTGCCTGCTGACGACTGTTTGTTGCCTGAGGGGGTAAGTTGCCTGCTGACGACTATAAGCAAATCGATCGGTACGTCTGTTTTGTTTTGTACTTTCATCAGTTTTAGATGCAGTTAAATTTTGGACTGCCTTTGTGAGAGTGTCTATTTGTGACTGTAAGGAGGCGAACTCGGAGTCACGTTTATCACTAGGTTTTGCCTGTTTACTTGTCGCAGCTACTTGTAGCTCAGCCTTCCTATACCCATAAGCTTCGCCCATTTTAGCGGCTGGTAATGCCGATGGACTGTCTCTATGGTGACCGGCTCTTACAAAAAATGCTAGTTGTTCGGGTAACCCTTTAATGAATTTAACTAAAATTTCGTGATCAGGTTTTTTCAATGTATTTGCTTTTTCCACAAGTTGGCAATAAAAATCATCAATTGACTGGCCTGACGATAAAGACATGTTTTCAAAGATTTCACTATCAAGCATAACTGTAGGATTTTGCCAGTCTGAATCAACATATTTATCTGTGAACAAATGTACTATAGCTTCCCATGATGCCTTATTTTCTGACGATAGTGAATTAAACCAGGTTAATGCTGGACCAGTCAAATGTAAATGAAACGCCGCTATTATGCGGTTGTCGTCCAGTGGTGAAATGTTATGTAGGGTTGCATATGATTCAAACTCAGCAATAAATAATGCAGCATTTTCATGGGGGTAGCCGCCAAATTTCCGACAGTTTGCTAGTTTTTCCATCGTGTCTGAAATGGCAAGATTTGAATTACATGTTGAAAAGTTCAAAGGTAGTTTTGGGGAAGGAGTAAGTAAATAATTAATATCTGGCTCCCGAAGCTGATTTAACGACAAAAATTCGTCTGATAGAACAGAGTTTGGTTGTTCAAGTTCAAATTCTAGGGAATCGTCAGAGTACTGGGACAATGGTGATATAGAAACGGGTAAAGGCAGTAGTGGGTTTTCAGTCGACTTAATTGATATCAATCCAAATTCGACCTCACTGTCGTACTCGTCATCAGAAAAATTTGCCGAGAGTTGATTTGAAGTCATTTACAAAATTATGTTACCAACGATCAGGTTTACTCTATACATGCATGTAGCGAGTAAATTCTCACATACACATTCATAAGATGCCATTTTAATATAAAGAGCAAAAATCAACAGTTGTGGGTCTAGCGAGCTAGAATGATATTACGCTTTTATATGTATACTTCAGTCTAAATGTATTACGCTTTGTTTAATGCCTTGTGTAGCGAGTTAATTCTCACATACACTGAACCACTATACATACAACCATGTTCATGTATCAATACAAAGAGCAGCGAGATAAATTCTCACATACAAAACTGAAAATCTGTGAAAAACATACCAATCAGTTAGGTAAATGTTTTAATTACAATCTTTATTAAGCCTTAAACAAAGTCTGAGAAGCCAAAGCTTCGCTAGTGTAGGTGACGGATGAATCCCATCCAAGTACAGAGCGAGCGATGTACTATAACTCGTTTGCAGATCATAGTGCCGCTTTCTGGATGCCAAATGTCCAAATTGAAATCCGGTGAGTTTTGTCCAGTCTTGAATGTTAAGTCACAGATGCCCAACCATATAAAAAGAGTAATGTGTATCTGCCCTAAGTCCTGAAATGTCTTCACAGCTTTTTCTTTCAACCATCGAAATTCTGTTGTACTGTCGTGCCAGGATGTATCCACCATACAATTTTCCGTTCAGGGTGTTTATCTACAGTCTGATCCTTTAAATACCTTCCCTTACCAGTGGGATTTCCAGTGACAGGAAATAAAAATTGTCTCTGTGTAAAAACCATGTGCTTGCCGCCTACATGTAGTGTCACGCTTGAGTGCACGCAAATCGATCCTCGTGGTAATTCACAAAAATATTTCAGTTACACAGTATAAAATTGAAACAAATTGTCAAAAGCGGTTTACAAAACAAATTAATCCATTTGAAGTCCTCCACCATGAGATGTTCTTGCCTTTTACGGGGACTAAATAAATGGACAAGACATCATTACAAACACGTCTTTATTCTCCATATAAAGCACGTTCATACTAAAAACACCAAAAACAGCATTACGGGTCTGACCTTACACCCTTACCTGGAATAGCCCCGACCTCGAACAGAATTCAACCCTAATACATAACACCGCGTTTGACACCTTCCTTTGAAATTATTTATAGAACTTTAATAAAGCGTAGGTCAGTTGATTAGTAATCACGTTGATTCTGTTAAACTGACTGTTTTATATACTTTGAATGTTAAAAAAGATAGAATGGTCTCTTCTGATACTTAAATATGTTGAAGTCAACCCATGCTTTGCAAATTTTAGGGGGGGGGCGCACGCCCGCCACGCCCCCGCCTAAAAGGTCTTCCCGAATCGACTGGACGTACACAGAAATATTTGCCACTGGTCTTTACTCAAACAACAATTCACTCATATTTGCATTACTGAAAAAATTGAGGTAAATTGTTTTGTCTGTCTAGTTTCTCAGATCCGTTTAAATACACTTAGAAATAAAAAAAAAAAAAAAAAAAAAAGCATAGCCCCCCCCCCCCCCCCCCCCCCCCCCCCCCCCCCCCTCTTTTTCAAATACTCTTTTGAAACAAATACAAAAGATAGACATATATGATCATCGACGTACACAGAAATATTTGCCACTGGTCTTTACAAATTACCAAAAAAATCCAACCCCACTTCTTTTTAAGGTCAAATGGTCGTTACCCAACTGCTAAAATAGTTGTTCGAAAATTTGCATTCCGTTCTACGCAATGAACCTTTAAATGACATACAGTTTACAAGTGTGAACAAATCTTATGTACAGGTAATTACACAAGGTATATAGATGTGAGCAACTTTAATGTGAAACTAGTGTACATTACACAGGTCGAGAACTCTAGATTTCTTTACGTCAGAATATATTTGCATAGTAATTTCACAAACACAAGGCCAATACGGCCTTGAAAAACTGACCAATCGACTCAATGAGCTACAATGCATTGTGGGCTACTACGAGTTCACAACAACCGGAAAACACGTGGAATTTAGTGGAAGAACTGTCAACTAATATAGGGTCTGGGATTCTCAAAATATATGTTTTTGTTCTGCGAATGTGATAATTGTAAAATATATAACATAAACTTCAATTTGCATGCTCAGTTTAAAAAAGTATTGTTTAAGGGCTTCACAATTCGACTTTCTTTTTCGCCTTGTAAAAGTTGTTGAACAGTTTTTTTCCATTGTTATGCATTGTACCTGTGCAATAATTTTACGACCTAAAACAGTGAAATTTCAGATGAAATGACCACTGTCCACTATGACATTTTTTGAGCTCTTTTAAACCTGTATAATGTCATTTCAAAATCATTTCTGCCTAGAAAAACACGAAAACTTTCATTGAAACACTTCTTTCTGTAGGCCTACTGGATGTATGAAATTTTTATCATGACCTGAACTGAAAGTAAGAACATCATAATATTTAGTATGCTAAAAATTAGTGTTATGAATGAGGCAGGGCAGGATCCAGCCATTTTAAAAAGGGGACCCTAACCCAGGACAAAAAGGGGGGGATTCCAACTACATGTACCCATTCAAATGCATTGATTGTTAAAAAAAAAGGGGGTCCAACCCCATACCCCCTCCTCCTTGGATCCGCCACTGAGCGGGAACGATACATAGCTTAATGCAGTTTGTATAACTTCATCCATCGATAATGTCCGTTTGTTGCTAATTTTATCACAAAATATACCTCAGAATTTTTTTCATCGTTCGGCTGCTGGCATGTTAAACGTATGTGAAATATTTCTAATATTTAAAACCTCTGGATCACAGTTGGTGCCATATTACCTATTATTTTTATTCTAAAACGTGCTTTGTATATTGAAATAAGAAGATGAGGTATGAGTGCAAATGAAATATCTTTCAAAAAAAGGCATTATCTAGTAAAGTAAGCAGTCATATGTTCAATGCCGAAAAGTGCGCTATAAATGACCCAAAAATTACTTGTGTAAAACAAACAAAACAAAAAAACACACAAAAAACGGCCCAATTTAATATATAAAAGGAGGAGAAATCTATCTAATAAATAAAAACGCATATAGATTTGTATATATACCGTATAGCGGGTTATTTTCGCGGGGTGCAAATTTGCGGTTATTTTCGCGGATATAACAAAATCGCCAAAATAAATTCCGCCAATTTAAAACGACACATGCAAAGGTATTGATAAAAGTTTTGAATCCGCCAAAATAACCGCCAACATATTTCGTATACATTGTATCTTATTCAATGTCAAACGCGAAATTTTACACCCGCTATACGGTAGTAGCCTGTATTTCAGTGGTTGTCGTTTGTTTATGTGTTACATTTCTTTTTTCGTTCATTTTTTTTTATATATATAATTAAGGCCGTTAGTTTTCTTGTTTGAAATGTTTTACATTGTCATATTGGGGCCTTTTATCGCTGACTATGCGGTATGAGCTTTGCTCATTGTTGAAGGCTGTACGGTGACCTATAAATGGTAATTTCTGTGTCATTTTAATCTCTTATGGACAGTTGTCCCATTGGCAATCATACCACATCTTCATTTTTATATTAGATTCAACGCTCACAAAACATATCAAGTTTTCCACCTCGTCGCACATATATATGGATGACATCATTACAGCTTATTTCCCAATGCATGTAGAGCAAAACTTTGGTTAGGTTGCTTGCTTTGTTTGTCTATGCCTATATATATTGTTTAAAGATGTCAATTTTATTTTCAGAGCTCGTATAAACAACTATACACACAAAGCAAGCAAGCCAACCAAAGTTTTACTTTGCAAGCATTAGGAAATCAGCTGTAATGATTTTATTCAATTTGGCAAATGTTCGAGCCCGTTAAAAAAAGAAAACAATATGAAACTACAGTTGCTGACTTCAATACCTTCAAAACAAAGGGAACAGTTTGGAAGTCTGATATACTGAAATGTGACAAAAATAAATACTTATAGATTTTGTTAACACTGTCATTTATGTAAAGATTTCTTCGCCTTTTTTACCAAAACAAAATTCAAGGATCACACATTTGCTTTTAATTATCTTTACGTAAATTGCTGTACTCGTGAATATTAGCACCTGCTGTTATCGACGGCTCACTTTACACTAGTTTGTCTCATAGGTAATTGTGTTTTTCGCTGTTGTTTCGTTGCTGTCTGGTGGACGAATACATGAAATCTCCGTGCCATCATCAAACATATTAATGGCTATATATCGGGTAATTCAAACCATTTTTTCTTCGCATGGAAACAACTCTTCGTTAATCTGAGCATGGAAGTAATAGTTTATATCACGAACTATATATGAGGATACACAAAATGAAAAACTAAGCGAAATTGTGAATCCCGCATTGCACGAAAAAATGTGTTGTATTTCAGTAAATAACACGTGTTTTCGGTTGATTGTAAACACGTAGTACTTAACTTAGTCCATCATGCATTGTTACTCATTTAGTGGATTGGTCAAAAACCTAGGTGAAAATAAATTGCGTCACATGTAAATAAACAATTACATTTGCGAGAACATAAGTATGCTAATTTATGCATTTCCATATAAGGTAGTGATCCCGACCTGTTAAATTGAACTAATTGTAAACATGTTTACTGTTCACGACGTTTGGTGTGAACACGGACTTAATTTAATCAATATGTTATAAGGTATGTACATTGATTAACTTATTTACAGTTGAAATTTTTCACCATATATCACACTAGATCATACATAAAACAAAAGCATATAATTGTTTGATATTCCTGATGTAATATTTTGTTAAAAAAGTTTAATATAGCTATCATGGTAATAAATTAAAAAAACAACGTAAAAGATGTTTTTGGTACATATATATCCTGGACATTAATTGTCATGATATACAGGACATGGATGTAAACATTATGGAACGCCATGACTGCCTTATGTTAATGATCAGAATCATATGCAGTGGTCACAACATTATATGCAGTGCTCACAACATTATATGCAGTGCTCACAACATTATATGAAGTGCTCACAACATTATATGAAGTGATCACAACATTATACGCAGTGGTCCAAACATTATATGCAGTGGTCACAACATTATATGAAGTGCTCACGACATTATATATGCAGTGCTCACAACATTATATGAAGTGATCACAACATTATACGCAGTGGTCCAAACATTATATGCAGTGGTCACAACATTATATGAAGTGCTCACAACATTATATGAAGGGCTCACAACATTATACGTTTTTTGTTGATGAAGGTGATGGTGATGGTGATGATGATGTTTGATGTATGATGAGATTGATGTATAATGAGATGGTAGTGGTTTAGATTCGGTAAACGTCGGGTTTGTTTAGCTGAAAATTACCGAATCCATAATTGGTAATGCCCAGCAAACAAATTTAAATGGTTATTAAAGTCATGTTATCATTAAGGCAGTATACACTATTTAAAACTGATTGAAATAAGGAAATTAAGAAGTATGATCAATTTACCACAAATTTATTCCACACCAGGGCAATTTAAACTTATTTTGATCATCCTTTTCATCATATTCACACTTTTTAAACATAATATATACTTTAAGTGTTTAATAAACTGCTTCGCCGAACGCAATTGGATACGACCGCAGAGGTCAAGCCATGAACCGAAGGGACAAAAATTGGCACACTATTCACGCTTGATACAGGTCTAAATTTACCATAATAGGTTTCTGACACAGAATTACTATAGTCAAATAACTTAAAGTCATATGAAACGAGTGAGTGGTGAAAAATAATGTTTATCTAATTCTTTAACCAATGCATGTATATATCATAAACTTAGTCTTCTGTGCACAATTTTATCATTTTTTACGCAAATATATCGTATAATCGTCATTTTTTTTCTCTTTGTCTGTTATGATTTAACTAATATGGATGCTCATTAAATGCCGTGTTTGAAGCCGAAGTTTACCGATTGTCACCTTATAGTAAACAAATAACAAAAAGCATGGGTATTGAGCACGTGTTTAACATGTACAATCAGATAATTGATTATTTTATTTTAATGACAGATCCATGCGTATAGCGATCACTGGATTTTAACGAGGAGGGTTACGCTCAGGTCACTATGAATACGAAAAATATGTCGGCGAATTGCTTCCTGGAAGCAAGCAATTAAAAATAAGTAAACTTCTTCTTGGTGATGAATTTCATTACACTTTGCAGTGTAGTTCTTTGGCAAATTTTCGAGCACAATATTTGGATACTTTTTTCTTGCACAGATGTAACATACTAAAATTTGAAAAACTATTTCAGTT
Source organism: Mytilus galloprovincialis (assembly GCF_965363235.1). Lineage (NCBI taxonomy): Eukaryota > Metazoa > Mollusca > Bivalvia > Mytilida > Mytilidae > Mytilus > Mytilus galloprovincialis. The sequence goes on from NC_134845.1 coordinate 60,392,566, forward strand.
AAAAATTAAAAATAAGTTGAAAAAGCTGTGCAAATTTATCAGGGTTATAACTTTTCAAGTGAGTCTTCCTGGTTAATCACCACTCTTCTTTACTATACTGTTTATCATGTATTATTTGATATTTTCATCTCATCTTGTCATGTGTGTTTGTGTTATGTTATATGACTTTTGATGAACTTCTTTGTACCATTGTATCTTTATGGTGTTCAAGAAATAAAGAATCTGAAATCTAAATGTGGACAAATTAAAGAATTTAAATCCTCAGAAAAAAGTATATGTACATAAGTTGTATGATGAAAACTATCCATTTAGTTATAAAAAAAAATATGCATATTTTTTTTTTAATTAGAGATTTCTTATGACTTTAAAATTGATTAAATAGTTTGAATTTATACTTATTTTTTGGGTTTTGCACTTCGCTGTTGTTAAAACAAAATACCCTCCTTTTTTTGTTGATTTTGTGCCACACACTATGCTGTAACATATTGACCCAAACCTAAAAAAGAAAAGAAAAATGTATCCCCCACTTTTTTGGCAAAAAAAAAAATAAGAAATTTTCTTTTTAATTTCTGAAATCTGATATGGGAAAAAAAAATCTTAAATAAATTTTAAAGCAGTGTAAGGGAGGTAATCAAACATGTTTGGATTACCTCAATATATTTGGATTACCTTCCTTACACTCACTAGTTTCAAATTGTCTTAATTGGCCATTAACCAAGAACATGAAGAAACCCTTGTTTCCCCCTCTTTTTTGCCTCTAATTCCTAAACGTTTTGAGCCGTAACACCCCCCCCCCCCCCTCCATCCACTTTTCCAAGCAAATCATAACCATTCCTTTGTGGTATGGAAACTTGTGGTATAATTTCAGAGAGATTTTTACACTTAAGGACTTTTCAAAAAAAGACTTTTTTATTGATCTCTTATGAATTGATTTTGCAAACTTTGTTGGGGTTTTATATGAAAATGAAATACAATAAGAAAAATCCGAGAACTCAGGTCAAACAAGGATGTACAAGAATATATAAAATATTACAGGATGCTATGAATAACAAAGAACCTAAATTAATTTAATTGTTGACATAATAACATAGCAACAAATAAGAACAGTTTAGGCCCGTACTTAGTTGCAAAATATACTTTATTACCGGAGAATAAGACAAGTCATATCCGCAAGGGAATTTAATGAAACGACAGAATCGTTATTCTTTGTACTATTAATCGTTTTATGACCGTAACCATTTGCGTTGGCATATAAAGGTGAATTGAACTATTATAATATATTCTCTGTTTGCAGATAATGGCTCAGAAAACTTTGCCAAACCCAAACCACCGTCGGGTGAAAGAAGGAGATTTGTTAGAAATTGATCGAGGAGCGTACAAACATTGGGCAGTTTACATAGGTATGTTACCGTAAATAAACTCATCATACATGTAGATGCCAGGATTAAAAATTTGTATTCTTAAATTGTGCTTTTTTTGGTAAAAAGTCGAACATGTTGAAAAACATTCATTGTGCACCTAAAATCTGTTTTTGTACTTCGTTCGGTTTTATGTATTATTTTTTTTCATATGATGTATCATAATTTGCTGAGAAAAGAGAGGGACAAAAGATATCAGAGGACTGTCAAATTCATAAACTGAAAATAAACTGACAACGCAATGGCTAAAAATGAAAAAGACAAACGGACAAACAGTAGTACACATGACACAGCATAAAAACTAAAGAATAAGTAACACGAACCCTACCAAAAACTTGGGATGATATCGGGTAGTCAGGAAGAGTATGCAGATTCTGCTCCTCATTTGGCATCCTTCATGTTACTCATGTTATAACATATTGAGTATATATTTTAATTCGGCGGGTTACATTCATGAAAGGGAATTCGAAGGGGATTGTACTTAAGACGAAAGGCCCATATCTGATATCAACTGTGAAACGGTTATTCTATAGCGGTCAACCAAATCGTAGGCGGAGGCGTCCATCAGCCGGCCCCCGAACAGCAGTCATAATGGACGCCATACTTAACTCCGAATTAAACACAAGAAATTGAAATTGAAAATCATGCAGGACTAACAAAGGCCAGAGGCTATATTTCACGTATTGTATAGCACAATACGAAAGTTTTTATATTAAGTATACATGTTCCCTATCTTGATTTAGCTAATTACAAGTACTTATACTTTCATTTAAATTTCATGAAAGTATTAACATTTAAGAAAAAGTGTTCGTCGTTTTCAGTCAAATTACGCAGGATCGACACACATAATTGTATCTTGTATGTTTAATCGTTATAGTAACTTTTTACCTGTAATTTCCCAAAAAAATAGGACTATCCGGACCCAGTTGTTCAACTATCGGTTAAATTTTAACCAAGGGTTAAACATCATAACCCTTGGTTAAATTTTAACCCTTGGTAATTTTCTGTTGTTCATCCTGTGGTTAAATTAAACCCTCTGTTAAATCCTTGGTTAAAGTAGATATATTTAACCCATCTTTAGGAGTTGGGTTAAATATTTAACCAAGGGTTGAAATTTTCAAAACAACTTATTTTCAATATTCTTAATTATTATGTAAGAAAACCGCGAGAATTTCGGGGAGAAAGTGATCTCACCAACTCTTTCCTATTATCAGTATATATATTTTTTTGGCAACTTTTTTCAGTTTAATCATTTATCTTAAACTTCTTTAGGAGTTCAGGATTGAGTTTTATTTGAGGATTATTTCTATTGTTCAAATACTGGATAAATTAAGCCGGTACTTTGAGACTGGTTAAGGTTTTACCATTGCCATTGGTTAAACACTGCATTGAGATTAATTTACAATGTTTTTTTTTTAAATTCCTATTTTTAAGTTTCAGATAACTTCTTTGTTATAACATATAATATATATATTTCATAAATGGTATTTTGAACCCCATGGCAATTTGATCTCGGTGTAAATTTCACCCCTCCCCCACCCCGTAAACAAATTCTTTACTTTACTTCCGTATATCGGACAAAGTAAAGACTCACTTGTGACAAGTTTTGGTGTTTTATTTTGTTAATTATCTTATTATGAAGTCAACAACTCATAATACATATAATGATATACATGTCAATTTATAAATCCGTGTCATCTTTATTGACATTGAAAGCAGTGTCCGGCTTTCACGGACGCTGTTCTTTCTTTTGCACATTGCGGTTATTAGACCAGAAATAAAGGAAACAATACTTTATCAACATATATAGTGGTAGTGGTTGATTACAATGGCACGCATTTAATATACAGGTACCACCGATAGATCTAGAGTTGTACATATATTCGTATTATTATGAATCCATAGTTTCAATGCAATTACACGTTGCCATGCGTTCTATCAGGTTCGCGTTGATGTGAGGTATAAAATAAGTCTTCAAATCTGTACCCAGTACCTGCTTTGTTATAAGGTTCAAATTTAAAACAGATATATAATTCTAGGTTCTAAATAAACAGCTGCGCCATCAGCGTATGATACGCCCGACGTCTTGTGTGGAAGTTTTATGCAATAATCATCAATAGTTTCTGAGAAAATTTTAAGCAATTACCATGTATTGCTTTAGAGACACGGCGGGGCATGTGACCCCCCCCCCCCCCCCCCCCCCAACCCTGTTTTTTTTTTACAAATATCACTAAAATAAAATTTTGAATCAAACCAAAAAGTATACAGATCCTTAGATTAATATAACAAAGAAGTGTGTACAGTTTCAAGCAATAATCAGAGATACGGCGAAAAAAAAACCTTCCCCTTTTTTACAAAATACTCAATAACTCAAAAATAAAATTTTGAGTTATCACCAAAAGGTATACAGATCTTAAGATTAATATAACAAAGAAGTGTGTAAAGTTTTAAGCAATAATCATAAATCGTTTTTGAGATACTGCACGACATGTAAAAAACCCTCCCCCTTTTTTACAAAATACTCAATAACTCAAAAATGAAATTTATAATCATCACCAAAAAGTATACAGATATTAAGATTAATATAACTAAGAAGTGTGTAAAGTTTTAAGCAATAATCAAGAATCGTTTTTGAGATACGGTGCGACATGTGAAAAAAACACACCCCTGTTTTAGCTACAAAGTGCCGTAACTCAAAAAGTTTAATCTTATTTTCACCAAAAAGCATACAGATCATTTGACCATCATAAAAAACAACTATATTAAGTTTCATGAAATTTAGATAAGTCGTTCTCAAGTTACGGTGCGACATGTTTACGCCGGACAGACATCATACGTTCTTATAGAATGAGCATATTACAAAAAGACACCGATATATCGACAAAAGAAGCAATGTTCGATGGCTTGAAATCAAGTATATGTATGCCCTTTCTTTTTTAAAATGACAAATAGTGGTAGTGGTTGATTACAATGGTTGATTACAATGGCACGCATTTAATATACAGGTACCACCGATAGATCTAGAGTTGTACATATATTCGTATTTTTATGAATCCATAGTTTCAATGCAATTACACGTTGCCATGCGTTCTATCAGGTTCGCGTTAATGTGAGGTATAAAATAAGTCTTCAAATCTGTACCCAGTACCTGTTTTGTTCTAAGGTTCAAATTTAAAACAGATATATAATTCTAGGTTCTAAATAAACAGCTGCGCCATCAGCGTTTTAAGTTTTAAGCAATTACCATTTATTGCTTTAGAGACACGGCGGGGCATGTGACCCCCCCCCCCCCCCCCCCACCCTGTTTTTTTTTACAAATATCACTAAAATAAAATTTTGAATCAAACCAAAAAGTATACAGATCCTTAGATTAATATAACAAAGAAGTGTGTACAGTTTCAAGCAATAATCAGAGATACGGCGAAAAAAATACCTCCCCTTTTTTACAAAATACTCAATAACTCAAAAATAAAATTTTGACATGTGAAAAAAAAAACACACCCCTGTTTTAGCTACAAAGTGCCGTAAACTCAAAAAGTTTAATCTTATTTTCACCAAAAAGCATACAGATCATTTGACCATCATAAAAAACAACTATATTAAGTTTCATGAAATTTAGATGAGTCGTTCTCAAGTTACGGTGCGACATGTTTACGCCGGACAGACATCATACGTTCTTATAGAATGAGCATATTACAAAAAGACACCGATATATCGACAAAAGAAGCAATGTTCGATGGCTTAAAATCAAGTATATGTATGCCCTTTCTTTTTTAAAATGACAAATAGTGGTTACCGTAGTGGTTGATTACAATGGTTGATTACAATGGCACGCATTTAATATACAGGTACCACCGATAGATCTAGAGTTGTACATATATTCGTATTATTATGAATCCATAGTTTCAATGCAATTACACGTTGCCATGCGTTCTATCAGGTTCGCGTTGATGTGAGGTATAAAATAAGTCTTCAAATCTGTACCCAGTACCTGTTTTGTTCTAAGGTTCAAATTTAAAACAGATATATAATTCTAGGTTCTAAATAAACAGCTGCGCCATCAGCGTTTTAAGTTTTAAGCAATTACCATTTATTGCTTTAGAGACACGGCGGGGCATGTGACGTACCCCCCCCCCCCCCCCCCAACCCTGTTTTTTTTTTTTACAAATATCACTAAAATAAAATTTTGAATCAAACCAAAAAGTATACAGATCCTTAGATTAATATAACAAAGAAGTGTGTACAGTTTCAAGCAATAATCAGAGATACGGCGAAAAAAATACCTCCCCTTTTTTACAAAATACTCAATAACTCAAAAATAAAATTTTGAGTTATCACCAAAAGGTATACAGATCTTTAGATTAATATAACAAAGAAGTGTGTAAAGTTTTAAGCAATAATCAGAAATCGTTTTTGAGATACGGCACGACATGTAAAAAACCCTCCCCCTTTTTTACAAAATACTCAATAACTCAAAAATGAAATTTATAATCATCACCAAAAAGTATACAGATATTAAGATTAATATAACTAAGAAGTGTGTAAAGTTTTAAGCAATAATCAAGAATCGTTTTTGAGATACGGTGCGACATGTGAAAAAAAACACACCCCTGTTTTAGCTACAAAGTGCCGTAACTCAAAAAGTTTAATCTTATTTTCACCAAAAAGCATACAGATCATTTGACCATCATAAAAAACAACTATATTAAGTTTCATGAAATTTAGATAAGTCGTTCTCAAGTTACGGTGCGACATGTTTACGCCGGACAGACATCATACGTTCTTATAGAATGAGCATATTACAAAAAGACACCGATATATCGACAAAAGAAGCAATGTTCGATGGCTTGAAATCAAGTATATGTATGCCCTTTCTTTTTTAAAATGACAAATGACTAATAACTATATGCAAATTATTCGTTTCTTCACTCTTCACAAAAAAGCACCTATAATTGAATTGGGAACAAAAGTGCAGTTTTTCAAAAATATCATGCAATAAGAATTCTAACAAACAGTTAGGGCATTTTTTTGAACAGAAGATATTCCAAACAATTTACAAAAAATTTACAAAAATCAACTTGTGTTTTATCCTTCTAGAAACATAAAAAGTTGATTATTTCTATCTGTCAATACAAGTGGATAAAAACGTCCAAGAAATCGAAAATTTAGGTAAAAGGCTAAAATTTCTACCCCAATTATCTTGACATTAAGCAAAACAAGATATATTTTTTATTACATATTCTAATAAAATAAAAGAAAATAAGCCTGTAGGTTACTTTTCATTCAATAATGACCGTTGGATCCCAAAATGTGTTATATTCTTTTAAACAAATCACTTGGTATGGTAAATACCAAAGTTACAAAAAGTAAAATCACAAAAATACTGAACTCAGAGGAAAATCAATTCGGAAAGTCCATAATCACATGGCAAAATCAAATAACAAAACGCATCAAAAACGAATGGACAAGAACTGTCATATTCCTGACTTGGTACAGGCATTTTCAAATGTAGAAAATGGTGGATTGAACCTGGTTTTATAGCTAGCTAAACCTCTCACTTGTATGACAGTCGCAAATTCCATTACAATGTAGCACGACTCTTTCTATATATCTACCATTATATTGTTTTTATCAGGGAATAACGAAATTGTTCATGTTTCTGGTATTGGTGGACGAGTTGCGGCTAACCCAGGTCACTCATTTTCTATAAGTGGTGTTCACTTCAACAAAGCGGAAGTAAAGAAAGAAAACGTATTCGATGTTTTGGGCACCAGTAAATGTAAGATCAATAACAGTAAAGACCGCGGGAATAAGCAAGTGTATCATTCATTATACAACTGAATTTAAAAATTAAAGGAAGAGAATTCTGTATTTGATTTAAATAGATAATCCATCAGAATACATTATTAAATTTGAGTACATTAAGCGTGATCCATACATGTATCTTACAAAAAACTGGCAAGTAACCCTTGACAATTTGTAAGGGTTCCCCGGAAGCCAGTGTCTGACCTACTTTATTAGGCTATTAATAAATGTTTTAGGAACTTTAACTGCAGATTGTATGTACAGAAAAAAAACAGGAAATATTTGTTTACCAAATGTCCTTCTGGATACTAGCTTTGATCATAAACAAGCTTCTGTCCATTTTTTTTAATTATTTTGTTCGAGTGAATCTACTTAATTTGTTGTTGTTGTTTTTCTATGTGTTATAAAATAGGCATGAGGAAAAGTTCGAATATGGTACAGTTAAAAAAAATAAGCATACATATGTGTGCACGAAGTTTTGAACCACTGCTAATTTTTCAGAACATTTCAGAAGTGTTGCAAATATGTGCAAAATAACTACGGCTAGTTTACCAAATTTACATATAAACGACTTCACAAATCATCACTAAAGAAGAATTGGTGAAAATATTGTTTGAATAAAACAATTGTACAATTATTTTTTTTTTAGATAATTTACAACATCGTTAGTTACAGAATAATTTTCCGAATTTTACAACCAAAGTTTTTAAAAAAGTGATTTAAAACTGGTTTATGGCTAGCAAAATTTCCCTCTCATAAGGTCATGATAACAAAATTACGCTTTAATGACGAACAAAACATAGTCGATATAACAGTTAAACTAACCGCAGAACAACAACAAACATCTTCCATCAACGATAGACACCACAAACCGTGCGCTCATATGTACCAAATATGTTATATGGAATTTACACAATCATTTTCACAATACCAATCCAAAACATTATCATGCCAATGACTGTATTGAAAGTCTATTGCAGCAGTGTCTCCATAAGGAGCACACTCCTATATATGACGTTCGTACAGTGTGAACATGTACGGGCATAACGTATCAACTGAGATATTTAAAAACACTATACATCAGTTCCAAGAATTCAACAAATATATTGTCGACATCACTGGTTGATTATTTTTCATCACGATATTTATGAGAGAAACTGTATCTTTGACTGTAGAAATAATAAAAGTCGACAATATGGAAAAATGGTTGTTAAATATCATAATGATCCAGCTATAAATCGTTCTTTATAAGAGATTTTGAAAAATGTTGGTATTTACATGTAGTATGACGGTAGATTTTCTTTATTTTCTTTGAAATCAAATATCAAATGAGAGAAGGACAGATATTTTATTTTGTAAAATTTCATTCGTTTTATTTTACAATATGAAGGATTACCATTTCAGCTGTTTATTCCGAGCTCTTTTGTTAGGCATTGTAAATATTAGTTTATACATGCGATTGTTTGAAGACAATATTATTACAGGCTTTATCTGCTTGAACTCAAAATGAGTTTGTATACTTAGAGGATTTATGTCTGTATATTCTAGGTGTTTCGATCCCAAAGAAGTTGTAAAACGAGCACTCGGAAAACTAGGTTCTTTAGATTACAATATACTGTGGAGAAATTGCGAACACTTTGCCTCCTGGTGTCGATATGACAAAAAAATTTCACAACAGGTATTATTGAAATGTGATATATGGTTAGGGAAGACTTCAAAAGATCAATGAAGTATAAAAAAGGAACTTATTTCCACTGACCCCCATCACCATCTCTTCATCTTTTATATAAGCTTTGGTTTTCAAATATTTTGGCCACGAGCATCACTGAAGAAACATGTATTGTCAAAATGCGCATCTGGTGCAGGAAAATTGAAACCGTTATTGTTGTTACTGTTAACTTAATTTAGGGAAAATTGATCAATATGGATATATGAAAAATAGATGCCAAATAAAAATAACTTGCAGCAATTTAAACCCACCCCACAACCAAACTATATTAATATTTTTTTTTTATTCTACATTGATCTTTTGATGTCGTCCCTGACGATCATGAAAAATTCAAAATGAAAAGACAACAACATTAAAACGTTTGCTCGACTACATAACATTATTGACAAACAATGAATGTTTCCATATATTATATAAGCACAAAATCGCAAATCGCGTTCATACTATATAGTTATTAAATAACTATCTATTTAATATTTGCATCCAACAACGAATTATTGACTTCTAACAATATGAACATAAAGCTGATTAATGTTGTTAGTCATACCTTTTTAAAATATTCAGATAAATGTGAGTAGGCGATTTATTATAATGATCATAGCATGCATAGTAAGAGTAATATTTATTAAGCTCAATTGTCTGCTTATCCATGATGAGTCTATAGTAATTATTTGGTATGAAAACAATTCAAAATGCTGTGTAAAAAATTGACAGTGATTTAATAGTTCATGTATATTGTAGTTTAGAATTGTAAATGTTTACAAATAGTTATCAAAGGTACCAGGATTATAATTTAGTACGCCAGACGCGCGTTTCGTCAACATAATACTCATCAGTGACGTTCATATCAAAATATTTATAAAGCCAAACAAGTACAAAGTTGAAGAGCATTGAGGATCCAAAATTCCAAAAAGTTGTGCCAAATACGGCTAAGGTAATCTATGCCTGGGATAAGAAAATCCTTAGTTTTAAAAAAATTCAAAGTTTGGTTAAACAGGTTTATAAAAATGACCACATTATTGATATTCATGTCAACACCGAAGTGTTGACTACTGGGCTGGTGATACCCTCGGGGACGAAACGTCCACCAGCAGAGGCATCGACCGAGTGGTGTAAATAGTTATCAAAGGTACCAGGATTATAATTTAGTACGCCAGACGCGCGTTTCGTCTACATAAGACTCATCAGTGACGCTGAAAACTGTTGTGTGATGCATATATAGTAATGTTAATTATAGATTATAGAAGAGATGGACATATGGATGGAACGAATAAAGACAAATACTTAAGAATTCGATTTTTTCCACATTATCTACATTTCCTAATCAACTATAACACTCGCATACATGTATGCATGTTGTCTACTCTTTAGTAGGGTTGTCTTTTTGACATATTCCCCATTTCCATTCTCAATTGTATATGTTTCTTGTATTTTCGTGTTTTAGGATACGTTTAGTTTCATTAACGTTACGCACACACGTTTCTGGTTTCTAATAAGATAACCAATTTAACATTGTAATTGCATAGTTTTTTTTTATTAATGTGGGCTTAGATTAGATTGATATAATCAATAACTTATGTTTTCTTTCAAGGCTGACGATCTTTTAACTGTTGGTATGATTGCTGGAACCCTCGTCATGATTGGCGGACTATTATATAATGCTAGATCTGAAAGAAAGTAGCAAGTATGAAAATATTTATGACACCTGAAATGGTACGTCAACATCGTTGTTTATAGCATTTTTTCGTATAACAATTCAATCATCTATTTAATTTTATTAAATGATACCGTTTAGAGTATATTTACAATAGGTCTTAAAAAAAAGTAAAAACACAAAAATACTGAACTCCGAAGAAAATTCAAAAAGGAAAATCCAAAATCAAAAGGCAAAATCAAAAGTCCAAACACATCAAACAAATGGATAACAACTGTCATATTCCTGACTTGGTACAGGCATTTTCTAATGTAGAAAATGGTGGATTGAACCTTGTTTTATAGCTAGCTAAACCTCTCACTTGTATGACAGTTGCAAGTGAAAATGCATTGTACACATGTTCACATATATTCAAACTTTTCTTCGATTTCATTGAAAAAGTATTATTTGTACTTAACACAATGTAAACGCCATGCATGACTTAAATTAACTTAATGGTATTGATGAAATATTATTATGTATCTTTGGTTTGATTTTTTGTTTTGGTTTCTCTTGTAACATGTGTTAGGAAAGTAGACGTAATAATATTTCTTTTAATTTCCTGTTTATGTTTGTTTAATCCAATTGTGTAACCTTGCTGTATTTAAAAAAGCAACAAAATAATAAAACTTGTGTTATGCAAAGTGTGCTTTGTGTAAGGACACATACAACTGGTCGAATATTTTTTTTTTCAAAAACTATCTGAATATTCGTAAACCGACATTCAATTTGAAATAACAATTTCCATGTTACCTGTTATAATTATTATTACCAGGGCATATGCAAAGAATTTAAAATTGTTATAGAAATTTATCAAGTTTTGTCCATACTCAGCGTTTTTTTAAAGGTATCTGTACTTACTCGTATTAACATAAGTTAGTATGTTGAAAACAATATATAAAAAGGTTGATCTATATTCAAGTAAGACATAAGAAGTTTAATACGGGGGTTAATGCTCTAGTAGCATTAACGGTACTAGTTTTTCTGCACCAGATGCGCATTTCGACTATAAATTTCTGTTACTTGATTTTCGAGGCAAAACTTTTGATATAGGTATAATGTTTCAATCTTAAATTCCAATGAACAGATAAGAAGAACTCATTTAAAAGAGAATATTAATTTATCATTACATCTCGTTGTGCTTTTAGTTTTTAATTACAGAAGACACATTCGTGGAGACATTAACAAAGTTATTCCGTGCATGCAGAATTATAATGAGTCTTAGTATTAACTGTATATAACTCACGTTAATCGGGAATGTTTTATTTTACAAAGTGTTTATGAAGTGACGTATATTCATACATCATTAGCTTGAGTTGTAGTGGTCAGTTTTCAGAATTTATGCTGATAAAAAGAAAACAACAGCAGTTACTAAACTATGACACATTATATGCATACTAAACCCTTAAAAGTCAGTATTTTGTCTTAAACGTAACCGATATTGAAACTGTTTCTTTCAATGAATCCATGTCGTACCATTTTACTGTTTCATTATATGGAACATGTAGAATACAAGTATTTTTTTTTTCAATTCCAGGTGATAGAAATATAGTATGACTGTTCAACCCATATAAGAACAAAGTGTAGATTACTGTACTTTAAATAAACAATAGTGGAATAAAACTTTTTATTGATACCTATATTGTCTCTCATCTAAGAATGAAAGTATTGGAATCGGCTGGACAAATACTTTTACAATGCGAATATTGTCAATACCATACTCAATCTTGTTCACTGTTTCAATCCACATAACCTGCAGAAGAACGAATGCGCAGTTTTTAAGGCATATGCATAAGTAATATTTAATTTTGACATGCTTTATTAGTCATAATTGTTTTTTCTTCTACAGTATCTAATACAAAAACCCTTTTATCTATCTATTGTACCAAGGCTTTCGTTAAAAGGGCATATTATGTAAGGACATGAAGAGATAAACTTTATTTTACTAAGTATGCATTAGCTTTTGTAATACATGTATTTTTTAATAAAAGTTTTATGCTATAAATATAAATTGATAAACAATTTTATAAACTATTAAACGTCTAGTTCATATGTCGGTTCATAATTATTGCAAATTTAGTTACAGAAATATTTGTAAAATATCTTTATATAGATAAAAAGAAATTGTTGTTTGTTGATTTTTTATCAGCTACCATGTTTTCAAAGGTAATTGTTTATTGTGTCGTTATCATGATTGTATTCTACAAAATCAGTACATTTTTGAAACAGCATTTTATTTTTGCTTTTGTTTTTCATATTTAATCCTATTTTTATTAAAAATATTATTAATTTCTGAACTTCATAAACAGCTTAATTTTGTTATCTAACATATAGATGTGTAAATCTGAATCAAAAATAGCTATAAAAGGAAATGTTGTGCTAATTGACAGAAATAGGATCTGCGCATCCTTCTGGCGCACCATAGATCACCCCCGACTTTAGTGGGTGTTGTAAAGTCTTTAATTTTCTGCCTTGTGTTTAGTTTACTGCTGTTTGTCCTTTAATCGTTTTCCGGTTTTTGCAATGTATTGTCATTTTATTTAAGACTATGCGATTAAGTATATCTTTGTTATCAACGCTGATCATTTGTCAAAAGAGACGTTAATGATTTTTAACAGGGGACATAAAATAATACATTGGTTACCCTTCTTGAGCACATGAGACCACCCCCGGGTTTTTGTTGGATTTCGTGTTTCCTTGTCCTGAGTTTTTAATATTGTCTTGATGAATTAATATTTGTCCATTGATCTTTTTTAATTTTCTTGTCATGGCGTTGTCAGTTTAACTAATAATTTTCGACTTTGAGTTTGAAAGTCCCTTTGGTATCTTTTGCCAGTTTTACCATAAGACACAATGACTATTTTCCACAAGAGAAATTTATCATTTATAACAGAAGTCATACATGTTATACCTCATGAACAGGGGGGTTGTACTTAGTCTTTAGCTTTCTATGTGGTGTCTTGTATTTATTATTTGTTTGTTTTCTTTTTAAGCCATGGCGTTGTCAATTTATTTTCGATGCATGAGTTTGAATGTCCCTTTGGTATCTCTCGGTCCTCTTTTACATTATTTACCACTGTAAACATCACTTAAATACCACAGGATACATTATTGATTTTAATAAGAAGACATACATAATAAACCACCGCATAAAACACATTAGTAACCAGGATATATATTATCATTAACCACAGAGGAAATAAGTTATTCAACACAGGAGTCTTACATTATACAGTCCTTTTCAAGCTGACTATGCAGTATGCACTTTGCGCATTGTTGAAGGTCGTACGTAACCAATAGTTGTTAATTTTTGTGTCATTTTGGACTCTTGTGAATTAAGATTCTTCTCATTGGTAATCATACCACATCTTCTTTATATATATATATATATATTGTTTACCACAGCCCAAAATTCAAAACTTAAGTTCTCTAACAAATAAATATTTGGATAAGATCAGCATTTCATATTTATTTGTTATGTTTATCAAATTTTTATTATATAGGAAATCAATTACTTAATGATTCATTTCCTGTTTTTCTGTTGTTTACTCATGATCATTATAAATAGCTGTGAAAATATGAATTTAATATAGCTGTTGTGCTAATTCGTTGCATTGGTATATGTCTTATACAAAATATGTCATTGTTGTGACGAATTACTGACCTTTGAATTTTAAAAATGTCCAATTTCAGGTTATGTGTACAATACTTTATTTTTTAAACCATTTAGGATAGAATATGGTATTTGAATAAGAAAAAAAAACAACCTTTTTTTGGTTTCGCATGTACACAACAATATGTTCTGCTTGAGTAGCTGTCGTTACACTAAGTGCATATTGTAGATTCATTATTACGTCGGATACCAATTGTCATGGATTTGTAGTAACAGGCAAACCCCGAGTTAAAACATTCAACGAATAACAAATCATATATAGGTGTGCATGCATGCTTCGGCAAAACTAAGAAATTAAACTTTCCCTAATCCAAGAAAAATAGTACCAACGAAAAAAATGAATCCACAGTAGTTTGAAATTTCGAGAGTATGTTCTTGCTCATACATATGATTCCTTATTAAGTCTCCCAAACAAAGTTTGGAGACTTATTGTTTTTGCTCAGTTCTTATTATTTTTATTATTCTTCTTCTTTTTCTTTTTCTTTTTCTTTTTCTTTTTCTTTTTCTTCCGCCACATTAAAAATGAACTTGTCCGCAGCGTTTCTCCAAAACCCCTGGTCAGATTAACTTAGGGTTTCATAGAACATTAGACTAATATGTCTAGGTGATCCATCGATCTTTCGTTTGTGCATTGGGGTCTATTAAGGGGTATTTTGGGGGGCAGATAGAAGGGAGGGGTTTACTATAGAACCCTAAGGGATTTTATTTTCTAAAATTTTCAAATGAATATAACTTGAAAACTGTAAGTGATAAATACATGTAGTCTTCAGAAATGATTAAAGGACAATAAAACAAATCACATGAAATATAGGGGGAGTCCCTGGGGGTCATCCCCACCCTCTTCAATTTGAGAATATGCTTTTATCTTGTAAACGGTCCAGATCCCCACCCCTAAACCTCATATATTCTTGAATGGGACGATAAAACAAATCAAATGAAATTAAAGGGAAGTCCCCGGGGGTTCTCCCCACACTGTTCAATTTGAAAATGTGCTATTATCTTGTAAATGGTCCAGATCCCCACCCCTAAACCATATGTATTCTTGTAGGAGACAATAAAACAAATGAAATGAAATAAAAGGGAAGTCCCTGGGGGGTCATCCCCACCCCCTTCAATTTGAGAATATGCTTTTATCTTGTAAACGGTCCAGATCCCCACCCCTAAACCTCATATATTCTTGAATGGGACAATAAAACTAATTAAATGAAATTAAATGGAAGTTCCTTGGGGTCATCCCCACCCCGTTTAATTTGAGAATGTACTATTATCTTGTATAAGGTCCAGATCCCCACCCCTTAACCATATATATTCTTGTAGGGGACAATAAAACAAATGAAATGATATGAAAGGGAAGTCCCGAGGGGGTCACCCTACCCCCTCTTGTTTGAAAACTTGTAAACGGTCAACATCCCCACCCCTAAACCATATATTTTCTTGTATGGGACAACAAGGCTAATCAAATGAAATTAAAGGGAAGTTCCTGGGGGTCGCCCCCACCCTGTTCAATTTGAGAATGTGCTATTATCTTGTAAACGGTCATGATCCCCACCCCTGAACCATATATATTCTTGTAGGGGACAATAAAACAAATGAAATGATATAAAAGGGAAGTCCCGAGGGGGTCACCCATCCCCTCTTGTTTGAAAACTTGTAAACGGTCAACATCTCCACCCTAAACAATATATATTCTTGTATGGGAAAATAAAACAAATCAAATGAAATGTAGGTAAAGTCCCTAGGGTCATCACCACCCCCTCCTGTTTGAATACTTGTAAATGGTTGAGATCCCCACTCGTAAGCCATATATATTCTTGTATGGGACAAAAAATCAAATCAAATGAACATGGGACCATATGAATGGCGAGTTATGGGAGCTTTGTTTGGGAGACTTCGTAACAGCATCCTGTTACAATTACTTCTTGTCTTATTTTTGAAATTACTTTTTATCCTTCACCATGTTCATATGAGCGTTTAACGTTTTCATTAGATTATAACTTTTAATTGGAGATTGATTTCACCAAATGAGTAATAAAGTATTTATCACATTGGGCATACATTCTACAACACAGGATTTTAAGTTATTGCTTATAAGAGGATGTAAACTACAAAACCACGAGAAACATAAAACATTGCCCATAGAATGCATTAATTATTTACTCATGGAAGAATAATTTATATACCAAGGGAAACATAGTTATTTCTCATGTTTGATATATAATGTTTACCACAACAGTCAAATACAGTGTGCCACATGTAGAGCCGGATCTGCTCTCGAGTACCTGAGATCACCCAAAGTTTTTGTTAGGGTCGTGTTGCTCAGTCTTTAGTTTTCTGTATATTGTTGTGTGTACTTTTATTAGACTGTTGGTATTTTCCTTTTTTAGACATGAGGTCGTATTTTCGACTAAGGAGGTTGAATGTTCCTCGCTTCACTTTTACACATATTGTTAACAAATAAAGTCAATGGTAATGAAAAACACAGCTAATGTACATGTGTAGTATATATTATATAATTCTATACAACACATGGTTAGATACTAATCTTAATTATACATACTATAGTTTGAACCAGGTAAATAAATAAATAATAAATAAAAAAAGATAAACATTTTTGCGCCTGTCCCAAATCAGGAGACTCAGACCTTTGTTAGTCTTGTATAATTTTAAATTTTAGTTTCTTGTGTATAATTCTGAGTTCAGTATAACGTCCAGTATCACTGATCTATTATACATATTTGTTGAGGGGCCATCTGAAGGACTCCTTCGGGTGCGGGAGTTTCTCAATGCATTAAAGACCCATTGCTGGCCTTAGGCTGTTGTCTGCTCTATGGTCGGGTTGTAACAATTGTCTCTTTGACATATTCCCCATTTCCATTCTCAATTTTACTACATATAATTATAAGAAAATAACTTATTCATTCTCGTAATTTTGTTTTAATGTTATGATGTCTTGACAGTTGTGGTAGATTTATGCACTTCTCACTCTAAAATTGTTTGCTTTTGGAAGGAACCCCTCATTTCATGTTTAAGATCATATTCCTATTCAAAATAATGCATTATATAAATTAAACAACTCATGAGATTTGATTAAATATCGAGTTTTTCAACATACCATTGGCTTGCATATAACAACCAACTGTGCCCTTGTACTCTTTGTCTTGTTATACCCCATGCAACGAAGTTGCGGAGGGTATAATGTTTTTGACCCGTCCGTCCGTCAGTCAGTCAGTCCGTCCGTCAGTCAGTCCGTCCGTCCGTCAGTCCGTCAGTCCTGTTTCTTGTCATCGCAACTCCTCTCAAACCACACAACAGAATTTCACGAAACCTTTTCAGATAATAAGGACATACTATGTAGTTGTGCATATCGACGGGAAATGCGATTCAATTTTTTTTCTAGGAGTTACGCCCCTTTGAACTTATTTACTTTAATGTACTACTGCAACAGTTTGTCATCGCAACTCCTCTCAAACCACACAACAGAATTTCACGAAACCTTTTCAGATAATAAGGACATACTATGTAGTTGTGCATATCGACAGGAAATTGCGATTCAATTTTTTTCTAGGAGTTACGCCTCTTTGAACGTATTTACTTTAATGTACTACTGCAACAGTTTGTCATCGCAACTCCTCTCATTATTTTATTTTTCTTGGAGTTCAGTATTTTTGTGATTTAACTTTTTTTAGAAGTCTTATATCTAGGACCGAAAGACTTGTAAAGTAAGAAACATAACGTATCAATCAACCATTCTAATATGACGTGATTTTTTTTCGCTTCATGAATAAACCCATGCTCTAAATCCAATAATTTGTTTTTGCACATGCGTATATTGACCACTGCGGAATAATGAAATTTATCAAATTGGCATACATTTAATATATTTCATTAACTTGAAAGACTTTCAAACTCTTAAAGGATGAACATGTTGTTACGTATTTATTTATTATGACTGTAATGTGTTGCAGTGTGAAATTGACATATTTGACCTAGATACGACAGCCGTTCATGCTGGCTGTTCAAAAACTCCTCCCTTTGAAAAATCACAGTGATTTAAACCGCTATTTAAGATTAGAAGATAATCATATTAATCGATGTTCAAGTTTTAAATTCTACAAGAAAGAGAAAAATCATGGCAACGCAGAAAACCTAAGAGAATCGCATTCATTTTTAAAGGTTAACACAGGCTTATCCTCGATTGCTAGAGATTTTATATTAGCTTATAATTCAAGTGACGTCATATACAAAGCAGGTGAGAAAAGTGACCTTTTAAATGAAGAAACACATACGTATAATAAGAAATATATCTTAAATACAATGCATTATTGCCTGAGAATCGAAGACTGGTACATTTCTCTGAAGTTTTGATTCCTTTGCCCCGACTTGTTCAGTAAAATGGGAGCTGGATTTACAAAAGATGACGAAAATGACAGAACTGGTGCTTTATTTCAGGCAATACGGCGAGATCGATTCCAGCTGGCTACAGATCTCATTTCAAAAGGTGCGGGAGTCAACTGTATAAACTATTTCGGCAATACACCACTGATAGAAACGTGTCGGAGCCACAGGGCATCAACCAGAACAGGGAATGCTGTTGAGTCTGACCGAGAGCGTTTTGTCACCTTTCTTATCAACAATGATTGTGACAAGACCAAGTATGACATATATGGATGGACAGCTCTTATGTATGCCGAAAAAAATGGCCATGACACCATCATCGACATATTAGAGAAAAAAGAACAGGAACTGAGAAATGACGGTAAATATTTTAAGTTGGATGATTTTTTTAATATTTTTAAAGGAAAATGTTTTGAAAAACACTTTGATATAATGTTTTGCTTGCTTGAATTTTCCAATTTGGTTTTCATACTTTCTCTTGTTTTAAATCTTTATTTATTTTGATACTCAAAGAAACGCGCTTTGTACAACTCCAAGTATTGTTTGGAAAAACTAAGGTCTTTGCATCGGAACTAAACACATTTATTTCTAAATAAAACAGTTGTTGGCATGACACGGGTTATGTTCTTCTCATATATTTTATGATAGTATGATACTAAACCCCTAACGGGAGGGATTGTACCTGATATTCATATGATGAAGACATAATCTTTCAATCAGTTTAATTGAGGTCTGGAGCTGGCATGTCAGTTAACTGCTAGTAGTCTGTTGTTATTTATGTATTATTGTCATTTTATTTATTTTCTTTTGTTACATCTTTTGACATCAGACTCGGACTTCTCTTGAACTGAATTTTAATGTGCGTATTGTTATTCTTTTACTTTTCTACATTGGCTAGAGGTATAGGGGGAGGGTTGAGATCTCATAAACATGTTTAACCCCGCCGCAATTTTGCGCCTGTCCCAAGTCAGGAGCCTCTGGCCTTTGTTAGTCTTGTATGATTTTAAATTTTAGTTTCTTGTGTATAATTCGGAGTTTAGTATGACGTCCATTATCACTGCACTATTATGCATATTTTAGGGGCCAGCTGAAGGACACCTACGGGTGCGGGAATTCTCGCTACATTGAAGACCCATTGGTTGCCTTCGGCTGTTGTTTGCTCTATGGTCGGGTGGTTGTCGCTTTGACATATTCACCATTTCCTTTCTCAATTTTATTTTATCTTTATAAATTTAGATGGCATCACAAATGCATTAGCTGGTTCACTTTTGTAATGAAATAATTAGTTTAGAGTTAAAATGATATATTTTTAACTATAATCATGATTTAAATTTGGAAATTGAAAGACTTTAATTCATAAGAACATATTTTGCTCATAAATTAATTAAACTTAAAGGTTACGCCGTATAAACAGTTTTTCTAGGGAACTAATGACTCAATCTCAAATTAAAGTAAAAAGATACAAATATTATGATTGTTTGGTTTTTTTTCCAGATTCAACCGATAACAAAGCTGGCAACAATAGTGAATAAGTGACCAACTGTGAAGTACACAAATAACTGGAATACTGCAATATATAATATTTCCTCAGCAGAAATACATTTTGTAAATAGCTCAAATACCATTATTTTATTTAAACCGCATCTTATAATCAACTGCAACCATTCAGCAATGCTTGTTTTGAATTGATTGCATTAAACATATATAATTAATCGTCATCGACAGAAAAAAAAATTTATATTAAGTTTATATATGATCTTTTATGCTTTGCACTTACAGGTAATCCTAACATCATTCAACACCGAGAGGTTATTTACTTTTTGAGAAAAAAAGTACCAAAATACTATCTTATTTTTTTTATAAAGCATATTTAACAAAATAATTTTTAGGAAAAATAACGTGTTTTTTATGGTATATTTTCTAAATATTGACAGTAACGACTCTGTAAATCATTATGCCACACAAATTTATCAATAAAAAAAACTTACCTGTTATAATGATGTCATTATTTTGCTGTACGTAATCGGTAATTAGCATTTTGCTGAGGTGGACATATTACCCGAGGGCAATTACTTGAACATCTCTATTACAGTTGGCCATAATTGTCCTTTTCTAGATATGGATATTTCAGATTTACACAGAAAACTTTATATACAAGAATTTACGACAAAAGGAACGATTTTTCATTACTTATTGTTAATTTTCTTTTTCTTTTTTGGACGGTAATGTTCCTTATGCCTATTACTATGATGTTTATATTTCACAACTTGTTCGCTATGCCCGTCTTAGTACGTTTTTTTTTTATTTCAATGAACAGTTATTACATAATAAATTTTGGGATTTCGTTACAACATCTCAATTCAAACTTTTCTTAAATTCTTCAATAGATCAAAACTATGCTTAAAAAGTTTGGCTGTAGGTGTATAATTTTTATTAAAAACAGACTATCACATCCTATATTGTTTATCATATTCTTACATTTAGATACAATCCAATGGTCTTTAACTAAACTAGTATTTACAGGTTATTAATTTAACACCGTAGTGAAATACAGAAACACTTTATTTATCGGTACTAACAATGCTTTTTTTGATAAATTAAAGCATAGCTAATTATATATTGATTCATATACCATTGTACAGTTAGTGCACTCGTTGATCCTACATTCTGTCGATACTGTTTACTCATAGCATAGTTCTGCACAAAGTCATGCGTTTCTTGGACTGTTTATGACGTCTACACAAAGTCCGTTGAATGTGTACTGATTGATATTTTAGTCTGGGAAGACATGATTACTTACAAGTTGGAATTGGCATGTTGTTTCTATGTCAGCTTGTTTATTTGTGCTTCATCATTTAGTGTTCGTTTTCTTTTGGAGAATCCCTGTTAAATGAGTTCGAACAATTTCTTATTGATATGTACATAAGAAAGGTCGTCGAGAGAGGGAGTATCCTCGTGTGAAAAGCATATTCTCTGTAGAACCAGGTACATGTCCTTCTTCTTTCTGACGACTGCTTTAAAAACGGTTTGATCAAATATGTATACATCATTTGGGTTTTCAAATGTATTGATTTAGACTTTATTTAATAACACATATTACTAATACTACAATACTGAGTAACAATTGATTTTTCTGAACAAAGTATTCTTTGGAGAAAGTATTTTTTTCTTATTTCGAGTTAGGATACACAACTAAGATAGTGCGTTTATATTGTACTTGTAATGCAAAACATCGTATTTCTACTTTTTAGTTTGTTCAAGAATGTCTCTATGTCATTAACTATTTAAATCCAGCAAATTATAAAGATGCATACTATATTATTTGTCAAGAACTGTATTACTGTATGCAAGAATGTTAATTAATAGATCTTTATCATGTTAATCGTCAATGTGCTAGTATAGAAATGCATTAATTTCATTGACTTAAAAATAATATGTAATGAACTGTTGAAAACAAACACTCCAGTAAATTTTAAGATGAAACACCATCATTTGTCAATGAATTTCATTTCTGCATGTATGGTTTTTTTTCTGTAGAATTATGTAGCAATCATTTACCTCATACAGAAACTATAATGTAGCATTATAGTTGGATGTGAATGTTAAACTATCATCAAGTTATTCCATCCTACCATATTTTGAAGCATTAAATCATTTCAAAAAAGCAAATGTTCTTTCTTTATTGTATTGATGCAAACTTTATAATATCTGTTTAAAGAAAACAACTTGCTCTAATACAAGCATTTATGTGAGTATACACTTAATTAGAAGACATCAGATTCCACAGCTTGATATAATTGCCACGTGCACTATGGTTAAACAATATACTGTGATTACAAAATCAATAAGAGTATTAGTGCAGGCAAATCGGTAAACAGACACCTTAGTTATAGTGATAACTTTTACAGTGGATTCATTAATTATCGTTGAATACCAATCTTCGTCGATTTCGCATGTACAGGAAAACTAAGAATTTAAATGTTCAACAAATTACAATTGTTTAATAGCAATAAACACAGAATTTGCCAAAACAATGAAATCAAATATCCACGAAGAGGCAAGTTTTCTTCAATCCACAAAAATAGGTTCCCACGAAAATTAAGGAATCCACAGTAAAAAAAAATACATCTTGTCATGAATAAAGTCTTACAACATTTACATGCATATAAGAAAACGCCTGCAAACATAGTAATTGTTCATCCCTTTGTATTGTTCACAACTATAAGTAACCAAGTCAACAAAAGTTTCAAAAGTGTACTTTTGGAACAAAACATTTAGGAAAGAATTAATCTTTGTTACACCCGAGATAGAATGGAGAATGGACAAAAAAATGGAAATAAAGATATACATGTTATGATTTTCAAATAGATAACTTGGGCAATATACGCAATTGTTTCTCTGTAGTCGGTTATGGTAACGTTTCCTTCTGTAGCTCAGTCCGTATCGTAAAGTTGGATATGTATGAAGCCTCGTTTCGAATCTGAGACATTTTCACATATGTGAGTAAATTTCCGGGATACGAAGTGTGATTCATTTTTTCCGTAAATTAGCATACCCCGAAAATACTTTCGTGATGCGGTTCATCGTGGTTAAAAATCACATTTTTCACACAATAAGTTCTTTGAAAATTCAATACTTTGAATACATTTAAATGTGACCTACCGAATTACACTATTTACCGGATTTTTTATCACACAAGCAACACGACGGGTGCCGCATGTGGAGCAGGATCTGCTGACCCTTCCGGAGCATCTGAGATCACCCCCAGTGTTGGGTAATATGTGTTGTTCTCTAGTTTCATATGTTGTGTCATGTGTACTATTGTTTGTCTGTTTGTCTTTTTTTCATTTTTAGCTTTGGCGTTGTCAGTTTATTTTCGATTTTTGAGTTTGACTGTCCCTCTGGTATATTTCGTTCCTCCTTCCGTTTTACACATTTATTCCATGGTCCTCTTTTTTCCAAATCAACACAAATGTAAAAATCAGTCGCTTGTATAAAAAAAAACATGTCTTATATCTCTACAAAGAGATCTTTTGTATTCCTCAATTGCAGGCGCAATAAAGATATTAACCCAACTATCTAAAAGAAATCTTATAACGTAAAACCAACCAACTATAGACAATCGGACGTTACATTTTCCGTCGTTTACCAATTTTGTGGAACCATCGTGCAGGTGGTTTTTTTTTTTTGCTGGGACCGGAAGTTTTATTCATGGGAAAATGCCAAGTCAAGGGTATGACAGTTGTTGTCCATTCATTTTGTGTGTTTGTGCTTTTCATATTGTCATTTGATAAGGGACGTTCCGTTTTGAATTGTCCTCGGAGTTAGGATTTTTTGTTGGTTTTTTTCTCATATAAATGGGTTTTTATATCCATATCCAAATCTTACTTTGATAAACGAGAAATTGGTCATCATGGCTAGATCACACTACCATGTTGTTTTTTCTTAGGACTTTTTTTTCATATTACTACCAATGTAAACTCGCCTTTTCCATGCTTTTTTGTTTTGTTTTGTATTTCGTTTGTATATGTCATTCTCTGTACTTGGTCGCTTTAATTTATAGAATATAGTATTGTTGTTATTTATGCTGGCATGAAAATTGTCCAGGTTACTTTTGGTCTCTTGTTCTCCCCTCGTCAACTTTCAAACATATTTTTCAATAATATTTGCTAATTTGAAAATTCTTTGTTTGAATTAGATACTCATTGGGCATTTTCAAATATGTTTTAACCTCGAGCTTTATTACACTGCAGATGCCAGCCATAATACAATGATTTATGTTATTTGTATCATAGTTTCACATATTTGATCAGACATATATACATAGATAGATAAATAAATACATAAACACAAACAGAACTAAAATGACAAAATAATCAGTGTTATGTAGATGTATGAAACATGTATATACAAATATTTCTAAAGGAATCTATATGTATAAAAAAAATAACTAAATAAGTTGTTTTGGTCTAATGTAAAGATCAGAGTATAAATAAAAAAGATTTTAAAAAACATTACTAAACATCACACTGAGCTTTAGAAATAATCAATAAGAATAGATGAATAAACATATTTATAACAGTTCAACAAGAACAAAAGGTTTCAAAAATTACTAAGTACATGTACACTTATCTCGTAATGCGCATCTATAGCAGTTCAATTGGTATAGTTCGCAGACGATTGATTAATGTTGGCCCCGAATATCATTTTTAACTAAAGCCAATAATTGTTGAAATGCTGAACAGTTGAAATTAAATTGATATCGTAAATATGTTTAATGAAATCGTACTTAAATTTTTAGAAACTATATAAAGTTAGTTTTCTTAGGTTGATTTTGAGCTTTTGAAAGACCTGTTTGTAAATGACAATACCTATGCCCCATATATAAAAATATAAAGCTCAACTTTTCGGGAAAATTTAAAACATTTTGTCATGCTTCTATCTGTTAGATGTTGTTTTTTTAAAGGAAACAGTTAATGTGCCAGTTTGTAGAACATTGGTTATGTTACTCTTTGAATATTTTAAAAAAAAATCTAGCCTAAACTTTATATGATGTCGTAATTTAGATAAACAATTGACAGAAAATAATGAAACGTCACAGTTCAAATCTCAATTACCTCTTGATTACAAGGCTGAATTTATTTTTATACCGCTGTGTCAGACGTTCACCGACTGATACAGTATTATTTTGATCTTGCGGTGTTAGGAAACACTATTCATAAGGCAGGATATAAAGCGATAAAAACAATGTGGCTTTCGGACTTATGTTTTAATTTATCCCTTATATCTAACATGTTGATAAAATTTCACATTTTTGTTAAATTTGAATGGATAACTCCACAATCAAACTAGCAATTGTAAATTCTTTTATCAGTCATAAGATATACCAAATAATTACAAAATATACAATATATTATGTTCACCGTATTATTTCTCTTGGTGGATAAGTATAATATAACATATTAGTTTAATTTCTTATAAAATATCAATATCAAGTTATTTATCAAATTTTTTATTGCTGCCACATATTTATTGGAAACAGTAAAAGTCTGAAACACTTGGTTATTTATTCATTTTATTTATTTTTTTTTAGCAAAAGTAAGAACCGGATGGAATTTTAAAAAAATTATATTAGGGATTTTTATAGCTTACTGTCAACTATGGGGTTGGCTTCTTTATAAAGCTGTGAATGCAGCTATATCCCTATGGTTACTTCTTAATAAAGATTTCATTCCTAACTAATAATACGCGTTTATAAAATATTCGGTTAACTGAATTAGCATATGGTCTTTTCCAATAATTAGCGAAAGAATTATATATTTTATATGTATTATTAAAAACAATAGTTGACATAAATACTTCCGTGAATTTAATTTTATAAGTTTTTGCTGGCCTTTTGACAGGATTTTATTAAATTGTACGGATATTTCAATTTCAATGATTAACACGAATTCAAACTTGAATTGTTAGTACGAAAATAACCTTCAAATTATTAACAACACTTGAACTTGTGAGAGTAATTATATTATCCTGGTTGTTTGAAACATCATGTTTATCGATAATATATAATATATAAACCTACATACAGGACATATTTTAAGATACATGCATGAGGAAAAATTTCTATTTGCCTTACTTTTTAAGTTGTGTATATTTCTGCAGATAGACTTTTTTTTTGTATCTGTCCAACTGTTCAGCCTAAACTAAAGTCTGTTCCTACTTGGATTAGCATTTACCAAAACAATGTGTTCGATGGTTGTTTGGACTAAATAGTTCACCTCAACTGCTTATCAGATTGGTTTTTTTTTTTTGGAATTCCTAACATTGCAGGTGCGTATGACTTCGGTTGAACAAATGTTGTTTAGAAAACCGAGTTTTAATTTACGCTAGTCTACTCACGATAAAACATTTGGATTTCACCTGAACAGATGACACCATTTTCAACATCTTTTGTGCTATTATCATTCCAGTTTGAACCAAAAATGATAGTTTAACAAAACCAGTTTGACGAAAATATAATCAGGATAAAATACTTCCTAAATTTATAAGTGACAATACATCCTGCCGTAGATTTTACACCTATTTGTAGATGAAGAATATCACATGATGTAAGTAAACATCATATCATGCATAGCCATATGTGTAATCTATAAATGTTAGTTATTTAAGTATTTTGTATCCAACTCCACGTTTATTCGCTTGACATACTGTTGTTTTATACATTTTGATAAATATACATGTACAAAATAAAATTTCAAAAATACTGAACTCTGAGGAAAATTCAAAAAGAAAAGTTCCAAATAAAATGTCAAAATCAAAAGCTCAAACATGCACATCAAACTAATGGAAAACAACAATCATGAACCTGACTTCGAACAAGCATGCTCTCAATAATGACGACTTCAGTATGTATATTAATGAAATTTATCCTGTTGAACTTACTTTAAATAAAGCTAATACTAACAATGACCACTGCCCTTTTCTCGATCTTGATATCTATATCACTAATGGAAGGCTGAATACTAAAATTTATGATAAAAGGAATGATTTTTCATTTCCTATCGTTAATTATCCGTTTTTAGATGGTGACGTTCCCTTTTCACCATCTTACGGTGTTTATATATCTCAACTTGTACGATTCGCTCGTGTATGTAACAATGTTTTAGATTTTAACGAGAGAAATTTATGTATTACTGAAAAATTATTACACCAGGGTTTTCGATATCATAAACTAGTCAAAACATTTACTAAATTTTATCATCGGTATAAAGACATCATTCGTAAATATAGCTCAACATGCAGACTTCTAATACGTTCAGGTGTTTCACATCCAATTTTTTTATGGAAATATTCTTTATAAAGCACAAAGGTGTCAGTATTCATCTCAGAAACTTACAAAACCTTTGAATAGACTTATTAAGAAGGGATATAATTACGATACTGTTGTCAAGTCATTAAAGATTGCATATTTTGGCGTTAATATTGAGTCACTGATAAGGTCTTTGCATCGGAACTAAACACATTTATTCTAAAAACAGTTGTTGGCATGACACGGGTTATGTTCTTCTCGTATATATTATGATGGTATGATACTAAACCCCTAACGGAAGGATTGTGCCTGATGTTCATATGATGAAATCATAATCTTTTAGTCAGTTTAATTGAAGTCTGGAGCTGGCATGTCAGTTAACTGCTAGTAGTCTGTTGTTATTTATGTATTATTGTCATTTTGTTTATTTCCTTTGGTCATCAGACTCGGACTTCTCTTGATCTGAATTTTAAAGTGCGTATTGTTATGCGTTTACTTTTCTACATTGGTTAGATAGTATAGGGGGAGGGTTGAGATCTCACAAACATGTTTAACCCCGCCGCATTTTTGCGCCTGTCCCAAGTCAGGAGCCTCTGGCCTTTGTTAGTCTTGTATTATTTTAATTTTAGTTTCTTGTGTACAATTTGGAAATTAGTATGGCGTTCATTATCACTGGACTAGTATATATTTGTTAAGGGGCCAGCTGAAGGACGCCTCCGGGTGCGGGAATTTCTCGCTACATTGAAGACCTGTTGGTGACCCTCTGCTGCTGTTTTTTTATTTGGTCGGGTTGTTGTCTCTTTGACACATTCCCCATTTCCATTCTCAATTTTATCTTGTGTAGAAAATGGTGGATTAAACCTGTTTGTTAACCTAGCTTAACCTCTCACTTGTATGGCAGTTGCATCGAATTCCATTATTCTGACAATGATATGTGAACAAAACAAACAGACGAAATAGGTAAAAATGTGAAAAATAGGGGTACGACAGTCAACATTGTGTTATAGTCTAAATCACTATGAAAATACACAAATATGTTACAAAGAACATAACGTGTATATTTGAAAAACAGATACTAAGAATTTAATTAAAGTATGCAGATATTATGTGACGATCAATGGCTGTTGAAGTGTAATTCATTTGACAATCATCTTTCATTCATCATTTTTGTTTTAAATGTTTAATAAAAAATAAATCACTACTCATATCATACTATTACAAGTTAATATAAAAAAGAAGATGTGGTATGATTGCCAATGAGACAACTGTCCACAAGAGACCAAAATGACACAGACATTAACAACTATAGGTCACCGCACGGCCTTAAACAATGAGCAAAGCCCATACCGCATAGTCAGCTATAAAATGCTTAAGTTGGTGACGTGACTCATATCTGTAATAAGTTGTCCCTATAAGGAAATTTAATTTTATAAACCAATGTGTACTGGTGTTAGCGTGTCATTTCCAAAGACGATTTTTCTTATTTATCTATATTTTTAAATTGGATATATCTCGTTAATTGTTTTACTTATGCTATTGTGGATACTCAAATTCGTTGTGTTTCAAGCTTTAATTGAATAAGCATTTATCTTTAACTTGCATTTTCTGGTTCACTAGCCTTTCAGTACTGAGGTTCTTAGTTTGAACCCCACTCATTGCAGGTGAGTATGACTTTGGTCTCGTTGTAGGTATTGAAAATATAATAAGATTAAAAGATCATGACGTCTTACAGCAACACTAATTTATAATTGGTGCATGTCTACTCAAGACGAAACGTTTGAATCACTCAATAGATCAGTATCATTTTAATCTTTTTGGTGATAATATTATTCAAGATTAATCCGAAATAAAAATAAAGAGTAAAGGAAGTCAAAATATAAACTATCTGATAAATTATGAAAATTGTGATACAATTTAATCGTTTTAAGTTTCCATTCGATTATAATTTAGTACGATAAAACTTGTAAGGAGCTCATCCGGTTTATATAAAAACCATTACGACCGAGAGAAGCAAAAATACAAATACGATCATTTTTTGAAAACATGAATTTAAACTAAAATAATATTTACAAATTTTACAGTTTATTTTACATAATGAATAACACATGTTTTTGAATTCTCACATCAGAATTTCAGAATTATTTTTTTTAACAAAGATGTTACTCACATGGACAAGGTTAACCAAAGATAAAATTGTCTTTTCTTTTAGAAACGTAGTCATAAACTTCTCACGTTTTAACGTTTTTGTACATCCACGGCTTAGAATTGTTTTGATCTGAGCGCTGCTGGTGAGGGTGCATCAAGAAAAGTCATTAGCAATGTGACATTTTAAAATAAAGACATTCGCGTTACATCTCATATATATTATATACTGATATAACTATGTAGACATCAACTCGAACTTTGATTCAATCTTTTCATTTAAAAAACAAATAATCTGTTTTTTGTTTTGTCATGAATACTAGTAGCCAAAAGGAAATGAATGAGAAAAATATAGGTACAGAATTGTTAATAAAATTATTCCAAATTACATACAGATATTCTTCGTCTTCAGGCTACAAAAGGACAAAATGAACTCCAAAGTAATTGTTCTGAACTTTATGAATAACTTTACTGTAAAAATTATGACATGCTATCCCGTGTGTAATAAGTTATCAGTCGCTTTTTTCATACCAAATCATAAAACAAATGAAGAAAAGTAATGGTAATATTGCAGATCCTTGACTTAATAATTAACCAATACTCATAGATAACATTCAGTGAAATTTAAAACGTCACTACAGACACGGGCATATCAAAGAGCAGAAACATCCACATTCAAACCTCAAGTAAATATAAGTATAATGATACCAGCAGTTTGTTGTCCTTGGCGAAAAAAAGATCATGGTTTTATAATCTGTTATGTTATCATTTTAAGTTTTGATGAAGGCAATACTTGTACATTATAACGTTGTCATCTCTCTGAATGTTTGTTCTTATTTCTATTTTAGTTTTTATTGTTATCAATAATCCATTCTTCTTGTTTATATGATTGTTCACCAATGTGTGGCGAAATCAGACTAACACGGAATCCTTTGATATCTTTAATCCAATAACTAACAGTTATTAACAATATGTACAGTTAATATAAATACCACATTGGAATAATCCGTCTTTTTCTTTCTAGTTCAACTGATAATACCTTTATACTTCTGTTACTACTATTTTTACAATGATAATTATCCATAAAAACCCGTTACTTATATACTAAATTCATAAGAACATTATAAATCTAGAACAAACTATAATTAACTAGAGAAATGATAATCTATTTTAAGTAACAGGGTTAATTTCGGAATTTGCCAACACTTTCTTAACATAAATATACATAATTACTTTCACTATCCATCTAGAATATTCTAGTATGATTCATTTACTATAATTAAAATTACAATATAATATTATATAAACAATGTCAAATAAAAGTCCAATGTCTTATAATAGCGTACTATTCACAACAAATTTTACAAATTATCACTTTTACTTGCTATGTTTTATAATTGCAGTAAAAAGCACACGTATAATCATGGGAAACTGTGTGCAAGGTTTTATATCTTGTATGAAATTCAACTCAAAAGATCATCTTGATATTCAATTAATAAACATTGATAGCAAAACCTCTACGCTAGACCATTCTTTTAAAGAAATAAGTACTGACGATAGAAATAAGTCACAGAACACATACATGTCCAAAACTCAAAGAGTCGATAGCCAAAATGAAGGAGCAGTTTCAAATGATGATATGCGTGACTCGCCAAAACCAGAATCTGATATTGTTGGTGAAAAGAACACACAAATAGTAAGTTTAAATAAAAACTATGCAAAACTGCACTTCGCAGCTAACTCACTAAAAATCATCAACGGAAATATCAATCTAAATTAAACAACCATAATGTTTCTTATAAGATGTATTGATTACTTAAACGGTACATTTTTTTCTGTACCAGATGCGCATTTTGACAGTCAATGTCTCTTCAAAAATGCTCGAGGCCAAAACATTTGAAAAATCCAAGCGTATTATAAGGATAAAGAGGTATAAACCACAAAGGACGACAAAAAGTACAGCCAAAACCGGATAAGGAATCAGAGTTTTCTGTATGGTAGACATTTAAACAGTAAAACGCAATACAAAGAAGAAAATCCTAGAAATATGTATGAAGGAGGAAGGTTTTAAATTCATAATTGTAATATTATCACTGGAAAATTAAACTTTTAACTGAATACAGAACATTATCTGGACACCTCATATAAAAAACTGATCTATAGCCATTTAGAGTAGTTCAGTAATCTTTTACAACTATTTACAAAGGTACTTTCCGAACTATTCAGATACTTCGCTTGTAGTCGATTAAAATCTGTTAATTATATTTTCAGAATCTTGAAAGCTTTCATTTATCTGTATCCAACAAAACAGACATTTATGAATTGTCTTAAAAGATACTGATGATTATTGAGGTGACCGCACATCAAAATAACATTTAGGACGAGACTGTGTTGATACGATTCTAATATTATTTGTGCTTTTTCTAGATCGACATGTTCATCTAAGTAGTTTACAAATTAACAGTATGCACACTTGTCACCTTAGAAGGACACATTTATCTGACTAAAAGCAGACTAGTTTTTGATCCTGGTCTTGAAAACACAGAAATCGAATAAATAACCCCTATCACTCGAAGCTTTCATTATTCTGGGAGACCACGTAGGCAAAAAATCGGAAAGGACGCATTTATTTTTCTTAATTGAAGCAAAATGAAATTTGACTAAAATGAAAACAGGAAATTCCCTCAAACATATTAATGTTGCTACCAATTACGATATCTTGCATGTACATTAATTGATTAGACAAACAGACATACGCCATCTCTTTTAACAATAAAAGTTTTCAAAAAGATGACGAAAAGAAAATTTTTCAATCTGGAGTCTAGTCAAAACCATTATCCTTATTATAGAAGGCTTTTTAATCGTTTATTTTTTATTAAACTAGCTAGTGAAAAGGAAATATGAGTGATTGAAAAATATATATATTAAAATTTGTAGACCGAAGTCGGCACCAACTTGATTCAAACTGTCAACCAGTACATAAAAGTTGAGATACACAATCCATCAGCAAATGCCCTCATTATAGGAAACGACAATAAAGTCAATGTTACCAAGAAGGAAACAGACAGACAACCACTAGTTGACGATATCAAAGTGGGAAATAAGGACAACAAATATATCGGGGAAACCATGAATGAAATTTTATTAGGGCATGAAATTGTAAGTTTTCCCATGCTTAAGACGTTTCATTATGTATAAATAAAGGCAACAGTAGTATACCGCTGTTCAAAATTCATAAATCTATGGACAAAAAACAAAATCGGGGTAACAAACTAAAACTGAGGGAAACGCATTAAATATTAGAGGAGAACAACGACACAACATTAAAATGTAACACACACATTTGTTTAATCTAAAACAAAAACAAATTGATATATGTATGAATAAAACACAAAAACATGAATGAACAAACGGTTTACAGATATCGTTTCCATTTTTTCTCGGTATAATCGCTATTATTAAGAATAAAGTGAAAAAAGTTCGAATCGCAGAGTTAACTTTTAACCTGTAAGCGATATTATTAATTCCCTTCAGATCCTACATGTGTTTTGCTCTAGGTATATGAAAAATCAAGATAAACAGGCCTTTTTGTCAAGTTTCTCGTTGAGATATTACAATAATTGGATAAATTTTGGTTTAAATAATGTCGACATATTGTTTGGTAGTTTGTGAGCAAAAAAAAAAGAACAAACTGTAAATAAAGACAGTAGTAGTATACCGCTGTTTATATAGACAATAACTGTTTAGTGTCTTTAAATATTAGCTGTATTTGTACGAGGCTAGGAAACAAGGTGTATGCGAGCTTTTAGCGAGCTACTACACCTGTTTCGAGCCGAGTACAAATACAGCTGATGTTTAAAGACACTAAACAGTTATTTTCTTTATCCTGCAATTAATTCTGTATATTGTTTGTGTTTTAAAAGACACAAAAACTAACATAATATTTAGTATTTATTTTCGATTTGTAATCCCTTGAGGCCCGCGTAGTAATATCAAAATCACACATTACGCTGAAGACGGGCTCGCAAAAAAAGAATCTCGAATGGTCAATAATAATACATCGCTCAAGGTGAATAATTATCTATTTTAACATAACAACTAATTTCAACAGTAAAAACAAATAACAAAACATTGTCAAATTTGAAACAGAAGTGTACGAGTTGTCCTACGCTTCAGACTTGAAATTCAATAAACATGCATGCTGAAATTGACATGGTTGATTTTGTAACACAATCATACACATTCAAGTTTTGAAATCGACAATTGTCATCGTCATTGGAATGCAACTGGAATACACATTCTGAGGTCACACAGGTTCAAACAATACTCAGTCCGGCAGTGGGCGGAGCTTTAAAGCGATATATGTATAGTATACAGATACAGCATAGCGATATCTGTAGGGCTGTATCTGTATAGTAGGACACCCAATTGCAGGATAAAAGTAATAAATCGATGAGAGAAAAGAAATCTGGGTTGAAAACTTAAAAAGAGGAAAACAACGAAACAATAAAAACAATGAAGTGCAACAACTAAAAACGCCTAAATACACATAAATGGACTATTTGATAAAAGTTGCCACATTCTTGACTTGGTACAGGACATTTTAAGAAAAAAAAATGTTGTTATAAGAGATACTGTGATATGTATTGAATAAGTTATCATAATGAAAAATACTAAAATTTCATTATTTACTTAGCCCACTAACCTACTGGTGTTAAGTTGTGAAAAATGAAGATGTTTCTTTCGTTTAAAGATGTCACCCCTTGATTGCGACGCCAGATAGACTGTAAAAAAATCGTTCTTTCTTTCATTCTTTTAATATATATGTTTATTTTTTTTTAAAACGTTGATTTTATCTTTATTATACGAAACATTTAGAAATGGAGATAAATTCTGCATGCACAACAAAAAAATGAACCTTTAATGTTTTACAGGACAAAACAAGAGACGAATTCAAATCTAGAGTTGGAGGGAACGTTACAGAAACCATATGCAAAGGTTTGTAAAAATTGAATGAATGTGTTTCCATTTTTCATTAAAAAACTCATAATGCATATTTAAACATGAATATCAATAATGTGGTCATTTTTATAAATTTCCTGTTCACAAAACTTGGAATTTTTCGAAACACTAAAGATTTTCTTATCCCAGGCATAGATTACCTTAGCCGTATTTGGCACAACTTTTTAGAACTTAGGATCTTCAATGCTCTTCAACTTTGTACTAGTTTGGCTTTAAAAATATTTTGATATGAGCGTCACTGATGAGTCTTATGAAGACGAAACGCGCGTCTGGCGTACTAAATTATAATCCTGGTACCTTTGATAACTATTTACACCACTGGGTCGATGCCACTGCTGGTGGACGTTTCGTCCCCGAGGGTATCACCAGCCCAGTAGTCATCACTTCGGTGGTGACATGAATCTCAATAATGTTGTCATTTTTATAAACCTGTTCACAAAACTTTGAATTTTTCGAAAAACTAAGGATTTTCTTATCCCATGCATAGATTACCTTAGCCGTTTTTGGCACAACTTTTTGGAATTTAGGATCTACAATGCTCTTCAACTTTGTACTAGTTTGGCTTTAAAAATATTTTGATAAGAGCGTCACTGATGAGTCTGATGAAGACGAAACGCGCGTCTGGCGTACTAAATTTTAATCCTGGTACCTTTGATGACTATAAACATAAACACGTATTGCATTAGAAAAAGATGGAGTTTAGAAAAAAATACCAATAAGATGAATCATGGTTGTGGCTTTCCTATTATAGACTAAAATGGTCATATTTACTTTGAAAATAAAAAGTGCACGCAACTGATAGAAAAACGAAATTTGCAGTAAACAACCGTTGTCACAGAAGAAACGGACTTAAGTAAACATCGTGATCTCTTAATCATAATTACAGCAACGTTCTTACATTTGAAAACTGGGAAATTCAAGTAAACAAACGAAATATGTCAACACGGTGTTAACGTGCGTTTAGTTCCTGCTATGCTTGTTTGCAATCGATAGTAACTGTTCTCTTGTTTGCTAACAAAAGCATTCCTCAAGATTTGGCGGTCAAATATCTTGTCCAATTTATGTCTCTACTTTCACATTATCGAACCTAACCAAGGAAAATGTAAACTGTAAAAAAAATTAACTAAAACTCGGCCAATCTGTTTTATCGAAAGACCCGATTTCCATTTTAACAATACATGAGTACATAAACTTCATTTTAGGTAAACCATCAACCTGTTAAATATAGACTAAATCCTGCTAATGGCACTTTTAATCTTTTGATAGAAAAAAACATTTTTGTGTTTTACTTGTTTATTGTTGTTCTACGTCAACGTGTTTTCGTATGTATTTTTAAGGTAGTCTGTGTTACCAAGCTTGAAGATTTAAGGTTCACAAGCCTAGTAGTCAGCACCTTTATGTTGACATTATATATCATTGTTAGGTTCATTTTTCGGTAAAGTTATTGGTTAATTATTAGAAGGACTTAAATTTATTAGTTCAACGCATCGTTTGTTTCGGAGTTTTACTGTAGCATCAATTTTGCTAAACATGTATATGTTAGTGTAAAGGGGCCAACTGAAGTACGCTTTCGTGTGCAGGATTTTCTCATCGTGTTGACGATCCATTGGTGGTTCTTTTTCTGCTAAAATAGATGGATTTTCTTTTTGTATTCTTTATTCTGTTTGCCTAAATGGGTAAGGCTCTTGTGTTTGAAAAAGAGGGGCGCCAAATACCAGAGGGACATTGAAACTCATAGATCAACATTTACTCAGTATATTTCATGACGCCGGGGCGGTTTTCTTTTGCTTGACCTTTATTTTGAAAACTAAAAGTCAGATATTTCAAGCCAAGGTTGTGTAAGTACAGAAAAAAGAGGAGCTATAGATTAACAGTTCAGATTTATGAGTGTGTCTTGTACTGATAGTGTATTGTTTTTTTCACAGGTTCTGAAATGCGTTGGAGATCAAGATCAGTTTCGATTCTTCGGCAAAAGCCTTTTCGAGATTTTTCCAAAGAACCTTCATTCACAGTCGATCCCAGAACTATGCTACGGAACTTCCAATGGAATCAGTATGCAATGATTCAAGAAACCTTATTACGCACAGTTTCATGTGAAATTATGAAATGCGAATCCCCTGAAACACTTTCTTTAAAGATTAAAGAAATTAATGCTGAATTGCAAACTATTGTTGACAAATATAACGAGAAATTAAGGAAATCGGTTTTAAAAACAGGACATGCAAATGAACGTATAATATCAGGTCTAAATGAGAAAAGCAAAATCGTATTAAATAATGCAAACGATAAACTATTACAATTAAAGAAAGAGCGCATTCAAGATTTTCATATTATCCCGTGGAGTACAACTCATGAAATAGGAACAGCATCTGAGAGAGACAAAATGACAAGTTATGCAAAGGATTTCAAATGTTTAATTTCAAAAAAGGTTTGCTGGCATGTATCAACTTTGATGCCTTTTAAAATACAACAATTTATTATTACATTCACGTTTGATTGCCAGAAATCATTTGTATTGAAACAGATGATGATTGAGTTTGATTCTACTGACGTCAGCAATATTATAAAATTTATTTTTGATCCCAATGAATTTGCCAAAAAATGGCTTGTATCATTTACAGACCAGAAAATTTTTGTTAAGAAAAGTCCGAATAAGCTGCATGTGTACGCAAAGATTGCTAAAATGGAAGTCGAAAAGATTTTTGATGAACTTAAGTTGGCAATAATAATAACATCAACAAAACATAGAAAAGGTGAAATAAATGATTTATCTGACTGGGCAAAATGTTTTTTGCAAAATTTAAAATCGCTGCCTCTTTCGTCGAAAGATCTTGGTGAATTTCAGTCCCTTAGAAATGACTTCGTGAAAGAATTCATTGACATTGTAGCTTCAAATTTAGAGAGCATGAATAGCGAAATCATTGCAAATTTCAAAAACACTACCACTAATGACGTTAAATGGAGAGTGGACCCATATAATTATATAATAGAATGTCTTTGGGGTTGTACTGAATGTTGTCCATTTTGTCACGAACCATGTCAGTATAGTGATATAGAACATATTACACATGAAAATAAACATAAATGTATCCAACATAGACCTCTGGTTGCTTACGGATCTATAAAGGACGATAGTAATACTATCATGTTGGAAAATTGCAATAGCCTAATCAGATCACCGCATAGATCTTTTAAACTAATAAATGAAGACAATCCTCCGAAATGTTCGAATAATGACCAGCCCTTAATTAATTGGGAAATCCTTCCTGCCGTAGTTGCTGGTGAATTTAAGTATTGGAAATGGCTCATATGCAACAGGAAGGATGAACTACGGCAGTTCTTTCGGACTTCTGCAAATATTATTCCTAAAGAATGGAATTCAATTACCGAGGAAGATGCTATTCGTAGTTTAGATGAGATTTACATATGTAGTTGA
This sequence comes from Mytilus galloprovincialis, assembly GCF_965363235.1. NCBI lineage: Eukaryota > Metazoa > Mollusca > Bivalvia > Mytilida > Mytilidae > Mytilus > Mytilus galloprovincialis. The sequence goes on from NC_134845.1 coordinate 60,430,688, forward strand.
CATGTTATCTTCAATTTTGGTTGAAAACAATTCGAATGTAAAATAAATAGATTAAAATTTTTTAAAACCTCCTAGTATCAGAAATTGTTGGGAATATTCAGTCGCAGATGTATGGTTAATCGAATTTAATTTAAAGATTTTACGTAGCCTATTATTGGACATAAGAGTTGTTATGTGTTTGATTTTGCCATTTGATAAGGAACTTTCCTTTTTGAATTGAGTTCAGTATTTTTGTGATTTTACTTTTACAAATATCATATGCAACGCACCTTTTTCATTTATCTATTTTTATGCCCCACCTACAATAGTAGAGGTGCATTATGATTTCTAGTCTGTGCGTCGGTGCGTCTGTTCGTCCGTCCGTCCGTCCGTTCGTCCGTTCGTTCGTTCGTCTGTCCTGCTTCAGGTTAAAGTTTTTGGTCGAGGTAGTTTTTGATGAAGTTGAAGTCCAATCAACCTGAAACTTAGTATACATGTTCCTTATGATTTGATCTTTCTAATTTTAATGCCAAATTAGAGTTCTGAACCCAATTTTACGGTCAACTTAACATAGAAAATGATAGTGCGAGTGGGGCATCTGTGTAGTGGTGACACATTGTTGTTTAAATAGCAATTGCATACATGATATAAATAAAATGTCCTTTCAATTTCCCATGAGATAATTATTATAATTCTGATTGTTATTTCAACGTATGGATGACATCTTATTAACTTCTGTGTTTCAATTAAGTATAATTTTCAATCCTTCAAGAATTTCCCTACTGTACTAACTAGCGAGTCCTTCAAATAATTATTTTCCAATAATAAAGCTTATTACAGATTGTGATGTTAAATGTTCTATAGGTATTACAACAGTGAATCAGTGGATGAAGAAACAGAGAAAAAGTGTGTAGATAGCTTTATAGAAACAGCTGTGAGATTTCGCGGTTTTCAGATCGATGTTTCTCTGTCCTATATTTTCTCCCATTTATTTGTGTTGTAGTCCTGTCATGTAATGCTGTCATTTTAATGTTATATTTAACATTGCTATTAAAGCGGGAGGTTTGGCATGCCACAAAACCAGGGTCAACCCACCATTTTTTTTCTTAAAATGTCCTGTACCAAGTCAGGAAAATACCTATTGTTATATTACAGTTCGTTTCTGTGTGTGTTTCATTTTAATGTCGTGTTTCTGTTGTGGCGTAGTTCTCTTATATTTGATGCGTGTCCCTCAGTTTTAGTTTGTGACCCGGATTTTTTTTTCAATCGATTTATGAATTTCGAACAGCTGTATACTACTGTTGCCTTTATTTGTCATTTAAATAGTAGTGCTTACGTTATAGGACCATGACATATATATATATTTATGTGTTTATATATATATTTCACATTAATTTTAAACCATATAAAAATTTGCATGGTAATACTATTTCCTAATAAATCATTTAATTTAATTTCGATGTATACCAAATGTATGTATAAGCAAGGAGTTAAAACCTCTCACTGAAAATTGATTTTGATTGATTTCAAAATTTGTTTTGTTTAATTAAATGTATAAACAAATCAGAGTATTTGCATTTATCAAACAAAACTCGGTAACAATGTTAACAATAGAATATAAGACTCTCTATAACCTGTGTTTAATTTTACGTTTTTTGACACTTATAAGTTGTTATTACATCATTTAGAAACTTAAAAGTTAGTACTAACAATGTTATCTTCATCATATAATGCATTATTTACATATTACTATAGGGGACAATCTACCATTTATCTGCACCTATTTTTACAGTTTTAAAAAAAGCGCACAGGCTGAAACGTCTCGCCTTCTTTTCAAATCATTCATAATAAGTTGATAATCCTAAATATAAAGCTTTATTACAACTGGCACATCAACATTTATATTATGAATTATTTGAACAAAAACAACGTCCATTGATACTGAATGATATGTAATCGCACCCATCTATTTGTGTACCTCATTTACACATTCATATTGTCTAATCTTATCTGAGCCATGCACTCTGTTACTTAACCTGTCCTTCAAATAATCAGCAAATAAAGATCAATGAAAAAATATTATTCTTCAATTGGATTTTTAATTGTTCTCATGTAAATTAAAATGGAAAAGGTGGCATGGTGTCAATAGCTTTTTTGTCTCTCTGTGGTAAAATTCCACAAAAGTAGAATAATAAATGTTATATTGTTTTGCTTTATGCTGCTATTAAAGCAGCTTTTAAATTTCGTGGGAAGAAACAAAAAAGGTAAATACATTTCAATAAAAAAAACGAAAAAAAACACGCAGCCGGTCATTCAAGGCATTTTTTTATATGTTATCATTTGCATATCTGTGCATCAGTCCAAATATAACATGTATAAGGTATCAGATAGCCAGAATCAATCACTAACTATGTTCTGTACTGAAACAAACGTGCCTATGCCATCTTTTATGCATAATTTCATATATATCATGAGTTAAAAGCATTGATTGCTAAAGCTGATGTCAAAAGTGATTTGGATTCCGATTAGGAAGAACAGGACATTTTAATTTCACTAAATATCTAGACATAAAACTTGAATGAACTTGAACAGACTTTGGTTTCTAATGAAGAACTTGCAGCTTTCACAGTGCAAGAGGGTCTTCAGTATGTTTTTGGCATGTATCAAAAGATAGATATGAACAATGCGTATAGCCCAAAACGTAGTTTAAATCGATATACATGCATCATCCTACACTATATTTCTAGAAATATTCCCTGTTAGGGTATTTATAATCTTATAGTGGTCTGAACTTGAGAATTCTAGAGCTGGAGCTTATCTTGTCTTACATTTCACTAGAAGCCTAATTTTGTTGAAATTCAGTTTAAATATAGCTTATTTATCTTGTAAGAATATACCGTATCTTTGGCCACAAATATTCCATTTGCCAATTACCGATTTGAATCTATTATTACACACTTTTTGAACAAATTACTTCCCTTTGTCAATCGTAGAGTGGTTCCATACCGGATAAGATTCCCTTTTGCCAATGCAAAGCATGATGAATTGAAAGTGATGTTTCGGCGGTATAACTAATTTTTCATGAAAAATAATTTCTTGTGTCAAATTTATTTAGCTAAAACACAAATTAATGTAATTAAAAGATTTAAAACCCTTATAGATTGCTCACATTACGCACAAGTAAATTTGCTTTGTTTGTTAGCTCTCCATTGTAAATAAAAAATAATGTCCGTCATAAGGGAGACAACCAAATTAGGGATCTCTAATTACAGGGTCAATTACGGGAAATGGCAAATAGCCTATTGATGATATATAAGAAATATTACTTTTTCTCATAAGGCATTAGGAAGTAGTGCAACATTTCATTTTGGTTTTCGCGGAATGAATGACGAAGCTTTTTTAAAGTAGATAAGGCGGTGTCAGGTAAAATTAAACCTATCATAGAGGTTATTCAACTTACTTCTTCATTCATAAATTCACACACACAATGTGTTACACATTTTTCCATCATCATAACATTGAGGAAATACATGTCCTTAGTATTTGAACTCCCTTTAGGTTCAGTAATTGTGCAGTTCTTATTGAATGTTTTCATGGATCATCGCTTCCGGGATGTGGTTTATGTAAATAATTAAAACAAAAAGTATGCATTTCTTATTCATTCATCTGTAACACAAAGATCATGTTTTAACTGATATTAAAATTTCGTGGGAAGTATTTTTAATACAAGTCATACAAGTGAGAGGTTTAGCTAGCTATAAAACCAGGTTCAATCTACCATTTTCTACATAAGAAAATGCCTGTACCGAGTCAGGACTATGACAGTTGTTATCCATTCGTTTGATGTGTTTGAGCTTTTGATTTTGCCATTTCATTATAAATTATATCTAGAAGTTGACTATGAGGGTCGGTTGAAAATAAAACTTTACGACAAAAGAGATGATTTCAGCTTCCCAATTGTGAATTTTCATTTTTAAACCAAGAGTTCCAAATGGTGAAGTTGAAATCATCACTTTGTAAATTTTACGGACGCCATCACGAGTTGGTTGACCGTTATGGAATATCCGTTTCACAGATGATATCGGAAATGTTCCTTATGTCGTAACTACAATCCCGTTCCCTTTTCACGAATGTGACCTACCGAAGTAGACTATTTAACCCTATTTGTGACATTTTTACCTATTGTTTTTGTTTGTTTTGTTCACACATCGTTGTCAATATAATGGAATTTGGTGCGACTGTCATACAAGTGAGAGGTTTAGCTAGCTTTAAAACTAGGTTCAATCCACCATTTTCTACATAAGAAAATGCCTGTACCAAGTCAGGAATATGACAGTTGTTATCCATTCGTTTGATGTGTTTGAACTTTTGATTTTGCCATTTGATTTGTGACTTTCCTTTTTAAATTTTCCTCGGAGTTCAGTATTGTTGTGTTTTTACTTTTTATTGACCATGCATTTCAAATTTATTTAACTTCAATCTTATATGTATCGTAAATTTTGTTGAGTTGAATTGCCGCTTTGAACTTAACCGTAATGAAATTTCTTGAACCAGGTCTCAGTCAATCGTTTAATATAGCAACTATTTCTTCTTTTACATACCATTATTGTGATACATATTGAGTAATTTGAATAGAAGTAAGCAAAGTTATGTAACAAAGCAAAGTGTATATCGACTTGATACACAAAAATGCACATATCCGTCTAATATGATGTATGTTATAAAAGAAACAGTAAAAAAAAAATTTATGCACCAGATACACATTTCAACAATTAATGTTTCCACAGTGATGTATTATTTCAAATTCATCACCTATAGCTAAAATCAGACCTTTGAATGATGGATCGGAGATACATTTCTTTACTTAAAAATTATTTCCAAAAACTGTCTAACATCAGATTTCAATATAAGAATATCAAGTGTAAGTACCTAAGTAACATCCGTTTTTTATGTGAGTACCTGGCTAATTGTGTACATTTACAGGTCGTTCAACTTATATATTTTTCTTCCGTTTATTAACAGGTCGCTCACCCTATATGTAAATTCATCATTTTTTTACCAGTGAGGAAAATTTGATAAAGATCATATCTTAATAAGCAGAGAAATAATGGACAGGAAATAGTCTAAAGGATGTTTGCTCCTCTATTTTTGGAATTTTTACCAGATTTTCGGAATCCTCTGGTTTTATCCATGTATTGCCAATAAAAATATTTGCCCACTAACCCCTACTTTTCTTTTCATAATTTTGTTCCATGAAGTTCAAAAGGCCATATTTCAAAATCTTATTAAATCCTTGTTATTTTTCATAGTTTTTGAAACCAAAAAGGTGCCAATGTTAAATGTATCAAAAATCTAGAGAGAACTACTTCCCGCCAAATTTTCTTTGGCTTATATCTTGAAAACAAGCACATGGACCCTCCATTTTTTTCTCCTTTTATTGTTTCTATATATATACTATCAATTCATAATGGTCTTTTAAAAAGCTTGTAATTTTTAAACAGAGTAGCGAACATCCTTAAGAAATAAACTTATACCGCTTTTTAACAATGCCGAATTTGATTTTATCTTTATTTGTCAAACATGTACCTCCTTTAACAGTGTAGTGATGATATCGAAAGGTTAGGAACGACTTATCTTAGGTAGCAAAGGTAAGTATATGAAAAGTTAACACCTATTCATAATTAAAGTATCAATCAGAATGATGATGGAATATTATATTAATACCTTGCATTCATTTATTTATCTGAATATTCTAAAATAAGTTCTATTTTTGGCAAAATTTACAGGAAAAAAAAGACATTATCTGATTTGACTTTAAACACTGATTTAAGGGAGTTCGCTTCTCAGTTTCAAAGTAATTAACTTTTCAAAACACTAGTTTATATTAATAGGGGATTAATAAAGGAATACAAAGAGCGAAAAAAATATATAGGTCACCGTGCTCATTTTCGGTATATAAGCCATTGAAATTTTGGCGGGAAAATGTTCTCTCTTGACTTTTCATAGCTTTATCATTGACAAGTTAAAGTCATCAAAAACTATTAAAAAGTAATTAAAATTTTAAAAGACTTTAACAGACAGCTTATCATTATACATGTAAAAGAATTATAAAAAGAAAAATGGGGGTCACCGGGCAAAATTTGTTAATGCATTCAAATGGATAAAACCAGAGGATTCCGAAAATCAGACCAAAATTACGAATCATGACAAGCCAGCTTCCTTAAGATTTACATTGCACCCAAAATATCATAAAATATCTGATTTTCTAGTTGTAGGAAAGAGAAACACTATTTATTTCATTTTTTGACACACTGAAATTGTCAAAATTGATTTAAGTCTCGCTACACTAGGGGATATTTCTTTTTCTTTTATTAAGTTGCACCCATTTTATTATCCAGGATCCACCCCTAATGGTAGAAGTACTTTTGAAGTATCTGAGGTATTTTACGCACACATTAGCTGTGATTAAGTTGGGAGTTGATTAAAGACTGTCATACACAACCATTGGTAAGAATAACGATCTTGATTGTTTTTTAACATTTAATTATTTAGTGATTGTGGTTGGTATTGGTGACATGGTTTAAGTTCATTGATCTTATCAATTTCCAAAACAGTTTTATGGTTTCGCTTTTATTATAATATTATTGGTTTTTTTAGTAAGTAGGACCTCATTTAACAAGTGGAATGACATTACAGTTGGTGCATCAAAAACGTACAGAAAAACTAAATTTATAAAGTGATGTAAGCTGAACAACAATGCACATATTTTTAAACCATAATCATAGGATAAGCTCTTTTATTGCGGTTATTTGTCCCACGATGAGAATGAACTATATTGTTGTGCATTTGATGCTTCATAGCATGCTGTTATTTTAAGAAACAGGTGCACATGAATGTTGAAAATTGAAATACTTACCCTTTTCTACCTCAGGAACATATTACCTTAGCTATGATTGGCAAAACTTTTCAGAAATTTTGGTCATCAATGCTCTTTAACTTCGTTCTTTTTTTGACGGTGTTTACTTTTTTTATTCGAGGATCACTGATGAGTCTTTTGAAGACAAAAGCACGCATGGCGCAAATACAAACTTCCAATCCTGGTATCTATAAAAAAAAATTGTTGTCACTAAGACAGTCTGCATATACAATGAATTTCAGGCAACAAGTAGTAAAAACTTACAAACGATGTCAAGGTTATAATGTGATGCGCCATATGTGCGTTCCGTCTCTATCTGTCCATAAAGAGTTATAATTGGGCTCGAATAACCGTGTAAGTTATATGAAGTACGAAGTTGAAGACCGTTATCTTTGCAACATTGTAAGAGGCACAGCCCTAAGATATTACGTCTTCTCTTTCAATTCGTTTGCAAGCCAGAGTTGTTCCACATTATCAATCGGAGAGGCACGTTTGAAACATAAACAATTTAAATTAATTTACTAAAACAGTTACTAACAGTACAATATATCCTTGTTTTCGTTCGTTCGTTCAAATTTTCTAAAAGTATCTCCTCAAAACTGTTATCCCATTCAAATAATCAACAAATAAAGATCAATGATAAAACAATATTCTTCAATTGGATTTTTTATTTTTCTCATGTGAATTAAAATGGAATAGGTGTCAATAGCTTTTTTGTCTCCCACTGGTAAAATTACACAAAATTAGAATAACAAATATTATATTGTTTTGCTTTATGCTGCTGTTAAAGTTGTTTTAAAATTTAGTTGGAAGGAACTTAAAAAGAAACAAAAAAGGTATATACATTTTAATGAACACCTGAAAAAGACATGTAGACGGTCATTCAAGGCATTTTTTCTATACGATCATATGCATATCTGTGCATCAGTAGGCCAAAATCAATCAATTACTATGTTCTGTAATAAACAAACGTGCCTTTGCCATCTTTTATGCATAATTTCAAATAAATATCATGATTTCAAAGGCATTGATTGCTAAAAGCTGATGTCAAAAGTGATTTGGATTCCGATCAGGAAAAACAGGACATTTTAGTTTTACGAAATATCTATTTTATTAACTTAACTTTAATCAGACATACTTTGGTTTCTAATGAATGACTTGAAGCTTTCATCTAGAAATTGACAATGAGGGTCGGTTGAAAACAAAACTTTACGACAAAAGAGATGATTTCAGCTTTCCAATTGTGAACTTTCCATTTCTAAGTAGCAACATTCCAGCAGCACCTGCATACGGGGTATATATCTCCCAATTGATACGATATTCCCGTGCTTGCATTTCCTATCATGATTTTCTTGATAGAGGGTTTCTGCTCACAAGGAAGCTATTAAACCAAGAGTTCCAAATGGTGAAGTTGAAATCATCCCTTCGTATATTTTACGGACGCCATCACGAGTTGGTTGACCGTTATGGAATAACCGTTTCACAAATGATATCGGATATGTTCCTTACGTCGTTACTACAATTCCCTTCCCTTTCATGAATGTGACCTACCGAATTAGACTATTTACCGGATTAAAATTTTGTAATCACATAAGCAACACGACGGGTGCCACATGTGGAGCAGGATCTGCTTACCCTTCCGGAGCACCTGAGATCACCCCTAGTTTTTGGTGGGGTTCGTGTTGTTTATTCTTTAGTTTTCTATGTTGTATCATGTTTACTATTGTTTTTCTGTTTGTCTTTTTCATTTTTAGCCATGGCGTTGTCAGTTTGTTTTAGATTTATGAGTTTGACTGTCCCTTTGGTATCTTTCGTCCCTCTTTTTTCACAATGCAAGAGGGTCTTCAGTAGGTTTGATATGTATCAGAAGATAGATATGATCAATGCGTATGGGACACAATATAGCTTAAAGCGCTTTACATGCATTATTCTACACAACATTTCTAGAAATATTTCCTGTTAGGGTATTCTAAATCTTATAGTGGTCGGAACTTGAGAATTCTAGAGCTGGAGTTACTCTTGTATTATATTTCAGTAGAAGCCTAATTTTGTTTAAATTCAGTTTAATTATAGCTTATTTATTTTGAAAGAATATACCGCATCTTTGGCCTTAAATTAATGATATATAAGAGATATAGCTTAATTTTTGCTCATAAGGCACTAGCTTTCGATGAATATACTAAGAATTGAGTAATATCTCAAATTCTTTAAAGTTTACACATAAAAAGAAACAGAAAGACAACAAGACCCGACAACTTTATCATCATGACGACAAACAACATATGCTCGCCCTAATATTTAATTATGGATCTTTGTTATTTCAGTCCTTTGAGAGAGGTCATTCAACTTGTATCCTCATCAATAGATACATAGGTACATTGTGTGACTCTTTTTTGTCGCGTCATGTATATTAAGAAGTAGTACTACAATTCTTTTTGATTTTCGCAGAATGAATGACGAAGCTTTTAAAAAGTAAGTTAAGGCGGTCGTCGGGTGTATTTAAACTTATCATCGAGGTCATTCAACTTACTTCTACATTCATAAATTCACACACACAATTGTGAATGTTATACATTTTTGCATTATCATAACATTGATGAAATACATGTCCTTAGTATTTGAACTCCCTTAAGGTTCAGTAATTGTGCAGTTCTTGTTGAAGGTTTTCATGGATCATCGCTTCCGGAATGTGGTTTATGTAAATAATTAAAACAAAAAGTATGCATTTCTTATTCATTCATCTGTAATACAAAGATCATGTTTTAACTGATATTGACCATGCATTTCAATATATTTAACTTCAATCTTATATGTATCGTAAATTTTGTTTAGTTGAATTGCCGCTTTGAACTTAACCGTAATGAAATTTCTTGAACCAGGTTTCAGTCAATCGTTTAGTATAGCAACTATTTCTTCTTTTACATACCATTATTGTGATACATATTAAGTAATTTAAATAAAAGTAAACAAAATAATGTAACAATGCAATGTGTATATCGACTTTATACACAAAGATACACATATCCGTCTAATATGATGTATGTTATGTAAGAAACAGTAAAAATACATATTTTATGCACCAGATACACATTTCGACAATTAATGTTTCCACAGTGATGTATTATTTCAAAGTCATAACCTATAGCTAAAATCAGACCTTTGAATGATGGAGATACATTTCTTTATCTAAAAATTATTTCCAAAAACTGTCTAACATCAGATTTCAATATAAGAATATCAAGTGCAAGTACCTAAGTAACATCCGTTTTTTATGTGAGTACCTGGATATTGTGTACATTTACAGGTCGTTCAACTTATATATGTTTCTTCCGTCAATTTAAAGGTCGTTCACCTTATATGTAAATTTATAAAACAAAAATTACCAGTGACGAAAATGTAATAAAGATCATATCATAATTACCAGAGAAATAACTGACTAGAAATCGACTAAAGATATAAACGTATACCGCTTTTTAACAATGCCGAATTTGATTTTATCTTTATTTGTCAAACATGTACCTCCCTTTAACAGTGTTGTGATGATATCGAAAGGTTAGGAACAACTTATCTTAGGTAGCAAAGGTAAGTATATAAAAAGTTAACACCTATTGATAATTAAATTATCATTCAGAATGATAATGGAATGTTATATTAATACTATGCATAACGTCATAATGATAAAATAAATTAAGATGTTTTTAAATTATCTACACGCCTACGCAACCTTTAGTTACCCATCTTTACCATCATTTGTCATATACATAATTATGTTAATTTCGTTAATTATTGCAATAAACTTAACATAAAGAAAATAATTGAGCAACTGTCGCATAGACATGATAGTATAGTAAATGTACACATTTTGGGTCTCAGCAGATATTTAAACGTTAAGATGTAGGATGAATATAAAGCATATCGAGCAGAGAGGTCACTTTAATAGAAACAGATTTTAGAAAGGAAATCAAAGTATTAAGAATTATAATTACATACTTCATAAAGAAATGCATTGATAATGTTATACTACAATAAACCGTTTTGGTGCTAATAAGTTTATGCACGGTGAATTCTTATAACATTTAAAAAACAAAAATCATTTATGTAGTTTCACATTCCATCAAGAGCCTATCATTTGATAAACAACAAATAATATAAGAGTCATCAACGATACAAATGTACCAGACTTTTAATGTTGTACACCAGGCGTAACTCACTAACATTCACACGAAATACATAGGGAGAGGGGACCTCTAATTAAAACAGTTTGAAATGCTAAATCATGAAAATTTAAAAAAAAATTCAAATGGTCAATGCACATTATATTATAATTATTCAGAAAACTTTTACTATTTTGATTGTCAGGAATATACATCAGCTATACGTGCGCTCAATGTTTTGTTCTAAATTGAATGAATATAAGAAGATGTGGTATGAGTGCCAATGAGACAACTCTCCTTCCAAGTCATACTTTGTAAAAGCAAACCATTATAGGTCAGAGACCGGTCCTTAAAACGGAGCCTAGACTCACACCGAGCATTAAGCTATAAAGAATCCCAAAAAATGATAGGTGACAGAAAAATAACTAACGGATTAGGATTCTAAATTTATTATTTACTTCTTAACTGTCATTAAACTATTTACAAGCTACACGTGTATCACAAACATAAGTTTGTTCATAAAGTATTTCTTCGATTCGGACATTTCAATCCCTGATTCAGCATTTATAAAAATTGTTCGCCATTTCTATTCCTGAATTAACAATTTTGGCATGTTATTTCCAGTATTTGCATTTACAAAAATTGTGATTTTTAATTTTGTTTTGCGTGAATCAAAGATTTTCAAACTCTATTTGTGTTTCTTTTTTCAAACTGTGCATCTCACAGCCGTATTCTACTGTTGCCTTTATTTTTTCACCCCTTATTTTATTGATTTTGCATTTACAGTGTATCATGAATCAAATTTATTCGTACAGTGTATGCCCACTTGTTTTAATATGTCTTTTTGATTTGATTTACCCATTTCAATTGATATGTTATAGTGTCTCTTTCTATGTTGTAATGTTACACATTTGTTTCAGATAAGGGTGAAGGTTCGTTAAATCTGTTCTTTCATATGATATTGGTTTTTTAATAGCTTTTTTTTTAATTCATTTCACTATAATGCATATCTTCAGTAGTTTACCAGAATGAAACTATTAAAAATAAAATCATTTATCAATTAGACAAGTTAATCATGAAAATGAATAGTGCACTGAATTAAATAATATGCATAGGACTAGTGTACTGAAAAAAATAGTATGCATAGAACTAGTGTACTGAATAAAATAGTATACATAGGACAATTTCTTTTGAATAAGGGTACTGTAACAATTTTATAAAACAAATCGATCAAGGTCAAATTATACTTAAAGATTGGTTTAATTCACTCATAACATACAGAGAAACACACGAATAATAGCTACCAAAAGGTTTTAGGTTTAAAATTTAATACGCCAGACGCGCGTTTTCTCCACACAAGACTAACCAGTGACGCTCTGATTAAAAAGTTCGAATACCAAAAAAAAAGTTACAAAGTTGAGGAGCATTGAGGACCAATGTTCTCATTTTAATGTTATATTTAACATTGCTATACAAGCGGGAGGTTTGGCACGAATTAAAATGTCCTGTACAAAGTCAGGAATTTGACCATTGTTATATTATAGTTGGTTTCTGTGTGTGTGTGTTACATTTTGATGTTTTAACCCGTATTTGTTTTTGGTTTTTTTTTCTCAATCAATTTATATATTACGAACAGCGGTATACTACTGTTGTCTTTATTTATCGATATTGTAACGAAGTCAATTTCCAAAATAATACATAATAAAGAAGAAGTAAAACTATAACGAACACACAAAAAAATGGGCAATGGAAATAATTTTAAGAAACATGACATCAAATATGAAAAATACTCACATGACACTCTCTCTGTACCGACATCTTATAAGTTTGGCAACAAAGTAATTTCTAAAACAAGAATGTATCCTCAGTACACGAATGCTCCACTCGCAAATTTTGCATTAAAATTAGAAAGATCATATCATAAGGAACATGTGTACTAAGTTTGAAGTCGATTGGACTTCAACTTCATCACAAACTACCTTGACCCAAAACTTTAACCTGAAACGGGACAGACGGACGAAGGAACGGACGGACGGAAGAACGTACAGACGAACGGACCGACGAACGGGCGCACAGACCAGAAAACATAATGTCCCTCTACTATCGTAGGTGGGGCATAAAAAAAGTTATGTTGTGTTGTTAACAGACATCGTAATTCAATCATTGGTATGGACCCTGATCAACCCATTCGTGCCATATGTGCCCTCGGTTAGAATTGTATGCTTTTCTTGGCATCTCGGGATTATACAAGAGCCTAACAAGGAAGGGAACATGTTATTATCTATAACTATATATAACAAATATATAAAACATGTGATATTTATTTACATATACAGCAGTCTACATATAGCCTCATGAAATTGTATCATGTGTATATTTATCAAATATTACTGCAAACATTACCACAACTTTTTAGTTTCTGTTTAGATATTTACGTAATATTACCATAATACACATACTCTCTGCTTCGTTTAAAAGAACCAAATGGACGATAATTGTCAGGGCAATTAAATTTTAAAAGAATAAAACTCTATTGTAGTTTAATACATAGCAGGTTTTTTTCATTTCTTCATTTATAACACTAAAAGTAATACAGGAAAAAAGTTATATCAAAATTTTAATTGATATAACTAATGTGTTAAGTGCACATATTTATTTTTGAAACTTTATCATCTAAATATAGACATCTATTATTTAATCGATAAGTTTTTCAATGTGTGGAAGTTATTCAGTTCCTGGATTCAACGTCGGTAAGTAAAATATATTAACCGAAATTCCATATCCCATTGAAATGCAGATGATCTTTCATATTTTGAACGTTTAGCAATATTGAGAGTAATATGATTAAATTTGGTGTCGTGTGTATATATCATTTGACGAATAATGGTTGCTCAATACAGGACTAAATGCAAAAATCAAAATGTTACTACATCAAATGCCATATTGCCTGTTTAGCTATGATTTAAGAACTAATTTTGAATAAAAGTGTTTTTTTGGTTTTATTTTTGATTATAGATTACAATGATAAGTTTTTTAAAGCTGGGTCATGTGATTCAGTTTTGTTGATAGTTACCGTAACGAGGATAATAAATAACTAGATCGAATTTAATTTAACACTGTGGTTATTCTATCATGTTATTAGTGTGTAATGAAAATAGATGTTTACTATACCACGGTCCAATAAGACGTATTTTAAGACAATAATGGAGAGTGTCGATTTACGAAATTATTTAAGAAAGACGTTACTTTACTTTTTAAAGGCAAATTTTGATGTCAATCATTTACATTTTGTTTTCTTTTAAAGCCCATTTGTTTTATTGTTTTGAATATTCTAATGAGAACTCAGAAAACTATGCAAACACGAACATACAAATTTTGGATTTTTTTATATCATATTTGTTATTCGTTGATTGTTTTTTGTATAGTATGTTCTAGTGTTGTGCTGTTGTACCACTGTCCAAGGTGAGGGGAGGGATCGCAAAACATGTGTAACCCTGCCACCTTCTGTATGTGCCTGTCCCAAGTCAGGAGCCTGGAATTTAGTGTCTTTTTGTTGCTGTGCGACGTGTTTGTTTTTCGTTCATTGTTTTGTACATAAATGATAATGAGGTTGGAACTTTGATGTAATTTAATTTAAGATGAAATAGTTTGTTTGTGCTGAAAAATAATGGTAGTTATGATGTTATATTATTGATTTACTTTATAAATAAGATAAAGCAAAGCTATTATACTAAACAAACTTTTGTAAAACAATCTTTAAAATTAATCCTTTACATAAGAAGTATATGCTATATACGAAAACCTTGTTGAAACTAACTAAAAGGTTACTATTATCACGGATGCCACATGTGGACATGCTTCTGCTTACTATCCCAAATCATCTGCTAATTATGGCTGGTTTGGTGTTGTCTGTAAATAGTTTTCTATGATGAGATTTATAATTTGTCATTTCGTCTTTTTTTTTTTTTTTTTGTCTTTCGAATTTCTGTCATGGCCGATTTGTCTTTCTCTTTGAGTTCACATATTCAATTCCACCTCTCTTTTACTCTACAATAAGTATCACATCCACAAACACGTGGTCAGTTATATAATTTGTCTTCAAACTTGTTACTGGAGGATTTCATGTTATTTGTATCACTGAAACAAAAGTTATGAACTATTCAATTTGTAAGTTCTTACAATTCACGAAATATTCATAAAATCAAGAATATTAACAACATTAAAATAGCGCATTTTTCAGAAATCGAGAACTTTTATAAGTACGTTATAACAAGATAAACTTTAAGAGCATTATAGGGTTGTACGTGACCAAGTCAGTGAGTAAATGAAGTAAAATTATTACCTATCTGCCTATATTTGATTTTTAAAGTAGATTTGATCGATATTTACTTGCCCGAAAAGTAGATCCAGAGTTAGTGCTACCCCGTAATTTTTTACTGAACGGTCCGCATTAAATTTGTAGTACGCGTATGTTTCAGACTTATAAATAATATTATTCACTAGAAAGACTATATATATATATATATATATATATATATATATATATATATATAAGTGCCTATAAATAGCAGCACATGACATACAAATCTATGGGAGTGTGGATTAATCAGTACAGAGATTAATTCAATTACACAAATAAAATTATAGATTGCCTAACAATGTAATTTTAACACACTATTTAGTATGTAAATATAAGAATGTTTAAAATATTTACAAAATGATGCAAAAAAACGCAATATTTCGCTAGACCAACTAGCTTTATCAAGCGTGCATCTATCCAGGTGAAATCGGATGTAGATGATAAGAAACTTTTGCAGCTCAACGTCTGTGTTGCACTGAACTGCCTTCAAAATAAGAAAATTTTATATATATGTGATCTAAAAATAAACACGGCACTCAGGAAATTAAAGTGTTTTAAGCTCATTCTATCATAAATTGATTGAAGTGTTCTACTTACAATCAGTACTTGTGCATGTTGTGTACGCAACTGGATATAAAGTGTCAAGAAGATATATATGTGTACAAGGTAAACGAAGATATATATATATATATATATATGAGTTTGATATAAATGATATAACCTATTTTCTTTAAAAGAACATATCCTGAGTTACAGCGTCTATTCAAATGTTTGTTTAATTTTCGGGTTATACGGAACATTTATAAGATGTTAACTGTTTGGTAAACTAAGTTCAGCGTTATGAATGCTTATCAAAATCATAGGAAACCTAGCACAGATGTTAACAGTATTTTATTAACGAATGATTTGTGCATGAGATCCAACATTAAGGTTCATGTGGACCCTATGGCTAAAATGGCCGTATTTTCACCTCAAAATTTACTCTGAGTACAGGCAAACCTATGCATCTGGAAAAGTTTTAAGGCATAGCATGCCCTAGATGAATAGAATCTGGTCCACATGAACCTTAAATAACATTAAACCGTCGTAGCACATTTTTTTTTATAAGTAAAGAGGAATACGACGTGACCCAAACATAAATCTAATAATTGCAAACACATATGCACGTATGTGTACTACAAGTATACTTGTAAATCGTTTTAGGTGTTTCATGATTATGTTTCCGATCACCAAATTACGGGTTCTGTTCTTGAAAGATCAGATATAGCTAATTTATAAAAATATTTTACCTATTTTAAAAAAAAATAAACTTAGCTTAAGCAAACATTTTAGAAGCCTTTGCAAAAAGTAAGATTAAATGTTTTTGTTGAGAAAAAAGTTAGTATTTTATTCATACTCTGGGAATGTCTACACATGATAGATCATTGTTATGTAAAATCGGTGATTACATAAACTTGTATTTCTTTCAATTAAAAAGACCTATTTCTTGGCTACGTATATGCCTTCTCGATTAATTGCGATTCACAATTCGATCACAACACTTGCCATCGTTATTATTCGTTTTTCTCGGTTTACCGAATGACAATCGTGGGATATAGCTTTGTATTGTAGATGTCATATAATTTATTATTATAAAGATCATCCGAATAGAAAGTTATATGGATGATTTCTAAGAAGAATTTTAATAAGCTTTAACAATAAGAACTAGTTTCAATATATATTTTCCAACTCAACTAGTTGGTTGACGATATAAAGAAAAATTTAGGCTGAACCAAAATTATCGAAAATTTCAAGTTTCAATTCAATCGAGCGCTGTCATCAAACTACTACTCTACATAGATGTCATCCGCATATTATTTATTTGTAATATTGAAAAGCAGTCACCCAACCAAACCAGACATGAAGTAGAACTATTATTAAGCTTTTTCTACATTGGAATTTGTTAAAAAAAAAAAAAAAAAAAAAGACATTCTGATGACATATTTGTTTTAAAAACGCCTAGTTTATTTACAACCACATGGTCGATGCCTCTGCTGGTAGAGTTTTTATTCCCCGAGTGTTTCACCAGCCCGGTAGTTAGCACTTCTGTGTTTTTTAATTGGTATGGTCATATTTATCAAGAATAGATTACCTTACATGAAGATGTATTGGGAAAACCTTTTATGAATTTTTGGTCCATAATGCTTGAACCTCGTATTGTACTTTGTTGGCATTACTAACTGTTTTAAAATTCGAGCTACTGATGAGTCTTTTTAAGACGAAACACACGTCTGGCGCAAATACAAAATGTCATCCTGGTATCCAAGATGAGTTTATTTATAGAACATCAATAGTT
Organism: Mytilus galloprovincialis; assembly: GCF_965363235.1. Classification (NCBI taxonomy): domain Eukaryota; kingdom Metazoa; phylum Mollusca; class Bivalvia; order Mytilida; family Mytilidae; genus Mytilus; species Mytilus galloprovincialis. Next base: position 60,448,432 of record NC_134845.1, read on the forward strand.
CAAGGACGGGAAACTATCTCCTAGCTTTGTATGTGGATCTTGATTTGCCTTTGTTATACCTGCAGGCATTATATATAAATTAAAAAGGGGGACATAACAGAAAGTTTTTATTCTACCAATGACATCTACCGTAAACCTATATATTAATCTTACATTTTTACATTTTTTATGGGAGAAGGATAAGGCTTATACATTTCTATATTAAGGTAGAATATTTTTTAGTTCTTTATGAATGATTTGCCATAACAATTTATTTTATTGGCTGACCCTGTTGATCTGAACATTAATTGAATTTATCATATACTTAGCATTAATATGATAGCATTTGCATATGTGTAATGAGCGGAAGTATACAAGCCATAGTTTCCCCCCCCCCCTCCTGGGAAGATAATCCATATCAGGGGGGATTTCGTGCACAAAACCCATTACAGTGTCTCTCGTGCAAGTTACTTTCGGTTTTTCAAGTATCGTCTGTTTGTTTTTCCATTGTGACGTCAGATATTTTTCATGATGACGTCAACATTTACGGGAACTTTTGTTATGTCCAGTAATGCCGTACAAATAGCGATAAGGTGTATTGGGTCCAGTGGTAAATCTGTTTGTACAGAACCAGCTGTTATTGAATAACATCTGTTAACATGGATAAATCAAATGATTTAGATTTTACAAATGATGATAGTTCAGTACTTGCTAACAAATGCCATTGACAATTATGAATCAGTTTATAGTACAGCAAACATGGAGAAATAATGATTATAAAACTCTTCCAAATTTTCAATGTTTCAAAATGCCTCTATAGAAATGGTAGCATAAATAAATATGGAGGTAGTGATGCTATTGTTGGACAATTATAGTGTATTTGTTGGATTCATAATTTAACTTTCTTATAAATTTTTTGAATGTTTAAGATATTTTATTTGTTTATTTGCCGTACATAAAGCAATTGTCGAAAGTATATGATAAAGAGATTAATACATGGCCTTTTCATATCAGCCCGGGTATCATCCCTCGACCCATATCAGCACCTCGACTACTTCTCGGGATGATACCCGGGCCGATATGGAAAAGGCAATGTATTAATCTCTATGGATTGTTTTATGTACTAAGTATGCAGATAACATGATTTACTAGCGGGTGGATAGGTTTCTTTAACACTGCAAAAAATGGTGTATCATTATAATCCTTCCTAAACTAAAGTTTGATTGATTAACAAACCAGGAAACGTCTTAATACCACATAGTATTTAATTAGGTATTATATTGAATCTGTAAAGTAAGATAACCTTTGTATCTAGTGTTAAGATGACTTAAACAGTAAATATTTGAAGCTTCATAAAAATCATATATAATACCTGTCATAATCAGATCATAGTGTTTCAAACCCTAATACATGTACATTGTTATAACAATACAATTAAAGGGATTGCAGTATATGGCAGTGGACTATAGAAAATGTTTTTACCAATTCAGTTAAATGTAATGAGAAGACTAAATACATTTTAGAAAATGTTTATTAGATAGATATATCTGCAAATCACATACAAAATTTATCAAATATATATTTGGGTTAACAGGAAAGCAAGTAGTTGTGTTGTTATGTCTGAATTTTCCATGCGGTTTTCAATTTTATTGGCTATGCAATAATCACTCAAAAGTTGGAGAACACAAAAGATTGTTTATCAAATGACAACTAAAAAAAATAACAACATGCTTTTTAAGAATTAATTATGTAATGAAAGTACTAGACTAATTACTTAGCTTAACCATCAACGCCAAATTGTGAAAGTTTTTATTATCATTAGACATCTTTTATAAATAAAAATACTGTTAAATCACGTTGCAGAATAAGTGCAACCCTACTCAATATGGCGACAGATTAATATGTAAAGACTATATAGAAAGATAACACTGGTTATGTTTGTTGACCCGTCTGTATGTCAGTCCGTCAGTCCTGTTCTTGTCATCACAAATCCTCTGAAACCGCACAACAGAGTTTCATGAAACTTTGTAGATGATAAAGACATACTATGTAGATATGTATATCGACAGAAAATTATGATTCAATTTTTTTCTAGGAGTTACGCCCCTTTTAACTTATTTGCCTTCATATACTGCTGCAACAGTTTGTCATCACAACTTCTCTGAAACTGTATAATTATGTAGTCGATCCCTCTGCTGATGGACCATTAATCTTCGAGGTTAGTATCAGCGCTCAGTATAGTCAATTCTTCGGTTCCAGTAACATGATTCAAAATAATCCTTTTAAACATGTCCGTTTCCAAATTTTGCAATGAAATCAAAAAATGAATTAGTGAAAACAATGTTCCGGTTCTTTTATAGACATATTTGTCTGAATTGCATTTTTGGATTTGTAGCTGATGGAAGTATACCCAGAAAAGTGCTTCGGACGCATGAAATTCATGGTCATGTTGTTTTCATTTTATATTCTTTAACGAGAGTGTAACCTTTGTACTATACACTTTTGGGCGAGGGGGCAGATGCGGATCAAGGAATCTTATCATGGCAGATCCCCAAAGTAGACAAAATGTATGGTGGATTTAGTCGAGTGTGGCCGGATTAACCCCCGGGACTAACCATAAATATAGCTCCATAAGGGGGTTTGAATATAAGCCCTACTCTGCTCAAGGGGACACCCAGTGTAATTGAAAAAAATCTAGCAAATCTACATGTCATGCAATTGACAAGGCCAATTTAAATTATGTTAATTAAATACATTATCTAATAAAAGGAGCATTATACCGTGTAAATACACCGGCCGCCTTATCAGACAGATGAAATTTATGACCCCATTAATATATTTAAGAAAGTAACACATGATGCATAGCAGAGGCACGTCTGAGTATACCTTCAGATACGATAAAGGATCATCTAGGAAGAGGCCTTTCCCCTATTGTTGAAAAATATGCAGTCGAATCACGTTGATCTAATCCTCAGTCTAATCCCTAGTTATCTCAACACATCTGTCATCGAAAACGGCGTAGAACATTTTATATTTAACTGCCCCTTTATGGTGTTTTGAGAGAAAAATGTAAAACAATGTTGCTAAATTGTTAAGTTTTCAATTGGTTTTCTTTTCAAGTAATGTAAATTAATTGAACTAAATTAATGTCTTGCATTCAGAATTGGAGTTTGGTTTGTTTGAAATTATCCTTCTTTCGAACCCCCCACCCCCAGCCCATAAATCCCCCCCCCCCCAAAAAAAAAAAGATGCCCCGTTCTTGCATATGACTATATTCTTAAACTTATCTTTTAGTCTACATTGTAATAAATAAACACTAAAACTTTTTAAAATAAACTTTCTCTTTTTAACTTAAAAGGGGGGACTCATTAAATTTGGAATAATTTTTCTAAAAGAAGGGTTCTCTTACTTTTACCATTAAGAAAATATATAAGTCCAGGAATAAAACAAAATTCTTGGACATTGTTTGACCATATAATACAAATGTATAGTTCTTTGGGAAAAGTTTCTTCAATTGATATAAATATGTACTTTTCTATTAGGAAGTGGTTTTTACAACAAAACACTTTTGTAGCACTTTAAATTGATCCCTCATTAAAAGGATAGTCATTTACATTGAAGTGTTACCATTTATTTGAGTGGTTGTTCCCAATATATTCCTTCATAAGGACAGTTTTCTTTTCCGAACCATCCTCAATGAAAAAAGTTGAGACACAAAATTAAGCTTGAACATGTGAGTCGCCAAAACGACACTCTCAAATCAATTATCTATCTCAAAGTCCAAGGATAAAGTTGTAAGTCTGGGATTTTTCTTGATTTGAACATGTTTCCTTTCCGGACCATCGTTATTAAAAGAAAGTGAGGAGACGTCAAAAGTTTGCTTCAAACAAGTGCGTCCCAAACTGGTTAATAAATCCTTAGTGTGATATGTGACGGACGTAATGCTGTAACAATATCATTTTGTCAAACAATACAATTAACACCTGTATTAACTAGTCCTTTGTTGTCTATAAAATGCAACTAGTTGATTATTGATTTTCTGTCAAAATCTTAACGTGCTCAAGGTCAATTCCGAATATTGTCTAATCAGGTTATTTCCGAGAAACCCGAAAAAAGTAAATAAATAAAATGGCTGAAATTTTAAAATCGTTATATTTCTTTCGCCAAATTCTTTCGCAAATGATGAATTTTAATCGCCACAGTCATTAATTTTTCGCAAAATACGTAAATGGCGACCGCCAGCGGAAACCCTGTGTCTATAGATAACCCATTAAGAATATTTACCTGTTAATGTAAATTCTGTTATGACTTATAAATAAACTAACCGTTTTTAATCCATACCTTTATATGAATTTCAAGTAATGTGTGTCTCATAATTATAAGAAAGAAAATTATTGTTACAAATTGCTTTACTCATAATGCACCCTATTACAAAAACAAAAATTGGTATTAAGGAACAGAGTCGAACAAAACTAATACTGTCTGACAAGGAGCAAGATATTTGCATTTTCTTCTTCTTCTTCTTCTTCTTCTTCTTCTTCTTTTTCTTCTTCTTCTTCTTCTTCTTCTTCTTCTTCTTCTTCTTCTTCTTCTTCTTCTTCTTCTTCTTCTTCTTCTTATGTTTTATTATAATTGTTTATATCATTATTATTAACATATTAATATCATTCCTATTATTCTTTCAGTAGAAAATAGACACATTGTAAGATGGGAAACTTATTGCGTGGTTCATCTCGCCGAAGGGTAGAGTCTACTACAAACAAAGATATCAAAACATCAAAACCGAAGAAAAGAAAAATTTCAAACCGAATCAAATTAACGAAAACAAAAATCAAACTGAAGCCCGTTGCAAGCGACAATATGTTATTTGCTCCGAGGGATATGCAGTTGCAAGACCAAGAACATGTAAATCCAAATGATGACAACTTTGGATTGACACCATTAACACCGCGTGAAATTGATGTAAATCGATTTCGAACATCTGAACGTGGACAAAATGACAATTCTCATAACATTGAAAATGAGATTGAAAAATCTGAGCAAGTTACAAATTCTGAACAGCAACCATATCATTTTCCAGGAGACAATAGGAAACAAAAACATATGACTCTTGGAATATATAATGATCAAGATGTACAAGCTGTAAGTATATAAGTATTTTACGTGACCCTTAAAACGATAAAAAGTCACAAAAACATATGTTATTCGTATAGTTATAATGTTCTGATTTCTACGATCTTATTTCGGTTCTTACATATCACATATAACAATTTCTCCAGACAATATATAACGACTCAACCAGCGTATTCAGATAGTTGATGTTTGTCCCCGTATTCAAATGGGTCCGTATTCAGGTGAAAAGTATTCAAAATCAAACTTTGATTTAGTTTCATTTTCAAACAAAATCTTTGGGTTCTTGATATGCGGAATCTAAGCATATATTTTGTCCCAGATTTTAAGTTTGTCAAAATTGGGGTCCGAAATAAAACTTGATTTGATTTGAACAAAAAATAAATGCATAGGGTTCTTTGATAAGCCTGATCTCATCCAAAATTCAGATTTTGAATTTGGGCCCCTTATCAATTGGTCCATATGGTCAAGGGACAAAGTTATTGTCCTTTGATTTTTAGTCTCATAGTGTGTACAGTATATTTATTTTTTATACACCTTTCAAATTTATTTCACTATATTTGATGTATGAAGTAGTAAGTAGCTTTAAGAGATGAAAACACATTTATAAGATATAGTGGGGCATGAATTTGTAGGTAAAGTAATGATTTGGTCCAGTTTTAACAGGTGAAAATATTCTGTAAAACTGACGCTCAGACCCCTTAACATAAAATTACCCATATTTTACCCGATAATATTTAAAATTTATATGTTATTTGTCTCAAATATATTTTATGATAGAGCAGGTGCGATTTGTTTAGTTTGCATTTTTTGTCTAAAAGTACTACATCTAAAGGGTTCAAAGGGTAAAAAAAAAAATAGATTGGGGTTCTTTGATATGCTGAACCTAATCGTGTACTTATATGTTGGATATTGGACCATGGAGGGTATATGTCCAATTTCAAATTTGTTTGTTCTAAAACCAAATTCGTCTGTCAGAAATGTATGCAATGTCGATTGTTCAATCGCAATCCAAATTTAAAGATGTATTGCACATTTAATAAAATAAAAAGAAGAATCAAAGTTTAAAATAGATTAATATCATACTCTTATCTAAGAAATTATACATAAAAATACAAATTTGAAAATTTGAAGTTCATTATTATATCATTTGAAAAATAAAGGTCAATTTATAGATTTTTAAAGATATCGTATTAAAAATGAATGATATTTTGAAAAACAAATTTAAAGAACTTTGGTTGGTTTGTTTGTTATTCTGTATAAATTGATTTGCAGAATGATATAATCTTTTTATAAAGTGAACCCCTTTCAAAACACATCTAATGTCGTCCATCAATATAAAGATAAATGAAATTATTGATGTATTTGGATATGCTGAATATTACCGTGTATTTGGATTTTAGATATAGGGCCATAACAGGTAAAAGTCCAATTTCAAATTTGTCAGTTCTTTGACTTCATTCAGGAACCTGTGATGTGTCAAATATTTGATCACAATTTAAATTCAGCAATGTTTCAAGCTTGAATACTTGCCTCAACTGTTCAAGGTTCGACCTATGCGGTTATAGCCAGCTTCCCCAAGTGGTTAATTGTACTAGATATGTCATTCTGTGTGATCACCATCACTTGTTAAAACAATTTGAGTCTTAAACGATCAATTTGATCTAAACTTCATCCAATGAGGCTGACAATATAAACGTGATTAAACCTTGCAGTCAATCTGTAACTGTTCAATACCTTTTTATACGATTCAATATATTGTTTGGTAACAGTTAAGAGCAGCTTTGAACTGTCTGAATATATACTAATCAGATCTTTGTTTAGTGCAAGCGTATTGTTTGAACAGTACCAGATAAGTATGATAGCTTAATGCGACTGAGCGAGCCTGATTTATACTGTATTGTGCAGTCTTTTAAGAGCTCTTCCGATACAAATAACCGTTTTATGTTACCAGTGCATTGTAGTTAAAACCACCAAAGCGTATGGGGAAGAGTAACAACTCCGGTTAAATCTTAAATAATTTAATATACTTTGATTGCAATGTACAAACGAGTTTAATTTGATGAGTCCATTTACAACTGAGTCAATGCCACTGCTTGTGGAGTTTTAATACACCAACTGTATCACCAGTCAAGTAGTCAGCATTTCTGTGCTGACATTGATTATCATTGATATGGTCATATTTATAAATTAACTGTTTATAAAACTGTTGAATTTTTGAAATACTAAGTCTTTTCTTCCTCAGGAATAAATTACCTTAGCTGTATTTGGCAAAACGTTTAGGAATTTTGGTCCTCAATGTTCTTCAACTTTTTTTAACTATTTTGGATACGAGCGTCACTGATCAGTGTTTTGTAGACGAAACACGCGTCTGGCGTAAAAATAAAATATAATCCTGATATCTATGATGAGTTTATTGATATCGAACAAACATAACTAATTATCATTGAAAAAAACTTGACAAATAGTAAAATAAGGTGGAAAAAAACAGAAATCCAAATGAATGGCTCTACACAAATGTCAAACAAGAGAGACAGGCTTGGACTACCACTTAACAATTTTGAGGTTTGATACGGTGAAAATTTTTGACTTTCTTCACCCCTTATTCATCACTCATTTGGTAGTATGAATACGTCATCAATAATGGAATCGCTTTCGTTTATGAAATCAAACTGTTTTAAAGAAAATTTGAAAATTGTTTACTTAATGAAATAGTAATTATTTTTCAAATTCTATCTTAGACGGAACTCGGCACTGCAACAAATGTTATACAAACTGTACACCACACATATAACATACAGATACACAGTCCATTCACGGACGCCATCGTTATCGGAAACGACAGTACAGTCAATATAACCAAGAAAGAAGGGACTAGACAGCTATTAGTTGATCATTTTATAATGGCAAAAACAGATACAAAGTATATAAGGAAAACTATGGACGAATCATCATTACCACGTCTGAATAAGGTAAATTATCCAAGTAATAATAATGGTTTGGTCTTTTTAATATTAAAGTTGAGTCAATGCATGATGTATGAATCAGATTACTAAAACTCAGCTATTTTGACATTATAATCTGAATTGTATATACAGGATTTATGTCAGTAGTTCACAAACTACGTTCGACCAATTTTTTTTCCAAACAATTGTCCACACCATGTGCATTTAAAAGTTTGAGACCTCAGACCTGCTTGGCGAAAAGATCTCTTAAATGGCGATCCCTTACCTTAGACTTTGTCATTGTACAGTTAACATTTTTTTACCACTGCGTTCTTACAATTGAAAACGAAATAATTCTTTAAATCTTTAAGGCGTACATGTATGTAATGTGAAGTTGCGACTTCAGTACAATCGGAAATAACTTATTATGTTTGATTGCTTAAGAATATCACTAAATTTAATACATTAACTTCAATTTCAATTCTCTTATAACAACCTTTATTCAGCTTATAAAGAACTTCACTTATCCTTATTGCAAATCTTATAAATACTTCTCAATAAAATTGATAGAACTGGAGAAAAAATTATGTTTTTGATTTAGGTATTATGTTGAATGCAGTATATATTTGTATGTATACCATTTAAAAACATGTAATTTATCCTTGCTATTTCATTCCATCTGTTGAAATGACAATTCAAAATTATTAACATTCCTTTAACTAACAATGTTACCACTTACAGAGAGCTCATACTAAGGTTTGATAATTGCAATATAAGACGCTGAATTTGTGTGCAATCGAATGTGTGGTTATGTTATTATCCCGTCATTGTGTTATTGTGTTATGGTAAATTTTTATTTTTTGCTAATGTGCTTTGTCTATATGCATTTTTGCTTTTCATTGTTGACATTTTTTTTATACTGATTAAGATTATAACACTATGTTGAATGTTGTTCATCTATTTTTGACATTTTTACCTATTATGTCTGTTTGTTTTGTTCAGAAATTGTTGTCAATTTAATGTAATTTTATGCGACTGTCATATGAGAGAGCGATTTAGCTAGCAAAAATTAAATCCCCTATTTTCTACATAAAAAAATACCTGTACAAAACCAGGTATATGGCAGTTATCCATTCGTTTAATGTGTTTGTGTTAAACACATGTCTAATTTTCCTTTTGATAAGGAACTTTCCGTGTTTAATTTTACTCGGAGTTCAGTATTTTTGTTATTTTACTTTTGGCCAGACAATTCTAGGTCATGTTTTATGAACATTTAACAAAACCTCTACCAGGCTCGGATTCTAAATATTCATAAAACAAGTCCGGGAATTATCTTACCTATCCTGAGTAGAACAAAAATCGTTCCTTTGTTGAGCTAATATATCAATGTAGATGTAACATTCGGGTTGACTAATCTTTTTTCATGTGATACTCATTGAAATTTATTATAACGAAAATGTATATTTCATTACTAAAAAGTTCGATTTTTCAAAAAGATTTGTTTTTATAAGTTCTGTGAGTAAATATTTGCTTTCATTATGTGCCTGTTAATATAATTCATCTTTACTACAAATATATAATTGACATTCGCAGTTGTAAATGCATGTCATACGTTAAGAGTTACAAAACAAATATCATTTAAAAATTGCAATTTTTTTTCTAGGACAAAACAGAGACAATACAAACTGGGGTTGCTGAGAAAGTTGTTGGAAACATAAGTATAAATTCTTCTTATTGTCTAAATTTAAAAAAATGTATACGTAACTCGGTATCAAAAGACAATTCTAACAATTTTGAAAACATTAAATTCATACCTTTCACAGTCACGTCTGGTAAACCAATTTGATCTCAACAAAATATTTACTAGGACATCTGAAATTCTGTCATCATATTGAGTTTTTCTAGTATAAAATATCACAAATATAGACACTGTCGGTCGACTTTCCATCAATTAATTGTCAATATGCTGATAAATAGGAGAATGTAATTGTATGGTCAACTAAATGAGAGCATGTCTTGTTTATTACTCTGAGCAATGTAACTTAATAAGACTTTGGAATGACCTTTCTTTCTGTAAAAAATATGTCTCCCGCTCTGCCATGGGAGAGAGTAAATTATCTCCCTTGTATTAGTCAATCGAAATCTGGCATTTTTAACGTGAAGCATAATAAATACAGATATCTCCTGTAATAGTGCCTATGGAAAATAAGTGAAAATAGGAAAGGAAATGAAATTATGCTTCTCAACAACCTACGACCACACAAAGAGTAGTTGCAATGATTTGTAACGTCAAGAGGACGTGTAACTGATACGACACATTGGATTTAATGTCATCATTCCGACCGGCTACAAATTGGTGCTTGAAGTAAAACCAAACAGACATCAGGGTTTTACTGCCGACCTGAGGAAAACTTAGAGTGAATGTATCTCTATTCCCATATTACACATACTTCTTCGTACTAAAATTGAAAATTACACATTGATGAGTTTAGGAGAATGCCAAAACACTGATGTATACATACGTTTTATTGGTATGCTCGTTTTCATTTATGTCATGGACAGCTGCGGTAGTAAAGTCATACCGGTGTCATTTAAATTAGCCTTGGTCCGAGACTGCCTCTCTTTTTTATCTATGACATGACCTTCTAATATTTAACAACAAAACCACAGCTTGTCGAAAATTCAACCAGCCATGATAGTTTCGTTCATATGCCAATGAGGGTTAGATACATATTATAATTAGTTGGAACTTTGTTCGTCTTTTCAATATCTCTTTATTATGCCCAATTTATGTTCATTATGTTTTAAGGTCTGTGCGTCAGTTCGTTCGTCCGTTTGTTCGTTCGTTCGTCCGTTCGTCCGTTCGTCCGTCCGTTCGTCCCGCTTCAGATTAAAGTTTTTGGTCGAGGTAGTTTTTGATGAAGTTGAACTTGAAACTTAGTACACATGTTCCTTATGACATGATCTTTCTAATTTTAATGCACTAAACATAGAAAATGATTGTGCGAATGGGGCATCCGTGTACTTAGGACACATTCTTGTTACAAACAAAAAGGGAGATTGAATTTCAATAATTATCATCGTTAATATTAATCAAATGTGCTGAATAGCATATACCAATAAGACAGAGAGCATCAAACCAGGTGGTGTAGCAATATCGCAGACATACTCATCACTAGATGACATCGGTATCGTAGTACTAAAATAAATTATCAAATTTCATTAAGGTAAAACTAATTCTAAGGTCAATGATACGCTCATGCAATTGCGTATTATTTTGAACAAGAATGTGTCCGTAGTACACGGATGCCCCACTCGTACTATCATTTTGTATGTTCAGTGGACCGTGAAATTGGGTTGATAATTTGGAATTAAAATTAGAAAGATCATATCATAGGGAACACTAGTACTAAGTTAAAAACTACCTTGACTAAACATTTTAACCTGAAGCGGGACGAACGAACGAATGGACGAACGGACGAACGAACGAACAGACGGACGAACGGACCCACAGACCAGAAAACCTAATGCCCCTCTACTTTCGTAGGTGGGGCATAAAAATAGACCCATTAAATTCAAACTGTAAACTATAGAACTGTCAACTGAGTGCAACATTGAGTCATATTTGGCAACATGTAATTATTTTACGCTTCTTAATTGGTAAACAACTACAATTGTGTTCTTGTTTGTCCCGCTTATAGGTCTGTCCAAACACAAAGTTTTTACGAAAGTAATATTTCTCTTGGCCTAATAATCACAAACTTTTGTAAATACTACTAGCGTCTTGTACGTCTCCAACAATGAAATTATGTGAATATAGGAGGAAAATACATGGAATATTCGATATCATCTAATCTATTAACTTTACATGTCATTGTATTGTACTATATTGTTCTCTGCTGTCTGTCCATGTTTTATATTATGTAATATATGTTGTTAATTTTGCCATGCCATGTTTATGGTTTTGCAGTAACGATTCATTCATTCAACTAAGAAAAATATTTCTATATTCACAGCTTCTAAAAAGAGCAAACATAAGCTAAAGAGATCGATATCTGCAGATACAGACCCATATCTTTTTCGTCGATCAAAGTCGAACCGAAAATTAAAAAAGCGTGCATACACATTGGATTCAAGGAATATATTGCGCAACTTTCAGTGGACACAATATGAATTGGTGCAAGAATCTTTGCTACGTACAGTCTCTTGTAAAATAAAAAAATGTGAATCCGTAGACAGGCTTACAGAAAAAATTGAAGAAATAAAAACTGAATTGAAAAATCTTGTTGAGCAACCATTGCCCCGTCTGAAAAAACAGTTGAAAAAGTCTTTAGGGAAAGCTGGAAATGAAAACGACCAACACCAGATAACAGAACGCATAATAACGGGTTTTAATGGTAATAGCGAATTGATTTTACGCGACGCATACAAAACACTGTCGAAGTTGAAAGAAAGACGCATTGAAGATCTTAATTCCAAACAATCGGACTCACCGCATGTCAAGGAATTTGCTTATGAAAGAGAAATAATGACAACCAAAGACATTGCAAAAAGAATTATGTCTTTAATTTCTGAAAAGGTTATTTCATATGTGACTACTTTATTGCCTTTACAAATACAGCAAGAAATTATAACATTTACGTTTGAATGCCAGAAGTCTTTTGTATTAAAACAATTGATGATCGATTTTTTTTCTTGCGACTTTAGTACTATAATGAAATATATTCTGAATCCAAATGAATATGCCAAAAACTGGCTTATATCTTTTACAAATAAAAAAATATTTTATCAGAAAAGTCCAGAAAAAATGCATATTTACGCAAAGATTGCAAAAAATGAAGTGGAGCATACATTTGAAGAAATAAAAACTGCCATGATAGAGTCAACAAAAGATGGAATTAGTGTTTCTGACTGGGCGAAAAGTTTTTTACATCATATCCAAAAGTTTAGTTCAGTGCCATTTTCATCGAGAGACATTGATGATCTTCAGCTCCCAAATAAAATTTACTTTAAAAAAATAAATGAAATTTTAAATTCGAATTTGGAAGGCATCAAAACTGAAATCATTGAAAACTTCAAAAACACTACTGCTAATGACGTTAAATGGAGTGAGGACCCGTATAGTAAAATAATAGAATGTCTTTGGGGTTGTACTGAGTGTTGTCCATTTTGTCAAGAACCATGCCAGTATAGTGATAAAGAACATGTCCTACAAGGGAATAAACATAAATGTATTCAACATCGACCTGTAGGACTTTGCGGTTTTATGAACGAAGAGAATAATATGATCATGATAAACAGTTGTAGCCGTCTTGTTAATTCTCCTGATGAGCGTTTAAGGCATAAACATGAATATATTTCTGACCAATGTAGGAATTATTATCAAAGCTTATTCAATGGTTGGGAAATTAGACCTTACGTAAATGGTAATGAATGTCAGTACTGGAAATACATAATGTGCAGATGGAAGGATCAATTGCAGCAGTTCTATGGTGTAAAAATAAATGATATCGATAATGAGGAGTTGAAATCAATAACTTTTGAAGATGCAAATTGTAGCTTAAATGAGATTTATATATGTAGTTAAACTATTATAACATGTATAAACAATTTTAGTTAAAAATGTGTAAATGTGAAAAACGAATTCGAAGTAACTATACATAACATTGAAGGATAATAAATTTCAGATTCAATTTTGTTCAAACAGATGTACATAACATCATTGTGAATTGGAACAATATCACATTGTCTATTGGTAGGGAAAACCATCATATTCAACAGGTTTTTTTCACATATTTCTTTATAAGAGAAATTATAGACATATATCATTCAAGGATTTGTCAATGGCATATTGTGTTCTATATAGTTGTTCACTTCTATGTCATTTGGTTTCTTGTAAAGGGATGTCTTATTGGCAATTGAACAAGTTATACATCTTCTTATTTTATCGTACAGTAAAACTGACCACAAAACAGCTGAAGTAAAAAAGCGTAGTATATACTTTTATACTTAAACTAAAATTGAACATGAACTTTGATTGAAAATATCATTTCGCTATCTCCCATTCAACATAACAATTTAAAAAAAAACACAACAAGAGAGGAATATCGTTAAGTATAATGTCAAAAGTTTGAAAATTCGCAAAACTCAAAACAAATTTGTCAAGTATGTTTAAAAAGCTTATCATATTCAACATTGTAATGCTTGCAATAAAAAAAAATATAAGTTATTAATAAGGTTTGTCCTTTATTTGACAAAGGTAAAGCTGGATGACACGAAATGTAAAAGAAATTATACATTTGCAAATATTTGCTCTAGGTATTGTATGTTGGTCATAAACAAGCTTCAGTCCAAATATTAAAATCCCTGAAGGTTTGACAAAGTTATTGATGTCTAAAATAGTTTACCTTTTACAATATACTCCTAACTAACTGTTGGTGTCGCCGACGACGACAATTACATGTCGCAGGATCCACAAAAATGTGATGAATAACCTTTACTCATATCAATAGATATGATATAAACTGAGTATTTTCTTGAGTTGAAGGATATGAAATTTAGGACAATATATTCGTACAAGGGGAGATTATATGGAAACTTTCATGACGCATGTGGTGAAAAATAGTAAAAAAAAGAATAATAAACATATTGATTTCTGACAATAAGGTTTGTTCTTAAGCTAAACTTATGATACAAATAAGTGAGTTAAGATAAAAGATAAGTCCGCAAGTATCTTAAAATCGATACTTGATTCAACCGCAATGGTCGAAGTCTGAACAGTATTGGCAATTCTTGATACATCATTTACATTTGACACAGCTCTGAATTTGGATTATGATTGAATATTTTACACAGCCTAGGTTTTGGACACAGAATAAGTTTAGAACTATAACATTTGAAATTGGACATTTATCGATAATGGTCTAATATCCAAAATCTAATGTATTGTTAGATTCAGAATTTAAAAGAATTCAAAGAAATAGATCTAAGATGACAGCAAAAATGTTCAAATGTAGACCCTTTCTACCAAAATGTCGACCAGTCTGAAAACGGGACCCAAAAAATAATGCTTTTTGTCCCTTTTCCTAATGGCAGTTCTTATCTTATATGTCGTTTCTGAGTTTGTTTCATTGTCGTTTGTTTTTGTTCTCCTCAATGTTTTCTTTGTTTCTTTTTTTTTTCTTTTATAGTTTTTGTGTTTCCCTCGGTTTTAGTTTGTTACCCGGATTTGTTTTTGTCTGAATAGAATTATAACTGTCGAACAGCGGTATTTTACTTTTGCCTTTATTTAGGGTCAAAACTCCCGAAATCAATCATAAACCTACCATATTTTCAAATTAAACCTTGTAGTGAAATTTTATAGAGGTACATATAATCATAGGTGTCAGACCACTATGTCACACCCTCAAATTTAGAACGTATGTTAAAGTAACCCTTCTCTAAAACAAAACAGTGCTTTTAGAATCATAGTTTGCTTAAACTAACTGACTAATTTGTAGAAATCAAAGTTTTGGAGAAAGAGAAATATATTATTTGGGTCCTTTTATAGCTGACAATGCGGTATGGGCTTTGCTCATTGTTGAAGGCCGTACGGACATATGATTTCAGAGAATACATTTTGATTCATTGGTCCTGTTTTTTTCCCAATTTTGTTTGCTTGTTCTGTATATTGACTTGGACATCACTTTTTAATAAATTGGAAAAAAAGTTATGTGTATTTTAAGTGTTTTAGTATGCATCAAAATGGCAATGCTAAATTAAAATTTCATAAACACTCAATCAGCATGGATTCTGCATTTTTCATCTATTGGCATGGATGAATGCTGGGTTTATAGTTTGACTGTTTTTGTTTCTTTTCTCAAATTATTTCATTTACATAATAATCATTGGGAAAATGGTCATTATCGTGATATATTGACTGCCCACATGACAATGGTATTGATTAAGACAGTGGTCATGACTGGGCCGTAGTCGAGGTCCATTTTGCTGTCGCAGTCAATACCACTGTCTTGCGAGCAGTCCGTGTATCACGATAATGACTATTTCTTCGATAACTATTAAGTTCATTTGATTGAGGAACCATGTTGTTAGAAATAATCATGAACTCAAAATGTTCAAAGCAATCTCAAGTTATTGTATGATTTCTATAAGAAAGACTGAAGACAAGTCATAGTGATACATGTAACTACAAGTCGCTGTCATTAATTTAAGTGCAATTGATTAGTATATGAATACAAAATAATGTTTTCGATACTTTTATAATTTACGAAAATATATGGGAAACAATCAACAACTTCAATATAAATTAAAAACCAAGGAAGGTCTTTCCACCAGATAGGATCTATTTTGATTTGAAAATATTAAAATTTGGTTTTAAAATATTAATTTCAGCGTCAAATGACAACGTATTGTACGCTGATTCCAAAAATATAAGGTTTCTATACAAAAATATATAAATAAGGGAGATAATTTTCTACTTCCGGTTCAAAATATGTTACTTCAAGTACTGTCTTATAGTTTACTCGATGCTGATTCCAAAAATATATGGTTTTACATACTTTTACAATAATTTAGTACAAAAATTAGCGACTTCCGGTTTATAAAAGGTCATTTCCGGTTAGCTTTTCCAACGTCATATTGCTTGCAACCTAATGCAAAAAGTCTAATAGCTTTAACATGAATACATATGAGGTAAAAGCAAAGGTCAAAATCTAGAACGTTAAATTAACATATGACCTTGAGCTCAATTTCAAGGTCATCAACCAAGGACCTCAAATCGAAAGACTCTAGGTCTCTACTTTATATTGTTAATAAGTTATATTACCATACGGCTGATATTAGATATAAAAGGGGGAAAACTCGCATCAAATGTTTAGGTACTCTTTCGACTAAAATTTATGTGTAACAACATGTCGCAACTAACAATTGTGTGAAAATATTTTGTCGATATCTTATAAGATTTCTGAAAATGAGAGATAACAAACCAAAATCAAAATTTTGAACATGACCTTGACCTTTGACCTTGACCTCATTTTCATTTTTTTAGACCAAGGACTTCAAATCAACAATCATACAAAGGGGAAAATAAGTCTGATATGGAATCTCTATACGGCTTCGGTCAAAAAAAAAACAGAACATTCTGAGGATGTAACAAGCAATTTGGAAAAATAAATTTGTCGGTTTCTTATACGGTTGCGAAGCCTTAGAGATAACAAGAAAAACAGTGTTCGGGGAGATAACTCTTATATGGGAAAGTATTCGGTTAAGCAGTGTCAGTTTCAAAAGCGTATAAACCGTTCGATATCATATTCCAAATATCTAAGCGACATCTTGCAAAAAGAAAAGCAAAGCAGAAAAAAAATTTGGCGGAAGAAAAAAAAATAATAATCAGAAGAAAACCAATAGGTCTTTCCACGTCAAATTGGAAAGACCTAACTAGAAACAGGGAATAGTTATCAAATAGGTACCAGGATTATAACCTAATACGCCAGAGGCGCGTTGCGTCCACATAAGACTCATCAGTGACGTTAGTTTGAAAATAGGTATAAAGCAAAACAAGTACAAAGTTGAAGAGCATTGAGAACCCAAATTTCAAAATAGTTATGCCAAATACTGCTAAGACCATCTATGCCTGGGATAAGAAAAGACCTAGTTTTTTTTCAAATTCATAGTTTTGTAAACAGGAAATTTATAAAATGACCATATAATTGATGATTATGTCAACACCAAAGTGCTAACTACTGGGCTGGTGATACCCTTATGGACGAAGTGTCCACCAGCGGTGCCATCGACCCAGTGGTGTAAAACGTTTTATCAAAGACATTTCTCTTAACAGAAAAACGAAAATCCACCGGTCATTAACAGCAAAATGGTTTTACCACGCCCCAACGGTCATTAACATCAAAAAAGAGAAAACCACGCCCCACAGGTCATTGACATGTAAAAGTTTGATTACGACCCGGTTTCCGGTTTATTTTTTTCTAATAAAGACCGATTGAATTTATCACTGAAGAATAAAGAAAGTCATGTTGCAGTTTTTTAATCAATAAGAGAAGAATATTCTTACCTGATATGAAATAAAACAATTAAATAAAATTGAGAATGGAAATGGGGAATGTGTCAAAGAGACAACAACCCAACCATAGAACAGACAACAGCAGAATATCACCAACAGGTCTTCAATGCATCGAGAAATTCCCGCACCCGGAGGCGTCCTTAAGCTAGCCCCTAAACAAATATATATACAAGTTCAGTGAAAATGAACGCCATACTAAACTCCAAACTGTACCCAAGAAACTCAAATTGAAAATAATTCAAGACTTACAAAAACTAGAGGCTCCTTGGGACAGGCGCAAAAATGCTGCGGGGTTAAACATGTTGATGAGATCTCAACACTTCCCCTATACCTCTAGCCAATGTAGAAAAGTAAACGCATAACAAAACGCACATTAAAATTCAGTTCAAGAGAAGTCCGAGTCTGCTGTGAGAAGATGTAACCAAAGAAAATAAACAAAATTACAATAATAGTTAAATAATAATAATAATTTAGTTCGGATGCAAAGGGAAATAAGTGAATCAATATTAACGCCAAAATATGCAATCTTTAATGAACTAACAACAGTAACTATATCCCTTCTTAATAGTCTATTTAAAGGTTTTGTTAGATTCTGTGGTGAATACTGACATTTTTGTGCTTTATACAGAATATTTCCATAAAAAATTGGATGTAAAATACCTGAACGTATAAGAACCCTGCATGTTGAGCTATATTTACGAATGATGTCCTTATACATTTTGTACCAATGATAAAATTTAGTAAATGTTTGACTAGTTTGTGAAATCGAAAACCCTGGTGTAATAAATTTTAAGTAATACTTAAATTTCTCTCGTTAAAATCTAAAACATTGTTAAATACACGAGCGAATCGTACAAGTTGAGAAATATAAATACCGTAAGATGGTGATAAGGGAACGTCACCATTTAAAAATGGATAATTAACGATAGGAAATGAAAAGTCATCTCTTTTATCATATATTTTAGTATTAAGCTTTCCGTTAATGATATAGATATCATGATCGAGGAAAGGGCAGTGGTCATTGTTAATATTAGCTTTATTTAAAGTAAGTTCAACAGGATATATTTCTTTAGTATACATATTGAAGTCGTCATTATTGAGAGCAAAATATCATCCAAATATCTAAAATATTATTAAATTTGTGTATTAGATGTTGTTTCGATGGGTCTTTGCTGATTTTTGTCATCAATTGAAACTCATAGCAATACAAAAAAGGGTCCGCAATAAGTGGTGCACAGTTAGTCCCCATTGGAATTCCGATAATCTGACGATGTACGTAATCTCCAAAACGAACAAAACTTTTATCCAGTAAAAATTTAAGGGCAGATATAGTATCAAAGCATGTACAATTAACATAGTTTTTTGTTTGTTTATTGCTACTAAAAAATGACCTTAAAGAGTTTGAACATATATATTCCCATTCTGACTTTTTAAATGCGCATTTAGTTAGGTGTGTGATTTTTTTCTTAATGAGAATGTGATGCAATGTGGTGCCTAGGATAGAACAATCAAAATTTTGAAAGGAGTGTACTGGTAAAAAGAATAGACAATTTAGTATTGGAACAATGACTTGAAAACGAAATGAATCTATATTTGTAAGGTGTTTTGTGTACGTAGCTTCGGAAACCAATACATAGTTTGGATTTTCATTGTATTTGGTTCTACTTGTAAAGCGGTAGATAAAAGTTTATTTGTTACAGATGTCGTTTTCAAAAATGGAGTCAGTTGGAATGTTGGTGAATTTGTGATTTTTTTTTCAGAACCTCAATGTAAAACTTACGTCAAACAATAATAATATTTTTAACAGCTTTATCGGCCGGAACAAAACAAATTCCTTGGCTATTTCTTTTAGTTTATGTTTGATACGAGAAATTGCTTCATATAAAAAAAAACATCACTAAAGTAAACTAAAAAGAGGTTCATGGAAATGTATTTTATTTTAATTTACATTTTAGTTTGCATTTAAGTACTTAACTTCATACAAAGAAAGTTTGATAGTTATTATTTTTTAATTATGCCATCATGCCGTGTGGACCAACAAAATCTCTTTTGATCTCTATATAGGTTACATATCTTTTTAAATTCATGATCGATAAAGTGTTTAAACGACGTAGATATTATGATTAATTTTGGCCAAAACATTTGTTTTCCAGTACGAATTGATAGCATTCATTTCGTTTTAAAGTCCAAAAATATGTCATGTATGTTAGGGCATAACTTAAATCCATACGTTTCAATACGAAAATCGATGTAAGATAAACAAAACTTGCAGAGGTTTTTACCCCAATTTTTTTCCCTCAAACTATTTGATTTAAGTTTGTTATCCTACATTGATCTTTTTGTGTCTATCCTAACAAAGTAGTACACAATACGACATATTTTGTCATGTATGAACAAACCAGCTACCACCAAATGGCTCCTTACTCCGAAAACAAATAAAGTTAAAATCGGATAAATATCATTTTCATCCTAGGCTTCACATTACAGTATATTGGCTCTTTATTTATACAATATAATTACCGTACAAAAAAAGACTCTATTTTACTACATTTATCTATACTTATAAATTGCTAGACAATTTAAAAAAACTTCTCTCTTTTCGAAATTGTATCCTGGAAAATCCAGATGTAAGGACAATAACTATCAGATTTCAATCGACCAAGATTTTTAAAAGCTGATATTCAATATTTACAGATACTGTAACCAATTATGAGAAAATACCATCGTATAGACTAGAGTTTTAACCAAAAATGTCAACTTATTTCAGACTGCTAAAACCAACGTCCCTTTATAATGTCATCAATTTCTTTGATAAAAAAACGAGTTTTAAAAAATGGTTTTAAAAACAATGCGACATAACGGTAAATAGCAGGGACGGACAATCAATGTCATCAGATGAGTAAATCTGTATGCTGACACCTTTGGAGATTTGGCTTAGAGGCTTCAAAGTTAAGGATACGATATGAATCATGACTCTATTCGTCTGTTTTTTTACTCTAAAATATACAGTCATTCGAATCTAAATGTTAAGAAACTTTAAATTCCCATATCTTAACGATCCCATAAAGGCTTCTCAATATGCCGTTTCTAGTAAAATTTGTAAAATTTAATGTAGAGATAAAACCTGATTTAAGTGAAATTTCAAATTCTCCCAAATACCTAAAAAGTTACAGAAAGACGTCATCTTCAAGGATGCAATTACCGGCACACGTTATCATATTATTTCTTGAGTGCTGATTTATCTGTGTAATTGAACGGTCATTCACAGTCAAATTGTGTCATCAACGTGTGACTTCAAATATTAAATAAACTACGATTGTCATATGTCAGATCTACGATTCTTGAAAAGACTTTAGACTTATAAGGCCCATAATCCTCTGTATATCGGTAAACGTCATGGTCACCAAAATTTGTAGTAGTGATATCTCGAGTAGGAATTATGGAACTGTCAAATTAGTTCTGTTAGCGTTTATGGAACGTTCCATTGAATTTTGTAACCTGTGTATGGTAGACTAATGTATCTAATCGAACAGAAATGCCAATATCATTGCAACAAATCCAAACACAACAAACAAAATAATTTTTCTGCTCCAAATGTATATACAGTGAAGCGCTAATAGACCTAACACTTCTACCTTCTGTTTCAAAAATGCAAATATGAAGGCATTATAACCATTGTTAGATCGATGTAACGGGTCTGCATTGTGTTGTAAAAGGACTTCAACTACTTTTATATGTCCCAATTCACAGGATGTGTGAAGTGGACTGAATCCTTCCATTGTACAAATATTAAGGTCAGCTCCGTTTCTAAGTAAATATTTGACAATGTTACCATGACCTTTATTTGATGCAAAGAATAATGCAGTTAAACCTGTGTTTGATCGGTGATTTATATTTGCTCCATTTTGGATAAGATTATGAACTACGCGAAAGCAACCATTTATTGATGCAGTGTGCAAGGGACTTATAGAATCTTGGCTAGTGCTCAAATTAACATTTGCATGATTTCGGAGTAAAATGTTTACTACCTCGAGGTTAGATTTTGTAGCCCCTACGTGCAAGGCTGTTACTCCGTTTTCTGTCTGCAGATTTATATCGATGCCATGAGTGAGAAGAACAGATATTACAGGCAGATAACCGTTTTCAGCTGCGACATGTAATGGACTGCAACCCGTGTTATTGCATAAATTAATGTCAGCACCATGATCAATAAGTCGGCTGACGGTTTCATCTTTCCGTGAACATGAGGCATAATACAGAGCACTGCACCCGGATTTTGATCGAAGGTTTATATCGCTACCGTTTTCCAGAAGAGAATTTACAATTCTCAAATGACCCCTTTTAGAAGCTACATGAAGAGCCGTATTTCCATTCACACATTGTCTATTGATGTCTGCCTGATTTTTCAAAAGAACGTCAACAATTGCGGTATGTCCATTTTGGGAAGCTATATATAAAGATGATAAACAGTGTGGTGCAGCAATATTAACATTCGCTCCATGTTTGATCAAAATTTCAACATTGCTCATGTGGCCATTCACACAAGATAAATAAAGTGGAGTAAAACTTTGAGTGCATGTAGAAAGAACATTTGGGTCTGCCCCATTTTCAAGAAGCAATGTTGCAACAGCACTGCCGCCATTTTCGGATGCAAAGTGAAGAGCAGTTCGTCCTGTAGACGTACACTCATTAACTTTAGCCCCAAATTGCAAAAGAAACTTTATTGTTTCAAGATTGCCGTTTATTGAGGAGAAATAAAGTGCTGACTTCTTGTTGCCATCATTAGAACTTTTATTTGGGTCAGCACCATTTTCGAGTAGTATTTGAACGACATTACCATGATTAAATTCAGAGGCTGCGTGAAGTGGTGTAAATCCTTGTTCATTGAATTGATTGGGATTGGCACCGTTCTGTAGAAGTGATGCTACTTCACTTATGTTCCCTCTCTTTGATTCGGTGAAGAGATCTGTGTTCATATTTGAAGGGATGTTTACCTGGAATAAAGAACAGTAGAAGATAAAGTGCTAACCAATAAAAGCACATGATAAAACCATTGAAATTTAAGGGATTCTTGTTACTCATATAGTTTTCTGTGAATAATGTATTGTTTTTATTAATGTGAAACTGTTCTTTATTTAGCTATATATGGGTCACATTACCCGTTTCCGTTCTAAATTTCATTATTGGTTGAACAGCAGAAGAGGTCGAGTCATTCTGGGGGGTAAATACCAAAAATATCAACAAATATCATGTTGGTTGTGTGATGAAAAATTATTTAGTCTTAGATGCATGGTGTTGTTTTTATTAGTGGTTATTGTCTTAGAACTAGCTGTCAGTAACTGCGAGTACTCTCAGATCTGTACTTAATGTCTTTTTGTTGTTGGAATTTAAAAGTACCTGGCCACTTCCACTCTGTGCTTTTGTTATATATATTATATTTGTATCCATCTAATGAGTAAAAACTTTTTCAATTGATTTTTATAGTTCGTTTTTATGTTGTACCGTTACGCCACTGTCCCAAGTTAAGGTAGGATTGGGGTCCCGCTAACATGTTTAACCCCGCTGTATTATGTATGTATGTGTCTTTCCCTAGTCAGTAGCGTGTTCAGTCGATTTAGTTCGTTGATGTGTTACATATTTGATTTTCGTTCATTTTTCTTGTATATACATTAAGCTGTTAGTTTTACACTTGTCATATCGGGGCCTTTATAGCTGACTATGTGGTATTGGGCATGGCTTATTGTTGAAAGTCGTAAGGTTGTTAATTTCTGAGTCATTTAGTCTCTTGTGAAGAGTTGTCTCATTTTCAATCATACCACATCTTATTTTTATATATATATGAAACGTTGACGATATTGAAGTAAGTGTCAAATCTCTTAAATAATATCTGTCATTATCAAATCTTTGATATTGAAGTAAACTGCATAAGCAGGATGCCATCTTTCAATGGTTGTGAATCTGAATATTCCTTATAACAGTCATCACGAGTTGGTTGACTGTTATGCAATAACCACTTCACAGATGATACAGGATATGTTCCTTACATTGTAACTACAATCCCCTTCCCTCCTCATGAATGTAACCTATTTACCGGGATTCTAATAATATGAGCAACACGACGGGTGCAGAATGTGGCGCAGGATTTGCTTACCCTTCCGGATCATCTGAGATCACCCCCAGGTTTTGGTGGGGTTCGTGTTGCCTAGTCTTTAGTTTGCTTTGTTGTGTCATGTGTACTATTATTGGTCTGTTTGTCTTTTTTTCTCATTTTTAGCCATGACGTTGTCAGTTTTGTTAGTTTTTTTGGGGTCATTGAAATAAGAATCATAAAAGTTAATCATGTATTGATTTTAAAAGCAATATTTTCAACAAATGCAAACAAACATAGTCTGGTTTATTCCATTATGATACGGAAAATTATGGCAATACTACTAAATTATAGGGTTTTTTTATGGAACGATAAAAAGATGTATCATAAATCATGCATTCACATGTATTTAGTATAATTGTTATCGGTAGGTACTTCAGGAGAGACAAATGACAAACGGACTATCATTTTTATCATTTTACTCTAAAACAGTCTTGTTCGGATCATTGTACAATTTAAGTCATCGATAATTCAAAATTTTTAGGAAGTGAAAAAATACTTTAAAAAAAATAGTATTAATGCAGTAATATATATTCTTCCATACATACCTCTATGGTGTTTTCAAAGCAGGAAGTTGTTCCCTTAATGCATAGTAATAAGTAACAAATAACATGAATAAATCTACGCAATAAAACTTCCCAGATAGCTATTTTTAAACAAGCTTATTAATATAGAATATATTTTAAAAAACAAACTCTGATCTACGTTTGACCTTGATACTAATAACTGCCGTATTAAACTTCCTTTAAAATCCATACAGTACTGCGTTTACTTATATTTTTCAGTTTTTTAAACGTCAAAAACACATAGCTGACTCTTGATATAATAATAAAAATGTATGTTTATGTTTAATATAATGAAATGAGATTTTTACGTTAAATTAATTGTTTACATTGTCGGAGGTATAATTATTTGAAGGATTCGAGTTTTGTCAAAAACACATTCAATGACCATTCCAATGACTTAATCTGATTAATATTTGCTAATGGCATCTGTTTATTTAATGTTATTGAAAAGTAAAATAACTCAAAAACCAAAATCCAAGGAATACTCAAAATGGAAAGTCCTTTATCAAATGGAAAATCTAAATCACCAACTCATCAAACAAATGAAAACAACTGTCATATCCTAGATTTTGTACAGACATTTCTTTACGAAGAAAATAGTAGGTTAAACTGGTTCTATAGCTAACTTAACTTCTCACTTGCATGACAGTCATACACAATTCATAATATTGAAACTTTTAAACAAATATTTGATTCTCTAGCAATCTTTGAAATATGTTGTCTTAATGTTCAAATTCATTTCTTTCCAATGTACCTGATGAAAGTTCTCACAGAATTAAGTGTTTGAACACAGTATTTGTATAATGAGGTATCAGTTATCATTTGTTTATTAACGTTGTGATATCCGGAAGTTAAACTCCCATCGTATTAAGTTTGAAAAGGTTTGAAATGGTTTGTTAACATTGGATTTCAAACGTCCTTTTTTTCGTTAAAAACTTCCTTTCAACCAACCCCTCCCTTTTTTTAAATGCATGATCCGTTATTACAAATAATTGAGATTGGTCATATAAATGCATGCAAATGTATTACATCCCAGCATATTCTTAATCGTCGTATAATTCAAATGTACAAATTCTACAATTCCTTACAGAAAACTTATAATTTTCAAAAGAAATCTTACCGAACAGGGCATCAGGCTTAGCCTATGTAAGCCCTCTTCAAACAAAGGTACAAAGCATTACACTCAAATAAAACAAAATATGCACAAACATAGTGATAATAACAATACAAACTATATCATAACTGACTGACATGATGTTTTAAATACTAGTAGGTAACTGAAAATATATGCTAGGTGACACATATTGATGAGCGAAAATATTTGTAGTACTTAAAATTGATACACATTTCTTACAATTGAGCTACATGAGTTATGTAATGAAGGGATATCAATTATTTATAATTGAATAAGTCATTTTCTTTACAATACACAATTATAACTTCATATGTGCTTATTTTATTCCAAATAGTCACGACGTCTAGAACTCTTTTTGTGACACCTTCCGCCTCCGTCATAACGCAGAAGACCTTTTTCACTTTGACAATGGAAGATAATTTCCTTCTCAACGTTTTTGGACCAAATTTTGACAAGAATACATCGATGCTATCAATAAAAACAAATAACACTATAAGGTATAGGGGAAATCTTAATTCAGCAGACAATATTTTTTTTTGTCATCTGCTATAAATATCACACTTTTTTTCATCCCAATATTTTTTAGGGAAATCTTACTTCCTTTGAAGTTTAAAAAAAAAAAGCTGTCGTTCGCTTGTTATAGTTTTTAAAATGACTGTTAATTTTTTACTTTTTGTGTATATTTGTAACTGTGGTCCCCATTTGGTAAACCTGAAGTGTTTTACAAACTTTAAGGTAAAACATCTTAAAATTCTTGAAAAAAGCAATCATATCGCAATTTGAAACATGCAAAATAAATGAGAGACGAATCCAATATGTCGATCAAAAATCATTTGCAAATACTAAATTATAATAAATTATATGTTATATCCTAAATAGGCTGATGTGAAAACTGGACATCATTGATGAAAGGAGATAGATATGCAAAGATGTGGTATGAGTGTTATTGGGGTTATTCGTTTCCGTTATCTTTAATTTTAATTAAAAGCCATTTTCTTTTTTCTTTATACATTTTGCCAGATATTTTCTATTCTTTTTAATTTAGCACCCCATTATGTTTTATTCTTTATTCTTTTCCTTTTGTCCTTTTTAGCTCACCTGGCCTAAAAGGCCATGTGAGCTTTTCTCATCACTTGGCGTCCGTCGTCGTCGTCGTCGTCGTCGACGACGACGTCAATTTTTCAAACATCTTCTCCTCTGAAACTACTGAATGGATTTGAATGAAACTTAGCATGATTGTTCCTTAGAGTATCCTGCACAAAGTGTGTGCTTCGATTTTTGATTCGTCAAAAAACATGGCCGCCGTTACTTAAAATAGAACATAGGGGTCAAATGCAGTTTTTGGCTTATATCTCAAAAACGAAAGCATTTAGAGCAAACCTGACGTGGGGTAAAAATGTTCATTAGGTCAAGATCTATCAGCCCTGAAATTTTCAGATGAATCAAACAAACCATTGTTGGGTTGCTGCCACTTAATTGGTAATTTTAAGGAAATTCTGCAGTTTTTGGTCATTATCTTGAATATTATTATAGATAAAGATAAACTGTAAACAGCAAAAAGGATCAGCAAAGTAAGATCTACAAATAAGTCAATATGACCAAAATTGTCAATTGACCCCTTAAGGGGTTATTGTCCTTTAATGACAATTTTTCACAATTTGTTCATCATATTTGCTAACTTTAAAAAATCTTCTTCTCTGAAACTGCTAAATGGATTTGGATGAAACTTAGCATGATTGTTCCTTAGATTATCCTGCACAAAGTGTGTGCTTCGATTTTTGATCCGTCAAAAAACATGGCCGCCGTTACTTAAAATAGAACATAGGGGTCAAATGCAGTTTTTGGCTTATATCTCAAAAACGAAAGCATTTAGAGCAAATCTGACATGGGGTAAAAATGTTCATTAGGTCAAGATCTATCAGCCCTGAAATTTTCAGATGAATCAAACAAACCATTGTTGGGTTGCTGCCACTTAATTGGTAATTTTAAGGAAATTTTGCAGTTTTTGGTCATTATCTTGAATATTATTATAGATACAGATAAACTGTTAATAGCAAAAATGTTAAACAAAGTAAGATCTACAAATAAGTCAATTTGACCAAAATTGTCAATTGACCTCTTAAGGAGTTATTGCCCTTTAAAGATTGTTTTCACAATTTGTTCATCATGTTGACTCACTTTAAAAAATCTTCTCCTTTGAAAATGCTGTATCAATTTCAGCCAAACTTAGGCTAAATGAGTTTTAGAGTTTCAGAGTATCTAGTATAAATTTTATATTTCATTTCCTTGTATGTCAGAAGATAGCTCCTATGGCTAAAATAGAACATAGGAGAAAATGATTTTTTTTTTTTGCTTTTGAAGAAAATAGGACGATTCAAAGAACATTTAAATAAATTGAAAAGCCAAAATAATCATTGATGAGAGATTAAACCAAAAAAAATCAGGTGAGCGATTATGGCTCTTGAGAGCCTCTTGTTTCTTTTATATTCGATATATACTGAACGACTTTAAAAATGCAACTCATTTTGTTGATTTGTTTTACCTTTGATTCTCTTACAACTACTTTTCATGTTTACCATACTTCTTTCTCTTTACAAAAAATCAACATCTGACTTACCTGTGGTTATTGAACATACCGAAATTTTCAAGTCGCACGAATTTCTTAAAGCGAAATTTGTTACCCATACTAGATTGTTTCAGGTTGGTTTTTTTTTGCTATGTGAAACAGTTCTTTCAATCCTTAACCACACTTAAATCAGTTAAACCCAGAACGAGGAATAAAAAACTGAATCAGCCCTGGCCCATAAGAATATACTGCAAACAGTAAAAATAAACTTGCTGCAACCATACTGTATGACTTCGAAAATTCGTTCTTCCGACAACGATACAGGTAGACAGAATCAATGTGTTGCTGACCATAAATGACAATATCAAGGTGTAGTGACAATGCAACGTCAATAGAATTTGATTACGCACCGTCATTTGCGAGACATGTTTACGGCCGCAACGTCAAATGCTACTCAAATTGCCGAATGCCATTGCGTACAGATTCATGCCATAAATGTTTCCTGTCAACTGAATTGCCAAAGAATCGACTGAAAGAAAACCTTTAAAGCCCTTAAGTTTCAACCGCATAATTGACAAAACCCACTTAATGGGTTGAACAATGAATATCAGAAGGTGTAAAACAGAATCCAAAACATGTCAGACAGATTTTGTAGACCTTTCTGACAATCATTTTTGCGTTTGTAACAGGCAGTCATTGCTTTTGACGGTGAAACATTCACTCAAAAATAACAAAAAAATCTAGTGTTGCGTTTCTTTAGTCGGTCAGTATATTTTTTCCCATTATTCTAATCGTATTCTCAATTCTGTAAACCCTATGCTGACCATCATATGAAGTGCATTATCAACGCAGTCAAAATTCTAAACACTACACAAACCTGCTTAATTTTCTTTTTAAAACGGGGGAAAGTTGGGGTATTTGCTAACGTAACCACAAGGCTTAAGGCTACGACTTGATACTATCAAAGTACAAAATCAAATTCAAAAACCAAAAACCAACATTCAAAACACAACACAAACCTGCTTAATTCTCTTTAAAAAAAGGGGTAGGAGTATTTGCTTATGAAACTACACGGCTTTAGGTTACGACGTGAAACTATCAAAGTACAAAACAAAATATATTTAGATTTTTTTAAATTGATATCTAGATATAACTTTTAAAGTAGCTGAGGTTTACAACTAATTATTAAGTGATTAACGAACATAATTATATTAAACTGATGCTAAAAATAATCGACAACAGGCTAATATTTGAACTTGGAATTATTTTAATTATTGAATTTGCATAATTACTTGTGCTTGACATTTTTAATAAATTCCATCTTTATTCAATTTCTGTACTTTCTGTTACAAAGAAGATAGTACATTTTCATTAGAATGTACCTGTACTCACTGGGGTAAAGCTGATGACCGTAACTGCAGTCACGGTCATCCCAAGATGTCAGCTGAAAAATTAGGTCAGTATTTTTATTGTCTGTTAAGGTGTTTCTACATCATTTTCTTTACAAAGCATACATTGATACGATGTAAATTTATAAAAGATTAACATGGAAGTCACAAATCTCTACCGAGGAACGTGTATAGAACGGGAAATTGGATTTGAAAAATTCGCTAAGATGACCGTAAATCATCTTTAAAATATTTTCAAGATGACCGTAACATATAATAAGGATGACCGTGATTGGTAAAATGATGACCGTAATTTCGAAAGGATGACCGTTATTTATAAAGGATGACATATCCGTATTTGTATTACCTTTTTTGTATCAAATAATTAATCGTGTTGGTGTATGACGTATTTATAAGACAACATTATCCTAAAGGTAGACAAAAATAAGACGTGCTTCAAATACATGGTTCGTCATATGTAGCATCCAACTACATGAACTACAAGCCAAAGGATTTTTTTTATTTCTGAGATTCCTATTAATTTTATATAATAAATACAGCTGTTTAAAAATGCCAAAAAGGCAACGGATGAACGCCCATTTATATTATATCGTTTCAACTACCATTGCAGATGGGTTTTTTTATTTCAGATACGTACATGTGTTATCAATTTTCCACTTGCATGTTCACCTCATCTAATGTAGACAGCATTTTAATACACACTATAGACAATCATGTTGGTCCACAAACATTTAGTTTTAGGAAGAAAGTTTTGAATGAAAACACTGGTCATACTGCATATCGGTCCGTACATTTCGGAGTTGAAGTCACAAAACTTAAAATGATGTTAGGAAAAGGTTATAAGCCAAATATAAATTTAGAAGAACAAACCATATCTTTCAAAAGATGTTCCTCAAATTTGAAAGTGAGTGGCGATTATATCGAAGAAGGGTGTCAAACGGAATTAAACAATGAACTTTATGAAATCTTGCCAAATATTGAAGAAAAACTAAAAGAGATTGGGAAATACGAAGACTTCATTTCCGTATTGAAATCCATATCTAATGGAATATTAACTGAAAATATTGCTTTTCATTTGTTACTGGATGTCGGAAGATTCTATTCCCAGTCAACAATATACTCTACAAGATATGTTCCAGAAACGCTGGCATTCTGGATTACTATTAAGAAACTATTCAAGGGTAAAGGAGTTAACATTTTTAGAGGTTATAAAGCACAAGGAATATCCACTGAAAACAGACCAGTCAAACCAACTGAATGCAAAATAAATTTTGCAGTTCCATCGGATCCAGTATTGTCAAGAGAATGTGTTAGTTTTCTGGCAGATGCCGAAAAAAATGGAAAGTTCTATACATCACTGGATGCCTTCACAAAGAATAAAACTGGTCAAACTGTCGATAGATGGTAAAAAGTTGGCATGTGGTTTAGGTGTACTTGGTGATGAAGATTTCTGCGGGTTTGAAAATCCCCAAACTCTGTCTGACCGTAAAACAAATCTTGAAATAGAACTAAACACTCTGAAAGAAGTAAAAGACATCACAGAAACAAACTCAATAGATAACACAATAAATATTACTGATTTAGACAAGGACAATATTTTAACAATGAAACAAGCAATTCTTATATCGATCACAAACCTAAGCATCCGCATTAAAGACTTGAGGGAGCTAATTGTGAAAAAGAAGTTAGGATTGACAACCCTCATGAAACAAGTAGAAGGTGACTGGAAAGATAGTAAACTCGCGCCAGCGATAAAGTTTTGCAAGACAAAAATTATTCACTCACAGTCAACAATAAAGGATCTGTTAAACTGTATTGACAATCTTGGCTTTGTTGTTGCGTGCATTAATGGCACAGCTGCAGACTATGTAATAGGATGTGGGACAAAAGTTCATCTAGATAATCAAACTAATTATATATGTTTGAAGCATCTTACAACAGACCTCGAGATAAATGCCGAAACGTCAGACAGCATAAAACAAAGAAGTGATAACTGGAAAAACTTGAGAGCAGGTAGTCGAGTAACTGGTAGTACATTGTTCCGTGCTATAGGATTGGGCACTCTGAAAGAACAGCAAACACATTACGACAAAGTGTATCGTGGTGTTGAAGTTCCGGTGTCTTCAAAACTGCAGCAGCTTTTCGATTACGGTACAGCACAGGAAATAAATGCAATAGGAACACTAGTTGGGAAGATCATACCTGTCTACTTTCCTCAGTTGCAATATAGGGAAGATTGGAGATTCCTATGCCATAATCAGTGGTGATGGCAGTGGTATTGATCATATGGGTGAAAATAAAGTAGCATTTGAAATTAAATGTCCGATTCCAAATAAGGAAAGAACTACTGATTTACACTACGAGATACCCGTGTACTACTCAACTCAAGTTTTAAGTCAACTGAAAGCCAAACAAAGTTTAAAGTTCTGTTACTTGAGTTACAATCCAGGAAGCACAACCTTCATTGAAGGCACTATGAATGATGATTTATGGGGTAAGGTATGGGATTCTACTTCGGAACTGTACGGTAGAGTGGATGCAACAAGGCCTACGAGAAATAAACCAGAACAGAAAGAGTTGCTAGCCGATTTGAAAGAGTATGCAACAACATCTTCATTCGTTGCCGAGTTTCCTTCGTTGTTAAGCGTCCAGTGTAGTTGTGAGTCTACTGATGATTATGATAATGTATACGGATATCACACTAAAGACGACAGTATGACGACGTTGCCGTCGTTGAACACTTCTTTGGACACACTTACAATTGTAGTGGATAAAACGTGTACTGCGTTGAATGATGCCTACCAAACTTTGCGCAAGCCAGCAAAAGAGATTTTGCTGACTGTTGTTTCCGATCTTGAACGCAAGACCTCTGATGACTTTGACACAGCAAATTATGCAGTTCCTATCCAATATGCTCTTTCTGGATACAGTCTTTCAAAGTGTTGTGTTCGAAAATTACTAGACATGTCGTTGGTAGAATGTTCAAATCGAAATTTAAATGTTAAGGCAATCGCCTTCGATGGGCAATTTCTTGAGTTGGCGGTTTCCGGCGACTGTGGCCGACCTCTTACAATCTGTCGTTTCATGAAGCAGTTCTAGGATCAGGTAAAAAGGGCCGACAAAGCTATTAAATTGACTACTTTATTGAACCTGAACAAGTTGCCGTCTATATCAACGTCTAAAGATCTGTTTGAACATTTTGATATTCATAAATCTCCAACCTCAATGATAACAATAAGTAAGAAAGAAGAAGTAACAAAAACTCTATCTGGGAAGAATATCAGCAAAGCAATTCAGGCTTCACAGTCAAACGTCAAGAATGTCGAAACAGAAACAGCATCAGATGATAACCTAAAGGCTGCCCACCTGGATATTTTGCAATACATTCCGATTGAGATTGTATCCGAATTGGATGAGTCCATGCTCGAAATTCTTAGACAACCATGTAAAGCTGTAACAGATGATGCAAATAACAATGAGATATCATTTGCAAATGAAACTGACTACAAACTAGAGGATATTGACTTTGAAACGTTAATAATATCGCTGATTGCATCATCAGATGAGGGGACAAAATGGGTGCAAGTCTCGTTTGAATGTTTCAAGCAATGCTTTGCAAATGCAGAGACTATAATAAAATCCTTTGCGTCAGCAGAATTGAAAGTAATTGCAGGTGTTACCGAGACTCTGGCGTTATATTCAAAGAAGTTGAAACCAGCATTAGTAAACTTAGTGTGCAAGCTATATGGCGATGGGTCTAATACATCTTCTGTTAGAACAACCAATCCTATTCACTAAAGGCACTCGTTATGTACAAGATAAAGAAATGGCCAATTTCAGCAGTTAATGTTGCATTTGCACAATTAAACTTTCGAAGTGCACTAAATGAATGGAAAAGTGAAAACCCTTTTTAATGGGTCATGGAATATGGAAACGGAAAATAGACTACAATTTGAAATTCATCGATGGTACGCACAACCGATGATAGCAAAGGGCCAAATGATCCAGCCTATTATAGATCCTCATCCTCTGTTTGTCAATAACAGGGCAAGATGTTGTTCTAAAGGTATTTCTGGTATTGGAGTCAGCAGTGAAGCTTGGTGGAAAGTAGCTGGGAATTGCACAGAAAACGGCACAGGTCTATCATTGGAGATAGCTAAGGAACTTCGTGACAGACAAAAAAATTCCTATGCGCAGACCACTTTCAGCGAAAAAGTACAATTTGAAATGATAAAAAATGGAGATTATACAGAGGCTGAATGGTGTAGACTGATTCGAAATTGGTATGCAGCTATCGATGACGGTGGTATGTGTATAGAGAAACGTATTGAATGCTTGCTAGCGATGAGGGATAAATTACTGCCATATTTACATGTTGGACACTTTCTGCCGCCAGGAGCATATAAAGCCTCTCTTCCAATGGCCCAGTTTGAAGGGATACTGAGCAACATTGACAGGCGATTGCAGCTGTATGGAATGGTACAACGAGGAAGTTATAACCAAAGATCTGTTACCAGCCTGGACTCAGAAACATTTTTTTCAGGGTTTCAGGTTAATATGAAAATTATGTTTAACTGACATTAAAAATTAAAATTCATGACAACTGCCATTGATCATACATTGAAAAATGAACAGAAAACATTGTTATGGACTATATATATGGCTAACTTTAATTGTTGTGTACGATGATTTGAAAATGAGACGTTGATCATGAGACATGAAAGCTTAAGTCAAGTTTGACGAATTTGCTATTTTGGATTATAGCTTGAAACTATTATAAAAACAGACTGTTCAATGTTCGATTGGTTAATATTGAAATGATCAGCGTACGGTTAGTATTTTGATAAGTGTAATATATTGTGTAACCATTTACTGAAGTCTTCAATAATTATAAATATCATATAAAAGTACTTCGTTATAGAATGAAATTCAAAACAGTGTGGCTGTGGCCATTGATTGACACATTAAATTCATCCATTGACTGGGACAATTTAGGTGAACGTTTGTATGTAACGACCACTGTTCACGACGTACCTACGATAGACATTTAAACTGTGGGGTCACCAAAGGTTTCTTAACGCCTTTAATTATAAAATAATTCAAAAAAAAATCAGGAATAACCTTTATGTTTTGATTTATATAATTGAAATAAATCAAAACATCGTGTTATTTCTGATTAGTTTTTCGAATTACTTTATTAAGGTATTGAGAACCTTTGGTGACCCCATAGTTTAAGTGTCTTTAAAAAGTACATAGTGATCAGTGGTCGTTACATAAAAACGTTCACCTAAATTGTCCCAGTCAATGGATGAATTTTATGTGTCAATCAATGGCCACAGCCACACTGTTTTGAATTTCATTCTATTTAGATAATTGTTTTTAATGGACAACTTAATACAAAATTATATTTTTTAAGGACTATGACCCAAAGGGGACTGGTGTGTTGAGACCAGATGATATACCAACAGCTTTAGGTGCAGCAGTGTGTTTGTTCAGTCAACGAATGGATTCTAACAGGTGATTTAAACGCTATAATGTGCTCAGTTTTATCGTCAAATGCACTTTTGTCTCATATATCTCAATGATGAAATAATTTTGTATATTTTTATTTAACCATTTACAAATTTTTCTCTGTTGATACAGATTTATTAGACCATACTTGTCGTTAATCTCTCCAAATGGTCAACTATTCAGTGCTTATTATGTACATTATACTAAATATCATATTTGAATTATTTAAATTGTAAATTATAGGAAGATCTACTCTCAGGCACATGATTGTCTTATCTTCATTTTGGTGTATATTTTGATAGTTGTTAATGGTATATTCAATACTATGAACACCATTCCCTGTCATTATATTTAACATTTAATTGTAGAAAAGTTTATATGAAGACCTCCAAGAAAACAAGAGTTTATCCAGAACAAAGTCTCAGTCAAAACTGTAGCGCCGATGGAGAAATGGGAGAAACTGAGTTTTACAACTGTTTCAATACTCGTACCATTAAAATAAAGTAAGTCAGGTATATGACAGGAGTTATCCATTCGTTTGATATTCTTGAGTTTCTGATTTTGCCATTTGATTAGAGACTTTCTGGTTTAAAAAAAACCTCAGAGATTATTGGTGATTTTTCCTTTTACTACATTTCCGTATAAACTATCATGATGTGTTATGTATGACAATGTATGCAGTCCAAAGTTAAAACACACAATCGATGTCAAGTGTACAGTAATTTGATTACAATGATATTCATAGGAAAAATTGAGAACTAAAAGTCTTGAAGTTTTTGAACTTCATTAGTCATTAACAGAATTGTGTACAAGCGGATAACATTTTGTCAGCTGGTGATCGGATTTACTTATTTTCTATTGAAATTGGTATTAATAATACTGCCATTAAACTATATGATTGATGTAATCGAATGAAATAATATTTATCCCTCAAATGTATGATGTTTTTATGTATATTACAGATCAAACCATTTTGATCTCCCTGAAAGAAAATCTGTTAATCCCAAAAGAAAATGTGGAAGAATTTCTTCATTTGGTGACCCTAGTAGAGACGCAGAAGGAGCACGATCTCACCACACTTGACAAATGAGGAAAAGATATTAGCGCATAGACGATATGGAATTTCTGATGACAATATAGATTTAAAAAATTAATAGTTGCTGTCCAATTGAATCTGTAATGAAAATGAAAAAAAACCACAAACATGTCAATTTCGTTATCTGTTTTTTAATGCATATTTTATGTACATTATTTAATGTTTTTTTGTCATGTGTCTCTTATAATTGGATCTGTATTTAAATGAAATGTTACAGATTATACACACTAAACACTTGGCCATGTGTTCTGCTTGTTCATGTCTTCTTAAAGATCTTTTATAAGAAAAGCTAGTTCCACACTCCTTGCACGCAAATTTCTGTTGTAAGTGTTTTGCCTTGATGTGTATCTGTAGGTCCTTATTGCGGAATAGTCCTTTCCACAATCCGCACACTTGTATTGCTTCTCCTGAAATGAATGAACAGAAAAATAAATTCAATATACAATGACAAATAAGACGATAAATACAATGTGGTTTGTTGTCGAGCCTGCAATTTCTGTTGCAGAAAGCTCGGTATAGGGATAGTGATCCTGTGGCGGCTACGGCGGCATTATCTCAATTCTTAAAAGTTATATATTTTAGAAGTTGGAAAATTTTGATGCTTCATACTTTGTATATAGATGCCTCATGTTACGACGTTATCGTCTCTCACATGTCCGTGGTCCTTGATCTTATTTTCATGGTTTAGTGACTATTTTAAAAAAAAGTTAGGAATTTTTGTAATGTTAATTTTCTTTCTTATTATGGGCAACACGATAACTATATTTGGTATGTGCATACCTTGTAAGGTCCTCATATCCGTCAGACAGTTTTCACTTGACATCGACCTCATTGTATTTATCAGTGAATAAGGTAAAGTTTCATATTTCAGATACAATAAGCTATGTGTCTAGTATATTCGGTGTATGGAAGGACTGTAAAGTGTACATGTCTACTGGCAGGGGTCATAAGACCTTGACCTCATTTTCATAGTTCAGTGGTTATAGTTCAGTTTTTGTCTGTTTTTCTTATACTGTATGCACTAGATCTCCTATATTTGGTGTATGGGGTGATTGTAAGGTGTACATGTCTAGCTGGTAGGTGTCATTTGACCTTGACCTAATTTTCATGGTTCATTGGTTAAGTTATGGTTTTTTTTATCCAATGCTATATGCAATAGGTCAACTTTATTTGGTGCTTAGAAATATTTAGGATGTACATGACAGTCTCGCAGGTATTTGCCTTGATCTCATTTTCACAGTTCATTGCTCAGTGTTAAGTTTTGTGTTTTGGTCTGTTGTTCTTAAATTATATGCATTTGGTCAAATATATTTGTTGTATGGAGGTATTGCGCTATACATGTCCACCTGGCATGATTCATCTGACCTTGACCTCATTTTCAGGATTCATAAGTCAGTAATTAGTTTTCATGGTTAAGTCTGTTTCTTAGAAACTATAAGCAATAAGAAAACTATATTCTATACATGTATTGAATGGTTGTGAGGTGTACATGCATATCTTGTTTGGATTATATGACCTTGACCTCGTTTTCTTGGATCATATTAAGTTGATGTGATAGTTGTAGTAAAGTTATTTATTTATTATAATATCAATGAATAGTAAAGAAAGTGAGACATTTCAGAGTGTGCACTCTTGTGAAAATAATATATGAAGTTCGTCGTAAAGACATTACAATAAGGATTCATGTCACAAGTACTGTGCTCCGTTTTCTAGTGCTTTCGAAGTTCCAAGGTTTTGCTAACTATTGGTAGCCGCTTTGTGTCTTACGTAAGTTTCTATGTTCATTTTATTTCAAGTCGTTTAGGTTCCAATAGTTTGCATTTTCTATACACTCAGATGAAATTAATTTTTTCAATGTGAGATTTAATTAATCATATAAAGTTTACCTGCACATGATTCAAAACATGAGATCAAAACAGAGTCCTGACATTGTTGAGTCGCTGAAATAACAAAATATTGATTTATTTTTTATATGACTTTAATTGTTATTAAAAATATTCTGGATTGACCACTTATGCAATACTGAAGAGTTATCAGTCACAATTTGAATATTTCGTATTCACAAAACCCTTGATTGGTTATACTTTAAGTTATAAAGATGTCTGTTGTCATCAAATAACTTATATATTTCTTTTAACTCGGGATTGTTTTAACATTGAAGTGAACGGACGTTGACAACGACCTTGTTGACAGAAATCTTGAGAGTTCAATTTCAGTTTGTCTTTTACTTTTACTATTTTTTATTGCTTTCTATGTAATGTATTGCACGATTGTGTGTTGTTTGCTCCACATCCAGTGGGAACTATCTAAAGCATTATCCGGACGAGTATATTATTGTTATTTGACAGTTTCCAAATACACCTTACCAGTGACCGTTTTTTCCAAAGGGGTACTCTGGGTTTCAGGGTAAATAATAAGAATTGACCCGTCGTGACCTGATATATCCTTTCCTGTAATATATAAATGATAACTAAGTCATAGCTGCAACAATGTATATCAAGAAAAAGATAATCATGAGATTTTTAATAAAGTTCCAGATTTTTATTTTTCAACAATAGATTTATCATTTTTAAGTTGTGATCAGAGACCTTAAAATTCTCATTTAATACTTTCAGCAAAATAAATTAAAAAAAAAAGTAATTTGATTTGAAATTTTCCTTAGATGAATATTAAAAATAATCGATTCTGTTATTTAGTTTCATCAGAAATATCAATCAAGGCCGTAACTAGTCTCTTTTAATGTTGAGGCAAAATATATTTTTGGCGAGGTATCTGGGGGCTGCTCAAGGCCCCCAGAAGCTCTGAGAAAAATAATGCAAAATCGTGCATTCTGAGCGTTTCCCGGACTCTTTCTTACATTGAAAAGAAATATTCATTTTTAGCTATTTCTTCAGTCGACAATATTCTTGTCTCAAAGCAAAAACATAGATTCATTGTAATTTAAGACTTTTAGGTTTTACGGGGACAACATTAAATGTAGACCGATATGTAGGATAAAGCAAAAACCGAAATTCACATAAGCATTATGTCTGTCTGTTCTTGTCTTGTATAGTGCTTAATTCAGACTTTGGTGATTTTTTATGACTAGATTTAAATATAGTGACAATGAAGTATTAGACTATAAGTATACCGTGAGCCAGTACTGCTTATGTCGACACTAAGAACCATCTTGACCTTGTTTTACGGTATTAATGATTCTTTTATTTTTGAAGACCTTCCATCAACTATCAAGCTGAAGAATAGGAAAAAAAACTTTGGCCGTTGATCATTTGTATTTTTTCTATGTATTGACTTTGTGTGAGATAAGGTCCTGTGCACGCTTACTCCATATTCTTTTATTTTCTGTTTAAGAGTCTGAACACGACTTCATGCAAGTTTAATCCTTCAATGTAAAAGGTCATATGGCAATACATTGACGTTTTTTTAAAGATGATTTGATACCGGGAACAATTGATGGTCTTACTTTAATTTAAACCATGTCAGCTATCTAGTTTTATCTACAAAAAAGAGCCAGTTTTGTATTCTTTGATATCAAGTTCAATTCTCCATGCAAAAACGACAATTTTTTTTTTATGTCCAG
Source organism: Mytilus galloprovincialis (assembly GCF_965363235.1). Lineage (NCBI taxonomy): Eukaryota > Metazoa > Mollusca > Bivalvia > Mytilida > Mytilidae > Mytilus > Mytilus galloprovincialis. The sequence continues at coordinate 60,488,572 of NC_134845.1, forward strand.
TAGCATCGTATATTCTTAAAATAGTTTCTCGTACAATGTCTGGACATCGGTGGACTTGCAACATTGCAAAATCACACCTTACAAATGAAAATCAACACTATGCAGACTATACTGAGTTATAAAGTAGGACAATAAATGAACAAAAGACACACCCGGAACACAGAAGTACAAACAATAGACCATCAACTCTGAAAACTAAAAGTAAAATAGAAACATGGGTCACGAAAAACATGCAGGGGCGATATCAGAGAGTGAAGAGAACTTGCTTCTTGCAAGACACTTTCCGTGAAAATAATTCAGGTTGATATGAAGACAATCTTGTTTCATTTTGTTTTTGTTTTTTTGTTTTTTTGAAATTTCCAACATGAGGCATTTGCCTCATTTGCCTCCATGTAGTTACGGCCCTGTCAATTATGGACTATGTTTTCTTAACAAACGAAACAAACAAAACAAAACAAAAACTCAAGAATAATGAATAAAAAAACAACATGTTAAGGTAGCCAGAGGGTCACTTACCATGTTGCATATGTTATACCCTTGGACTACATTTCCATATAAAATCCAGATGATTTTAAATTAACGTCTGACTGAATAACACAGTTGTGTGTTGTTCAGGGGTGATGAACGAATTTCTAGAAAAAAACATATTTGAAAATTTGAAAACTTTTCAGGTAAGGGAAAGATCATTTGATTCTGAGTTGAGTGCCAGGCCAGGCAGATTCGATCATGTCAAAATGTTTATTTAAACAATTTTACGGTTCAGAAAATATATTTCAAATACTGCAAAACAATACCCATTTTTACTTAAAAAATACACGGAGATAAGAAACGATAAGCCTGAAATTTATTTTCAAATTTATCGAGCATAGACAAAATTTATGAAAAAGCTGTCAGCCCTACAATAGACCTCTAATAGAAAACCAACAGAGTGATTCAAAATAATCACTCAAATCGTGAAGTTTACATCATTAGAGTAATAACAATTGATAGCTAAAATAAAATTACTAAAATTATGAATGGATCATGTGTTCATAAGTGTAAGTGCCCAGACTATCTATATACCATCAATACTGTCCAACGAGATATCCTTAAAAAGTAAAATCAATTCATTGAAATAGAACAAATTTTTAAAAAGAAAAAAAAAAGTCAATTGATTAGTTGTGATCCATTGCATGTTATTTACAACTTAATATATAGAGAATTAATAATTTAAAAAGAACATCAAACATGTAAATATATTTCAATAAAATATTAACAAAAAAACAAAGGTTTTACTTACCACATCCATTGTCTCTGTTGATTGGTCTTTCATTTTATCTTGTAAGTAAAATAACAGAAAATGTTTTAAAAATACTCCGACCAAACTAGTGAAGGTGAGCTCCAGCAAATAGATCTTAAAATAGTCTTGTATGAATAGCGAATTTCAAAGGGGAGCCTTGTAAATTGTATAAACAGAAAACAAAATTGTTTTTTTTATATATCAAGACAAATCAAGATTTTATTCTGCTCCTCTGGAACCATACACATGGGCTCAATTACCGGATATTCATTATGTTTAAGGTTCATCTGAGGGAATTGAAAAATATGGCCGTTTTTACACACACATCTCTATTAAGAGAACAGAAAAACTGATGCATCTAGGAAAGTATTAAAGCATGGCAGGATCTTTAGATATGTAAAAGTTATATAAAGTCTATCATGCCGTTTGAGAAAAAAAACTAACTTAACTGGTTTATGAGTTGCATTTTTTTTTTAAATATACAGAAGATAGCAAAATAAACAGACATACGAGTTTCATTTGGTACGGTCCACTCAGTTGCACAGTTAAAATCACCTATTGTTTGCAGGTGTCTATTGTCCATCTATTGTCCATTTAAATCAAAACTACTCACAACATCGTTTAAACTATTTACTATCATTTTCATATAAACTCAAAATACGCCAAATAGTTAAAAAGAACTAACCCGAGCCCCTATTGCGACAAACTCAACAAAAAACAATGCATACAAATATGGATATTTCTTTCAATTGACGGTCATCCTTTTAAATTTAGTCATTCTTTATAAATTACGGTCATCCTTAACAATTTACGGTCATCTTTTAACCAATTACGGTCAGCGATGTTATAAATCGCTAATCCTGTTACGGTCATCTCGATTACGATTTACGGTCATTCTAGCGAATTTTTCAAATCCAAATTCCCGTTTTATAAAATTGAGAATGGAAATGGGGAATGTGCCAAAGAGACAACAACCCGACCTTAAAAAAAAAACAAACAACAGCAGAAGGTCACCAACAGGTCTTCAATGTAGCGAAAAATTCCCGCACCGGAGGCGTCCTTCAGCTGGCCCTTAAACATATACTAGTTCAGTGATAATGAACGCCATACTAATTTCCAAATTGTACACAAGAAACTAAAATATAAATAATACAAGACTAACAAAGGCCAGAGGCTCCTGACTTGGGACAGGCGCAAAAATGCGGCGGAATTAAACATGTTTGTGAGATCTCAACCCTCCCTCTATACGGTTACCTCTAGCCAATGTAGAAAAGTAAATACGTTCCTCGGTAGAGATTTGTGACTTCCGTGTGAATCTTTTATAAATTTACATACTATCAGAGTATACTTTGTAAAGAAAATGATGTAGAAACACCTTAACAGACAATAAAAATACTGACCTAATTTTTCAGCTGACATCTTGGGATGACTGTGAATGCAGTTACGGTCATCAGCTTTACTCCAGTGTGTACTGTTCCGCACCAACACTATCTATACAAAATACATTATATTGAAAGAGTTATGAACCACTCAAACATTAAAATACCAAATAAATATAGAATTTATTAAAAATTTCAAGCACAAGATATTATGCAAATTCCATAATTAAAAATAATTTCAAGCTCAAATTATAGCCTTGTGAATATGACTGTATTCACAATGAAAATAAAAAGTTTTTTCAAATCAGTAGGCACACATAAAGACCCTCATAATTTATTGATTGTACATTTCACAACATCTGGATCACCATTTAAATATCATAATATCACATTTTAATATTGAGCTGGCTAAGTCATGTGGTTACTTCGATTTATTACTTACCTGTGTGCCTAAACAAGAAGAGGAGAACGAGTTCGAGACTTCTGTTTCAGCATTAAACCACCGACGCCATCCAGCCAATTGTTTTTTGTTTTTGAAGCACAACATTGTGTCCATATCAATAAACATACGAGCAAATCGCAAATTATTGAGGAATAACAATCACTGGTGTTAAACTGATCGTCGTAATTGCAGTTACGACGATCCGAACATGGCGAAGCCGAAAACAAGTACTAAGCAAAATCGTCTCCTTCTAATTTCTCCGAGTACAAACATTGAATTACTTAGACGCTATGTTGGTATTCACGATATTTCTGTGTCTGTGTGTTCTTAGTATCATACTTGGCCTTGTTACAGAAATACAAAATGTAATATAGCCATCGAAATTTTACGGAAGATCATCGTAACTCCAAGAATTTCAATTGATATGATAATCGTAACTTGATTTCTAGATAGATATATATAGTCATAAATAACTTGGATTATGATAACACTATTTTGTCAGTAATGGTCGTAGCTTTCTCTATATGCTGATGGGGATGGCGACTATATATAAATCGTGTTTGAACGTTTGATAGTGTGAGTAGAATTAGTGAATAATTTACTAATTAAGGTCTTTCCTTTTACAAAAGGGAAAGACCTTACTGTATTTCTTCTGTTTATTATTATTATTATTATTATTATTATTATTATTATTCTTTTTCCGCCAAACTTTGACAAATTTAGCCGCGTTAACCGTAAGACGTGTCGCTTTCATATTCACACTTTGTATCGGTGTCATGAATACCTATCCGGAACTCACCCTGTGAGTCGAAATATTTTGTCGGTTCGGAGTAATCCCTCCGAAACCCAAAAACCTTGTTATCGTTCCAACACCGTAACCGTAATAGGTAGAAAAAAAACAAAGGGTGAAATCTGTTAAGGACCAGACCCCGGTTCTTCGTTACATTTGGATCGAAAAGATTCAACGACTCATTGGTAGGGTTATGCCCCTATGAAAATTAACCGATGTCGGTTGGTCACCAAAACTCAGAAACCGTAAGTCGTAGACACCTAGGATCTTCACCAATCATCATCAATTCATGCATCTTTGAAAAATACCTCAAGGTCAAATTTGTATGTTGACCTTGACCTTTGACCTAACACCTTGTTATGGGATAATCTCAGAAACCATTATACTTACAGAAGTTTTAAATAGTGGAAAATGTTTGGGTCATTACGGCGCAACTTTGTTACAGTTTGACCGAAGAGATTTGACCTTTCTATAAGGGGCATAACCCTTGTTTTAGGTTTCTGAAAAGACAAAATCAGCTTTTACTATATAACCAAAGGTCCTAGACCCTTGGGGTCTTCTGTAATGGCATTGGGGACTAATGACCTTGACAAAGGTCAAAAGGTCAAAGGTCAAGGTCATGTCCCAGATAGCGAATTTAGTGTCTTTAACCTTATATAAAGGATTTTTAGTGTGTTTTCGAGCGTTTTAAGGTTGACGTTGACCTTTTCAATACATTCTACGTCTGTTGGAACATGTATTTTACATTACAAAAGGAAAGACCTCTCAATTGTTCAAGAACAATTGACAGTTTAATTTACATTTTGTTTTGTGTATATATTCTTTATATTTTACCAGTTATAATTCACAATAATTTTTCATCAAGATGACAAGGAGAGGCAGATATTTTCCATGTTCACACATTGCTAATAGAAACTATAATGTTTAAATTACGTTTGTTTTCAAATAAATTTATGATTTTGGTCACTGTATCTTATTCTCCTTTGAACTATCTAAAACTATCGTCCCCTTTTGTTCCAGGTTTACTTAAATGAAAATTGCAAGCTTATATATATATGTAAACGAAGATGGGAATGGTTGCCAATGAAACAACTCTCCACAAAATCTAGATCAAATGACATAGAATTTAACAACTATAGCTAGGTCATCGTATGAGCATAGCCCATACCCCATAGTCTCATCTATAAAAGGCCCCAAAAAGACAAATGCAAAAAACGTTAAAAGAGAAAACTAGCGGATTAATTTATATAAAAAATGAATGAAAAACATATTTGTAAACGTCAACCAACGACAACCACTTAAGTACAGGCTCCTAACTTATGACAGACACATACATACAGAATTTGGAAGGGTTAAACATGTCAACGAGATCCCAACCCTCCCCCTAATCTGAGACAGTGGTGTAACAGTACACCATAAGAAAAAACTAATACAATCGGTTGGAAAAGGTTTAACTCATCAGATTGATACAAATAGAAATACATCTAACAAAAAAACAAAGTGGACGTGACCAGGTATTTGTTTATTTCAAAATCAAAAAGACATTACTTGCAATTAATGACAGCTAGTTCAAAGCTAAAAACAACTAATAAAAATAATCGTGCATCTCAGCCTTCCTTATCTTGAGAAAATATCGCTAAAAAAAGTCAGAATAAATCAATAGTAAAAACAGACAGGACGACAATCTATATAAATAAAGGTTAGGATAAAATCACGAAAAAGGCAGGACTGAATTGAGTGAAGTATAAAAGGACAGGACAGAGATAACAACTAAAATCAATGTCGGACTAACATTTTTCACCCTAGCCCACAACCCCTAAATATCAAATGGTAGCTACCTTATTTTCTAAATACCATGATGTGAACACTTGACATCATTAACAGGGGCGGATTCAGGATTTTGGAAAGGGGGGGCGAAGATTTTTAATTTCGCCGAGCGGAGCGAGGCGAAAAATTTTTGGGACCTTTTTTCGGGTAAAAAACATAAAATAAGTGTAATATGCACAATTTAAACTGTTCTTGGCTTGGGGCATGTATATTTTATAGTTGCTGTATTAAAAGTGTAAGGGTTGGACATTTTTTATGGACATGGACATTCGATGAAATTTACAATACGACCAACACGAGTTAAAAAAGACAAACAAGCAGTTTTTATCAAAATGTTTGATTGATATGTTTCACCCAACATAACTGAGAGAACCGAAGTGAGGGGTTCCAAATCCCCCAAAGATTACGAAAGTGTCTGAAATGACAACGAATTTAGGATGATGGTCGACAAATGGAAACATAAAGGTCACACCCAGTAGGCAGGTTACAAAGTATTCAATATATATAAGTCCGGCGAAACAGACATTCAAGTCAGACACGCAAACCCCGGCCACAAAAAACTACGCCCGTTTTTTTCATCATGTTCATTTCATGCTAAATAATTTTGTTGGGAATTTTCGTTTTTAATAGCAAAAAACTGGACAAGACTATTGTTTTCAATCCAGACACGATTCAAAATTTTTGTTTAAGGCAAGAATCAGAGTCAATTTTTCTCTCTCAAATATCTAAGACTGTCTCCTCAAATCGAATGGTTCGTACCTGAGACTTGAAATTTTTCTAGAGCTTATACTAAAATTGAAAATGGAAATGGGGAATGTGTCAAAGAGACAACAACCCGACCACAGAAAAACAACAGCAGAAGGTCACGAACAGGTGTTCAATGTAGCGAGAAATTTCCGCACCTGGAGGCGTCCTTCAGCTTGCCCCTTAACAAATATAGTTCAGTGATAATGAACGCCGTACTAATTTCCAAATTGTACACAAGAAACTAAAAATAAAATAATAACAAGACTAACAAAGGCCAGAGGCTCTTGACTTGGAACAAGCGCAAAAATGCGGCGGGTGACAGGGGTTCATTATTCAACTTTGTTATTTATAAAATAAGCTGGTGCATTTGGGGTTAAACATGTTTTCGTAGGTAAATAATATTGTGGAACTTTCTTTTTTTGAGAGTGCAATGGTCTATAGAGTATTTACTATCACTTTCTGTTTGGTGGAATAGTGAAATAGAAGTCAATACGTTCTTGCTAAATCCTGTGTTGCTTTGAAGGTTTCCTGATTGTCATGACATCCTCAGCCTAAGCAATGTTTATTACTGTAATTTGAATTTCAAAATGACCGTGTGCCGTTTTTTCAACGCACTGGTCAACTCCACCATAGCAAATCACATGACTTGACAATCAGTAAATACCACCGAAAAATATCTTCATAAGTAAAGAAATGTCGTATAAAAATTAAATACTCGGGAAATGGCAAAGTTCACGAAGTCTAGTCTGATAAATAATTTAACAAAAAAAAAAAAAAAAAAAAAGTCCGAGCAAAGGGGGGGCGTACGCCCTCTACGCCCCCCCCTGAATCCGCCACTGATTAATGTACGAGATATATCTATATAAGAGACTAATTTGAGTTTATTGATTGTATAATCTTTGATTTAAAAAGACATTGTTCTCTTTTGTTTATACATTTCTATTAATATTTTCTAATAACCCTATTACCTTCTATTCTTTATTTTTTCAATTTGCCCTTTTATCTATTCGATATATTTTTTCCGTTATTATGAACGTACTAAGCGCTATTCTGTAAACCCCATTTGGACCCTCATATAAAAAAAACATCATCAACACGTACAATCAAAACCAAAACACTACACAAACATGCTGTATTTTCTTTGATGAAAGGGGGTATATTTGCTTACTTAACCACAAGGCTTTAGGTAACGACTTGGTAAACTTTCAAAGTACAAAACAAAATCTATTTATATTTTTTTTTAAATTGATATCTAAATATAACTAAGTAGCTGAGGTTTACAACTAATTATTATGTGATTAATGAACAGAATTATATTCTATTGAACATGCTAACAATTACCGATTTAAATTGTTTTCACCATGAAAATAAAATATAATGTTTCACTTTTCCCCAAATCATGTGGCACACATAAAGAGCCTCATAATTTATTGATTGTACATTTCACAACACTTGGATCACCATTCAACTATCGTAATATCAAATATCTATCTCGAGCTGGCTTAGTCATGTGGTTACTTCGATTAACTTTCATATAGAGAGTACGTGTACCAGTGTAAATGAAGAGGAAGATGAGAACGTGTTCAAATCTTCAGTACCCGCCTTAAACTACCGACGCCATCCAGCCAACATTTTTTGTGTTTTTGAAGCACACAATTGTGTCCATATTAATTAACATAAGTATAAATATACTAAAATTCACAAAATATTGAAGAATGACAATGATAGTCATCGGAACGTTTCGTGTATTACCTGTACGATATCAAGGAGAAAATATGTTTATTTTCCATTAAGAAAAGAGAGACGAAAGATACTACAAGGACTTTAAAACTTAAAAATAGAAAAATAGCTGATAAAGCCATGGCTTAAATTCAAAAGACAAACAGACAAATAGAAGTACACAAAACAAAACATAGAAAAGAAAATTAAAGACTGAGCAACACGAACCCCACGAAAACAGGGGTGATATCAAGTGCTTCGTAAGGGTTGGCAAATGCAAATCCTGCTCCAAATGCGACCCCTTGTGTTGTTATGATCATGCCTATAAGACAAAATACGATTATTTAGAGCAAAAAAGGACATTATTTTAGATAAAAAAAAACCTTTAAAAAAAACCAGTTTTAACAAAAGTGTTCAAACTATAAAATTAAAAGGCATGAGCGTCACTGGTAAGTCTTTTGGAGACGAAACGCGCGTCTGGCGTACTATATTATAATCCTGGTACATTTGATATCTATTTTGATATAATATTTTGGCAATACATGGCAGAGTCGGATTAAGGGGTCAGGGTGCCCGGGCCATTTCATATGGAGCTACATTTATTGTTAATACAGCAGGCTTATAACCTGTTCCACACCAAACGTTTTCTACTATGGGGCTTTTGGAATCTCTTCCCTTCCCTTGTTTTCAAAATCATGATTTCCATCTACAATGGCATATTTTTATGTAACTTAATGCAGAATGTTTTAATGGACGTTGCTGAAATATAATTATGTAGGGGACAGACACACATGGTATTTGTATGTGGATACTTGAAATAGTTAAGCACATCTTCCAGTCTACGGAGACTATTTATATAAAAGGAGAACAAATCTCGATGCCTCAAAGTTTTTTCCATGAGGGTTCTTGCAGCATTTCAAGTGTGTATCTGACCAATTTAGCTCTTGAAACCCGATAAATGTATCCACATCACATTATTAGCATTATTATGTGCCAGTTATATTTTAAAACACAAATGTATCTTTCTACTAGCTATTAAACACCTTTCTGTATGTAATCAACTTGAAATTATAGTCTGGTCGGTTGTCAGGTCGAATTTTTGGAAGTTCAAAAACATTTTAATAAATCCTAATTAATTTATTTCGTGAAAGGGCAGACTAAAATTGTTCACATGTTGAAGACTTTTAACCCTAGATAGCACACACAAACCATGAAGCATTTTTGAAGTTATGTACATATTTTATTATACCGATGTGCTAGATGTGTGCTCGAGGATGTGTGTTTCGTCTACGTAAAAACTAACGCCCATTACAGGCACTCGAATAGAAATATTAGAAATTCGTAGATTTACAACATTACAAGGGACATAACCCAAATATATTAAGGCAATATTTGGGGATTATTTTTTTTTACGTTTGCGTAATGCACCACTACTGATCCACATATGAAATGCATCATCAACACAGTCATAATCAAATACAAAGATCTACAAAGATACCACGTAACCACAGGGTTTACGACTTGATAAAATTAAAACAGAAAAAAATCTATAAATATAAGGCATTTTCTGGGGGGGGGGGGGTCTATGGGTTTTTTTTCTGGACAAATCTTTTTTCAATCTATTTTTTTCGCGACAAGTCGAAAACAATTTTTAACAATTTTTTTTTCTCGGAATCAAAAACAAATTATTTTTTTCTCCTAAAAATGGAAACAAACTTTTTTTTCCAAAAAAAAAACATAGCCCCCTCCCCCCCCCCCCCCCAGAAAATCAAATGGTTGCTGCCTAATGACGTAGGTTTGCAAAATATTTATAAAGTGATTAACGAATAGAATTATATGTTATTAATCCCACAGAATGTACGTATGCTGACAATTACCGATATCAATTGTAAGTTAGACTGTATTCACCATGAAAGTAAAATATTATGTTTTTCCTCTTCCCCAAATCAGTAGGCATACATAAAGAGCCTCATAATTTATTGATTGTACATTTCACAACACTTGGATCACCATTCAAATATTATAATATCTCCATTTAATATTGAGCTGGCTTAGTCATGTGGTTACTTCGATATACTTATTTTGAAATCACCAGAAGAGGAGAACGAGTTCGAGTCTTCAGTTTCAGCCTTATACCACCGACGCCATCCAGCCAATTTTTTGTGTGTTTTTGAAGCCCAAAATTGTGTCTATATTATTTAACATAGAAATAAATATACTTCAATTCACAAATTAATGAAGAATGACATTGATTGTCATCGGAGTGTTTCGTGTATAACCTGTACGATATGAAGGGGAAAATGTGTTTATTTTCCATTAAAAGAGAGTGGATAGACACCAGAGCGTCACTGATGAGTCTTTTGTAGACAAAACGCGCGTCTGACGTATCCTGGTATCTATGATGAGTTTATTTACAAGCACTGGGTTGATGCCATTGCTGGTGGAGATTGATTTCCCCGAGGGTATGATCACAAGCCCAGAAGTCAGCACTTTTTGTGCTGACATGAATTGTCATTGATATGGTTATATTTATAAATTTACTGTTTACAAATTTTGGAATTTTTTGAAATACTAAGGCTTTTCTACCTCAGGCATAGATTACCTTAGCTGTATTTGGTCAAACTTTTAGGAATTTTGGTCCTCAGTGCTCTTCAACTTCGTACTTTATTTGGCCTTTTTACTTTTTTTGGATTCGAGTGTCACTGATGAGTCTTTTGTAGACGAAACGCGCGTCTGGTGTATATACTAAATTCAATCCTGGTATCTATGATGATTATGGACAATCAAACTCATAAATCGAAAATAAACTGACCACGCCATGGCTAAAAAAAGAAACAGACAAACATGTGATAGTTCCTAAAACAAAACATAGAAGAAAAATTTTGAGACTGAGTAACACGAACCCCACGAAATACTGGAGGTGATATTAGGTGCTCCGGAAGGGTAGGAAGATTGTGGCACCCATCGTATTGATCATGTCTAAATATGACCACAAGGAACAAAGTTCATTCTTAAACATTACTTTAGACAAAAACAATAACGTACAAAGAAATAATAGTTTCAACATAATTGTGCAAGCTATGTAAGTAAAAAGCGTAGAGAAAACATGCAACAATTATTAAATTAATACTCCGTGTAAAATGCATCCATGTCAGGCATAAAGCTTCAAAAAGGTTTTGATATATTTTTTTGGCAATACATTGCAGAGTCGGATAAAGGGAGCAGGGTTTCTGGGCCATCCCGTATGGAGCTACACTTATGGTAAGTGCAAACCTGTTCCACACCTTTTTTTACCTTGTGGGCTTCTCCCTTCCCCCTTTTATCAAAATCATGTACTCTCATCTGCAACGGCATATTTTGTATGTAACTTAAAGGCAGAAAGGTTTAAAGGGACGTTTATGGAACGCCATAGCTGTCTTATGTGTCTTTTTATTATACAAAGGTGCTTTTCTATTAAACGAAGGTGTTTTTCTATTATACGAAGGTGCTTTTCTATTATACGCGATGGTGGTTTTTTATTATACGAAGGTGGTTTCTATTATACGATGGTGTTTTTCTTATTATACGACGATGGTTTTCTATTTTACGATGGTGGTTTTCTATAATACGCAGGTGCTTTTCTATTATACGGGTGGTTTTCTATTATACGATTATTATAACTAGTATACGAAGGGTTTTTTTTCTTATACGATAGTATTTTCTATTACTAGGATACGAAGGGGGTTTTCTTTTATACGATGGTGGTTTTCTATTACTAGTATACGAAGGGGGTTTTCTCTTATACGATGGTGGTTTTCTATTACTAGTATACGAAGCTGCATAATAATTATGTGGGTGGTAGAAATAACAGATAATTGAAATATTAAAGCTTATCTTCTAGTCTACGAGGACTATTTAATTTAAGGAGAAAGACATATAGATGCCTCAAAGGTTGTTTTTCGATAAAGGTTCTTGCAGCATTTCAAGTGTGTGTATCGGGCCAACTGAGCTCTTGAAACCCGATAAATGTATCGCCAAAGCATCATTTCCTAACCTTCCAGTTATATTTTTAAAATCAAATGTGTCTATGAGCTATTGAGCATCATGTAATGAACTTTTCTGTATTTAATCAACTGAAAACTATTGTTTGATCGGTTGATTGGTAGAATTTTCGAAAGTTCAAAAACATTTTAATAAATCCTAATTAAATATTTCGTGGAAGGGCAGCCATAAATTGTTCACAGGTTGAAGACTAAAAACTCTAGATAACACACACAAATCATGAAGCATTTTTGAAGTTATGTACATATTTATTATACCGATATGCTAGATGCGCGTTTCGTCTACGTCGAAAACTAGCGCCCATTACAGGCGCTCAAATAAAAATATGAGAAATACGAAGATGTATACGAAGATTTACAACATTACAGGGGACATAACCTAAATATATTACGGCTTCTCATGAATTTCGATGCAAATCAGAGTTATCCCACTTTGAATATCTTAATCGAAGAACCCAAAATAATCTCATTGAATTTAAAACTATTACGCTGTATGTTTTACATCAAAATTGTTGAAAAAAAAACAAAAGATGATATTTTATTATTGTTTGCAAAGTAGCAATAATAAATGTATCAGGATTTGGTAATAATTGTGAAAGTTCTCAGAACATTCGTTTCTTCTTCGTTTTAAGCTGCTCTAATGTGTACTGTGCTAATTTTGACATGATAAGTTGCAAATCATACATTGATTGCCTATTCCTTTTTACTAATTGCTATATAGATATAAGAAGATGTGGTATGAGTGCCAATGAATCAGCTCTCCATCGAAGTCACAACCTACAAAAGGAAACCATTATATATCAAAGTACGTCAAAGTATATGTTAAACCAGAGATGTATCTTTTTTTCTTTTAAATTGTGTTTTTCTTTTGTTTTGGGGTTTTTGATTTGTGATTAGCATGTGTATATTACAGTTCACCGAAATGGACCCCTGCCAAAATAATTACTTTGTTTCAAAAAAGCAAACTATTTTTTTTTTTTTTTGTCAAATAACGGAAAAGTTTTTCTCGAAATTATGTGAACAGTTTCATGTTGAATTTTGCAGTCCAAAGAATCATGATTCTGATGGAATAACAAAAGAAGGATTGGAAGTCGGCTCAAGCTTCGCATGACCATTGATCTATTTCGCCTCTATTTAGGAGAGATTGATTTGCCCACAAATCTATCAATACCTTCCCAATTATATGTTAGTACGAACTCGATTTACTTCTTTGTTCTTGAATACACTGCATAAAATAATACAAACTAGTGTTCGTTAAACTTTAAGTATAATTACTAGTAGGTTATAATAGTCACAAAAGCTATAACTGACGACAAGAACTACTAGTACTATAACATTATGTGTATTTATAAAGGTTTTAATTCCCAAAACTCTAGAACTCCCTTGTGGATTTTCAATTTAATTCAATATGATGAGGAAAGTGAAATTAACTGTTGACAAAACTTTTAAATTTTTAGAAATACTAAGGTTGTTCTACCTGAGGAATAGATTACCTTAGCTGTATTTTGAAAAAAACTTTTAAGAATTTTGGTCCTCAATGCTCTTTAATATCGTACTTTATTTTGCCTATATTTATCTTCTCTTTTTTGGGGGATTCGAGCGTCACTGATGTCTTTTGTAGACGAAACGCGCGTATGGCGTAATTACAAAATTTAATCCTGGTATGATTAGTTTATTTCTAATCTCTCGAGTACCTTTTTGCTTCGTCCTTCATGGTATACCATACACTTTCACTTTTTAAACTATATCTATAGTTCAACACTTATTTGCAATCGATCAAATAACTTATCTGACCATTTTCGCAGGCATTTGACTACTGTACCCATATTTTTGACATGTTGACCTATTATGTCTGTTTGTTTTGTTCACATATCGTTGTCAATATAAGTGGAATTGGATGCGACTGTCATAGAAGTGAGAGGTTTAGCTAGCTATAAAACCAGGTTTAATCCACCATTTTCTACATAAGGAAAATGTCGGTACCAAGTCAGGAAAAATAGTTGTTCTCCATTCGTTTTATGTGTTTGAGTTTTTGATTATTTGCTTAGGGACTTTCCGTTTTGAATTTTCCTCGGATTTGGTAGTTTTGTGATTTTACTTATTATTTATCTCTTCCTTTCCCTTTTAACCTTATTTGATAATAATTTATTTGAGAAGATAAAAATAACAATATACTAAATTCGCAATGTGACAATATCTCAAAATATATACCGCCCTGTAACCATACACTTTAACTTGTTAAACTATATCAATATTGTTTAACGCTCTTCTTTTCAATCGATCAAACAACTTATCCGACTCTTTTTCCTGGCATTTTTTAAATCTCTAACTTTCAATTTTTATCTGTTTTATTAGAAAATAATTTTAGGAGAAAAAAATTACAATTGATGCTATGGGACGTACGCGCAGGCGCAGACGGCATATGACAGATTTTAATTACATGTTTTAACGTTGTTTTCTGTCAGTTTCATTAGAATGGAGATAACAATATTGTATTTTAAGCTCCGACGGCATCAATTGGAGATTTGATGGTCGCAAATACCCGTTTACTGTCTCCGCTAACGCGTCGCCAGTAAACTTAATTTGCGACCATCAAATCCCCAATTGATGCGTCGGAGCTTAAAATACAATACAGTTATCTCTTAAGTGTAACAATATATACCGCCCTGTAACCAATTGTGTTAAGTCTAGACTTATAACTTGGGATTCCAATTGACCTTAGTGACAATCTATATTTAATATATTTACATTATTATCTTGTCGTCAATATAAGATCGTTAATATCCGCAAACTACCGTTATCTACATTTATATACTTATCAACCCAAACTTCAAACGAATCCACTTGTATACATATTCCTCCGCAAAAGTAACGTGCCTGCACAAGCAACGTGGTCACGACGCTATTTGACATACGCGATGAAAAGAAACTATTTGACAAAATTAATTAATTCGTTTCTGAAGTATTATAAATCTTCCGTTTGTTTAAAATGTACCTGAATGTGCATGTACATGTACCGACGAAGAATCAGCTGACATTTCATACAAAATTTAAAATTCAATTTGTTTTTAAAACGATTTACGGGTCCCACGCAAAATCTACGTTTTGTTAAATTTGAATTTAAATTCTTTAAGTATTTAAAAATATAACTTAACCTTGTCAATATTGTTCTATTCAATAGAATGTTTTAAAATATAAACATGTAATTTTGTATAACACGGATAATTGAAATTGACATGAATGACATTTTTATAATACACCTATATCGTATTTAAATGCAGATAAATTGAAGCACATTGAGTGCAGATATATTAAACAAGATAATCCGGTACTGTAAACCTGCACAGTGCATGCTCAAGCAGGATAAATAAATATCAAATAAATAAGGAAATTCTTAGTTAATGATTTTTAACAGTATGCAATATTTAAATTCAAGATTAATAGTACCGTTATCTGAAATATGATATAGATGTAAATTACTAGTATTTAGAAACACATAAACAACATTATAATGGGGTTTTTTTTATAGTTAAGAGATAATGTATGTTGAAATTTAAAATAAATAAAGGTTTGCACATTGCAGTGAATAATTGACTTGCGATGGACTAGCTTTAACTGTGTATGTCCTTTTGGATTATTTAGCACTTTAGCTGTTTCGCTTCTAACGCATCAATTCGCTTTCACATATTTGGCGTTCCCTTTGAAGGCTAATCCAGAAAAAGTCCTTCGGACGCATAAAATTTATTGGTTTTTTTTTTTTTTTTTTTATAACATTCACTTCTGTGTGTTCAGTCACAAGTATAATGTTACTTATATGACAAATAAAGATATATAATTGATCAGCAAGTCAGTTATGAAAAATTGCACATAGTTCTCCATGCAGCCGAAGCGGCTTCCTCGGCAATAGAGCTGGTCGCCACGATATTGCCAAAAAACACTGAAAGTGGTGGTAAACAGCAACAATCAATCAGAGAAATATTCCAGGTTGTATTTAGATCTACAATTTGATGATTAGATACTCGTTTTTAAGGATTTGCGTATATTGAACTACATGCTGTGTAAATAAAGAAAACAAAGTTCTGTTTGTTGAAACGAGGCTATAATGTTCAAAGTCGAAACGGAAAATTGACATGAATATTTTTCACATAGTCTAGGGACTGAATGGAAGTCCCTTTTTATTTTTTTTAAACTTTTTGATTTTTTTTTATACCATGTTTCTCTATTTTTTAACTAGGATTACATTTTTATCTTTTTTCTTTTTCTTTAGTGGTTAATCTTTTGCACTTTTTTTTGACAATATTCTCTAGAATGTGACCCAAAACCAGATTCCCATAGTCTTCAAAAATCTGCATTGATTTTCGGAAATGAAGGACAGCTAAGAAAGATTCTAATATGACCTTGTTTATTTTTATACCATATTTTACAATTAACTTATCTAAAAATGTATATGCAGCAAATAATACATATGTCGCCTTATCTATATAATGTAAACAAGGAGACAAACAGATTATAAAATGAAGGACAAACAAGATTTGAATATAAAACATGTTTTTGACTTATATACTATGACCTTGAGTACTCATGACACATTCTTACAACCATTAATGCGTATTTATATAATTTCATTCACGAAAAAACAATTTTTCCCAGTTTATAAACATTATCAATATCGGAGTTATGAATATTTAATCGGGAAATACATGAAAAATGAGAGCATGGCATTATTGCAATTATCTATGGATAATCCTTAAAATATTAGGACATAAAAAATAGTTTTGTAACACTCTTCTGCTACAAATTTGTCATATCCATGGTAACAAAAGCTTGTACGCCTACTAATTTGTGGAATTAAGCCGATAGATCTAAGAGTTGCAGTGCAAATTATGCAATTTTTGTCTGCACTTTTTCAGATCGATTATCGATAGTTGTGACAACCCCTCTTTGTATTTATCAATAATATATATATCATTTTGTTGCAAGTCTTGGAATTCTAAAGAATTGATTCCAACAGACTCCATTAAATATTCTGTCTGTCTTTTGCAATAGCAGTTTAAAGAGCTAAATGATTTGATGTTCGTGAAAGTCTTTCAATTCGATTTTCACATGCACTTTTAAGCTGTCTCATTTCATTTTCATTTATTTATTTTGAAATGATGAAGTGAAGTTGAAAGAGATGTGCAATCATGCAGTTCAGATTGTCTTCTAATGAAGCTAGCATGGTTGTTAGTATACTACGTTTATGGACGCTCCCGCAGGGTCAAAAACGACCTGTGACCACTGGGCTTTTTAGAGGCGACTTCCGACCTGAGGGCCTTCTAAAAACGACCTGCAACCTGTAAAATTTGGAAAAAAACGACCTCCGACCGACTTCCGTTCTCTGTGTTTGGGAAAAAACGACCTGCGACCTGCACATTTCCCTTAAAAACGACCTCTCGACGAATTTAAAAGCGACCTTGCGACCTGAGGGGGGTACCCTGTGGGAGCCTCTTTATGGTGTGATTCTACGTATTTGGATGGAGATTCTTTTTTACTCACTATTGTTGGTTGTATATTGACCTCAGCGGTGACCTCGGTATATATTCAATCAAACCAATTGTCCTCCTTTAATCTCCAATCATATCAATTGTCCTCCTTTGATATAAGTAAACTCGAAGATGTCTAGACTAATCTACAGTTAAATTACTATGTTTCTATGTTTAACGATTTTATATGTTGCCAGTAGTAGCTCTAGGCTTTGCTATATTTCTTCTTTAACTCTTTAATACCGGATAGACTCTACACCAAACGCTTTGCGACTTTAATCAGAGAGAAAAAAACTATTTTATTAAAAATATGGAGGAATTTTTTGTTGTTTGTTTTGTTTTTTCTTTACAATAGAAATAAACTATTTTCACATGCTTGTCTTCAGCTACTCTTTTGGTTTAGTGAGTCTCAAACAATTCAATAAAAAAAACAAATAGTTTAAATTTTATTTAAAAGAAATTCAAATCAGTTTTTACTGCTGCGAATGTTTTATACCTTAACATGTGCCTTCGATTTTCAAACTCATCAAATTCAACCAGGATACTGCCGCCTGTATATTCTCCGAAATAAATCATGATTCCAAAGTACACATATCAACATATTGCCTTTTAGTTTTGTAACGTTTGCGCCTCATATTTGCGCATACTTTAGATGTCATGTTCTGATCATTATTTTCCATTTTTTTATTTAATAAAATATATAGATATTGTTCCATTGTGAGAAATATATCGATGACCGATATCTTAAATCTTGTTTTTCATTGCTTCCAGCTCTAAATACTTCTTATACAGTAATTGACCAGACTAATGAACAGACGACAGTAAAATAAAATGGCATCTGTTTCTTTGTTTTGTCCTATAAAATGGATAATCGGTTTCCAATGATGTCGGTCAGTGCCCTGTCTCAATCTTTTTTTGGTTTAGGACAATGTAGGAAGACTCGTTTTACCCTGCTCAATGTCCAGGGGAAAATATTTCATGCATATTTTTCGAAATTAGATTGACGACAACAAAGTAGATGTCATGAAGAGAAAATGATTCGACTTGATGTGCAAAAATATGTAATATTTGAAAAAATCAAGATAAAAGTTTCCTTCCTCGTTTAATACCCTGTCCTGTGTCATCGCAAGATGAACACTTAACCATGTATGACACCAGATGTTTCAAAGAAAAAGAAGTTCCTATATATATTTATAGAATGATATCTTCCTGTTCTCCTTTCGTCCTCTCATTCTCTCTTCTTCATTTTCCTTCTGATGTGTCCCGCCTCGGGGGTGTCTTGGTCGGGTGTTAGCACCAATTGTGGGAGGTCGTGGGTTCGAACCCCCAGGGGCGGATGCAGGAATTTTCGAAAGGGGGGGGGGTGCTAACCCAGGGAACCCAGGGCAAAGGGGGGGGTGCAAAACATATGTCCCGATACAAATGCATTGATCGGCAAAAATAAAGGGGGGTGCGCACCCCCGGAACCCCCCCCCCCTGGATCCGCCACTGACCCCGGCAGATCGTGTCAAACCAAAGACCTTGAAATTGGTATATGGTGCTTCCTCGCTTAGCACGCAACATTTAGAAAGTTAGATGAAAGACTGGTCAGTTCGGAGTCAGAATAATGTGTGCGGGTAGCGAGGCGTGTCTTACTTTAAAATCCGGCTCAGCGAGTTGGTCTAGTACAAAGCAGGGTTGATATTTCTATTACAATAACATGTTCTCGTCCTGAATATGCATTGTATTTGCCGCTGGACGTTAAGCAGCAATCCCTCATCATCTCATTTTGTCTTTTTGTCTCTTCAATTTTGTTTTTTCATTCTTCAACTCATCATTCATTTTTATCTATTTCCAATCAAACCTTTTCTCAAGTTTTTCATTTGCCGCCTCTGCCACTTATATATAGAGATGATGAAAGTATCTGAAATAAACAATGTCATATTCAAGTAGCTCATATTCCATCTGTAATGTTGCTATTATTTCACAACTTCTCTCGTATCAAAATTATTTTAAAAATCCGAAACATTCCGTCGCAAGTGTGTGATTTCTCAGATAAAACTGACACCAAAACGTCTTCCTTCTCACCTACCAAGATAAATAAACTAAAATTAAATAAATAAAAACAAACGAAAAATTAAAGAACATAAATATTTATTTTGAACATGAATTGGTCTAGACGAAGAAAAGCAGGTGTAGGTAATGGCACCCGTCCAACATTCCTACGCTCTATGGCATTGTATACATTCATTCATGGAATGAGATATTAATACGCGCATGGAATAGAGCCAGGTATATAAGTAATGATTATATATACTCACCTGACTAAATAATCAGCTGATGTGTTAATAAAGCTTATAAATAACCGATTAAAAAATAAATTGAATAAAGATCCTACAGCTTGCAATTGTCTCGGTAGTAAAAAAAAAATAATAATTTCCCATGCAGAATACGTAGAATAAAATCAAAGCCTGATTTTTGCTACACGTGCTTCCATTCTGAATATTGAAATGTTTCTCATATTATTAGTTATCTAACAAATATTCAATTGATTTGTCGTGCACTTTTTACAGGTTAATCTTATTTCTTGTAAATCTTATTCATTGAAATGAATATATACATGTTAATATATTATTTAAGAATTGAATGCTTCTTTTTGTAACTTTATTGGGGTGTAAAAGCGTTGACCGAAGTACATTTTGTATGAAGCGCGGAAGCGCTTCATACTAAAAATGTGCACACGGTCAACGCTTTTACAACCCTATGAAGTTACAAAAAGAAGTATTCAATACTTATAATTACATTTTTTTAGCAATGATCATGAAAACACGAATTTTATTATTGTTTTATTTAATTCACCTGTGCACTTTATTGTGGGACCACGTGTTATCATGAATGAAAAGTTTTATTGAGCAATGCAATTGCTTACGGAATAACACGTGATGTGCAGTTAGCCAATCAGAATCAAGTATCATAATGAAACATAAAACTAATGTAATTATGTACTGATCGAAAACCTTAATGTTATTTGCTTTATCATGTATAAAGTTTTGAAAAAGCTGAGATTCTTTTACACTTTCAGCTTAATTATCCTGTCGTTTAAGTGGCATTTTTAATAATAAGTATTCAAGAATTTGTATTCCGTAGCTAAAGATGAGACTACTGGGTTATTGTAGTATCAGGCTAAACAAAGGTTTTATCGTATTCAAAAGCAAAAAATGCAGTGTGAAATATTTCCCACTGGAAAATTCAACAAAATGAACTTTTTATTAACCAATCAGTCATAAGAAATCAAACAATTGTAATACGTTACCAACTATTCAATTTCAGTAAATTGTGTCAACCATTTCGACAATTCATACATTCCCTATACCTCTAGCCACAAAAAAAACATACGTACAGTAACACTCATTTCAAAAGAAGTCACAAAAGAAGCTAAACAAATGACAATGATACATAAATTACAAAAAGGACTACTAGCAGTTACTGACATGCCAGCTCCAGCTCCAGACCTCACATAAAGTAAAACTGGATGAAAGTTTATGTCTTCATCATTATATTCAAAAACAAATGTCAATGAAAACGACACCAGTTGGTTGACCAGGTTTTTTTTTCAGCCGCCTAACCTCTCACTTAATGTAAGTCATGTGGTATATCCTTGACATTTGATAAGATGATACAATAATCTTCCTTATTTTGTTAACCTTTCTCCTTTTTTAATCATTAAGACTTTTTTTTAAGACATTCGATAACTTAGAATTTAAGAAATGTTTTATTTCTTTTGATGTCAAATTAGTCTGTTTGATCTCCAAGAAAATAATAATATAATGTTTAAATTAATTATTTCCGCACATGTCAATTTTTAGGTTTGATATTAAGATATCTTTTGACAAAAACATCAAATAAAAGTACAAATTCACAGCTAGTTATCAACTATTATTACATAAATATTTTTGCGAAGTCATAATGCCAAGGTCTTGTTTAAACGTGTGATACGGTGCTTTTTGTCCGCAATTCGCTTTTTGTCCGCTTTTGCTTTTTGTCCGATAATTTTGCTTTTTGTCCGAAACTTTTGCTTTTTGTCCGTTGCTTTTTGTCTGTTTTGCCTTTTGTCCGATTATTTTGCTTTTTGTCCGAAACTTTTGCTTTTTGTTTGTTGCTTTTTGTCCGTTTTGCCTTTTGTCCGATTATTTTGCTTTTTGTCCGAAACTTTTGCTTTTTGTCCGTTGCTTTTTGTCCGTTTTGCTTTTTGTCCGATAATTTTGCTTTATGTCCGATATAAAATGTGTATATTTTTGGCAGGTTTCATTTTGAACTTCAAAATACCATGTCCTTTTACAATAGGAGTTAAATACAGACCATACTCACATTATAAATGATTTGTACATGAAATTTCATGTCTTTTACAATATATCGCATTACCTCTAAAATGGCTCGAAGCACTAATATCCTAGACCTGTAGGTGTTGGTCAACAGAGGGCAAGGGAAATACTCTTGTATATCCCTAAGTCTAGAAAACAACTATTGAAAGCTGGCTAAACTAAGACATACTCCAGGTAGGCCATTATACCAGAAGAAGAGGTAGTCAAACCCTTATAAATGGCTTATAGCACTTATGTCCTGGATCTACACGAGTTTATCAGCAACGAATTAAAAGGGGCATGAGTTTCGCCGGTATATCACGAAGTAAAAATAAACCTCATTATTGCCAGCTCTTCAAACTAAGAGATTCTCCACGTTGGCCATTATACCAGATGTATAGGTAGGCAGTGCCTCTTAAATGGTCCATAGGCCATGGCACTTATGTCCTCGACCCGTACGAGTTGGTCAGAAGAGGGTAAGGGGAATACTCTAGTATATCACACAGTCCACCAAAAATAGTGACGGCTGCCCAAACTAAGACATTTTTAGGTGCGCCCTTATACTAGATGTTGGAGTAGTCATTCTCTTAAAAATGGCTCATAGCACTTATGCTATAGACCCGAACGAGTTTGTCAACAATGAGTTAAAAGGGGGATGAATTAGCCCGATATATAACGAAGTTGAAATAAACTGTTGCCCGCTGGCTAAACTAAGAAATTATCCACGCGGGCCATAATATGAGAGGTAGAGGAAGGGATTGCCTCTATAAAATGACCATGAGCACGTATGACCTAGACCCGTACGAGTTAGTCAGCAAAGTGTAAGGTTGGTACCCTAGTATATAATAAAGTCGAACTAAACTATTGCTGGATGGCTAAGAGATTCTCCGCGTGGGTCTTGATACCAGAGGTAGAGGTTGTCATTGCCTCTAAAATGGCCTAAATCACTTATTCCCTAGAGAAGTACGCGGTATCATCAAAGGGTTTAAAAGGGAGTTGGAACCTCTGTTTACAAAGAAGTCGAAATAAATTATTGCCGGCTTGCTTAAGTACGAGATTCTCCAAGTTGGCCATTAATCCTAGGTTAAATGTGTGCATTGCCTTTTAAATGGCTGATAAAACTAACGCCCTAGACCTGTACGAGTTTGTCAGCAAAAGGTTAAAGGGGGGATGCGATGCCTCTTTTTACAACGAAAATATAAATTAAGCCGACTGGCCTAACTAAGAGATTCTATACGCGGGGTATTATATCAGAGGATGAGGTAGTCATTACCTCTAACATAGCCATAACACGTATGTCCCAGACCCGTGTAAGTTAATCAGCAAAGGGTAAGGGGGGTACCTAAGTATATCACAAAGTCGAAATAAACTATTGCTGGCTGGCTAAACGAAGAGATTCTCCACATGGGCCATGATACCAGAGGTAGAAGTGGCCATAGCCTCAAAAATGGCCACTTATGCCGTAGACCCGTACCAGTGCTTCAGCAAAGTGTTAAAAGGGGAAGGTGGTATCTATGTTTACAACGAAGTCGAAATGAATTATTGCCGGCTGGCCAAACAAAGAAATTCTCAACATAGGCCATTATAACAAAGGTAGTGGTGGACATTGCATCTAAAATGGCCCATACTTCTTATTCCATTGATCTGTACGAGTTTGTCAGCAAAGGGTAAGGAGGGTACCCTGGTATATAACAAAGTCGAAATAAACTATTGCCGGATGGCCAAAAATAAAAGATGATCCACGTTTATCATGATACCAGAGGTAGAGGTGGGCCTTGCCTTTAAAATGGTTTATAGCACTTATGCCAGCAAAAGGAAAGGAGGGTATTCTAGTATATCGCAAAGTCGTTATGAAATATTGCCGGCTGTTCAAACTACGAGATTCACCACATGGGCCATGCTACCAGAGGTATAGGTGGTCATTGCCTTTAAAATAGCCTATAGCACTTATATGGCATATACCCGTACGAGTTTGTCAGTAAAGAGCTAAAATGAGGAGGTGGTACCTCTGTTCACATTAAAGTCAAAATAACTGTAGCCGGTAGGCCAAACTCCGGGATTCTCTACGTGGATCATTATACCAGAGGTAGAGGTTTATTTCGACTTCGTTGTAAACAAAGGTAACACCTTTTATTTTTAACCCCTTGCAGGCACAATCGTACAGGTCTTTGGAATTAGTGTTATATGCCATTTTAAAGGCAATTACCATATCTATCTCTGGTAAAATGGCCTATGTGGAGAACCTCTTAGTTTGGCCAGCCGGCAATACTTTATTTCGACTTTGTTGTAAACAGAGGTACCATCTCCCCCTTTTGATTCATTATTGTCAAACTCGTACGGGTCTAGGGCATAAGTGCTATAAGAAATTTGTATGGCAATGCCCTCCTCTATCTCTGGTTAAATGGCCTACGTGGAGAATCTTTTAGTTTGGCCAGCCGGCAATTATTAAAGTGTATTTCGACTTCGTTGCAAACAGAGGTACCACCTTACCCTTTTAATTCATTGTTGTCAAACTCGTATAAGGGTCTTGGGCCTAAGTGATCTGTGCCTTTTTTAAGGCAATGCCTACTTCTACCTCTGGCATCATACCCCACGTGGAGAATCTCTTGGCCAGCCGGCAATTGTTTATTTCGACTTTTTTATATACCAAGGTACTTCCCTAACCCTTTGCTGACTTACTCGCTGGCTTATCCCTTATTGTAAGTAAGTAAGTTCAATAAATATAAGACTATATGCCAGGTCTTTCTGACAACCAATTACAAACAAATTGGGGTTTATCTAATGAGGCTTTTCCCAGGATGCAATTGCTCGTAGACTGTATACAGTTGACCAAATAATCCACAAATTCCGCAAAAGGATCTTTTAATTATAGGCCATGTCCATTTAGACATTAAGCAACAAAAGCCCAGCATGACCGATGCATTTGTCTTTAACATCTCCGATATTGATTCCGCGTGGCCTTCCAATTGACATGAGTGTCCATTGGTGTTCATTGTTAAACCTTTGGAGCTATATCAGTTTGTGTGGAAATTAAGAGCACGATGACCTTCCCTTGGTGATAACAACATGACCAACAACCATATCGTGTGTTACCAAAAGCCGTCAGCGATAGTCACACCGACAATTTGCTACCTTCGTGGACAAAAGCCTGGCTTTTCGCTGGATCCTAATTAACATCTAGTGTTGTCACTACCATTTGCTGTAGAGATTTAGTTGCACAACATAACAGAAACATTCTTTGTAAATACTCTACATTTGGATGGTTCATATACCAATTGTAGCCAAAAAATGATAATGAAACATTTCTGTTTAATATCGATCTATTGTTGGAATTGTAAATTTTCATATTCAATTTTTGTTTGTTTAAAGATGACCATTTTAAATAAAGATTTTAATTTTTTAAAAAGCAAGTGTTAGACTTGTGCTTTTATTGCCACTCAGTTCATATAACCTGTCATTTTAGTCGAGCCTGTAACTTTTGTTGCAGAAAACTCGACATAATGAATAGTGATCCGGCGGCGGCGGCGGCGGCGGCGGCGTAAGTTAACTTCTGAAAAGCTTAATATTTTAGAAGGTGGAAGAATTGGATGCTTCATACTCTGTATATAGATGCCTCATGTTACGAAGTTTCTGTCAGTCACATGTCCAATGTCCTTGACCTCATTTTCATGGTTCAGTGATCACTCGAAAAAAAAGTTCAGAATTTTTGTAATGTTGAATTCTCTCTTATTATAAGTAATAGGATAACTATATTTGGTATGTGCGTACCTTGTAAGGTACTCATGCCCGTCAGACAGTTTTCACTTGACCTCGACTTCATTTCGTGGATCAGTGAACAAAGGTTAGAATAAGTTTTGGTGGTCAAGTCCACATCTCAGATACTATAAGCAACAGGGCTAGTATATTCGGTGTATGGAAGGACTGTAAGGTGTACATGTCCAACTGGCAGGTGTCATCTGACCTTGACCTCATTTTCACGGTTCAGTGGTTATAGTTAAATTTTTCTGTCTTGGTCTGTTTTTCTCATACTTTATGCAATGAGTCTACAATATTTGTTGTATGGAATGATTGTAAGGTGTACATGTCTAGCGGGAAGATATCATCTGACCTTGACCTCATTTTCATGGTTCAGTGGTCAAAGTTCAGTTTTTGAGTTTTGGTCTTTTTATCTAATATTATATGCCAAAGGTCACTATATTTGGCGCATGAAAATATCTTATGATCTATATATAAGTCTCCCAGGTTTTATTTGACCATGACCTCAATTTCACGGTTCATTGCACAGTGTTAAGTTTTTGTGTTTTGGTCTGTTTTTCTTAAACTATAAGTAATAGGTCAAGTATATTTGTTGTATCGAAGAATTGTTAGCTGTTCATGTCTGCCTGGTATGGTTCGTCTGACCTTTACCTCATTTTCATAATTCATTTGGTCTTTGTTTAGCTATCTTGGTTAATGTTAAGTTTATGTGGCAGTTGTAATAAATCTTTATACTTAGGGCTATCAACATAATATTAATGATGAGTAAAGTAGGCGAGACATTTCAGTGTGTGCACTCTTGTTTAAATGTGCTTATTTATCCGAGTCCTGGACTGCATTCCAGTGGCTTTCATTCGTTTACTTTTGTGTAAATTTTATACAGATCAGTATTTTTTCAAATGTTTTACCAATATTTTAGCTGCCTGTAACATCTTGAACACTCAGAACAGCAAAACAAAATTTAGATTTCAGAAATAAATAGCCTTTAGTCATCGACGAATAGCCGATGATTTTAAGAGTTGTTTCCGTTAAAGGATGATTCCTTTTTTTTTTTGCGCAATACTTGCTCTTTCGGAGGCTCGAGGGTAATTTCAGCAAAAATTTTATCATTTTTGTTTTCATTACAAATTTTATTTATTACACTATTAGTTATAACTTTATGAATTGGCTCAAAAATCAACCCAAAAAATCGAATGATTTTGGCCTCAGATTTATTTTTCAAATGTTTATATCACGGTAAAAGCTCCAAATTGTCTCCCTTTAGTGCAATAATGACATTTTGTTTTGGCATTAGAATTAAAATGACTCATCGGTGACCTATAGATATTTTTCAAATATGCTTTACGTAAACTAAACAGTTGTAAAATTAAATCGATTTCTGTAATTTAGTTCTTTTTTTATTTCGATATATATATCTCTCTATTTCTCCTATTAGTTCAACTTAAAAAAAAAAGTACCTTAACAAAAATGGTTGCTTCTTTCGAGGGCAGATTGTGAGCTTAAGTGAACGATAACCCCATGTTTTTATTTGATTTTTCTATTTAGTATATGATAAAAGTTCATCTATAGAAAAACAAGCAAAATCCTACATGTATATTTAAAAAATAATGGATTAATACCCTCCAGTCCCCTTAACGACAAAAAAAATAAATAGAACATTACGTTTAAGTATCACCTACAGTATTTTACAACCTCCATTGGTGATACATTATATGTATTTCTGCTGTTGTTTTATATAAGTTATTGTCCTGAATAAACATCTTTATGCGTTTTTGCGTTTTTGCGTTTCAGTTTTTATTGTGAAATTTCTTCAATCAGCCAAGACAAACTTTAAATTTCGCCTTAACGATGTTTTCGCGAGAAATCCATGTATTATTATCGAATTACTACATTTAATCATTGTCTAGTGCCCTAAAATGAGATTTTCCGAGACGCTGGGTTTGAAATGGGATACCCTATTTAATTTAAACAATATTTGCAATCTTTTCAAAAAGATGCAGATGGGAATTTTCGTTCCTTATGAAAGTGTTCGCAAGGAGTTAAATTATAAACTCCTTATAGGATTATCAAAAAGCAACTATTAAGGACCCCCTTGGAATAAAGATCTTCCAAGACAACGTGTTCGAGAGTTTGAGTTTAATACATGACTTTTTAAAACTTAATGGACGGAGCAGGATTATCTTACTCTTCCAGTTAACCATACATCATCACAGTTGCATTGGTTCTTGTTGCTCAGATTTTAAATTTCAATGATTTCGTCCGAGACCACAATTGTCGTCCCTTGATTTTCGTTATTAGTCCCTAGTGATAACAGTGGGTTACTTGCCAATAATTTTTATACCCCTTCCAAATTTATTTCTCCTTGTTTAATGCCTCACATTGTAAGTAGGGGGGGGGGGGTGAAATTACACTGTAAAAAAATTTGGGTCCAGAATTTTACAGGAAAGTAGTGATTTGGTCCAGCTGAAAAAGGTTAAAAATTAGCACTTCGGAAGCTGTCAAAAGATTTCAAGACACCCTAAACACAAAATTGTCCATATTTTGAGTTAGACGCGATGAAGTTTTCTATAATTTTGATATAATTTGTCCCAAAATTAGTACAACACACTGTAAAAGTTTCATTGAGAAAGCGCAGGTGGGATTTTTTAAATTTTCATTTATGTTCTAAAAGAAATGCACTACGAATTAATTGTGTTCTCGGACCATTTGTTTTGTGGACTGTTGTGTATCTTGTTGTTTTTCATTCAGCTGCGGTTGTTGGTTTGTTTCAACCCTTTTTAGTGTGATTATCCTTTGGTACACTTTGCCTCTCTCTTATATATGATATCGCAATAATTATATATATGTAAGCGTTCATATACATTTATATGGATACAATATTGAATTAAAATAGATATAATAATTAGATGAGTGAAAAAAAGAAAATGAAGTAATAATTGTACGTGTGAGGAGTTGGCATTCTTATAAAAAAGAAGATGTGGTATTATTGCAAATGAGACAACTATCCACAAAAGACCAAAATGACACAGACATTAACAGCATTGGGTCACCGTACGGCCTTCAACAATGAGGAAAGCCCATACAGCATAGTCAGCTATAAAAGGCCCCGATAAGACAATGTAAAACAATTCAAACGAGAAAACTAACGGCCTTATTTATGTCAAAAAAATAAATGAAAAAACAAATATGTAACTCATAAACAAACGACAACCACTGAATATACAGGCTCCTGACTTGGTACAGGCACATACATAAATAATGTGGCGAGGTTAAAGTCTTTTACACTAGAAATATTTTAGATCTTGTTATATAGACTAATTCTTATTCATTCTGGTCGTAAGTTAGTCTGTCATCCTCAAACGTGTGAGCAATGGTGTACGTACACCAATTTGTAGAATACATGGGATATTCAAAGACTTAAACGAACGTTAAGTCTCAGAGGCATGACTTTTTATTAGTTGTTAGTGGCTTTGAAATAGCTGTCAGATAACTGCGAGTACTCTCAGATCTGTTCATTGTGACTTTTTGTGTCGGGATGTATAAGTACCCGGCCACGTCCACTTGTATTTGTGTCTATCTGATGAGTTAAGCCTTTTTCAACTGATTTTTATAGTTCGTTCTTATGTTGTACTGTTATACCACTGTCCCAGGTTAGGGGGAGGGTTGGGATTCCGCTAATATGTTTAACTCCGGCACATTATTTAAATCTGTGCCTGTCCCAAGTCAGGAGCCTGTAATTCAGTGGTTGTCGTTTGTTTATGTGTTACATATTTGTTTTTCGTTCATTTTTTTACTTAAATAAGGCCGTTAGTTTTCTCGTTTGAATTGTTTTACATTGTCTTATCGGGGCCTTTATAGCTGACTATGCGGTATGGGCTTTGCTCATTGTTGAAGGTCGTACGGTGACCTATAGTTGTTAATGTTTGTGTCATTTTGGTCTTTTGTGGATAGTTGTCTCATTGGCAATCATACCACATCTTCTTTTTTATATGCTCGAAACTTTAGAATAGTTTAGAAATTTATCAAATCAAATAATCCTTGAGTGATGGTTTCGTTATTGAAATTCTAAATTGATGTTTAACCGCGCTAAATATTATATATGATAATCATACTAATAAGTCAGGAACGGAGTTTCAATCTGTAATTCAATAGTTGTTGTTTGTTTCTGTATTTGTTTGTCGTATAGTGTTTTGTAAATCAATGGTTTTCTCGTTTGAATAGTTTTATCATTATGTTAAATGGTGTCGGCGTTTGCTACATGTGGAAGTGCACACATTTACGACATGTTATTGCTTAAACGCACAGTTTCTTCTTCCCGCTAATAATATATAGTCACCATTTGCACTTATATGCGAATGGCCGATTGACAGTCGCTCCAAAATATTTTGCAACATTTCAGTTAAAAAAAAACTTTTTTAAGTCTGGTAATATTTTCGTCATATTTCCAACAACTTTATTTTTCTTAAACATTACAAATATTACAAATATAACAAACAAACAAACTTCATTTTTGGAACACTATCACAAAGTTTACGTAACACATGTGTAGCTATTTATTTAGATAAACTGTATTAATCCATACATTTCGGAATTATTTAGCAACTATATCCAAATGACGAGGACGTTCGAGGTTATTCAAGTAATAAGATTAAGGAAACTTTGGTTAACACAACAGCATTTTCAACAAAGTAGTTTATTTTTGTTTGACAAACTCGAAAAGAGGGGGAAAAGTAATAAAATGGTTACTTAAGCATTTACTTAATTTCTATCACGAAATAAATGCGTTTAATATTTTAGATACAGATACAATATAGTGCATTCGTAAATGTAAAACACTTTTTAATAGAAAATTTAAAAGAGATACATCAACAGTGTTTATTTTAGAATTGCTCAAGTCTGTAGGGCTTATTCCCGATTGTCCCACTTTTTTTTAAATTAAGAGCTCATATTGTCCCACATGAAAAGTTCTGACTGGTCCACATTATTTTATGAGGCGAAATGTTCTTATCCCTTGTTAGATTGTCTCTATGGTTTTGTTTCAGATATATAAGCCAAAATCTACATTTTATGCGATGCTCTTCTTTTAGACATTGCGGCCATCTTAATTATTGGGCGGGGTCATCGGATACTTTTTTGAAACTAAATACCCTAAGGATGATTTTGGCCATGTTTGCTTTAATTTTGCCAGTAGTTTCAGAAGAGAAATTTTTGTAAAAATTAATGACGACGACGAATAATGAGAAAATGAGAAAAGCTCACTTAGTCCTATGGTCCAGGTGAGCTAAAAAGCAAAACGGACAAAAAGCAACGGACAAAAAGCAAAAGTGTCGGACAAAAAGCAAAATTATCGGACAAAAAGCAAAACGGACAAAAAGCAACGGACAAAAAGCAAAAGTATCGGACAAAAAGCAAAATTATCGGACAAAAAGCAAAACGGACAAAAAGCAACGGACAAAAAGCAAAAGTATCGGACAAAAAGCAAAATAATCGGACAAAAAGCAAAAGCGGACAAAAAGCAAATCGCGGACAAAAAGCACCGTATCAAACGTGTGTAGTAAACTATCATTGACTCCGGTTACAGCTGAGAAACATGTTGTAGGAAAAACTATAACAAAGTAATACAAATAATGATGAGCTCTACAAGTTGACCAATAATATAACGGAGAGTTTAGCGTCCAGAAACATTACTTTGTATGACCTCGCTACATTCTGTATACACATATCCCAAACCACTCCTGGAGCACATATTGTCTAGTAATTGTCATTGCATGTTTCGTGTCTGTCATATATGTTTTTCGTTTATTGTTTAGGCAATGTCAGGCATTATCACTACACAATTCATTGCGTTTAATGTTCCCATTTTTTATCGAATTGGATGCGTATTCGTACCTCCTACCTATCGCCAGAGTCGTACGGGTCCTTAGAACGTCTAAACTAGGGCCATTTTTGTTCCTCAAAGGAAACCAGCAGATCTCCAGGCAGACATGGCTTTAAGTATCTCAACATCACCTTAGTCAAACTTACTACAAAGTGCCTATAAGTCCAATTGGCCATATTTACAAACACCAGTCAACAATTGGGGTGTACCAAGATTAAGATAACGTTGATGGTATTCGATAAGAAATACAAACAGTATAAATGTTTCATTGAAAATACTTATTCTGATAAAAAAAAACTAAAGGGCACGACGTTTTCATTTTCTTTTTAAAAAAAAATCGAAGCAAATAAAGAAATATCCATTATACATCATTCATTGATAATTTATATGGTCTCCTAGTTTAAAAAGAGGGACGAAAGATACCAAAGGGACAGTCAAACTCATAAATCGAAAATAAACTGACAACGCCATGGCTAAAAATGAAAAAGACAAACAAACAACAGCACACATGACACAACATAGAAAACTAAAGAATAAACAACACGAACCCCACCAAAAACTAGGGGTGATCTCAGGTGCTCCGGAAGGGTAAACAGATCCTGTTCCACATGTGGCACCCGTCGTATTGCTTATGTGATAACAAATCCGGTAAATAGTCTAATTCGGTAGGTCACATTCATGAAAGGGTAGGGGATTGTAGTTACGACGTTAGGAACATACGGCGTCCGTAAAATTTACGAAGGGATGATTTCAACTTCACCATTTGGAACTCTTGGTTTAATAGCTTCCTTATGAGAAGCAACCCTCTTTCAGGAAAATCATGATAGGAAATGCAAGCACGGGAATATCGTATCAATTGGGAGATATATACCCCGTATGCAGGTGCTACTGGAATGTTGCTACTTAGAAATGGAAAGTTCACAATTGGAAAGCTGAAATCATCTCTTTGTCGTAAAGTTTTGTTTGCAACCGACCCTCATTATCAATTTCTAGATGTAAGTCAAGATATGAGGCCGAATTAATTGTATCTGTAGTATCCTTTATCTCTAGTTCGATGGGATAGATAAGTTCCACATAGTCACCAAATTTTGAATTATTTAGTGAAAGAACATCATCTATATAGCGGAAAGTAGAGTTAAAGGATATCGCTAACTTCTTATCTTTCTTCTTAAGAAGTTCCTGCATGAAGTCAGCTTCATAATAATAAAGAAACAAGTCGGCAAGTAGATGGGCACAATTTGTTCCCATTGGAATGCCGACAGTCTGTTGAAAAACACGTCCTCCAAACGTAACAAATATGTTGTCAATCAAGAAATCAAGCATCTTGGTAATATTAGTTTCAGAGAATTTTTGTTTGAATAAGAGTGATCCTTTACAAAGTAGGATTTATCCCTCCCTAAGACAAGATACTTGTATCTACGTTGGCCATTCTTTTTAATGAAGCAAAGCAATACAAACTCTTTCAATTTGTCTTTTAGTTTGGAATGTGGAATACTTGTGTAAAGAGTAGAAAAGTCCAATGTTTTAATACTGTTACAAGATAAAAGAGAGTTGTATGTACTCTAAAAGATCAAAGAGAATTTTTAAGTATCCACAACTGATTCACGCCACCTCTAGAATAGGCAGTTTCACAATTACGTTGAAGTCCGTCTTTGATTGCTGATAAAATAGATGTTAATAATTTAGAAAGAGGTTTCGTGGAGCACTTGGAAGACCCAGCAATATACCGTTGTTTGTAAGGACGCTTATGTAGTTTAGGTATCCAATACAGTGATGAAAGATCCAGTTCTTCTTCTTTGGTTGAAATTCCAAAGGAACATAGAACCTGTAAGATACATGGATAAAGAATCCTAGTCAATTAAAATTGGAATCAAAAGCACTGTTCGAACTCAAAGCTTCAGTGTCGATATGCTAGTGGTACGGTAGACGGCTTACTTAGACCACTCCAGTGGCGGACCCAGGGGGGGGGGGCGGGAGGGTTTCGGGGGTTGGAACCCCCCCTTTTTTGGCCGATCAATGCATTTGAATGGGAGCATATAGTTGGAACCCCCTCCCCCCCCTTTACTCTGGGTTGGAACCCCCCTTTTTAAAATGGCTGGATCCGCCACTGCACTCGGCCACTGAAGCTCCTTGATACATTGTAGAATGTGATAATATGTCTTTATATATTGATATCCAATGGCCCTCCTTCTTTCAAAATCGCCGGATACTAATTCGGGTATTGTTTCAAAACAAAGACCAATTTTGTAACTTAATTACCTTGTCTAATAAAATCAACATTTATTATATATTGACATCCAATGGCCCTCCTTCTTTCAAAATCGCCGGACACTAATTCGGGTTTTGTTTCAAAACAAAGACCAAAAGGCAAATCACATTTTGTAACTTAATTACCTTGTCTAATAAAATCAACATTTATTATATATTGATATCCAATGGCCCTCCTTCTTTTAAAATCGCCGGACACTAATTCGGGTTTTTTTTTCAAAACAAAGACCAAAATGCAAATCACATTTTGTACCCTTGTCTAATAAAATCAACAGTTACTTGTATGCTTTCAATTTGTAAAATGTCAATCTACCTGATACCGAACTCATATAAAAAATAGGTTAATTAAATGTTACAAATATTTGTGGTAAGAAATTTATATAAAATATTTATTTCTAGTCGTTAGTGCAGATCATCAAAGTTTATAAGAAGGTAATCAATTTGTTATAGTCAATGGTATTTACTTATCTCGTATATTATGAAAAATTATCGACTCTTATAAAAACATACCCCAAGATGCTTTAATAGGATAAAGCAATATGTCTTGCATCCTGTTACAGACAAGATAAAGAGGTTTTTCCTGCAATAAACAAAAAAAGAAGATTTGACACGATTCTAGAAGGAAGTGAACTGTTATAATTTACAGTCCGTAACGTTTAACCGTTTAATTGAATTATTATTTACGCTAGGTTAAATATAACTTCGTAATTCAGATTTAATTTAATTTTGCTTGATTTTAACAGTAAAAAATATGTTGCTTCTCTTGTTAAGACATGGTACACGATTATAAATGCAGTAATCCTTATATCTCGTTCCACAGACATGGCATTACTCGATGTTTATAGGAAATAAACAAAAGAAACTCACAGTCACGCAAAAATGGACGTAATTAAAGTTTATATAATGCTGCAAAGCTGAAAAATCATGTTCGAAACCAATTAAATAATTAAAGTAAAACAACATCCATGATTTTTCACTGTATAACTTTGATGGTACGCGTCTTACAAGGGAGAGGTAGAAAATACCAAAGGGAAATGGCGCGGAATCAGGGTCCTTATTGTCCATTTCAGCATATTATGCTTGATTTGATATTTATCACCTTGAATCCGCTTCATCCAACACTTTAACTAAAATTAATTTGGCTCGTTTAATTTTCTTAAAATTTTGACAAAGTATATACATTGAACCTTTGACAAAAATGTAAAAATTTTAGAATATTTGAACCAACCGTTTTATCAGAAAAATTACACTGGTTATAAAGCAGTTTGACAAACACTTATTTTGATCATTGAGAAGCTTAACATTCCCTTAACACCACAACGTAATTAAAACGTTTAGCTGATTTTACAGTTATCTCCCTGTAGTGTTAGGTACCACCTTAATTTGTAAGTCGAAGACCAAAATGACGACGCCGTGACGAAAAACGAAAAAAAAAAAACCAACTTAACACACATAGAACAGTTTAAACACCTTGTAGAACCGATAGAATCACATATGCCCCGGATAAGCAGATCCTGCTCCATAAATTCGGGCTAGATCTGTTTACTAGTTAATCACAATTGATTCGAATACTCTGTGACAGTCATACTATGCATGGTGTCCTTCTTCCCTCTGATGCGTGAGATCTTGAAGTGTTTCTGGCTGCATATTATTTTCAGTGTGTATCTGTTGCATCTCTGTTTAATACAAGCTTTACTCGAGAATAAGGGAAAAACGTATCTCCTCGGGGTCAGAATAATACTGTTGTTTTTGGTTGTTTTGTTTTCATAGGGCGATATGTCCAATGGTCATTTTTGTCCAGTACAAAGGAGGGTAAATTCTTAGTACTATATGTTTTGTATTCAATGTTGGTCAATATACCTGTCACTGAACGTTTAAGTACTCATGCATTAATCAATGAACTAACCAGTCTTTGGAAATATAAATTGGTCACTTCTATAACGTTAAGCCTAGTTCTAATTTTTCTTACGGTTGCAAAAGTAATGTCAGAACGAAAAAGGTTAATCAATCTGTGTCGATCCTAATTTTGAATGCATTATTATAGAAAATTTACGGAAGTTGATTGACATCAATAACAAATTAATCACTTAATCTTTTAGTTAAAAGTTTATCAAATACATCATTTTACCTATTAAAGTTTTACCTGTTGTTCATTCAGTCTTTAAACTGCATTTTAGCGTGAGAAAATTGTTTACGGTTATAAAAGTATTGTATACTAATTGACAATAACACATTATACTATCGACCATTTGTGATCACTTGTAAAAACTGTATACTAAAGGATCGAGTCATTCCCATGGATTTTAGATTCGGATTGAATTGGATGGAAAAATGAAAACGAAATCGTGAGAATTTTTGATGGTCGTAAATGATGGGGGAAACAAGAAAATCGACCGATGTTTGGAGTTTGCAGTTGTATGTGATTCTGTCCTGTTTTGAGCCTACCCAACACATGGGTGGATGTAAAGCGGTAGCAGAAGCCACTTAAATCGGTAAACAATTTAAAAAAATTCACCGCAATCCGCATGACAATTTTATGCATAAAGTGCCTCGAGTTCTAGACTTCACTCAAATTCTATATCCACTCTTAAGCTAGCAACGTGTACTCTTTTCATGACTGCAGTCTTAGACCCCACTTTCTTTGAGGCGAACCAAATATGCACAATATAACTTTGCATATATGTTTGCTGAACAGTCTCGTTTGTTTTTCTGCATTGGCTAGAGGTATAGGGGAGGGTTGAGATCTCACAAACATGTTTAACTCCGCCGCATTTTTGCGCCTGTCCCAAGTCAGGAGCCTCTGACCTTTGTTGGTCTTATATTATTTTGACTTTTAGTTTCTTGTGTACCATTTGGAGTTTAGTATGGTGTTCATTATCACTGAACCAGTATATATTTGTTTAGAGGCCAGCTGAAGGACGCCTCCGGTGCGACTATTTATCGTTGCATTGAATACCTGTTGGTGACCTTCTGCTGTTGTCTGCTCTATGGTCGGGTTGTTGTCTCTTTGGCACATTCCCCATTTCCATTCTCAATTTTATCTCTTTATAAACTTTTGCCAGTGGACGTTGGTCGATGGAGAGTATGCATGTACTTCTCTCATACAGATATCTACTATCTATACAAAGCAAAAACAATGAAGATCTCATCACAGTAATGGAATGTCAATATACCTACTACGAGCAGACGTACTTGAATATCAATTTGTGAACTGGAGCGAACACATTGATGATGTTTACAAGGTGAACGAAATTACTATTTTATATATATATATATATATATATATATATATATATATATTGCCAGATGTCCATTTGTTTATTTGTGTGTAGATCTTAATACGTTGAGAAAAGTAGCTATATTTTTATGAATGCTAGGTCTGCAAATAAAATTGAATAAATGCAATGAAATGAAATGATCATGTTAGTTGATTTATGTTAGCTGGGCCATGTTTAAGGGGTCTTGATTGAGCACAGAATACAGAATGAATAACCTATATTTCAGATAATGGGCCCCAAAACAAAAAAATAGTGGCTGTACGACCCTACGCCGCCGGCTACGGTCACCCTTTAGACAGTCCGGGTACGACACATGGGTCCACAGACGCAGGTAAAAATCAGTCGCACGGTACTAGCGTTGGTATCATCGCATCTGACACGTCTCGCAAAGGTCGCCCCGGTCTAGAGACAAATAGGGCAAAACAATCAGATAGAAAAATTTGGTGTTGTAATAGTAAGATTAGATAATAATGAGATATTAAAAAAAGAAAAGAGAAAAATCGTCTAAAAGATTAAAGAATACAGAAATGAAGGGGCCCCATACAGACTATCATGGGTTGTTCGTTGCTTTTTATTTTTCTGCGTTAAATCATTTGGTTTTGGATGGTTTGTGAGATCTTTTGTACTGTTTGATATTTTTGCTAATTCCTGTTATCCGTACTATCTATTAAGTCTTTAAAAAAATATTAGCCTGATTAAGAAAATTATGAACTTTATTTTCGTACTTATTTATCAGGGTAATGACGAAGCGCATTTTCGAAATGCATGTTTGTCTCATAGCGTACCTTGAAAAATATCGGCATTTTAAAATGTAATCAAATA
This sequence comes from Mytilus galloprovincialis, assembly GCF_965363235.1. NCBI lineage: Eukaryota > Metazoa > Mollusca > Bivalvia > Mytilida > Mytilidae > Mytilus > Mytilus galloprovincialis. The sequence goes on from NC_134845.1 coordinate 60,526,659, forward strand.
TACAAATGTATCAAGTTTATTGTCGATTCCTGTATTAAATTTTTTGTTCATAAAAAAAAACAACCCTTAAATGAAAAAGACATTTTTTCTGTTTAGAATTGTTGGCAGTTAACTGCTGATTTCATTTGACTTTAATGAGGGTTTGGATGGGGTTAAATGATTAAAGAATAATGCCCTTAAAAAATGAAGATTAGAGAATAATGGGCCAAAAAATAGAAGATTAGAGAAAAAAGGGGTTAATTTTTGGAAGATTAGAGAAAAAAGGGTTTATTTTTTAAAGATTAGAGAAAAAAGGGGTGAAAATTAAATGTTTACAGAATAACAGACCCCCTCATCCAGACCCTCTTTAATAGAACTATCAGATTGTATGTAGCGTCTTAAACCTTACTTTACAATATTTGTTTTGCTCACTGTTGCAGGTCATACAGTGATCTGTATATTTGTTTTGCTCACTGTTGCAGGCCATACAGTGATCTGTATATTTGTTTTGCTCACTGTTGCAGGTCATACAGTGATCTGTATATTTGTTTTGCTCACTGTTACAGGTCATACAGTGATCTGTATATTTGTTTTGCTCACTGTTGCAGGTCATACAGTGATCTGTATATTTGTTTTGCTTACTGTTGCAGGCCATACAGTGATCTGTATATTTGTTTTGCTCACTGTTGCAGGCCATACAGTGATCTGTATATTTGTTTTGCTCACTGTTGCAGGCCATACAGTGATCTGTATATTTGTTTTGCTCACTGTTGAAGGCCATACAGTGATCTGTATATTTGTTTTGCTCACTGTTGCAGGCCATACAGTGATCTGTATATTTGTTTTGCTCACTGTTGCAGGTCATACAGTGATCTGTATATTTGTTTTGCTCACTGTTGCAGGTCATACAGTGATCTGTATATTTGTTTTGCTCACTGTTGCAGGCCATACAGTGATCTGTATATTTGTTTTGCTCACTGTTGCAGGCCATACAGTGATCTGTATATTTGTTTTGCTCACTGTTGCAGGCCATACAGTGATCTGTATATTTGTTTTGCTCACTGTTGCAGGCCATACAGTGATCTGTATATTTGTTTTGCTCACTGTTGCAGGTCATACAGTGATCTGTATATTTGTTTTGCTCACTGTTGCAGGCCATACAGTGATCTGTATATTTGTTTTGCTCACTGTTGCAGGTCATACAGTGATCTGTATATTTGTTTTGCTCACTGTTGCAGGTCATACAGTGATCTGTATATTTGTTTTGCTCACTGTTGCAGGTCATACTGTGATCTGTATATTTGTTTTGCTCACTGTTGCAGGTCATACAGTGATCTGTATATTTGTTTTGCTCACTGTTGCAGGTCATACAGTGATCTGTATATTTGTTTTGCTCACTGTTGCAGGCCATACAGTGATCTGTATATTTGTTTTGCTCACTGTTGCAGGCCATACAGTGATCTGTATATTTGTTTTGCTCACTGTTGCAGGCCATACAGTGATCTGTATATTTGTTTTGCTCACTGTTGCAGGCCATACAGTGATCTGTATATTTGTTTTGCTCACTGTTGCAGGTCATACAGTGATCTGTATATTTGTTTTGCTCACTGTTGCAGGTCATACAGTGATCTGTATATTTGTTTACATCAATGTAATTTGGTCTCTGATGGATAGTTATCTCATTTGCATATATATCACATCAATTTATGTTTATATCAAAGCTATAGGCCACCAAAATTACTTACATAGGACTTACAGATACAGTGGTATCGTTTGCCTTAAATTATTGGAGAATCAAGGCTCTTTCCCCTGGAGAAGAATCCCAATTTGAAAAATAAATGGCTTAAAATTATTCCCAAAAAAGAAACAACTTTTTTTCCCAAACAGTGTAGTCTCAGTAGTAATTGTGGATGAATACAAACTGAAAAACACTTGTTAAAAATTTCCATGCCTTAAATGACTATATATGCAGATTTGAGGGTCTATTTATGTATCATCACTAATAATAAAGGGTCTGATTTCAAATGAGGGTTTACCTCTTGAAAAGGGGCCTGCAACTTGAAGTTCCAGTCAAATTCATGGTTTATTATAAATTTCCCAATCTGATAAAAATGACGCATATTTTGCCAATAAAAATTTTTGTCATAAAATTCGAAAGACTTAATTAAATGAATATGACATTTATATGTTTATTTCGCCAGAGGGGGTAAAGTTGAAGTGACCAATCTCGTGGTGGTCTTCCGCTATCGTCATCATTCACGTCATACTTTGTAAGTAAACTCCTTGAAAAATACTTGACAAAACAGTTGACACATACTAGTACCTGCTATTCTAAATTTTGATCTAAGTGATTTGTGGGATTTTCCATACCGAAACCTGTTTTCTCCAATTTTCTGCTTATGTTTTCAGGTATGCAGGCGATAGACGTCTTCCTTGAAAGAGTAGCACAGTTTAGTAGAATAGATAAAAGAAAAATATTTATTTAACTGATTGATTGATTACTGGTGTTAAACGCCACGTTCTGCACTCTTAGCTATTATTATTAGTGGAAACAGCCCGAGAACACCTTTAGAACCGAACATCGACAAATATTTTGCACTCCTATGATTGCATAAAGTTGAACGCACCTGCCATGATCTGTATTTGAACTCACAACCTCAGTGTGACAGGGTGCACTATATAATAGTGAATCGTAGACTAATTTACATAATACTACCATGACCACTCGGACATAATTTAGATTACTTTTTTCGAACACATATATTTTGTAAAGTATTTCTAATTTTGACGTTAAAGGATCCCCCTTTTTCGGAACTATTATCCTCTAGTTTCACCCCAATCGTAACTACTCGGCCATTTTCACTACGCAATACAATAATTCTTCGTGCAACCAGAAAGGCTGAGTAGTTCCGATTGGTTTTATCCATGTAGTATCATATAAAAAAAATGCACGCACACCCTAATTTTTTTATTTTCATTTTTGCTACATTTACAGTTTAAAAAGCCATATAGAAAAATCTTATAAAATCTTTGGTTTTTTTCATAGTTTTTAGAAGAAATAAGGTGCCAATGTTAAATATATGAAAAATCTAGAGAGGAAAGAGGGGCGAAAGATACCAGACGAACAGTCATACTTGTTAATCGAAGTGAACATCCTTTATTTCATTGCATGTTAAATGAAAATAATTAAAGATGCACTGCTTAACGAACCAACAACAAGACTGTCCTACCGATATATCATTATATATCAAGTTTGTGTTGCAAGGCTAACATTTGACGGCGACCATAAGGTGACTGACACTAGTATTAAGCAAACATGTCAAGTTTCTTATGATTTACAGCAGTGTTTGGTACTAATGACCTATACATGGAAATGTACTAAGCTATCTTTTGCTGAGAACATTGCACTCATAGTTCGTGTGTATGTTTGTTTTTGTTTTTAAATTTCATAAATACGGTTGGCAGCCAATATAAATTATGCCTGACGAGAGTAAAGCTTCAAAAGCATTTTGTTTAACATTGAGCTTCGGGTTTATATCAAATTGTATAAATAAAATTCTTATATTTAAGAAAAATACTAAAATGAGGTTTTTTTTTATCGAAACGATGCTATCACTTGTAACGTTTGTTCTTTGAACATAACTATACTTCTGTTAAAGCATCGCAGTATTTTATAACATGATCTTTAGATATCTTATATTCTTTTGAAATCAGACTAATCTCAAATCTATGTTAAATTTGAGAAGTGTATAATGCAAAGAACAAAGAGAATTTGAAACTAAAAAGATGCTACTGTCATCTCTAAATCTCTAGATATCTTGATGGTAGACATTAATTGTAACAATAGTTAAGAATATAGAGTTGTTTAGCTATAAGTCTTATTGAAATGTTTAAAGACAAATTATATGTAGAACGCGAATTCTGCTATACTAAGGCTATTCATATTGCAACTAGTTGTGTTTATTTCCTAAATATAGTAACACAGCTATATTTTCTGCATGTCAATTTCATCATGGAACACTTTTCAACAGTCAGGGGTTCATGATGAAAATAAGTTTGAAATTTGAGTTACAAATTAAATAGCTATGAATTTATGTATTTAAGTTGCAGTATAAAAACAATATTAGGTCAATATTAGAAATATATCAACTTTTTTGTACTCGGCGCAAAATGGGGAAGAGCTCGGTAGAACCTCGCCCTTCCCAAGTTTATCAGCCTCATACAAAAAAGTTGATATTTTTCTGACATTGACTTAATATTGTATACATTAATTGTGAGATATGAATTAAGTTGATTCACTTCTTTTTTTCATTTCCTTCTGATAATCTTTGTATATCACATCCGTCAGGCAAAGTTGGTAGTTCTATTTCAGCTTTTTTGGTTTGTATGCTCAATGAGATACATTTTGGCTTTCCAAACTTTTTGTTCCAATTGTTCGTAAAGATCAATCTATAGGCCTTCTTCGCAAAATTTCCGAGTGTACGCAGACTCAGAAATCAAACAATCAAAATACTCGTTTTGGTAATATTTGTTTTCAGTGCCAAACATATGAAGAGTAGGGTGTAATTGTATCAGTGGCGGATCCAGGGGGTGGGGGTTTCGGTGGTTGGAACCCCCCTTTTTTGGACGATCAATGCCTTTGAATGGGAGCATATAGTTGGAACCCCCCATTTTTTAAAATGGCTGGATCCGCCCCTATGTATTGTTAGCTAATTATCAGCTAATCATTGGGCGTTATTATATTGTCAGTATATCAGGAGCTAGCAACAATTATTATATTTGTTGAGTACGCAAGTCCACGCTTCATGTCTAGAAATCACTTACACAGTTCCATAATGCATAGTACTGAGCAAGGCATATAGAGTAGAGCGTTATATGGTATTATCAGTGGATTGGGCGCTGCATGATTGGTGTAACAAAAACAAATGGATGTTGTTCAGTCTGACTGTATGTACTCCTGATAAAAAATATCCTGGCACAGTTTATATTAGGTGTTCAGTTCTTTGTATCGAAAGTAGGACGCATTGTTAGGCAGCAACCATTTGGTTTTCTGGGGGGAGGGGGCTATGGATTTTTTTTCTTGACAAACTTTTTTTTGCGGCGGAAAACAATTTATTTTTTTCGCGAGAAGTCGAAAACAATCTTTTTCTTCCCGACAAGTCGAAAACAGTTTTTTCTTTCAATTTTAGCATTACATATAGTGGCAGCTGAGGGGGAAACAAACAATTTTTTTTTTCAGAATCAAAAACATATTGTTTTTTTATTCTCCAAAAACTGGAAACAAACTTTTTTTTCCAAAAAAACCCATAGCCCCCCCCCCCCCCCGGAAAATCAAATGGTTGCTGCCTTATGTGCAGTGTGTTTTGATATTGGCATTTGCTTAGAATCTGATGGCGCTTTTTGTTTGAATATCAACCGGGAACACATATCATGTTTTATGATGCAGTATGAAAAACAGTGTAAAATTGAGAATGGAAATGGGGAATGTGTCAAAGAGACAACAACCCGACCATAAAGCAGACAACAGCAGAAGGTCACCAACAAGTCTTCAATGCAACGAGAAATTCCCGCACCCGGAGGCGTCCTTCAGCTGACCCTAAAGAAATATATATTCACCAATGAGACGACTCTCCAATTTACAGAGCCCAGAATGACCTAGACCTTATCAACTATAGGTCACTGTACGATCCTCAACAAGGAACACGTGTTCTCCTTGGTCGGTTTTAAAGTATTTACCTTATAGAATATAAATAGTAAACATGGAATTCCTAAAACAAGCTCGGTCATCGAAACCGTATAGTATTATTTTGTAAAGTCAATGACAAGACAATTATTTGCATTGATTTCATATTAAACAAACAAAAAAAACATGACAATTAACAAAAACTTAACAAAAACTGAAGTGTCATGACAATTAACAAAAACTTAACAAAAACTGAAGTGTCGTGCTTATAGATTGTAAATTAATTTTGATCTTGATGAATGCCACAATATTTATTTTAGAAAGGTTAATTTATCAGGGTCAAGTTTCTGTTTAAAGGTGATTGACCATTACATCTGTTTCATTGAATATCGTTTCACAAGGGCATTGACCTAATTTTTTTTTGCTTTTCGGTTATCATCTAATATTTATATTATGTCGAAATATAGATATTAACTATTATTTAGAAACTCTCCTACTTAGTGAAATAGTGGCCATGGCGCCATGCTAATCCATGTTTAGTATTTAACTGTTTGTATGTATGCTTTCTGATCACTTTTGATGGTCTTAAGCATAAAAAATAATCATAAAAACAAAAACTAATTCTTTAACATGATCTTTTGGAAAACAAGATTATAAGGAAAAATTTGAAGTTACGATAATTTATATGTATGAGGGGCGGAAAGACCTTTTTCGCGCCGTCGTGATTGGGCCTCTGTTTAAACTGGAATTCGTGATTGTGTTAAAGCCCTATTTGATTTATTGTCCGACATGTTGATGACGGACGGTCGGACGAACAACGGTAGATCTTGATAATGATGTCCCGTAAACGTGCGTTTAAAAAAAAAAAGAAGGTGTGGTATAATTGCCAATGACACATTTCTCCGCCAGCGACCAAATGACATAGAGATAAACGCTTATTATACTTTAGGATAAAATTGAGAATGGAAATGGGGAGTGTGTCAAAGAAACAACAACCCGAACAAAGAGAAAAGAACAGCCGTAGGCCACGAATGGATCTTCAATGCAGCGAGATGTTCGATACTGATATCTATTTTTTGTTAACTTTTCCTTCAAATTTTTATTTCCAATTTTTCGTGTATTTAATACAACAACAACAAATCAACTAAGCAACCCATAAATTATTTAATATATTTTGAAACCTATACATGTAAAAGTAAGCTTGAGGTGAAATGTTTTTATACAGTTTCTTAACAATAATTTTTCAAATAATCTTATTTGAAAAATCAAGAAAGACGCTAAAATCTGTTGTGCTTTATCCTAGGAAAACGGATGTCATTTATTAAAAAAAAAATTTTTCAATATCTGCAATTACCATCTTAATCACTTTGGAATACAACTGGGAAAATCAACTCTTTAGATTTTTAAATGAAGATAGATTCGTTGCGATGAGTAAGCAATGTTCTTTTGAATAAGATAAAAACTAATCTGGACTAATCTGATTGTTTTTTTTTCTCAATTTTCTTTTCAAAAGATTAGATCTGATGCAGCATACAGGCATTATCCGATAACACCTGTAGAGAATTGTCTTTTGAACGACAGGGTATTAAAAGATTTATCAACATAGAGCAGGTTCGTCAGCGGAATTTGCATAGATCTTTCAACATTTGTTGCATATCGTTTTCGATCAATCAAATGAAATACTAAATAAACTTTAGTCAAACATTCTTGAATTCATCCGAACCTAATTAAGTTTAGTCAGTAAACGATTGGTTGGTGTAGCTCTTTACAGCAGAATGCATTGAATGTGTAGGTAACGGTAGAATCTTTGGTTAGCTTGCTTTTTAGCTTAACCGTGAAGTCACTATTCGGTTAGGTATACTTCCCCTTTTGGATTTGTATCGTCCTACAGACAGATAGATTGGTTTTCTGTAGGACTAGTCTACTCTTAAAGATAGTTTACCTAACCTAATAATGACATCACGGTTCAGCTAACAAGCAAGCTAACCAAAGATTTTTACCTTTACCTACACACTCAATGCATGCTGCTGTAAAACAGATTTGGGTAACGAGAACTTGTAAAAGTCTTGCCATGAGTGTGACTGAATAAAAGTACACAATATGTACCTACATTGTATATTGATTTGTAATTCGGTAATAAATTTTCAATGGTATATTTATGCTGTTTGTGGTTGTCTAGGGAATTCAAAAACTATAAGCCGAAAGCACAGACCGTGCCATGACCGAAAGATAAAAGATTTGTTTCCACAGATACCTCTAGATGGTAGTGAGTAGACAAGTCACATCAAAAGTGGGGTTGACATGAGTTGATCTGAAAGGGTAACCTTTTCCAATAATAGCGACCTTGATGAAACTCTTGACAAATAAAAATTCGGTGATAAAAAAAAAATCGTTTATAGCAGGGTCTTGATAGGGGATCCCAGTGGCAGATCCAGGGGGGGTTCCGGGGATTGGACCCCCCTTTTTTGACGATCAATGCATTTGAATTGGGACATATAGTTGGATAACCCCCCCCCCTTTTGTCCTGGGTTGGGAACCCCCCTTTTTGAAATGGCTGGATCCGCCCCTGGATCCATTATTCCTTTATCCTTTTATTTTAATTGTTCTCTTTTTTATTCGTATATTTTGCCCCTGCTTTTCTTTTCTTCATATTTTAGCACCGCGCTGTTCTCTTTTCTTTAAATTTTTGTTGCCCTATTTTTCTCGTTTCGTTTTCCTTATTGTTTTGTCCTTTATCTGCACCTTTTTCATTATTCTCGACATCCGGACTCACGTGTATGTTTCAAAATAAGCTATCCATTTTGCCCACAACCAACGGAACATATCCGTGTATATATATAGTGACAGTATACAAATCTAAAGATGTCTGCTCTGAACAATTGATCAAAACACATTCATAAAGGATAAATACGACTCATTAGTTTCTTTTTCAAAACTTGTATGATTTGAATATAAAGGGAATATTATTTACTCTCCATAAATTTAGTACAATGGTTCGCTAGTCTATCCACTAACTTGACCTCGAATAGATCAGATCTATATTGTTATCATTATATAATTTGTGTTGTCAATGGCACAGTGACATAATTTTAAACGCATGGCTTTGGTACTACTTTTTGATTCAACATTTTGCTGTGTATTTTTTGCATGATAGATCATGATAATATAGAGACTCTTAATTACAGGCAATCTTCAATTCTTCACGCCATTGAAATAAGATACGGAGATGTCACAGGCACTTGTCTCAGAATGCCCCCCCCCTTTTCCTCCTTATATACCTTTATATAAAATCATGGTATTTAAGAGGGTAAATTCTTAGACAAGTGTCTGTGGGAGATGTGGTATGATCGAGCATGAAACAAAACACAAAAGAAACGAAATGACGCGAATTGAAGCAACTATAGATACCCATACGGACTTCAACAATGAGCAACACATATACCGCATATTAGTTAAAACATATTTTATTTCCGAATTTCAAAAAAAGCATTAGACACAAGTTAATATATATATATCGCCTTCCGATATGATACAATATTATCCAATATAATTTCATAATATCATAGTAATCTAATACAGACTTCGACACGACTAAATGTGAACCAATTCAAACGAAAAAAGCTAACAGACTAACTGATGCCAAAACAATAAAGAAAAACAAAGACTGCAGAGTGACATCAAACCAAGACAACCACTGAACTACGGGTTCGTTACCTAGGACAGACCCTTATGCAATATGACGAGGTTAAACATGTTTATAAGTGCTAAACCCTCCACGAACTCTTGGAACCCCCCTCCCCTTTTCCCACTAACTATTCTTCAACTGTCTCCATCTTTGCATGATCGACCGTCATTGTACATGTTTATACACAGCGTTACTCAGCGTTATTTGACTGCCAATCTTATCCATTATAAACAACTAAATATTGTTTGTTGTGTAAAATCATTATTTTTAAAGCTATATCTCTTTTTTTCAGGTGACTAATTAATTACAGATCAGACGCTAAGATTTGGATAATCCATGTGGTTTATTAAATATTCAGGTGTTCTGTTACCTTTGGCAAGTAACACCAAGGCTGTCTTTACTCAACTGGAACACGTAGTAAAATCGACCGAGGTTATCTAAAGTTAGGTCTGACGCGGAGTCTCCACGTGTTAATATGCGGCATATAAAAGTGCATACAATATATTAATAAGTGCTAGACCTAATTTCCAAATGAAAAACCGTCAAAGGATTAACAACAATGGTCATTCTTTAGTCTGGATAGAGACAATACGTGGATCAATCATTTGTTTGGAAGCATAAAAGACTTACTAGTACGGATCAAAGAGGCGATAACAATACATAGATATTGTAATGCTATATATTAGTATCCCGCCTAAAATCGCTTTTTAATGAGCTTAAAATATTGTCGGTGAATTTAATCGCCTTTTATGTAGAACCATATTTTTTTCAATTTTTTGCTGTCGACTTTAGGGTGTTAAAGGCTAGACATGAGGGGATCATACGCGTTTGGGTTGTGGGATATATATAGGCGTTACAAAAATGGCGATAATCATGTTGGAAAAACAAATTTTGGATCTTGGTAAAATCTAAAAAAAAAAAGTGAAAAGTGAAAAAAAAATTACAGAAAAAAACAACAGAATTTTGGAAGTACCTCTTGTCATCCCTTCTGAAAAGCAATGCTCGTCAAAGGGCTTGTATTCTCAAATTAATTCCCAAGCTGATCTTAAGCGTAAAATAAAGCGCTAAGAATGTTGACATTTTATTATAATGACACATGTAACATTATTAAACGATATCTTCTTCTTATAGATTACTTGAAGGTTACAACGACTTGAAGTGTCCTTCGTATATAGTGATAACACTCAGTTGAATTGTCACTTCCAGGAAGTGAAGGATCAAAGTCCTTATAGGAAGCCAGAAGTCGGTTATGCTTTTTTCTCTCTCATGAAGTTATTATTTGTTAAATTAAATCGAATTTGCAATACTTAGTTTAATTTAAATAAGTTTATTTATAGTGGACTGGGAAACAAGTTATTGCAACTTATATTAATTCCTTCCACTTTGCGGGAGCGAGTGCTGCATTGTAGCGACATTAGCCTGCTCTTATTTCAAAATCTATAAGGGTGTCTTTAACGTGCAAGAGATGTGACTCTTTCTTAACCTGGTTCAGTCATATATATCGTCTCCTTCCAACGGACTATTATCGTTTCTCAAGACCATACTACTCACAAATAGTGCAAAGAGAGAGCCAAAAATTCAGTCCCTGAAATTTTCTCCCCGAAACAGGGATCGTACCAGGAACCTTTGTGTTAGAATTCCGATGTGCTATCCACTACACCATGCATGGCTTGCAATATTTGTATGCAGATAATATTTTGTGACAATACAATTGAATAGAACTTTGAAGCGGGTATAAAAGAAGATTTTCCCTTTTATGATATGTCTTAAGAATAAAAATAACATATTGTTTGAGTTATTACTGTAACCACATGGTTGTCTCGTTGAAGCGTGCTGGTATTACTAGCCTTGTCAGTGGCAGATCCAGAAATTTTCATAAGTGGGGGCCCACTGACTGCCTAAGAGGGGGCCCGCTCCAGTCACGCTTCAGTGATTCCCTATATAAGCAATCAAATTTTTTCCTAAAAAGGAGGGGCCGGGCCCCCTGCCTTCCCTAAATCCGCCTCTGCTTGTATCGTTGGGTTGATCACCGTATGTGTCAAAATAAACAGTCCTAGAATTTGTATTTGCTGCTTAACACGCGACATTTAAGAGTTGGGTACAGACTGATCGGCTCTGAGTCAGAATAGATCAAGCGAGGTTGACAGACTGCCAGTGCCTTCCTGCGTACTGTTACCTTTCAACTAACCCGTTAAAAAATCAAACTCGGTGTCAATATATTAACAGAGGTAATATTCATATCGCATTTACAGATGGTTGTCTGAATATGCATTTAATTTACCAATACATGTAAAACAGCATCATCTTTATAGCAAACTTGCATTGTTTATCAGTGTACGAGTACTGATCCGAAAACGGATCTATTTTTTTTAAACGAGGCAGGTGTTACATGTATAAGAAGCAAATATGATCATCTAATGTTATTGATCAGGTGAAGATGTTTCAGATCCAATTACAAAAACTTATGTAATAATATATATAACAAACGATTTATCACTTTAAAGATTACTAATTTGATATTTTAATTGAAACCAACTAGAAACAATATTTGTTTTAAAGCTTTCAATTTATAAAGATGATACTGATGCCAGGCGCTATAACGCGTGTAAAATCACCGTTGAAGTTCATTATATTAATGCAATTCCCAGCACCTTCAGTTGGTTCCTTTTTTTTGGAGGGGGGGGGGGGTCTAATGCCCTTATGTGTTTGCCAATTATATTTGAAGCACTGCATATTTCATACTGAACAAGCGTTAATGGAATTATTACTGGATGTTGACTAGCTTAAGGAACACGACGGATGTTGACTAGCTTAAGGAACACGACGGATGTTATATGTTGAGCATAGACTGCTCACCTTTCGGAGCACCCGAGTTTAACACTACATTTTGTTGATATTCGGGTTGCCGAGTATTTGGTATTATTTGTAATGTATTGTTATTGTTTTTGTTTTTATGTTTTGTATGAATTATTATTTTCAAATGCCCTTTTGATTTCCCTTCTTTATTTAATATAATATACACAATATAAAATCCAACAACAGATTTTCCATGCTATTTTCCAACGTTGTGTACTTTTACCTGTTTCCTTTAATATGCATCAAACATGGTTATTTGTACACTGCAACACCTGCCAATTCAGTGCAAACATGTATTTCCTTTGATGTAGGCGTGTAGTTTAAACATTAAAGCATATTGTTTTAATACAACAGGTACTTGTGAGTCATTAGTAAACTATTTTAATGCTGCATATTTTTTCTGGTGTTATCGAACAATTCCATAGCTTGACTGACTTTCAACACACTGGCATGTCTGTTACATGTAGGAAAACAACACCTTGCATTATTATAGTGTTTATACAAATACTGAAGAATGTGAACTTTGCATAAGAGAAAAAAAACAACTTTCTTTTGTTGTTTTGGGGAATCGTTATTGTTATATAAAATAAGAAGAAGCGGTATGATTGAAAATGATACAATTATCCCGCATAGTACAAATGACGTAGATTTCAGAAACTGTAAGTCGATGTACGGCCTTCAACAATGAGAAAAACCCATACTGCATTGTAAGTTGAATAGGTTTCGGTGTAACACAATGAAAAAGCAATACAAATGGGAAAACTAACGACCAGTGGGTTTTGTGGAATTGGTTTTCATTGCGTCGTTTCTTCGTTTTATTTACCATTCCTTTGTCAGCTTCTCTTTGACCGATTAGTTTTAAATATTCCTTTAATATCTTCCAGTTGTGCTGAGATCCAGCGGAGGGGGTTCCGAGGGTTGGAGCCCGCTCTTTTTGGAACAATCAACTTCTTATTATTACACGACTAAAGATCGAGCTTACGACCTTTCGCATTCGAAGCAAGCGCGCTATCATATGCGCTACACCACCGATCTGGTTATTTTAGTACAATCTCTTTATGAAATGTACGTCCATTTAAAACCACTCTTAGCCGAATATTGAAACTCTTTGCTCAATACACGACCAATCAACGTGATATACTAAAATAAAAGTTCGAAAACAATGTATTGACAATTGAATTCTCTAATGATTTGGATCAATTTATCGATGAAGATGTCAGAGTGATCGATTCAAAACCTAAATGGCTATTTAGTCGATCCCTATCAATGCAAAAACTATGAATATTTTATATACACTCTTGGGGCTGTTTATATAATTACACACGCATACCCTATTTAGCGTATCTTTGTTCCATCTACGGAGATCAGCCTCCTGTGACACGATAAAACTGGTAAGTAAAATTTCATGACGCTCATGGGGGAAAGCATTGCTACTATTTATGAAAGAAAAGAACAGCGTCGACTATATTACAAAGAGGATAATAGTGAAAAGGACGAAAAAAGGTATATGTCGCATGTCCGTAATTTTTGCTATTCCCATTTAAGATAAAATTAATAATGTATCGTATGCACTAGATTGACCGATGGGTTATTCTTATTCGTATTCCTATTTTTATTCCTATTCTCTAAAGATTATTCTTATTCTCATTTTCATTTTTATTCTTATTCTTATTCCTATTCCTATTCTTATTCTTATTCTCATTTTTATTCTTATTCTCATTCTCATTCCTATTCCTATTCTTATTCCTATTCTTATTCTCATTCCTATTCTTATTCGTATTCCTATTATTATTCTCATTCTTGTTCTCATTCTTATTTAATCTATTTGCAATATTAGTATGCACTGATTGACTTAAAACACAACTTTCATTTTGCCTCAAAATGCATATGTACTTAGTGCAAGTAGGTTGATTTATGCACCAGTAATAATGATGAAGTATTGAATAATCTGCAATTATGTAATATTCATCTATTTTAAGTAAGATTTAAATTAATTGGTTCGCAAATAGTATTGATCGATGATTAAATGTTATACAGTATAAAACAAGTACGACCGATTAACGGTAAGAACATGTCTTCATTTGAATGATTTGGTTCAAGTTGTATATCTAGTTCTCCGCTTTATCCCTAGCTGCCCATTTGTACCACAAAAAAACAATCATTCGTTTATTTCACTTTTTACAAACTTTAACATATCAACAAACTTAATTTCAAACAACAACTAGTTGTGTAAAGTAACTGCCACTTTATTTGAACTTAAGAAAAAGAAGCCATTAATGCTTGAAATTGCATAATTTAAAATAGAAAGCAATGGGGCTATGAAATAGTGGTTTTATACCTGAAGGCGCGCGCGTTTCATACGTTTCTTACCTTACCAACCATATCTTTTTTCACCGGTGACAGTCTTAATGTTCATCGGTTTCATCCCTTCATCATGACAAGCCTACCTCATATATGTGTTGTTTATTTGCTCTCGTCGTGTTTGGCATATATATACGCAAGAAATATTTGTCAATGGGTGTAAAGCAACAAAAACCCAACACATTCCGACTATTAAACTAAAATACAAAATAAATCGAATCGACCTATCTGCACTAAATTTAACACACTGGTACAATTTAGAGACGGTATCTATTGCTATACTGGCATAAAGCAAACATTTGAAATATTTCTATATTCAGGAAGTTTTTTTCACCTTGGACTTTATCAAATTATGCTAGTTTATACAATACACGAATAATGACTATTTTTGTGACAAATAATCTATAATTTCAAGGCTGTTGTTACTCAGGCTGAAACGAGAAAACAAACACGACCGAATTACGGTAAAGTACATTTTGCAGACGACAATCATTAAAATTCAGATTTATGTCATTGATTTTTATGCATGTGATTTGAAACAAAAACTTAATGTCAATATTTGTTAAGTTTTTATTTTGAATTTCGATCTCGCGTTACCTAATGCATTTGACAACCTTTTAAAACAAAGTAAACAGATTTCTTGCTGTAAAATAAACGATCTAATATCAGATTGATTAAATGTCTGGAAAATTTTTAATTGAATTAAATTTTGTGTGAAAAGTACCAATTAGACCATAGTGACATGAAAATATTTGTATAACACATTTATCCATCTCGAGACCTAGACATAACATATGAATTTTCAACATCTTATCTAAAACTCTTGACACATATTTGGAGTTCTACTGCACTTCAATATAAAATCTAGAGTACGTTCGACTTTTCCCTGCGCACCACATAATATTCCAATGATTGACCTCTAATCGCCGGCGTTTGATTTTAAAGGAATGTGGTCCTTTATCAAACTTTAACGAAATAACGCAATCGGCCATCGTCGTGAAATTCCGATACTCGCCTTCTCGCTGTAAGATTAGAGAACGGAAACGACCGAGTTCAGACGAGTGCATGTTAATATTTTCGACCATTTGATATTTCATTTAATTAGGATAATTTCAATGCAAAAGATATATCTTTAGCAGTCCTATGTTAGACTAGAAAATCTATTCAAAGTAAAAAATAATATCCACACTGGTATCTATCTGTAGTTTGCCGAAATAAACAGGGTTTCTACCACGGACATTAATTCTCTCTCTTTTTCTATTTGGATATGCAACAAGTTCAATATTGATCACGGTGATAACTATAGCGCGGGAATGGGGGACCGGGCAATTAATTTTTGCTATGAATGCAACAACACATTTGACTTTAAAATTTACTTAAATTAAAAGGCATGCTGCTTAGAATTGTATCTAATTTTATTAGTGCATTTTCACAAGTGTTACCAGGTTGCATTTTATGGAAACAAATTAAAGTGTGTTTACATGAACTGTTTAGTGCAAACGTGTATAGATTGACAGTTTTGTAACATGATTTGCGATTGGTATTGAATTATTCACACGGTTTGTACGTTATGTTTTAACCAAAGGAGGAGAGGACGAAAGATGGCTAATTGTTTTGTTTTCTTTAAAAAACATAAACAAAACTTATTTATCAGATTAATTTCATCATGTTCCATTTTTACAAACCCAACAAAAGAACTTTCTAAAGAGAAAACGAAATTAATAAGTTGGTCAATTTAATATAGACGATAAAGGCGTACTTAACCATTTTTTGTCTAATAACTAGAGTAATAATTTGTAATAAATGGAAACGTTGCTTCGTCTTTAAGACCAGTGTCAATTTATATCAATATTCTTTATCTTCGATCTATGTTGGTCAACAATTCCTTCTTAGTCTGCTAGCTCTGTCATATACAGTTCCTACACTTGGGTTATATTTACCATGCATAGTTGAAAATATTTTTCGTTTCGATGCTTTCAGTATACAAGATTAAATTCATGATGGCCAGTAAGTTGCATTTAAGGGAGTTCGCTTCTCAGTTTCAAAGTAATTAACTTTTCAAAAGACTAGTTTATATTGATAGGGAATTAATTAAGGAATCCAAAGAGCCAAAAAAATATGTAGGTCACCGTGCTTGTTTTCGAGATATGAGCCATTGAAATTTTGGCGGGAACATATTCTCTCTTGACTTTTCATAGCTTTATCATTGACAAGTTGAAGTTCTCAAAAACTTTTAAAAAGTAATTAAAATTTTATAAGACTTTTACAGATGGCTTATCATTATACATGTAAAAGATTTTCATAAAGAAAAATGGGGGTCACCGGTCAAATTTTTTCAAGGCATTCAAATGGATAAAACCAGAGGATTCCGAAAATCTGACAAAAAATCCAAAACATGACAAGCCAGCTTCCTTAAGTAGACTATAGATCAACTAAGACTAATGAAACTGACTGCTGACTGACCAAGTTCATGATTGACACAACGGGTGACACGTGTGGAGCAGGAACTGCACACCCTTACAGAGCATCTTAGATCACCTCAATTTTTTGGTGGGGTTCGTGTTGCTTAGTCTTTAGTTATCTATCTTGGGTTTTGTGTAAAATTTTTCGTCTGTTGATATTTTTTTTTCTATTTAGTCATATCGTTGTCAGTTTGTTTTCGATTTATGAGTTTGAATGTCCTTCTGGTATATTTGGCCTCTCTTTCGAAAACACGCATACTCAAGACACAGATCGCAACAAGAGATGACCTTGACTTATATAGTTGAAAGCACTGAGTTTAGTTTGAAGCACTATTTATATGAGAAATCCATATACCTCACAGATAACGAACAATTTGTGTGAAAGTGTTTTTATACGAAATTGAAAATGAATTGAGCAAGGTACATTTTATTTAATACAAAAATAAACATCTTGCTCTTATATAAACCGTTTGTCAATTTGTTATCTGTATCGTATTATGATCTGCCATCTAAAACCTAATCTAAGATGCTAATTAATAATACACTCATTTGCTAAAGGAAGATCAGCATGTATCACGTCTTTAGTTTCTTTTTTAGTATTAGTATAATAAGGGATTTGCTGAGGTCATGTCGACTTCTTAATTTTCAAAAGAATTCATATAAAGTCTTCTAGTTGAATCAAGTGCAGTTTTTTTTTTAACATCCGAAACAATCTAGAAGCAGTAGTAGTTATCCGGTTGATGTTCAATTTCATCAATATATTCACAACAAATTTCAAAACAAAAACAAAAACATGAAGCTTAAGGAAACGCATGAAGGACCGAGACCGAGTTCATTTACGGACTAAACGTCTTCCTCTATAGTTATGCATTTAACATTCGCCTTACAATGGTACTAGTATTTCAAATGTAACAAATGTGAATAAGACATAATCTACTAATTTACAGATCAGACGACAATTTTGTCATCTAAAGACATTTTTTCCATATTGTCGATATATATCATTATCGTGATCTGCTGATTCTTCCTGAGCAATTGAGGTCACCGACATTTTTGGAGAGACCGTTAGTGGTGCTCAGTCTTATGTTTTTGCTCAGTCTGATGTTTTTGCTCAGTCTGCTCAGTCTTATGTTTATGCTCAGTCTGATGTTTTGCTCAGTCTTATGTTTTTGCTCAGTCTTATGTTTTTGCTCAGTCTTATGTTTATGCTCAGTCTTATGTTTATGCTCAGTCTTATGTTTTTGCTCAGTCTTATGTTTATGCTCAGTCTTATGTTTTTGCTCAGTCTGCTCAGTCTTATGTTTTTGCTCAGTCTTATGTTTATGTTCAGTCTTATGTTTTTGCTCAGTCTTATGTTTTTGCTCAGTCTTATGTTTATGCTCAGTCTTATGTTTTTGCTCAGTCTTATGTTTATGCTCAGTCTTATGTTTTTGCTCACTCTTATGTTTATGCTCAGTCTTATGTTTATGCTCAGTCTGCTCAGTCTTATGTTTATGCTCAGTCTGCTCAGTCTTATGTTTTTGCTCAGTCTGCTCAGTCTTATGTTTTTGCTCAGTCTTATGTTTTCTATGTAGACTGTTATTTTCTTTCTGTCGTGTTTGTAGTGTGCATGGCGTTGTAAGTTTGTTATCAACTTGTGAATTTGCATATCCCTTTGGTGTCTTTCTGTCTCTCCTTCATAGTAAAATCAAGGTCTTGTTTGGTTATCTTTAGACGGGTGATTTAAGAGATGAGTACTACGATTCTCTAGACTACTATCTTTTCTATTATACAGAAATAAACTTCCCAAGGCTTTGATGAATTGATGTATGCATTGTTTTGATTCCGTTTGACATTTGCAATTATTATTAGTGATATTTCAGACTATCAGGAGATTAAAGATAGCACAAAACAATTAGATCACATTAGTTTCAATAATATTGAAATCGATCTGCATCAACAAAACTATGACAATGCTGCATCGTGGATCCTTTATTTCAAGATGATGATGTTTTTCTTCCAGTCTAGTTATTTTTTTAGTTAACCTCATTCGACAAATGCTTTTGGCCGGCAAGTATTTGGAATATAGCAAGGTGCCCTCGACCGATGAAATTGTTGAAGGATTTGATGTTCCTATATAGTGAATATAAATAAGGAGATTTTATTGCTAATGAAACAACTCTCCATCCAAGTAACAATGTATAGAAAGTTAACAATTATAGATAAAGGACCTTCAACACGAACCCTTGTTAGAAAGCATATATAAGAAGGGCGAAAGATAACAGAGGGGACAGTCAAACTCATAGATTGAAAATAAACTACAACGCCATAGCTAAAAAGACAAAAGACAAATAATCGTAAATCATGCTCTTAGTTAGGGATTATCCTATTGTGACGGTCGTTTTACAGTTAAAAGCAAAGAATTGATATATGTTTAAAAATTAGGAGATGTGGTATACTAGTTTAGAAGTTACAACTTCCCAAAGCATGTTTATTAAGACAGCTAACGCTCGAACCACGCTTATTAAGACAGCTAACACTCGAAGCACATGTATCAAGACAGCTAACACTCGAAGCACATGTATCAAGACAGCTAACACTTGAAGCACATTTATCAAGACAGCAAACGTTCGTAGCACATTTATCAACACATCTAAGACTCGCACATTTATCAAGACAGCTAACGCTCGAAGCACATTTATCAAGACAGCTAACGCCCGAATCACATTTATAAAAACAGCTAACGCTTGAGGCACATATATCACGACAGCTAACGCTCGAAGCACATTTATCAAGACAACTAATGTTCGTACTTAATCACGAAGAAACGGAATATCCATTTAACTGTTTTATTTTGTAAATTAAAACAAAACGATAGCAATCCGTTTTTTTAACTTACATTTAGTTAAAACAATAACTGTAGCTGCCAAAACGATGAAAAGCAAAGGTCGCCAATAATGATATTGGCCTACATTATGTCATCAGTAATGGTAATGAAATAAAAAAAATCACATTAATTAAACGGTTTTGAACTTATTGCACGGAAACGACTTTAAGTGTCATATTTTCTAAACAAACAAGCAAGGACCATTACCTCTGAATGACATAAGTGAAACTCGTTAATTTTGAACTTGAATAAGAATTTGTAAAGCATTGGTTGAACGATTTAAAACAAATTGCATGGAAACAACTGAAGAGGAGGAGAACGACTAGGCCTGGCATATTGGTTATCCTGGTTCTCGATACTTCGTTCTAGGTATAATCTGATAGCCATATGTTATATTGTATATTTGTAACATATGATACTGAATATTGCGATCGGGAACCAATCTTCATCCTTGCCAAATTACGTCTTTTAACGTGTGCAGCGAACCAGGGTAGAGGACGACGATGACGATGCTGGAATCGATGAGGAAAATTATAAGGATTGGTATGATGTATTGTCAAGTCAGTGACAAAAATATAAACAACTCATCAAGGGGGGGGGGGGATTTTATTTACACTTTAAAGAATAGTTTTGCTTAGAACCATATCTGTTAAAATTAAGGTGGGGTCATAGAGTAAATATATGTTAATTAAGTGTATGTAATACACAGTTTCCCATTAAAACAGAAAGATGGAGAAATGTACCACGAAATGAGAGAATTTGTCCACTTTGTAATGCTGGTCTCGGGGATGTGTACCACTATATATGTATATGTACCAAGGGTGAAGTTAAAGATTTAAGGGGGAAGTTCATACCTCCATACTATTCAAAATATCCAAATGTTAAAAAAAAAATACTGGGCATGCTTAAATATTGTAATAATAATGTGCTATCGAAGCTGTCAATTTTTATTCAAAAGGTAGAAAAGATGCTTGTCTGATTTAAAATTGCAATAAACAAAGATTTATTTCTGAAGATGTATATAATCTAAAAATGTATACTGTATGTATTATGAACTATGTATACTGTATTTATTATGAACTATTGTGCATAATATGCTCCTGTTACGCAGTCTTCTGCGGCTGAGTTTTCTTTAATAAACTATGAAACTATGGTAATCATTTCCATCATGTTAAGAATATAAGGTCCTATGAAACTACGGTGGTTTCATTATTATTCATTGGATACAAATTTTCGTGGAGCTCGTGGGTACAGAGGAACCACAGATTTAAATGTTCACCACATTACGAATTTTCTGAAGGAATGCATGCAGACTTTGCAAAAACCACGAAATTAAATATCCGTGCAGGAATATGCAAGTTTTCCTCAAACCACGAAAATTGGTACCCACGAAGTAAAGGAATCCACAGTATCTCATGCAAAATTTAACAAAGATTATTTTGTCTATTTGTTCACGGTATGTCCCTTTTGGTCATATAGCTATTTTAAAACGTTTCTGCGCAATCAAATGTTTAGTTTTAAGTGTTTCATTTGAAGCTAAATCGATTGTGGTCCGATGCAAGGAATCTTTAAGCGTCCTCTCATGCATTTTTTAATGCATTATGATACGAAGGAATATAACTTTATTGCAAAAAAGTGAAACCCTGACGGGTTAAAATGCAAACATAACGAGCCTTTGTAAAATTAGTTTTAGTTCATTGAAACGTTTTCTGTAATTATTTCATCTGATTGTAGTGAAAAAGTTCCAGTTCAGCCATGTTCCAAACGTCAAAATCGCGATTGCGTTTTATTAAAGGGACATCACTCTAAACAAAGAACCACGTCCCACGTGTCATTAACATGTACAAGTCCGTTAACAGCCGCTTTTCTGGTCCATTTTTTTTTCTGTTAAAGAACGAATGTCATGTGGCCCCTAGTTTTCCAATAAGAGAAGCTCATTTTTAACTTTTATTTAACTTTATTGAAAAAGCACTTTAAGCCCATACGGGCCAATGGCTTAAAACATGATACATAATATATAGTTTACACAACCGTTATGAAATAAAAACATGTTTCAGTACGTTAAATTTTCACAATATGTTTGAAAACA
This sequence comes from Mytilus galloprovincialis, assembly GCF_965363235.1. Taxonomy (NCBI): domain Eukaryota; kingdom Metazoa; phylum Mollusca; class Bivalvia; order Mytilida; family Mytilidae; genus Mytilus; species Mytilus galloprovincialis. Next base: position 60,548,640 of record NC_134845.1, read on the forward strand.
GATTCGGCATATGTGGGAGATGCTTTGTGTATGTGTGTATTGAAAGGTAAAACATGGAAATTTGAGAGTAACACTATGTTTGTTTAGTTTTCAATGAAATACATTATATACTGTGTACTGTAAATCATTTTTGACACGCACATTGCATGCGCAGATTCATTTGAATGTTCATGTGGGATAAGCCTTGAATATACGTCATTCCAAATCCCTTTTTCTAGGGATTACCTACATGTACCATATTAACATTTGCCCTCATGCATAGACTGGGAAATGGTTTATTGGTAAAATCTCGTTCATTAACCTCATATAATTACAACTGGAAATTATTTACGGATCCCCCCCCCCAAAAAAAAGGCAACTTGCAAAAAAACAAGTTAAACCATAGATGTATAGATGTATTACATCTATGGTTGCATAAAATAGATACTCAACCAAATATTTACTAATAATTTCTGTAAAAGTCTTAACATAATGTCAGATCTAAAGCAAGGTTTTACTTAAAAGCTATATTCATTTTTGTCAGTGTAATTGTCACATTCAAAACAAGTAAATCAGATTTGCATTTTCCTTGAAGACAATTTTATAAGTGCAAATGTATCCAGAACAAGGTGTTAAATGCACTGTTTTAATTCTTTGATTCAATATTACGCTTGCACTTTTGGTTTTCTTCCAAGATGAAACGATATTTATATGTTATAAGATCTACGTCTGGGGTCGTATTGTTATGACAACTGTAAATCGATTTAGATCTAAGAATAGGAAAAAGACTTTCGTCAATATGATTTATAATCTCTTGTGTGATAAAATATGATTTCTATAAATGTTGTCGCCTACATTTGCGTATGATATTTCGAAATAAACTTTTAAAAGCATGCCAAAGAGCTATGAAAAATTAAATCTTGACTGGAAATAGAATTTTGACAGATAAAATAGAATTATTAAGTCTCGCTGTAATTCAAATCTCATGTTAATCACGTTTATTATCACATGATTTTTTTTTAAGTATTTGTGTTTATCAATAAAATAAAAGTAACTTAAGCTTTACGACTGATTGTTTTTTTTTTCTTTTTCTTGAAAACATTTTCGTTCTTCTGATTTTTGAAAACCTTTCTAAATGTGTAAGAATGTTTCTGCATAACATATATTATTTTATAATTTTGTCTTTGGCAGTTCACGATTTTACAATCAAAAGGGTTGTTAATGTTAGGATTTTGATTTGTGTCAGATCAAATTTTGATATAACATATTATTTATAGAAATATATTAAAAATTGATAAAAGATACAAGACACGATTTAGTTCGACAAACGCGCGTTTTGTCGTCATAAGTCTCAGCAGGCAGTAGTACAATTTCGGACTGTATCGTATTTTTGCAGATTGACCTTCAAACACAAAATTTATTTTTCATTTGGCAAAGGTCAATTTCTTGGTTGCCATCTATGAATTTTGTTATCAATTAATGAATTGCTCTATAGCTGCAGGGCAGCAGTATATGTGTTTGAATGTTTGTACACAGCTACTTTTGCATAGGTACTATTTCTGTTTCTATTTAAATATGTAGTACTGGAAATTTACTTTTAATATTCAGTACTATTTTGTTACTTTAAAATTATTGTAATATTTAGGTACATGTATTTTACAGTACTTAATTTGTACTTGAAATTTAGGTACTACAGATTTTTGGTTACTAACGTTACATTTTCAGCATTTTGAAAGTTTTTCTATTTCGAATCTCTTAAATTTATGATTTTCAAACATGGAATATTGTATTATTTCTGTACCAAAATATTTAGTACAAATCAAGTACTGTAAAATACAAGTACCTAAATATTACAATAATTTGAAAGTCAAGAAATAGTACTAAATATTAAAAGTAATTTCCAGTACTACATATTTTAGGACAGAAATAGTAACTATGTAAAAGTAGCTGTGTATGTTTGTTTTGATGATTTGTTTTTGCTTTTCTATAGATATAAGGCATTTTTGCTGAAAATGAGTTACCTGTGTTTATATACCTATTTTGCAAGAGAGAGGCTGATTTGTCGGAGTATACCTGTCTTGCTCGAGAATTTCTGTTTTACTGGAGTATTTTTCTGTCAGAGAGTAGCTGTTTCATTGTTAAAGGCCGCATTGTTTTCTGCAATTGCTTACATCCACTTACTTTGAACTTTGGTGGATATATAGTTGTCTGTTAGGCAATCAAATATAAAAAAGAAGATGTGGTATTATTGCCAATGAGACAACTCTCCACAAAGACCAAAATGACAACTACCTCCTAATTTATCATATTGTCACAAAGTGGTTGTTTTACAAGAGAGTAGCTCAGTTTTTACCCGAGAGTAATTGTTTGCCTAGAGAGAAGCTGTTTTGTCTGAAAGAAACTTTTTTGTAGAAGATTTTGATGTCGTCTTAAAGATTAATTCCAATTCATAAATTGTCAAATCAACAAGAATTTAAAAATGCAGATTACAACTGACCTTTAACTGCATTTATAACCTTGTTCGAGGCAAAAGAAAACAATTTAAACTTCACTTTTGGGTTATGGGTTTATCCTCAATTTCATACTTGCAGTACAATAACACTTGTTGTATCCTTGTTCATCTTAGAAATGATAAGTGATGTCACTAAAATATGATATATATCTATACCAAAATATTTTGGGTGTATACTGTAAAAGGATATAACAACTTTGAAATACGTCATCGTCTTATTTCATTTACTTATTTATGTCTACAACTTCAAACTTTGCATCGGTTTGTTTTATTTTAAAAAAAATGTAAACAACACGTCATAAAAACTCCTGCGCCCAAGGAGCTTTTCGGAATTTACCCTCACCAGTACGCTCAAAGCCGAATATTTGAAAACAGTTACAGAGCTATATGACCAAAGAGACCAAATAATTAAGCAAATCCATCTGAGGTCAACTTTGTATTTAAGAATAACAGTAGCTGTAGTTGAAGAGTTGCCACCGTCAATTGTAGATTTGACGGTTGCAAATGTAGTTATACTGGCGACGCCTTAGTTACGACTGGTTAACTGTGGATTTGACGGCAACTTTTAGCCAATGAAAAATATTGTTACATCCAAATTGCAATAGAATCGGGTTTTTACGCATTAACATACTTACTGTTTTTAATACCATTGTTGTGATTTCATATTTTTTCTTAATTTTCGTTTTTTCTCCTTAACACAGATTTATATAAATACATATTTAGACTAGTACTCAATAAACCAAATTACATTGGTTTAAATATTATCTCGATCAGCTATTTGCGTAAACCGACAAACCATATATGTAGGTACATACAATATTTATTTTTTTTTAAATCAAAAATAAATTTTATCAGTTCTTTTAATGATCGCGTGACTGGAATGTTTCTCTAGTGTTTTAAGTGGTATTACTTTAAATAAAGAGACACTAATATGTGATTATTATAGCCAACAGTACTTTAAATTATTTAGAATTATCAATTATCTCTAACGTTTAAAATTGTTAACATAACATAATCTTGTTGTCACCCTATCCCTTCGATTAGCTGATATTAAGCTATTGTTGACCTTCTCAACAATTCATCCGGAAACGATTCGTGTATCGTCCGGTGTTGTTAAATTAATGGCTGATCACGTTAAAGACAATCGTTAATGATTTAGGATGTTTTATTGAATTTTAAATGAGTTAAATGCATGCAACTACATAATGCATAGGCCAGATTGGAAAATATCAGCAATTGCATGTAACTGATGGGTTAAGTCGTTCACCCATGTGTAAATTTTAAATTCTTTATTATGTAGACTGATTAAAATTTGATAAATGCCATAAATTTTCTAGATTAATCGTTTTAAAACAATTTTATTTTAAACTAACCATTGATGCATTTAGGGTTAATTAACCAAAAATATAATAATTCATACAACCGTGCTTTGAAAAAAGCTTGCTATTATATGCTCCGCAGATGGACCAATAGTTGAATTCATGCAATGAACGCGTGGACAACTTAAGCAAACCAAAAAATACGTTTGAGACTAAAGTTTCTCTCATTTTCATGATTGCAATAATTCTTCTGTGTTTGTTCACTTGTGTTAATATGTGTTTTGATTGAGTTATGCCATTTCAATTATATTTTATAGTGTGTCTTTCTATGTTGTGATGTTACACTATTGTTTCAGGTAAGGGTGAAGGTTGGTACCTATTGTAACGTTTAAACCCGCTGCATTTGTTTGCCTCTGTCATAAGGCAGGAACCTGATCTTCATGCAGTGGTTGTCGTTTGTTGATGTGGTTCATAAATGTTTCTCGTTTCTCGTTTTTTATGTAGATTTTACCATTGTTTTTCCCGTTTGAATGGTTTTACACTAGTCATTTTTGGACAATGTATAGCTTGCTGATGGACATGAATCTAAAACTGCTTGAGAAAACATCATGATTTTAAAAGTAGGAATCTAAGTTTTCAACCCAAAGAGAAAATAAATCAGAATTATGTGTTACTTTTTCTATATTTGATTTATTTATAGTCATCTCATTTCTTAGAATCAGAACTGACGCGATTCGGCAATGCTATGAGAATACTATATCTAGTACATATTACCTCTTGTACTTCCTGTACAACTTGAAGGCGGGTGTTTATTTCAACGAGCTGTGCCAATAGATACTGTTTCAATTGTTTAAATAGGAATTTTGATTGCCAATTATTACACCCACGCCATTATAATAATAAATTCCTCGTTTATGTTCAATCTATCAACATAATGCATTTCCTGTATATAATTACTCAATTGTATGTAATAAACGTTTTTCTGTTTAATGCTGCTAAAACACTGTACGTTCACTTTGAGTGTTAAATTATTCGGTGAACACGAACTGATATAGTATGTGTCGCGCTTTCATTATTTGACGAGCTAGAACTGCATTGATATTGAAGAATAAAATATTTTTATTTAACCCGTTCGCTCTGAGCAACAGCAACATAACAAATACAAAAGAACCGAACTCGGCATACTAAATGCCAATCTGAAACAACCTGTGTTTTTTTGTTGTATGTACTTCTTATCTTATTTATCTTAAGTTAAACCTTTTTTAACTGTTTTTATAGTTCGTTTTTCCGTTGTAATGTTACCAACTGTCCCAGGTTAGGGGAGATCCCACTAAAATGCCTAACCCCGCCACATTATGTATTTATGTACCTGTTCCAAATCAGGATCCTGTTATTCAGTGGTTGTCGTTTGGTTTTTCGTTCTTTTTTTGTTTGTTCATTAATAGACCCATTATAGTTTTCTCGTTTAGATTGTTTTGCATTTGTAATTTTTGGTCCTTTTATAGCTGACTATTTGGTTTCGGCTTTGTTCATTGTTGGAGGCCGTACGGTGACCTATATCTGTTAATTTCTGTGTCATTTGGTCTCTTGTTGAGGGTTGTCTCTTTAGCAATCATACCACATTTTCTATATGTACTCATAGGAATTCATCAATACTTTACTATATTTTTTCAACGAATTAGAGAACTAAAGTTTTATATACAAAAAACCACGAAGACGATTGAATAGTACTAAAGTGAATAAGTATTACCATTATCAATAAGTCAGTTGAGCCCAGGAGAAATAATTGAAGCCCAAGGGCACCTTATCATGTGCTTTATATATAATACAACCATTAATGTTCAATGCAAAATATCACTTTGTATCAAATTCCTGCAAATGGAAGCATGACTCCACAATAAATGTCTACTGTTTCAATTTGTGATAAACTTTACTTGTTTTTTACCCATTTATTGATATGTATACCCAGGCTGTGAATTTTTCATGTAAATATAAATTTTAGTTTTATGTAATCCCATTAACATAAACATATTTCTGTGTCATTTGGTCTCTTGTGGAGAGTAGTCTCATTAACAATCACACCACATTTTACATATAACAAACTGAAAAATATACATTTTTATATAAGAAGGAGCTAGCAAAATATTAGAATGAAGGAAAACGAAATTAACTAGTATTTAAGAAGAAAAAAAACTCGTTTTTCTTAAATTCAACAAAATCTAATATCAAGAATTAACCAAGAATGTGTGTCCATAGGTAGCATAACCCGCTCAAACATGTTCAGTAAACTGCAAAATTTGGGTCGAATCCATTGGCCGACACTTTGTTGAAAACACACATCAAAATGAACATTTGTTCTAAGTTTTGGTCGTTTTGACCCAAACCTGATTTTAAACTACATGTACTCTTAACCAACTATTTAACATATGAACCCACTTCAATATAAAATCTTGCAACGACTTTGTTTTGTTTCCACACTGTAAAAATGTTGTTTACATCCTAAATACAATACTAAAAGCACATCTTTTGTGCACTTTTTTTATACACGTTTAGGTCTAAACATGTCTCAGTACAATGTGTTAAGGATTGTGTTTAGAATCGTATTTAGCTTAGAAAAATGTGTTTAGAAATTAAACACAATCCTAAACATGTAACACAAGTGTTTAATTTCTAAGCACGATTTTTACAGTGCATTGTCAAAATGGTGTTTAGATCCTAAACACTAATCTAAGCACATCTTTCTGCACTGTTTTTTTTTACATGCTTAGGTCTAAACGTGTGTCGGTACAATGTGTTTAGTATTGTGTTTAGATTAGAAAAATGTGTTTAATTTCTAAACACTTTCATTTTAAAACGTGTTTACATTCAAGCCATGTTTAAATAGTATGTGCTTACTGAGAAATGTGTTTAGAAATTAAACATAATCCTAAGCACGATCTAAAAATGAACTCATAGATATCAGGACTAAATTTTGTATACACGCCAGACGCGTGTTTCGTCTACAAAAGACTCATCAGTGACGCTCGAATCCAAAAAAGTTAAAAAGGCCAAATAAAGTACGAAGTTGAAGAGCATAAACATGTGTAACACAAGTATTAAATTTCTAAGCACGATTGTTACAGTGCATATATATGCGGCTTGTTGCAACGCCAAATGCCTGTCCCTGTCTAACGTACTTTCATTTTAATACAGCAGGCCAACTTTCCAGTCCTGACCCTTATATTTCAAGACATTGCAGAACAAACATATTGGATATATTGCTTATGTGACCTTATCCTGAATATGGATGAAATATTTGCCACTGGACGTTTTTGTTTGGTCAGTATGATCTTTATTTACAATGTATTGGCAAAATTTTACAAGTTGACAGTACATGTGTACTAATGAAAACTGCTACTTGAAAAACAACATTCAGTTCAATATTAAACATTATATTTCATGACACTTTCTTTTGAAACAGCATATCAAGAAATTACAACTTTAAGCTTGAAGAGTTCTCTTAATCTCGGTTGAAGAACAAAAGAATTATATATCGATTGGTTATGTTTCCAATTGTTTTAACGTACTTAGATACTGGAATGAATATTCGTATAATGTGTTATACACATATTTGCTGGTACCAAGTTTTGGAAATTATCTTAAATTTAGGAATATATCTCTCTCATGCAAAGCTCTGAATGATCATTCTGGTTGGAAATTTAGATTTTCGAATATTTTTGCCTCGAGCACCATTGAATTTAAGACTTTAATCGAAATGCGCAACCGGTGCAGAAAATTAGTATTCGCTATACTTTGATAAATTAGTGTATGCGTTATGATAAAATCTAGAATAGGTCTTTCTTTCAATAAATTACGAAATCAAGTGAAAAAAAAACTTTAAAAATTGTAAATAGTGTTTACTTTGAAACAATATATCATGCAAATTACAGTTACAAGGTCTTTAATCTTGATAAAAGTAAAAAGAAAAAGTAACGAATCGTCATTACTCATATCCATGAGATTGTTTGATCTATATGATATACATATATTTTATTTATGGTATGTATATTTATATTATTGTATTACTGTTCAAGGTTACAACTTAATTAATGATTTCTTACCTGATTCATCCTGTCACAGACTCGAGGAATTTCATGTTTATAAGTAAAAAAATATATATAAGGATAATCTTTTACTTTACAATAACAAAATACTTAAGGGTTTGACCATGATTTTTTTCAATCTTTGATTTTTTTTTTTTGTTTGTTTCAAGCAAACAACCAGGTTTTTTTTTTAGTTATTTTTAGCAGCGCAACATGTTTTTATAACTTTGTTGGTGTTCCCGTTTGAATGGTTTTACACTAGTCATTTTTGGTGCCCTATATAGCTTGCTGTTTTGTGTGAGCCATGATTCGGTGTTGAAGACCGTACTTTGAACTATAATGGTTTACTTTTTAATTGTGACTTTGATGGAGAGTTGTCTCATTGACACTCATGCCCATACCACATAGTATTATATCTATTAACATTATATTAATTGTTTTACAACCATATCCTGTCCCCACTTAGACTTGGATTGCAAATCATACAAGAATTGCCACCAATATTGCATAATTGAAAACTATAGACTACAGGAATTACCCAAATTAACTCATCGACAAAATACACATACAAACACGATCTCAAACACACCGAAAAGCACATTGTCCAGTTATACCTTACTTTGTTCATGAACAAGATGTCGAAGAATTAGATACGTGCCCAAAAACCGACTCGCGGTCTTTGTCTATGTTGATTAAAATTTGAGCCGCAGACATGTCCGATCGGGATAGGGACGTTGAATCATTCGATGGCGTGTACCACACTATCTGTACGTTGAAAAATATGACGATACAGGCACGTGTCTCTGAAAAATTTTCATACAAACCTTTATATAGTATAAAGGTATTTTTTCAGACTTTATAACTCAATATGTGGAGAGGGCTTACATAGGCTATGCCTGTTGCCCAATCCAATTCAATTTATTTGAATAAAATATTGTTTAAACTAAATAACTCAATATAACATTCAGTATATATTTTTTTTGTAAAATCAGTTTGTGTCATCGATGAACGTCTAGGTTGCATATACTGAAAGGCATATTCCAACATACTCTCAATTTTTCCAAAGGAGATATACATTTTCCAATAATAAATGGTTAAATTGTTCTGTTCCATAATAAACATGAAGTATTTGCCACTGGACTGCATATATACAGTATTAAATCAATCAACAACTAGCGCGAAAGAACGGAAGACAAGAACAGTACAAATGAATCTAATGTGTAAATATTGTCCTAAACATGCATGAAATTTTTGCCACTGGACGTTAAACAACCTTTAATCAATCATGCATACACGAAAGACGACGGCCAGGAAAAACAAAACTGCATCATATAAAAATGGGCGAAACCTTGAACGAAAATTACTCCGCGACATCTGCTTTGATCTTAAAGGATGGGATACGATCAACGAGATGGGGTGATTAAGAATGAAGCAAACTTACAACAAAGATAAATATAAAGATAAAAGAAAAAGGAAAGACTGAAATTAACCATTTAGTTTTATACTAATTCTTTGATCATTTTCAATGGGGTCAAACGGGGTGAAAACTGTCAATGTCCGGTCACATTTTCTTAAGCAGACGACAGATGGGATGAGTGCTTCTATTTTTACGATTGATTTTCCTCGTGATCAAAACATAAACTGATTAACCTTACGATTTAATTAGTTTTACCTGAAACAGGTGATTGATTTTCATTTCTTCTAAGAAATAATCGATACAGTTTCAAAGGAGCACCACAAAGGTCTTAAAATGTCTTACAGGTTTTAGCATTAATATAGAACCTGATCAGTATTAATATTCAAATGACTATACTTAACTAGCTTGTATAGAGTTTCATGAGGAAATTAAAAAGATCCAGCCAGTACGAAAGACAATAATATACAAAAATATAGAGCAATAATTGCTACATTTTCCTAAGAATCGAGTTAAAGCTCAAAGCGGTTTTTTTGTAATAAGAAACGACCATAGTCTGTTTATAGTATTAATGAAACATTGAATTCAATTTAGGAATACAAAACATTATAGTTTAGAGGACGTCTGCTCCGATCTAGTACACATTTTATTTAGGCGCCAGCTGAGGACCACATCGGTTGCGGGATTTTCTGGCTGTGTTGATCTCATTGGTGGCCTAAGGCTGTTATCTGATCTTTTGTCTGGTTGATGTCTCTTTGACATATTACCCATTATCATTCTCAACTTTATCTGTGTCATTTCAACCCAGAATCCAGGTGTGTTTAGCAGAAATTCGATCGTATTGCCCTAAAACAATGAAAAAATGTTTCTTAAACTAAACCACGTTCTTTAAAGATGTAATTTTGATTCCAGGAAGCCAGTGTTAGAACTTATTCGTGTTCTTGTAGTTTAAGCTGACACGAACAAAAAATTGCTGTGATTTATACAACATATCCATTTTCTTAAACAGCTAAGAAACAGTGCAAAATTTTCTTTTTATTTAAATTTAGATCCATGGCCAAAGAATATACACATATTTTTATTTCCTTCACCTTACAAAGCTGTGTGTGTATTTCAGTTAACCAAACATGGTAGCCTTCGTGTCGTATAATAAAAAAATCACTTCATTGTTTGCTTACTAGGTTCATAACTAAGTAATGTCACAGTTTAGAGTTACCTCCCATTATTTCGTCAAACAAAAAGTTAAATCAGAAATAGATCGGCCACCGTACACTTTTAATGAATGATGGTTTGGTTACGTGCATGATGGCCATCTTTAATGTTGCTCGATTTACCAGTTTATCGAGTTTTTTTAGCAAAAATGTGTTGAACTAGATACATTCGTAATATAATAACACGCAAATGTCCAATTATTTCAAAAGCCTCTATTATATATATAAATGTAATCGCTACGTGTCGTCCGAGTGGTTGATTACGGTGGGTGGTGTCTTTGATTTGGGTCAAATTCCAAAATAAAAGCATTGCACAGCGTTAAGAAATGTCATTGAAATTCAATAGCTGATTAAAATATCAAAATCGTATCCCCCTAAATAAGACCGGCTGAGTTTCTGTATTGTTTCTTTTTTCTCTCAGATTCCACTGTTTTACACCACTAGGTGATTAAAAATCAAAATCGTATCGCTTCCTTTATAAGATTGCCCGAGTTTCTGTATTGTTTCGTTTTCAACAGTATTCACTTTTTTATCGGCCCTATATATCTAACATCCAAACTATTTTTACACTTTATATCCCCCATCCCCCATCCCCCATTCTATATACCCCACATCCCAAAAGCGTGTCACAACCCACATTTGAAACTAATATGTAAAGCCTGAATCTATAAAATTTCATTTGAAAATTCCTTAACTCACTTTCTGGGTTGAAATATGTTATCAGCAACTCAAACCACTTAATAACATTTTACTATTTATTGTCCCTTATAATATTTATGACAACAATTAATTTCAGCTACCCAAATATTGTTTTTCTGACGTCTGTTATATTAATTTAATAAGAGCATGAATGATTTTTAATTTCAATTCAATAGAGAATTTTATCTGATAATAAATTGCTTCCTAGAAAAAGTTAATAGAACTATTGACTACTGCGCAGTCTTTTGCACAACTATATTCAGATTATGCAACGTCTGCCATCGATTTGTTTCCCGTTGGGAATTTGATTTAATTTGTAGTAAAACTGCAAAAAAAAAGTGAGAAGGCGTTATTTGTAGCAATATCGACCCTTGGCATGTATCTGCAATGAAACGTCGTATTTGTTGACGATGCAAAGTGCAATATCCTATTCATATCAGAAAATTGGACCAAAAATCCATAATAAAATCATTTCAAATTACAATTATCATACCCAATATTTAATTTGACCATATTCCTATAATAACACTTTATATATCAAATATATTGTTTCCAGTAATCAGTATCGAGAACAATGCATTATGTGCTTCCAAGTCTTTTAAATATGTATGATTATTGATAAATACAGCTTTTAGAACAGCCGTTCAGTTTTGAATAAACAGCGATTTGCCACATGCCAAACGGTCGTTTCAACAGCAACACAGACAATGGTTTACTAAACAAACATTATCGAATGCACTCTTAAATGCATATCAAACGGACGCTTCAAGTTCCGACAAACGCCGAGACAAAGGTCTACCAAATATACTCTAAAATGTTTCTGGTTTATAAATCCATGAACACTTATCTACGCTAAAGCTGTTTACACATATAGCCTCGATGGTCAAAGTTAACGCCGTAAATGGAGTTCTCTCCTGTTCAAATAAATCAACGTAATATGTTTATATACAATTTCCAGTGAGTTTATGAAAAGTAAATATGACTTAATTCGTTCACTATTACCAATATTTACTTTAGATTAAATCACAATTTGTCCATTATATAGATATACTCCAAATATTATATTATACTGATACTGACCACTCTTCGTTTTCAATCCGGGCAATAATGTAATATTTATTTGTCACTTGACAACTTCGTTAGAAACTGGAATTTCCAGGATTTTTTTGAAGTCATAAGAATCGATATAAATATCTATAAAAAAAAGAATTAAAAAGCAGAGGTCAAAAGGGAAAGCTGAGCGAAACAACATTAATAAATAATACACAAGTTCGTTGGTGTGAAAAATATAGGAGGGGCGTATGACCACAATTTTTCATTCTCTTTATAGGCTGATGGTACATTGCTTCAAATAGACACCTGTTTGAGGTCAAGACTTTTATGAAAGGTGTTGGAGTATGAATATAGATTACGATGCATTCGACTGCTTAGTAATTACAGTAAAAGGGATTTTGGTGTTATATAGGAATGATAGTCAGTGGCTTAGCTTTCATTACCAAATTTTTGAATAAATGAAAATTAGCATACGAACAGAGGTAAAAAGTACAACGTTTCCAAATTATTATATTGACCTTTATATCCTTTAAAAACGTATTTCTCATTATTTACAAAAAGCTATAAATTAGTCCAACTATGTTTCATCAAAAAGTACATAGGTAGATTGTGAGTTTAGGATCCGAACAAACGATACTTTGCAAAATAACTCCGTTTCAAACAAGAGGTCGGAGTGATTGATGCTTGAATTTTTATTAATATCATAGTTTCGTCGGGTGGACGCGATTTTCAACAGACACTGGGCATTCATATGGGAACTAATTGTGCTTCTCTTTCGTCATTTTCTTATATTCATATGAGGCGATCTATCACTTTGTATAATGACAAACCTCAATAATCGTAAAAAATCGTAATATTTTGAACTTTATAAGCATTTATTTTTACGGGCCCGTCTTAATTTTAAAACAAAAATTATTACAGGTTAATTGTTTTAAATGTATTGATTTAATTTTCAATTGAAAGTGTGGTAAAAATGTTAAAATCATAATTTCTCATTGAAAAGAACTTAATGCCAGTGCGAGGCTACCCAAGAGCTCCGCTGTACGACAAAAAGCAAAAAAGGTAGTAAACTGGAGGGAAAACAAGAACCTGCTTAACATTTAGAGGTGGCTATGATCCCAATTATATATACGTAATTAATATAGGCACACAACCAACATACATGCATGAAATTCGACTTTTTCAATTTTTAAAAAGCGAGACAGAATTAAGATACCGAAAGGTCATTAAAATCAAAACAAGTTCTAAGCAAACTGACAACGTCATGCATGGCAAAAAGGAAAAAAACAACAAAGGAAAAACAAGTCTACAAAATATGGCACAAAATAGAAAACCAAAGACTAAGCAACACAAATCTCACCAATATAACCAGGGTAATCTTATGTGCTTTGGAAGGGTCAGCAGATCCTACTCACCACGAGGAGATTCCTATAAAACGTGTTGATAAGTTGTAACAAAAGATTAAGCATTTATCAATAGGGGTTACTACAATTCAAAACTCTACTGCGATACCACGGCATTATTTGAACCGCACAGAAGCTGTGCGTTCTGGAATTGGCTAACAACAGCAAATGCCATGTCGTACCATTAATGGGTAATTCCGTTCAATTGCAAAATAAAAATTAAGTCTAGAACATCAAATCGTCCAAAACAAATGTCTTGCCTCGCTCCGCTCGGTCTTATCCATATCTTTTTACGAAAGTACGCCACCGTTTAAAAGTTAAAGATCAGCCCCTGCCATACACAGCACTGAATTTCATAACATACATCGCATGCATAACACATGCATGTACACCATTTCGTCACAATGCCGACTATGTTATTTGAGATGTCAATAAAGTTGAGCTTTATAGTCACATAACATACCAAATCTATATTGTTGAAGTTTGGATAATCATGAATCGAAAACAAATCGACAACGCACAAGCCCATGGTAAAAACGGAAAACGACTAAAAGACAAACAACAGTTAGAAAAACACAGTGACACCACAGAGAACAAATATAAAACAAGCAGTTTGGTCTCAGGAGCCAGAGCCTGTTCCATCTGAGGCAACAGTAATACAAACATTCTGAAGAATATTAGTCACGAATTATGTCACTGCGTGCTTGAATTGTCTTTGTTACGCCCTCGAACCTTTTTTTTTCCACAATGAAAATAGTACACACCTGTTTCTGTGGCATTCGTCAGTCCTCGGTAGAATCCGCTGCTCTCCTTCTATAGATGAGGGTACGGAATCGAACGAGTTGAGACGAATCGTTTCTGTGGCTGAGCGTTTTGAAACTGTGAACTTGTTCCGGGTTCTTTGAGTTCAATCAAGGTGTGTAAGTTGAATTGCATAAGGTTGAACAAACATATTTTTATCATATGAAAAATTGTCGACTTTAAGAGAAAGAAAGAAAAACAATCAATAGCGATCAATAGCAAATTGCCAACTTTGCTGACGTAGACCTTTTCGGTTAAAAACTGGTGCCCTGCCATTGTGTTACTGTCTGGAGTTTCTACACTTACAAAAGTTTCGAAACAAAGTACAAAGTCAGCATATGGTATATATGTGTTACTTGTACACTGACGTAATCACATCAATGGTTTTTAGTTCACACGTACTATAATTCTATTTCTAAAACGTATATTATAATCAATTTATTATCAATGGCTATAAATGGATTAATAGATTGTTAAAATCTAATTCAGCGCTCCCATTGATCGGATTTATGGAAAGTAAATATTTGTCGGCAAAGATAAAACATTTGTGGTTCGGTGTAAAACGTCATGTGTTTTAGACATTTAATCGTGATCTGGCCATATCTATGATACATGTTGACATAACCTGATATAACTCAACTAAGCCATGAATATGGCTATTTGTGTGAGGTCAAAGTTCTAATGACCGTATTGTCACATTTCTTAAACCACCCACACAAAGTATTTATAAGGTAATAAAAAATATTGTAAATATTTTTCAGATTTTTATAATTTAAACGAAAATATTAACATTGGCATATATAATTTTATAGTATTCTATACACAATCAATCTGTCTTTTGATATAGCCCCCCCCCCCCCCAACACCACACCACCACCACCACCACCACCATTTTTCCACTCCAAACTGTCATGTCACATCTAGAAAATATATTTGAAGTATAAACGTAAGCATCATTTTGGTTTCAATAATCTTCTTTTGTTAAGGGAGAAATAATAGTTTTTTCCGACTTGACCAATAACAACGAAATGTATTGCAGGCGTCCATCATAGTCCCCTTTGCATCAACATCTCTATTTAGTCGTCAGTAGGCGTGAATAAATATCCATATAACAACATCTATGTGACTAAAATAGTTGTTGTCCTGGTCATGTGCATCCTAAGGCAATATTGGACAGACAGGTAGCAAATATATTGACACGTCTTAGCCACAAATATGTATAAAGACAGATCTCGATCTTATTAATAAATACAAATATGTATATAGAGTTATTATAGACATATCTCGATCTTTTTAATAATATGATATCAAAAAAGTTTTTGATTGTTGAAATGAAATTTATTTTGTTTTCTCGGTTTGACATGGAGGAAATTCCAACGTCGTCGATGAAAGATATACTTGCATACTGATACTGACATGATTTATAGTAACATGCTTTTCTTAAATTGATTAATAAATTATTTAAGAATTAAGGTTTCAACTTCCCAATGCAAAGTTGACGAAAGTTTTTTAGGGTATATTTTGTTTATAAAGCTCGTCACCTTTCCATGTATTTATACACCTTAGACTTTTACAATTTTTCGGTTTTACTGGTCTTTATGAATGGAAAATCCAGAAAAGCCGCTGACTTATGACGAACCCAATTTTAAGTGTTGTTTTCAATTGATAGTAAGTATGTTGTTTAAATATAAACCGAGTGTTTATTTTCATGCCATAATACTGTCATATAGACCAATCTCATTTTTAGCAAAGCCTGTTCTCAAGAAATTTTCTATAGCAAGTTTCCATACCATTATCGGCATGCATGGAATTTGTATTGCGTCTAAAAATGCATATACACAATATATATACATTGTTGGAAAATATCAAATGTATTTGTGAGTGCTTTAGAAACATGTTAAAAAGCGAGAATCTCCGAGCTTTTCTCTTCATTCGAAGCCAGTTCTCTGTTCTGTTATAAGAAAATATACTATAGTACTTCTTTGGTGATATCTTGTGAGATTGGGATATTGTTCTCATGTGTGTTTAAGACTGCTGCTTTCGTTTTTTTTTGTTTTTTCGAATTCCATTTTGCTATAGATTAGCATGAAAATAAATACGTAGACTGGTCACTGTCTGTCTGTCTGTCTGTCTGTCTGTCTGTCTGTCTGTCTGTCTGTCTGTCTGTCTGTCTGTCTGTCTGGTCTGTCTGTCTGTCTGTCTGTCTGTCTGTCTGTCTGTCTGTCTGTCTGTCTGTCTGTCTGTCTTTCTGTCTTTCTGTCTGTCTGTCTGTCTGTCTGTCTGTCTGTCTGTCTGTCTGTCTTTCTGTCTGTCTGTCTGTCAATATTGGGATGACATTCTCATATTGTGGATGAAACTTTCGTGGCGTCAGAATAAGGAGAAGATTATAAACCAGAAGTTTAAGAAAACCATATAACATGGATAACATCTGCTTTGTCGTTTTAATTAACACTTTTCCGTTGACTTCAGAGCATACTGTTGCAAAACATGTAAACATGATGTTACCCGTGCGAATTTTTGTTTCTGGGTTGTAAGGAGAGCCTAGTCACTGTATTTGTTATTTTCTTATAGGGTACTGTTGTCCATATGTAGTCAATGGATGCCATCTTGCTGACTAGATGAGATGCTTTTCCTATGCAATTGTTATTTTGTAACATGATTTTGTTTGTTGATATAATGTTAATTCTTTATACTCTCTTTAAAGTTATTAAAGATTGAAATTCTTGTGTTTGATAACATGCTGGGTACATTTATTTTCAGTATCAACTTTTCAAGGAAAAACAAGGAAATTGACTTTGTTATCATAAATTTATAGAGTGTCTCCTTAATGTTGTTAGCTGTAACAATGACGTTTTCATCGGGTCTTGGTGTTCTTTATTTGTCAGTAGAAACTCATCTTTCATGTTTTTTCTTGTAGTCAATCGATCCGATTTCTAAAAATCGAGACGCAGCTGACTACATGTGCACTCTAATGCCAGAGTACATTACACTGTAAATTGGTTATGTAATTCGAGCAATAAATTGCTCACATTGACGAATCAATTTTTCCATAACTTTGTGGTCAAGTGGAGTTCTTGGGAACAAATACATTGTAGATAAGTGTACAACGCGCCGGAAAATAGCATTGCACAATTATTATCTGTGTAAACATCAACATTACTATCGTGTACTCTTCCCCGTTCGTTCTGGATAGACACATGTGTTATTCCAAGTACGTCCCTCAATAGAACAAAAACGTTTCTGTGTACCATTTTGAAAGGTGAATTATAATAGATTCTGCGAACGGAGAAATGATTACGTATATGATAGAACGTAAATCTGTGATGCAAGTGAAAGTAAATGTGCCACTTGTCATTCTGATTATGGACTTTCATTGGTATGTCTAAAGGGGGTCTAATGTAACAATAGATCATAAAAGAAGAGAGATTTTTCTCTTTTACCGATTGATTGTTGATCTTTAACATCACCTTCGTAACTGTTGGCTTAAACGTGGGAATAGGTCTGAGGGCTAAGCTTTATTGTTGGGGCCGGAGAGGCCTGGTGACCTTCGTCAGGAAATGTTTTAATAGTATTATTTAGAATTTGTACTTTAAACCTTTTGATTCTCCTTTATTAGTACTTGTCACATAATATTATCTATGTCTATTGTTCATCGCATTCCAAATTATTATGAAAATATTTCGGGTTATTAGACGAACAACTGGAAAATATTCGAAAAATGACAAAAATGCGGTTGTACTGAAAAGGTTTTTTAAACCATTTATCTTTATATATGTTTTAAAATATATGTAATAAAACATTTGCTTACAAAAGCATTTCGTTCCTTTATACACTAATATAATCCTTATGTAAACAACAAAACGCAACTATACCGCTTGACCAGTTTGTACTGAATTCAAACATGTATTGATATATCCGGCGGTCAATAAGATCAAATATAGTCTGACCGCGGTCAGTGGGTCATTCGAGTAGGAATATATATACTTGTTACATTTATAAATGGTTGATTTCCACATGAAATCAATCTATTGATTTAATTCTATGCGATATGTATTCATATCAAAAGCTGTGAAAAAGAAATTAAAATGTCAATTCATTCTTACGTCAAATGCTCTCATAGTGAGAAACTCGATCGATATATCTAACAAGACACTTGTAACTCCATTAGTCGAAAACGAGGTCAATGGCGTGGGCGTAATGATGCAGAAACTACAAGCAGCAGGAAATGAATAAAAACTTGAACAGATGTTTTCAAACAACCTGTTTTATCATTATATTTGAAAAAAATCCAATTTTAGTTTTTTCGTACTCTTTTATATTATCTTTTTAGAAATTAATAAGAGGATGTGCATTTCGATTGAAGTGATTTTAACTAAATGGCAAAACTTCTAAACTCTTCGTTAAAATGAAAATGTGATTCTTTTGGATTTAAAACGCAAAATTTTCGGCACATTTTTAAATGTACAGAGCACAAAAATCTTTTAAAAGCCTTTCGTGGTGTTTAAACTTTTCTTCTTTTGTGTGTGTGGGGGTGGGAGGACTTGATAACGGAGATGGAAAACATTGCTTTCTATACATAGCTGAACAGAAGATCTTTGTAAAATAGCCTTGAACATATCCAGCCATATAGACTCTGATTTTTTCACATCACATAACAAAATACGTTATCAAAACATGCGTTCCCCCTTTTTACCTTTTTAGCACACCTTGCCTAATGGGCCAAGTGAACTTTTCTCGTCATTTGTCGTCCGTCGCCCGTCGTCTTCGCCGTCCGTCATCCTTTAACTTTTGCAAAATTATTTTTCATTGAAACTACTGGGCCAAATTTAACCAAAATTGGCCACAATCATCATTGAGGTAACTTGTCAGTTTATAAATGTGTCCGATGACCTGTCCAACCAACCAATATGGCCGCAATGACTAAAATAAAACATATAAGGGCAAATCTGACATGGAGTTAAATTGTATATCAGGTCAAGATCTATCTGCCATGAAATTTTCAGATAAATCGGACAACATATGTTGGGTTGCTGCCCCTGAATTGGTAATTTTAAGGAAATTTTGCAGTTTTTGGTTATCATCTTGAATATTATTATTATAGATAGAGATAAACTGTAAACATCAATAATTTTCAGCAAAGTAAGATATTAACATGTGTCAACATGACCAAAATGGTCAATTGACCCCTTTGGCTTAAGGAGTTACTTTACTTTATAGTAAATTTCTAACAATTTTTGGAAAATTTTTGACATCTTTTACAAAAGTCTTCTCTGATCGTGGCAAGAATCAGAATTAGGTTATCTTGTTTAAAAAAATAGACCGACGACTCTGTCTGCCAACCAACATAAACGACATGTCTAAAAATAGAACAGAGGGGTAAACTCCAGTTTTGGGCTGTAGCTCAATAGTTCATTGGTTAATTACTTCATGCATAATCGCATGCATCAATTGTTAACAAAAATTACAGGTGGGCGACACAGGCCATCTGGAGCCTCTAGTTATTTATTTGAAAATTTGTGAGAATTACACCCGTTAATACACATCTCTTTCATGGAGATTAGTATGAAAAATCGATTTTCTAAAAATTAAAGATCCATTGAAAAAGTTTGAATTTCCCATTCATAATACCACTTGATACGACCCAGTAACTTTCTTTCATACCAATGAGGCCATAGTTCCGTTATCTTACTCGTCTTAACTATAAACCAAGTAAACATAACATTCAACTCTCAGGTGATTTTAAAGCGTCAAAGATTTTTAAACTTCACTTTTAAAATTGATTTGAGACGATTTAATTCTTAAGCAAAACGCAAAAAAGGATTATTTAATGTTTGTTAATTTCGATACCAATCCCTTTCCTGGTTGGGAAATGCCATAAAAGTATTATGTTCCCAATAAAGCGTTGGAGTTGATAAAATTCGTGTCTCAAAGGGAAGCTGAATCGTGACCGACAAACATATTTCAAACGTCTGAAATGTTATTATCATTAATAACTAATCAAATGGGGAAAATCGTTTATGAAAATGGGTTTTCAATACACTTGTTTAAAACCGACAATAATTTTCACTCAAATAATTAATATTACCATATATACAGTTACGTTTTTCTGACGGAGTAAACTGGGCAAAAATAAAAAGGAAAAATATTTTTTTTAGTGCAAATCAATAATATACATTATTTGAATGGCTAAACAAACAAAAAATATTGTTAAGAGTTTTTTTTTTAAATATGATAAACGGTTTGTTTGCACTTCTCGGTTCCGTTTGTTGTTTCACTGGTCGAGATAAAAAAAAAAGGGGGGGGGGGGTAAAAATTGATCGTGGCCAGAATGATATATTTTCACTTGATGCAAGACTATAGCAGAATCATGCATTTTCATTATTGTGCGCAACTATATGTTGCATTGTGTGTGGCAGAACATTCAGTTTCATCCTATCTTTAAAAACTAGTTGTTTTCACTTCTTACTGTATATAGGTCAACATGTTCATTTTTGAAATCCCGGCGTACCCTTTCTAAGTGGTTGTCCACTTATTATTTACCACTAGACTGATTTGTTTCTCACCACTTGTCTTCAAATTGTTACTGCATTGTTATATTCTATATAAAAATATATACTCAACAAATTAAATGAAGCACAACTCCCATTTTAAATTCATCTTTTCCCACACCTATTTATAAAAACCACCATGCAGTGGCGGATCCAGGGGGGTCCGGGATTGGAATCCCCCTTTTTATGGACGATCATGCATTTGAATGGGAGCATATAGGTGGAACCCCCCTCCCTTTACTCTGGGTTGGGAAGCCCCCTATTTAAAATGGCTGGATCTGCCCCTGCCATGTTTGCTGTCATTTGATGCTTATTGTTCACGACCAATTTGATTAATTATTCATAATAATACATATATATCAGGGGCGGATCCAGCCATTTTAAAAAGGGGGTTCCCAACCCAGAGTAAAGGAGGGGGTTCCAATTATATGCTCCCATTCAAATGCATTAATCGTCCAAAAAAGGGGGTCCAACATCGGGGACCCCCCCCCCTGGATCCGCCAATGATATATTGTGATAATGTTAATTTAAGAAAATATGGACCTCTTAGTTATTATCAAGGGTTTTTTTCTGAGAAAAATTATATGTATGCCAATTTCTCCTGAATTTGGTAATGTCATTGCTAGTATATAGATATAGTCTGGATACTAGAATTCAACAATTTTATATGAAAAAAATATAAAAATAAATTTAGCGCTACTAAGGTTACATATTGCCGTTGAAGTCAGATTTGATATACTATTGCAAATTTACATGGCTAAGAGTCTTTTCCTTCTTTATCACGCAGAAAAGTTCAAGTTTTATCAAATTTCGATCAAAATGGCGAATTTGTTGAGTATATATCCGGTTATGGTTAAGGACTTGATTAGTGTGTCTTTTTGTATTTTCCATTCATGTCGGCTTAAAAGCAACTTGGTCAGTCAGTCATTTGCTATCTTCTTGTCCCTACAATAATAACAAATTAGTACCTAGTGTTACCTCCCATAATCTGAGTTTATGAATGAAAAATCAACGAGCCAGAAAATGGCGGCCAGATTTGTATCACATCTGCTTGGTTCATTTTACACCAATCATCAGAATCAACGAACTGCAAGAATTGTTGTTAAAAGAACTTTCTTTTTACTATCTGATTGTATCTATTTTATTTACTTTGTAACCACATAAACTATACTTTTTTTCTTTGGATTTTTTTTATCTCGTGTGCACATCGAGGATCATCGAAGATTATTCGGTAAACAGGAAATGTTTGCCCTACAGCGGTATTTTTTAACTTCAGGAAGCTTTCGGATGCTCATGTCAGAAACATTGTTGAAAATCGATAGGAATACAGTGGCGGATCATTTGGATCCGGGGTGGGGTGGGTGGGGGTTGAACCCCTTTTCATGATCAAAGCTCTTAAATTGGAACTTATGGTTAAAACCACCCAATTATCCATCATCCATTATCCTGGGTTGTAAGTCCCTTTTAAAAGTACAAGATCTGCCCCTGGCATAGAAACATGTAGATCGACAATACAATTTTCAAGCAAAAAACTCACATTGACTTAAAATGGCGAGTCCAAGAGGACAAGGACTTGCAGTAAAATTGAGAATGGAAATGGGGAATGTGCCAAAGAGACAACAACCCGACCATAGAGCAGACAACAGCAGAAGGTCAACAACAGGTCTTCAATGCAACGAGAAATTCTCGCACCCGGAGGCGTCCTTCAGCCAGCCCCTAAAAAATATATACTGATTCAGTGATAATGAACACCATACTAAACTCCAAATTGTACACAAGAAACTAAAAGTTAAAATAATACAAGACTAACAAAGGCCAGAGGCTCCTGACTTGGGACAGGCGCAAAAATGCGGCGGGGTTTTAACATGTTTGTGAGATCTCAACCCTCCCCCTATATCTCTAGCCAATGTGCATGGAAACGAGATTATTAGCTTAGCAGGGGGTATTATTTTTGCATGGGGGTGGGGGGTGGGGCTCACCATTTGCTGAACGATTAAAGAAAAAATTCTTATTGAAAAATATGTTCTACAAAACTATTTGTAAGCACTATACTGCACTAGTGCTACGGCATTGTGCTACGGCACTGGGTCGATCAGCTCCCCTCTCCGTATGGTCGGAAATTTATAACATGTGTCTGACTTGTGACTGCATGGATTTCTTAGGCTTCATCATCCCAACATATTTCAAATCCTTTTAACACAGCTGCGCGGATGATGTACCGGATTTCATAGAAAAAATTGAGAATTGTAAGTGGTAAATACTTTTTGACATCCTGTTTATGAGATGTACAGGTAGTTGTTTCTGATTTTTTCGAAAAAAAATATGAGTGTCCAGTATTTAAAGAAATTGGCTTTTTTTCTGAGGTAGCAATATAATATTCATCATTTTTATGTTTACGAGGTTTTTGTGTTTGTTATGAAAGTTATGAGTGACCGGTTCTTGCAAAAATTGAAGTCTTGGTTGAAGAACTTTTTGTTGCTTAACAGCCAGTGGCAAATATTTCATTCATTTTAAAACTAGATCAAATTAATAATACATATTACAGGCAATCTCTTCATAGTTGGTCGTCATCGATTGGAACGACACGTGCACGACAATGTGGACTGCCACTAAAATGGAGAGCATTGTATATTAAAGGTCATTTGATCTTAGCAGCAATTGATATTATGATATTTTGCTAACTTATAATTAAAATATGAAGTTAATTCAAAGAATATACATCATTAAAATGTGAAGTTTATGCAAAGAATATCCATCATTAAAATGTGAAGTTTATACAATCAAATACAGTCAAACCAGCATATAAAAAATTCGTAAGGGTTCCACGGAACCCAGTGTCTCGCCTACTTTTGCTGTTAATCGCAGACTCAACAAAAATGAGGAAAAACATCAATAAAAATTTCCCTCTCGATACTGTCTTTTGATTGAAAGAAGCTTCCAAGTTTGGTAAAAAATCCAGGATAGTTTATGAATCTAATAAATATTTTATAAACTTTAACTGCAGACTGTATGTAATGTTAACTGGAAGAAAAACTAAGTCCATTTATAAGTAAAATACGGAAAAGTGGAGATTTATTTTTACAAAATTTTCTTTTTGATACTATCTTATGATTATAAACAAGCTTCTGTCCAAGTTTGGTAGAAATCAAGGATAGTTTAAGAAAGTTATTAAAATTTCAAAAACTTTAACCACAGAGTGAATATTTGTGGACGCCGCCGACGACGACGGAATGTAGGATCGCTTAGTCTCGCTTTTTCGACTAAAGTCGAAGGCTCGACAAAAATGAATACAATACGTTTTAAATCAAATGCGTCCGAAGCGCTAAATAAAGGTCGTCTTTAGGAACAGATACCCCTAACCTTATGTATGTATAAAAGAGATCTATAGAGTTGACCTTGAAATTGAGGTTTAAAATGTATATACAAATATATATATATTATAGCGTGATAAGGAGAACGTGACCTGACAAGGCAGGATGTTCTAAACAGAGGTGACCTGACAAGGCAGGATGTTGATAAACACAGGTGACCCTTAAAGCAGGTTTGATTGTAGAATTAAGAACTATGGGCTACAATTATTCTCCTTAACAAAGTGGCACGCCGCAGATTCAGGAGGATTCTGGGGGTTGGAACACCCCCTTTTTTTTAAGTATCAATGCATTTAAATGGGGACATATGGTTGAAACCTCCTTTATCCTGGATTGAGAATCCCCCTTTTGAAAACGGGTGCAGAGGCGGATTAAGGGGGGCAGGGGGCCACCCTCCCCCTTTTTGGGAAAAAAAATTGGTTGCTTATATAGGGAATCACTGAAGCGTGACTAGAGCGGGCCCCCACTTATGAAAATTTCTGGATCCGCCACTGGGGTGGTCCCTAACGTAGTGGTAAATGAATGAAGCTGTGGCTTAGGTCTACTCGACTAAAAGGAAAAGCCGACTACCACTTTTTGTTAAGTATTAAGAATCAAAATAAATAAGTTGACTAATAGCTAAAAGACTTTTTTATGATAGAGTTGATACACAATGCTTTAAAAAAAAGTCGTCTAGTTTAAAAAGAAAATCCAATCTGAATATCCATGAAATATATGCCACTGGATGTCTAACAAACAGCATGTAATCAATTAAATTTTGCATCAATTTCTTTAAACAAATTGAAATAATATTGTACTGGTAGGTGTTCGTTTTGTTCGAATGTGCTAATAAAGTTTTCGTTATAATTACTACAAGAGTGCACACGCTGAAATGTCTCGCCTTCTATACTAATCATTGATATTATGTTGATAGTCCTAAGTAAAAAGCTAAGCTTTATAACAACTGTACCATAAACTTAACATTAACCAAGATAACTAAACAAAGACCAATGAACCTTGAAAATGAGGTCAAGGTCAGATGAACCATGCCAGGCAGACATGTACAGCTAACAATGCTTCTATACAACATATATAGTTGACCTATTACTTATAGTTTAAGAAAAATAGACCAAAACACAAAAACTTAACACTGTGCAATGAACCATGAAAATGAGGTCACGGTCAAATAAAAGCTGCGCGACTGACATAAAGATCATTAAATATTTCCATACACCAAATATAGTTGACCTATGGCATATAGTATTAGATAAAAAGACCAAAACTCAAAAACTTAACTTTGACCACTGAACCATGAAAATGAGGTCAAGGTCACATGACATCTGCCCGTTAGACATGTACACCTTACAATCATTCCATACAACAAATATAGTAGACCTCTTGCATATAGTATGAGAACAACAGACCAAAAACACAAAAACTTAACTATAACCACTGAACCATGAAAATGAGGTCAAGGTCAGATGACACCTGCCAGTTGGACATGTACACCTTACAGTCCTTCCATACACCGAATATACTAGCCCTATTGCTTATAGTATCTGAGATATGGACTTGACCACCAAAACTTAACCTTGTTCACTGATCCATGAAATGAGGTCGAGGTCAAGTGAAAACTGTCTGACAGACATTAGGACCTTGCAAGGTACGCACATATCAAATATAGTTATCCTATTACTTATAATAAGAGAGAATTCAACATTACAAAAAATTTGAACTTTTTTTTCAAGTGGTCACTGAACCATGAAAATGAGGTCAAGGACATTGGACATGTGACTGACGGAAACTTCGTAACATGAGGCATCTATATACAAAGTATGAAGCATCCAGGTCTTCCACCTTGTAAAATATAAAGCTTTTAAGAAGTTAGCTAACGCCGCCGCCGTAGCCGTCGCCGGATCACTATCCCTATGTCGAGCTTTCTGCAACAAAAGTTGCAGGCTCGACAAAAATGCGCATGCAGAATCCTAAGAGGCAGAGTCGAGTCACTCCACAACTCCACTCCAGCACAGTGAGCACTCTAATACTACAATATTCCACTCGACCTTTTAGAACATGCCTTTTTGTGGGGAAATCATAACTTGACTTCCCCCTTATCTAGTAGGAAAATAAACTCATCATATACACCAGCCTCAAAATTTAAAGAGACGTGAAAAAAGTCCATTTGAATGATTATGCATTTTTCAATATAATGTTTGTAAACAAGTTTTTTCTTTATATCTGTGAAATAAATGTGTCCCTCTAAAAATTGGGGTTTAAATTATCAACGCCTATTTTAAACAAAATATTTGCCTATCTTTCAATATAACTGACCCACTAACCATATTATTACAATTAGATTAGCAAAATGAACGACATTGGCGGAAGTTTTATATTCAAGGTCAACAATGAAATGTTTACACGTCTCACAGCTGATGTTAACAGTCGATTTAGGTGAAGCGTTGAAGTTATTTGGTTCATTTAGCCAAAAATAGTGCGGCGTTTATATGCCTTAGTCTAGGATAAATTACATAACTCTCGTAAATGAAGTTTTATTCGCTATAATATTCTGTGTATAATGTAAATTAAATATTTGGACAGAAAAGTGTTGTAAAACAAATATTTTAAAAATAGGACTAGGGCCATTTTCATTTATTTTTAAAAAATATAAATCACATAAAAAAATCGATGGAAATTAGGACGCATGACCCCTTTTTTCCCATTTTTATGCGGCCATAGAAAAGGCCTTGAAATGTCCTTACAAGGACAAAGATTGGAAATCAGTCATATAATCATATTTTAACGGTCTGGTACATATTGACCACAACACGTTAATTATCAGAGATCGTCTGCCGGCGAAGCATCTTGCAGACGACAGCGCAACTCTATCAGACGATAAAACCGTCTAGCGGCTAACAAGCCATCTGCCCTATTGTGCTTTTAATATGGTATGGGAAGAATTTAATAATTGTTTACCAATATATTTTTCAATAATCAATATCATGGACGAGTGCCAGACGAGACGTAATTACTAAGTAATAAATTAGATACGTAGATATTGACAATAAACGTCCTTTCATTAGTTTATGTTCGTTTCTGACGGTACTTTATTGTTTCCTAAGCCTTTTTCTGATTGGGGGATTAAGTGTTCTGATGCTTTTCGTCATGTAAACAATTAAGGGGCAATAGTTGCATGTATTTACTTTCAAAAGTGTACACAGACACATTTATAAATGTCTACGAGATTCGTTACCTTTTGGAGGGGCTTAGAATTTTGGAACTAAAGATATGGTTACCCCCCTTTTTTTAAAGTCCTCGGCAGTCTCTCCAGGTCGATTTTTGGTATAGAGGGTGTAGATATCATTTAGATACAAGCCGGGGGACTGTTGGCAAAATTCTATTTTTGCCCCCTCCCCCTTTTTTGTGGTGATTTTTTAGATGGATATAAACGTCTGTAAAAAGTGTTATCAATATTAAATTGTGCTGGGATATAGCTACTACATCTGTCCTTTAGTATTGGTGTATGTATTCGATACTATGATACCAACTGTATTCACATTTCCTTTATATCTGATTCTTGATTCTGTGAACTTGTTACTCATAAATCGTTCTTTTCTGTTTTCATATAGGTATACTTTATAGTTCCTTTTTATATATTATGCCCAACTTTGTCGGGAGCCTGCTGGGGCGGATCTAGCCATTTTAAAAGGGGGGGATTCCCAACCCAGGACTACATGTCCCCATTCAAATGCATTGTTAATCCAAAAAAAGGGGGGGTTCTAACATTTTAGTTGTTTGAGATTTGTAATGTCCTCTTCTTTTTATAGTTTGTAAGGCTGTTTAAATTACGCTCTGACATTGTTGAAGGCCATATAATGAACTATATTATTTGGTTTATGGTGGAACGTTTTCTCATTTGCAATCACATCACATCATCTTATTTTTATAATGAAAATTTTAGTTAACAAATAGTTGATTTATATAACCCCTTTGGCTGTTGTCTGCTCTTTGGTTGGGTTGTTGTCTCTTTGACACATTTCCCATTTCCATTCTCAATTTAATTTAGTTGTAGAAAATCTCTCTGCACTGTTTATTTCTCCTTAGACAACTTGGCCAATTTAGTCTTTTAAGCCTCAAAAGTGCATTTAGTCAGTCAGGCCTCACGCTCATAAAACTTTCGAGCATGATTATTGGACTCAGACTCCAAAATTAACCAATCAAATTGCTGGATTTCATGTTTCGAGCATGATTTTAGTGCTCCGAGCACTGAGCAAAGTTTTATGCCTTCAAGGCCAGGACTGTTCTGTCAGGATTTGAAGAAGAATGAAGAAAAACAATATTCTCATAACACATTTTTTATTCATCCACTGCAAGATTACTCGCAGAAGATTATATAATAAAACATTTGTGGTATTCATTCAAATCTATGTTGAACAAACACCAAAAACTAAACAAATTAGCACTATTTGATACACGTTTTCAGTGGCCTACAGTCATTAACCAAGTTGTTTTACAAATTTTTACAACCAGACAATAAAATCCATTACCGGTCAGTCATTTTAAAATTTTCTTAGGTCATCTCTTAATTTTGTGAAAGAAAATTAAAAACAAAACCCTTGCAAAAATGCAGATTTCCCAGTACAAATTAAACTCAACATTAACTACTTTTTGCAGAACAAGAAATAAAGTCCAAATTTAATGCCCCACTTTAAACCTAGCATCCCCCTTATAACATTGTCTGGTTGTAAAAACATGGAACACTTTAAGCGAAAGTTAAGATAAGGAAATGTTTGGATTATGGCAGAATATTACACACTTGACAAAATGCAGTTACTAGTCAACCTTATAGAAATTTGGGGAACAGAAATATAACACTATGTAAGAATCAGGCAAACAAAATGTGTGCACATTGGCATAACAATTTAAAGTAAAAATTAATAATATTTTTTATACAATGTCCATTGTACTTCAGAAATTTTCTGTTCATCAACTATTTTTCACAATCGATATATAAATGTTGATCTTATCTCTTTATGTTTCTAAAATATTCTGGAAGCATAGTGCCCCCTCCCACCTTTTCTAAATTCATCCCAAATGTTAAAAAAAACCCACAAGTATATTCATTTTATGCTATCTGCCTTCCAGATTTTTAAATGCATGATATTTGATATTATGAAATACAAAACTAATTAATTTCAATTAACCAGAAAATTTAAATCAAAAGCTTTCGGTACTTAATAAATGACTTTAAAAAGGATGTGCAGAAGATCCACTCCACTTCTTTTGCAACTTAATTACATTAGAGCTTCCTTAGAAACTTTATACTGTAAAATATATTTCGTTTGATGTATTGAAGGAAATGGCCAAATAAGGAAGAACATTATTTAGAAATTACCATGATCTCATTTCGATTTTTAAACTTGTGTGATTACATAATCCTGAAAGTCCATCTACTAAAAGGATATTTCCTTTGTAAGAAGTTATATAACAGAGAATGGATTTACCCTGATGTTCATGGTTCAGCTTAAAAAATCTTTTTAACATATATGGAATGGAATTTTAATCTACACAAATTTTGAAAGGTGAAAGACTTGAAACAATATTTCTCTGGGTCAAAATGAAGGAGAGAGGTTCATGAACAGATAAAAGACTTTAAGTTATTATATTATATGAAATCCTAAGATTTATATAGAATGCCTTTCAAACTTTACAAATTCTTTGTATTCAATATGAAGTTCAAAAACATTTTTTGTCATAGCAAAATTTTGTAAAAAGACATTTAGAATTTAATTAAGGTTTAAGAAAAGAAGTTCCATTTGAAAATGAAATAAGTCAGTATGTCGCAGTTGAAATGGGACTTTGTGTGAAAATTCAAAATGAAATCTTTTGAAAAAATATACATATATCATAATATATATATAATACTTATAGACTTTTAAAAAAAAGAAATGCATACAAAATTTATAGCATGTACAAATAAAGGTAATGCTAGCACACTGTAGTTTCTGCTGCCTCCAATAGCAATTTTAAAACCTTGAATTAAGTCCATATTTTATTGTGTTCCTCCTATGCCCTGACTTAAAGATATTTTAAGATATGAATTCAAACCACTCTTATATGCCAATATCTGAAAAACTGGTAGTAGAATTCCTACTCTCTCATCATAATCCCTCCCAGGAAAAAGGTATTTATTTTTTCATTTCATTAAACCACTACTTTTTCTTTTGTTCACATTATCTTTAATTCCCCCCCCCCCCTTTTTTTACTTTGAAAAAAACCTTGACAGCCATTAACAGTTAAACAATAAAATATGGACATATATTCAAGGTGTAATGCATTTGTTTATAATTACAATTTATACAAAATTATACACAAATAAACAAAGTAATTTTCTAAAAAAAGAAAACCATAACAACTGATAAATGAATAATTAATAAATAAACAGATATATATACAAAATGAAATATGAAATAATATAATGAAATCAATTACAATCAAACAAATGTACATTTCAAACTGAAATTAACAATTCTCTAATATATTCAAAACAGAAAATTATCACACAAACACTAATAAAAACTTATAAAATGTAGGAACACAAAATACATATCATCTTCTATAACATGTATAAAAGAAACGATTTAAGAAATATTTCTAACTTTAAGTTTGACATTTAGTTGAGTTAAGAAAGAGATGATTTTCGTCAGAATTATATTTTTTTTGGAAAGAATGGTCCCATTAAAAAACTTGGGAGCTATGACCTGCAGAATTTTTCCCAATAGTAACATTGGGAAAATTTTCCAATATTCACTATTGAAGATTTTGTGAAGAAATAAACTGGAAAGAAAAATATGAATTCATGCAAAAATTTATAAACTCAATGATCAATTATTTTCAGGTTCAACTTGAAAAAATACTTCTGGACGAAACATCTCACTTAAATTATATGCTTTGCTGAACACTGATAAAATATCAATGAATTTTAAATGAAGACAGGATTTGAACCCAGTGTTGACATTAGAACATTCCCGATCAGCTGTTCTCACGGAAAAAAAACACCTGTGACATTTACTAGTTTTGTTTGATATTTTCGATCAATTTCATTGCATGTTCACATGATCAATGGCTGTTTACCATCAAAGCATCCAGGGAGATATATTTTACGTTTGTCCTTGGAACTAATGTGCATTTATATTACGAATGATACAGTACAAGATTATGCAGTTAACTTATATTACTTTAAACCTGTTTTATTAATGAATATTTGACACCAAATGTTACGTTTTACCACTTACAAAATTACATGTTGGAATTTAAATCTTAGCGCATAAAATTTCACTATTTTGCAAGTGCATACAGGTGAAACTTTGTTTACAATTATAAATAGTAACAATCAAAATTAAGGGGATTTCCAAAAACAATGCAAATTACGTAACTTTACAAGAAGCACACCTTAACATTAAAACACTGCACTAACAAGTCGAGTTAAGTTCACATGTACATAGTTTTTTGGAAGTAAGTCTTTTTATTTGAGGCTATTCCTGGAAGAAGAAGAGAATTACTCATGGATTATGTTTTTTGAAAGCAAAAGTTTCTGTTTCTGATCAACTGAAATCTTAACAATATAAAATTTAAACTTTCAAAGTTTCAGTTCTCTAAGAGCCAAAATAAGTTTTAGAAACTATTTAATTGCAATACAGGATAATTTTTTTTTATTCAATTCTCTTAAGAAAACTGATTTAAGGCCTAATATAAACCCCAAGTTTTCTGGAGTAGCCTATTAAATTCATTGTAAATATTTACCCCTTATAATCTTATCATTTGCATATTTACCAATGAAAGAATGATATTGGAATGTATTAAATTTGATGAAGATGGCTGAAGAAGCGTGTACATGTATTATTGCACGACTGCTGAAACTTATAGAAGCCTGCAATAAACAACAGTGCTGTGCATACCTTGTTCTAATTAATTTAATTTGTTAACTTAATTGAATATCATCGCCTGTCATTGTGAAAATCAATTATATATTATTTCAAATTCTAAATTGACTGAATAATTTTAATAACAATTTCAATTTCAAATGATGAATATTTCTAAAACAGTTGTATTTGTGGAATTTGTTGACCATCTGAC
Source organism: Mytilus galloprovincialis (assembly GCF_965363235.1). Classification (NCBI taxonomy): domain Eukaryota; kingdom Metazoa; phylum Mollusca; class Bivalvia; order Mytilida; family Mytilidae; genus Mytilus; species Mytilus galloprovincialis. The sequence continues at coordinate 60,581,141 of NC_134845.1, forward strand.
ATGGTACAGAGTAATTATTCACATCAAAAGCAAATGTTGCACAGAATTTAAGAAAGAAATGTCATTAAATGTCACAATGATGATAGTTAAAGCTATGAATGAAAATAGTACTAAACCACAAGCGTTTAAAAAAGAAAAAAAAACATAAGACATATATATGTATGTACACATGTAAACTTGATCCATCAAATTTTCTACTTTTCAAATGTAATCCACAGTCTATTTTACATGTAGCACTGTGACCTTTGAACTTTAAAAAAAAAAAACTTTTTATTTATGTATTTATATTCAACTTATACATCAAATCTTTAAAATTAAAAATGTTTATTTTACAGTAATTCCATGAAACTTTGAACTCTACAAGCAGACAGGTATTAAACCAGCATTTTCCAACACTCTGTTTATGTTTAGTAATTCATATGATCCAGCTGTCAGAGTTATGCTAGGAGAAAATATGTTGAATCAAGTTCATAAAGTGTAATTTGAGCAAAACTTCCTTTTTCTTATGATTCAAAAATGTACAAAAAATGGCAGTTAGCAACAGAAATGAAAATGAATTGGCAATGAAATATTTACAAATGATAACGATGAGAAGGATGAAGTGATCCTAGGATTTCTGAACTATAACACCGGGACGATATACATAATGTTCTAAATGGGGCGAGTGTAAAACTTCTGTGTGGTATTTAATGTCTATATGCTGTTGGGGTCGGTATGACATCGGCGAATCACTGTCTGAATTCACCATGTCTTCTTGGTCACTTGTAACACTACTCTCTTTCTCATCCTCTTCGCTATGGGGAATGGAATGTTCATGCCGGTGTTCTTCAAAGCCTAGACGCTCACCTTCCAGATGACGAATAGCTTCTACAATCGTAGCAATGTTTCTACTCGACACAGATTCCTGAGAATCATGGTCTTTTCCTATTAGAACTGGTTTGTCCTCGTCTGTTTTCATTTCTATTTCCTCTTTAACATCTTCTGTGCTGTCAACATAGACCTGGGGAAAATGGAAACATGACCTGCATTAAAATGTATCAAACAAATCTAAATGTCAGACTTTGAAAAAAAATATGACACTAGTCTACATATGTACACCTGAATAGATCCAATACAACTATTGACAGATGAACATGTGCAGAAACAAAAGTGTCAGTATGGTAAAATGACTTAAGATTTCCGCTGCAAGTATACAAGTATGTTTCCTATTAACAATATAATATATACGCCCACTACTGTTTATTTATATATATATTCCAGATATTATACACCAACAACAGATTATATCGCAATCAGACAGCAATACATGTACATTGTATCTTAAGTGCAGAAAGGTTATGGTACTCTTATTAAGCTAATGTTTCTGCCTAATTGACAATGTTTATGATAAATAAACATACAACTAGCCATAACAATACTCTAATAACCATTACCTATCAATAGTCATTATCTATTGTGCCTGTCAATAAACAATTCACCCCTAGGTTGAGGTCACAGGACATTTGCCAACAAGCGATTTTTATCTAGGTCTTTTTCACGGGTGGGTGGGTTAAAAAATAATGATGAATTAAAGAATTGAATTTCATAGGATGGTAGCCCAAACAATACATAAATCCTTCTAGGGGAGAACTAGGATGATGTGATATATACATACCACATTGTCAGTCTGCATTTGAACTATCTGCACTTGATTGGCAAGCTCTCTGATGTTGCTTGGGTAAGAATGTTTCTCTAATTCTATACGGAGTCGTCTTTCCCTTTCAAGCTGACACTTCATGGCTACCATTTCTCGTCGAACATCATCAATGGACAACTCGTCATAGTCCGCTGTGATGCCTTCATCTGAAGATTCTGTAAAATAAATATTCATGTAAATCTGTGATAAAATTGAAATAAAAATATGATTTTTTTTTGTCTATCATTGCACTGATCAGTTTTACAAAGTACAAAAAATTTGTTTTGTAAATTTCACAATAAATTATTTGTTTGTATCCTTTTCTGAAAGTGCATTAATCTTGCAGATTTGTTCATTATCAATCATTGCAATAATCGGCTCACAAAATTTAATTTTCATCAAGTCTTAAAACCAGTGTTGTCAATTCAGTGTAAGAAAACAACCTGTTTGCTACATGTAAGTGTAAAATGTTCACTGTACTTCACTGAAGTTGCGGTTTATTAAAAAAAACATCATCAACTTATCATTTTAACAATACAAGTGTTTTCTATATCAATGTTTAAATAAAGATGTTTTCCACCCACACTCTCTTGTTAATACAATGTATGTATTTCCTTGTCGGTCAAGTGTGCAGTTTTATACAATATAAAATAATTGTACACTAGGAAGGTAAGATAGCGTGTCAAGTCATTTTTTAATAGCTACATTTTGCATTAGAGTTGAAGTTTGTCATACCAACATGTACAGTATGTGTAACAGTAAACCTTGCACCAATATTGTGTAAACATAACTTGGAAAGATTCAGTCTGCACGGTTAGCCACTAGTCCTATGCCCCAGACTAGTAAATATTGAATCGGACTAGTCAAAATTTTCAAAATTTTATATAGTCGTATTGGGACAAGTTTTGATATTTAGTTTCCGGACTAGTAGATGAAAAAGTTTTTGGCGCAGACTGAAGATTGATTGAAAATTGGTGTTAATAACACTTTCAACACAATTGGCTTTATATTGGTGATATCTAGGTTTTAATTGGTGGAGGAAGCCATAGTTTTCTGAGAAAACCATGAAATTTAGGCACATCTAACTGATAATAATTGGAGTTTAGATGCACCTACAGGATTTAAACTCACAACCAGTGTTAAAACATGACAGACTAGTGGAACAGCAAATAACTACTTGGACCACTCTGCCACCTAGACCCTCAGCTTTCAAAGATATTTGATGATTTACTGGCATTGGCAGTTGGGTCCAGTAGTAATAATGTACTACTTCGTAAATTTTCACTGGTCATTTTGGAATTTCAGAAATATAAATAATTCTTTATTGTAGAGTTAATATAAATTTTGAAAATTCTGCAGCCCTTTTTATTTCCTTACCTGTATCCCTCTTCCAGCGTTTCCGAGGTGGAGAGCCATATGCACTTCCAGTCAACATTTTCTGGAGTTGAGAATTTTCAGATTCAAGTCTATCCTTCTCTCTTTTCAGATTCTGGATGAAGTCGGCAGTATGCTGAAGAATAGCAGCCTAAAAGAAACAGAAATACAAGAATGTGTGATGTGTCAATTTGATACATGATTAAATACTTTTTAGGCAATATTTTTAATAACATGTAGTTTTTGAATGTATTATCATTATTTTTACCGAGTTATCAACATATATTTGCAAAAAATTACGATATCATACATGTAATTTTTTTCAGTTTTGTTTTTTTTTAATTTGAGGGGTGGTTACAATGTTATTATAACTTTCTTTTGATTCTCTATTTGACTACATTTGCACATGAATGGATGATAAATAGTCAAACAATTGAAATATACATGTATATATTTCAGATTTTATTTTATATACAACTTCAATGATCATGATATGTATTAATTGACATCTACATGCATGTAGACTTCAATTTCTGGCTTTCTTGATTGACCCTGATTGCAACTGACATGTTAATTAAACAAGATAATTTCCAGAGTAAGACCAGCTGTCAGATGATTAAATCATGATCGATTTTTGTTTCACCTGAAACAAGATATAATCATAAACCGTCAGGGGTCAGGTGAAATGTCTGGTCACTTCAGGTCATGTTTGTTTACATGTACATTTGCATGTAAATAAATGTACACAAATCAATGTTATTCTGCATGTTTAACTTTTTGTTTTTAGACATGCCACACCCCTTTTGCTTTGTTTACATACATGTATGTTACGGTATCATCAACAAAATCAAGCATCCTTGAAATTTTAAATTTTGTTTTTTTCGCAAGTTTAATTTTATTTATCCATATAAAATACAAGTATATAATATCTACCAATGTTTTCAATTCTTATCTTTCTATTGCCATTTATTTATGCATAACTTTATAACAAGTAAAACACAATTGTAAACATGATGCAGCAATTTTCAGCAAATAAAAAAGAATCTGCCACTTTCAGTTTTAGTTGTTTATTGTGTGTTTCCATTTAACATAGCTTTGAAACAGACAAAAGAAAATTATGCAAATACAAAAGTTGTTAATTTCATTCAGTTTTTTATGTCCATTTTTATTTATAAAAAAGTTCAGCCGCCTTTTCAATTCCTTTTTATTATTACCACAAAACACATAACTATGTAGGAGGTATAAGAAAATTATGCAAATGATGTACAAAAATGTACCTGCATATGACAACAGCCAGAGATCACTGATTAATGTGTATTGCCTCTTCTACATGCATGAGTGGTTTCTATGTGTGTTATTACACCACAAAAATGTCAATTATGTTGAGCTACCTGAACACTCCTTAAGAATGTGACCTCAATTTTCTTAAAAACAGCTGTTTTATATTTATATGATTACCCAGTTAATTCATAACAGTTAAAAACCAAAATAAAGAAACTCTTTAAAATTTTCATACACCAATTCACTTTTCAAATAAGATTTATAATGCATATTGATAAACATCCTGGATTTGCACTTAGGAACTGTTTGAAAAGTGTAAATAAAAACTTCTCCATATATCTGCTGACCACAGATAAAATTTACCTATGTATATATATATATATTATGTACCTTTTACCTTAGGAATTCAAGGAGTGTCAATAATCATAGCATCACATGATCTTGTGACCCACTTAAAAATATCTAATCAATGAGATTTAATTCCAGGTCACAAACAACTAAACCCTCTTACAATACAACTACAAATTGTGCAAAGCGAATGCAGAGAAATTTATAGGGATCAATAATTGGTTTTATTCTGTAGACTAGCCAATAACTTAAGCAGACGAATTGATCTTCAGAAGGACTGATTGTTGTGCACCGATCAAGGTTTACCACTGGCAACAGATGCATAATTTTGGCGAGTTGCCAACAGAAATTCATTTCTCATACTATAAAAATGATCAGCTGATTGATATTGATATTGAACAAAATCTAAACATTAGACCAAGTCAATGATCAAGGGTTGTTATATAAAATGTTGATAATTGACTCCAATTTTTACGCCCAACTTTTTTTACTCTATAAATTTTCCATTGATAATTGCATTTTGTTAGTCAATAAATATGACCTTTTAAATTGATATACTGTATATACATGTATATATACATTGTATACGTACATGTACATACAGTTTGATAGGTCTTATCTGGTGTAGCGGTATTCTATTTATAAAATATTTGTTTTTCTTTTATAAATGATACAATAAAATAGAAACCCTAATTTGTGATTTCGTCTGACACTTCAATAGTTCCCATGGCCCTCATTTACAAATTACAGTGGGAATAGAAAAGAGAGGATATATTAACCCCTCATGATCATTTTATTAATCTTTTTCATTCCTCCACAGAAATAAATAATTAAAATTTAATACAGTTCCTTGGAAACAATAGTTTAGCTTCAGTTTCAAATTTTCATCAACAAATTCTACTATTAAATATCAAGATGCATTACCTTGCTCAGTTTTTCTCCATCACTATGTGGTATGAGTGTTTTCAGTGACTGAAATCCAGCATTAATGCTTTGCATTCGTCTCCTTTCATTGCTGTTGGCAATTTCCCTACGTACTTTCTTTTCACTTTCTAAATGACCATGGCCATCCTCCTGACTGTAAAATGATATTTACAAAATTCAAATATATGTACAAATGTAAGAACAAGCTATGAACATGGCATGGATTTCTGTCATTTTGTGAAGACCCTTAGTAAATGACAGTGAATTTATCATCCTAACATTTGATATTTTAAACTTTTATAATTTCTTTCATTCACGCATTTACCTAATATTATATTGTACATACATTTACATGTACAAAGTAATATAGAAACAGACCTACAAATGGCAAACTTTATAAGTGACTAGACTTAAGTACATTTTACACTATCACATCTAACATAGAGCTACATTTTTACAATGTACAACCTTAGTGAACATTTTGCTTGTATTTTTTAAACAGACATCTATTAACTGGGTCTCAAGCAATCCTGCTGAATGCTATTCGAGAAACAAACAATATGCACATGATTAATGAAAAATATTCACAAGTTTGAAGAAGTCCACGACTTTCCAACTTGCATCTACTATTATTAAGATTTTATATTTAACATGCAGAATTATTAATCAATAGTTATCTAGTTCTATCTATATATAGTCTATGGTTGTACCTTTAGGTACATTGAAGGAAATGTATGCATTGATATTAGTAAACAAATGCTTCACTTTCACCTATTTTATTTTCTAAACTTAACGCTGATGCCTTGTAGCATCCAAATAGTAATTTGTGTACTTGAAATAATTTGAAACAAAACATATTGTTTTACGTTATTGTTAAGTCACAATGGTCTTCCCACTTCCTTCATTTATAACATCTTCTTCCTGTTGTTTAACGCTATTGTGCGATAAGAAAGTGTTTTAAAGTAGACCAAATATGGAGCAACATGTAATCTTATCAGTAAAATATGGGAAATCAAAACTGGTTGATCATGATCATGTGATGACTTTAATTATCCATTTACATGATTCACATGTTCTCCCCAAATATATTAAAGCAATTAATTAAACAAGCATTTAATAATCAACTTCAGCAGCACTTCCATCAATTGTTAAAGATATTAGTTTCCTTATCTAACTTAAGGCAAATAAAATGCATGTACATGTATGTTTCTATTTTCTATTTTTTTATATACATAATTAACAATAACAGGAAACATGGACAATGCATATGCATGTACCTTTCACCAATTTGTTTTTAACAATATAATATTCGTATCATTTTAAAACTTTAAAAAAAAAAAACAACATTAAAAATGCAACATTGTCAGCTGTAAACAACACCATAAAACCTCCCAAATATTTTAAAGATAATAACATCAAAATATATTTGATATTTCTATGAATATGTAATCTTTTATGTATGTATTCCTACAAAATGCAAGTATAATGCTCATTAGTCCTGTGATTAAATTCCCATTAACGATTATCACAAGTTACAAAGTTTCAATAATCAGCTGATTACCAGACATGAATGAGACACCTAACCGACACCATATGGAAAGCTAAATATCTCGTAAAATTAAAATATCAAAAGTGGAAAATTAATTCATGTCAAACAATATCATTGTCATTTACATAAATAACTCCGACAAAGATGTTATCAACTGCTTAAAGCAGTTTTATAATTGACATTAATACACGTAACGCTAAGTAACACGAGTTATGTGCCCTTTGTTTTCTAAACAAGCCATGTGACCTGCCGGTCATAGACAAAGATGTATTTTCATCAAAATCAATGAAACGGACAATAAACATTAAAATCATAATATGCATTTTGAAACTATAGTATATTAGCCATCATATGGCAGTATGTTCAAATACTAAGTCTAAATAGTAAAAGAGAAATTTACAAAACAAGCACTGGTTACTCACGTCTACGCCAATGTTTATATTTAGCAAGCGTGCGTACAACTCACCTTCCATAACATTGGGAATATTCCTTGTCTTCGTTGCAATATTCCGGTAAAACTCTCCGTCTTTCACTATTCCTTGAATAAACTGACATAATATTCCACTTTTTATAAAAATCCAATTGTAAATATAGGTTAAACTTGAATTATTTGTGATAGTACACCGACAGTTCACGCTCGGGTCGCCTTCGTTGAAGAAGAATGAGTAATAATTGGCGGGAAACAGCTGTAGGTCGATTCAAGGTGCGAGGCGACAGACATCAATTTTAATACTCGTTATGTTACAACCAAGAATTTATAAAGATCGTACTGGATTACAAGTTTTGAATCATTTGGGAACAAGGCGCACATTTGTTATTCCTTCATTTTGATAAAATTTCATAAAACATGGCGGATTATTTTACGACGCGGAAGAATCTAAAATTCCCAAGCCCATTCACTGTATGGTTGGCAAGACGCGCGAAACAAATCAACAGCTGTTTGGCAGTGTTCCAATATGACAGTTGGGAGAATTAGAAATATTAAAACATGTTTTGCAATATCACACAAAAACTTGTTGTTAAAAGCATATTGTTACTATCAAAATATATCGATTTTGTTGCAAGGAATCCTATGATATCACATTGAAAAGTCAAAACTCACTTATTATTCTATAAAACTAATAAATTTTCCGCCATGACAGCTATGAGGCTATTATGTCTGGAATGCAGACAGCTCTATGACATTACCTTATTCGTTGTTACTATATTTAAATGTCATCAGCTGGGAGTAAAAGTTTTACAAGATCTGCTGATCTTTACCAGAAACGTTGCATATGTTGTCAATTTCAAAGGTTAAGCACGTGTAATTGTTTTACACGTCATGTTAAACATGCTGAGTGCACAGGTCTGAGGATTAATTTGTCAAATGAAAAATATATATCCGGGAACCGTAAGCTAGGGACGACCATATGATATTCGGGGTGGGGGGGGGGGGGGGGGGGGCAGAAGAATTTGTTTTGGATCTGTTATTTATATTTGTAAACTAAGAGGACAGATTATCAATTTTCTGCACTAGAGAAGCAAGATTTTTCATTTTCATTAAAGCAAGGGACTGATTATTTATTTTCACAACTATCTTCGAAGACATACTTTTTAAAAATTATTAGTTTATTACAAATCATACATGTATAGTCAAGTCATGATGTACCATTTAATCAGAATTAATCCTCATCTTCTGCAGAAATTAATCTTCTATATTCTGATTGCCTATACCAAGGATTTGTATGTACTATACAAATACTTGCCTATACATGTATTGCATACATACACAGTATTAAAGTTTGGTTGTATCTAGCCTTTTTTTAAAGTATTGGTAAACATATTCCGCCGAGCGGAGCGAGGCAAATTTTTTTTTTTGAAGTGTTTTGATGCCACTGAAGGCCCAAGAACTTAGAAGCTATAGAACAAATGATTCAAAATCATGCTTTCTTGGTGTTCCCCAAACCATTTCTTAATCTGAAAAATGCAAGTTCTGTTTAATAATTTTTTGACAATATTTTGGTCTAAAGCAAAATGTACGATAGATTCAGTGTAAGTGTTCCTGCGAAAATATACCTCAAGTTAAATGAAACCAATTTTCAGACATTTCAAGTATATTTTAATAATATTTATACTTTAATTTATTATTAAAAGATTTGGGAAATTTTCCCGATTTTTTTTTTGGGGGGGGGGGGGGAAAGATGAATTTATGAAGAATCTGAGCCATCTCATACTTTCGATTAGACCTGCTGAGTTATTTATTTTCAATACATTGCAAGTCAGGTAATTTATTTTCAAACTACCTAAGATCAAATTATTTATTTTTGTGATAATCAAGACCTGGTTATTTATTTTCAAAATCCTCCTGGCCCCCCAGAATATCAAATGGTCGTCCCCTAAATGATAGTTTTAATAATTATTTGTTCAAAGTAATTGTGCTCGATATTTTGAATATATTCACCGACTTAATGCAAAGTGTCAAAGTGACCTACCGATGATTTTGCTGTCGGGGAAGCTGATATAGGATAAATAAATATCGACTGTTTTAACTTTTTACGGTTTCCGTTTCGAACAGACGTGGAGCATGGTCGGAGTCCGAAGGTTTTGGGACGGAGCTACACAAATGTAGATAAAAAGGAATTCGAGGACCTGTTATATGTTGAAACAAATTTGGGGAGGAACAGGAGCCGGCAAACATGCACTGACCATTTCACAAAGACTGCATTTTTATAAATGTTTGACTAGTTCCATACACAATTTGTAAATCTACACATTAAACCAGTAACGGTGTTCGAATTTGCTATCGGCGGTCTATATAGATACAGTGATTGCCCCAAGGCGGATTTGGAGGGGGCCCAGGTCCCCCCTTTTCTGTAAAAAAATTGGTTGATTATAGGGAATCACTGAAGCATGACCGGAGCGTGTCCTCTCTTAGGCAGCCAGTGGGCACCCACTTATGAACATTTCTGGATCCGCCACTGGTGGGTGCCGGGCTAAACAAAATAAAAATGGTATTTGCAGGCAGCTTTTCGGCTAAGCACACGACATTAAGAAATAGTCGGAAGTTAGCAGAATTGGAGTGTATTCATCTTATCAAAATGATTTCGTCCCTCTAAATCCGCCTCTGCAACTGTCTACAAGAGACCAAAATGACACAGACCTTAACAACTTATTTAAACTGAACTAGTACATATGTTTTTAGAATCTCGCCTCCGGGTGTGGGATTTTTTCCGCTGTGTTGAAGACCGTTTGGTGGCATGTGACTGCTTTTTGCTCTTTGGTTGTTGTCTCTTTGACACATTATCCCTTTCCTATTTTATCTCTTTTAATTTGAGTTTAATTTTCAACGACATTATACAGACACCCTTCTTAACCATCCATCTATCCATCAATATATCTATAAGGGCCTCGGCGGCCGAGTTGTCTACGAAGTCGAATAACTCTATCACTATTGCCTGTCAACACTGAGGTAGTTGGATCAAAATCTGCACTTGGCATATCTCTCTACTCCATATATGAATTGACTAGGACTTTTCATACCGAAAGTCCTTGGTTCTCTGCTGGCACTCCGGCCGTCTTCCTCCACCAGTAAAAAATGACCGCCACAAAAAAAGTGCATAATAATAAAACCAATCAATCAATATATCTAATAGAGTCTTTAAATAGAATTCTGATCTGTATTATTCAAGAAATCAACTTGTCTGATTTGTGTCTGTTTATTTCTTTCGTGACTTAGAACTTAAGTTTATCACGGTTGCATGGAATGCCCTTTAACCTTCACATAACTTCAAGTTTGAACTGAAGAATTAGGGTTAACACAACTTGGTAAGAGCGGATGCATCATGGCAAGGCGGTCGGAGTCATGGTGATGTCATGTAACCCTGAACTAAACTATAATCTTTGACCACAGTGATCCTTTTACATTGTCTAATTTGTGTATCGTGCACATGCAGTTTTTGTACAATAACATTTACATAATTTCAAAAAAAAAAAGTGTGCAGAAGCATCCCAGTGCACTGATGATGACCTTGACTTTAACCTTTGATCCCTATGATAGTAAAATATTGTTTGATTTGTATCAGGCTTCGTCCGTGGTCGCTTTGGTCCTACAGTCCGAGGTATGAATTAAATAGTTCTTTATATATGACTAGACTTAGAAACTGTCACAGTGCCCGGAACTGAGCAAGGTATACATTTTAAGTTTTTCTTATTTTTTATCAGTAGGCTGGATTTGAAGATGTGTAAGTGTATATATGTTGTGAACAAGTTGTAATGTTGTACAAATTATAATTTGCATGTAGAGATTATTTGTACAAGTTATCAGTGTTTTATGAACTGATTCACACAAATGGATGATACAAGCATACAGTATTTTGTTTCGCATATTTCTGTCATATTTTTAAAACTACATGATACAGTAAAATACTGAGCATTGATACCAAAAATAATTCCACAAAAGACTTTTTATGAATATGAATATGGTACATAAGGATCGAGAAAAATAGGATTAGAATTTTAACCATTGCAGATATATTTATTTCCAGTTTGAGGACAAGGAGTATAGCACAAAATGATATGTTGGCATATATAAATTTGAATTTAAAAGATAAAACTGGTACATTTAAGAAGATAAATCTGCATCACCTGATACAAGAAGGTATGCGTCAATAAACTTGTAACTTGTACAAAATACCTGTACATCTTATACACAATGTAATTAAAATATTGATCTCTGATTACGTTATACCGCATATATGTAGGATAACGTAATCAGAGATCAATATTTTAATTAGATTGATCTTGTACACAACATATATAAGTAGACCAAAGTATATCAAAATATATATCACCACATCTGTTATGCCGAATGCCGCTCGGTAAAAAAAGAAAATTAATCTATTTATTTGCTTCATTTTTGCTTGATTTATAATTGTCCTGGATTGAATGATAATTGTCTTTTCAAATACCTGATTCTACTATAGGTATACGGGTACCGTTGTGTATACTTAATTAGATAATTGGATTAGCTAAGGGATAAAATAAGTGTCAAAGTGATTGACAAAGGCGTGGGTTTCATAACAAACCAATCAACTTGTTATTTAATTTATTAATTTCAGAACAAGACAGTCACAACTGAAACGACTTTTATCACATGGCCGAAACGAATATGACCGAACCGGCTTCATGGCCAAAATGATTTGTTTCCTACAAAAATCAAGTTTACTCAAAACTTGGTATGGTGTTGTATCCATGATAGGCTGGGGTTGTGTCATACGTATACCAAAGTCACTTCACTGTGACTAATATGCTAGTAAAACCGTGTCTATTGTGTGTCATAGGCATACATTTTGCACCGTAGACCATAAGTCGACCTAAGTTCTTCTTATGCTGAATCATCATGGCATAGCTCTGGGCTTTGCATTCGGTGTATAGTTAAGTATTCTACAATTTAGATTGGTGAAACTTTGCATGTATGTCGAATCATTGGGGATACATGTGTCAACTGGCAAAATCAGAGTACTCTGAACTTTATTCATTGAGCCTTGAATCTTTCACATCCAAATATATTAAAAAGTCATTGTCTCAATACTGAAATTCACAGCAGCGACATGTTTCATATCTATATATACATGTACTGAAATTAACAGCAGCGATATGTTTCATATCTATATATATGGACACTTAATGAACAAGTTTAGCTAACTTAAAAATGCCTGTAGCAAGTCAGGAATGTAACAGTTTGTATTCCTTCGTTTGATCTGAGATTAGTACATGTATCAGGTTTGATGTGTTTGACTGAGATATTGCTATTTGATTAGGGACATTCTGATTTTAAAACCAGGTTTAATCCACCATTTTCTACATATAAAAAGTCTGTACAAAGTCAGGAATATGTCAGTTGTTATCCATTCGTTTGATAATTACGGACTTTCCGTTTTGAATTTTCCTCGAAGTTCATTTTTTTGTGATTTTCCTTTGTTGTTTTATTTTATGTAGAAAGAAAGATAACTCTTATGAAAAATAAATATTATTGGAAAGAAGATCGATTATTTCCCCTGCGAATTATACGTCACGACGACTGGGTTCCGACTTCGTATTTGTTTGAAGAACCAGAAGAAGTTTTATTTTGACTTGCAAAGAAAAGCATGTAGGTCCATATTTAAGTTAAAAGGTATGATTTAAACTTCATGACAAATAATTGAAAGTTTGTTTTACCTCTAAAATGACAACAACTTAATTGACTAACTTTAAAAATCCTACTGTACATGTTCAAAAGAAAAGAATAACAGAATAAAGATAAAAGTGTAGAAGTCTCTCTTTATTTTGCCAATTTTTGAAATATTTGGAGGCCTCTACAAACAGATTTAATCTCTAAATTCAAGTAACTGGAACAGCACATACTATTTTTGTTTGGCCTAATTGGGTTACGCAAAGTTACACTATCATCCCCATATGGATCTGTAGGTGGTCGGTAGATTCCATACACCTTACCGCAAAGGCGCTATTTGGAAATATGTCCTGCTTGAACTTTTCCATTGTGGCGTCAGATATTTTCTATTATATAGGGTACCACGAAGTCACTGACAAGTCTACTACTGATGGTGACATCATTCATTATTCAATTTATTGTTTTGGATATATTTATTTGTAAACAAAACTTGGCAGGAAAGGTCCTTGTGAAAGGTCCTTATGTGATGAATTGGTTATACAGTTAACTATTGACTCCCTTTATTATCAAAAAGAAGATGTCGTATGATTTCTAATGAGACAACTCTCCACAAGAGACCCAAATTGACACAGCTATAAAAGGCTCCGAAATGACAATGTAAAACAATTCAAAAGAGAAAACTAATGGCCTTATTTATATAAAAAATATGAACGAAAAACAAATATGTAACACATAAACAAACGACAACCACTGAATTACAGGCTCCTGACTTGGGACAGGCACATGTATACATTCATAATGTCAGGGGTGTGGAAATGCTATGCCCGACTAGCCCGACTCATACATTTTAACAACCGGACAAGTAATTATTTTTGTCTTGGTTGCCCGTGGACAAATAAAATAATATACAAGTTCAAATTCAGCAAAAATACAGGATTAATTTCAAAACTTATAAAGATGTTTAATTTATGTAAAAGAAACCAATAATCAGCGAGTAAAACATATATTTAAGTATTTATAAACATCAATGTTCATGACGATAAATATTACACAACTCCGGAAAAAGATCGCTTACCAAAATGAGTAAAAATAAGTATGCCAACCCGAGTCGCGTAATATTGCATTGGCTTTGTCCATTGACCCGGAATCGCCGATTATGTTTTATCCACTTTTCACCGGAAGTGTCATTATTTAAGATTTTGAATCGAGATTCAAATTGATGAATACTTTTAAAATAAAACATCGGGCAAGCAAGACAAAAAGAATGACGAGTCAAGTCGAAAGCATGAAATGCAAACAGTGTATTTTTTAAAAAAAGACGGAAGCGAGAATATCAGACATCGTGAATATCAGATTAACTCTTGGAAAGAAATTCAGATAATAAGTTTTGTTTTTGTCTTATTTATAGATCAACGGCAACCTTATGTGTTGTCTAAGTGGTAAATAGAAGTGTTCAACTACCAAGAAAAAACCAAGTGTGTCAGTTGATATAAATAATTAGTTAGTTTCCATTTCTTTACTCACTGTCCTCTAAATTTAGTATATGTAGTCAGAGACATAGATATCTCTGATGTAGTGTACCTACTGGCTACAAATTTTATTAAAAACAATGCTGCAAACTTGTCCTTTACATGTCATTTTATTTAGTTGCTTTGCTTTTGAGTTTCTGTCCCATTGATGTTATAAACCCATTTCCAACATTCCTTAATTTTTACACATATAAACCAATTGATTTCACTGATTTGTTTAGGATGCAAAACTGCTAAAAATCATATATTAGCTAACAATAAAATACTACAATATTTATTGGGACCGTCAGGGCAAGTAACTTTTTTTCAGGACAAGTAATTATATATATAAAATTTACAGTTTTACTTGCCCAGGGACAAGTGCTCACAACAAATAGTTCCACACCCCTGAATGTGGTGGGGTTAAACATGTAAGCGGGATCCCAAGGTTTTTTTTTTATCCTCATGTGGATCCTTAGGGGTACAAAATGTAAGTAACAAACCGTATTACTGATAATGTGGGGTACAGTAACACAGCTGGTCGCAACAATATACAATTATAGATGTGTAATATTTTTCTGATAATCATTAGTCCTACAGTTTGAACCAAAATTTAAAAAAATCTCAAATATTGAAGATGTGCATTTGTTATCATGGAATTATCAGACATCGAATTGGGACTAACAAAATCTCATCTTTGATAGTCAAAGATCAAACAGAACCTAAGTGAATAGTGCTTATTTGTTATTTAAGGCGAGCTCAAATAGGAGTGCTGTCCCTTTAAACTTAGATTTGCTGACCTTAATTATAATGCTTATATGCTACAGTTTTCCAATGCAACTCCTTTGATACCACACAACAGAATTTATGAAATCTATAGATAATAAGGACACACTATATAATGTACATGAGGTAGATGTGCATATAGAAAAAATAATGATTCAACTTTTTTCTAGCATGTACATCAGGGCTCACACTACTTCAGAATTATAGGGAGAAGTGACTTCTCTTTTTGAAACTGATAGGGAGAAGTGGTGAGATTTGAAAGAGAAGTGCTCATTCGCGCGGTGCGCTGCAAAAAGCCTGCAATGTTTGGATTTTACAATAGTATAAAGGGCAATATGTAAATAATGTTCTTTTTATATTGTTCAATTCATATCTAAGTAAAAAAATTACAATTAAAGTTACATTTGAAATTAAAAGTTGTTTAAGTTTTACTAAAGTTCTTGTGAAAAACTACCAACTAAATATCTAGCACTTAAAAAAAAATAATTTTAAAATGTAAAGAAATTATTATATATCAATTACAATTTAATTTAAAATTATCTTGTGTATGAAATTCAGTGTTTCTAATAAAAAAATATAAAAGTTATTAAGCTGGGCCATAATATATTGATATTAGTATGATAGTCTCAGAGTTAAGCAACTTTAATCAATAGTTTGAAACAATCCATAAAAAATATAGGGAATTATATACACCAATCAATTAGATCATGTAGATGTAACCAAAAGTCTCTTTATGCGTGTGGAATGCGTAAATTTTCCCTTTGGGATCAATATTCTTCTGTTAGCTGTTCCATTCGTGCGTCCGTAGTAATTATTGTAAAAGTACGGATTTCGGTCATATCTGCTCCGGTTCAGGTCCGTAGTTTAGAAATCCGTCAATGGCGGACGAATGCAAGAAAATTTACAAAAATAAACGATGTTTGACAAGTTATTTGGAAAGGAACATGACGTTTTTAATGCAATAAATGGATTTAAAATTTACTGGAGGCAACTTTTATCACGTTTAAATGAAGTAATAAACTTATTTTGCCGCCGAAATTTAGGTTGATGTACGTTTTCGAGTAACAAGCACAGGAACTTGCAGAAATGCACGAAGTGATAAAAGTTGTATTTTTATCAAATAACCTGCTGCACACTGCGAAGACAATGCTTCAACCTCTTTTCTAAAGATAATGAATCGTTTATGTCTGAATTTCTTTAATTATCAATAAAAAACTGATGTTTCATCAACTTGGTAAAAATTGAAAATGTCCGATGACGGAAGCGAATGAAAGCGACTATCGTCATGGATAGGGCGACTTGTTTTCGCTTTTGGGGGTCGGGGAAAGCGAAGTGACGGTCGGGAAGGCGACTTCTTCGCCCAAGTCGCCTGGTAGCGTGAGCCCTGTACATGTACCTTTTGAATGTAGAATTTTGGCCTAAACTATACTCCTGCAACAGTTTGTCATCTGATCTCCTCTGAAACCATGGCAGACAGAATTTCATGAAACTTTGTAGTTAATAAAGACATAATATGTAGATGTGCATATCCAAAAGAAGTTGATTTATTTAGGAGTTATGAGTCTTTAATCTTGTTGAGATTTTGTGTGCCTAATGACAATGTGGGGGCAGGGGGCATGTGAACTTGCTCTCAAAGATTCCTAAATTTCTGACCGTTTTCTATAATTTTATAATTTTAATTCACCAAGTGAAAAAAATATCTGATCATTTGACAAATTCTGAGAGAATTGATATATATACATTAATTTCAGTAAAAAGTAAAATCACAAAAATACTGAACTCCGAGGAAAATTCAATCGGAAACTCCCTAATCACATGGCAAAATCAAATGACAAAACACATCAAACGAATGGATAACAACTGTCATATTCCTGACTTGTTACAGGCATTTTCAAATGTAGAAAATGGGTGATTGAACCTGGTTTTATAGCACAAGTTGTAAGTGAGTGAGAAAAATACTTTATCATTGGAAGTTTTAACCCTGATCTTAATGAATGCTTCTAGATTATGAATGTAAAAATATGTGGTATGATTGCCAATGAGACAACTATCATGACTATACTGAAGACAATATAAAATAGAAGTTAACATTTCTAGCATTACTAGTTTTTTATTTGCTTTTATTTACAATATTTACAAAAACATTAAAAATTGTGAGTTCATGATTGCTTCTACTACACCTGACATATCTAATAATGTGTTTTTCTTATGGGAAAAGCATTCAAACATTTTAAATATTAAAAATCTTAGAAAGAAGTGAAAATACAAAATAATGTGTATACATGGTATATCATATTTCCAAAAGAAAATTAATGATACTTGTAGCCTCCCTTTGTCTTTGTTTTTGTTTCAGCAGTAATTCGTACACCAAATAACACAGGGACCGATTTTTTTGTTTTGTTTATTAATTTATCGACTTGTTGACATTAAATCTATTGAATTAAAATATTGTTGATTTAATTATCTCAATCTGATTATAAAGGCGGAAAGATATCCTTAGATTTAAATATTTTATTTTTATTTACCTTTGCACTGTTGGGGATGTCTCAGTTGGGGGTCTGTTTACCTGTAATTTTCAGCTGAAAGAAGGTTTTAATTATTCCGCTATTGTTGAATATTGACAGAAGAAAGAATAAAATTTGGAATAATTATCAAAATTTAAAATATTTTTCAGAACATATGATTGACAAGTTTGAAATGTACGTGTGAAAAGTATTTCTTGATTGGAAACAGGTAAGGTCTGACTGTCTGATTTTATTTAATTTAATTTTTGAATAAAGAAGTTTATAAATGAATTTCATAGAGACGTAATGGTTGATGTACCTAGGTCTGTTAAAAAGTACATCTAAATATTTGGTTGATGTACCAATTATCAAGTTATTTGCCTATATATACTGTAACTTTTAAGTTGCAAATCATGCTATGAAGCTTTTTGTGGAGTGACGTGTATCAAACATGTTCAAAACCCTTCATATTTTGTTGAACAGTTGTCATTTTAACATGTTAAATGTATCAATATGCACAATAACCTGAATTCTAAGGCCTAAAATAAAATATTGTTTGTTTCCCCAATCCCGACCGACCCCGCAAAAATGGTGCTACTCATAAAATTTTATTGTCAAAACCAAGTCGAGTGTTATTTTAATTCATTTTGGATTTTCAGGCTTCTCCAATAATGTTCAAGCTTTTTGGAAAAATAAAATCATTTCCCTACCTACCTAGCCACACCTGGCTTGGTAGGGTCGGGATTGGGGAAACAAACAATATATTAATTTAGGCCTAAACAAATGTATTTTTCACAAACTAGGTTTCGAAAAAATGCAGAATTAACCATGTTAACTACTTGGTTGTAATGTTTTGTCTTAAGATGAGGAAATCACATACTGTGTGTTTATAGTTTCGTCCTGCAGTTGTTTTGCATTAGTATTTCTCCAAATGAAAACACACTTATTTGGTTATGTAGTTTTATCTTTTGACTTTCATAAGCAAGTCAAAGACAGGCGAAATAATGGTATAACAACGTCTGTCTGTTCATCTATAGATACTTCCTAAGATAACTCAAATTCTCTTTCACTAATTCTCGTATATCTTTAACAAAATGTTAAAACGGTCGAAAGCTCTTTTTTTTCAATTTTCGGATATTTTAATTTTGTCATTCCAGCGTTTCAGAACTTATAAAATAAAATTGAGAAAGGAAATGGTGAATATGTCAAAGCGACAACCACCCGACCATAGAGCAAACAACAGCCGAAGGCAACCAATGGGTCTTCAATGTAGCGAGAATTCCCGCACCCGTAGGTGTCCTTCAGCTGGCCCCTAAAATATGCATAATAGTACAGTGATAATGGACGTCATACTAAACTCCGAATTATACACAAGAAACTAAAATTTAAAATCATACAAGACTAACAAAGGCCAGAGGCTCCTGACTTGGGACAGGCGCAAAATTGCGGCGGGGTTAAACATGTTTATGAGATCTCAACCCTCCCCCTATACCTCTAGCCAATGTAGAAAAGTAAAAGAATAACAATACGCACATTAAAATTCAGTTCAAAAGAAGTCCGAGTCTGATGTCAAAAGATGTAACAAAAGAAAATAAATAAAATGACAATAATACATAAATAACAACAGACTACTAGCAGTTAACTGACATGCCAGCTCCAGACCTCAATTAAACTGATTGAAAGATTATGTCTTCATCATATGAATATCAGGTACAATCCCTCCCGTTAGGGGTTTAGTATCATACTATCATAAAATATATGAGAAGAACATAACCCGTGTCATGCCAACAACTGTTTTTTTTAGAAGTAAATGTGTTTAGTTCCGATGCAAAGACCCTATCAGTGAATCAATGTTAAAGCCAAAATATGCAATCTTTAATGACCTGACAACAGTATCGTAACTATATCCCCTTTTAATAAGTCTATTTAAAGGTTTTGTTAGTTTCTGAGGAGAATACTGACATTTTTGTGCTTTATAAAGAATATTTCCATAAAATTTTGGATGTGAAATACCTGAACGTATAAGATGTCTGCATGTTGAGTTATATTTACGAATTATTTCCTTATACCGGTGATAAAATTTAGTAAATGTTTTGACCAGTTTGTGATATCGAAAACCCTGGTGTAATAATTTTTCAGTAATACATAAATTTCTCTCGCTAAAATCTAATACATTGTTACATACACGAGCGAATCGTACAAGTTGAGATATATAAACACCATAAGATGGTGACAAGGGAACGTCACCATCTAAAAATGGATAATTAACAATAGGAAATGAAAAATCATCTCTTTTATCATAAATTTTTGTATTAAGCTTCCCGTTTATGATATAGATATCAAGATCGAGGAAAGGGCAGTGGTCATTGTTATCATTAGCTTTATTTAAAGTAAGTTCTACAGGATAAATTTCTTTAGTATACATACTGAAGTCGTCATTATTTAGAGCCAATATATCATCCAAATATCTAAAAGTATTGTTAAATTTTTGTATCAAATGTTGTTTTGATGGGTCTTTGCTAATTTTAGTCATAAATTGTAACTCATAACAATACAAAAACAGGTCCGCAATAAGTGGTGCACAGTTAGTCCCCATTGGAATTCCAATAACTTGACGATATACGGAATCTCCAAAGCGAACAAAAATGTTATCAAGTAAAAATTCAAGTGCATAAATAGTATCAAAGCATGTCCAATTGACATAGTTCTTTTGTTTATTGCTACTAAAAAATGATCTAAAAGAGTTTGAACATATGTACTCGCATTCCGACTTTTTAAATGCCCAGTTAATTAGGGATGTGAATTTTTTCTTAATAAGAATATGAGGCAAAGTGGTATATAGGGTAGAAAAATCAAAACTTTGAACAGATTCAAAATCACCAATATATGCATGCAATTTATCAAGTACTTCCAACGAGTTTTTGACACTCCAAAAGTAATTAATTCCACTATTTTCAAAGGCCTTATTTGAACAATTTATTATCAGGTTTTTTATTGTACCAAGTGTACTAGTAAGTAAAACAGACAATTTAGTAGTTGAACAATGGCTGGAAGATGAAATAAATCTATATTTGTAAGGTTTTTTGTGCAGCTTCGGAAGCCAGTACATAGTTGGGACTTTCATTGTGTTTGGTTCTGCTTGTAAAGAAGTAGCTAAAAGTTTATGTTTGTTACAGATGTCGTTTTCTGAAAATGAAGTCAGTTGGAATGTTGGTGAATTCGTGATTTCCTTTTGCAGAACCTCTATATAAAATTTACGTCAAACAATAATGATATTATTAGCAGCTTTATCAGCCGGGACAAAAACAAATTCCTTGGCTAGTTCTGTTAGTTTATTTTTGATACGCGAAATAGGGTTTTTATAGTTTTTGTTGAGGGTAAAATGTTCTTTAAAATGTTGTATTCGAATATCAACTATCTTCATTACTGAATTAATAAAAGAGTCCAAAGATTTTTTGTCAGCTTTTTCCCGTTTTACCCATTTCAAACAGTAGGCGCGGAGTGAGTCGTTGATGATATTACGACACTCATTCCAGTTAATAGTTGACGGGGGACGATATTTAGGTCCTTTACTGAGGAATGATTTTAACTCTCGGTCGCGAACGATGTTAAGGTCTCCTGTTATAACATGGGAAATTGGTCCATAGGTGTATTCTGAATTACTGCAATTACACGACATAGGTGTATTTTCAGTGATATTTACATCTTTACACAATTGGCTATAATTAAACACATATTTTCGGGTAGATTTCTTGTAAATATAACAAATGAGAGGGAGTTCAGTATTATCAAAATATCCAGGAATTTGGTCTTTAACAGAATGGTCGTTAAAAATACCGGCAATATTTACAAAATCAAAACCTTTATTGACATACTTTATTTTAATAAAATGTTTTTTATGATCTTCAGGTCGATCAATTTTTGGAAACAGTTTAGAATAACAATATGCCATTATAATTTGGACAATTTCATACTTAGGACTGTAATATGAAATTGTGTTGCAATCCTCTAAAATTTTATTTAATTTATTTATAGGTAAAGAACAAAGCTTGGTTAACAGATAATGTCTGCCGTTGTTTTTTGAAATGGAAATTAGGTCCGAAATATTTGTATGGTTGGTCCGAAATTTTCTTTGATTGCGATTTTTTCTGCGTCCATGAGAACGATTTTTACGAACAGTTTTAGAAACTATATCCAAAATGTTAACAGAATCGGTTCTTGATATATTGCCAATTCCCATGATATTATCATTAAGACCGAGAGGGTAGACTGTCTGTAATTTTTTAATCCAATTTAATTCATTTATTTTTCGTGATCGTACAAACTTGGAATGAGATTCACCAGGCTGCTTATTTACTACTTCTAAAGGTTGAACTGTTAAATATTTAATAGGATGACTGTGCTTCTTAAGATGTTGATAAATGATACTTTTGAATTTATTGGGTCTTTTAAAACGATACAGGTGTTCTTGCGTGCGTTTAGATAAATATCGCCCAGTTTCACCTACGTACTGAATACCGCATCCCGGTATGTTTCATGTGAGTAAATAAATAATACTGTTTGTTTTTCAAGTAATATCAGTTTCAAAATTTAGAGAAAATGTGCGACCATTAAATGTGGACCTTACTGTATTGTTGGTGGAAAGACGGGGACACGTAAGTCATTTTTTGGCATGACACTTATCGATAGAAGGGTAACCACGATTTTTATTGTTAAAAACGTTAGCTATCGTAGTATTTTTAGATAAGCGATTCTGAAGATTGAGACGTGTAGATACCCTTTGAACGAGTTTAGTATTTAATATTTTTCCATTTCTAAGCTTCATATTTGTTTTTTGGTATGTAGATTTATAAACTGTAATTAGATTTATAAAAGACAATTTTCACAAATTGTGGGCTATCTTTAGTATTCCTTAATTCACTGATTTTTACCAATTATCGCACACTAACTCCAGTTTTCCTCTATTGATATCCCCTAAACTTTGCATTATTGTAATAATTGCTGAATATAAGTTTATGTTTTATTTTTTATTATCCGATTTGTCATGCGAGAGTTACAAGACTCTAATTTTAGTAAAAATTTACATAATTGCTGCAATTATGAGTGAACATAACAAACTGGTCAAGTTTAAAAAAGTATTTTCAGGCATATTAAAACAGATCGATTTTATTTGCATATAATTGAAGGACTTTGAAATATATCCCATTTTAATCTTGCAACAATTTCAATATGCACTTTAAGGGCTTATCATGAGATTTTGTCCCAGCTGTTTTATTGTTCTCATCCTGATGTAAACACACATATTTTGATCACAGTTTTGAATTCATTCCTTTTTGTTTTTTTCAGGATGTAAACAAACATATATACTTGTCACAGTTTTGTATTTAGTTGTTTTTGTTTTAAAACGATGTTAACAAATTATATATTTGGTCATAATGATAATTCTATCCTCAGTTGTTTTTATACAACTGCAAAAATTAAAAAAAATTGGTCGTACATTGTACATGTATATTGGTACAAGTCGTTGTCAGCGTCGTCCGAAGATGGGTGGTTTCCGGATAATAACTTAAGTATTAGTAAATAGAAATCAATAAAATTTCAACAGAAGGTTTATAACCACTAAAAAAAGGTTGGGATTGATTTTGGGGATTTTGGTCCCAATAGTTTAGGAACAAGGGGCCCAAAAGGGGTCAAAATAAGTATTTTTCTAGTTTCGAGACAATAACTTGTGTGTAAGTGTATGGATCTTTCTGAAATTGTACCACAAGGTTCCATTTCAATAAAGAAAGGGTTGGGATTGATTTTGGGGGTTATAGCCCAAACTGTTTAGGAATAAGGGGCCAAAAACAATACTTTTCTAATACTTTGTATAAATTGCTTATTTCTTGACCAATTTCAATGGGGTTTTATTCTTGAATTTTTGGGGTTCTCATTGATCTGGAAGGTTTTTTTTACTATGGGCCCAGGGCCCCTCAAAAATGAATTCAATGGGCCATTTTAAAAAATAATGGGCTATGTTGTCAAATGAGTGGGCCCTTGGAATTGACTTCTGTAAAAAAAAAAAAAAAGTATCAGTATATTTTGGCAAAGAGGTATTGGTACTTACCTTTATGATTTTAAATAAAATCATGGATATTGTTCCTGTGATTTTGTAATTTCAATTTCAATGAATATACAATAACTTCTTCCAACCCCAACAATAATTAAGTTAACCTTTATTTACAATGTTTAAACTGGTACTGTTGCCTTGTTCATGTTCATGTTTTTTTTTTGTACATTAAATTTGGGTCTTCGTCGATACAATACTTATAATTCCAGACTTTCCGTATCAGAGGACATTTCAGGCATTTCCTCTGCACTTCTTGTATTATTAAAACGTCATTACGGTGACAAGAATAACAGTATAGAGTACCATTAATTCATAGAACAAAACAACAAATCGCTGAAGTCATGTTTAAAAAATCTCAAAACGAGCCAAAGACCAAAAAATGACAAGGACAAGGACAATAAAGCGTCTTTTATGGAGACAAAAACTAAAAGCTTTAAAGTCTTTGGGGTTCTTTAATCGAAATAATAACAAGCTAAACTATATGAGATTATTATTAGAGTTAGATCTCGTCTGTACTAGCCAAATTTCACAAATGTAAAGTTGTTTACAAAAAAAATATATCATGAATGATGCTCAATTACGTTTTTCGGGCTATCAGTTAGACGGCATGGTTCTATTATTACAATAGAAAAACACCAGAGAAGTTACATCGCATGGTTCTATTATCATAGGGAAACACCCGAGATGTCCCAAAAATATATAGGTGCTCCTATTATTGGAGGAACATTACACAGTTGTGTACATACACATGGCGCACGGAACACGATCGGAAATTCATTTGACGATATCTAAACATTTCGAAACGAAGTGAAAAATATTGTGCGCCACGTGGGCGCTTACATTTGTCACTGTATGCGCCATTTATTGTCAATATGCGCTTCCGATCACTGGGTTCTTAAGTATACTGAATCTAACTGTTATTAAGTTTTTGGAATTTGATCCTCGTTTTTAAATTGCTCAACAAGAGCATGAAGAGGTCCAAACAGTCAAAAATTAAACTTTGTTTGATTTCATCAAAAAATGAATTATTGAGGGTCTTTGATATTCCGAATCTGACTGTGAAGTAAGATTTTTAATTTTGGGTCTTGTTTTCAAATTGGACTACATTATGGTCCAAAGGGTCCAAAATAAAACTTCGTTTGATTTTAACAAAAATTGAATTCTTGGGGTTCATTGATATGCTGAATCTAAACATGTAATTATATTTTTGATTATAGGCCCAGTTTTCAAATTGGTCCAAATTGGGGTCCAAAATTTAACTTTGTATGATTTCAACAAAAATTGAAAGTATGGGGTTCTTTGGTATGCTAAATCTAACCATGTATTTAAATTTTTGTTTTTTGGGCCCTTTTATCAAATTGGTCCACATGGAGATCAAAAGGGTCCAAAATTAAACTTTGTTCAATCCATGGCCATGTAATTAGATTTTGGATATTGGACCATGATAGGTAAAAAAAAAAATTATGTTCATATTAGACCACATTCATTTTGTGTCAGAAACCTAAGGTGTGTCAACTATTTAATCACAATTCAGATTGAATGTTGTGTCCATACTTGCCTCATCTGTTCAGGGTTCAACTTCTGCAGTTGTATAAAGCTGTGCACTGCAGAACATTTGGTTATTTTTCATAAAGTACAAACACATATTTTGGTGTGTTTACTTCAGAAAATGTTTTTAAAGACAAACATTTTTTTCGCCTTGTTTTATTTTTGGAATAAAACTTTTTGATCAACAAAATTAAGAAATTTTTGTCAATCTTAAATTTGCAGACTGAAATGGTAGGGGAGTGAAATGTCTGTTGAAAACGTCCCATTTTTTAAAGAATACTGTCCATAGAGGATCTTTTGAAAGTAGGTTAACTCATTTTTATTAGGTTAGAATTTGTAAAAATTTGTGTTACAAAAAAATGTGTAACAATATATTCATAAAACTAAGTCCATTTATCTGTAAACATTTTTCTCAGAGTGCTATGAAAATTCTTTTCCAGCTTTGTAAATTTCTCTGAATAAAGTGTTGTTTTCATATTTTATCAAATGAAGAAGAGACATTGATTTATCGTGTGTTAATTTTTTTTTACACTTTTGAAATGAAGTAGGAGTTGAGCAAAACAAAGAAGTGTAAATTTCATAACAAGAAAGCACCTGCCTGACTTGGCATTTGATAACCTCTAACAAAAAGACATTTTATAACCTCTAACAAAAATTAAAAGTAGATCTGAAAATTAACACATGCCAAATGCTTGCCTATGCTTAAATATCAACAGTTACTGAACTTCAGTAGAATAATTGGAAATAAATATTAATTTTTAATTTATTTTAATCTATTATTTTACAGTTTGATAATGTTATTAACAAATTGCCAAAGTGTTAATAATTGTAGTTTAGTTGTTTAATCATTCAATCTTAGGTTAAATGTTTTATCTTTAAACATCTAATTTGTCAAAATTTAAACAATGAAATCGCTGAGCAGGCTAATTGTCCTATTATGAATTATTTCTTTAACACTTAATTAACAATTAAACACATTAAACATTGTTAGAAAAACACAATGAGACGAATTGCAAGCCTAGTTAAGTTTTAGCACAAAATTTGTTAGTCTTGATATTTTTTATATAGTTGTAAAATCAGAAATTAATGCTTGCATTTATTATTGCAATTTTGTCATTTTAGACTAAAATGCGATTATAAATTTTGCGATATTGAGAACAATGCTAGCTAGGCCTTTTAATTCATAAAAAAATTTCAAAATGCGAGTTTTAATTCCTGCAGTTATTGCCCTGTCTCATCTGTGCAATAATAAAACATCACAATAATATCTAATTTACAGTAATAAACTTTCAGATTGTGAAGATTATTTTTTCATTAAAGGGTATATGTGATTTTAGGCCCCAAAGCTTGAATTTTAAATTAAGATCTCCATCCTTTCGCAGAGATAGAAATTCAAATTTTCGAGGGGTTTCCCAGCAAATGGGTTTAAGGGCCCAGCTTTATATGCATTATGATCAAGCAAAAATGTGTTGAAAAATTAATTAGCAGTTGAAGCTCAACAGACTACTGGGCACAAGCAAATGTCAAAATAATATTTTGATATTTTAAACTACATGTAACTGTCTCTCTATAAAAGCCTCAATTTTGTATAATATTCCTTCAAATTTTGATGTTGACTTTCATTGCCATTATAATAATAAATACACTTATGTAGTTTTACAGAGTTTTGTGGTCAGCTTTATAAACCTGATTTATGAGGTGTGAGATTTTACAGTTTTCCATTTTGTTTACACATCATGCAATGGACTGTCAGATGTCCATTGGTTTTTGTCGAGCCTGCAACTTTGGTTGCAGAAAGCTCGACATAGGGATAGTGATCCGGCGGCGGCGGCGGTGGCGGCGGTGTTAGCTCACTTCTTAAAAGCTATATATTTGAGAAGGTGGAAGACCTGGATGCTTCATATTTTATATATAGATGCCTCATGTTACGAAGTTTCCGTCAGTCACATGTCCAATGTCCTTGACCTCATTTTCATGGTTCAGTGACCACTTGAAAAAAAAGTTCAGAATTTTTGTAACGTTGAATTTTCTCTTATTATAAGTAATAGGATAACTATATTTGGTATGTGCGTACCTTGCAATGTCCTCATGCCCGTCAGACAGTTTTCACTTGACCTCGACCTCATTTCATGGATCAGTGAACAAGGTTAAGTTTTGGTGGTCAAGTCCATATCTCAGATACTATAAGCAATAGGACTAGTATATTTGGTGTATGGAAGGACTGGAAGGTGTACATGTCCAACTTGCAGGTGTCATCTGACCTTGACCTCATTTTCATGGTTCAGTGGTTATAGTTAAGTTTTTGTGTTTTGGTCTGTTTTTCTCATACTTTATGCAATAGGTCTACTATATTTGTTGTATGGAATGATTGTAAGGTGTACATGTCTAGCGGGCAGATGTCATCTGACCTTGACCTCATTTTCATGGTTCAGTGGTCAAAGTTAAGTTTTTAAGTTTTAATCTTTTTATCTAATATTATATTCCAAAGGTCAACTATATTTGGTGTATGGAAATATATTATGATCTATATGTCAGTCCCGCAGGTTTTATTTGACCATGACCTCAATTGCACGGTTCATTGGACAGTGTTAAGTTTTTGTGTTTTGGTCTATTTTTCTTAAACTATAAGTAATAGGTCAACTATATTTGTTGTATGGAAGCATTGTTAGCTGTACATGTCTGCCTGGCATGGTTTATCTGACCTTGACCTCATTTTCATGGTTCATTGGTCTTTGTTTAACTATCTTGTTTAATGTTAAGTTTATGTGACAGTTGTAATAACGCTTTATACTTAGGACTATCAACATAATATCAATGATTAATAAAGAAGGCGAGACATTTCAGTGTGTGCACTCTTGTTGTTTGAAAGGTTAAAACCAGAGCAGCAAGATCTGTGACCTTGACCTTTGACTTGCTGGCTAAAAAATTAATATGATCTCTCTCTTCTGCAGCCTGGCATTCTGTATTAAGTTTGTAGAAGGTTAGACATGGAGGTTCAAAAAAAGATAACATTGATCCATAAACCATTTTTTGCAACCAATTCAGTGAGTTAATTATTGTTAGCTTGACCTTTGACCTCTAAATCAAAAGCAGTGTTATAAATATCATAGGCATTATCATTTCATATTTGGAAAAAAAAAAGAACATAGTGTCCAAAAGACAGCACATAGAAAAGCGATTAAGATATAGACTGAATTTTGTTTTCAGTTCAATCTCTGTTTATTCAAAAAATGATAGTTACATATCTTCCCTGGATTAAGTGTCTTAGATTAGAATGGAAAAGATTTTTCACTTTTAAGGTCAATGGTTAAAGTTACAGTAGCTATTAATAAGACTGAAATATCTAGGCCAACTTCATGCTTCCGAATAAGTATTAAAATAAATTCTACATTGCTCTGATTCAGTTTGTTTATATATAACCAGGTAGTGGTTAGTTTAATGATATTTGGTTATATACAAATGTAGGTGTATTCGCCTATCTAAAAAGGCGATAATTTGTTTTTAAGCGTAAATCATGTTAATGAATTACTTTGAAGGTTTTTAGGGTAAAAAACATTTGTGTAGGCACATATCCTTTCTCAAAAGACCTGATGTTGCCCTTTAGGTGCCCTTTAAATGTTTTAATATTTGTTTTGGTTTAAATTCATACTGGTATGTTTAGGATAGCTGTTTCATTGACATTTACTTTACAACACCTTAAATTATCTAACTAAAATTTTTTAAAAAATCCTCAATTATTGGCATCTAATAAAAGCCACTGACCAAAAAGGTATTGAAACAGGCAACCGTTTTTATTTATCCCTAGATCTAAATGTTTATGTACTCTTGTGTTGGTTATAGAAAATCAACAGCCTAATACCCCTTGTACTCTCGTGCAATTTGGCAATTCGGTGCTCCATAGATAAAGGATTATTGGCAAGCATGCGCAGTGCATTTATATATATATGAGAAATTGCATTGTAATTTATTGCATTCTTACATTGTTGCATATTTATGAAAAAGTTTAAAAAGAACCCTTAGAAATATAATGGAGTTATTGTCCTTGTCTGATAGGATCATAATTAAATTGTAGTGCAATTCTTTTTTTTCACTGGTTCGAAATACAGAACAACACTATAGTATAGTGACTACCTTGATAGCCATTATGATAAAATGTCTCAAATCAAGATTTGTGGCAAAAAAATGAACTTTAAAAAATTGTCTATTGCTTTTTTGACCATTTATGAGTACTAAAAACTTTTCTAGTTTGTTATGAATTGTCCAGAATCAAAAAATTATGTTATACAATTTCTATTAGATAGTCCTCATTAAATCAAGTTGTATAATTTAATTGACACTTAATAGAGTGTTAAACAAATATACACATAAGATAGTTGGAAAGAGGTCATTACCTCATTATCAGTCTTGAGCAGTTTCTTCCTGTACATTGGTATTTGATCAGCATCTTCATTAGTGACCATTTTAATGTAGGCTGAGCATTTGAGTGGTATAATGTAGGGGATAGTTCAATAGATTTTGTGTGGTGTTAATGAATTGCGTGGTCAGTCTTGAACTTGCATTTTATTTGTGTGGTGTTATCGATTTGAATTATGATAAAATGTCTCAAATCAAGATTGTGACAAAAAAATTAACTTTAAAAAATTGTCCCTCTTTTTTGACCATTTATGAATATTAAAAAGTTTTCTAGTTATATGAATTGTTTAGAATCAAAAAATTATGTTATACAATTTCTATTAGATAGTCCTCATTAAATCAAGCAGTTGTATAATTTAATTGACACTTAATAGAGTGTTAAATAAATATACACATAAGATAGTTGGAAAGAGGTCATTACCTCATTATCAGTCTTGAGCAGTTTCTTCCTGAAATAGTGCATTGGTATTTGATCAGCATCTTCATTAGTGACTATTTTAATGTAGGCCTGAGCAATTTGAGTGGTATAAAAATAACTAACGTAGGTGATATTTTAATGGATTTTATATTTGATTAGCATCTTCATTAGTGACCATTTTTATGTAGGCCTGAGCAATTTGAGTGGTATAAAAATAACTAACGTAGGTGATATTTTAATGGATTTTATATTTGATTAGCATCTTCATTAGTGACCATTTTTATGTAGGCCTGAGCAATTTGAGTGGTATAAAAATAACTAACGTAGGTGATATTTTAATGGATTTTATATTTGATTAGCATCTTCATTAGTGACCATTTTTATGTAGGCCTGAGCAATTTGAGTGGTATAAAAATAACTAACGTAGGTGATATTTTAATGGATTTTATATTTGATTAGCATCTTCATTAGTGACCATTTTTATGTAGGCCTGAGCAATTTGAGTGGTATAAAAATAACTAACGTAGGTGATATTTTAATGGATTTTATATTTGATTAGCATCTTCATTAGTGACCATTTTTATGTAGGCCTGAGCAATTTGAGTGGTATAAAAATAACTAACGTAGGTGATAATTTAATGGATTTTATGTGGTGTTACTGAATTGCGTGGTCAGTCTTGAACTGGATTTGTGTGTTGTTATCGATTTGCGTGGTCAGTGTTGAACTGGATTTGTGTGGTGTTACCATGAATTTAGCCTTTTTTTTAGGTGAAAAAGTCCTTTTTAATACTACCAAGGGGCATTATGTTTTTCCATCTGTGCATCATTCGTCTGTTTGTCTGTTCATCTGTCCTGTTTCAGGTTAAAGTTTTTGGTCTAGGTAGTTTTTGATGAAGTTGAAGTCCAAACATTGAAACTTAGTACACATTGATGTTCCCTATATGATATCATCTCTCCAATTTCAAAGCCAAAGTAGAGGTTTTCTCCCATTTTCACGGTCCACTGGACATAGAAAATGATAGTGTCGGTGGGGCATCCATGTACTATGTTGTTATTTTACTTTGACTTCAATAAATGTCTGTCTTCATCACTTGTTGTCATGTAGTGATTTGCAAAAAAAAAATATTCTCCGAAACTTAACTTGGCCAATCAGAATCAAATATGGCCACAATTATCTTAAGAGTTTACAAATTGTGTTTGATGATCCTGGCTGCAAATCAACATGTAATTCATGGCATGTCAAAAAATAAAACATAGGAAAAAATGCAAGAATTTTCACATGCCAAAAAATTTTTGTAACCAAAACAGTTAAAAAAAATGATTGCTGACTCAGATAAATTAATGTACCATCACTGTAAACCAACATATTTTCTTGCCGTCAACAGACATAAATTCAAGAATTTGATAGGAAAAAAATCCACAAATAGTTAGTTGACAATGGTTTAAATACTGTAAGTAAAAATAACTTGAATACTTTCTTTTTTTTTCTCAAAAATTCATTTTTAAGTTTAGGAAATTGTTCATATTATTAAATTTTAATAGTGCAAAGGATATATTTTTTGGCATATAATTATGAAGACAATTATGTAAGGTCACCAAGTCTCTTTGACATTTTGATTTTCTAACAATTATTTGATCATTATTGATATTTATTTAATATTTTAATCACAAAGTTGATTTATATAAAATAGTTAAATTTTTATTATTTTTAGAACAAATTTTAATAACTTAAGGATGTTTGCTCCTCCATTTTTTTAACTTTTTGCCAGATTTTCGGAATCTTCTAGTTTTATCCATGTATTGTCATTAAAAAATTTTGCCCACTAACCCCTACTTTTCTTTTTATAATTTTATCATATAAGGTTCAAAAAGCCATATTTCAGAATTTTATAAAATTCTTGATATTTTTTCATAGTGTTAGAAACAAACAAGGTGCCAATGTTAAATATATGAAAAATCTAGAGAGAATAATTTCCCGCCAAATTTTCAATGGCTTATATCTCTAAAATGAGCACACCGACCCTCCATTTTTTTCTATTTTTTTAGTTTCATTATTTATATACTATCAATTCATTATAGTCTTTTAAAAAGCTTGTTATTTTTTAACAGAGTAGCGAACATCCTTAATTGTCATTTGTCGGTGATATTTTATCTTTGACTTTTTGTCTTGTGAATTTCTGTCCTACATTATCTTTCTTGCATACCCAGAATATTTCTTATCTAGTAAACTTTGTGGGGATTTATTTTCATGATCTTCTCATTAACATAAGGGAAGATCCAAGTTTTACAAAATATTCTGGACATTTTTAAATTCAAGTTATTTCTCTAATCACGAAAGTCGAAAGTCGTGAACATGAATCGCTTGGGAAAAATGGTGGTTTACAGTATTTGATTTTACAGATGTTCCTCTGAAATTTTGATGTCTGCAAACTTGAAAACTTAATACAATTGAGTTAATACATGTATGTAAATGATAACACATAAATATTTTATGGGCTGGGAAAATTCACTTTAGCTTAAATGCACTTTGTAAACCTATTGTTAAAATTGATGTTTTTACACGTTTAAACAGATTTTTGCATGTTATGAAGCTGAAAGTTAAGTTTAACAGTACATGTGAATCAAATATCCTATTGTGAGAAATGAAATAAACATTTGTCTACAAAATTTAATTTAAAATCTCCAGTTTTTTTATTTTCTGCATATACAATACTATTGAATAGAATTTCTTATCTATCAAAATGTCGACCTTTACATGTATCAATTTCACTTGAACAAATTGTAAAACAGATAACCATTGTAAAATTTTTAAAAGGCTATGGAATTAATAAGAAGGAATAGGCTGAGAAAGGTTGGTAGCAGAAGGGGGGTAGGGTAACATCTGAAAGTCATGACAAGTAAAAATAGAATTATTTGATAGTCTAGTAGCTATTCAATGTTGTATCCTTTTGTTTTGTCTTTGAAATAAACAAAATTTGCAAAAATGGGGGAGGGGGAATGTGGAAAGGAGAGGCGTTGCAGTTCCCTCATCCCCCTCTTGTACCAACAATAAAAAAAAATTCTGAAAATTCTTAACATAGTGAAAAGTCATCCTCTGGGTTTCTTTTATCTTGCTGTATCAAATAGTATGATTTGTAGATAATAAGGACATACTATGCAGATGTGCATATCTACAGGAAATTATAATTCAATATTTTTTCTAGGAGTTACGCCCCTTTGAACTTATTTACTTCAATATACTACTGCAACAGTTTGTCGTTGCAACTCCTCTGAAACCACACAACAGAATTTCATGAAACTTTATAGATAATAAGGACATGGTATGTAGATGTGTAAATCGACAGGATATTATGATTCAATATGTTTTCTAGGAGTTACTTCCCTTTTAACTTCTTTGCCTCTATATTTTAACTGACAGCAACAGTTTGTAATCAAAACTCTCTGAAAACCACTCGACAGAATTTAATGAAACCTTTTAGATAATAAGGACATACTATGTGGAAAATATGATTCAATTTTTTTTTCTTAGAGTTATTTTATTTGTCCAGTGACAATGTGCGGATGTGCGGTATGTGAGCCCGCTCACTAAGGTTCTTTTAATATTTCTTGTATAAATGTCTTTAAAGCTTATTTTTATAAAAGGTTTTCTTGATTGGGAAACAATTAGCATAAAAATGTGCAGCTAGAGTGTCCCCAGAAATGACATTTGATTTGACTTATTGACATACATATATAAGGATATGAGTTTAGATATATACTGTAAACTATAATAGATTGCACACATTTATTTTTGCAATTTTGTGGGGGGGGGGGGGGATTTTCTGGAGCTTGCAGGCCTTGCAGGACCTGGATTTCCAAGAAAGGTTACCTGAAAACAGTGTATATTTGGTATATTGAGAAATTATAAAGAAAAAATAGTCAACGTAAATATGTGAATGGAGCCAATATTCTGCAAAAATTTAAAATTTGAAACACCTGTTTTTGAAATACTAAGGCTTTTCTACCTCAGGCATAGAATACCTTATAGCTGTATTTGGAAAAACTTTTAGGAATTTTGGTTCTCAATGCTCTTCAACTTCGTACTTTATTTGTCCTTTTTAACTTTTTTGGATTCGAGCGTCACTTCTTAAATGTAGACGAAACGCGTGTCTGGCGTATATACTAAATTTAGTCCTGGTATCTATGATGAGTTTATTGACTGTTAGCTGCTGTTACCTGGTCATCAGACATCACCACCCTTTGAAAAAGTAACCAGTCAAATACAGATATGAATATAATAATGATAATGGATACAAAAATTCGTTATCCAGATGACAAAACAACAGAGCAAGACTAATTTGAATAAACTTTATGGTTTAAATTCTGGATTTTTAGAATCTATGACAAAAATATGACAAACGATTTTGCATAACACTAACTATTGATGTACAGCAAATAATAGGCTATTATTTGAACTTGGAATTATGTTAATTATGGAATTTACATAATTTCTTGTGCTTGAAATTTTTAATAAATTCCATGTTTATTCTGTACTTAAATGTAATGTGCTGCATTTAAAACACTTTCTTTACAAAATGCATTGTATTGAAAGCATTAAGAACTGCTCAAATCATTATAATACCAATTCTAATATGACGTTCTTCTTAAGCTTTGAATACAAAGCCATGTTCTAATTCCAATAAAACATGGGCTGCACGTGATTGACGTCACAATCGAAATTGCAATGTCAGATGCATTTTAAACATCAACGGAGATCAAATTTGACACTTTTGTTGGTGTTGCTCTCTAGGAAATTAAATAAAAACATTTCTAAAAGTAAGTTTGAATGTTTCGGTTCTTTTTTTATTGTTAAACTGTTGAATTTCTATAATGTTTTTGGTTCAACAAATCAAAATGGCGACACTTTGAGCATGTATTATATATATTAGATCTTCGAAGTACAAAAGTTCAAAATATTCCTAATAGAATCAAAATAATTCTATCATGTCATATATGCTCTATGCTCATTTTAACATGGGTAGGCATTATATTCGTAAACACATGAAAGAATTATTTCTTAAAGAAACATTGGAATTTATTAAAAATTTCAAGCACAAGAAATTATGCAAATTCCATAATTAAAAATAATTCCAAGTTCAAATAATAGCCTGTTACTTGTGCTTTGTGTGTGTAGACTCTCTCTGTTGACATCAAAATTGTACCATAAGGTCTGTCAGATGTCCAGTTATAACAAACATATAGCCTAATAAGCTTAAATAGTTTTCAAAAGTACCAGGATCAATTATAATTTAGTACGCCAGACGCGCTTAAAGATGTCTTCCATATAGCAATAGAGATGAATTGCACTCAATTCTTTAATTTTATTGACCTAAATAATGGGATGTTCCAATATTTACACAAAATGATTTTATGTTTTATAATAGATACAGATTGTGTTTATGCCAATCTGAAGATTAAAACAACAAATGAGGGCTGGACCTTTTCAAAAGTGTTCAATAATTCAACTTTTCAGACTTTAGAATTTGATTATTTATAACCGAAACGCGACATATTACTTTGTATTTCATAACCTCGGAACACTTATATAAATCAAATTTTAAGAATGTAGCGCTTGTTCAACACTCGAATTATTCAATCATGTCCATAATTCACTCCGCAAGTATTTGATAACTATCGCCAAAAACTATCTGTCTTAATACTTTAACACATGTTCAGTCTATTGGCATAATTTATCACACCTTATTTGAAATATTAAAATGCATTTAAGTTGTTGAATGACTGCAATAAATGCATAATACTCTTCTAAGGTCTTACGCCATGACAAAGCGATATTTGTATTAAAGATAATGGGATTGTAATGGAAGCAATTGGGATACCCCCTTGATCGTAGCATGATTCTGCGTATTTCGGTTTTTATATTTGAATTACGTAACACGAGAGACATTAAAGAGAGATGTGCTTAGAAATAAAATTTGTCTAGGGGGTAACATAATATCTGTAATAATATGTTTTATAATGAATTTATTGTTATAAATAAACAATTTGAAATGTTATGACACTTGTAAATAATTGTTGATTTTTAACCCAATGTTAGTGTCGAGTCCCACCCAATAGCACAAGTTCTGTTGTATGAAGCAAACATGTTTGTGTCAGGAGAATCGGTGATAAATGCTACTGTATTAATTTACTTGAAGAAATAATTGAACAGTAAACACTTATGCTTTTTTTTTGCATTTTTTTCCCCCGATAACTGACAATGACTGATAGTTGAATATTATTAAATAAGTTGTAATTTGCCTCTAGTTTGAATGTGATGATAGGTTAGTCTTTATGTACATCTTTAACTATTAAATGTAAACATTATTTGCTTGAATCAAAATTACTGGTCATGTAGGCCAGGTTCTGTCAGCTTGTGCACATTCCTGACTTATATGAATACAATGATCCCCTCCTCAATGCAGAGCAAGAGATATTATAGAAATTCAGTGCATGACTTTGCCAGTTTTGCGAAACAGTTAGGAAAAAAAGGGGGAGGGGGTCAAAAGGTAATATTTCCCTCATGTTGCATTTTAGCTGTTTCTGCTATCTCAAATTTTTATTGAATCTCTTTATCAAACAGTTTAATTTGTACTACAAGTTCTATTGAAGGTGGAACAAAAAATAAGGTTTGTTAAATTTTCATAAAATTTAGACAAAATATTTTCGTATTGACAAAAATATAAAAATTTCAAAACACTTGAACCACACCCTTTATTGAAAAATTTAATTGAATTAATAATAACAGTTTGACAAACACTTTTTTTTTTTATCATTGAGAAGCTTAATATTTCCTTAACAGAAGAACATGATTAAACATTCAGCTGACTTTTACAGAGTTATCCCCTGTACTGTGGGTCTCATTGGGGTCTAAGCATGACGCGGGATTGCCGATTTTTTGTAAGCGTGACACGTGAAAGTCAAATTATTGTGTCGTGAAAACGGGAAATGAGGTCTTGCGGGATCTGGGAAATGACAAAAAAAAGAGAATTGCTTACGTACATAGTGTAAGCGGGATACGTGAATCTGACAAAACAGTAAGCGGGATCCGGGATCAGAACCCCCTAATGAGACCCCCTGTACTGTTATTTACAAAAGTACCACCTTTTAAATGATATAATGGCTCCTCTGGGGTTTTTTTTTTAAATTTTTGTCATGTTCTGAATTCTCTGGTTTTATCCATGTAGTGCCATTAAAAAGAATTGCCAATTAACACCTACATTGAAAATGCCTGTACCAAGTCAGGAATATGACAGTTCTTGTCCATTCGTTTTTGATGCGTTTTGTTATTTGATTTTGCCATGTGATTATGGACTTTCCCAATTGATCTTCCTCTAAGTTCAGTATTTTTGTGATTTTACTTTTTTCTATCTTTTATATGATTAAATATAGTTATTAATGTTATTTTTGTCGAGCCTGCAACTTTTGTTGCAAAAAGCTCGACATAGGGATAGTGATCCGGCAGTGGCGGCGGCGGCGGCGTTAGCTAACTTCTTAAAAGCTTTATATTTTAGAATGTAGAAGACCTGGATGCTTCATACTTTGTATATAGATGCCTCATGTTACGAACTTTCCGTCAGTCACATGTCCAATGTCCTTGACCTCATTTTCATGGTTCAGTGACTACTTGAAAAAAATGTTAAGAATTTTTGTAATGTTAAATTCACTCTTATTATTAGTAATTGGATAACTATATCTGGTATGTGCGTACCTTGCAAGGTCCTCATGCCTGTCAGACAGTTTACACTTGACCTCGACCTCATTTCATGGATCAGTGAACAAGGTTAAGTTTTGGTGGTCAAGTCCATATCTCAGATACTATAAACAATAGGTCTAGTATATTTGGTGTATGGAATGATTGTAAGGTGTACATGTCTAGCTGACAGGTGTCATCTGACCTTGACCTCATTTTCATGGTTCAGTGGTCAAAGTTAAGTTTGAGTTTTGGTCCATTTTTCTAATACTTTATGCATTAGGTCAACTATATTTGGTGTATGGAAATATTTTATTATCTATATGTCTGTTACGCAGGTTTTATTTGACCTTGACCTCATTTTCACGGTCCATTGCTAAGTGTTAAGTGTTTGTGTTTTGGTCTGTTTTTCTTAATTTATAAGCAATAAGTCAACTTTATTTGTTGTATTGAAGAATTGTTAGCTGTACATGTCTGCCTGGCATGGTTCATTTGACCTTGACCTCATTTTCATGGTTCATTGATCAATGTTTTGTTTTCTTGGTTAATCTTGAGTTAATGTGACAGTTGTAATAAAGCTTTATATTTAGGTCTATCAACATAATATCAATGATTAGTAAAGAAGGCGAGACATTTCAGTGTGTGCACTCTTGTTGAAAATATAGTAAAATCTTTTGATACAAAATTAAGGTGTCAATAGTAATGTATAAATTATCTAGAGAATTATTTCCCATCAAATTTTCAATGACTTATATCTCGAAAACCATTTCTCTCTTGCATATATGTCCACTGAGTACAAACTAAGTTTATAGAATATTGAAATGTAATTAAACAAAATTGAACAACTCCAAATTATTTATGTTCAACATGTTCAATTTCCTTTGAAATTAAAATAGTATCCCATTAGAGCACAATACTAAAGAGTCTCTGTTATACAATACCTCACTACAAAGGCAGATTTTTTTTGGGGGGGGGGGGGGGGCATATATTCGTATATGACAAATGCTTAGAATTTTTGAAAGTATCACTGCTAATGATGGTTTGCTAGCCCTCCTCCTTTCCAAAATCCTGGATCTGCACCTGCACTACTGCCAAGGGAAAAGTAGGTCAGAAAAAAAAGTCTTCTTAATAATTATATTCTCATAATATTTTAAGGTGATAATTTAGCAAGAAGAAGTGTCAATCAAACCACAGATATTTAGGTCATTAAGAACTATATTCATTTATATTTAGAGTTTTGTGTGAAATTCTTACAGAAAATAAATATGCATCAACTGCAAATTAAAGATTTTAACTTTTACAGGTCAAATCTATTCTTGAATTCAAGGATTTGTGCAAATCAGATTGTTAGGTCAACCTCAGAGCTCCATCATTTATGTTTAGCCATGGATTAATAAAATATTTGATATATAGGAAATATATGAAGCAGAATCTTAAAAGGGGCTTTATATATAGTCGATTCGTTCAATAAATTTGAATGTTTAAATTGATAAAATGACTAAACACCTCACCTGTCGCTAATAGGAAAAATCAACAGGTACAAGATAGTCTTATAATGTTGAGTGGCTTTGACAATTTCAAAGAGCCTTAATAGTAGCTTAATTTTAACCCTATCCCTTTTACTGTCTCGTTGACGTTTGCCCGTGACATCTCCTCTTACTAACATCTCAAACTGTTTTATAGAGTCAATAGGATTTAAGTGGTTATTTTGAAAGGTTTTTTTCTCCCTGTTGAAACAATCATAAAAATATAAATGAAATAAAATAAAAAGGGGGAGGGTTAAAGTACGTATAAGAATAATGTTTGTAAGGAGGACCAAACTGTTATGTAAGTGTTAAAATCAACATGAAAAAAACTATTTTATGAATTTATCAATGAAAAGAAGGATGGTTGAAATAAAAAAATATTTTTTTAGAAGATTAGACTGTAATATTAAGAGGTTTTTCTCTTAGTGTCAGAATAAGAATAAAAAAACTATTCAATTGTTAAAAAGAAAGAGGGTTGAAATAAAAAAAAAAATGTTATAGATGACCAAACTGTTACATGTATTTTAAAAGGTTTTCCTCAACGTGAGGATTGTTGAAGAACTAAACTAAGAAAAATCAAACAATGCTACATTATTCATCCGCCTGTCGATCAGGACTACAGTCAGAAACCTAATATCAGTGGTTGTACATACATGTTGATCATGTATAGAATATTTTATCCCCCTTCCCTCCCCCTTGCTTGGTGAATGAAACATTAAGTGTTACCCTTGTCTGCTAATTTGTCTGCATGTATGTCCCAAAATTGGTTTTCGTTCTCTAATTTTAGTTTGCCTTAACCAAATGAAACTTAAACACAAAGCTTTTAAGTACCACAGACCGAGTACGAAATTTGGGTGGTGTCACTTTGTGCTGATAAATTGTTTGATTGTTGTTGCATGCTTAATGTCATGGAGTCAGTTTCACAAAAAAACTTACAACAAAGATTGATCTCAACATACTATATATATATACGTCTGAGTCAGTGACAACTCTACAACAGATTTATCCATAGGATCACCCAGGTGGTCGTGTGGTCTAGTGGGACGACTGTAATGCAGGCGATTAGGTGTCACGATATCTCTGCAGTAGCATGGGTTCGAATCTTGGCGAGGGAAGAACAGATCTTTAACATTTTTGGGTTGATGTTGAGACGAGTTGTATATTTTATATATATATATGTTTATATATATACGTCTGAGTCAGTGACAACCCTACAACAGATGTATCCATCGGATCGCCATCAATGATGGTGATACATGGCTGTGTACATAATGTATA
This sequence comes from Mytilus galloprovincialis, assembly GCF_965363235.1. Classification (NCBI taxonomy): domain Eukaryota; kingdom Metazoa; phylum Mollusca; class Bivalvia; order Mytilida; family Mytilidae; genus Mytilus; species Mytilus galloprovincialis. The sequence continues at coordinate 60,622,259 of NC_134845.1, forward strand.
TACAACTTGTCTAAACATCAACCCAACAATGTTAGATCTGTAAATTTGCTTTCGCAAATTTTTGGTTCTTCCCTCGCCAGGATTCGAACCCATGCTACTGTGATATCGTGACACCAAATCGCCTGCACTGCAGCCGTCGTGTCTAGCGGGACGGCTGCAGTGCAGGGATTTGGTGTCACGATATCAGACTGATTTACAAAGTTACAGATCTAACATTGTTGGGTTGATGTTTAGACGAGTTGTATATGTTTATATATATACAACTCATCTAAACATCAACCCAACAATGTTAGATCTGTAAATTTGCTTTATACATGTATATATATAGCTACTGAACTTTCATGACTCATGACCAATCAGGTGCGGATCCAGAGGGGGGGTTACGGGGGTTGGACCCCCCCTTTTTTTTGGCCGATCAATGCATTTGAATGGGAGCATATAGCTGGAACCCCCCCTTTACTCTGGGTTGGGAACCCCCCCTTTTTAAAATGGCTGGATCCGCCCCTGCCAATCTTAGTCGTATTTTTTTTTTTTTAACTGACTCCAGCTGTAATGTAAAACTGTTGGCAGCTCTAAATTTTTCGTGGATATTTGATTTCACGATTTTGCCAATCTCTTGCATTATACAAAGCCTATGAAAAATTGTAATTCGCTGAACATTTCATGCATTTGAATAAGTGGCTTGCCTGTTACTTCGAAAAACCGATGAGAAATGGTATCTTAAGAATAATAATGAATCCACCATGTTATGATCTGAAATACCATTTTATATACCAAATATAACGGAATTTGACGAGACTGTCATCAAAGTGAGAGGGTTAGTGCTATAAAACCAGGTTTAATCCACCATTTTCTACATTTGAAAATGCCTGTATCATGTCCGGAATATGACAGTTCTTGTCCATTTGTTTTTGATGCGTTTTGTTATTTGATTTTGCCATGTGATTATGGACTTTCCGAATTGATTTTCCTCTTAAGTTCAGTATTTTTGTGATCTTACTTTTTACACATTACCCTGTTAAAAGATGTTTTATGCACATTAATAGGACATTTACCATTCAATTCCCTTTATTGACACATATTTTCAATTGTTTTATATAGGCAAAACATCAAACTAATAAAATTTTATAAGTTTTTTGTGAAGTGTAAAATATTACAGTGAATTGAAATGGCAGAAAATGTCAAATTTCATAAATAAAGCCAACAAATTTCTGTTTCAGATTTTGAAATCAACAGATGTATTTATTCACACTTTTATTATTGCTAGTTTCTGAAATATCTTTTACATTTTCTTTGCCTACGTGTCTTGATGCATGTAAGTTATTTCAGAAGTGCGTGCTCGACTATTGTTTGTTGGTGAAAATAGATCAATGTTTATATTTATTAACAGACCAGTATTTACCATGTAAGGGAACTAAAATGGTTAAGCTATGTGTGACATTTCATAACAGCAATCTTTTAGAGTACAACAATAAAGGCCAAGGCCATAAAAAAAGAATAGGTTTAATTGTTTGCCCAAACGCTACCTACCCAGAAAAAAGCTGCCTACTCAAATTCTTTTATTGTCCTGATTTAAAGAAGTTTTTTTTAATCAGATAGGCATGAAGACTAATAAACATCCAATACTTCAATTTCTTTTTTTGAAAAAAAAAAAAAGAAAATGCCTACCTACCTACCCACTGTCTCAACCTTTTGGGTAGGGTTTGGGCAAACCAAAATATTTTTAATTGTGGCCTAACTCAAGTGTGTATGCTCATATGAGGTTAACTAAATTGGCCAGTTGTAATAAAACAAGTTTTTGGTTTTCATTGTTGTACGTACATGTTTTGTATGCTGTTGTTTGTCTTCCAATCCAAATTCAGAGCTGTAGCAAGCTTGAATGTTGTATCCATACTTGCCAGGTTTAGGTTTTGACCTCTTCAGTCGTATCAAGCTGTATCCTGCAGAGCATTTCATAAAGATTACGTGTACATAGTACTTCAAACATTCTTTCAATCCATTGTAAGACAGAATAAAACAATACTGTAAATGCAGAAATTATTGCATTTGATATTGCGATTTTGTCATTTGATATTGCAATTTTGTCATTTAAAACTTTCATGCGATTTTAACTTTGCATTTTTGAGAAAAATCTTGTTTAAATTAAATATATAAAATTCCAAAATGCGACTTTAGATTATTGCTATTATATTACCCTTTGCATTTTTCGCAATAATAAAAAAATCTCAATAATTTCTGAATTCACAGTATATTAATGCAAGAAAAGTAAGCATTATACATTATGATAGGTAGCAACATGCCAATACTGATGTAGGTTCGTGTCATATTTATTTTATTCTTACTTTTTTTCCAGATAAATATTAGTAAAAGAGCAGAAGGAAAAGAATTTATTGTGAAGATCACCATCACAGAAACACTACATGAAGAGGACCATTGAAAAAAAAATCAAAATCAACCTAACCAACACCAGTTTGACATTAGTCAACATCTGATATTTTTTAAAAGTCTTTAATAATGGTATGGAAAGTAATTATAAATAGAAAATACATCTATATAAAAAAGAATCGGATCTTTTTGATTTAAAAAAAATGCTATCCTTGTTTTACCTTCTTAATTTTTGTTGTTATGATATTGTATGAATACAAGATAAAAAAAATGTTCTAAAAGTATGAGCTGTGTTGTCGGGCAAACAAGATGAAAAATATTTGAAAAACATGTGGGATGTGATAAAGAGGGGTGGGGGTGTTGGACATACAAAGTGAAAAATATTAAAAAAATATTAAAAAAAAGTGTTGTGCAGAAAAGGAGAGGTCACACTGATTTGGGTATACAAGATGAAAAATATTCCAAACATGTGTGAAAAAAAGGAGGGAGGGGGGGGGGGATTATTTTTGTCCTGGGAGTCTAAGTAGTTCACCTACAGTGATCATGCATAGGTTTGTCAAAAATTTAAATTGATGTTTTGAGTTTGAACCCCCACTCAATTTGTAAGGTGTATTCCACTCTTATCTTGATTGTCTACGATTGATAGTTTTCCTGCTGGTGTTGATTCTCTGCACGTAGCCTGGCTTCCTCAACAATAATAAAGGGGCCTCAGTGGCCAAGTGGTCTAAATAGTTCTACTACCCATTAGCCAATCAATACTGAGGTTGTGAATTTAGAAACCTTGCTCATGACAATGCACTCTACTCCAATCTTATTTGACTAAGATTGGCAATCATACCACATCTTCTTTTTTATAAGATTGTCAGTTTTGGGGAATTTCCTATCGAAGGTCTGTCGTTTTTTTCAGAGCACTCCAGCATCCTCCACCTATAAAAGTCATAAAAACTGACTTCCATCAAAATGGCCCAAAGTGGCGTTAAAGCACCAACAATCGATCAATCGATAATAAAAAAGATGGCTTATATAAACTAAGCCCAGAGATTATTAAAGTGCTGTTAAACATCAACGATCAATCAATCAATGTTAAGTGTACACAGAAATTAGAAATCTTGCCATTGGTCTAATCTAATTGTTCTATTATTTTAAAATGTATTGGTTTGTTTTAGTCTATAATTAATTAATATGTTTAGTTATCTTTGCTTTAAAGTGCATTTTATACATTTTTGAGGGAAAGAAGAACAATATTTATGCTACCCCACATAGATTTATATATTTAGAAGAAGAATGTTTCTGTCTTTGTAATATTCAATTAAAAATTGATTAAATTTCGCCATGTCACCTTGAAGAGAAAAATATTGACGGTTTGACAAAATGCACAGCAACCAACAAATTTAAAGTATGAAAATTGTGTATAGACCCCCTAGTTCTAAGTTCATCCCAGTTTGATTTCATCGTAACCTGGGATATCTTTTATTATGGGTAAAACAGTACTAAACAACTCTACAAATCAGTCATAGATTTATGCATGAAATCTAAATTTATTTATATATTTTTTGTCGTACATTTCCTTTTAATGATTTCATACCTTTTCCCCACTTTTAGCTATGAATAAGTTTACTTTTATTTAAATATTTTATTGTTATATTTAAAACCTATTATTAAAAGCTAAAGGATATAGTAAAGATCTTAAAGTACATGGAATAAAAGAACGATGTTTTGGTCCAGAAATTCAAACTAAATATCGGGACAAGGTATCTGTATGTATTTTACATTTAAAAGCTAAATAGAGGAAGTATTCACAATGATATTCATAATTTAAACAGATTTTTTCTTGCTCTTTAATGTATGTATGCATTATTAATTATTGAATACTAAATTAAAACTGAAAACAGGGTAATATATAGGCATAATTGATCGAGAGATAATATTTTACATGCAAAAAAAATAGAAGTTTATGAAAGAATATTAAATAATAATCTAAAGTAAAAAAAATGCATTATCAATTTAAATTATTTATTCCAATGTACTTGTAAAGTTGTTAATTGTAAAATTACAAACATTATGTCACATGTATTTACTGCAAATTTAGAAATTATTGTTTGCCTTAATAATTGTGATTTTGTCATTTTAGACTCAAATGTGATTTTATATTTTGCGATATTCAGAAAAATCATGTTTGATTCATTTAAAAAAAAAATAAAAAATGCAATTTTAATTATTGCGATTATAACCCTGTCACATTTTTCGCTATTTTAAGAACATTGCAATAATTTCTGAAATTACAGTATTTAGAATTGTTGAAGAATCCTATTCTATTTTCATAACTTAAGAAAGAATTTGTATGAAAAGGCAAATAGTTAATAAAAAAACATTCATTTTCTGCTAATTTTGTATTTGAAAGAAAAGCATAAATTCTGAATTTATTGCAAATTGTTTTTGTTATTGCGAAAAATATGTGACAGGAAATCATCAGGACACAATAGTTTTAACTTGCATTTTGAAATTTTATATGAATAAAACTTGATTTTTCTCAATATTGCAAAAATTTAAATTGCATTTTTGTTTGAAATGAGAAAATTACAATAATAAATTCATGCAATAATTGCTGAATTTACAGTATTCCTATACTCAGTGCCAACCAGTATTTGCTCGTACTTCCAAATGCTTGGAGCTTAAGTGGAGAAGCAATTCAGGTACTATTTTTCAAGTCTTTGGTTTACCGGCTGGTTGAATACAAGGGCCTTGCAAGCTTATTATTTAAGGTAGTTCAGAGGAAGATTTGGGTGAGGTGTAGGGGCTCTAGCCTCTATTCCCAATTAAGGAGCTATATGTATAGATATTGCATATAACTTTTACATGGTCCATTCCTAATCATGGTTAGTTTGGGGGTCCCCCTTTTTTTAATTCCTGAATCTACATCTTAAGTTCATCTACAGTATGACTAATCTTATCAACACTGATGTTATGAGTTCCTACCACACATGTAATTCACATGTGGCAGATGAGTTCAAAAAATAATATAGGGACCTCAGTGGCCAAATGGTCTAAGCAGTTCTACTTCTGTCATCACTAGCCAGTCAACACTAAGGTTGTGAGTTGGAACCCCGCTCATGCAGGTGCACTCATCTCCAATCTTAATTGACTAGAATTGTCAGTTTTCTTATCGAAGTTTGTGGTTTCTAGGGCACTCAGGCTTCCTCCACCAATAAAAACTGGCTGCCACAAAAAAAGCCCCAAAGTCGGGCTTAAAAGTGGCATCAAAACACTCTAAATCAATCAATCAATCAAAATTTAATTGACTAAGATTAACTGGTGATGGACTGTGGTATTGTTAAAGGCTTCCTCACTCAATAAAAACTGGCATGCTGACAGTGGCATTAGATACCAAAAATTGATCAATTTTGAATTACTTTGTAGATTTAAGGAGGTAGACCTAGGTTAAGGGAAATAACTATTAAAATCATCAGTACGTTTGTGGCAACCATTTTCAAAAATATATTCTAAGCTTCTAGGTTACATAGATTATTTTCAATCTGTTTCAGGTAAATGCTTAAAATACATTGATGAACTTGACTTTAATAAACGCTTAACGGATTTAAAGAGTTATCTCCCTGAACCAAGGTTTACCCCCTTAAGAGTAAATTTTTCATTGAGCAAAAAAGTAGGACTAGACTAAAGAATGAACAGATCTTTTACTTTTCTTAACTTTTGTTTAGTATGATTTTAGCTTTATTTTAATATATGAAGAAAACGTATCTTAAATTTGAGAAAGGAAATGGGGAATGTGTCAAAGCGACAACAACCCGACCATCGAGCAGACAACAGCCGAAAGCCACCAATGGGTCTTCAATGTAGTGAGAAACTCCAGCACCAGTAGGTGTCCTTCAGCTGGCCCCTTAAAAAATATGTATACTAGTACAGTGATAATGGACGTCATACTAAACTCTGAATTATACACAAGAAATTAAAATTAAAAATCGTACAAGACTAACAAAGGCCAGAGGCTCCTGACTTGGGACAGGCGCAAAATTGCGGCGGGGTTAACATGTTTATGAGATCTCAAACCTCCCCCTATACCTCTAACCAATGTATAAAAGTAATTAAGCATTACAATACGCACATTAAAATTCAGTTCAAGAGAAGTCAGAGTCCGATATCAGAAGATGTAACAAAAGAAAATAAATAAAATGACAATAATACATAAATAACAACAGACTACTAGCAGTAAACTGACATACAAGCTCCAGACCTCAATTAAACTGATTGAAAGATTATGTTTTCATCATATGAATATCAGGCACAATCCCTCCCTTTAAGGGTTTAGTATCATAATATCATAAAATATATAAGAAGAACATAACCTGAGTCATGTCCACAACTGTTTTTTTTTAAATAAATGTGTTTAGTTCCGATGCAAAGACCCTATAAGCGAATCAATATTAAAGCCAAAATATGCAATCTTTAATGTCCTGACAGCAGTATCGTAACTATATCCCTTCTTAATAAGTCTGCTTAAAGGTTTTTTAAGCTTTTGAGGTGAATACTGACATTTTTGTGCTTTGTAAAGAATATTACCATAAAAGATTGGATGTGAAAAACCTGAATGTATAAGATGTCTGCATGTTGAGTTATATTTACGAATTATTTCCTTATACTGATGATAAATTGTAGTAAATGTTTTGACTAGTTTGTGATATCGAAATAATTTTTCAGTAATAAATAAATTTCTCTCGCAAAAATCTAATAGGTTGTTACATACACGAGCGAACCATACAAGTTGAGATATGTAAACACCATTAGATGGTGACAAGGTAAAGTCACCATCTAAAAATGAATAATTAATGATAGGAAATGAAAAATCATCTCTTTTATCATAAATTTTTGTATTAAGCTTCCTGTTAAGGATATAGATATCAAGATCGAGGAAAGGGCAGTGGTCGTTGTTAGTATTAGCTTTATTTATAGTAAGTTCAACAGGATAAATTTCTTTAGTATACATACTGAAGTCGTCATTATTGAGAGCAAATATCTAAAAGTATTGTTAAATTTTTGTATCAAATGTTGTTGCAAATTTTGTTATTTTTTGTTGGTCATCCATTTAAGGACTAACTGTAATATTTTTTCTGTCTATGAAGAAATAACATAAAAAAATTGGTGCACACTGAATAACGCATGTAGCGGGTTACTAACAGTGTGCACCACATTTTTTATGTTATTTCGAATAGACAGAAAAAATATTACAGTCATTTCTTATAATTTAATTCTAAATTCCATTTTAAACCGTAGAAAACCATGGAAAAACGTTGATGACGTCACGGTCACATGACTAAATTATGTCTATGGGCTCATAACAAAATAACGTCAGCCAATCAGAAGGCGCGTTACGTAGTCCAGTGCTTATGTAGTTGGATTTCTTTATGTACTTTTATTACAACCCAGGTATTGAGTTGCCTTTGTAGTAGTACTCTTGAACCTTTACCTTATTTGACATGAACACATCGGAATATTGGAGAAAGCAAATTTAAATTGACATAATATTGTTCTAATAGTATTATATCGTTCTATCTCCCATTTAACACTAAAAAAATATGCCACAATTCACTACGTAATTGTCAATTTTATTGTATGTACAAAACTGTTTATAATATCTTAGTACGCGGAACTACCCCTTGAATCAACATACTTCTGAGCTAATCCATGAATTTAAATATTGATGATCAAATAGAATAAATATAATATTTGATAGAGCAGATTCTTGATGGTTTGACGCTTATGACATGATTTAAACGATGGTGAATGGAAAAAATAGATTTTCACATAAAAAATGGATTTATTACTTATAAAACTGAAAATGAGTAAGTTAATTATTAATAAATATAAGATTTGAAATTTTAACTTTTATATTTTATATTAAAGGTAAAGTTTTATTTTAATTTTTTTAACTACTTTCTTTTGAATATTTGGTGTTCAGTTCTCTTCATCTTCATATTTAATTTAACCTTTTGACTATTTTGATGCTTAGACTAAGGAGCACTGCAGACCAAATTTTAACGGAGTGTACTATTATAAATTAAAGCGTGATTTCTTTTATGATCTTTTTTTATCACCTTATTTATAAGTCTTGACTTTTATATAGAAACAAAAATTATCTTTTTTAAATGTCATGCATGTAAATCAAAATATGATTATATATATATATGCTATTAACAATTTGATGAAAAAAACATGGTCGTACAATATGATTTGATTGGGGAGGGAGGGGTCTGATACCAAATCCTGCTTATTGTTTTGTCAAATTCTTGTATCCAGTTTATAATTGTCTTAAGTCTGACTTTGTTTCCTGTTTTCACACACATTATTGTCACAATGATTTGACTTGCCCTATTCATGTTTACAAAAACAATGGACAATCCCACATCATGCTTAGACCCCTATGAGACACAGATACAAATGAGAGATTTTTAGTATTCTTATTTCATATTTTAAGGTGGTACCCAACACTTTCACCAAAATTAATTTGGCTCGTTTAATTTTCTTAAAATTTTGTCAAAGTATTTACTTTGACCCTTTAACAAAAATATAAAAATTTCAAAAATTTTGAACCAACCGTTTTGTCAGAAAAATTACACTGGTTATATAGCAGTTTGACAAACACCAATTTTGATCATTGAGAAGCTTAATATTCCCTTTACAACACAACGTAATTAAAACGTTAAGCTGACTTTACAGAGTTATCTCCCTGTAGTGTTAGGTACCACCTTCAGTAAAGTTTTGAATGCATGATTTGGCACAATTTGTTATGAATATTTGGTTTGTTCTCATTAACTTCATATTTAATTTGACCTTTCAGCTATTTTTATGCTACTAGGACCACTGGCAAATGTTATACAATGTTTATGTGTAGGTAAAATGTGCCTCAGTTGTGGCTAATTGTATGATGTATCTTTAATGAGTTTTTAAAATGACCTTTTAATAGCTTGCATTTGAAAATAATGCTATTGTATGTCAAATTCTCAGATAATTTTCCAATATATATATAGTTAATAAAAATCAGATGAAATGAACTTTATTTTGACTTACAAATAAGAGATTTTTTACAATAACAACAATAACCTTAGAAAATACAATTTTAGATCAATCTATGAAAAATTGATCCCCATGAAAATAATTCAATACACAGTATTTGAATGTTTATTTATCACTGAAAATCATTTTGTTGACTTTCAGATGTCCCGACTTATTTGATTTCACACTAAATCATCTTATATTCATATTTACTATTTACAAAGTTAATCTTTTCATGTTTATATACACTACTACTAAGGTTTTATATAGTAAATACAAAATGATGGGAATCATTATTAACTGATAAGTTAAAAATGTCATTTTTGTCGAGCCTGCGGCTACGGCGGCGGCAACGGCGGTGGCTACGGCGGCGGCGTTAGCTCACTTCTTAAAAGCTTTATATTTTAGAAGGTGGAAGACCTGGATGCTTCATACTTTGTATATAGATGCTTCATGTTACGAAGTTTCCGTCAGTCACATGTCCAATGTCCTTGACCTCATTTTCATGGTTCAGTGACCACTTGAAAAAAAAGTTCAAATTTTTTGTAATGTTGAATTCTCTCTTATTATAAGTAATAGGATAACTATATTTGATGTGTGCGTACCTTGCAAGGTCCTAATGCCCGTCAGACAGTTTTCACTTGACCTCAACCTCATTTCATGGATCAGTGAACAAGGTTAAGTTTTGGTGGTCAAGTCCATATCTCAGATACTATAAGCAATAGGGCTAGTATATTCGGTGTATGGAAGGACTGTAAGGTGTACATGTCCAACTGGCAGGTGTCATCTGACCTTGACCTCATTTTCATGGTTCAGTGGTTATAGTTAAATTTTTGTGTTTTGGTCTGTTTTTCTCATACCATATGCAAAAGGTCTACTATATTTGTTGTATGGAATGATTGTTAAGTGTACATGTCTAGCGGACAGATGTCATGTGACCTTGACCTCATTTTCATGGTTCATTGGTCAAAGTTAAGTTTTTGAGTTTTGGTCTTTTTATCTAATGTTATATGCCATAGGTCAACTATATTTGGTGTATGGAAATATTTTATGATCTTTATGTCAGTCGAACAGGTTTTATTTAACCGTGACCTCATTTTCACGGTTCATTGCACAGTGTTAAGTTTTTGTGTTTTGGTCTATTTTTCTTAAACTGTAAGTAATGTGTCAACTATATATGTTGTATAGAAGCATTGTTAGCTGTACCTGTCTGCCTGGCATGGTTCATCTGACCTGCACCTCTTTTTCAAGGTTCATTGGTCTTTGTTTAGTTATCTTGGTTAATGTAAAGTTTATGTGACAGTTGTAATAAAGCTTAGCTTTATACTTAAGACTATCAACATAATATCAATGATTAGTATAGAAGGCGAGACATTTCAGCGTGTGCACTCTTGTGTGGAGAAAAACTTTACATTTCAAACCTCTGCTAACTGCTTGACAGAGTCGGGGTACATTATGAATCCTCATGTACATCCTTCTGTTTGTTCGTGCATCACTCTTTTGGTTTCCGTATGATAAATAGATTGCTGAAATAAATTCATTTTCTAATGGAATGGAATGTTTTTGACCACTTAACAAAATCATGATCTCTAAGTTGCTAGTGGAAAAAGGGGGGGGGGGGAGTGAAATCTTTTGCAAAACTTCCACTTATATGATATAATTACCACGTCCAAATTGAATTTTCTAAATTTAAACAATTTGTTTCAAATGTATTTTAATTCTATTTTTAATTTCATGCATATGAGAGAAAAAAAAATTAATGATACTTTAAATCGGTTTAAATGGAAACATTTTGAGTTGAAAAATATAACCTATATGAATATAGTTAAAGTTTAATTTTCTACATTTAAACATTTGGATTCAAAAGTATTTTCAATTATTTTTAATATCATTCGTATTTACTTGCACTGTCCCTGAGCTTCGATGTAATAGTATTCAATTATAGATAGAATTTTCTGCAATTTTAATAATGAATACAGAAATAATCGATATCTTTTTGCGACAATTTAATAAATTTTGACGAACAGATTTAGATGAATTATATTAGCGTTTATTACTCTGTATTCAAACATGCTGATTCATTTTGATAAATTAATTTCACAAAATCACCTTATCATATTAGGCATGGAATGTATTAATGAAAATACCTTTTAATATATCATAGTGAACACACAATAAATAATATTTAACATTAAATTCATACATTTGAAATATATTGTAATTTATTAGATAAAAGTTCACGGTTTTACAAAAAAAAAAAACTTTATTTTTTACAAATATATTAATTAACATTAAATTCATGTACTTGAAATTTATTGCATGTTATTATAGTTGTTATATTTAAACGAAAAATGTGTTCAAAATTTGAGTAAATTAACACCTCAAATTAAATGCTAATTTGCATACGCCCGTTTTCAGGACATATTATGTTTTAATACTGTTGTCTGTCCATCTGTTGTCAACATATGTCAGACAAAACTTTTAAAAATTTATTTCAACGATTTGTTCAGTTGTGCTTGACCTGTTTTAAGTTAGCAACCTTGTCAGTTGTATGTCATTAGTTACATTTCAAAACTGTAAATTCAACAAGTATTGCAAGGTTTTTGAGTAAAGATTGTATCAAATGCAATCAAAATCCTATGTAACTGACTTGATATCTAAATCTTCCAAGGCTTCCAATTTAGATTTTAATTTAGGCTTATCACTACCTTTTTTTGATACACAAAAAGTGGTGCATTGATCATAACATTCTATACATCCTATCCATGAAAAAAAATGAGAATGGAAATGGGGAATGTGTCAAAGAGACAACAACCTGACCAAAGGGCAGATAACAGCCGAAGGCCACCAATGGGTATTCAATGCAGAAATTTATCAATGTAATATATGCTCAGATAAGTGACAATACGATGTTATATACACTTGTCAAGAAAATAACATAACTTTTGCAAGGTGCAGGAATCTAATATCTGTGCTAATTTCTAAATATATAAATGATGTTATTGTTTTAGAGATTAAAAAATTGGAGTTATCTCCCATTGTCCACAATTCAACTACAACCAATGCTCAATTGAGAATGCAATATTTAATTTTACTTTCCACGGATATATTAACACAATCTTTACCCTTCTGAGCTTACAAGCACTTTGATTTATAAATATAAATAACACATTTATCTAGCTTTTCCTGCAATCTCAATAAGAAATCTCACATTTTCAGATAAAATCACAATAATACAAGTAGTCAGACTAGTACTGGTTTCAATATATGAGGAGGTTGAAAAAGATATTATTTTATTACTTGTCTTAAGGTGGTGCCTAACACTACAGGGAGATAACTCTGTAAAATCAACTAAGCGTTTTAATCATGTTGTATTGTAAAGGAACTATTAAGCTTCTCAATGATCAAAATTAGTGTTTGCCAAATTGCTATCTATCCAACCATTTTTTTCTGAGAAAGTGATTGGTTCAAATTTTCTGAAATTTTTATATTTTTTTCGAAGGGTCAAGTAAATATTTTGTCAACATTTTAATAAAATTAATGAGCCAAATTAATTTTAGTCAAGGTGTTGGGTACCACCCTTATTATGATATTGATGTGTTTCAATCCTGTAAAATAAGAAATTACAAGGATTTTTTTATTTGCCAAAAATGCAACAGCTATGGTTTTAATCGCAATAATTTATACTCTGATTTTGAAATTTTTATATAAATCAAATCATTTTTATATTCAATATCGTAAAAATTTAAATCGCATTATAGTCTTAAATGACAAAATTGCAATATCAAATGCACGCAATAATTTTTTAAGAGCATTATTCTTTAATAATTTAACCCCATCCAAACCCTCTTTTATGACATTAAGTACTTTCGAAGTAATAAAATTTATGAAGTGTTAATATTTTTTTTTTTTTATCTATAAAAATTCAGCAGAGAAAATTAACACTTTTTAAATGCAGAAATCATAATAAGTTAAAAGATGACTCAGTTGAATTTGACCTCTTTAAACTAATTTGAGATACGTACACATGTAACCGATATATACTTTAATTTGAATTGCACACAATCGTATACCAGAATTTTGTGAAACTTATAGCCAAATTGTTTTGGGGGGCTTTAGCTTTTGTAGCAATTCATTACAAACTTCCATATGACCCCTCAGACTTTTATGCAAATGAAAAATTTGTTTTACCAACTATAGAATCGTAAGGTTAAATATCTTGCAAAAATGGTTAGCGGTGGGGACATTAAGTTTTCCCCTTATCTGTTTATACGTCTGTACGTATATCCCAAAATTGGTTTCTGTTTTTGAACTTCAGTTTGTCTTCACCATATGTTATGCAACTTAGGCCAACTAAAATTAATTAGTAGATTTTCATCCAAATTTTTGAAAAAAATGGGGCGGGTGGGAGGATTTTATTTTTTAATTTTTATTTCCAAATTTGGAACAGGAAGTTTGGAAGGAAACACAATTTTTGACGGTTACCGGAAACGGAGATGAACAAATCCAGAAATCGAAAATTTTTCAAAATTAACAAAAATCGAGGCGGGACGATTTCAGAGGGGCGGGCGGATATTAAAATCTACCAATTAATTTTAATTGGCCTTATACACAATGATTATTACTGTACCTCAAAACACAGATCAAGTTTGAATTATGGTGGTGTCATCTTTACTGTTCTAGAGTTATGTCCCTTGACAAAAGTAAAATTGCTTTCTTTTTCGTTTCTGTTCTCTAATTGAGGTTTACAATACTAAATGTTATGAAACTAATACACAATGCTTATTACCGGTAGATCAAGTACAATTTGGTAGTGTCACTTTTACTGATCTTGAGTTATGTCTCTTTATAGCATTTAATTACAAGTGGGGGCATCATATGTGTCCAATTTATTTTAACTTTCCTTCGCAATTGTTGGATGTTTGCTTAAAGCGTCAAAATTGAAAATTCAAGTGTTGATCAAGAACTAAGTGCACAGTGACCTACATTAGCTTACATGCATCACATTTGGTCTCTGACGGATTGTTGTTTAATAGCTACGCATTCATACCACACCTCCTAATTCTTTATAATAATTTTTACACAATTAAGTTTTCACACCTATTTCATATATTCTATGAATGAATCATGATGTTTTGACCTGTATGATTTTTTTTTCACAATTTTTTTTTCAAGTTTGCTAGATTCTGACGCACATAAAACCATGAGCCTTATTTATGATTGGGGTTACCAGCGTACCTTCATGACGAATAATGGTATAGATTCTTGCAAAATGACAGTAACGTTAATTTTTGGTGCATGATAATAAAATGATACTTTCTTTTAAACAACAAAAAAAAATTCAACGAATCACATTATTTATTTTTTTAATAAATAATGGTAACGATAATAGTATTAATTGAAACCTCAGACAAATCATCTCTCCGTCTGAGGGCCTTTTATAGCTGACTTTACAATAGGGTTTGAAGACCCCAGGCTGACTTTTAGTTTCTTACATTCACCTAATTTGGTCTCTGTTGGATAATTGACTCAAAGCTACGCAATCATATTATATCTCCTAATTTGTGTATGTATATATAACTATGAATGAAGGATGACATCTCAAGCTAGCATTAGACTAAGTTTTCTAGATTCTGACGCAAGAAACATGACCTTATTTATAATTGTAAAGTAGGCCAAGTATTTATAACAACCTATTAAAAAACAATTAAAGGTGTTTAAATAATTTAACCTCATTACCAAACAATAATATTTTCAACAGTTTTGGGATATTTATAAAAATTAATTGATGATAGGTGTTTGAATACATGTTTCAGAGACAAAGAAACTAAATTTATCACTATGGTGGTGTGAAAATCTAGAAAAGGTGCTGTCAGTTTGGACCTTTCTTTATCAGTATATATGACGATGATTATGTCTAAACTGAGAGTAAATTTTTCAGATATTCACACAACAATAGTGATAAATTAACAGTTGCAGCAGTATTTTAACTAGCCTCTTGAACTATAGTGGTTAATTTCTGTGTCATTTGGTCTCTTCTGGAAAGTTGTCTCATTGGCAATCATACCACATCTTCTTTTAATACCCCTGCTGTAGCAGAGGGGGCATGTTTTAGCATTGTCTGTCTAAACGTACGTATTTAAGTATGTCTGTCTGATTGTCCTAAAATTGGTTTTAATTAGTACTATAAATACATATAAAGTTTGAATTTCGGTAACGTCACTTTTTCAGTTCAAAAAAACTCATTTAAAATTAACTATCCTATTATAAGTTTATAGAATATAAACAACAGCATCATACTTTTTAAATTATTGTACTGAGAGATGTATGGAATCTGTGACTTCGAGATGAAGAACAGCAAAAAAGTGCTGGTTCTTTGCTTTTGTGTTATTTCTTTCTTCCCAATACTAAAATTTTTAAAAGTTTATCTTGAAATAATTTCTTGCGTTTATTTCCTTAATTTATCAACTACCACTTTAAGCAAATGACAGTTATTTGTTAAAAGATTAATTCAAATAAATAAAATTTGTCAATAGCCTCATGTACAAATGAATTTTCATTGTGAATGCATTTTATTTCTGTTGAATAAACAGGCCTTTCATTAACAGGAAGACACAATAGTTAAATCATTTGTATCGCAATGAAAGCATGGATTTTAATAAGGACATTGTTAAAGGGATAAACTTTAATCATTCGGGGATGTCGCTATAATTATGAAATGTAGGCTGGCAATTTAAAATAATCAAATTTCAACAGCGGTAGGGGGTAAAATTATTATAACGCTGTTACCCCCTGTGATTTATAATTTTAATATATACATTCAATTGTAGTTGCTAATTATCACGGCTTTTAGTGTGCATTCGTCTGTAGCTATTAAAAGATTGCAATTAAATGACCTATCCGAATATCATAAAATATACGAATCTAATAAATCGATATCAAATATTTTGCACGATTTTATGTCAAATGACAACACACTTGAATAAGCGCCCTCTGACTTAATGAAGTAATTTAATTAATTGTTAATACATCTTTTTAATAAAGGTCTGATTTGTTGAAACATCATAACAATATCCTCGCCAAACTACAGGGGATATGTTTATACTTACCACAAATACTGCTAAACGGTTAACGTGTGATTTTTAATGCAAAAATAAATGCCAGGAAGAGGGAAGAGCATTGAACTTTCTTATATGATATATGTGTACATGTTATTTATCATGGAAAAATAGAAGCTGGGAAAAAGTGAGGAAACTGTTGATGTCATGTGACTTATTTTTCGTTCCAGGATTTATTAGCACCTTCTGTGTAGTATAAAAGATGGCTTACTGTGAAACAATAGTCCGTTTGCAGGTGTGCTGGGGAAGATGAAATCAGAGGTAAAGTTGTAAGAATTGTGGGAATTTTTTCCCTCCATTTTTTTTTTTTATAATTATCGTTGGAGGTACATGTATTGGTAAAAATTATCCTCTACAATTTTTTGTATGTAATTTATTATCAGATATTTTGGGAAAACTAATGCTTTATTAGTTGTTTTCTGCAGATGTGATTTTTTTCTCTTTTTGTGTTTTTGGTTGTTTTTTTTTTTAAATAAAGTGTAACAATAAAAAAGGTTTGTTTTTATTGTTGAAATATATATATATATATATCAAATGAAAACAAGTTGCAAAACTTTTAAACATTTTTTGGGGTTTTGCAAAATTAATTTAAAAATTGTTTATATATATATATATATTTTGTTACTTACGGTAATAACTTTTGTTTTAATTGAAAAGCTTTAAGCATAATTTTTCATTTCAAATTCCCAATTAATTTCACCGAAAAGGCTTAAATTACAAGTAAAAAATAAAAACTCTTTAAGATTTTTTGTGAAAAGATTTTTTTTCTCTTTTACTCTGAAAGTCCTCAATTATAATTTCATTTAGGAAATAATAACGTTTAAAAGTAAACAACAAACAAATTCACAATCACATGCATGCATTTATTGTTGCAAGAACTTTAAATTCAGAGAAAAAAAATATTGCAAAAAATGTGGCAATTAAGATAGGTATTAAAATTTGATAGCATTATATTTGTATATAGTATTTACTGAAATTAATATATTCATTAATCTCTGATTTTTTTTGTTTATTCTAATACAAATACAATATCAAATGCACATACACAATTCCTAAATTTGGTATTCTACAATGCACACTAATACATGTAGCAGATTTATGAATACTGTTTATACATATTTTTGGTGCATTATGTATAAAAATAAAAATAAATGGATTTTGAATAAATGCCCCCGAAGGGTATAGAAACTGAATACTGTAAATTCAGAAATTATTGGGATGTTTTTATTATCGGGGAAAATGCAACAGGTTTATAATCCCTAAAATTAAAACTTGCATTTTGAAATTTTTTATATGAATCAAACAGGATTTTTCTGAATATTGTAAAAATCAAAACCACATTTTAGTCTTATTATAGCAAAATCACAATAGTAAATGCACACAATAATTTCTGATTTACAGTATTAATTTCTCTTCCTTAGTGTTACAGCACCCCAACCAACATAGTCATTTACTGCTTATGCATGTAACATGTATCAATTATTCACACTGTCTTTAAACAAAGGGGATGTCTAATCCAGTATGTTATTTTCAATTAAGAAAGTTAAAAACTCTATATGATAAAGAAAAATAAATATATAAACCTGGAAACACTATTTTTTGCTTCCTGGAAGAGCACAATTATTGTAAAAAAAAAGTTACATAAAAATTTAAGTCAACAAAAACATAATGATAGGCTTGAAATAAAAAATAAAAAAAACCTGTAAATACATTGCAATTTTGAAAAATTGCATTAGATTTAAAAATTGAAAATATTTTGTAAACTTCTTAATAAAGGTTTTAATTAAATGTAAATATTTGATGAAGTTATCAATATAGGGACATTATAAAACATTATCAGGTTTCAGAAAATATTTCGCTAATTTAAAGAACATATTATTTTATCATTAATTACACCTTATGTAAGAATCCGGGGTTTTGATTGGTTAATAGCCAGTGTATTTTTCACCAATTTACTGTTATCAAATGAATATCGTTCATTTTTAACGCCGCCGGGGTATTTGCTAAAAGGATATGCCTTTTTTACCCTCTCTGCCGTGGTATTTGCCAAAAAATACTCTATCCGACTGGACGCTTGTAACGTCACGATCATCAATGCGTTTTAGTACATTAACATTCGGTGTAATTAAACAGATATATCATGTTATTGAGGGGTATTTGCGAAAAATACCCCTCCTTAACATGATATATCTGTTCAAAATCACATGCATCATATGTTGTTTGGCATATAATCACATGTTTTGCCCTGTATGAAAATTGTTTGTGACAATTCAGGGCTGTGTTACATAATTTTTTTTCAAATTATCGATATGTCTCTAAAATTCATTTTTTTGCATATTTATTTTCTTGTTTTCAAGAAATTTTCTTTAAAAGTTGAAATGAAATATTATACTTGAATTTTTTTTTGGATAACATTTATATATCTACAAAAGAACAAATATAAACCCCAAATTAGAATTCTGCTTTACTATTCACATATAGTTTTCAGAGATGGGTCCGATTACTTTCAATGTAATTGATTAAATTACAATTACTTTGTTATTTGTACGATTAAATTAAATTAATGATTACTTCATTTCTGAAAGTGTCTGATTAAATTAATGATTACATTGGCAAAGTAATCATGATTACATCTGATTACAATGAATTAAAGCAAAAACCAAACATTTTGAATGATGAGAATGAATTAACGTTTAATATAACATTAGTTCTTTTCAGAAAAAAAATTGTTTTATATATTTTAAAATGATACCTTCAAACTTCATCTATTTAATAAACCACAAAAGTTCACTACAGACATACATGAACATTGTGTCACCTATTACACTTTATCATCATTGATCTCTGAATCATTTTGACTTCAATTGAATATGGCTTTATAAAGAGTTTGCTGTTTGTCTTCTAACCTCTTCCAGAGTTTATATAAAATTGAGAATGGAAATGGGGAATGTGCCAAAGAGACAACAACCCGACCATAGAAAAAAACAACAGCAGAAGGTCACCAACAGGTCTTCAATGTAGCGAGAAATTCCCGCACCCGGAGGCGTCCTTCAACTGGCCCCTAAACAAATATATACTAGTTCAGTGATAATGAACGCCATACTAATTTCCAAATTGTACACAAGAAACTAAAATTAAAATATTACAAGACTAACAAAGGCCAGAGGCTCCTGACTTGGGACAGGCGCAAAAATGCGGCGTTTTTTTTTATGTATTTCAAGGTGCAGTTTTTGGAAGTTAAAATATCGATGAAATAAAGTTAACAGATAAAAATTATGAAAAAAATTAAAAGAATTGTTTAAACAAATTGTAAACAAATTACAAGTACTATAAGTCAATGCAATTTACATGTCCAGTCCAAGTACATACAAAAATTTGCTTTATATATTAAACAAGATATTTGTCCAACTTTTAATTTAGTTTGTGCTAATTAGATAAATTTTCACATGTCTGATTAATCTTTTATCATATATATTGTCCTACAGCTAGACTCAATTGGAAATTGCAATAAAAACAAACCTTAATTAGTTTCCTACCTGTCAATTCAAAGTTTACAATAATCACAATATTAACAAAAGATTATAATTCAGGGTTAAAGAAAAATATAATGTTGCTTAAATATAACAGTTTTTTTTATCAAATATATATATGCACATCTTTTAATTGTGAATATATGTACAATATCTTTTACTAAGGCCTTCTTAGGCTAATGATGACTTTTTTAATATTGTAACAGTTTATTTTTTACTGAAGTATACAAATCAATTAACATGCTTGATAAAGTAAACTAAACTATCTTAACTTGTTAAATATCTATTATATAAGAATAACAAAAAGGTTTATTTATTGACCATAAACACAATTCAAGATTTTTTTCATTGTAATCAGAATGTAATCAAAATGTAATCAGGATTACAGGGCATTTTGAAAAGTAATTGATTAAATTAAATTACATGTAATCATATTTTTGGCTGATTAATGATTACACTGATTACTTGAAAAATTGTAATCAATTACAGCTGATTAACGATTACAATTACAATTACCCCAAGTCTGATAGTTTTTCAACTTTTTGGGAATCAAACATGTCAGATCGATGGACAAGTTAATGTAAATTTTCTGTTATTTTCAAAGCTATCTTAAAAAAAAAATGTTTTAAACTTATCTACATTGTTTGTTATGCGAGATTGAATGTTGCAAATAAAAAGAAAATTAATTAAACGAATATAGATTATAAATAAAGCTGTAAAAAAACTTGTATACTCACAAAAATTGTATGGTAATGAAAATCCTAAAATCAGTTATACCTCTGGAAAATTATTTAGGATTAAATTATTATTATAACATGATAACATATTTGAAATCAAAATAATTTTAAAATGTTTTTATTAATAAGCTAAGTATTATTGTATTTTTGTTCATCTGATGAGTTAAGCCTTTTTCAACTGATTGTTATAGTTCGTTCTTATGTTGTACTGTTATACCACTGTCCCATGTAAGGGGGAGGGTTGGGATCTCGCTAACATGTTTAACCCCACCACATTGTGTACCTATGTATGTGCCTGTCCCAAGTCAGGAGCCTGTAATTCAGTGGTTGTCGTTTGTTTATGTGTTACATATTTGTTTTTCATTCATTTTTTGTACATAAATAAGGCCGCTAGTTTTCTCGTTTGAATTGTTTTACATTGTCATTTCGGGGCCTTTTATAGCTGACTATGTGGTATTGGCTTTGCTCATTTTTGAAGGCGGTGCGGTGACCTATAGTTGTTAATTTCTGTGTCATTTTGGTCTCTTGTGGAGAGTTGTCTCATTGGCAATCATACCACTTTATCTTTTTTTATTTTATAAAACTTGTAATTAAGTTTATTGAAATTCTGGGTTTTTTCTTTACTGATGCCATAGCAATATTAACCACATGGATGTTAACTGATTGATATTTTAGTCTTGGATTTGATGATTTTTTTTAATTATGGATCTTAAAAGTTGCTAACATCTGCATCATGTGGTCTCTGATTGACAGATGTATCATTGGCAACCATACCACATCTTATTTTTATATAAGTTAAAAAATAATTAAATCACTGCTTGTATTGGTTGACTGAGCTGCAAATAGAACTGAAAGTAATTAATGAAAAATATCTAAGAAATCTCATAATTTCTTGAAAATCAAATGTTTTAATATAACTTCATTTTCATTACAATTAATTTGACAGTTATTTTCCATTGCAGGTGTAAATATTTTATTATTATACCCCCGGTTTGAAAAAAAGGGGGTATACTGTTTTACCTCTGTCTGTCCTTCCGTCAGTCCATCAGTCCGTCAGTCTAACAGTCAGTCCGTCCGTCCCATGAATATTTTTCGTCACATTTCTCTCAGGAACTACACTACCACGATTTCTGAAATTAGGTTTCAGGCTTGATATAAGTCAGCTATACTGTGTGATGCGTTTTCAGATTCATCACTTGACAACTTCCTGTTTACCGAACACTTGTATCATTTTTACACCTGATAGCCAAGTTGAAAATTTTTCGTCACATTTTTCTCAGGAACTGCACTACCAGGATTTCTGATATTTGGTTTCAGACTTGATATAAGTCAGCTATACAGTGTGATGCGTTTTCAGATTCATCACTTGACAACTTCCTGTTTACCGAACTTATTTGGACGGGGGTATCATCAGTGAGCAGAAGCTCAAAGTTTCACTTGTTCCTTCAGTTATTTGTTTTAAGTCCTAAAACTTGTTTGTAAAATTTATTTGTAATTTGTCTTATTTGCTAATTGACTTCATGCAAAGCATTTAATTTTAATTTACCAGTTTGTTTCTTGCTGTCAACAATGTTAAGCAGTGAATTCAAAGTTTGTTTTGAATAAATTTTCTGTTTTTGTCACAGTTTGCTGTGTTTGTTCTGATGGATATGTTTTTTACCTGTCCGTCAGTCAGTCCATCGGTCAGTCTGTCCATCTGTCCTGTTTTTGTCAAAGCAACTCCTCTGAAACCACACTACAGAATTTCCTGAGACTTTGTGGATAATAAGGACATACTATGTTAATGAGCATATCGACAGGAAATTATGATTCTAATATTTTTCTAAGAGTTATGCCCATTTGAATATACTATTGCAACAGTTTGTCATCGCAACTCCTCTTAAACCACACAACAGAATTTCCGGAAAATTTGTAGATGATAAGGTTGCAAGACTATCACAATTTTTTTATAAGTTTTCAAAATTTGTTTTTACCCAGGAGGTTATAATGGCCACCAAGACTACAAATCTGATCCGACCTCATTTATGTGCACAATTGTCTCTTCTTTTATTCACATTGAAGGAAATGCTCTGACAAAATAGAAAGGTGCTAAAATAGAATAGGAAGGATTTCTCAGACAGAGGCAGAACAATATTCTCTATTATAATAGGCCTCCTTTCTGAGGAACACCACCTTTAGATATTTATTTACACCTTTATTTGACTGCAGGTGATTAAGAAATTGACTTACCTGTTTATTAACAAAGATCAATTAGTGTTAAATCAAGAATTATCTGCTTTCATGTATTTAAGCAATGAAAATCATATTCTTTGTTGATTTTTCAGGTCATATTGAGTACCTTAGCAAGGAAAAAGTTGTATGTAAAACATCATGTTACAAATCAGTTTCAACAGGAAGTGACATCATCAATGATGATTGACTCTGGGTCACCTGATCATATACAACTTACCCATCAAGGTATGAATCAATCTGTAATCTCAGGGGTAGATCCAGTCGTTGTTAAAAGGGAGTTTTTTTTAACTCAGGAGAAAGGGGGGTTTTAACTATATGTTTCTATTCAAATACATTGATCGTCCAAAAAAAAGGGGGATTTCAACCCCTGGAACCCTCCCCCTGGACCCTCCACTGATTCTGTAATTTACAAAATTATTGGGTGATTTTCTTAATGTGAAAATCACCCAATAAGAATTCAATTGATAAAAACACAAGTTTAACTGTTCCAAATTATGGAAATGCTTCCTACAAATCAAAATTTTGTAAGTACGCCTGTTTTGTTGCAATTTTCATTTTATTTAAAACATCCAAATAAAAATTTAAAGACATAGGCATATAAAAATGTATCAAATAGTAACTTTTTTTCTATGCAACTTTGCCGAAGTGTATTTTCTTTATAGACAGTCCCCAATTCAGTGTCACTCTTGTGATTTGTATAAACTTTCTATGATCAGGAACACCTCTAAAAATATTAAGGTATAAAGGTAATTTTTGTAAAGAAAAGGAATAACTGTTTTGGTCTTTCTGATTACTTTTTTTGTTGTTGTTTACAAATTAAAATCAAAAACTTTCCTCAATTTCAAATTTTTGTTTTTGTTTACAAATTAAAATTTTTAAAAATCCTCAAATTCAAAACAAAGTGAAAAAGGTCAAATGTCCCCTTGCATTGATTTGACCTTTGAGGGAGACAACATTCAACAAGCTGTTGACAATAATCAGAGAGTGATAAACAATAGAATGGAATTGTCATCCGATTACAATTCAAGGAAAACAAAAAAAATACATAATGTCAAGGATAAGACACACGCCTAAATAACCTTTAACAATTTCTTCCTTGGAGAGAATTTGTTAGACTTTGTTTTGGTCATTTTATCAACTGTTGTGTTTTGTTCAGCCATTTTGTTTGGTATTCTTGTCCATATTGTTTATTATTATTTATATATTATTATTATGTAATAAAAATTATTATTTTGTAACTAAAAAACAAAAAAGACATATTAAAAGAAACCCCAAGCATGACAAAAATTTAAGAACACAAGATTGTCTCATTTTTTGTAACGGTGGGTAAAATGCATGATTTGTTTAAAACAAAAGTTTTTATACAGTATTAAAGCCACATTTTTCCCAAACATTTTCCCCCCATGGCATAATAATATTTTCCTACATTTCACTATAGAACTTGTTTATGGTTTAGGCTGTATGGTCATCTATAGTTTTTAACATCTATATCATTTTATCACAGGTGGACAGTTTTCTCAATGGCAATTAATCATACCACATCTTATTTTTAAATTGCTTAATGTCATTCTAATCTGATTTATTTTCTTTATATTTTTAGGAAATTCTTCACTATTAATACATAATAATAATAATCAAAGAAATTTCTCCCAAGAAGCTAATGAGGAAAAATCACCTTTGATCTCCAGCAGTCGTAGTCCAAGTCACTCGCCAGATCGTGTTCAGATGGTACCGATAGAAGCTGAACCCGTGTCACTAGAAGTTATGAAGGGTTCCTTAACAGAAATGCGTCCATCATTTCAAAGTGTAATCACTTGTGGACCTGGACTATGTGGAAACTCTCCACCTTTACCGAATGGCACATGTGGAGAAATGTTTCCACGCACAAGTTATATGGGTAGTGTAGGACTTAACTTGTGTACACCTTCCAGCATAGATTCTCAGATTATCTCCCCTGTTTCAGTTCCTGTTATGAATGATATTACACAAGAGCATAATATGCAGGTAACAATTACAGTTGAAAATATTTTTAATGATTTATAATGACTTTTAAGCAAGTCAGGAATATGACAGTTGTTATCCATTCGTTTGATGAGTTTCAGCTTTTAATTTTGCCATTTGATTAGGGACTTTCCTTTTTGATTTTTTTAGCTCACCTGGCCCGAAGGGCCAAGTGAGCTTTTCTCATCACTTGGCGTCTGGCGTCCGGCGTCGTCCGTCGTCCGGCGTCGTTAACTTTTACAAAAATCTTCTCCTCTGAAACTACTGGGCCAAATTAATCCAAACTTGGCCACAATCATCTTTTGGGTATCTAGTTTAAAAAATGTGTTCGGTGACCCGGACATCCAACCAAGATGGCCGCCATGGCTAAAAATAGAACATAGGGGTAAAATGCAGTTTTTCGCTTATAACTCAAAAACCAAAGAATTTAGAGCAAATCTGTCAGAGTAAAATTGTTTATAAGGTCAAGATCTATCTGCCCTGAAATTTTCAGATGGATTGGACAACCCGTTGTTGGGTTGCTGCCCCTAAATTGGTAATTTTAAGGAAATTTTACTGTTTTTGGTTATTATCTTGAATATTATTATAGATAGAGATAAACTGTTGACAGCAATAATGTTCAGCAAAGTTAGATTTACAAATAAGTCAACATGACCGAAATGGTCAGTTGACCCCTTTAGGAGTTATTGCCCTTTATAGTCAATTTTTAACCATTTTTCGTAAATCTAAGTAATCTTTTACAAAAATTTCTC
This sequence comes from Mytilus galloprovincialis, assembly GCF_965363235.1. NCBI lineage: Eukaryota > Metazoa > Mollusca > Bivalvia > Mytilida > Mytilidae > Mytilus > Mytilus galloprovincialis. Next base: position 60,648,079 of record NC_134845.1, read on the forward strand.
CTCTGAAACTACTGGGTCAAATTAATCCAAACTTGGCCACAATCATCTTTGGGGTATCTAGTTTAAAAAATGTGTCCGGTGACCAAGACATTCAACCAAGATGGCCACCATGGCTAAAAATAGAACATAGGGGTAAAATGCAGTTTTTGGCTTATAACTCAAAAAACCAAAGCATTTAGAGCAAATCTAAAATTGTTTATCAGGTCAAAATCTATCTGCCCTGAAATTTTCAGATGAATCGGACAACCCGTTGTTGGGTTGCTGCCCCTAAATTGGTAATTTTAAGGAAATTTTACTGTTTTGGGTTATTATCTTGAATATTATTATAGATAGAGATAAACTTTAAACAGCAATAATGTACAGCAAAGTAAGATTTACAAATAAGTCAACATGACTGAAAAGGTCAATTGACCCCCTAAGGAGTTATTGTCCTTTATAGTCAATTTTTAACAATTTTTATAAAATTTGTAAATTTTTACTAACATTTTCCACTGAAACTACTGGGCCAAGTTCATTATAGATAGAGATAACTGTAAGCAGCAAGAATGTTCAGTAAAGTAAGACGTACAAACACATCACCATCACCAAAACACAATTTTGTCATGAATCCATCTGCTTCCTTTGTTTAATATTCACATAGACCAAGGTGAGCGACACAGGCTCTTTAGAGCCTCTAGTTTCGGAAAGTCAGGAATATGACAGTTGTTATCCATTTGTTTGATGAGTTTGAGCCTTTTAATTTGCCATTTGATTAGGGACTTTCCTTTTTGATTTTTTTTGGGAGTTCAGTATTTTTGTGATTTTACTGTTTATCCCCATTTTGTTACAATTTTCTTTGATCTTTCTACTATTGGATTCATTATTATTTGTTAGGCATCAACTTTTGTAGAATTTGAAAATTTAGATGATAAACCATGAATTTAAATGATTTTAATTAAATACAATTTTGTTTAGGCTAGCTTGCATACAGACTTTCACAATACTACAAAATCATATGTTGACGAAATAAGTTCAGCAGTTCAAACAATGAAACCTGCCCATAGTTGTTTATATTCGGAAACAGTAAATTTACATGTACATTCTGAACCAGTGAACTTACAATTTCATTCTGAAACAGTAAATTTACAATTACAATCTGAAACAGTTAATTTACAATTACATTTTGAAACAGTAAATTTACAATCATATTCTGAAGCAGCAAATTTACAATTACATTCAGATTCTGTAACTAAATTTGTGATTACATTATGAAACAGTAAATTTAGAATAACATTCTGAAACTAAATTTATGATTTCATTCTAAAACATTAAATTTACAGTTATATTCTGAAATAGTAAATTTACAATTACATTCTGAAACAGTAAATTTACAATTACATTCTGAAACAGTAAATTTACAATTACCTTCTGAAAATAAATGTTCAATTACATTTAGAAACAGGAAATTTATAATTTCTGATATTGTTCTATGATACCATTTTATAGATTTGTAACTTTTTTTTTTATTATTTCAGTGTTCTCCGTCCCCTCCAAGTCAGAATTCAGAATCTGGCTCATTATCAAGTCCTAAACAGTTGTCTCCACAGATAATGTTTGACTGTCACTGGCTCAAATGTGATCAAACCTTCTCTAATATGGACGACTTGGTGAGCCATGTCAACGACCACCATGTCAAGGTTGAGCGACCAGATGTTGACTACCAGTGTAAATGGGATGGATGTCCGCGAAAAGGCAAAGGGTTTAATGCAAGGTAATTCTTTTTTTTTTAACCAGAATCTCTGCTTGGTTATCTACCCTTAGTTATGTAAAGGGAGATAATAATTGCTTTTCACTAAACCAGTAATTTGTTGGTTGTCTCCCCTTGATTTCATACAAGGTTATATTTGATTTATTAATTGATAGCTGTTTAAAATTAAGCTGGAATTATTTTATGAATATTCAAGATGATACCATGTTATGAGATACTATAAGAGCATTATTTCCACTCTGAATTTGCATTATTCAGTTGAATTTTTAATGTGTTAGATGTTAAGATACATCTTAAGAAGTTAAAAGTCAGAATTTAATAGATGGTCTTTTTCACAGAATTTGATCTGCACGATTCAAGCAATATTGTGTCTCATTTCAATAAATTTTAAAAAAGTTGAATGCAATTGAAATTTTTTTCCTGTAAAGAATTAAAGAGAGTTTGTAAGTTTTCTTTTGTTACTGAGAATATATTTTGTATACTTCCAGGTATAAAATGCTGATCCATATCAGAACCCACACAAATGAGAAGCCACACAGTTGTAAATTGTGTGGTAAATGTTTCTCCCGACTGGAGAACTTAAAAATCCACTACAGATCGCATACAGGTATTTATTTGTAAAAGTATGGCATGAATGCAGAACTTATTTTATCCACAACAGAAAACCTACTGGAAAGTCATAGTACATATGATTTTCCAACCAGGAAAACTAAGAAAAAAACTTTAAAAAGCATACTGTAAATTCAGAAATTATTGCAATGTTTTTATTATTGCGAATATTGCAACAGGGTTATAATTGTAATAATTTAAACTCAAAATTTGATTTTTAGCTCACCTGGCCCAAAGGGCCAAGTGAGCTTTTCCCATCACTTTGCGTCCGTCGTCGTCCGTCGTTGTTAACTTTTACAAAAGTCTTCTCCTCTGAAACTACTGGGCCAAATTAAACCAAACTTGGCCACAATCATCTTTGGGGGTATCTACTTTAAAAAATATGTCCGGTGACCCGGCCAACCAACCAAGATGGCCGCCATGGCTAAAAATAGAACATAGGGGTAAAATGCAGTTTTTGGCTTATAACTCAAAAACCAAAGCATTTAGAGCAAATCTGACAATGGGTAAAATTGTTTATAAGGTCAAGATCTATCTGCCCTGAAATTTTCAGATGAATCGGACAACCCGTTGTTGGGTTGCTGCCCCAAATTTGGTAATTTTAAGGAAATTTTGCTGTTTTTGGTTATTATCTTGAATATTATTATAGATATAGATAAACTGTAAACAGCAATAATGTTCAGCAAAGTAAGATCTACAAATAAGTCAACATGACCAAAATGGTCAGTTGACCACTTTAGGAGTTATTGCCCTTTATAGTCAATTTTTAACCATTTTTCGTAAATCTTAGTAATCTTTTACAAAAATCTTCTCTGAAACTACTGGGCCAAATTTAACCAAACTTGGCCATAATCATCATTGGGGTATCTAATTTAAAAAATATGTCCGGTGACCCGGCCAACCAACCAAGATGGCCGCCATGGCTAAAAATAGAACATAGGGGTAAAATGCAGTTTTTGGCTTATAACTCAAAAACCAAAGCATTTAAGGGAAAATCTGAAAAGGGGTAAAATTGTTCATTAGGTCAAGATCTATCTGCCCTGAAATTTTCAGATGAATCGGACATTTTGTTGTTGGGTTGCTGCCCTTGAAATGGTAATTTTAAGGAAATTTTGCTGTTTTTAACCGGATTTTTGTGACAAAAATGTCGGTTATTGATTTGGGGATGTACGGCGGGCGCGCAGGCGGGCGGTCGGGCTGTCGGGCGGGCGGCCGGCCGGCAATCAAATGTTGTCCGTGCATTAACTCATGAACCGTTCAACCAAAGCTTTTAAAATTTTAAAATGTTATTACTGACAACTATACGAAGGTCAAGTTCAATAATGGCGATTTTGACTTTTACTGTTCAGGAGTTATGGTTCTTGAAAGATTGAAAAATGGAGTTTCCAGTCGTGTCCATGCATTTATGCATGAACTGTTCTACCAAAGCTTCCGAAATTTTAATATGCTGTTACTGTAGACAAAATGGAGGTCAAGTTCAATAATGACGATTTTGACTTTTACCGTTCAGGAGTTATGGTTCTTGAAAGATTGAAAAATGGAGTTTCCAGTCGTGTCCATGCATTTTTGCATGAACTGTTCTACCAAAGCTTCCCAAATTTTAATATGTTGTTACTAATGAAAGAATGGAGGTCAGTTCAATAATGACGAATTTGACTTTTACCGTTCAGGAGTTATGGTTCTTGAAAGATTGAAAAATGGAGTTTCCAGTCGTGTCCATGCATTTATGCATGAACTGTTCTACCAAAGCTTCCGAAATTTTAATATGCTGTTACTGATGACAAAATGGAGGTCAAGTTTAATAATGACGATTTTGACTTTTACCGTTCAGGAGTTATGGTTCTTGAAAGATTGAAAAATGGTTTTTCCCGTCGTGTCCGTGCATTTTCTCATGAACCATTCAACCAAAGCTTTTGAAATTTTAATATGTTGTTACTGATGACAAAATAGATGTCAAGTTCAATAATGACGATTTTGACTTTTACCGTTCAGGAGTTATGGTTCTTGAAAGATCGTAAAATGGCGTTTCCATTCAGGTTGTTGCATTTACTCATGAACCATTCAATCTAAGCTTTTCAAATTTTAATATGTTGATACTGATGACAAAATGGAGGTCAAATTTGATATTGACGATTTTCAATTTCACCATTCATCAGTAATGGTTCTTGTGATATAGCCAGGACACAAATAAATGTTAATAAATCCGGTTTGCTGTCGTTGTGACAGCCTCTTGTTGGTTATTATCTTGAATATTATTATAGATAGAGATAAACTGTAAACAGCAATAATGTTCAGCAAAGTAAGATCTACAAATAAGTCAACATGACCAAAATGGTCAGTTGACTACTTTAGGAGTAATTGCCCTTTATAGTCAATTTTTAACCATTTTTCGTAAATCTTAGTAATCTTTTAGAAAAATCTTCTCCTCTTGACTACTTGGCCAAATTTAACCAAACTTAGCCATAATCATCATTGGGGTATCTAGTTAAAAAAATGTGTCCGGTAACTCGGCTCACAAACCGAGATGGCCGCCATGGCTAAAAATAGAACATTGGGGTAAAATGCAGTTTTTGGCTTATAACTCAAAAACCAAAGCATTAAGAGCAAATCTGACAGGAAGTAAAATTGTTGATCAGGTCATGATCTATCTGCCCTGGAATTTTCAGATGAATCGGATAATCGGTTGTAAGGTTGCTGCCCCTGAATTGGTAATTTTGAGGAAATTTTGCTGTTTTTTTGTTATTATCTTGAATATTATTATAGATAGAGATAAACTGTAAACAGCAATAATGTACAGCAAAGTAAGAACTAAAAATAAGTCAGTATGACCAAAATAGTCAATTGACCCCCTAAGGAGTTATTGCACTTCATAGTCAATTTTTAACAATTTTCTTAAAATTTGAAGATTTTCAATAACATTTTCCACAGAAAGTACTGTTATAGATAGAGATAATTGTAAGCAGCAAGAATGTTTAGTAAAGTAAGATCTACAAACACATCACCATCACCAAAACACAATTTTGTCATGAATCCATCTGTGTCCATTGTTTAATATTCACATAGACCAAGGTGAGCAACACAGGCTCTTTAGAGCCTCTAGTTCGTAAATCTTAGTAATCTTTTACAAAAATCTTCTCCTCTGAAACTACTGGGCCAAATTAATCCAAACTTGGCTACAATCATCTTTGGGGTATCTAGTTTAAAAAATGTGTCCGGTGACTCAGCCATCCAACCAAGATGGCCGCCATGGCTAAAAATAGAACATAGGGGTAAAATGCAGTTTTTGGCTTATAACTCAAAAACCAAAGCATTTAGAGCAAATCTGACAGGGGTAAAATTGTTCATCAGGTCAAGATCTATCTGCCCTGAAATTTTCAGATGAATCGGACAACCCGTTGTTGGGTTGCTGCCCCAAATTTGGTAATTTTAAGGAAATTTTACTGTTTTTGGTTATTATCTTGAATATTATTATACATAAAGATAAACTGTTAACAGCAATAATGTTCAGCAAAGTTAGATTTACAAATAAGTCAACATGACCGAAATGGTCAGTTGACCCCTTTAGGAGTTATTGCCCTTTATAGTCAATTTTTAACCATTTTTCGTAAATCTTAGTAACTTTTACAAAAATCTTCTCCTCTGAAACTACTGGGCCAAATTAATCCAAACTTGGCCACAATCATCTTTGGGGTATCTTGTTCAAAAAATGTGTCCGGTGACCCGGCCATCCAACCAAGATGGCCACCATGTCTAAAAATAGAACATAGGAGTGAAAATGCAGTTTTTGGCTTATAACTCAAAAACCAAAGCCTTAAGAGCAAATCTGACAGGGGTAAAATTGTTTATCAGGTCAAGATTTATTTGCCCTGAAATTTTCAGATGAATCGGACAATCGGTTGTTGGGTTGCTGCCCCTAAATTGGTAATTTTAAGGAAATTTTACTGTTTTTAACCGGATTTTTGTGACAAAAATGTCGGTTATTGATTTGGGGATGTACGGCGGGCGGGCGGCAATCAAATGTTGTCCGTGCATTAACTCATGAACCGTTCAACCAAAGTTTTTAAAATTTTAATATGTTGTTACTGACAACTAAATGAAGGTCAAGTTCAATAATGGCGATTTTGACTTTTACTGTTCAGGAGTTATGGTTCTTGAAAGATTGAAAAATGGAGTTTCCAGTCGTGTCCGTGCATTTACGCATGAACTGTTCTACCTAAGCTTCCCAAATTTTAATATGTTGTTACTGATGACAAAATGGAGGTCAAGTTCAATAATGGCGATTTTGACTTTTACCGTTCAGGAGTTATGGTTCTTGAAAGATTGAAAAATGGAGTTTCCAGTCGTGTCCGTGCATTTACGCATGAACTGTTCTACCTAAGCTTCCCAAATTTTAATATGTTGTTACTGATGACAAAATGGAGGTCAAGTTCAATAATGACAATTTTGACTTTTACCGTTCAGGAGTTATGGTTCTTGAAAGATTGAAAAATGGTGTTTCCAGTCGTGTCCGTGCATTTACGCATGAACTGTTTTACCAAAGCTTCCCAAATTTTAATATGTTGTTACTGATGACAAAATAGAGGTCAAGTTCAATAATGACGATTCTGACTTTTACCGTTCAGGAGTTATGGTTCTTGAAAGATTGGAAAATGGTGTTTCCAGTCATGTCCCTGCATTTTCTCATGAACCATTCAACCAAAGCTTTTGAAATTTTTATATGTTGTTACTGATGGCAAATTAGAGGTCAAGTTCAATAATGTCGATTTTGACTTTTACCGTTCAGGAGTTATGGTTCTTGAAAGATTGTGAAATGGCGTTTATCACGTTGTTGCATTTACTCATGAACCATTCAATCTAATATTATAAGCTTTTCAAATTTTAAGATGTTGATACTGATGACAAAATGGAGGTCAAATTTGATATTGATGATTTTCACTTTCACCATTCATCAGTAATGGTTCTTGTGATATTGCCAGGACACAAATAAATATTAATAAATCCGGTTTGCTGTTGTTGTGACAGCCTCTTGTTTTGGTTATTATCTTGAATATTATTATAGATAGAGATAAACTGTTAACAGCAATAATGTTCAGCAAAGTTAGATTTACAAATAAGTCAACATGACCGAAATGGTCAGTTGACCCCTTTAGGAGTTGTTGCCCTTTATAGTCAATTTTTAACCATTTTTAGCTCACCTGGCCTAAAAGGCCAAGTGAGCTTTTCTCATCACTTGGCGTCCGGCGTCCGTCGTCGTCCGTCGTCTGTCGTCGTCGTTAACTTTTACAAAAATCTTCTCCTCTGAAACTACTGGGCCAAATTAAACCAAACTTGGCCACAATCATCATTGGGGTATCTAGTTTAAAAAATGTGTCCGGTGACCCGGCCAACCATCCAAGATGGCCGTCATGGCTAAAAATAGAACATAGGGGTAAAATGCAGTTTTTGGCTTATAACTCAAAAACCAAAGCATTTAGAGCAAATCTGACATGGGGTAGAATTGTTAAACAGGTGAAGATCTATCTGCCCTGAAATTTTCAGATGAATCGGATAACCCGTTGTTGGGTTGCTGCCCCTGAATTAGTAATTTTAAGGAAATTTTGCTGTTTTTGGTTATTATCTTGAATATTATTATAGATAGAGATAAACAGTAAACAGCAATAATGTTCAGCAAAGTAAGATTTACAAATAAGTCAACATGACTGAAATGGTCAGTTGACCCCTTTAGGAGTTATTGCCCTTTATAGTCAATTTTTAACCATTTTTCGTAAATCTTAGTAATATTTTACAAAAATCTTCTCCTCTGAAACTACTGGGCCAAATTAATCCAAACTTGGCCACAATCATCTTTTGGGTTAGTAGTTTGAAAAATGTGTCCGGTGACCCGGCCATCAAACCAAGATGGCCGCCATGGCTAAAAATAGAACATGGGGTAAAATGCAGTTTTTGGCTTATAACTCAAAACCCAAAGCATTTAGAGCAAATCTGACATGGGGTAAAATTGTTTATCAGTTCAAGATCTATCTGCCCTGAAATTTTCAGATGAATTGGACAACCCGTTGTAGGGTTGCTGGCCCTGAATTAGTAATTTTAAGGAAATTTTGCTGTTTTTGGTTATTATCTTGAATATTATTATAGATAGAGATAAACTATAAACAGCAATAATGTTCACCAAAGTAAGATTTACAAATAAGTCAACATGACCGAAATGGTCAATTGACCCCCTTAGGAGTTATTGTTCTTTATAGTCAATTTTTAACAATTTTAATAAAATTTGTAAATTTTTACTAACATTTTCCACTGAAACTAATGGGCCAAGTTCATTATAGATAGAGATAATTTTAAGCAGCAAGAATGTTCAGCAAAGTAAGATGTACAAACACATCACCATCACCAAAACGCAATTTTGTCATGAATCCATCTGCTTCCTTTAATATTCACATAGACCAAGGTGAGCGACACAGGCTCTTTAGAGCCTCTAGTTCGTAAATCTTAGTAATCTTTTACAAAAATCTTCTCCTCTGAAACTACTGGGCCAAATTAATCCAAACTTGGCCACAATCATCTTTGGGGTATCTAGTTCAAAAAATGTGTCCGGTGACTCGGCCCTCCAACCAAGATGGCTGCCATGGTCAATTGACCCCCTAAGGAGTTATTGTCCTTTATAGTCAATTTTTAACAATTTTTATAATATTTGTAAATTTTTACTAACATTTTCCACTGAAACTACTGGGCCAAGTTCATTATAGATAGAGATAACTGTAAGCAGCAAGAATGTTCAGTAAAGTAAGACGTACAAACACATCACCATCACCAAAACACAATTTTGTCATGAGTCCATCTGCTTCCTTTGTTTAAGATTCACATAGACCAAGGTGAGCGACACAGGCTCTTTAGAGCCTCTAGTTTTTTATATGAATTAATCAGGATTTTTGTCAATGTTGCAAAAATTAAAATCGCAATAATAGATGCACTCAATAATTTCTGTTCTAAAATTACAGTACATGTTTGTGTATCTGGAATTAAAGCTATTTATCAACAATTAATGCAATTAACAGATGTTTCCAAAAAAAAGGAAATTAAAAAAAAAGAAAATACCTAATGCCACATTAAACAGTTGATTGCCAGGAAAGGGTCTTAACCTCTTTTCACTCCCAGTATTCAGGTTTCATGTTTGTCTAAAAATTGGTATTTAGCTACTTTGTGATGCAGTAAAAACATATAACCTGGTAAAGCAGGCTTTCATGAAGCTTGATAGCAAATTCCATGAAATTCTGATTTCTAGTTTTTGGGAAAAAATATGACAAAAATTACATACTAAGTAAATTTTTGTAAAAATATTATATTTAGTTATTCATTGAAAAGGAATTTAAAGAACTAAAAAATCTGAAAATGCTGTGTACGGTATAACATGCTAATACTAAAATGAAGCTTGTGTCCAAATTTCAGGACAATTTTATTTCTAGAATTATATTATGAGAAATGACTTTTCTATTTTTTTTTGTTCTTCAAAATAGCCTAAAAACCAGTAATTTGTTGGTTGTCTCCCCTTGATTTCATACAAGGTTATATTTGATTTATTAATTGATAGCTGTTTAAAACTAAGCTGGAATTATTTTATGAATATTCAAGATGATACCATGTTATGAGATACTATAATATAAAAAAAGAAGATGTGGTATGATTGCCAATGAGACAACTATCCACAAAAGACCAAAATGACACAGACATTAACAACTATAGGTCACCATACAGCCTTCAACAATGAGCAAAGCCCATACCGCATAGTCAGCTATAATAGGCCCCGATAAGACAATGTAAAACGAATTCAAACGAGAAAACTAACGGCCTTATTAATGTAAAAAAAATGAACGAAAAACAAATATGTAACACATAAACAAACGACAACCACTGAATTACAGGCTCCTGACGTGGGACAGGCACATACATAAATAATGTGGCAACAGGGTTATAATTGTAATAATTTAAACTCGCAATTTTGAATTTTTTTATATGAATTAATCAGGGTTTTTTTAAATGTTGCAAAAATTAAAATCGCAATTTTAGTCTAAAGTGACAAAATCGCAATAATAAATGCACTCGATAATTTCTGTTCTAAAATTACAGTACATGTTTGTGTATCTGGAATTAAAGCTATTTATCAACAATTAATGCAATTAACAGCCGTTTCCAAAAAAAAAAGAAATTAAAAAAAAAAGAAAATACCTAATGCCACACTAAACAGTTGATTGCCAGGAAAGGACCTTAACCTCTTTTCACTCTCAGTATTCAGGTTTCATGTTTGTCTAAAAATTGGTATTTTGCTTCTTTGTGATGCAGTGAAAACATATAACCTGGTAAAGCAGGCTTTCATGAAGCTTGATAGCAAATTCCATGAAATTCTGATTTCTAGTTTTTGGGAAAAAATATGACAAAAATTACATACTAAGTAAATTTTTGTAAAAATATTATATTTAGTTATTCATTGAAAAGGAATTTAAAGAACTAAAAAATCTGAAAATGCTTTGTACGGTATAACATGCTAATACTAAAATGAAGCTATTTCTAGAAATAGAAATGAATAGTGTGATCTGAACACTTTGATCCACTTTGGTATAGAAAAAATATGTTGTGATGTCACTATGAACATGATGAAGTCATAAACATGTTGAAAGTGACACATTTTACATTAAAAGGCCATTTTATTCATAGTTTTGGGTAAATTAGTCAAAAACCGATGCCTTACATATCATATAAATAAAAGTGAAAATGTTTTGTAAGTATTGAATAACATGTAATATTATTATAATAATGGTGATAATTTTTTCCAGGTGAAAAGCCTTATATTTGTCCTGTGGAAGGCTGTCAAAAGGCATACTCTAATTCTAGTGACCGATTCAAACATGTGCGAACACATCAGGAAGAAAAGCCGTACATCTGTAAAATGCCAGGATGTAATAAACGTTATACTGATCCTAGTTCTCTGAGGAAGCATGTACGGACACATGGACATTATTATCGTGAAGAAAACGGGAAACAAAAGTCTAAAGTTTCCAGTACAATGCCACAACAGCAGCCGATTTTCCCATCAGTGAAGTTGCAGATCCCATCAGTGACTCAGTCGCCTACTTCACCCGTCAATCCTCTAATGAGCATGTCCCCAAACAAACTGATGCCACACAGCATGCCAACGCATATACATCCTCTCCATAATATTTTACATGTGTCGAACTTTACATCAAATCCCATGTTATCGTCAACAATTCTGACACCGTCGTCTGCTACGCATTCAACTTCTACTCAGACAGAAGGGGTAATTATTTCACTGTCACCAAATTCACCGCTCAAAATGGACATTGGTGGTGAAAAACTTGGAAATGAAGAAGATGATAAGATCCAAGATGGGCCTCTGGATCTGTCTACTAGTCCTTCCGCAGAATCAGATATCTTAGTTGGTCATCGAGAAAGCTCAACGTTCTCGACAGGGAAATGGGAGCTAATAAATTCCTAACATGAAGACTCAAATTGTTTTGTTATTGATTTATTTGAATTTAATGTGGTACCTAACACTACAGGGAGATAACTCTGTAAAATCAGCAGAACGTTTTAATGACGTTGTGTTCATGAGGGAATATTAAGCTTCTCAATGATCAAAATAAGTGTTTGTCAAACTGCTATATAACCAGTGTAATTTTTCTGATTAAACGGTTGGTTCAAATTTTTTGAAATTTTTATATTTTTGTCAAGGGGTCAAAGTAAATACTTTGTCAAAATTTTAAGAAAATTAAACGAGCCAAATTAATTTTAGTTAAAGTGTTGGGTACCACCTTAAGTTTCAATCATAAAGTTAAAAGGATAAAATTCTCAATTTGAGAATTGAAAGTGCTATAGATATTCTATTCATTTATTTATATTTTGTTATTCTCAATATTTGAGAATACATTGAATTAAAATTTCTTGTCTTTGTATCTTGATAAGTACACAATTGTTTAAACGAAGTTAAGAACTTGAATAGAAGTCAATTCAGACTTAAAAATTGTTTAGGAAACAGTCTTTTTTTTTTAAACTTTTTACTTATAAGGTAGATTTTTAATCACAAAATCGATACATGTTTGCACATATTTTCATTCAGGTTATAAATTTAAGATTTGTATTTAGAACTGCGTTCATTTGATTTTTAGCTCAATTAACTTGATGATGATATATCAGGTGCTTTGAATTGTACTATCATTTAAAAAACAAATCATGCATTGTATAATTAATAAGGAAATGTGAGTTAAGGGAGCTAACTCTCTAAAATCAGTTATGTGTTTATGATAGACAGTTTCATCTATGTTTTTGAAGCATTTATCTGAAACAGAATTTTAAGTTATCTGTGTTACATAGAATCTTAGAATATGTATTTGAAAAAGGTGGACATAAACGTACCAATGATTTTGTGGCATAATATTGAGAAACAGATGAGTTCTACAAAAGATTATGAATAAATGGCAATGTGTCAGGTGATGTAATTTCACTTTTACAGTTTTTGCCAAGCCAACAAAGATTAGTCATAATAGTAGTGTTTCCTTTTTCCCTTTCTAACTTTTCATGCTTGCATTGAATTTTTTATAGACATTTTAGTTAACTCAAATTTAAAGTAAACTAGTATGTTTTTTTTTTATTTTGCTCAATAGAAAATAAATCTGTAAAATTTTAGCATGAGAAAGTTATTTATTCAGTCGATAATATGTTAGAAAGTAATTCAAGCTTTGTCTGGGAAAGTTCATTTGGATAAAAATTATAAAACTTTCTATGTTAGAGGTATTGGTTTATTTATATACTCATATTGGGAATAATTTGTATGTTGTCTCCTCACATTTTTAACCGGATTTTTGTGACAAAAATGTCGGTTATTGATTTGGGGATGTACGGCGGGCGGCCGGGCTGTCGGGCGGGCGGGCGGCAATCAAATGTTGTCCGTGGATTAACTTATGAACCGTTCAACCAAAGCTTTTAAAATTTTTATATGTTGTTACTGACAACTAAATGAAGGTCAAGTTCAATAATGGCGATTTTGACTTTTACCGTTCAGGAGTTATGGTTCTTGAAAGATTGAAAAATGGTTTTTCCAGTCGTGTCCGTGCATTTACGCATGAACTGTTCTACCAAAGCTTCCCAAATTTTAATATGTTGTTACTGATGACAAAATGGAGGTCAAGTTCAATAATGACGATTTTGACTTTTACCGTTCAGGAGTTATGGTTCTTGAAAGATTGAAAAATGGAGTTTCCAGTCGTGTCAGTGTATTTACACATGAACTGTTCTACCAAAGCTTCCCAAATTTAAATATGTTGTTACTGATGACAAAATGGAGGTCAAGTTCAATAATGACGATTTTGACTTTTACCGTTCAGGAGTTATGGTTCTTGAAAGATTGAAAAATGGTGTTTCCAGTCGTGTCCGTGCATTTTCTCATGAACCATTCAACCAAAGCTTTTGAAATTTTTATATGTTGTTACTGATGACAAAATAGAGGTCAAGTTCAATAATGACGATTTTGACTTTTACCGTTCAGGAGTTATGGTTCTTGAAAGATCGTAAAATGGCGTTTCCATTCACTTTATTGCATTTACTCATGAACCATTCAATCTAAGCTTTTCAAATTTTAATATGTTGATACTGATGACAAAATGGAGGTCAAATTTGATATTGACGATTTTCACTTTCACCATTCATCAATAATGTTTCTTGTGATATTGCCAGGACACAAATAAATGTTAATAAATCCGGTTTGCTGTCGTTGTGACAGCCTCTTGTTGTTTGTAGTTCGGTATTGACGGCTGTAAATTCGGAAATTGTTGCGATGTTTTTATTATTGCTAAAAATGCAAGTGGGTTATAATTGCAATTATTTAAACTTGAAATTTGAAATTATTTTCAATAATGCAAATATCAAAATAGCATTTTACTCTAAAATGACAAAATCGCAATAATAAATGCACGCAATAATTTCTGAACTTACAGTATTTTAATTGTTATTGTTAGGACAGAGCATTCTTAACTGATACATAAAGAAACAAAAATATTCAAACAATATAGTATAAACTGATTTTGTCTTTGAAATGCAACTATATGATTGTCAAACTCTAACTTATGAAACCTTTAAATTCAATCAAATTTTGGAAAATGCTAACACTCAGTAGGAATTATTTCACACGTATTTAGATCCATTGTGAAATTTATCCTGATATAACCTAAAAATATGCCTCATTCTCCTTTAAGGCGTCATTTACCAGATAGAGGGGATCGCCTGTATCCCTGCACTATTAACCTTCATCTCCTTTAAGGCGTCATTTACCAGATAGAGGGGATCACCTGTATCCCTGCACTATTAACCTTCATCAAGTGTCTTGTCTTTGTGATCGTCATTTTTCAGGATAAACTAGAAATAATACTTGTTCTGGATGTATTCAAAATCACAATTCCCTAATGAAACAAGTGCTGATTGTCAATTATTAGAATTCAATTTTCAGAATAATTAATGCAATATAGTATTATAGTTTTCCAACCACTCGCTCAAAATGGGAACGGAAGTGACAAAGCCTCTTACCACACAAGTGGTGTTCACTTAAACCAAAATATACGACGGAAATGCACCGTACTCGAAAGTTGTCAATTGAGCTTATGTTACGTTCGATGATTTTACTGCCTTGACACAAACCTCTGTGATATTTGTTATTGTTAGTTATGGTATAGCTGTTTTGTTTGATTCTTTTTGTGTTAAAAATGTAGTTACATGTTGTAATATTCATGCATCCAAAAAAACATTTGATTGCTTTCAAGATTTTATGAATAATGGAAAGATTTTTCATATTACAGTGTAACCTGTCTTATCCGACACCTGAGTATTCCAACATCCTGCATTAACCAACTTGATTTTCATAGTTCCAAAATATACCTATGACAACATGGGTATAGTCATATGTATTCTCAGTTATGAATTTAACAATTAAACATCTAACATAAAAGAAATAGAGCATTACGGCAACACGACAAATGACATTAAAAAATATAAGGTTTATTTTTTTTACGCCAAATCTGATGCTATCCAAAATTTCTGGGGAGAACACTGCTATCCTTGTAGAATAACATGGAGTATTCGGACACCCTGCTTAATCTGACATTTTTTCCTCATCCCCTAGTGTGTCGGATAACACAGGTTACACTGTAATATACTGTTCTCTGTAGAAGAGAGCCGTACTGTTTTGCAGTCATTTGTCTGTCCATTGGTCAGATAAAGTTTGAGTATAAGAAAGTTTACTATGAACTTGAAACCATGTTACAATGCTCATTATAAATGGATAACCTGTTTGCAAAAATTGAAATGGGACAATTAGCTTATAATATTAATAAAAGCAATTATGCATAATGTCAATTGAACATGATTCACAGTATAGATAAAAGTGGCAATAAAAAAGTATTTTCAAAACTTAATTCTCAAGTCTTATTCATATTTTTTGTAGATGATGTTTTTGAAAGAAAATTTTATGCGAAGTCGACATTTTTCTATAAGAATAATTACATATGAAATATATACATCAGTTTTTCAAGTGTAAAAAGATTTATGTAATAAGATACTTTAAAACAATTTAGATTTGGTTTATGAGCTCAAGTACAATTGAGACTTTTTTGTTTGTATGGAAAATGTCATAAATTTAAAAAATATAATTTTCATTTTGTTGTTAATGATTACAACATGATTTTACTGTAGATTCATTTATTTTTTTGGGTACCAATTTTCGTGGATTGAGGAAAACTATTATTTTTGTTGATATCTGATTGCCTTGTTTTAACAAAGTTTGCATACATGTCTTGTTTTAACAAAGTTTGCATACATGTATTTCTGTAGAAAAATTAGAAAAACATTTAAATTAGTGATTCTACTGTAACAGTGAAATCAATGAAAATTGGTATCAAATGAATAATACTGAATCTACAGTTCATTATTCTTATCTTTTAATCGTCATTGTTTTGGGACCACATTATGGTATCCATATTTGAATACAAATGTATCACTGTAAAAGAAAACTGAAAATTCAGAAACCTTTGAAATTATTTGCTTAAATGCAAAAAAAAAGGAGAGGAGCATGTTTGCTAAATTAAAAACTCACATTTATGGTTTCAGTTCTGAATAATCTTCATAAAATGTTTGCAATCACTATTATTTAATAAATTTTTTCTGAATTTCTGCATTTAAAGTAAATGAAAAATGGATACCTTAAGATATTTTTTATGGTATTTATTTTCTTAAACCAAAACTTGATTTAAAAATATCAATAAATCAGATAAGGCACTATCTTTTTTGTCATTTTGCATAAATTGTTCTATTCATAATATTTTCATTGTAGACATAACAAATTATTTAACTCCAGGGGTTGTCTCCCCTGTCAGGTAGTGCTAGATCACATTTATAAATGGTGCTCATTATGAAATGCATTTGAAGCTCACATGTTTATTTATTGGTGCCTCTTGTATTTAAATTTGGTACATTTCATGACACATCATACAGAAATATTATTGGGTCTGCAGATAGATCTTGTGATAATGATTATCCTATTTCACTTTTCATTTAGTTTTATGATAGGAGATAAAACCGCTTTCTTTTGTTCATTTTTACAGCTCATGGTGGTGAGTTGATCCTCTTTTGGTTATAAGATGGATCTTAAAAACAAAGTTCTGTTCAAATTGGATTAAGGCTTTTTATAGTATCGTTAGAATTTTATAAAAGTTACTGTATTTTGTTAGAATATATGATGACAAAAACATCTATTTTAAAAACAAATTTCTGCTAGTCAATTTTAAAACAAATTTCCCCCAAAAATTAATCTTTAACAATATGTTAACTGCATTTCCTTAGGGCTATTCCATTAAAATGTATGTGAGAGGGTAGAAAGGAAGTTTAGTTACTGAATGTTGGCCATGGATCTTTTTTCAGTATGTGTCTTTTACCGTTATGCATAATTATTTTTAAAAAATGGTTCTTGGTTTTAGGGATATTTTGAAAGTCCCATCTTGTCCTCCAATATACATTTTAATGGACTAGCCCTTAACAATTTGAAAATTTGCTGATGAGAAACAAAACCTCCATTTGGATACTCATTTGTTTCAATAAACTCTTCAACACAATCATGTGTGATATATCATTCAATTATCAAGTTCAAAGTGCTTGTTCTCATATCCTTTATATAAATGAAAAGTAAGTTATTGGTACGTACAGTCTAATTAAAAGAAATGCATTTGCATAAATTGTTTTTATTGTGCAAGTTTCTATAACTCATGTTTGGTAACAAATTTAAAGTTTTCTTTGTCACATATCATAAAATTAGAAATATCTGAGTAAAGGTATTAATTCTAACAGAAATATTTTATAAGGGGAAGTGTGCTTTTTATTAGAAGTTCATTCACATATATATTTTTAAAGGAATTGATTGTGCATATCACTTTTGGGGAGCAAGAAAATCTTTGAAGATAATTATTAATTTTTACAAGAAAAGGAACAGTAAGATTCTTTCTGTCTTCATATTTTTCATGAAACCGTCTCACCTTCCTCTAAATCTAAATCTCCAAAACAGTGTTGTTCCACTTCTGACTGTCCAAAATAACTAAGACTTGAAATCTTTCCAAAAAAAAGTCTAAACCTGTCATATTTTAAGAATTTTCAAGTTAAACGGAAGATTAATGGTTTAATTATCATATGCTTGATTTTTTTTTATTTGCTCAATATCACTGCAATCATCTGAAAACAAATATTCTCTCTATTTGAAATTATATATAATTGTACAGAATATAGTATCAAAGATTTTTCATAACTGTGAGCTCAATTTCATAAAATTCTATTCAGATCTGTTACATATTGGTTGTGTAATATTTTTGTATGATTTATTTATTAATAAAAATGCTCAGCATATATCTGTTAGTTTATAGTATATTTTGTCAAACATAACTTGTTTTGATCGTACAGATATCTTTTGACCTCCACACAAAATCATGGACACCTTGTGTCTGCACCTTCCACATCAATGAAAAGCACAATCACAAAAATACTAGACTCAGAGAAAAATTCAAAAAGGAAAATTCCTTATCAAATGACAAAATCAAAAACTCATACACATCAAACAAATTGATAACTGTCATAATTTGACTTGGTATATAAATTTTCTTATGTAGAAAATGATGGATTAAACCTGTTTTATAGCTAGTTAAACCTCTCACTTCTATGAGAGTTACATACAATTCCATTATATTGACAACAATGTGTGAACAAAACAAACATACATAATATGTACATATTTCTCATTCTTGTTTGTTAAATGAAAATAACACTTTTAAAATTAGATATGTCTAAAACTTTTCTGGATTTACTTTTATCCGGAATGATCAAAGATGATTATTTGGAAACCAATGATGTCCACGAAACGAGAATGAATAGCTATATCGCCAAAGAGAACCTAAAGGTAATAACCAAATACACATAATTTGCCTATGGTCGTCCTTGTCTGATGGCGTAGAAACCTAGACTTAAAATTGGACAATTCAAGAAAACGTCATGCAAACATTGATTACGTTTTCATCTAAAACTTCTTTACAGTAGAAGCATGTTTCCAACCATTGTTATATAAAAGATGTATGATATAGTTTATGCGCAAGTTTAAAGTAAAATTATCAAATGAAAATAGATTACAAATATTGTTCCAAAGTTTAAAAAAAGTTCAGCATGGGTAGGTTAGGAAACTACTTGTGTCGTGTTAATATAAGAAATATAAGTTATACCTAGATGGGGTTTTGCAGTTGACATTTAGATAGGAACACAAAAAAAATCATGATAAATAGAAAAAAATAATTTTATAAATTCTATGCGTCTGGCGCGCTCTTCAGGATTTTATCTTCCGAATATATGAAAGCCACAAAGTCAGGAACATCAGAATAGGGCAAATAATTCGTGTCTGTGTATGTTGGTGTTTGTTTTTGTTGCACTTCAGTGATCCTGTTTTTCATTTGTTTTATGTTGTCTCTTAAAGTTGATGTGTTTCCCATGTTTTTAATTTGAATCCCTGGATAGGTTTTCTCTCAATCGATTTATGACTTTTGAACAGCGTTATACTACTGTTGCCTTTATTTACGATTTTACATAAAGAGCAGGATATAATTAATTTTACAGATCACCTCTATATCCCTTTTGCATAGTTCGACTTTCTTTAATAAAAGTAATAGTTAATGACCATACACAAAAAGACACATAGGGACAGTGTATTAGCATCTCTACTTTTTAGTTATCTTGTGTCCGAAGCTTGAGCAAAGTTCCATTTTAAGCATCAAGATTATCTCATTTATAGCTGTGCATTTCAAGGTGACTCCAAGAGACGATGTTTATGGATACACAGTTGTAACATGTGTAACATACCAGTACAACACATTTAAAAATATCATTTTCAAGAATACTGAATTTAGATTAAAAAACATTATTTGTTTCATAAGGTAATGATTTTTATACGTTAAGCAGTTATTATCTTATAGTTAGTTTCTTTGTATGTTTCAGTCTCGGTTCTTTTTGTTGCACTTCAATGTTTCTGCTGTTTCGTTGTGTTCCTCTCATAGTTGATGTGTTTCCCTCGATTTTAGTTTGTAAACCGGATTTGTTTTCCCTCATCCGATTTATGACTTCTGAACAGCGGTATACTACTGTAGACAATTTTGTGACTTCTAAAAGAAACACTGTATCGTTTTATTACCCGTTTTAGAAACAATAATATTTGTGTGCTCTTTGTTACATATTTGTTTTTTTATAATGATTAAGATTATAACACAATGTTGACTGTTGTACCCCTATTTGTGACTTTTTAACCTATAATTTTCACACATCATTGTCAATATAATGGAATTTTATGCGACTGTCAAACAAGTGATAGGTTAAGCTAACTTTAAAACCTGGTTAAATCCACATAAATCTACATAAGAAAATCCCTGTAACAAGTCAGGAATATAACAGTTGTTATCCATGTTTTTGATGTGTTTGAGCTTTTGGTTTTGCCATTTGATTAGGGACATTCCGTTTGACTTTTCATCGGAATTCAGCATTTTTTTATATTTACATATTCACTGATCTTGAATTTTTCATTTTGATGGGTGTGCATTTTTTATTCAATGCAAAAGATGATTCGTTTGGTATTTTATTTTTCGGTGATTTAAATTATTTGCAATGTTATCAATTTGTTTGATGTGTTTGAGTTTTTAATTTTACCATTTGATTAGGGACATTTCGTTTTGAATTTTCCTCGGTTTTTTGGTATTTTTGAGATTTCACTTTTTACTAAGTTATCAGTGCATAAAATTGAATGGGACTTCAAATATTTTAGGCACCTTATATTTATATATCATTGCGAACGTTAATGCAAAAAAAGCGCATTGCAAGTACCTGCTACATCATACAAATATTTTCATTTTTAAAATAACAGCACTAGGAGCCAAGTATTACATATAAAGAACGCATCTCTGACATGTGGATATTTTTTTTGTCGAGCCTTCGATTTTTGTCGAAAAAGCCAGACATAGCGATTCTACATTCTGTCGACGGCGTCTTCCACAAATATTCACGCTGTGGTCGAAGTTTTTGAAATTTTAATAACTTTCTTAAACTATTCTGGAGTTCTACCAAACTTGGTCAGAAGCTTGTTTACGATCATAATATAGCATCCAGAAATATTTGTTTTTAATTTTTTTTTATTCGTATTTTACTTATGAATTGACTCAGTTTTTCTGCCAGTAAGCATTACATTCACTCTGTTGTAAAAGTTTTCAAAATTTTAATAACTTTCTTAAACTGTCCTGGATTTCTACCAAACTTGGACATAAGCTTTTTTATGATCAAAAGCTAGTTTCTAGAAAGAAATTTAGTAAAAATGTATTTTCAGTTTTTCCGTATGTTACTTATATATGGACCTAGTTTTTCTTCCAGTTAACATCACATACAGTCTGCAGTTAAAGTTAAAGTTCTTAAAACATGTATTTAATTCATGAAGTAGGCGAGACAATTTTTTTTTATTGTATAAACAAAGATATGAAGGTGTTAGATATAAATAAAAATGAACACAGAAAAGAAATGTACGTAGATACAGGAAGGTAAGCTAAAAGTGAATTAATTAGATGAAATAAAAGTTAAATAAAATCCGTCAAAATAAATGCTTAGCATTGGTACGTTATGAAACGGCACATGACTATAAGAAATATTAGTCATACCTAAAGGTTTTAGCAGTTGACATTTCCGGAGCACCTGAGATCACCCCTAGTTTTTTGGTGGGGTTCGTGTTGTTTATTCTTTAGTTTTCTATGTTGTGTCATGTGTGCTGTTGTTTGCTTGTCTTTTTCATTTTTAGTCATGGCGTTGTCAGTTTGTTTTAGATTTATGAGTTTGACTGTCCCTTTGGTATCTTTCGTCCCTCTTTTAAATGATGAGACAAAAACCTCATGTCAAAGCAAGTTCAACATTTTTATTTGAAGTATGAAATAATTAACATGTATTACAAAAATGTATAAAATCTGACAATCAAATCCTTAGAATTGGAAGCGCACTGTTTATATTAGAAATGTAAGTAATACCTTTATGGTTTTTGCATATGACTTTAATATGATCACAATATCGAATATGAAAACGTCATGCCAATTCTAAATACGTTTGGTCTGTAGAAAATACTTGGCAGAAGTAAACCACACACAATTCGCGCTCTCTTTCTTTCTTTCGTTCGTCAAGCCTTATTATGTCTCTCCTCTTCTCTCTCTTAAAACTGTCCTTTCGTCGGTATTTCCAATGATTTTCTTTGTCGCTTTGACAGCATACCTTGTTTACGGTATTTTTATCTTTGCAACCTCTAAACTATAAAGAGAGAACATAATTGAATTAAATATTGTGATACATCAGTTGTTTGAATGTGTCAATACAGCAATAAAAAAGAGTAAATACAGTCCAAGTCCATATTACTATATAGCCAAGTTTAGCATAGAAAACATTATACTATAGTACATCGTTTTTTAAATATCATTTAGAACATCACAGCTTGCAATTCAGACATTTCATACAAACTTCGGTTAATTGGTCTGACAATATTGTAATCCACATCAGAAAATTAGAGTAGCAATGATTCCGATAACAAATGTCAGTATTCAGCATGATGCCCTTCGTATGTCAACGATACAGAAAACTGATAATTGTATATCAACCATACAGAAAACTGCCCTTCGAATATCAATAATGCAGAAATCTGCACATTCTATATTAACCATACCGGAAACTGCTCTTCGTATGTGAACGATAACGAAATCTGCCATTCGAATGTCAACGATACAGAAATCTGACCTTCGTTTGTCAACGATACAGAAATCTGACCTTCGTAAGTCAACGATACAGAAATCTGCGCTTAGTATGTCAACCATACAGAAATCGGCTCTTCGTATGTCAACGATACCGAAATCTGTCCTTCGTATGTGAACCATACAGAAATCTGCCCATCGAATGTCAACGATACAGAAATCTTCCTTTCGTATGTCAACGATACAGAAATCTGCCCTTTGTATGTCAACCATACAGAAATCTGCTCTTCGTTTGTCAAAGATACCGAAATCTGCTCTTCGTGTGTCAACCATACAGATATCTGCCCTTCCGTATATCAACTTATCAGATAGCTGCCTCAATGTATGTAATTCAATGCAAACAACAACATTTTCATGACTTACAGTGATCTAGAAGCAGTTAAAACTTTTTTGTTTACTCATTTTAAAGTCAGTCAAATTAAACAAATATACAATTTAAAATCACTGAAGCTTGTCCTTTTTTCTGCAAAGACAATGGATTTACAATTAATTGCGTGTGGCTAGGTTTAGAGGTCAGTATATAATCACATCATGAGTTTGGCTGTACGAAATGATTATGTGGGAGTATTTCGTATAGTTAATACTTTTTTTTTCTGTTAGTTTGATTCGTGTTGCCGGTCAGCATATATACATATATCAGATTTAACGTGTTAAAGGGTTGCAGCCACTTCTTTGGTTTTAATTTCAAGAGTTTCTTATCAACTTAAATCCAGAAAAGCTGCTTGGAAACATTTATATTCATTGTTATTTTCATCTTAAAATATATATTATATTTGAAGTTAGAGGCCAGTTGTTTGCATTGGCACATGGAAATATAAAAAAATATATGCACCTATTGCATTTTAATAATATTTTTTCTTATAATATAATTTTTTTGAATGAAATAAAATTGAGAATGGAAATGGGGAATGTGTCAAAGAGACAACAACCCGCCCAAATAAAAAACAACAGCAGAGGGTCACCAACAGGTCTTCAATGTAGCGAGAAATTCCCGCACCCGGAGGCGTCCTTCAGCTGGCCCCTAAACAAATATATACTAGTCCAGTGATAATGAACGCCATACTAATTTCCAAATTGTACACAAGAAACTAAAATTAAAATAATACAAGACTAACAAAGGCCAGAGGCTCCTGACTTGGGACAGGCGCAAAAATGCGGCGGGGTTAAACATGTTTGTGAGATCTCAACCCTCCCCCTATACCTCTAACCAATGTAGTAAAGTAAACGCATAACAATACGCACATTAAAATTCAGTTATATCAGTTTCAAAATTTAAAGAAAATGTGCGACCATTAAACGTGGACCTTACCGTATTGTTGGTTGAAAGACGGGGACATGTAAGTCATTTTTTGGCATGACACTTATCGATAGAATATACGTATGTATATGTTTTTACGTAAAAAAAGTAGTTGCAGGTAGGTGAGCTAAAAGTAAAATAACGAGATGAAAACAGAATAATACATAAAACTGCTTCGCATTTGTAAGTTATGGAACTACACGTGTCGTGTTATTATAAGAAATATAAGTTGTTCATTTATGAATTTGCAGTTGGCAATAGTATTATCAATATGAATATTACTGACATTTAGTTAATCTTTTATGATATTAATAAGAAAGTGTGAGGAATGAATGTCAAAAACCATAGGATTACATTGTAAACTGTCAACAGCTCATGTGGGGTAGGTTAAAATAAAAACATTGAGATGAAAATAACATAATACATAAACAGTCTCTAAATAAAGATTGCATAGTCACACACGTGTAATTTTAATAAAAATAATTAGGTGTTTTGTAGTTGACTTTTATATGGTCACAATACAATCATGTAAATGTAATACCAATTCTAAATACATTTTGCATGTTCTGTTTCCAAAACATTATGGACAGCAGTCAATCACTTAAAACAGATACTCTCTGTCTCTCTTTGGTTTTGATGTTATATTTGTTATTCTCGTGGGATTTTGTCTGATGCTTGGTCCGTTTCTCTGTGTGTTATATTTTAGTGTTGTGTCGTTGTTCTCCTCTTATATTTAATGCGTTTCCCTCGGTTTTAGTTTGTTACCCCGATTTTGTTTTTTGTCCATGGATTTATGAGTTTTGAACAGCGGTATACTACTATTGCCTTTATTTCAGAAGCATTTGAAAAAAATATTCAAATTAAAGTGATTAACTACACACATCGGGTAACAGTGTATATCGTCCCTATTTTTTTCAGCATAGACAATAATTTAGTTGCACTAGGCGAAATGATCTTGCTAGAGTATTTGTAAAAGCGTGTCTAACAGTTTGTATAGTTCGGTTTTTGGTATAAAGTAATATTTTTCGAGTTAAATGGTTAAAACCAAATCATGTGATTTTATAATCAACGTAATTCCAGAAAAGTTGTTCCGAAGAACCAACATTAAGCGTGATTTTAATTTTTTCAATACCAAATCATGTGATTTAATAATCAACGTAATTCAAGAAAAAATGTTTCGAAGAACCAACATAAAGCGTGATTTTTATTTTTTAAATATACACCCTGGACAGGTATCAAAAATGAATTTAGAAAAAAATGTATACTCATCAATGTCATTTGGATTATGTTTTTATATTATAAATATATAATAAAAATAAACACATATGCAAGAATTTCAAATCCACAGAAAATAAATGTTAACAGCTACTGGGAGGGAAGTTAAAAGTAAATTCAGACGAAAATAGTGTTAAACACAGTCTAACAATAAAAGGCTTTGCGTTGGCAGCTTGTGAATTTTCACGCGTCATGCCTTTATAAGAAACATTATTTAAACATGTATGGTATTAGCAGTTGACATTTAAATGATCTTAAGATTCATGCAGACCAGTCAGTTGGTTGACCTTATCAAAATCACAAATAAGTTGTTTAAAAAAAACTCTGAATTTTCGAAATACTGAGGAGTTTTTGTTACCAAAATAAAAAAGACAACCTTAGCTGTTTTTTTAACAAAACCTTACAAAACTATGGTTCTCCAATTTTCTTGAACTCAGTACTATTTCGACTTTTTTCTCACTTTTTTAACAAAACACGCGTCTTGGGTAAATAATTTTAAGCCTGGTATCTATAGCGATTTTTTTAAAATACAACATGTGTCAAAAGAGACATTTATACACAAGAGAGGCAGAACGTACAAAAGGGATTATCAAACATGTTAAGTTGCTATAAAATAACAATGCTATGGCGAAAGACAAAATACGACCAACTTTCAAACTACAGTCATCAAAATACAACATAGAAAACTAAAGACGGAACAACACTGATTCCTCCAAAAAACAATGATGATCTCGGTTGCTGTGGATAGGATATATCCTTCTCCACATAAAATAGTACTATATAATCTACGCCCAATCATTCATTGTACTCATTTTCAAGTCAGTCAAAGTTAATCACTGTCCAACTGGAATCCGCTATATCGTGTCCTTGTTGGGTTTATTTTAAAGTCAAAGGTTAATTCGCAGTATCAGAAATGAGTAAGTTACGAGTAGAGTAGTATTTTTACTAGTTTGTTTAAAAGCTGATGTGCTAGAGTTTTGCATTCAGTATATAATCATATTTTTTTTCAGATGTAAGATGGAAATAAATCCCTCTAAAATGTCAAATTCATATAATGTAACAATTAAATGTTAAGAAATTGTTTATCATAAAATACCATATTTCATGTTATCATTACCAATATTAATTATATATATATTTGGTATATGCAATTGACCCGTAATATAGTAATATCGTTTCTTATAAAACCTGGAAGTTTTGATCTTTTTAAATCTTTATAACCTAAGATCTAGTCAGCGTAATTTCGAGATAAGTTGTCACTCAATCATAGGGAGATTGAAAATTGGTAATTATGCAGGTCTTGCTATTTTTCGGTAGGGCGATGCTGCATGCGAGGTTGAATACTTCTTATGCAGTCTTGTTTAGATTTCGTCATTGCGATGCTGCGTTAAGGAAATATCACTCAAGATAGGAAAATGTACATGTTAGTAAAAAGTGTATTACTGTTTTGAAGGCTGCTGAAATGTGTCTATAATGGATGCTTTAACTTTAACATTGCTGTTCGACGTGTCTCGGTATTTGTACATCCGACATTCATGTATTTATTTTTAATGTTTTTGTTATGGTTTCGATCGGATAATGCGTATGTCGTATCGTTTGTTGTCAAAATAATTATAAATTGCCTTTCAAAAAATATGACAGTTCTTGTCCATTCGTTTTTGATGCGTTTTGTTGTTTGATTTTGCCATGTGATTATGGACTTTCCGAATTTATTTTCCTCTGAGTTCAGTATTTTTGTGATTTTACTTTTTTCAACATCCGGAATATTACTGTTATAGGTGGCACGGTAGTAGTTCCGTGCCCATAAGGGACAATGATAGCATTTGTAGTACTTTCATTTTACTATCAGAAATGAATATGAATGTGTATCATGACCGTTTACTTTTTTTGCTATTTTTAAAAATCTAAGGTCACAAGTGTTTTTAGTACTTTTATCATGCAGTGAATACACAATTCAAAAAAATTCTCAAAAATTCATTTTCATCTGTTTGTAAAATTATTTCATATTTTTCTACACCTGATTCATCCCTCAGTTTGGGAAAGTGTGTTCAGTTGATACCGTATTTTTTGTCCAATCACACTGTTCAGATACATTGACTTAGGTAGGGTACACAAAAGGGCAACCTAAATTCTGGAATGCAAATACTACCGTGCCACCCATACTGAGTGTAAATGTAGAAAATGGTGTACAAACCTGATATTTACATAGCTAAAAACCTCTCTCTTGTTTGACAGTCGCAGAAATTTTATTACAATGTTTATTGAAAATTGTGTGTGACTAAAACAAACAGACAAAATAGGTAAAAATGTCATAAATAAGGGTACAGCTGTCAACATTGTGTTATAATCGTGAGTTAATGAAGTCTAATGAACTATTATTTTTATTTGGCTATTTTGATTTAAACTTAATTAATATTTCTTATGTGCTTCCCTCATATTTCAAAAGCTGTACTATTTTTCTTACAGTTCCAAAGGGACTTTAATCATGATAATGTGCATGTCTCAATAACAAAACATCAATAACAAAAAACAGCTTGCCAACCACCAAAGAACTACAGGAGTGTTGGCTGAAAATTATCAGCTAAAAACAGATTAAATATATAAAGTCTGACATTTTAATAATGCTCAGTATGAGTAAGAATGAAACGACACGTGTCATGTTAGTAAATCTTAATCTTTCTATTGGAAAGATTTGCAACAAGATGTTTTCTATCTATGTGACGTCTTAAGCCATAGTTCACCTTTTTCATGACGTAACAATAAGAAATTGAGAGGAAAGAGTAAAACAATTTGACGTCATTTTCGAATTTTGACCAATGAAAAACTGAGATCACGATTATGCTTCCTACACAGCAATACTATTATGAATGTTAGTTTTTTTTAGGGTTCCCTATGTAATTTTAGTATATGTCTATGAGATACTCACACCCTATATATGTTCAACAGCAGCGCAATTTCATCTGCCAAGATGATTTAAAAAAAAAGAATTCGATTTAACTTTATATGGTACATGTATTTGCAACCATGACATTCAGATTGCTTCATAACAATATGATTATCACGCAAAGTAAAGTCTCAATAGCGATTACCCTATATATTTCAGTATAGTTTAAGTAGACCTGTATTACCTATGCTTAGCATTGGTAATAATGATACTGCAAGAGTCATCATATTAAAAAAAAATCTATATAACTATATATAGTTTTTGCGAACATGACCTTTAGATGACTTCAGGGCAATTTGCATATAAATATCATGCAAAGTACATTCTCATTACTTCAGTAGAGTTCTAATGGACCTGCACAACGTCTGCTTAGCATCAGCAAGAACAAGAATCATGCATACAAATGTCGATCAAATTACAGTCTCATAAAAGAATACTCTAGATCACTTCAGGATAGTGCTTGTAGATCCGCATAACTTATGCATGCTCTGCATTGGTAATTATGAGACTTCATGTGCTATGATAATTTAATCTGTATTCAATAGATGTATACCTATATGAATTACTTAATTTAACATGTACAGACAACAATATTCATATGAATGTAATACAAAGTTCTGACTTGAACATTGGTTATTATGCAGGTCTTGCTATTTTTCGGTAGGTCGATGCTGCATGCGAGTTTGAATATTTCTTATGCAGTCTTGCTTAGATTTCGTCATAGCGATGCTGCGTTACCTTCACAATGCATCTGAAAATGGTTGAAAATAACACTAAAACATCATCGTTTTTCACCCAGCATTATTTGCACGTGCAGTATAGGTGTGTTTTAAAGGCACAACAGTAAAGCCGCTATATAATACTTCAATCGACCCGATTTGCTTTTTGAAGTTAATTCCTAATAAGATAGATATTTGACTTTCAAGCCCGAATATTTGTCACAGATTTACCGACATAGTTGTGGTTTCTACTTATATTCCCACATTCAGCGATATAGCGAAGGTCATTTGTAGTCATTTTCAAGCATATTTCTTGTTCATTTTATAATTTCCGAAACCTTGTGATTAATTTATGTTGTTTAGTATTGCTGTTTGTTTGTTTTTTGTTTTTTTTTTTAATTTAACTGGGAAAGTGTAGGGTTTGTTTGGTTTTCAGGTGTGTTTGATTTGTTTTTATTCAATCAAATGGACAATTTAACAGACTCGTTAAAACTGGTCCCGCCAGATGCCAAAAAAGGAGAGTAGATGTTGGTGTTGACAAAAGTATTATCTGTTGAAGAAATTTAAATAACATCAACAGAATCTGGAAGAGAAAGTCTGATAAATCAAAATGCTACAGCAAAGAGACGTGGTGAATTTTTTAGTTATTTGAATGAATTCTGCAATGACACAGCAAGTGAATTACCCGTATTTAGGTATTATAGGTCATGTTATTAAAGCTTCACAAGTAAGCAGAATTTAAAATCAGTATCTGTTACGGCCAGAAATCGCCTTTAAATTGTAGCCAACAAAAGACACAAATCAATTATAAAAATTAACAAGATTTATTATACAAATGTTTACAAGAAGTATTACACAAATATTACTGTTAACTTAACTGTCAAAATATGAGTCCAATCTTTTATCTTTATCTGTATCCGGAAATCTTCTCGGAATCCAATCTGAAATTATTATGTTCACTACTAAGGTCAAAATCCAGTATTATGTTGTTTGTAGAATTAAAGTGTCAATCCAAATGCGGTGAATACTAATGTCTATCGATGTCTAAGTCTAAGTCCAAGAGTGAGCGTTTAACTTTAGTGTCTGCATATATATAATTGTCAAGGAAAATTCTAGAACAATCTATACTGGAACATCCTAGAAAGTTACAATGGAAGTTTCTAGTAAAATGTAGAAGTTTATATAACGCATCTTTTATTAGGATCATTCTGGAAAGTTCCAATCATTCTGTAATTGTTCCAGTGATTTCTAAACTGCACAGTTCTAAGATTATTCTGTAAACAACTATCAGGCCATACAACACAAATTAGGCCAACATAAATAAATACAATAATTACAATATCATAACAGTATCATGTTCTTCAGCTGAAAATGAAACACCAGATATAAATTCCGATTTATCTAAATGTTTGGTGCCTGCAAATAATGATCACAATACATCAAAGTGTATTATTTGCCAAAAAAGTCTCATACAAGGGTGAAAACATTACATACAATTTCATCTGATGAAAGGTTAGTCAATCTTAAATATGCTGCTGTTAGAGCATGCAACGCTGAAATGATTATTCGAATAGAGCAAGATAATTTGCTCAATAATACAGTGTATCACGCAGCATGTCTAACCACATACTTGGCATATAGACCAAAATCCACTGATAAATCTGCATATGGCTTGGCATTTGAAAGAGTAGTTGAAATTATTGACATAGACCTTATGCGTGACAAAAAGTATCTTGTATTGTCATCACTTTTGACAATGTACCAGTCTTTTTTACCTGATAAAGTAAGTAAAATATGCTTGAGATAAAAGCCTACTTAAGTACATGTAGCTCCACCAAAACCAACGAACTAACCGATATGCATGTACTTTATGAAACAGCCTCAATATTAAGACAAAAAATGGAAAATGTTTATGTATCTTATTATTATCCTGCAAATGACGAAGTATCGTTGGAAATATCAGAGGCAATGGTGCCACCCTGTTTGATAAGTTTTGTTACTTCGCTTCTTGACAAAAAGTCTTTTGAAACATGTTCTTCGGTATTAATGGATATTTCGCATGAAATTCGAAGAAAATCTGCTGCTCTCGCAAAGTGCCTGGTTTCAAATTGTAATAACATAACTTCTCCATTTAGTCTTTATCTTGCAGTACAGTTGTTTCATGAGTTCGGATCGAAGTCTGTGATTGAAAATGTAAATGCACATGGTTTCTGTGTCAAGTATAACGAGGTTCGGAGAATTTGACTAGTGTAGCGAATGCTGAAATAACAAAAATACAAGGTAGTTGTTATGTCCCATTCGGTATAGCTAACCATGTGCATTTTCCATTTTTTGTCTGAATATTGAGATTGCTTCATTAAGTACATGCATACCCTACATTACTTCAGTATAGGTTTGATAGACCCGCATAACATACACTTGGATAGCAAATGCATGAGACTGCATGCGTAGTGTTATTAAAAAAGTGTTCGATATATCTATATATGATATCTTCAAACATGACATTTTTAAGACGCCAACGTAGAAATATGCATGCGGATGTCAGACAAAATTCTGTTTCATCAAAGACCATCCTACATTACTTCAGTAAAGTTCTGGTTGACCCACATAACATTTGCCTAGCCTGGATAGCGAATGAGATTCAAAGTGACGTAATATTAAAAAAAAAAAGTATTCGATATAACTATTAGGGGTATATGCATCAAAACAATAAGATGACTACACAATAACATCCATATAAAAATCATAAAAAATTCTGTTTTATTAAATAATACCATACATTACTTCAAGAAAGTTCTAGTTGACCCGCATAACCTTTGCTTAACTTGGATAGCAAATGAGACAGCAAGTGACGTGGTATTAAAAACAAAAGAACTCTATATAACTATATCAACCTCATCAAAAGTCAATAATTGTATAATATATGATATGTACATCAAAACAATATGATGACCACACAGTAACATTCATATAAATGTCATAAAAAATCCGTTTTATTAACGAATACCCTACATTTCTTCAGTTTAGTTCTAGAAGACCTGAGTATTCGATATAAGTATATATGTTTTTTGACAATCATGACATTTTTAAGATGCCAACGTAAAAATATGCATGTTAATTCAGTTTCATAAAAAAATACCCTACATTACTTCAGGATAGTTCTGGTAGACCCACATAACCTACGTCTATCTTTGGTAGCAATGAGCATGTTAATGTCATACAAAATTCAATTTCATCAACGAAAGCCTTACATTACTTCAGTAAAGTTCAAGTAGACCCGCATGACCTTTGCCTAGCCTAGATAGCAAATGAGATTCAAAGTGACGTAATATTAAGTATTCGATATAACTATTTAGGGTATTTGCATCAAAACAAAAAGATGACGACACAGTAACATCCATATAAAAGTCATAAAAAAATCCGTTTTATTAAAGAATACCATACATTACTTCAGTATAGCTCTAGTAAATCCGAATAACCTTTGGCTAGCATGGATAGCAAATAATACTGCAAGTGACGTGATATTAAAAAAAATGTATTCGATATAACTCAATAGGGTATTTGCTTCAAAACATTAAGCTGACCACACAGTAACATCCATAAAAATGTCATAACAAATGCGTTTTATCAAAGTATACCCTGCATTTCTTCAGTATAGTTCTAGTAGGCCCGTATAACCTTTGCTTAGCATGGATAGCAAATGATATTGCAAGTGAAGTGGTATTAAAAAAAACTACTCGGTTTAACTATATATGATATGTGCATCACAGTAACATTCTTTTGAACGTCATACAAAAATCCGTTTTATTAAGGAATACCCTACATTACTTCAGTTTAATTCTTGTAGACCTGAGTATTTGATATAACTATATATGTTTTTTGCAATTCATGACATTTTAAAGATGCCAACGTAAAAATATGCATGTTAATTCAGTTTTATCAAAGAATGCCCTACATTACTTCAGTAAATGTCTGGTAACCCACATAAACTTTGCTTAACTTAGATAGCTAATGAAATAGCAAGTGACGTGATATTTAAATAAATGTAGTCGATATAAATATATGGTTTTTGCATCAAAACATTAACATAACCACACAGTAACATGAATATAAATGTCATACACAATTTTGTCTTATTCACACATGATTCGTGAATATCCTACATGGCTTAAGTATTGTTGTAGTAGACCCAAATGCATATATATGTTCAGCATGGGTAGAACAGAGACTGCAAAAATCATGATATAAAAGAGTATATGATACAACTATATATGGAAATTACAATAAAATTATTTAATTAAAATGTCTATTCAGCACCATGCATTAAAAAAATGAATGTCAAGTAAAGTTAAGTCTCATTGATAATATCTCAACATCACAGAGCCTGTAATTAAGTGGTTGTCGTTTTTTTTTGTGTGTTTCATATTTGTTGTTCGTTCTTTTTTGTACATATATAAGGCCGTTAGTTTTCCTGTTTGAATTGTTTTACATTGTCATTTTTTACTGGGCCTTTTATAACTGGCTATGTGGTATATGCTTTGTTCATTGTTGAAGGCCGTACTGTGACCTTCAATTGTTTATGTCTGTGTCATTTTGATCTCTTGTGAAGAGGTTTTTTATTGGCAATCATACCACATCTTCTATTTATATTCACAGCATATTTCCGGTAGACCTATCGTCTTTGTACTCAGCATGGATAGCAATGAGACTGCAAGTGTAGTGACTCAATAAAAAAAAAATCGTCAGACTATGTATGGTATTTTTAATGATGTATTTGATATGACAACACAGTAACATGCATATGTATATTATTCAAAGTTCAGTTTTATTAAATAATGCCCTACATTACTGCAGTATAGTTCTAGTAAACCTGCAAAAGTTTTGCTTAGCATGGATAGCAAATGCGATTGCATGTGACGTGGTATTGAAAAACAAAATTCGATATAACTATGTATGATATTTGCAATGATGTATTTAATATGACAACACAGTAACATGCATGTTAACATAATTCAAAGTTCAGTTTTATTAAAGAATGCCCTACATTACTGCAGTATAGTTCTAGTAAACCTGCAAAAGTTTTGCTTAGCATGGATAGCAAATGCGATTGAATGTGAAGTGATATTAATGTCAAGAACAATTCAGTCTCATTGATAATAACACAACATCACAACATATATCTTATACACCCACAGGCTTATACTCAGCATAGATAGCAATGCGACTGCAAGCATGACATTGAGATGACCACACAGTAACATGCATGTGTATATCATTCAATGCTCAGATTTATTAAAGAATGCCCTACATTACTACAATTTAGTTCTAGCAGTCCCGCTTTAATTATACTTAGCAAGGAAAGAATGAGTCTGCAAGTGATATAAAAAAGATATTTAATATAAATATATATGGCATTTGCAATCATAACTTAAAACTGCCTACTCAAGTGAATACCTAGGCAGTTGTTAGTTTTCCTCTAAAATTAGGTATTGAGTGGTGAAAATTCACATCTTAAGGTACGGATTCGGTCGACACAATACCCCCACCCGCCGCCCCCGTAGTACACATCAATGATTTTTCGCCGCGATCAACTCGGCGAAATTGTTACATGTAGATTGCGTACCAACCCACCACAAACCCAATGTATACCTGAACTTGTCTTAACCCTTGTCGATGTTCAGCGGCAAGAAGAGCAAGGGAATCATCTAATTTAGATTCTGCATAGGATATGCCTAAAAGAACTATACGCTATATTATGTTCATACTTTGAACAACAAAATTATCTTATATCTACCTGAGTGACTTTTACATGCTAAACATGATCAACTGATATACGTCAAACGCGCGATTCTACGTCAGAGCTAATGTAAACATAACTATGTACCTGTCAGGGTAAGGATTCGGTCCAAGTTCTTAAAATATTTCAATCCTTAACGTGTGGATTTAACATAGATAAATAAAAACCGTATAATAATAACATTAACGGTACCAATTCCTGCACCAGATGCGCATTTCGACAAAACATGTCTCTTCAATGATGCTCGTGGCCAAAATATTTAATCCAAAGCTTATATAAAAGATGAAGAGCTATAATCCAAAAGGTCCAAAAAGTATAGCCAAATCCGTGAAAGGAATCAGAGCTTTGCATGAGGGAGATACATTCCTTAATTTATAATAATTTCTAACATTTTGTAACAGCAAATTTTAATAACACAAAAAAATCCGTATTTTCATATGCCAGTACCGAAGTACTGGCTACTGGGCTGGTGATACCCTCGGGGACTAACAGTCCACCAGCAGAGGCATCGACCGAGTGGTAGTAATGACATTAACGGTACTAATTTTCCTGCACCAGATGCGCATTTCGACAATACATGTCTCTTCAGTGAATGAGTTTGTTAAATTTGATATACGTGATTGTTACGTATTTGTTTGTTTTTATACAAGATTATAACACAATGTTGACTGCTGTATCCTTGTTTTTGACATTTTGACCTATTATGTCTGTTTGTTTTGTTAACGCATCATTTCCAATATAATGGAATTTGATGAGACTGTCATACAAGTGAGAGGTTTAACTAGCTATAAAACCTGGTTCAATCAACCATTTTCTACATAAAGAATACCTGTACTAAGTCAGGAATATGACAATTGTTATCCATTCGTTGGATGTGTTTGAGCTTTAGATTTTGCATTTTGATTAGATACTTTTCAATTTGAATTTTCCTCGGAGTACACAATTTTTGTGATATGACATGATATGATATGATATATCGCTGAGCACCATTATTGTCCCCTCGATGCCTTTCTGTATAATGTTTATTGTTAGTTTGATGTCGTGTTGACGTTATCACCCCTAAATATCATTTTATTGACTAGCAATTGTGTTATTAAACATATTGACAAATTTCTAAAATGTTATCTTTACAATACCCAATAAACTTCCAACAAACAATATATATTTGAATATATATCGGAAATTCGATCGAAATTAGTCGTCAGACGGTGGATAGAATCAACAAGTTCTTTGTCTCCGGTAATATTTCAATAGTGTTGATATGAGAAAAAAATCATTCTATCGTTTTATATCTTGTTAATCTATATATTTAAATATATACTTTAATATACATAACACCACGTTGTGTTATGGTGCATTTTTGACACAGCAAAGTTTCGCGGATGGTGAGTAGTGTACATTTCTGTACTTATATTTGTTAATATATTATGAAAAATATAAAAAAAAAGTTCCTTGATTATACCTAAGAAGTCGTTATGGAACTTTGTAAAATATTAAACAAATTTGTTGAAGGAGATTTTGTTTTTAAATTAATTTATCAAAGCTTGGAAAGAGTCAAAAATGATACTTTACTGCCAATTTGTGAACATTGTTAATCAAATATCACTTTATGAAAATGAATATTCTCATATCAAACCAATTGGAGATATTTTTGTTTTATTTTCAAAATGATGTCGTCTTAAATCTCGGAAATTTCATTTTAAAATGTAATTATAATTTTGCTCTACATTATAATAATTTAGTTTTCATTGCTTTCCTTTTCTAATTGTTTGAAACTCAGTTTCTGTGATAAGTTGGGGGGTTTTTCAGGAGGAAATGGAAAGCATTTGTTTTTTATGAAGATTAGTTAAAAAAATTAAAGCAATAGTTTTTAAACTATTTCTTCTATGATGTTATACAAACAAGACAAAATAATTGCAGTTTTTATATCTTAAAATGTGTCTCGGATAAAACACACAAATAGTCGATGTCGGTGTCTAGATTCACAAAGAAGAACAGTTTCAATTTCAGTGCTACGTTGTTTTTTTTTTTTTGTTTTTTTTTCCTAATTTTAAAAATAAAATTGAAAATAAAGTCAAAATATTTTATATGATTTGTTTTTGGTAATTCCTACCATTCCAAACAAAAACAACGTCGTTTATTTCCGTTTTTTTTTGTCTTCTCCCTACTTTTCGACCTTACTTAAGCTTCAGTAAAACATTATCCGACGTCATCGTGGTTTAAACTAAGTTCCTCAATTGTGAAATAAACCTACAGAATGAACCTGCCTCCTTAGTACTAATCTCTAAACACATTTACAGATTATTGATCCACTTTGAACCAATTGTACATTAATTAAACGTCACATTTCATTTCAATAAATATCAAATATTTATTAAATGCTAATGGAGAGCACTTCTTTAAACTTTAATATGTATAATGCAAATTAGAATTAAATTGAAACTTTTAAATCTATCCAAACATTTTAAATTGCCAGAATACTTGACCAATATACATGTTAATATCCGAGTTGAAAAAACTCGAGAAACAAAATTTGTAAACATAATGATACATAATGCACAGAGAGGGATCAAGATGATAGATTAAATGTGTATTGTTTGTCTCGTTTTCGTATAAACTAATCGGATAAATTTTGATGGATTATATGTTAATTCATACATTTAATCCGGGATTAAGTAGGACAATTTATTATTGTAATGAATATGACAGCTCTGCATTTGGGCATATGCGTATAATGTTTTGATAATACAACAGTGTGCTTTGTAAATATTGGAGTCTGTTGCATTCAATGATGTTTAAGGTTTGTGGAAACATTTTTTTGTTCAGTATATGTCAGGCAACACTCATTATCATCCATGCACTAGGATAAATTACTAATTTTGTTTCGTTAGTCGGGTTTCAAAATTGGGTAAATTACCTGAATGCTTAATGCTTGTAGAACGTCCAGTGGTAAATATTTAATGTATGCTCTAGAAGAGAAAACAAAAACATCAACAATACATCAAAAACATAGGTTTG
Source organism: Mytilus galloprovincialis (assembly GCF_965363235.1). Lineage (NCBI taxonomy): Eukaryota > Metazoa > Mollusca > Bivalvia > Mytilida > Mytilidae > Mytilus > Mytilus galloprovincialis. The sequence continues at coordinate 60,685,884 of NC_134845.1, forward strand.
GCTAAGTTGGTCGACCGAGATAAACTAGATCAAAATAAAATATGAAATATGAAATAGAATGAAAATGGCTTATATGGTGCGTATGACAGTATGCATACTAATAAATTAAAAAACAAATGGTTAAATAATGAAATAAATATGGATATAAAGACATAAAATAAATACAGCTATAATGACATAAAATAAATAGGGTTAGTAACGACTAAAATTAAATAGGGCTATACGACATAAAATAAATATGGCTTTACATGTAAAAAAAAAGTATGGCTATATCAAAACATTAAAATGTATGGCTATATAACGACATACAGTGCATGTGGTTACATGATAACGACATCAAGATCAGGTTTTATAATGACACTAAGTGTGTGCATTCACGGCACCAATACTTTACTGCAACGGATGCGCTTTTTTTGGTTTAATGTCTCTTAAATGATGCCCGAGGACAAAATATTTGAAAACCATAATCTCAAAATTGAAGAGCTGATAAAACCAAAAAATACAAAACGTATAGCCAAGGTTGGGCAAGGAGTCAGGTAGATACATTCCTGTAACACAATATCCGTATTTTCAGGGCAATCTAGAAGTATTATCTACTGGGTTGGTGATAACCTGGAGATATAAAAGTCTACTAGAAGAGGTATGGACACAATAAGACGACCCTATCGATATCGCTCAGATTTTGATTACTTAGTCTTGCGTTGCATAAAGTTTTGTAATGATTATGTGTAAGAACTGACGTAAAAAATATAAAGTCTTCTAGTGCGATATATCAAAGTCTTGTGTTGAACAAATACATCTGGCACTGATTTTACAACAGAATAGGTAGGGTTTATCCTCTAAAACACTGTCTAGACTTTTCACTACAACGCAAGACCTTTACACCTCAAGCGCTATAGAATTTACTTTCGGAGCTAGAGTTTCAGTCTTCATCAAAATACTTGTTATGCAATATCGACTTTTTTTATTTACTTGATACCAATAGGTATTAAGACTTCGTACTATGGTAAAGTTTTGTCTATAAGAACATTACATTAAATGACCTGAATTGATATATGTACTGCTATGACGGTATAAGACATTACGATAAAAACGTCAAACTGAAATACATCTATGGACGTGGTAACGGTATGTGATATGACTCCATTGGGAGAGGACCTGGACTTGATTTGAATGGGAGTTTATGAAGGGAAAGGGGCTATATTTGTACACATTGTCCTTAACCATTGTCTTGACTGATAAATCTGTATTAGGTAGCAGACCTCCTATTTCTGTATAGTACTAGTAACAAAAACTAAATTTTAGTATAGAAGCATAAATATAAGCATTAACTGTTAAAGGAGTTTTAATCAATGATTTTCAATATTAAAGTAGACTTCGCCACCTGAAGGCACGCCCAATACTGCACCAGGTACCTCATTGGTTTTTGTTTCGCTATTAATGCTGCTGCCATGACAATATGATGGGACAACAACCACCCGGCGTTGTAGGAGGTCGAAACGTATTGTTCTTCACACATTCATTTGATTTTTTTAAATGTTTAAATAAGATATCGATGCCATTATACAACAAACAAAATTAACTAAAAGAAATTAGATATTCGATAACTTTGTTAGTGCAAAGGATGGGTTTTAAAAATGACACATGGATCTTATTCAGAGCTCAACATTAAAAATGCAACATTTAAAGCTTTAATTGCAAGCAATTATAAATCCTTTTGTTGTCATAAAACATGTTTAAATATTTAATATAAAACATAATACTTCAACGAATTAAAGTGAAAGTCTATCGATTGTGTATCAAATAGATTAACACGTTATTCAATTGGAATTTTTAAAAATAACAATTTCGCAGTCACACACATATGACAAAAAAGCATATACAGTTTTCATCATAGCATTTGTTGAACGTATGTATTACTTTTTGTAGTATCTTAGGAGGAGGGGACATAAAATTTATACGGGAAGAACTTCAAAACATGTATCAGAAATATGACAGATATTTTTCATTTGGGTGATATGTTTGAGCTTCTGATTTCATTTTTTGATACGGTACATTGCAATTTGAATATTCCCTGGTTTCGATATATTTGTTATTTTACTTTTTACATGTAATCTTAATCTTATAACTGCCAAACATTATTTGGTATGAGGTTCTATTCTTCGTAAGTATCGGGTTCACTCAAGACGGAAGGAATCCCAACATATTCACTTCCTTACCAGCTGATTAAGCGGCCGAGTTGAAATTTTTTTTTTCGTTTTACGAATAAAATTGAGAAAGGAAATGGTGAATATGTCAAAGCGACAACCACCCGACCATAGAGCAAACAACAGCCGAAGGCAACCAATGGGTCTTCAATGTAGCGAGAATTCCCGCACCCGTAGGTGTCCTTCAGCTGGCCCCTAAAATATGCATAATAGTACAGCATTACGAAGACTGTTTAGGCTTCATTTTCAGTATATACAAAGATTCGTAAAAGGAACGACTTTCATAGTAATTATAGTTGCTATTAAACATCCTTGGTCACCTTCACGCAAAAGGTGGTAAATGATGCCTAGGGGAGTATTGTGTTGAAGTAAACCAGACAATGTAATGGACATGAGAAGAAAAAAACTATCAGTGCAATAATCTAAAAAAAAACTGAAGTGTATCCTGCAATGTTCATCGAGTGGAAGTGATTTTTAATTGTCATAAAAAATAAAGACATTTTATTACTTGAAAGATATTACACCCGAATACGCAGATGATATTCGTCTTTTTTTTAACAAATGCTTATGATATTGTTCAGATTCAGTCGGAGGCAACTATTAAATATTGCCATGTATACATATATATTCGATAGAGGTTAAGAACTATATGTCACCGTGCGGCCTTCAAAAATCCATGCCGCATAGTAAGATGTTAAAGACCTCGAAATGACAAATGTAAAAATGAAAGAAACTGATTGATATATGTACAATAATTTAATTTTGGATGTAACGCGTCTTCTGATTGTCTGACGTTATTTTGTTATGAGTCCATAGACATAATTTAGACATGTGACCTTTCTTCGGTTTAAATTAGAATTTAGAATTAAATTATAAGAAATGACTGTAATATTTTTTAATATCCATTCACACCTCATATGATATACCGAGCTAGCACGTTGGCAAAAAAAAAATGCATCACCACCTGTTCCAGTTAAAGTATCAATGTTGGATTCTAACTATTAGAACCAGATAAAAACACGTAGACATCTTGTTAGCACTGTACAAAAATGAAGCAAATGACGTACAAAAGTTTAGACCGAAACAAATCAATAGCAAATGTTTAGCTTTGGCATTTGTTTAAACACCCACTTACATCTTATTAGTTACATAGTGTGCTAGTGACCCCATATATACCGTATTACGTCACTAGCACACTATGTAACGGATTTATCTTACTGAATATCTTAACGTGTAAAATCTAGACTTGTGATCTATCAAAATGAGCAAGCTAGTCTTCAATACTGTTAGAATTAAGAAACTACTTCCATTGATCCTACAAGAATAGGTTTAAATGTGTTAAATGAGTTTATTTCAATCTTAATCATCAATGTCTTCGTCTTTTGAAACCTTTAAGATTTTTCTCAGTTCCGTTTTGTTTTTATAAAGGGACGTAACACCACTACTAGCTGTGTATGAAATAAGCCCCGCCTCCCTACTTACTAATATCAAATAAACACGGTCTTCACGCGGACGCCTTTAACCAATTACATATATAGGAGGTAAGATCAAGTTGGTTCCTGGTTTCGAAATATATATTTTGTCCTGGACTTGATAAGAACTTTTGTGAGAAAAAAAAATTAAAAATAAAGTTTAAAGATTATTTTGACGAATATCACAGTGGGGAATCAAATGGGATGGCGTTTATATTTTTAAGAGTGCTTTTTAAAATTGAATGTCTGAATAAATTCATTATAACATGTTTAATTTATATCGGAAAATAAGTTGTATCACAGAAATACTGCACTCCGAGGAAAAACCAAAACTGAAAGTTCCTAATCAAATGACAAAATCAAAAGCTCAAACACATCAAACGAATGAATGAAAATTGTCATATTCTTTTTTTATTATTTTATTGATTTTTTTGTGTTCAAAGTACAGTGCATACATACATTTTTACAAGACATAAGTGAATGACATGACATATATGGCATTAATATACTATTGATATTATGCAAATAAGACATGGTAGAAATTTACAGGTTAGTTGTGGACGTTTCGTCCCCGAGGGTATCACCAGCCCAGTAGTCAGCACTTCGGTGTTGACATGAATATCAATTATATGGTCATTTTTATAAATTTTCTGTTTACAAAACTTTGAATTTTTCGAAAAACTAAGGATTTTCTTACCCCAGGAGTAGATTACCTTAGCCATATTTGGCACAACTTTTAGGAATTTTTGATCCTCAATGCTCTTCAACTTTGTATTTATTTGGCTTTTTAACTATTTTGGTCTGAGCGTCACTGATGAGTCTTATGTAGACGAAACGCGCGTCTGGCGTATAAAATTATAATCCTGGTTCTTTTGATAACTATTGTGTGAATACTCAGTATATGATCCGTCTTAAGAATACTTTTGAATACATTATAATATAACCATATAAAAAAACAAATAGCTTCCATAAATCTCCCCCATCTGTTGACAAATGACTTTAGAAATATATAAATATTTTAATATCTCCAGACGTATTTTTAAAACTTTAAGAAAAGCTTGCACAGATATGAACAGTCTGTCTAATTGTGTGTTCTTTATATTACTAATATAATACTTTGCCTGTATAATGCAATAATTTAAAACTAAGTTATCAGAATTCAATACGCCAAAAAATGACACTGTCTTTATTCAAAAAAAGTTTTACTCCAAAAACTGAATACCACCAATTAGAAAAATCTCTCCAAAATTGTTTTATTTCTGTACATTAAAAATCTTTATGCTCTATAGTTTCTATTTCTTTACATCTGGCACATTCATAAGATAAGGAAAGTTTATATGTTTCAAAAAGATAATTATGTGAGACTATTCTGTGTAGTAGTTTATCATGTTTATATTGGAAAGCGTGTAGTTTGCTTTCTATAGTACATTTGAAACTATTGTTCGTCACTAATTTCTATATTAAAACTTTCTTCCCATCTTTGTTGTGAAATAGGAGAAACACTTCCTCGATTGATAAAAGAGAATATACATCTTAAGCAAATAATTTACTGATAGGCATTTTTTTATTCTCATGCTCAAAAACGAATCCAAATGAGTTGCTGCAAGGTGACATGTGTTGTTGTTATAACAAATCTTTCCAGTCACATGGTATAGCTAGCTTAATAGATAGAATATCTACAAAAGTGACATTCAGCTTATATTTTTTTGTAAACAGCGTCATGAGACAAAAATTCGCCTTTATCATCTACAATATCATTGATGAACCTTATGCCTTTCATGTACAAGATCTGTAGAAAATACTCTTTTGACCAATTTTGATAAACTGATTGAACCCAATAATTTCTTTTCTAACATGAAATGCATTTAACGGGATGAAAATACCCTTGAAACGTGTCCAAGCAGATAGCACTTCTATATAAAAAAAGAGGTGCTTTTAAGTTCAAAAACTCAAACTCACATCTGCTCATAAATAAATCCTCTAAATCAAAAAGGGTAAAAATGCTTTGGAAACATGTTTCCATTTGGAGTCATGTTCTGACAGAAATCTGTTTACCCACATAATACGAAAGGATACTAGCTGTACTTCAAAATTTGGGGTTAGTCCCTCCCCCCTCGCTAGGAGGCTTTTGAATAACTTCTGATTTAACTTTCAGAGTACTACCATTCCGTAAAAAACTATTAATATCACGTTGTATTTTAATTACATAAGATTTTGGTACATGTGTAGATATAATAACATAAAAAAGCTTCGATATTGCAAGTGAGTTAAAAATTATAATTTTACAAATCAAGGAAAGGTTTCTGATCCTCCACAGTTTAATTATTGATTCCATCTTTTCTATGCATGTATCTAAATTAGAACAAACCATTTCTTCAAAAGCATGAAATCTTAAACCTAAGGTTTTAAAACCATCTGTCAATTTAATAGGAAGGGAACCTTCTTTGTAAAATTTATTTCTTCCAATCCATGTTGCTTCGGTTTTAGAAAAATTTACTTCTAATCCTGAACACTTCTCAAAATCGTTAAAGGAGTCTTATATTCTTGATGAGGCACATATTTTATTTTTGGTTACTGTTAAAATGACAAGTCTAACAACGATGGAAATTTCTTGCTGAGGACATCTTTCAAAACTTAAATTTAGAGGTTACGGATTGCGCTGATTTTTAAATACACCGTCGAATGCATTGAAATCACCTATTGAACTTTGTCCATTTTCGAAACGAGATTCGATCGTTCGTAATTGGTTCGCCAGTGTTCTACTGAACTACTGGAGACATAAACATATCCAAAGTTACATTTCATATTGAATTAGAATGATTGTTTTAAATAAATGCAATAATACAGTGGTTATAAATAAATGCAATACTACAATGGCTAGCTAAATTGATGACCGAGAACAATAAACAATTCACTCTTCTAATGAAAATCAATAATTAACCAATGCCGGGCACAATACTGATCAACATTTATTTCTAAACAACAATCGTACATTGTAAATTAACTATTTATTAAACAGTGTTATTATAGATATACACGGACAGACGCGATGATTTATTTTAATCATTCACAGAGATAATTGCATTATCATAAACTAATGTGAAATTGAAATTTATCAGCAATTATCTCTGTATTTCTGAAGCCAGCGATAAACAATTGACAGCAATTCAGTTATAGGACAATATAAATGATTGCTCTCTCTGCACATTTTGTCTAACTTTTCAGAAGCCAGAGTTTTTAATATTTTCCTTCGATGTTATTTTAGAATTTGATGCGACTGTCATACTGTTTAGCTAGCTATTAAACCAGATTTTACCCATCTTTTTTCTGAAAACATCCTGTACCAAGTCAGGAATATGACAGTTGTTATCTAATAGTTCGTTTCTATGTATGTTTCATTGTCGTTTGGTTTTTTTTTTTGTTGTACTATATTGTTCAGTTGTTTTTCTCTTATAGTTGAAGTTTTTCCCTCAGTTTTAGTTTGTAACTCGGATTTGTTCTCTCTCAATCGATAAATGAATTTTGAACAGTGGTATACTACTGTTGCCTTTACTTATTACAATTTCTGTTTGTATTAGAGGTTATTTCTTATTTCAGACACGATTTGATATGAAGAAAAAGAAGATAAAGCCACCTATAGATGAGAAATTGTTCTTCAGCCTCCGTGGCACGTCAATTCAGAAGAAACCCTCCGTGCAGGCTCAAGTGGAAACTTTCAATCTCTATGGAAACTTGAGAAAAGCTCCCACAGAAATACATAACTCATTACCATCTTCAGAACGTGAGTAATGTTTGGCAGTATCTGCTTACCCTTCCGGCGCATCTAAGATCCCTCGGTTGTTCAACTTTAATCTAGTTTGATGAGACATATTTTGTAGACTGTTTTTGTATTTCGTCATTTTTTCATGGCGTTATCTATTTATCCACGACTTATAAGTTTGCCATTCCTTTGATTTACGTTTCTCTCTTCACGGAAGTCTCAGTTTCTAGTCTAACTGGTCTCATCTGGGGAAAAATTAAAGGTAAACATGTCATTCATTTTCATTCAAATATAAGCTCTATCATTTTGATTTATTAAAGGTAAACGTGTCATTCATTTTCATTTAAATATAAACTCTATCAGTTTGATCTAGTCCTGAGTAAACAGTTGCAAAAAAACAAAAAAAAAACATGCAGTATATCTAATTTTGTTAAATGCTTTTTTCCCTTAAAAAGACCAAATGGTTTTCAGCACATATCAATGCCAAGCATACCGTCTTTGAACAATATATGTTTCTTATAACTGTAACAGCTATGAGGAACTAAATCTACATCAAAACATTAAATTGAACATGGGGAATATTTCTGACTCGTATCACTTTTTTCATCAATTTATTTACTATATGCACAAACAAATATAGCAATATGGACAAATAAACATAACATACAATTTTATTTTGTTTGCTTTTCAATGTTGTCAATTCAATGGTCACTAGACTTAGTCATGATATTCACGCCATTCGTTGCAGTTCATTTTTCTTCTTCTTTTTCAGTGATAGAGAGAGAAATGAAATATATTTCTTTTGATGAGGAACGAAGAAATAGACCACATGAAGTTGGCTACAAAGACTTTTACCAATACCTCACTCCAACTGTGACCCCTGTAAGGAAGAATAGAGAAATAACATCTAGCTAACACAGCCTAGATACATAGTGCTATTATTTTCATTTTCATATGCATATATTTGTGCTATTGAAAACTTCATCACATCGGATTTATGGGGCCGAGCAAATATTTTCCGGTGGAAATGGAGCCGCGTATATCCTTATATTCATTTCATATCTGTATTTAAACTTTTTTGTACGGAACAGATAGAGATAGATTGGAATATAAAGGAAGCGTCGAATTTTCTTTTACATCCTAGTCTCTTTAATTATGTTCTTAACCATTTTTTTGAAGTAAGCGGTATTATGTTTCCTCTCATAAAATAATGACGATGTTTGGGTAATCTGTTGTTACCAGTGAACAATTCTATTTTGAAGTTTGATCTCGTAATTGAAAGGAAAATGTGTCTTTTTGACGAGAATATGTATTTGCATGTATTCCTCCAATGCTTTTCTTTCTGTTAAAAGTCTTTATGGAAGATACAAGTTATTCGAACTTTCATTAGCAGATTAGTTTATCCATTAAGTCACTTTGTGTACATCGGTGCTGGAAGTATAAGTGAAATGAATACCTAGAATGAACGTCATAACAGATGTCTGGTTTACAAAATTCTGATATATTCCGTGCTGTTATTTAATACTGATAAGGTATTTGTACTATATTGTTGTATTGAATAAATCTTAAATTGGTTTTCTGCATATGCTTACCATTTGTTTTAAATACTGCACAATAATAGTCACCAACGTAAATATCGATTTATGGTTTCTCAAACGTTTGTACTGAGACAATCTTTCTTTCAATAAAACCAAATTTATAAATCTCAAAAAGAATATAGAATACTTACACTTCAGTAGCACCTGCGATCACCACAGATGATTGTGGTGTTGCGTAAATCTGCAAATAAAAACAACAAATAACTAATATGTGCTAATGAAAAAAACTCATAAGAATTGTATGTTACGGTTTTGAATTAGAATTTGGAATCTTTGACGTCATTTTGAAAAGGTGTTATTGACTGTTCATTTGTAAAGGGAGTTCATGCACCATCTGCCTCCAGTTACTGTCTATATCTATATGAATATGTCATCAATTTGTACGAATATCAGGCTTTCAAATTACCGGTTTTACCCAAAATCGGAATCATTTTGAGCAAACAGCTTACATAAAAGAAGTGGTACACATGCACTAGTAATATATCACATGATCATGGCACGTAATTATGAAATCTTTTTAATCAGAAATGATCAAGACCAAAAGTTTGGAAAGCCTAAAAAATAAAATAAAAACTTTTAAAGGAATAAAATCTACTGGGTCTGAACAGAGAGGCAAAGGGTTAACAGTATACGTCATTGGGAGTTTCAAACTTAAAATAAATACAATAAAACATCTATGAACTAGAAATCTAAAAAATCTTAATATATCTAATTCATCATCCATGTCCAAAAGAGTCATCTACTGTGCAGATATTATCCTCATGGAAGGAAAGTCAGCTAACTGCAAACCCATTTCACAAAACGTAGAATCTACATTTTACGGCTTTTAAAACAAAACACATACAAGATTACTATCTTTAAGTAGCCTATTGTTCGCAGCATTTTTTACCTGATTAAATCAAATATATAATGAAAAATACACCTTCATGTGCTACTTTTAGGGTAAAATGAGGTCGAAATTTTGTATATTTATATATTTCGGATTTGTGGCCGTATTTTACTTTTTGAAAGAAAGACATATATTTTTTGGTTTTAAAAGATAAGCACGAATTGTTTTTTGTTAAATAATTTGTAAATTCTGTATTTTATAAGTATCCTAAAAATTTATACATTTTTTATTCAGAAATAATTCATATTTATCAAATGTTCATGAATTTAGAAAAAAACATAATTTTTTGTTGTATATTTATCAAATTTTAAAAAAATGCACTATTTACGTGTTCACGAAAATTGCCGCTTATAATCTTCTCGCGTAATCAAACCAAACGGCATTTTAAAAAAGAGGGATCCATGAACTCGTTTTCAAATTAAAAAAGTTTGAATGATAAAAATCAGTCGAAAACTGAATATTTTCCCGATAAGTCATAGTTTGACGTCGCGAAAATAACAATTTACGTTAGCAACGTCATTACTTCCCCTGTAACTGTATCGTATACCCTTAAACGAACATGGTTTTAAACTAGTAATTTTGGGGCCCTTTATAGTTTGTTGTTCGGTGTGAGCCTAGGCACCATGTGGAAGGCCGTACATTGACCTATAATGGTTTACTTTTTTTTAAATTGTTATTTGGATGGAGAGTTGTCTTATTGGCACTCACACCACGTCTTCCTATATCTATATATCACATAAAACGCTATTTCAGAAGATGCAGTCAAGAAATATGAAAAGGAGTTTTTAGGAGTTGTCGTTGATTTCACTAAATGTATTGAACTTTAGTGTTAGTGAGAGATCAATATAGTTTCTAATTAATTTTTTCACATTATGGCGATTTAGTACAGATATGTCGTATAGCTAAGAGTATTTTCTATCCTTTACAATCTGTAAGTTGTACTCTACAATTGAAATCCAATCAGTAAAAATCATCACCAAACAACATATTAAATGTACAAGATGCTTCAGATGAACTGTGTCCAAGAAGGTGGGACAATGAGTTCTCGTTAGTCGCTTTTAGTTATAATGTGTTTCATTATAATAAAAATTATCACCAAACAACAAATTAAATAAACAAGCGGGTTCACATGAACTGTGTCCAAGAAGTCGACAATGAGTTCTATTTGCCATGGTCGGCTTTAGTTATGACGTGTTTCATTATAAAAATTATCCCCAAACAACAAATTAAATAAACAAGCGGGTACACATGAACAGTGTCCAAGAATTCTAGGAAACCCGTCTACAAATTGTAAGATGTATAATATATCAATGCACACAACATATGGTTCTGAAATGATTTTGGCCAGTTAATGCTTTGGGGGAGAGGGCAACTTTTGTTTTAGAACATTTAAATCTTGAGATTCACAAACAAAGTATACCAATTTTGAATGAGACAGTGCCTAAGCGCTTCCTGCTGAACAAAAAGAACACTAATGGAATGAACTCAAGATAGAAGCAGACTAAATGGTTTTTTTTTCAAATTAAAGTCATTATATTCTAATTGTTTTTAAAATAGAATAAGATCAAAATGATTATCGTATACTCAACTATTAATGCCCAGCCAAAGAATAAATTATGACGTTTCTTTTATTGGAAAACAAGTTAAAAAAGAACAAATGATAATATAAGAATAAGATAGTTTATTAGTATAAAATCTAAACAATCGGATTTTTACTACATACAAACACAGATAAATAACAAACAATACAAATATGTAACATATACAAAACATAATAAAATGTTAGACGTTATACCTCCCCTTAGCTTACAATGACTATATTTAAAAGAACAGCTGATTTACTCTATTTTATTGGTTCATATTTTAGATAATATTACGATGAACAATTACAAAACTAAAGCGAACAACACAATAAAATAAAAAAGACGATTCGTAGGAGATATGTCAAAATGTATAACATGAAAAATATTTTGTCGTAATTGATATTCTTTAAATAGTTGATTTGTTTCCCTCGGTTTTAGTTTGTAACCCTTTTTTTCTCTCTCTCAATCGATTTATGTCTTTGTAACATCGGTACACTAATGTTGCCTTTATATGATTCCACAACTAAGAAATAAGTTGTAGAACTAAAGATATGATTACATTGTTATACTTCTTGACAAAAAGTTCGTAAAATATGCTAGCTTAAAATCCAGTTCCTCCTCGTGCTAATTCAATATACAACTTTTTTTTTAAATTTAAACGTCACTAGTGAGTCTTTTGTGGTACATAATTTCTATCCTGGTATCTCCGATGAGTTTATTTACAAATATTTTGGCGATGCCACTGCAGGTGAATTTTTTCTCTGAGAGTATCGCCAGCCGTGTAGTTGTCACTTCAATTCGCCGTTTCAGAATCTAATGCATTCATGGTAATATTACCAAAAGTGTACAACAGTTTAAAACGTTGTGATTGGTTTAAAACGTGATAAACAATAGAAATTCAACACATGACGTGACGTTATTTTCATTTTGGTGTACGAACAATGAGATTATCCATAGTCCTCTAGATTCTGAAAAGGCAATTATCATTGGTACGTTTTGAATTATAAATTAACTGTTCACAACACTTGAATATTTTGAAATTACTAAAGATTTTCTATGCATAGAACAAAATACCAAAGCTGCATTTGGCAAATATCAAACTCAGTGCTTTATTTGTCCTTTTTATATTTGTTTTATTCGAGTGCCACTAATGAGTCTTTCGTAGACATAACTTCAAAATTGTTAGCATGGTGTCTATGATGAGTCTATTATACTGTATCATACATATTAACAAACAATATATCAAATATCAAAGGGGATTCAAAGGCAGAAGTGTCAAAGAGTATGACAAGTAGTATTCAGCAGTAGCTGTCTTTAAATAAAATACGTTTTAGTTTAGTCTTTCATGTTATTTGATGATTGTTGCAAACAGTCTCAGTTTATGAGTTTTGAACAGCGGTATACTACTGTTGCCTTTATTTATGGTGGGTTCTTGTTGCCCAGTCTTTCTATGTTGTGTGTTGTGTAAAGTTGCTTATTTGTTGGTCCTTTACATTTCTTTTGGAAAGTTTCTTTTTTCTATTTTTACCAACTATGGAATATTTGATCTCTACATAAGTTTACGGTGTCAATATTAAAATAACTCTACATTTAGACCTAAGTTTCTAATTTATAAAAAAGAAGATGTGGTATGATTGCCAATGAGACAAATATCCACAAAAGACCAAAATGACACAGACATTAACAACTTTTTTAACAAAGCCCATACCGCATAGTCTAATTTCTTTGTTTTTGACTTTTTTTTAACTGTGTAGATTGGGGTTTCTATCATTGTCGCAAACCAAACATATATTTTAATAATGAAAAAAAATACTTCGACTTTTGGGAAATACAGGAACATCAAATCTAAAACTGTGGACACCTGCTCCAGTGTTATTTAATGACGACTGGACTCGATTAGTGAAAGTAAACAACTGATGTTTGAAAGTTAAAACATCTGATGTTGAAAGTTAGAACAACTGATGTTTGAAAGTTAGAACAACTGATGTTTGAAAGTTAGAACAACTGATGTTTGAAAGTTAGAACAACTGATGTATGAAAGTTAGAGCAACTGATGTTTGAAAAATAGAACAACTGATGTTTGAAGGATAGAACAACTGATGTTTGAAAGTTAGAACAACTGATGTATGAAAGTTAGAGCAACTGATGTTTGAAAAATAGAACAACTGATGTTTGAAGGATAGAACAACTGATGTTTGAAAGTTAGAACAACTGATGTTTGAAAGTTAGAACAACTGATCTTTGAAAGTTAGAACTGATGTTTGAAAGTTAGAACAACTTATGTTTGAAAGATAGAACAACTGATGTTTGAAAGTTAGAACAACTGATGTATGAAAGTTAGAACAACTGATGTTTGAAAGTTAGAACAACTGATGTATGAAAGTTAGAACAACTGATGTTTGAAAGTTAGAACAACTGATGTTTGAAAGTTAGAACAACTGATGTTTGAAAGTTAGAACAATGGATGTTTGAAAGTTAGAACAATGGATGAATGAAAGATAGAACAACTGCTGTTTGAAAGTTAGAACAACTGATTTTTGAGAGTTAGAACAACTGATGTTTGAAAGTTAAAACAACCAATACAAGCAACAATATAATCAATAAACCTAAATAGCTTCGTTTCAAGATATAACCAGATAAATTGCAGTTTAGTCCACCATTTTCTACATAAGAAAATGCCTGTACAACAACAGGAATATGAGAGTTGTTATCCTTTTTTGTGATGTGTTTGAGTTTTTTGCATTTTGCCATTTGATTAGGAACTTTCCTTTTACATGTTTTAGAATTTTCCATAAATTTCAGTATTTTTGTGATTTTACATACTGGTAATAAACATACCTCATTGCAAATTGTCACTGTTCCCCATTTAGAATCTTCAAAAGGTGCATCTAATTGTTCACACCAAAAAAAAAGCCATATATATCTGTCCTCTTTTGATGTATCAATTGATATTTCTTCATTATTTATTTTTTCACAAAAAACTCAAATAAATTGAGCTGGCAATTTAAAAACCTTAATATTTCAATATAGTCATGCATGTACCAAAGCGCTAGCTACTTTATGATTTGTAATATTATAAGGCTGTATAGTCATTTCATAAAACACACACTTAAAGCGAGAAAATGGAATAGAAAACATAGAGAAATTCTATCAAGAAGAAACTTGCGACAATTTGTAAAAATATGAGAGCTTATATATAAATTTTATTTTTATTTATCTGAATGTTCGTTTCTCCTCATAAACCATTTGAATAATAGCTTAATATGTATTTAACGGAATATTTGTTATGCTATAAAGATGTGTTAAAATATTATTGTGCCTCCTTAAGTTTGTCTGTTTATGTCTTAAATATGAAAATTAATGGTTAATTGTCGCGTCTTACTTCTAGGATATGATTATATCATCCTTCAATCTTGATTTTGTCAATGTTTTTATACGCCCGTCAAAATTTTGATGGGACGTATTATGGTATACAAATGTCCGGTGTCCGTCCGTCTGTCTGTCCGTCTGTGCGTCTGTCTGTCCGGCGTAAACATGTCGCACCGTAACTTGAGAACGACTTATCCAAATTTCATGAAACTTAATATAGTTGTTTCTTATGATGGTCAAATGATCTGTATACTTTTTGGTGAAAATAAGATTTAAACTTTTTGAGTTACGGCACTTTGTAACTAAAACAGGGGTGTGTTTTTTTCACATGTCGCACCGTATCTCAGAAACGATTCTTGATTATGGCTTAAAATTTTAAAGACTTCTTAGTTATATTAATCTTAATATCTGTATACTTTTTGGTGATGATTCAAAATTTCATTTTTGAGTTATTGAGTATTTTGTAAAAAAGGGGGAGGTTTTTTTTTACATGTTGTGCCGTTTCTCAAAAACAATTTATGATTATTGCTTAAAACTTTACACACTTCTTTGTTATATTAATCTAAAGATCTGTATACTTTTTGGTGATGATTCAAAAATTTTATTTTTGAGTTATTGAGTATTTTTTTAAACAGGGCAGTTTTTTTTTACATGTCACGCTGTATCTCAAAAATAATTTATGATTTTTGCTTAAAACTTTACACACTTCTTTGTTATATTTATCTAAAGATCTGTATACTTTTTGGTTTTGTTTCAAAATTTTATTTTAGTGATATTTAGTTTTTTATAAAAAAAAAAAAAAAAACAGGGTTGGGATTTCACATGTCCCGCCGTGTCTAAAAAAAACAATATATGGTTATTGCTTAAAACTTTCTCAGAAACTATTTATGATTATTGCATAAAACTTCCACACAAGACGTCGGGCGTATCATGCGCTCATGGCGCAGCTGTTTATTTCCTCCTGGAATGAGACACTACCATACTAGTGCCATCGTCATGCACATTTGGTTACGTATAGTAAGGAAAAATTTGTTCAGTTTAAGGAAGTGGAATGCCGCGATATCTCTATAGCCCTATTTTCTCCAAAACAGAGACAACATTTCACTTCCTTTAATCAAATGTAAAAGCAAGATGTTTTTGATATATAATATAACATTAAGGGATTGTGTTTCGTTCAAGGAGAGAGAAAATAGTAAATCTTAATATGGGTATGTAATATAATAAAGCTAACATTATAATGAAACAACACTTAAAATAAAAAAGTCTGGTTCAGAACAGTTCTGTTCAATAGATATGAAAATTTATTTTTCGTTAGTCGATGGCTTTAGTCATGCAATGGTTTTGACATTAAGGGCATTTGTACCAATATCTTATATTGATAGCCTCTGTTTAAATTATTCACAATTTGTTCATTTTAGAACATGACACTTTATTTAGGCATTTTTTGAAAATGCTGTTAATGTTTTTGTCACACTTGGTTGCTGTTTCCTTGGAAAAAACAAAATAATTATATAAAAAATAGAAAACAGGAAAACTTAAATGGTTGCCACCTATTCCATTCTTACATAAAATCGACTGACATGACTCTGTCAATATTCACAGTTGGTGTCTGTAAATAGGACAAGTACGTACTAACGAACATACTTAGACCAATTTCACAGGTCCCAATTTGGAATTCAAAACGTCACTTTTCAAATAGCCACTTAATATTTAAGAAATACATTTTGAACAAATACGGTGCATGATTCATCTGCTTTTGAACTTTTTGAACTGTAAATGACGTCTTAATCCGTATTTCTTTAATCTAATAATAAGATACTTTTATAGCGTTGTTCATGAAAATAAATGTTAAGAAACTGAGGTACAAATAATTTAAAATGTACAGTATGTCTTCGTAGAAGACATAGGAATAACCTCCAGCAAAAATAATCAAAACCAATAGTGTGACAGCCAAACGTTAAAAAATTGAAGAAAATGTGTCTAGGAACACGAATGACCTAGTTCAAGCTTTGCAATTGTCTGAGTATTAAAGGGTTTTAACTTTTGTTCGATAAATACCATAGCCCAAACCTAAACTGTTGTTCTTAGCATTGGGTATAAGTTTCATAAAATTTGAAACTGATTAATCTAAGTTATAGTGCGAAGACTGCAACATTTATAATTTTCCAGTTGATACCAGTTTTCTATTTCTACGGCGGTACTTTAAATGTTAAGGGTTTACAAACAATCTAGTCTAAAAAGAACCTTTTAAAGAAAACTTTGACTGCACGCTTTATGTAATGTACCTAGAAGAAAACTCCATTCATAAGTAACATACGAAAGAAAAAAAAACAACAGAAAATACAATTTTTCATACTTTTCCTATAGATACTAGCTTTTGGTCGTAAACAAACTACTGTCCAATAATGGTACAAATCCAAGATAGTTCAAGAAGGTTATATTTTTTTTAAACTTTAACCCCAGAGTGAATGTTATGAAAATGGCACAAAAACTAAGTCCATTTATAAACAATACTAATACACAGATTTTTTTTTTTATTTTACAAAATTTACTTTACTATTTTATCATCATTAGCAAGCTTATGATTTAATGCGTTTCCCTCGGTTTTAGTTTGTGACCCGGGTTTGTTTTTTTTCTATCGATCTATGAGTTTTGAACATCGGTATACTACTGTTGCCTTTATTTATGATCAAGGATGAATGCAGAATGCAATATAGCCCCCTCAAAGAACAATGTACTCTAAATTTTCAAAAGAGTAAAATACAGACGACTTAAACATTGTGTACATGAACCGTTGTTTAGGTACTTAGTGGAGGAACGGGTATTCTCCAAGATGCATGATAATGATAATGTTTATTTACAAGACGGTACCGGTAGTACCGGAACACAATGGTCAATATGTCTGTACATTATTCGCATTCTCAGCCTTATATATGTGATTCATAAAATCCCAAATTTACAATATAAGGTAAAATACTGACATTAAGTCAGCAAAATTTAAAAAAAATATTAAAATACATATGGAATTTCATTAATGATTTGAGATATAGATAGACACATATTAAGGATATTTCCACTTTGTCTCGATAAAGGGGGAGACTACTATTACAAATTATAATTATAATTATGAAAGAAGTCCGACGTAAAAGAAATATAACTCAACATATTTTTTTTTACGTTTTGCTTGATTGTATTTAAAGTAAAGGGCAATCTGATTGATCATATCACACAGAAGGTTTAACATGTACTTTTTTACGTGAAATTTCTATACAAAATCACTAAAAACTATTCAATTTTAAATTGTATT
The DNA here is from genome assembly GCF_965363235.1 of Mytilus galloprovincialis. Lineage (NCBI taxonomy): Eukaryota > Metazoa > Mollusca > Bivalvia > Mytilida > Mytilidae > Mytilus > Mytilus galloprovincialis. Next base: position 60,704,069 of record NC_134845.1, read on the forward strand.
TACATTTTTCTTTATTTTTTATTTGAACGTCACTGGTGAGTATTTTGTACATGTCGTAGACGAAAAGGTCGTATGGGTACAAAATTTCATTCATGGTATCTCCGACGAGTTTATTTACAATCACTTGGTCGATACCACTGCTGTTGGAGTTTTCTCTTCGAGGGTATCACCAGCCCAGAAGTCAGCTCGTCAATGATCAGTGATATGGCTATTATTATAAATATAAAAATAAACTGTTTACAAAACATAAAACAAATTATCGATATTGTTATAATCATAAATAAACTGTTTACAAAACATGAAATTTTCGATTAACAAAGAATATTCTACCCAAGGAATTATCACCGTATTTGACAAACATTTTGGAATGAAGGTTCCTCAATTCTCTTCAACTTCGTACTATATTTGTCCTTTTCATCTTGTTTTTTTATACGAGTGTCACTGATGAGTCTATTTAGACGTTACATTCGTTTGGCGCACAGAATTTACATTCTAGAATGTATTATGGGTTTATTAAAGAAGAAGGGCGACAGATAACAGGGGGACATTCAAACTCATAGATCGAAAATAAACTGGCAACGCCACGGTTGAAATAAAAAAGACAAACACAATTAATGGTACAAAAAACACAACATAGAAAACAAAATCCTAAGCAACATGAACCCCACCAAAAACATGGAGTGATCTCAAGTGCTCCGAGAGGGTAAGCAGATCCTGCTTCACATGTTGCACCCGTCGTGTTGCTCATGGTATTACAAATCCTGTAAATAGTCTAGTTCGGTAGGTCACATATTATACTGTTAGTTATACAGATCACTAAATAATATACATTTATCAAACTTATAAGCGACTTAAGAATGAGCTTTGAACACGAATAACGACAGAAAGTTATCAGTAGTTGATGTCTTCAAATATACTACGTATTTTTCTTACATGCTATTGGATGTTTGTTGCATACTTTGACAGTCTATTTTGAATTTATACCAACTAGCGCATCATAAATATTGACATATTGTTTATGCAGTTTTAAAATTGTTTAATACTCTTGATATATATTGCTATTTGTTAGTGTTGTTGTCCCGATTATTGACATAAATCTCATATTTCCATCAATGATACAAAACACATTCTTGGAATATTTTGGAAAAGGGTAACATCGTTCGCTTTTTTCCTCACAAGTTATCTGCTTCGAATTCAGGTTTTCATTAACACTGTTAATTAAATCAAGAACATGGAAAAGTGCTTCTCCTCTGCATGTTGTTGTATTTGCTGCTCATGTAATAATTGTGTGTCATGGATGGTTTACCAATATCCCGTCCTTTATTATTCAAAGAAATTATTTCTAATGTTTTATTAGAAAATACCATTTTTGTGTTGACATGTATTATCAGTATAACCGACATAACCATTATAATAAAATAACTGTTCACAAAACTGTTTCCAAATACAAAGGATTGTTTATCCACGGAATAGATTAGTTTGCTAAATTTGTCAAACCTTTCGGAATTTAGGTTTTTAATGCTTTCTTCATTTGTTTTATTCGAGCGTCACTTGTGAGTTTTTTTGTAGACGAAATGGGCATCTGACGTAAGGAAAAATTAATCTGGTATCTATCACGAATTTATTTGTTATTTTAAGATGACAGGTATTGATGGGTAAAAATACACAGCTAGTGTCTACAAATAAGAAAACTGGTATACAAAGTACATCCTAATAGACATACCTCATACGCATGTCCACAGTTCCCCATTTTGGTATCTTTAACGTCACATTTCTGTTTTCAACTTTCCTCAAAGTTCGGTATTTTTGAGGTAAACTTTTTTTTCTCAAAAAATGCTACTAATTGTTTAAGGAAAACTTTGTAACAGAAACCATGACCACCAGGCTCCGAAAACTACTATTAATGAGGAAATAGATATTTCTTTATATTTGTTTTAACTGAATTCGGCAAATTTAATTAATGCTAATTAAAAATTTAAATAGGAATTGAAATTTACACACCAAATACTTAAATCTCATTATGGTTAGTTACCAAACAAAATTTGGTGAATTTTGTACGAATTCGGTGTTAATGATTACTCTTTTGTAGACGAACGCGCTTATCGTGTACGAAGTTATTAGGCTTATTTATTTGATGAGTTTATTTTTTAGATTACTAAAGGTTTCACTGTATGCTAATACTATTGTGATAGACCTTATACAAGTTCCAATAAACACAAAGGTGTCAATCGAGAAAAAGGAAGTAGCACACATAAGAGAAGTTATGAAGAATGAACCTGCGACCTCTGCAAAAGTTTAAAAGCGTGCAAATCAATTTCATTGAATTAGTTGAATGTTTGTTTCTCCTCTGAAACTACTTCATAGCAAGCTTGTGTATATTTGAGGAGTTTTAATGATGATGTCGGTGGTGTTCGTGTTGTTCAGTCTTTAATGTTAGAGATTTTTGTGTACTATTGTTTGTTTGTTTGTCATTTTTCTTTTTAAGCCATGGTGTTGTCAGTTTATTTTCAACTTGTGAGTTTGAATATCCCTTTTGTATCGTCCTCTTGATATGTTAACATCATACTATCAGTCCTCTTACATTTTGTATTTTTCCCTTAGATTTAAAACTTTAATGAATTTCGTGTCATCCTTCTACGACAAAACATTGAATCAGCTAGCTGTCATACTTAATTAGTTGGTAGTTATGATGAGTTTATATCATCTGTCAATATCAATTTTAAACTGTCTTTCTCCCGGAATGAAATAAAAAATACTACAGCCGGGAACATTTGGTTGATTATAGCAAACAAATCTCTTTTTGTGTTAAGATTAAAATATCAGTGCAATTTGGTATATTGGGCTGTTAGTGATGGACTGTTAGTTCACATGGGCAGTTTCTGTCCAGTAGCTGTTGAGTAGGTACTGAATGAAACTCAATCTGAAGTAGACCCATTTCCCAATACAGAGCGACAGAGCTCGAGTTAATCTGCATTTGATTGGTTAACAGAAGAGGGACGAAAGATACCAGAGGGACAGTCAAACTGATAGATTGAAAATAAACTGACAACGCCATGGCTACAAATAAAAAGACAATTAGACAAATAATAGTACAGAAGACACAACATAGAAAACTAAAGACTAAGCAACACGAACCCCTAAAAAAACTGGGGGTTATCTCAGGTACTCCTGACGGGTAAGCAGATTCTGCTCCACATGTGGCATCCGTAGTGTTGTTTATGTTATTACAAATCCGGTAAATAGTCTAATTCGGTAGGTCACATTCGTACAAATGGAAGGGTATAGTAGTGACGACATAAGAAACATATCTGATATCATCTGTGAAACGGTTATTCCATAACAGTCGACCAATTCGTGATGATATGTCTCTGGTTAAAATATACTCTGTTCTGTAGTTCATGATTAAAGTGTGAAGGAAATACTTTTGGACGGATTTCTGAACAAAGTGCATGCATAATGCAGTATAACTACCAATCACAGAACATGGTAGATCTTACATTTAAAATTGGCAAAACAGAGACGACTAAACAATTGTGCACATGGACCCGTACAATTAATGGAGGAACATGTATTCTCCAAGATGACAAAGAAAGTGAACGATACAAGGACTCTTGTTATAAGAACACAATTGTCAAAGTGTCTGTACATTTTGCACCGACTCAGCCATATAAATATGTTCAATAAAATTCGAAAATTACAAATACAGGTAACATACAACCATTATGTTAGCAAAATTTCAAAAACTATTTAAATATTTCGAATGAACAATTTAAAAACTATTTATTTAAAGCATGTTTATTTTAAACCTAATTTCATTAAAGATTTCAGATACAGATAGAAACAAATTAACGATATTTTCAATTCATCACGATAAAGGGTAAGACTACTATTACAAAATATAATCATGAAAGTAGCCCAACATAAAAGAAACATAACTCTACATAAAATGGTAAAGTTTTTCTTGCTTGCATTTGAATTAAAATGGCAAGCTGATGGATCGTATCATATATTATATTAAACGTGTATCTTCATGTGGTAAATTTCAATTTTAATCAATTTTAAACCATGTCTTATGTAAAAGTGCAAGTTTTCCATTTTAAAATCCAAAGTCATCAATGATCGAGGGGTGAGAATATTGACTAAAGCTTTTTATAGAAAAATGAGAAAGGAATAATAAATATTGACTGAAGCTTCTTGAATAGCAAAAAATGAGAAAGGTCATACTAAAGTGATTTAAAGTAAAATTTGTCTTTATCAGTAACTGTACATTTAAGGGTGACTTACCTATTGGATTTACTATATTAAGAAATATTTATATATTTTCATTCAAGAAGAGAAAACAAAGCTGACATAACAAAACTGTTTCCAAAACGTTGTATTCAATAGATTTACAACTTTTTGTTTGTTGATGTCTTTAGTTACACAATTTGTTTTGCCATTAAGGGCATCGGTACCAATATCATATCTTAAAAGCCTCTATTTACAAAAAAATAAAACTGGTTCATTTTAGAACATGACATTTTATTAAAGGCACTTGTTGAAAACGCTGTTTTTGTTTTTGTCACACTTGGTTTGCTGTTTTCTTTAGATAAGTAAATTATATTATAGAAATAATTGGAAATTAGAGAAATTAAAATGGTCACTCCTATTCCATTATTATATAAAATCGACCACTATGAGTCTGTAAATGTTCACAGCTGATGTTTGCAAATAAAACAAACAAATAAGTAGTTATTCTGTAATGAACTTACTTTGAACAAATTCACATGGCCCAATTTAAGTTTCTTAACGTTACTTTTCAAAAGTGCCGCTGCATATTAGCGAAAAACCTTTTTAAACAGATATCGTCATCCATCTGACTCCATGAACTGTTAATGTCTACATTTGCAATTCTTATTTTGGATCCTGTAATAACAGGCTTTTAAAATGCTGTTTTTGAAAACAAATTCAGAATAATTTTAAGACAGGTTTTCAAATTATAAATGTTTATTGTATCGGAATTCATGACATAATGTGATTTTGAAATTAACTTCAGGCGAAATGCTCAATACCAAAAGTTAGGACAGTCAAAAGAATAAAAACGTTTAAACCAAAAAGGGTCTTTTTTTCTTTTCTTTTTTGTTTGTTTGAGGAAGATTTAACTTCATAGTTTTAGTACATTGAATTATTAAGTTTCGTTATATCATATGAACATGATGAAGTTTTGAACAAAGTATTGATGTTGAAAAAAATAAAAACAGACTGAACCAAAATGTTGACGTCGCATTTAGGATAGCAATGTATCGCTTCCGCGACAAAATCTTACTTACTTAGGCTCGACATAAATTGTATTAATTTAATAAAATGGATATAGTTTGGACAATGCAATGTCACTCTTATTGGTAGTTAAAGATAAAAGCGTAATTAGAATATTTGATAAACAGACGAACTGACAGGATGAATGCAGAATGAAATTTATCCCCACTCACAGAACAGGGTACTCTCATAAATGTATTTTAAAAACACAGACGACTTAAATACTGTGCCCATGGTACCTGTTACAGGTACTTAGTGGAGGAACGTGTATCTCAAAGTTATCAATGATATTGATGATTTATGATATGGTACCTTGAGTACCGATACACAATGATCGGTGTGTCTGTAAATTAATCACATACTCAGCCTTATATGTGTGTTTCATAAAATCCCAAATTACAAATACAGGTAACATACTGACATTAAGTCAGCAAAATTTCAAAAAGTATATAAAAACTTCGAGAGAAAAAAATCAAAACCGATTTATTTAAATCATGTTATTTCAAGTTACATTTGATCTAAGATTTAAGATAAAGATATGAAAACATTAACGACATTTTCAATTCATCACGATAAAGGGTGCGACTACTATTACAAAATAGGAGAGTGAAAGTAGTCTTACATAAAAGAAATATAACACCACATAAAATTGGTTACGTTTTGCTTGATTGCATTTAAAGTAAATGGCAAAATTGTTGATCATATCACACAGAAGGTTTAACATGTATCTTTTAACGTGAAACTATTCTGAATCAGTGAAAACTATTCAATTTTAAATTGTATTTACATTTTTCTTTATTTTTTATTTGAACGTCACTGGTAAGTATTGTGTACATGTCGTAGACAAAACGGTCGTATGGGTACATAATTTCAATCTCGGTATCTCCGACGATTTTATTTACAATCACTTGGTCGATACCACTGCTGGTAGAGTTTTCTCTTCGAGGGTATCAACATCCCAGTAGTCAGCTCTTCAATTATCATTGATATGGCTATAATTATAAATCATAAATAAACTGTTTACAAAACATGAAACAAATTATCGATATGGTTATAATCGTAAATAAACTGTTTACAAAACATGAAATTTTCGATTTACGAAGACTATTCTACCCAAGGAATTATCACCTTTGTTGTATTTGACAAACATTTCGGAATTAAGGTTTGTTAATACTCTTCAACTTCGTACTATATTTGTCCTTTTTATCCTTTCTTTTTTCGAGTGTCACTGATGAGTCTTTTTAGACGTTACGTTCGTCTGACGCACATAATTTACATCCTGGAATGTATTATGAGTTCATTATAGAAGAAGGGCGATAAAAGGGGGCATTTAAACTCAAAGATCGATAATAAATTAACAACGCAACAGCTAAAAAGAAAAAGGCAAACACAATTAATGTTACACAAAACACAACATAGAAAACAAAATCCTAAGCAAAATGAACCCCAACAAAAACATGGAGTGATCTCAGGTGCTCTGAGAGGGTAGGCAGATCATGCTTCACATGTGGCACCCGTCGTGTTGCTCATGGTATTACAAATCCGGTAAATAGTCTAATTATGTAGGTCACATTTTATACTGTTTGGTATACAGATCACTAAATAATATGCATGTATCAAACTTATAAGAGGGTTTAGATTGAGCTTTATCCACGAATAACGACAGAAAGTTATCAGTAGTTGATGTCTTCAAATATACCACGTATTTTTATTTGATATTATTGACTGTTTGCTGCATACTTTTACAGTCTATTTTGAATTCATACCAACTAGCGCATGTTAAATATTGACATATTGTTTATGCAGTTGATTGTTTAATATTTTTAATCATGTTGATATATATTGCTATTTATTTGTGTTGTTGTCCCGATTATTGACATAAATCACATATTTTCCTCAATGATACGAAACACATTCTTCAAATATTTTGGAAATGGGTAACATCATTCGCTTTTTTCCTCACAAATTATCTATAATAACATTAACGGTACCAATTTTCCTGCACCAGATGCGCATGTTGACAATACATGTCTCTTCAGTGATGCTCGTGGCCAAAATATTTGAAATCCAAAGCTTATATAAAAGATAAAGAGCTATAATCCAAACAAATAACATGTCTCGTCTTAAACTTACAGTGAGCTTTTTTAAGCTTCGTTTTCATTATGACTGTAAAATCAAGAACAGGGAAAAGCGCTGCTCCTTTGCATGTTGTTGTATTTACTGCACATGTAATGCGAATTAGACTATTTACCGGATTTGTTATCACATAATCAACACGACTGGTGCCACATGTGGAGCAGGATCTGCTTACCCTTCCGGAGCACCTGAGATCACCCCTAGTTTTTGGTGGGGTTCGTGTTGTTTATTCTTTAGTTTTCTATGTTGTGTCATGTGTACTATTGTTTGTCTGTTTGTCTTTTTTTATTTTTAGCCATGGCGTTGTCAGTTTATTTTAGATTATGAGTTTGACTGTCCCTTTGGTATCTTTCGTCCCTCTTCTTTAATAATTGTGTGTCATGGATTGATTACCCATATACCGTCTATTAATATTCAAAGACATTCATTTCTAATGTTTTATTAGAAAAGACCATTTCTGTGTTGACATGAATTGTCACCGATATGCACATAATTATAAAACTGTTTACAATACTTTTTCCAAATATGAAGGATTGTCTACCCCCGGAATAGATATATATGCTGAATTTGTCAAAACCCTACGGAATTTTGGTTTTTTAATGCATTCTTCATTTGTTGTATTCGAGCGTCACTCATGAGGTTTTTGTAGACGACTTGCGCTTCTGGCGTAAACAATTTTAATCCTGGTATCTATCACGAAGTTTTTGTTATTTTAAGATTACAGGTGTTGATCTGTAAAATTACTCAGCTGGTGTTTGAAAATTAAAAAAAAAACTGGTATAAAGTAACATCATAGTCAACATACTTACTGCACATGTCTAAAGTTCCAAATTTGGAATCGTTAACGTCACATTTTTGTTTTCAATTTTCCTTAGAGTTTGGAATTTGTGATATTCCTTTTATTCAAATGATGCTACTAATTGTTTACGGATAACGTTTTTTAAGATAGATACCATGATCGTCTGTCTCCAATAACTACTGTTAATGTGAAAATGGATAGTTATTCATAACTGTTTCTATCCCAGGAATAGTTGTCATGAATATCAATAATGTGGTCATTTTTATAAATTTCCTGTTAACAAAACTTTGAATTTTTCGAAAAACTCAGAATTGTCTTATCCCAGGAATAGATTACCTTCGCCGTATTTGGCACCACTTTTTGGAATTTTGGGTCCTCAATGCTCTTCAACTTTGTACTTGTTTGGCTTTATAAATATTTTGATATGAGCGTCACTGATGAGTCTTATGTAGACGAAACGCGCGTCTGGCTACTAAATTATAATCCTGGTACTTTTGATAACTATTTACACCACTGGGTCGATGCCACTGCTGGTGGACGTTTCGTTCCCGAGGGTATCACCAGCCTAGTAGTCAACACTCCGGTGTTAACATGAATATCAATAATGTGGTCATTTTTATAAATTTCCTGTTAACAAAAACTTTAAATTTTTCGAAAAACTAAGAATTGTCTTATCCAAGGCATATTTACTTTAACCGTATTTGGCACCACTTTTTAGAATTTTGGGACCTCAATGCTCTTCAACTTTGTACTTGTTTGGCTTTATAAATATTTTGATATGAGCGTCACTGATGAGTCCTATGAAGACGAAACGCGCGTCTGGCGTACTTAATTATAATCCTGGTATTTTTGATAACTATTTACACCACTGGGTCGATGCCACTACTGGTGGACGTTTCGTCCCCGAGGGTATCACCAGCCTAGTAGTCAACACTCCGGTGTTATCATGAATATCAATAATGTGGTCATTTTTATAAATTTCCTGTTAACAAAACTGAATTTTTCGAAAAACTAAGAATTGTCTTACCCCAGGCATAGATTACCTTAGCCGTATTTGGCACAACTTTTTGGAATTTTGGGTCCTCAATGCTCTTCAACTTTGTACTTGTTTGGCTTTATAAATATTTTGATATGAGCGTCACTGATGAGACTTATGTAGACGTCTGACGTACTAAATTATAATCCTGGTACTTTTGATAAATATTTACTGAAATCGACCAATTAAAACAATGTTGATTTTGAACAACCAAACGAAATTTGAACTGGAAATGAACATAAATTTTTTAATCTAATAAAGCGTGTGCTCAGTCTTTAGTGTTCTATATTTTTGTATACTATTGTTTGTCTGATTGTCTTTTTTTCTTTTTAAGCCATTGCGTTGTCAGCTTGTTTTCGACTTATGAGTATGAATGTTTCTGTTGTATCTTTCGTCCTCTTGATATGTTAACATCACATTATTGTTCCTCTTGAATTTTGAATTTGCTGCCTTATATTTAAAACTTTAATGAATTTCTTGCCATACTTCTACGACAAAACATTGAACCAGCCATCTGTCATAGGTAATTAGTTGGTTGTTATTATCATATGTTTATATCAATTTAAAACTTTCATTCTCCCTGGATGATTTATTATTATTATTATTATTATTATTATTATTATTATTATTATTATTATTATTATTATTATTATTATTATTATTATTATTATTATTATTATTTTTATTATTATTATTATTGTTATTATTATTATTATTATTATTATTTTATACCGCAGCTCATTATATAATATCAAAATTACCCTAAGTGCTTTAGAACATGTATCCATTCACATATAAAAGTATTAACAATAAAATATGAAAGCCCATGTTACAGAATCCTAAAAAAAAGTTTTTAAAGAACAGATATAAAACTATGCTATCATATTTATTGTTAAACAATTAAATTCAGAAAAAAACAATAAAATTCAATCAAATCTCTTTTTGTGTTTATTTCAAAATATCGGTACAATATTGTACACATGTAAATGATGATGTTGATGATGAACTGTTAGTCAACGTGGTTTTAAAAGGATTGAAAATCATTTTGAAGTAGACCCATTTCTCAATACAGAAATTAAGAATTAAAGAATTAAACTGCATTTAATCGGTTAACAGAAAGTAAGTCTCTGAATAAAAATGTGATGTCACTCTGTTTGGCAGTTCATGATAAAATTGAGATGGAAATACTTTTGGACAGATAACTTGACAAGGTACATACAGAATGCAATGTGGCAATCTCTCTGTGAACAGGGTAAACATACATTTAAAAAAAGGCAAAACACAGACGACTTAACAATAATTATTGTTCGCTCAATTTACCGTTATCAGCTAGTTATTTTTGCGTTCAAGATGAATGATTATGATTATATACAAAGACGGTAACGTCGTACCGTAACACAATGATCAGTTCTCTCATAATCAGCTGTATATATTACCAATGTAATTTCAACTGATCGGGCGGAGCTTATGGTTTAAATTTGCATAAGGACAGTCTATTTGAAGATATGTGTGATAAAGATGATTGTCTATATAATTATTATTGAATTCTAATCACCTACCAAACCAAAAGAACTGAGTATATGATTTGGGACGATTTACTGGACACTTCATTGATGAGTTTATCCCGAAACTCCTGTCTATAGATGGACTGGTCTTAAATAAACGAACTTCTTAAACCCCACCGAGTCAAGTGAAATGAAATAAAATAAAAATAAAATAAAATAAAATATGTGATTCGAAAAATACCACCAAATCTACATTTAAAGGAAACATACTGCAATTAATTCAGCAAAATTTCAAAAACTATTAATATACTTCGACAGACAATTTTCAAAAAATATTATCTAAAGTATATTTATTTCAAATTAAATTTCATTAAAGATTTGAGATAGAAACACATTACGGATATTTTCACTTCATCACGATAAAGGGTGAGACTACTATTACTAAAAATAATCGTGAAATAAGTCCGACGTGAAAGACATATAACTCTACATAAAATTGTTTACGAGTTGCTTAAGTGCATTTACGACACGAGGAACATACCTGATATCATCTGTGAAACGGTTATTCCATAACCTGATTAACGGTTAACCAATTCGTGATGGTATGTCTCTGGCCAAAATGTGATGTCACTCTGTTCGGTAGTTCATTATCAAAGTGTGATGGAAATACTTTGGACGGATTTCGTGACAAGGTGCATGCAGAATGCAATATATCACCCACTCACAGAACATGGTAGATCTTACATTCAAAATTGGCAAAACACAGACGACTAATCAATTGTGCACATGGACCCGTGCATTTAGTGGAGGAACAGGTATTCTCCGCGATGACAAAGAAAGTGAACGATACAATGACTCTTGTAGTAAGAACACAATGGTCAAGGTGTCTGTACATTTCTCACGGAGTCAGCCATATATATGTGTTCAATAAAATTCAAAAGCTACAAATACCGGTAACATACTACCATTATGTTAGCAAAATTAAAAAAAAAACTATTTAAATACTTCGAATGAACAATTTAAAAACTATTCATTTGAAGCATGAATATTTTAAACTAAATTTCATTAAAGATTTTAGATAGAGATAGAGATAGAGATAGAGAAACACATTAAAAATATCTTCAAGTCATCACGATAAAGGGTTAGACTACTTTTACAAAATATAATCGTGAAAGTAGTCCAACATAAAGGAAACATAACTCTACATACAATTGTTAAAGTTTTGCTTGGTGGCATTTAAATTAAAATGACAAACTGATGGATCGTATCATATATTAGACTAAACGTGTATCTTCATGTGATAAATTTCAATTTAAATTGCTTTTAAACCTGGTCTTATGTAAAAGTGCACTTTATCCATTTAAAAGTCCAAAGTCATCAATGACGGCAAAGGGTGATAATATTCAGCATATTTACCTGACGATATCGGGATATAGGTATTTAGTCGATCTTAACATGCACTTGTGATTTGTTTTCAAACCGGTATTGATAAAAATGAAAAAACAAATGTCGAAATGTTCAGGACTTAATTAAATCTGTATTTGTGTAAGATGATGCAAGCATACGATTTGTATTGCGTTTTACACTTTGAGAAGCAAACAATCTTTTACTACTTTATCAAAATATTGTGTAAAAACGTTAATTATGAGCTATGAAAGTCAAGTGACTCGAGCATTTTTCTGAGTAAGTTTTAAATAAATTCAAAGAAATATTTTTTTACAGTGGGTTAGCTTTCATTAGTCTTCGCTATCCTATAGATTAAGAACTTTTGGTTACATTTATAATTTAGAATCTTCATTGAAGGTGGAGCATGAATGCACAGTTAATTAATTATCTTGATGTGCCATTTGTATGCAAGAGTGACATTCCTTTGTATTATGTGCCGTTCGAAATAGAGTTATGCGAGTATTTTCTTCCTTTAACAGGTTCATTATCTTATAATTTAAAAGTATATTTTTCTGATTTAATTTTGAATAACTGCAAAATGTATCAATTAAATATATTTCAGTTTTTGTTATTGGTGTATCAAAGACATTACTGTACGAATATAATTTCATAAATTTGAAACGTTTAGAATGATTACTTACCAATATAAAGAACCGTTCATATTTTTTAAAAAGACTATAAATGAAAGTCGAATTATTTATCTCCCCTTCATGATAGATTGATTGGGAATTTAACCAGAGTTATCTTATATTAATCACAGAGAGGGACTAGCAAGCAATTTTTAATTGTAGCTTATTTAACGTTAAAAAAAATCCGCTATAAACGAATGTTAATTTATACATATATAACGACTTTGTTAGCTAAATCTACAAATAATATTAGATATTCTGAATTTTTATTACAATAGATTAACATGCTATAATAAATATTGACTGAAGCTTCTTAAATAGAAAAAAATGAGAAAGGTCATACTAAAGTGATTTAAAGTAAAATCTGTGTTTATCAGTAACTGTACATTTAAGGGTGACTTACCTATTGGATTTACTATATTGAGAAATATTTATATCTTGTCATTCAAGAAAAGAAAACAAAGCTAACATAACAAAACTGTTTCAAAAACGTTGTATTTAATAGATTTACATTTTTTGTTTGTCGATGTATTTAGTTATACTATTTGTTTTGACATTAAGGGCATCAGTACCAATATCATATCTTAATAACCTCTATTTGAAAGATTTACAACTGGTTTTAGAACATGACATTTTATCAATGCACTTGTTGAAAACGTCGTTTTTGGTTTTGTCACACTTGGTTTGCTGTTTTCTTTAGATATATAAAAAATGTTATTATAAAGATGATTGGAAAATATGGAATTTAAAAGGGTCAATCCTAGATTACCTTAGCCGTATTTGGCACAACTTTTTGGAATTTTGGGTCCTCAATGCTCTTCAACTTTGTATTTGTTTGGCTTTTTAACTATTTTGATCTGAGCGTCACTGATGAGTCTTATGTAGACGAAACGCGCGTCTGGCGTATAAAATTATAATCCTGGTACTTTTGATAACTGGTACATTTTATAACTATTTCATTATTATATAAAATAGACCGCTATGAGTCTGTAAATGTTCACAGCTGATGTCTGAAAATACAACCAAAAAATACGTAGTTATTCTGTAATGAACTTAATTCCAACAAATTCACAGGGCCCAATTGAAGTTTATTAACGTCACTTCTCCAAAGTGCCGCTGCACATTAACGAAAAAACTTTTAAAACAGATACCGTCATCCATCTGCCTCCATGAACTGTTAATGTCTATATTTGCATTTTTATTTTTCAATCTACTAATGACATGCTTTCAAAATGCTCTTTATGAAAAACAATTCGGATCATTTTAAGGAACATGTTGTCAAATTATAAAAGTTTATTGTATCGGAATCTATGATATGCAATTCTAAAATTATCTTCAGGCAAAATGCTCAATACCAAAAGTAAGAACACCAAAATATATAAAAATGTTTGGACCAAAACGGGTCTTAACAGAGCAGCAAAACGTCGATTTTGTCTGTTGGAGATTCAACCTGATACTGTATAGCGGGTTATTTTCGTGGGTGTAAAATGTCGCGATTTTCGTTGAATAAGGTATACGAAATATTTTAGAGATTATTATTTGGCGAATTCAAAACTTTTGTCAATACTTTTGCATGTGCACTTTTAAATTGGTGGAATTTATTTTGGTGATTTTGTTCTATCCGCAAAAATAAGCGAAAAGAAAAGAATCCGCTATACAGTAGTTTAAGTACATTAAATCCTTAAGTTTAAGTACATTAAATAATTAAGTTTCGAAATATCATATGAAGTTTTGGCCAAAGTATTCATGTTGAAAAAAATAAAAACGGACTAAATCAAAATGTTGACGATGCAGACATCACAATTTATATAAACAAAGTCTCGCTTCCGCGACAAAATCTAACATAGGTTCGATATACATTCTTAGTATTGATTAAATAAAATGGATATAGTTTGGACAATGCGATGTCACTCTTTTGGTAGTTCACGATAACAGCGTGAGTAAAATAATTGCTGAAAAAACAAACTGACAGGATGAATGCAGATTGCAATATAAATATATATTATACATATATGTATATCCTCAGTCACAGAACAAGGCACTCTTATAATGTATTTTAAAATAGCAAAACACAGACGACTTAAACATTGTGCACATGGACCCGTGCATTTAGTGGAGGAACGGGTGTTCTCCAAAGTGACATATTGAATGATAATCAGTTATTACGAGGACTCTCGTAAAATGTAACACAATGATCAATGTGTCTGTATATGTGTCACCTACTCAGCCATATATATGTGTTCCACAAAACACCAAACCTACAAATAAAGGTAACATACTACCATAATGTTAGCATTATTTCAAAAACTATATAACTACTTCGAATGAACAATTTATAAAACTATTTATTTAAAGCGTGTTTATTTCAAACTAAATTTTATTAAAGATTTGAGATACAGATAGAAACACATTAGGTATATCTTCGATTCATCACAATGAAGGGTGAGACTACTATTGCAAAGTATAATCGTCAAAGTAGTCCAGCAATGAAAGAAACATAACTCTACATAAAATTCTTAAAGTTATGCTTGGTGGCATTGAAAAAAATGGCAATCTGATGGATCGTATCAAAACTCATATATTAGATTGAGAATTTTGTTTTAGAAGATGTCTTATATTTTTTTTAATCATCGCTTTTCCAGGCATGTTAGAATTATCAACAATAATACAGAACTCCAAGGTATAGTTAAGAGGGACGAAAGATACCAGAGGGACAGTCAAACTTATAAATCGAAAATAAACTAACAACGCCATGGCCAATAATGAAAAGGACAAACAGAGAGACAACTTGGGGTGATTTCGTGTGCTCCGGAAGGGAAGTCAGATCCCGCACCACATGTGTTGCTCATGTAATAACAAATCCGGTAAATAGTCTTATTCGGTAGTTCACATTCATAAACGGGACAGGGATTGTAGTTAACACGTAAGGAACATATCCGATATCATTTGTGAAACGGTTATTCCATAACGTTCAACCAACTCGTGATGGCGTCCGTAAAATTTACGAAGGGGTGATTTCAACGTCACCATTTTAACTCTTGGTTTTATAGTTCCTTGTGAGCAGCAACCCTCTATCAAGAAAATCATGATAGAAAATGCAAGCACGGGAATATCGTATCAATTGGGAGATATATACCCCGTATACAGGTGCTGCTGGAATGTTGCTACTTAGAACTAAAAAAGACCACAATTGGAAAGCTAAAAACATCTCTTTTATCGTAAAGTGTTGTTTTCAGCCGACCCTCATTGTCAATTTCTAGATGTTAGTCAAGATATGAGGCCGACTTAACCGTATCTGTTGTACCCTTTATCTCTAGTTCGGTGGAATGTTGCTAATTAGAATTAAAAAGTCCACAATTGGAAAGCTAAAATCATCTCTTTTATCGTAAAGTGTTGTTTTCAGCCGACCCTCATTGTCAATTTCTAGATGTAAGTCAAGATATGAGGTTGACTTAACTGTATCTGTTGTATCCTTTATCTCTAGTTTGGTGGGTTAGATGAATTATTTAACACCGCTGTCTGCGTTAGTCTCAAATGTCAGATGTCTATTAAGAAGTAAAATCACAAAAATACTGAACTCCGAGGAAATTCAAAACGGAAAGTCCCTATACATACCAATGGCAAAATTAAAAGCAAAAACACTTCAAACGTATGGACAACTGTCATATTTCTGACTAGGTACAGGCATTTTCTTATGTAGAAATGGTGGATGGAAAAGGACTATGCCTCCTTAATAACGCATTATGAACATCCTTACATATTTGGGTTATCCATAAACCAGCTTTGAATAAGCATATGAAAATAGATGAAGAATGTGTCCATGGGACACAGATGATGTCCGCGCTTGCATAAAATCTTTTAAAGGGACAGTAAAAGTAATGCTATCTAATTTCGTAATTGATGAATTTGTGGTAATAAGCTACGTGTACAAGTTTTATAACATTCAGTTAGGGGGAATAAGTTAGAGAATGGAGAAATTTAGCAATTTTCACTTGGGAAAGGGATAACTCTTAACAACAATTTGACGTCCCGAAAATTCAAACTTGATCTGCGTTTTGTGGTAATAAAAACTTAATTGATTATAGACTAATTGTTTATATATTCCGTTATTCTAATTGTTATTCAATGTTACCGCTATCTGTCTCATTTAATTTTCTCATTTCCCATAATTAATCATGATTTGACGAAATGGCAAGAAATCTCTTATGGATAGTTGTTTCTGTATTTTACAGTGATATTGTGAGATTATTTGTAGAAGTACTTGTTATAATTCATGGCAAGGAGTGAATTATAATTTGTTGGGTCTACCACTCTGCTCAGTAATTTAAGGCATTGATGAATCACAATTAACATATCAAATTGATGCTAGGGGCTATCTTGAATTTCCTGTATTGTGAGAATAAACAAATCATACATACCAGGTTGTTGCTTAAAGTTGAATGCATCACTGTTACTTGGAGAGGACCAATAAATGTGCTACTCCTTTGCTATGAATGTTTCCTGTGTACAGCAATCATAGATGCCAGGCTTAAAAGAGTGTATGGGTGGTTCGCTATCAGAAGAATCATAAGTGTGATCATTAAGAAAGCTCAGAGACAGACCCAATATTTTGTTAAAAGGTGCTACATTTTATGTTTTTGATTTCAAAAATTAATAAACTGTTATCATAGAGATATAGCTTGCCTTTTTTGAAACATGTTACATAAGTTATGAAAATATTCAAAGTCAATGAACCATGACTGAGGTGCATAGCTAGACAATCTCTATGTAAATCAGATGTGCCAATGTCAATACAACTGCTTACCAAACATCACTTACTTATTATAAGTCATCCCCTTTAAGGTGGTACCCAACACTTTCACTAAAATTAATTTGGCTTGTTTAATTTTCATAAAATTTTGACGAAGTATTTACTTTGAACCTTTAATAAAAATTCAAAAATTTCAAAAGTTTTGAACCAACCATTTTGTCAGAAAAATTACACTGGTTATATAGCAGTTTGACAAACACCAATTTTGGTCATTCAGAAGCTTAATATCCCCTTTACAACCCAATGTAATTAAAACGTTAAGCTGACTTTACAGAATTATCTCCCTGTAGTGTTAGGTACCACCTTAAACAAAACTAAACACAAACATTAACTTGTAAACTATGCAAAAGTTGCGGTCAATAAACCATGAAGATGGGTTTGGGCTATATTATATCCATTGAAACATAAAGTGCAAATACTAACTATTAATACTAACAAATTTGCATACCAAAGATCATTGACTTTTTAAACATAAGTAGTCATCTTAAATTGGTCTAATCACAAAGTCGATAGACCATGACTGAGACAGGCAGGGCCAAATATTCTCCATGGAAATGAGATGTGTTTTATGCTTATACAACTGAATACCAATTAACACTAATGGTTCCTATTGCACTGACCTAATACATGTAGAGTAAGCAAAAGTTTCAAAGTCAATAAACAATGTCTCAGGGGTAAATTAATCTCCATGGAAATGAGATATATCAATGTTAACAACAGTATACCAAATATGATTGACCTACCACTTGTTCACAATTAACTAGACCTTATCACACAAACTAATACAATGTTGACAGCACCATCACCACAGCCGCCAGAAACAACAAGCTCTGTCAAGACCCAAGCTTTGCTATACATCTGTCCTCTCTTTAGTCTAGCATAAGTTAATCTAAGAACAACAACACTTTTGTGACATTTCTTATAGACAAAAGGGATGTGAACTTACATTGAAATTTAAAGTAACAGAAAAAAATCAACTAAATAAGACAATTTTTTCTGAAATAGCACTATGATAATGTGGACAAAACAAAACCAAAGATGATATTTAAAATTTATAATAATCAATGTACATACAAAATAAATAATTTTATACATAAATAATACATAACATTCAAATATACTATAGAACCTAAAAGTATGAAGTTATTCTTATATTTGGATAGTAAAAGACATGAAAGATTAAAAATATAAACTGTTCTTTACAAATCCAATCATTTAAAAATAATATATGATTTTGTATTAAAATTGTATTCCCAACCTTTATTAAATCATGATCATGATCTCACAACAACAAATTAAGCTAAAAATTAAGTCTACATGATATGTTTTCCATTGGAAAATTAAATCAAAATCATTTTAAAATGTCACTTGACATCCAACTTTACTTATTAATCTATGCTTGTGTGTGAAAACTTTGCTTTAATTTTTGTAATGTAAACAAAAGTTATTTTCCTTAAATATATAGCTATGAATTGAAAAAATTGATGATTTGAAAACTAAGAATTATCTAAGTTACAACTATTTATTATTTAGGAAATACTGTCACAAATTACCAAAGTGAAGGAGATTCAAACAAAATCCTGAAGAAGCTTGTCAACAAAAACAGGAAAGGATAACTTTACATTTGAAAATTATTGTGTTGTTTTTATTATTGCTAAAAATGTGACTTGGAGCTTGGTGACTTGAATTGCAATAAATTAAACTCATATTTTGAAATTTTTTATATGAATGAAACAGGATTTCTCTCAATATTGCAAATATTACAATCGAGTTTGAATCCAAAATGACATAATCACAATAATAAAGAAAAGAATTCTGAATTAACAGTAATAGGCACCAGTTACATAACTATCTCAATGTTTCAATTAAACAACTCTTCTTGAAAGAAAAACAACAAATAACAATATCTGTATTTGTTTTTGCTGTCTCAAAAGTTGGCTAACTTTCATAATTTTCGGTTTTAAAATGTCTGTTAAATGCTATCAGTACAGTACATATACATGTATATCACAGGTTTTCATTTCAACTGCTACGAATAAAAGTTTATGAACAATTTCCATCAATTAGGACCACGTCTATCATGATGTTGCTGTTGCATATACTTTTGTAAATTTTGTATTCTGTGCTGCATGCTTCTTCTTTAACTTGTTGGCCCACTGAGGATTATCTTTTGTCTGAAATTTAGAGATGCATATTCAATTGTTTGACTACTTGTGTTTAAAAGTTAAGAATTTTCCTTCAGTACTACTCTTCTGCATTATTTTGATAAAACAAATAATAGATGAATTGATATGCAGATATCTTGGATAGATTTAATAATAATAACGGCTTTCCTATTTTGAGCTTTTCAAAGGCAACCCTTTTGCCTTATCTGTAAAAAATTTGAAGGAATCTTCCACTCTTCCTTCCTGATCCACACGATTAAAATGATACCATTAAAGAATTTATGTAATAGTGCAACAGGCATGTCAGTTAACTGCTAGTAGTCTGTTGTTATTTATGTATTATTGTCATTTTGTTTGTTTTCTTTTGTTACATCTTCTGACATCGGACTCGGACTTCTCTTGAACTGAATGTTAATGTGCAACTGTTATGTGTTTACTTTTCTACATTGGCTAGAGGTATAGGGGGAGGGTTGAGATCTCAGAAACATATTTAACACCGCCGAATGTTTGGCACCTGTCCCAAGTCAGAGCCTCTGGCCTTTGTTAGTCTTGTATAATCTTTAATTTTAGTTTCTTGTGTATAATTTGGAGTTTAGTATGACATCCATTATTACTGAACGAATATATTTATTTGTTTAGGGGTAGGCTGAAGGATGCCTTCGGGTGCAGGAAGTTCTCGCTGCCTATTGGTGACTTTCTGCTGTTGTCTGTTCTATGGTCGGGTTGTTATCTCTTTGACACATTCCCCATTTCCATTTTCAATTTTAAATATGTTTTTCTCCTAATATTTTTGTTTCATAATTGTAATAATTAACTAATCAGATAAATACATGTGAAATAAAAGAATTCCTGTTGAACACTTCTGACAAGAAAAGCATGTTTTAACAATTAATTACGGGTAGTCTATTTTATTGTAACAGTTTGAAAAGTTGGTGTTCTACAAATATTCATAATTAACTTACAAGAGAAATAGATCCAGGTTTGACTATATTTGGTTCATCATATGTTTCAAAGTCATGAGAAGGTAAATGAATGGCCAAACTTTTAGGACTTTTAGGTCGAGCCAGATCTCTTGACTGGGTCTTTTTCTCTCCATATTTACGTGTGGATAAATTCATCACAACCTGCTTCATAACTGACATTTCCTGGAAAAGAAAATATATCCATGAGATGGTTTTCAGTAAAAACTTGTTCATGATAAAAGATGACCCATTATGTATGTGATATATATCATATTTGTTTTCAATTAGTTTTGTACACAATGCAGGTAGTTAGTTTTCTTGCTAGAATTGTTTTACATTAATCATTTCAAGCCTTTTATAGCTCGCTATAGGGTATAGGATTTTCTCATTGTAGAAGGCCATACTGAGACTTACAGTTATAACTTCATCATGTACCGGAAGTGTCATTTTATATGATTTTGTATCGAGATTCAGATTGATAAATACTTTATAAAACACCGGGTAAGCAAGACAAAAAGAGTAATGAGTCAAGTTTAAAACCTAAAACGCAAATGGAGGATAAGGAGTATTAAAAAAAAATACGGAAGAGAGAATTTCAGACATTGGAATATCAGATTGCACCTGGCTATCTAGGATGGAAATTCGGAAAATAATTTTTTTTTTTGTCTTTATATTTATAGATCAAAGGTCAACATTATTTGTTGTCAGAGTGGAAAATAGAAGTGACGGTTTAATTGCCCATCAAGACAATTATCAAAAAAAAAAAGAAAAAAAAAAAAGTGTGTCAGTTGAGAGAAACAGCAAAAAAATCAATAGTTTATCCATTATTTAATTTCCATTTCTTCACTCACTATCCTATAAATTAGTATATCATTACATGTACCTACTGGCTACAATTTTTATTCAAAAACTGCTGCAAAAATTACCTTTACATGTCATTTTCATTGGTTGGTTTGCTGTAAGGTTTCTGTCCCACAGATGTTAGTTAACCTACTTTCCTAAATTTTTACACATAATAAACAAATGGAATTCACTTGTTTGTGATGCAAAACAGTGCTAAGAATCATATATTAACTACAATGAAATACTTCAATATTTATTGGGACCATCAGGGCAAGTAACTTTTTTTCCGGACAAATGAACTTTACAGTTTTACTTGCCCAGGGACAAGTGCCCACAGCAAACATTTCCACACCCCTGAAGCATATTCCATCTATTTATTAAGAAAAATTTGAAAAGAGTTATCTCCAATCTGTATAGTGTTTTGAATAGTTATCTCCAATCTTAATTCCATTTGTTTAGTATGAATTCCTAATTACTGGTTGCAAACTCATTTCATGATATTTGTGGGGATAGATGAGCCCCTGTGTTAAATAAAGTATAAGAGTGGGATTTTAAGTATTTCATATTTTTTAAACTGACTCTGAAATGCAATTGAGTAATCCAAAAAGGTTTGCCACAACCAGTACTTGTTATAAATGTTTTTAATATCTCTGTCTCCAGTGAATAAATGAAACAGTCAATAGATCATTTTCATATAACTGATTGTTGACTCCGGTATATATATTTTTCGACAGGTTTTACCTTACTTATGGTTGAACATCCTGGCACTGGGGCAAGCAAGAGCAACGTAAATAAATAATTTAAGATTTTAATCAGTACTATTTTGAGGGAAAGATTACTGTTTTTAAATGCTTTCTGTACATGACTAAATCATCAGAAAGCAGTAAACTTTTCCCCAAAATTGCACTGTTTATATATTTGATTTTGCTACTTTTGGTTGCTCGCAATTGACTGAGTACCAGCCTACCAGCATGTCTAACCACAGAGAAGGGAAACTGTATAGAACTCGAGAGTTAAAAGTTGGTAATATAAATATAGATTATTCAGAGTAATTTACCTCTCTTTGGTTGAGTAATCTTTCTAAATCTAAAGACATCTGGTTCTTTGTCCGTATTAAATCTTCCTTTTCTTTGGTAAACTTCCTGTAAAAAAATCAAAATTTTTAATTATCTATATGAGCTACCATACATATTTTCAGATACCTATATGTAAACATGGTAAAGGTAGAAATCCAAATGTGTAAAATTAAGTCTTTTAAAATTTTCAATAGAAAAAGAAATGAGTGTAGTTTCATACTTAAATGAATCATCTTTGAGAAGTTCACTTATTTTCAGTAATAGATCTAGAAAATGTGGTATTTCATAACTAAATCAGAATAATTTTTGTTTTCATTCATTAATATGCACAGTAATTATTTCTAAATGAAAATGTCCATGACTGAACATAGAAATAAGTTCTGATGTATAAGTGAGGGTTTGGATGGGGTTAAATGATTAAAGAATAATGCCCTTAAAAAATTATGATTAGAGAATAATGGGCAAAAAAAATGAAGATTAGAGAAAAAGGGGGTTAATTTTTTGAAGTTTAGAGAAAAAAGGGGTGAAAATTAAATGTTTATAGAATAACAGATCCCCCCCCCCCCCCCCCATCCAGACCCTCATAAGTCACAACACTCCCCTTACAATACAAACATTGCTTTACATACTTGACATCATTCTCTAGGGTTGCTGTATAGTCTTTCTGTTTCATGATCTGATTGTCCCTCTGACGTATACTCTCTATCAAATAGTTGTAGGGTTGCTGGGCCTGGTCTAGTATAGAGTTACTGTTCTTTAACTGAAAAATAATAAAGTTAGCATTCAGAAAATTTTGATATAAAGCTAGCTGTCAAAATATTTCTAGTAAAATCATTCATCAGGAAATTTCCAACAAAATTCTGAGATTGTTTATTTAGAGTCAATTTGACCTGAAGAAAAAAAATAGTATGCTTATGAAAGTTTTTTAGTTGTTACAATATCAAAGTTGTCTCCCATTTAAAACAATAACCAGTCAAACTTATAATCCAGAATGAGTTTCTATGGTACTTTTGTGTCGTTTATGCTAATTAAAAAAATTAAAATCATTGTTTATTGATATATAAATTACCTCTTCAGCAAGCTGTTTCAGTTTTAATTTTTCTACATCAATTTCTTTTTTCTGGTTGGAATTGATTTTTTCTAACTGTAAAACTCTTCTTGCTAAATGTACACTGAAAACAAAATCATGATCTTAAATTTAAAACACGCACAAAATTATCTGAAGAAGTGTTATAGCATATCATAAGGTATAAAAGATACAACTTGGGTTTTTTTCAGGGTTGGCAAAGTATTACCCCCGCAATGGGTTTTCCAAGAATGAGCATTACTCCTAAAAATTAATAATTTTTGACAATAAGGCTTTTTAAGTTCATATTAACACAGAACATGTTGCAGATTTATTGTATCATTACTAAATATAACCATTCAAGTCCGTTTCTAGCCGACTACTGGAATGGTTAAATGGTTGATCATTTTTTGTTTAGGACATTAAGCAACCGACAATCAATCATTTTTTGTTTATGTTTCTCAGAAATCTATGTGACAAATTTTTGTCATAAATCATTACCTTTGCTGAAGTCTACGTTTAGATGTACTTGGAATATTAGCACCATAACCATAGGAGAATAGGACTTTCTCTGCTTCAGTTTCATCTTCAACTGTGGAAAAAATAAAATTTATAAATATATTGTGGATTTATTTATTTTTGTTGGTATCAATATCCATGGATTGAGGAACACTTCTATTTTCCTGAATATTTAATTTCATGGCTTTGCCAATCACAGCATACAAAACGTCTAGAAAAGTTGTAATTCGTTAAACATTTGAATTCATGGTTCACCTATATCCACGAAACCCATGAAAATTGGTATACAACCAATAATAATGAACCCACAGTAGACATGGCAAGATATCAACTATTAGTTCCTGTAGGGCCTTCAACAATGAGTAAAACTCATGCCCCTTAAAAAAGGCCACAATAAGACAAATGTAAAACAATTCACATGAAAAAACTAATCAATGGAATTTCCAGTGAACGAAAACAAGAGAACATTCACTCTTCTTATGATAGAGATGAGAGAGTCAATAATTAAACAATACTGGTGATGATACAGGTCAAAAGTTATTTCTAAATAATAATTGTATATTTTAAAGAAATTATTTGTTAAACTGAGTTATTAAAAATATATGTGCACATACATGATGTTTTATATTCAGTATTCATCCAAATAATTGCTCTAGAAGCCTTGAGAAACTGAAATTAAAAACTGTCACGCGGTCTTTGCTGCATATTGATAAAAAAATTGGAATGTCAACCAGATCTACTCAAAAACTACAAAAACTACAAGCATATTGGGTATTAAAAATTCAATGCTCTCTATCAAGTCCATTTTATTGGAATATGGCTTAGGGCTATTCCCAAAAAAAATGTATGGGGGGGTTGAGAGGCAGTTTTTGTCAGCACCGCCACCCAGACAATTGTAATTGAGAATTATAGTGCATTATAGTGTGAAAAGTTGCTCTGATACCCATTACCCATGTATTATTAATATAATGTGCCTTCCAACAACCCCCCCCCCCCCAACCTCCCTATATTTTTTTCTGGAATAGCCCTTATCATAAATTTGGAAATAAAATCAACAAACCTTCTGCAGCTTGCATAACAATGTCGTCCAGTTCTTTCTCCACTTTCTCATAAGTTTCTAACTTTGCCTTTTTTTCAGAAATATGAGATTCTAGTTCTACCACTTTCTTCTCCATTGAGGTTTGTAAAGCATAATATTCTTTGGTTAAAACCTGTGAAAATAAACCAACCCATTTCAAACGTTTTGCAAGCCATTATAAACAGAAACAAGAAATAATGAAAGCAAAGCTCACAAAATGCTACCCCCCCTCAATTCAAACTTTGGTAAGGGAAATTCAAAATTTATTTGATTCAAAAATCAAAATGGGAAGTTCACAATGACATGATATGGTTAAGATTGTTAGAAAGATTCTATAAATTCATGTCATATGGGGTTTTGACAGGATATAGATACAAAAGTAGGGAAAAAAATTCGTAAGGGTTCCAGGGAACCCAGTGTCTCGCCTTCTTTTGCTGTTAATCGCAGACTCAACAAAAATGAGGAAAAACATCAATAAAAATTTCCCTCTCGATACTGTCTTTTGATTGAAAGAAGCTTCCAAGTTTGGTAAAAAAAATCCAGGATAGTTTATGAATCTGATAAATGATTTATAAACTTTAACTGCAGACTGTATGTAATGTTAACTGGAAGAAAAACTAAGTCCATTTATAAGTAAAATACGGAAAAAGTGATTTATTTTTTTACAAAATTTACTTCTGAATAATATCGTATGATCAGAAACAAGCTTTTGTTTAAGTTTGGTAGAAATCCAGGATAGTTTAAGGATATTATAAAAATTTTAAAAACTTAAACCACAGAGTGAATGTTTTGTTTCTGGCAAAAAAACTAAGTCCATTTATAAGTAAAATACGGAAAAAATGGAATTTTATTTTTACAAAATTTACTTCTGGATACTTTCTTATGATCATAAACAAGCTTCTGTCCAAGTTTGGTAGAAATTCAGTATAGTTTAAGAAAGTTATTAAAATTTCAAAAACTTTAACCACAGAGTAAATATTTGTTGACACTGCCGCCGCCGGAATGTAGGATCGCTTAGTCTCGCTTTTTCGACTAAAGTCGAAGGCTCGACAAAAAGGACAAACAGACAGAAAAAATTATGAACTCCCTCATCACTATATACCACCGGCTTTAAAAATAGGGGTATAACTATATTGAAATAATATTTAATTGTTATTGTGAGATTTTTTGTTAATCAATTTTAATAAATTTAAGTTGTGTTTTGAATTGTAAAACATTTCTTTTTAGGCTGAATGGATACATACTCCTTTTATGCTTAAAAAAATTACAGCATCAAATATAATTTTATTCAGTTATGCTTAGTCCTGAAAAATTATGACAATAAGTTTTGTTTTTAAGCCAAGCAACAGATGCTCCCAAAAATTCTGTTTAAATTGTACATATTTTGATCTAGAATATCATGATTGAAACATGTTTTTATAATAAAAGTAAGAAAAAGATTATCAATGTGTATTCAATCTTGGATCTATATAATTATTCATTCACTGCAAAATATTATTCATAAGTGAGTAAAAATCTGTATTAACTAAAGTGAAAACCTCTTGTACAACAGCAAAAATGAGATCACTGAAAATTGTTCACTATTTATGAAAATAATTAGGGATCAAACTTTAGAAACTATACTATAGTGTTAAGACTATGAACAGTCTTTACAATTTTTCTAAACATTTTTCACTATTCATCATGATGAAAACATGTGAGTAACATATCAACATTTATTTACTCATATGTGAACACATTTTATACACTTTTAATATGTTAATAATGGATAAATACGACACTTATTTTTGTTATTAAACAATATTTAAATACAATAAAGATCTACTCGTATCAAAATGGACTTAACCATGTCATATCTGATCTCCCTACATGAACATGGACTGAACTTTCATGGGATAAACCATTTCTACCCAGACCCACCCATATCAACATGGACTGGACTTTCATGGAATAATCCACTTCTACCATGACCTAACCATATTAACATGAATTGAACTTTCATGGAATAGTCGATTTTTACTCTGACCTATACCTGCATGAACTGAACATTCATGGGATAAACCATTTCTACCCATATTAACATGGACTGAACGTTCATAGGATAAACCATTTCTACCCATATTAACATGGACTGAACATTCATGGGATAAACCATTTCTACCCATATTAACATGGACTGAACTTTCATGGGATAAACCATTTCTACCCATATTAACATGGACTGAACGTTCATGGGATAAACCATTTCTACCCAGACCTACCCATATTAGAATGGACTGAACTTTCATGGGATAAACCATTTCTACCCAGACCTACCCATATTAGCATGGACTGGACTTTCATGGTATAATCCACTTCTGCCTTGACCTAACTAGATAAACATGGACTGGACCTTCATGGAAAAATCCATTTCTACTCTGAATTATCTTAACCTACATGAACTGGACAGTCATGAGATAAACCATTTCTACCCAGACCTACCCATATCAACATGGACTAGATCTTCATGGAATAATCCGCTTCTACCATGACCTACCCATTTTAACATGGACTAGACTATCATAGAATAGTCCATTGCTACAATTACCTACCCATATAAACATGGACTGGACTTTCATGGGATTAACTATTTCTACACAGACTTACCCATAATAATTAACATGAAATAGACTTGTCTATTGATATTTCTTGTGAGCATATACAAGTTTTTTTTTCAAAATAGCCATTATCTTTAGAAGTTAACTCTTACAGAAGTTTGTGAACAATGAATTAATCCCATTCCATAATCCTAAAGATTCTAAAACAGCCAATTGTGACATTGGTTTTGGACAAACTTTTTTTACCCAGACCTACATAGAATAAATTAGAAATTTTATTTGGAATAGAACATTTTCTTCAAAATTGACAAAAAATTTAAAAGACAGATTATATCTCCATGGGATAAACCATTTCTGCCCTGATCTACCCATAAAAATGTGATCTGGACTTTCATGGAACAGACCAATTATGTGAAAAATTACCCTTAACCGGATGAATTAGACATAAAACAGTTATACCATACACTTCCAAATCAACCTTTACTTATATGAACTAAACTTCAGGGGACAAACTATTTCCACCCAAGTTTGCTCATTTGACTATTGACAGGACATTAATGTGGTACCCAACACTTGCATTTTCATAAAATTTTGTCAAAGTACTTACTTTGACCCTTTAACAAAAATATAAAAATTTCAAAAATTTTGAACCAACCGTTTTGTCAGAAAAATTACACTGGTTATATAGCAGTTTGACAAACACCAATTTTTATCATTGAGAAGCTTTGTATTCCTTTACAACACAAAGCAATCAAATTGTTTTGCTGACTTTACAGAGTTATCTCCCTGTAGTGTTAGGTACCACATTAATAGGACAAAACATTCCAATCAAATTTATTTATCATATTTAAAACATGGCCTGAAATGTAATAATCAGGTCAAATCAGTAAGAAGGGTAGTTGATTATAATGAATAAAACAAATTTAGGAGGTTGTAGTGTCAATTAATTGGTTGTTTAAATATGTTTCGGATCCCTTTCTCATTTTACACAAACAAACCTCTATCTTTTTATGATGTTTTTCAATTTCCAGCTGTGATTCTTTGAGATTTCGTACAGTTTCCTCATGAACCATCTGGGTTCTTTCTACCTCAAATCCCTTCAATTTCAGATCATTCTGTAGTTCTACAACCTTGTTGTCACCATTCATCTGTAACTCACGAAATCTGTAATAAAATAATTATTTGAATTGTCTCCCCTAAAGAGAAACTTAAATGATATAAATGATCTCCCCTTACACCATATTATCAATTTGACTAAGGGTTACTTCTAGCTTTCAGCTTTAACATTCTTAATAGTGCATTTGCTCCTAGTTTATTTTGCCTTTCATTTTTTTCACGTAAAAAAAGATTAAGATAAAAATTTGATATCTGAAATAAAATAAATAACTTGAATTATCTCCCCTACAGAGAAACATTCAATGATATAAATTGTCTCCCCCTACACCATGTTACCAATCTGACTAAGGTTTATAGTTTTAACTTTCAGCTTTAACATTCTTAATAGTGAATTTGTTCCTAGTTTATTTTGCCTTTCATTTTTTTCATGTATGAACAGATTAAGATATAAATTTGACAGTCATACAGTATGATTTTTTTTTTCTTCAATGAAAAATTCTTTCCTGTTAGTGTCAAACTTTTCAATTGGAAATTAGAACAAAAACAAGAATGTGTCCACAGTACACGGATGCCCCACTCGCACTACATTTTCTATGTTTAGTGGACCGTGAAATAAGAATAAATTCTCTAATTTGGCATTAAAATTAGAATGATCTTATCAAAGGGAACATGTATACTAAGTTTCAAGTTGATTGGACTTCAACTTCATCAAAAACTACCGTGACCAAAAACTTTAACCTGAAGTGGGACAGACGGACGGACGAACGAACGGACAAACGAACAGACGGACGGACGCACAGACCAGAAAAAATAATGCCCCTCTACTATCGTAGGTGGAGCATAATTACAAAGGCTAAAAGCTCAATCAAGTTTTTATAATGGCTGACAGTTCTTTATATTCAATCCAGCTGCTTATCAAATGTAAAAACATCTTATGGTAAGTTTTTAAATTTGTCAAACAACTCAGAATATATGACCAAAAATTAATGTAAAATTAATATATTACTGTGTCATAAGCTGTTCATATTTTGTAGATGTTTCCCTTTCTGTATTCTGTGCTCTGTCTTTTTCTGACATTGACATGTCTCTAGCTTCACGTAAATTTCTGTAAAATAAACATAAACAAATGTTAGTGATACAAATATATGTGCCAAACATAGTCTTTCAAACAATATGAGCTGAACTTATCAGCGCCATCACAATGCTTTGGGAGAAGTTATCTGCAACATCACAAAGTGTTCAAAATAATTTCCTCAAGCATTAACCTACATGTATATTAGAGAGGCGTCAAAGACAATAAACAGACTAGAGATAGCAAGACATTAAGATTTCTGCATATAGTTATCTTTAAATATAAGCCACTTAACACAAAAATAAATCTTTAGACTGCAACGAAATTCTTTATTATTTCAAATTTATCTTTTCAAAATTGGCAGGAAACATTTAAACAAGTTAAAGAAAGAGAAATAAGTTGGAGGTGAATTATCAGAAATTTGTAGTGTAGCAGCAAATCATCAAAGTTGCACAGTACAGTAGACACAATTCAAAAGTACCAATTCAAAAGAGTCAACAACCCAAACCACTAAGCCCCTACAAATACATAAAAATAATCCATGCAGGTTCAGTAATTTTTGGTTGTTGATGTGGTTCATTTTTTTACATAAATAAGGCCGTTAGTTTTCTCGTTTGAATTGTTTTACATTGTCTTATCGGGGCCTATTATAGCTGACTATGCTGTATGGGCTTTGCTCATTGTTAAAGGCCGTACGGTGACCTATAGTTGTTAATGTCTGTTTCATTTTGGTCTTTTGTGGATAGGTGTCTCATTCGCAATCATACCACATCTTCTTTTTTTATATTCACAGGTGTTTCTTGTTTCTCATATAAATTAAACCATTGGTTTTACCATTTGAATGATTTTAAACATGTCATTTTTGGGGCCCTTTATAGGTTGCTATTCTGTATGAGCCAATGCTATATAAACCTACCTGTTTTCTCTTTCATACATCTCCCTGGTACTTGTTCTAAGACGGTCTATCTCAGAATTTGTCTTTGTCCTGATCTGATCCAGTTCTTCCTTTAATTTATTTTCATATTCTGTTTTGTACTGGTCCCTTAAAGGCAAATTATATGAAACAATAAACTTACCGTAACAGATATAAAAAAAACTCTTAAAAGTTGTTCTTATTGAAAAAAAAGTTCCCTAACTCGATTTTTATCATGAGATAAACGTTACTTATCTTTTTATAAAGAAAATAATATTGAAACATCAAGACTAAATATAATTTTATCTATGAAAATTAAAGTCAGTCCTGAATTGATTTAATATTTTGAATGAGTCAAAACAAGTGAAACTGCGAGCTACTGCTCACTGATGATACCCCCGAGGCAAGTGGATAATATTAATTGTGTAAAAATATGCAAGTGTTCGGTAAACAGGAAGTTGTCGAGAGATGAATCTGAAAACGCATCACACGGTATAGCTGACTTATATAAACCCTTAAACCAAATTTCAGAAATCCTTGTATTGTAGTTCCTGAGAAAAATGTGACGAAAAATTTTCAACTTGGCTATCATGTGTAAAATCAAACAAGTGTTCGGTTAACAGGAAGTTGTTGAGTGATGAATCTGAAAACGCATCACACGGTATAGCTGACTTATAACAAGCCTGAAACCAAATTTCAGAAATCCTGGTAGTGTAGTTCCTGAGAAAAATGTGACGAAAAATATTCATGGGACGGACGGACTGACTGACAGACTGACGGAAGGACAGACAGAGGTAAAACAGTATACCCCCTTTTTTTTCAAAGCGGGGGTATAAAAATATTTCCTCAATTTTGAACTCTGATAATACCTACCTTGAACTGACATATTTTTCATACATCTCCTCTCTAGAACGTTTTGCATCATCTAGCTGTGCATTGATTTGTTGAAGCTTCTCCTCTGCATATGTACATCTGTTTGTCAAATCAGAGACCTGTTTGGTCAGATAATCTTTGTCTTGTTTGAGTAAAGATAGTGACTGCTTTGCAGCTGTGAACTAAAAAAAAAAACAAATATACATTTTTAACATACAAGTGTTTGTTATTCTTTATTGGTATATATTTTTTTCCAAGGAGTTGCTCATTTTTTATTGGTGTGGTGTATTATACTTTTTAGTACATGCATTGACATATAGTTCATGTTAATCGCTATTATACAAAATTTTCTATTGATCTAACTGACTGATAACTTCTATTCTCAGCACAGTAGAGTGATATGAAGAATTAACGCTAGAAACTAAGGGCACACATGACATGGAATTTGTAATTTTCACCTGTCAAAGATGGTGTGGGCAAATTTCAAAAATCTCCCCTGTGCCCTTTTCTCTACATTAGTCATGTAACTCATGTTTTTCTGCCATTTCCTTCACATGAGACATTCTTTTTCTTTTCTTATAAAGAAACCATCTTTACAAAGAAAAAGTCATTTAAAATTTGAACTCAATATTGATAAACATATCTATGGATAAATTTGAGTTGGTAGAATAGAGTTGGTCACTATGACATGTTGAAATACTTACAATTTTACAAACATCTTCTAAAATGACTAATGACAATCTCCACCTTCACAACTTCAAGTTGTAATATTAAAAGATTTTACATTGACATTGATTAAATCTATCACATGATTTGATTTGATTTTTGGTGTTTTAAAGCCACTTTTAAGCACCACATTTAGGCTATCTCGTGGCGGACAGTTTATATTGGTGGAGGAAGCCGGAGAAAACCTCTAACCTTCGATAGGAAAACGGACAATCCTAGTCAATTAAGATTAGAGTCGAGTGCACCCGCACGAACGGGGTTCGAACTCACAACCTCAGTTTTGACTGGCTAGTGATTACAGTAGTAACTACTTAGACCACTCGACCTCTAAGGCCCCTCTATCACATGAAATGTAGCTTTGTTTTTAAAGGGAAGTCTCAATAGAACGCTAGCAGTTCATAATATACAAAAGTATCTTACATCACTATGCAGTTCATCTCTTTCTTTCTGTAAAGTATGATGTGATCCATCCAGTACTGTTAATTGTCTCTGTGATTCTAAACGGTCATGTTCTAAATTATCACGCTCACTGAAAGATATTTAATAAACATTTTAAGAAGCGCTGAAAAGATTCAGTAAAACATTTCAGGAAATACTACAAAAAGATTCTATAAAACATTTCAGGAAACTCTACGAAAAGATTTTATAAAAACATAAACTGTAATAAATTTGTAAGTTTTGGTTACATCCCTTAACAAAAGAAGGTATTTAAGTAAACTATGGGTTGAGCATGTAGAACGTTAGTTGAAATTGCAATTTTGTTAATATTAATCAGGGATGGGCATGATTACTGACAAATGTAATCGATTAATAATCGATTACATCAAGGATTTTTGTGCAATCGATTAATAATCGATTACTAAAATTTTAGTATGTAATCGATTACAATCGATTACTTTATCAAAAGTAATTACATTACTTTTCGATTACTGTCAATTACATACTTCAACATTTAAAAAAAAATAACATGTGTAAAACACAATTACATTGCTCAACATTTGTAAAGTAGAAACTAATATCTTTTGCAAAATGCATCATTCAAAGCATTGTTCCTAAATTATAAGTTAATACATGTAGCTGTTTTTTTAGATCAAATCTCTTGATGAAGATTAGAAATATTTAAAAAATCTTGAAATTTGGACTTTCAACTTAAATGAAAGATGTCATCGCATTGCAATAATCACTTATTCATAACTAATTGTTTTTCAAAAATTTAGCTTTCTTACTGACTTACGTTAGCTTTTTTCATTTAATCTTTATAAAACAAAATATTTTAGCATAGTTAATTATAATGTTTAAGGAATTATAAAAAAAAGAAGAATAATTAATTAGTTCAGCTAATTTTTAAGATCAAAATTAATTTTTATAATGACATTCATGATTTAAACCTTTGGTTTGGATAACCACCCTAATTACAGATTATTAAACTGCCACTGGAGAACAATTTATAACCTGGGGCTAAATATTGTAAATTTCCTTCTTAATTAAACATAAGATAATTGAAATGAAAACAAAGTATGTTTGTTAATGATTTTAAGACTTTGATCATCTCATCAGTAAAGGCAAGAATTTTGTTAAGATTTGTAACTTCTTCAATCAAATTATATACAAAATATATTTATAGTGTCAAAGGGATACAATTATATATGTAACTATTTCTAAAAAGAATTGCTATGCATTGCCATTGGTTCATTGTTAAAAGGATTTTGTGTTCTTTTTTATTTTTATTTTACATGTATATCATAACATTTAAGAAATCCACTGTTCATCTATTCTAAGCTTTAATTTCAACTCTGATTGAAAATGATGTTTTTAGGAAAGTTAATACAAATAAGCTTACTACTTTTAAAAATGTAGTACAGAACTTAACGAAAGACAGACAAATTTCTTATTTTAGATCTATTTTATTATTTCAAATCTAGTTT
The DNA here is from genome assembly GCF_965363235.1 of Mytilus galloprovincialis. Lineage (NCBI taxonomy): Eukaryota > Metazoa > Mollusca > Bivalvia > Mytilida > Mytilidae > Mytilus > Mytilus galloprovincialis. Next base: position 60,738,656 of record NC_134845.1, read on the forward strand.
CTTATTTAAATATTAAAGCTATTGAATTATTGAAAAGCACATACATCCATTTGTTTCAAAAGTTAGATATAAAGTAAATTTAGGTAGGAGATCTGGTTACTAATAATGCAGCTTGAGACAATAGTTAGAAATAAGGCAGTTGCTTAACTCTCAAGTATTGTTGATGCATAATTTTTAATCTGTACTACAAAGTGATAACATACATATTTTCCTCTGAAATAGGTTATTTTTAATCAAACTATTTTACCTAAGTAATCGAAATGTAATCGAAAAGTAATCGATGATTACATCCAAATTTTTGCTGTAATCGATTAAATTACGATTACATGTAATCGAAAATGTCTTCGATTACAGATTACTGTCGATTACTTGAAAAAATGTAATCAATTACAATCGATTACGATTACAGATTACGATTACCCCATCCCTGATATTAATTAATACATGGAAAATATATATAGCAAACTTATCAACCTTTTAAACTAGAAAAAATCAAATGTATATGTGAAAAAAAGCTGAAACCTGTCTTAAACAAATCCAAAACTCAAATTTAACCTAGATTAGCTAAATCCTATCGGAAATTATTAAGTCTAAATAAGTTAAATTAAAGCATATATCATATAAAAGCTTACTGTTTCAGTTGATCATAGTTATTAACTTTATAGTCCTCCTGTTTGACTTGAGATTTTGTTTCTGATAAGTCCATTACCAGTTTCTGGTACTTGACTCTGATGTCCCCATGCTCGTCTCTTTCTTGGTCTAATTTCTGAAATTATATTTTACAAGAAGTATAAGTTTACCATAACAAAGGAGTATGTTCGATAAGGTCCTAAAATGGCCCCCTTTTTTAGCGTAAATTTCAAATTCGGTTTTGCTTAACAATATCACAATAAATTTTAGCTAATACATTGACTAGATAGGATATAAGCCATTTTATTGAAAATTTCACGTTTCTGCGTTTCATTATGACGTCACAAGTTGTACTCATATTGATTTTTCACGAAAAAATCAATGAAAATGGGTAAATTTCCATAGATTATTGGACAGGAAACATAGAGCGCATACGTCGACAACAAAGATCTTTTAAAATAATGTTTGTGAAGACATTTCACATGTCTTATTTGAATATTAAGCTTGTCGACGCCTGCGCTCTATGTTTCCTTGTCCTTTATTTGGTTGAAATCCAGCTGATTTTGTCAAATTTCACAAAAATCCCTTATCTTAACCTTTTTGGGATGTAAAAATCAACTTGTTAGAATAAAACTTTGACAAAAACAGTTCTGTTTAACTTTCTCACATGTCTTTAAGGCAACTTAAAGCATTTATTGTCTTGTAACTATGAACTTTATAATTGGGGCCAAATATGGCCCTTACCGAACTTACTCCTTTATTTTAAATGAAGATAAACATGTTAAATTAAAACACAAAAATAAGAATTAATTTTCCAAGAATTTTCAATCGATTTCTTTTCTCTACAGACTAAATTGCACATACCTGCTCTTACTCAAATATTGAACTAATATATAAGAGAAACATGAGAGATAGGTTTAAATTTCTAGATTCTATCTTTTGTTATTAACAAGAACACATTCATGTACCAGTATAATTAAAAGAGTTGTTATTGTTTTTTTTGTTTTTTTAAATCTTATGGAATTGAAGTCTTTTTATAAAATGTTGAATCAAGGTCAGATCTAGATCTTTTCATGCTTTTATTCAAATGTTGTGTGAATTCAAGTCAGTTCTAAATTGATATATTTTGGTTGGCTGAAATTCTTCATCAGTGTCAGATAATTTATTTGTAAAGCAATTCCTTGTTTTTATTTATTTATCGGTTTCGATTATTATTCAATTTGATATTATAGATGTGATAATAATAATAATAAATTACTGATTGTAGTTCCGAAATCTGTTTTGATGATGATCGAGCATCAGCCTCTAAAGTACTTGTCCTTAGTCTGAGTTCATCACATTCTGTTTGTACTGGTCTTACTGCCTCATAAAACTTCATCTGAAAAACAAACATCATTGAACATTAAACATTAAGTTATATCATGAACATGCATGGTTATTGGTATTTAAACTGTTTTGACACACACCATGTACAATGTACATGGTACACATGAATTATTATAAATCATGTAAATATTAGAGTACATGGTACCTACAATATCTTTTGTACATATACATGTAGACCATGCATGCATCTTAAATTTCATTTATGTAAACATGGTATACATGTACAAGCAGCAGGGATGACATGAAGTTTGTTTTAAGAGTATCCTTCCTACAAATCATACTAGGTTTGATCGATTTCTTAGGTTATTGAATACATACATATGTACATGTACCACTAGTTAAGTAGTTTGGTTCTTGTCTTTGTGGAATTCAATTTGGTCATGTTATTTTTAACATGTGTGATATTTAATGTACATTTTTTTGTAGTTCTTTGTTGTTTAATGTATTATGGGTATTGTTTCTTTTGTTACCTATATATATTCTGACATTGGACTTCTTTTAAACTGAGTTTTACTGAGCGTATTGATGGGTGTTTTGTTGTTGTCCGTCATTCCCCATTTTCATTCTCAATTCTAATGAGTATTTATGTTACATTCTACGGAATTGTAATAATAATTCTTAAATTCATACCGCTACATAGTCTCTAAGTGACAAGTCTTCTTCACTTTGACCTCTGAGTTCATAATATCTATCTTCTGACAGTGTGAGGTCTCTCAAACTTCTCCTAACATTCCCTGCCCTTTCCTGAAGTTTTTCGTTTGTTCCTTCAAGCTGTTGCTGTTTTCGACGAACATCTTCTAACTCTTCCTTTACTAAGTTTTGACGTCTTTTTGATTCTTGTTCTTGGATAGTAAGCTGTGACTCAAGACGAGCCGTTAAAATTTGTTTTTGGTGAAGTGCATCATTCAATCTTTCTTCAAGTTCTTCCACCCTCTGCAACGATTCTGCCTTCACATTTTCCAGAGTTAAATTTTTCTGTGACAACTCAATGCGCAAAAGCTGCATATCATGCATTAATTGTTTTCTTTCTATGAGCTGTCGTGTTATTTTCGTGCGTCTATCTTTTCTATCGCCAGCGAATCGGTCAGTTTCTCTCTCAGGGGACAATGTCAAATCTGTTGGGACGGACGTCTCAAGGCTTAATTCGTCCGATTCAAATTCATCGAACGTCTTAGACAGATCTCTAGCAGCCATGGTTAATTTGAATATTGTGTCAAATGTCTAGAAAATTGTTTAAATTCTACAAATCTTTAGTGAAATTTATCTTCATTTTAAACTTTTTGTTGTCATCCGGGCGCTAAGTTCATCAAGTTATTGAAAAGCTTCTTTTGTTAGCGATAAAATCCCATCTATCAAGCACGCATGAGATAAAGACTAAACAAGTTGAAACTTGAGTTACATGAAGGGAGGTAATTTAGCAGACGAAATTGAGGGTCAATACGATTACTTTAAACGAAATTTCTTTTTCATATGGAAATATATATATAGTTTTAATATCTGTTGTTTGATTTTTTAAGAAAGAGAGAAAACATCATATGTGATGTATTTATAGGGCCTCTCAGAGGAGAATTATTAAAGAGAATTTTAGTGAATATCTTGGAGTAACCATCAGTAACAACCTATTTAAACATGGGATAAACACATAGACAATACAGTAGGCAAAGGAAACAGAACGTTGGGATTTATACGTAGAAACCTCAAAGGCTGTACAAAACCTGTAAAGGCAGCTGCGTATGTATCCATGGTAAGACCTGCAGCGGAATACGCAAGCACAATATGGGACCCAACCGCCCAAAATAAAATCAAGGCAATTGAACAGGTCCAGAAAAGAGCTGCACGATTTGTGAATAACAACTACACAGACCGAACACCTGGCTGTGTCACAAATATGGTTAAAAATCTTAAATGGGAAAGTCTCGAAGAACGGAGGAAAACAAATAGATTATGCATGCTATTTAAGATCCAGCATGATCTTATAGATATAGACCGTCACCAATATTTGACACCGAATGATAACCGGACCAGAGGAAAAACTCCTTCTTCCAAGAAAGAACAAGTTCAGACACTTACGGCCAATCTTTCTTCCCGATAACAATCAGGGACTGGAACAACCTACCAACAACAGTTACAGCGACCAACACCGTTGAGGGATTCAGAGCTGCCCTGAAGGCATGCTCTGAAAGGAAGTAGGAAAACCCAGTTGTAAATAATTTTAATTGTATATTTTTGCGAACGTTTTAAATGTATTTGTAAATAGCCAAGAGAAAGCTTTCTGTGTTGCCCGACACTGCGTAAAGTTTTCGCGCGGAACCATGAACATTCAGTATTGAATCCGGTTCCTTACCTGGAAGAAGAAGATGACGAAGTGTACACTTATTTTTTATTCAATAAAACTGAAAAAAGCATCGTTGATATCTTTTTCAAAATTGTTCCTTTAACTTGAACAGATAGTTCAGATAAACAATTTTTAAATTAAGACATACATGATCCAATAAAACTAACTAATAAACATGACTATGGAATAAGCTTTGAAGCAAAGTAATTACTTATATAGTAAATCATACGAATTACAAAATTCTGAAGAAATGAAAGTTTGAGAATAAGATTTATATTAAGACATACATTTTATGTGTAAGATGGCTGTCATAGTCCTAAAAACCGTTCAAGGGGGCCTTCAAATACATTGTAATGTTGTATTTTGGCTTCTTCATACTTTTATAAGCTGAAAGTCATTGTAAAATGAATTGTTTTGTTAATACTGATTGTGGACAAAATTGCTCTTTCAAAATTACAATTTAGGAGCCTCCATGGGGAAAATACCCCGCAAATTAATAGTGACAGTGGCGGATCTAGAAATTTTCATAAGAGGGGGCCCACTGACTGCCTAACTGGGGGGAGGGCGATTCCGTCACGCTTCAGTGATTCCCTATATAACCAACCAAAATTTTTCTGAAAAAGGGGGGGGGGCGGGCCCCCTGCCCCCTCTCTAAATCCGCCTCTGGTTGGCAGGTATGGTTATGTTTGTTACATTCTGTATTGATATATTTTTTTCAGGGTTTCACGTTGTCTTATGCCAAATAAGTAAAGTAACACCAACGAGGTTAAATGAGACAAACACTAACTAACTTGATATGTTATAATAGACATAAGAATACTCGAGGTAGCCGGCAGTGGCGGATGCAGAAGTTTTCGTAACAGGCAGCCCATTTATTGACTGCCTATTAAAGAGGTGGCCCGCTCCAGTCAAGTTTGAGTTCCTATAAAATCAAACCAATGCGCGGTCCCCACTCAAATTGATTATCTGCCCCTTGTCGGTATTTTAAGGAGCTCATCCGAGCTGATGTTTTTTCTCTGATATGCCGACTCCGCTGATGACATAGTCATGTCTTACCACTAACATAAATTGTTTGAATTAAAGTCTGAAACAAATACTCCTTGCTGTAAGGTACTGAAATTTTCTAGCTGCGGAACTGTCACGCTCCTATGACGTCCTTTTGATATTTATGGATTAACGTGAGGACTCCATAGACCGCAACAGTCAAAATCTACTATTTGGACATATTTGCTACATTTCTGAAGCTATATAGAAATATTAATGCTACTAGAGTCACGTTTATCAAACCGGTCTACCGAGGAGGTTCTTGCAGGTCTACCGAGTAGGTTCTTGCACGTTTTTTAAAATTATATAGTACCAGTTAAAAAAGCTAATTAATGGTATTTATGTAAAATAAAGTATATGGTCAAGCGCGCTACACGTAATTCAGGGAAACTCGTAGCCAAGAGAATCGTGAACAATCTTTTGCTACAGCTGCTGGGTATCGGTGGGTTAGATTTTGCACGAAAGCCCAAGATTGTCAGCAGATATTGATAAGTTGGTTCTTGCTTGTATCGTCTTTCATTCTCTCATATTTTTACGCATCATGGTTTCGAATCGTTCTCTGTGTTGGTTTTAAAACTATTTTTATATTAATTTATCGATGTTGTATCATATTAAAATTACCATAGAAATATGAAGAGTAAATATATTATGCGTAGTAATATAGCATTGATAGCTTTTACTATCTGAATATAGTTTGCAATACATATTCTTTGCACTGTAACATTTACAACATCGAACAATTTTCATTGTGGAACCGATTTTTTAATTGACATGGAGCACAGAGGACCAATTGTAACTCATCTTGAGTACGGATTCGGGGACTGGAGGCTCCCGGCGCGCCCGTGAATTTAAAAAACATTTTTGACAAAGAGATATCATGGTTAAGCGCTCAAAAGCGCCAATGACGATTAAGATACATGCGTCAATAACTATATAAATACTGGATCGCAATTGTAATTGGATATACTACTTTCTTCAATGGTATCATTAAACGTTATGCATTATCGTTTGCTGATGTAAGAAAACAAGTAAGGAGTAGGTTCAGTAAGACCCCTTTTTTGGCCCCAAAATATAGCAGTTTTACAAAGTTGTTAAAATGTAAACTTTTATTTATTTATTGGACAGTAGAATGCTTCTGCTACATAAATATGGGCTGTTTTTGACATAACAATGCACATATATCGGGTACTAGCACCGTAAAGTCATGCTAATTTACTGAAATCTTCACAATTCTAGCATTTTAGTTAAATTTTAGACAGTTTTCAGGTAAAGCGAAAAGGCCGCATTCGTATTCATCCTTAATATTGAAATGTAAGTTGTATTTTATGATAATACATAATATATATAAAGGTTGAGGATGAACACGGATGCGGCCACTTTCGTTTTTGACAAAAACCATCTCAAAAGTGACATTTTTCGGCATATTTTGTAGATTTTTCATATTTGATCTTGAATCGGATCGTTTTTAATGACTAAATAAGTTAAAATCTTTCACATAAACTAATTGATTCAAATGAAATAGACACTTAAGTGTTTAAAAAGTGGTCAAAATCTTTCGTCAGATGAACTTGAAATTTGAGGCCAAAATCGGTCCTTACCGGACCTACTCCTTTGTGCAAAAAGACGACTTAGTTTCAATGTAATTTTTAAATGCGATTTATTTCTTTTGACATTATTGAAGTGCTGTGTTAAATACATTTCTTATTTTACAAAATTACTTGGATTTTCAAAGCTGTATCTCTTTTTCAAATTTTTATTCGTAAAATATTTACATTCTTGAGTACATAAAATTCTGAAGCTCTTACTTTTAAAGAGAAAAAAATCATTAATCAGAGCCATAAGCAGTGTATGCACATACAAAGCTGTACATCAAAAAGTCTTAAATATCGAAATTAACCGTTATGCAACGTGTACTTAAATTGTACAATGAAGTTTCAAATCTTTCAAACTGAATAATTTCATAAGTAATAATGTACATTTTACAGTGTGTAACCATATTTTAAGAGGGTCGTGACGGGGGATATATTCGCCAAAGAAAGTGAATTTTAAGTGAAATATGATGAAGTGTGCGCAGTGTATTTTTTTAAATTTTGAACTATTATATACTTTATAAACTCATTGGAAAAGCAACTTTAGTACGATAGCACTGGTAAACGAAACGAAATGAATAAAAATCACCCTTCGTCACCCTCTTTAATTGTTAGGTCCATTACAAAGTCGTTAGATGTTTTATTTATGTAAAAATCAACAAAATACATCACACCTGAGAATCATTCAAGTGGAAGTAACTCGTACTTCTCACCCGAGTTCTTTGATGTAACTCACCCATCAATAAACACGGAATATTGACATTTTCAATATTAAAATCTATATTCTCACCCGTACAGGTGTTCAATATTATACATACCCTTTACTCCATTTATACATGGTATTATTGGTAATTTATAATTCATACAATTGGCAATGAAATACTTGTCATTGTTCAATGCTCCTTCAAATGCAGACAGTTTTGCAAACAATACATGCACCACCAGTCTAGTGTTTTCCCGCCTTTATAGCAAAGTTTGAGAAAATTGACACCAAGAGATTCGTTTGATAACCTGAAACAATGCATGGGAGAAAAACATAATCAAATAATAAGTATAGTCCAATTCATTTTTCAAAATATATGATAACGTTACAGTACTACAGTACTACATTAAATAGAATTAGGAGGATGTTGTACGAGTGCCAATAAGATAACTCTCCATCCAAGTCCCAATTTGTAAAAGTAAACCATTATAGATCATGAAACGACCTTCAATGCGGAGCCTTGGCCAACGCCGAACAGCAAGATATAAATGGCCACAAAATGACTAGTACATGTAAAACAATTCAAACAGTAAAACCAACGGTTCGCTAATCTATATGAAAAACGAGAGAAACGAGAAATACCGTTATGAACTATACCAACAAACGACAACCGCTAAACATCAGGTTACTCATGCAGTGACTGGTCTAATTTAAATGTCTATTTTTAATTGCTGAATATAGATAGGATGCGTGTATTTTCAATGACAGCTATATGATAAAATTAGCAACCAAACCCAGAAGGCAAAAAATTAGGGTACGCATGGTCGAAAACATACTTAACCATGTTTAACCCCGCCGCATTTTTGCCCCTGTCCCAAGTCAGGAGCCTCTGGCCTTTGTTAGTCTTGTATTATTTTAATTTTAGTTTCTTGTGTACAATTTGAAAATTAGTATGGCGTTCATTATCACTGAACTAGTATATATTTGTTTAGGGGCCAGCTGAAGGACGCCTCCGGGTGCGGGAATTTCTCGCTACATTGAAGACCTGTTGGTGACCTTCTGCTGCTGTTTTTTTCTATGGTCGGGTTGTTGTCTCTTTGGCACATTCCCCATTTCCATTCTCAATTTTATTAGTGATAAACAACAGTCCATAAAACACTATACAAAACTTAGGATTGGCAAAACGTGATGATAATGACGATGATAAGGGAATGTTGCCGTTCTTGCTTAGGAAGCAACCATTTAACTTCAAATTGGGGTGATGGTTTTATGCAAAGCGCGAACATTTGTTTTAGTTTTTTCAACGCTATCAATCTTTTTTTTAAATTAACATGCACAATAAGATATGGGGAAAATCGAGGTTCAATCGTATTTGTTTGTAATCTGCTTGACCACAACATTTTCCCCCATCAAATTGGGGATCAGAATATTTTTTTAGGAAAAAACATACCCCTTTTTTTAAGCTAAATGGTCGGTTCCTTATTTCAAGTGAGTATAGTTGTGAAATGTTATTTTGAGATGAATAATTAAAGGGCTATAAGACTTTTGTCTGTTTTAGAATTGTCACCGGACATAAACTGCTCTTCTTGTTGCTAAAGGACATATAGTTATTATTGTAACAGTAAATAATGAATAAATAAATAAATAAATAAATATTAAGTAAATAAATAACTACAAAAGGAAGGTCAGGTTATGTGATAAAAAGGTCACAAGTTAACTTTCGTTGTTATTTTTGAAAAATACACGAAAAACAAGTTTTAAAAAGTTAAACCAAATAAACGACATTAGGTTTTAATCTTGAAAAATTAAACAAAACTTTTCATTGAGTAAATAAACACTCCTGTCGTATTTATCAGGATTTTGACATATAAAAGCCGATTTTCTGGTTAAAAGTGCGAAATACAGGATATTCTCAAGAGGGTAGTGTATTAACTGAATAGAGAAAAGCAATAATCTACGAAAATGGAGATTTTCAAATGAAAATGTCCTGGGTTTTAAGTGGCATTTTCCCATTCAAAATACTATTTAGTGCATTTAAACGCCCTTGTTATAAATTTGAAATTAATTTTCACCCTACGTTGATAAAGAACTGAGAAGATACCCTTTTATAGCGCATTTTAAGTGCAGAGACGGGGCCACGGAGAACCGAGGTATCATTAATTTCTTCCTACTTTTAACAGCGAAAACTACTGAGGCGTTCAGAATGTGTGTGAAAATTTAAATAGAAATATTTAATTTTTCAAGTGTTTAGTGTCATTTTTGACAGTTACAAATTGTTTCGGACTCTACCTATACTCAACGGGGTATATCCCATTCGCAACACCTCGAACAGGAATTCTTTTTACATGAAACACCTGTGAATTACTATCTCCTGACATAAGTTCAAAAAGTGAAAAAGTGAAAAATTGCTATTTTACGTGCACAACCTGCATCGTTTTAAAGTTTGTTTACGTAGAAATTTAATTAATTCAAGAAAGTCACACCTTTCTATAGCTATATGGGTTGCTTCAATCTTTTCGCCTATTAAGGATGACATACTGTGAGTCTACGAGCCACAAGTCAACCGACATTAGAAAAAAATCTCGAAAATGCCAACAAGAAATCATTGGAAACTCCCAGACTGGTCTTTGGCTGGCTTTAATTCAACATCAATACGTTTCTAACTTTTTTGATGGTCGTTAGCTTTTTTTTGTGTGTTGTTACAAATATCATCATGGTATGCATTTGGTGTTACTGCATGACAAATCTTTGGTAGTTACTGCTGTTTTATTCTTTTCACTAACTCAGTATACATACTCTTATTCTGGTACCCGGCCACTATTGAAATTCTTGACAATACTTGTATATTCCGAAAACATACTTGATATTTTACGGAGGGAACCAATCTACAACATATCATAGTCTCACCTTATTTAGAGCTAGGCTGCATGATATATCTTTTATAGTTTCTGCTAATTTTTACGCGAACTCAGCTGTATACATACTCCAGCAATTAAGAGGTAGGCTGCATTTGATAGATCTTTAGTAGTTTCTAGCAATTGTTCCACTAACTCGGTATACATACTCTGGACGGTTTAGACCTATACTAAAAAGTATAGAACAATTGACGTCTTTTTGTTGTTGTTTTACTGTATTCTATTTGGCTGGTTTTTAATTGACATAGTCACACGTCTCCCAGTAACAATTGAATACCTCATATTGCAATTTAACATTTTATTAATAAAGCGAGCATAATATGCATTGGTTGTATTAGTTGTGCCTGTTCTGAAATATTTTCTAGATCCTCTATTTTTTTTTTTTAAGTAACGGCCGATTTCAGAGCACATTTCTGGATTACCCTTAAAGGATGCTTAAATCAAATTGTTGGGAAACCAGAGAAACTAAAACAAAAAGATCATATGATGGTAAAGTACTTTTACAAATTGTGACTTGGATGGAGAGTTGCCCGGGCGGCTAATTGGCACTAATACCACTTCTTCTTATATCTACATAGCATCTTCAGTTCGAATTAGTTTAAAGAGATTTTTGTTGCTCTACGTTTGAAAATAACATAAACGTAGATAAGCGCACGTGTTTGTACCTTTTGTTTCCATGGTTAGAGTGGTTTGGGTTCTGCTGTTTCTGAATGACTGGCATATACACCCAATATAGATGGCGTAAAGATCGTATACTTATATTTGTCAATGAATTACTAACAATCGAAACTTGTTCTGTTTGACTATGCATGGGATAGATTGTTTAAAAGTATTAATCTGAAAATAAACTGGAAAAATGCTATTTTCAAAGTGAGGTGTATTTTTATAACAAAAAGTAAAATCACAAAAATACTGAACTTAGATGAAAATCGATTCGGAAAGTCCATAATCACATGGCAAAATCAAATAACAAAACGCATCAAAAACGAATGGACAAGAACTGTCATATTCCTGACTTGGTATACAGGCATTTTCAAATGTAAAAAATGGTGGATTAAACCTGGTTTTATAGCGCTAAACAACACCGTTTGTTAGATTTAAATGATAAAAACAGGCCACAAGTGCGAACGGGAAATAAAATGTTTAAAATTGGTCCTCATGACTTTATGAAAAGAAATCCGTCATGCAATGAATAAAGAGATACAAGATACAACGTTTTTACAAATTGTGACTTCGACGGAGAGTTGTCTCATTGGCTCTCATATCACAACTTCCTATATCTAGATTTACATGTAATAAAAATCACATTTTCGATATTGATAAAAATGAACACGAAGTGTAGACAACTAACACTGTCAAAGGGCATGAACAAACACATTCTGAAATCTCAACTTAAAAAATATACTGAATTCTCGACTCCATAAATACTGAATTCCCAGCTTATATGATGTATAGTCAATGGTACCTGATTGAACTTGTATCGTTTGTGACATTTGTTCATCATACAGTTTCTAAACATTGTTCCAGACAATCGAAAATCACCCTGTTTATAAATTTGCTTTGAAAAAAACTGTTGTTATTCTGCTACCCTGAATTCATAAGTCGTTCCCAGACTCATAATTAAGTAAGCCAGACGCATGTCCCAGACTCATAATTAAGTAAGCCAGACGCATATTTCGTCTACAAATGATTAAAGAGTGGTGCTCAAATTAAAACAGTTGGAAAGCAAAACCGAATACGAAGATGAATCGCATTTGCAAAGCGTCTAATCAGCTTCCAAACAGGTGTTCCAAATCTGGCTATTACTATTTACGCCTGCGGTAGAAGAGCGCATTGGAGTTTCGCATAATTCATCATCTTGTACACAGCTTATTTACAGAAAATGACCGTATCACTTATATAAAATGCAAAATCAATTTCGAAGTTGAAGCAATTGAAAACCAAAATTAAAATACAAACAGTTGTGTCAATTTGGGTAAGGCCATCTATGCCTCGATAAAAACCTTGGTACCTTGTTTATATAAAAATCAAGCCACATAAAACGCCGATAGTGAAAATGACACGATTTTGGGATGTGCGATACAGGAGTAAAAAAGCGGGGATGTGGGATTCCTGGGGGTAAAAAGAGGGGATGCAAGTTATAAAGGGCGTAAAAACTGCGACACGACCCTCGCTTTTCTCTGTATTTTCAAAGATAGTACAAACAAATTTTACATTTTCCTACACTGTTCGAATGTTGTTTATATATCAGATATTAAAATTATTTATTCATTACAAAAAATGATCAATATTCTGCGTTATGTAATCCCATTTTCACGTTAACAGTTTAATTCAAAACAGGATCTAATATATACTTTAAAAAGACCAACACAAGTACATTTGTTTTCTTCTCGGAAAAGAGATTGCAACCCTGCAACATTAAACTTTTCTAATCCGTATGAATATGTCAAGAAACACAGTTTTTAGGTGTTTTCGTCTGAAATTGCGATATTCAACAGGATATATAGAAACTGTTAATAGTTATTTATTTCATAAGCTTTCATTTCAAATATCAAATTTATAACGATTATAAAATATGTCATTTTCAATAGGATAAAATTCAAATTTTGATCTATTTTATACCATTTTATAAACTGGGTAGATTTGATTGTTCACTATTTATTTGCTTGACTGAAAATATCCCATCGTAAAACGTATTAAGAAGGATTATGCTAATTTTTCAACGGGTTTTCGCTATTATTTGATAAATGTCCCATTTACATTGAAAATCCTTGGGTACCATAATCATATGATATATTAAAAATGAGACAGTATAGAATTGATGGAAAATGTCATTTTATCAATAAAACATGTTCGTGTTAAATCTGTGAGATTCGTGATTTTCATTTTTTTATAGTGTGCTGAACTTAGACTATTGTGTGAAATTTAGTTTTTTAGTGCAGTATATCAAGATGGGTTAATCCAGTTTGATGATGACAGTTTTGTAGGCCTAATAAACATAGTATGAAAGAGTTTGATTTTTATAAATAGATTTGAATCAAAATAGACCACACATGGGCATTTGTAAACATCTTTATACATTAAAGAGAGATATGAAGTATAGAGCAGTATATACTGCTGATCATTGCTTATTTGTATAAACTGAATGCACTTCTTCAATGGCGACTGCCCTGGAAGTCACTTACTGCATTTGGCATTCATTTACGTACTTGCATCGATTTCAGACGCCTTAATGCTCAACTCTTAAACTGTTCAGAACCCATTCCTAGACAAAAGTAATGTATAATGCTTTCATCAATAGTTTAATGACAATACCTTAAAGGACAACTATTTTGAAAATAACTATACATCTTTTTCAGGTTTTTCCTTGAAAAAAATTTCCTCTACACACCGTTCGTGTGGGAAATTTTTCAAATATTTCTTGAAATTCTTTACAGGAACATCAGTAAAAAAATTCATTCCCACTATATTGCACTTTATTATACATGTATAATTCCTCTCCAATATTTCCTCTGAAACAGGCATTACGTTATATTTTTGAAATAATATAAGTTCGTTTAATTTGGTAAACATTTACCATTATACCACACGAAGTTGTGTAAAAGAAATTTAACAGTGGCGGTTTCAGTATTTCCAAAATTGTTAGATGGCAGAGGCTACGGCAAACATACAACATTTTGCATAAAAGAGTGATTAAAAAATCAGTAAAATGCACTTAAGCATTTTTCTACCATAAAGGTGGAACTCCTTGCATCTATTCAACCAGGAATTGTCCCCAAGTTCAATATGATTACTGTAGTTATGACTGACACAAATAAAATTAAAATGTGATATATAAACTATATAACAGGGAAATAAAATAAAAAAGTCATTATAAGATTACTTTGTCTGAGATATTTGCTACATGACTTTAAACTCACTGAAGCTTTACCAAAAGCTATCAACTTATCTTTTTTTTTTACACAATCGATATTTGTGAATTAGTGCTGATTTGTATATGTAATTGTAAAATATTTTTGAATTTGTTCTGACTATGTATGTAGAAATGGTGAAACAAATATAAGAAATTTGTTTCTTCGTTGCATAAACCTTGTCACTAGTACAACATGCATAAGATGTACCAGTGCTAAGGCTAAAATTCAAAGTATGATGGTGACAAAACTTTGTTTTTTATTTGTGTCAGCTTTAAGTCTTCTATGAAATAAAAAAGAATTAAAATTACTCAAAGGAAACTGTGACAAAAAAGATATTTTGGAACAGACATTTGAAGTGGCATGTAAATACATTGAACATATCAAAGAAATGGCATTTTTTTCATAAAAAGCTAGTATCCAAAAGAAAGTCACTCACATAAATACGTATACCCTCTGGGTATCAGAGCTAACATGGTCAAAGTATTAAAATTATGTCTGTTGACTTACAAACTTGCATTCTTTTTTTTTTATAGATCCGCAAATGCATTCCCTTTTCAGTTTATCCAAATAAATGTCATTAAAAAAGGGAAAAGAGAAACTCAGTTATCTTAGTAACATTTTCAAATCTACGAAAGTTTTTATTTTGTGTCATCTTTTTGTTTATTTTAGGTGTATTGGTAGTGTTTTAAATATAATGTATATTAAAAAAAAATCGACAAAATATTACTTTAAATAGTAAACATAATAAGCATTTATTTATATATAAAATTTGTAAAAATACAAACACATTTAAAAATCTTTGGTTGATTCGCAAGTCTTTGGTGTAATTTCATATAACATATTAAAAATCCATTCGGGACAATCTCCACATTTGAAAAATGGACGGAAAAAGATCACAAAAAGCACATTAATTTAGCGTCACAAATACGTATAACATGGTTGCCCAGGCTGGGGCTCAGTCCAGGAACACGCTGGGATTAAATCTGGAATTGTTGAATTACAAAAAGCTTGTGGAAAAGTCGGCAAGGGAATGTCATTCAAATTCGTTTCGAAACAAGTATTGCTAAATGCCATATTGTCATTGAATTGTTGATTTCGAGTATCATTTGTAAACGAATTTTGAAAATTGTCAAAATTATCTCCTAGAAAAAGCTGTCCGTTCATATTATTGTCATGAATTGGGAATTGTTGTAACCATTGGTTATTTTGATTTTGATTCGACAAACCTGGTGAAATGCTACTAAGGCTTTCCGATGAATCTGAAAAGGAACGTGGACTACAGTTTCCAACACTACTGTCACAACCGGGCGTAGTCGAACTATCCCTACCCGTGTCATTCCACGGACCAGATAATAATTCCTGCAAATCTGTCGGTCCTAAAATTGATTCTAATGTGTCAGTTGGTAACTGGATAGAAGAAAAGTCAGTGCTATTTGTTGGTAACAATCCGTTCAAATTTCCATATTGTTTATTGACTTCAAGAGCGGTTGGTTCTGTGAAAAAAGATGGCGGTAAATTCCTTTTACGTAATGGAACTTTGGAGGAACCATTGCAAGTTTTTGTTGCCGGGTCGGCACAACATTTTTCATGTAAAGTTCTAGGGTCAAACAAAGCCTGCAGTGATTTTATTTGAAGTCCTATTTGCGAATTTTCCTTCCTTTGAATTTTAGCTGGTGGTCCGTTATAGCAATTGTTTTTCCCGTCGCCTCCATCTTTTCCCGAACACCGTTTAAGCTGTTTCTGGAGATATTTACGATGATTGACTTTACGTTTTGATTTTGAAGGTTTATCTAATGCTAATTTAATGTTACTAGACGCCATGTCAACAAAACTCAGCAGATTTAACGTAGCATCGTCCTGTCCGTGATGATGAATCTCTTCTTCCCCGGGGTCGGAAAATCCCATGGGCTGCATTATCCCAGTCATATCCTCCACGTTCAACATCACATACTATATTTCATCGTTCTTTAAAAAGAATTCTTGTAGATTTTCCAAGTTGCACACAAAATGAATTCAGGTTAATTGCAGGTGTGCGCCGTCACATCAAGGTGTAAAACGTTTCAGTGATCTGTCTGCTCTGAGTTAACTTCTCTCTTATAGTATTCCTTTGACACTCTTAATGACACCGATTAAGCATAAATTTCTTTTAAGAGACATATTTGTTATAATCCGCTAATGTCCATCAAAAGCATCGCCAGTCCATTTGTTTAGAGTTAGGGGTTAAGTTAGCTTCATAAAGGTTGATGTCTTCTTCATTGAACGCAGGTAGCACTCTATTGTTCCCATCAGCCAGTAGATTTAATTTCGTCTTCTTTTTACGACTCGGAAAAGGCGTACAATGGCTGCCGTCATCAAAAGATGGAGAATATTAATCCGTTTTTACATGTTTTACAAAGCAAGTGGGCTGTCTTTTGAAGAGGTACATTCATGGGGTTTTATTTGAACTGTCAAAGCTAAGGTCGTGTCAGACATATAACGGCTAGAAAAGGTTAATGGGATGGGAAACACAGATGTGCATAAAAATATGGTCTTTTTCAAAATGGACTTCAAATGAATAAATTAATTATAATAGGTTTAAACATCGTTTATACAATACAATTGCTAATTTATAAGTTTATACTAGCGTGAAATATATATAATACTATACTTTGGCAATACAGTTTCACATAGAAGTTGGAGCTCAACTTGGGGACAAATCCGTTTTCATTTTTTTTTAAACTTTGGTGTATGTCGAAAGTTTCACAGAAATCAGCTAAAGTGCCATTATATATATAATGTATAATAGAAAAATATGAACAAAAGTAAAGGAAATGTCAACACTGTGTTTAAATAGTTTTCTCATTACTTTTATTTATTTGTGAATTAATATAAACACCTATAGATATATTTTTATTTCCAATAGAGAAATCTTTGTAAAAACAGTACAATGATAAGTATATTAAACATTTGCAATATAAATAATGCAAATAAGAACCAAAAGCAGCAGCATATTCATTATGAAATAATCTTTATAAGTTATCTGCGTGGCTGATGCATATGAACAAATGCAACCATGCATGCATGCATGAGTCACCAAAAAGCAGATTCTCGCGGACATTGCAATATGTTATGTACAATTTGGATTTGGATGCAGCCTTCAGCACAACTTGCCCCAATGGTCTGAGAGAAAACAAATCACAAAACAAAACTATTCGGGAGACAATGGAATAAATTATAAAGATTATTCATTATTTTTTAAGAATACACACATTTCGTACAAGATATCCATATTTTTTATTATCCATTAACCAAATAAAGCGAAGTTATCCTTGGTGCTTTATAAATATGCACGGATACCGTAAAACATCTTCACCTGATGAATACCGCTTTTAACGATGTTTTCAAATCTCCAAATTAAAGAACTTCATACCTACATTAACAAAATATTAACTTTATTTGGATTAAAGAGTTGAGAAAGTTTGAAACTTAATCAAAGATCTATCACTTTATGATAGAATACATGTATCTGATATATGACCGAAGTAATTTAAACTTTTTTTATTTTTGTTTGGTAAGAACCTATTTTTAGACATGCATGTACAAAACAAAGTATTCTTATCTATATTTTCTGTTGTCTTTTATTGTTATTTTTTTGTGAATATAAATGTTATTTTGTAGGCAAATTAATAATACAACACTTATTTGCTTTTTATATATCAATTTTCATGCAGCGGCAATAAGATCCATGTAATATTTGCCACTGGATCAATACCCTAACCCATTCAATTTCTTATACCTTACATATATGGGTTTTTCTTCTCTAATGACACAATCAACCTAATGTACCGTTTTTATATTTGATTTTTAAAATTTGATATCATTGGTTTTATTTTATACAGTAATTTACAGAAATACTACAATAAACAGTAACTTTCTTTCAAACAAGGTAGTGATAAAAACTTATTTTGTCGTCTTTCTGGTGTTCATTGACATCATGTTCCAAAATTTCATCATATTTCCCCCGGTTCCATATGTTGCACTTTAATTTTGCCTCAATAATTTGAAGTAAATTTTGTGTATATGTTTGCTCTTGATTTAAAGACATCTGTGCATGAGCCATTGTTCTACAGTATATGTCAGTTGTATAGTGCATGAAAACTGCTCACTTAATAATAAAAATAAAGGCTAGATTAACCTCAAACTTACTGAATGTTTATACTGTAGAATTTTTTTCACAGAAATTCTTTACAAAAATGAATGAATTTATTTTACAAATTCCCTGAATTTAATCAGTAAATCTGTAAAAAAGATCTTAATCATTTCAGGGATTTTGTAAAATCACTAGTCAAAATCAGAAATTTTATTAAATCACTAACCAGTTCAGTGATTTCACAAATTCCCTGAAATTTAAGTGATTTTACAAAATCCCTGATTTCACAAATTCCCTGTAACATATATATGTTTGATTGAGGTTTGCTCAAGTCCAGCTGCAACTATTTCATGAGAATTCTGGATGATTGTGAATTTATAAATGTTAATTACAAAATTTTAGCATAAATGAATGAAATTTTGGATTACAAACAAACTTTCAGGAAATGTCTTTTTACAATGATTTCTTATTTACAAATCACTTATAGTTGAATATCTTATTTTTACTAGGTCAGCATTTATACCATTGCAAAGCCGTAAATCACCAATCTATTTAGCTTTGTTACGCCTCAATCGCAAGGTAACACAATGCTCGCCGACGTGTCCAGAATTCAAATTTAAGATTTTTGGGGATTTATAATATGTCTTTATTACATATAAATATGTTTTATTGCCCTATTTCTTAGTTTATTTTTCAGAAAATATATTCTTTTGATAACAAATGATCCTTTATACTAGCAATTAATAGTCAAAAATTTACCAAAATGGAACTGGATTTGATAGTCTCTGATTTATTGCTGTGTGGTGAAATTTTTATACAATAAATCATCTAACTTATCGTAAATATTTCATAATACTTATTGTTATATTTATTTAATGTTGAACGTACACTAACTGAAAATAAAGTAGTTTTTGAAAACTAGCCAACCTTTTCACTTTTAATTTGTACTTCTCTTTTCAAGTGTGCAAATATTAAGAGACGTGAGAAAGTTGCAACTAAAAAGGATGTTCGCTTCTCTCTTTCAAATTAACAAGCTTTTTTTCTCGCGCTGCGTTGAAGACCCATTGATGGCCTTCGATTGTTGTCTGCTCTTTGGTCAGGTTGTTGTATCCCCATTTCCATTCTCAATTTTATTTAAAACGACTGTTATGAATTGACAAATAGACAGTATTTAAATAAAGGAACGTAGAAAGTAGAGAAAAAATAAGGGTTCGTGTTCTTGTTTTCGAGATGTAAGCTATTGAAAATATAATTGGCGGAAAATGATGCTCTCTAAAGTTTTTTTCTTACATTTAATAAGACTTTTCTCTTTCAAAAGCAATGAAAAAACAAGGATTTTCTAAGATTTTAATCTATGGCTTTTTAAAACTATATGCAATAATATCATAAAAAGAAAAGTAGGATTTAACGGACATTTTTTTAATGGTACTACATGGATAAAACCAGGGGATTTCGAATACCTGGCAAATAATCTAAAATAAGAGAAGCGAAAATTCAAATTCACGTGCTATAAGCCGCGTATGAAAATACACTTGAAAGTTCTTTTTTTTTTTACAAGTAATCGTATAGTTCTTTTCTGTCAAACTTTCCGATACCATTCCATTGTCCATTGTTTTTTTGATTTTTGATTTTTTTTTTTATTCCGTTAATGAATTACATGAATTGATTTAGAAAAAGCTCAACAGAACACATTTCAATTTGACTCGGTAGATATATACGGAAGTGTTTAACGACCTTGACTGGCTTTTCAGCCCTCGCACGGTCGGCGGAAGGTAGATTTGTGGTATACCACCATCTTGGATTGTACAATCACAGTACAAAATCGGTCTAGTTATTTGCCCAACTTAGCAACTTGATTTAAAAACAGATTTCCAATTAAATGGTTAGAGTGTTTATTTATATAAAGAAAACTTGTTAAGTTATTGTATTATTCAAAATATTTAACAAATATCAAACTTTTGGGTTTTTAAAATCAGTTTTTTCAAATGAGCAATTTAAGGAGAGATAACTCTTTTTGTACAAAATTTACACTGGGCTAATAGGGATTTTTTTTTTATTTTTACTTGTGGCAAGAAAACAAGTTCGGTGACACCATGTTTTCTTTTTATTTTCTTAAAACATATTATGAAACCTATCTTCTCACAATTTATTTCAAAATTCTATTTCATAGAAATTTTTTTTTATGCACTCTTATATGTTTTTTTCATGAACAAACTAACCAAATTTATGCAATTTTCAACGATTCATAGCTTGAAAAATAGCACGGTGACCCATACTTTTTATGATATTTTTGAAAAAAGCATAGTAAAATCTTCATTTTGGCAAATTATAAGAAAATTCTGTCTCAAAATACATTTACTTATGATCTACCTTAAAATCTTTCAGTCGAGGACTTTGCATTGGACTTCTTATCAGAAAAAGTTTTTAGGATTTGTTTATAATCATGCTTGATAAGGCAATGTATTTCAATGTCATTTAAAATCTTGAACCTAGATACGATTTGAAAATGGCAAAAAAAAAAAAAAAAAAAACCAACAAAATGCGCACTTTTAAATCAGAACGTTGCGCGGTTTGTATTATGACGTCGTTGGATTATTGCGATAAGTAGAGTGCTGCACAGTACTGGCATTTAAAATTTCAAGATGGGCGCTAGAACGTCAAAACCCAAGAAGCAAAATTCAGACACAAACCAGAGTTCTGTAACCGTTCATCATACAGATACAAGTTCAACAAAGACGTTTGATAGAAGAAGTACTGTTGGGCCATCAGGACTGTACTACTATTATCCATTAGGACCTACAAAAGAAGTTAGAACACCGCCAAAACTTTCTCGACACCATCAAAATGTCAAAAACTCGAAGGAAAATTTAAGAGAAATGGCAGAGGAATTAGAAGAGAAAATGATGATAGCTAATATTCTTAGGGAAGAAAATCTGCGATCGAAAGGTATGAGAATTCAAAATTTAAAGAATACTTTGGCATACAATCATCAAGATAAAAAAACACTGACCAGCGCTAAAATATAGCACAGACACACAAACACAACATAACTAAAACATTTATAAAATAAAAAATCAACCGTTGCAGTTTGAAAGTAAATGGAAACACATTATATATTGAACCAACTTGAATTGTCGGGGGGAATGGGAGAATAACATTGTTTGTTTTTTTGTAGTACATGTATGGCATTTTTTTTTTAATACCATCTTTGATTGTATATAAACTGCTTCTGTTTAATAAACTTGAGAAATCCGTTTGCACATGAAAAAAATCGTCTTTATGCGCCAAAATTCATTTGCGCAAATAATAACGTTTTGCCACTTGTCTTTAAAAAACTGAGTACACGTTGATAAAAATTCTATTTAAGATGTTGCTTGTCCAAAGCGAATGCTTTTTTCGTTTGTGGAATTCAGAAATGTTTACAGTTTCTTGCATTAATTATGAAATATATGATGGATTGTACGATTTATATGTTTAGGCAAAATAGTAAAATACTTTTGACCTAAGATGGTACAACACCACATGATCAATCTCTACTCATCGGATGGTGTTTGTGGTGGAGGCTACAAATGGACTTGTCGTAAAATAATTTTTGGGAAATGTGACTTTACTGTTTTATATATTCTATATTTTATTAACAGGAAAAGCAGCCAGAGATTTTGAAGAAAGATATGCAAGAGTGATGGAAAGAAAAGCACTACTGACGGAGGAAAAAATACAGAAAGTTCAAGACAAGATGGTTTTAGACGAGGTCAGACTTTTAAATAGACCGAGGATGAGTAAACCAAGACTAATGAGCCATTCTATTCCGCACCTCTCCAAAATTGGTTCGAATACTGATACACAGCAGTAAATGAAGATCTTCCGGTCCCGATGTAGAAACCAGACGAAGACCAGCAGTGTCGTCTGCCAGTTCCGCTGTCCTCATTTTTCTGGAATAGAACTAATAGAACTACATGACTCACATAGTATTTTTTAATCAGGTGAAATAATGAAATATTTAACATTTTCCAAATTCTCGTCTTCGTGGTGATGACCAGCCTGCACTGTGTTTGACAGGTCTAAATGTATCACAGTTGTTTTTGTTTGATTGTTTATTTATTGTCTGTTGTGTATTTATATGGTGGGAATCCTCCTACACCTATATATTTATGTGCACGATTAAGTTAGATAATATCACGAACATTTTTGTGTGTTACTTACTTTTATTACGATTTATTACATATATGTAAGTAAATTTGGATTAGAATTGCAAATTGTCGTCGTAAAATTATGGTGGGAGGCCATATAATCGTAGTTAATAATTTTAATAGGGGTGATCTAGAACAGCTATTTACCTACTTTTTTCACGCTGATTTTTTACTGTTAGGATTTATCTGTCTGCTTTTGTTGAAACTTTGAAGGAAGATCGCTTTTGGTTATCTTCTATTGTGAAGATAATAACCCTCAACAATACCGGGGTTAACGATCCTCGTGAGAAATTCATTGGCGAGTCTACAGAGGACTCTGCCCTTTTGCTTTTTATGGCCACAAATAACCACACTTGTCAATAAAGACCACACATTGACCTAAGCGGAGAGTGCACTATGAACTCGCATTGTGATATGGGGTCAGTCAGCTTATCAATTAGTTGAGTTCAAGTTACTCGTAGAAAGTAAATATATAACAAGACAACAGTCAATGAGGCTCAAGCCAGCCAACACAGCCAGAGTTATTTACTAATTCGTCATTTCATTTCAAAGTAACATTATTCCGGTATCAAAATAACAGTTCAAATCTGAGTTCAAATCAGAGACAAGTATAATACGATTATTATATTCTTTGTTCAAATGTAACATCAAATTACTAACAACAATGCATTTACGTTTGTAATAATTTTACTTCAAAGTAATAACATTTCACACGTTGTAATCGATAAAATAACAACAATAACATTGCACATGTTGTTATCGAGAAAATGACATTGATAACATTGTGTAAATATTACATTGTACAGGTTGTTATCGAGAAAACAACATTTATAACAGTGTTTATCGTCCTTCCCTCTGCCTATATCACCCTGTTCTGTTGCTCCGTAATTCTCGTATCAAGACTTCAAAACGAGACCAGACATTATCAGCGACGCCACAACGTGAGAGGAGAAGTTATCAGCGACGTCACAATGCGAGAGGAGACGTTATCAAGCTTGCTTTTGTCAAGCGTAAAACTGTCTTAGGGAGAAAGAAACGACCAGTAATAGAACGATAAAAAGATAATCGGGTTTTCTTCGTATAGATATCGAAAAATATCAGCCGCTCGACACAATGTGAAACCTGTAACAGTGTTTATCGTCCTTCCCTCTGCCTATATCACATTGTGGCTCGCGGCTGATATTTTACGATATCAATGTGTAGAAAACCCGATAATCTATACACATTGTTGTAGAGAAAATAACATTTTAATAGTACTTCAAAGAAACCAAAGAAGTTACCGCAAAATCTGGATGAACTAAATTAATGTTCTTACCCGATTCAAATTTAGTGTCACGTGTTCACAAAAAACACCAAGTTTAAATGAGAGTAGAAATTAAAACCGCCATTGCCATGTGGGAAAAAAATGAAAAAAGAAGAAAATACAACCGCCAGTACGCAAAACGCAACATAGAAAATTGAGCAACATATACCTAACCAATAAATTATGGGGGATTTTTTTTGGGGGGAGGAGGTGGTCAAGTGCTCCGGAAGGGTAAGCAAATCCTTCTCCACATGTGGCACCCGTCATGATCCTCATGTAACATGATTTTCTGATGGTTATAAAAACGAATTTCAATCGCAAAACAGGTAGTAAATGACACCAAGCAGTGGCGGATCCAGAAATTTACATAAGTGGGGGCCCACTGACTTACCTAAGAGGGGGCCCGCTCTAGTCACGCTTCAATGATTCCCTATATAAGCAACCAATTTTTTTTCCAAAAAGGGGAGGCCGGGCCCCCTGCCCCCCCCCCTAAATCCGCCTCTGCTAAGTAAAAAATCAGTTAAATAATGATTTCATTTTAAATCATAAAACAGCAGATAAACCAAACGCTTCTTAAACTGACGAACGTCGCTTATTAGGTTAATGAAATTACAACAGGCCATGAAAGGTAAATATTGGGGTTATATGAAATTGTCACAAAAATGAAAATGAATCTCAAATTCCTCAATGAAAGTCAGATATAAAATCGTTTGGGGACGAAACACAATGTGTAAATTATGTGTGAGTGGGTTTCTGGAAAAGGAAGAAAAGATGAAAAAGGAAATCAAACATACATTTGTCACTGTGCTTAAACGGCTGTGGGTAACTTAAGTTACCCACAGCCCAAGATGGCGGACCCTAAACTCGTTGATATTTAATTCATACAAAATGTACCTTTTGCGACGTTTTTCATGCAGAATGTAATTATTTATAGGATTATTGAATAAAGAAACAACTAACAATTACCATAAATTTGTTAATATAGAGTTCACTAAAGCACAAGGCCAACTTTAAAAAATGCATAAGACGTCCGTAACTTTTTTTTATCGAAACTAAGTAGACTGTCCGTAACTTTATTTTCAGATGTGGGTAACTTTTGATTTAGAATTATAATTTCAACAATTAGAAGACAATTAACATCATATTTGAAACCTTCACGGCCGTTTATACTACTCATTCACCACCAAATGTGATTTTATTAACACATCATACATACACCACAGAGGTTTTATGTGGGGTTTGTGGTACTCGATCCTGGTTATGGTTTGAACTTTTATTAACTAATGTGCGTCTTATCGACGTTTTCGATTCGCACCATGGCTTTGTCATACTCTTTAAATTTTTTAGTTTAATTATCTGTTTGCGGTTTATTTTCACCTCTGTTTCTTTTAAGTGTACTTTGATGAATACTCTTTGACGCGGCTCGGTATTTATACATCCCACCAGTAAGTTATAGTGTTATTTTTTTTTTTTGAATACGTTTCCTAGTATGTTTTTTTTTATTTCTCTTTGTATGTTATCAGGGATTGTTAAACTATTAAATTACCCTGTTGTCTTAGTTAATTATATTTTCATATACTATTTCTAATTGTTACACTATGTTAATTGCTCTTTTCCTTTTATATCAATGAATTTTAACTATTGTGTCTTTTTGTTTAGTTCAATTCAGTCTACTTGTTTAAAAAAAAAAATTAACAATGATGTTTCAACAGATTATCTGCAATGGTAGGAAACCACCCTCCGAACTGGGCGATTTGGGTATCCCGACGTTATAAAAAATCAGACCCGAGTTTAACGGATTTATCCTTATTTTTTTCATATTATTCCCAATTGTGTCTTCCATTCTAATTCAAATGAATTATATCATACTAGAGATCTACTTCATTTCTGATTATGTATTCGATGCAATCTCTATCATAAGTAAAACATTACATCCACGTATGTCGATTCTTTGAAAGTTACGGACATTCCTATTTGTATAATGAAAAAAGTTACGGACAAGTTGTTTTTAAGTTACGGACAGCCTAAGCGTTTTTTCAAATCGTGCTGTGCTCGTTTATTTTGTAGAATTTAATCACCTGTTAAGTTTAGGGGTTTCCTTAAACGAATTCTACAACTTTTTAATACAGTGGTTTAATTGATGCATCCATGGTATTGTTATTCTATAAAAGAGAAGTCCCTAACCGACGCAAGGCGGCTCCATCTTGGGCTGTGGGTAACTTAAGTTACCCACAGCCGTTTAAGCACAGTGTTTGTTGGCAGAAAAGAGTTATTTGGTAAACTGCTTTAAAAAGAACTTCATGTAATTTGAAGTCGAAATATAGTTTTTATTTTAGTACTTCGCTTCCAAGACAAGAAAACGTATCATTGAACAATATAATTGCAAATCTACTTCTTATTCAAAACACAATGCTGAGAACTATCGCTTGAAGCCTTCATATATATATTATCGTTTGCGTGTAAACGAGATACTAGTACATATCATAAGTAAAGCAACTGCATTTATCTAAACGGTAAGTACTTCTGCGTTTTTATGCCCCATTTATGGGCATTATGTTTTCTGGTCTGTGCGTCCGTCTGTTCGTTCGTTCGTTCGTCCGTCCGTTTGTCCCGCTTCAGGTTAAAGTTTTTGGTCGAGGTAGTTGTTGATGAAGTAGAAGTCCAATCAACTTGAAACTTAGTACACGTGTTTCTTATGATATGATCTTTCTAATTTTAATACCAAATTAGAGATTTTATCCCATTTTCACGGTCCACTGAACATAGAAAATGATAGCGCGAATGTGGCATCCGTGTACTTAGGACACATTCTTGTTCATCATCTTTTTGTAGTTTTTTATGATCATTTGTTCTTTCATTTTAAAACACTACATTCTGGGTGTCCAAATAACAAAAAGAATTTGTTTTGTTTGTTTTCCAGCTCATTTAGTTTTAACTTCAAATTTTGAAGTCTGAGTAGAATGGAAGCCAAGGGTTTCTAATGAAATAGAATACGAAGATGTGATATCATTGCCAATAAGACATATCTCTACCAAAGACCAACTTACATAAAAGATAGCAATTACAGGTCATCGCACTGCCTTTAACGACCAAATCCCAAACCTCAAATTAATCTATAATATACAATAAATAAATTGCTTCGCAGCTGGATACGACCGGAGAGGTCCAACCCTGAACAGTTAGGACAAAAATATTAGCACTTGATACAGGTCTGAACTTGGATGGAATTAAATATTTGACACAGAATAGGTTCCAGACACAGAAAAACTGTAGTCAAAGAACTTAGAATTGGTTATATGATTTGAAGTTATATTCGTTTTTTTTTCTTTTGTGCAATACACTTAAAGACAAGTTATTGTCTGGAAACTCTAAAATGCTTATTTGGGCTCCTTTTCTGGTCCCTAATTACTAACCTTTTGGACCATAACCCCCAAAACCAATCTCAAAAATCTTCATTTTGAAGTTATAAACCTTTTATCCTGCAATTGGGTGTCCTACTATACAGATACAGCCCTACAGATATCGCTATGCTGTATCTGTATACTATACAGATATCGCTTTAAAGCTCCGCCCACTGCCGGACTGAGTATTGTTTGAACCTGTGTGACCTCAGAATGTGTATTCCAGTTGCATTCCAATGACGATGACAATTGTCGATTTCAAAACTTGAATGTGTATGATTGTGTTACAAAATCAACCATGTCAATTTCAGCATGCATGTTTAGTGAATGTCAAGTCTGAAGCGTAGAACAACTCGTACACTTCTGTTTCAAATTTGACAATGTTTTGTTATTTGTTTTTACTGTTGAAATTAGTTGTTATGTTAAAATAGATAATTATTCACCTTGAGCGATGTATTATTGTTGACCATTCGAGATTCTTTTTTGCGAACCCGTCTTCAGCGTAATGTGTGATTTTGATATTACTACGCGGGCCTCAAGGGATTACAAATCGAAAATAAACGCTAAATATGTTATTTTTTGTGTTTTTCAAAACACAAACAATATACAGAATTAATTGCAGGATAAAGACAATAACTGTTTAGTGTCTTTAAATATCAGCTGTATTTGTACTCGGCTCGAAACAGGTGTAGTAGCTCGCTAAAAGCTCGCATACACCTTGTTTCCTAGCCTCGTACAAATACAGCTGATATTTAAAGACACTAAACAGTTATTGTCTATGTGTATAAATTTCATGGATTTCTATTTACTTATATTTAAATTATTGTCCGAAAACCAGCTGTCCACGACGACGACGACGACAACGACAACGACAACGAGAAACCAATATACGACCACAATAAAAAAATGTGTGGTTGTATATAATAAAACGTTTAGTACATTTTTAACGAAAAACTTTAAATTTGAACAGATGAGGTTTAACGAGATTTATGTGACCCCTTTATTATTTATTCTGAAACCTACCTAATCCAAATAATTATGACGTCTTGGAAGGTTATTTTTAATTTTTACTTTGACGCCTTCCTGTGACGATGTATTAGGCGTCAAAGAAAAAGAATATAATATCCTTTCAAGATGTAAAAATTATTTGGACTAAAACCTACCATAAAACTCTACACAGTACAGGTACTATCAGATGACAACAACTTACTTGAACTAGGGAAAAATTAGACAGCATATAATTTGTTAAGCAGGGCCAAATATGGCACGTTATCAGGGCTGATTGATTGTTGGTTGCTTAACGTCGGGTGCAGAATATGTCATGCATGTTCTAAAAAATATTTTAATACATTAATAATAAATACAATAGGTAGTCCTGTAATAAAGATCACCCGGGATGAAGGTTTGAAAAATTTGGACTACCACGGGAAAATGGATAGCCTGGGAATGAAATTTTGTCATTCAACAGGCCACCTAGGGACCCCTTTATAATGAGTTGTTGCAAGGGCCAACATTTTAGGTCACAGTCGATCGGTGGTTAAATTCATGATATAACATCAATTGTCAAACCTTTATAACATTTTATGAAACTGGAACATAAGTTCCGTTTAGATCAAGAAATAGCAGACAAGAAAATGATTTTTGTAAACAAGATTTTCGTATTTTACTGATAAATGACTTAATGTTTTTGCAGTGACCATTACAACGGAGTACGTTCACGAAGGGTTAAGATTGGCCCTGAAATTTTGATGTTTTTTTTTAGGCAGTGGCTATTTGACCGGCACCGGCTAAATATCAAATTTGCCAATTGACCGGCACCGGCAAAATAGCAAATTTGCTATTTAGCTAGCACTGAATAAAATAATATTAACTAAAAGCATGAAAACACCAACAAAAGATCAAAGAACTAGCTGCAAACTGCAGTTCAACCGAGGAGCTCTGGTTATACTTTAAGACCAACTTAAACCAGTGTGGCAAATCACATCCAGCACAAAAAAAAGACAGCCTGCCTTGGCTCACACCATCAGTACGCAAACTAATAAAATGCCTTGACAGATTGTACAAAAAAACATAAAAAGTCAGCTGATCTTACAATAACATCCAAACTTAAAGGAACAAAGAGAATGGTACAAAGAGAGCTCCGTCGTTCAAATTGGAACTACAATGAGAACATCGTAACACCTAAGGAGGAAAATAATCTAATTAAAAACCGATCTCTCATCGCTACCGTTTTCTGATATGTCGCGTGGGCTCACACGCGACATATCAGAAAACGGGAGCGATGAGAGATCGGTTTTTAATTAGATTGGGAGGAAAACAACCAATATAGTAGTATGAAACGTTTCTGGACATACATCAAACATCAGAAAATAGAAAGCAATGGAGTTGCACCATTTTGCAGTGAAGGTATACTACACACACACACACCCTTTAGACCACGCAACCATTCTAAACAAGCAATTCCAATCTGCCTTTTCCACCAAGGACAACTATAATGAATACGAGTTTAAATCCAGATGCAATATGCCAGGTCAATATCAATATAGCAGAGGAACTCAACATCACAGAAAATGGTATACTCAAACTTCTGAAAAAAATAAATCCAAATACAGCAGCTGGACTAGATAATATAAAACCTAAACTACTCAACGAACTGATCACAGAAATAGCCCCAATCCTGACAATCATTTTCAAAACATCAATAGAAACTGAGGATGTACCAAATGACTGGAGAAATGCGAACGTAACACCAGTATTCATTAATAGAGTACGCAAGTCCAGTATGGGACCCAGGTCAGGTGAGCTAAAAAGTAGATGTCCAAATCTGTGTAAAATCTATGGTTAAAATATCCTGCCATGCGATAAAAATAGTGTTATATAAAACTACGCACATAAAAAAAAGGCAATATTAAAAGTTGTTTGCTACGAATTTCAAAAGGACACATGATTTAACATTTGCAATTGTTACAAAACCAATTATTTGCCTTTAGCAGTTGTTTTAATCTAGCACAAGATGAAGTTTGCCACTCCAAACAAGAACTACACATAACACTGGCTCCCTTTGAATCTGCACTATGTGCGCATATGTTGCACATACATAAAGGGTTCTTTTTCTTCTCTTTAGACTATATAGTTTTACGCTCTTAATAGCTTCCCATGCATCTTTTTGGCAATATTTTTTGATTAAATCAATGTTAAAAGTTAAAAAATTCAGATCTTGCTTCAACTTGTTCCTCGGATGTATTTGTATTTTAATTTTTAAAATATATTTAATTTGATAGTTCAACGTTTAAGTGTTTATATGAGTAACAGTTATAAAAGTTTTTAAATATAAAATTTTGATATTTAATTATTATTCTTACATTTTAATTCCATAGAGATATAAATTATTCAGTGCCGGCTAAATAGTAATTTTGCTATTTTGTCGGTGCCGGTCAAATAGCAAATTTGCTATTTAGCCGGTGCCGGTCAAATAGCCACTGCCTTTTTTTTAATCAGGTCATAAAAGTATAAATATCACATAAAACAGTTATGATATTAACATTAATACAAAATGGCTTCATTTTGGCACGCCATATTATAAGTGATGAAGTATTGACTAAATGCATTATTTGAGTTGAAACGTCTGTATTGGTCATATTTTCAATAATTCTGAAACAGTCAGTTTCAGCATAATTAACTTTGGCCGCAACCCAAGATCCAGAAAGTTATTCAATATGACCATTTGCAACTCTTGTTTATAGAAAATTTTAGATCCGATGTTGCTTTTATGTTCGAAATATGCTCAAATTCATCGTATTTTGCCAAATATCTAAATTGTGCTCATTTTGGAGCAAAAATTGACCTTATGAAGAGATTTCTTTAACAAAGAGTAAATCTATAAATACTTAGTAGATCAATTTAAGATTCAAATTATTTCGAATGATAAAGTTTAATTCAAGGCCATTGATTTTTGGTTGCATTACGTCCAGTGGCAAATATTTCATACATGCTCAGGACAAGTATAGTAATTGGTGTTTACAAATCAAAGCTATTAGGTGTATATAAACTCCTTTGACTGATGATTCCTCCTGGTTTTGAGGTCTGTAGGTCACACCCCTTATTGATACATTGACACAGGGCTAGAAAGTCAATGTGCTGCCTTCATATGCATTTCCCAGTGTTCACTTTTAAATGTACACTAATTACAAGATGTTCATGTCAGTGTGGCAGGGTTCATCTGACTGATTTTTATGGTTAACTCATCATTTTTAAATAACGTATCGCAGATAATACGCTTAGTACGTAAATTATAATATTGTTGTAAGGAATGATTATAAGGTGCACGTCTGTCTGGCATAGTTTATCCGGCCTTGATCACCTCATTTCATGGTTCATTTGCCAATCTTAAGTTTTTTAATCATGTCATTTGTCACTGCAGTAGCTCACATATATTTG
Organism: Mytilus galloprovincialis; assembly: GCF_965363235.1. Taxonomy (NCBI): domain Eukaryota; kingdom Metazoa; phylum Mollusca; class Bivalvia; order Mytilida; family Mytilidae; genus Mytilus; species Mytilus galloprovincialis. Next base: position 60,770,632 of record NC_134845.1, read on the forward strand.
TATATGGAATGATTGTAGGGTGCAATTGTGTGCCGACAGGTTCATTTGGCCTCGACCTATTTTTTTCATGGTTCATTTGTCAATGTTAAGTGCTTGTGATTAAATCTGTTTCACAGATACTTTAAGCAGTAGGTAAACTTTGTTTCTTGTAAGACATGCTTGTAATGTGAACTTGTTTGTCTAGCAGAGCTCAAATGCCCTTTACCTCAATTTCATGGTTCATTGGTCATTTTAAGATTAGGTTTACAAGTTTCACAGATACTTTATGCAGAATGTCATCTTTATTTGGTGTATACCATGATTGTAAAGTATAGGTGAATTTTGATAGGGTACATATGACCTTGAACTTATTTTCATGGATCTTAATTTGGTTAAGTTTAAACTGTGGATATCTGATGATGGGAGTTTTGAAAGACCTTGACTGGCTATACAGCCCTTGCATGTATGGTGAAGTGAGATATCTGTAGTACATGCATTGATCATGCATGTGCTCACTCTTGTTTATCACTAAAATTTTCAATCAAAATATGCCTTTGTTAAGATATAAAAATGCTCTGGGCTTCTGGCTCCATACTAATGTCATTGAGGTGTTCCAGGCTCTTTATAAAGGCTCTGTGCTTCTTTGAGCAATGTTTTTGGGTCAATGCCTGATATGTGGACCAGGGCTCAATCAAGACTACAGATTGCAAAGTCTTTGAAGACAAATGTGTTATTACCACTACTTCACTTTATGGAAAATATTGAAAAAAATAACCAAGACAATGTCATATAAAACTTAACACATTTTATTGTGTTATGTTCATACAAATCTTTGTATACAATTTATATGAGGTAACTTTTAACAAGTGTATATTGCAAATAATTATGTACTGTACATTTCTTATATATATATATATATATATATCACAATTTATCATACAGATATTATATATCACAACTATAAAGGTATATAAACAATGATAAATACAGTGAAACATTTATTAATCAAAACATTTTAAGTTAAAAATTTCACATATTCCCATTTTCTCAACTTTTTGTTACACAACTCCATGAATTGAGTCACGAATAAGGAGGGTAATATTTTCAAATAGAATTTTCTTATTTTGACCATTTTTTTCAACTTCAATGCTTAAGAAAATTATGAAATAAGCTTACATTTCTATAGCATCTTTTAAGAATTGTTGTTGTTTTAATACTAATGGACCAAAATTTAACCAATTCATAATATTTTCTGGATTGTATATAGTATAGTTTCATTTGTATATGTTTCACTGTTAGAATGTAAGTTAATAGGGTACATGGATTGAGCACATGAAAAGATACAGATTTTTTTATGGAGAACAATATGTGTTAAAGCATATATGCATGAACAAAAAATCCTGTTTTTTCGCATATTTCATACATTTTTATACTATTTTTGTTAATTATGCAGGGTAAAAGTTAATAAATTATTACAACCTCATTATATTTAAAAGGTTTTGGTTATATAGCATAAATATTTTTCATATTATGAAATCAAATATGCTTAATAGATTCTGTAAACAAGAGTTACTTCCCTTCAAATTTTACATTTTAAAACTTTCAATAAAATTAAGACCTATATCAAAGGGAAAAACAAGAACTTTCCTACAACCACATCTTAGATTTCCAAATAACATGAATTGTTTTTAATGTTCAACTCCATGTACAGTCTAGATCAGAACTGACAAAATATTCACATTTTCAAAGGGAAGTAACTTTTTAAGGGGAGATAATTTTATGTAACAAAACAATAATTTGATTGAAATCAGCAGTGTAACAAAAACAGTATTTCACCGAGTATTATATTTCAAGATATTATTTGGCACAGATTATTACTTGAACTGTATAGCAGAAAATTTTGGTGGATTGCAAATTTTCCTTTTTTGAACATTTTACATCTAACTTTTGCCATTTACTATTTATAGCCTCTAAACCAACCATTATTAATCAGAGTATCTAAAATGATTTAAAATTAACTCAAGAATAAGCATAAGGTCTTAGGGAACTTTGAAAAAAAAGAAAGTTATTTACGATTTTAATCACTTCAAAAAAATTCTGTCCATTTAACATTAAAAAAAATCTTTTCTTGAAAGAGTGAAACATTTTCAAAATTTTGCATCCACCAAAATAATTAGCTATAACACATAAACATCGAAGCAGAAGCAAAATATTCACAGCTTTCTAGAGCTACACTTTTCAAGCAAAAATCTAGTAACATCCAAAAAATGCATAGCTTTTTTTTCTTGGCAAGATTTATTACACTTTAAATATGCCAAAGACATTAAGGTGGTACCCAACACTTTCACTAAAATTAATTTGGCTTGTTTAATTTTCATAAAATTTTGTCAAAGTATTTACCATGAGACTTTAATTAAAATATAAAAATTTAAAAATTTTTGAACCAACTGTTTGTCAGAAAAATTACACTGGTTATATAGCAGCTTGACACACACCAATTTTGATCATTGAGAAGCTTAATATTCCCTTAACAACACAACCTAATTAAAACGTTTAGCTGACTTTACAGAGTTATCTCCCTGTAGTGTTAGGTACCACCTTAAGTGTACATTTGTAATATCTAAGAAAAAACAAAAGTATTTAGGATTTTATTTAAATGGAATTTTTATGTAACACTTTCAGCATCATATATGTATATAAAGCTATCTAAATTAAAGCAACAACTATATGAAGGTGTCTTTGGTTTGGGATGTAAAATCTTTTTTACCCAGAAAATGTGTCTTAAACATATGTTGTTTAGAGACAGAAATTACAAGCTCACTTCTTAAAAAGTAACACACCCATTTTTTACTTTGGCATAGTTAATTCAAATACTTCAAAAAAGAAATTCACGAGTTTACATAATGAGACATTAAAATTTAATACTATCATAGTACCTTTAGGATTTCATTTCCATTGGTAAATTCATCTTACAAAATTTAAGCAACCCATTTCACAAAACATCTTATAACTAAAATGATTTAAAGGACAACCAAAATATATTTATTTACTGTAAATGAGGAAATTTTATTATCAGTATTATAAAATATCTGCAAAAAATTTAAAAATGTCAAAAGTGTTAATTTCATACCCATGGCAAAAACAAGTTTAAAAAAATTGTGAAAAATGAGTTAGCCAAACCCCTGAAAAATTTCTATGCTTAACTATACAGAGTATAGGTTCACTTAAGATATTTTGTGAAAAAAGAAGCTTGTCATATAGTCCTTAATGCATATATTATATTCATATCCTTTTTTTGTGTTTAGTTTACACGATCGCCATTTAGTATTGCGAAATCCTAATTACTAATTTATCAGACTTATACACATGAAAAAAGATGCACTTCTCAAGTTTTAATTGGTTAAATTTTCTACCAATAAAATAATCAGTCAACATTTACTGTTGATAATCGTTCTTGTATTGTTGCCAAAAGTCGTGTACAGGTGTAATTTTAAACGTACCTGTTTAAACCATCAAAGCACAGTGTATAGTACACAAATGTTGATTCACTGACTCAACATGTATATTCACGAACAATTTTATTGTTGTATAGTTAATCCTCTCATTAAAAACCACTCTCAGACAAGATCAGTTTAAAGCTTGAACAATATAACCATTAAGATAGATATAAAAAGCATAAGAAAGATCATGATTGTTATACAAAAGTGTAAATTTTGTACCCTTATATTATCTTAACGACTATTTTAACAAGATTGATGGTTTTAGAGACGGAATTTTATCCCGGAATTTATTCAAAGATAAAATACTTTTCTAAAGAATCATTTTAAAATTCTGACCAAATATTCTTAAGCGTGAAAGTGTCAATCGTTAAAAAAATCGGTATTATGTTTGGGAAAATATAAGTGTTCATAAAAATTGATTTTTATTGGGCTACGTTTTCTCCCACCAAATTTGATAACTGTGAATAAATATAAACTTTCACGATAAATCAACTTATTTTAAATATTTTGATATATTAAAGCTATAATTTAACATAATAACAGTTGTCATGGAAACATACAATACAATATACTATACAGTTTTTATATTTACAATTTTTTGTATTTATTCTGGAATGTAAATACTACGTAATAAATATGGAATGTGGACAAAAATATATGAAACGATAAAGATATTAATATATAAAACTTACAAAAAAACAAACAAATAACAAAAACATTTATCACAGAACAATTTATGTAAGCATCAGATCCATCAAGAAAATAAAGCCATAATATAACATAAACAATAGAATCTTAAGGAATAACAGAGGTCCTATATCTAAAAGGGGAGACAGGGGCCCAGAGTTCTTAAAAAATGACATACAAAAAAGGATCAAATTGACTTGAAAAAATGTAAAATGTCTGGCAAATTTAAGTGAATTCTTTATAGAATTATAGGATTGGGCTGATAAAAATGTATTTCAGATTGACAAAATTCAAAAAGTATCAGTCCAAATTCTAATGCCAAAAATATTTACAAGAATTTTAAGAAGAAGCATTTTTCATTTTCAATATATGTTAATTATCAGTTAGTTTAAACAGCAGGTTTTGTTCACCTCAAATGTAGTACCACAGTTATTAAAGGATCTATATGATTTTAGGAAGGGGAAACAACTCGGCTGTTTAAATGTTATCAAATTGGCAAGTTGATACGAAACACATAATCATGGTGTCACAATTAAAAAAAAATTACACCTTAAAAATAATCTTAAATCTTTCTGCACAATTCTAATGAAATAATCTTTAATAATTTCAAAAATTTCTTGCTGATTATTCAATGCTATCTTAATTTAAGAACTTATGCTCTATATTGCAATTTGATAAAAATTTCAAATACATGTATTTCAATATACCTGTCATATTCAAATAAGGGTTGTTTCATTTAAGTATAAATGGTAGCCAAGGAAGGTACTTAAAAAATGGGGTAACAAACTTTAGTCTCAGTTTCACCTATCTGTACATTTTCACTGTAAAAAAGTATTTGACGCCATTCTAAAGAAAGCATTTTCAATATTGGGAGTATGGATTTTTGGTTACACATTAATAAATATTTGGGACTTTATAAAAATTTCAATAAACAACAAACATATATAAATCTAATTCTGTTCTAATGTTTTTAAATGTTTTAACAAACTACTCAGCAGCGTCGCTAAACTGGTTGCCTGTCTCATTAAGTAACGCATATGAGGATCAGACAACGGCTTTCCGCATGCTGCCTGGGCAGCATTTACTGTACTTTTAAATGAGTTTGTGACCTTAATGACCTCAAAACCTAGCTGCTGTGCTTGGTGAACTGCGACCATCATGATCATGGTTGCCTGAGCGTGAAGGAAGACTTTTGCTAAAGTATGCATACAAGTGTCCAGATTTTCTGCTAATTTTTCTTTAGTTTGTGTTGCATTACTGACAAGAAATTTTGCATCGTACACAAATTGTTTGACTCGGTTATTGAGTTCCTCTTTGCACATTCCAAACTGTTTCGGACGACGGTCAATTCTTGAATCTTTTAATGTCTCAAGTGTTTGTTTAAGTTCTGATAGAAGCCTCTCAGCATCACGAGTGGCTTCTTCAAAGTCACTTATACTATATGTCTTTTCTAAGATTAATTTCACTGAGTCTGAATGGCTAACACTAATTCTGTCACTAACAATTGCAAAACTTTCTTCGGAAAATGAACCTTTTCTCTGTCGCACATCACCATTGGGAACAGATGTTTGAACACTTGTTTTCTTACTTTCGGCAATCCCCGTTGGAACGGGTGGAGGTTTTCTCATCACTTTTTTGTCTGCTCCCTGAGGTGTTTTTCCGGCAGTGATATCACGAAGAGCATCAAAGTTTGTATATGACCTGGCTTCCTCTGAATCGTCTTTTATTGTACTCTTGCCTCTCATTGACATTGGGCGCCATATACTACTATTACTACCTAATGTCCCAAATGGACTTACATCTCCTTTAGTACTAGATTTAGGAGTGTATGTACCAGATATATCGTCTTTACTACCTCTTCTTTGTGAGTTCCTTCTAGGTCTTTGGACTCCACTTGTCTGATCTTGATCATTGGGACCCTCATGTTTGATGTTGCCATTGGCAACTTTAACTGGAGTAGAGGATTCTGAATCTGTAGTAGCTTTTGAGTGTTTTTTATCACCAGATGTAAAAACAGATGATAAAGCCTTCATTGGACCTGATTTCTTTTGTGCAGTTCTCTGTCTCTGAAAATGGAAAAAAAAATGTTGACATATTTTAATCTTGAAAAGATATGCAAATTCAGCTAATTCATAATTATACGTAAAGTTAACATATTAAATGTATGCATGCTTTTAGTCACATGTTTTTAAAGTGCACAATAATTGTGATTACAGTTTTAACAACCATGCAACGATACATTGACATATATTTTTTTTCTTCATTTTCATCTTATGTTGTTACAAATTACATAGATATTCTTATTTGTCAAAAATAATTAAGAATCTCAAAAATAATAGACTCATAAAGAAAGAAAATGCATCTTTTTTCCCTTAAAAAGTTATTTAAATATGCATAATTATTGCCTTATACCATATATTTCCCTTGAACCAACATGCAGCATGCATATGCATATAATGAGAAAATTTATAAAAATTGTAAAGAAAAAAATATTAAAATTTCTATTTTATTTGTAAAATATTAGTTTCTTAAATGTGCATATAAAAAGGAATTAGTAAAATCATTATATTTTTCCATCAGTAAATACATTTAAATGTGATTTTTTTTCAAACACACTTTTAAAAACTGTGAACGATTAAATTGCTGTCAAATTTGTTGTGAAAACATAAAATACAAAACAATTGAGAGTTTGTGGTTTATCTTTTACAAAATGTGTTCTATTAATAAAATTGATACTTTTACTATGTATTTTTAATGATTTACATTACAAATTTGTCCGTTAAAATGGGTAATTTATATAATAAAATGATAAATGATTTGAACAAACTCACACAATTAATGGTGTTACTAACCCTGTACTGTGAAACATTTCAAAAAATCAACAGGGGTACCCAGACAGACATATATTGAAAATTGAAAATAATGTGAAATTCTACGATTTCAATAAATTCTTTAGATTTCTGGTAGGTGAAATCAACATTTGTGAATTATTTGAATTTAACGACGTCTACCAAGTCAACTTTTTTTTCGTTTAAAAAAATTATTTGATCAAACATAACGTTTCTACAATTTTACTCTACACTACTTTCTAGAAGTTAGTCTGTTTCTAGACTTTTTACAAAACCAGAAATCTATCAAATACTAAAATTACAGAGATACTAAAAACGTCTAAAATTGAGACTACCCTATTGTATTTATTCAATTGTTTTTCTACTGAAAAATTTATTTTTAACTAGTAATAATGGGAGGTTATATTTTTTCTCTAGTTTAAGGGGGTAGACCTTGGTTCAGGGAGATAACTCTTTAAATCAGTTAAGCATTTGTAAAAGTCAAGTTCATCAATGTATTTTAAGCATTTACCTGAAACAGATTGAAAATAATCTATGTAACCTAGAAGCTTAGAATATATTTTTGAAAATGGTTGACACAAACATACTGATGATTTTAAGAGTTATTTCCCTTAACCTAGGTCTACCTCCTTAATAAGTTTAGTTGATTGATTGATGGTTAACGCCACTATCTGCATGATTGTGCTTTCTAACGGCAGTCAGTCTTTATTGTTTGGGGGAGGCCGAAGTGCCCAGAGAGAACAACCTTTGGTGGGAATCTGACAATCCTAGTCATTTAAGAATGGAGTCTAATCACTCTAATTCATCTCCCAAATACTGGATATAAACTCACAACCTCAGTGTTAACAGGCTTTTGATATAGTAGTTTTACTACTTACAATTAGATCACACAGCCAACGAAGCCCCCTTGTGAAGCAAGGATAATTTTATTATTATGCAGGTCCAATTTTGTTGAATTGTGCAATATTTATTTTAATGACAAATACTTGTTAGGATATTAAATAATTCTATGAGAAATCAAAAATAAATTTAATGCACTCTTTTGTCAAGTATTACACGAAATCAACATTTAATGCACACATTAATTCCACAAAATATTTCTAGACACATATAAATACACCAAATCACCACATGCCAAAAAAGACAATTGTGATTTTACCTCTTCCATGTGAATTGAATTCGTGATTGCAGTGCCCTGAAAATTATTATTGAAATATAATAACACTATTATTATTCGAGTTTCCAGCCCAACACTTCAAATTCTATAGATATAATATTAAATGCATTTGACATGTATAAAAATACATTGAACTTTAAAACTTGATTTTGTAAATTTAATTCTATTTTTTTTTCTTCAAAACATTTATTAATAATGCTTTAGTTTGTCTTTCTTTTTCTGTTATGAGGAAAGGAATGTTTTCTAATTAAGAAAGAGTCTGAGTGAGGCCTATTTATTGTAATTTGCTTGTTGACATTCTTCTTCCAAATCAACCTGACAGGTCCTAAAGTTGAAACTTTTAAATTCAATTTTATCATATGGTCCACATACAGTCATCATGCCCTATTATTTCCCCTATTCAAGTTCAAGGGAGATAATTGAAATTAATTATTGATTACCTTGTACATGGGAAGTAACTCTTTAATTTAACTGATGCATCATTTTATAAATTGACACAAATAATATCTAGCTTTTCTATTGTGAAGCAGGACAAAGCTGCAACATGTATGCATAAGACAGTTTTTTTTATCGCACTGTAAAATACAAGGATGCATATACAACCAGTATAAAAATACCAATGAAAGTGCAACTGTTTAAAAAATAGACGTAAAAAATATTGCACCTTGGCAGCTTCAATTATTATTAAAAGAAAAACTATTTTAGCAGCTTCTGTAGCTTTTAACTAGGTTTTTTTTCTCACAAAAATTGGGGGTAATTTTGTTGTTAGAATACACCATTGATTGGATATCAAAAGGTAAGATAGGACTCTGTGGGTCAACCATAAATTTTTGTGTACTGTATTCAAGACCCATTGGTGATCTTAAGCTGTTTTGAACTCTTTTTTTTGGTTGGCTTGTTGTCTCATTGACACATTCCCCATTTCCATTCTCAATTTTAGTTGTGTAATGTTAGTCCTTTTTTATGTAGTTGGTTAAGAGGGGATGCGTATCATATTTTACCTTAGATGGTAAATTTTAAAAACGTAAGCCAGAATACTTAACAGTAGTTGGTTAAGAGGGGATGCTTATTATACATAACTATAGACGGTACATTTTGAAAATTTGTATTAATTTGTCCTATATAATACATGTCAACAGAAAACGTGTATTGTTGCTGAAATTAATTGTGCTATGAAAAAAGTTAAATAAAAAATACATAAATTTATTTTACCATGTACAGTTCAGTTTCAAACTCAGATATTGGTTCACTCAAAAACACAACAATTTGTTAGATACTTTTGGGGAAAATGTTTTAAAAATTTTTGAACTTCATGTAATCACAATCATTACTCAGTATCTCATGATGCAACTAAAGCAATGGTTTGAGTTCTGGGAAATTGATTAAATAATATTCAACAAGCCCAGCCCTCATGTAATAAAATTTATAAACAAAAAATCTCATAATCATTTATAAAATATTTATCTACAAAAATCTATAAAATCTATATTTTGAGATTTTAAATTGCAATTTGAAAACAAACAAAAGAGGAAGCCAGTTAGCAATTCATAACATAATAAAGGGCTGCGCTTTAGCGCATGATACGCCTGTTGCTCTTTTAACTTGTCTTTTATGCTTTAAATGAATTTATATGATCAACTAGAAATATATATACAAATCAAAAGGGATGTTACATTAATATATTCACCAAAGTTTCATAAAATCCCCCTTTTTTAAGTATAAAAATTCATTACTTAAGAAAACGTAAAATCTAAAATTTATAAAAATGGAAAGGGAGCTTATGTCAATAGATATAAACAATTTATCAAAGTTGCATAAAATTTTGTGAAAGTGTTAGTTATTGTCCCAAAATTGGAAAATCCCCCCTTTTTTAAGCATAAAAATTCATAACACGGAAATGTAAAATCTGAAATTTATAAAAATTGAAAGGGAGCTTACATCAATAGATATAAACAATTCACCAAAGTTTCATGGACATTGGTGAAAGCCTTTTTGAGTTATTGTCCGAAGTGTTGAAAATCCCCCTTTTTTTTTATGAATAAAGCCCCATAAATCCAAAACTTAAAATCTGAAATTTATAAAAATTGAAAGGGAGCTTACATCAATAGATATAAACAATTCACCAAAGTTTCATGGACATTGGTGAAAGCCTTTTTGAGTTATTGTCCGAAGTGTTGAAAATCCCCCTTTTTTTTATGAATAAAGCCCCATAAATCCAAAACTTAAAATCTGAAATTTATAAAAATTGAAAGGGAGCTTACATCAATAGATATAAACAATTCACCAAAGTTTCATGGACATTGGTAAAAGCCTTTTTGAGTTATTGTCCGAAGTGTTGAAAATCCCCCCTTTTTTATGAATAAAGCCCCATAAATCCAAAACTTAAAATCTGAAATTAAAAAAAACCGAAAGGGAGCTTACGTCAATAGATATAAACAATTCACTTAAGTTTCATGGAAATTGGTGAAAGCGTTTTTGAGTTATTGTCCGAAGTGTGGACGACGGACGGACAGACGGACGGACAGATGGACAGACGGACAACGGTATACCATAATACGTCCCGTCTAAAAGATGACGGGCGTATAAAAAAAGGTACAAATGAGAAATTGCAAAATGTTAACAACAGGAATTGGAAAAACGAGCAAAACCATTAAAATTCACTGTAACTCTTTTTCTTATGGCAAACTGGACAACACAAACAATTCACAAACTGGCATGTTAAAAAAACATTTAATAGGTATATAAAAACATATTTAGCATGCAAAGGATGTTTGACAATTTTTCATATTTTTTTGGCAGAACTGTACATGGTATTTACACACACAGTGATGACACGCACACAAACATGTGTCTGGGACAGAAGCATGAGCTAGCTACTGACCTTTTTATCGAGGGGGTATGTATAATGCTGGAATATAAGAATCGTTACTATTCAAATACAACATCAAATGAATGACAAGTATGTAATCCACATTATATTCATTCACAGATTTAAAAAAAAAAGAATTAAGATGTGGTATGATTTCCAATCAGACAACTTTCAACCAAATGATAAGAATGTAAGTAATTTCGATTTTTTTTTAAACCATGTGAATTTGTTTATTTTAAATAAATCTCTAAACTGTAAATGTTGAAAAAAAAAAGAAATTTATCCTGACAATGTAAACCAACTAAAAGTAAACCACAGAAATATGTTTCAAAATCATAACTTTTTAGAAAATCTTCAAATTTCTGAAAATTAGCACTTTTTAAGATTTTTTTTTTGCAATCCTTAATCGCTCATGTTTAAATCTTATTAATGCAATAACTTTGTAAATGAACTGAAGAGAAAGTGCTAGCAAATTTTTAGCTATGATATCGATTTTTTTAAACAGAATAGACAAAAACCTATGAACAAATGAATGTGGATTTCATCTCTATTTGTGCATGAATATAAGATGATATAAACAATGTACATTCAAATTAAAATAGTGATAATGTGCTAATTCATTCACACTCAGTTTTACATAATTATACATGATTTCTGCATGCAACCAAATAGTTACGACATACAAGAAAAAACTAGAAAGATTTTTTATCAAGTTATTAAAAGAAGATTATGTAGGCAATTGCATTTACAACTTTGGATTTAAATATCATCTTATCAAATGATGTAATATGTAATTTTTCTATCCAAAATAATTTGACAATTTTCTGATCTAATTTGTTAAATTGTATAGGAATATTTTTTTCTGACTTTTGCCTTGTTTTACTCAGAGAAAAGGGGATATTTCGACTGTTTCATTATTTTTTTTTATATATCTTACTTAATAAATTTTTTAGTTCATACCTTATCAACAAAAGTACAAGAACTACTGTTCACAAAATTAGAAATTTTTACTAGTTGCTTCAAAAAAGAAATCTTTTTTTTTGTTCTCAGAATTATATGAATACAATTTTTCAACATAAAAAAAGAAATAACACTTCTGTCCTGAATGCTTAAAAACTAATTGCGCTAAGAATTCAATTTTTAAGGTAAAATTAGTATTGAATATATTTAGTGATGAAATTCACAAATAAAACAAGACTTATATGAGATAAACAAACATTATTAACACGTGTGATCACCTCATGTCAACATACCCAATTGCCAATTCTCGCACATGAATCAAATTTTAAATCTACCAGGATTTGCTGTAACTGTAGGAATTATATTGATGTAAAATTTCTGATTTTTTAAAATAAATTATTGAAATAGTTTTTTGTCAAAAGGGAGATAACTCTATCATTTCTATCATGCAAGAACAACATGCAATTGTGATAACAGAATAGATCTTTGATGAATTTTTATTTGATTGTTTAATTTGATTTACATTCTTCAGGTAATTTTTCTTATTTTTATAATTTAAATAGTTCATATTTTTCCTAGTGTCAGTCTAAAGGGAGACAATTCTAACATGTAAAACAAAATATAATTGTGATAACCTAAAAATAAATGTTTCAAGAATTATTTGATTCTGTTAATTCACACACTGGTGAGAACTAAATAAGACTTTAAACTAAACTAAATTAAAATGTCTGCAGACAACAGTGAATATTTCATGCCTACTTTAAAATTAAACAAGCACTTTATGCAATTATAAAATAATTAGAACTAAAAAATAGCCCGATTTATACTAAACTTTTTAAGCCTAAAAGCAAAGCATTTCTAATTCCTTTCTATTCTTTCCTGTCATATCTTAATTTATGTATAATAAAACATTTTGAAGACTATAATAGATAACCTTACCTGTACTGATAGTGTGGAATGAGGTTTAAATGTTGATCTGGGCAGAGTAAGTGTGCTTAAAACCTGAGGAACTTTCTTGGCACTTTCTTCACTTTCCTTGGATGAATTTGACTGTCCACTTTCAGTTTCTGTTTTGTTTTTTCTGGTATCTAAAGAATCCAGTGAGTTAGATCTACGTTTAAGCCAGTTGAATGTAAAAGAATTTGAACGTTTTAAGGGACTACTTGATTCACTACTAGCGGTTTCTGTGGTCATATCTGTTGAAGTAATAGATGATTTTCTCTGTTTGGTATCATCTGATTTACTTAATAAATAATCCCGATATGATTTTAATTTTGCTTTCAGTGAGGCAAAATTATCTCCTCCTGATTTATCAGAAGATTTATCATCGTCTTTTTTAGGTATAATGTCAAATGAATGAGTTCGTCTCAAATGACGAGAATATTTTGAATTTTCAGATTTTTCAGGACTTTTTGATTCCTCATGTTTCTTAACAGGATCGGCAGGCCTATTTTTCTTTGGTGAAATATATGTTGGTCCAGGTTTTTTAGGGGGAAGTTCAACATTTTTACCAACATTTTGTTGACTATTTAAATGCACCTGAAATGAATTGCTCCTAGCAATTTTCTTAGTTTGAATCACTTCCTTTTCATCTGGTGGTGAACTGAGAACTTCAAATGAAGCACTCTTCCCTAAACGTAAAGACGAAGTCCGTCTAAATTTCATATCACTCTCAGACACATTACCAAAACTTGGCATGGATTGAAGAAGAATATTTAGTTTTTCTGACACTGTTGCAGGTGATTCAAAATCCTTCACAGGATTTGGAGCAGTCAGTAATGTTTTCGGCGGAGTAATATTTTTATCACATGACTTGGGACTACTTTCAATCTTTGATTCAGAATTTGTTAATGATTCATTAAATGATCGAAGACTAGAAACATCAAGAGAGCTAGATCTTCTATGTGAGTAACGCTTTTTCGTACTATCTGAATGATTTGAGTCTGACATTTCACTATCTACAGGAGGGACTATTTTTATTTCATCAATAGATTCCGACACCTCACCAGGTGGCGGAGGAATCACTAATGAGTCCAAAAGTTCGTCGGATGAGATCAATGAATCAGCACCATTATACATTTGTGAATCATCATCCTCAAAATGAAACTGCAAAGAGTCTGCAAGATCGTGAGAAGAATCATCGGTCATGCATGAATCGGGTGGGGGTGGAATCATCATGGAGGCGATAAATGAATCGATGTCGTCATCCAGGAAATCTGGATTGTCTCCCATGCTGGCTGACCTTTCCACTAATGCAGGATGATGTGGCTTTTTACTTTCTGTATCTTTCCTTACATCTATAAATAAAAGATAAAATTAGTTTTAAATGACAATGAAAATTTTGAAAGTTTAACAACATGGTCAAAGTTTGGCTTTTTTTTTTTTTGAAAGGGTCATTGATTGAACAGTTTTTTTTTAAGACATTTTTGGAAATTGGAAAAAAAAACTTGATTCCCCTTCAAATAACCTGATTCAGAACTTCTTCAAAAACATTTTTCACTATTGAGACAATCAATCAGGTGTCCTGTAATCTGCAGTTATTATAATATTTCTTCTACCCCTAAGGTTGGTGTTTACTGCATAGGTAATCAAGAGAAAATTTAAATGTATTTTAGCCAATACATGTATTTCATTTGTACCTGTTCAATTTCACTTCTTACTGGGTCAAAAACACTGAAGACAAATAGATGTTGACAACAATAAATTCTGCTTAGAATTTTTGGTTTGATAATATTCCATATCAATGTTCTTTCTCAGTCTGGGCAAATGCGAACAAGATAACATCATAAGCCAGTCATTGACATTGTCTTGGAAATTAACAATTTAATTTAATAGATTATCTATGGTCCTTCAAATAGGGAAGTATCCCAGCAACATTTAATCTAAGGACTATCGCTCTGCTATGAGAATGTAGCCTTGAAACATTCTTTCTTTTCTCGTCCTGAACATGCTTGAAATATTTACAACTGGACATTAAGCAACCAATAATCAATCAATCAATCCTCTTGTTTTCAGAACCATATATAATATATGTAAACAGCTAACCTGAATCTTATCACACTGATTTGGTACTTACCTTGTAAAACTTACTATTATCTTCAAATTACCATTCACAACAGACAGTCGTTCATGACATGAGATTTTTTAGTGTTGAAAAGATTTTTTTCTTTTTTCCCCCCCAGATAAAAGGCATTTGTAGAATGTATTATGAATGTATTTTCAGAAATCTAAACTGAATTTTCATACATCAAATAAATAAGTGAAAAAAAAATCTGTTTCTGAAATCGGTAAAATTTTGTTTATAAAACGAAAGGTTTAAAAAAACAAAGAGGTAAAATAAGGAGGGCTGTCCAAACAAAATTAATTACCATAACCAATGGGTAAACTGGAGGTAAGTGATGGCTGCCAGGTTGTCATTGGTTCATCTTGGTCATGTGATGTGGGAGGTGGTAACAAGGTTAAATCTGTCAAATAAAATGTTGTTTGGGTAAAGCATTAAAGGTTAAATATGTTAGTGAAAAAAAATAAAGTTAGTAGTAACAAATTAATGAAATTAGGACGACAGAAATGTGGTCTCCGTCTTTCTGTTTGGTTTTCTCCCTGGGTTTCTATTCTTTTATCTATCTCTTCTCGTCTTCATCTCCATTTTTGTTTCTAACATTTCCCTAGGTCTAATCATCCTGTACAACACTAGTGAATGTCTACTTGATGAATTGACTAATTTTTATGTTTTCATTGTTTTTTAAGCAATCTGATAATAAATGGAATAAACTTAAAAATTTGACCAATGCCCCTATAATCGCAGATTATTGCAATGATGAAAAAGAATCGTCAAGCAGAAAAAACCATGAACTATATCCGATTGGAACTTGATATGCTATAACTAATTTTTTACATTGCTTATTTATTTCTGTTGTTTTTCAATCATTTGGTCTTGAGCCTTACCTGATAAAGTTTTTTTAAAGGGATTGCAAAATAAGTGACTCTTTGGGTATCTTTAACTACATGTATCACAACTCCATAATCTATAAGCAACCAAAAAGAACAAAATGTTCTTTTCTTCCATCAGCAGAAATACTTTAATGATTACTACAATTAATAATTTGTTTAACTGAAGAGTTGATTATTGTTTAATTAGCAACAATTAAAAACATTGCTTGTCCTTAACCTGAATGAAGACATTTCTTCTAGGTGTTAACAATTTCATGCGATTGTCATTAAAAAAAAAAAAAAAAAAAAAAAAAAAAAACCTACATGCAATTTAAAATTAAAATTAAATGAAAAATGTACATGCATTTTAAAATCAAAGTTAACTGAACAAGGAAACTTTGAAGGAGGAAGAGTTAAATCAACATTATACCTATAATATCAGGATCTATAAATAACTTTCTTTCCGAGAACATTCTTGGATCTAAGATTCCGTCTTGTATTCCAACAGGAATCTTGTCAGGACTCAGTAGACCAAAGCTAGAAGCTATAACCTGGAAGTCTGTCTCTGACCTTGGCAGTTCATCTGGATTGTGGATACCAAAACTTAACCCATCAACTGTAAAAGAAAAGTAATGATTTAAATGTTGTTTTATCAAAATACTGAAAAAAATTAAATTGATTGTTAGTTGCTTAATGTCCAGTGGAAAATATTTCATGCATGGAAAATAATCTTCTATACGAAAATAATTGTAAAGGATTTTAATACAATTGAAGATGGAAATTCTTGAGGTTTTGTATTGCTATTGTTATCTTGTATCTTGACTTAGTTTCTTACTAAAGGATAGCAAATAAAGTATAATTTATCAAAAAAAGGTTAAAAAATCATATGATATGTCTTTAAAATATAAATGAATGTATTTAAGAAACATACTACATGTATTATAATTGTTTGTAAACTAATTGTTCAAAAAAATAATGTATAAGTGCTTATCAAATATATTGTCACCATATATTGAATCAATGTGCTCATAAAATTATGAAAATCACACCCGTAGCCAGGGGTGGGGGTTCGAGGGTTCATACACCCCCAACCCTTGAAAATAAATAAGCACAGTTAAACTTGACGTTCCGGTTGATTGTAACTGTTAAATTTGAGTATAATTGTATCGAAACCACTCCTTAGAAATTTCTGGCTACGGGCTAAAATAGTTTAAAATTTTATCTTTAAGTAATTTTGACAGTTGCATTACAGAATTATGAAGTTCTAGTACATGA
Organism: Mytilus galloprovincialis; assembly: GCF_965363235.1. Taxonomy (NCBI): domain Eukaryota; kingdom Metazoa; phylum Mollusca; class Bivalvia; order Mytilida; family Mytilidae; genus Mytilus; species Mytilus galloprovincialis. The sequence goes on from NC_134845.1 coordinate 60,787,858, forward strand.
GGGAGCATTGTATCTACAGGAGAAAATAAATCTATAAATGTGTTTGGTAAAATAGTTTAGGAAAAATGTTTCCTATTTCGTATGATGGTCAAAAATTAAAAATAAATAAATAAATTGAATCACATAAATGGTCAGTTAATTATTTATTTCATTAAATACTGAAAATAATTGCTGCAAGTTTCAGCGAATAAATGTGTTGGGTGCATAAAAATCTACACATTTCTATATCATAATTTTTTGTTGTTAGTACATAAAGCCAAATGGCAAATGGTATTAAAAATATAAAATAAAATCTTGTAAATACTTAAAAGGGTTTTAATTGTAAAATTAAAATATATTTTGTACATTTATATGTCAAGCAAATACCATCCCAAAGCAACAAAACAAAACAAATTAAAATAAAAAAGTAATAATAAAGCCAAACCAAACCAAGCAAACAAAGGGAGGCAACTTTGACAAGCTTTTACATTAACAATATTGACCTAAATGTCCTAACAGTGGAATTGAGGTTGACATATGATAGATGTTATGTTTTCAATACTCTAAACAAAGTCTGATACTATCATTTCCCAACCATCTAATTCAGAAATATATGTTTTTCTTCAAATATTTTTCTGTGAAGTCTTCCTGATAGTTTTATTGTTCTATAATCTTAAAGGTATCAGTTTAAATCTGATTGTTACATATTTTAAAAAACAACTTGTTAGACATATACTTTTGGAGGTAATCATAATTTACAAGCATCAAATCATGAATTGATGCCTGCAAGAGGTAAAAATATAAAATTTATATCAAGATCAAATTAATCCAAAAATTTAAGAAATGAATTATTATGCAATATAATCTTTATTCCTTTTCTTAAATGAAAAAACCAAAACCCAATAATGCCAAAAGGGGAGATAAATCAAAGAGCAGATTGCTCTGAGGGATATGATTGCCGATGTTTCATTGACTCATGTATACATGTAGCTGGATAATATTATTTTCAAAACTAATTCAACTGCACATGTAAAATAGTTACAAAATAGTGTATGAACAATGTAATTAGGCCTATTCTGTTTTATTTTTGTACTATCAATTCCAAGTTTACTTTCCACAGCAGTCACTGAGACTCAGAGTGAGAGAAGGTAGTTCACTTCGTATCTTATCACCTATTTTCCTACGTTAATTCTAGGAGGAACCCCATTCCTAACTCTTTAAATATTTAATTTCCTTTGGGTCAGTGATGACTCCTTTCCGTACACATTTATCGGTTTAAATTGCAATAGTTTTTAATATAATACGACGTCTATTGACAGAACGAGCTAATACTCGACGTGTTCTTTCAGAATTCACGGAAGTTACATCTGGAAGGGAGACAACTCGACACGATAATATGGAAGACTCCATTTCGCCTGAAGGGGTGTTCTACGATAAGGAATACATTTATTTTAATTTAAATGACGCATATGATTTAAAATTATGCAACAACAATAACCCTCAATAGCAGACATACATAGAAAAGATCCCATGAGTTATAAATTAATTAATTGAGTGGGGAATCCAGAGCAACCATTCAATCTAAAAACCCCTTGAAGTCAAGAAAACTATACCCATGCGCATAATTTCCAAAACAAACCCTGGAGCAAGAACGTATATTAATGTTCATTAAACGACCTAGATGGTTCTCTATTTCTTTATGGAATTACAATCTCAAATACCAGTTTCATAACGGTAACAGATAAGAAAAACTCCACTTCAGTTCTTATATGACAGAAATAGATTTATCGGAATTCAGAGAACTCTCGCACTTAATCAAAACTGGGAATTCCCTCTGACGTGTTTCTAAATTTATAAATACACTAAATATAAATACTGCTTAATTCTGATTTTCCGTGTTGTTAAAAACACGCATACAAGTCAAGGGAATTATCAAACATGAAGATTATGAAAAGAACCTTATAGGAAAGTTGTTTAAGTTCAATCCCTTTGTTTGTTTTTACCTTTTAAAGCAAGACAATCATAAGAATCTGAGATGTTCCTTAATATTTAGAATAAAACGACTGACGTGAGGGCAATGCTCTGAGCCACCGGTATAAGTCTACAGATTGCTTGAAAGCAATCGTATCCCAAAAATAAAAAAAATATATAAATATGCATATATAAGCTTCCAAAACCAACACCTTCATAAATATATATGATAAAACTGTTATATATGTATCTGTTTAAAGTATGACATTTTTTTAACAATTAGTAGCAACAAGCAGGTGAGGTATATTCTAATGTCATCAATCATTGATTAAATGTCTTGATTTTTACAACCCCATCCAATCAAAATTTCACTTACTAAAAATGAGACATTAGAATAAAGTTAGTAAATATGTACTCACACCACAAAACACCCATATTAGTAGCTTCCATGAGTCTACCTTTTTCGGGACTACTTGAAGGATGGCCCCAACTATCACTGTCGCTATCCACGCTCTCCGCATCACCAGGGTGAGAATCAGGGGGACCTAACTCTCCAATCACAATCTTCTTTTCACTTTCTACACCACTATCGGTATCGGAAAGTTCGTCACTGCTTGGTGGTTTAATTTCAGAAGACTCGAACAGGCTTCCATTCTGATAACCTTGATCGATCGATTCATCGGATTTCTTCGGAATTTTGTCGCTAACTATTGGACTGGTTTCCTCCCCTGGACGTTTTAATTTATTTGTATAATGTATTAATGTATCTGGTTCCTTTCCAATCATTATAACACTTTTGTTTTTTGGTTTATCATCTTTCAGAACATTGTTATTTTCACTGTCATCTTGAACAAGGGAGATAATTCCTGTATCCATAGGACCATTTTCTTTATTTTCTCCCTGTAAATACAATGCAAATATTAATACGATTTTAATTCAATGAGAAATGTTTAATTCTGAGCTGTTTTACAGTCTCTTCATTTTTCCCCAGGGTGAAAAACATTAAAAAGAATCACCTTTTATTTTCAGATTATCATGCATACAAACATTCTAAATTTATCAAATTGATATCCTTGATATGAATAATGACCTCTTGAACTTTCAAAATTTGTGTGTTTGGAAGATAGATGCCATCTGTAAATCTTTTTCCTTAATAACTGACCAAATATTCATTGTAAATGCAAATTCCATTTTCTATTTTTGCAGCTGTTAGTCTGAGTTTGAATTATCTCCCTTTGAATTGAAACCATTAATGAATACTCAGTACACGAGACTGATACTTTTACAATATTTATCTGCAAGAAAATGTTATCTTTTACACTTAAGCTATAGTGTGTTAGCTTTTCAGTTACCATTAAAGGATCTACCAAGGATTTGTTCATATTTGTAGGTACTAATTTTCATAGGTTAAAGAAAGAGTACTTTCATGAATACCTTAAATTTTGTTGGGAATGACCGATTATACATACAAGCCTACATGTTTTTTGTATTATGCTGAACACCTGAATTTGAAGTTTCATCTATACCCATGAAATCTACAAGAGGGTCTGGATGGGGAGGGGGGGGGGGTCTGTTATTCTGTAAACATTTAATTTTCACCCCTTTTTTCTCTAATCTTCAAAAAAATTAACCCCTTTATTTCTCTAATCTTCAAAAAATTAGACCACGCAATTCTCTAATCTTCATTTTTTTTTGCCCGTTATTCTCTTATCTTCATTTTTTAAGGGCATTATTCTTTAATCATTTAACCCCATCCAAACCCTAGTTCCCAATGCAAATATCATTACAATATAAGTAATGACAAATCTACAATATTAAACATGTGTCTTCACCTCTATACCCAAATCTTCTTTTATTTGTTTGATGTATTCTTGACTTTCTTCATAGTTTGGTGGACCTCGTCTACAATCAACCACCCTCTGGTTTTCTGTGATTTCACTATCTTCTATACCTATCACCTGAGAGACAATGTCTTCTGGATAACTCCAAGGGGCTGCTATAACACGATGCTTACTGGTATAAACTGGTACTAAAATATGAAGTATAAAACTATCAGTTACTAATTCTAAGATTAAATTTACTCCTGTTGGAAAAAAAATAATATGGCTATCTTTTTACACAATTGTCTGATTGAACTATTTAACTAGTCACGGTCCGACTCACCAGCAAAGCATTTTTTCTGAATAAACTAAAGCACCTGAGTTCATCTTAATTTTGGTAGGGTTTATAATGCTCAGTCTTGAGTATTCTGACTAAATTTTTGTAAACTCTTGTTTGTACTTTCTTTTCGACATCGATCGACCAGGTGCTGTTGATCTTTCTTTGAATTATGGGTTTTTATAGGCCTGTTGATTCATGATATTATCAAAGTATTCTCTGGACTTGTTAAATATTTTGCAAATTTTTTATTATTACTTTTGCCGTCAAACAAATCATCCATTTCATTAGGGGATTCTAATTTGTATTATGTATTTATGGGAAACCATTGAAAGGTATATTTTTAAGATTGATTGAATTTATGTTGATAATGACAATGCGTAACGTCCAGTGACTATTTTTAACGAAGACCATTTCTTTAACCTATAGTGGTCTTAAGGTTAATTTTTGTTATGGTTTGGTTACTGTCTCATTAATGTTATTAAGGAGGGGGATAGGAGGGGTGCTGATCCCGAAATCCCGAAATCCTGGGCTTAAAAACACGAAATTCCGAGGTCCCGAAATTTGAAAAAAAGAATTCCCGGATCCAGAGAGGGTCACTCCCGAAATCCCCAGCTTAACAACACCCGACCCCGGAGTCCTGATAAAGGGCCTATCCCCCCTCATTAAGAGCCCTCAACTCTTTTTATTCATCATAAGGTTGCTCATTTCTATCAAAATTTTAAAGTGTTTTACAGTCATGCATTTGTCCTTTACAAAACATTCTTAATAAATCGATAAACAAAATTAACCCCAAATACAATACATTAATGTTACAAGTCAACACATGCACGTTATTGCACACATCTGCATTTAATATGCAAATTAATTCTTTGAACTTTGTAAATGACAAATTAATCTATATTACCCTATTTACGATAATGAACAATACCTACATTTTGATTTCCTTTAATGTTATCCAGTTAGCCTAATGAGTGACACAATGTTATGGTCAAAGCTATAAACAGATTAAAAACTTTGGAACATAATGAGATTAAAGGAGATTTGACTTAAATTCAGGGCCAAGAAGTAATTCTTTTTCATTTCCTTCAAAATGATTTAATGACTAATGTCTTATTTTTTTCGGTAATGTTGTAATCTTTACTTTATTCATTTGTTTTTTGTTTGTTTACAAACATTTCAATTGGATTATATTTGTAAACCCCACAAATACTCACTTAACAAATTAATCATTGATTATAGAGTTTTAAATCATTTGATAAATAATTTGGTATTTATGTTGACAATTGTAGATTTTTTGTTGTTAATATCACTGTTCAATTGTAACAAATTGTTAAGAGGGTGGTTAAGGGTTAATTTCGTGCAACATGTTTTGCCATTTTTATTTCACGTGCAGCCTTGAAAAAGGTTCAATATTCACCGGTAAAAAGATCAACATGCAAGAAGTTTTTAATTGTTTGTTCATTGTGAAATTGCAATTTTATTCCGCATTCTTCCGTGAAGATACCCCCCTTTACGCCCTTCTGTTTAATATGCCTTATGTTCAGTGCTCAATCGAAGACTTTGTGAGACCCTCCTAAGTAGTCAAGGTTGATAAAAACACCCCCTAGTGTACTCTTACAACTAGCAAAGAAGGAAAAAATAAATGATATAAATTAATTTACTTTGGCCTCAAATATTTCAAAATCCTTTGTACAATAGTCTATAATTTCTTAAAGTAAATATACAAGTATTGTATCATATAAATATGACATATTAATATTCAATGAAAACCTATTTCATTGATAAGATAGCTGGCCATGTAGACTTTAAGGTGGTCCTATGTAAATATGTACATAAGACAGAAGAACAATATTGAAATTCTTAAAAGGTAAATACAGTGCATAGTTTGACCTTAAGATATCCCTAGAGAAAAAAGTTCAGTGGAATTGCACTTGAATACCACTGATATTCCATTGCAAATTACACAGGAATTCCAGTGATTTTTAGTGGAATAAATTGGCAATTCAGGTCTAGTTAATCTCAGTGGAAATGAAAGATGACAATGCCTATACAACTGTACACCAAATATCATTGACTTGCCATTACTGGTCCTTAACACTGCCCCCCCCCCCCCCCCCCCAAACAGCGAGACTAGGGTTTTTTTTTTGGTCATGGCAAGCAAGTACTTATATCTTTGTCATAGATGACTACTGCTGTATCAATTTTTGTGGTCACATTTCTGTTTTTTTCCTGTATTGATAAATCCCTGAAATCCAACGACTGGTTTCAGTAGTTGAGCAGAATTTGCTAAATCCTTAGAAAGACTTTTTTACTTTTTTTTTTTGTAATGTGTTTATTTGCAAAAACTACATTTATAAACACACCCAAGACTTGAAAAAAGTATTTTTGTTGATAAATCCTTAGTTTTCTTCCTAGAGTTGTGTAAAATGTTATTTGGCTTTTCATCCGTTTTTCCTTTTTTGGCCAGTGTTGTCTGCTTTTATTGCACTGAAGAATTTTTACTGCTCCCTTTGTACCTTTCCCCCCTCTTTATAAAAAATCCTCTTTTTAACATTTAAAGTAAAAAAATATCATCAATCACTCACTTATTTCTTTTTTAAAATTTCATTTCAACAATACAATAGGAATACATCTTCACAATAAGTTCATTATTCAAATTTCTAGCATTCTTAGAAAAAAAATCGTTTGCATTAATTCCACTGGAAGTTCTCGATTGATATAATGAATTCTCAATCTTACTTGAACTGACTTGACAAAAGTCTGAAGGCACATTTTAGACAGATCAATGCATTTTTGATGAGAAATCAGAAGTGTTTTATGCAATCTATGACAGCTATATCCATTTCTTTATTTACATTCTGACAGCTAAGTGAAAAAATCCATTTCTGCCCTACAGATCTTATTTCGGTTAAAAAAACCAACACATTTGTATCTCAAATGGGATGTATTATCCTGTTTTTGAATTGTCAGTTGAGATTCAATTTCTGAATGAAACAGTCTAAGGTGATTGAAACTATTTTATATTCCAAGAAGCAATTTCCTTAATCCAGATGCAGATTCAGTATTTAAAAAAAATGTTGGTCCATCAATAAAGCAACATTAGGAGGTGGACTAATGTGTTAACCATAAGTATAGCTCCATTAGGGTGGGACGTCTTCACTAAATCTTGCTCTGATTCTAAAATTGGCATTTTAATTGCAGACTTTGGCATCAAATATTTAACATGATATCAAAAATATATTTTGGACATTGCATATTTTTCTTTGTTTGTAGGCAAAGGGCATATTATTCAAACTGACCTTTACAATATAAGTCAAGGGCATTTAATGTTCTATGATAATATATCATAGCTATAACAAGATGACTTGCAGTTCAATTTCATTTCAACAATAACCACCCTTTCATCAATTGAGTAACTGTACAAACAAGACGCGATGAAATGCAAATATCGGAAATAATTTACAGCTCTCTAATAGCAAGGAAATAACAAATTTCATCAATAATATATCAAAATTGATGAATTTATCTATAACCTACCAATCCTTTTTTTTTTATCCATTACCAAATATTCCAATTTAGAAATATTTATTATTAAAAACAAAAATATCATTTTTTTTCGATTCAGCAATATTTAATTCAAGATGATTGGCTTTGTAGGAGTTATTGCACGCTATATTACAGCTAGCGACACATTTTATACGGAACTAAAATTTCAATTTTCTTCACGATCATCAATTATCAAATCCAATTACAAGAATTTCAAGAATTCCATAAAAACAAACAACTGCAATTGCTAATAATTTAAGCATACAAAATAAAATTAATATTGTAACAGAATATAGAAATTTAATCAAAATAAACTGTATCTCAATTTGTGTTGTATAATAACTTGTTTTCATCAAAATTATAATGAACGTTAAAAGTGTGATGAAAAACATAATTTCATATTCTGTTAATTTACGTCAAAACATGGAGCTTAATCCATCACAATTTCGCCTAATTTAGAAGACAAAATAATTGGAACCTTATCTATCATTAATACAAGAACAAAACAACTTTGCAGTGCCTTCAAAATAAAAAAAAAACATTGTTGGGCCTTAGCCAAAAAAATCATTGTCATTAGGTAAACGTGTATTAATAATCTAAATATTGTCCCCCCCCCCTCCCCTTTTCCAGAACAAATATGTTCACCCTTTCATCCTAGATAAATAACATTATTTGCTTAAAAGACACCTGTATTTCTCTATGTACTTATAAAAGTGGACCACACATTGTCGTTTTCACTAATTGAGATTAAGGATATTTTCATTAATCTGTTTAAATCTGCTTAATTATGGCAATTAAAACATAAAAATATGTTTGAAGAACTAGTTTTTGCATGAAAATATAAGTTAATCAGCACCATAAATTAAGCATCAGGCCATATATACCAAATAAAATTCCTGTTTGTCATACTCAGTGCCAAAATTATTTTTTTTTTACAAATAAATACATGTTCCCCTTTGTCCCCTAATTTTCAATGATACATGTACAAAAAAAAAAAAAAAAAAAAGAATGTACTCTGAATTTTAAAATCTTCGGTACAAAACAAATTCAATTTAGAAATATATATGTTTACACTTTCACACAAAAAAGCAAAGTACAAAAAAAAAATCAAATTAGCAAAGTCTAATCCTATTTATTACAGTTTATAGGAATGGAAATAAATCTTTAGTTCTATTTATATGCAGACATGTCAATTTCAATTTCAAAATCTTAAAAAAGACCTGAAATTGATTATAGGACAGAAAAGTACAAATTTTGATCTATTTCTCAAATCAAATCAAAAGCTTTATTTAAAGTCGACATGTCACAAAACAATAACATAAGATTTTTCTATTCAAAACAAACTAAGTAAATCTGCAAATCTGAGGAAAACTTGTAAAATTTTCAAATGTATTCAATTTGTGGTAGATTTATTATGTTATGTAATTTGCACTTTCTTTTCAGGAGAAATAAATAAATCAACCCATTAACCAATATAACAGGAACATAACACAGTTGGGCAGAATTTAAGTCAGCCTTTGATAAAACACTGCAAATCCGTATGTAGGTAATAATAGATAATCTAACTTCTGTTTTCATTCTCCATAAACAAAAAATTTATATAAGATACGATTTTTTTTTCTTGATAATTTTGAAGTTAATTTCATTATAAATCGTTTTTTATCTGATTGTGTTTGTTTACAATGATTCCCTCTCATAAACATATCTACTGTCTTTAAATCTCATCAGATATAACTAATGGTTGCAATTTTGAAGTCTAAATTGCTGGAATAATTCAATAAGTTTTGGTCAGTGATTCAATTCTCTGAATTTTACGTATAAATGAAGTGTGGGTGTATCATGCATTGCGTCTATAATTACACCTTATGTAAGAATCATGGATTTTGATTAGTTGGTAGCTAGTGTATTTTTCACCAATTTACTGTTATCAAATGAATATCGTTCATTTTTTAACGCCGATGGGGTATTTGCCAAAAGGATATGCCTTTTTTACCCTCTCTGCCGTGGTATTTGCCAAAAAATACTCTATCCGACTGGACGCTTGTAACGTCACGATCATCAATATGTTTTTGAACATTAACATTCGGTGTAATTAAACAGATATAGCATGTTCTTGAGTGGTATTTGCGAAAAATACCAGTCTTGAGAATGAATTTCCCTCGCCTTACGGCTCGCGAAATTTAACATTCTCTTGACTGGTATTTTTCGCAAATACCCCTCCTTAACATGATATATCTGTTTACAACACAATGAAACCAAAATAGACAATTCGGAGGTTAGGAGACAGTCTTTGTCAATAGACAAATTTTCCTATTTAACATAATTATTTTGCAATTCATCAAAAAAAGTTTTCCTTCAAGATTCAAATAATCTATTTTGTAGACAATTCAAATGAGATTGATAAACATGATTATAAATTCATAATTTATAATTTGAAATTAACTAGCAAGTTCTAAAACTTACAAACAAAATTTGTGAAATTTAATCAAATTTATAAGTTTTGATACAACATCGAGAGGTAATATAAACGTCCAGGAAATATTCCAGTGAATTATCCTCCTTGAATAGCTGCATGCTTTATATAAACTTTCTGGTAGGAAGAATTTACTGACAGGTTTTAGAACTGGGTATGCTTATTCTCACACTAATATGTACCTATTCTGTTTACTTAAACTTAATGTCCTCCTTTACACAATTATTCATGGTGGTGCTCCTAAGAAAGGAGGATTAAAGGAGGATTATACCAAATTTACATACATCAAGGGACAAAGAAGTTAGCTCATTTTTAAGAAAGGCAGAAGATTCTCAACAAAGATGTAGTAGTAGGACCAACAGCAATAAAGTAGTTCATCAAAGATTCCAATCTAATATCCGTAAACACTCTTTCTCTGTTAGAATTGCTAAAACCTGGAACAAACTACCAGATAAAATAACAAAGTCACCATCGATAAATTCATTCAAAAATCGACTAGACAAATATTGGTCAGACGAAGAATTATACTATAATGACTATAGAGCAGAAATATCCGGAAGTCACGGTCAAAATAGTATAAGAAACACATTAAATTACGAGTCTGGTGAAGAGGAACCTTGAGGGATCCTGTACTGGAAATCAACTATAAGTAACTATAAGTAAGTATAACTCACCTAAAGGATCAGCAGTTTGTTTGCTGGCAGGTTTCTCTGACAAACTTTTCTGAGGATCTACAAATATTCTGTAGTAACCTTCCACCATTGTGACAAAGTTCTGAGTATCTTGCTTCAATAGACCTATATTCAATGTCTGCCAAAGAAATTTCATAAAAAAAATCAAAATAATAAATTAAAAGAAATTTTTCAAATTAGAATATGACTGATTCATAAAATCATTTGAGGAACTAGAAATATGAAGTCATAGATTGGTTCTTATATTTTTTTGTCATTCGAATTATCAAAAGATTTTAAATATCATTCAAAAAGCACAGCCATCAGATGGGGTATGACAAGATAGAAATGTATACTGTAGATTCCTTCATATTTTGTGGGTACCTCATTTTCATGGATAGAGGAAAAATTGTATTTTGTAGTTATTAAATTTCATTGTTTTGCAAAAGTTTGTTTACCATTCAATAACAAGAATGTGTCCAAAGTACACGGATGCCCCACTAGCACTATCATTTTCCATGTTCCATGGACCGTAAAATTGAATAAAAATCTAATTTGGCATTAAAATTAGAAAGAACATACTATAGGGAACATATGTACTAAGTTTCAAGTTGATTGGACTTCAATTTCATCAAAAACTACCTTGACCAAAAACTTTAACCTCTAACTCCCACTTTCATTTTCTATGTTTAGTGGACCCTGAAATTGGGGTCAAAAGTCTAATTTGGCTTTAAAATTAGAAAGATCATATCATAAGCAACAAGTTTACTAAGTTTCAAGTTGATTGGACTTCAGCTTCATCAAAAACTACCTTGACCAAAAACTTTAACCTGAAGCAGGACAAACAGACGCACGGAGGGACGAACGGACGGACAAATGGAGCCACAGACCAGAAAACATAATGCCCCTCTACTATCGTAGGTGGGGCATAAAAAATTTACACTTCATAAAACAAATAAATTCATGGATTCTTTATACTCACAGAATCAACAACAATAATGGAAACTGAATTATAACAAACCAGTATGTATTTCTAAAATTCGCCTTATTATATTTTAAAGAAATTCCATATTTTCAAACTAATAATAAAATTAAACTTATTTCCACCAATAGAAATTTGACAAATTTAAAATTACACACATTTTGAATTATCTCAGCCTAATTCTTACCTGTTGTTCATCTCCACTCATTGAAATCTCCACTTTTTGCATATTTTCTTTCTCTTTAGCTACTTTCATTTTCTTCAACTTCTCAAAATCAGCCAACAATGAAAGCTAAAACACAAATATAAATTTTTTACACTAACATTCAAGGAAGTGACATCTTTTTACAATCAAAGCATGGGAGTGCTGTAAAACATGTGTCTACTCTATGTTTCTGAAACTTCTCAAAATTAGCTAATTAAGTAAATCAAATATATGTAAAAGTAAATTATTTACTCTGTCATTCAAATGATGACATATTTTTAAGAAACTGAACAATGATAAGTTGCTGTCTGCCAATTTTTAATTGGAGCTGATTTTGCATTTAAGGAGGTAGACCTAGGTTAAGGGAAATAACTCTTAAAATCATCAGTACGTTTGTGTCAACCATTTTCAAAAATATATTCTAAGCCTCTAGGTTACATAGATTATTTTCAATCTGTTTCAAGTAAATGCTTAAAATACATTGATGAACTTGAATTTTACAAACACTTAACTGATTTAAAGAGTCATCTCCCTGAACCAAGGTCTACTCCCTTAATCCCTAATTATTAATCATATAATAAAATCACAATTGTCCTGTAGTTCTTCCTTTTGATTTTAATTAAGACAAGTTTAGTTAAAAAAATATTTGAAATTAACAGTTATCATTTTAATTTTATATCAAATTATATATAGATATTGGTCAAAGATCTTAATTAAGATAAGTCTGGTTAGATATCTATTTTAATCTAATAGATAACAGTTTCATTAAAAGTTGCATAATTTTTTTAGATTGAACAGTTGGAGGGAAAACAAAACAGTTGCTAACTCTGAAATACCTAATCAGTTTTGTTGACATCATTTATTATACAAACTTTGTTAATTTCCAATTATTTTCATATCATATAATTATATGAAAACATATGTTGTGTAATATTTTGTAAATGAGAATAATTTATAATAATTTATATTATAAATTATTCATTCATTCAAGCATAGAATAACGCTACAGCATTTATTCATGTGTTGTTTTAATTACAAAAGGTAATTTCTTTAATACTCTTAATTAATTGACACCTGTCAGTGTATCTATAGAATGCTATGCCGACCTTTATTGAACACTTACACTGTAATTTTTAATGTTGGTTATCAGACTTATACCAGATTTTGGTCCTACAAGTACCATAGCTTCTGTTTTCTTATCCTGAAATACAAAAACATAAAATCAAATCTTTTATCAGTAACACAAGATGCTGTTTGATTTTAATGTATTAATTCAGTTGTTGGGTAGATGATAAACACAAAACATGTTTAACCCTGCCATTTACATCATGTATTTGCATCTGTCCTAAGTCAAGAGCCTCTGGTCTCTTTTAGGTTTGTAGGTTTTTTAATTTAGTTCATTTATATGCTTAGGAGTTAAATGTGATGTCCATTTTCACTGAACTAGTACACATTTTTGTTAAGAGACCAGCTGAAGTCTGCCTTTAGGTGCTCGATTTTCTTGCTGTGTTGAAGACCCATTGGTGGCCTTCGACTATTATTAATTCCTTGGTCTGATTGTGGTCTCTTTGACACATTCCCCATTTACATTGTCTATTTTATTACACATATATAACTAGAGGCTCTAAAGAGCCTGTGTCGCTCACCTTGGTCTATGTGCATATTAAACAAAGGACACAAATGGATTCATGACAAAATTGTATTTTGGTGATGGTGATGTGTTTGAAGTTCTTACTTTACTGAACGATTTTGCTTCTTACAATTATATCTATAATGAACTTTGCCCATTAGTAACACAGAACTATATTTGGTAAAAATTTACATAAATTTACCAAATTAATGAAAATTGTTAAAAATTGACTATAAAGGGCAATAACTCCTTAAGGGGTCAATTGACCATTTAGGTCATGTTGACTTATTTGTAGATCTTACTTTGCTGAACATTATTGCTGTTTACAGTTTATCGCTATCTATAATAGTATTCAAGATAACCAAAAACGGCAAAATTTCTTTAAAAATTACCAATTGGAGGGCAGCAACCCAACAACCAGTTGTCCAATTCATCTGAAAAATTCAGGGCAGATAGATATTGACTTGATTAACAATTTAACTTCTTGTCAGATTTGCTCTAGATGCTTTGGTTTCATAGTTATAAGCCAAAAACTGCATTTTACCCCTTTGTTCTATTTTTAGCCGTGGTGGCCATCTTGGTTGGTTGACCAGGTCACGCCACACATTTTTTAAACTAGATACCCCAAAGATGATTGTGGCCAAGTTTGGATTAATTTGGCCCAGTAGTTTCAGAGGAGAAGATTTTTCTAAAAGATTACTTTAATTAACGAAAAATGGTTAAAAATTGACTATAAAGGGCAATAACTCCTAAACGGGTCAACTGACCATTTTGGTCATGTTGACTTATTTGTAGATCTTACTTTACTGAACATTATTGCTGTTTACAGTTTATCTCTATCTATAATAATATTCAAGATAATAACCAAAAACAGCAAAATTTCCTCAAAATTACCAATTCAGGGGCAGCAACTCAACAACCGATTGACCGATTCATCTGAAAATTTTAGGGCAGATAGATCTTGACCTGATAAACATTTTTATCCCATGTCAGATTTCCTCAAAATGCTTTGGTTTTTGAGTTATAAGCCAAAAACTGCATTTTACCCCTATGTTCTATTTTTAGCCGTGGCGGCCATCTTGGTTGGTTGACCAAGTCACGCCACACATTTTTTAAACTAGATACCCCAAAGATGATTGTGGCCAAGTTTGGATTAATTTGGCCCAGTAGTTTCAGAGGAGAAGATTTTTGTAAAAGATTACTTTAATTTACGAAAAATGGTTAAAAATTGACTATAAAGGGCAATAACTCCTAAACGGGTCAACTGACCATTTTGGTCATGTTGACTTATTTGTAGATCTTACTTTGTTGAACATTATTGCTGTTTACAGTTTATCTCTATCTATAATAATATTCAAGATAATAACCAAAAACAGCAAAATTTCCTCAAAATTACCAATTCAGGGGCAGCAACCCAACAACCGATTGACCAATTCATCTGAAAATTTCAGGGCAGATAGATCTTGACCTGATAAACATTTTTATCCCATGTCAGATTTCCTCAAAATGCTTTGGTTTTTGAGTTATAAGTCAAAAACTGCATTTTACCCCTTTGTTCTATTTTTAGCCGTGGCCGCCATCTTGGTTGGTTGACCAGGTCACACCACACATTTTTTAAACTAGATACCCCAAAGATGATTGTGGCCAAGTTTGGATTAATTTGGCCCAGTAGTTTCAGAGGAGAAGATTTTTGTAAAAGATTTCTTTAATTAACGAAAAATGGTTAAAAATTGACTATAAAGGGCAATAACTCCTAAACGGGTCAACTGACCATTTTGGTCATGTTGACTTATTTGTAGATCTTACTTTACTGAACATTATTGCTGTTTACAGTTTATCTCTATCTATAATAATATTCAAGATAATAACCAAAAACAGCAAAATTTCCTCAAAATTACCAATTCAGGGGCAGCAACTCAACAACCGATTGACCGATTCATCTGAAAATTTCAGGGCAGATAGATCTTGACCTGATAATCTTTTTTATTCCATGTCAGATTTCCTCAAAATGCTTTGGTTTTCGAGTTATAAGCCAAAAACTGCATTTTACCCCTTTGTTCTATTTTTAGCCGTGGCGGCCATCTTGGTTGGTTGACCAGGTCACGCCACACATTTTTTAAACTAGATACCCCAAAGATGATTGTGGCCAAGTTTGGATTAATTTGGCCCAGTAGTTTCAGAGGAGAAGATTTTTCTAAAAGATTACTTTAATTTACGAAAAATGGTTAAAAATTGACTATAAAGGGCAATAACTCCTAAACGGGTCAACTGACCATTTTGGTCATGTTGACTTATTTGTAGATCTTACTTTGCTGAACATTATTGCTGGTTACAGTTTATCTCTATCTATAATAATATTCAAGATAATAACCAAAAACAGCAAAATTTCCTCAAAATTACCAATTCAGGGGCAGCAACCCAACAACCGATTGACCAATTCATCTGAAAATTTCAGGGCAGATAGATCTTGACCTGATAAACATTTTTATTCCATGTCAGATTTCCTCAAAATGCTTTGGTTTTCGAGTTATAAGCCAAAAACTGCATTTTACCCCTTTGTTCTATTTTTAGCCGTGGCGGCCATCTTGGTTGGTTGACCAGGTCACGCCACACATTTTTTAAACTAGATACCCCAAAGATGATTGTGGCCAAGTCTGGATTAATTTGGCCCAGTAGTTTCAGAGGAGAAGATTTTTGTAAAAGATTACTTTAATTAACGAAAAATGGTTAAAAATTGACTATAAAGGGCAATAACTCCTAAACGGGTCAACTGACCATTTTGGTCATGTTGATTATTTGTAGATCTTACTTTACTGAACATTATTGCTGTTTACAGTTTATCTCTATCTATAATAATATTCAAGATAATAACCAAAAACAGCAAAATTTCCTCAAAATTACCAATTCAGGGGCAGCAACCCAACAACCGATTGACCGATTCATCTGAAAATTTCAGGGCAGATAGATCTTGACCTGATAAACATTTTTACCCCATGTCAGATTTGCTCTAAATGCTTTGGTTTTTGAGTTATAGGCCAAAAACTGCATTTTACCCCTATGTTCTATTTTTAGCCGTGGCGGCCATCTTGGTTGGTTGACCGGGTCACGCCACACATTTTTTAAACTAGATACCCCAATGATGATTGTGGCCAAGTTTGGTTTGATTTGGCCCAGTAGTTTCAGAGGAGAAGATTTTTGTAAAAGTTAACGACGACGGACGACGACGACGGACGACGGACGACGGACGACGGACGACGGACGACGGACGCCGGACGCAAAGTGATGGGAATAGCTCACTTGGCCCTTCGGGCCAGGTGAGCTAAAAAGAAGACCAAGTATGATTGCCAATGAGACAACTCTCAACAAGAGACCAAAATGACACAGAAATTAACAACTATAGGTCACTGTACAGGCCTTCAACAATGAGCAAGGCCCATACTGCATAGTCAGCTATAAAAGGCCCCGATAAGACCATGTTGTTTTGTTGATTATAAATAAATGATCCAAAGAAATTACTTATGATTGAAAACTTTAACTTTTCCTGAAATCCATAATAATTTAAGTACTTTTTCATTAAGTTTTAAGTCTCCTATATTAATTCTGACAATAAAACTTTGAGACACTTACCAGCAGAGTTACCATAAACACACGACTACCAAATGTTTTTTGTTCACTGACGATTTTCATGTAATGTAGTTTGGCTTGCAGCGCAGTCAGATGTTTCTGTCCTGGTGCTGTAAGGTTCTGATTCATTTTCATCTGCTGAGTTAGCAATTTTCTTAAATCTTTTCCTTTCATTGTTGATCTCTCGAAAACAGGAACAAACTTTTCTAAACCACATTCTTTCCTGAAATGTAATAAAATTTTGTTATGGAAAATATACAAATGAACATTACTGACAGATATTAGAATGGTGTGATTTTGATGCGAATGATACTCATTAAACCCTTTCTCCAAATCACCAAAGTCACACAATTTGTTCAAAATAAACTCATCATAGATACCAGGACTAATTTTATATATACGCCAGACGTGCGTTTCGTCTACAAAAAACTCATCAGTGACGCTCGAATCCAAAAAAGTTAAAAAGGCCAAATAAAGTACGAAGTTGAAGAGCATTGAGGACCAAAATTCATAAAAGTTTTGCCAAATACAGCTAAGGTAATCTATGCCTGACGTAGAAAAGCCTTAGTATTTCAAAAAATTCAATATTTTGTAAACAGTAAATTTATAAATATAACATTTTGTTCAAATCCATTTGCATACTGTAGATTCACTTTATCTGTATTTAAGGATTTCTTTGGTATAGTTGAACCACAAAATTAAAAGTTTAAATGAAAGCTGACATCTGTAAGTATTTGACTACAAAACAATATATGTATTCATGATCCAAAGTTTTATTTTGTTATAAAAGAGTACTTTTGTCCCAGCTAGTGTTAAACCATAGAAATTTTCTTAAAAAATAGATTTGAAAAGTGCAAAGACAATAATAAACAAAAGCATCAAAACTGCACACATTATTCCCAAATGAATTATTTATTTGTTCTAAAAGTACAATATAACGCCTCTCAAATAAATCACTAAATTTATTGCACTTTTATTTATACCAATTCATTTACTCCAACTTTGTTTTAATTACTAACACTTTCCCCAGATCACATTTCACTAATTCAATTTACAAATTCCAGCAAAGAGAAGTAATGATATCATTTGAAGCATTTTTTATTCCAACAATGCACTTTGCGTTACATAACATAAGTAATAAATATACATGGTCTTCATAACACTAGTGTTGATTTGTTCAAATTAAGGAAGCTTGTAAATGTATTGGTTTGAGCATTTTTGTAAATCCCATAAAGCCCTTCGAACGCACAATATATTAAGGTGTGTTTTTTTTCTCTCATTAACTAGCAACCAGGATTAACACCATTACTGGTGAACTGATAGTCCTTAGTCCCTGAGGTATCAATACCATTGATGGTGGAACTTTAGTGCCACAAAGTATCAATACCACTGCTGGTAGGCTGTTAGTCAGTGCTCTGAAAAATTTTACAAAAACATGGATCCAAGGTTCTAACTCCCAAGGCTAAGTTGACCTTAAAGCTGTTCTGGTCCGAGACCACAATTATTTCGTAGTGCATTTCTTTTAGAACATAAATGAAAATTAAAAAAATCCCACCTGCGCTTTCTCAATGAAATTTTTACAGTGTGTTGTACTACTTTTGGGACAAATTATATCAAAATTATAGAAAAGTTCATCGGCTCTAACTAAAATATGGACAATTTTATATTCAGGGCGTCTTGAAATCTTTTGACAGCTTCCGAAGTGCTAATTTTTAACCTTTTTCAGCTGGACCAAATCACTACCTTCCTTTAAAATTCTGGACCCAAATTTTTTACAGTGTAATTTCACCCCCCTACTTGCAATTTGAGGCATTAAACATGAGAAATAAATTTGGAAGGGGTATGAAAATAAATGGCAGGTAACCCACTGTCGACACTAGGGACTATATTCGTGAACAACGAAAATCAAGGGATGACAATTGTGGTCTCGGACCTTCTCCTTATGCTAGAAAGTTAAAGGGTTGATTGGCTAGCTTGCTTTTATTGAATTAATGTTTGTTCAAGCATTGTATAAATAAAGATTGACATCTGCAATTAATAGAAGTATGCAGAGTTAAACCTGTATATAGGTAGGTTTGATTTTTTGATAATGTCTTACGGTCTATTCAAGTTTAAATATAATGTATACAAGTTTAAGGATGTACTTAGGCGAGGTTTTGGAATTCATGTCAAATGTTCGAACTCCTTGGTGTTTTTCCATACAATACAAGGTAAAATATTTTGGGATGTCAATCTCAATTACAATGCTTTGGATAACAGCTGTAAATGAAATTGGCTATTCTGCTAAGGTTCTGTTGGTAATAAGGTGTGATGGCAAAACATGTTTCAAACTGAAGGAGTTTTTCATGATATAAAAGCCTATCACTTACTCAATAGCTTTCAGATTGATTTTTCCAGATGCATTGCTTGACATGGCATGTTGTTGGATCTGTAAGGCAGCCAGTTTTAAAATGGTATCACCCTTCAAATCAGGGAATCTGTCGTTTACAACATCATTGCAACACTGAAAAAATAAAATCCAGATTAAATCTAAAATATTTGTCTTATACCGGTATTTTTTTCAAAAATCATGATTAAATCAAAGATACACTTTTATGTATTTATTTTTTAAATTTTTTTTTTATTCTTTATGTTTTTCACATCTAAACTTTCGTAGTTATACCTATTAGTTATTTCTGTATTTTGTATGTCTATCCTTGACTGATAGAAAGTGCAAAGTGATGAAATTATGCTGTATTAGTCAAATTCAGATTGGTTTTTGTTGGCGTTTGCAAGAAACAGCATGCAACAAGGTTATTTATTATTAACTTATTGTTGATAACCAAATGACAGAAAAACTGTTTTATTGAATTTCCAGTGAGATTTCCTTTGTTTTAAACTTTTTCATTATAAAATTGATAGTACAAAAAGAAATTACTCCTTCACGTTTAGGATAGCATTAATTTAAATTTCTTCCCTCCTCTAATTTCATTTTTAGATTGAATGTGTCAAGTTGTCATAGTTTTTAGATAACTCCAAAATACAGCCTTCAAAAATTTAATTTTTCAAATTAAATAAGGACAAGAAGTTTTGGCACTGTGAAAATAAATGCATATTAAAAGTCAAACGCACTTAGAACAAATCCATTTGATTCTCCATCAATTAATTCATTGTTTAAAATTTGCAAAGCACATTAACGTCTGAAATTATCAGAACTGACATGTAGGTTGGTAAATGACTGTCTGAATTGTATTTGCCATTTTGGCTGTAAATGGATTTTTTTGTTAAAATTCATGTTTAAAATTTTACATTTAAATCTAAATCAATTTCAGAATCTAAAGGACTGATAGGTAATTTCATTATTCATACACCAAAATAAAAATAACATTACGTCATTGGTTGAATTTCCATTGTTAAGAACGTTTTAAACCAATCACAAGGTTAACACTTTTGAAAATATTAACCACCATTAGATTCTGAAACGGTGAATGGCTTTACATTTTTGTCTACAAATAGTTTTATTCCTTTACTTTGCCTGAGGGGAGGGAGTAGACACTTTTCATGCATGGTTTTAATTGAGAACTGGAGGTTGTCATAGTCAAAACTTAAAATTTTAAAATCTCTAACATACAACTGTTGTTCAGCCTTGACTAACCTAAAAAACAAAGACAGGCAACTTACCTGAAGATAAAAATACTCAAAGGCTACAGGGTCTTCCTTCAGCAGGTCATAAGGGTCACGAGGGACAAACATTACACGGAATAGGCAACGAAAATGGCGAGCACCAGGTTTAGATGCAATCTAAAAAATAAAGTCATACATTGTCATTTCATTTTTCTGCAAGCAATAATTTGTTTTTGATTTTTGATTTTAATGTTTTTTTTGGTTATTTTTCTGTACTTAATCATTGGTTTTCATACAGTCATTTATGGAATGACTGTATTGTCCTTTTAAAATTTGAAGACATCAATCACTTATTTTACTGTCTCAAATTAAATTTTCTAACAGCAGATTACAGTAATTGGGGATGGTTAACAATTATGCTGGTGAGATCTTTACATTTGCAGACATTTATTATTTATTTTAATGTCACCAATTGTGATTTTCAAACAAAAAATTGAGAGTAAATGGAGAGTAAATAACTTTAAAACATTCCCATTTTCAATCTCAATTTATCAAAGAAATCTATAAATAACTTACCTCAGCTAAAGTTTCATGTTCTTGCAGCAGTGTGACACGATTTGGCATATGACTTTTAATGTTTAATAGCACCAAGTTAAAATGTTGGACTTTCTTTATACTCAGCTTTTCTTGTAATGAATACACCACATCCTGAAATAGAACAAGGGGAGTTTAAATTAGCTACAAGTTGAATAATATACAACAATAGACAGGTTTGAGATTAGAAGTCACAAATGAAACAAAGAAATCATATTTTGTGTTGCTGTCCTAATTTTCAAATGGATGTTGTCTTTCTTCTTTTCATTATTTAAAGCATACTGTATGAAAATAAAAAGATGTGGTATGGTTTCCAATGAGATGTCTGTAACTTTCAACCAAAGATCAAGTGAAGTACAAGTTAGCAACTCTTGCTTTTGGCATCCATCCAAATTCTTAGGCTATCAAGGATTATACTATATTATAAAAATTACTTTAAATTTTAAACCTGCATACACTTCTTATTACTGCCTAAAATGGACAAAACCTTTTGTATCAAACAAGTTTTATTGCATTTAAAAAATTTAGTTTTTCACAAATTTTTAATCTTGACTTTCACTTGTGTAGCTCATACAAATGCCATATCCTACAGTTTGATATAGAACCTAAAACATTCTTAATGTAAAAAATTTCCAATATTGCTGACAAAGCAAATATTTTCTCTAACAAAATAATATTAAATATTCATCCATCAGAGAAGAATCCCTCAGCTGAGTAACACAACTTTTAACCTTTAACCTTATGGAGATTAAAAGAGCGGAAACAATTCAGCTGAGAACCAGAAAGATTAATATGTGTAAGCATAAAACTATTGAATATCTCCAATCTGAACTGACAGTCCATACAGTTCCCTGACCATGTTATTCTTACGAAAAACTCATCAAGAAATATAAGTATGAGAATAAATTTAATCTACATCTATGATAACAAAAATAGAGGTCATAATAATATGTACCAAATGTCATTCAACATCAATGTATCCCTCTTTTGTATATATGATTTCCGATCGTCAATTTCCTTGAAAGATTGATATCGTTATAAGACGTTCATTCCATCATGACTATAAAAGTTGATTGTGTAGTCAAGCATGTATAAAATATGACCATTTGCTGCCTGTATGGCCTTCGGAAATATCTATCAAATTATTTACTAAGATCGTTAAGATGTGAATAGAAAAAAATGTCATAATCATTAATATAACTCATCCTTTCATGCAGATTAAAATAATGGAAGATGAATACGTCCATGCATGTAATGAATATAATTCTCCATGTCTTTCTTTCTTCTGTGGTTAAAAAACTGCATTATAGATTCTACCATAAAATCAAGTATTGAATGGATAATTACTGAAGGTCATAAAGTCATAAATCTGTAATCTGGTCAATTCCAGTTTTACAATGCGAATGCACAAAATGTTCCAAATAAGAAGACAACTCAGAAGGATATGGCATTAACAAGCAAGCTTAATAATGTTGGATATACACATGTAAAGCTCAATAGAGATAAAGTATTATAAACCCTATTTCAAATGGAAAAGTCACCTCATATCTTGTGACCATGAAAACATAAAATTGAGAAAATGGGGAATGTGTCAAAGAGACAACCACCCGACCATAGAGCAGACAACAGCAAAAGGTCACCAACAGGTCTTCAATGCAGTGATAAATTCCCGCACCCGGAGGCGTCCTTCAGCTGGCCCCTAAACAAATATATATACTAGTTCAGTGATAATGAACGCCATACTAAACTCCAAAT
This sequence comes from Mytilus galloprovincialis, assembly GCF_965363235.1. Lineage (NCBI taxonomy): Eukaryota > Metazoa > Mollusca > Bivalvia > Mytilida > Mytilidae > Mytilus > Mytilus galloprovincialis. The sequence goes on from NC_134845.1 coordinate 60,811,051, forward strand.
TGTACACAAGAAACTAAAATTAAAAATAATTCAAGACGAACAAAGGCCAAAGGCTCCTGACTTGGGACAGGCGCAAAATTGTGGCGGGTTAAACATGTTTATGAGATCTCAACCCTCCCCCTATACCTCTAGCCAATGCTAGTGTAACTGTTTCCCCTTAATAGGTATTGGTGTCTTATCTTCTTTTTTTTTTCTTTTTATAGTAATAAATCTCGATAAAATTCCACTTAAATCGGACAGTCACAAGAAAATTAGTAAATACATGAGTTGTTTCTATTGTGAAAAGAAAATCTGATTTCTCAATTTCTATACCCATAATATACATGGTCAATTCAATAAAATAGGAAGCAGTCTGGAACATTTAATTATCTTAGGGAAGTACAAACAAGCGAACTAATGTCTTAAGAATCAAAAACAAGCACGAAATCAACAACAAACAGAATTCTTAAGCTATGTTATATTTGGAAAGGTAATAAGCTGCATGAGTAGAAAGTCTTTATAACTTGTGTTTGCGGAAACAGGCTGACAAGAAAAATTCTATATGACTTGTGTTTTTCGGAAACAGGCGAACATGAAGATCTAATAAACAGCTTTACAAACAGTATCCATTTATGTCAACACAAATGGCAACATCCAGACATTGGACATTGATGATATGTCAGAAGATAATTCAATAAAGAAGTTCTTGATGACATCAGACACTACAAAGGATAATCGAATTTTGTCAACTTTAAACAATTTTTAATATCGACTATCATAGCCAACAGAACATCTATTTACATGATGTTCAATCATATATATGAGACGTAAATTCAATTTTCTGTTGTCAGAAAATAAAAGACTAACTGAATTACTGGATATAATACTTAATTTAAGGACTGTCAGTAACAGAATCTCACTGTTATGACATGTATTGCTCTGTGCTTTTAGCTAAATTGTTGAACAGACTTAAAAAAGTCCCAATTACTATGGATTATAGCTGAACAAATGTCTTAAAATCACAACAAGTGAAAAGCCCTCACAAACAGAATTATAGCTATGTTGAGTCTCAGAGAAGTAGGAAATCTATACGACTTGTGTTTTCGGAAACAGACAGACAAGAAATTTTAATATATAGCTTTACAGACAACATCTGTTTGTGTCAACACAATTAATGCCAACATCCAGACACTGGACAGTGATAATATGTAAGGTAATTCAGTAAAACAGTCCTCAATGACATCAGTCACTACAAGGGATAATTTGATTTTGTCAATATTAAAATTTTCAAATCTCAGACTTAGTCAAACAAACTATTTACCGTTACATGATATTCAATCATTGATGCAAGACGTAAATTCAATTTTATGTTGACAGCAAATAAAAGACTAACTGAATTACAGCATACTTAATTAGGACTGTCAGAAACAGACTCTCACTGATGTGACATTTATTGCTCTGCGCTTTCAGCAATAGAAGAGACTTTAAAAAGTCCCTATTTCCATGGATGATAGCTGAACAAATGTCTTTAATCACAACAAGCGAAAAGCACAGACAAACAGAATTCTAGCTTTGATAAGATGTTCAATCATTGGTGCGAGACATAAATTCAATGTTCCGATGACAGTAAATAAAAGACTTGCTGAATTATGGGATACAATACTTTATTAGAACTGTCAGTAACAGAATCTCACTGTTATGACATTTATTGCTCCAAGCTTTCGGCTAAATTGTGGAAGAGACATAAAAGGCTTTCATGATGGATAAACAATCTAGGTAAATTGTAACAAGACTATTGAGACTTAATGGCCCAATTTCCTTTGATGATGGCCAGACGATAATTTACTCTAGTAACCTCTATGGATATTAGCTGAGACTTTGTGATAAAAGAGCATGAAAAGCTTAAACTAATTTTGCTTGTTGAGAGAACAAGAAGATCTTCGTTACTATGTTGGTGAATTATTTTTCTCTAAAAAATACTACCTTTGAAATGATTTTATTCATTGCATTTTATTAAAGGAATCCTTATCCTTATTTTCATCAGCTCAATAGTCAGAACTTCGGTACTGACATGATTTAACAAACTTTTCTAAAATTGTCTGTTTATAAATTTATAAATTATTAAGAAACTAAGGTTTCAACTCCCTCAGGGAAAGTTGACTTTAGATGAATTTGGCTATTTATTTAAGGTATTTTTGTCATATAACTCTTCAACGGTTTCAGTACTTATACATCCTCGGTTTCAAATGTTTAGCTTTGAACGTTCCTGATCAAGGTAAATCCAGGAAAGAGCTTCAGACGCATTGAAATTATTAAATATGTTGTTTTCAATTTTTTTGGAACTATGCCAAACTTTCAAAGTTTATGAACCATGACTGAGGGTGCAAGGCTAGAAGTAGAAGTATGTCAATTGATAATAATTTATTTAACATTAAAAAACTGTTTCTAGCCTGGGGGCATCTTGTATTGGAATCAAACTTTCAAACATACTGCTCTCACATTATTGCACTGGTTGAATGAATGATATCTTAACCATCCTATTGATTTTACAAAGAGTTTTTTCCATTTTCAATTTTCACACAAATTTGTAAGTCAATAGTACTTTATGTAGTTTACTATCTTTTAATATTGACATCCAATTTGGAAATCAAAGCACTGAAGTCCTATAAAGACAGATTGCCTTCTAAACAGAATGATTATATTTTCTTCAAGTAAAAGTCTTTAATCTGAGAAAAGTATTCAAAACTTAATACTTAAAACTCTCACATATAAATGTCCTTGACCCATTTTAGGAACTCAATTAGTAATTGTCTTTCGTGCTTTTGGCTGATGAAAATCTTAAGACATGGACCTATAACTTCATTCATCATGTTGAGCAATTATAACATCTAAGATTATGCAGATATCAATTTAATATATTTAACGAATATAGTTTGGAGTGACTGTTTGTTGTAAAGTTGATTTGATTATTGTAAACCAAATTATTTTCGCTGATACTTTAGAACTTTCAAAAAACTTTGCAACAATTTTTTTTTTATTTTGCAATTTTCTAAATGTATTTATAAAAGGAAAGATTAAAGCTGTATATATTTACTATGATTTTTATTTGCATCATTTTCTATTGCAAAGTCGCAAATATAAATTATTTGACAAAATAAGTTGCTTTACAATATCAAATGAAAGAGGTGAATAACTCAATGTCACAGGGATAGAAATGATTATGTAGCTAATTTGCTTCTTTTCAATTAATTACCAATTGAAATATAAAAGGGGAAATAACTCAGTGTTAAAGGGAGGTAAATGCCTATGTAGCTATCTTACCTTTACTGTGGTTTTGTTGTCATATTTAAATGATTTTGTCTGTCCATTCTCCAGGAACACCTTCAATACATTAGGCATGAAAGGCACATAACTCTCTAAGTGGGACGGCTGAAATAAACAAATAAAAACATATTTATCCAAATGGTAGTGTACTTAATCTACATGTAAACTCAAAGCAGAAAAATCTATTCTTTTCATTAAAGTTATTAGAGTTAATTTTGACTAGGAAAATATGTAAGTTTTAAGATCAACGAAGAAGTACTATTCTTAAGGCTATAATAATGGAAAACCATAGCTCTGAGTTCTAACTCCTAACAGAAGTGTTTGGAGGCTTAAGTTATTTAGAAAATTAGCTCCTTAGACGACTCAATCTCACATCCATGCATCTAATAAATAAAAAAGCCAGTAAATTGCAAACAATAGATCTGGTTGGAGGTTCCTTGCTGATGCCTATTGATAATGTTCAAGAACATATGGACTAACCTATAGTTGTTAATGTCTGTGTCATTTTGGTCTGTTATGGAGAGTTGTCTCATTGGCAATCATACCACATCTCCTTTTTTATAAGCAAGTATTCATAGGACATTTACATGTTATTCTTCTGATTATTCAAGCATTATTTGACATAGGACTTTAACCCTCCAGAAACAAATCCAAGATATTCTTTGTTATCATAGATTTTAAGTCTTTTGCAATTTCCATAGTCTCTGTACAAGACAAACAGCAGCTTATGTCAGTGTTATTGGTATTGACAAAAATTGTTTGGTTTATTGTTTATCCTGAATTGCCATCCAACATTTTACATGTACTTTAATTAGAACTTATCTCTTTTGGGTATTGTCTGCTATATGCTGATTTTATGAGTTTCAAATAAGTATTGGTGAATCAAAATTGGTATTAGTCTGCAATCTGTTTTACCAACACAATAAATATCACATGAATACAGATATTCTCATTAGAACTCATTACAATAAAAGTATATATTCGTTTAATGATTATTTGGCACAGAATAAATACTTGTTAGGGCAATAAAATTCCATCTATAGATATAGTGTGTCTGCACTGGATATTCAAATTACCATGAAGTACTTTTATGTGTTCATAATGATGTTTTTGCTTTGCCAAAAAAAAATCATATGAGCAGTGGGATTTTAAATTTGTGACTTCAGATAATGATTATTTGGCTTCTTAATACTCTAAAGGGCATTTGAATTCTATTATAGAGAGGGAAGGTCTGCACTGGATATAAAAATCACCATTAAAGTACTTTTCTTGATTTGTGAGGTTTTAAATTAAGAGAAGTAAGATTAACACTTTTTGAATGCAAGGAAACATATTTTTTTCTTGGAAGCTTAATAATTTCTAATTTAGAGACAATCCCAAAATTCAAACTTTTTTAGCGTAAATGGTCCGAGAACACAATTAATTCGTAGTGCATTTCTTTTAGAACATAAATGAAAATTAAAAAAATCCCACCTGCGCTTTCTCAATGAAATGTTTACAGTGTGTTGTACTACTTTTGGGACAAATTATATCAAAATTATAGAAAACTTCATCGCCTCAAACTCAAAATATGGACAATTTTGTGTTTAGGGTGTCTTGAAATCTTTTGACAGCTTCCGAAGTGCTAATTTTTAACCTTTTTCAGCTGGACCGAATCACTACTTTCCTGTAAAATTCTGGACCCAAATTTTTTTACAGTGTAATTTCACCCCCCTACTTACAATTTGAGGCATTAAACATGGAGAAATAAATTTGGAAGGGGTATAAAAATTATTGGCAAGTAACCCACTGTTAACACTAGGGACTATATTCGTGAACAACGAAAATCAAGGGACGACAATTGTGGTCTCGGACCTAATAGGATAGAAAGAGTTGACAAATCTTAAAAAAACTTGGTATGACTAAAGCTTAATTAATTATAACACTGCTTGCAAAGTTTCATAACAATAGGATATATATTATAGACAATATGTTAAATTCAATACTCATCTTTGCGTGTTAAATTTTGACGTTAAAATTGAATAATTTCAACTATCAACATTATGGGCTTTGAAAATTTAAATATTGCAAAAAAATACTTTTTAAATGCCCTAATATATCATTTATTATGTACTGAAAGCAATAGAGTACTCATTTGATTTATCAGACTTAGCATAATTATTCAAAAGTGAAATTTATATCAGCCTGGGCCTAAAAATTGAGGTTTTTCAATGAAAGGGGGCCTTACATGAAGATGTAATATTTTCCAGCAATTTTAAATTTGTGGAGCTTTTTGGTTATAAATAATCCTTACATATGTATTGAATGTACTTTAAATGGAAAGAAAAGTCACAAATAACATATCATATTAGTTTAAAAGGGTCTTAAGCCAAGTAAGACTGGAAAAAAATAAGGGTCAATTTAGGCCGTGCCACATATTTACATTTAAAAATGCATATTGAGGCTATAAGAAATAAAAAATTGTGTCTTTTTTATCATTTCTATACTCATGTGACATGATACAACAAATCTGAGCACAAGAAGGCTCTTGCAATTAACTTTTCTTACAGAGAGTATGGTCTGATACAAAGATTTTTGCCTTTTTAATGAAATACTTGAATGCAATTTTAGTCTCAACAGGCTTATATTTAAACCACTTGCTATCCTACAGAAGAAAAAAAGATATTATGTGAGATGGAACAGGTACAATAGACATTGTAAAGTGCTTTGGATACAAATTTAGTGAGGTCTTAATTGTGGACTTCAAATTTTATGTACCAAGAACCCCACTTTTGACTTCATCCAAACAGGGCGTTAGACAAGGGTCATTTATACAACACATTTTGTACATATTGTCTGAGATAATCTTCTTTTCTGTAGATTCTGAGTTCATAAACAAGTAAAAGAACTAGATAAAGGCATAGAAACACAAGTATTGACACATGAAAACCTGTCAGATAGAAAGTCAGGATGCCATGTATGCATCAATATTGAAAAAGCCTTAAAATGCCTATTTTGACCATAAAATGCCAAAATTGGTAATTTTTGCAGAAATTCTATAAAATAAAAGTTTAAATCCTTTAGTTTCATGCTATTTGAAAAATTGACACCACCAAATCATTTAGGGAAGTTGCCAAATTACAGATTCTATTTTTACAGACTTCACCTCTTAGGTCCGAGAACACAATTAATTCGTAGTGCATTTCTTTTAGAACATAAATGAAAATTAAAAAAATCCCACCTGCGCTTTCTCAATGAAATGTTTACAGTGTGTTGTACTACTTTTGGGACAAATTATATCAAAATTATAGAAAACTTCATCGCCTCAAACTCAAAATATGGACAATTTTGTGTTTAGGGTGTCTTGAAATCTTTTGACAGCTTCCGAAGTGCTAATTTTTAACCTTTTTCAGCTGGACCGAATCACTACTTTCCTGTAAAATTCTGGACCCAAATTTTTTTACAGTGTAATTTCACCCCCCTACTTACAATTTGAGGCATTAAACATGGAGAAATAAATTTGGAAGGGGTATAAAAATTATTGGCAAGTAACCCACTGTTAACACTAGGGACTATATTCGTGAACAACGAAAATCAAGGGACGACAATTGTGGTCTCGGACCAAATGTTTGATTGGAGGATAAAAACCATATTCGTACAAGCTCCCCTTTTCTTCCTATTTCTAAAGCTCGTAGAAATAAATGTAATATCAATTGTCATAAAATGTATAAATATGTTTTATATGTATATGTGTAACGCAAGTGAATTATTTATTGGTATTATATAGATTGTTGAGAATTATACAGAGAATAAAATGACATTTTCCAGAGTCATGCCACTTTGATAAAAGTAGATATTATACCAAACTGGCAATGACATTTAGTGCATATTGGAATTAATTTTCTATTGACATTTTACTTTCAATATCTATAGTCAGCAATAAAGGATACAGATGAATTAAGTCATGACAAATGACTCTCCAATTCTCAGAACACTATACAATAATCATCAAAACCAGGTCATAAATCAGCTGTGGGTTTTCTCATTTGAATAGTTTTACTTTTATTTATTAGGGGTAGAAGTGGGTATCTGATCAACTGAAATTCCAAGAAAAAATAAACACTGAATCCTGGATTCCAGAAAAAATAAAAGATTTTAATCATTATCCCCCCAAAAAATAATCATTAAATCCTGAATTCCTGCAAAAACAAAAGCCCAATCCTGATGTCCTGCAATAAGGTCTTTTCTCTTCTCAGTTATATATGCTGGGTTCTTTATAGCTACATATAATTTGGAGTTAAGTATGGCGTCCATTATCACTGAACTAGTATATATATTTGTTTAGGGGCAAGCTAAAGGACGCCTCAGGGTGCGGGAATTTCTTGCTGCATCGAAGACCTGTTGGTGACCTATTGCTGTTGTCTGTTCTATGGTCGTGTTGTTGTCTCTTTGACACATTCCCAATTTCCCTTCTCAATTTCATACCTCATATGCCAATTGGACAACATCTTCTTATTTGTATATGGTCTGTATTTTTAATGAATTCCACGACTTGTCAAATTTTAGTATATAATACTTAATGTTAACCAATTTTTAAACTGTTCAAGCATGGAACTATGAAATTTTGCAACATCCAAGGCAAAACAATTGAAAATATTTGTTTGATTTACAACAAACAAGATTTTCTATTTTCAAATCATCTCAATTACAAGTATCATTTTATTTAAATGAATTCAGCAGAGGGTTATTAGATACAATGTTTGCCTGATAGTACAGTCCTTTACCAATTAAATTCCTCCTTCTAATACAATAGATTAAGAGCATTTTTTTCTTGATTATCAAAGCATAAGCTCTGACTTAAATATCGCACCAAATTTGCATAAAATCCATAGATATCTTAACTATTGTATACATTTAACAGTCAGATGGAACAATTTCATTAAAGCAACAGAAAGTTTGCTGATCTTGCAGAAATGTTATTCCATGGAAAAGACATAGAAACTATGTATTTTTATCAAGAATTCTTTGTTAAAGAAATAATGACTTTCTTCAAAATTTTGTTAAAATATGTTGAGGTTAATTTGCGGTTGTTATTTCTATATCAACAAGCAGCATTTTTTTGTCGGGCTGAGTCTCTTTGACACATTCCCCATTTCCATTCTCATTTTTATCATTCTTTCTTAATCACTTCTGAGTTTTAATCTTTAAATTCAAATTACTTGCAACCAACAAATTCAATACAGTCTTAGTGAAATGTTAAGTAAAATAAAATTATAATTTTGAAAATTTTGAAACAATATCAAAGTAAGAAGCTGCGGTATGATTGCCAGAGACAACTATTCTCCAGCAAATACATGATGTAGGAGGGTCTGGATGGGGGGGGGGGGTCTGTTAGTCTAAACATTTAATTTTCACCCCTTTTTCTCTAATCATTAAAAAATTAACCCCTTTTTTCTCTAATCTTCAAAAAATTAACCACATTATATTCTCTAATCCTCATTTTTTAAGGGCATTATTCTTTAATCCTTTAACCCCATTCAAACCCTCATGTAGAAGGTTATAACCAACAACTTATAGAACCCTTTACTGTTTTTTTTTTATATTTTGTTTTTTATGAAAATAAGTTAACATTCTTGTCACAATAATGTCTATATGTTCTACACTGGAACTGTTAATACCCTTTGTCACCATTTTGCTAAAATAATTGGAAGAAACATACACAGATGTACATTTCGTTCATTGTGAATACAAAACATTAGAGTTACATACATTTCAACTCCTCTGTTTTGCAAAAGTTGCAAACAAGGTTTTTCTAATTGAATAATTAGTTAAAAGTAAATTTTAAATACTTAAAGGCTATATCTATCATTTTAGCTGATTCACTTTTCCAAAGACCTATATTAAATAAAGGAATATTACGAATTGCATTTGACTTTTAAAAGATATTGAGTTTCCATCCAATATAGTTGCATATATTGAATTGCATATATTAAATTGAATATATTGAATTGCATATATTTAATTGCATATATTGAATTGCATATATTGGATTTCATATATTGAATTTCCGAAACTTATAATCCCTTTGGGCTTAATAACTGGTTTGCAAAGACAAAAGTTTTATGTGATAAATATATTTATAAAAGCACAAAAATCATACTTCTTAGACTCATATAAGAAAATGTGGCAATGAAATAATATTCTATTATTATGCACTTATTAGAAAATAGTTTTGATTTTAATAAATGGGTTTCTTATCATAAAATGCTTTGCAGAAATAGCCTGCTGGATCAAGATCAGTAATGTCAGTTGAAACTCCAAGCTCTTAAAGGTCAAAGTATATATTTGACCTCAATACTTCATATAACATTACTTACTGGTGTTTTCTCATAAAATAGATCCCATCCAAACACATCAACTGATTCGTGAAAATCTACCTCACAAAAACTTGACATTTTTTTCAATTCACAGAAAACAATAAATCCTGATTATTTTCAAACTCACATGTTGTGGTGGCGAACTGCCATTGACCATGTTGACAGTAACACATTCGGCAAACCGAACTCGTGACGGGTTACTCTTTAATTTGGCTTTTTTGGCAGCAGTTAACAAGGCAGACTTCCTAATGGACTGAAATATAAAAGACAATAATATGATAACTGGACATATTTGCTGATTTGCCAACGTAAAACAATACCCCGTTATTTTTATTCTAAAGATGTTATCTGAAATTTAAAAATATCAAATTAGACAAATCACCACCAAGTTTGTTTTGAAGTTAAGTAATAACCAGGATTGAATGATTTTTATCATTGTTTGTGTGTTTTAATTAAATAAGGTACAATAATAATATACAGTGAAACCTGTTTAAACTGAACCTCTTCGGGACTTATGATTTTGTTCGGTTTTAACTGATGTTCGGTTTAATCAGGTTGACAACGTATACAATTTGATATGACGGTGCTTAAGAACAAGTTTGGTTTATACAGATTTTCGGTTTACGCAGGATTCGGTTTAACAGGTTTTACTGTATACAACAATTTCATGGCTAAGTAAGTAAACATGTAAACATTGAAATGGAGCTACAATAAATGACTACTTATCTTTTTCTCTTATTACCTAGTGCAATTTGACACATGGGGGGAAAAAACCATTGGTGTTAAGGGTGTGTAATACCCAATACTATTCAACCATTTAATGTAGCAGGACAAAATAGTTGTCACTTTTAAATAAAATTTGAATAATCATGTTTCTTTTCATTTTCTGGGAAGCATTTACAAGCATTATTTAATTATTCCCTCCAATTCTCCTCCCTGAATCCCAACCTCATGTAAATCAGTCATTTATGTGTAAAATATAGACAAACATTACTAAAATTTTGCTGTATGCAAAATGTACTATCAAATAAAAGAATATTTAGAGAGGTCACCCCCACCTACACTTATCAAAAGGACAAAAGCTTATAAAACATGTTTTTTCTGTGTACTTTAAGACATAATTCTTTTCAGTGTTGACTTTTTGGATGTAATACTGAGTTACGAATTTGTTTTTAGCTACTATGACCTTGACCTTAGACCCAAGTTATCCATTTGGATCTTCCTCTTGTTAAATGTAAACCAGTATTTGACCAAACTCATAGGAAGTATTTGATTCAGCATCAAGAAACTGCCTTCATGAACAATTTTTAGCCTTAGAAACTTTGACCTTGACCTTGGACATAGGAATATCAAAATCATTAAGGAACTTCCATTTATTATATCCAGGTCACATAATGGTTGCAAGTCTCATGTTGTATTTGATTGAGCAACTAGACAACTGTGAAATTGATATCAGTTGTCATTCAATTGAAAGTAATATTATGTTTTATCTTACCTCCTATACATTTCTAGGACTGTGATTGGTTAAAAGCGACCTCATGGAAACCATGTATATTTGATATTATGTAATTTAGTAGGGAGGCGGGGCTTATTTCATACACGGTTCGTAGTTGAGTTACGTCCCTTTATATTCCATATAAGGTAGTAGGGAGGTGGGGCTTATTTCATACACGGTAAGTAGTGGTGTTACGTCCCTTTAGATAAACAAAACAGTACTCAGAAAAAATCTTAAAGGTTTCAACAGACAAAGAAATTGATGATTAAGATTGAAATAAATTCATAAAACACATTTAAATCTAACAAGTTGTCATTGTTGACATCTGTTTTTGTAGGATCAATGGAGTAATTTCTTAATCGTGTTAATGCTTACTGTATTGAAGACTTGCTCATTTTGATAGATCTGTGGTCTAAATTTTTCACGTTAAGATAGTCGGTAAGATAAATTTGTTACATAGTGTGCTAGTGACGTAATATGGTATATATGGGGTCAGTAAATTCCATATGGGGATTCAAGCTTCGCTCTCACCCCATATATACCGTATTAGGTCACTAGCACCATGCTATGTAACTAATAATATGTCATCCAATCTAAAGTGAAGTTATATGTACCCTTGAATTAGAAGTAGATGGTCCTACAACTTGACTATTATATAATCAGTATAATTCCTTTACACTATATAAATGACTTCAAACTATATAAAGTAAGCATTTTGTCGTTAAGGTACTTATTTTCAATGAAAATATGCAAACTCAATTAAACAGTATGCGTGTCTTCCATTGCAATGCACACATGCTATTCAGTTACGTGAATAAAATAATACAATCTTAACTGTGCATAATTCAATTTATATAATTTATAACTGAAATATATCAATATTTTAAATACATTTAATGAAATTAAACATGCAACATAATGTAACTGAAATGACAATAACTATTTGATGAATAAGTGAGCCTCAATATTTAAACTGTAGATAGCCATATTCAATACTAAAGAATGTATATTGTAATCTGAAAAAGACATCTTGCAAATGTAAAAGGGTCAATTAATTTCATAAATAATTTGCATATTTAGTTCAATTTAAAGAGCAAGAATTTAAACCTAAATAATGTCCTAATTAGCATTTTTTTTTGTATTTTCAAAAGGGAGATAATTGTGATACTTATTAGTTACCTATACCATCTATGTGCATGAACTAAGTCATAGAAATAAAATTAGAATGGAAATTGGGAATGTGTCAAAGAGACATCAACCCAACCAAAGAGCAGAAAACAGCTAGCCCAAGTTCACCAATTGGTCTTAGACCTTTGTCTGGTTTACATCTTTGTGAAAGAGGCAACTGTCTGTCATATTACACTGCTGTATATTTATTTGCTTCCAAGAAATTGCAATGGTTGTATAACAGCATGTGGACGCTGGGGTTTCTTGAAGTCCCTATTAACTTGTTTCAGGCAATCTAAAAATCAGGTAACATTGAAAACAAATATATGAGAAATAACGTTTTACATGGGAAAAGTTACAGAACAAACCAAACAATGTTAAATTCACAACAAAACCATACAAATTTACACTCAGATTTGGTATTAAAAATAATTGGTTAGAAAAAAAACCACTAATTAAAAATAGGAATTAGGCTGGAAAATTTGGTTTCCAATGAGAGTTATAAAAGTCCATCACTGTAATAATAAAACGATAAAATGTGATGATTTAAGAGCCGTGTCCATGATTGGATGTGTGAATATAGCAAGCTACAAATGATTGTAAAAGTTACTGCTTTCATACGACTAACCTGGGATTCCAGCTACATAAAAACGAAAGTGAAAAAAACATAAAAAACGTTAATAAGACTGGATATACATGTAGTGACTTCTCTGATATACATGTAGTGACTTCTCTGATGTACATGGACAGTTGACTGCATATAATATGAGAGTTTCATGGAAGTAATTTTGCCTCAGCTGTGCAATTATTCAGGTCTAGAGTTTGCATGTGATTGGACTTAGGTCAAACTGGGATAGTTGACCAAAATTTTATTTTAAAACAGTTAGCACGGTTTTCCTTTTTCTTGGTTTTAAAATATAAAGGTTGACAAATATATATATTTACTAACTTTTAATATACTCAGAGAGCCTCCATGTCACATCTTTTTTTATAAAATTATACTATATTCTTTTTATTGGTTTAGATTGATTGTTGTTTGGTATATGACCAGTGACAAATATTTCATTCATGTTCAGGATTTATTGTTTAAAACCTTTTAAATAGTTAAAATTTTGTGAAGAATCTTAAAATTGTTAATTTTTCCACTTTATATATATGGCGCTTATAACTTTTGACTTTGAGATTGCTGGTCTAAGTGTAAAATAACATCATTGCCACTGAAAGTTTTTTTCCTTTAATTATACCTTAATTGTTTGGTAACATCTCACTTTCCAAACTGTAAAGTAGTTCATCAAGCTTAAATTATAGTATAAGTATGCTACTGAAATTTTACTGTCATTTCAAATTGGTTTTGTTTTTCTATTTCCTAACTTCCAAAATGGCACAGTAGAACATCCAGCTTCTACAAGACTATGAGACTTGCATGCTACTGTCAGCTTCTGACAAATGGTCATAGACTTCACCATTCTGAACATCACTTAGGATTCAAGCTTAAATAACAGCTTTACGATCTTTGCCAATTGATGGCGGTTGTAATCTCACTTTCTTAATAGCCTGATAATGGTTGATAAAAACTATAGGATGTGTTAATGAACTTTCGTTTATTACCAATCAAAAACAAGATTTTTAATGACTTTTCGTTTACTGCCAATCAAAACCAGGGCTTAGCAGGATTTCTAAACAATAAAAAGTGATTTTATTTCATTCTTTCTTGATCCAATCATAAAGTGTCTAGCAGTATACAGAATTAGAACAGAAGACCTTGATAACTGAAATAACAGTTAGTTTTTTTTGGAAATTATAAAAAATAAGTAATTAAAAAGAGCTGTGATAAGTCAAGTAACCTTCAGACAAGGTGTAAACTCTGTAAGAAATGTTGACCATTGTGTATTCTTGCTAAAATGCAATTGACTTAGCACAATGCAAAGAAAATCTGACCATTGACAAATTAGGGCAAAATTTTGGTAGATGAACAAATTTAAAAAAAAAATCCAAAAAAGTATTTGTACCATAATTCATTGATCATTTATTCATACAGAATTTGGATTCACATAATAGATATTTGTAATAAAATTCTTCAATTGGTCAGACTTTGCCATCCTCTCCTGTCCCCATTGACAATTTTCAGAAGATTTTTTAATCTAGGACATAAAATTCAGTTGCCCTCATTTTTGACCTTACGATCCCTGAATGATCAATAAAACAACCCAATTTGCAATTGTTCACGCATTGGTGACAATATTATGGAATTTGATGTGACTGTCATACAAGTGAGAGGTTTAGCTAGCTATAAAACCCGGTTGAATCCACAGCTTTTCTACATTTGAAAATGCCTGTACCAAGTCAGGAATATGACAGTTCTTGTCCATTCGTTTTTGATGCGTTTTTTTATTTGATTTTGCCATGTGATTATAGACTTTCCGAATTGATTTTCCTCTGAGTTCAGTATTTTTGTGATTTTAGTTTTTTGTATACTGCCATCCCAAACAATTTACAAGATCATCCATCTTTATGTCAATTAAAATTTTAAAATGAAAATGCCTTAAAAAAGCAGCTCTAAAAATTTGAAAGATACAATAAAACACAATACGGTTTCTAACTCTAAATGTCAACAGACTTACACAAGAGGGTTTCAAATGATCTAAATCAATCACAATGACAATTAGCAAAGAATTGAATTACTATGAAGGATTCTGAATTCATTGTAAGGGAAAGGAATATCCCTTAAGGCAATACAAATGATAGTAAAATACATAGGTTTGTAAAAAAGTCATTATGCTTTTGGAATAAATTTTCCATTTTCGTCTTTCTACATTGAATCATCAAAACATTCTTTTATACCACTGAAGCGAAGTCATACATTTAACGTATTAATATTGCTTAAGGTTAGTCTAGGGATTCTTAAATTAATATAGAACTGAAATAATTCCTTTCAAAAAGTCAGAATATTTTCAAAACTTTTATTCAATTGAGGACTTGAAATGTTTCACTCATGCAAATCACCATTGTTAATGAAATTTTAAGAAATCACAATTTTCAGAAGATTTTTTAATCTAGGATATAAAATTCAGTTGCCCTCATTTTTTGACATTAAGATCCCTGAATGATCAATAAAACAACCAAACTTGCAATTGTTCATGCATTGGTGACAATATAATAGAATTTGATGCAACTGTCATACAAGTGAGAGGTTTAGCTAGCTATAAAACCCGGTTCAATCCACAGCTTTTCTACATTTGAAAATGCCTGTACCAAGTCAGGAATATGACAGTTCTTGTCCATTCATTTTTGATGCGTTTTGTTATTTGATTTTGCCATGTGATTATAGACTTTCCGAATTGATTTTCCTCTGAGTTCAGTATTTTTGTGATTTTAGTTTTTTGTATACTGCCATCCCAAACAATTTACAAGATCATCCATCTTTATGTCAATTAAAATTTTAAAATGAAAATGCCTTAAAAAAGCAGCTCTAAAAATTTGAAAGATACAATAAAACACAATACGGTTTCTATCTAAATGTCAACAGACTTACACAAGAGGGTCTCAAAATATCTAAATCAATCATAATGTCAATTAGCAAAGAATTGAATTACTAGGAAGGTTCTGAATTCATTGTAAAGGAAAGGAATATCCCTTAAGGCAATACAAATGATAGTCAAATACATAGGTTTGTAAAAAGTCATTATGCTTCTGGAATAAATTTTCCATTTTCATCTTCCTACATTGAATTATCAAACATTCTTTTATACCACTGAAGCAAAGTCATACATTTAACATATTAATATTGCTTAAGGCTAGTCTAGGGATTCTTAAATTTATATAGAACTGAAATAATTCCTTTCAAAAAGTCAGATATTTTCATTCAATTGAGAACTTGAAATGTTTCACTCATGCAAATCACCATTGTTAATGAAATTTTAAGAAATTACCATTTTCATTTTCACAAAAAGATTCATGTATTTCTTAAAATTTCATTTTTAAGGCGAACTTTGGAAGTCCTTTTTAATGGAATAGAACTTAACATCAAATTGCAATCTTAATCTATTAACAGGCTTCCATACCAGGAATATCTTTAAAATTTGATCCCTTGAAATGACATTTATATCTATATATCTATGGGGCAGAATAGTCAAAGATAAAAAACAGAAGCTTATATATATGTAACTGAAACCAACAAAAGTCCCTCATTTAAGGTGGTACCCAACACTTTAACTAACATTAATTTGGCTCGTTTAATTTACTTGAAATTTTGACAAAGTACTTACTTTGACCCTTTGACAAAAATATAAAAATTTTAAAATGTTTGAACCAACTGTTTTATCAGAAAAATTACACTGGTTATATAGCAGTTTGACAAACACTTATTTTGATCATTGAGAAGCTTAATATTCCCTTAACAACACAACGTAATTAAAACGTTTAGCTGATTTTACAGAGTTATCTCCCTGTAGTGTTAGGTACAACCTTAAGTCTTGTAAAAACAGAATTTTTACAACTTCGTCAAAAATGTGATTCCTTGAAATGACCTTTATATCTATATTTATGGAGTGGAATAGTCAAAGATAAGAAACAAAAGCTCACATATGTGGTACTGAAACCAAGGAGTTACTCACTCATTTAAGACTTGTAAAAACAGAATTCTTATAACTTCTAGACTCAACCTAGCAGGAACTTGATCTGTGACATCAATCTTTATGTCAAACAGAAAGTAGTTTCTGTGTTTTTTACCAATAAAAGGTTTTCTTATAAAAACTTAGAATAAAGCGACGCAGAATTCTAAATTTATCAATCAGCTTGAGAAGTCAATGGTTCCTATAATCCCCCAGCATCAGATCAGCTGGAATTCCAACCGACTTAAACCGTCCTTTTAATTGGATCGCTCCTCTTTTAATGCAAGCGAAATGTGAGATAATTGATGCCTTAATAATATACCTTTTAGCAATAGAGCTTAGAGATAGTGTATATTGAAAAAGCGATACTCAAAAGTTGTTTACTAAAATAGCGATCATTAAATATTGTGTTACACTTATGAAAATTGTCTTAATATATAATTCTTTCTAAAATAGTGATACCATTAAATGTTCTTGTAAATAGACTAAATTAAGTCACAGATTTTTTAAAAAGCGATCCTTAAATATTAGGTTTTCTAAAATAGCGATCTTTAAATATTGCATTTTCTGAAATAGCAATTACACTTATGTAAAACGTCTAAAAAAATTCAGTTCTTTCTAAAATAGAGATTCCATTTTTGAATTTCTAATGTAAATATTATGTTTGCTAAAATAGCAATCTTTAAATATTGCGTTTTCTGAAATAACAATTATCCTTATGTAAACATCTAAATATACTGGTTATAAGTTCTATCTAAAATAGAGATTCCATTATTGAATTCAACTGCTAAATACTCTTGCTCGGAGAGTGTTAACAAAGTCAAGAGTTTACTTTCAAAAATACAGGAGCTATATTTATTGTCAAAGTTTGTAGTTTATTTTCAAATTACTTTTGTCTTTATGTTTATTTTAAGAAAAGATAAATATTAGCTAAATATTCAATAAAGAAATTGTAAACAAAACCGCTTCTTATCTTCTAAATTAAATTTTCTGTTTATTGTTGAAACATACAAATAATCTGCTTAAATCTTATGATCAAAAATTATACAATAATGAGAAAGTTCACTGGGTTTGCTTGGTTCAACAGTACAATATCAAATTACTTTAAATGAATTACTGTATGATGTCTTTTGGTATTGCCATAAGTCTAAAGCTCCTTGCAAACAACAAATACAAACTTATAGTTTTGTTAAATTTCCCTTAAAACAATAAATTGAATTTTCTGTTTATTGTTGAAAAATACAACAATCTGTAGACAGTTCACTTGGTTTGCTTTGGTTCAACAGTACGAACTAAATTACTTTCTTATAAAATAAATGAATTTGTTGTCATATGTTATTGGCAAATTTTAAAGTCACTGACCGGAGATGTTGATTCTATATTTCTATGGATTCCTTTATTTTAGTGGATTTGAGGAAACTTGTATTTTCTTGGAAATTTGGTTTCATTTAGCATGTAAGCAAAGGTCATCTTTCCCTGGGGAATGGTGCAACCATAGTTTTATTACAATTAAATGAAACTGCATGTTGATTCAATATAATTCCTACATTTCTTGGGTGTAGGTAAACCACAAGCATAGGTGGATCCAGGGGGGGGGGGGGGGGGGGGGGGGGGGCGGCTGGGCCCCCTTTTTGTTTGAAAAATTTGGTTGATAATATAGGGAATCATTGAAGCATGACTGGAGCAGGCCCCCCTTAGGTCAGTCAGAGGGCCCCCCTCAGGAAAAGTTCTGGATCCGCCACTGACAAAATTTCTATAGCCTTGAATGTGCACTTTGGGCAGAACTTGTTTTAGACCCTTTTGGTTTTATGTTTGGAAATTAAGGCAAAAAAGTAATTTTTCTGACTTTCCAAACTTCAATCACAAGAGTACCTAAAAAAGCTTATTCATGAAATTGTAACTTAAACCCTAAAAAAATCATAGCATTTGGTTTTGTTATCAACGTATCATACTGTGACTATGTATGGTCATTGTAGACTAAGACTGATTAATTTTTGGTTGCTTAACGTCCAGTGGCAAATAGGTCATGCATGTTCACGACTATGGTAGACTAAGAATAACAGTTTCCAGGTGCAAACTAAAAAGATGTTGCCTTTAGACAGTCAGCAACTGTTCAGTCAAGGTGGCCGCCAATCAAATCAAGACAGACAGAGTCAACATGTACAGCTATTTGGTGTCACAGTCACATTAATAACCTAACCTATCATATTTAATTAAGCAGACACTGAGACAGTCAACAGTTCTTTAGCGTGGTATAAAAAAACAAGATAATCAAACCAAACAGTCAACAAAAAACTGATAACAGTCTAAAAACTGCTGCAGGTCAAATTTGAGAAAATTTATCTACAAATACAGATTTTCATTTAATCTAAGTGAATTTAATAATATTATTATTTCATACTGGACATTTAACACATAACAATATGCAATCTATCATTTATTTTACAGTCACAGTTTTAATACTTACATTATCAGTGTATGGTTGGCAAACAGTCAGAGAAATCTTGTCTTTACAGGATCTACAAAGACAAATGATTATTTTTAATCTTATAGACAATTTTGTTTAGGGGCAAGCTGAAGCAGCAGCCTCCGGTTGAAGGATTTTCTTGCTTTATTGAAGACCCAATTGTGGCCTTCAGCTGTTTTCTGCTCTTTTAAGTCTTCTTGTTGTCTCTTTGACACATTCCCCATTTCCATTCTCAATTTTAGTTCAAATTTTACTTCAAACAGAAATTTAAAGAAATTGTTCCACTTTTTTTGTTTTTTGTTAACAGCGAACATTAACACTTTGCAACATACCTGAAATTTAAAATATTTGTTAAAGTTATCATACAATGCTAAATATTCTTTCATACAGATTTTTCCTGTAATTTCATATGATAAATTCAATGAGACAAATGCAATGTATTTCTTGGACAGTGACATGTAGATCACCCTATAATCTATACTTATAGTCCTCAATAATATTAAACAGTATGTCACGCTCTAAATAGTTCTGTGTGTGTCTATAAGTTTTTATTGTGTTTGTCTTGTGTGTCCAAAAGTTTCATAATAATGAAATGTTATATATTTTATGTTAATTATGTGTATTCGTATATATACTATATTTTTATGAAATTTTATATTACTCTATGCATTTATGAGGGGGAATAGGACCTTTATTGGGTATTGGGACTCTGGGATCGGGTGTTTTTAAACTAGGAATTTCAGGATTGATCCTTTTGGGATCCAGTAATTTTTTTTTCTAATTTCGGCATGTGAGGATTTAAATTTCTTTAATTTTTTTTTCAATTAATCCTGGATTAATTGTCTATACAACTGATAAATGGGGGGTGGGGAGGGTGAATGAAGGAGGGGGAGGGGTTCTGATTCCAAAATCCCAGGCTTAGATACATGAAATCCTGCAATTTTCAGGGTCTGATAATGGCTCTTATCTCTGGTATCCCATACTTCATTTTATATGCTTTTTTTTAAGCAAAAGTTTTGAACATATAAAACATTAAGCCCTTAAATCAAGAAACAATTAAAATTCTGATAACAAAAGAACCAGCTGCAGTATCTTTTCTAACATTCAAAATGGAAGAAGTTTATAACAGTAAACAATTTATACATGCCAAAATTAAGATAAGCCAAAAAAGTAAAATTGTTTCAAAAATTAAAAAAGTAATTTATAAATGCCAAAATTAAGATAAATATAAACAAACAAAATTGAAAATTATTTAAAAACTTAATTTGACTTACGGCTTTTGCTTCCTGTAAAACATGTTCTCCGCCATAAACATGGTGCGAGACTTTACAACTTAACATCCACCACGATAACAAATTAACCCCTAGTAAGTTTTTCATTAAAAGTTATCAAGGTATATAATGAACAGTGTTAAAAATTTATTGGCAAGAAGGATCAATTTCCACTACTAACTCTATACCCCTAATTGCAAAACTGTGACAAACCCATCAAAAAATTAATTATCTACATCATTTGAGGCTCCTCATGGGGTTTTTGATTATTATTGACCATTATTATAGTGATTATTTGATAACCCGACAACATATTACATAATTATTTGATAATTTGATTATCTTGTAAAAAAACAATTAATGAATGTGATTATATTGGTAAAAAGTTTCAATTATGTAGTTACTTCGGACACCCCTATGAGGGGCCTCTCAATTCAATACCCTTGTTTGCTTATCAAACTTCTTACAGTAGGAAGCCAATTTTCTATGCATCAACACGATTACATTTTGAGGTAAATTAAAAAAGTTGCTTAATCAAATTGACAAAACTACAATGCCGAAAAAACTAATTTGCCGAATTTTTTTTTCAATATATAATTTTGATCAAATAGATAGAGTTGATGCAGTTCTGGTTATTTTGGAATAATAGATAAAATATTTATGAAATTGTTCGCATTCTTCCAAAGTTCATGACAGTATTGGATTATAGTGCTATGAGCAATTGATAAAACTATCCGTGTGTCAAAGTTGAGAGATAGGACGTCAGATTGATTGCCTGTTGGGAAATTTCATAAAATCCTCTAATGTCAGTATAACAAAATTATGTACCACTTTCAAAATGAGATAAAAAAAAAATCACATATTTTTTTCCAAATATTTTTTAATATTCTTTCTATCTATAGTTTGCATGCATGTTTGAATTAGTCATGCCAAATAGAAATTATGCAATTTCAACCATATATAAGTTTGTGACAGATTGTCTTTTTCAGCATCTCCTGACCTCAAAATATTCAGTGCTATTATTAATTATCAAGTACAATCATATAGAAACTGGTGAAAGTCCGATCTCACATCTTACAACACCAATATGTCACTTAATTCTTAATAAATACAATCATGCAGGAATTATGACAAGAGTGCTGAAATGTCTCGCCTTCTTTACTAATCATTGATATTATGTTGATAGTCCTAAGTATAAAGCGTTATTACAACTGTCACATAAACTTAACATTAAACAAGATAGTTAAACAAAGACCAATGAACCATGAAAATGAGGTCAAGGTCAGATGAACCATGCCAGGCAGACATGTACAGCTAACAATGCTTCCATACAACAAATATAGTTGACCTATTACTTATAGTTTAAGAAAAATAGACCAAAACACAAAAACTTAACACTGTCCAATGAACCGTGCAATTGAGGTCATGGTCAAATAAAACCTGCGGGACTGACATATAGATCATAATATATTTCCATACACCAAATATAGTTGACCTTTGGCATATAATATTAGATAAAAAGATCAAAACTTAAAAACTTAACTTTGACCAATGAACCATGAAAATGAGGTCAAGGTCAGATGACATCTGCCCGCTAGACATGTACACCTTACAATCATTCCATACAACAAATATAGTAGACCTATCAGTCAGGGGACTTACTGAAATAAGTGATTTTTAAATCACTTATTTGAGTAGCAAATTTGAGGTTTTGTCACAAATTGGGATTTTGTAGTTTTTTCAAAATTTTAAACACATAGGTTTAAATAATATCTTTTAATTAGTAAAACTAAAAAAATATGAACTTTTTGCTTCTTTAAGTAGCAAGGTTTATGTCTTTGATGCTATCATTTAGCTGAAAATTCTATTTTAGTTGAAAAAATGCTATAATAATGGCTTTACAGAATGAACTGATACTTTCTTCAAAGATTTTTCACAGCAGTGGGAGTATTTTTCCTGTGAAGTTCAAGGTTTCATCTTTCAGATTATGTAATAAAATTCTACTGTTCGCGATAAAAATTTCACTGTTCGGGGGTGTTGAAATTAGTGGGGGTTATTAAAAGAATGATACTTAAAGAAGTGATTTTTGGGAAGGAAATTGAGGTCTGATACTTAAACAAGTGATTTTTATGTCATTATCCTAGATTCAGTACAAGGTCATCACCTGAAATGACCTGGTCATCCTAGACAACACAGATGTTGGTTCTGATAAGTTTAGAAACATAATTAGTCCCTGGATCATTAGTATTCTATATTTAAAGCTACAATAAAATTAAATCACTTCTTCTAGTGATTAATTTGTACTACTTAAATAGGTGATTATTAAAGAAAGACAACTCTAACTTCCAACCTTTATGGAAATAATGTTACTTGAATCAGTGATTTAGAAAATCACTTGTTTAAGTAAGTCCCCTGACTGCCTATTGCATAAAGTATGAGAAAAACAGACCAAAACACAAAAACTTAACTATAACCACAGAACCATGAAAATGAGGTCAAGGTCAGATGACACCTGCCAGTTGGACATGTACACCTTCCAGTCCTTCCATACACCAAATATACTAGCCCTATTGCTTATAGTATCTGAGATATGGACTTGACCACCAAAACTTAACCTTGTTCACTGATCCATGAAATGAGGTCGAGGTCAAGTGAAAACTGTCTGACGGGCATGAGGACCTTGCAATGTACGCACATACCAAATATAGTTATCCTATTACTTATAATAAGAGAGAATTCAACGTTACAATAATTCTGAACTTTTTTTTCAAGTGGTCACTGAACCATGAAAATGAGGTCAAGGACATTGGACATGTGACTGACGGAAACTTCGTAACATGAGGCATCTATATACAAAATATGAAGCATCCAGGTCTTCCACCTTCTAAAATATATAGCTTTTAAGAAGTGAGCTAACACCGCCGCCACCGCCGCCGTCGCCGGATCACTATCCCTATGTCGAGCTTTCTGCAACAAAAGTTGCAGGCTCGACAAAAAATACGATGAAACGTGAAACATCATAGATTTCTCTCAGAATTTTTGATAAAGCCTATGAGCTAACAGCCATTTAGGGCAATTATAATGTAACTCACAAAACAAAGATTTTTCTCCTAATTTTTTATAAATTTTTTTATAAAGTTGCTAACAGCCATTTAGAGCAATTGCGACCTAATTCCCTGAACCCAGGAGACAAATGAAATCAGTAAATTGCTTTACAGAATAACATTAAAAGTTAAGCGCTTATGAATGAAATTAATTACATATACAGATGACAATCTTGTTCGTTAACTATTCATGAATTCCGCTGGTTTTATCGGAAATGAACTGTAAGTGGAGTAATGAATAATTTCATTTTGACAATGGACGTCTTTAACCTTAATCAAGACTCATTTATCTGGACGTAATAAAACGCACACTAAACTAGTTCTGAATGGTCACATTATGAATATATAAAGAATTCATTTTAATTTTTAATTTGACTTTTGGTCATAGCAAATGAACATTGATAAGGCCAATAAAAAAAGTATGTGTGATTTCAGGTACTTCTGAAAAAAAGTTAGGGTAGGTAGGTAGGGATTTTTTTTTACATTGAGTCTATGGGAGCAACATTCTGACTTTAACAGTGCTTAACGAAAAAAGACAATAAAATCTTTAGGGTAGGCTATTTTTGAGGCGAAAAAGTAGGGAAGGTTGGGTTACTGGAACCACACATATATTTTTATTTGGTATAAGTTGTATCTAAAGCAGCTGTATCTTATTTCATATTGACTTGGTTGTTGCTTAAATTTCAACAGCCAGGTCACAGTTCAAAGTTAAAAATGGCATTATCATAGTTAATCGAGTATTTTGAGCAGGCGTTTTTTTTTTACCACTTAAAATCACAAACTTCAACAATTGTTAGAACTGACAAATCACCACTCAGCTTAATTACCAAAGTTTCCCTTCTGTGACTCCATTGCGAGTGAGGAAAACATTGCTACATCAAAGATTAGGGATTGCTTTTTTTTTGTATTCTGCTTTTCCTTGGTATATTACTTCATTAATTTGGTTTGCAAATTTATGGACCATTCTGTTAGGTATTTTCTTAGGACTTAAGACATCAAACTTACCGAACACAATCAATGACATATTCCCTGGGCGCTTTCTTTACATCTTCTCCATTGATTCTGATGATCTGGTCCCCTGGTAACAGTTTGTCAATGCTTGGTCCACCTAAAATGGTATAGATATAACATGTCTACAGTATAGTATATATAAGTTTCGTCATACAAGGGCCAGAGTTGGGTTTATACGCATAAATTATCTTCCATAAATTAAATGTTAGGATTGATAACATTTCTCCTCTGCAAAGAAGATGAACAAAATTAAATTATACCTGCTTTAATCTTATAGATGATTATCAAAGGGTTCTCCCCAGGACCTTAGGGCACCATTATACCCTCACAGGTGCTATCTTGGATGATTTTAAAATAAAATGTATAGAGTGCTATATTTTAGAAACCAGTGCTATGTCAATTTCTATTATGCTTTTTGAAAATTACGTATAGAGCATTTTAAAAAATACTTTTTAACAAAATGACACATTGTAGGGTTTCAGATCTTACTTGTAACTGTGCCGGATTCATCTATTTTCGTGGGTACCGATTTTCATGGATTATTTTCGTGGGTACCGAATTTCATGGATGAAGGAACACTTGACTGTTCCTGAACATTAAATTTTATGGTTCTGGCAAAACCTTCATACAAGCCTTTAGAAAATTTGTCATTTAATTTTGTGGTTCACCTGTACTTACAAAATCGACGGAAATTGGTATACAATGATTAATAATGAATCCAGTTTTTGTTTATATGCTCTGACCAAGTTCTAAATAAATTTACCATCAGTAACAAATCTGACAACAACTGGCCTTTCACTGCCTGCAACAAAACCAAATCCTTTCAATGGATCACGATTCAATTCTATCTCCCGAGGCTTGGGTGGCTCTACGTAATCTGGGTCATCTCTGGGGTCGTCACGTGTTGTGTACTTGTCAAGATGACTGAAATAAATAAAACACAGAAAATAGAGATTTCTTTATTAAGGCTCATAATTATTGTCTATTTATGCTAGAAAGCTTCTTAATGCAACTTAAAATAAATGTCTCTAAAATGCAGTTTCATAAACATCTAAGAATATATATGTTGTACCACATTGGTCAAAAATTTTATATAGCAATAAATATTGAAATGTAGAATTATGTGGAGATTTCGACTGTATAATTTATAAAGGACTGTCTACCTGTCTGGCTTAATTTTTCCAGCATTAGTTTCAGTTGAAAGTTTATAACCTTTCTAATATCATATAGGGTTATTGCTTAAACATTGGTGAATATTGACCAGAGAACGTTTTTATATTCCAGGGGCTTTCTAAGTGCAATATATTTTCTACAAAGGATAATATTCAGCAGTATTTACACATTTTTAAAAGGGAGTTTTGACCATATGTCCCCATTAAAATCAAAAGCATTGATTGTAATATAAACAGGGTACATTAGCTGTGCACAATGTCACAAGCCTTAACATGTACAATGATGATTAAATTGTTTGATGTACAATTGATTTGGTAAAAAATGAAGAAGATGTGGTATGAGTGCTAATGAGGCAATACATTTTCTCTCTCTGGATATGGAATAAGACAATTACTGTCTTTTGTTTCAGATTTTGTTTCGGTAAATATGTGGTTTGAAAGACTTTTGAAAAAATGTATTTCACTTCAGGTCAGTGTTCTCCCCAGGATTTTTTGATAGCGCTGTGGTAAGCGTGCGATGATCAATATATTCACCATTTTTACATAATGTTACATTTAGATATAACTACCATGTTGTTTATATTATATTTAATATTCAAAAACCTGCATTTTGTATACATATGCTTTCACTAAAATGGAAAAAAGTTACACTGAGGTGTACTGTAGCCCTAAGTGAATTTCAGGTTTTCAAAAGTCAATGAAACCAGACATCAGACAGTAATTGTATATCATTACTAGCTAATTTTCGGTTGCATTCTCTATGAAATATGTTGCTGCTATACAATAACAATGTTTACAAACATTAGTTTTTATAGAAATGTAAGTGCAAACTGGTCACAAGATTTTCTCAATATTTCATAACATAATAGTTGTGTAAATCCTCGTCCTTGGGTGGTTCATTTGTCTAATTGGCAATTCAGAACAGTTTCATTAATTGTCAAGTGGTGACACTTACATTGCTTGCCTGGAACCTTGAGTAAATTAAAGATAAAGCTGACTACATAAACCAGCTTAACTTGAGCAAGGATAACATCACGATATTAATTTTAATTGAATTAAACAAAAAATTATTAATGTAACATGCCCAGAAATATAGGGTTATTGCATGAATATTGGGGAATATTGTCCCGAGTAGAATTTTATATTGCACGAGCTTGCGAGTGCAATATATGTTCTACGAGGGACAATATTCCCCAATATTCATGCAATAACCCTTTTATTGTATAGCAATATAATATTTGAAAGTAAAAATTGGTTTAAACTTATATTTTGTCATTGATGACATCATGAATTTTAGATTTATTGCACTAGTGCAATAGTAGAATTTATTGCACGCTAACTTTTGGTTACTTTCTGTTGGAAATATTATATTACTATACAATAATATAGGGTTATTGCATGAATATTGTCCCGAGAAGAATTTTATATTGCATGCATGAGCTTGCGAGTCCAATATTCATGCAATAATCCTTTTATTGTATAGCAATATAATATTTGAAAGAAAAAATGAGTTTAAGTAAGATTTTGTCTTTGATGACGTCATGAATTTTGAAGATTTATTGCAATAGTGCAATATTAGAACTTATTGCACGCTAACTTTTGGTTACTTTCTATGGGAAATATTATATTGCTAAGCAATAATAGAAGTTACTTCATCATGTTCATAATATAGGTTTCAAGTGGAAGAAATATCATGTCGAATGGAACATATATTACAGTAGTTGTTCCTAATATAAAAAAGGGTATACATTGGTTCCAACAGAACATATATTAAGGCATTGTTTATAAGAAATGTTTCAAGGGAACTAATTCTGTTAGGGGGAACAAATGTATATTGACAAACACATGTATATAAGTTTATGCTGTAATGAAAGTTTCCCATCTAAGTCTATTATTCTTCTTTTAGTAATCAAATACCAGATAGAATCTATAGTTGTTCTCAAAACAGAATGAATTGTCAATAAGAAGATTAGGAAAATCAGAAAAAATAAATATATCCATTCCTGGTTGAGGCAAGGAAATGATTTAATCTATTTTAGTTGTAAGTACTGATGCTATTTCTATAAGCAGCTTACGGAAAACAGAAAACTGAGTTTATCCCTTCCTGGGACCAACAAAAAACATTACAATTCTACTAAAAAAACAATTAATCTTGCTCTGCTCTGCTGTTTTCATCTTGTTCTATTATTTTTATGATGTTGTCAACAAGATTAGTTTAGTTAAATGAAATTCCTCGTGTTATTGGTAAATATTTACGCTGGAATAGTTTGGATCTTTCCTGATTATTTTATGATGTTTCAGCCTTGTTATGAATTCATGTTTATCATTATAACACGGCCAGATTAAAATTGTTTTCTTTCACTAATTAGCGTAACTATAATCCCTTATATAATCAGTAATAAAAAAAAATCTATTAGCATAAAAGGGCAAAAACAAGAATGTGTCCATAGTACACGGATGCCCCATTCGCACTATCATTTTCTATGTTCAGTGGACCATGAAATTGGGGTCAAAACTATAATTTGACATTAAAATTAGAAAGATCATATCATGGGGAACATGTGTATGAAGTTTCTAGTTGATTGGACTTCAGCTTCATCAAAAACTACCTCGACCAAAAACTTTAACCTGAAGCGAACGGACGCACAGACGGACGAAGGAACGAACGAACGAATGGACGAACAGAGGCACAGACCAGAAAACATAATGCCCCTCTACTATCGTAGGTGGGGCATAAAAATGGTAACATCTTAAACCGAGAGTGACTATAAATGAATTGTGTCAACAAAATGTAACTTATGGCAAAGAGAGACTCGTTTATTATACGAAAAATATTCTCCACTTTTATTTCAGACTAATTAAGCTGCACCTACTTCTTGACAACTTTTAAATATATAATAGATCTAATAGTTAAGTAAAATATCCACACACCAAAAACTCATGCACATTCATTTGTGATGAGATAATTGTTGAAGCCAAACATCATGGTTTATAGAAGATGTTGTCATTGCTTCCTGATTGAATTTCCACAACTATGTTAACATAATTGATAGTCCATTTATAGTAATGTACAGCACAAGTGATGTATGTGAAAATAGGATACAATTTCCCTGAAGGAAAATTCCATCATTGTTAGAATTAACTTCGCTATGTATTTTCATGCAAAAACATTGTTAGATGGTTTGCTTGGCCATTTGAAATTTCAGATAACGTGAATTTTGTTTTATAATGTAATCCATTATTGTCCATTAGTTTCCAGTTTTTGACTTGGTTAACTGTATACATGTACTTACAGTATATGAAACAGATAAGCATTTGTATTTATTTCTTCATCAATG
Organism: Mytilus galloprovincialis; assembly: GCF_965363235.1. Lineage (NCBI taxonomy): Eukaryota > Metazoa > Mollusca > Bivalvia > Mytilida > Mytilidae > Mytilus > Mytilus galloprovincialis. The sequence continues at coordinate 60,840,345 of NC_134845.1, forward strand.
ACAATGTTTTAGTGTCATGTATATGTATGGTCATGTGTGTTTTATGGTAAAGTTGTGAGAGTTGTGTCCCTTTGTATAATGATGCATATTTGTCTTGTGATGTTATCTGTCTCTTTGAAATTATTGTGCTATGGCAATGGACGTGTTTTTGTTACTCTTAAGCAGATATAACTTTTGCGGCACGGGGAGGCAAGTATATGTCCCCCCATGTACTTAATATTAGTTATGAATTGCTGCCATGAATGTTGTTATTTTTGACCTGAATCCTCTTGTGTTTATTGTAGATACTCTGTTTAAAATACTTACTTGATGAAGTATGGTTTGTTATTCTTGTCCACAGCACATTCCCATCCATGAGGTAGTCCCAAACTACCAGGGTCCCAGCTCTCTGTAGGAGGTACCCATGATGAGGTTTTCCCTGCATGACTGTAAATAGAAAATGAATAAAACATTAATTTAGAGATCATAATCATGATAATGGACATTTGTAAAAATTTTCAACAACTTTACAAAAAACTTCCTTAAACCAACATTTAACCTTAAAGTACATAGTAGGGTAGACAAATGGATAAATGGAATGAAGGAAAGAATGTAGACAAAAAAAACCAAAATGCCCTGTATAACCATTTATCCTGCAATAAACCTCTCTACTATTTACATCCATATCGGCAGATAACGCAAAGCTATAAACCTAGAGCAAATGGTTATGTTCAAATTACTGTTTATCAACAATCGTTCAATTTGAGGTTTTCATTCTGGTCCACGTTTTAGTCATGTGGATTTTCATTCAAAAACAAATTCAACGATTTGAATGGAAAAAGCTATACATAAAAGTTCAATGTTAAATTGCAGGATAAAAACACTAATCGTACAATGTTGGAAAATAAAAAAAAAATATTTAGACCTGCTACAAAACAAGAGAAAAGCTGTGAAGTCTTAAACCTTGCTTTTCTCTTTGATTCTACAGCTTGTCAAATAAATTTTATATATTTTGTAAACTATACGAATATTGTATAAAATTTATAAATGCCATTACAAAAGAAACCTAAGCTCATATATATAAGGATAGTGATTTTAAACTTGAAGGGTTTGTTATAACAATTGTTAATCCTTGCGTAATTGGTTCACCTTCTCCTTGAGTCATGTTTCAATAGAGTGTTCAACCTTATTTTTATATCAAATGGAATTGTTTCTTTCAGTTTTTCCAAATCAAATCTTTTCAAGTGGTGAGTTTTATGAAATTGAACTGACACTATATGAAATAAACCTTTTAGTGATAAGAAAATACATCATTTGGTAATATTTTAATACATTTTGTCAGAAAAATATAAGACATAAATTGATCATATCAACTATTCAGCACATATCAGATTATGTCAGTTTTAATTCAAAATAATTGAATTTTGGCATTTTATGTGGCATTTGTACTAAACTCAGATACTGCATACACTTTGCCCAATTCTGATGTGATTTTAAATGGTACATAAACAAAATGCTTCCCTCTTAGGCGGGTTTAGTGGGAGGGCAATGTAAAACATCTTAAAAAGTCTTTGTTATATCTTCTTTTACATTTTGGGAATTTATGGTTGATGGCTGACCATTGATAGTCTCTGTAAAATTTATTCCAAACTTCGGTATCAGTGTAGGATCCAGAACTTTTCCTAAGGGGGGGGGGGGGGGGGGGGGGGGCTCACTCCAGTCTTGCTTCAGTGATTCCCTATATAATCAACCAAATTTTTCCCATGAAAGGGGGAGGCCCAGGCCCCTAGGGCTCCCCACCTGGATCCAACTATGAGTATATGATTTACTGTTTGACATATTGCAAACTTCAACATGGTCAAATCTGACTGGCAACCTAGGGGGTTTATGGATGAGTCATAAGACCATGTGACCGGACATCCCATTTAAAAAGACCTGTGACTGTTATACATGTTCAGAGCTGTTTAGACTATTTCATGGCGGCCAGTTTTTATTGGTGGAGGAAGCCATAGTGCCAAGAAAAACCACTGACCTTCGTTAGGAAAACTGAGAATCCAAGTCAATTAAAGATTGGAGTCGAGTGCACCCGTAAAGAAGATGGGTTCGAACTCACAACCTCAGTGTTGACTAGATAGTTACAGATTACAGTAGTAACTACTTAGACCTCTCAGCCACAGAGGCCCCTCCCCAGACAGTCTGCTGAGTATTTCTATGAAAGTGTGAGTTGGTATTCTGAGGAAAATTTAAAAATTTAACCTTGTGACTTTAGAGGGATATCATACTGGAGCCCATTATATTGACTGTTAGTTGCCGTTTTTGTCATTGATTTATACACCACATCTCTATTTATTCATATGCTCAATTTTAAAGTCTTTTCTACAATTTTGATACAAGAGTTAAAAACACACACAAGATCTATCACTTAAAGTAAATTCCTTAGCTTCATACTGTATATACACAGAGACAAAACTTCAAAATTGAAATGTATTAAACTGTTATCTAGTGTCATTCAGCTTTTTCAAAAGATTACTCTTTAATCATAAAATCTTAAAATTTAAATTAGAATTTATTCATCTCATATCTTTCAATCTTAAAATGAGATTTGATCTTAAGATAATATGTATATCTAACAATCATATAAACAAGTCTAAATTGAAAACAACGTTCATGCAAACCTGATGATTGTGTTTAATAAAAACAGCAACTTTTATATGTGCATGCAAAACAAATTTCTTGGTAGAGGTGTCGAAATACAGCACAAACAACATTTTCCAAAAGACCAAAAAAGTGAAAAGTATATTTTAACAAAACGCATTTGACTAGCAGGTTGAACAACTGATATTCTTAAACCCTGCTGACTGCCTTCGCGAATTTGCCAAATAAACAGATAACTAGCTAGATGTAACAAAATGGATCTTAATTATTAATTAAAGGTGGTACCTAACACTACATGGAGATAACTCTGTAAAATCAGCTAAACTTTTTAATCACAATGTATTGTTAAGGGAATATTAAGCTTCTCAATTATCAAAATGAGAATTTGTCAAACGTAGCGTAGTAAAGAGGACGTAACCGCTGTTTCGGAGTTTGATATAGTCAGTGTAATTTTTCTGGTAAAATGGTTGGTTCAAATTTTTTGAAATATTTATATTTTTGTCAAAGGGTCAAAGAAAATACTTTGTCAAAATTTTATGAAAATTAAAAGAGCCAAATTAATTTTAGTGAAGGTGTTGGGTACCAAGGTGTTGGGTACCACCTTAATACCAAATAGAAATCAAAATCTTTATATAATCATATGTATAGATATGTCTGTAAACGTAAATAGCACAGTAAACACCAAAATAAATCTGTCCAAATTACAGTAACTAGCTATATAAATAGGAAGTCATTTAATGCTTATGTAGGAGGTTATCGCTATAATTAAACTAATGGTATAAGATGGCCAGTTGATGCACCTTCAGGATGACAGAGGTCAAGCTATTGATCTTAATCCCAATACAAATGTAAGTGACCGCTGACAATCTAATTTAACAGAGAGTTTGATGCAAACTGTCAAATATAGCTTGATGGTTGTGTCCAAGTTACTTGACCGAAGGACGCTAGAAAATTGATTTTAAAGAAATTCAATATTGTTTACTGATTCTATAAAATTGAATGGATGTTCAAAGTTTGTTAAAGTTTTTGAACTTGAATAAAAAAAATAACAAGTAAAGATCTAAGCAAGTAATTATTTAAAGGCCATAAAAAAGATGTTTATTCAATGCATATTTATGAATCAAATTCCATTATGTGTTAAGATATCAAGTCCTTTTTTCGATTCATGTTTTTGAAATTTTGGAAATTGATGCTACAATTTATTCATGGCTGACTTTAAAAAAGTCTTGTTTGAACTTTGAATTTATTTAGAGAATATCATTTTCAAATGCCAATTGAACAAATCCTTGCTTTGTGCAGGCATTTAAATGGACACTCTGACAGTGAATGGTTTGTTTAGAGTTATTTTGACTGGCGAATGATCGTTCATCAATATACTAGCTCCTATACTTCTTGTAACCAAGCCTCTAAGATATTTCAATTTTTAGTCAAAATTGTTAAGGAGTGCATATGTACTTGAATCTATAGTATTTCATAAGAATCTAATATACTCTCTTGTCTGTTTAATTTCTTAAAACAGCTGCTATAATCCATAAAAAGATTCTAAAAATTACCGTAATTCACTTTAACAACAGATTTTTATGAAAAAATTTAGCGAAGAAGAAAAACTCTTTAGAGTTATGCAAGACACTAATTAGCGCTATGCATAAACAATATTTAATCTTTCAAGTCAGTTACCTGAATTCATAAATATATTGAAATAATGAGAATTTGATTGCTATCATATGGTTGAAATTTTATTTTTGATATAATTTTACTGTTTACTGCCAGCTTCAATGACATATAATATATGTAATACCTACAGGCTTTCTTGTTTAATATAATATTACATCTGTATTTTAAAAAAGATAATATTCGTCTGATGATTCCAGACAAACGTGAATTACTTTGTATTAATTCAGTATCAAATGCTTCTGTTTACAGAAAAAAATGTTTGTTTTTAAAAGTCAGATCTAGAGTACCCATGAGAGATCCCTGACCATTAGCATGAAAACTCAAGAAAGTCCTTGTTAATAGAGATGGCATTTTCAAACTTGCAACCTCAAATGTGTCCTTATATTCCATGAGCAGTGGCTCCGGTTTATGGGGAGGATTACCAGGATTGCTTTTTTTAAATGATCAATGCATTTGAATGGGGAGTCATATGGTCCTCTTTCTCCAAGGTTGGGAACCCCCTTTTAAAAGTGGTTGAATCTGCCCCTGATGAGACAATACCATTTGATCAGATTTAAAAATTTGTTAAATGTGACTATTGTTAAATTTTACGTAACACTGTTAAATAATTGAATTTTTTTGGTTAAAATTGTATTTTTGATATTGAATTTGTCAGTATGAAAGACAAGCCCATAGAAAAGATGTTCCTCAATAAACTTTTGAATTCAGGGTTACTATATACCAACTATCTAATCTACAAAAGTATTTTAAAAGATACCAACACAGGAAATCTTCACAACTACATTTACATGTACTTCAAAAAAATATTTTAAAATCTGTTTTTTAAAATTATCAATTTTCTGACATTTTGGTTGTTAAATATTGTTTTATCAAAATATCATGTTTTTTTTTTCGCTCCAAAAATCAAAACAATAACAAGAACATTTGACACATTCCGAACTGATCATATTTCTAACATTTCTTCTACAGTAACTCTTTAAGGACATAATTCCTTAACTTTTTTCAGTTACAACAAACATGACTAATAAACTGAAATATTAAAATTTCTCTTTAGACTTTATCGAAATAAATAATTAACCTGAAAAATTTCTATTTCATCACTTTAGCCAATTCCAAGCAAGATCAATTTCCAATTAACTGCTATCTATACATTTATATGTTTTCAACTATTCAATAACTGCCACAAGAAAAAAAAACAAATTCCCAAAACACAGAAAAATTGATAACTGACCTGTCAACTTTTGGATGTGCTTTCCGTCTGTCCCTTGAGAGACAACCCCACCCTTGGGATCTTCGAGAGTTAGTATTCCCCATTATATATAATCCAGTGTGGTAGTCATCGTCAATAAACTGATTACGAGAAGTCTGTATGTCTTAAGACTCTTGGCTGTGAGAGAGATTCTTGTAATTATTGAAACCAATATTTCTTGATTGTCTAAATTTCAACGGAAAAGTCTGCACTAGTCACGGGGGTAAATCATTTTTGGTAAGTTAATTCAATTTCGCAGATTTTTTATGGTGTTTACAAATCTAATTATTAATAAAAGAAAGAATTAGTTTCCTATTTTAGAAATCAGAGGCTTCATGGCGAGACATGAAGCCATTTAGAAGATGATAAAAGATTCCATGAATCCATCATCTTTTACCATAGCCAAAATTGAGTGCAAAGGAACTAAGAACAAGGAATAATCGAAAATATAGAATAATTTGAAATTTTGAATCTTTTTTTAGAAAATAATGATGAAAACTAAATAGGGTTTTAGCCATATACACGAGGCTAAGGTTAAATTTACTTTCCTTAATAAAACATTATGAACCGACTATTAAACCCCCTTACCCATGGTTAAAATTGAGAATGGAAATGGGGAATGTGCCAAAGAGACAACAACCGGACCATAGAGCAGACAACAGCAGAAGGTCACCAACAGGTCTTCAATGCAACGAGAAATTCTCGCACCCGGAGGCGTCCTTCAGCTGACCCCTAAACAAATATATACTGGTTCAGTGATAATGAACACCATACTAAACTCCAAATTGTACACAAGAAACTAAAAGTTAAAATGAGACAAGACTAACAAAGGCCAGAGGCTCCTGACTTGGGACAGGCGCAAAAATGCGGCGGGTTAAACATGTTTGTGAGATGTCAACCCTCCCCCTATACCTCTAGCCAATGCAGAAAAGTAAATGCATAACAATATGCACATTAAAATTCAGTTCAAGAGAAGTCCGAGTCTGATGTCACATAATGTAACCAAAGAAAATAAACAAAATGACAATAATACATAAATAACATCAGACTACTAGCAGTTAACTGACATGCCAGCTCCGGACCTCAATTAAACTGATTGAAAAATTATGTCTTCATCATATGAATATCAGGCACAATCCTCCCCGTGAGGGGTTTAGTATCATACCATCATAACATATATGAGAAGAACATAACCCGTGTCATGCCAACAACTGGTTTATTAAGAATAAATGTGTTTAGTTCCGATGCAAAGACCCTATAAGTGAATCAATATTAACGCCAAAAAATGCAATCTTTAATGACCTGACAACAGTATCGTAACTATATCCCTTCTTAATAAGTCTATTTAAAGGTTTTGTTAGCTTCTGAGGTGAATACTGACATTTTTGTGCTTTACATTCAGGTATTTCACATTTGTTTACATTAACCTGTTTAGTTCACCGGGTTAGTTTTCATCATGGATTTCTTTTCAATTTTCCAGAATTCAAAATTATTCCAAATTCATATAATTTCCTTGTTTTAGGAGTTGGGTTGGGTATATTGCTGAGCACTGGAATATTAATCCTTTTTTTGAGTAAAACTATTACAAGATTTATTTCACTTGACTGGGCGGGGTTTAAAAAGTTTGCGTATATATAAAACTATAGTCCATCTATATACAGGAGTTCGTACATGTATATGGGATAAACTCATCAATAAAGTGTCCAGTTATTCGTCCCATATCATACACTCAGTTTTTTTGTATATGCTTTTGGTGACACTGATAGGTGATTAGAATTCAGTATTTATAACGGCAATCATCCTTATCACACAAATCTTAAACTAGACTGTCCTTATGCAAGTTAAAACTTAAGCTCCGCCTGATCAGTTTAAATAACATTGGTAATACCTATAAGTAAATGAGATTATCTGATCCTAGAATTTAACATAAGCAAGCATTGGAGACTTGTGTGAAATCATCTGTCCCACAGAAATTACTATGATAAGACAGTTGTTGTCCAGTTATTTGATGTGTTTTATCATTTGATTTTGCCATTTGATTAGGAACTTTCTGTTTTGAATTTTCCTCGTATATCAGTATTTTTTATGATTTTACTTCATACAACACTAAAATACAAAGTGAAAATAAGAAATCAAAAACTTGAGACCATTACCAAGAAAAGATAATTCAAAGGGAACACAGATATAAATTTATAAAATAACATGTATGGTACAAATATGTAGGCAATCATCAACAAGGATTATAAGGTCTGTGATTACTGGGAACTCAGTTTAATCCTCCCGTGATTTTAGTTGTCTACAATTATAGTCCCTTAAGTCATGCTTGAGTATGGACTATATTTTACTTTCAATTTTTTGTATTTCAAATTCAAACAAAACTTACAATTGCTTAACCTATTTTTACATGTCTGATTCCATTTATATAAACTGCACTGAAATATTTTGCCACATGCAGAAATGCAATGACAGTTAATTGTTTAAGTTCCGTCAGTTTCAGTTGTGGTGATTTATGATGACACTTTATTACCAAATAGTTTTATATCATTCATTTTGATATTTGTACTTAATCTATAATTTACATGTGGATTATCAAATAAACTGTAATCCATGCTGGTATTCATTTTTCTAAATTTGTTGTACTATTTGGCACCAAATTCAGCTCTTTAAGTCAACCAGAGTTATCTCCCATTCTAGTTACAATCTTTATCAATGGAAGATAACTCTAGTGCACATAATTTATTTCAGTTTGAATATTACAATGACAATCATTATCTGATCAAACCAACAAACAGACACAATTGATAAGTAATAGATTTTTTAATTAACTTTAAGTGACAAGATCACGGAACCGGAAATAACTGGTACTGTTTGATAGATTTTTAATCCTGATCTGAACAATAAATACAATTTATGATGTGAATGCTTTAGAAATTTGAATACTATCATGGGACAAGATCACATTAATCTATTCATCTCAATGATTAGATCCAATTATTAATAATTGTCTATTAATAATTGATAATTGTATCGATCAAGTGAAAGTCTGAGATTTATAATCGTAGATAACAATCTAAAATTGTACAGTCCTCCTTTAATTTAAATTTCAAAATTCAAATTATTAAATCATAGTCATTCATTATATTTTCAGTACTGTAGGTAAAAATATTAACTATGTAGGTAATATTTCAATTAAGTACACCTTTCTTTTGAAAAAGGATTAATTTTTATCAAAAATACTTACAAAACAAAATCTTAAAGATAAGCCAAAGGGTTTACTTTCAAATGGTTTAATTTAGCCTTTCCCCAATACAAATTTACACTATAAACACAGTAGCAGAGATTTAAAATTAAGTCTTTTAGACTCCATTTAAACACTCTTGAAACCTTATCTGTAGGAACTTGAAATATACTTCTTTAAAACTATGTCAAAGTGTAATTTCACAAACAAATCTAAAACTGTTTCACGTTTGAAAGGTTTACTACGTACGTCTTCTGAAAAAAATATTCAAGTAATTCAGCCTTCCTCGATATTTTTTCGTTGCACATACAGCCAAGAAGTGATTTAAATTAATTCATTGGGCCTCCATCAAAACTATATTAAAACCTCATCTGTTGAAACTTGAAACATACATTTTTAAAACTGTCTCAAGTATAATTTAAGTGATAAAAATCTATGTATCGGTCTATTGTCATTTGCGCGTCATTTCTAAAATGAAATTTAAAAGTAAATTAAAACTACTATATATGTGCAAAAATGTCTGCATAATGACAAAAAATAATTTTATATCTGAAATTAACAGTTTTAAATGAGCTTATCAACACCAGAACTACTACATACCGGGTATATAGATATTAGGTTTTGAATTGAATTCAAGGTAATAATAATAGAAGCTAGGGGATTGATTTCTTAAATTAACCTATTCTTGACAGGGTTTGAAAATAGCAGGGACCTTCCTGCCAATAGCCCCTAAAATTTGGTGTAGGGACTGAGGTTCTGCTTTTCTTGTATAGAGCTATATAAATTGGCTACACAAATTTAGCTGAGGGCTACCATGCCAACTTTAATCCCTGCTTAAACATGTGTCTTTCCAAGCCAGGTGAACCTTGTCTGTGGTGTTTCAATGTCAAATTTTGATATTTTGATTTTTGTATATTTGAGGAATTTGGTATTGATGCCACATCTTTAATGAGTTTAAATGTCCCTTTGTATAATCTTTCGCCTCTTTTTTATTTAGTTAAATCATTTCTCAACTTTTATAGACACTAATAAGACAGTTTTCATCTTGAACGCTGTTGTAGAGAAATTAATATTTGTCCAAATGGATATTGTCCTCAGGCCCGTAGCCAGGAATTTCCAAGGGGGGGTTATTTGGACTCACAAACTCGACTTTAACAGTCACAATTCGAACAGAACGTTGATTTTAACAGTGCTTATTTGTTTTAAAGGGGGGGTTTGTCCGAACCGCCCGAACCCCCCTGGCTACGGGTATGGACCTCCAAATAATGCTTAGATTATTGTTGTCTTTGGGTTGCTGTTTCATTGACATATAACCTACTTCTCAGTTTGTATACATCTCAATGAGAAGTTTAGGATAGGGGAATAAATTTCCCACAACAAAAGAACACAAGTTGTTTTTTGACAAGATAAACAAGAAAAACAACAAGCTGGAGGTTAGTAATCACAGAAGTACCTGGATCGTGGAAAATTATCTGTTATTTAAAAGTAATACAGTGCCCTCTCTATTTATTCCGATTTGTATAACAGATTTAATATTCTAAAGAATAACATCTACAATTATTTACATATTCTATCGGTGGACGATTTAAATTTCAAAAGAAAATTTAAACAAATATTTATTTTATATACTAGGCCCCTGTATTAAATATGAAAGACCAACATTTTTCACTCCTTATAATTGTGTATTCCATTATATGTGAATTAAATAGGAATGATATCTGATTTGTACTTTAGATATGAAATTTTCCTGAATGAATTTTACCGCAAATATTATCACTATCTCGAGCGTAGGCATTGGGATTAAAAATATAATATAAACAGATCGATCTAGAGTTCCCTTATATTTTTGGGAGAAAGAAAGCTGCTATATATAGTGCTGTTTCTATGACCATCTGTCCATTTTCTAATTAGATATAAGAAGATGTGGTATATGTGCCAATGAGACGACTCTTCATCCAAGTCATAATTTGTAAAAGTAAACCATTATAGGTCAAAGTACGGTCTTGGCTCACACTGAACATAGGATTGCTTAGAAGACTAAAAATTTACAACAAATGCACAAAAACGTTAATTATAAGATTTCAACTAAACACAAAACAAACATTTTACTAGCACACATGTAAAAGAAAGACTAAAAATTAAAGAATTGCATAATTTAAACAGATTTCAACTAAATCAAAACAAAAAAATTAATAACAAACTTTTAACACATAAATCATTGTTTAAACATGTGGTCCAAAGAATGTCGTAATTGTCATTCTTGTATGGAGGTCTTTTTACCCGACAGTGGGTCTTTTGTATTTACCTAGGCATAAACTTACTTATTCGATCTATTGTGACTGTCACGGAAAAGAAATATCACTGTCTATCGTTATATCGGTAAATTTGTTTAGATAAATAAAATTTATTTTATTTGACATCAAGGTATCTTCTGTTACGAGTTATCAAAGCCTGGTCAAAGTGTTTACATTCCCTTGTGTGAGAATGTGTCCATTCTTATTTTACGATTTATAAAAACAATTTAACAATGTTTTGTTTCTAGTCAGTGACACCAAATCAAAGTATACCTAGAAGATAATTAAAAACCTATTTCAATTCTTTTCTTTTATAGGTAATACCTTGTATACACCTACCAGATAATTAAAACCCTATTTTACTTCTTTTCTTTCATCTGTATAACTGTGGGAAAATAACGAATGGTCAGCTATTCTGGGTCACCAACTCTGTAAACTTAGTGTCCTAAGTAAGTTTTTATGTTTACAACACTAACTAACCATAGAGATGGACAAAGTAAATAACATTTACATATCCTGAGTGAATTTTCTCTTGTCCCGTCATAATAAGATTTTTCACAAAGTAGTGTTTCTCAAAATAGAAATGGGCCTTTGTGGCTGAGTGGCCTAAGTAGTCCAACTACTATATTACCAGTCAAAGCTGAGGTTGTGAGTTCAAATACTACATGTGGCATGTGTGTTAGACCCCAATCTTAATTGACAAGAATGGTCAGTTTTCCTACTGAAGGTCATGACTATCTCATTAAAGCTCTCCTGATTCTTTCGACAATAAAAACTGACCACCACCAAATAGCCAATAGCCCGGTAATTGGCATCAAACACCAATCAATTAACACTAATCAATTAATCACTAAATAAAAAAAAAGATATACAAGCTGTTAAGTCTGCCCCAGAACTGAAAGTTGTAGTACAATTGGTTGACAAGATGTCATATTAAGATCTCTTTTAGAAAAATGACTTCATATTGCAAATTTACTCATATTCAGACTGCTTCCATTAAACATGTATTTAACTGCCTATCATAGGGGAAATTAAAACATCAAGCAAATGCCATCTACTGGTATGTTCAACCTCAGAGCTTTCCTTAACAGGAAATAGAAGTTAGAAGAATTGGAAAAGACACAGGTGTTTAAGTGGGATCAGACTTTGACACAGACACATAAAAAACTAGATGACATCTACAGGTCAACAGATGGTCTTCAATAAACACAAGTACGTGTCATTATAATAGGTCAAGTTCATAGAATTGTCCTTAGTCTTAAAAGTTGAGATTCAATCAAATAGAGCCAGTCAAAAGACCACCTTCAACAACTAATTTTCTAAATAACAAATTTTACTGTTTTATGCCTTCATTTTTATGCCTGTCTGGCGTATTAAATTATAAACCTGGTACTATTTACACCACTGGGTTGATGCCACTGCTGGTGGACGTTTTGTCCCCAAGTGTATCACCTGAGCACAGTATAGTCACCACTTAGGTGTTGACATGAATATCAATTACATGGTAATTTTTATAAATTTCCTGTTACAAAACTTTGAATATTTCGAAAAAATATGGATTATCTTATCCCAGGAATAGATTACCTTAGCCGTATTTGGCACAACTTTTTTGGAATTTTGGGTCATCAATGCTCTTCAACTTTGTACTTGTTTGGTTTTATAACTATTTTGATCTGAGCGCCACTGATGAGTCTTATGTAGACGAAACGCGCATTTGGCATGTCAAATTATAATCCTGGTACAAAAATGTACCTTTGATAACTATTATTCACTGTCACAAAACTAACATACTAATTATAATATTATCAAACACATCATTATAAACTTTTAACAACAGCATAATTAACATGATTTTTGATGCAGAAAATTATACTTATGGATCAAATTCTCTACATCATCAGGGAATAGCTGAGTATTTTAATTTATTTTTTATTATGTACTAGCTAGCTCTTATAAGCAAAAACTTCTATATTTTTTTCTGGTTTAATATAGAGATTATAATTTTCATTTCCTAGCTATTTATAGAGGTTACTTAAGTTCTCACTCAGAAGATGAAATTATTACTTTTAATCTTTATATCATCCCATCCTAGAAACCTTAGCCGAAGTCCTATCAAATATCACAAATAAAGATGAAATATTTATAAAACCTCTGATAAAAGGTAGGAAGTCTATCAAATATATTTCATACCACAAATAAAAATAACATATTTATTAAACTTTTAAAGACATCAGATCTCATGATACCATCATGCCATACTTTTTTTATTCATAAAAGGAAATCATTTATTCCACACAAAGTTATAAAACTGTCCATAGGATAGATAATAAAGATTTTTTCAATAAAGAAATTTTTCCTAATAGACTTTATCACTATTAGAAGTTGTATATTTTGTCATTAAATCATGAAAGGTGCGAAATTGACATATACAGGTATTTATTTACCTTGATCTTACAATCTGTAAATGGGCAATCAACATATACAAATATACAAATAAATTACCTATAATTTGCCAATCTTGTATTTTGACTGGCCTTAATACATATAATTTACCAATCTTCCTGTTCTATATGTAATTTATAACCTGAGCCTTAATTTGCCATTAAAAATGTCTAAATGATTACCAAAAAAAAATCCTTAACATTGGTTGCTGACAGCCATAATTATGTTTTCCTGTTTGTTATTACTGGTAGCTTAAATCAGGCAGTTGGTTTTCTCTTCTGAATATCTGAACATTTAAGTCAGGCTTTTTATAACTTATACTACATGAATATGGTACAAGTTTTGATCATTGTCGAAGTCTGTACAGTTAATTAACTATGTTGTTTACATCCTAAACCTTTGGTATCAGGTGGAAAATTGTCTGATTGGCAATCATGCCACATCTTATATTTGAACAATTGTTAAGATACATAGTTTTAAACCCTAACATAAACAGCGCTAAAAATATTCCTTTCATATTTACATAAAATTTGATCATAAGATCTTTCTCACATCCTAATTTGAAAGACTGCATGAGTTTTATTGTGTATGAACAAAAAAAGAGATATAAAATGAGAAACTTATAAAAAACAAATTTAAAAACATCTATTTTTTAGAAGTTAAAAACTTGATAAAATTTAGTCCAATTTAATTAACCAATTATAGATTTGACAATAATAACTGATGTGCTGTATTTCTTCATGTTAAATGAAATTTTATGACGCTTTATAAATATGGTGCCTCCAAATTCTTTTGAGTGTCTAGTGAGTGACCTTCATTGGGATTAAAGTTCAAATTCAAAAATTTAAAAGTATGTATTATAAGTACTTGAAAATATTGAAAAGGACTACTTGACCAAAAGGGACCTTAAATAATCGCCAAATCCATATTAGGTCAATTCTGCCTGAGGGCATTGTAACCTTAGTTTCTTAAAAATTTCTAAAATAAAATATGGGTTCAAACCCTTAAATGTTCAAGATAACTGTCCATGAAAAAATTCAAAAAGTGATCTCAGTAACCCTAATGACAAAGAACTGACATGTTGCATTTTTACATACTCTCAGTATATTATGAATTCAAAAACAAACCTCTTCAAAAGAACAAACTGACATGTTGCATTTTTACATACACTCAGTATATTATGAATTCAAAAACATACCTCTTCAAAAAGAACAAACATTGCATAACCTATATAAATATATTTACTATCAATAAAGTTCGAGATATTTATTAATCACTTGGATTTTCCTGTTCAAATTTAATATTTAAACAAATGTCCTTGACAGTTTCCTAAATACCTCCAGTGCACTACTCATAAATACACTTTATTGATAATTTTCAATGCTATTTCATTATCTATCTATGAGAGAATTATGTGTTATGTAACGACTGTCAAATCTACATGCAATTTTAAAGAAATGCATCGATTTTGTCTGAAACAGATTGTATAATACGCATATTTTGAATCATCACTTATTTAAAAGATATATCTGTCTTTCAAATTGCTGCACAATCTATCCTACTCAAACATTAGCACTTCAATGAGGTACGTGTGACCTCCATGTTTACTTGTTCCAAAGGAATTTTCTAATTCTCTTGTCGATCAATGGTCTTGATTTACATTTATTTGCGGTTGGAGACTTCATTATGGTATTACAATATTTAGATAATTTTTCTCAATTCTTTATATATTTGCCCATCATTCTCTATATTCGATACTTATTAAGCACCCAATTATTCCTTATTCTTTATTTTTTGGCTAATTTTTCTCTTCTCTTAATTTTTTTGGCCCATCACATTATATTCTGTAAACTCCATCTATTCTTCTGGGACTACTACATGCATTGCAGTTTGTTTAAGCTGTTTATCTTACAGCAAAAACAAGACTGCATGCAACACTTTAATATTATCTGCTAACAGTTAACAGTAAAATTCCAAAAGCTTGATATTTATCACTTTTTTTGTCTGCACAATAAATATCGCTTACATAAAACTATTTTTTAGCACTAAATCTACTATTGTGTTATATGATTCACTCTCCGTATAGTCATGATTTTATGACACACATAACAATATATGTCAAAACTTCACATAAAACGAGAAATATTTACAATGATTAACAATTATTATTCTCGTTCACATTTTTTTTTTTTACCAGAAGTGGAAGAAGACTGACCACAATAAAAGTTTTTCTATCCCTAAAGCCTGGATGTCATATCAAAGTTAACCTTGTCAATATTTTCTTTGACCATGCTGACCAGGTAAACTTGGTCCAAGTCATCCATTATTATCAGAGGAGGAAGAATATATATTGACCACAAAAAAAACTTTTTATATATATATATATATAGTGAGGTGTTAAACTATCCTGTGTCAACAGTGTCATTCAATTTTTTTACCCCTTAAGCCCAAATGTCATATCAGAGATAACTTGCTCAAAGTTTTCTTTGACCATGCTGACCAGGTAAACTTAGTCCAAGCATAGATGTAATACATCTATGGTCCAAGTCATCAACTTTTACAAGAGGAGGAAGCAGAAACTGACCACAAAAAAGAGTTTAGTGAGGTGTTTAAAGATCCTATGTCAATAAAGTTTTGCTACCCCTAAAGCCTGGATGTATAATCATTAACTTGGTCAAAGAAAACTTTGACCATGCTGACCAGGTAAACTTGGTCCAACTCATCGGTTATTATGTCACTATCAAAGTGTTTCATCAAAAACTTGCCCAAAGAAAATACTGCACTGTGATTGGATATATCCATCCATGTCATCCAATAATTCCAGTCCAAGTCAATTTCAGTTTCAAGAAAAATAGGATGAGATTCTAATCTATCCAAATCATTCAAATTTTTCGAATCAAAATTTCTTTGATTGTTGTCACTATGAAAAACTCTGTTAGAAAATTTGACCAATAAAGCGTATTTGTACAAGAATACTTTGATAGTGACAACAGATCTTTATTTAAGCATTGATGACTTCATCAGTATACATGGTATAGTGACATTATCTCGTAAACTTTGGTTCAAGTACCCCTGATGTATATCTTGTAAAAGAAATGTATGCAATAACATTAACAGTACCAATTTTATTAGACCATATATGTGCATTTCGACAATAAATATCTCTTCAGTGAAGCTTGAGGCCAAAATATCTGAACATCAAAAACTGCAGTTTATATCGATTCAATTGTGCTTTCATATATCACCATTTAGAGTCTTTAGACTAAATTATTCAAAGCTTCTCTATAATTATAATTAGCCTTCTTATCAACCTAATTTATATCACTGTATACAAATGTCCACTACACTGGTAACCCTGTGGTGTGTTCTTATGTATAAATAAATAAATCCTTATAAAATAAGGATATAAGGAATCTATCTGATGTTCAGTAGTTTTCGTTTGTTGATGTGGTTCAAAAGTGTTTCCTCATTCCTCGTTTTTATATAGATTATAGACTGTTGGTTTTCCTATTTGAATGGTTTTAAACTTGTCATTTTTGGGGCCCTTTTATAGTTTTCTGTTCGTGTGAATCCAGGCTCCATGTTGAAGACTGTACTTTGACCTATAAAGGTTTACTTTTACTAATTGTGACTTGGATGGAGAGTTGACTCATTGGCACTCATACCGACATCTTCTTATATCTATGATTGCAAATGAGGAAATTAACCAACAGAGTCCCTTACAAATGTAGTGGATTTGAGCAACTTTAGGTAAATGTACATGCAGCTTCCAACAATGATTATGAGGGTTTTGTTTGCCCATCATTTGATATTCAAAAGATTTAGTAAATAATAGTAGAAAAAACAGATTTTTATGAATGACTTTCATTCATTAGGGTGTTGACCTGACAGTTATGACCTTATAAGGTTACTAACACCCATTCTAAGTAAAATTGATAGTTTAGATGTAACATTACTATTCAAGCAACACATTTTACGATGTCTTTTTTATCGTAGCCTCTAGTTAGAGCGATACAATCATCTTGTTAAACAGATGACATATGTCCCCAACAGGATAAATTTTGTCGATATAGTGTTAACATTTCTTATCCTAATTAAAATCTGTGTGGTACATCAATAAACTGCGACTGAAAGATACGATCAAAGATCTTTAGGATTAATATTTATCTACACATATATAGACATTCCTCCGATGTGATCAGAGTAAATTTAACAAAAGATCGCCTTCAAATCCAAAAGTTTAAAATCCTACCAGTTGGGAACTAGGGTATATATCTTGTAAACAAAGCTCTGCAGTGTTCTATTACATGTATGACATACTGACAGTGAAATAAATCGGGAAAGGGGCCACAAATTATCATATTCATGAGTTTGCTATTAATATACTTTAATTTAAGTGTATTGGTAATTTAAGATGGATAAAAACTCATAAATGTTCAAATTATTTTTTCAAAACTTACGATTTATGTGACACCTTTAATTTAAGGCTGAAGTGAAAGCAAAATACTGAATCATATTCATTGACCTATTTTTTTGTTACTTTTTACAATTTTGAAATGATGGTTCTAAAGAAGAACAGAAGCAGGAAATAAGTATAGGAGAGATGAGAAAAAGAGCAGGCCAGATTTGTAAATCATAAACGTACAAAAAATTACAAGGTAGAAATATGTGAGAGAAAAAATCAAAAGTTAATAAACAGGAACTTATTGCAAAAAGATCTTTGAAATTGAGTAGATCCAGGGGGATCAAAGGGCTTTGGTCAACTTTCCCCACTTACGAGTTCAGGGGTTGAAACCCTATTACTTCTGAATTTATTTATAAAATTTCCTAACAATAGACTATTATAAGTTATTACCCCTTTTAAAAGTTTCAAACAAACACCACAGAACTTACTTAAACTTAGAAATCTCAGTATATTTTCTTTCACATTTGAATTCTATTTTACAGCTAGATTTTGTCCATCATAATGGAGTTTCAATTCCCCATTTACAATACATGCAAATTTGTTTGCTTGCCCTTGCCATATAACTTCATTTTTACAAGTGTTCATTCGACTTGAATTGATTTTGTAACTTCTTAACCTTTAAATTTATATCGTCTTTTACAAAGAACTTTGTTACATTGACTAGTAAGCGATTTATCAATATGTTGAATTCATTTAATTTGGCTATCGTTGCCAATTTAGTACTGATCGTCAATTTGACCTCATTAAATGTGAAATAAACAATGATTAATGCAAAATTTATACACCAAACACATTATTAAACTAATCATTTACAGAAAATATTATTTCATAACAAATCAAGTTAATAGAAATTCTGATACTGTACCAGATAAAAAGGTACCAGTTAAAATTAACTTGCTCAATTTCTTAATAAAATTATAGAACAAATGAACTTGAGACTGAACTAGGGGGTGTTTAACAACCTTGATCACCCTTCGAGTTTTGCACAGTTGTATGACTTGCAGATTTAACTTCAGAAGTTCAGACATAATATATTGTCAGTATATTTTTCTCAAAACAAACTTAATACATAGGCCCTAGGAATTATATAGGGAAACACTGAAGCATGACTAGAGCCACCCCCCTCCCCCTTATAGGTGAGTTAGCAGTCCCCCTTATGAAAAGTCCTGGATCACCACAGTTAACAGAACTTTTAAGCACGCAATAAAACTGTGTTCTTTTTCCGTGTTTCAAACACTTAATGAAAGTGTCAACATGACTTTTTTAATTAAATGTGATGAATCAATATTTCCTTTATAGACATATTAAGCGCAAGGAAAATGAACTGTGATACTTAGTTAATAGCGGAAGTTAACTGAAAAGGAAAGCAGAAAACAAATTCATACATCAATACAATCGATGTGTCCTGTTCTCAGTTACTCCAATCATTTATTAATAACTGCTATGTTGTTGAGAAAAATTGAAAGTCAGCAAAACAGCTGGTGCAATGAAATTAGGTCAATTTTTATATACCGTGATTGGCTGATTAATATTTTAGCCCTCAACAAGAAAATGTGACCACAAGACACCCAATGATGAGGCATACCTGTCTCTGTCAATGATATACATAAAATTTCATTAATGGACAAAATATCACTAAATAAGTTTAACAACCACTGCTGACAGTGGCGAATCAAGGGAAGGGTTCTGTGGGTTTTACCCCCCCTTTTTTTATTGGAGGATAATGCATTTGAATGGGGACATATGCCTTATGGTTGGAATCCCCGCCTTAAAAATGCCTAGATCCGCCCCTGGCTAATGTCTTTTCAAATGAAGGTCGACTCAAGACAGCTAGAATTTTCTAAAACGAAATGTTGGAAAGCATGAATGTGTATACTGAACGTAACCCTTAATATGAATTTTCAGTTAAACAATAAAACAAATACTTTAGTTTAAAAGAAACATATAATCCCTTGAACCATTCTGACCCCAGAGTTCACATGATACTGTTCCCAACTTTAAAAACTTTGAAGTGGTTTTCTAACTGTTGTAAACCTTATGATGACCTGTACCCATAATTTGACCAATAAGAATATTCAAGCTGATATTCTCAGTCAAGTAGTGAACCTAACACCTTTTCTCTCGTTCGCTGGGTTAACTCGCCCATAATAAATCACAGGTAAACATAACACCTATAATCACCTTGTACATTTATTTGTTTACCTGATTTATTTGATTAAATAACACAAACAAAACTAGTAGAGACAAACAAAAAACAACTTGGATGTATTGTAATGGGTATTTGAAATAATTAAATAATTGTCTGAAATAATGTTAGGGTTATAATCTGTATTACATAACAAAATTTTTAGAATTTGCGATTTGATGTTAATCGATTTAAGGCTTTTGATTGAAAATTCAGGAATACATTTATATTAATTCTGATTTCTGATAATAGCTAAATGATGAAAACTATAAAAGAGGTTCAGTTCCATTATTTAAAGAAAGAGCATGATGATAATTAAGTCTAGATTCCTTTATATTTCAACAGAACTGATAAAGAAAATATTACTTTCTGCTGTAACTAGAAAGAAAGGCCTGCAAGTAACTTAATCAAATTTGAACTCTGAATCAAATAACTTGCTCGTCTTTAATGCTATGCATATTCTTGTTTTCTTAACAAAATTCCATCTATTTTCCTAAATCTTGCAGTAAAGGCATTCTTGATTCTCTAAGAGTTGGATCTCGACTACCTGATATGCATTTAATTGAATAAATCCAAAGATATATATCAATGTAAATGTATTATGTTTTATACTTTCATGTGATTTTTACTTATATGTGCAGGCTGTACTTCTACAACATTTGGTCTCTGGTTATTTCAGTTGCAATTATATGTGACCACACTTATTTTCATATGGTAAAAAAACTGAAATTCCAAAATTTTAGGCTTGAACAGAACATTAAGTTGCTTAGTATATATTTATGTATTTGTAGGAATCTGAATTATTATATAAAGACGTAAATGGTGATCTCTTACAAATCAAACATGTGAAAATAGACTGAGAAACATGATGCCCAAACACTTCCCCTGGGGTAATATTCTACAATATGTTCCAAGGACAAAATCAACAATTTTTCTCACAGGGCCACTTCATGATCAGTATTTACCATGAATGTGAATTTTATAAGTCACATATAAAAACATTGTACATATAAACTTTACAAAAACCATAAGACAGACCTTGGCAAGAAATCAGAAATTAAAACAGATATAACCTTTATACCTCTATTAATCACTAAGACTATTACATTGAGTTGTTGACAATATTCAAAAGGAAAGTAGACCATATAACTTTCATTTTCTTCTGACCAATCAGATGACAGAAAATCAATATGGAGTTGATAAAAAATATGCCAGATATTACTGACCCTGACCTTGAGCATTATTAATAAATGATCCTGTTTAAAACAAGCTGGACATATTTATGAATGCTCCTTTTTCCATCATTTACATTACTCATGTTACTCATTTGAAATGCTACTTTGCTTTTTATTTTCATTACCGGTATATGTCGGAAACTGAATTTGAATGCTACTTTTACTTCTATCATAGCAGTTACTGCCAGATGTTAATGCTAATTTGGTTTACATATCCATTATTTTTGCTACTAATAGATTTGAAAACCCACTTATGCTTAAATATTTATTATAAAATTTGTTATTTCTTGATTTGAATTCTACTTTAATTCATTAGTTATTGACACAAGAGTGAGAGAGCTAATAATAGTTCTTTGCACATGTATATTTCCAATTTCCAAATTGCAGATACAAATAATTTTTATATGATACAAAGTTGTCCAACTTCTTTCTTGTCATAACATAGAAGTAATGTACTACAGTGACTTTAAGAAGCAAACAATCGCTTGATAAACCAAATTTCCCTCTGATCAAAACAGGATTTTGCTTTAAGTACAACTACAAAGGCCATTGAGTCTGGCAAATAAACTGGGAAAAGTTGCAATTCAAGTAAGATGAACCTGTTCCAGATGGCATTAATTGTGATGAGACTATGAGAGTTTGTTTTTTTTATTCAGATACACTAACTGAATTGACAGTAGCAACTGTTTTATCATATAAATTTTTGAAATATGTGAATCTATAAATAATATTGAAACATCATAAACGCGGCTTTTATACACATAAGGAAATAAAAAGCTTCCAGACTATGGACTAATAACTGATAAGGACCCTCGGAGTCTTACTAAGTACATTAGAGGTTTATCTACAATAATATCAAATAAGAGGAAAAGTCATTTGTCAAAATATCTATATAATTTCAGAATTTCAATAAAAACAGAATTTGATGTCCGTCAATTTTTGCCGCATGAAATGTCATAACATATGATTGATAGAGTGATAACAATGTTATTATCGTTCTAATAAAGAGTTGTTTTCATCTGTTCATTGTAACATATCTACCGGGAGAGATATATCTTTTATCTATCAAGTAAATTAGAATCGTCTATAATATGTATTGAGTACTTGTATAATGTATAGCTAAGGTAGATATGAAAGTCTTGTTCATGCCTATGTATACATGAGTACAATGAATTTTAGAAAAGAAAAAAAATCTTCCATTTGGTCCAATTTTCTCAGGAAAAGTAAAAGTTCATGTTTATGAATGTCATTTATGTTTTGTTTTAGCAAAATCCACCATTACATGTCAAATTATTTAAATGAAGAAAATTACCACAGGCCAAAAGTCATTTCATGAACGTAGCTACGTACCATGTGCAAATGCAGATGGGGGTGCCTTATGCATTTGATTACAGTCAAGAAATTGTTATAACCAAATCAGATGTCACGTCACTTGGTCAAATATAATGCCGTACTATTTGACCTGAGTCAAATCTTTAATGAATGGAAAGACCGAAATTGAAAAGACACCACTTGGTCAAACATAAGGTCAAAAGTGTTTAACCAATCAGGCAAAAAGACCCCCACTACCATATATACAGATATTTCAGTGCATGTTAAGTTCATCAAGAGCTTATGATTGCTTTCATGACCATTACTTTTTAAACACATTAAAAATGTCCTCTTAAAAGTTCAATGAGAGCTGACGATTGCTTTCGTGACCATTACTTTTCAAACACATAAAAAATGTCCTCTTAAAAGTTTAACGAAATTATTTTAACGAATTAGCTACCACAGATACGTTTGAGCACGACAAATTAAGTCATTAAAGAAGACAAATTATAAGAAACTTCAGTCAATGGATAAGTCAACCAATGTTAAATTTTATGGTCTTGTGGTTTTCTTTGAACTAAGGACTAGTTTTTCTCACACATGTAAAGTTTTTATGTTTGGTGTAAATTATAATCACTGTGTCAAACAGCCTGAATCTAATCAATTTTACAGTGTTTGCCATACAATTTTTTTTCTATTTTTTTTCACTGTTTACCTCAAAAACGTATTAAAAAAATACTATAACTTTTTTTTCAAAAAAAAAATATATATATTATATTAAAATATATCTGTTAAAATACTTAATAGTAACTTGTGTATTCCCTATACAATGAAATCTGCATTCTTTTAATCCCAATGCACACAAAAAAAAATAATAATTTAGTAAGTATCATTTTTATCTTATCATATGATTTTTGCAGTGTCAATGCACTTTTGAAAATATATCAAAATCTCATTATTTATTATGATCTTAAGCATGTTAAGAACTACAACATCAGAAAGTTACATTTCAAGTATACTGAAGAATTTCTATCTCAAAACATTGACATATATTGGGTTGCATTCATAAATTTTATCTTGCAATGGTTCAACTATATCTGTGGCATAAGTCTCTTCTTTCAATTAAGCTCATGAAAGCATGTATATTCTAAGCATCAAATTTAAAGTCTCATTCCCCCCAAAAAACTTATTAAATGTTACCCCAAAAAATGTATTTGAAGTTTAGCTACAATGCATGCCTAAATATATCATGAACCAAGTACTATCAATATGTAAATTTATCAAGCATTAAAATCAGGAAAAAGGACAATCTTAAAATTCCTAATTTTCTTTGCACATGTAGGTCAATTTTTTTACTTATCAGTCTATATGTCAGATGGCCAATTTTGATCTTCATAACTTATACATTATGTATGTAGGTATATCATATTTACAGGTAAAAATGTGTCAATAAGATCACTTTCAATGCAGATATAATATATACTTGGTGTGGAAAGGCATTCAATTTTTATACAAAACATTCAATAGATTTCTAATTCAAATTCATTTATCATTTATAAACATATATATAAACGTGGGTGTCTTGTGTAACATTTGCAAAAAAAGTTGGTGAAACATGTTGCAATCTTGAGAAAATAGACGTTGTAAATATATGTTAACTCTTGATCTGAAAATTATTCTACTGGAAAAGGGATATTTTCTGCGAGAGCAAGAAGTTGAAAATGGTCACGAGTCATTCCCATTGAGAGGGAGAAGTTGCCAAAATGGTCATTCTATGAGGAAATTCTTAAGTTTGAATTATTTATTTTGATTGAACTTAATATATACAAGAATAAATTTAACAATGAAATTCAGTAGTTTTATTATATCTATTGAGACTAAACAGTTAACAAATTTCCCCTGTCAATGTTATTTTCGTCAAGGAACCAAATTTGTTTGGTTTGTTTTCTAAGACATTTAATTGCCTTCATTCAAATAATTTTATGGGACTCTTCAGTTAATTTTCCTTGGCATGTAGGGTTTCAAAAAACAGCAGTGGCAGATCCAGGGGGGGGTTCCGGGGGTTGGAACCCCCCCCTTTTTTTTGGCCGATCAATGCATTTGAATGGGAGCATATAGTTGGAACCCCCCTTTACTCTGGGTTGGGAACCCCCCCTTTTTAAAATGGCTGGATCCGCCACTGAACAGTACAAATTAAGATTTCCATATATATATAAGATGTGGTATAAGCAATGATACAGACAACTCTCCATCCAAAAAACAATTTATAAAAGTAAACCATTATAGGTCAAA
Organism: Mytilus galloprovincialis; assembly: GCF_965363235.1. Taxonomy (NCBI): domain Eukaryota; kingdom Metazoa; phylum Mollusca; class Bivalvia; order Mytilida; family Mytilidae; genus Mytilus; species Mytilus galloprovincialis. The sequence continues at coordinate 60,865,364 of NC_134845.1, forward strand.
GTACAGCATCAACACAAAACCTTGGCTGATACCCCGAACAGTAAGCTATAAAAGGCCCAAAAAAATAAATTCGACAGAAATCAATTCTAACAGCATAATTAATATAATGCATGCTTAGAATGTTCATTTGCAATTCCCCCCCCTTCTCCTTTACAGACATAATCTGAATGGAATTGTTTAGTCAGTGTAACTTGAAATACCAGGGTTTCTGTTACATATAAACACCAATCCTTTAAACTATCAACCACAAATTTCATTCAAATACATAACACCTCATCAAACTTTAAACAAAATTAGAAATTATGGAATTTAAAATCCAAACAAGCTAGCGGGTATTTTTTCAGTTAATAAATTGTAAATCAAGCACGTCCGATTTCATACATGATCATACAAGCATTCAACATAGATAAGATTCACACATCTAAATCTACTGGGTTTAAGCTTATTGACAAAGAATATTTTCCCCTTTAATGAATTCTGGAATTTGAAAGTAGAAAAGGATTTATTTTTAAATCAATTTTTACTATGAAGTTAAAAAACTTTTTTTCAAAAACCGCAGGATAAAAGAGATTCCTATCCTTATATGCATATCTGTATCATCTTTACCTAATATGTAAACACTCTATTTAAAATAAACATATAAAAACACTTGAAATTTGAATGGATTTTAAAATGTATATGCATTAATCTTGTTCTTATTATCATATTTCTTTTCTTCAAGGTTACATACATAATGCAGACATAAACAATAAGCTTTCCATATCATTATGTCAAATATATATATACCATAACAATGTATAAATGTTTAAAAAGGTCCCAACATAGGACAAAGGGGGGGTCTAACTATATGTCCCCATTCAAATGCATTGATTGTCCAAAAAAAGGGGGGTTCCAACCCCCTGACCCCTGAACCTCTCAATTTAAGGCTCCTTACAAATTATCGACAATTTAGGTAGAATGATATCGATTGATCCAATTCATTACAATACCCCTTAGGTTGCATACCAAATTGAAGACAGGACTATGTTGACCCGGACAAACTAGTGTGTTATTGATACTTTACTAATCCTTTCAACTGACGTAGCGTTTACTTTACTAATCCCTTTCCAAATATTACCCTGAAATATTTATGTCACCCAACATTTTTCAACTTGAATATATAGGATTGTTTATAAGTATTCATTGTAATATAAATTGTGATTTATACTGTCTTGTAAAAAGAAGAAAAAGTGCCCTTTTTATTCAAAGTGCATTGACTCATCTCCTGTTTTATTGCACTTTGAATTTGAATTTAAAATTTCAACTTGATTTAATGCTCTTTCATGAAAAAAAATATCCTTTTTATTTATATTTGCTTGACTCTACTTCTAGTTTATTGCATTTTTCATTTGAATGTAAAATTTCAACATGATTTAATGCTCACTCTCACAAAAAAAGAAAAAAATCCCTTTTAATTCCCATATTTGCTGACTCAAAGTGCAATGACTTTACTTCAGTTTTATTGCACTTTTAATTTGTATGTATATTTCAAGTGTTTATTGTCGTTCTTCAGTTCTGCTTTAAGGAATAAATTTCAAACGTAGGTCAAATACAAGTTGTGCCAATATTTGCCTTTCTAAATAAACATGTTCTGCAATTTTTACATTTTTAGGGATTTGAAGTGCATTTATTATACTCCTTCATATGTACTAAGATGATAAAAAGTATTTACCCAGCACCCACTATAAATTCACTTACAAGATATGTGACCAAAAGGGTCAGTTTACTGTCACAGTATATCTATGAAAAACAAATAGATATGGGGTAAGATGTCAATGAGACAGGAACTCTGTCATAGATATAAGATGTGGTATTAAGTGCCAATGAGACAACTCTCCATCCAAGTCACAATTCATAAAAGTTGACAATTATAGGTCAAAGTACAGTCTTCAATATGAATTGATTGATTGTTGCTTGCTGAATGTCCAGTGGCAAATATTTCATGCATGTTCAGGACGATCTTCAACATGGAGTGTAAAACGATTCAAACGGGAAAACATGCCTGTCCTTCTTAACCTGTATACTGGTAATCTTTCAAAAACAGAAATAATCTCCTATATATCTAATTTGTACTTCTGGTTTCAAGAAATACAAACTGTCAAATGAGCGCAATAATAGATATATATGGTTTAGAAAATGGAAAAAACTGTTTGATCTAAACTTAATATATATATATATATAGTAAGTTCCTCATCCAGATAGGATCAGGTAGGGACATGCAACAAACAAAATGCTTCTCAGAAAAGTGGATTTTCTTATTAAATCCAATTGGCAAACCCATACCTGCCAACTTTTTAAAATGGCCGCCATGGGGGTTAAAAACCTTAAAATTTTTATTCTTATACTCCCATGTGTAATTTTGCCACCCAAAATACATATGTATAATGAACAATAGTGACAATAGTTTGTCTAGACAGAAATCATGCATCTATTACGCATGTATGCACCTCAACTACAACAATACTAAAATGTGCAATATTTGTATGCACATGTATTTTCTGTCCTTTTATAATAATTTTATAATCACAAACTTCCATGTATAGTACTGCACTAATATTTGTTTTTGAACTTTTAAGCATAATAATGTCACAGAAAAAAAGCCTTAAAGAGGGATGAAAGATACCTGAGCGACAAGCATGCATTGTGAAATATATGGATTTTGGGTACAGTTATTGTTCATGCAATTGTATATAACTTTGCTCTTTGGACTTCCAATTCAATTTTCTTTTCCAATTTTCAAAATATTTAAGTTTTTATGTCATTTAAATGAGACACATTATCAATTCCAACTTTCATGTTTAAAAAATCATGCAAACCCGTAACACTCATTGATTCAAGAAAAATGCATTGAAACTGGGTGTTCAAGCTTTTACATCAAATTTAGTTAATTCTTCATTTATATCTTGTGACTAATATACCTACCTGTAATTTCATTTTCATTTAGCTTAAAGGTGAGTTTTAAAACCAAAAATATAGGAATATTTATATATTATTTACGATCAAATTCTTACGTATTGTATTCCCTAATTCGGTTTGACGGAGAAGTTTGAAAGCAATTATATACCTGAATGGAAGATTGTTTGGTTCAAATAGCGCCACAATTATCAATACTTCATTACATATATTAAATAAAGAAAATTTTGTTTGTACTTCATGACATCTTTTCAAATGAGCGAAACAGAAAGAATTATTAAACATTTCCATTACATTGTGGGACACGCTTCTTAGATTTCTAATTTTAAACACCCATAACACCAGAGTGCTATAAAACATGATAATTCATGAATGAAAAATGTATCAAAATTAAAAGACTTCAAATGATATTTTAATCATCTGAACATCCCAAAACTGCTTATCTTTTTTTTTAGCAGACTGCACTCTAGTATTACTCATAAGCAAATGCAGATACTTTAAAATCACTTGGATACAAAATAATATTTGGACAGTCATCTTAACATGTATAACATTGGCAACATCTTTTAAAACTCTTTTTCAATAAATTGTTATCGCATCATATTGCCATTTTTTTTAATGAAATATTTACCACTGGATATCAAGATCTCAACAATTAAAATCAATCAATCAATCAAATAATAGTTTTCTATCAAGATCCATGTCATGTTGTTTTTTTTCAATTGAACTAAAATTCTGTCTTTGTCTTTTGTATTGTTATCCTCTCCTTTTAACTCTTATTTTAGCAAATATATTCAAACATGTTCATCAAAAATAAAATCTCAACCTTTAATATTTAAGCTAGCGTTACTACAGCGGCATTTTTGAATGAGTCTCTTATCTCCCAAGCTTGGTATTAATGCTAAAACTAAAATGAATAACAGTTTATCTTTTTGAAAAAAAAACCAACAATTTAAGATAAGTTACAATCAAATAAAACTCATCAAAAGTTACATAAACCAAACCTGTATGTTGATAGCAACATACAATTTTTGAAAAAATTTAAGAATGTTTAAGTTTCAAGTTTGATTCATTTGACCTACAGGATATTTTGAATTTAAAATCAATTATTTATTACATAATTTCATAAATCCAGTTAAGTGTGATCAAAGGATCTATTGATAATATTTTTATAAACTATACTGTCTTTTGATTATGAATAAATTTTAACTTTTTCAGAATTGTAAATAACAATTCTAATGGCTTTTCACAATGAGCATGATGAGTAGATAATGTAATTGGAATTATGATTTTATTTTAAAATTATATAAAAGAAGATGTGGTATGATTTCCAATGAGACAACTCTCCACAAGAGACCAAATGACCCAGAAATTAACAACTATAGGTCACTGTACATGTAAGTCCATATGTGTCAATTGAATAAATAACTAAAAAATAACATATTAAATGTAAATTTCATTTGACATGGTCAGTATATATCAACAATAAAAATCGATTAAATGGACGTTTGTCATGTCAGTTTCGATCAATCGTTCTGTAAACTTATCTATAATTTAATCAGAATTAAGTTATTGACAAGTTCGCTCCTAAACAAGTTCATTAGGCGATGAAAATTGTATCAAAGACCACCATCAATTGTCAACTCTGGAATCGGAAATGAAGTTACATGTATGGACAAGATTCTAAGTATTGTCTTCGTAAATATAATCTCTAATCAAAGAGAATCGGACAATTGTGTCATTCAAACAGAAACCAATGACCGTTCGTAACAGTATTGTTTATTCTTGCAATACCATTATAAAAGAGGGTTTCAATAATCTGATTATGTCGTTAATAAATGGATTTTTCAGTGAAAATGATTTGCAAATCAATAGATGTCCGTTTCATGAAAGATGTTTTTCCCCTTTTATTAAGTTTTTATCTGTTTAATCTAGAAATTTTTGTATTTGTTCTCTCAATGTGTTAGTGTCATGAAAGAAAGAGGAAAGCTGTGTTTAAATGTAGATAAACTTTTCTCATGTTATAATATTGATTTCTAAGACATAGAATTGTATAGTACACCAAGCACAACTTTTTAATTCTATTGAGATTTGAAACAGATTCCTTAATTCTTTTCTTTTATTTTTGGAGTGGAACAGACATTGAAAATGGGAAGATTAAAAGAAAACTTTTTAATACAGATGAGATTTCACACAGATTCTTTTCTATCTTTTTATTTCTGGAGTGGAACAGACTCAGAGACATTTGTAAATGGGGAGATTCGTAGACAACCTTTTAATACTGACAAGATTTCAAGCAGATTCTTTTTCTTTTCTTTTTATTTTTGGAGTGGAACATAACATTGTCGATTAAAAGATGGAGTTTTAAACATTGTCGAGATTTGAATCATCATTCCTTTTCTTTGACATTTTATTTTCTGAATGAACCGATACCTAGGGAGATTAAAAAAGATAGAAACCACAAACTGTAATGCCATCCTCTACAAGATTTTAAGTGCACATTGGACTAAGACAAGTGCAATTTTGTAACAATATCATTTAAAATCTTTTTATCTTAAGATAAAATAGTAATTCAACCTGACAAGTCTTTGTTGAAGATTGAGTGAAGGCCATAAGGGTGAAGGCCATAAGGGTGAAGGCCATAAGGATGACTGAGAATATCAAAGAGCAATTCTGAGAAGTAAAACAAAAAATTGTTCACAAATATTCCTAGGTCCTGCACCTAGTACCTTTTAACGGAGTTAGATTACATGTGTTTTAATTGCATTTACATGTACCAATAAAACTTATAATATATATAAAAATAACGAGATGTGGTATGATTGCCAATGAGACAAATTTCTACCATTTGTCTACCAGAGACCAAATGAAATAGAAGTTAACAACTATAGGACACAGTATGGCCTTCAACAATGTGCAAAAGTTTAAACTCATACCACATAGTCCACTATAAAAGGATTAATGTTGGATTTCTCTATAAAATTGTTGCTAATGTGGTCCTCATGACATGGCAGGCTTTTTTAAAGCTTTCTATATACATTACAGTGTGTTTTTTTTTTTATACATAACAAGTTTGGACAGTGACTTATGGTTGTCGACATCTTTGTCTTTTGTTTTCTATTGGAAAGTTGTCTCTTTAGCAATCACTCCACATCTCCTTATCTTTATATTTAGTATTACCATTAAAAAAAATTTCAGATACGGTATGCAACTCATACTATTTGAAACAATTGTATAACCTAGTCATATTGGTATGTTGCGTAGCTTCATCTAATATACCAGTGCAGAACTGCTACTGTTTAAATGCCGTAACAAAATCTATTGGCACAACCCAAGGTAGTAAGACATTGGCAAACTTCCTTTTAAACCCCTTACATGTGCATTTTTCTTAATCTACATTTGTATCAACCAGAGGGGAAAAGGAGGGGGGCAAATGGAAGTCTTTCTAGGACATTACCTGCCCAACACCTACCTTAGATAATAAATGCGTCCTTGTTCTGCCACCAATTTTGCCTCCCACTCGTCAGGTAGTTCATTGTTAATCCTTTGCAGTATATTATCACAACACGACATAGTGATGGCATAGTCGGAGTTTACTTTGTCAATCATATGTTAGCCTTGACATACAGATGACATACTTAATATTCCAATGCCTTACATATAGATACAGCTACAACTTAAAATCCAAAAAGAAAATTCCTACAATATAGAAAAGAATCTGATTTTGAAAAGTTTGCAAAATGAAAATCTTAAGGTATTAAAATAAATAGCCTTTCGAATATACATATAAAATGACCCCAAAAAACAGATGTTATAAATATTACATGTAGGTTATTTCCAAAGACATTCTTTTAAAAATCTCCTATTCATTCATTTCATTATATCCAGGTCTGCCTAAGGGGAGGATTTGCATTGTAAGTCTCAATTGCTATACAAATCCTTGGTCTGAGTGAGTGAGCCTAATTAATGTCTTAATTACAAGTAAGCTTTTATGTAAACTTCAAAGGTGTTGGCAACTTGCTGTCTCCTTGGTATACTTTTTGACACTAAATATTTAAAATCACAAGAACTTTATCATACACTTACATTTTTAGTACATGACATAGTAGCAACACATGTACAACATGTACAATAAGAGAGTCATTTATAACTATATAATAATAATTACTGCAAACTAAGATAACATCAAGAAATCATAAAAAATCTGATGGATAACTGGATATGAGTATAGTTAAAAAAATAAGTAAAGTGTACCTGTTCCAAGAAAGTTTACCTCAAATTAACTTGTTAGAATAGGATATCCCAAAACATGTACTATATCCACTTAATTTCTTATCTATTAAACTTTTTTCCAGTATTGTCACTCAGTAAGCCTGCTTCAATTTTTCTTGGCTTATGAAAACATCAAACACCTTCCAATCCAATCAACATGATCAACTTATTCAGGTAACAATTAAAGCTGTCCCCTCTTTAAATCAGCTGTAATGTGTATTATAATTCTGAGTATTACCAACCAATGGCCCATTAAATTGTTAATTAACACATCGGTGTTGTTAGGAGAGAATCTTGCCTAAGGCAGCGCGAAGATGTATTATTATAAACTACTGTCAGAAATAATTCACCTGGCCATAAAAAGCACATGTTTCAGGTAATCTGTGTCAGAATATACCTGTAAATTCATTAAATACCTAATGATTGTAATAATTACGTCTATCAATTAAATAACGACATGAAACATACACCAAACATGACTTAAATACACAACTTTAGAAAGTTTCTTTAAAAAATTGATTATTTTTCTCTCACCTGTTCCGAAGTTTATTCCATCAATGCTTTATTTTTGCATTTTAAATAAATGTCAATTTGCTAAACTTCAAATTTTGAAGAAAATATCCAAATTTGTCATTCAACATGTTTTAAAAAGTTTTAGATATTGTTTTTCATGCACTTTTTCTTCTGTTGACAGGTTGAATGAATTCGTGTGTGAACGAGTACCTGTTGTGTGACGTCATTGTCATGTGACTATTGAAAAAATGGAGAAACGGAAGTAGATTTTTGGAAATATCAACAAACAGTTATTTTGGATAATTTGCTAGGTATCAAAGATATTAACTAATAATTAGATACAGAAGACACATTTTATACAAAGCCTTAAGTCTGCATTTTATATTTGATTCAGAAGAACAATTTTCCTGATGAGAAATATGATTCAGAAAAATCACATAATTTATTTATTCAGCATCACACTGTGTGACTGTCACTGAGTCTGATGTACACTTGAATCTTGAAAATTTCTTAAGCGGTTATATAATTATTACCACAATCATCAACTTGTATTATTGTAGCAGACATTTGTTACTAAATGACAAGCTGAGCACATACAATAATTTTCAATGGACACATGGGACAGACAATTGCTTCATGGATGGTAATTTGGTAAAGACCACTCCCCCTGTCTTTCCAAAAAGTGTGAGGGCCTATATCACCATGCGAAACAAGTGCCTGCTACCCATGCCCAGCAAACAAATAACATTAACATTAATTTATGTTTCTTACTGTGACAGAATTGCTTCCCTTCATTAGTACAAAATTTATGTAGAACTATAGTCAGCCGTAAGCTAAGGAAAAAAAACTATTTTGCTCAGTCGGTTAATAAGCTGCCTTGTAGAACAGAGGTCCTGGAAGGTGATTTTTATGTTGAATCATGCTATCCAGTTACATTACAACCATTAAGGTTTATGACCCCTTCTGTAGCCATTTTTGTACGAACTTTTCAAACTTCAATTGTATAAAAACTAAAGATAAAATGAATAAGGCCAAATAAAAAAGTCTGTGTGGTTCCAGTTACATCTGAAAATAAGTTAGAGTAGGTAGGTAGGGAATTTTTTTTATTTTATGTTTTTTTTTTACGTAACATTGAGTCTATGGGAGCAACATTCTGACTTTAACAGTGCTTAATGAAAAATGACAATAAAATCTTGAGGGTAGGCTATTTTCAAGCCGAAAAAGTAGGGACGGTAGGGTTACTGGAACCACACATATATTTTTATTTGGCCTAATGGAGATATGCCATTTTTTTACATATACCAAGGGGAAACTTGATGCATAGCATTATTATTTACTGTTTAATAGAAAAAGAGTACTTTGTGGCAAATAAATCAAGATTTTTATAGAAAATCCACAGCCTTTAAAACAGAGATTTTTTTGTTATAAAATTTGAAACATAGATTACTCACTTGCTTTTCTATGATGTGCTAGTGTTTATTTTTTTAAAAGTTCTAATCAACCTGTAAATTCCAAAATACCTCGTGCTGAGTCACTAAAGTCTAGTGTACCCTAAAAGGTGTACTTGATTTGGTCCATATTTTTATTTGCTTTAACAAATAACTACATTATTGATTAACAAACTTGTTTAAAGGAAATCAATGCTAGCACAGCATGCAGTAATCCTATACATACATGTATCAGTCATCAAATTGCCAAATATGAGAGTACAAGGATAAAGGCTGTGGATTTTCTATAATTAGTTATCAAAGGTACCAGGATTATAATTTAGTACGCCAGACACGCGTTTCGTCTACATAAGACTCATCAGTGACGCTCATATCAAAATATTTATAAAGCCAAACAAGTAAAAAGTTGAAGAGCATTGAGGATCCAAAATTCCAAAAAGTTATGCCAAATACGGCTAAGGTAATCTATGCCTGGGATAAGAAAATCCTTAGTTTTTCGAAAAATTCAATGTTTTGTAAACTGGAAATTTATAAAATAAAAAATGACCACATTATTGATATTCATGTCAACACCGAAGTGTTGACTACTGGGCTGGTGATACCCTTGGGGACGAAACGTCCACTAGCAGTGGCATCGACCCAGTGGTGTAAATAGTTATCAAAGGTACCAGGATTATAATTTAGTACGCCAGACGGGGGTTTCGTCTACATAAGACTCATCAGTGACGCTCATATCAAAATATTTATAAAGCCAGACAAGTAAAAAGTTGAAGAACATTGAGGATCCAAAATTCCAAAAAGTTATGCCAAATACGGCTAAGGTAATCTATGCCTGGGATAAGAAAATCCTTAGTTTTTCGAAAAATTCAATGTTTTGTAAACTGGAAATTTATAAAATAAAAATTTTTCATATGTTTAGCATTGAATCAACACAAGGGTACATAATCCTTAAGTTAACCAACATATATTTTGAGAAACAACTAACTCTTATGTTTTCATAAAACTGAATTGTATTAGTTTACCCTTATTACATGTATTAACAATGTTTTGGTAAAGTTGACTTGAGCTATTGGAAAATCATATGCACCTTGATTGAAGTAAGATACATGTACATGGGTTTAAAGATTATTTACATTTATAAATTTAGATGTTGACACCTTTCTTAACATTCTGACAGAAAAGAAAGAACAATAAAACCACATTCATGTTTATGTAATAAAATCTACAAACTGAAGATAAGTCCAGACTAGGGTAGCTTCATGTTCTATATAAATAGGATGTATTTAAAAGGGGATAGACCACCATTTCAAAATCCCTTTCTGTTCAACCAAATTTTGCAATTTTCATAGCTTTCTCAATATTTTACCTCGAAGTTCAATTTCATAGAAACCATGTATATCCTTAATTGTACATGTTTCACCTTTCTACATTTACATGCCAATTTTTAAAATCTTCTAAAAAAAAACCTGCCTTTTGGAAGACAAGTGCCTACTACTAGCCTAAAAATATCCTTTGTTTTTCATGATAATTGTAAATAATTATACAATTATGGAATGTATTAACCCTAAAATTTTAATGCAAACTCATAGACAAGGAATTATATAACATGTGTAAGGATATATTTTCTTTAACCAAAAGTTTCATTTATGCAAATTTGTTGTTTAGTTTACAGTGTAAGTAAACAACGACATCAAAAGCACTATTTTGTTAGAGTAGGTCTTGGACTTTTTTTACATACATTCTAAACTGGAGGGAGTGAATGGTGGTCTGACACCTGAAGTCAGAGACTTAATAACTGCATGTACACATGATTGACATTTAGCCATTAAGGTTTTATAGAAGATGGTCCAGTATGAATTGAAACTTAACATGTCAAACATCACAAAAGATATTAAAGTACAAAATATACAAATGTACATGTAATAACCTAAATAAATCATTTAAATTTTGTGTTTATAACACATTATATGTGTACTAAGTGCATTTAAAACACTGCTCCTGTTTTATGACTTTGATAAACATTCAATATTCATCTTGATTTCAAAGATACTCTTCTCAAATGGTTTATCATACCATTGGAATAAACATTAAAAAAAAAAAAGAGAAAAAAATTAAGTCGGTTTGTTAACAAATGATTTGAAAAATGATGATCGTGCCATATGATATTGCAATAGAAAGTATAGCCATGAAATTGAGTTGCTGATCTCTGCATTTTATGAACAAAACATTGAACATTGTTGAATAGACCAACTTTCAGGGAGAACAAATTTAAACACTTGCCTTGTTATAATTGTTGAGTTCTTGACATGTCACTGTGACACATTTTCATGAGTAAACATATATATTTTGTGTATAGTTACAGGAAACTCTACTAGTGGCAGAAGAATTTGTCAGACTTTTATCATGTCTGGGGAAGGCATGAAAGAAGATTTATACAGTGTCCCATTGTCTAGTGACAGTGACACAGGTATGTATCAGAGTACAAAATTAATGTAAGAAGATGTGGTATGAGTGCTAATGAGACAATTCTCCATCCAAGTCACAATTTGTAAAAGTAAACCAAAGTCAAAGTACAGTCTTCAACATGGAATCTTGGCTCACACCAAACAGCAAGCTATAAAAGATACCAAAAATGACAAGTGTAACTAAGTATTAAACCATTCAAACAGGAAAACCAAAGGTTTATTCTATATAAAAACCAGAAACAAGAAACACTTATAAACCACATCAACAAACAACAACCACATAGCATCAGGTCCCTGACTAAGGACAGGTGCAAACAAATGCAGCGACATGTTATAAAACAAGTTTTTGCAGAAAGCAGTGGCCCATGTTTCTGTAAAATATTTTTTTTGAATCTTTGATGAGCATGCAGAACTGTTTAGAATAAAACGGTCATTGCCAAATAAAAAGGTTTTTTAAAAACCATAAGCAAACTTGTGCAGATTCTCTGATCATGCTGATTGATGGGCTTAATCCTATGTAATTTTGTTGCTGTCTCATAAGAATATGGCACACTCTCATTCATTAATAAAATGAGAAAATATTTAAAAATGTGATAAAACTTAAACTGTATTAATTTTTACATATACCAACTTGCAAACCACATTCAGAAATTGGCAGTGAACTTTAATAAAAGTTGGTGTGCAAATACATCGCAAAAAAAAAATTTAATAAATTAAATATTTCATGCATCCAATGTGATGAATGTGATACATGTAAATTTGAAAATTAAATTGTCACATTTGCTTTGAATTGTCTCTACATTTTTTCTTAAAGTAGAATACAAAGTTTGCATGTTGAACTTTTTGTTCTGCATGCATAAAGGTAAATGCAGAATATTGCATGATGGGATTGAATCATTAGAAATTTATAATTTGCACTATCTTGCAGGTGATATACAACAAACCAATGGATACAACACAAAAAGAGTTCCAAGTGGAGACAACTTTACAAGTATGTACTATGTATTGATTAACATGCATGACTGCTATTTCATCCAATGAATGACATATATAAACTTTCAAATTTTAAGGAGGTCTTAAGTTGATCTTCACTTTAATGTCAAAAAAAATTATATTGCCAATAAGATAGTAATCACAAAGCATTTAATGGAGGAACAATAGTCATTATCTTCAATAATCAAAGATAAATTTGAAATTATGATTGATAAAATTGTGAAACAAGATGATTACATCTCATGAGATGAAGATCCAGAATTTTGAAAAAAGAGGACACACCAAAAGAGGGGCAAAAGATATATATGTAGCTCAATAAGGGGTCCTCTCTCCCTAGCAAGTATGATAATCAGGTTAAAAATAAACTGGCAAACCTGTATTAATCACGAGTTACATAAAACAGCAGCACATTGGTCGTCTACAAACGATATTTATACTGTAAATTCAGAAATTATTGCTTGCATTTATTATTGCGATTTTGTCATTTTTGAATTAATCAAACAATTACGTTTTCACTTTCTTACTCCATCTTTAACTTTAGGTCTTGACCCAGATATTAACCCTGATGAAGAGGAGGAGAAACAAAGACTCATAGCACAAGTTCTTGAACTACAAAACACATTAGATGGTTAGTACTCATAAATTCTACATAGTCTCTTATACATAATAAATGCATATTGTTCTGAATAATGGCAGTAATTAGACTCTGTGTAATATTGAGCCTAAGATTTAAAAGGTAATTTATATACTGTCCAACAGCGAGATGGTATGGGAGATAATTCTTTCAAATACAGAAGTAAAAACTAACACATAATTTTCAAAAAAAGTTTAAAATATTCTGATTGCAGTAAAAGACAAGTGAAAAAAAGGTTTGGTCATTCTTATAGAAATGGATATTTCTCTTATTAAAACTCAAAAGAAAGGCATAGTTGATTGCAAATACATAACCAAAAATTATGATGAACATTTCAATACACAGTGTTATGTTTTGCAGAGCAGCAAAGTCTCATCTTATTCTAACATAAAAAGAAGTCATGTTTAGGAACTTTTTACAAGAATAAGAAAAGCACTTACAGGGGCGTAGCTAGAAAGAAACGATGTGCAAGCAACTACCGTCGAGCGTAGCGAGGCGAAAAAATTTTGGGCCCTTTTATGCAGAAAAATGTTTTCTTTTCCGGTTTTCGGTCATCGGACGGTTAAAAGGGGAGCTATATGTAGATAGGACTTATAAAAAATTTATGAATGTAAAACTATTATTAAATCTTCTAAATAGAGTAATACATAAACAACACATATTTGTGATACAGAATTTACTCAAAATTGTCCAAAATCTGCTCTACGGGTCTAGGCAGAAACAAACTTCTCTATTACTTTAATTGTCAATATTCACACTGAAATGCCGATGAATATGCAGTAATGCTAGTAACTGTCGTCGTTCATTGTTTATCGTACATTTGTTTTCAACATACGCAAAAAATAATGAGACTTTCCAATACTGTTTTGGCGTGTTTGCAGGGACTGGGTGATTGGCTCTGGTAGTCTGTCGACCACATCGTCTCGGCATATTTTCAACAATATCGAAGGGTTCTGATAATTCTAATGCCGATTGGTACATCTCATTCCAAACTAATGAACCGTACACTGTAAAATGTGCTCCAAAAACTACATGTCTTAGACTGAGTATTACAAATTCAAATCTTGTAAAAGATACAAGTTACTGTTCGATTTAGTCATAACCTCCAATAACACTTTTATTTTGAAACCAAATGCCGTTATTTAATGATATTTCATCAATTAAAAAAGTGACAACATAGGTGTTTCCTTTAACATTCAATCTATAAATTTTTATTTTGTCATTTTTTTTTTTGCATGCCGAATCGATGTGCACGCAACTGCATGTTAGCGTATAGGGAGCTACGCGCCTGACTTAATAAATAAATGTACAAGTTTAGAAAATGATTATAGTTTTAATATTAAGAACTTTCACTTGTCATTCAGATATATGTAGTGCCTGTATAACAAAAATTGGCTAGGTATAATATGGGAGATAATTCTATTTTAATTTTTGATTTTTGCATGTACAAGTATTTTAAATATCTTGTGAAATTAGATTCTACACCAATTATCAATTGTTGGAAATTAAATTATTAAAAAACGCTATAATTTCATATTGGAGTTCTATTTTAAGGAAAGAAAAAGTCAAACCATGAAAATTTCATTGCATTTTAATAAACAAAACCATAAAATAAATTGAATATTTCCTTATATAGGTTAGTATAAATGTCACATTAAAGATAATTTTAAAACAGATTTACATCATATGTAATATTTTTTTTTGTGGTCCTTTCTGGTCAGCGTTAAAACTATGTCAATTTCTTTGAAAAATTTGAGATAACTAATAAGATTTAAACTACTAAAGCTTCAAATACCGAGTGTAACTTGCAGGATAAAAAACAATATATGGACCATAATTTGGTATTCGGCCTTTGGTTTCTTTTTGTATCCTTTTTTATAAGTTCTAAAATTTTAACTTTTATTTTGTGGGTTGTGTTGGTGTTAGAATAGTATGAATGGAACAATTGAGTTTTTCAAGAAAAAATTAATACATTTTGATTCACCGTTTACGTGACAGGAAACCAAACAGGAAACCAATCTTTATTTTCTTTATTTTGCACAATATAATTCAAAAGGCATAAATAAACACCATTACTAGTGTTACTTGCTTCATGTTAATATTTAAAATCTTTTTTCAATGTTATATTAAAGTTTTTTTTAAACGTGACAGGAAACCATAAGAAACCCAAAGCATTTTTTTAGTTTTATTTTATTGCAAAATCTGCTTAAAATAATCTGAACAGTATACTTTTTCTTAAAATCCATCTTAAATGTAACAGTATTATAAAACTCCTAAATATGTGCTTGTTTTGAAAACAATTAGTACAATTTATTCAGAATTTTCCATATTTTCTTCATTGATACAGGATACCATAATCGTTGTATCTTGATGTTTTGACCAAAAAAAATTATTTATATTTGGTTTTGAAATTCCAGTTATATAAAATTTATTCCAAATCATTGGCAATGTAAAATTCTTTAAATCCAGTAAAGAAAAAAACTTTTAACTTGGAATTAAAATCTTTAAAATAGGCACCATGTGATATTTGTGACCTGTACACCATCTACATGGTTTCCACATTTTAACCTACTTTAGTGGGCTAAAATCAATAAAGTACTTCCTTTCAAGTCATGCCTAGTAAAAGTTTACTTTTCCTTTGACAAGTTTATTGCGTTTCTGAAAAGTGTTTGCAGAACATGAATAAAAAAAAATAATTAAAAATTGTGACAAAGTTACCAACTTTGTACATTCCTAGTGTAACGGTATATTAACATGCATTTTTCATTTAATTATCTTTATTCACCTAAAATATCCAGTAATATTTACTGCTGAAGCAAAATCAATCCAACTAACATCGGCACCATGATAAGAGACGTAATTTCGATTGAATTTTCCAAGGACCCTTTACATCGTTATTGGGAAACGTAGTGTGTTTAAACGTCGGTCAAATTTGAAATCGATTTTGTCAAGTCATTGGGCATTTATTTTCACACAAGATCGTATGTAACATTATGCACATAGGAATAATAATAGACCCCCGGCGCAATCTCTTTGAAAATTGTATTTTCCTTTTTTAAACAAGTCGAAACAAGTCTACAGATTATGTTTGCTAACATCCCGTTGGAAACAAAAACAATGTTTAGAACTAGTATATTGTATGTCCGGCTGTAAGGGCGTGATCACATGTTACTCACATGTTTCACGTATGACCGAAAATGATTAGAACTTAAGGACAAAAACAATTTTAATAAATAACTGGACTTCTGTTTCGTGTGAAATGTAACGCATAACGATAACGTCATTTTCTTACTTACTGTAAACCAACTTATTTTCGCGGATACTTTATTTCGCGTTTTACGATTTCTAGTCCACTTCGCGGCTATTTAATTTCGCGATTTTCTTATCTACTTGATGCAGTTTGATTAGTAAAGATCCAAGTTATACATATTCCCGACGATTTATATTCGCGTTATTTTTCTACTCGCGAATGTCGCGAAAATAAATCGCTCGCGAAAATAAGTTGGTTTACAGTAATTATTACGAAGATCAAAACAAGAATGTTAATCATCTCTGATTTACCTGTTTGAACATCTCGCGAGAGTTCATATTTGCATATTGTTTTTAAGAATTCTATTACAACAAAGCAGATTACATCATCTAAAATTTGCGTTATGAAATCGGACACAAAAATCACGCCACTGTTCTTACATCTGCTACATTAATACTTATAGTTCTCGGCATTTTCTTCTCACTATTCTTATTGGTCAATGTTCTTTGTTATTTGAAAGCAAAAGTTACGAATTTGCCGGTGACGATTATCTATAAATCAGTCAGCGTTATGCTCTTCGGAAGCAAAAAGTAACGCGAGAAACGACACAAAAATACGGTTGTAGAATCTTTGAAATTCCTATATTTCAATTTTTTTTCTAGGGAAGAGTAGCATACACTTGTATGTTAATAAAAATAATGGCATCTTTAGATGTAGTTACAACTTTTCTTACAGTAATTCAAATTTTATCACTTTTCTATAGTTATAGGAAACGGAGCCCAATAGCAAATTATGGTCCATATACACATGTACATTGATGTAGATATGAAATGTATTTGAACTCACTATGAGCCTCGCCTTTTTTCATTTTTCTAAAGCTCTTCAAAAATTTACATATATTGTATATAGATATAAGAAGATGTGTTTTGAGTGCCAATGAGACAACTCTCCATCCAAGTAACAATTTATGAAAAGTAAACCATTATAGGTCTTGGCCATGGCTCACACCGATCAGCAAGCTATAAAAGGCCCTAAAAAATATAATTATTTTTCTTATAAATACATTTTCTTTATATTTTCAGATCTATCATCAAGAGTAGACTCAGTGAAAGAAGAAAACCTGAAATTAAAATCAGAAAACCAAGTATTAGGACAATATATAGAAAACCTCATGGCTGCCAGCAGTGTATTCCAGTCAACAGAACCTAAAGCTAAGAAAAAGTATGTACACAAGTTTTATACTAAGAATAATTGCACAAACACAAAAAATGCATTTTTTTTCAGAAATAAACTCATCATAGATACTAGGATTGAAATATTGTATTTGCGCCTGACGCTAGTTTCATCTACAAAAGATTCATCAGTGACGCTCAAATCTAATAAATTTTAAAAAGACTAAATAAAATACGGAGTTGTTGAGCATTGACTACCAACATTACTAAAAGTTATGCCAAATACAGCTATGATAATCTTAAATGATCTTGCCCTTCAATATATTTCAGTTGATGAATTAATAAATCATAAAGAAACAAAGGTTCAAACTCCCTTAGACAAAGATAATGCTTTTCTTGTTTAACCCTACACCAGGAACTCTTAATTCCTTATTTTTGAAAATTGATGATGTATAAATACCTGAAACATTTAGGAACTGTTTAATCAAAAGGGACTAAAAAAATTACAAAATCGCAATAATTTCTGAATTTACAGTAGTTACTTTGGCAAACATTGGTAAATTCATTGTTCATTGAAGTAAGTTTTAAAGTGTTTTACTGCTCATACAAGTTACATATGTCTAAAATAAGATTTATTATTGATATTTTAAGTTATATTTTTTTTCAAAAATTATAAATTATAAATTATAAAATTATAAATTTTTGGGCATAGGACATTTGAGCGAAAAAGAAAAAAGCACATAGGGTCATTTGAGCGCCGACTTCATAGGACATTTGAGCGCCGGGATATTAACCTTACCTGAGTTTTCAGACAGGACATTTGAGCGAAATTTTCCCTGATAATTTTACACGAATTAAGATTTTTTTTTAAAAGTAAGAAAAAAAAGTAAGATTTAGTTATAAATATTTTTTATTTTATTTCACATTTCATGCCCATTATAACGAGCAGTTCTATCACAGTCATCCATCAATTTATATTTTCCTTGACACTATTATCAAATTGCAATCTGTGACTTACATAAAAATTCGGAGTTTGAACATTGATGCACCGCAGAGCCGAACAGAAAAGGAGAAGGAACAGAATCTCCGGGATTTGCATTCGAAATACTGCCAGCAGGAAATTACGAGGGATTTTTATGTCAGAAGCCTGGGATATAAGTTCCAAGCCCGAACAGACTTGTAAATAATGCCGTTGCCGAGTTTTATGTTTTATGACAGTGCTTTGTTTTTAGTGCTTTGTTTACAATTAAAAGATGTTTTAATCTTTTTGTTGGTAAACTCCTGTTTTATGACTGTGCTTTGTTTTTAGTGCTTTGTTTTTTACAATTAAAATATGTTTTAATCTTTTTGTTGGTAAACTCCTCATTTAATGAACTATATTCGTAAGAAAATGTGGTATGATTGCCAATAAGACAATTCTCTATCCAAGACTTGTTTTCGCTCAAATGTCCTACGCTTATTCTTATTTTCGCTCAAATGTCCTAAAATTTAGGCGCTCAAATGTCCTATACTTTGGCGCTCAAACGTCCTTTTTTTTTCGCTCAAATGTCCTGTCAATGCGCTCAAATGTCCATTGCCGAAATTTTTGACAACCATTTAGGTTATGATTCAGTGGATAGATTGATGGTTAATAATTTAAACATTTGTTTGAACTTATTAATAATGTATGTAGTAGATTTCTAATCCTGATGCACATTGGGACTCACTTTCGAAGTTCATGGTTATTTGTTTTATTTGGTAAAAGAAATGTACGGTATTGAATATAATTTGAAAGGTGACATTAAAAATACAGTTCAACAGATGATCAAATATATGATACATATTTATTTATGAGCCAGCTGAAGGACGCCTCTGTGTGGGGGAGTTTCTTGCTGCCTTGAAGACCCATTGGTGGCCTTCAGCTGTTGTCTGCTCTTGGTGGGGTTGTTATCTCTTTGAAACATTCCATTCTCAATTTTATACTAACGAACGTTTTTATTTTCAGGTCTGGGAAGAAAAGGGAGAAATAAACCAAATTATGCTACTCTGCTAACAGTTACAGAAAGCTTTAACTACAGCAAAATTTCATGTGGTTGCATAATATATAAAAATAACCTAGTCTTTATAACTTATGGAATAGAATGCTGATTAATTTTTATTTTGACTGTACATATGTATTAGTAATGTTTGTATCGTTGAATCTCATTTAGATATTGTGTTTACAATAATTAGGCAATTTTGTTAAAAATGAATATGCATATTTACAAAAAACCTCAACGATTTACAACCAGTATAAATATACCAATGAGTTTTTATCTACAAGTTTCTATGTCAGTAATTGTTTTGTTTAGTCACTCTAATGAAAGGTTGGTAGCAAAACATACTTTCAATGCTTGCCCTCTACTGCTAGTAACCATGTAGTTTTATTAACATCAGCATAAAAGCGTTAATACTGAAATTCAGATATTACTATGTTCATTTATTATTAGCTCACCTGGCCTAAAAGGCCATGTGAGCTTTTCTCATCACTTGGCGTCCGTCGTCGTCGTCGACGTCGTCGTCGTTAACAATTTTTCAAACATCTTCTCCTCTGAAACTACTGAATGGATTTGGATGAAACTTAGCATGATAGTTCCTTAGATTATCCTGCACAAAGTGTGTGCTTCGATTTTTGATCCGTCAAAAAACATGGCCGCCCTTACTTTAAATAGAACATAGGGGTCAAATGCAGTTTTTGGCTTATATCTCAAAAACGAAAGCATTTAGAGCAAATCTGACATGGGGTAAAAATGTTCATTAGGTCAAGATCTATCAGCCCTGAAATTTTCAGACGAATCAAACAAACCATTGTTGGGTTGCTGCCACTTAATTGGTAATTTTAAGGAAATTTTGCAGTTTTTGGTCATTATCTTGAATATCATTATAGATAAAGATAAACTGTAAACAGCAAAAATGATCAGCAAAGTAAGATCTACAAATAGGTTAATATGACCAAAATTGTCAATTGACCCCTTAAGGGGTAAATGTCCTTTAATGACAATTTTTCACAATTTGTTCATCATATTTGCTAACTTTAAAAAATCTTTTCCTCTGAAACTACTGAATGGATTTGGATGAAACTTAGCATGATAGTTCCTTAGATTATCCTGCACAAAGTGTGTGCTTCGATTTTTGATCCGTCAAAAAACATGGCCGCCCTTACTTTAAATAGAACATAGGGGTAAGTTTTTGTGTTTTGGTCTGTTTTTCTTATACTATATGCAATAGGTCTACTAAAATTGGTGTATAGAATGATTGTAAGGTGTACATGTCTAGCTGACAGGTGTCATCTAACCTTGACCTCATTTTCATAATTCAGTGGTCAAAGTTAACTTTTTTAGTTTTGGTCTATTTTTTTTAATACTTTATGCATTAGGTCAACTATATTTGGTGTATGAAAATATTTTATGATCTATATGTCGGTTACGCAGGTTTTATTTGAACTTGACCTCATTTTCACAGTCCATTGCTAAGTTTTAAGTGTTTGTGTTTTGGTCTCATTTTCTTTATTTATAAACAGTAAGTCATATATATTTGTAATATTGAAGAATTGTTAGCTGTACATGTTTGCCTGGCATGGTTCAATATGTTCAATAAGGCATTGTTTACCAGGTGAGCGATTCAGGCTCTTGAGAGCCTCTTGTTATAATTGTTGACAATTATGCAAAATTAATTATAACAAATACAGAAAATGATGTATTCAAATAATTCTATAAAATTTAAAATAATAGTTTTATACATTTGAAGAGGAATTCTGTTACTTTTTTTGCAATAATTAAAGCAATACCAAATTTTGGAATTAACAGTTTATAAATTTGTAAAAAATTTTCAATTAAATAATATTAAATTCATTTTCATGATATAAGTTATTTCCCCTTAATTTTGCTGCTATTATTGCATAATTAAGAAGAAGAAAATTAGACAAACTTAGATATTTATAGAAAAATCCATTTGATATTTTAGCTCTCTCAATCTTGCAATTCTGTAGATTAGATTTACTTCCATGTAGATAGAAAACTGGAAATGTATTGTACTTAGATTTATTTTTTATCCATAAATTTCCACCATTATTCACATGTTGCTATAGGCTTTAAAATACTATTATATAATTTTATTTTGAAAAAAAATCAGCATGAATTATGGGCATTGTAGAATATCTTTTTGAAATTTTGAACTATGGAAAACCAGTTGTTTTTCTCTGATAAATAATTTTCCCCAATTTCTACACAGCATTTTCAAACTGTATGTAAACCTAAAGAATTATGCTAAAAGCTAAGCTTCATCTCTCTTGTGTATAGACTCAGCCCTTATTATCCTGTATACAGTTAATGTACATTTTTGATAAGAATTGAATCAAATTTAGGACTAAACGCTGGCATATGTAGTTAATTTACTCCTGGAAATTAAAATGTCAGAATAAGTGCAAGATAATGGAATGGTAACCTTTAGTTTGAAAAAGAAACAAGGAATTATTTTTTCACTTCATTTTAAGATTATCTCAAAGCAAAACTAAGATCTTGTTCTATTTTTATTAAGATCTCTTTGTAAACCTTAAATGTCTGGAGAACTGTACAAAGCTGCGATCCAGTTAATTGTGAACATTTTTCCCACCATATTTTTTTATTTTTTGTTGTTCTATAATTCTAAATACAGGATTTCTAAGTTCAGAAAAAAAAAATACATTCTAACAAAGGAACATTCAATCATAAAGTCAGAATTCTGAAATGGGATTCAATTTTATAAAAAAAAAAAAAAATCTTTTCTTAATAAACATTCAAAGTTTTAGGATTAAGAGATAATCATGAAGAAAATTCATCAAAGAAATCAAATTTAAAAAAAAAAAGTCATCCTGATTTAAACAAAGTAGTCTTTTATTATAAACTCTACTAAAATTTTGTCTTTTTCATCAACATTCTATTTGACTTTAAAAGTTTGTGACAAGCCAGTTGAAATAATAAAATTTTAGAGTAAAGTTAATTCTAAAAGGATTGTTTTCTTGTGTTGACTGAAAGAATTTAAAAATCCTGTATTTTTAAGATATTTCATTTTATTTTTAAACATATATGTGAAATTTGATCTGTTAAAACTTAAAATCTTTAATGTTTGGTAATTTCGGATAAATTTGTTGTTATTTACGCTATTTCCTATTGTGTACTTCATATTTTGTAATGTTGTAAGTTTTAATTATTGAAATCCATTAAATATGTATGTAGTGTTCTCCATAGGAATTTCAAATGCCATCTTGTCTGATAGGAATTTTCAATGAGATCCTCTTATTGAAGCTAGTATCACAGTAATGTGTATAAGGTAAAAACCAAATTCTGAGGAAAATTCAAAATGACAAGTACATAATTAAATGGGTAAATTTAAAGCTTCAAACACCCTAATCCCACTTCATCAGTATGGTTGATATACTGTGGATTCATTATTATTCGTTGGATACCAGTTTTTCAGGGATTTCATGCATAAAGGTGAACCACAAAATAAAATGTTCAATGAATGACATATTTTCTCTAGGTTTGCACGCAGACTTTTGGAAAACTTGGAAATCAAATATACACGAACATGTAAGTTTTCCTTTATCCACGAAAATTGATACCTATGAAATGAATGAAACCACAGTAGTAGGATCTTTGTTCCTGATTGCTATTACAACAATATTTTAGGCTATCTTTTACAGCAGAACTGTGTTAACAACTGCCACTGTAATACATTTATCATTGATTTTGCAATTGTATCTGTCAGGTTTTGGTTAATGTATTTTCTGTACTGATGGGCCTTTGAAGGTTGAAGGTTGTCATAATAAAATATACTGTTCAGTTGGTATCTGAGTGAAACATTAAGATTGTGGGATGCTGGATAGCCCTAAAGAGAACACTTGATATTGGATGTTGTTGTATATTGTGATGCAAATTTTGTTTTGTCACTGCCATTCTGCATATATCACTTAAAATAAAATATAAAGCAATATTAAGTTTGAATTGACATTATTTATTAAAACTAAAAAGTAATGAATTGTGGTATGATGCCTAGAGACAACAATACACAGCATTGACATATAGTTGCTTACATCTATTTGGTCTCTGGTGATTAGTTCTCTCAAGGGCAATTATACGCCTTATTTTATACAAAAATCAACAATTACAGGTCACCATATGGCCTTTAACAAAAAATAGATTTGTATTATGTATGGAAAACATTTTTTTGTGTGTTTTGCTTTTGTTTTTATTCCATTGTTTTGTGTTTTGCTTTTGTTTTTATTCCATTGTTTTGTGTTTTGCTATTGCTTTTAGAAAAAGGGGGAGCAATGCAATAAAGTTTTTAAAGGATAAACTCCAGGTCAGTATTTAAAGCTAGAAATGCCAGGAAATATTGAAAAACAATTACAAAAAAAAATAATAATACCCTGATTTATTAAGGTTTTAACAATTTAAAAAAAACGACAACAACATGTAGCATATTAATCTATTGCAATAAAAAATCATAATATCTAATATAATTTGTAGATTTAGCTAACAAAGTCCTTATATTTGTATAAAGTAACATTCGTTTATATTGGAAAATTGTTTTAAAGTTGAATAAGATGCTGGTCCCTCTCTGTGATTACCATTATATTACGCTGGTTCATTTCCCAATCAATCTGTCACCAAGGGAAGATAAATAAATCGATTTTCGTTCATATTCTTTTTCAAAAATGATGAACGGTTCTTTATATTGGTATGTAATCATTTTAAATGTTTCAAATTTATGAAATTATATTCGTACATCAATGTTTTTGATACACCAATAACAAAAACTGAAATATATTGAATTGATACATTTTGTAATTATTCAAAATTATATCAGAAACCTAAACTTAATTATAAAATAATGAACCTGTTAAGGGGAGAGAATACTCGCATAACTTTTTCGAATTGGCACATAATACAACGAAATGTCACTCTTGCATACAAATGGCACATCAATATAATTAATTATCTGCGAAATCGTCCCCCACCTTCAATGATGATTCTAAATTATTAATATAACCAAAAGTTGTTAATCTAGAGATAGTTAAGACTAATGAAAGCTAACCCAATGTAAAAATATTTCTTTGCAATTTTTTAAAACTTCCTCAGAAAAATACTCGAGCAACTTGACTTTCATAGCTCAAAATTAACGTTTTTACGCAATATTTGAATAAAGTAGTTGAAGATTATTCGCTTCTCAAAGTGTAAGACGCAATAAAAATCGTATGCTTGCACCATCCTACCGAAATACGGATGTAATTAAGTCCTGAAAATTTCGACATTTCTTCGTATATTTTGAACAAAACCGGTTTTAACCAAATCACAAGTACGTGTTAAGATCCGACTAAATACCTATTTTCCTATATGGTCAGGTAAAGTTGCTACAACATGTGACAAGAGGACAAGCAACAACAACCACTGGACTACAAGCTCCAAGCTGGGAACAGGTACATTAAGAATATTGGAGGGTAAAATTGGTTTCCTTCCAAATCTGGAACTTTGGTATTACAGCACATCATTCGAAAACAGTTAAAACTATGAAAGTAACATGAAAATGGCTTGAATTATCATATTAACACTAAGCATAAAAACAACTGAGAAAAATGGCATATAAACACAAGAAGAACTATCAGTTTTGTCCTAATGCAATGTGGAATTACAACTCATAAATAAACCATGTTTCCTCAAACTTAAATTTCAATCAGTACCCCTACAATAGTTTTAATGAAACACATCAAATTACATCTTAGAAAGACATGACCTTGTGCAAAGCCAAAATAATAGCATTGAAAAGATTTAGGGCAATGATTGTCAACAATTAGATAGAAATGCATAGCATAGCGTTTTTGTGCCTGTCCAAAGTCAGGAGTCTGGCCTTTGTTAGTCTTGTGTGTGTTTTTTTTTATACCTTTGGTTTATTCATATATTTCAGAGTTAAATTGTGACGTTAATTTTCAATGAACTATCACACTTTTTTGTTTAGGGACCAGTTGAACTCCGCCTCCGAGTGTGGATTTTCTTTCAGTGTGCCTGCGTCGGTTTTATGATCATTGGTCGGGGTTGTCTCTTTTACACATTCCTGTTAACTGTTAGTCCCCGATGGTATCACCAGCCCAATTGCCAGAACTTCGATACTGGCATGAAAATACGGATTTTTTTGTGTTATTAAAATTTTCTGTAACAAAATGTCAGAAATTATTATAAATTAAGGAATGTATCTCCCTCATGCAAAGCTCTGATTCCTTTCACGGATTTGTCTTTACTTTTTGGACCTTTTGTATTATGGCTCTTCATCATTTATATAAGCTTTGGATTTAAATTATTTTGGCCACGAACAACAATGAAGAAACATGTATTGTCGAAATGCGCATCTGGTACAGGAAAATAAGTACCGTTAATGTTATTGCTACATGTGTTGGTGCATTAAGTCACTATGATATTGTAACTGAAAAGGAAGAAAAATATGATCAGGTATAAAACAAAATACTTCAAGCTTTTTCTCCATTTCTAACATTAAAAATGCACATGACTTTAAAAAACAAAATAGAGACCACATTAAATGCCATAATTTAAAATTTGTAATGGTTCCGCGGAACCCAGTGTCTCGCTTATTTTATGGATCTAATAAATGTTTTAAGAATTTTTTACTGCAGACTGTATGTAATTTTAAGTGGAAGAAACACCAAGTCCATACACATGTATAAGATACATACGGAAAAACTGGAAACATCTTTTTACAAAATTTCCTTCTGGATGCTAGCTTTTGATCAAACAAGCTTCTGTCCGATTTTGGAACAAATCCAGGGTAGTTTAAGAAAGTGATTAAAATTTCAAAAACATTGACCAGAGATCAATTGCAAGCATGGGGCGAATTACATTGCAATGTAATGATTTATATTACAATAACTTTGACAAAACCATACTTTAAATTACAATTACATTCATTTATCAAAGTCATGCATTGAATTACACATTACATTTGTAAATTAAGTGAATAGAAAAATCAAACATGTTGTAAAACAACATGAAGTCACAAAAGATTCTAACATAAGCAGTAACTGTCCCATGTATTGATTTCAGTATGCATGTTAGATGTCTATTCCATACGGCTATGTCATTTTCAATTATTTTAACATAATACTAGTATTAACATAATACTAGTATTATAAATATACTTTTCATCATTTTTTTTTTTTTTTTATCTTCAATCAAAATATTTACTGAGAATTTCCTTCCTAATTATATAATAAACATAGAGTTTAATTAATGACCAATTGTCAACCTTGTGAACATTTGATAGTGAAACAAACAATTTAGTGTTTTACAACTATTTGCAATTATCTTTTGTTTAATCATGACAAGAAAACAATGGAATATAGTAATGCTTTCTAGTATCAATCTTTTTATGAAGGAAAATGTATGAAATCAAAGAAAAATAAATAGAAAATAGAAAATCAATATGAAGATGATTATGTCCTTAGTAAGTCAAGAAATCTAAAATTCTGCTGTAATAAATCCAGCAATATGTTAAAGATATATAGTATAGGAAAAAGGTAATGCCATGTAATGCAATGTAATGTATAAAATTACACAACAGTTTTCTTAAAGTAGTAATGCATTTAATTACAACAACATGTAATGCAAAAATTGCTGCATTACACATTTCATACAATTACTTGAGAAAATTTAACTCATTACCATGCATTACAAACACAAATTTTCATTACCCCATGCTTGCAACAGAGTGAATGTAATGTTTACTGACAGAAAAACTAAGTTCATTTATAAGAAAAGTACGAATCAACAGGTTTTATTTTTACAATTTATAATTGGATACCATCTTATGATCACAAACAAGCTTCTGTCAATGTTTGGTAGAAATCCATGATAGTTTAAGAAAGTTATTAAGATTTTAAAAACATTAACCACAAAGTGAATGTAATGTTAACTGACAGGAAAACTAATAGGCCGGTGACCAAAGTCCGATTTATAAAATTTTAATCGTCAAAAATGGTACACGGCTATATCATATATCATTGGATTTGAAAATATGTGTACTTTGAGATTCTTCTGGTCGTCAAATAAAAATATGGTGCAGTTTTTCAGAAATCTTGATCAAAGGTCATATGTCGTTTTCAAGGAAAAATAAAATTGAATATCTAACTCCAATTTAAATACCCTTTTTACAGTAGAATGACTGAATACTTAAATCTATTTTCTTCTTTATTCAATTTTTCATCCAAAAAGTGGAAATCCATCATTATATGAGATTTCCAAACACACGTATGCGACTGTACAAAAAGGGGGATAGTTTTCAGTTTTAAATGATGTATTTTTTTCAAATAATAAGAACAACGTCTGTCAAAACTTAACAAAATTTATAGAAAATTATGAAAAAATATGTATTTATTCATATAACTATCTAGTATACATCAATGAAAGTGAAAACTTTTTAGTTTTAGCCATATACGTTGAATACGCTACATGCAAAACAGACAACACAAATTATTTCAAAACATACTTATAGTGGAGTTTTTACAATGTCGTGACGATTTCTATGAAATAAATTTGTATCAATAGGAAAATAAATCATTTTAAGATAAATTAAAACTTTAAAAAGGTATATTTTATGAAAGAATAGCCTTTTATTCGTTTGAAAATGAAGAACGTTTCGGTTATTCAATCCCAAACTAAGTGACTCAAGATTTTTTTTTATGCGGGATATATTGACATAGCACTAAATATACCTAACTTAAATCAGTAATTCAGACCTCAAATGACTTTTGTGATGTGGGAACGTTATTACGACGTTCTGACCATTGGCTGGAATACGTATGTTCGCAAGTGGAAGTTTTAGCAAATTTCGAATGTCAGTATTGGTCCGTAGTGTTTAAAGAACACGACAAAATTCTTAAGCACGAATCCTATAATGATATTATCAATGTTAAACTTCGGACATTTGACGTGTTGTGCCTTGCAATAGAGTGGTGGTCAAATGTTTGTGTACCACATATAGCGAGCTTTTACCCATCACCATTGGACATCATCGTCATTACAAAATACACTTCGGCCATGTCAATCTATTTTATGGGGGACAATAAAACAACTGAAACATCAGTGCACCTCTAGGACAAATGTCAAAAGAACCCTGTATTGAAAGAAACGTCTTGTCCTGCTGCTTGAAACTCAAAATATCTCTAAACAAAAGCCAAGAAAATAAACCATCTGTGATCCGCATCGACAGTATACACTCGCCATGATCATATGACTGTAGTCTGTGCAATGTTTCCGATTGTCGTGGTCGTTATGCCCTACATTCTGGTCTGTATAAGTGATTGGATATCGGAACTAGAGATAGACTTTATACCACACTACTGATGGTAAAAAAAACTTTCTTCTGTGAATGTTCTTGTAATTTACTTCTAAGTATATGACAAATAAGCATTAAACAGCCTTTACTAAAATGTTCTGTTTTAGAGAATGAAATTCCTCGTCTTGGTTGTAGTTTTGTTTACTATAGATGCAAGCAAATGAAAGAGAGACGAAAGATACCAAAGGGACATTAAAAGTCATAAGTCGAAAATAAGCTGACAACACCATGGCCAAAAAGTGAGAAAAAAAACCACAGACAAACAATAGTACACCTAGCACAACCTTTGATAGCCGTGACTTCGGTTTCTTGACTTGAGCCAGCTGCCATTTTGTCTGTATGTCTCAAAGAAACATTACAGGCACCAGTACGTAAGTTACCGATGGTTATGTTTTAAACAAAGCTAGGGGAATTCCAGGAAAAACAAAAAATAGTTCAGTTTGGTTGTATCAAAAAATGTTACCCGTGTCGTGCGAATCAACAGTATCAATATATTAGAAACAGGAATGGAACACAAATTAATTGCAAATTTTCAGATCTGATCTGACACAATTAGTATCTAAAAATTGTAACTCGCCAAAAGACGTGCTAGTGAATTGGGCCACGACAGAGCTTAAAGGTACCATTATTCGTGATACGGTAATATAAAAACCTATTTTGCGTCTATTTCAGTCGCAAGTTCTTCAAAATTAAGTACATGACACCAAAAATAAATTTCCACGTTCGACACTCAGGTGTTACAATTGAAACAGAATCTTCGAAACCTTTCGGGGGCACACGAGATACCCCCTTGTTTTCAGTATATTTCGTGTTTATCTTTGGTGGTCTATGTAGAGTTTTGCAGAACTTTGTTTGTCATTTACGTCGTTCTTCTACTTTTACCATGTCGTTTTGATATTATCGTCGACTAATATGTTTGAATATCCCTTAAAATTCTGCGGCCTGTTTTAAGTAGTCAGGGGTACACACCCCTGTCCAAGAAGACTGTATTGACTCAACAAGCACCAGCGTAAGGTATCATTTGAGATATGTGCACATTATACGATGGCGCAGAGGAGTGTAGTACATTGAGACCTAGCTGGGGAATTGACATTTGGAAAGTTAAAATCGCCCTCCAAAGTTTGTCATAGATTTTTGTTTGTAGTCGTCAATCCGTTTCAATATCAAAGAAAAAGGTCAAGATATGAAGCGAACATTCTAATTTCTGTATTATCCTTTATCACAAGCTAACTGGGAAATGTAAGTACTGACTGACTAAAATGTAAAAAGAGAAAGGTAGTCTTCAATATATCTAAGTTTTGAAATCAAAACTCAGAGCAACAAGGTTTACTTTAGGTCTTTAAAATGTTCTGCATTTCAAATTGCAGTGCGAACTGTAGATATCACTATGCCATGTAGACGTATGCATTATTCGTATCCATTTTTATTATAAACAATTTTCAAGCGAATAGAATGAACCAGATGATAGATGTACATCTATGAATTAAAGTCACAATTATATGCGTAATCTTGGGTATATTTCATCATTACACCAATCAACTGTGTCAAAATACCTCAATTTACTGTACGTTTGTAAAAATAAATCAATTATTCTACTTCTGCATTTAATAAAATAACACTATTTAATTAAGGGATTAAAATGAATGTTTGCTTCTTTGAAATGATAACGCAAAGTTTCAGCGGACTTTCTAGTTTTGTTATCTTTTTGGGGATTTTGTCGGATCCCTATTTCTTAAATAAACCATTGAAAAACTTATTTCGTCTTTTACATAAATAAAATCAAAATAACACAACCTTAAAAAAGAATTACGGACACCAAAATAATTCAACGAAACAATTAAAAATCAACAAAAACAAGTAATATCAAGTCCAAATATTACAGAAAAACTATGTCCCAGCCCAATCATGGACGGGACACAACTATCCGGAATGTTATTAAGTAAATGATTGATTAGACGAGATTTTTGAAATTGACAAAAATATCGTTTTAAACAATATGATCTCATAAAAACATATGTACATGAAAAGAAAAATTGCAGTTTTATTACTTTATAGTAGATACGATATAATCCATTCATCAGCGCTTTGTTGTATGATGTTGAAATCGGGTAAAACACAAAATTTCCCCGTTAACAGTAGTTTTTACCTTCATAATTTGTCATCAAAAGGCTTTGAGGATTACCCTTTTTGCCTAATGCATAAAACATTATGTTTCACGTTTAAATAAAACAAAAAAGAAAGATATGCGATAGCAGCTTTTGAATAAAAAGCCAAATTGCATGCCACTTATTATCTGCATTTG
This sequence comes from Mytilus galloprovincialis, assembly GCF_965363235.1. Taxonomy (NCBI): domain Eukaryota; kingdom Metazoa; phylum Mollusca; class Bivalvia; order Mytilida; family Mytilidae; genus Mytilus; species Mytilus galloprovincialis. Next base: position 60,896,762 of record NC_134845.1, read on the forward strand.
ATGTCAAATTTGCTGACTAAAAGCTGAAATTAAAAAAACTGCACCATACGACTTTTTGACGACCAATCTTAAATTCAAGTAAAATCATTTTTCTAGGACTTTGCAAACTTTTAGCCGTGTACCATGAAGTGAAATTAAACTCCTTTAATAATCGACTTTTTCCTATTCTGTCACTGCACTATAAATCCATTTGTAAGTAAAGTACGAATAAACAGGATTTATTTTTATGCCTCATTTATGGGCATTATGATTTCTGGTCTGTGAGTCCGTTTGTTTGTCCGTCTATTCGTTCGTTCGTCCGTCTGTCTGTCCCGCTTCAGTTTAAAGTTTTTGGTCCAGGTAGTTTCGGTCCACTGAACATAGAAAATGATAGTGCGGATGGGCATCCGTGTACTATGAACACATTCTTGTTTTTTAATTTATTTCTGGATGCCATCTTGTGATCATAAACAAGCTTCTGTCCAAGTCTGGTAGAAAATCAGAAAAGTTTCAGAAAGTTATAAAAATTTCATAAACTTTATTACCAATGTCATTTCAACTAATCGGGCGGAGCTTACGTTTTAATTTGCATAAGGACAGTCTATTTAAAGATGTGTGTGATTAGGATGATTGCCGTTATAATTATAACTGATTTCTAATCACCTATCACTGCCATCAAAGGAATTTACAAAAGAATAACTGGACACTTCATTGATGAGTTTATCCTAAAACACCTCTCTATAGATAGAATGGTTTATTATGAGCGAAACGGTTAAACTCCGCCCAGTCAAGTGAAATAAATTGAGTAATACCACAGAGTGAATATTTGTGGATGGCTATGTCTGTTTTTTTTTTCGACAAAAGTCGAAGGCCCGACAAACATAATAAGATGTGGTATAATTGCCAATGAGACAACTCTCAACAAGAGACCAAATGACACGTACAGAATTTAACAACAATAGGTCACCGTACGACATTCAATAACGAGTAAACCCCATACCACATAGTCAGTTATGAAAATGTAAAACAACGGCCTAATTTTTTGTATAATAATGAACGATAAACTATTTAACAGCCCTTGAATTTATATTAGATAGCATTTTTGTTCGCTTTGGAGATTCCGTATATTGTCAAGTTATCGGAATTCCAATGGGGACTTATTGTGCACCATTAATTGCGGACCTGTTTCTGTTTTGATATGAGTTACAATTTATGACTAAAATCAGCAAAGACCAATCGAAACAACATCTGATACAAAAATTTAACAATACTTTTACATTTTTAGATGATATAGTGGCTCTCAATAATTATGACTTTAGTATGTATACTAAAGAAATTTATCCTGTTGAAATAACTTTAAATAAAACTAATAATGAACACTGTCCTTTGCTCGATCTTCATATCTATGTCATTACCGGGAAACCCAATACCAAAATTTTTATGATAAAAGAGATGATTTTTCATTTCCTATCGTTAGTTATCCATTTTTTTTTTGTTTTTGATATCACAAACTAGTCAACACATTTACTAAATTTTATCATCGGTTCGAGGACATCATTTGTAAATACAATTCAACATGCAGACATCTTATACGTTCAGGTATTTCACATCCAATTTTTTATGGTAACCTTCTTTACAAAGCAAAAACATGTCGGCATTCACATCAAAAGCTAACAAAACCTTTAACAGACTTATAAAGAAGGGATATAGTTACGTTAATGTTGTCAGGTCATTAAAGATTGCATATTTTGATTCACTTATTGGGTCTTTGCATTGGAAATAAACACATTTATTGTTGGCATGATACGGGTTATGTTCTTCTGGTATGTTTTATGATGGTATATAATACTTAACTCCTAACGGGAGGGATTGTGCTTGATTTTCATATGATGAAACCATAATATTTAAATCAGTTTAATTGAGCTCTGGAGCTGGCATGTCAGGCTGTATCGGAAATAAACACATATATTATAAAAACAGTTGTTGGCATGATTATGTTTATGGTAATGTTCTTCTTATATAAATTACAATGATAGGATACTCAACCTCTAACGGGTGGCATTGTGCTTGATTTTCATATTCGATGAAATCATGAAACCATAATCTTTCAATCAGTTTAATTGGGGTATGAATCTGGCATGTCAGTCACTGCTACGAGTCCTTTGTTAATTTGTGTATCATTGTCATTTTGCTTAGTTTCTTTTGTTAACTTTTTTAACATCGGACGCGGACTTCTCTTAAACTGAGTTTTACTGTGCGTATTGCTGTGTGTTTGTTAATTCTTTATTGGCTAGTGGTACAGGGGAAGGGTTGAGATCTCACAAAATATGTCTAACCCCGCCACATTTTAGCTCCGGTCCCCAGTCAGGATCTCGAGCCTCTGGCTTTTGTTAGTCTTGTATGTGTTTTTTTTTTTATTTAAATTAATTTATATATGTTTAAGAGTTCAGTATGACGTCCATGTTTAATCAACTAGTACATATTTTTGTTAAGGGTAAAGTTAAAGCCCGGATGGGGGATTTGTGGGCTTCGGCTTTTTTTTTAGCTCTTTGGTTTTGTTGTTTTCTCTCTGACTCATTCTTAATTTCCATTTTTAATTCTATTATAGTTATGAATGTATTGATTTGCAAAATTGTATAACAGTAGTTTCAACAGGTTGTACAATATCGATTTTTTTAAGAGGGCGTATTTATATCAAAACTGTCACGCGACTTGTAAAGGAAATTCCCGTGAAAGAGAAAGTGGTAAGAAATAAAATATTTCATTCTTTTTGTTTAGTTTTAATCATGCACAGTAGTCCGGCCGATTGGTGCAGATATAGAGCAGAATTGCTCACTTGATGAGGAAAGCATGAAACTTTGCATAGTAGTTCTTGTTTATATATCCTTTGATTTCAGCTATGGACCCACTCTGAAAAATCCAATATGGCTGCCATTTTCAAGATGGCGGAAAAACGGTATAAAATTCAAGATTGTCCTAAAAGTATTCTATATAATTTCGGAAATTAAAGTAATGATTCTTTAAAAATGGACTTCATGTTCTTGAATTTGTTATCAATTAATTCAAAAGTATAAAACAAATAATTTGGGTATTTCTATAACACATAAGTTGCAAATATAGCTGCATATACAAAAACAAATAGTGAAATTCAAAATGTTAATCAATATCATAATGTTACATGTTATTGTAATTTTTCTTTAAACGCTTTCAGTTTTAATGGTTGGAATGAAATAGGTTGAAACGAGTCGATTGACGTTAATATAGGTCGGATAAATGTGATGGAATAGTAGGTAACTCATCTGAACTTTGAGGCAGTGCCGAGGGCACCTTGTCTCGTGTCTCTTCAATGCCACGTCTTACGTCACTTATCGCGTTTGCATCTGCCGTACCCACTACATCGTCAAATTATTCTATGTAATCAATAGGTGTACCTTTCGTCAGGCGGATTAGACGATTGCCATCATTTAAAATGGTTAAGGGGCAACTATTTCCTTTTCCAACTACGTACGTAACCAATTTGCAACATTTCAGCGAGCATGGTCCTAAAATGCACTCCTGGTCAGCACTTTTATTAGTCTTAATGGTAACAGTCATGTTTGAATTTGGTGGAACTGTTATGATTCGTTTTATGCAAACTAGCTGAGTTAAAATCTCGTTTCCACTATTAACACATGACGCATTTATCGCTTTATTGTTAATGGTAATTGTGGGACTACTCAGGTTTATCACTGCGATCAGTGTGTCCAAAATAACTAGCCTAAGTATAACATCGTCTGTTAATGGCTCTTTGCACACATCCCATTGTATGTTTACTCTATTAATGTCGAGAGTCGTTCCTTATAATCTTCTCAATAACAAGCTGTTAACCTCACCACATAGCGTTACGTTCTCCAAATCTCAATTTTCTACCGGAATTAATTTCTCTTTTACTAATGTTATCATTGCAGCAGTGTCCACAATCATGCTCACATTCTGGTCATGTGTAGTACCTCGTACTACTAAGCTCTTTCAAATGGTTTGTCTGATGACAATATTGGACGAGGCAGTGGGCCTCTGTTCGATTGTGTGATAAGATGATGTTTCATTGCCAATAGACTTTGGAATCTGAGTTGTCCTACTGGCCCGACCCTTTGCTCCATTGTTGAGGTTACACTTTGATTTGCTCCGTATCCTGGTGAAGGTGACCGTTGTCTGAAATATTCGGGATTTCTGGAGTTTGTCCGTGGAGATGCTAACCGTTGTCTTTAGGGACTATTTGGTGGGGGTGTTACTGATCGATAGGCATTAAGCTTGGATGTACTTCTATCTTCCGATTTACCGCGATTGTATTGCTCAATAGATCTTCCACGTTTATATTGATCAGTTGATCTTCCATTGAACTGGTGATCTTCCATGATTTTTTTATCAGAAGAACCGAGATTATATTGATCGGCAAATTCAGTGTGAGGTTATGCAACTCATAATTCAAAGGACTGCTCATATTTTCTTTAACGGTGGTCGATGGTCATAATTGGCACTTTTTTATCCATATATCGCTATCTGGTTTGCTTTTGATGTTTTCACGTGTTTTAACGTCTTGTTGAATCTTTCTAGTTTCCTCTCTATTACATGCCTTGAAGATTCTTTGTCTTTACATCCTCGACGGAATGTTTTGGTTGCAATCTGGTTTGATCGTCTTCCTTGCTGAAGCGCTGCTCCAAATGAATGCTTTTTAAGGCCTTGGAATCATCATCTGTGTTTACCATGCGAGCGTACTCAAAGCCAACATCGGCCTGGCAATCTGGGGCCTACACACATTTTTCCTGATTTCCCATTGTCATCTACCGGCAGTTCGTTCAAATTGGTAAATGAGCGCCTCCCAAGAGATGGATCCTCTTCAATTGAGTTTTTAAATTTGTGGTAGCTGTGGGCTTCGGCTCCGGTCCCTTGCTCAAAGATTTTCTTGCCACATGGTATATTCTCTCTCCAGTGAAGCGTCTGAAGAAGAGGTGTTGTCACACTCTTTTTCTTTTCTCTGCCCTTTCCTGGATCGGTCAATGGAGCCAACTTGATGTTATGGGAAGCATATTAGAGCTCCAGAAGCGGACGAGGTTGTCATAATTGGAGTGATAAATGTGGGATTTGCCATTGACTCGACGGGGATGATACCGTAAGTAGGCACTGCATTCAACATTGGAGAAACTTGATAGAATTCATTTGCAGCTAATTGTTTCTGTAATGGTGTGCTGATCTAAACCAAATATTATTGACTCATAGTAGATGGTTAGTGTGCGTAAGAAGACACATAAGCCTTTTGCTGGTATCCTTGATTAGTACTAGAGGTTTATAGTATGTTCTTAAATGGAGATTGTTGTTGAATAATTTGAACTGTCTCATGCAGGGCCAAGGGCCCTGACATAGGACTTTTGACTTAAGGCGAAGACACATTCAACAGAGTTGGCACGGTTTATGGTTCATGCGAACTACAATTGTGGAAAGACCCACGGCATGGATTTTGATGTGTACTTTTGGTAAACTTGCGTTGTACTGGCTAAGGTCAAATTTTGGCTTAGATGATGTGTCCATTGCAGTAAATATTAACTTCTTTATTTCGATTGTCCACTGATTCATTCACAACAGATGCCAGTTGTTGGAAGGTACCCTGCTGTTCAAATGCACTTTGAAATAGAACTGTGTCTCCTTCCTCAGTTGTTGTCAGCTTGTCCATTCGTCTCACCACAACATTGAATATCTCATTGGTCTGACCATCAATTCCGCCAAGCAATTATTACTAGCCTTGTGGTCTATCCTGTCTTCAGACTGCTGAAGTTGCTGAGATATTGCTTTCACCTGTTTGTTATTGATATTCATTGCCACTTTCTGTTCAGCTTGAAACGTAATGAGACCAACACATATTTTATATATTCGCGCTTCGCTCTGTTTTATATTGCGGTAAATATCAACTGTTCTTTTAGCATTTGATTTTCTATCTGTTAAATATTCTTGGTACAATTGTTTAATAGTCATTTCTGAGCTGTCCTCTGTTAAAGCGTCTTCAGCTGTGGGTTTCTCAATATCACCAAGTGATTTAGTTTCTGCCATTTCAATGTTCTTGTCCTTGTTGTCCTCAATGCCTGCCATTTCACTGATATGTGTTTAACTGATTCTCAATTCAGTTTAATGTCTCAAATTGCAAAATATTGCGACCAAGAGATAAGATAGGCACTGAATAATATCTTAAGGCAGATAAATCCCAAATTACAGCTTTTATGTGTGACCCAAGACAACAAATAGTGCAGCTTTTAACGAAAGCTACTACTGCAGCTTTTTATGAAAGCTACTACTTTGTGTATGAAATGACAAGCAAGGCAAAATCAGAAAGGACAGAACTAGGACAGATACCAAATGACACTATACATCAATAAAATGCTTATATTCAGGTCAATTCTCAATAATGAATATTTGCTTATTTTTCAAGGCGGCCATTTTGAAAATAGCCGCCATTTTGTATTTCAAAAATAGAACAAATTAAAATCTTGCTAAGTACACCAAGTCATTCAAATATGTTGATTTTTGTGCACCCAGCACCAAATCCACTGTGGTTTGTGCAATACTGGAAAATATTTTAGAACGTACGGCAGCCATCTTGAAATAGGCCGCCATATTGAATTTTGAGGATGGGTCCATAGCTAATATTGCTCAGTACACAAAAATGTACCATCATGCAAAAATTGGTGCTTTCCTCATTATTTGAGCAATTTTTTCACCGATCGGCCGGACTACAGTAACATTAATGTTAAATTTCTCGATTATTTGAAATTATTTTGAAAACATTATCAATTGATCAATTTTTTAGTGGATTTCCAATTTGAACCTACATTAACATGCTTAAGTTAAACCACCTGTGACAACTCACATTAAATTTATGATTGATTGCTGCCTTGAGAAGGTCATACCTAATAGATGTAAGTTGTGCAAGACTAATATAGAAGTAAACAGAAAATTTGAGAAAATATTAAACCTGGTAATACGATCTATCACGGTAAGACGTTTTAATGTAATCGCTTTGTAGAAAAAAATACTCATAACAAATATAGGGCTGGTAATTTAGTGTGAAAGACGCGTTGGGTCTACATAAAACATTTGAGTTCGTCATAACAGTATTTTATGTACAATCAACTTTAGATATCAATTAAAAACAATTCTGAAAGGAAACATCTTGTAATTTTCTATAGTAACACTGTATATCAAATCTACTCAACAACACAATTCACAAGCATTAGTCTTTCAAAAAGGGCTAGTCGACTCTTAGCTGATGAAAATGGAAAGTGCTCTCGCTTTGTACATTAATTCATTAAATAGAATAACCACGTGCATCAATCAACAAATTTTACCACACACGTGAGGTCATATGAAGTAATATCGTTTAACACTGTTGTTTACGAAACTCCAGAAGATTCAACAGTTATCTCCTGAGTTGTGACAGACATAATAGATGTAAAAAGACCAAGAGAAAATATCAAACCTGGTAATACTATATAATATAAAGATAAGACATTTTACTGTTATCGCTTAACAGAAAATAAACTCATAACAAATATACGACTGATAATTTAGTGTTAAAGATGCACTGTCTGTACATAAAACTTTTCATCGGAGGTCGACACAAAACTATAGTGTGGGCTCATCAATTTTTGAGACAACTTAAAAACAAAGCAAAAAGGAAACATATAAAATAAGAAGATGTGGTATGATTGCCAATGAGACAACTCTCCACAAGGGACCAAATGACACAGAAAGTAATAACTATAGGTCACTGTACGGTCTTCAACAATGAGCAAAGCCCATATTATGATATTATGTTTTACGTACTAAAATAGTTCTTTTCAATATTGGATATATTCAAACTAAGTTGACATAAATATTTTACATATAATTGAATGCTCAAGATCATATTTTTATATATAAAAATTGTCCGTGATCAGCAAAGGAAAATTCCTGCGAAAATGAAACATGAATAAATTTGATTTTTTTTTTATTCGATTGTAACAACGAACAGTAGCATTAATGTTTAATTTCACGTTTTCTTTAATGCAATTTTGAAAACATAGTTGATTTATCAAATTTTTAGAGGATTTTCAGTTTATTACCTGACATTTGTTTTGAACTTCAAAAGAACAGCTTTCAATTATATCTATAATATTATGTTGTCGCAGTTGGGTTTACACTTTTGTGCTGACATGAATTATCATTGATATGGTTATATTTACAGGCATATATTACCTTAGCTGTATTTCGCAAATTTTTTTTTTAGGAATTTTGGTCTTTGATGCTCTTCAACTTCGTACTTTATTTAGTTTTTCTTTTTTTAACTTTTTGGATTCGAGCGTCACTGATGAATCTTTCGAAGACGAAACGCGCGTATCTATGATGAGTTTATTAGACAGTTTTAATAACATTGCTAATCCGCTAAAAAAATGTATGTAAAGGGAGGCGAAAGTTACCAAAGGAACATTCAATCATGCACAGAAGTCGAAAATAAATTGACAACGCCATGGGAAAATAAAAAAGACAAACAGTACACAAAAACAACATAGAGAAATAAAGACCGAGCAACACTAACCCAATCAAAAACTTGGAGTTATCTTATGTGCAATGGAAGGGTTAGCAGGTCCTGCTCCACATGGGTCACCCGTATTGCTTTAATTGAAAATCGTGGAAATGAACATTAATGTAGGCGGCAAACTTAAAACAACATGAGTAAAGACGAAAATAACTATGGAGACGAAAAGTAGTCAAATTCACACATTGGAACCCTTGGTTTAATAGTTTCCTTGTAATCAGAAACCTTCAATAAAGTGAACCAGAAATACGGGAGGTATTTGTTTTAAATTATCTGCTTTAATGTAGGTAACAAAAATAGTCAGTATCTCTGTTGCTTAGCCGCTAAAAAATATATCAAAATGACAAATCTTAATTTTACAGATTATTATAATACTAGTTCACAGAGAAACAAACACAGTACACATGTCTGTGGAATATAGCTTATCGTTGCATTTTTACAAATATCTGTGCCAGAAAATTGGATGTGAAGAAGAGGTGAAAGTTAGGAGATTGACTTACATAACAGATGACCTGGGAATTCCTAGCACTGGTATAGATAAAATTACAAGTGGTAGCAAAGGTGAAGGACTACAATTAAAAGGGACTGATTATGATGTAATGTTCATTGATCCTTCTTTTAAAGTTTATGAATCAGACAGTGATTTTGTTCCTCAATTTGACCAGTGTAGTCCTTGGGTAATGGATACAGAGGATACACACCCTTGTTTCACACAACGTTGTATTCTCAGTAATCATAATTTGACTTTCAATCTTGAAATTATAGAAAAAACATTTCTAGGACGAAAGTTTTCGAGTGATCTGTATAGACGATATTATATGGAAAACATCTTAAATTTTATTAATGTAACACGTACTTTATTTATCAAAATTCACGGACTATGCATTGCTGACCGCGATGAAACCCATGATTATGCGTTTTGTCTTAAATGTGACAAATGGATATCTCAAGCACAACCATGGATCATTAGACCTAGAACAACATGGCCTTGTCCTGATGTTATTTCTAAAATAATATTCTGTGTAGTACTTTTTGTTCCAATTGGTTACAAAGGGTCTAGCAATGAAAATCTTCAATGGAGAATTTCATTTTCTGTAGCAGAAAAATTTCTCATATTTTCCTTCAATCATACCCAGTTATTATGTTATGCTTTGTTAAAAATATTGATCAAAGAAACTGTGGAAAAGCACGAAGACTTGAAAAATTTATTAAGTTCGTATTTTGTGAAAACCTTGATGTTTTGGATTTCAGAAGAATCGGTTCAATCAATGTGGAGTCCAAAAAAATAATTCCTTGCTTTATGGCTTGTTTAAAGAGACTTATATACTGTGTAGAATATTCAACATTATTACATAATTTTATTCCTGATTATAACTTATTTTATTTACGATTTGATGAAGATAAAAAAGAGAAAATGACTAGATTACTAAAGAATTTATTTGAAAAAGGGATATACTGTTTTGCTCGGTCAGAGACTCTGTTTGATATAATGAGACTATCTTTTAACGCCAGGGATTCGTTAATAGCTAGATGTGAATTATCTCTATATCAAATGACGAACACTGTTTATAGACACCCCCCTCGATCTTTCAAACGGCTTCATCATTTTCTACGCCATTCAAACACTAAAATATCGAGAAGTATCTTTTTTATTATGCTATCATTTGCACATCAAATCGTACCGCAAATGTCACAAGTTCAACCAATATCAAACAACAAACAAAAATATAAAAAGTACAAACGTGACATGTGTCATCTGTTGATTGGAACAAATTCAGATGCAGTAACTGGATGGCTGCTATTAGCTTTTTTTTTATGTTAGTGAAGATCATTTGTTATCATTAGACATTATCGATTATGCTTTAAGGAAATGTACAAATGAAACAATATATCCTTGGCAAAACGGTTTAAACAAAAACCAAGAAAACCTGCTGCGTTTGCTGAATCAAGAAGATCTTTCCACACTATCTAAAGCATTCATAGTCAGGTATCCTAAATTTATTGAGAATTCACAAATCAGTCCACAAGAAATGCAATTAAACCAACATTAACATTCTTTTCCTTTCCATCCTACGATATTTGCACATTTCCTGAGTTTCCTGTGTTACTACCATATACTAGTTCCTAAACTAAGATCATGTAGACATTCTTTGATTCTGCTCCATGAAACATTTATGCAATATCTAACTAGTGGTCAAAGTAATCCATTTTCTGTATCAATTTTACTTATATGTCTTGGCATAATTTATCAGACGATTGGAGAAACAATCCGCGCAAAAACATGTTTCCATCGAGCTTCTCAGCTTGATGAACATAATTTAACCAGTGCGGCAACGAGACTGTCTAATTGTAATGTGGACTAACTTGTGTTAAAGAACCTGGTCTGTAGTTTATTCTATTTAAATGACTGAATAAATAGTCAACGATCAATCTTACAGGGCGATGGATCATGTAATATGATTCTGTACACTACAAAATATAATATATAACAAGTCAAAAAGGGTACAACATCACCATTAAATAACTATAAAATACACAAATATTAGATATTTCGGATAACAGATATCCTTCTTCGGTAATTGCACAATGACAAATGAATCATGTCAATTCAAATTGAGACTCTATCAAAATCTTGATTTATACAATTTAAGCGAACGCTGGAACAATTTTAAAATTTCCAAACACACCGCAAAGACTACAGAAATATGCCAAAAATAAAAATAGTTATTTACGATGTGAATTGGCACAACTCTAGATTTCCAAAGGTTGTGACAGTTGAGATGTTATTACTGCATTGAGGGCAGTCCTCAAACAAAAAAATCAAAAATGTCCTAACCGATCAAGGATGGTATAAATTAGACAACGGTAGGGCAATTACAACAGAAACTACATATTTAAGCCTCCCAAACGAATATCAGTATAATACTGATTGAAAAAATAAGTATTGTATAATGAGGTAAAATAATTGAACGTGGCAACGTACTTATACATCATCCCGAATCACTGAAAACCTGTAATTTAAACTGTTATTTTAAAAATAATTTCGAACTGTAAAGCCAGTACTAAATCCGGCGTTGTTTGAAACAGGTAGTCACAGGAAAATGAGGGACTCGTTCTATGTTTTTTCATTTATACCCTCTGGGGAGACTGTCCGTAACTTTCTTATCCAAAATCTTTCCCGAGCGACTCTGTCGACCTTCGACCAACCCTCGTTGTGGTCTATGATCGTGATGGTAAGGTTTTTGAGATCAGCTTGTGTGTGTCCAGGTGATCTCAAATGACGACTTACGGGTAGGTCGGGCTTGCAAGTGTAGTCACTTCGATGACCATTCATGCGTTTGTTAAATGGCTGCTCTGTCTCGCCAACATACTGCATGCCACATCGACATTGAAGGAGGTATACAACATTCTGGGTTTTGCAAGTTACATTGCAATATATAGTGTACACAGACCCAGTCGAGTGGCAAGTGAATGTTTGAGTATTCAGTATTTGTTGACAAGTCAGGCAACGTCTGTTACCACATGACTTGCACCATCCTGCAATTGAACAGCTTTTATTTGAGGAGACGTCAGCTCTAACAAATAAGTCTTTCAGACTTGCTGGTCTACGAAAAGCTAAGACAGGAGGATTGGGAAAGATCTTGGATAATTTAGGGTGTTTGGCAATAGTTTGCCAATTGGCACGGATCAAACGTGAAAGGTTATTAAAGGCTGGGTTGTATGTAAGAACAAACGGGACTATTTTGCTGCGCCTCTTCCGTTTGTACTGTAAGAGGTCATTGCGGCTGTTATTGTTAGCGCGCGCAAACCCCTTATCTATGTCCAATTTCTTATAACCTCGTTTTGTCAAAAATCCGCGAAGTTCCTGTAACCGTTTCGTGACAGCCTCCTCAGAGGAGCAAATCCGCTTGACTCTGAGAGCTTGACTGTACGGGATACTTTTTGTACAGTGTTTGGGGTGACAGCTTTGGGGAGAAAGGTATTGATGTTTATCTGTGGGTTTACAGTAAAGGTCTGTTGATATGACACCGTCCTTTATAGATGTGGTTGTGTGTAAGAAATATATCTTAGAGTCAGAAATTTCATACGTAAATTTAATTGAATGGTGGGCGTTGTTTGCATGTCTGATGAAATCATCCAGTTTTTGTTGAGATTCAATCCATTTCATGTCAACATCATCAATGAAACGGAACCAAGACAAAGGTTTGGATAAAGATGTTGCAATAATTTGTTTTTCTAATTTGCCCATGAAAATATTGGCGTAAGACGGTGCCATTTTCGTCCCCATCGCTGTCCCGTTAATTTGAAGGTAATGCTCACCATTAAAGGTGAAATTGTTGCATTTCAGGACCAGAGTTAGCAGCTGGACTAAACATTCAGTAGGTGGTTCTAAAATGTTGCGCGAGTCCCATACTTCCCTACAAGATTGTATGCCGTCATCATGAGGTATGTTGGTATACAATGAGGTGACATCTAAAGTTACAAGGAGGGTTTCCGGAGAAAGAGGGTTCATGGATTCCATTTTACGAAGATAATCTGTAGTGTCTTGAATGTGGGAAGGAAGATTTTCTACATGAGATCTTAAATGAAAATCGACGATTCCGAGATTTTCTCAGTCGGATGGCCGTTTGCGGATACAATGGGTCTACCAGGGTTGTTAACCTTGTGTATTTTTGGAAGAAGATACAATCGACCAGGCTTGGCATTCTCTGGCTTTAAATAACCAATTGTATCCTCATCTATGTGACCGTCATTGTAGGGAAGTATGGGACTCGCGCAACATTTTAGAACCACCTACTGAATGTTTAGTCCAGCTGCTAACTCTGGTCCTGAAATGCAACAATTTCATCTTTAATGGTGAGCATTACCTTCAAATTAACGGGACAGCGATGGGGACGAAAATGGCACCGTCTTACGCCAATATTTTCATGGGCAAATTAGAAAAACAAATTATTGCAACATCTTTATCCAAACCTTTGTCTTGGTTCCGTTTCATTGATGATGTTGACATGAAATGGATTGAATCTCAACAAAAACTGGATGATTTCATCAGACATGCAAACAACGCCCACCATTCAATTAAATTTACGTATGAAATTTCTGACTCTAAGATATCTTTCTTAGACACAACCACATCTATAAAGGACGGTGTCATATCAACAGACCTTTACTGTAAACCCACAGATAAACATCGATACCTTTCTCCCCAAAGCTGTCACCCCAAACACTGTACAAAAAGTATCCCGTACAGTCAAGCTCTCAGAGTCAAGCGGATTTGCTCCTCTGAGGAGGCTGTCACGAAACGGTTACAGGAACTTCGCGGATTTTTGACAAAACGAGGTTATAAGAAATTGGACATAGATAAGGGGTTTGCGCGCGCTAACAATAACAGCCGCAATGACCTCTTACAGTACAAACGGAAGAGGCGCAGCAAAATAGTTCCGTTTGTTCTTACATACAACCCAGCCTTTAATAACCTTTCACGTTTGATCCGTGCCAATTGGCAAACTATTGCCAAACACCCTAAATTATCCAAGATCTTTCCCAATCCTCCTGTCTTAGCTTTTCGTAGACCAGCAAGTCTGAAAGACTTATTTGTTAGAGCTGACGTCTCCTCAAATAAAAGCTGTTCAATTGCAGGATGGTGCAAGTCATGTGGTAACAGACGTTGCCTGACTTGTCAACAAATACTGAATACTCAAACATTCACTTGCCACTCGACTGGGTCTGTGTACACTATATATTGCAATGTAACTTGCAAAACCCAGAATGTTGTATACCTCCTTCAATGTCGATGTGGCATGCAGTATGTTGGCGAGACAGAGCAGCCATTTAACAAACGCATGAATGGTCATCGAAGTGACTACACTTGCAAGCCCGACCTACCCGTAAGTCGTCATTTGAGATCACCTGGACACACACAAGCTGATCTCAAAAACCTTACCATCACGATCATAGACCACAACGAGGGTTGGTCGAAGGTCGACAGAGTCGCTCGGGAAAGATTTTGGATAAGAAAGTTACGGACAGTCTCCCCAGAGGGTATAAATGAAAAAACATAGAACGAGTCCCTCATTTTCCTGTGACTACCTGTTTCAAACAACGCCGGATTTAGTACTGGCTTTACAGTTCGAAATTATTTTTAAAATAACAGTTTAAATTACAGGTTTTCATTGATTCGGGATGATGTATAAGTACGTTGCCACGTTCAATTATTTTACCTCATTATACAATACTTATTTTTTCAATCAGTATTATACTGATATTCGTTTGGGAGGCTTAAATATGTAGTTTCTGTTGTAATTGCCCTACCGTTGTCTAATTTATACCATCCTTGATCGGTTAGGACATTTTTGATTTTTTTGTTTGAGGACTGCCCTCAATGCAGTAATAACATCTCAACTGTCACAACCTTTGGAAATCTAGAGTTGTGCCATTTCACATCGTAAATAACTATTTTTATTTTTGGCATATTTCTGTAGTCTTTGCGGTGTGTTTGGAAATTTTAAAATTGTTCCAGCGTTCGCTTAAATTGTATAAATCAAGATTTTGATAGAGTCTCAATTTGAATTGACATGATTCATTTGTCATTGTGCAATTACCGAAGAAGGATATCTGTTATCCGAAATATCTAATATTTGTGTATTTTATAGTTATTTAATGGTGATGTTGTACCCTTTTTGACTTGTTGTTTATTCTATTTATATATAGTCGAATGTTAGAACTGTTAAGCTAACTCGTATGCATAGAACGCCAATGCCATTTGCGATCGTATTTAGTATATAATTATATACTGTTAATTCAGATCTTTGCGTGCATTCATTATAATTGCGTTTTTTTCATAATGGACACACAATTGATATTACTAGTGATGTTTGAAGACTGGATAATATGGGAAATTAATTATTGCATTTTCAGAAAAATGCATTAGATATTATAATGCGAGTTCTTACTATTGCGGTACTCACCCAGTCCCATTATTCAAAACCTAACAACAGGTTTGTTTCCTTAGTTTTATACTATTTGAATATGTAAAAAGGTTAGTGAAAAACAACTACATTTAATAATCTGTGTTGTCTTTTGTTTTAGATTCACGTTATCTCAATTCAAATGCTTATTTAACCAATTTGACTGAAATGCTCTATCAACTTGTTTTAATGTCTCTTTCATATTCTTGCAGCAGTTCTTCATAGTTTCCCCTAGATATTATAATCTTGCACCGATATTTGTCAACTGTCTGCTATTTAGATCAAGATTTTGATTGATGCTGTATACCCCTATTTTTCACATTTTTACCTATTATATCTGTTAGTTTTGTTCACGCATCGTTTTCAATATAATGGAATTTGATGCGTCTGTCATACAAGAGAGAGGTTTCGCTAGCTTAACATTAGGTTCGATTCAATGCACCGTTTTCTACACAAGTTAATGCCTGTACCAAGTCAGGAATAGGACCGTTGTTATCCATTCGTTGATATGTTTGTGCTTTTGGTTTTGCCATGTGATTAAGGACTTTCCGTTTTGAATGTTCCCCGTAGTTCAGTATTTTTGTGATTTTTCTTTTTGGAGTCGGATTTATGATTTTTATAGGGATCCTTATACCAGTTTGTTACGAGGCATACAGTATTAATTTTTGTGCTTTTGTTCTTTCAGGTTCTGACCAATTCAACCATTTTAAATGTCCTTTAAATGTTTCTATTGCACCTTCTTGATTTTTAATCTAATATTTGTTGCATTTTTCACAAATTCCTGGATGCATGCTGCTTTCTTTTTTGACAAAATGATTTCAATGTGTTTAATCATGTTAATTGCATTGGTGGATATTTATCTATGAGAATATGTTAGTTTTCATATCCTTGTTTGAATGATGATGAAGAATAATATAAATGAGTCCAATAAGTTTGCTCTGACTTACAATATGGGCTTTGTACTGTTTACTTAGTTATCAAAGGTACCAGGATTATAATTTAGTACGCCAGACGCGAGTTTCGTCTACACAAGACTCATCAATGACACTCATATCAAGATATTTATAAAGCCAAACAAATACAAAACTGAAGAGCTTGGAGATTCAAAATTCCAAAAAGTTGTGCCAAATACGTTTAAAAGATGCCAATCGTTTTGTTAATTTTGAAATATTCACTTTAATTACAATGAATTAGTTTAATTGTAAATATTCATTGCAAATGTTTAAAATTCTTTTTAAAGTGTGTGTATAATGCTGTCATTATGACGATTCCTTCGTGTAAATTATATGATGTTGAGTAATAAACTTGTTTGAAATCCATTCGTCTTGTATTCTCATAGCATATTTACCTGACGATATCAGGATATTGGTATTTAGTCAAATCTTAACCGGAATTTGTGACAGAACTAGAATTCAAAAACTTATAAAATGTAAACAACATGTCGGAATGTTTAAGCTTTAAATTGATATATAATTGGATAAGTTAATGCAAGCATACGAGGTGTATAGTGTCTTATAATATTACAGGTTTGTAATGTTTAACAACCATATTATATCAGTGTGTAAACACGTAAATTATGAGCTTTGAAAGTCAAGTAGTTCGAGTATTTTTCTGAGTAAGTGTTAACAAAATGTCAAACAAATATTCTTTACTGTGGGTTAGTATTCATTAGTCGTCAGTATCCTATAGATTAAGAACTTGTGGTTATATTAATAATTTAGAATCCTCATTGAAGATGGCGCACAAATGCCCAGATAATTAATTCGGTTGATGTGTCATTTGTATACAAGAGTTATATTTATTTGAACTCTGTTTAATTTCATAAACGTGTTAAGTGTCTACCTTGAACAGGGTTATAACGTTATCTTTTATATATAGTTTTTTATTGAATTTAAAATCATTACATAATCTGTAAATGTACGAGATACATGTACTCGTACTTTTCATTAGTTTATCAAATACATTTATGTATATCTATAATTTCTTTTATTTGTTTTGAAATGTTTAAAATTAATATATACCAATATAAAGAATTATTTTATTATCTTTTAAATATGTTTTTGTTACATTTAAATGTCCATACCGTGCAAAAACGTCATAAATTAGCAAGGTCAAACCTTCCCTCACCATCATTAAGTTTCTTAGTGCGATGAGACAATCTGCTCTAAATCGCAGATCACAGACACTTGTTTCAGACTTAAAATTTCCTGTATTTTACCATAATATAAAGTCTGCTTATAATTAGCAACTCTCTATCAAGTGAACTTTATAGAATGTAGGTAGTTGTCTGTTTTATTTGGGTATTCTGAATAACTGCTTTTTCACGAACAGCAAATGTTTTACAAGTACCTGTGCCAGAAAATTGGATCAGAAGAGGAGGTTAAATTAGAAGATTAACTTACATAATTGATGACCTTGGGAAACGCACTTTTAATGACCAAATCACAAGTGGCAGTAAAGGTGAAGGACTACAATTAAAAGGAAGTGATTATGATTTAATATTTATCGATTCTTTATTTAAAGTTTATGAGTCAGAGATCGATGTTGTTCCTAAATCCAGTAGGTGTATTCCTTTGGTAATGGACACAGATAATACACATCCCTGTTTCACACAACTACGTCTTGGCAATAATAATAATTTGACTTTCAACTCTGAACAAATTCTGAAAATTATATTTATGGGGAGAAAAGCTTCAAGTGAACTATATAGACAATATCGTATGGAACAAATTTCAAAAACATTTGGTGATTCATGTTCTAGTTTTATCACTATATGAAATGACGAACGCTGTATTTGAACAACCCCCTCAATCTCCCAAACGGCTTTATCATTATTTTTTTTTAAATAATTCAAGCACTAAAATATCGAGAAGCATTTTTTTTGTAATGCTGTCAATTGCACACCAAAAGGTACCACAAATTTCACAGAATCAACCACGATCAAGCAACAAAAATATATACTGCAAGTAAAAACGGGACCGTAGTCATCTGATGGTTGGAACAATTTCAGATGCAGTAACTGGATGTCTGCTGTTAGCTTCTTTCTTTTATGGACATGAATATTACTTGTTATCATTAGACATTACCAATCATGCTTTAAAGTCATATGAAACGAGTGAGTGGTGCAAAATAATGCTTATCCAATTCTTGAACCAATGCATGTATATATCATAAACTGGACGAATTTCTCATTTTGAACGCATATATATTGTTTAATCGTCAATTTTTTTTCTCTCTCTGTCTGTTATGATTTAACAAATATGGATACTCATTAAATGCCGTGTTTTGAAGCCGAAGTTTATAGTAAACAAATAACAACAAGCATGCATATTGAGCACGTTTTTAACATGAACAATCAGATAATTGTTTATTTTAATGACAGATCCATGCGTATTGCGACCACCGGATTTTTACGAGGAGGGTTACGCTCAGGTCATTATGCATACGGAAAATATGTCGGCGAATTGCTTCCTGGAAGCAAGCAATTGAAAATAAGTAAACGTCTTCTAAATGTGAACAAATTAAAGAATTGTCCTCAGAAAATGTACATAAGTTGTATAATGAAAACTATCCATTTAGTTATAAAAACATATGCATAATTGTTTTTAATTTGAGGTTTCTTATGACTTTAAGGAAATGTACGGATAGAAAAATATATCCTTGGCAGATCGGTTTAGATCAAAACCAACTAAATCTGCTGCATTTGTTGAAACAAGCAGAACTTTTCACACTATCAAAATGATTAACTTTCAGGAATCCTCAGTTTATTGAAGTCTCAAAACACAGTCCGCAAGAATTTAAACTTTAAAAAAGTGAAGAAGTTTTTCCTTTTCATCCTATGGTATTCGCACATTTCCTGAGTTTCCTGTGTTACCATCATCTACATAATATAAGATCACGTAATCAGTGTTTACTACTCACAATTTTACAACACTTTACTTCTTTTTGATGGGATCCATTGTTTCAATCATTATCAATTATTAGTCTTGGCATAAACAATCAGATTATGGGTGAAACAAACTGCGCAAGAGAATGTGTCGATGTTCGATGGGATCCATTGTTTCATTCATAATCATTTATTCGTCTTGACATTGATAATCAGATTATGGGTGAAACAAACTGCGCAAGACAATGTGTCGAAGTTCGATGGGATCCATTGTTTCATTCATTATCATTTATTTGTATTGGCATAACAGACTGCGCAAGAGACGGTTTCCTTCTAGTTACTCAGTCTGACGAATTTAATTTAACCAGTGCAGCACTGAGACTGTCAAATTGCAATGAAGACTAACTTACGGTTAGTAAACCTGCCCTTTAGTTAGTTCTTTTTATCTATAACCCAAGGTAAAAACTGGTACCTTTATTTATGAGAAGGTTTCATGCATAAAAACGACGATGTCGATAAGTTAGGTTAAGTATGCATTAGTGGTCATTTCACATTGCTAGCTGGTATGTTCTCTGACATTGTTTTAGTTTCTCTATCATATCATGGCTGTTGAAATGAGAAGTTTCCACTAGAGATACAAATTTTGCGCCCCATATCTGTCAATAAACTGGT
The DNA here is from genome assembly GCF_965363235.1 of Mytilus galloprovincialis. Classification (NCBI taxonomy): domain Eukaryota; kingdom Metazoa; phylum Mollusca; class Bivalvia; order Mytilida; family Mytilidae; genus Mytilus; species Mytilus galloprovincialis. The sequence continues at coordinate 60,916,869 of NC_134845.1, forward strand.
CGTTTAAGATAAGAATTTAGATTGATGCTTCGGAGACAGATTTTTGATCCCTTTACCAGTTGTAGATCGAGGCATACAGATTTTTCAAGTGTGTGCTTTTTAGTCCCCCATCTACGAAGTCGAAGTTGAAGTAAGGCTTGCACTCTATCCGTCTGTCCGTCTGTCTGTCCATCTGTTAGCTCGGCAAATCAGTTTTCCAGATTTTTTCTTCATGCTTGAAGATATTAATTTGATATTTGGTGTATTGTTCTATCCTGACAAGTTACAGACCAAGTTAGATTTTCAAAGCTTTTCTCCTTGTTTAGATAAAGCCTAGAATTACAATTTTGATGAAATACTTTTTAATTACTAGATTTCAGTTCAAAGGAAAATAACTAAATTTTTAACTTTCCTTATATATAGCTAAAATTACATTTTTTAATGAAATACTTATTAATTGCTAGATTTCTGTTTAAAAGGAAATACCATTTTTCTTTTTAACTAACGCTATATATAAAGCTGGAATTTGTTTTTTGATGAAATACTTATTAATTACTAGATTTCTGTCAAAGGAAAAAAACTATTTATTTTAAAAGATTTGTATATGACATTGTATTAAGAAAAATTACATATAGGATTTTTTCTCTTTTCTTTAGTAAATTGTTTGAAGGTTTGTTTGTTATTTTATGTAGTTTACACCATGGCAAGATATAAATCAAGATAGAAATTCGTTCGATTACACTAAATTTTTAACCGGCAGTGGACTATGTATTGCCATGCTTGTTTCTTCTTCTTCAGAATTTGACCAATTCAATCATTGTTATTAGTTTTAATGTCATATAAATTTCTCTATTGCACCATCTTATTTTCTGTTATCATATTTGTTGTATTTATCACATTCCTGGAATCTTGCTGTTTTCGTTAAATTGTACATATTCATTATAAATGTTTAATATATTTCTCCAAATGTATTTTTAATTCTGTTTTGTTAGTATTTCTTCCTGTAAATTATATTATGATGTGTTATAAACTTGATTAAAATACATTCGTCTGATATTCACGTTCTTCTTCTCATGTTTCGATATGGAAGATTGTAGTATGTAGTAAAAGCAAAATTGAAAAGCAGAATTGCGAAAAAATAAATTAATTTTTTTGATATTCCAGAATTGCAATTTTAGGTGTAAATATAAGATGGATCAATTTCTTTATTAATAATTACACGATATGATATTTTTTTGACAAAACAACAATTGAACGAATAACAAAACGATTAAAAAATTATCTTGTACCAAAATAAAATAATGTGCTAATACATGGGCAAATGAATGAAAAGTTGTGTGTCCATAAGGGATATATATGTGGAGTTTGCTTTTGTTTGAAAAATATCAAACGTAGTATATCTTCGAAGATGGTCGAAAAATACCAGAGGAACATTCAAACTCATAGATCGAAAACAAAATGGCAACGTCATGGCTAAAAATGAAAGACAGACATATAATTGTACACAAGACACAACATAGAAAAGAAAACTAAGCAGCACAACCACAACAAAAAACTAAGAGTGAAGGTTAGTTCGAATAGTGTTTTTTTAAAGTATGCTTGTATATCTTAGATGTCATTGTCTCGAACAACAAAACTGTTCCTTCTGGTTTTTTCTTTTCTATTCTTTTCATCTGTGCTTTTTTGCTGTAGAGAATAAAAAGTCAATTTATGCATTTGTATTATTTTAATTTGATAACTTATTGAACACTGGCATAAAATGTAAACACTTTTATATTGTTCACATATTACTGATTTAACTCCGCAACCATGATAATTGCCCTTTGGTTTCTTACTAAGTTCTTTCGGGCGTTTATAAAAAAAATACAACTTTGTCTGACATGTAACCATTCACTTGTACAACCTTTATCAAAATCTACGTGTCTGTTAGCAAGAACAGTAAAAAGTCATTCAGTTCGTAATTATTTGAATATTGATAACGGGTTATCCGGCGATATGTTATTATCACATACTGTACTAAGAGTATCTAATATTTGGAAACGCATAATTTTGGGGAGGTCCTAATGATTAGGTAAGCAATTTTCTGAATTTATGTTAAATCAAATCAAATCAAATCAAATCATGTTTTTGATTTAAAATTCAAATATTGGATTGTTATGAAGACAAAATGACAACATCTACGAACATACAATGTACAAGGTTTACTGATATAACAGTATATAATTATATCACATATTTAGATAACCTACAGCGTTATACACTTAACTTTTATTGTATGAAGAAGTTTTAAAAGATTGTTGAACATCAATTCATGGTCGAGGATGTTTATAACAGGCACTTAATTGTTTCTGCTAATGGGAAGATAGACCACTGGTCATGCGATCAGTAAGGGCAACTCCTGTGGAAGTGAAAGTAGTTAAATGAAATCCAACACTATTGATCTTAACCTTGTGCTGTTACATTTAGTTAATGGTAATTATCTCAAATTTTAACACTAAAAAAAATCTTATTTTGAAAACGCGGTCGATTAATCAAAATGTTCGCAGGTGTAAAAGTTGAACCTGCCTCAACAAAACATCTCAAATTTAATTGAATGCTACTTTTGAGAGGTCCAAACCCATATATGCCCGTTGTGGGAGACATTATAGCAGCAAAACCATACTAAGAGAAAATAATAGATCTGTTAAAATGATCTATTAAGGTAAGACAATTTACTGTATAAATCACATTTGTAGAAAAAATAACACCTCATTACAAATATAAGGCCGATGTTTTAGAGGTTATTACGCGTAGCCGTTACATTAGCTCATACGACCCACCCATTTCAGAGACTTATTAAAACATAGCTGAATGGAAACATATGTTTTAATTGGAATAACATTGCTTATTAAATCTAATAAATGAAATCAACTCATAACGTCCCTTAAATTGAAACCATTGTTTATTAAGTTCGAGTTCCCAATACTATTGTAGATTTTCATTATCCTTTAACATCTGTCTTTAACTTTGACTGCGATTTTAAGATACATAATTTTGCGTCGTTATCACCTTTATAACAACAGTATAGGCTTAATTACAGTTAGTATGAAAATGGTAAAAAGCGTGTTTTAAAGCAGGATATACTAGTTCTTATTAGGACATGATTTCTCTTAAGTTCCGGTGTTTGTACTGCCCTTGTTGCCCGCTTTTGGATTGTCACCGTGTTAAATGTTTTTTGCTGGTTGTTGTGTTTATTCCTTAAACCACTTGAAAAAAATTGTAGCTTACTTATAGCATACAGTAACGACTAGACTTGTACGATTTATTAAGTATAAACTTTCTCACGATTCCTCAGGCTAGTTTAAATTTTCCCTGTACGCTCCTTTTGGCTTTGCCTTTTTGTTTGAATCAGGTTATCTTTAGGTAAAGATAAATACTTTATCACTCCAAAAAGAATAAAACAGAATAACACAAATACACGAACACACATTAAAAAGAGTGTTTCATTGCTGTTTGTTCATTGCTCAAAGCGAGTATCAAATATACTTTTAATTTTTGATTGCCCAACAATCACTGAATTTCAATTACATGTACCTATATAGAATAGAGGCGTAAGATACTTGAGTGAAGTCCAAACTTATAAGTCTAAGACAAACTGACTTATGTCAACAAACCTTGAAAACAACAAAAACAAAGACAAAAACAAAAAACACACTACAGAAAACTAAAGACTGAGATACGCGAACATCATCAAACCCAGGAGTGATATCAGGGGGTACGGAAGTGTAAGAAGATCCATTTCGATATCTAAAACCCGTCGTATTGCTTATGTAAATACAAATATCGTTGGTAGGTTTAATTTGATTCTGTCATATTCGAGGAAACGAAGACGGCATTTGGTTGTTACGAAAATTGGAACATATATGTCGTCATCTGTGAAACAGATACTCCATAATGGTCAACCTAGTAGTGATTGCGATCGTATTTTTCGAAAGTTTGATTTTAATCTACATATTTATAATTATGGTTTACTAATCTGTTCATGTTGCGTTATTCTGCATAACTATTTTTCACAAACGGCAAAAATCAGTATCCTTGATGCTCATCTGTAAAAAAATATATTAAAATGACATTGAAAAAATCTGGGTTTTTTGTAGATTTATTGTTATACTTATTCACAGATTAAAAGAAGATAGTGAACATGTCTGCGGAAAATAGTTTATCGTTGCATTTTTACAAGTATCTGTGCCAGAAAATTGGATCTGAAGAGGAGGTCCGAGTAAGGCGTTTCAGTTACATTATAGAAGATCTTGGGATTCCAATCACCTTAGTTAAACAAATTACAAGTGGAAGTAAAGGTGAAGGACTACAATTAAAAGGAAGTGATCAGGATTTAATGGTGATAGATCCATTTTTCAAAGTTTATGAATCAAATAATGATGTTGTTATTCGATCCGGTCTGTGCATTCCTTTGATAATGGATACAGAGGATACACATCCTTGTTTTACACAACTACATCTTGGCAATAATTACGATTTAACTTTCGAACATGATAGAATTAAGAATTTATTTAAATGTAGAAAGTTTTCAAGTGAACTATATAGACTTTATCAAATGGAAACTTTAATACGTAATGTTGGTGCACATGCTGGTCTTTTTAAAGTTCACGGACCATGCATTTCAAACCTCACAGAAACCCATGATATTGCATGGTGTCTTAAATGTGACAAATGGATATCACAAGCACATCCATGGGTCAGCCGACCCAGAACAACATGGCCTTCTCCTGATCTTATTTCCAAAATAATTTCCTGTGGTGTGCTGTATGTTCCCATTGGTTACAAAGGGTCCTGCAATGAAAATATTCAATGGCGAATGTCATTTTCTGTAGCAGAAAAAATTCTCATATTTTCATTCAATCATATTCAGTTATTATGCTATGCATTGTTAAAAATCTTAATCAACGAAGTTGTGGAAAAGAAAGAAGATATTAAAACATTGGTGTGTTCTTATTTTCTAAAAACCTTAATGTTTTGGATTTCAGAAGAATCTGATCCATCTATGTGGAGACCAGACACTATTATACAATGTTTTATGGCTTGTTTAAAGAGATTAATATACTGTGTAGAATATTCCACGTTATTACATTATTTTATTCCAGATAATAACTTATTTTATATGCGATTTGATGCTGACAAAAAAGTAAAAATCACATGTATTCTGAAGAATTTATTTCAAAAAGGAATATACTGTTTTGCTCTGTCGGAAACTCTTTTTGATTTGATAACACTTCCTTTAAACGCCATGTATTCGAGCTTAAGTAGACGTGTTCTATCACTGCATACACTGATGATCACAACAATAACATTTTGTAATCGACCTTTCGATTTATTATATCACTTTGTTCATCATTCAAGCTCTAAAATATCAAGAAGCGTCTTTTTTGTAATGCTGTCATTTGTACACCAAAATATACCACAAATAACAAAAAAACAAGCAAGATCAAACAACAAACATAATTACTACAAGTACAAACGTGAGCTGAGTCATTTGTTAATTAGAACAAATTCAGATGCAGTAGCTGGGTGGTTAGTGTTAGCTTCATTCTTTTATGTTCATGAAAACTACTTATTATCTTTGAATATTATCAATAATGCCTTAAGGAAATGTACAGATGAAAAAATATATCACTGGCAACACAGTTTAAATCAAAACCTGGAATATCTACTACATTTGTTGAAACATGCAAAACTTTGCACAATATCAAAAGCATTCACAGTCAAATATCCTAGACTTTGTAACAATTCACAATTATGTCCACAAGAACTTCAATTAACCGTTCACGAACAAGTTATTCCTTTCCATCCTATAGTATTTGCACATTTCTTGAGATTTCTATGTTACTACCACTTAAATGAAATGCAATCTTGTAAACAGTCTTTGCTTCAGTTACGACACGAAATCTTCAAACATTTTTCTACAAATCCATTTAATCCATATTCTGAACCACTGTTTTTTATTTGTCTTGGTATAGCTCATGAGTTGATTGGGGAAACAGATGCAGCAAGACAATGTTTTTTTCATGCTTCTCAGAAAGATCCACATCATTTGACAAGTGCATCAAAAAGACTGTCCAATCTGGAATTATAAGTTATGGTCTTTATGTGGTAGAGTGTTTTACATTTATATTTATTTTCTTTAAGAATAATTTATATTAATGAGTAATATTATTAGATGTATATTAAAAGTTAATCATTTCTTCTTTTCTCTTATTCAATCTTGTATTTTTGTATGTTATATCTTCTTATTACTGTAGTTATATTCGTTTTGTTCTGGTTCATTGGTCAGTCAGTCTATTACTCGTAGTCACTATGTTCAAAGTCTAAACACTCTTTTTGAATACCTTGTGAAAAAGATATATACCACATCAGCCATATTTAAAATAGTTACATTACTATATCGCGTTTGGAGTATCGGACTATGGGCCTGGTACCTTTGGTAACTTTTTACATCACTGGGCCGATGCCACTAATGGTGGACGTGTCAACACTTCGGTGTTGACATGAATATCAATTATATGGTCATTTTTATAAAGAAGTAGGTCCGGTAAGGGTCGATTTTGGCTTCATATTTCAGGTTCATCTGACGAAAGATTTTTGACACTTTTTAAACACTTAAGTGTCTATATCAGATGATTCAATTATTCTATGTGAAAGATTTTAACTGGTTTAGTCATTAAAAACGCCCCCATTCAAGCTTAAATATAAAAAATCTATCAAATATGACAAAACATGTCACTTTTCACATGGTTTTTGTCGAAAATAAAAGTGGCCGCATCCGTGTTTATTCTCAACCTTTATATATGTTATATATTATCATCAAATACAACTTTCATTTCAATATTAAGAATGAACGCAAATGCGGCAACTTTCATTTAAGACGAAAATCGTCTAAAATTTAACTAAAATGCTAAAATTGTGAGGATTTCAGTAATTTAGCATGACTTAGTGATGTTAGTATCCGATATATGTGCATTGTATTGTCAAAAACGGCCCATATTTATGTAGCAGAAGCATTCTACTCTCCAATAAATAACAAAAAATTCACATTTTAACAATTTTGTTAAACTGCTATATTTTTGGGCCAAAAAGAGGTCTTACTGAACCTACTCCTTTACTGTTTGTAAAAGTAAGGATGTTCTTATCCCAGTCATGGATTACCTTGGCTGTATTTGGCACAACGTTTTGGAATGTTTGGTCCCCAATGCTGTATTTTCTTTAGCGTTCAAACTGTTTTGATCTGGGCGTCACTGTTGAGTCTTGTGTGGACGAGGCGCGCGTCTGGCGTAATGGACAATGTGCCTTGCAGCTTTTATAACTATACACTAATTCCATATTATTCAGGTCAGTAACTTATATTTCCAATTCCTTAATATTTCCAAAGTTTTCCTTTAGTTTGAATCCGAGAAAAAAGATTGCACATGAATGATAGAAAATTAATTTCAAAGAGGTATTTTCATGAACTCAGAGTTGTTATATATACCATAGATATATTTATGATACAGGTATTGATATAGATATATTTTTTATAAGTTCTAAAGCAATGTCTAGTGAACATTACATTACACTCATTGTTTATAAATGCTATGTAGATATAATTAAGTTCGTCATACATGTGTAGGTTATATTTGTGTAGGTTATATTTGTGTTTTTAACAGGACCAGAATATATTCATGTTATTATGATCTGGAGATGTTTCCAAATAGGAGATAGACCTTTATACCATATGCATGGTAAGATCAGTGTTAAATGTATTATTAGTTTACTGTCATGTCCGTGTTTAAGAAATAATTTATACTTTATTGTTGTTTTAACATGGGTAGGCATTGTATTCGTGATTATTTTTGCCCGAGCGATAGTGAGGGCTAACATAACACGAATATAATGACTACCCATGTTAAAACTACAATAAAGTATAGCTTGCATCAATTATTTCGTTTCTGATTAGGGCAATTAAGGTAATTTTTATGTCCTATGTGTATAAGGGTAAAGCGATTGTGTAGGCTCTTCCATGTACCTCCCTTTTTTGTTTGTAAAGAAGCAAACAGCTGGCACTGTGATTTTTTAGAGGGAGGAGTTTTTGAACAGCCATCATGAACGGTTGTCGTATCTAGGTCAAATATGTCAATTTCGGAATGCAACACATTATAGTCATAATGAATGAATTAGTAACAACATGTGCATCATTTAAGAGTTTGGGAGTGTTTTAAGTTGATGAAATATATGAAATGCATGCCAATTTGATAAAATTCATTATTCTGCAGCAGTCAAAATATGCATGTGCAAAAAAAATTATTGGATTTCGAGCATGGGTTTATTCATAAAGCGAAAGAAGCACGTCATTTTTGAATTGTCAATTTAATTTTAGTTCAGTATATATGTATTGTTTGTGTCTTGTGAAAAGTAGTCATCTGTATGTAAATTAATACATGTAAACATTATTAGAACAATAATTCATTTATAAATCAATAAATGAGTAGCGTAATATTATTGGCCAGAATGAAGCACTTCATCCTGACTTGGTTTATTTTTGAGTTCGATTGAATTTATACCTTTATAAGATATAAACTTTAATAGCATTGGCTGTATTCTTATAGAAAAGAGCTGTTTTATCGTATTTAATATAGGTACTTTCCGTTTTATGAATTAGAGTTATATATCCCTTCGTGTACCGCATTGTCTATGTATTTATATTTCGTTATTTGTGTACTTTCATGGTTATGTATTTATGTCGTATAAATAAACGTTTTTAACTTTGAATCCGTCTAAGAACCGTGTTGCATTTACTATCTAGTTACTAGTAGGAATTATAAACTTGATTCTTCAGAAAGTTTCATTCGTTTGAATTAATTCGACAATGATATTTAATAAGGAGCAAGGGTAATTTCTGGTACTAAGATTTTTTTGTTTTCCCTTTTTAGAAGCCCATATATATATGGACTGAATAAGCTAATTCTTAAAATTAAAAACTATTGTTTTCTTAAAAAGATGAAAAATTCCTAAAAGTAGATGTTTCCCAAAATGATTGTGTACCCTTGTAATGTTAAAAACAGTCAGACCCAGCACAACACAAATACACATTGTTTATTGTCCTTCATTTGTGTCTGTTGTGTTACTTTTTATTTTTTGCGAAATTCAATTAAGGATGAAGTGACATAGAATCAACAAAAGGAGAACATGATGAACTTATCAAAAGAAGATGTGGTATGATTTCAAATTAGACAACTATCCACAAGGGACCAACTGCGACAGAAATAAACAACTATAGGTAACCGTACGGCTGAATGTATACAATATAGAATTATGACGTACTGAATATGAAGCAAGAAAGGAGAGAACTCTTTTTCTGTCTTTTTTTTTAAAGTAAATAACTCTATTACATATATGCTGTTTAATCTGACTACAGTGTAAATCCGAGTATCCTTTAATAAAAAGTAAAATCACAAAAATACTGAACTTAGAGGAAGATCAATTGGGAAAGTCCATAACCATAAGTTATTGAATTTTCAGGGGAAAGCTCAGTGAAGTGTTATTTATTATGGGTAATAACATCTACATTCTTTCAAATACAGCGAATACATATAAAGAATAGAGTCACAGGGTATAAGTCACGTGTTTAAGGAACATTTATGTGGATACTATATGTTATTTGTTGTTGTAAATAAACAAATCAATTTGAAAAATTAAATTCGGTTTCATAAAACTGGTTTTGGCTTTAATATATGCACCAGTTTGCCGGAAAAGTGTTTTCAAACTTATTTATAATGCTTGGATAAAATAATAAATCGACTGAATTTCAAGTGTTCCCTGCATTGTTTTCAATTAGTTTCATAGAAAACAATGTATTTCATTGACCATGATATTAATGTATGAATATAACAGAAATTTGATATATGAGAATACTTCTTTAATTTTTTTTTCTATCAAAATTAGATGCCCGACCTTCTACAAACCACAAAGGATGTACTTAGGTGAGGTTAGGTGAAAATTAATAAATCAAGAATTTAAAATTGATACTATAAGCTTGTAGAGCATTCTTTAAGGATAAAAATAAGCTAAAAATATTGTAACTTCTTTTCGAGATATTTGAGATTTAAAATATGGCGGGAGAAGACTGACTCGGACTTTTACCATATGTTTGCATTGGTATCTTTGGATACCAAAACAAAAAAAAGAAAATTAAGAAACTTCTAAAATTTTGGTAAATGACCTTTATGAGCTATTTAGTCTTGTATAAAAAAAATGGGTGTTATGGGGCAAAATATTTTACCTTGTTTTATATGGAAAAACACCAAGGAGTCCGAAAATTTGACACAAATTTCAAAACCTCACCTAAGTACATCTTTAAATTTCATTAAAGTTTGAAATTCAAAATTTCTTCAAACCCTTTTTTTTTATTGTGAACAGGTGGAATTCGGCTTAACTGAATGGAATGCAGAACTTTTATATACTTTATTGATTAAAACAAAGAAGGCACCTACATCTAAAACATACAGATAATGACAAACTAATATAACTTTAACCAAAAAAGCATATAAATATATCATTTTGTAGCAAATAATGTAATATTTTAGCAATGAATTATCTTTTTGTTTATTTACAATTAAAATAAAAATAATTATAAATTTGAGTTGCAAATCAATTTTATTTTACAGACAATGTGATAATCCAGGCTTTTGAATCAAATACCGTTTCATTACGTACGGGAAATGTTCAAATACAATGTGAAAATCTCAATTAAAATTTTTTCTCAAACTGTTATATAATAATACTTCATTTCCTAGGCCTAAACTATGTATTACTTTGTTATCAAAGGATCAACTATGAATTATTTTTATTTGTTTTTAGAAAAGTTTTATTTCCTTGATATGATTAATTGGATACAGGTAAATTTCCGAGTTAAGTGTAATACATGGATGAGTGTATAACATACGTAATGTTTAGTATACATGAGTGGTCATGCCACATGTTGAACTGGAATGTTCTCTAAAACTGTTCCAGTTTATTTCTAATATCTTGCCTGATGATATGAGAAATTTCTCCCTAGAGATTACAATATTGCGCTGATATTTGTACCCTATCTGAATTTGATTGATGCTTTCGAGACAAATTGATGATTTTTTAGAGATCCCTATAGCAGACTCAACAACAAGATGTATTGAGAGGCATACAGTTTTCAGGTTGAAGCCTTTTCTTTAATATTCTGACCAATGCTACCATTGTCATAAGTTTAAATGTCCTATAAATGTCTCAATTGCCACCTTCTTGAATTCTGTTATAATTTTTGTAACATTTATCACACATTCCTGGATCCTTGCTGTTTTTTTGCGAAATTTTAGATATGTATAGGAAGATGTGGTATGAGTCCCAATGAGACAACTCTCCATCCAAATAATAATTTATAAAAGTAAACCTTTATAGGTCAAGGTACGGCCTTCAAAACGGAGCGATGGCTCGAACCGAACAGAAAGCTATAAAGGGCCATAAAAATCAGTAATGTAAAACCATTCAAACGGAAAAACCAAAGGTCTAATCTATATAAAAACGAGAAACACGTTTGAACTATATAAACAAACGACAACTACTGTACATCAGATTCCTGATCTAGGACAGGTGCAAACATCTTTAGCGGTATTAAACGTTTTACCAAACCTTCACCCTTTTCTGAAACAATAGTATAACATCACAACATAGAAAACACTATGAAATATCAATTGGAAGCTTAACTCATTAAAAAACGAAAATTATCACACAATGAACGAATAAATTTGATCTTCGATACCTGAATGCAAATTCATAGTTAATAAAAGTTATAAGGGATGAATAATTAAGGTCAAAAGTAAATAAACAGGTTTAAACAAAGTTAAAGTAAGATACCACTGTGAAATATTAAAAAAATTATAGAAAATCATCACTTTTGAAAAGAGCTGCGTTATAACCTACAAAGGTAATTGAAAATAATTTTGTCATTACGTATACCTGATCGTCTGTGTGTATAAGATCTTTCGTTTAGGAATACAAGATTTTTTTTAATATCAATAAAACAAATCTAACACTTGGTACATATGATATTCATTACAAATGTTTAAAATTCTTCTCAAAATGTGTGTATAATTTTGTTAATATGACTATTTTTTTCGTGTAAACTATATGATGTGAGTTATAAACTTGATTACAATCCATTCGTCTGATATTCTCCTTCTTCCTCTCATGTTTCGATATGGAAAGAAGTAGTATGCAGTGATTGCAACATTGCGAAAAAATAAACCAAATTTTGTAAAATTCCAGGATTGTAGTTTCAGATGTAAATATAAGAAGAATACCCTGTTTATGTAAATAATTACCTGACAAATGATTTATTTTCAACAAAACAAAATTAACTGAATAATAAAACGATTAAATAAAGTTTTTCACACCTAAACTAATATTGTGCATAAAAACAATCGACGGGGAAAGTACATGAGCATATAAATGAAAAGTTCTGTCCATTTGGGTACACATATAGAGTTTGCTTCTGTTTAAAAAGTAATAAACTTGAAAGTGATTAAGAAGGTAAGTTGAATCAGTGTCTGCTTTTACATTCTGCTTGTATATCTTGGATGACGTTTACTTCAAAAAACATAACTACTCCTCTCCCTTTCCTTTTTAATAATATGTCTACAGGTTTTTGCTGTTAAAAAGAGTAAATTAATTTATTTGTAATCATTTAATTTGATAATTTTTCTATCACTGGCATAAAACGTATACATATATATTGTGCACATAATATTGATTTACATTTGAGCTCGCAATACATGATTATTGCCCCTTGTTTTTTTTCAAGATCTTTTCAGGAAGTTTGTAAACAATGACGACTTTGTCTGACAACCATTCACTTCTACTGTATTCCTGTCATGTAATAGTGTCATTTGAGTGTTATTTGAGTGTCATAAAAGTGCGAGGTTTGGCTAGCCACAAAACCAGGTTCAACCCATCGTTTTTTTTAAATGTCCTGTACCAAATCAGGGAAATGGCCATTGATGTTATAGTTCGTTTCTGTGTATGTTGCATTTTAGTGTTGTGTTCCTGTTGTGTCGTTGTTCTTCTCTTATATGTGATGTGTTTCCCTCAGTTTTAGTTTGTAAGCCGGATTTGTTTTTTCTCAATTGATTTATGAATTTCTAACAGCGGTATGCTACTGTTGACTTGATGTACAACCTTTTTGGAAACTTCTAGTCTTTTATCAAGGAACTATTGGAATATTGCATTTGATATTAAATTATTCGCCGTTCGATTAATATCACATACTGTTTTAAGAGTCTTTTATATACTGACACGCAATATTTGGTGAAGTCCGATGATTAGTATTTTGCATTCATTTAAAAGATATCAGTATGGTAATCGCTAGCAATTTTCTGAAAACATATAAAATCTATTCAAATCAAATCATGTCATTGATGTAAAATCCAAATATTGTCACCAAAACAAAATGAAAATATTTATAGGTATATTTTTAGACATGTTAGATAAGCGAAATAGCTATACACTCAACATTTATGGTATGAAAGTAGTTTTAAAAGATTTTTCAACATCGATTTATGGTAGAGGTTATTAATATCACAGGCACTTTATTGTTTCTACCTATGATCAGTAAGGACAATTCCCGTGGAAGCGAAAGTAGTAAAAATGAAACGTACATTATTTTGAATGGTTTTCACCGTTTTGAAATTCCGTTAATGGTAATTATTACGAATGTTAAAATTATTTTGTTGATGCGATCGATTAATTGAAATTTTGGTTGATTAACAAATTGAATGTGAACCTGCATCAACATGCATAAGTTAAACCACTTCTGACAACAAAAACATTATAAATATAATTGAATGCTGATTTTAGAAGGTATTAACAAGTATCGGCCAGTTGTGGAAGACATTATAGCAGCAAATCCAAACCAAAAGAAAATATTAAATCTGTGAACACAATGTATTAAGGTAAGACAATTTACAGTATGAATCGCATTGTAGAAAAAAAAACTCATTGAAAATATAGGGCTGGTGTTTTAGCGGGAATTATGCGTAGCCTTTACTGCAATAACATTGCTTATTAAATCTTAGAAGTGACATCAACTCATACCGTCCGCCCTAAAATTGAAACCACTGTTTTGTTAAGTTCAAGTTGGCATTACTAATGAATATTTTCTTTATCCTTTTTATGTCTGTCTTTGGCGTCATAGTTTCCTTTATTACGACGTTAATTACAGTTAGTATGAAAATGGTAAAAAGCATGTTTTAAAGCAGGATATACTAATTCTTATCAGGAAATGATTTCTTTTGAGTTCTTGAGTTTGTACTGCCCATGTTGCACACTTTTGAACTGTCACCGTGTTACCTGTTATTGCTGTTGTTATGATTATTTTTTAAACCACTTGACAAAAAATGTAGCTTACTTATAGCATACAGTTACATTTACGGGACTAATACGATTTATTTAGTACAAACTTTTTCAGGATTCCTAAGGTTAGTTTGAATTTTCTCTGTACGCTCCTTTTAGCTTTGCAAATCCTTGTTGTTAGAAACATGCCAACAAAATCCCCATAAAACAACCAAAAAGAAACACAAATGACTACAAACACACACAGAGCCGAAAACTAAAGACAGAGATACACAAACAACACCAAATCAAGGGGTGACCCAAGGTGGTCCGGAAGTGTGAGAAGATCACGTTGCACATGTGATACCTATCGTATTGCTCATATAAATACAAATATCGTCGATAAGTTCAATTTGATTTCTGTCATTTTTGAAGAAACGAGAACGAGGTTGTTGTTACGACAATTGAAAGAAATATGTCGTCGTTTGAGAAAGAGACACTCCATAACGGTCAACCTAGTAGTGATTTCAATCGGATTTTTTCGACTTTAACCTATATGTTACGTTTACAGAGTCTGTTTGTAAGCAACACATTTCTATCAAGTGCAATATATAGTCTTTAGACAGTTTTTAAATCACAGCTTAGGTTGCGGTATTCTGCATAACTTTTTCCACAAACAGCAGTATACTTGATGCTCATCTGTCAAAATACATCAGAATGAAATTGAAAAAAAATCTTAATATTTGCATATTTATTGTTTTTACTAGTTCACAGATTTAAAGAGGATAGTACACATGTCTGAGGAAAATACTTTATCGTTGCATTATTACAATTATCTGTGCAAGAAAATAGGGTCTAAAGAAGGGGTCCGAGTAAGGCGATTCATTTACATTATAGAAGATCTTGGGGTTCCAATCACCATAATAAATCAAATTACAAGTGGTAGTAAAGGTGAAGGACTACAATTAAAAGGAAGCGATCAGGATTTATTGTACATAGATCCATTATTCAAAGTTTATGAATCAGATAATGATGTTGTTATTCGATCCGGTCTGTGTATTCCTTTGATGATGGACACGGTGGATACACATCCATGTTTCACACAACTACGTCTTCTCAATAGTCATGATTTATTTTTTGAACATGATGATATATAGAATATATTTAAATGTAGAAAGTGAATTATATAGACTTTATCATATGGAAAACGTAATAAGAGATGTTGGTGATGCATATGCTAGTCTTTTCAAAATTCCCGGACCATTCATTTCAGACCTCACAGAAACCCATAATATTGCATGGTGTCTTAAATATGACAAATGGATATCCCAAGCATAACCATTGGTCAGTCGACCCCGAACAACATGGCCTTCGCCTTATCTTATTTTCAAAAAAAATTCCTGTGGTTTGCAGTATGTTCCCATTGGTTACCTAGGGTCTCGCAATGAAAATATTCAATGGCGAATATCATTTTCTGTAGCAGAAAAATTCTCATATTTTCCTTCAATCATATTCAGTTATTATTATGCTATGCGTTGCTAAAAATCTTAATCAAAGAAATTGTGGAAAAGGAAGAAGATATTAAAACATTATTTAAGAAATAATTAATGCCAGCTATACTTTATTGTAGTTTTAACATGGGTAGCCATTATATTCGTGATTATTTTTGCCAGAGCGATAGCGAGGGCTAAAATATCACGAATATAATGCCTACCCATGTTAAAACTAAAACAAAGTATAGCTGGCATCAATTATTTCGATTCTGATTAGGACAAATACGGTAATTTCTATGTTCGCTGTGTATAAGGTGTACAGTATTTGTGTAGGCTCTTCCATCAACCTCCCTGTCGATTTTTATTCAACTAGTTTAAACCAGTTTTTAAAATTGAAACAGAAATTAACAAATTTATTAACTTAAACATGTTAAACAATATTTGTGTCACAATATAACAGAAAAGTTATAATTCAACGTATTTTTTTTTTGAGGTCAATTTTTGATACGCACATTTTCAAGTCATTTGTCAATGGCGGTGGACGCACAAGGAGAATCGGGTAGGTTCTTTATTTACTAAATTAATTGTAACTGTTCCGCCGGTTAGTGTAGCTTTGGTAAATATGTTCATATCTGATAGAGGGGTCCTTGATAAAGTTGTACACCCTGTAAAGTGGATGAAAGGGTACGCCTTTGTGCATCCAGAGACATATGTATATGTCTCTGGTGCATCTGACGATTTCAAATGCTGTATTACATGATGATTGAAATTAATACTGAGTGACAATCTTGTTGCATTTGTAAAATGGATTGGAAACCTTGGTGGTATATTGGTAATTACGCCTATTTGTTTTTATAGGAGAATGGGGTTCGATTCCCTGCTAGGGTCAATCCATTTTATTATAAATATGGAACAATTTTGTCATTTCAGTACAACAGTTATAATTAACCTATACTTTATTTTCTATTTTATCGTCAGATCATATGTTTCAATGAAATTATTATATACATGCCTTTTAACAGGATAGATGAAACGTGTTTTTCAGAGGGAGGGGTTTTGAAGTTAGAACAGCCAACATGAACGTTGCGGTATCTAGGTCAAACATGTCAATTTCGAATTGTAGCACATTGTTGTCATTGTAAAAGTATTAGTAACAAAATGTGTATCATATTTTAGTGTTTGTAAGTGTCCCAAGTTAAAGAAATACATTAAATGCGTATACCAATTTGATAAAATTCATTTTTCTGCCGTAGTCAATATACGCATGTGTAAACTAATTTTATTGGATAATAAAGTATGGTTTCTTTACAAAGCTAAAGAAGCACGTCATATTAGAATGTGTTCTTATTTTCTGAAAACCTTAATGTTTTGGATTTTAGAAGAATCGAATCTATCAATATGGAGACCAGAGACTATTATACCATGTTTTATGGCTTGTTTAAAGAGATTAATATACTGTGTAGAATATTCAACATTATTACATTATTTTATTACTGATTATAAGTTACTTTATTTACGATTCGATTTCGAGAAAAAAGACCAAATGATCCGCATCCTGAAGAATTTATTTGAAAAAGGAATATATTGTTTTGCTTCGACAGAGACTTCGTTTGATATAATTACACTACCTTTTAATGTCAGGGATTCGTCATTAAATGAATTGTTAAATCACAGCATAAAATAATGAGCTCTGAATGTGTGTTTGCACACCGACCACTCAATCTGCTTCATCATTTTTTTTTCATTATTCAAGTTCTAAAATATCAAAAATAATCTTTTTTTGAAATGCTGTCTTTTGTACATCAAGCCGTACCACAAATACCACAGAACAAACATAAACAAACATAAATACTACAAGCTCAAACGTGACCCCAGTCACCTGTAGATTAGTAAAACTTCAGATGCAGTAGCTGGGTGGCTGGTGTTAGCTTCTTTCTTTTATGTCAATGACAATTACTTGTTATCATTGGATATCACCAAGCATGCCTTATGGAAATGTACAGATGAAAAAATATATCCTTGGCAAATCGGTTTAAATCAAAATGAGAAATATATACTACACTTTTTGAAACGAATAGAACTTTGCACAGTTTTAAAAACAATAAGAATCAAGTATCTTAACTTTCATCAACACTCACCAATATGTCCCCCAGAACTACAGTTAAACGTATGTGAACAAGGTATTCCTTTTCATCCTATGGTATTCGCGCATTTCCTGAGTTCCTGTGTTACTTCCATCTACATGAAATTAGATTTTTTAAACAGTCTTTGATTCAGCTACGACAAGCATTATATGCAGCACATTAATACTAATCAATTTTGTGCCGTTGATAGTACAATTTTCTTTACGTGTCTTGGCATATGTCATCAAATAATTGGAGAAACATACCTAGCAAGACAATTTTTCGACCGAGCTTTTCAGCTTGATGAACTTAATTTAACGAGTGCAGCAATGAGATGGTCTAATCGTAATGTGGACTAATTTGCTCTTATTAAACATGGTCTGTAGTTTATTCTATCTATCTATAGTCCAATGTAAGAACTGTTATTCTAATTTGAGTGAAGGTTTTATGCATAGAAAGCCAATGTCATTTCCGATCGCTTGGATTTTTAGTATAGAATAATTTACTGTTAATTTAAATAGTTTTGCGTGCATTCATTATTGCGCTTTTTCAAGAATGGACAAACAAGTGATCATTAATCATTGCAATGTTTGAAGACTGGAAAATATGTGAAATGAATTATTGTATTTTCAGATAAATGCATAAGATATTATAATGCGAGTTTTTATCATTGCGTTTCTCACCCAATTGTATTATTCAATACCTAACAATAAGTTTGTTTCCGTAGTTTTATACAATCAATATGTAAAAAGGTTAGTGAAAAACAATTATATTTAACTTCTGAGTTTTTTTTTGTTTTGGGTTCACTTGATCTCAATTCACATTATTATTTAACTTGTTTGACTGAAATGTTCTTTCAACTTGTTTCAATGGTTCTCTCTTATTCTTAACGCTGTTATTCATAGTATCCCCATGAGATTATAATCTTGCGCCGAAATTTGTCAACTATCTGTTATTTAGATTAAGAATTTGCTTGATGTTCTATACCCCTATTTTGACATTTTTACCTATTATGCCTGTTGGTTTTTTTCATGCATCGTTTTCAATATAGTGGAATTTGATGCGTCTGTCATACAAGTGAGAGGTTTAGCTAGCTATAAATTCAGAATCGATTAAATGCACCTTTTTCAACACAAGTAAATACCTGTACCAAGTCAGGAATATGACAGGTGTTATCCATTCGTTTGATATGTTTGTGTTTTTGATTTTGCCAATTTGATTAGAGGCTTTCCGTTTTGCATTTCCTCTGTAGTTCAGTTTTTTGTGATTTTACTTTTTGGAGACGGATTTATGATTTTTATATATGTGTGTTACGAGGCATACATTATTCATTTTTGCGCTTTTGTTCCTTCAGATTCTGACCAATGTAACCGTTGTCTTTTTAATTTCAAATGTCCTATTAATGTTTCCATTACATCTTCTTGATTTTTGTTTTAATATTTGTTGAATTTGTCACAATACTGAATGCATGCTGCTTTTTTTTGACAAAATGATTTAAATTTGTTTAATCATGTTTATTGCATTGGTGAATATTTATGCATGTGAAAATGATAGTGATCATATCTTTGTTTGGATGGTGATGAAGAATAATAAAGATGAGTCCAATAAGTTTGCTCTGATTTACAAGATGGGTTTTAATACTGGTTGATATATGCAAATCTTTTGTTAATCTTGAAATATAGTTAGCTTTATTGTAAATATTCATTGCAAATGTTTGAAATACTTCTGAAAGTGTGTGTATAATGCTGTTAATTATATGAACCTTTCTTCATGTAAAATTATGTGATGTGTAATAAACTTGGTGAAAATTAACTCGTCTTGTATTCTCATATTTCTCCTCGTGTTTCAATATGGCAGGAAGTTGTATGCAGTAAATGCAGGATTTAGAAAAAAATAAACAAAATTTTGTGATGTTCCAAGATTGTAATGTAAGATAAAAATATAAACTATTACACTGTTCATATAAATAATTACATGACATTGTATTTTTTTTTAACAAAACAAATATTATATGAATAATAAAACGATTAAAAAAAATCAGTAATATACAACTGAACGTGTTTTGTACCTTCACAAGCTATTGGGAAATTACATGGCCATATGATTTAAATGTTTTGTCCACTTAGGGTACACATATGGAGTTTGCTTCTGTTTAAAAGTAACAAATGTGATTGGTATTGAGAAGGTAAGTTGATATAGTGTCTGCTGTTACAGTCAGCTTCTAAATCTTGGATGACGTTTACTCCAACAGCAGAACTGCTCCCTCTCCCTTTTCTCTTTTTTTCCATTCATCTGTGCATTTTGCTGTAAAAAATAATAAATTAATTCATTTGTAATGCTTTAGTTTGAGATTTTTTTTTTAAACTGGCATAATATTTATACATGTATATTGTGTACATAACATTTATTTATTTTTGAGCCGCCAATACATGATTATTGGCCCTTGCTTATTTTCAAGATCTTTTGGGGTTTTGTAACCAATGACAACTTTGTCTGATAACCATATACTTGTACAACCTTTATCGGAAGCTTCTAGTCTTTTATCAAGAAACATCATCAGGCATTCTCTCTGGAACTATTTTAATATTCAAAACTGCTTAGCCGGAGATTGGTTAATTTCACATATTGTATTAAGATGCTCTTATATGCTGAATCGGGATATTTTGGTGAAGTCCAAATAATAAGAATTGTGCATCCATTTTAAAAAATAGCAGTATGGTTATCGCTAGCAATTTTCTGAAAACATATAAAATCAAACCAAATCAAATCATGTCATGAAAATCCAAATATTGAATTGTTACGAAGACAAGATGATAATATTAACAACTGCTATCTTATTATATATAGGTATATCGTATGTTTATGCATGTAAGATAAGCGAAAGATTTATACACTAAATATCTAGGGTATGAAAGTAGTTTTTTAAAAGATTGTTCAACATCGATTTATCGTCGAGGATGTTTATCAAAGGCACTTTATTGTTTCTATCTATGTGAAGGTAGATTATTGGTCATACAATCAGAAAGGGCAATTCCCGTGGAAGTGAAAGTAGTAAAAAAGAAACTAAAAAAAACTTCTGATGTTTATAACCGTGCGCAGTTACATTAAAGGCAACGATCACGACTCTTAACACTGTTTTGAAAACGTGGCCGATTTATCAAATTTTAAGTGGATTTGCAATCTTAACCTTCAACCAATCAACTTGCTCATGTTAAACCACCTGCGACAACAAATTTTTTTAATATAATTGAATGCTGCTTTTAGGAGGTCCAACCAAATATCATCCAGTTGTGGGAGACATATAACAGCAAAAAGGAACCAAGAGAATATATCAAATCCGTTAACAGTATCTAATAAGGTAAGACAATTTACTGTACAAATCGCTTTGTAGAAAAAAAAATCACCTATAACAAATTTAGGGCTGACTTTTTACTGAAAATAACACGTAGCCTTTATATTACATTAGCAATTACATTATTGTATGGCCAATTCATTTCAGAAAACAACTAAAATTGAAGCTGAAATGAAACATATGTTTTTATAGTATTAACATTGCATATTAAATCTTATATATGTAGGACTCTAAAGTGCGAACGGGACTCTAAAGTACGATGGTCACGCTTAAGTGTTATGGTCTTCGCTAAAGTGAGATGCCTCCATACGCCATGGTCCGATGGTCCGCGAAAGTATAGACGTAGATCTAAGAAAGTAGTTGGATTATGACGTTTATTAACATTCGTTTATACAAACTAAAAATGAACGCTCCGGAAGATGAACTACAAATATTGATTTACAACTTAAACCAGTATTCAATGACGTAATTTATCAAAACCTAGCCGTAATTTGTCGTCTGAAGCAAATGTGTTTGTTTTACTCTGGAAAACAGACTTGTGTATCCTGTAGTCGACCATTTTACTTTTAAGATACGTTCAAAGTAACGCTTACTTAAATATCCTGTATCTTGCATTTATTGAAAGCGAACGAATACATTAAAATCATTGTTTGTGTTGCAGTTTACTTTGCGGTCCCCGTTTGAATATTATTGCTTTTATTGAAAAGTTACGTCGGTTAAATACAGATACAATTTTCCAAACGTAAGTTATAAATTGTGGACGAAAACATCAGTTTGTTCATTGTAGGAAATTATAACATGTATTTGTACTCGCTTCGAAAAAAGGTAAATCTTGGCGAACCCCGCCGTTTCTCGCACTTAAATTAAAGAATAAAATATTACATTATTTACCTTTATTACGTGATCAAACCTCTAAATTTAGATATAATTAAGCCTACCGGTAAATCATAAAGCCTATCACATCATATGTTATACCTGAGAATACTAGCTTTTGCAAACAGACTTGTTTTTTAACATCTATGTACTTTAATGTTTTAGCCCTTAAACATTAGCCTATTGTTCCATGGCACTTTAGCGTTCTATACCATCGTACTTTAGCAAACAAACAACCATCGCATTTTAGCGTGAGACACCATCGTACTTTAGCGTAGACCATCGCACTTTAGCGTGACCATCGCACTTTGGAGTACCATCGCACTTTAGAGTCCTACATTTATAACTTCAAAGCATAACCTCCATAAAAATTAAAAACACTGTCTTATGTATTATATAATGATAGTAAATTCAAATTAGGTTGGTATTTATATTGAACACTTTTCCAATCCTTTCAAGTCTGTCTTTGACTTCTGTTTTTATGATACCCTACTTTGCGTCGTTGTATTTTGTTGTACAACAGAATTGGAATTAATTTTAGATAGTGTAAAAATGGGAACTTGTAAACGCATGTTTTGAAGCAGGATATACTAGTCCTTATCAGGATATGATTACTCTTTTATTTTTTGATTACGTACTACCCATGTCGCCCACTTTTTGAATTTCCCCGTTTTACCTGGGTTTTTTTTTCTTTAAACCACTTAAAAATAATTGTAAATTTTTGGAACTAATACGATTTATTTAGTAAACAATTATTTTGGATTCCTAATGTTAGTTTGAATTTTCTCTATACGTTTCTTTAACTTTGCAAATCCTTGTTGTTTGAAACAGTCTGCCTTTTATAAAGTAAAGATAAATACTCTTTCACTTCAAAAGGGATAAAACAGACACATAACCCAAACACACAAACAATCAAAAAGAGTGTTTCATTACTGTTCGTTCATTGTTTACAGCGCGCATCAAATATAAGTGATATTTTGGATGAGATAACTATCACTGACTATCAATTACATGTACAAATAAAATAGAGGCGGAGAATACAAATGGCGATTGAAACTCATAAGTCGAAGAAAACTGTCAATGCCATGCAAAAAAAAAACCACCCTGAAAACCATCTAAAAGACAAACAATAGTCTACAAAACACACGTCGGAAAACTACAGACTGAGCTTCGCTAACCCAACTAAAAACAAGAGGTGATCTAATGTGCCCCGGAAGTGTAAAATGATCCTGCTTTTTATGTGATATCCGTCGTATTGTTCACGTAAATACAAATATCGTTGATAAGTTTCATTCTGTCATACTACGGTTACGTCCGAAAGTTTCTAAAGTTTGATAAAATCTAGACATTGGTACCTATGGTTTAATAGTCATGCATGTAAGCAACATCTTTCTATCAATTGAACTATATAGACTGCGAGCAGTTTTGAATGGCTGCTTTCGTTGCTTTATTTAGAATAACTGTTGTGTTTTTTTTTTTTTATCACAAACAGCAATAGTCAGTTTCACTGATGCTCATCTATAAAAATATATCACAATGTCATTAACGAAATCCTATTTGTTGCAGATTTATTGTAATACTAGTTCACAGATTGACAGAGGGCAGTAAACATGTCTGCGGAAAATAGTGTATCGTTGTATTTTTACAAATATTTGTGCAAGGAAATTGGATCTGAAGATGAGGTCCGAATTAGGCGATTCACATACGTTATAGAAGATCTTGGGACTCCCATCACCATTGTAAATCAAATTACAAGTGGTAGTAAAGTTGAAGGACTACAATTGAAAGGAAGTGATTTTGATGTAATTTATATCGATCCATTATTCAAAGTTTATGAATCAGAAAGAGATGTTGTTCCTCGATTCGATCATTGTATTCCTTTGATTATGGAAACCGATGATACACATCCCTGTTTCACACAACTACATCTTGGCAATAATCATGATTTAACTTTCGAACATGATAGAGCTAAGAATTTATTTAAATGTAGAAAGTTTTCAAGTGAACTCTATAGACTTTATCGTATGGAAGACTTGACAAAAGATCTTGATGATATAAATACTAGTATTTTTAAAATTCACGGACCATGCCTTACAAACCTCACAGATACCCATGATTTTGCATGGTGTCTTAGATGTGACGAATGGATATCGCAAGCACAACCATGGGTAAGTCGACCTCGAACCACATGGCCTTCTCCTGAACTTATTTCTAAAATAATTTCCTGTGGTGTGCTATATGTTCCCATTGGTTACAAAGAGTCTTGCAATGAACAAATTCAATGGAGAATATCATTTTCTGTAGCAGAAAAAGTTCTTATATTTTCCTTCAATCATATTCAGTTATTATGCTATGCATTGTTAAAAATCTTGATAAAAGAAATTGTGGAAAAGGAAGAAGATTTAAAAAGTTTATTGTGTTCTTATTTTTTGAAAATCGTGATGTTTTGGATGTTAGAAGAATCGGATCCATCAATGTGGAGACCAGACAGTATTATACCATGTTTTATGGCTTGTTTAAAGAGATTGATTTACTGTGTAGAATATTCAACATTATTACATTATTTTATTCCTGATTATAACTTGATTTATATGCGATTTGATGTTGACAAAAAAGACAAAATCACACGCATTCTGAAGAATTCATTTGAAAACGGAATATACTGTTTTGCTCTGTCGGAAACTCTGTTTGATTTAATGAAATTACCTTTTAGCGCCATGGATTCGTCATTAGGTAGACGTGTTGAAACACTACATAAACTAATAAGCATTTCATTTACACTTCATCATACAACGTTAGATCTGTTACATCATTTTTTACATCATTCAAGCACTCAAATATCAAGAAGCATATTTTTTGTACTGCTTTCATTTGCACACCAAAATGTACCGGAAAAATTAGAAAATCAATCAAGATCAAACAACAAAAATAAATACTACAAGTACAAACATGATCTGAGTCATTTGTTGATTGGAACAAATTCAGATGCAGTAGGTGGATGGCTGGTGTTAGCTTCTTTCTTTTATGTTCATGAAAACTACTTATTATCTTTATACATTATCAATCATGCCTTAAGGAAATGTACAGATGAAAAATATATCATTGGCAACCCGGTTTAAATCAAAACCTGAAATATCTACTACATTTGTTGAAACATGCAAAACTTTGCACAATAACAAAAGCATTGACAGTCAAATATCCTAGATTTTGTAACAACTCACAATTTAGTCCACAAGAACTTCAATTAACCGTTCACGAACAAGCTATTCCTTTCCATCCTATAATATTTGCACATTTCTTGAGATTTCTATGTTACTACCATTTAAATGAAATGCTATCTTGTAAACAGTCTTTGCTTCAGTTACGACAAGAAATCATCAAACATTTTTCTACTAATCCATTTAATCCATATTCTGAACCACTGTTTTTTATTTGTCTTGGTATAGCTCATGAGTTGATTGGGGAAACAGATGCAGCAAGACAATGTTTCTTTCATACTTCTCAGAAAGATCCAAATCATTTGACAAGTGCATCAAAAAGACTGTCCAATCTGGAACTATAAATTATGGTCTTATTATGGTAGAGTGTTTTACATTTATATTTATTTTCTTTAAGAATAATTTATATTAATGAGTAATATTATTATATGTATATTAAGAGTTAATCATTTCTTCTTTTCATTTATTCAATCTTGTATTTTTATATGTTATATCTTCTTAGTACTGTAGTTATACTCATTTTGTTCTGGTTCATTGGTCAGTCAGTCTATTGTTCGTAGTCACTATGTTCAAAGTTTTACCACTCTATTTGAATACCTTGTGAAAAAGATATAAATCATATCAGCCATATTCAAAATAGTTACATTACTATATCGCATTTGGCGTATCGGACTATGGGCCTGGTACCTTTGATAACTTTTTACACCACTGGGCCGATGCCACTGCTGGTGGACGTGTCAGCATTTCGGTTTTGACATGAATATCAATTATATGTTAATATTTATAAATTTACTGTTTGTAAATGTATGAACATTCTAAATACTAAGGATGTTCTTATCCCTGGCATAGATTACCTTGGCTGTATTTAGCACAACGTTATGGAATTGTTGGTCCCCAATGTGGTATTTGCTTTAGCGTTCAAACAGTTTTTATCTGGGCATCACTGGTGAGTCTTATGTGGACGAGGAGCGTCTTGCGTTATGGACTATGGGCCTTGTACCTTTGATAACTAGACACTAATTCCATATAAAACAGGTCAGTAACTAATATTTCTTAGTCCTTAATACTTCCAAAGTTTTCCTTAAATTTGAATCCGTGAGAAAATGTATTTGGAATAAGTCACTCAGAAGATTGTGTATGAATGATAGATATTTTATTTTAAAGAAGTATTTTTAGTTTACTCTAATGTCCGTGTTTGTCAATTTAAAGTATAGAATCACATGGTATAAATCACGTGTTTAATGAACATTAATGTTCATACTATATGTTATTTCTTGTTGTAAATAAACAAATCAATTTAAAAAATCAAATTCGGTTTAGTATTTAAACACAACTGGTTTGGATTTATATGCACCAGTTTGCAGGAAAAGTGTAAGGAGACTTATTTATAATGCTCGGATAAAATAATAAATCGACTGACTTTCAAGTGTTCCCTGCATTGTTTTCATTTGGTTTCAAAGAAAAAAATGTAGTTCATTGACCATGATATTTATGTATGAATATAACAGAAATTGGATAAATGAGATAGACAAGGGGAATACCTCTTTCATTTTTTTTTTTATTTTCTATCAAAATTAGATGCTCGACCTTCTAGAAATTCAAAATTTTATCAAATGTTTTTTTTAATTTTGACCCAGGTGGAATTAGGTTTAACTGAAATGAATGCAGAACGTTTATATACTTTATTTAAAAAATCAAAGAAGGAAACGACAGATCTAAAACATACAGATAATGACAAATGCATATAACTTTACACAAAAAAAGAATATGAATACATATCATTTTGTAGCAAAAAATGTAATTTTTTAGCAATGAAATATATAATTGTTTTTTTTTGTTTATTTACAGTTAAAATCAATAAATTACAAATTTGAGTTGAATTTGATTTTACAGACAATGTTATAATCCAGGCCTTTAAATCAAATACTGTTCCATTACGTAAGGGAAACGTGAAAATCTCAATTTAAATTTTTTCTCAAACTATTATAATACTTCATATCTTTAACTATTTATAACTTTGCTATCAAAGGAGCAACAATGAATTATTTTTATTTGATGAAATATGTTTTTAGAAAAGTTTTGTTTTCTTGATATGGATAATTGGATATGACATACCTACGGTTTGGTATACATACCACATGTTGAACTGGAATGTTCTTTCAAATTCTTTCAATTTATCTCTAATATGTTGCCTGCTGATATGAGAAATTTCTCCCTAGAGATTACAATATTGCGCTGATATTTGTCAACTATCTGCTTTTTAGTTTAAGAATTTGATTGATGCTTTTGAGACATATAAGTTTTTTTTTAGATATCCCTTCACCAGACTCAACCAGATGTATTGCGAGGCATACAGTTTTCAGGTTACAGCTTTTTCTTTAAGATTCTGACCATTCTACCATTGTCATAAGTTTAAATGTCATATAAATGTCTCCATTGTCACCTTCTTGAATTCTGTTATAATATTTGTTGCACTTATCATACATTTCTGGATCATTGCTGTTTATGCTAAATTGTAGGTATTCATTACAAATGTTTAAAATACCTCTCAAAATGTGTGTATAATTCTGTTAATATGACTATTTCTTCGTATTAATTATATGATGTCTGTTATACACTTGATTAAAATTCCTTTCGTCTTGTATTCCCATTATTCTCCTCGTATTTCGATATGGAAGGAGTAGTATGTAGTAAATGCAGAATTGAGAAAAAATAAACAAATTTTTGTGATATTCCAAGATTGTAATTTAAAAAAATATATAAAATGATTACACTGTTCATATAAATTATTACATGGCATTTTATTTTTTTTAACAAAACAAATATCAAATGAATGATAAAACGATTAAATAATTAGTAATATACAACTAAACGTATGTTGTACCTTCACAATCTATTGGGAAACGACATGGGCATATGACTTAAATGTTTGGTCCATATACACATACAGAGTTTGCTTCTGTTTAAAAAGTAACAAATTTGATAGTTATTAAGAAGGTTAGTTGTAACAGTGTCGGTCTTTACAGCAGCTTGTATATCTTGGATGACGTAAACTCTAAAAACAAAACTGCTCCCCCTCCCTTTCCTTTTTAATAATATATCTTTGGGTTTTTGCTGTTAAAATAGTAAATTAATTTATTTGTAATGATTTAATTTGATAATTTTTCTATCACTGGCATAAAACGTATACATGTATATTGTGCACATAATATTGATTTACATTTGAGCCTGCAATACATGATTATTGCCCCTTGTTTTCTTTTCTAGACCTTTTGGGAAGTTTGTAAACAATGACGACTTTGTCTGAAAACTCTTCACTTGTATAACCTTCATCAAAAACATCTAGTCTAGTATAGTCTAGGATTTTGCATTCATTTAAAAGTTATAAGGGTGGTAATATGCTAGCAATTTTTTGAAAACATATAAAATTAAAACCAAATCAAGTCATGTCATTGATGTAAAATCCAAATATTGAATTGTGACAAGACAAAATGACAATATTTATAACTGCTATTGACTTTTATAGGTATATCGTATGTTTAGGCATGTTAGATAAGCGAAATAGTTATACACTCACCATTTATGGTATTAAAGTAGTTTTTAAAGATTGTTCAACATCGATGTGTGGTCGATGATGTTTACCAAAGGCACTTAATTGTTTTATCTACGGGAAGGTAGATTATTGGTCATGCGATCATCAAGGGAAATTCCCGTGGAAGTGAAAGTAGTAGAAATAAAATACAACATTCTTTTTAATTGGTTTTAACATTGCACAGTTACATGTTAAATACACGGTTATAGCACTATTTTGGTTTATGTGGATTTGCAATTTGAACCTGCCTCAACATGCTTAAGTTTAACCACCTGTGACCAATGGTGACAACAAAAAAATTATGAGTTATTGAATGCTGCTTTAAGGAGGTCCAAACAAATATCTGCAAGTTGTGGGAAACATTGT
Organism: Mytilus galloprovincialis; assembly: GCF_965363235.1. NCBI lineage: Eukaryota > Metazoa > Mollusca > Bivalvia > Mytilida > Mytilidae > Mytilus > Mytilus galloprovincialis. Next base: position 60,946,253 of record NC_134845.1, read on the forward strand.
AGCATCAAAACGAAACCAAGAGAAAAAAATTAATCTGTTAACACGATCTACTAAGGTAAGACAATTTACAGTATATTTACTTTTCCTATCCTTTCAAGTCTAACTTTGACTTGTGTTTTTATGATACCCTATAATTTGTACAACAGAATTGGAATTAATTTCAGATAGTATCAAAATTGTAACTGGCAAACGCATATTTTAAAGCAGGACATACTAGTTCTTATCAGGACATGATTTGTCTTTTATTTCTTGATTATGTACTACCCATGTTGCCCTCTTTTGGAGTGTCACCGTGTTACCTGCTGGTTTTTCGTTTTTGTGTTTTTTTCTTTTAACCACTTATAAAAATGGTAGCTTACTTATAAGAGAGAAGACGTTATTAAAGTCAAAATATATTTTATTGGCGAAGTAAGATCATGGCTTCTGTCGGTTACCAACCCACAAACAAAGGGTCTTGGGGCAACCGTAAATAAAATGCAAATAAAATAGATAAATAAAATTCAAAATTCGAATAAAAACTAAAATGAAATGAAAATTTTGAAATAATGGGGTGCTGAATTGAACCCTGGCAACAGATGTCCAAAATCAACATGAGAAATTTCGTTTGAGGTGAAAATAAAGATAACATGGATTAATGTTCTAAATGAAATTATAATACAGTGATAAATCAAGTTCATCGGTACTGGTGCAGCCTATAAAGTCCGCTCTAGTGATGAACTCTTCTAAAAGACTGTCATAACATTATTCATCGGTTCACTATGACTGTTAATCCGTTATCACTCGTCAGATGGACGGCATAATGTGGTTAATTGTGTTTATAGACTGGCGAAGAGTTGTAAATCCAGAAGCCGTGACAGGAGTTCTATGTTGAGGTTAAAAACAAGCAGAAATCTGTAAAATAAGACATAAAACAGCAGTATCGAAAGAATATAAGAGGAGGGATGGGTGGGTTTACATTAATTATGCGTACAATAAACTCAACAATCTGACCTTAGATATATATAGTTACTTCCTAGCAGACCGTGCATTCAAAATATTGTGAGGAGTGCTTTAGCTGGTAAAATTGATATGCCGTGTAATCAAATTAAGACATGCGCGTTACATTGATCTGTGCATGAACTGTAGCAAGTCTTGTCTTCCTCTGATAACGTGATTTACCGGTCAAGCCCTTTAAATCGAATTATAACAGAGAAGACGTTATTAAAGTCAAAATATATTTTATTGGCGAAGTAAGATCATGGCTTCTGTCGGTTACCAACCCACAAACAAAGGGTCTTTGGGCAACCGTAAATAAAATTCAAATAAAAACTAAAATGAAATGAAAATTTTGAAATAATGGGGTGCTGAATTGAACCCTGGCAACAGATGTCCAAAATCAACATGAGAAATTTCGTTGAGGTGAAAATAAAGATAACATGGATTAATGTTCTAAATGAAATAATAATACAGTGATAAATCAAGTTCATCGGTACTGGTGCAGCCTATAAAGTCCGCCACTAAACAAGTTCAAAAACACTCATTTCACAAAGAATGTTTTGGAACTTGTTACCGCCAACCAGTACCATACATTGAGAGTCGATATAACAGATAACTCTGATTGTTATATTGTGTAATAACAAGAATCTGACCGCAGTAACTACTAGCTAGCAGATTCCCGAAGCCAATAACCTACTTCGCCGTTTGATAGACAATAAATAGATGAAAATAGATAATAGCATAAATTAAAATTGTAACTTGTAACTTGTATAAAATTAAATAGCTTTCAAATCTGACAAATAACATATTCCTTCTCACTGTAGTTTGGTTCAATCACTTATTTGGAATCTTGTGCTTGTATTGCAATCGTGGTGACATTTGAACAAGGCAAATTTGACTAAGGTAACAAATCTTGGAGAAAATCAATATCGCTTATACGTTAGGACCTATCGTATAGAACGGTTGTCCGATGTCATGTTCATTTTAGTGGATTACTTAATATTGCAGGGCCCTTCAAAAATGAGCATACGATTAGTTTATCTCTTTACTTAAAGTGCCCCATAACACTTTGACGTTGCTAAAAAATTGTGATACGAAAATGTATAAGAGAACACAACCATATTAAAGTAACTACAAACTTCCGAGCAACAACGAAGTGTTGGTGATTGAAAACCCCACTTTCCAAGCACGCGTTTGGAAACATGAAATATCTTAAATTGACAATCAATCAATAATCAGCTCTAGATTGGTAATTTACAATATAGTAAAATAAATAAAATTGATATGATAACAGATAAAAATATTTGACTTGCCAACTGTTATATGTATGTTTGTAATCAGATATATGGTTGATACTTTTTATATTACCATTGGCTGAATTCTACTTTTACTATCAGAAAATATATAAACTAGAAGATCTGACATGAACTATTTTTAAACTTAATAACGTGGTCGTAAACAGCTATATACCACCGTACAGCCTTCACCATTAAACATAGTCCATACAGTATAATAGCAATAAAGGGTCCCGGTAAACAAGAAAACAAAGCCATATTTAAGTATAAATCAATTTAAACGTACAACAAGTATAAACAATGATAAAAGACTGCGACACACAACAAGTTTGTGAGAATTTATTCCTACCGTAGCCGGGGACATCGGTTAACAACACAAAATAAAACAAAGTTGAGGTAGGTTTGACTCATTAGCTAGACTCAAAACACAATACACAACTAACAAATAGACTAAAGACATCAAGTACCCACCTAAGAGTACTCGCAGTTACTGAAAGCATGTTCAAAGTCAATTCAAACTAGTTAATGAATCGTGTTGCCCAGACAAAAACTTTTAAAACTGAGGTGCAGTTAAGACCCCCAAAAATTTGACTCTAGAAATAGCCGATGGAATATTAGCCGTCTTAGGGGCGCTCGTCAATACGGCATTAAAACTGGTATCGTGTAATATTTTGTTTTGTTTGCTTAATTTTGTTTTTGTTTTTTTTTGTTTTGTTTTTGTTTTGTTTTGTTTTTGTTTTATTGCATATCATGAGTATGGCGTTCGACAACAATTAGTATGCCAAATCATTTATGACTGCTTACAAAAACTAGTATTCTCTAATAAACGTATATACATAAAATTCCATGTATAACTGTTCACAGTATTTAACCCAATTACGTTGTTTCTCTTTCAGATAACAAAATCGTACTAATTAGCAATTTTATAGTCTGAGATATACGCAACTTTAATATCTAAACTACAAAAGCAATAAAATCAATTCATCACCTAACTTATTTGGACTTTTCTTGACCTCTGTAATGATATACATCAGATTAAAGAAAACCATTAACCCAGACAAAAACTCGCTTAAGTTGTAAATTTATATCAACAATTTTCAGACGATAATTTTATCAGATATCTACGCATCTGGTAATAAAGTTTGTAAACGTAACTTGCAGAAGTGTATACTATTTCTGCTCTATTCGTTATTAGTGTTAATTAAAAGATTATAATTGCCAGTGAGACAACTATCCACTTGAAAGTACAAATGAAGTAAATGTAAGCAAATATAGTCAACCTTACGGCTTTCAACAATGAGAAAAACCCATACCGTATAGTCTGCTATTAGAGGTCCCGACATGGAAAATATAAAACATTTCAATCGAGAAAACTAACGGCCTAATTTATAACAAAGCAGTTTACGAAAAACAAATATGACAGACATAAACCAACGAAGCCTTTTTCCAAAGTATAGTAGTAAAAATATCTTGCCTTGCTGATCAATTTTCTAAAATTTTAGGCTAATGGAAACTTTAAAGTTAAAAATGCACAAGTGGATCCCGGATTAATAGCTACTAGTTCCACTCATATGAAAAATCCAATAAAGCTAGTTTGAACAACCCCGAAAAAACCAATAAAGATTCGTGACTTGAACGGCAAACACATGGCAATACTATTTTCAGCTAATGTAAATATTTGAAAATCAACATTTGATTATCTTGTCCATTACATGTAGCATTTTGTTTTTTCTGGGCACGATTAAAACGTGCACAAAAAAGCTTTGTGAGTAATGACGGTTTACCCTTGCCATAAGACCTTAGTTTTGATCACATTATTTATACATAATACAGACAGGGCATGAATGATTTGTTGTGATCATAGTACATGAAAAATATCCATAGATCTAAATCAACGGGTCCCCAATTACAATACTGTGAAATTGCTTTCCTTAACCGAAACAGCTCGTTTCCAACTTATGACCTGAACCCTGCTAGCTCCAAGTCTTCTTTGCTCTCTTGCCTAATTCAAATTGGTTGTCAAATAAATATCTGATATAAAAATGCATCAGTTAACTTACGATATCATTGATATTTTGTTGATGAATTTTTATATAGCTGCGAGATACCATTTTTTTTTTTTTTTTTTTTTTTTTTTTTTTTTTTTATATATATATATATATATATATATATATATATATATATTTCGCACAAGTAGTGCAGATTTAGTTTCTGAAATTAGTGAAATGATTCTCTCTTTTATAAAGATGCGTTGAAAATAAATCAAATTTAGGTATACTTGTGGTCAGAGTGATACAATGAGAAAAATGTAAAAATTCCTTCGTGATATGTACACATACTAAAAATATGCACTGAATATAAAATTACTTGCGGGACTATACCTTCTCAGTGTAATTATAAAATAAATCAATGTTGAAATGTTTTCTAATCGGGGTGAGATATATAGAAACCAATTAACTAAATCAATCTTATTCTTATTCGTGGTATGGTCTCTCATAGTAAAAAGCAATCCGGATCAATATAGTATCCGCCTTTTAGAATCGTTTTCTTATTATGCTCGAAATGTTACTACTCAAATCAATGCTAAAGCTAAAAATGTCATGTACTGAATTAGTTACATTAAAATTAAAGAATAAAAGAAGTACCTTTTTATTGATGAATTTAGATAAGGCATACTGCCACTTCTCTGACTGACATACATAAAAATGGTCCTGCTGATGAATGAAATAATCCTAGATAACAAATTTTCAGTTTCTGTTTCCGATGCGTAGCTATTTTGACCTCACAGGTGGCTAAAGCCGTTTTCTTTACCCCAATTATAACACCTCTTTTAACGCCTTTACTTCTCAGGCATCATAAACCTTACAATAAATGTCAATATGAACAAATATAATTAAAATTAAAAACCAATTGTTCAGAGAACAATTGAAGGTCTTTCCACTAGTTGAAAGATCTATTTTGATATTGAAATATGAAAAATCAGTTTAAAATGTTAGTTCCTATGGCTTTATGATGTATTTTAATATCAATTTAAAGCAAAGGTCAAAATCTAGAACGTCCTATTAACCTATGACCTTGACCTCAATTTCAAGGTCACAAACCAAGGATCTTAAATCAAAAGACCCTAGGTCTTTAATATGTTTGGTTAAAGAGTAATATCACTTTACGGGTAAACCTAAATATAAGATGGGCAAAAACTCCCATTTATTGTCTGCGCACCCTTTCACCCAAAATATACAAGTAAGGACATGTCGCAACTAACAATTTATTAAAATTTTTTGTCGATATGTCATACGGTATTTGAAAATCAGTGAAAATAAGCAAAAATCCAAATTTAGAACATGACCTTGACCTTTGACCTTGACCTCATTTTCATTTTTTTGGAAAATTTTTAAAGCGTATAAACTATACGATATCATATTCCAAATATCTAAGCGACTTCTTTTGAAACATCAACAATACGCAAGAAAAAATTTAGGCGGAAGAATAAAAAAAAAAAAAAAATAATAATAATAATAATCAGAACAAAAGCAAAAGGTCTTTCCACGGAAAGGTGGAAAGACCTAATAATATACAACTATACAAATCCTTGATTTTATACACTAAATAAATATCAAAATGTGTGCAATGAAATTTGGATAATTGAAAAAACAATCGGTTATAAAGACATTACTTCAAAATATGAATGAATATTATTTGAAATAAATATTAAATATAAATATCAGAGACATATTGTATTATATGTCGCTGTATATGTGCAACGCAATTTGGCTGACTGAAAAACAATCGGTTATACAGACATTACTGTAGCTGCCGTATCAAATTGTATCAACTAGTTTCTTTTAACGGATGCTCAACTTTGAAATATAATTTACGATTTACTGCTGTCCTAGACACGCTAAAGAACAATAAATGGTACCATTAATTAATTTATTGCATTTGATGGTGTTAATGTCTCACGAGACAACCCCATTATGAAATAATATTTAAACATACCTGATAATGGAACATTACCATTTTAATCTGCATTACGAAATGTAAATTGAATAGAAATACCTGGAACCTAGTTTTCATATTTTAATACCTCGATAAAAAGATACAAAAATATCAATATAACTGGAATTACAAATTATGCGAATCAAAAATGTATTATACAATCATAAAAATAAATTTAAATAAATTCGCTCGTATTATAATAACTTGAGACAAAGATTTGTATACTATATATAAATCCTTGCTTTAGTAAATTGTCCAATATTTTATAAATTATCAAATTGAATGGGACCGATTTGAAATTAATTAATCAATAATCAGTTGAAATTGAAAAATTATTAAGATAAGTATTTACATTAATTATGCGTACAATAAACTCAACAATCTGACCTTAGATATATATAGTTACTTCCTAGCAGACCGTGCATTCAAAATATTGTGAGGAGTGCTTTAGCTGGTAAAATTGATATGCCGTGTAATCAAATTAAGACATGCGCGTTACATTGACCTGTGCATGAACTGTAGCAAGTCTTGTCTTCCTCTGATAACGTGATTTAACGGTCAAGCCCTTTAAATCGAATTATAGCACACAGTCAAATTTTCGGGACTAATACGATTTATTTAGTACAAACTTGATTCTTTATGTTAGTTTGAATTTTCTCTGTACGCTCCTTTGGCTTTGCAAATCTTTGTTGTTTGAAACAGTTTACCTTATATAAAGTAAAGATAAATATTCCTACACTCTAAAAGGGATAAAACAAAGATATATACAAAACAAACAAACACACAAAAAAAAAAGTGTTTCATTGCTGTTCGTTTATTTTCACAGAGTATCAAATGTACTTAAGAGTCATTCTCTATAAATATCAAAGTATTTGGAAAAATCAAGAAACGCATAGTCACAGATTTTAATGAAATTTTGTATCAAGACTTCTTTAAGATGTCTTATTGTGGAAAAAAAAAAGTCGAAAAAAAAATCTGGTTGCCATGGAATGATGGAAACTGATTACCCTCATTTTGAGCCATTTTTCATTGGAAAAACATGATTTTCTTCAGATTTTCAGCACTTCATATTGCAAAATACACAAAACTTGCTACAATGAAGCTTATTCTGTTCAAATATATCACACTTTAACTTTATAAAACTAAAGTATTAAAGATTAAAACTAATTTCTAGACATGCAGTGGCATGCATATAAAGTAGTCATTTGGCACTTTTGTCATAAAGCTAAAAAAAGTGATTTTTCAGCCTTTTTTAAGAGTCTAACAACAAAAAACTGGACAACAGACCTTATTGAAACTATTTGACAATGAAGTTCCATTAGTTATCATCACAATATTAAAAAATTAGAGAGGTGATATTTTTTTTTTTTTGAAAATTGCTCTAAATCCTGTTATTGACAAAATCTACATACATGTAGTGATACATAACCGGTATATAACCAAACTGCATAAGAGAAATTGAGACAAACTTTCCAAAAGAAATCTTATAAACAACCTTTTGAGAGAAATAAGCAACACTTTTTTAGTTTTTATCATTTTATGTGGTTGCCATGGAAACATAATTTGTCTATAAATAGCCTATTTTTAGCATGAAATCAATAGAGATCATATATCGCTTTGCATAAGATTATTAAAATCAACATGACAGTGTGAAATTATTTTAAGCATGCATGAATTAAGATAATACATGTACACAAAAAAATCAGTTCATCAACAACAACCAACTCTCAACCACACCCACCCCTCCCCCTTTTCCCGATTTTACAAAATTCGAATAGGGGCAAGAATTTTACAATATCAGCCCTGTATTGACAATATGGAACATTCAGACCTGGATACCCTATTCTTTTACAGCATCAGACTAATGTATGTGACCTTCTAGCCAAGGACCAATTACCAATGCTGCATTATATAACTCAGTTGTTAACAGGAATTCTGTATTAAATGTTAAGAAAGTTCGCTGTTCAGTTTCAAAATAAAGAGCTTTCTATAACACTAGTCTATATTAATAGGGATTAATTGATGAATAAAAAAAAAAAATGTGCTTGTTTTCGAAGTATTATAGCCATTGAAATTTGGCAGGAAAAAGTTCTCTCTTGATTTTTCATAGCTTTAATTATCCTTGACCAGTTTAAGCTCTCAATAACAATGGCTTATAATTGTAAAAGATTTATGAAAAGAAAAATGGGGTCCATGGGCAAAATTTGTCCAGGCATTCAAATGGATAAAAGCAGAGAATTTCTAAAAAATATAACAAAAATATTAAAATATGACAAGCAAATATCCTTAACCCCTTTAGATTGATTTATTAATAATGGAAAACAAATATAGAGTTTGATTTTTTGAGTTGCCATTTTGGAATTCTGATTAGCATCAAATTGATAATAATTATTATACATTGATCAAGACCTTGATATTAACATACACACTTAAGTTTGGTTTCAATTCTTACAGAGGTTCTTTACAGGATAAAAATAGCTCTCTTTAATTCTATGTAGAGGCTCTCACAGAGAAATGAACTTATATAACAATATATAACACAATAAATAGAGTTAATTGTCTGAATTGATTTGCTGAGTCAAATTGTTGATGGTTTCCTCCCTGGCTGCGTCAGAACCGGATTCATCAAGCTTCAACTTTCTACATAACCGGGAAAAATAACTGGTAATTTGTTGGACTGAGAGTATTTCACTATAATGGAAACGCCTAGAACCATCTTCAATTTTTTCAAGCAACATTGCTTCAGACACACTGTATGGGTCTTCTTTTCTACAACTTTTTTGTCCTTTATTGAATTTTTCATGAAGATAATCTGTTTGATTTTTATTAAACCTCTTATTTTTTTTTTCGTCTTTCAACGCCCAACCCATGTCCAATTCAGAATCAGATGTTGATAGTTTAGTTGCAGATGGCATGATCATTAGTTGTTTATTCACACTTGATTCAGCAACCTTTTCAAGGTATTTGACTTTGGATATATCAGAGGTGCAACTAGATTTTTGATCAAATACAAGTGTACATTTTTCTGAATATAAGTGATTCGTTAATTCTTCATTGGTTGCAAATGTTTTTGTGCAACCCTCAGTTGAGCAAACCACCACATCTTCTGAATCTGTTTCAGGTATATTCATCTTCTGTTTCAGTTGATGGAAATGTATGTGACCTGAATCTTCTATCACTTGGAGTTGTATTGACTCTACTGAAGTAATGTTTGAAATAAGACATCCTAGAAAGAAAAAAAAAACTTTCACTCACATATACAGACTTGTATGTGCTAATTGGTGATTTAATCTAGTAAATATGCACCAATAAATTTCTTTAAAAACCTGTTTTAATCATACAATAATTCTAATATCATTTGCATATCTATAAATACTTGAATTGGATTGGTCAATTAGAATTTTACTCTTGGTTTACACTTCGATAAACCATGTTTCCGAAACTACTTTTGTAATCTATGCATGCGCAGTACACATTCTTGCAAGGATACTGGGATTTTCAGCAAATTGAGATTATAAAACAATTGCATCACAGGTGTTTCTTTTGTAATGCATATATAACAAAAAAACAAAAAAAAATGCCCTAAAGCTTCAAAAATGTATAAAATTAAAATTTTATTACAATTCTGCGAAATTTCATGAAGGATTTGGTAAATTTACGTCATGGCAAAACATGATGTTTGTCACACGAATGAAAATTTTCAATTCGGATAAAATCTAATTAAAATGAAGTTTTTGAGGTAGGTGATATTTCATTTTAGATTCTGTTGCATTTTTTGGACATTAATGGTTTTTAGCAAGTCAAGATGGCGGCGTACTCCTTAGTTTCGACATGCCATTGTGCTTTTGATGGTAAATTATAGTAGCTGTCAAACAAATAATTTAAATTAATAATGGTGTATGTTTGACTGAAGAATTAAAAGGATTAAACAAATTTTTTCTAGATGTTATTGATGTGTAAACTGGGTCTCTAACTCACAAACTTACGATATAAGTCCTTTGGACTTTTATTCAGTTTGTGAGTTTATCGTATAATAAACAATAACTTAATTTGTTTAATCTTTTTAAAAACTACATGTATACAAGTGTTAGCTTTTAGCCCAACTTTTTTCTAAAGTTCATGATGAAGCTGCTGGTCATTATTTTTATGCCCCACCTACGATAGTAGAGGGGCATTATGTTTTCTGGTCTGTGCGTCCGTCCGTCCGTCTGTCCGTTCGTTCGTCCGTCTGTCCGTTCGTTCGTCCGTCCGTCTGTCCCGCTTCAGGTTAAAGTTTTTGGTCAAGGTAGTTTTTGATGAAGTTTAAGTCCAATCGACTTCAAACTTAGTACACATGTCCCCTATGATATGATCTTTCTAATTTTAATGCCAAATTAGAGTTTTTACCCCAATTTCATGGTCCACTGAACATGGAAAATGATAGTGCGAGTGGGGCATTCGTGTACTGAGGACACATTCTTGTTTAGTAAGTTTTGAATTCAAAAGTTTAGGACAGAGGCACGATTGATAATTCTTCAACAGGTGTAATTTTGGTGTAGAGCAACTGGTGGAAATTAACTTCTATGAAAGATTTAGTCTTATATATATATAATTTAAAATTTCTTTCTTTGAATCTATAACTCAATTGCAGAGCATTATATAGAACTAAATCTTCATCAACCTCTGCATTCACGAAAATTGTCAATTTATAACACATACCTTGGCCAATATTGTATGCCTTCCATACTCTGATTCCATTCCTCTCAAAGGTGAAGTTTGAATAACTTGATATTGATGGAATGACACGGTCCACACTTTTAGGTTTTGCTGTCATTTTGTCTACCACTTTTATTCTGTATCTAACATTCTTCATTGACTTGTCAATGGCCTGAAAAAAACAACAACAATATATTGATTGCTAATTTGGATAATTTTGCATTGATAATCAATATCTTGTAACCATGAACAATTGAAAGCTTTTGGTTTTAAACTATGAAATTGCTGTCATTTACAAAAATCTAAAACAGAGTTATATTTTTAATCAAAATATTATACACTTTTTATGCCCCATTTATATGCCCCATTTAGGACCATTATGTTTTTACGTTTGTGCGTCCCTTTGTCTGTCCATTCTTTCGTTCTTTCATTCCTCCGTTTGTCTTGCTTCAAGTTAATGTTTTGGTTACAGTTTTAGGTGAAATTAGATTTGAGGAAGTTGAATCCAGTAGACTTAAAACTAAAGTCTACTATATATAGCTGACTATGCGGTATGGGCTTTGCTCATTGTTGTAGGCCGTACGGTGACCTATAGTTGTTAATTTCTGTGTCATTTTCTCCTGTTGTGGAAAGTTGTCTCATTGGCATTCATACCACATTTTCATTTTTATACATGCATGTTCTATGTAATAATCGTTCTAATTTTTATGCAAAATTATAATTTTGACCCCAATTTCACAGTATAATGAACATAGAAAATGAATGGGCATCTGTATACACATTTATGTATATATATTTTAGTAGAAAGGAATCAATGATGATTTAAAAAAGCATTTGTAATAGACTTGTTTTAATTTATAATACCATTCTCTCATGCAAAAATATCATCATTAGAAAAAAAGCAGTATTGAATGTGTTGACAAAGTAATTTCAAGTAACTCACCTACATGACCTAGTCCATTAGGAATAAAATCAAAAGTATTTGGGATAAGTCTAGTTTTGAATTTTGAAATTACTTCTGATTAATGTAGAGCAGTGTAATGATGTTGCCAAATTAAATACAGTTTTTAAAAGTGTTATTCTTGTTAATATTATTTTGTTGAATTTAACACCAAATCTAATCACCTACATGCACTTTAATGATGTTTTATAGGTACATAAATGTATAATACATGAAAAGAAAAGTTCTTACCTCTTTCATGTGATTGGCAGTTACAACATCATTTCCTTGGTTGATGTATCTTCTTATTGCTGATTTAACAGTTGCTGCTGTCCTATCACAGGGGCCTTTGCCATTCTGTGCCTCACAAAAGTTGTAGGTTTGTACACTGCCCAAGTTAAAGAGTTGTGCCATCATTTCCGAGGATTTGTAATAGGCAGCATTGTCAGACCAAAGATGAAACTTTGTGCTCTGGTTATCATCTTGGATTGATGTGATGACATCCTGTATTATGCCACTGGTAGTGTGACTATCCTGTGAGGTCTGGTTTGAAAATATATGGATGAATCCAAGAGAGTGTAGAGAATTATCAATTTTCTTAAATGCTATTGACAAATGCCATGGAATCCCCCTCTGTGCAAACCAGTCACACTGTTCTTCTCTAAATTTTCTGGGCAAAAATTTCATAGCCCAATCGCAAACTATGAAGTTAATCTATCTGTGTACTTGATTAAATTAGGTTATTTAGTGACCTTTCATATGTCTCCTCGATTAAATTTCTTTCACGATCCGGTACCAGAGCTTTCACGATCGTCTCGCAATTCTTAATCATCGTTAGATATTCTTTCACGATCATTTCTCTCGTTAAACCGAATGACACCTGTGTAGCTGGACCGTATACAATTCATCATTATCATTCAAACAAAGATATGAAAACTAGTATATGTACATACATGAATATTCAACAATACATTATAATAACTTTGTCACAAAACAGCTTGAAATATGTCCCAAATGTTAGTGAAAAATTCATTAGCAATATTTTTAAACTGGTTTTAACAAAATTGAATGTAACTGGTTATTTTTTAAGGAATATTTCACTTTTATCAATGATTGAAAACAATCTTCATTATTTTTTATATCTTGTAGAAAATTCCACTTTAATTTAAGTGATTAGCTAGTTAAAAAATATCGGAAAGGTTCAAACCTCTTGGAAGATTGCAAATATCAGCAGGCAAGATATTAGAGATAAATTGAACAACGCAGAAGTTTAATATTTATTGTTTTCTCACTGAACTATTAAAGAACCCACTATATATTCAAATTGTATAAAGCTAAGGAAACTTAAAAGAACTACTCAAAAAATTTAAATGATTGCAACTGAGTGAGGACCGCAATAATAAGAACTCGCATTCTGATATCAAATGCACACATCTGAAATTGCAATAAATAAACCAACATGTTGTTCATTCTTCAAAAATCGCAATGATTAAAACCACATGTTTGTCCATTTTTCAAAATTCGCCATAATAAATGCACGCAATAATATCTGAATTTACAGTATATAATTCTGAACCGAAATCCAAAAGATGGACAAAAGACATTGAACTCAGCCACATAATCGTTCTTTGGGCTGTAGATAAATGAAATAAACAAAAGGTCATGTTCATTCAGTATAAGTTAGTCTACATTACAATTGGACAGTCTCATTGCCGCACTGGTTACATTATGTTTATCAATCTGAGTAGCTTGAAGAAAACATTGTCTTGCTGAGTATGATTCACCAATCATCTGATGAGCTATGCCCAGACAAATTAAGGATAATGCGTCATGATATGTATACAATGGATAAGTAGTAAGGTGTTGCAAAATTATTTGTCGTAACAGAAGCAAAGACTGTTTACATAATCTTTGTTCATGCAGATGGTAGTAACATAGAAAACTGAGGAAATGTGCAAATATCACAGGATGAAGACGAATAGCTGGTTCAATTCCGTTTAATTGCAGTTCTTGTGGCATAATTGGTGAATGTGGATGAAATTTAGGATACTTGATCGTAATTGATTTTAATATTGTGCAAAGTTCTGTTCGTTTCAATAAATGTAGTATATATTCCTGGGTTAGATTTAAACCGATTTGCCGGGGATATAATTTTTCATCTGTACATTTCCTTAAAGCATGATTGGTTATATCTACTGATAACAAGTAATTGCCATGAACATAAAAGAAAGAAGCTAACAGCAGCCATCCAGTTATTGCATCTGAATTTGTTCCAATCATCAGATGACTACTGTCCTGTTTGTACTTGTAGTATTTATGTTTGTTGCTTGATCTAGGTTGATGCTGTGAAATTTGCGGTATATTTTGGAATGCGAATGACAGTCTTACCAAAAAAATGCCTCTTGATATGTTTGATCTTGAAACATGTACAAAATGATATAGCAAATTGAGAGGTCTATGGAAAGCTAAAGATGCATAGTCCATTAATTCGTTCAGCGATACAACACGTCTGCCTAATGGTGAATCCATGACGTTTACTGGAAGTGTCATTAAATCAAATAGAGTTTCCGACAGAGCAAACGAGTATATTCCTTTTTCAAATAAATTCTTTAGAATGCGTTCGATTTTGTCTTTTTTGTCAACATCAAATCGCATATACAATAAATTATAATCAGGAATGAAATAATGCAATAATGTTGAATATTCTACACAGTATATAAGTCTCTTTAAACAAACCATGAAGCATGATATCATTTTGTCTGGTCTCCACATTGATGGATCCGATTCTTCCGAAATCCAAAACATCAAGGTTTTCAAAAAATAAGAACACAATAAACCTTTTAAATCTTCGTGCTGATCCACAATTTCTTTTATCATGATTTTTAATAACGCATAGCACAACAACTGGGTATGATTGAAGGAAAATATGAGAAACTTTTCCGCCACTGAAAATGATATTCGCCATTGTAGATTCTCATTGCTGGACCCTTTGTAACCTATGGGAACAAAAAGGACACCACAGGAGATTATTTTGGAAATAAGATAAAGAGGAGGCCATGTTGTTCGAGGTCTTATTATCCATTGTTTCGCCTGTGATATCCATTTATCACATTTGAGACAACACGCTACATCCACGTCTTCTGTTGTGGTAGAAATGCATGGTCCATGTATTTTCGTTATACCATCAATGGTAGGCATGGCTTCCAGATCATTAAGTCTATATAGTTCGCTTGAAAACTTTCTCCCTAGAAATGAATTCTTAATTCTTTTTCCAGGATCTACAGTTAGATCATGATTATTGGCAAGATGTAGTTGTGTGAAACATGGATGTGTATCCTCTGTTTTCATCAACAAAAGAATACACTTACAGGATTGAGGGACAAAATCACTTTCTGATTCATAAACTTTGAATGATGGATCAATAAACATTTTATCAAGATCACTACCTTTTAACTGTAGTCCTTCACCTTTACTGCCACTCGTGATTTGGGTTGCTGTAGTGCTTGGAATCCCAAGGTCATCTATTAAGTAAGTTAATCTCCTTACTTTCACCTCATCTTCATAACCAATTTTCTGACACAGATATTTGTAAAAATCCAAACATAAATTATGTTTCCCAGACATTTGTACTGTGTTGTATATTTGTATAATTATAGTGTAACAAATCTGCAAAATGTAAGAAATTAAACAATTTAATTGTGCTACATTTTAACCGATGAATATTAGGAATGCTGACTATTTTGTTTAAAATTTGGTGTTTTAGAAAAAGTATTCAGAATAACTCAATATTAAGGGTGTACGATATAGTAGCAGGGGCAGATAATAACGTTTTCCTTTTTTTTTTCGTGTTGTCTTTGCGACGTTCTTAATCGGAACTTTGTTATTTCGCCATGATTCTAAGAAGAACGTTTACATTTCATGGTGTCGCATTTTGCGGAAAAACCAATGAATTTCATTGCTGGACCCTTTGTAACCTATTGGAACATATAGAACACCACATGAGATTAGTTTGGAAATTAGTTCAAGAGAAGGCCATGTTGTTCGAGGTCTAATGATCCATGGTTGTGCTTGAGAAATCCATTTGTCACATTTAAGACACTATGCAAAATCGACGGTTTCGTCTGCTGTTGAAATGCAAGGTCCATGAATTTTCAACATACTAGTACTTACTTCACCACCAAAGTGTGTCATGTCTTCAATACAATATAGTCTATGTAGTTCTATTGAAAACTTTCTCTTTTGAAATAAATTCTTAATAACTTCTCTACGAAAAGTTTAATCATGATCATTGACAAGACGTAGTTGTGTTAAACATTAATGTGTTTTCTCTGTATCCATTACCAAAGGAATAACTTGAAACGTGAAAAAAAATCAAATCCACTTTCAAAATATTGGTAGTGTTTTATTTATGTAGGAAATGAATGAAAGATATGTAAATAATAATACGTCGCTGAGACAGAAAAACATATAACACAAAAAGCCCAAAAGTGATTTAGACAGCAACTTATTGTCTTGATCAAAATATAGTATCTACACCATTGGAAAAAACAAAAATCGTATGGATAATTGAACGGATAAATTTAACAGCGACTATAAACAAAGTGGCAAAATTTCTTATTAAAAAAAGACAACGCATCTATACTGTTTCTGATTTTGAATAGGTACATTCGAAAATTTTACAGCATTTTTGAGAATTCAAACCAGTGGAATATATATATATATATAGATTTGGTGTCACGATATCTCAGTAGCAGGGGTTCAAATCCCGGTGAGGGAAGAACAAAAAATTTGCGAAAGCAAATTTACAGATCTAACATTGTTGGGTTGATGTTTAGACGAGTCGTATATACATAATGTACACAGCCATGTATCACCATCACTGCTTGTGATCCGATGGATACATATGTTGTAGAGTTGTCACTGGCTCAGACGTACTTATAAATATAGTTATTTTCTGTATACTTTAGGTATATGTAAAGTTTGAGTCTTGTCCTAATGGGCTATTCAAACATGTCCATATACATGTTATATTTGAAACGCGATGTGAATAATAAGCAAATAGCAATCAAATACACTTTTTTCATTTTTGTTTTCCTTTTATCTGTTTTCCTTTTTTTTCAGTGCTGCAGTTTTGGTATTTGCTAAGAGGCAAAACGTTTCAAACAATATGAATAACAAAGTCAAAACAGTGAACACACAACAACGAAAAACAGTTCAACCGGTGACAGGTATACATTCCAAGAGTAAACAACAAGAACAATTCAAACTCCATAACTCATAGAGAAATTATGTCCTGATAAGGACTAGCATATCTTGCTTTCATTCATGCTTTTTGCCAGCTACTACTTTAAAACTATATGACATCAAGCCAATTCTGATGTAATAAAAGAGAAGTCACAAGTCAAAGACAGACTTGAAAGAAAAGGAAACATCTTCATTATTAATTAACTTATTTTGAATACATTCATCACTTTAAAGAGAAGTTATGGTTTAATGTTATACAAAGTAGATTTAATATGCAATGCCACAACAGAAAATTTCTTTCAGCTTTGAATTTGAAGTTGTCTCTAAAGTTGATGGGTTATGAACTAGTTCTTTGTCGAGATCCAATTAGGAGTTTAATATTAAAGGAACTCGTCTTTAATCTCTATATTTGTTATAATGTTGTTTTTCCCAAGCGATAACAGTAAGTTGACTTACCTGAATATATCGTATGTTAACAGGTTTAATATTTGCTCTTGGTTTCTTCTAATACATACACAACTGTATAATGTATTCCACAACTAGCAGACTCAAAACAGAATTCAGTTTTATAAACAGAAATATATAAACATTTGATAAATCGTCTATGTTTTTTAACATATTACGTTTAACATTTATATAAGTGTGCCTGGTTAAACCCAAATAAAGAGGAAGTACAAGTTCTTTGTTAACGTGGGAATTTTCTATTCCGATCGCGTGACAAATTTATATATAATTTTCAGGCTCATGTCTAGTAAATATTTCCTTATTTTTATTAAATGAATACATAGACTAATTTTTTTTTAGTTCAATCAAATCATTACATTTTGTGGTCATATATTCTCATATAGTATATATTATCAAGATTTTAAAATAAACAGAAAGCAAAAACTGAAAGCAAAAAAACAACAACCTTTAATCGCATTACACTTAACCAGAAAACAAAACTTTTCTGTAATATTTTTCAACAAGGCAAGGTCGTAGGTCGTTTGATATGATCTATGATAAAGTAATAAATAAAACCTTCTCACGAATTAAGATCTCACTTCCTACTTTGTGCTAAAATCGAATGTGATAAACTAAAGTCCTAACGTTAATTAAGTTTAGTCATTCCACATTGCAACTGAAGAGTCTCATTGTTGCACTAGTTAAATTATAATCATCAAACTGAAAAGCTTGGTTAAAATATTGTCTTGGCTGGTTTGTTTGTTTTTCCAATCATATGCTGAGCTTTACCAAGACACGTAAAGAACAAACATCGATTAGTAGTAAGGTGTTGTATTATTGTGTGTCGTAACTGAAGGAAAGACTGGTTATATGATCATTGTTCATGTAGATGGTAGTAACAAAGGAAACTCAGAAAATGTGAAAATATCATAGGATGTCAAGGAATAGCTTGTTCGTGAACGGTTAATTGGCGGAATTGTGAGTTGTTACAAAATCTAGAACATTTGACTGTCAATGATTTTCATTTTTTGTTTCAACAGGTGTAGTAGATATGTCTGGTTTTGATTTGAACCTGTTTGCCAATGATATATTTTTTTTCATTTTTACATTTCCGTTAGGCTTGGTTGATGTTTACCAATGATAACAGGTAATTGTCATGAACGTAAAAGAAAGAAGCTAACACCAGCCACCCAGCTACTGCATCTGAGTTTGTACAAGTCATGAGATGACTGAGGTAACGTTTACACTTGAGGTATTTATGTTTGTTTATAAAGTTCTTTGTAAACCTGGGAATTTTTTATTCCGATCACGTGACAAATTTATATATAATTTTCCAGCTCATGTCTATAAAAATATTTCCTTATTTTTTACTAAATGAAATAAAATTGAGAATGGAAATGGGGAATGTGCCAAAGAGACAACAACCCGACCATAGAAAAAAACAACAGCAGAAGGTCACCAACAGGTCTTCAATGTAGCGAGAAATTCCCGCACCCGGAGGCGTCCTTCAACTGGCCCCTTAACAAATATATACTAGTTCAGTGATAATGAAATCATAGATTAAACACATTTTAGTTCAATCAAATCATTACATTTTGTGGTCATATATTCTCGTATAGTATTATATTATCTAGATTTTAAAATAGCTTATGTATACACAATAAATTGCGGATGTATATTACTCTTTAGATGTGTTTAGCGTTTATATTTTCATAAAATTGGTGGAAAAAACCATGCTGACACCTTAACAGAAAGGCAAAACACTGATTTGTTACAAACAATTATTGAACTTCACCAAAAATCGCATTTCAAAATATTGTTTAACACGTACAATATATGATAACAGAGACATATATGCAACAATTGTATTGTATTTTTTATTTTAGATTATTGTGCACAATTTGGAGTCTAGTATGGCGTTCATTAGCATTAAAGTAGTATATATTTTCTTAGGGGCCAGCTGAAGGACGCCTCCTGGTACGAGATATTCTCGATGCCTTGAAGACCTGTTGGTGACCTTCTGCTGTTGTCTGTTCTATGGTCGGGTTGTTGTCTCTTAAACACATCCCCCATTTCCATTCTCAACTTTAACTATTTTAAACAAATTTATTGAAAATATATTTTATAGAAAACACGGAAAAAATGGAATAAAACCTCCGTGATATTTATTACAGTATTTCACTTTCATTAACCATGTTAACGGTTGAACAAAAACAAAAACAAATATTTTTAATTTTCCTTTATATCTCGTAGCTAATGCCCTATAATCTTAGTGAACAGATAGTTTAAACATATTGAAGAAGTTAAAAACTCTTTGGGAAACTCCTATTATCAGCTGCCATAATATGATAAATAAACTAAAAAACTTTGAGAGAACATTTCACTATGTTTACTTTACCTTACGTTTGCTGTACACTTATCTATGTATTATCCGTCTGCAAAAAACAACCTTTAAACTCATTACACTTAACCAGGAAACTGAAGGAAAGACTGGTTATATGATCATTGTTCATGTAGATGGTAGTAACAAAGGAAACTCAGAAAATGTGAAAATATCATAGGATGTCAAGGAATAGCTTGTTCGTGAACGGTTAATTGGCGGAATTGTGAGTTGTAACAAAATCTAGAACATTTGACTGTCAATGATTTTCATTTTTTGTTTCAACAGGTGTAGTAGATATGTCTGGTTTTGATTTGAACCTGTTTGCCAATGATATATTTTTTTTCATTTTTACATTTCCGTAAGGCTTGGTTGATGTTTACCAATGATAACAGGTAATTGTCATGAACGTAAAAGAAAGAAGCTAACACCAGCCACCCAGCTACTGCATCTGAGTTTGTACAAGTCATGAGATGACTGAGGTAACGTTTACACTTGAGGTATTTATGTTTGTTTATAAAGTTCTTTGTAAACCTGGGAATTTTTTATTCCGATCACGTGACAAATTTATATATAATTTTCCAGCTCATGTCTATAAAAATATTTCCTTATTTTTTACTAAATGAAATAAAATTGAGAATGGAAATGGGGAATGTGCCAAAGAGACAACAACCCGACCATAGAAAAAAACAACAGCAGAAGGTCACCAACAGGTCTTCAATGTAGCGAGAAATTCCCGCACCCGGAGGCGTCCTTCAACTGGCCCCTTAACAAATATATACTAGTTCAGTGATAATGAAATCATAGATTAAACACATTTTAATACACTTAACCAGGAAACAAAACTTTTCTGTAATATTTTTCAACAAGGCAAGGTCGTATGTCGTTTGATAGGATTTATAATAAAGTAATAAATAAAAACTTCTCACGAATTAAGATCCCACTTCCTACTTTGTGCTAAAGATAAATATGATACACTAAAGGCTTAATGAGAATTAAGTTTAGTCAGTCCACACTGCAATTAGACAGTCTCAATGCCGCACTGATAAGATTTTGTTCATCAATCTGAGTAGCTTGATGAAAACATTGTCTTGCTGCGTGTGTTTCGCCAATCATCTGATAACATATACCAAGGCAAATAATGGATAATGCGTCATGATATGTATAAGATCGATTAGTAGTAAGGTGCTTCATAAGTGGTTGTCGTAATTGGAACATATATAACACCACAGGAAACTATTTTCGAAATAAGATCAGGAGAAGGCCATGTTGTTCGTGGTCGACTGACCCATGGTTGTGCTTGCAATATCAATTTGTCAGATTTAAGACAAAAGGCAATCACCAGTGTCTGTGCAGGTTGAAATGCATGGTCCTTGCATTTTCAAAATGTTAGTATTTGTTATACCAGAAAAACTTTAAAAGTCTTTCATAAAAAGTATCTTATACAATTCACTTGATAACTTTCTAAATTTGAAGATATTCCTAATTTTATCATGTTCAAAAGTTAAATCATGATTTTTGGTAAGACGTAGTTGTGTGAAACATGGATGTGTGTCATCGGTATACATTACCAAAGAATACACCATTCGGATTGAGGAACAACATCATTTTCTGATTCATAAACTTTGAAGAAAGGATCAATGAACATTATATCATAATCACTTCCTTTTAATTGTAGTCCGTCACCTTAACTGCCACTTGTGATTTGGTATTCTCCAGTGGATCTCCCAAGGTCATCTAATATGTAAGTTAATCTTCTAACTTTTATCTCCTCTTCATATCCTATTTTCTGGCACAGATACTTGTAGAAATCCAACAATAAAGTATTTTCCGCAGACATGTGTACTGTCCTCTGTTAATCTATGAACTAATACAACAATAAATCTGCCCAAAAAAATACCAGATTTTTTTCAATGTCATTTTGATATATTTTTTGACAGATGACCATGAAGGATACTAACTTTTGCTGTTAGTGAAACACAGTTATGCAGAATAAAGCAACCTTAACAGAATATTTAACTATAGATATCAATGTGTAGGTTAAAGTCAAACTTTAGGAAAAAAGATTTACAATCGCAATCACTTATTAGGTTGACCGTTATTGAGTATCTGTTTCACAGATGATGACATACATCTTCCAATTTTCATAACTCACAACTCGTTTTGTAGAATATGACAGAATCAAATTATACTTATCAACGATATTTATTTGAATTGACATGAGCAATAAGACGGGTATCACATGTGGAGCGCAGGGTCTTCTTACCCTTCCGGAGTACCTGAGATCATCCCTGAGTTGGAAGTTGTTCGTGTAGTTTAGTCTTTAGTTGTCTGTGGTTTGTTCTGTAGATTTCATTTGTTGTCTGTTTTGTATTTTTTTCCAGGTTTTTTTTTGTTTGCATGTCATTGTCAGTTTGTCTTCAACTTATGAGTTTGAATTTCTCTATACTAGTTTACGCCTCTTTTCTATAGGTACATGTAATTCATAGTCAGTGATTGTTTGGTTATCAACAAAGCCCATACCGCATAGTCAGCTATATATTGTAGACTTTAGTTTTAAGTCTACTGGATTCAACTTCCTCAAATCTAATTTCACCTAAAACTGTAACCAAAAACATTAACTTGAAGCAGGACAAACGGAGGAATGAAAGAACGAAAGAATGGACAGACAAAGGGACGCACAAACGTAAAAACATAATGGTCCTAAATGGGGCATATAAATGGGGCATAAAAAGTGTATAATATTTTGATTAAAAATATAACTCTGTTTTAGATTTTTGTAAATGACAGCAATTTCATAGTTTAAAACCAAAAGCTTTCAATTGTTCATGGTCACAAGATATTGATTATCAATGCAAAATTATCCAAATTAGCAATCAATATATTGTTGTTGTTTTTTTCAGACCATTGACAAGTCAATGAAGAATGTTAGATACAGAATAAAAGTGGTAGACAATATGACAGCAAAACCTAAAAGTGTGGACCGTGTCATTCCATCAATATCAAGTTATTCAAACTTCACCTTTGAGAGGAATGGAATCAGAGTATGGAAGGCATACAATATTGGCCAAGGTATGTGTTATAAATTGACAATTTTCGTGATTGCAGAGGTTGATGAAGATTTAGTTCTATATAATGCTCTGCAATTGAGTTATAAATTCAATGAAAGAAATTTTAAATTATATATATATGTAAACCTCAGATCTGTGTCCGTTTTTCAAATCTATGCCCCATCGTGACGTCAATCGCTAATCTATGTCCGTAAAAAACGATTCGGCCTCAAATCTGTGTCCGATTTTCAATCGCGACGTCAATCGCAAATCTGTGTCCGTTATAAAAAGATAAGATCTCAAATCTGTGTAATGTTTTAATTTTTTTTCCAATTTGTTTCGCCATGCTCAAATGTATGCCAGTCTAATAAGTTCAGCCTTATAGGTTTTTTATTTTATTAAGTAATTTCCAATAATATTCAGTTGGTATGTGTTCTCCATGTATGTGCAAGAGCTGAAGTAAAGTAAACGTTTCAGAAAATCCGGCGAAATTATTTAGCTGGTATTTATAATATTGTTTAAAGTACGGTCTTAATATATATGCTTTTTGTTTTATTAAGGTTTTTTTCATGTGTGTGCTTAAAATCTTTACATGCGTGTGTTATTATTGTATGCCGTCTTTAAGAATGAAACCACAAACCATATTTATTTAACTAAAAAAGACAGGAAAGAATGAATATTTGTTTGCAACTTCAACTTACTTCGTTTTGTCTTTGAATTTGTTCATATCGCTGTTTCATTGACATTTGTACCACTTTATCTATGTTTTTCCTTGAATACTAGTATCAAAAAATAATTCTAAATTGCTAAAAATAAAACGTTCTTTATATTTTTAATTGAAATATTTGAAAATCACAAAAGAACATATTTCAATTGTTTGGTCTTCAAATGTGAAACTTGTAATAATGTTTTTAATAACGAAAATAATTCCCCGAGAAGAATCATTCTTTATGTTTTGGCATATTCCTTCTCTCCAGAAACCAGATGTAAACACTGCAGTCCCTTTGTTCACGGCTTGATTTGTTTTGAGTTGTAAAAAATCCACAATAGTAGGAGTAAAGATATCCTGATAATTGTCAGAAAACATTTCAAGAGGTTGACGTTTTTGAAAATATTCCATCAGTCCGCTATTCATAACATATTTTCCTCCAGTTTTAAAGACAAAACATAAAGCAATTTTAAACCATGTGTATTAATAGATAAAATGTTAACCTTGCTTTTGTCATATAAACCACTTGTACAATGTTTGTTCGGTGTGAGTTAATGCTCCGTGTTGAAGGCCGTACTTACACCTGTAATTGTTAACTTTTCATTGTTTACTTGATGACGTTTTGTTATGTTTTATGTCGATGAAAGAACATAGATTTGAGCCAAAAATGGCCATAGATTTGAGTAAATAAAAGACATAGATGTGAGACAATACAGGACATAGATTTGAGACAATAAAGGACATAGATTTGGAACGTCTATGACGAAATATTGAAAAGGGCATAGATTTGCGGAAAAGACATAGATTTGAGGCCGGACATAGATTTGAGGCTTACATATATAAGACTAAATCTTTCATAGAAGTTAATTTCCACCAGTTGCTCTACACCAAAATTACACCTGTTGAAGAATTATCAATCGTGCCTCTGTCCTAAACTTTTGAATTCAAAACTTACTAAAAAATAATGACCAGCAGCTTCATCATGAACTTTAGAACAAAATTGGGCTAAAAGCTAACACTTGTATACATGTAGTTTTTAAAAAGCATGCATAGATTACAAAAGTAGTTTCGGAAACATGGTTTATCGAAGTGTAAACCAAGAGAAAAATTCTAATAGACCAATCCAATTCAAGTATTTATAGATATGCAAATGATATTAGAATTATTGTATGATTAAAACAGGTTTTTAAAGAAATTTATTGATGCATATTTACTAGATTAAATCACCAATTAGCACATACAAGTCTGAATATGTGAGTGAAAGTTTTTTTTTTTTCTTTCTATGATGTCTTATTTCAAACATAACTTCAGTAGAGTCAATGCAACTCCAAGTGATAGAAGATTCAGGTCACATACATTTCCATCAACTGAAACAGAAGATGAATATACCTGAAACAGATTCAGAAGATGTGGTGGTTTGCTTAACTGAGGGTTGCACAAAAACATTTGCAACCAATGAAGAATTAACGAATCACTTATATTCAGAAAAATGTACACTTGTATTTGATCAAAAATCTAGTTGCAGCTCATATATATCCAAAGTCAAATACCTTGAAAAGGTTGCTGAATCAAGTGTGAATAAACAACTAATGATCATGCCATCTGCAACTAAACTATCAACATCTGATTCTGAATTGGACATGGGTTGGGCGTTGAAAGACGAAAAAACAAAATAAGAGGTTTAATAAAAATCAAACAGATTATCTTCATGAAAAATTCAATAAAGGACAAAAAAGTTGTAGAAAAGAAGACCCATACAGTGTGTCTGAAGCAATGTTGCTAGAAAAAAATGAAGATGGTTCTAGGCGTTTCCATTATAGTGAAATACTCTCAGTCCAACAAATAACCAGTTATTTTTCCCGGTTATGTAGAAAGTTGAAGCTTGATGCATCCGGTTCTGACGCAGCCAGGGAGGAAACCATCAGCAATTTGACTCAGCAAATCAATTCAGACAATTAACTCTATTTATTGTGTTATATATTGTTATATAAGTTCATTTCTCTGTGAGAGCCTCTACATAGAATTAAAGAGAGCTATTTTTATCCTGTAAAGAACCTCTGTAAGAATTGAAACCAAACTTAAGTGTGTATGTTAATATCAAGGTCTTAATCAATGTATAATAATTATTATCAATTTGATGCTAATCAGAATTCCAAAATGGCAACTCAAAAAATCAAACTCTATATTTGTTTTCCATTATTAATCAATCAATCTAAAGGGGTTAAGGATATTTGCTTGTCATATTTTAGTATTTTTGTTATATTTTTTAGAAATTCTCTGCTTTTATCCATTTGAAAGCCCATTTTTCTTTTCATAAATCTTTTACATATACAATTATAAGCCATTGTTATTGAGAGCTTAAACTGGTCAAGGATAATTAAAGCTATGAAAAACCAAGAGAGAACTTTTTCCTGTCAAATTTCAATGGCTATAATACTTCGAAAACAAGCACATTTTTTTTTTTGATTCATCAATTAATCCCTATTAATTTAGACTAGTGTTATAGAAAGCTCGTTATTTTGAAACTGAACAGCGAACTTTCTTAACATTTAATACAGAATTCCTGTTAACAACTGAGTTATATAATGCAACATTGGTAATTGGTCCTTGGCCAGAAGAATAGGGTATCAAGGTATGAATGTTCCATATTATCAATACAGGGCTGATATTGTAAAATTCTTGCCCCTATTCGAATTTTGTAAAATCGGGAAAAGGGGGAGGGGTGGGTGTGGTTGAGAGTTGGTTGTTGTTGATGAACTGATTTTTTTTGTTTACATGTATTATCTTAATTCATGCATGTTTAAAATAATTTCACACTGTCATGTTGATTTTAATAATCTTATGCAAAGCGATATATGATCTCTATTGATTTCATGCTAAAAATAGGCTATTTATAGACAAATTATGTTTCCATGGCAACCATATAAAATGATAAAAACTGAAAAAGTGTTGTTTATTTCTCTCAAAAGGCTGTATATAAGATTTCTTTTGGAAAGTTTGTCTCAATTTCTCTTATGCAGTTTGGTTATATACCGGTTATGTATCACTGCATGTATGTAGATTTTGTCAAATATCAGGATTTAGAGCAATTTTCAAATTAAAAAAAAATAATACCAAAAATATCACCTCTCTATTTTTTTAATATTGTGATGATAACTAATGGAACTTCATTGTCAAATAGTTTCAATAAGGTCTGTTGTCCAGTTTTTTGTTGTTAGACTCTTAAAAAAGGCTGAAAAATCACTTTTTTAGCTTTATGACAAAAGTGCCAAATTACTACTTTATATGCATGCCACTGCATGTCTAGAAATTAGTTTTAATCTTTAATACTTTAGTTTTATAAAGTTAAAGTGTGATATATTTGAACAGAATAAGCTTCATTGTAGCAAGTTTTGTGTATTTTGCAATATGAAGTGCTGAAAATCTGAAAAAAATCATGTTTTTCCAATGAAAAATGGCTCAAAATGAGAGTAATCAGTTTCCATGGCAACCAGATTTTTTTTTCGACTTTTTTAATTTTTTCCACAATAAGACATCTTGATACAAAATTTCATTAAAATCTGTGACTGCGTTTCTTGATTTTTCCAAATACTTTGATATTTATAGAGAATGACTCTTAAGAATTAAATGCTTCTTTTTGTAACTTCATTGGGGTGTAAAAGCGTTGACCGAAGTACATTTTGTATGAGGCGCGGAAGCGCTTTATTCTAAGAATTTGCGCACGGTCAACGCTTTTACAACCATATGAAGTTACAAAAAGGAGCATTCAATACTTATAGTTACATTTTTTAGCTATGATCATGAAAACACGTATTTTATAATTGTTTTATTTAATTCACCTGTGCACTTAATTGTGGGACCATGTGTTATCATGAAAGAAAAGTTTTATTGAGTAATGTAATTGCTTGAGGAATAACACGTGATGTGCAGTTAGCCAATCAGAATAAAGTATTATAATGAAACATACATCTAATGTAATTATAACAAAATAAAACTGTTTGTCAAAATGGTTCAACATTATGATCAGTATGTGAGAAAATCCAGTTTTAAAAGTACATAGTTTTTACAAAACAACAAAGGCAGATTGCTTCTCAACATTTCAAAGACATAAATAATGTAAACAAACATGATTTTCTCACAAATTCGAATAAAATAAGCTACTTTTTCCAAATAAGGGTATTCTATTTGAATGTATCCAATGGTTCTCATAGTTATTTTGTTTACATATAATCTGAAACTTGGTAAAAAATATTTACACAAAATTAATTATTCGGTTCGTGAAAGATCACGTACCCCTTTTTTTAGATCGTGAAGAGGATCGTGAAAGATCTGATGCTAGGAAGACGTTCAATTTATTCTACAACTATATGATAACTAATATTTCTTGGATGAAGGTTTAGTTGTGTTGTCAAGTCTGTATCGCGGATTCGTTAGCTATAGGATAACTGTCTGTTGTTATGATTTTAAGGTTTACATTTTCTAATTTGCAAGGTTTCAAATAACATTGACCTTATTATCATGCATAATTTTGCAATGGTCGTTTTTATGTTGTTTAGCCTTTCGCTTATATACTGTTTGCTATAGCACCACGGTATTTGGTGTATGGTGTGCATGTCTGTCTGCATGTTTCATATATGACGTCAATTGAATTTGATATATTGAATGATAGTAAGATGAATATGTCTGGCTGTCGGTCAGAGTTCATATACTTTCGACCTTATGTTCCGAATTAATTGGCAAACCATAACTAACATTTCTCAGTTTCTAAGGTACTGTTAGGATCGGAACACCTATATTGGGTGTACGGAATGTTTGTAGAGATATGTATGGCATGGTTCATCTGAACTTGACCTCTGTTTACCATTGACAATCTTAAGCGTGTTTGACACTTCTAGTAAAACTTTTAATATTACAGACGTTCCACAAATATACTATCATAAGTAAAGCAGAAGAGATATTTCAGTATTTGCCCTCTAGTAATCTTTAGTCAGTAGTATATAGTTACTACATTGGAAATCAATCCACATCTGCTGCATTGTATATAAAGATACATAGAACTTAAGAAAGTACTGTTGCATAAAATGTTGGTTATCGTTCAATCTTAAATTGCTCATGATAGATGCTGTTTTTGCTATAAGTTTTTGGTTGGTGGTAAAAATTTTGTTTAAACATTGCATACCTATATTATAGGCTAAATAGTGGCGATCTGCCTGAATTGTACTAGACCGATTCTCAGAGTGGAATTTTTCACACTGATCTAGACACGTTTTTAGTTGGGTTTTTATTTAACTATTCTTCTCCGCATGTAATCTGCGGCGCAGGGTTAATATTCGTTCCGTTCAATACTACGTAACACTTCACTCAATATAATACTCATATGAAGTTTCATGTTTCGGAGCATATATGGAGCAGATATGAACTCATCACCGCAGACCATTCCTCATGTTTCCATATGAAGAGTATTAGTATGCAGTAAATGTAGATTAAAAAAAATAAGTACGTAAATTCTGTGATGTTTTAATTTTTTTTTTATTTCAAGTAAAAACATAGGGTGAGTACACTGTGGATATAAGTATGAGTTTATCAACAACAACAATATAATTGAAAGTAATGAAAAAGTTAACTTGCATTATTTTTTTTGGTACCCGTCGTATTTTTCATGTTAATAAAAATTGAAAGAGTTTTATAGTCTTCTGTCATCAACAACCCTCTAGGAATTGCACTATGTATAGACTGACGGCAGTGTTTTATAAATGTATATTTGGTTGGGGGATTCTAGATGACTGTCTTTTTAAAATAGCTATAATCAGTATCTTTGATGTTCATATGTATGTCAAAATAAAGCACAATGACATTGTCAAAAATCTTTTTTTTTTATCTGATTTACTATAATACAAGTATACAGATTGGCAAACATAGTACAAATGTCTACAAGCACTACAAAAAAAAAAACCAGATCACAAGTGGCAGTAAAGGTGAAGCACTATATTTAAAAGGTAGTGATATTGATCTAATGTTTATAGATCCAGTACTCAAAGTGTATGAATCAAACAACGATGTTGTTCCTTTGGTAATGAACACTACACGGGACTGTTACAAAAGTTGAGTACACTGTCAATATGAATCAGTAAATGGCATAAATATAAGTTTATCAACAACAACACAATATATATTTTTTTACGAATGTCTTTTACTAATTATCTGATATTGTACAAAAAAAATTGATGGAAACAATCCAAATTGATTATTCCATTGGCATTGGCATGAACAGTTTAGTTGGTTGATTGCTTTTATGTGTTTTAACGGCACTTTTCAGCACCACTTTGGGGCTTTTTCATGGCGGCCAGTCTTAATTGGTGAAGGAAGCCGGAGTGTACAGAGAAAACCACCGCCCTTCAATAGGAAAACGGACAATCTTAGTAAAAAAAGATTGAAGTCGGGTGCACCCGCACGAGCGGGGTTCGAACTTACAACCTCAGTGTTGACGACAGGCTTATGATTTGTACATATGGGATAAAAATGATAGTTTTTTAGAAGTAAAACTAATAAGTGTCTATTTATGTACAGTCTGCTTGGATATTTTGGAATTAATTAACTCGAACAACTAAACTATTCCCTTCCCCATTTCTTTTCTAATCATTTGTCATTGCTTTTGTTGCTGTAAATTCTTATAATTTTTTAATGCTTTATTTTGAATGAAATCGTTATCACCAGAATAAAATGTATACCGATTGTATATATTATAGAGTTTATTTATTCAAAAATTTGCGCCTGGAATACTTTTATATCTGTCTCTTGTTGTCTTACTATAAACGTAATTGCAGTAACCTCTTGTGAATATAATAAAATTTTGCTAATCCAATTTGCACAACCTTTAATCGGAGGTATTACCAATACTAATTTTCTTTGTGTAAGTACGGATTATCTAGCGCTTGGTTATTCCCAGTGACATACATACAATTGTTGTGTATATGTCTCTGTTATCGCATATTGTACTTTGATGACAATCTTTGGAAATACAATTTTTTGGTGAAGTTCTACAATTGTTCGTACAATTCTCCTTTTGCGTTCTGTTAAGATGTCAGTATGGTTATAGCCAGTAATTTTCTGAAAATATGTTCGGTGCTTAAGAGATCAAAGTGTAATATACATCCGCAATTCATTGAATGTAAGTATTTTTAGAACTCAGATAATATTTACTAAATGAGAATATATGACAATAAAAATGTAATGATATGATAGAATTCATTTGTTTTTGTTAATCTACGCTTTAGACTATTACTCTAAATTATAGGGATTTTCTGGTAACTTAACAGAAAACCCTTGCCGTTTTTGGCACAACCTTTTTGATCTTTTGGTCCTCGATGCTGTTCAACTTTGTACTCGTTTCGGCTTTCAAACTTTTGTATCTGTGCGTCACACATAGGTCTTGTGTGGACAAAATACACTTCTGGCGTATTAAAATTTTGAACTTGTTGCCTTTTGTTGGCTGTTGTTCGTGTGATTCTTTGTCAATTGTGTTCTCCAATTTATTTATATTGTAGTCCTGTGTTGTCATTTTGATGTTATATTTCACATGGCCATAAAAGTGCGAGGTTTGGCATGCCACAAAACCAGGTTCAACCCACCATTTTTTCCTTTAAAAATGCCCTGTACCAAGTCAGGAATATGGTCATTGTTATATTATAGTTCGTTTCTGTGTGTATTACATTATAACGTTGTGTCGTTTGTTTTCTCTTATTTTTGAGTGTAAATTCACATTGCGATAAGACGTGTCACGGTACTTGTCTATCCCAAATTCATGTATTTGGTTTTGATATTATATATATATGTTATATTTGTTATTCTCGTTGGATTTTGTCTATATGTGTTACATTTTAGTGTTATGTCGTTGTTATCCTCTTATATTTAATGCGTTTCCCTCGGTTTTAGTTTGTTATCCCGATTTTGTTTTTTGTCCATGGATTTATGAGTTTTGAACAGCGGTATACTACTGTTGCCTTTATTTAACTGATTTCATTTATTGAAAATATAAAAAAATATTTGCTAGACATACGCAGAAAAGTTATATAGAATTGTCACGTGGTCAGAATGGAAAATTCCCACATTAACAATAAAATTGTACTTCCTCTTTATATGGGTTTAACCATGAACATTTACATCAATGTTAAAAATAACATCTAAAAATACATGGTCGATTTGTCAAATTTTTAAAGGATTTCAATTTTAACCTGCATTAATCCACCTGTAACAACAAATCATTATATATATATACTGAATGCTTTTTTGAGTTCGCAAGGTTTAAAATGCATTATACAGTTACCATGGTTACATATGCAAGAAGAAACCAGAAGTAAATATCAAACCTGGAAAAACGATCTGATAAGGTAAGACATATTAATCGCTTTAGAGAAGAAAGCATAACAAATAGAGATATATAAAACACGTTGTTTTTACATCAAACTCGACATTGGATCTCGTCATAAAACTATTGCATGGCCCTTTGACTTAAGAGGGGGAACTAACTGAAATATAGAGATTAAAGCCGAGTTACTTTTACCATGTTTTACAAAAAACTTCTTATTGGAATAAAACATAAAACTTTTCCATGGACCATCAACTTTAGAGACCATTATAAATTCCAAGCTGCAAGAAACATTGTATATTTAATTTTCTATGAATAACATTAAACCATAACTTACCTTAAATATAAACTACTGTCTTGTAGGTACTATTTAGAGTTGATAATTTCCAACTAAATTTATTAATATTGAGGACTTTTTCTAGTATTTCAAGGTTGTCTTTGACTTGTGATGTTCTCCTTAATTTTATCAACGTTGGCTTAATTTAATATTATATCAAAGTTGTAGCTGAGAACAAGTGTGAATTAAAACAGGATATGCTACGATTTCTCTGAGCGTTCTTGATAGATATAGGAAGATGTTGTATGAGTACCAATGAGACAACTGTCAATTCAAAAAACAAGTTATAGAATTAAACCATTATAGGCCAATGTACGGCCTTCAACACGGAGCCTTGACTCACACCGACCAACAAGCTATAAAGGGCCTCAAAATTACTAGTGTAAAACCATTTAAACGGGAAAACCAACGGTCTAATCTATTTAAAAAACGAGAAACGAGAAACACGTATAAATTACATTAACAAACGACAACTACTGTACATCAGATTCCTGACTTAGGACAGGCAAACATTTCAGCGGGTTTAAACGTTTTAATGGTACCAAACCTTCTCCCTTTTTCTGAAACAATAGTATAACATCACAACATAGAAAAACACACAATGAAATATCAATTTGAAGTCTTGTCTTGCATAAAACGTTAATTAACACACTATGAACGAATAAATTTGATCTTCGATACCTGAATGCAAATAAATAGTTGATAAAAATATAAGGGACGTACATTCAAGGCTAAAAACAAACAGTCAAGTCCAAACAAAGCCATGGCAAGACACCACCCCAAAACATTTAAACCCTTACGAAATCATCATTTTAAAAAAACCGGTTTCATCATATATACAGGTAAATGAAAAACATCTTTGTCGTTTTATGTATTCTATTTCTGTCAATAAGGAATACCAAGATATTTATGTAATATAAATAAACCAACTGTAACACTTGATAAATATGGGGTGAAAATCAACAATAAAACTATGCAATTAGAGATAGATAAAACTTCCTGTACAGATTTAAGAAGAATAATTTTGATGTTCTTAGTATGAAGAAGTGAAATTTAATAGATATGAATTGTTGTTTACTCTTTGAATGTATACCTGTCATCGTGTGAACTACCTCTTGTTATTGTGTTTACTAATTAAACTGAAGTTAAAACAATGACAGCTTACATGAAACATGCAGTTAAATTTCAGGAAGTACACCATTATTCAGGACACTTATTTTCAGGATTTCATAGGCTTGCTTGAATGTTTTGACTTTGTAATTACTTATTGTTTGAAATGTTTTGCCTCTCAGTTAAGATATTACTCCAACATTGGAGAAAAAAGAAAACAGATAAAAGGAAAACAAAAATAAAAAAAAAATGTATTTGATTGCTGTTTGTTTATTATTCACATCGCGTATCCAATATAACATGTTTAATAAATTTTTGGATAGCCCATTCGAACAACACTCAAAATATATACACATATACCTGCGAGAGAGATCAGTAAGATACCTTAAGGACATTCAAACCCACAAGTCGTTCAAGATTATGCTGTCAAGTTCAGTGGTATAGCCAAGGTTATTTTTTCGAAAGCAATGCTATCAATCATCAAAATTTATAAAGCTGGTTATACGTAAAATTGCATAAGATGATAGCCAAACCTTTTTGAAATGTAACCAAACGTGGTTAGAAAAAGTATTCTATGAATAAGGATGTCAACTCCGTGAAGATTTACTAATGGATTGACTGTAATGTCGTAAAACATTTATAAAACACGAAATAATAGGCCGTTGTCTTACGAACGTAGTAAAATTGAGTATGGATGTGGGCAATCAAATAGCAGACAACAGCCGAAGTCCACCAATGGTTCTTCAACGCAGCGACAAAATCCAACACCGGAGGAGCTCCTCGACTGGCTCCTAAATAAAATTTGTGTCGTAGTTTAGTGAAATTGGAACTAGATAATAGCCCAAGGAATTTTATACCATGATTAATAGGTCATT
Organism: Mytilus galloprovincialis; assembly: GCF_965363235.1. Taxonomy (NCBI): domain Eukaryota; kingdom Metazoa; phylum Mollusca; class Bivalvia; order Mytilida; family Mytilidae; genus Mytilus; species Mytilus galloprovincialis. Next base: position 60,980,668 of record NC_134845.1, read on the forward strand.
TACTACATCATTAATCATGACAAGTAATTTATTGATATCAATAGAAAAAAGATTGCTCAAACAACAGTATTTGTGAAATTGTAAAAAAAAAACATTTAAAGAGCAACAAAAGGATGCAGGAGGATATGAACTAACTGATGCATTTAATCATTTTCTGAGGATCGACAAAAGGTGAAACGAAATTGTTCTTATTCAAAAATATTATCTTGTCAATTTTTTTAGGACGAGACAACAATTTCTCAACTTTGTTTCGTAACTATCAGTCATACTGATAAAAAGATATGCTCTGGCGGTATAGAGACAGGGGAATGCTTAAATGTACCAGCCTTGGAAAACTGCTCTTGTTCATATATCGAACATCTAATTGGATGATTAAAAAAAAACAATCAAATACAGACATCCGAATGGTATCTTAAATTTTATCAACATTGAATAATATTTAATTTCCTGGGAGTCGCTCATTTTTTTTCTGCTTAAGAAAGCAACAACATTCTAACATGAAACCTATTACTCGGGAACTATTTTGGTAATCGATACTCGGTATTACCGAGCGATACTCGAGTACTCATTGATATCCCGACTAATAAATGAATCTCAGAAAAGAAATGTTCGGACACAAAAATGATAAATCTATAAAAAAAAAAAAAATGATCAACTATGCCCGACATTAGTCTTAAGCGTTGTTTCGAACAAAGAGCTAGAGCCATTTTCCCCTCAGTTCTTTTCATTCGATAAAATAGTTAAATCATTTATTAGCCCGATAGATGCTAATTATAGTACATGAAAATACGGTCAATACTTTTGATTTGTTTATATTAATTTGTTTAATTGTTTTAACACCTTTATGCGCATAAGGTACCATTCCACGTAATTTGTCAACAAGCCAAATACTATCGAACAAATTCAGATGGGATGCCATTTTTTCTCATTCTGAATATATGTATATCTGTATATGTCCTGGTCTTAAAGGTTTTATCGTCTAGAAGATAAGATTAGATAATATATATTTAACCGGACAACATCTTACATCAGTTGGTCATAGAACACCTTGTGTTACAAACCCATGTAATATGGCCTTTTCTATTATTTTAACAAATGGGTCCTCCGCTGTGTTACAGATGGATCAGCTTCTTGATGTTTCACCTACAATCACGATTTGTAATGCAATTGATTTGTTCTGTGGTGTTGTTTTATTTTCTAGTGACTTAGGTAACGGTGCAGGGACGGTGGTAAACATTTCAGTACTAGTATCTACACAGTTGGTGAATTGGCGACAAAATTGTTGTTGACTGCATTTGTTACATATAATACCATGTTCAAACAAGGTTTTAAAAACTGTCTGTGTTGTTTTGAAACTTGTATATCATGGCCTCATTTTAAGTTATGTGTATGTCACACACGCTTAATTTAGGCTTCATTGTTATAGAAACAATTCTCGTGTTATTGGTTATTCAAAACAATCTTTCATTTGCAGTTCTAGGCTCTTTTTCTCTCTTGATAAAATTGTATTCAAATATGTACAATGAAACAGTCAGCAGAAAGTACCTTGTGTCACAAACCGACAGCTACATATAGTCAGTTACAAATAAATATAAATTCAATGTAAGTTCATATAATAGTACTTTTATAATTAATATAATATTTCTGCATGATTATCTGTTACTTTGATAACACGATTGTCCAATATAAAATATTGTTCTAATAAGAAATGTTCTTTTCCCTGATTTAAAAGATAAAAATAGTGAGAGATTTATTTTTCAAATAATGTTTTAAAATAGTCCACTTAATTGAGGTTAGCTTGAGGATTCAACAATATATGAAATTTCTTCTTTTATAGATACTAAATCTTTCTAAACTCATAATAAAATTAGCAAAATAAAAATTAAACCCGTTACTTCTCTTTAAAAAGCCATAAGCATCGCTTGGTCAAAATAAAGCGTATTTACAAAGTTATCATCAACATTACACATACAATTTAATAAAAAATCAGTAAAAAATCAGTAAATTGTGACAAATTGACACAGATAACAGACATATGTTCTAAATCTTCTCTAGATTGTGCGCACGCACATTGGACCAGTGTCATTATCAGACATGTAATATTTTAAAAGTTTACTTTAAGTTCTATGAAGTACTTGAAAATTAAGTTCCCTGCATTCACTTGGCAAGATATATAAATTTGAAGAAATATAACATTTTGAAAGTTCTAATGCTGGATACTTATCGATCCAATAATATTCTGATACAGGCGATTTTCCAACAAGCTGTATTAAGAGATTATAAAAAGTTCGAGTACTTTTATGCATAAAAACTTCTTTATATTCAACAGAAAAAGAGAAACAATATGCAGTTATTTTAAAACTCTTTGAAACTGGATTAATATTTTCATTGATAAAATGTACCCATTCAGGAGTCAGACTGACAAGCACATTTTTATAAAATTTCCAGACATCATTCAAATTGACACAGATAACAGACATATGTTCTAAATCTTCTCTAGATTGTGCGCACGCACATTGGACCAGTGTCATTATCAGACATGTTACATTTTAAAAGTTTACTTTAAGTTCTATGAAGTACTTGAAAATTAAGTTCCCTGCATTCACTAGGCAAGATATATAAATTTGAAGAAATATAACATTTTTGAAAGTTCTAATGCTGGATACTTATCGATCCAATAATTTTCTGATACAGGCGATTTTCCAACAAGCTGTATTAAGAGATTATAAAAAGTTCAAGTACTTTTAGGCATACAAACTTCTTCATATTCAACAGAAAAAGAGAAACAATATGCAGTTATTTCAAAACTGTTTGAAACTGGATTAATATTTTCATTGTTAAAATGTACCAATTCAGGAGGCATACTGCCAAGCACATTTTTATAAAATTTGCAGACATCATCCTATTTTAGATCAGCTCCACTGATGGATCCACGGCGATGCTTGACCACAGTTTTCTCATTAACGAGATATATAGGTACAGTTTAGCGATGTTAAACATTTTTTCTTAAAAGGATTTTTTTTGATGCATTATGGACACACTAAACCAATTTTTTTAGGGAAAAAATAGTATAAATTACAACAATCATAAAAAACATATTTATTTTTTGCTTTGAAATGTCCTTCTGGAGGGATTCCATTTTTCCCCACCTAAAATCACCCTAGATTCCGCATATTGGACATTCATCCTTTTTGGAGGGTTTAATTAACTATTTTTTAAACATATAATGATATATGAAAATAGAGATATTTATCAAAAAAGATTTTTATATTTTGTTTTTATAGTAAATTTTATTCTGTCGGCACTTTTTGAAATTGGCCCTTCTGTGAAAAAAAATTCAGGGGAAACTGGCCCTACCTCCTTGTGCGGAATTGTGTCAGTATAGTCCATTGTGGTGTTTTAGAACATTTCCGATGATAGAAAGCATTCGATATTAGAGCATAAAATTGCACGATTCTGTATCAAACGATAAGTTAACTTATATAAAAAAATTAAGTCAAATATTGACAAAGGAAATTGTGGAAAAGACCGAAGATTTGAAAAATCTATTATGTTCTTATGTTATACAAACCTTGATGTTTTAGATGTAAGATGAATCGAATCTATCAGTGCGGAGACCAAACAGAAGGATACCATGTTTATGGCTTGTTTAATAAAGAGATTAATTTCCTGTGTAGAATATTCATTATTATTACATTATTTCATTCCTGATTATAGCTTGTTTTATATGCGATTTGATGTTGACAAAAAAGACAAAATCACACGCATTCTGAAGAAATTATTTGAAAAAGGAATTAACTGATTTTCACTGTCAGAAACTCTGTTTTATTTAATGATGTTACCTTTTAGCGCCATTGGTTCGTCATTAGGTAGACGTGTTGAATCACTACATAAACTGATCAGCATTTCATTTGCAATTCAAGAATTGAAAAAAATTTATCCTGGACAAATCGGTTTAATCAAACCCAGGAATATCTGCTACACTTATTAAAACAAACTAAACTTTGTGCAATATCAAGAGCATCGACTGTCAAGTATCCTTAATTTATTAACAACTCACCTATTAGTCCACAAGAACTATAATTAAATGGAAAGGAAGAATACATACCTTTTCATCTTATGGTGTTTGCACATTTCTTGAGTTTCGTGTGTTACTGCCATCTTCATAAAGTCAGATCATTTGCTTGAATTCACACAAACAATTATGCAACATTTTGAAACTTATCTATGTAGTTCATACTCTGTATCATTGGTTGTTGTGTGTCTTGGTATATGTGACCAGTTGATTGGGGGAAACAGACTGCGCAAGAGAATGTTTCATTCTAGGTACTCAGTCTGACGAATTTAATTTAACCAGTGCAGCACTGAGACTATCAAATTGCAATGAAGAATAACTTACAGTTAGTAAACCTGCCCTTTAGTTAGTTCTTTTTGTCTATGACCCAAGGAAAAATTGGGACCTTAATTTATGAGAAGGTGATTATTAATTATTGCGAGTATGTATTAGATAGTACGTTGATATCTAAATGACTTATTGGACTTTTTGTGAGGTTAGGATTTTGTCTCATCGACGTATTGTTATTAACATATATTTACTTCATCTTTTACATGTATACATATGAAATAAAACGCCACCAATATTGTAAATGTGGATTTGATTTTTTTCACATTTCAAATTAATCATGTTGAATTTTTTATTATTGAATAAATATATAACTTCCCGATTTTTCTAGCAACTACTTTTTTCTTTCAATATCACGCAACGGGAGTTATTACGTCATTGGATTTTTCCGCAAATGTGACTACATCTAAAGCGACACCGCGAAATGTAATTTTTATTCTTAGAATCATGGCAAAATAACAAAGTTCTGATGTAGAAGTTCGCAAAGACAACACGAAAAAAAAGGAAAACGTTTTTATCTGCCCCTGCTACTGTATCGTGGTTTATTGTTTAATTATTTTAATTTTGCAGATTTGTTACACTATAAGAATATAAATATACAACACAGAACAAATGTCTGGGGAGAATACTTTATCATTGGATTTTTACAAGTATCTGTGCCAGAAAATTGGCAATGAAGATGAGGTAAAAGTAAGGAGATTAACTTACATAATAGATGACCTTGGGAGTCCAAGCACTACAGGAATCAAAATCACAAGTGGCAGTAAAGGTGAAGGACTACAGTTAAAAGGTAGTGATCTTGATCTTATGTTTATTGATCTTGCATTCAAAGTTTATGAATCAGAAAGTGATTTTGTCCCTCAATCCGGTAAGTGTATTGTTTTGTTGATGAAAACAGAGGATACACATCCATGTTTCACACAACTGCATCTTGTCAATAATCATGATCTAACTGTAGATCCTGGAAAAAGAATTAGTAATTCATTTCTAGGGAGAAAGTTTTCAAGCGAACTATATAGACTAAATCGTATGGAAGTCATGCCTAGCGTTGATGGTTTTACGAAAATACATGGACCATGCATTTCTACCCTAACAGAAAACATGGATGTAGCATGGTGTCTCAAATGTGATAAATGGATATCACAGGCAAAACATTGGATAATAAGACCTCGAACAACATGGCCTCCTCTTGATCTTATTTCCAAAATAATCTCCTGTGGTGTCCTTTTTGTTCCCATAGGTTACAAAGGGTCAAGCAATGAAAATCTACAATGGAGAATGTCATTTTCAGTGGCGGAAAAGTTTCTCATATTTTCCTTCAATCATACCCAGTTATTGTGTTATGCGTTATTAAAAGTCATGATAAAAGAAATTGTGGATAAGCACGAAGATTTAAAAAGTTTATTGTGTTCTTATTTTATGAAAACCTTGATGTTTTGGATTTCGGAAGAATCGGATCCATCAATGTGGAGACCAGACAAATTAATACCATGCTTCATGGTTTGTTTAAAGAGACTTATATACTGTGTAGAATATTCAACTTTATTACATTATTTCATTCCTGATTATAACATATTGTATATGCGATTTGATGTTGACAAAAAAGACAAAATCGAACGCATTCTAAAGAATTTATTTGAAAAAGGAATATACTCTTTTGCTCTGTCGGAAACTCTATTTGATTTAATTACACTTCCAGTAAACGTCATGGATTCACCATTAGGTAGACGTGTTGTATCGCTGAACGAAATAATGAACGATTTATCTTTAATTCCCAATAGACCTCTCAATATGCTATATCATTTTGTACATCTTTCAAGATCAAACATATCAAGAAGCATTTTTTTTGTAATACTGTCATTCGCATTCCAAAATATACCGCAAATATCACAAGATCAACCGAGATCAAACAACAAAAATGAATACTACAAGTACAAACAGGAACTGAGTCACCTGTTGATTGGAACAAATTCAGATGCAGTAGGTGGATGGCTGCTGTTATCTTCTTTCTTTTATGTTCATGGCAATTACTTGTTATCAGCAGATATTACCAATCATGCTTTAAGGAAATGTACAGATGAAAAATTATATTCCTGGCAAATCGGTTTAAATCAAACCCAGAAATATCTACTACTCTTGTTGAAACGAACAGAACTTTGCACAATTTTAAAAACAATTACGATCAAGTATCCTAACTTACATCAAAATTCACCAATTATGCCACAAGAACTGCAATTAAACGGATTTGAACAAGTTATTGATCTCTATCCAATGATATTTGCACATTTCCTGAGTTTTCTATGTTACTACCATCTGCATGAACAAAGATCATGTAAACAGTCATTGCTTCAGTTACGACAAACAATTATGCAGTCCCTTACTTCTAATCAATCTTATGAATATCATGACACATTATCCTTTATTTGTCTTGGCATATGTAATCAGATGATTGGTGATACACACTCAGCAAGACAATGTTTTCTTCAAGCTACTCAGATTGATGAACAAAATATTTCCAGTGCGGCAATGAGACTGTGCAATTGTAATGTAGACTAACTTATACTGAATGAACATGACCTTTTGTTTATTCTATGTTTCTCCAGCCCAAAGAACGATTATGTGGCTGAGTGCAATGTCATTTGCCCATCTTTTGGATTACGGTTCAGAATTATATACTGTAAATTCAGATATTATTGGGTACATTTATTATGGCGAATTTTGATAAATTGACAACATGTGGTTTTAATCATTGCAATTTTTGAAGAATGGAAAACATGTGGGATTGATTATTGCAATTTCAGACATATGCATTTAATATCAGAATGAGAGTTCCTATAATTGCGGTACCCACCCAGTTGAAATCATTTCAATGAATAGTTCAGTGACAAAACAATAAATACTATAAAAAAGAAGATGTGGTATGATTGCCAATGAGACAACTATCCACAAAAGATTAAAATGACACAGACATTAACAACTATAGGTCACCGTACGGCCTTCAACAATGAGCAAAGCTCATACCGCATAGTCAGCTATAAAAGGCCCCGATATTATTTTCATGGTAGTTGTTTTTTGTTTGGCATTCACTTCACATCTAATCACATTCTTTCCTAGTTTATAAATCAGTATTTATAATCAGAATTTAGATGAAAACAGTGTTAGTGTGGTTCCAGGAACGGTCAATTTGTTATCAAAAGACATTCTATGAAATATTTTAGTTTGTTGAAAATGCTTACGAATGGTTTTGTTTTCTTGTTACGGAATAATTGGATACAGGTAGATGTCCGGGTTAAGGGTAATACATGAATAAGTGTTTGACAGACGTAAGGTTTAGTATACATGAGATGTCGTGCCACTTTTTAAACCAGATTGTTTTCAACTTGTTTCAATTTATCTATAATATCTTGCTTACTGATATTAGCAATCCCCCTAGAGGATTTAACCTCTCCGATATTTTTCAACTATCTGCTCTTAAACTTCGTACTTTATTTGGCCTTTTAAACTTTTTTGGATTCGATCGTCACTGATGAATCTTTTGTAGACGAAATGCGCGTCTGACGTATATACAAAATTTAGTCCTGGTATCTATGATGAGTTCATTTACTCACTATAATTAAGGGGGAATTTTCAAAGATATTCAAAAAATGAATGATGATTTTTTTCAACCATTGATGAAAATAAAATAGTGAAATATTAAATTGCTTTAAGCAGCCTGTTTGGTTCAATTGTGTTAAAACAAACTTACAAAATTTTGGTATTGAATTTTTCATATACATTTGGAACATATTCCAAACTGGTTTTTTTTTGACAAAATGATTGTTGGACATTCATGACTGTACAGATGATAATGATGAACTGTATACAGTCCAAATAATTTGCTCTGATTTACTAGATGGGTAAATATATTAATTCATATGTAAGGGATCTTTTGTTGAACTTTAAATATGTATTAATTGGTTAGGTTTAAATACTTATCATAGTGTATGTGTTATACATGTGCAATGCTGTAATTATTACTATATTTTCGTATAAATTAATAAAATGTTATGTAATAAACTTGTTTTAATTTAGTCTTGCATTTATATTCTTCTCCTCATGCAATCTGCGGTGCAGGGATCATATCCGTTCCGTTCAATACTACGTAACACTTCACTCAATATAAAACTCATATGAAGTATCTTATTGCAGAGCATGTGTGGAAAAGATATGAACTCCGCGCCACAGATTGTTCCCCCTGTTTCTATATTGCAGATTTAAATATTTTTTAAAGGAAATTCTGTGATGTTTTAAGGTTTTTTCGGTAAAGCATAAAGTAAGTACACTGTCTTTATAAATCAGTACATGACATATCATGTCAACAACAAAATAATAAAAAAGAACAAAACAATTTTACAAAAGTGTTTTACCACTAATCTGTATTGTACAAAAAACTTGATGGAAACAATCCAAATGGATTATTCCATTGGCATAGACATGAACATTTAAGATTGGCTGTTTCATTTTATGTGTTTTAAAGCCACTTTTCAGCACCACTTTTGGGCTTTTTCATGGCGGCCAGTCTTAATTGGTGGAGGAAGCCGGAGTTTCCGGAGAAAACCTTCGATAGGAAAAATGACAATCCTAGTCAATTAAGATTGAAGTCGAGTGCACCTGTACGAGCGGGGTTCGAACTTAAAATCTCAGCGTTGACAGGCTTATGATTTGAACAGTTATGTACATATGGGATAAGAATTATAGTTTTTTAGAAGTTAAGGTTTATTGATGTACAGTCTGCTCGGATATTTTGAAAGTGATTAAGGTTCATGTGGACCCTATGGCTAAAATGGCCGTATTTTCACCTCAAAATTTATTCTGAGTACAGGCAAACCTGTACATCTGGAAAAGTTTTAAGGCATAGCATGCCCTAGATAAATAGAATTCAAATGCATTGTATGATTTAGAAAATTCATAACTTAACTGGATTTTGCCGTACACTTTTTTTCGTCCCTGCAGAAGTTGATAAAATTAACCAACAGTTGAGTTTACCTTGATATGGTCCACTCAGGTACACAGTTTAAATAACCAATTATTGTCAGGTATCTATTGTCCATCTCATGTCCATGTCAAGCAATACAGCTCACTTCAATTATTACATGTGGGGAAGTTCTCAAACCTGTTTCCCAACTTAGTTTATTTTGGCACCTTCTGGAGGAATGAAAAAAAGTGCACGGCAAAATCCTGGTAAGTTTTTATTTTTCTAAGACATAAAACATATTTGAAATTTATTTATCTAGGGCATGATATGCCTGAAATTTTTTACAGATGCGCAGGTTTGTCTGTACTCAGAGTAAATTTTGAGGTGAAAATACGGCCATTTTAGCCATAGGGTCCACATGAACCGTAATTGCAGTAACCTATTGTGAACATAATGAAGTTTTCCTAATCCAATTTGCACAACCTTTCAACGGAGGTATTACAAATACTCATTTTCTTTGTGCAAGTACGGATTATCTAGCGCTTGGTTATTCCCAGTGACATACATACAATTGTTGGATATATGTCTCTGTTATCGCCTATAGTACTTTGATGACAAACTTTGGAAATACGATGTTTTGGTGAAGTTCTACAATTGTTTGTACAATATTCCTTTTGCGTTCTGTTAAGATGTCAGTATGGTTATAGCCAGTAATTTTCTGAAAATATGTTCGGTGCTTAAGAGATCAAAGTGTAATATACATCCGCATTCATTGTATGTAAGTATTTTTAGAACTCAGATACTATTTACTAAATGTGAATATATGAATATAAAAATGTAATGGTATGATAGAATTCATTTCTTTTTTGTTAATCTACGCTTTAACTGATTTCATTTATGGAAATATAAAAATGTTTGCTTGACATACGCTGAAAAGTTATATAGAATTGTCACGTGATCAGAATGGAAAATTCCCATATTAACAATGAAATTGTACTTTCTCTTTATATGGGTTTAACCATGAACATTTACATCAATGTTAAAAATAACATCTAAAAATACATGGTCGATTTGTCAAATTTTTAAAGGATTTCAATTTTAACCTGCATTAAACCACCTGTAACAACAAAGCATTATATATAAAACTGAATGCTGTTTTGAGTCCGCAAGGTGTAAAATGTATTATAGTCATTATACAGTTACATATGCAAGAAGAAACAAAGAGTAAATATCAAACTTGGGAAAACGATCTGATAAGGTAAGACATATTAATCGCTTTAGAGAAGAAAGCATAACAAATAGATATATATAAAACACGTTGTTTCACGTCAAACTCGACATTGGATCTCGTCATTAAACTATTGCATGGCCCTTTGACTTAAGAGGGGGAATTAACTGAAATATAGAGATTAAAGTCGAGTTACTTTTACCATGTTTTACAGAAAACTTCTTATTGGAATAAAACATAAAACTTTCCCATGGACCATCAACTTTAGAGACCAATAAAAAATTCCAAGCTGCAAGAAACATTGCATATCTAATCTTCTCATATTTGATTTGTAACAATGTAAAACATTTATCCAAACTATCAAAAGTCTAAAATAAACTGTTTACAGAGCATGGGGTAGATAATATATAGGTTTCGTGTGTATTTTAGTCCAGACGCCATCTAATTAACTATCGATTTGACCTCAGATGACCATATAAGCGATGTAAACATTAATAAAGATATGAATAGATTAAACCAACACGTGCAATTGGATTTTTATAGGTCTGTTTGATTTTATTTTATAGATTAAAAATAGATGTTTCTCATTGTTTTTAACCGTATAAGAATGATTTTATGTGCATCGAATTAGTAATCAAATGATTTACCATAGTTTCACTTTCATTGTTGACATTTTTTTTAATTTAAATAACCAGTATACACGTACAATGCATGCGTTGTCAATCTCTAGTTAGGGGTTAAATTGAAGTTCACATGAATACGGATTTAAAGAGGTCGACTCATTCACTTGCAAGTGAATTACTAATTATCAATGTTTCTTAGCGTAATTTGACAAAATTGAACCTTTTTGGCTGCAAAAAGTGAATTGTTATTTTACTATTTCACTTTCATTATTGATTGAACAGAAAAAAATCAAACTTTAGATTTTTTATATATCTCGTACCTAGTGCCCCTTTAAACCATAACGTACCTTAAATTTAAACTACTGTCTTGTAGGTACTTTTTAAAGTTGATAATTTCCAAATAAGTTTATCAATATTGAGGACTGTTTCTAGTATTTTAAGGCTGTCTTTGATTTGTGATGTTCTCCTTAAGTTTATCATAGTTGGCTTAAGTATATATTATATCAAAGTTGTAGCTGATAAAAAGTGTGAATTAAAACAGGATATGCTACGATTTCTTTGTACGCTCTGGATATATATAGGAAGATGTTGTATGAGTACCAATGAGACAACTGTCCATCCAAGTAACAATTTATCAATTTATAAAATTAAACGGTTATACAACAACAAGCTATAAAGGGCCTCAAAATTACTAGTGTAAAACCATTCAAACGGGAAAACCAACGGTCTAATCTATTTAAAAAACGAGAAACGAGAAACACGTATAAATTACATAAACAAATGACAACTACTGTACATTAGATTCCTGACTTAGGACAGGCAAACATTTGCAGCGGGATTAAACGTTTCAATGGTACCAAACCTTCTCCCTTTTTCTGAAACAAGAGTATAACATCACAACATAGAAAAACACACAATGAAATATCAATTGGAAGTCTTAACTCGTATAAAACGTTATTTAACACGCTATGAACGAATAAATTTGATCTTCGATACTTGAATGCAAATACATAGTTAATAAAATTATAAGGGACAAACATTCAAGGCTAAAAGCAAACAATCAAGTCCAAACAAAGCCATGGCAAGACACCACCGCGAAATATTTGAACCCTTAGAAAATCATCACTTTAAAAGTACTGGACAGAAAGTCACAGGACAAAAAGTCACAGAACATTAAGTCACAAATTTTGTAGGACAAAATGTCACAAGACAAAAAGTCACAGATAATCTGTTGACAATTGTTTGAATATAGAAGAGTAATTGAAATATTTACTTTTCAATACATATATTCATATTAAAGTTTAGGAAATGTGTCATTATATTTGAAAAATGAAAATGAAAAATTAATAAATATGAATTGTTGTTTACTCTATGAATGTATACCTGTCATCGTGTGAACTACCTATTGTTATTGTGTTTACTCATTAAACTGAAGTTAAAGCAATGATAGCTTACATAAAATTGAGTTAAATTTCAGGACGTACACCATTATTCAGGACATTTATTTTCAGGATTTCATAGGCTAGCTTGAATGTTCTCTATACTCTCTTTTGACTTTGTAATTACTTATTGTTTGAAATGTTTGGCCTCTAAGTTAAGATAAAACTCCTACATTGGAAAGAAAAAAAATAGATAAAAAAAATACAAAAATGAAAAAAATGTCTTTGATTGCTGTTTGTTTATTATTCACATCGCGTATTCAATATAACATGTTTAATGAATGTGTTTGGATAGCCCATTCGGACAACACTCAAAATATATATGTTACAGGGAATTTGTGAAATCAGTGATTTTGTAAAATCACTGAAATTTCAGGGAATTTGTAAAATCACTGAACTGATTAGTGATTTTATAAAATCCCTGATTTTGACTAGTGATTTTACAAAATCACTGAAATAATTAAGATCTTTTTTACAGATTCACTGATTAAATTCAGGAAATTTGTAAAATACATTTATTCATTTTTATTAAGAATTTCTGTGAAAAAAGACTACAACAGTAACACAGAGGTTAATCTAGTCTTTATTTTAATATTAAGTGAGCGGTTTTCATGCACAAAACAAGTGACATACTGTAGAACAAAGGCTCAGGCACAAATGTCTTGAAATCAAGAGCAAACGTACATACAAAAGTTACTTCAATGGATTGAGGTAAAATTAAAGTGCAACATATGGAACCAGGGAAAATATGATAAACATTTTGGAATATTTTGTCAATAAGCCACAAAAAGAAGACAAAACAAGCTCTTATCACTACCTGTTTGAAAGAAAGTTACTGTTTATTATAGTTTTTCTGTATAATTACTGTAGATAATAAAATCAATTATATAATTTTTTTAAATCAAATATAACTGAACATTAGGTTGATTGCTGTCATTTGAGAAGAAAAACACATATGCAAGGTATAAGAAATTAAGTGGGTTAGGGTATGTGATCCAGTGGCAAATATTACATGCATATCAGATCAAGAGCATCTTATTGCTGCATGAAAATTGATATATAAAAAGCAAATAAAGGTTGTATTATTAATTTGCTGCCTACAAAATAACATTTATATTCACAAAATAATAATAAAAAAGACAACAGAAAATATTGGTAATAATACTTTGTTTTGTATTTGCATGTTTATGAATAGGTTAATCTAACCAAGCAAAAATAAACAAAGTTTTACCTACTTTGGTCATTTATCAGACACATGTATTCTATCAAAAAGTGGTATAACTTTGAATAAGTTTCTAAAATTTCTCATCTCTTTTAATCCAAATAAAGTAAATATTTTGTTGAGAAATGAAGGTATGTAGTTCTTCAATGTGAAGATTTGAAAAAAATTTGTTAAAAACGATATTCATCAGATGAAGATGTTTTAAAAATATTATGTATGTCTTGAAGACATGTAAAGCATAGTTAAGAAATAGCTTAAAATGGTAGGAATGTCACCCAAACTTGTCTTGCAAAAATAAGCAAATTCAGAGTGGTCTAAATAGCCTTTTAAATGACTTTTAGTCATTATCATTATACACGAGTTCTAGCTCATAGTACAAATATATTTCTAAATCATAAGTGATCATTCATTTGGTCTATCTTTATATTAAGAAAAACACATTTCTAATAGCCTGTTATACTTTATTGTAATCAGGGATTTTACAAAATCCCTAGCTCTATTTTCAGTGATTTTGTAAAATCCCTAACAATTTCAGGGATTTTACAAAACCACTGAAACTGTTAGTGATTTTACACAATCACTGATTAGTCCAGTGATTTTACAAAATCCCTGATTTTACAAACTCCCTGTAACATATACACATATACCTGCAAGAGAGATCAGTAAAATACCTTAAGGATATTCAGACCCACAAGTCGTTCAATACTATGCTGTCAAGTTTAGTGGTATAGCCAAGGTTATTATTTTTCGAAAGCAATGCTATCAATCACCAAATGTTATATAAGCTGGTTATACGTAAAATTGCATAAGATGATAGCCAAACCTTTATGAATTGTAACCAAACTTGGTTAAAAAAAGTATTCTATGAAGCAATATACGTACTAATAAACCGTATTTTTTTTTGGTTGACTCGCATTTGATGGGAAAAAAATCATGCTAAAACTAGTTTTTTAGGAATATTTCGTAAAATGATCCGATTTCTGTTATACAAGGTAAAGTACGACGAAAAGCAATGATTATTAAAAAAAATATATGGATGAGGTATACCTCATTCCGAATTAAAAAGTTTAAAGTCATCTTATGGTCTTTATATATATCTCTCGACTTGTTCGAATCGATTGTGCATTGAAGAACGTTTTTGATTTTAATGAAAGAAATCTCTGACCTTTGGAAGTCCATTTTTGCTGAATTAGTATACATTATTTTATACGGGTCAACTGAAGTCCGACTGATCGGATTGCCTTTTTGCGACTTTCCCAAATTAGGAGTCTCTGGTCTTTGTGAGTCTTGTTTTTATTTTTTAATTATAATTCATTTATATGTTTTAGAGTTTAGTGTGACGTCCTTTTTCACTGAACTAGTACACATTTTTTTAGAGGCTCAATGAAGCCCGCCTCCGGGTGCTGGATTTTCTCGTTGTGTTAAAGACCCATTGATGGCCTTGGGCTTTTTCTGCTCTTTGGTCGGGTTGTTGTCTCCTTGACACATTCTCCATTTCCATTCTCTATTTTATTGTTTTTTCTTTGACACATTCCCCCTTTTCATCCTTTTATAGCTTACTGTTCGACATGAGCCAAGACTCGTTTTGAAGGCCGTAATTTGACTTCAAATTGTTAGTTTTTTTTTTATACATCCTGACTTGAATGGAGAGTTGTCTCATTGGCTCCCATATTACATCTTCTTATTTATATTATATATAATCTACTGCTTCTAAAATTTGGTATTTATTTCTAATGATACCTCTGTGTAACAGATACCAACGGATTTTCAACAAATGTACATAATTAACTTTACAGATTTCCGAAAAGGCATAAATTATAAAAAAATTTACGGACGACGACAGATGTTAAGTAATCGATATAGCTTACATTGATTGCATTAAGGTTCATGGAAAACCTATACAGACATTTGTAGTCTGTAGCATGTGTCAATGTTTTGTCATGTGCATGTATTATGAATGTATTCAGGTAGAATTAAAAAAAAATCGGAATTTAAAAATTGATACTAAAGATCAGAAATGCTTTAGTTAAGGAACAAAATCCGCTAAAAATAATGATAGGTTATGAAGACCCTTTTCGAGGTATTTGAATGTCAAAAATGGCGGGAAAAGACTGAATACAAAAGAGTAGTATTATTTTGTTCTCAAATAGTCTAGGACCTACTTAAAATTTGGTATTGGCTTAAAATGAGCAATTGAAGTCTTCTATGAAGACAAAAGTGGATGATATCGAGCAAAGTATTAATCAGTTTATATCGCTATCAAGTAAAATGTATTGTGAATTTTGTTTTAAACCGTATGTATAACTTATCGATGTTATGTTTGTAATCATGTCCTCAATTAGTCCTTGCTTTGTTCAATAAAAATTGTAATGTAGTCTTTATTCATTATTTTAAAATGATTTATAGGAAGAGTTATATATAAGCCAGAATCGGAGAAGATATGGTATGATTGCTGATGAGACAACCAGAGACGGAATGTAACAATGTAGGTCATAGGGCTGCCTTCAACAATGATCAAATTCCATACCATATAGTAGGTTATAAAAGGCTCCAAAATGAAAAATTCAAACAATAAAATAAGAAAACTACAGACCATTGAATGTTTATTTCTAAAATAATCATCAGTGCGAATGGGGAATAGAAATATGGTCACTCAGCTCTTTGTCATCTGATCGGCAATAAAACTAAAAATTCGGGCGACCGGTTGGCTCAATGGTAAGTACAAGTACGCAGTCATGTTCTGTTAGAAACAGAACGTTAGATCCGATGTCACGTGTAAAGAGTTGTAATTCACGCAGCACATGCAGGGCCCTTGCAACAACTTGTTTACATATTTTATTTTTAATTCATTCATATGTATGGAATTTAGAATGACTTCCATGTTCATTGAACAAGTACACTTTTTTCTTTAGGCCAACATAGACTTATGATAGGAATTTTCGCTGCATTGAAGACCCATTGGTGGGATTGGACTGTTTCGTGTTCTTTGGTTGGTTTGTTGTCTCTTTGACACATTCCCCATTTCCATACTCAATTTTATATACAGAGCAAACCACTGATGACCAAATCTTCCTTGTTTTCCTATAATATATCCTCGTTATGGATTTTACACAATTTTTTTTTTCTAATTTCTTAATCCATTGTTTTTCACCATTTTTTTTACTTTACAGTTGCACAGTCCCTTTTCCAAAAGAAAAAAAAAAGAAAATCAGAAGATAATTCAAAATTGTAATTCTTTTTAGACAGATTTTGACTACTTTTTGATATCTTTAACAAAAAATAAAACAATTAAGTAGGATAACCAAGAACTATGCTATGATTGTCATTCAGAAACAACATATACCAGTAATTCATTTTAAGAGTAATAAGTTACACTCAGTGATATTACGATCGGGAAAAAAGAAAATAAATTCGAAGTAACGACATTATATCCGTAATAGCAATATGTTTCACTCCATGATATTGCAATCAGGGTTAACAAATCATGATGGGGAAACTAATTCTACGAATAATTGTACTAACCGTCAGTCAAATACTCCATATAGGCGACAATGGAATATTGCTACATAGATATAGAAAGTTCACAATGAGAAAATTGAAATGGTTACTGTTTAAATAAAGTTAATTTCTCAACCAACCCTTATTGTCAATATCTAGATGCAATTCCTGATACGAAGCTGTCATAACTATATATTAGTAAGTTGTAACCTATATTTCAGGTTATTGTCAAATGAACTATTGGTTAACCAAAGTGTTTTTTAATCTGACTATTAATTTTGTTTATTATGTGGAAGGAAGAAATAATCTTAATTGTCAACTGAGATAACAGAGTTAACCACGCGATCAGAAGATTTTTTTTATGCTATTGATACTATTTACACGTAATTTTTTGGCAAAAATGAATTTAAATTGGAACAAATAAATATTGTTTGTGTTCCAAAACAAAGAAAAAATCTTTTATTTTGGAGTATATTCTACTTGGTAATAAATTAATATAGAGATCCGTTTTGTTACATCTTGTGATTAATTTATTTGGCAATCGTCAATGGCAAACAGCAGGGTTAAAGAACATCAGTTGTTCGAGCTGTTAGTCAAATTCGTTTTGTTAAAATATATTCAATCTTTTGGTCTTTTGGAAAGTGTTGTTTGTGCTGTATTTAGACCAGTCTACAACGAAATTAGTTACACGCACACGTATAAAAATTGCGGTTTTTATACAACGCTATCATAGGTTTGAACGTTGTTTTCAATTTAGACTTGTTTATATTTATTCCGTTTGGGGTTGTATTATATTTTACCTCCGGTTTATATAATCCCTTCATTCTATTTTGATTCTTTAAAATTCAAGGGTCTGCCATAGATTAAGGTAAATTAAATGGCCTTCCAATACTTTCCGATCCCTTACATCACTGAAGAGACATTAAATGTCGAAATCCGGATAAGGTGTAAAAAATTTAGCACCTCATGTTGTGGTTAACCATCTTTGCCGCAAGTTTTATTGTTTTCTACTTGGTATTAAATTAATACATAAATCCAATTTGTTACACCTTGTGATCAATTTATTTGGCAATCGTCAATGGCATTCAGCAGGTTTTAAGCCATTGTTATATTATAGTTCGTTTCTGTGTGTGTTACATTTTAATGTTGTGTTTCTGTTGTGTCGTAGTTCTTTTATATTTGATACGGTTCCCTCAGTTTTAGTTTGTAACTCGGATTTGTTTTTTCTCTATCGATTTATGAATTTCGAACAGCGGTATACTACTGTTGCCTTTATTTAAGGACATCAGTTGTTCGACCTGTTAGTCAAATGCGTTTTTGTTAAAATATATTTTTTCACACGTTTGGACTTTAAGAAAATGTGTTTGTACCCCTCTTCAACGTAATTTGTTACATGCACACGTATAAAAAAACTGAAAGTACATGAAATAAAGCGACAACAGAACGCAATGATACATTAAAAGTAAAACCGCTTTAAATGATTGTATTTGCATTGACTTAAGTAATTTCTAGTATATAAAGTAGCATCACCATGGGAGATCCTTTTTTAAATTAATAAATTTTTCCGTCAAGGCCATACATGTATAAAACTGAAACTCATATTTCTTGAAATAATATGTTTGTAGATATACCTAGATTGCGTTTAAAAGTATAGCAACAGTATTGAATTCACAATTAAATTAAAAAAAGGGATAGTCCATACAAACGGACAAAATCAAACTTACCAACATACGCAACGATTAAAATAAGTGTCATATTCTTAAGAATATTCTGGGTTATACATGGTTTAATGCACGCTAAACCTTCGACTTGTCTATTGGTTCATAGTTCCGTTATACTGACAAAACTTGGTGTGTTATACAAACAGACATGCCGTATAGTATTTGCCTATTGTTGACGGCAGTACGATGACCTATAGTTGTTAATTTCTCTTATTTGCTCTCTCATGAAAAGTTGTCTCATTGGCAATCATACAACATTTTCTTTTTGATATCATAGACTTATACATGGTTTAATGCACGCTAAACCTTCGTCTTGTTTATTGGTTCATAGTTCCGTTATACTGACAAAACTTGGTGTGTTATACAAACAGACATGCCGTATAGTATTTGCCTATTGTTGACGGCAGTAAGATGACCTATAGTTGTTAATTTCTCTTATTTGCTCTCTCATGAAAAGTTGTCTCATTTGCAATCATACAACATTTTCTTTTTGATATCATAGACTAGTGTGACAAATAAAGGCAACAGTAGTATACCGCTGTTCGAAATTCATAAATCGATTGAGAAAAAAAATCAAATCCGGGTTACAAACTAAAACTGAGGGAAATGCATCACATATAAGAGAACTACGTACGACACAACAGAAACACAACATTAAAATGTAACACACACAGAAACGAACTATAATATAACAATTGCCATTTTCCTGACTTGGTACAGGACATTTTAAGAAAAACATGGTGGGTTAAACCTGGTTTTGTGGTATGCCAAACCTCCCGCTTTAATGGCAATGTTGAATATAACATTAAAATGATAACATTACATGACAGGACTACAACACATATAAATGTGAGAAAATATAGGACAGAGAAACACACGAATAATAGCTAACAAAAGGCACTAGGTTTAAAACTTAATACGCCAGACAACAATTGAGATCAAGCAACGAAACCAGTGTAAGCATACATCACAGACATTGAACACAATGGACTAAAACATTTAAACAAGATAACAATTAATTCAAGAAAGAATACAAAATGGTTGAAGTTGATAGTAAATTTGAAAATGATGTCAACAAAACAGAATCTGTAGTTCTAGCATATCGAGAAAGACGCCGATAAAGAAGTTTTGTAGTACAGCATCCCACGAAATATCTGCACCAGGAATGCAAAATCAGACAAGATAGTGGGATGCATTAATACCAAGTCACATTAAAAGCCGTACGACTTTTTTTTGCCTTTCGCTACACGTATATATTTTGATTAAGATTTTTGGATTACTTCCTTTGATTTGTCTAAATTATAGTTTTGCCTTTTTTTGCGATTGCTAAGTTTATGAGTTTATTTGAAGATTAAACAACACAGAGGTGTGTGTATGTGAACGTAAGTGTAAACATATTTATTTATAGTGGATTGCGAAACATGTTATTACAACTTATATTTTTCCCTTTCCACTTTGCGGATGCGAGTGATGCCTTGTAGCGGATTTAGCCTAATCGTTCTCGAAATCTACAAGTCAAATTTAAAGGGGCACTTGCTACGAGATATTTGATAAACCTAATATATTATTTTGTTGGCTCAATCAGTAATGAAATACAAATAGTGAAATAATAATTACTTTTTAGAAGCCAATAAGGTTCATTTTTTTCAAAATAAGCCAAAAAACATTGATTATGAATTATTCACTTGCAAGTGAATAATTCGACCTCATTGAATCCGTATTCATTGGAACTTTAATTTAACCCCTGAGCTTGAGATGGATAACACCTGAATTGTGTAAAGATATTTAAAGGAATAGAATGTCAACATTGAAAGTGAAACAAAGGTAAATCATTTGATTGACAGATTCGATCCACAAATAAACATTCTAATACATGTAAAAACGATGATAAATATTTTTTTATCTGTGATATGAAATTAAATAGACCTAGAATAAATCAACAACACGTGTTTGCTTAGTCTATTTATATCTATATTTATGTTTACATCGCTTATATGGTCATCGGATGACTATAGAGGTCATCTCGATAAATAGTTAGATGGCGTCTAGACTCAAATACACATGAAACGAAACTACGTATATTCATGCCTGTGCCATGTTTATTGTTTTATTTCGACTTTTAATAGTTTGGATAAATGTTTTACATTGTTATAAATCAAATATGAGAACTTGATTAGAATCGGTGAACAAAAATTTGACAGCTAGTGCCCCTTTAATTCCATTATATTGACAACGATATGTGAACAAAACAGATTAAAATGTCAAAAATAGGCGTTTAACAGTCAACATTGTGTTATAATCTTTTTTTGTGTGCTTTGTTTGTTTGCAAGATTTCAGAAAAAATCTTTGTTGGATCTATACGTGTTGATTTTTCCATAATACAATAATTCGGACAAAGAAAAAGTAAAATAACATCAATACCAAACTCTGTGGAAAAATCCACATCACATGTTATATTTTCTTTTCTGTCATTTTAAAAAATCGGTCCTTCGTTGGGATACAGATACAACAGCTTCTTGATGTTTTACCTACAATCACGATTTGTAGTGTAATTGATTTGTTCTGTTGTGTTGTTTTATTTTGTGATAACTTAGGTACCGGTGTAGGGACGGTGGTAAAAATTTCAGTACTAGTATCTATACAGTTTGTGAATTGGCGACAAAATTGTTGTTGACTGCATTTGTTGCATATAATACCATGTTCAAAACAGGTTTCTAAAAATTGTTTGTGTTGTTTTGAAACTTGTATACAATGGCCTTATTTGAAGTTATGTGTATATTACACCCGCAACATGTAGGCTTCATTGCTATAGAATTAATCCTCGTGTTATTGGTTATGTACAGGCACCTACATCAGTTTAACGGCAGTTGTTCCTTGAATATATGTAATAAATGTAAACACATGAATAGAAAGTGCGTCAAGAGTATGGATAGTCCTAGGGATGCACACAATAAGCGATACATTATTTTTTTCTTTGATACATGTAAAATGATAAACTAGTAAACTATATAGTCAAAATGAACCAGAATGACTCTATGAATTAAGCAAACATCTGAAAAAATATGATAGAAACATTAAAATTTAATATTACAACACAAAAAATGCACATATTCTGAGCGAGATTCGAACCCTTTCTTCAAAACCATCATTTATTAGTAGTTCTGTGCTTTACTGATGGAGCTACGGCGATGCTTATACATATATCTCTTATTAAGAAGCTATATCGGTACACTTTATCGATGTTACAATTTTTTCTTTAAAAAGTTGTATTTTATGTAATAAGGACACACTAAACCAATTTCATTTTTGAGGGAAAAAGTAGTATGAATAACAACAGTCATAAAAAGCATAACTTTTTTTTGGTTTGAAATGTCCTTCTGGGGGGATTCCCTGTTTTTCCTACCTAAAACACCCGAAAATCCGCATATTGGACTTAATTAACTATTGATCACACATATCATAATATATGTAAAAGGAGATATTGATCAAAAAGCATTTATTTTTTATAGTAAATTTTATTCTGTCGGCACTTTTTGAAATTGGCCCTTCTGTGAAAAAAATGACCGGCAAATTGGCCCTACCTCTTTCAAATTGCTTCAAACTTGATGAAACTTTACAGAAATGTTACTCGCCATTGAGAATTGTGATTTGACTTTAGATTGTTCAAAAAGGTAACCACTGAAACAGCACCAAACACTAAAATGTCAATATGCTCGAATTTTAATGAAAATTTATAAAACAAATATTTGGCATGCGTAGATGTGCATTTTGACGTTGAAATTTTTCAAATGACTTTCGTAACCCTGGCAATTTGGAGACGAAGATGTCGCCAGTTATTGCTCGCAATTATATATCTATGTGTTAGAAAAAACACAATAGTGAAATGAAATGTTAGGTTTGGTTTTAGCGTATGTACATAGATAAAAATTCCGACAACAGTAGTCTAATTTTAGGGAAAAAAAGTATTTCATTTTCCTGACTTAAAGTCGAAGAAAGTAAATTTTGGAGCGCTGCGATTGGATGAAAGTAAATTTTGGAGCGCTGCGATTGGTTGCACGAATTTTATGTAATATTTTACTTATTCTACGAGTAACTACTGTGTGTATATTTTAAAACTTATGGAAATCATCCTGTTCCTAAACTATGCTGTAAATAGTCTATTAAATTTGTATAAACCTTATTGGTTTTTTAAGCTTTAATGTTCATATGCATGAAAAAGAAATCGTACGATAAGCGCAAAAAGAAACAAAGTTGCAATGCAATAATCAAAAATAAAATTCTAAATAAAACAGGCTAAACAGCATGTGGTTAATCTATCAATGAAAACTGACAATGAATACTTGTTGCTTTCGTAAGGGTTGAAATTCATACCTGCTCCCTCATTGAAAGGGTCAAACAATTATTTAATGAGATACTTTAATGAATTTGCTAACAATTTAAGATTGACTTTTGTCGAAAAAGCGAGACATACATGTAGCGATCCTACATTTTGTCGTCGTCGTCGTCGTCGTCAGCGGCGTCCTTAAATGTTCACTCTGTGGTTAAAGTTTTTGAAATTTTACTATATTTCTTAAACTATCATGGATTTGTTCCAAACTTGGACAGAAGCTTGTCTTTAATCATAAGATAGTATCCGTAGGGATTTTTTTTATGAATTAAAGAAGGGAGCTGGTAGAGTCACTCCACCCAAACTTTGGACATTCATTCGAAAAGTTCCGTATTTTTTATGAATTAAAGAAGGGAGCTGGTAGAGTCACTCCACCCCAACTTTGGACATCCATTCGAAAAGTTCCGTAGATTTACCCACCTGGGACTTTGGGGCCAGGCAACCTTAGGCAAATGCGTAATAATTTTTCCTAGTGTGGACAAAAGTTTGACCGGAGCAAGAAACTTTTTATGAATTAGAGAAGGGAGTTGGTAGGGTCACCCTACCCCACCTCAATTAAATGTAAATTTGTATTTTATTCAAAGGATGAAAAAACAGACTGTGTTCACATCAAACGCCATGTACAGTAAACATGATTACAATTAGTTAAATGTAATGTACACTGGTTTCACATTAAATTTGTTCACATCTATACATCTTGTTTAATTACCTGTACATAAGATTTGTTCACTTTTTTTAACAGTTAAACTATATGTCATTTAAATGTTCATTACGTTAACTGAATGCAAAATTTTCGGACAACTTCTTTTTAGCAGTTAGGGCACGACCATTTGACTTGAAAAAAAAGGGGGGT
This sequence comes from Mytilus galloprovincialis, assembly GCF_965363235.1. Lineage (NCBI taxonomy): Eukaryota > Metazoa > Mollusca > Bivalvia > Mytilida > Mytilidae > Mytilus > Mytilus galloprovincialis. The sequence goes on from NC_134845.1 coordinate 61,004,995, forward strand.
ATTTTTCCTTGAATTTGTTTTATTACAAATCAATATATCAAGTTTAGACAAATATTTCTGCAAAGAACTATATTAATAATTGTTATAAATATCCATTTTATTCAGACATCGTTTCTTCCTTAAATGTACATGGTAAAATTAATGTTCTAAATGCCTAGCTTTGTGTACGCTTAATCTACACAAGGCCTACATTGACTATCGACTGCATGTAGACAAAACTTGATCTACACTATATGTATACATTGAGTTTTATCAATGGGAACGTAATTGTGTTTAGTTTTACGTGTGAGTTACACGAACACAACACCGAGTTTAGGTCAATGTGAACACGGCCATACACTCATTCAAGGAGAATGGCAAATATGAACCTCACTACAGCTGTGATGCACTTAAACATTATATTTTCCAAAACAAAACATGAGTAATCGTCATTGTAGCCTCTGAAATTTAGAGATAATCATAAACCCGGTGAGAGGTCAAGCATATCTTCAATTTTGCGAGACAAATCAATTCTCATTAAGAAAGTTGATGAAAGCAACAATGTTGTTATTCCACACAAGAAAATGCCTGTACTATGTGAGGATTATAACAGTTGTTATCCATTTGTTTGATGTGTTTAAGCTCTTGATTTTGCCATTTGTTTAGGAACTTTCCTTTTTAAACTTTCCTCGGAGTTTCTTGTGATTTTACTTTCTGATAGGAATATTGTTTTATCCAAAGCTTATCGGCGATTACAATCTCATCATTACAAATCGACGGCTTTGACTTCAAGGTTCTTACAGATACTATCGATGAATGTGTCCTTAGAATGCATATTCATAATGAAATTGATGAAATTTCATTCATATACATGATTAATGGCAATCAGAAAACTTACGGACCGGGACATATGCATATATTACCGACAATACATAAAATAAGTTTTGAAGATTATGACAATGTAATGAGTAAAGGATTTAATATTGATTAAATAGTCCCACCAGGGAGGCCTATCATTTCCCAGATTGATACGACCACTGAATACATAGGTCGTTATGTCGATTATTCTCTTGTGTCATGGCCAATAGTTAAAAAACACCATAATTTTATCAGAGATTCCTCTGATTTTATATAAAAAAAATAGAAACAATAAAGCCATAAGACAATTGCCTATTATGTAGTAAAATGTTTGCCAACTGTCCAATTGAAGAAAGTAAGAGCAGCTTACGAGGCATTTGATAAATCGCATTATAATATAAGATATCCCTGTACAGATGATTTAGTTTTCTTCCTGGGATATGTTCTGAAATATAATAGCTTTGGATTCACAGATCAATTATATCAACAATGTGTAGGTTCTGCAATTGGGACCTGTTGTGCACCAGAATGTTGTAATATTCAAATGAAAGAAATTCTTTCTTTCATTGTTTTCCTACAAGACAAATATATTTTATTATGCCAGATACATAAATGATGGAATAATAATCGACCATGGTAAAAGACATGAATTAGATTGTTTTTCAATGGGCTCATATAGCCAACACAAATTCCTCAAATTCACATATGAAATTTAAGAACCTTACACAACATTATGAACGTTCATTCATTCAAGGGCAGAATATTATACAATATACAAGACATGAAAACCCATTCCAAAACAACGAACTATTTTCTACATTTGCACAGAAATAGCTTTCATAAGGAGTACGTGTTTGAAGGGTTTATCCGGGGAGAAATAATCCTATACAAAAAACCGACAAACAATCATAATGACCTCAGAAACAATTTTTTTAAAGTTTAAACAAAATTTGATAAATAGTGGTTACAATGACACTGAAATCATGTCTTGCTTCAAGAAAGCCTTATCCGAGGAAAGGGAGAAAAATCAATTAAAGAACGGAAACGTAACAAGAATATTCATCTTTTAATTGCTACTAAATATAATCCTTGCATAAGCAAATTACGGAATCATCTTCTGAAACATAGGCACCTCATACAATATAATGTGGTTTCAATAAAGTATTCACAACAACACCGATGATTGCTTATAACAGGCACAGAAATTTGTCAGATATTCTGAGATCGACCAAGGTAAAGAAACAATCCCTGTCGAAGTCGGACCTATATAACAATATTTTATTCATTATATAAAAAAAACGCCGAAACAGTAAGAGGTAAGGATTGATGCAAACATATATAATTCATACATAGCATATATCATACAAACTTGATGATTTCTTATCAGAAGGAATCTATCTTTTTATAAACATAATTATAATTTATGCGATACAACAATTTCAGGACATTAGTTAAACCAATATGTTTCAATATGGTTCCGTTCATGAACATTACATTGTTCTATGAAAATAATGATAGTCATTGTGTGAAGATGACATAGGAAGCCGTGGGTGGTTGTTGGGTTTCGCTCTGTTTTAATTGTTAATGTTAGGTGTTTGCCCTCCTGATCTTACGCGAGACTTATCATTTAATTGATTATCCGGGTTTTAGTTCGATTTTTTAACAATGACTTCATGGCTTTAATATATTTCAGAGAATTGTTTGCTCAAAACTGCCTGGCCTTTGAAAATTTCAATCGCAACAAATTTATAATTACCAACAAGATGCAAAATTTGTCTATTTTGCCGGCCTATCTTTCACCCTCATAAGATTCATGAGAACCTATAAAACAATGTACCTCCTGACATTCTATTGATCTATGAAAAGAGTAGACTTGGTCTTTTATACTTTGAATCCTTAATGTACCTCACGCAATTTCTAGAAAAGATGAGTAAGCTATCATTAGGCAAGTACGAAAACGGGGAAATTCCTCCTACGCAGGTTGACTTTAAAGAGCCAAATCATACCGAAGATTTTAACGTGTAGCTTCCTTTGACTATATTTCGTCTGCACCTCAAAAGATAGAGAACAAAACTGCATGAAGTGACTTCTCGGAGGAGGTATCCGGAGCTGTCAGAAATTAATGGAGCATAATGAATAGTAAACTGGCATAGCTAAGACCAGAGAAGGATTGGCCTATGGCCTGCAAGAAGACCGGAATATTTATGGTTAGATTTGGCTTTCATAGATAAAATTCAAAAATGTGAAAGCGATAGGTAATGTTGTTAGGTTTGATATACGTATGCCTTTTTGTGCTTTTGTGTAAATATTTGTTTCTTTTTGTTGTGATTAAAATGGTTATGGTACTTGTACGTCCTGTCATTTTTGTGTGTGATATTGTCGTATACATGTTGTGTGGCTCTGTGCTTATACATCCAGTTATTGTGCAATTGTATAACTTGTTTGTTGCTTGTCTTTCATGTTTTGCTTTGTGTTTTGTCTATATGCCTTTTTATGTTTCTTCGTTACATATATGAAGTAGCTCTGTACTTATACATCCCGTCATTGTGTTATTGTACTATAGCAAATTTATGCCATTTTGTGCTTCTTTGTCACATATTTGTTTGTTATGTTAGTGATTAAGATTATAACAATGTTGACTGCTGTATATTTGACATTTGTACCTATTAAGGATGTTTGTTTTGTTCACGCATCGTTGTCCAAATTTGATGTGACTGTCATACACATGAGAGGTTTAGCTAGCTATAAACCAGGTTCAATCCACCATTTTCATAAGAAAATACCTGTATAAAGTCAGGAATATGACAGTTGTTATCCATTCGTTTGATGTGTTTGAGCTTATGATTTTGCCATTTGATTAGTGACTTTCAGTTTTGAACTTTTCTCGGAGTTCAGTATTCAGTTTGTGATTTTACTTTTTCCTCCTTTTTGCGAAACCCTACTTGAATGTAGACCTGACATGCTTTATAGAGACTACTAGTATGCAAGGGAACTAGCAGAGATCTGGACCAATAAGTTGAAGGACACAAAACGACCCACCTTTCTGAATCCGTTAAATTCCTGGATAATAAAATTTCGGAGATTGATGGAGAAATAAAGAAAAAACTTGACAATACTAAATCTATTATTGGTGTTGCAACCAAATGTGTCTGACTCGCAATATGTGATCTGGCCAAGTGATTCTTGGATATGATGGAACGTCAAGAAAATGTCTTTGAGTTTGAATAGAACATACCTGAAAAACAAACTTTATTCAGATAGTTGTAATTTTATTCCATAACGCATAAACAGTAAATATTTTATTGTTTTGAAATTTTTTATATAGGATAATTAACAATATAAAGATTTGTGAAACTAGCAATGGTTTTCGTTTCTACCTGACAATCAGTAAATTTAGACCAATGACCAATCAGATAACAGCTAACCTATCCAGCCATACCCCATTGAGTTTCTCAGTCTGCCCCGACACAGAAGCAACTTCATCTCCGCGATAACATAAATTCTCATTAAGAAAGCTAATTAAAGAAACAATGTTGTAATTCTTGATAGAAATAAAGACTTATCTAAAGCTTAGCTGCAATTACAGTCGCATCATTTCAAAAGTCTTGACGGCTTTGACTTCAAGGTTCTCAGAAATGATATCAATGATTGAATCATTAGAATACACATTCATAAAAATTGACGAAATTTCATTCGAATTCATGATTAATGCCAATCAGAAAACTTACGGACCGGAACATATGCATATATTACCGAAAATACATAAATTAAAACTTTAAAGATTATTACAATGTCATGAGTAAAGGATTTGATATTGATTTTATAGTCCCACCAGGCCTATCATTTCACAGATTGGTACGATCAGTGAATACATAGGTCTTTATGCTGATTATTTTCTTGTGCCAATAGTTTAAAAACACTATACTTTTATCAGTGATTCCTCTGATATTAACCCCCCCCCCCCAAAGAAACAATCAAACCATTAGACAATTGCCTATTATGTAGTTTTGACATGATTCAGGTGTTCACCAACTGTCCATTTTAAGAAATTCTTTCAGAAGTAAGAGCAGCTTACGATGTATTTGATAAATCGCATTATAATATAAGATATCCCTGAACAGATGATTTAGTTTTCTTCCTATGATATGTTCTGAAATATAATAGCTTTGGATTCAAAGATCAATTTTATCAACAATGTATAGGTTTTACAATTGGGACATGTTGTATCCCCAAGTATGTTGAGATGTTCGAGGGAGACAAACGTTGTTTTAATTGACTTGACCATTCTCGATTGTGCAATTTCGGTGAACTCGCCGTGGGCGTTTAATAGTTGTTAATAAAAGATATGGGTGAACAGACGTGTTTGTATATCTTGCGATAATTGCCACAGTTTTGACCTCTTCGTTTGATAATAGACTTTCCAATTTGAATTTTCCTTGGTAAACAGAATAAAAAAAGTACTAATATCACACAAAATTGGATTGTCTTGGTGTTTATTCATAAAGATAAAATAATATCAGAACTGGTGTCTAATTGAAATAAGTACTACCGTTTGGATAAAGCAAAGTTTCGTTGCAAACCACACATTTTGGTCTAAATACATTATAAAATTCAAGATTTCAAGATTCTTTATTTCTCAAACATCATAAAGATACAATGGTACAAAGAAGTTCATCAAAAGTCATATAACATAACACAAACACAAATGACAAGATGAGATGAAAATATCAAATAAAATAAATGAACAGTATAGTAGAGAAGAGTGGTGATTAACCAGGAAGACTCACTTGAAAAGTTATAACCCTGATAAATTTGCACAGCTTTTTCAACTTATTTTTAATTTTTAACTGAAATAGTTTTTCAAATTTTAGTATGTTACATCTGTGCAAGAAAAAAGTATCCAAATATTGTGCTCTAAAATTTGCCAAAGAACTACACTGCAAAGTGTAATGAAATTCATCACCAATCTCGTTACAATGACATAAGTTACAATATCTAAGGTTTCGCTCAATCTTATTCCATCTACCAGTTTCGATGGGTAACTTATGGTTACCCGTACGAAATCTACAATATGTTATTCTATCTTTATCACTTAAAATATTCAGATATTCCTCAAATTCAAAATTTTGTTTATACAATTTGTAGGCCAAACCTTTTGACGAACAGTCAATATCAGCTCTCCATTTCTGTTGAAACTGATCAAATAACTTTTGTTTTAAACTAATACCCAACCACTTAGAATTAAAATTTCCTTGTGACAACCATATATTGCTGTATCCACATTTATCTAATATATCTTTAATGTATTTCAACCAATCTGACCTAAATTGGTTGTCAGAATTTTTCAAGAACATGTATTTGTATAGTATTTTAGCAATCCTGTTATCATCCCCATTTACCATTTTTGACCAAAAATTAACCATACGCAGCTGTATATATAAAGACATAGAATAAATACCAAGTTCACCATAAATCATAAAATTGGGTGTCGACTTCTTAAGGTTTAATAATAGTTTACAAAATTTTAAGTGCACTTTTTCTATAATATCAGTATTACTGAAACCCAAAATCTCACACCCATACAGGAGAATTGGCTTCACAATTTTATCAAAAAGATCATATTGTGATTTCACTGACAAGTTGTGCAACCTCCCTTTTTTCAATACTTCTTACATTGCTTTATTTGCTTTTCTAACTAAAATCTTCTTAGCACTCATAAAGCTACCTGTTCTTGAAAAATTCAACCCAAGATATGTCAATTCATTGACTATCTCCAATGCATTTCCGTCATATATAAAGTTAATATTTTTGGGTAATCTACCACCAGAAAAAATTATAATCTTAGTTTTACTTGTGTTAACTTTTAATTTCCAGGTACTGCAATATTCAAAGAATATATTTAATTGCAACTGTAGATCGGATGCATTATCCGAAAATAACACTGTATCATCAGCGTACAATAACACAAACTGTTTTAAGTAGATATCAAACTCATTCTCTATTTCATCAGTAATACAATTTAAACCACATACATTTTTTTCTTCAATAAACTGTTGAAGATCGTTCAAATACAATGAAAATAAAAAAGGAGACATATTTTCACCCTGTCTTACACCGATATTGCATGAAAAGTATTCTGACATTTCACCATTATACATAATACGAGATTTAATACCAGTGTACATATTAAAAATTACATTATACATTTTACCGTTAATATCATTCACAAGTAATTTATGCCAAAGACCCTTTCTCCAAACAGTATCAAAGGCTTTAGCAAAATCTGCAAATGCACAGAATAATTTCTTTTTCTTATTTTTCATGATACTAATAAGCATGTAGATAACAAATAAATTATCTGTAGTAGAATAACCTTCTCTGAAACCAGCTTGATTCTGACATAGTAAACAAAAATCATCAGAAAATTTATTCAAACGTGAATTCAAACTAGAAGTAAATAATTTCCCAAACAGCTTATAACTGTTATAGGTCTAAAATTGCTAGGATCATGTTTGTTACCTTTATTTCCGGAAAGCCAATTATCAGCAATAGTTCCACTGTCAAATATAATATTAAAAAGTTTCACAAACACCTGTGACATAACACTAAAGATTGTTTTAAATATTCATTTACAATCATATCATCACCAGAGGATTTATTATTTTTTAACTTTCTCAAAGATTTTTCAATTTCCTCTTCTGTAATAGGTGAGTTTAATATTAATATAACATTTAAATCTTTTACATTGTTCTGATTTTCTAAAACAATCTCTTCATCTCAGAATTTCCTAAATTTAAATTCTTAAAATAATCAAACAAAATATTAATAGGTACACATGGATTGTTTCCCCTTTTACCACCGTTCAAAATTTTCCAGTATTCTTTCGGGTTTATCGATTTTAAGTTTTCTATCTTGTGTCTAATTTTCTTTCTATGTTTACGAATGCTCTTATCCATTACTCGCTTATAACTCTTTTCTAGTTTCTTTGTTTCATTCACTTTGTCGTCAGTATGGTTTCGCTTAAGTTTTCGTCTACTAGACCGAAACTTTTTTCTGGCTTCCTTACATTCGCTATCAAACCATGGTTTTTATTTTTTTTTATTTTGTGTATGCTTTCGTCTTTTAGTAAATGTGCCGAATGTAGACTTTGCCGCATTTGTAAGTAAATGACATACATCCTCAACAACTTTATTAATAATTGAGTTTTCACTTGTATTTTCAACCATTTCCGTTAATTGAGCTAGTATCTCATTTACTTTAAGTCTATCAATGTTACTAATAAAGGTGTCTAATTGCTCATTTCAGATCAACATTTAAACCAACAAGAGTTAAATACCAAAATAATTTGAAATATTACCTGTTGGTAAACAAAATATGCTTCAGTAATAAGTACTAGTAAACAGTTCCGGGGTCTGTTCTGCAACTTGTGATTAAACTAATCATGTGATTAATTTTAACGTGACGTTAAAATTCAATCGAATGATTAGTAAATACAATGATTAAATTGCGTTTTTCAATAATTTTTTATCATTATATTTACTAATCACTGTATTAATTTTTAATCATATGATTAAGTTTTGGCACTTAGCAAGTGTTTCCCAATATGCATTTTAAAGCAGGGCCTGTATAACTTCCCTTTCTTTAATTAAATTATAACATTCTTCTTTTAAAAAGTTTTTGAGTGCCAATAATTATTGAATAAATATCTTGTAACATGTTCATATGTTTTTGTTAACACATTCATATTTAAGATTTGTTCTAAATCAAAATGAACTGTGCCTGAAAGGAAAACTATTGCAATGAATGCAGAAAATATAATATATATGCACTTGTTTGGACATAAATATTCTTAATTTTATTCGAATGATTAAGAAATTTTAACGACTCGTGGACCAACAGACCCCTGTCTTCCACAAAAGTCACCCAATAAAACGGATCATTACTAAGCATTTCTTAAACGATTACAAATAATAACATTGACAAATCTACAAAAAAATGAAATAAATAAAATTAATAGAATAGAAATAAGACCTTATTTTAAGAATATCCAAAGGTATATCTTTTCGTTTTTCAAATATACGGTTATGTGGTAGTCAGTTATAGATCCCTTTAAGAATGCGTAAAAAATTTAATAATATTAATAACAATTACAGTTTTGATGCCACTCCTGGTGGAGATGGAAACGTAATAGGCTATTCTGTGTTGACATGCATTTTCAATTATATGGTCATACTTATGAATTAACTGTTTACTAATTTTTTTGGAAATTTTGAGGACCCAGGGTAAAGATTAACTGAGCTGTAATTGGATAAAAACATTCGTAATTTGAGGACCCAAATGCTCTTCAACTTTTCCTTTATTTTGCTATTTGAACTGTTTTGATTCGAGAGTCACTGATGAGTCTTTGGTAGACGAAACACATGACTGGCGTCGACAATTTTAATCCTGGCAAATATGATGAGCTTATTTTCTGCGGTAGAAGCTTATTTAATTAAATATACTGACGTTTAATAATTAGATATTTTAGCAATAACAAAGCAGAAACAAAAAAGTGCCACTGCACGAATAAAGGATAATTACACACCATAGACAGACAAGTTAGTTTAATCAAGGAGGTTATATCTAATATAACCTCCTTGGTTTAATCAAAAAGTTCCCACTTATATACCGATGGTGATTAAATGACGTTTATTTCTTATTAACTACAAACTATATAGTTACAGATATGTAAATATACAAATCAGTACTGCAGCTGCAGCTGCCTTGATATGATCCTGACTGTAGACATCACTGGACGTATGTTGTCTCCTTAATGTTATACAGAACTGCATTACTTCAATTTAATCCGTAAGAACGAGAGAAAAAAACCAACCAATGCTATATAGTTATCTGGTGGAGTGGACAACGAAACTTTCACACAAGATGCTACGACAGCGTTTATCAAAGCGATGAAGAACGTTACCCGCATGATACCCTTAAACGATGCGGCAAATGTGTCTTCCACTGGAGCCAACGGTATTTCCACTGTTGTCAATTTGATTTCTTCTGTTGCTAATACGACATACACTGCAGCTAATGGGACTTCTACTGTAACTAGTGTGACTTCTATTGTAGCCAATGTGACTTCTACTGCAGATTATGTGACATCTAATGCAGCCAATGTGACTGAAATTGTTACTGAAATGGAGAACATGTATCCTCCTTATGTGATTGCCTTTTTTTATTCATTTTTCACAATGATCATTGTGATGAATGTACCATCAGTATTTATTCTAATTGTTTCACTTTGTAGGAACATTGACCTGAAGAATTCCCAGATGCTCTTAAGTTTAAGTATAACAGATATGTTCTTTGGTGTGTGCTGTGTTGTTGGCATAAATAGCAATCTTAAAAGTGATGGGATTTCTTACAATGAATGTTTGTGGAGGTACATCATTGCATCCGTTTCATATTCGGTATCAAACATACACGTGTTTTGTATTTCATTTGAACGAGTTTGCGAAATATGCCTTAAATTGAACATTTTTACAGAGAACAGGAAAATATGTTCATTTTTAAGTGTTATCTTATCTTGGACATTTTCAGGTGTATTTGGTGCCCTTGTTATAATATTAGGACCAAAAGACAATGGTGAAAGAGAATGTCCGTTGAGTCGACTTGCTTCAAACGAATTTCCATATGTCTATCTAATGGCTATAACTCTCCAAGTCGGAACTATAATTAATATTACGATATTAGCTATATTTCTTTTTCGACATGTTCGTCAAATGCAGAAATTCGATTTACGAAAAGAAGGCCCAGATGATATACGTCTTTGTATAACAGTTACTATAATTAGTGCAGTTTGCACCGTTCTACATTTGCCTTGGGTTATAATAAGGATTTACGAACCACTAGTTGAATCGCAACCACAGTTTGTTAGGAATGCAGCATTTATATTCGCTGCTTTCCCGTCTATTATCAATCCCATTATTTTAATTTTTCGAATTCGGAAATTCAGACAGCTTCTCATAAACAGCATCAATGCCATGTGCTGTTGAAAGAATATTATATAACGTTTTCATACTTATGTTGAATGTTGAGGGACATAATCTAGAATTATTATTGAAGACTTTCCGTCAAATGACTAGAATTAAAAAGTGTTTTATGCTTCTAAAGCAAGATACTGCTAGACCCAACATTTTCATTTACGTGTATTTCATCCAAGAAAAGTACAATTAAAAATTAGATTTTAAAAATATTTGGAAAATAATCTGATCTGTCTTATATAGAGTTAAAGTACGATAAAAAGCAGTGAAATTTAAAACAAGTGATCATTGTATACTTTTGACATTAAAGTGGCAACATATAGGCATTTGATATTCAAAAGCCAACATATGCATTTTAAATCATAGAGGCAACATAGGTATTTTAAATTATAGAGGCAACATAGGCATTTTAAATTATAGAGGCAACATAGGCATTTTAAATTATAGAGGCAACATAGGCATTTTAAATTATAGAGGCAACATAAGCATTTTAAATTATAGAGGCAACATAGGCATTTTAAACTGAAAAGGCTTATCAAGCCTAGTTTTGAATCATGTTTTAATTTTTGTCATGTTCATCTATAAAATGATTAATTGTAGTTAAAGTCATATGAAACCAGTGAGTGGTGAAAAATAATGTTTATCCAATTTTTGAACCAATGCATGTATATATCATAAACTTAGTCTTCTGTGCACGATTTTATCATTTTCTACGCAAATATATCGTATAATCGTCAATTTTTTTTTCTATCTGTCTGTTATGATTTAAAAAATATGGCTGCTCATTAAATGCCGTGTTTTGAAGCCGACGTTTACCGATTGTCACCTTATAGTAAACAAATAACAAAAAGCATGGGTATTGAGCATGTGTTTAACATGTATAATCAGATAATTGTTTATTTTAATGACAGATTCATGCGTATTGCGATCATCGGATTTTTACGAGGAGGGTTACGCTCAGGTCACTATGCATACGGAAAATATGTCGGCGAATTGCTTCCTGGAACCAAGCAATTAAAAATAAGTAAACTTCTTCTAAATGTGGACAAATTAAAGAACTTTCCTCAGAAAAAAGTATATGTACATAAGTTGTAAAATGAAAACTATCCATTTAGTTATAAAAAACATATGCATAATTTTTTTTTAATTTGAGGTTTCTTATGACTTTAAATAAATAAAATGTATTGTAAAATGTTTTTTTCTTTCTCTCTACTCATGTAACGGGCGCCTTACTTGTCAATAAAAGTTGTATTATAGCTTTAATTCATAATTCTATTTTGCTTTATGGAAAGTCTTAATTGAAACATATATATGGCACAGAAAGGCCTTTAGCCATGTGCAAAACCCCGTACCCCATATATAAAGGCCCCGAATTCACAAACGCTAACTAATTCAAATGAGAAACGACCTGATTTATAATAATCGAAAACAAATATAATATACAACAAACGACAACTAACAACAGAATAACAGGCAAAGGCACGTTCATAGTGTGGCGAGGTTGAACTAGTTTGCTGTTTGAAAACATTCCCAAAAGCCTAAAAAAAGTTCTGTAACAGCACGCCATAAAAATAAACTACAAAAATAAGTTGATACATGTAATAGCTAAACTCATCAGATGGATACAAAGCACATGAAAACACAAAACACAAAGCGCAGGTCCTTTTATTTACTGAGAGCTAGCTCAATGACAATGACAGCTAATAAATAATTTTGTGTCTAAGATTGAAAGTACTGAAGGAAAAAAAACCAATAAAAAAACAACTAAAACTTATCGTTCAATTTGAACTTTTATCAATTTATTTTTATTTTTTGGGAACTTTCTATTTCAACATTTCTTACAATTTCAGGATCAAACATTCGTAGTTACTATTCAACGTTTGAATTCAAAAAGTAAAATCACAATAATAATGAACTCCGAAGAAAAGTCAAAACGGATAGTCCCGAATCAAATGGCAAAATCAAATGATAAAACACATCAAACGAATGGACAACAACTGTCATATTCCTGACTTGGTACAGGCATTTTCAAATGTAGAAAATGGTTGATTGAACCTGGTGTTATAACGCTAAACCTCTCACTTGTATGACAGTCGCATCAAACTCCATTATATATAAAACGATGTCTGAACAAAACAGACGGACATAATAGGTAAAATAGTAACAATATGGGTACAGCAGTCATCATTCTGTCACAATCTCAAAACAAACAAATATCTAACAAAAAAACATCTATCAAATTTAAAAACCACATTCATTGCTTCGCGTGTATGACGTCAGAAAACATCAACGTGACATATGAAGAAATATAAAATAATTCAACATTCAGCTTTCGATTTATTTTCTTCTTTATTCTTCTTTTTGTCATTTTTTTTCAACGTGCGATTTCAACATTCAACATTCTTTTTCAGTACTGAACATTCATTTTCAATATTTGACAATCCTTTTTCAACATTTGATTTAAAATTTAAGACTAAGATACAACACAATTCTGTGCTGACATGAATTATCATTGATATGGTCATATTTATAAATTTACTGTTTACAAAACATTTGAATTTTTTAAATACTAAGGCTATTCTACCTCAGGAATGGATTACCTTAGCTGTATTTTGTAAAACTTTTAGTAATTTTGGTCATCAATGCTCTTCAATTTCGTACTTTATTTGGTCTTTAACTTTATTGGATTCACGCGTCACTGGTGAGTCTTTTGTAGACGAAACGCGCGTCACGGTCTGACGTGTATACAAAATGGTATCTATGAGTTTATTGAAAATATTTGAAAAGTTATAGCGGATGTGCATTATTCAACATTCAACATTTAAACTTTTTTTTATAATCAAAACGTATTTGCTCTTCTATTTTTCTATTTCTTTTTCTTTTTTGAAATATAAAAATAATTTTCAAGTTTCGATTTCAGCATTCAAATTTCAATTTCAACATAGTCTATTTTTGGTAATATCCTTGTTGCATGGATCGGTATTTATACATACCGCAATTGTGTTAATTTGATTTGGGCATATTTTTTGGTATTCTTGTCTTTCAGTTTTTGCTTATGTGCTTTGTCCATGGAGTGTTGATATACCATTTTATGTTTCTTTGTTGACAAATTTTAAGTAGTTGTTTATTTTTATAGTGGTTACGATTTGAACACAACGTTAACTGCTGCACCTCAATTTTTGACTCTTATACATATCATGTCTTGGTTTGTTTTACTAATTGTTCCGGCTGTCATACACGTGAGGGGTTTAGCCAGCTATAAAACAATATCCAACAATTGTTTTTTTTCAAACTTTATTTATTTTTTCATCATTCTACAGTCCACATGTAATTTTTGACCATTTAACTTTCAATTTCAATACTAGTATTCAACATTTATTTTTCAACTTTTTTTAAACATTTATTATTCGTTTTATAACATTCAACTTTCGATTTCATCAATTAATATTCAACAATCAAAATTTCTTTCCGTTTTTTGTCATTATTTAACATTCCTTCAATTTTCAATTTTCAGCATTCAACATTCGATTTCAATATTCAACACTCGTTTTTCGATATTGAACGTTTCATTTTCAAAATATCCATTCGACATCCAAGTTTTTTCCCACTGGCACTTGTCTCAGATAAAAAAATCTCCTATACCTTAATATAACGTAATTATATATTAAAAAAAATTCTGAGACAAGTGCCATTTTTTCCTTTTTTCAATTTTATTTCAACATTCGATTTCAATATTCAACAATCCTTTTCCACAATTGGATTTAAAACTTAAGTCGCATATGCAACACAATTGGAAACAAATGAAGTTGAAAAAAAGTCGGTTCAATATTTAACATTTGTGCTATTCAAATATTTCTTAAAACATTTAGAAAAACCAAAAAATTGTATGGCGATAATAATTTTTATTAAAGGATTTTGTTTGCAATTTTTTTCTACATTTCACGTAAGTTTTTCAACATTCGATTTCAATACTCAAAATATACATTTTTTCAACATTCAGCATTCGTTTCAATTATTCCCAAAAATGTTTAAAGTAAGGTTGTATAATGGAATGGTAATGATGAAATACAAATATTGAATGTGAAAAATCTAATTTGAATGTGATTTGTTGAAATTGAATGTTGTGTGATTTTTTTTTAATTTAACGTTGAATGTTGAACGATCGAAATAAAATTTCAATGTTGAACTCGAACGTTGAATGATCGAAATAAAATTTCACTGTTGAAATCGAATGTTGAATGATCGAAATAAAATGTTCAATGTTGAAAATATTTTATTTTTGAAATTGAAAAAATTGAGAATAAGTTAAAAATAATGAACATCGAATTTTCAAATCAAATGTTTAAAAGAAATAAGGGGGAAAAAAGAGCCTGTGCTTGCTCACCAGATTCTGCTTTGGTTTTGAAAATCATGTAAAAAAAAGAAAAAAATCCTAACAAAAAGAAAGCCTTATACTGTACTTATACATCCCGTCATTGTAAATGTGTGTTTTATTGTATTTTTAAAATTCTTGCTTATATGCTCGGTCTATATGCCATTTTGTGCTTCTTTGTTATATATATATATATATTGGTGATTAAGTGTATAACACAATAATTTAATTTTGGATGTAACACGTCTTCTGATCGGCTGACAGTGTTATGTTCTTAAGCTTATAGATCTAATTTTGTCATGTGACTTTGACGTCATCAACGTTTTTTCATGATTTACTCCGTATTATAATATAATTTTGAATCAAATTATAAAGAACGACTGTAATTTTTTTCCCTGCCTATTCGAAATAACATAAAAAAAGTGGTGCACACTTTAAAATAACAGGTTATTCAGTGTGCACCACATTTTTGATGTTATTTCTTCATAGACAGAAAAAATATTACAGTCATTCTTTAAATTTTGACTGCTGTATTTTTAACATTTTTACCTATTATGTCTGTTTGTTTTGTTCACACATCGATATAATGGAATTTGATGCTTCTATCATACAAGTGGGCTATAAAACCGGGTTTTCTACATAAAAAAAAATGTCTGTACCAAGTCAGGAATATGACAGTAGTTATTCATTCGTTTGATGTGTTTGAGCTTTTGATCTGATTAGGGAATTCCAGTTTAGAATTTTCCTCGGAGTTCTGTTATTTGTAATTATACTTTTTTTTTGGTGTATATATTTCACATCGGGTCCTTTTTTAGACTGAGTCCCCTGTTGGCAGTCATTTTGGTTGAAGGATTTGCTACAAAGTTATAACACTTGGTTAGCACCTCAAAAGGAACATTCATGTCGTGTTTGGTTTTATTCCATTCAGTGGTTCTTCATAAACATGTGTATGTATATCATTAAGGTTCCTTTGATAAAGTGAGTTCCCTGCTGGTAGACATCTTAGCTGATTGATTAGCTGCAAAGTGACAACACTTAGCCAGCATCTCATTAGGAACATTTATGCCATGACTGGCGACCATCTTGGATGATTGATCGCCTACAAAGTTACAATACTTGGTAAGAAACTCCATATGGAACAGTTGTGCCATGTTTTATTTCATTTCATTTAGTGGTTCTAAAAAGGGAAACATTTGTATGTATTTCCCTAAGGGGCATAAGTTAAACTAAGTCCCCCTCTGGCATCCATAATGGATGCTTGATCGGCTTCAAAGTATCAACACTTGGTCAGCACCTCATTAGTAACAATTATGCTATGTTTTGTTCAATTCCATTTAGTGATTCTCTAAAAGAAGACATTTATAAGTATTGTCCAGAGGGTCCTATATTAGACTAAGTGCACCTCCGGCGGATAATTGGTCGGCTTCAAATTAACAACAATTATTGATAAGCACCTCATAAGGAACAATCATGCCATGTTTGGTTTAATACCATTTAGTGGTTCACAAGAGTCCGTGTCGCTCATCTGTGTCTACTGTGGTTTTCGAAATCATGTAAAATCATGTAAAAAGTATTGGATACCCCAATAATGATTGAGACAAAGTTTGGTTTAATTTGGCCAAGATAATATACAAAACTTGCATTTAACCCCCTATGTTCTATTTTTAGGTATGTTGGCCATGTTGGTTGGCAGGCCGGGTTGTTGGGAAACATTTTTACAACAAAATACCCTAATGATGATTATGGCCATGTTTGGTTAAATTTGTCTCAATAGTTTTAGAGGACATTTTTGTCGAGCCTGTGACTTTTATCACAGAAAACTTAACATAGGGATTGTTAGATTTGAAATGTAATTCCAAATTGTTGGGTTTCTTCTATTTATTATTACTGAATTTATTTATTTTATTTATAATACTTGTAGATACTATTTTTGGGTATTTGCGCATATGTAACGTTGCGCTCATAAACATTGTAAGTTTTTTAAGTTTTATGACGTTTCGCTTTTGACATACGTTTCGTTGTCTAGTTTTTATTCATTGCAAGTTATTTGATATTCAGAGACGTATTATTTAATAGAGAGATCATAATCGGTAAGATATATTTATGTACCTTTTTATTAAGAACAATATTTATTTAAAGAAGACATATTAAGAATTGTTAAAGAAACTTATAAATTACCTAAACTACATAAGTGTCCTTACAAACAACGGTATATTGCTGGGTCTTCCAAGTGCTCCACGAAACCTCTTTTTAAATTATTAACATCTATTTTATCAGCAATCAAAGACGGGCTTCAAAGTTATTGTGAAACTGCCTATTCTAGAGGTGGCGTGAATCAGATGTGGATACTTAAAAATTCCAAAGATCTTTTAGAGTACATACAATCTAACTCTCTTTCATCTTGTAACAGTATTAAAACATTTGACTTTTCTACTCTTTACACAAGTATTCCACATTCCACACTAAAAGACAAATTGAAAGAGTTAGTATTACTTTGCTTCATAAAAAAGAATGGCCAACGTAAATATAAGTATCTTGTCTTAGGGAGGGATAAATCATACTTTGTAAAGAATCACTCTGATTCAAACAAAAAATTCTCTGAAAACGATATTATCAAGATGCTTGAATTTCTTGATTGACAACATATTTGTAACGTTCGGAGGACGTGTTTTTCAACAGACTGTCGGCATCCCAATGGGAACAAACTGTGCACCTCTACTTGCCGACTTGTTTCTTTATTATTATGAGGCTGACTTCATGCAGGAACTTCTTAAGAAGAAAGATAGGAAGTTAACAATATCCTTTACCTCTACTTTCCGCTATATAGATGACGTTCTTTCATTAAACAATTCAAAATTTGGTGACAATGTGGAACGCATCTATCCCATCGAATTGGAGATGTAATAGATGTGCCTTGGTGTGCCTAGGTTAATTCCCCTTAATTTGGACAGATTAATCATTTAGTATTTAAATGTTTATTTTAAGTTAAATTTGATTTAAATATAGTAGGATAAAAGTAAAGATTGTTAATTTAACTGTTTCATTGTTTAACTTTTGATGCTTTTATCATGTTTTAAGAATATTCATTTATTTAACTTTTCTTCAGTACCTTTTATGTTAAAGTTCTCCTGATTAATGACAAGTTTAGGATATCATTTGATATTCAGTCGGAGTCGGACTTGCACAGGCCTCCAAATACTCGCCGGAACTAAAATTAGTACCACTCGAGTCTAGAGTTAGCCACCACTTCGGTGTAATTCGCCAGAGATAGTCACCCCTTTTTGGTGCAATTTTACTACTTTAAAACACAACGCGAAGCAAATTTACTTTATTTTTAAGACTAACTCTGGGAACACTCTATTTTTCATTTTACATTTGAAATTACTTTATTTTTGAACTTCAGTTTAGAGAGTTTTCTGACTCCTGTTTATTTCCGACTTTGTTTAATGCAATTATTGTACATTTGTGAATAAAATATAGTTTCATTTGATTAATTGTTTGTTGTTCAGCCATAATCTGATATCAGGTATCCCAATGGTCGAATATGGGCGAAGTACTGGCCACTACACGTCCCGGGAGGTGTCGTCACCGACCCCCTCCGTTACAGAGATAAAGGATACTACAGATACAGTTAAGTCGGCTTCATATCTTGACTTACATCTAGAAATTGACAATGAGGGTCGGTTCAAAACAAAACTTTACGACAAAAGAGATGATTTCAGCTTTCCAATTGTCCATTTCTAAGTAGCAACATTCAAGCAGCACCTGCATACGGGGTATATATCTCCCAATTGATACGATATTCCCGTGCTTGCATTTCCTATCATGATTTTCTTGATAGAGGGTTACTGCTCACAAGGAAGCTATTAAACCAAGAGTTCCAAATGGTGAAGTTGAAATCATCCCTTCGTAAATTTTACGGACGCCATCACGAGTTGGTTGACCGTTATGGAATAACCGTTTCACAAATGATATCGGATATGTTCTTTACGTCGTAACTACAATCCCCTTCCCTTTCATGAATGTGACCTACCGAATTAGACTATTTACCGGATTTGTAATCACATAAGCAACACGACGGGTGCCACATGTGGAGCAGGATCTGCTTACCCTTCCGGAGCACCTGAGATCACCCCTAGTTTTTGGTGGGGTTCGTGTTGTTTATTCTTTTGTTTTCTATGTTGTGTCATTGTACTATTGTTTTTCTGTTTGTCTTTTTCATTTTTAGCCATGGCGTTGTCAGTTTGTTTTAGATTTATGAGTTTGACTGTCCCTTTGGTATCTTTCGTCCCTCTTTTAATATTTATTTCAATTAACTTTTGATTTAACAAGTCATTTATGAAGGGTGAAAGAAAGTGATTCCTAATGTTTGTTTATAATTATGTTTTAGTGTTTTCATTTATAATTTTACTTACGATGTATTTTAATGTGTATTTGTATTTACTGTAGAGAATCGGTTGTTAGGATATAGTATATGAAGCCCAAATTATATGTTGTTTTGAAGAATAAAGATACTTATATAGACCGCATACTCGACTTATCGATGTCTTCGATGTGATCCATTACAGGGATAGTGATCCGGCGGCAGCGTCAGCTAACTTCTTAAAAACTTATTGTTTTAGGTGGAAGACCTGGATGCTTCATTCTTTGTATATAGATGCCTCATATTACGAAGTTTCCGTCTGTCACATGTCCATTGTCCTTAACCTCATTTTCATGGACAACGATGGTTAAGTGACTACTTAAAAAGTTGTAATTTTTTGTAATGTTATTAGTAGTAATAAGATAACTATATTTGCTTTGTGCGTACCTTGCAAAGACCTCATGCCTGTTAGACAGTTTTTACTTGACCTCGACCTCATTATAGGGATCAGTGAACAAGATTAAGTTTTGGTGGTCAAGTCCATATCTCAAATACTATAAGCTATAGGTCTAGTATATTCGGTGTATGGAATGATTGTAAGGTGAACATGTCCAACTGGCAGGCGTCATCTGACCTTGATCTCATTTTTCATGGTTCAGTGGTTATAGTTTTTGTGTTTTGGTCTGTTTTTTCTTATACTGTATGCAATAGATTTACTATATTTGGTCTATTTTTCTTAAACTATAAGCAATAGGTCAACAATATTTGTTGTATTGAATGATTGTAAGGTTCACATGTATTTCTTGTTTCGTTTATATGATCATGTTAAGTTTATGTGATAGTTGTAGTAAAGCTTTATATTTAGGACTATCAACAAACATAATATCAATGATTAGTGAAGAAGGCGAGACATTTCAGCGTGTGTATTCTTGTTGAAAGATTACAAATTTGTTTTTAAGGGCAATATCTCCTTTAGAGGTCAATTGACAGTTTTGGTCATGTGGAATTATTTGTAGATCTTACTTTGCTGAACATTACTGCTGTTTATATCTATCTATAATTATATTGCAGATAAAAACTAAAGACTGAAAACTTCCTAAAAATGCAGGGACAGCAAATCAACAACGGTTTGTCTGAATTACTTTCAATGTTTTCCTTTTAAAAAGCAGAAAACAACAAGTTCATACGTAACCCTCTATAGCTAAAGGGATAGATTGAAAGTCACATGAATACAGAATTAATGAACTTGCGAGTAAATCATTGATTAGAGATGCTTCTTTCCTTTTTTTGACAAAATTGAACAAACTGGTTGCTAAAAGCGAATTTTTAACATTTTTGAATTGAGTGCACTGATGAAGTTTTTTTTGCAGATGAGACAGGCAACTTGTGTACAAAATTTAAATCTGGAATGTGATGAGTTTAAAATGCCACATTCTGTTTGTTATATAACATGATATGGAAATTTTGCCGCATTCGATCATTCTACTATACAAATACAAGTATAAAGATACCACTAAGCGTCAAATTTATAGTAAACGGTTATGTTCATATTACTTTTTACGTTACAGTTCAACTGGGGTCCTCATTGCAGCTATTGTTTATAATTAAGTAATAATGATTTCATTCATTGGTTTGAATGTTAAAAGAAAACTTTAATTTAAAGCGCAATGTTCAATTGCAGAATAAAAGCAGTATTCCTAAAGTGTATGAAAACATAAAATTTATTTGTACTTGCTACAAAACAGTAGAAAACATAAGTGAGCCTCACTTTTCTCTGTTTCTAAAACTGATACCAATAAATATGATTTTTCCTACGCTGCATGAATATTTTATAACTAACCATACATTTGCAGATGAATTAAATAAAACCCTCACAGTCACATTATTGTTGTAACTGTTGAAACAAATAGCAAAGGAAAACAACAATATAAAAGATATCACAATTTATTACACTAAAATTAAAATTTGGTATGGCAGGTGCCTGTGTAATAAAATATATACAATACTTTGTTACTACCAAATAAAAATATCTTTTAAACAGATCATTAACAAAGTTAACAAGACATTATGCAATGGCGTAGGCTGTTTATTTTGGTTTTTTTAAACTTAGTACTGACATATAAAATAATACTGCAACTATCTATCTAATGCTTATAATCTATATACTTGTAAATGGTACTGACCGAAAAGTAGAAGAAAATTGGTCAATTTATGAAGAGACATCTTGTCAACATAAAGTATCAATATATTCTTTTAGTAATTATACTTACATATGAAAAGAATTAAGAAAAGAAAGGGATAGGACAAAACTAAGAATAAAATCAATCAAGTAGGGATGTTCATACTTAAAAAGGAAAATTATATTTAATATAAACAATTATTTTAACTACTATTGAACACTTAAATGCAAGTTTTTTAACATTAATCATAATATCAAAAAATATTTAATAAGCAAAAAATTTAATTGTTTTCCCCAAACAAAATAAATTTTCGCTTTTTCAACAGTTTAAAAAAATACTATAAGCATATTGTGAGTAACTTTCAAAACACATCATAGCAGAAGCAGTTTTCTCGCTAAAAAATTGACAAGAGAATATTTATTGGAATTCTGGATTCCAAGATATAATGTAAGGAGAGTAATGTACTGTAACTGTTTCTATGTCTTATTTTCACTTGAAAACTTAATGTATGGCATTAGCTACATAGGCAACATTTCCTGATGTTACACCAGCGACTGATATTCTGCCATCTTTTGTCAGGTAAATATGGAATTCATTTATCATTCTGTCCACCTAAAAAAACAAACAATATAGGATTATATGAAACATGGTTAAACTGACCATAAAGTAAAATGACTTACTTTTACATACAGTAATTATGAACAATGTAGTTTGCTCTAGATTCTGTTTTACCTATTTTCTCTATTGATGGGGAGGCGCCCCTCACTATGAGGGTTATTCCTTGCTATTTACATTTATTGTCCTTGAATTGCTCTAAATAAAGGCAAGAATGACCAAGAATCTCTTGCATTTAAATTCCATTTTCTTTTTGAATGAACTATATCATGCACCAGTCCATACCAACTTTAATGACAGTTGCAAGTATTTAATTAAAAATGTCTTTCATCAAGTTTTCAGTTTAAGTGGAAAATTAGGAAAAAGGCAAAAGAAATTAATGATAATGATTGAATTACAAATGCCAGTTTAAAGTAGTTACAAAGTTTAATTTTTGATTTAAAGTATTTCTTATTTACAGACACAAAAACATAAGCAATAGCTAGTAAACCAAAATATAATTGACTCTCATTATTTCAATGTCAATTGGATCAGAGAAATATTTTGAGAAACATGTAGTTCTACTCAAACCAATACCGGTAGTTTGACAGAAAAAGGGACAGAACTCTTGGATATCTTGATAATTTTTTAGGTAGATTTTGGCCAAATAAATAATTTGACATTGATTCAAATGTATGTTATAAGAAAACAATATAAATCGTATTATCAAACACAAATAAATAATTTCTATGAATAATTTTTTTATCTTCTTTTTATTTCAATCTTTTCCAGCAAAAGAATACAAAATATTAAAGACCCTAATTGAGTAGTTTTTAGTTGCTCACTTTATCCTTACTTTATGCACAACCTGAATGAATGAAAACAATCAAGTGATAAATTGTCTTAAAAAAGAAAATGCATAATCTGCAACAATGTATCACAAATCATTTATTATTTTGATCAACGAAAAATCTAAGGTAAAAACTCTCTGGAAAAGAACGTCATAAATGAAAGCAGATGTCTAGGAATTAAATTACAGGTGTGTTTCAGATAAACTGGATAGTCCATTTATATCCCAGAGGTCATGAGTTGACATATCCTATTAATATGCTTATGTTTACCTTGGGACTGTAACTTTGGTTCAACAAAACCACAAAGTTTTGACTCATCAAATTTCGACTCATCTGGATTCTAAATACATATACTTTGGATTCATTTATTTTCTTGCTTTTCTTGGATATTTTGATTTTGTGGATTTGCCCATCTCTACATACAAAGCCTAGATATTAAATTTGTAATTCATTGAAAATTCAAATTAGTGTTTCACCTGTACCCATAAAACCCACAGAAATTGGTATCCAACAAATACTAATGAATCCACAGTATTTATATGGTACAAAATTCGGGACCACAGGAAAATTTCGACTCATGCAACATGTTTAAACAACTGAGTTTGAGAGTTAACTGTATTGACAGCTGCTAAGGTCAATAAATTCAGTCTAAATATTCTGCATAAAACTGTCAGAACAAAGTTAACAGACTGAGTAATGCTATCTGGTGGAGTGGACAACGAAAATTTAACAGAAGATGTTACGACGGCGCTTACTAAAGCGATAAAGAACGTTACCTGTATGTCACCGCTAACCGATGCGGCCAATGTGACCTCTACTGTAGCTGCCGAAACTATTACTGTAGCCAATATGACTTCTACTGCAGACCATGTAACTTCTACTGTAGCCAATATGATTTCTACTGTAGCCAGTATGACTTCTACTGTAGCCAATATGACTTCTACTGTAGCCAATGTGACTTCTCCTGTATTCAATGTAACTTGTACTGTAGCCAATGATACTTGTATTGTAGTTAATTTAACTGAATATTTTACTGAAATTGATGACATGTATTCTCCATATGTGATTGCCTTTCTTTATTTCTTTTTCACAATGATCATTGTGTTAAATGTACCAGCAGTATTCATTGTAAGTGTGTCACTGTTTAGGAACATTGACTTGAAAAATTCCCAGGTGCTTTTAAGCTTGAGTATAACAGATATGTTATTTGGTGTCTTCTGTGCAGTTATCATAAATAACAATCTTACAAGTGATGAAATTTCCTACAAGGAATGTTTGGTGAGGTACATCATGTCAACCGTTTCTTAATCGGTTTCAAACACACACGTGTTTATTATTTCTTTGGAAAGAGTTTGCAAAATATGCCTCAAAATGAACGTTTTCACAGAGAACAGAAAATGTTGTTCTATGTTAAGTGTTATCTTATCGTGGGCCTTTTCGATTACTGTTATTTCCATTGTTGTACTCCTAAACTCAACAGACAATGGTAAAGACGAATGTTCGCTGAGTCGCATTGTTCCAAATGAATTCCCGTTTGTCCCTCTGTCCAAGGAAGTTTATACCATGATTAATAGGTCATTTACTACATGTACTAATTATGTAATCAAGCAATTATCTAATCATGACAAGTAATTTATTGATATCTATAGAAAAAAGATTGCTCAAACAACAGTATTTGTGTGAAACCGTAAAATAACATTTAAAGAGCAACAAAAGGATGCAGGATGATAAGAACTAACTGATGTATTTAATAATTTTCTGGGGATCGACATAATGTGTAACGAAATTGTTCTTATTCAAAAATACTATCTTGTAATTTTCTCAACTTTGTTTCGTAACTATCAGTCATGCTGATAAAAATATATGTTCTGGCGGTATAGAGACAGGGCAATTCGTAAGTACATAAGCCTTGGAAAACTGTTCTTGTTCATATTTGGATGATTTTTAAATGACAGTCAAATGCAAACCGAATGGTATCTTAAATTTTATCAACATTGAAGAATATTTAATTTCCTAGGAGACGGTCGATGTTTTTTGTTTCTGCTTAAGAAAGCAACAAAATTCTAACATGAAACCGATTACTCTATTTTGGTAATCGATACTCGGTATTACCGAGCGATACTCGAGTACTCATTGATATCCCGACTAATAAATGAATTCCTGAAAAGAAATGTTCGGAAACAAAAATGATAAATCTATAAAAAAAAAAATGATGTGCAACTCTGTCCGACATCAATCTTAAGCGTTGTTTCGAACAAAGAGCTAGAGCCATTTTCCCCCTGAGCTCTTTTCATTCGATAAGATAGGTAAATAGGTTTATTTACAACCACTGGGTCGATGCCACTGATGATGGAGATTTATTTCCCTGAGGGTATCACAAACCCAGTAATGGACACAGATGATTCACAACCATGTTTCACACAACTACGTCTTCTCAATAGTCATGATTCAACTTTCGAACATGATAAAATAAAGAATATATTCAAATGTAGAAAGTTTTCAAGTGAAATATATAGACTGACAACCGTACATTGACCTTTAATGGTTTACATTTATAAATTGTTATTTGGATGGAGAGTTGTCTCATTGACACTCACACCACATCTTCGTATATCTATTGATCATATAAAAAGAACTTGATAAGAGGTATTGGTGATGCATATGCTGGTCTTTTCAAAATTCACGGACCATGCATTTCAAACCTCACCGAAACCCATGATATTGCATGGTGTTTTAAATGTGGCAAATGGATATCACAAGCAATCCAATGGGTCAGTAGACCCCAAACAACATGGCCTTCTCCTAATCTTATTTCCAAAATAATTTCCTGTGATGTGCTGTATGTTCCCATTGGTTACAAAGGGTCCCCGCAATGAAAATGTTCAATGGCGAATATTATTCTCTGTAGCAGTAAAACATCTCATATTTTCCTTCAATCATATTCAGTTATTATGCTATGCGTTATTAAAAATTTTGATAAAAAAAATTGTGGAAAGGAAGATTACATTTAAACATTATTGTGTTCTTATTTCGTGAAGCCTTGATGTTTTGAAATCAGAAGAATCGGAGCCTTCAATGTGGAGACCAGACACTATAATACCATGTTTTTTTGGCTTGTTTAAAGAGATTGATATACTGTGTAGAATATTCAACATTGTTACATTATTTTATTCCCGAAAATAACTTATTTTATTTACGATTTGATGATGACAAAATGATCAGCATCCTGAAGAATTTATATGAAAAAGTAATATGCTGTTTTTCTTCGACAGAGACTTTGCTTTGTATAATTAAATTACCTATTAACTTCACGGATTCAGCTATAAGACGAATTGTTGCGTTACAGTACGCCACAACGAGCCTCAACGCTGTAGTTGCACATCGACTATCAATCTGCTTTATCATTTTTTACATCATTCAAGCACTTAAATTTCAAAAAGGAATTTTTTTTAAATGCTGTCATTTGCACACCAAAATGTATACCGCAAATTTTACAAAAGCAACCAAAATCATACAACAAACATAAATACCTCAAGTCTCAAGTGTAAACGTGACCTCAGTCATCTCATGATTTGTACAAACTCAAATGCAGTAGCTGGGTGGCTGGTGTTAGCTTCTTTCTTTAACGTTCATGACAATTACCTGTTATCATTGTTAATCATCAACCAAGCCTTACGGAAATGTAAAAATGAAAAAAATATCTCATTGGAAAACAGGTTTAAATCAAAACCAGACAATCTACTACAACTGTTGAAACAAAAAATGAAAATCTTTGACAGTCAAATATTCTAGATTTTGTAACAACTCACAATTTCGTCAATTAATCGTTCACGAACAAGCTATTCCTTGACATCCTATGATATTTTCCCATTTTCTGAGTTTCCTATGTTACTACCATCTACATGAACAAAGATCATATAACCAGTCTTTCCTTCAGTTACGACACACAATTATACAACACCTTACTACTTATCGATGCAATTCATATTCCGAATGTTTGTTCTTTAAGTGTCTTGGTAAAGCTCATCAGATGATTGGAGAAACAAACATACCAACCAAGACAATATTTTAACCAAGCTTTTCAGCTTGATGATTATTATTTAACTAGTGCAGCAATGAGACTGTCCAGTTGCAATGTGGACTGACTAAACTTAATTAACATTAGGACTTTAGTTTATCATATTTATCTTTAGCACAAAGTAGGAAGTGGGATCTTAATTCGTGAGAAGGTTTTATTTATTACTTTATCATAGATCATATCAAACGACCTACGACCTTGTCTTGTTGAAAAATATTACAGAAAAGTTTTGTTTTCTGGTTAAGTGTAGTGCGATTAAAGGTTGGTTTTTTTTTGCTTTCAGTTTTTGCTTTCTGTTTATTTTAAAATCTAGATAATATATACTATATGAGAATATATGACCACAAAATGTAATGAATTGATTGAACTAAAAAAAAATTAGTCTATGCATTCATTTAATAAAAATAAGGAAATATTTACTAGACATGAGCCTGAAAATTATATATAAATTTGTCACGCGATCGGAAAAGAAAATTTCCAGGTTAACAATGAACTTGTACTTCCTCTTTATTTGGGTTTAACCAGGCACAGTTATATAAATGTTAAACGTAATATGTTAAAAAACATGGACGATTTATCAAATGTTAATATATATAACTGAATTCTGTTTTGAGTCTGCTAGTTGTGGAATACATTATACAGTTGTATATGTATTAGAAGAAACCAAAAGCAAATATTAAACCGGTTAAAATACGATATATTCAGGTAAGACAACTTATTGTTATCGCTTGGGAAAAACAACATTACAACTATAGAGATTAAACAGTTAAAGATGAGCTGCTCTAAAATTAAACTCCTCGTTGGATCTCGACATAGAACAATTTCATAACCCATCAACTTTAGAGACAACTTCAAATTCAAAGCTGAAAATATTTTCTGTTGTTACATTGCATATTAAATCTGTATTGTATATAATCAAACCAGAACTCCCCTAAAAGTGAAAATACTGTCTTCGGTACTATTCAGTGATGAATATATACAAAATAAGCTAATTCGCAGTAGGTGGATGGATTATGTTAGCTTCTTTCTTTTATGTTCATGGAAAGTACTTGTTATCATTGAACATTATCACTTATGCTTTAAGGAAATGTACAGATGCAAAATTGTATCCTTTGCAGATCAGTTTAGATCAAAACCAGGAAAATCTGCTGCATTTATTTAAACGAACAGAACCTTGCACACTATCAAAATCATTTACAGTCAAGTATCTTAAATTTATAAACAACTCACCAATTAGTCCACAAGAACTTCAATCAAACGTATGTGAACACTATATTCCTATTCGTCCTTTGGTATTTGCACATTTTCTGAGATTCCTGTGTTACTACCAATTAATTGGCGCAGATCATGTAAACAGTCTTTGCTTCGGTTACAACAAACAGTTATGCAGCAATTTATTGTTAATCGATCTTGCCGATATAGTATACATTTTTTATCACTTATCGTTATTACTTATTTGTCTTGGCATAGCTCATCAGATGATTGGTGACACATACTCAGCAAGACAATGTTTCCTTCTAGCTACTCGTATGGACGAATTGAATCTAACCAGTGCAGCAATGAGACTGTCAAATTGCAATGTAGACTAACTTACGCTTAACAAAACTGTCCTTAACATTATTATATTTTTCTATAGCTCAAAGTAAGTACTGGTAGTTCAACTATGGAGCGGTGTCATTCATAAAGCGCAAATGGCATTTGCCTATCTTTTGAATTTTCGGTCTAGCATTATAAACACCGTAAAAATTCTGATAGCATAGCCTACTTTTATTATTTAAATTGTTGAAGAATACACAAAATAAGAGATTGTTTATAGCGAGTTCAGATAAATGAATAATAATTGAGCGGTATGCAGTAACTTCAGAATTTAGAAAAAATAAACTAAAATTAAGTGATATTCCATGATTGTAATTTTAAGTGAATATATAATTTAAATACACTGTCTATATAAATATATACAGGACATTTATTTCAAATGATGAAACAGATTCAAAATAAATAGTTTTATACTACTAAACTAATTTTGTACCTTTCAAAATATGTGGAAAAATACATGGAAATATGAATGAAAAGTTCTGTTCATTTGTGGTACATATGTGACGTTTGCTTCTTTTCAAAAAGTAACAAACATGTAGATTTAAAAAAAAGTAAGTTAAAGTAGTGTCTGCTTTAACAGTCTGTATATCTTGGGTGATATTAGCTGCGGAACCGTAGCTCATATGTCCTTATGTCATTTTTTGACTATTTTCGGACCATAGACCTACGGATTTTTCTTTTGTTAAAATTTTCGAAATTGCGACCCAGGTTCAGGTCGCACTTATTTCCCCCAAAAATATTATTTATAATCCATGCAATCGTCGTCAAAAATCATATGATGCTAAGAAATTAAAATCGTCTCGTATTCTCATCTTTGTCATGGACAAAAGTAGTATGCAGTAAATGCAGCTTAAAAAATTAAATAAGGTGATGTTCCAGGATTTAATTTTAAGTAATGAAGGTGAGTGCGCTGTCTTTATGAACTTTAAACAAACAAAAGTTGATTACATAATGTAATAATTTAAAGAATAGTTTCATCCTCACAAAACTAATATTGTATTCTGACAAATGATTTGAAAAATACTTTCTTTGAATTTTACCGTTTTGATAACTTTTATAAGTTCAAAAAGCAAAAAACAGTTATGTACATGTAGGGTTCATATGTATATTTGGTTTCTGTTTATAAAGTAACAAAAGTTGTAGTTTTTAAGAAGTTAAGTTAAAATTGTGTCTGTTTTGTATAGTTTGCCTCGATATCTTGTGTGACATGAACTCGAACAAAAGAACTGCTCCCCTTTTCTTTTCTAATCATTTATATATGTTTTTGTTCTGTAAAAAATATGTAATAAAAGCGCATTCTTTTCTAACTAAGATCATTCTGGCGTTTGTAATGAATGACGACCTTATCTAAAATTTAAATATTCATTTGTGAAACCTTTCATCGGAAACGTCTTGTCTATTTTCAATGGTGATTTTCTTCAGATATTACTTGAATATCAATTACGTATCATCTAGTGCGTGGTTACTACACACTGTACTAACTTTTTTGAAATGCGATAAGTTGGTGAAATTCTACACTTGATCCCAAAAATGCAGTTTTTCATTTTTTGTTAAATCTCAGTATGATTATAGCCAGTTTAGAATAATACATCCACAATCTATTGTTTAAAAGGTTGTGTCACCTCTTTTTATGGTAGAGGACATATTTAAACTTCAACAGGAACGCTTTAACTAGAGTATCTTAAAGAATCTAAACAGTTGAAGAGCGATGTCACAAAAAGGGATCTAAAATATAGCAAAATTTAGTAGTTGATTGCAATTTTAACCTGATATTTGGTTGGACCTCCTCAGATTAGAATTCAATTATTATGTGACACGAAAATGTTTGCAGTCCGTGTAATGTTATGGCTTTGTCCGAACATTTTTGGTTTCAGGGAAATATCTCAAAAATAAGTGTATGTATCTCTAAGAAATTGACCACAAGGTTCCATGCAACAATAGAAAGGTTGTGATTGATTTTTTGGGTTATTGTCCTAACGGTGAAGGAATAAGAGGCCAAATTGGGTCAAAAAGGCATTTTATTAGTTTGGGATTTTATATAAGTGTATGAAGTTGTACCACAAGATTACATATCTCAAAAGAAATGTTGGGATTGATTTTGGGGGTTATGATCAAACGGTTTATGAATTAAGGACCAAAACGAGGCAAACAAAATAAATTGAATTCCGGTTTTCGAGACAATAGCTTGCACTTATGAATCTCTAAGAAATTGTACCAAATGGTTTCATAAAAACAAAAGAAAGTTGTGAATAATTTTGGGAGTTGTTGACCTAACTGCTTAAGACAAGGGACCAGAGAAAACATTTCTTATACTTATTTCTTGAGTTGTTTCAATGGTGTTTTTTTAAATTCAATGCCTTCAATTCTTAGAGTTCTTTTGTATTCTGATTCTAAGTATGTATTTATAATTAGGAATTAGGGCACAGATTTAATTGGTCCTTACTGAGGTACAAAGGGTACAAAATTAAATTTTGTTTGATTTTATTTAAAATTGGATTATGGGGGTTCTTTTTATGACGAATGTAACTGTGTATTTAATTATTTCATTGAGGGACCCGTTTTCAAAATGGTTCACCTTAAGGTGGAAAGGATCTAAAATTAAACTTCGTTTATTTAAAAAGAGAAGAATTCTTTGGAATCTTTGATATGCTAAATCTGACCGTGTTTTTTATTTTAGGAACGGATTTTAGATTGGATCATTTTGAGATCCAATTGGTTTAAAATTTGGTCTGATTTTTACTCAAAAAATAATTCGAGGGTTTCTCTGATATGCTGGATGTAACCTTGTATTTACTTTTTGGACATTATTGGACAATAGTTAAAAGTCAAATTTCAATGTTTTTTTCAGTTCTTTGACCACATTCATTCTGTATCAGATATTTAATAACCATCCGAAGTCAGTGATATATCAAGCTTGCCCCAAATGTGACCTCTGAATTACTGTCCTTTTTTGGATTCCAGCGTCACTGATGAGTCTTTTGTAGAAGAAACGCGCGTCTGGCGTATGTACGAAATTTAATCCTGGTATCTATGGTGAGTTTATTTACAATCACTGGGCCAATGCCACTGCTGGTTGAGTTTTAATTCCCCGAGGGTGTCACCAGCCTAGTAGTCAGTACTTCTGTGTTGACATAAATTATTATTAATATGGTCATTTTTATAAATTAACTGTTTACAAAACTACAAAATTTTTGAAAAAAATATTTAAAGCTTTTCTACTTCAGGAATAGATTACCTTAGCTGTATATGGAAATATTTTAGGAATTTTGGTCCTCAATGCTCTTCAACTTTGTACTTTATTTGGCCTTTTATACTTTTTTGGATTCGAGGGTCATTGATGAGTCTTTTGTAGACGAAACGCACGTCTGGTGTAAGTACAAAATTTAATCCTGATATCTATGATGAGGTTCAACAGCAAAACTGGAAACAAAATATAGTCAATATCAATGATGCTCATCTATCAAAATATAGCAAACTAAAATTGTTTAATATCTTATATTTTGCAGATTTGTTTTAATTCTAGTAAACAAATTGACAAACACAGTATAATGTCTGCGAACAATAGTTTATCAATGGATTTTTACAAGTATTTGTGCCAAAAAATTGGATATGAAGAGGAGGTGAAAGTAAGGAGATTATTTTGCATAATACATGACCTTAGGGCTAAAACCGCAGATAACACCCAAATTACAAGTGGTAGTAGAGGTGAAGGACTCCAATTAAAAGGTAGTGATCTTGATTTAATGTTTATTGATACTATATTCAAAGTTTATGAATCAGACAGAGATGTTCCTCATTCCGGCTGGTGTATGTCTTTGGTAATGAACACAGAGGATACACATCCTTGTTTCACACAACTACATCTTGTAAATGATCATGGTTTTATTTGCTGGTATGATAAAACAGAAAAAGATGCATTAAAGAATACATTGCATTAGCGGAAGCTAATATTGAATGCATTTCAATGTCGGAAGTTTTCAAGTGAACTATATAGACTACATACTATGGCAATGAATTTAGGTAATTCTAACGTTAGTAGTATGCTCAAATTTCACGGACCATGCATTTCGAACCCCGAGGAAACTCATGACTTTGCGTCGTGTCTTAAATGTGACACATGGATATCTGAAGCACAACCATGGATCACCAGACCTCGAACAACATGGCCTTCTCCTGAACTTATTTCTAAAATAATCTCATGTGGTGTGCTATTTGTTCCAATTGGTTACAAAGGTTCTAGCAATGAACATCTTCAATGGAGAATATCATTTTCTGTAGCAGAAAAAATTCTCATTTTTTCATTCAACCATGTCCAGTTATTATGCTATGCTTTGTTAAAAATCTTAATCAAAGAAATTGTGGAAAATCACGAAGATTTACAAGGTTTATTGTGTTCCTATTTTCTGAAAACATTGATGTTTTGGATTTCAGAAGAATCGCAGCCATCAATGTGGAGACCAAACACTATAATACCATGTTTCTTAGCTTGTTTAAAGAGATTAATTTACTGTGTAGAATATTCAACATTGTTACATTATTTTATTCCTGATAATAACTTATTTTATTTACGATTTAATGTCGACCAAATAGAAAAAATGAGCAGCCTCCTGAAGAATTTATTTGAAAAAGAGATATACTGTTTTACTCGGTCAGAGACACTGTTTGATATAATAACACTGCCCTTTAGTGATAAAGATTCAGAAATGAGAATACTTGGAGCATTACGGTTTGACCTTAAGAACCCTGTCTGCACATATCGTTATAATACTTGTAATCTACTAAATAGTTTATTACATTATTCTAGCTCAAAAATATCAAAAGGTATCTTTTTTGAAATGCTATCAATTGCACACCAATATGAACCACAAGTATCACAAACTCAAACAAGTTCAAACAACAAACATAAATACCTTAGGTACAAACGTGACCGTTGTCATTTGTTAATTGGAACAAATTCAGATGCAGTGGGTGGCTGGCTAATGTTAGCTTCTTTCTTTCATGTTCATGGCAATTACTTGTTATCATTGGATACCATCAACCATGCATTAAGGAACTGTACAAATGAAAAAATATATCCTTGGCAACACGGTTTAACACAAACCCAGGAATATCTGCTACTCTTGTTGAAACAAACAAAACTTTACAGAATTTTAAAAGCATTGACAGTAAAGTGTCCAAATTTTATTGTCAACTCACCAATTAGTCCAGAAGAACTACAATTAAACGTAGATGAACGATTTATACCTTTACATCCTGTGATATTTGCACATTTTCTGAGTTTCCTATGTTATTACCATCTACATGAACATAGATCATGTAAACATTCTTTGCTTCAGTTACGACAAACAATTATGCAGCCCCTTACTACTAATCAATCTTATACATATCATAACACATTATCCGTTATTTGTCTTGGCATATGTTATCAGATGATTGGTGAGACACACTCAGCAAGACAATATTTTCTTCAAGCTACTCAGATTGATGAAGAAAATCTTTCCAGTGCGGCAATGAGACTGTGCAATTGCAATGTAGACTAACTTATACTGAATAAACATGACCTTTTGTTTATTCTATTTATCTCCAACCCAAAGAACGATTATGTGGCTGAGTTCAATGTCTTTTGTCCATCTTTTGGATTTCGGTTCAGAATTATATACTGTAAATTCGGATATTTTTTGCGTGCATTTATTATGGCGAATTTTGATAAATGGACAACATGTGGTTTTAATCATTACGATTTTTGAAGAATGGAAAACATGTGGGATTGATTATTGCAATTTCTGACATGCATTTGATATCAGAATGCGAGTTCCTATCATTGCGGTACCCACCCAGTTGAAATCATTTTAATGAATAGTTCAGTGACAAAACAATAAATATTTAACTTCATGGTTGTTTTTTTGTTTTGTTTGTCATTCACTGCACATCTAATCACATGCTTTCCAAATTTATACATCAGCATTTACAATCAGAATTTAAATGAAAACCTTGTTAGTGTGGGTCCAGGAACGACCAATTTGTTATCAAAAGACATTCTATGAAATATTTTGGTTTGTTGAAAATAAACTGATAATAGATATCGGGAATAAAATTTAATATTAACGCCAGACGCGCGTATCGTCTACAAAAGACTCATCAGTGACGCTCGAATCAAAAATGTAATAAAAGGTCAAATAAAGTACGAAGTTGAAGAGCATTAAAAATACTTACGAATGGTTTTGTTTCCTTGTTATGGAATAATTTGATTTGGTTTTGATGTTATATTTGTTATTCTCGTGGGATTTTGTCTGATGCTTGGTCCGTTTCTGTGTGTGTTAGTTACATTGTAGTGTTGTGTCGTTGTTCTCCTTTTATATTTATGCGTTTCCGTCAGTTTTAGTTTGTTACCCCGATTTTGTTTTTTGTCCATGGATTTATGAGTTTGAACAGCGGTATACTACTGTTGCCTTTATTTGATACAGGTTTATTTCTGCTTAAGGGTAATACATGGATAAGTGTATTACAGACGTAAGATTTAGTATACATGAATAGTCATGCCACATTTTGAACCAGATTTCTCTCAACTTGTTTCATTTTATCTCTAATATCTTGCCTGCTGATATAAGAAATTCCTTTTGAAGATCTGAACCTCTCCGACATTTTTCAACTTTCTGCTCATTCAAATTAAAGAGGCATTAACAACAATTAATAAAAATTATAGATTATTTTGATCAACCATTAATGAAATTGAAATAGTGAAATACCAATTCGCTTTAAGCAGCCAGTTCAGCTCAATTTTGTTAAAACAAGCTTTAACATATTGCTAATGAGTTTTTCACTTACATTTGCGGCTTATTCCTAACAGTTTTTTTTTATCGGATCGTTGAATATTCATGTATGTACAGATGATGGTTTTTATATTTTTGTTTGAATGATAGAATGTATTGTTGGATATTCAAGCATGTACAGATGATATTTTTCGTATCTGTGTTTTAATGATAATGACGAATTACGTATTTTCCGAATAATATACTAAATGGGTAATAATACTAACTGATATGTAAGGAATCTTTTGCTGAACTTATAATATATTCATTGGTAAGGTTTAAATTCTTATCAAAGTGTATGACTGTGTAATACAGGTGCAATGCTGTAATTATTACAATTTTATCGAATAAAATTATATAATGTTATGATATAAACTGGTTTTAATTTCGTCTTTTATGTCTATTCTTCTCCTCGTGCAATCTGCGGCGCACGGATCATATTCGTTCCGTTCAACACTACGTAACACTTCGCTTAATATAATACTCATATAAAGTATCGTATTGCAAAACATTTAGGGTAAAGATATGAACTCTGAGCCACAGATTGTTCCCAATGTTTCCATACGAAAAGAAGCATTACGCAGTAAATGCAGATTTAAAGAAATAAGTACGTAAATTCTGTGATTTTAGGTTTTTGATTTCGAGTAAAAACATAAGCTGAGTACACTGTGTATATAAACAGATAACATATGGAACAAAAAAACTTGATGGAAACAATCCAAATGGATTATTCTCGGTATAAACATGAAGAGTTATGATTGGTTGATTGGTTGATTGATTTTATGTGTTTAAATGCCATTTTTTAGCACCACTTTTGGGCTTATTCATGAAGGCAAGTCTTAATTGATGGAGGAAGCTAGAGTATCCGGAGAAAACCACAGACCTTCGATAGGAAAACTGATAATCATAATCAATTAAGATTGGAGTCGAGTGCACCTGCACGAGCGTGGTTCGAACTCACAACCTCAGTGTTGACAGACTTGTCATTTGAACAGTTATGTACTTATGGGATACAAATGATAGCTTTTTAGAAGTTAAGTTAATCAGTA
The DNA here is from genome assembly GCF_965363235.1 of Mytilus galloprovincialis. Taxonomy (NCBI): domain Eukaryota; kingdom Metazoa; phylum Mollusca; class Bivalvia; order Mytilida; family Mytilidae; genus Mytilus; species Mytilus galloprovincialis. The sequence goes on from NC_134845.1 coordinate 61,041,752, forward strand.
TAACAAAGATGTGGTATGATTGCTAATGAGACACATCTCCACAAGAGACCAAAATTACTATAGTTAACCATACGGCCTTCAACAATGAGAAAAGCCCATACTGCATAGTCAGCTATCAAAGACTCCAAAATGACAATGTAAAACAATTCAAACGAGAAAACTAACGGCCTTATTTATATAAAAAAATAAACGAAAAACAAATATGTAACAGTAACACATAAACAAACGACAACCACTAAATTACAGGCTCCTGACTTGGGACATGCACATACTTTGTCTATTTTGTACAGTCTACTCGACTATTTTGGAAGTGATTAACTCAAACAACTGAACTGTTCTCCTCCCCGTTTCTTTTCTAATAATTTTTCATTGCTTTTGTTGCTGTAAATAGTAATCATATCTCTGTTATCGCCTATTGTACTTAGATGACAATCTCTTGAAATACGATTTTTCGTGAAGTTCTACAATTGTTCGTACCATTTACTTTTTGCATTTGTTAAGATTGCAGTATGGTTATCGCCAGTATTTTTCTAAAATTATATAATTATACAGTGCTAGAGAGATATAATGAGTAGTTTACTTCCTCAATTTATTGTATGTAAGTAATTTTAAAACTAAGATAATATTTACTAAATGAAAATATATGATCACATAATGTAACGATTTGATCGATCAAATTATTTTGTTAATCTACGCTTTGATTTCATTTAATAAAAATATAAAAACATTTGCTAGGCATGATCTAGAAAGTTATATAAAATTGTCACGTGGTCAGAATTGAAAATTCCCACATTCACAATGAAATTGTACTTTCTCTTTATTTGGGTTTTACCCGGCACAGTTATATAAATGTTAAAAATAATATTTTAAAAACATGGACGATTTATCAAATGTTGATATATAAAACTGAATTCTGTTTTGAGTCTGCTAGTTATGGAATACATTATACAGTTGTATATGTATAAGTAGAAACCGAAAGCAAATATCAAACCTGTTAAAATATGATATATTCAGGTAAGCCAACTTACTATTATCGCTTGGGAAAAACAACATAACAAATATACAGATTGAAGACATTTAACTCCTCATTGGATCTCGACAAATTTCATAACCCATTTTAAAAAAATTTAAAGTTGAAAGAAATTTTCTGTTGTTACATTGCATATTAAATCTGCATTGTATAACATCAAACCAGAACTCCCCTAAAAGTGTAAATACTGTCTTTGGTACTATTCAGTGATGGATATATACAAAATAAGCTAATTAACAATGAAGACGTTTCCTGTTCTTTCTTTATCTTTGACTTAAAATGTTCGCTTTTATTACATCAGAATTGGCTTGTTGTCATATAGTTTAAAAGTCGTAGCTGGCATAAAGCATGAATTGAAGCAGGATATGCTAGTTCTTATAAAGAAATGCTTTCTTTATCAGTTCTGCAGTCTTTATTGTGACGTCGCTGTTGTTTCCTCTTTGAATATGTACCGGTCACCAATTGAACTGTTTTCGTTGTTGTGTTTACTCTACTCTTTAAGCTAAAAGTAAAATATGATAGCTTACATAAACCGTTAAATTTCAGGACGTACACCATTTATTCAGGAAACTAATTTTCAGGATTCCATAGGCCTGCTGGGATTTTCTCTTTACTCTCTTTTGACTTTGTAACTACTTATTGTTTAAAACGTTTTGCCTCTAATTACACATAAAAAAACCATCACTGAAAAGAAAGAAAACAGATAAAAGGAAAACAAAAATGAAAAAAAGAGTGTTTGATTGCTGTTTTTTTATCATTCACATCGCGTATCAAATATAACATGTATAATGGACATTCTTGCATAGCCCATTAGCAAAACACTCAAAATTTACATATACATGTGAGAGAGAGCATTAAGATACAAAAAGGACATTCAAACCTTTAAGTCGAAGACAAATTCGGACCGCCATGGCAAAAAACAAATCAATAAAAACAAAAAAGACAAACAAAATTGAAAAATTGAAAACTAAAGAAAGAGCTGTACGGACTCAATCAAAACACAGTGGTGCTTACTGGTGCTCCGGCACGATAAAGCAGATCCTGCTCCTAGTATGACACCCATTGTGATGCTCTTGTAATAAAAACATCGTTGGTGCGTTGATTTGGTGTTAACACATTTTTAGGAAGAGGACAGATTTTTGTTACGACAATTGGAATATATCCTTTGACATCTGTAGAACAGAGATGCCATAATGATGAATTAAATCGTGGTAATGTCCGTTAATTGTGTCAAAAGGAGGACTCCAGCTGTACACATTGGAACTCTAGTTTAATAGTTGTAAGCAACATTCCTCTATCAAGAGAACTATATAGATATTAGACAGTTTTTGATAAATGTATGTTGAGGTCAGACATAACAGTAAAGTTCCCATGTTGATTTTTTCTTGAAATTTTGGTAGAAGGTCAACTTCAACAATGTGTACTTGTGAAATATGTAAAGAAAAATATACCTTTAATACTTACTATTCGATATAGTGTGGTTCGAAATTTACAAAAGAAAAAAAACTTGAAATTTCATTAATAAGCTTTTTTGGGGGGAAAGTAACTATAATTTTGAACGTAAACTCTATAACTTAACAGGTTTTTTTTTGTGTGAATTGTTCTCTTAATTCATGACTTCAGGATGCTGTAATGAGTGAATAACAGAAACACGAAACAAAAAGGCCGTTGTCTCATGAACGTAGTAAATTTGAGTTTGGAAATGGGGAATATGAATAGACAACAACCTGATCAAAAAGTAGAAAACAGCCGAAGTCCACCAATGAATTTTCAATGCAACGAGAAAATTTAACACCCGAAAGTGGTCCTCGGCTGGCCCCTAAATAGAATTGTGTTCAAGTCCAGTGAAATTGGAACAAGATAATAGTCCAAAGAATTTTAAACCATAACCAATAGCTCATTTACTACATATACTAATTATGTCATAGATAATGTATATTTTAAGGTTTTTCTTGTAGAACACACCGAGGGATGTCAGGACTGATCAAATGAAAGAGCAACCATAGGGCGAAATAACAACGTCGCAAAGACAACACTAAACAAATTGAAAACGTTATTGTCTACCCCTGCTACTGTATCGTATCCCCTTAAGATTGAGTTATTTTGCATACCCGTCTGTTTCTTAAACACCAAATGTTTAAACAAAAATAGTCAGCATCCCTAATGTTCATCTGTAAAAATATAGCACAATTTAAATCATTTAATATCTTAAATTTTGCAGATTAGTTATACATTTAGTATACAAATATAGAACACAGTACAAATGTCTGGTGAACATAATTTATCGTTGGATTTTTACAAATATCTGTGTAAAAAAAATGGTTATGAAGAGGAAGTGAACGTAAGGCGATTAACTTACATAATAGATGACCTTGGCAGTCCAAGCACTACCCAGGGTACCCAGATCACAAGTGGCAGTAAAGGTGAAGGACTACAGTTAAAAGGTAGTGATCTTGATTTAATGTTTATTGATCCTTTATTCCAAGTTTATGAATCAGAAAATGATTTTGTTTCTCAATTCCGTAAGCACATTCTTTTGTTGATGAATACAGAGGATACACATCCATGTTTCACACAATTGCATCTTGTCAATAATCATGATCTAACTATAGATCCTGGAACAAAATTTAAGAATTCATTTCTAGGGAGAAAGTTTTCTAGCGAACTATATAGACTAAATTGTATGGAAGACTTGCAAAATATTGATAGTATTACGAAAATTCATGGACCATGCATTTCAACCACATTTGAAAACATGGATGTAGCGTGGTGTCTCAAATGTGACAAATGGATATCACAGGCAAAACAATGGATCATTAGACCTCGAACAACATGGCCTCCTCCTGATCTTATTTCCAAAATAATATCCTGTGGTGTTTTAATTGTTCCCATAGGTTACAAAGGGTCCAGCAATGAAATTCTACAATGGAGAATATCCTTTTCAGTTGCAGAAAAGTGTCTTATATTTGCCTTCAATCATGTCCAGTTATTGTACTATGCGTTGTTGAAAATAATGATTAAAGAAATTGTGGAAAAGCACGAAGACTTTATAAGTTTATTGTGTTATTATTTCATGAAAACCTTAATGGTTTGGATTTCGGAAGAATCGGATCCATCAATGTGGAGACCAGACAAAATAATACCATGCTTTATGGCTTGTTTAAAGAGACTTATATACTGTGTAGAATATACAACATTGTTACATTATTTTATCCCTGATAACAATTTATTTTATTTACGATTTGATGTTAACAAAAGAGATAAATTGATCAGTATACTGAAGAACTTATTTGAAAAAGGGATATACTGTTTTGCTTGGTCCGAGACTTTGTGTGATTTAATGAAACAAGATTTCAACGCCACCGATTCGTCAGTAAGTAGACGTGTTGCATCACTGCATGAAATAATGAGCACTCTAATTACATCTTACCATCGACATTTCAATCTACTGTACTTTAATGTACATCATTCAAGCTCTAAAATATCTTACAAACCTGCTCGTGCATTTTTCATTGTTATTCAATGCAAAATAATTATCTAAGACACCTTGGACGATCTCATCTCACAAAGGATTTCTATTGTCTACTTATTGTACCTCGAACTTATTTACCCGATGTAGGTCTTTAAGTTGAGGTTCAATTTACTTAAAGTTAATCGGGCATGACTAATTAGATACGCTCTCTTAAAATCAGGAGGTCCGAAATAGGATCGGGGAAAACACCAAGCAAAATACCTTAATTTACGATTTAAGAATTTGTTTGATTCAAGTGCTTTTGGTTGCTTTAAATATCTCCGATCAATAATCAGGCGGTATTTTGTGGAAATAATAACTTGTTCTGAACCGGGAGATGTTGGCTGCAAAAGGAATTTATTTATTAAAAAAGGCCATATCTCATTTATTTATAGTGGCCGTTATTGATTGTAAATATTCATGCCGTTTTAATTAGTTTATGGCATTCGTCTATCATGGAGAAAAAGAGGAAAGGAGGACTAATAACTTAACTTACGAGTTCGATCATTAGGGTTCAAATCTATTACGGCATTCGTTTAACCTCTAGCCTTATTATAAAAAGTGCCACTCTAAATTTGTTAGCATTTGCTTCAGATTGATCAACTTTGCATCTTTAGTCTTGAATATGCATGACATATTTGCCACTGGACACAAAGGAACAATAAATTAATCAGCTTCATTTAGTGATGTATAATCATAATGTCCTCAGTTGATTATAGTCTCAAAACAGTTTTCCAATTTTTATATACTTTATTATTATTTACATTTGAATAATAATCAAGGATTCATTTTTGCATTGTATAGTTTCCAACAAAACTAATAGGGGAGGGGGCTAGAACAGAAAAAAAAATCTTCATTGAGTGGCAATAACTCATATATCGAAGCGTACAATGACGGCTGTCTCGTCTAGGTGACAACATTTGATGTTTCAAGTTTATTTGTATCTTAAGACTGGTATAATAGTTGTCACAAAAGCAAAAAAAAATATAAAAAAGCTTGACAACAATTTATAAAAAGATTCAACTTATTTTGGGCGTTTCATTTTTTTTATATTGTCTTGCTGATCGGTTTTGTTATATATTTTTTTTTTATCTACTATTGTTCTAGCAAAAGTCACAAAAAATGTTGTTAAAATCAGGCATGCGACTTATTTGAAAAGATTTAGCTGACCCTTCTTATTGTTTACACATTTCAATCATTCAACTCGTGCGCGTAGATCGTCTTTCCCTGTATAATGCTTTTTTTTAGGTATAGATAGCGTGAAATTCTCACTGCACCAGGCATCGGATATGCATTCCTATTATATTTTGATCGGACAAAGCTGCGTATTTATATATCCAATAAGCCAAACGAACGCACTCATTTAGCAAGGGTATATATACTATGGGACGGGAGAGCTCCAGAGATGTCAATATTTCTATACCGAAGCGAATCATTTGGTTTTGAATAAAAGGAGATAAAGGTATACATTAATGCGACAGCAACCGAAAGACGCAGATAAATGAAAATATTTAAAGTCAACATTCGGTGTTTTTTTTATAGAAAGATCATGCGTATATAATACAGAATAAAAAGCTGGAAACTGACCCATTTCTAAATAATAGTTATACGGAGTTAATTCAATAATATTTTCCGTCAAATATTATATATCCGAAAAGGCACATTTGATTTAATGTTATTTACCGTCAAAGATAATCACAAGTATTTGGTTGAAAAATTTTAACTGCCATATTTTAATTTTGATCTGTGAAATTTTAAGAAGTTGTAATATAAACCAGTAAAAGAAAAACACTTCACTGTATAATATAATGGTAAAATAAATAATGATAACGGATGACGACCAGCGGCAAATAAAATTAATATTCAGGACGATAACATGTAAATATGATAAAAGTATTAATCACGTTTTTTTACTAGACTGACAAGCTGAGTCGGGTTTTTTTTTATCGTGTAAGATCACAAGATATTAGTTCGCAGGAATAAAAGTCAACCGACCAGGATACATTTCAGACTCTGAGCCGCCCAGGCTGTGCTCTTACTCCAAGATGCCACGTGTTTAGCGTTGAAATAGAATACCAATTTAATTAACGTCTTTGTTTGACCCGTTTTGGGATTCAAACAAATGACCTCCCGCTCTCGAGGCGAACACCCCACACGAGACCAACCAGGAGACAGTAGTGATCGGTAGTACAGAATATCACACCAAAAACTAAAATACAACACACAATACACCTTCACAGAATTCTCACAGTTACAATAGCGACCTAAAACTATCTAATCTAAATTGGATGCGTTAAATTATTGTAACCTACACGAAAACATGGAGCTGCAAATGTTTGCACCTGTCAGGAAGCTGATGTACAGTAGTTGTCGTTTGTTTATGTAATTTAAACATTGTACGTGTTTCTCGTTTCTCGTTTTTTATATAAATTAGAACGTTGGTTTTCCCGTTTGAATGGTTTTATACTTGTAATTCTAGAGCCCTTTATTGTAGCTTGTTGTTCGGTGTGAGCCAAGGCTCCGTGTTGACCTATAATGGTTTACTTTTATATATTGTTATTTGGATGGAGAGTTGTCTCATTGGCACTCACACCACATCTTCCTATATTTATGATCGACTTCAGGGTAGATTTTATGGATCAACGCTCTCGGCAAATTAAAAACTCTTGCACCTATTATTTGAGTGGTCCGAATATTGCCAGCTGTTTCAAGTCTAAATTTCTGCCCCTATTCAATATATTACCCTCATTTTCCAGTAGTATTTTAAAGTTTCACGTCCAACCTCACTGTCGACCTCCTAGTAGAGATGACCAGGATATTGACGAACGAACCTATCTCGACGAACGAACGTATTGGGAGCGGTTATAATATGTTTACAAACGTACTTTTAAAAGCCTAAAAGTGTTGTTATGTAATCGGTTATGTTTGAACTGTAATCGGTTGCAATTACGATAATAGAGAGAAATGCATTAAATATACCGATTTTAAATGGTTTTCATGATTTATCGATAAAAGACGTTTAAAAATTTCAGAAAGTGTTACGTATGTTACGATACAATTTTGTTGTTTATTATTGTTGAACGCATGATGAAATTTACATCACGCATTGGAATATTCGAGTGCACCGACAGCTTTTACTATACTCATACAGATATGAATGCATAATTCAGATGCTTTGAAACAATATATAAATGTGATGTTATGGGATCGTCTCTTTATCTGTCTTTTTAATTGGGTATTCAAGTTTTTTACAATGTCATCGATCAGTTTCTATATAAAAAAAAAATATATATAGTTTTTTTTTAACCCGTTTAAAAATGATTTTTGTTGCAAGGGAGCTTCCATTTGATTTTTAGGGGGATGAACAAAATTAATGTTGTCCTGCATTTTTTTTTTGGTGTAAACTGTCCTGCCTTTTTATTTTTCACTCTATACGGTCCTGCCTTTTTTTTTTATTAGTTTATCCTTACTTTTTTTTCACATAAATTGTCATTTTGCCTTTTTTTTACTCAAAACTCATGTCCTGCCGTTTTCAAATATCGTCCTAGCCCCCCCCCCCCCCCATAAAAATCAAATGGTAGCTTTTTTATCATCCCTGTCAACCTCTGGCGAAGCAATTTGTTTTAGTGATAAACTGGTCATCAGATTCATACAGTATTTTTATCGAGATTTGACCAGACCCAAGTCATACTTGGTCCATTAATAATGCATATGACGACATTGAGGATCACTTTCAAACCTTACAACAATTTATAAGATACATGCAGATATAAATATATATCAAAATGACCACAGGCGTTTGTGGGGTAGAACACCCCCCCCCCCTTTTTTCCCCCTTTTCCTTTGTTCTTTTCATTGTTTTTTTTTTTAGTAATTCTTTAATTGACTTTAAATATCAGACTTTCCATGTATATACAACTTGTCTTTCATTACTTCGCATGTCTCGTTTAATTACTTGCGCAATTACCAACTTGAACTCTGTTACAACTCCTTAGTTTACTATCCATGCTTCGTCGGAACAACATTATTATTGAAAAAATAAATATATCTTAATTGTTTTTTTTATCTCATCAAGCTTATGCAAAAAACAAACATTTCTGTGTCATTTGGTCTCTTGTGGAGAGTTGTCTCATTGGCAATCATACCACATCTTCTTTTATATATATACATTATAGCCAAGGCTACGTGTTGAAAGTCGTACTTTGACCCATACTGGTTTACTTTTTACTAATTGTATGGGCATGGATGGAGAGTTATCTCATTGACACTCATTCCACATCCAGTATTTGATAAAGAAAAGAAAAAAAAAACGTAATCAACATATTTTATTTTATTGCAATAATTCCATTTGGGTAATTTTCACCAATATTATGAACTGGCCTTGTAATCAGCCTATTCTGGCTGGTTGGGGCATAAGCCAACGAATATAGATAAATTTCGGAAAAGAAAACAAGATTTTAAAATTTAAAATGAATCATATCAATATGGTAAACTTTGATATCTATGCTTTCAACCTTTTATACCCCCAAAAAAACACTTTTGGAACATCAAATTTTAAAACAGAGTCTTGAATATCGAGTGCACCTTTTGCTATTGTAGCAAACATTGAATTATTGGTGCTTGGTGTAAGCTTCCAAACAGGTTATATTTCTTTAAACGACATGCAGAACCATGCAATTTCCTTCACTTCGACGTTTTTATGTTGGATTTATTCATTTATATGTATCAACAGCCGCTCCCGCTTCGTACGATTCGTCAAGTTACGCTTTCGTTCGTTCGTTCGTCAATATCCTTATCATCACTAGTGTACGACCTACCTATTGCATTTAAAATGTATGTGTTATAGTCATGAACATGCATGAAATATTTGCTACTGGACGTATAGCCAACAACATTCAATCAATTTAATTGATTTCTCTGTACTAGTACTAATAAGCACACAAAGACAAGATTTTGTAAAATGCTACAATTTACAATTTCCATTTATATTTTTATGTTGTTTTATTTTTATTTATTTTTTTGGGGGGGGGGGTCTCTTCAGTGTATCACATAACTGACTGCTTATTAAAAAGTTTTAAATATTTTTTCACTATGGTTCTTATCTACTGTTGTGATACGATTTATAACATATGATTTTTTTTGTCAGGCAAGGATAAAACTAAGAAAGATAAAAGTTTGTTCAGGTGTTTGTGCTTCATTTAGACTTGAAAAGGGAATAACGGACGACTATAGTAAAGAGTTTGTTTTCATATAATGCATTGAATTTGCGAATATATCTCACCTCACACGTTTTGATCGGGCCAGTGACACCTAGTTTAATACGGTTTTATTCATTGAAGTTTGCATACATAGTTTTTATTTATAAAAAAAAACACAAATAAAGTAAGATCCATTAATTAATTGGACTGAATAGACAAAACTAATTATTTTGCATTTTAACGTAATGTAGGAAAATTACTAAATTACCAAATTAGAAACAAAAGGAACATTTACCGATGAATATTGCGAAGGACCTTAAGCATCTAGGTCTGTCCGATTAGAAGTTCTGAAACAAGCTGTTTAAAAAGCTAATTGTTGGAAGAGTTTACTTACTGTTTTAAAAGGTCTGATCTTTACGAATCTATTTCAATGATTACTAACATATCAAAAACATCAAGTATATATAGCATGAAGTTGTGGGGCATACTATGATTCATTGGTCAGTTATAAATGAGGTCTGTATGCGGTTTTGATTGCGTGATTTATTAAATAAGAAATCGGTATTTTGAAAAGTTGACACAAAAAGTATAAATTTACCCCCTAATTTTATAAAACTACCATTTGGTGTTATTTAGAAGCTATTTTTTTTTTTATCATAAATAAATAATTATATGATGTAATGCCATTAAATCCGTCCGTTTTCATTTCAATTTTGTAACTGTTAATTGTATATATCCGTCTGAGTATTGTTTAACTATCATTCAAGTTGAACATATTTAGACTCGTCCGGTTCAAGGGAATTAGGTTTCTGCAAGTGCCTTTTATGTACTTTTTTTATATTTTTGCCGGTTTGTAAGTCAGTAAAAGTTCAATAACTAAGTTAATATTGACATTAAAAGACCTCCTCACAAAAAGGGCTATTTAAATCACCTCGCCCTTCGGGCTCGGGGATCTGAACACCCCTTTTTGTTCGGAGGTCTTTTAATATCAATATTAACTTATCATTGAACTTTTACTATTACGAAAAGTATCTTTTTTGTAATGCTGTCTTGTGCACATCAAAATGTACCACAAATATCACAAGATCAACATAGATCAAACAACAAACAAAAATACTACAAGTACAAACTAGACTTCAATCATCTGTTAATTGGAACAAATTCAGATGCAGTAGGTGGATGGATGATGTTAGCTTCTTTCTTTTATGTTCATAGAAATTACTTGTTATCATTGAACATTATCAGTTATGCTTTAAGGAAATGTACAGATGAAAAATTGTGTCCTTTGCAGATCGGTTTAGATCAAAACCAAAAAAATCTGCTGCATTTATTGAAACGAACAGAACTTTGCACACTATCAAAATCATTTACAGTCAAGTATCTTACATTTATTGAAAACTCACCAATTTGTCCACAAGAACTAAAATTAAACAGAACTGAACATGCTATTCCTTTCCATCCTACGATATTTGCACATTTCCTGAGTTTCCTGTGCTACTACCATCTACCTGAAATAAAATCATGTAAACAGTCTTTGTTTCAGCTACAGCAAACAATCGTGCAACATTTGACTAGTAATCGATGTAATACAATTTCGGGATCAATTTTACTTACGTGTGTTGGCATAGCTTATCAGATTATTGGAAAGGCATACCAAGCAAGACAATATTTCCAGCTAGCTGTTCTGCTTGATGAACATAATTTAACGAGTGCAGCAATGAAACTGTCCAATTGCAATGTGTACTGATTAACTTAATAAACATTAAGCCTTTAATTTATTATATATTTATTTATAGCCCAAAGTTAGTACGGGCAGGTAAATTCTTAAAAAAGGTTTATACATAAAAATGTCATTTGCCTTTCGTTTCGGTTTAAAATTATATGTTTTAAATACAAATATTATTGCATACATTTGCAAATTTTGAAAAGTGGACACAAATTTGAGATTAGTCATTGCGGTTTTGGATAAATTAATTGAATATCCGAATACGAGTTGTTATTATTGCTATACCAATCCAGTTGCATTTCTAAGTATTTGCATCAATAAATTATCATTTCTGAATTTACAGTAGACCTTTGAAGATTATTTTTTTTAGAGTCCTACTATTTCAAAATGTAGTAAGTTCTATCTTTAATAGGTCTTTGACAAAACAATTAATTTTTAACTCCTGAGTTGTTTTTGTGTTTTATTAACTTCATCTTTACGAACAAGTTTTTTAATGGCATTGACTACGTATGAGAATCCCTAATCAAATAGCAAAACCAAAAGCTCAAACACATCAAACGAATGGAAAACAACTGTCATATTCATGACTTGGAACAGGCATTTTCTTATGAAGAAAATGGTTGATTGGACCTGGTTCCATAGCTAGCTAAACCTCTCGCTTGTATGACAAGCGCATCAAATTCCTTTATATTGACAACAATGCCGGAACAAAATAAACAGACTAAATAAGTAAAAACGTCAAAAATAGAAATTATACATTAGCATTTTCAATAAGTACTTTTACAAAACAGTGTTAAGGTGGTTGTCTTTGTCGGGGAGGGGGGTGTTGATTTGCCACAGTATATTACTTATTTTATGATTTTACAAATATAGAATAATAATTCTGTTTCAAGAGTTTCCAACTATTGCAGTGTCATTTTTACTGAGAAACAAATTGTTATGTTGTGCAATTATTTTGTTTCAATGAGGGGTATAGATAGATTGAATCCAATGAAATTATAATGATTTATCACCCATAAAATCACGTGTAAATTAAAAAGAGAACACGAGTGGTATCGGGTATAGACACATTTTCCATTCTCTTTATTCATTAGCTCATGAAAATAAACTTTTTTTAATTCATTTTTTTTAAATGAATAACAATTATATCTTTAAGATGTGAAAATCTGAATTTGAAATTGTTCTCCGATTATTATAACTAGAACATACCCGAGAAATCGCGGGCATATACAGCTTGTAAACTGTTGTAGGATGGATTTTTGTAAAAGATATTATGACTGGAGAATTTCATATAAGGTATCTTTTATCAAAAGCCCTCTCCCTTTTTCCCGAAGTCCGTTATGTGTTTCCTTTCTGTTAAATTCAATTATTTTTCGTGTTTCTGGCCTTATACCACAATTATTTTTCCCCTTTGCTGCAATGCATTTTTTTGGTAAAAGTCAAATTTAATTAAAAATTTGCACCGCTTCAAACATGAAATAAATGAAGCTGCTTATAGACCATTCTTATTCTAATAAAATATGCTTCTAGGACAATCCATCAGTGTTTTTCCTTTTGAGAGCCCTATTAACATGTCAATGGTAGGATTTAAATCTCGTATAAATGCCTAAGGCTCATTTGAGGTGTGGTCTGAGAGGCCCCGATCCCGAAATCCCGGGCTTAAAAACATGAAATCCCGAGATGCGTATTTTAACGAAATTCTTATCCCGACATCCCGAAATTAAAAAAATTATTCCCGCATCCTGTCAAGATCAATCCCGAAATCCCGAGCTTAAAAACACCCGACCCCGACGTCCCGAACAAGTCCTGCCTCCCTCTAATCTCTACCCTACTTTCATTTTGGCCAAACACATACTTTCACTTTCACATGTTTCAACAATAAATTTGTATGCCCCATTTATGGGAATTATGTTTTCTAGTCTGTCCGTCCGCTCGTTCATTCGTCCGTCCTTCTGTCCGGCTTTAGGTTAAAGTTTTCACTTTCAACAATAAATGTGTATGCCCCATTTATGGGAATTATGTTTTCTAGTCCGTTTGTCCGTTCGTTCGTTCGTTCGTCCCTCTGTCCCGCTTAAGGTTAAAGTTTTTGTCGAGGTAGTTTTTGATGAAGTTGAAGCCCAACCAACTCGAAACTTAGTAAATATGTTCCCTATGATATGATCTTTCTAATTTTAATGGCAAATTAGATGTTCTACCCCATTTCACGGTCCGCTCAACATAGTAAATGATAGTGCCGATGTGTCATCCGTATACTATGGACACATTCTTGATTCCACATGTTTTACTTATTTCAATATATCATATATATGCAACTGGTATGACCCCTTAGATAGTAAATATTTCAGAAAAAAAGTAGACAGAATACAGAGAGTCTCTGTATATTATAGTAGTATAATCGTAGTTTACAGGTGGATAAACGCAAAAACATGATTGTCTCTAAGAAAGTATAATAGTTGTGGTTCTTGCGATCAAAAACAATGATATTGAGAAGGCTCTGATTGGCTTATTTATTTTTCCTTTTTGTAATCTATCATACGATTGGTTGTTCTTGTGCATGTTTAAAACCGGAAGTCTTATCTATGACTAAAAGTCAGACTGATAACGGAAACAATATCCGGACACCTATTTTGTCGTTTTTCTCCCAAAATAACTCAATCTGAATAATCATAAGAACGGATAACAAATGCCACTGTGCATTTTACCTAAAGAACACAGAGGCATGATGATTAATTTATTGTGGAAGGAAGAGAAGCGACACACAAAATCAGGTCTTCTCGTTTAATAGTATAGATACTTCAGATAAATTATTTATTTCTTGGTAATAAATCCTAATGAAAGACATACATTTCTTGGATTAGGGTTTATTAGTAAAGTGAATTTTCGGTTGAAGGGTAATTCATTTAAAAGTGTATGACAATACGTTAGGATAAGTAAACATGAGTGGTATGCCTATTTTTAACTGTACTTTTTCTCAAAATGTTTGAATTTTTCTGCTTTTCCCTTAGAGATTATAATGTTATCTTAACTATCTATTTAGCTTTAGAATTTGAATTACTGCTTTGGAGACAGGTGCTTTAGAGACAGTTCTACTATAAAATTGAGAATGGAAATGGGGAATGTGTCAACGAGACAACAACCCGACCACATAACAGACAACAACAGAAGGTCACCAATACGTCTTCAAATTTCCTCACCCGGAGGAGTCCTTTAGCTGGCCCCTAAACAAATATATATACTAGTTCAGTGATAATGAACGCCATACCTAACTCCAAATTATACACAAGACACTAAAATTAAAAATTATACAAGACTACTATTATTCATTTAGAGATCCCTATACCAATTGTGTTGCGAGGCATATATTATTCCAGGTTTTTTTTCAGATTCTGACTAGTTCTTACTTAGTCATAATTTTAAATGTCCTATAAATGTCTCCGTCTCACCTTTTTGATTTTGTTATAACATTTGTGACGTTTGTCACATATTCCTCGATCCTTTCTAATTTTTTGACAATATGACTGCATTGGTGTATATGTATGCATGAAAAGATGATAGTTTGTGTTTTTGTTTGAAAGATAAGGATGAATAATATAGATGAGGTCAAGTAGCGTGCTCTTATGTACAAGATGGGTTTTTATACTGGTTGAAATTGATGGAATCCTGTGTAAACCTTGAAATTTCAAATTTTAATAAATAGTAGATATTCATTACAAATGTTCAAAATACTCAAAATGTGTGTCATGTGTGTATAATGCTGTTATTCTGACGATTCCTTCGTGTAAACTATATATTATGATGTGAAATAAACTTCATTAAAATGCATTCGTCTTGACATTCTCATTCTTCTCCTCATGTTTCGATGATTCAGGAAGTAGTATGCAGTAAATGCAGAATTGAGAAAAAATAAACAAAATTTTGTGAAATTCAAGACTTGTAATTTTAGGTCAAAATATAAGGTGAATACACTATCTATATACAAAAATACATGACATATGATTTTTCAATAAAACAAAATTTAAATGAGTAATAAAACGATTAAAACGATTAATTTTACACCACTTAACTAATACTAAAAAATATGGAAAAAGTACATAATCATATGCATAAAGTGTTTGTTTCTGTTTTAAAAGTTACAAACGTATAATTTTTAAACCTAATAATATTGATTTTAGAAAAATTGAGCCCGCACTTATTAATTATTGCCCTTTGCTTTCTCGCTAAGATCCCGCGGGCGTTTTTAAACAATGACGACCGTTTCTGATACGTAACCAAATATTTGTACAACCTTTATCAGAACCGTTTTGTCAATGCAATTATCAAGGAATGTCAATGGTCATTCTCTTCGGAATTAATTGAATATTTGTACGGCCTATTTAGCACCAATTAATATACTTGTACTAAAAAGTAAAATAACAAAGATACAGAACTCCGATGAAAATTCGATACGGAAAGTCCCTTATTAAAGAACGAGCACTTCAAACGAATGGATAACAACTGTCATATTACCAACTTAGTACAGGCATTTTCTATGCAGATAATGGGGGATTTAACTTGGTTTTATAGCTTGCCTTAAATCTTCTTGCCTTTAAGTGCAAAATAAGTCGTTTTAGGTGTGTCTGAGGATTTTTTCAACAGTAAAACAGTTAATAATATCTTGTTGTTACTTAGATACTATATATACAAATGTAGATGTTTGTGCATATTGCCCACAAAATATGGTGGGATAGAATATTGAAAGTATTGGATTAAAATAGAAAAATACTCTGTATGTTTCTTAACCCCTACACAAAAAATGAAAATGGATCAGAAGTGGCAATTGTTAGAAGCAGCATTTAATTAACAAAATCAATAGTAATATTTATATCTTATTATACCATTATGATTTAATCGATCTTACAAGTATTAATTAACTTTTTATACTTTGTGGCTAATACTGTATTATGTAATTTCACATGTTTCATCTTGAAAAATAAAATAATTACAAAAAAAACTTGATTTTATAGCTAGCTAAATTTCTCACTTGTAAGACATTCGCTTAAAAATCCGGTATATTGACAACGATGTGACATCACAACAAACAGACTTAATATGTATAAATGTTCAAAATTGGGGTACAACAATCAACATTGTGTTTTAATATAAATCATTATAAAAACATGCAAATATGTCAACAAACAAAAAAACTAAAAAAGTATATAGACACAGTTGTAAAAACTAAAGACAACACTATAAAAAAAAAATACTATTGCACAATAATACAACGACAGGATATAAAAGTCACGAGCCACGTCAAATGGATATAAGTAAAAAAAATTTAAAAAAAGACTCAACAGCACATGCTATCTTTACAAGGTCAAATAAAGGAACAATTTAAGACGTAATTAAGATGACAAACAAACAGACAGTACCTAGAATCTAAACCGAAAGACCATCGTGTATCATTTGTAAAGGTGATACAAAATATTAATCAACGAGGTCTTGGTATCTTCCGGTGAACATTTATTTTTTTAGAAAAAGAACGATAAACGTATAGGAGAGGTAGGTATGATGCTACCAAGATTGATAATTCCAAAAATCGTCTTGTTTGCGGTTGATTTGGTAACTGAGATAACCGCTTAAGCCAAATTTGAGGTATCAGTCTAAAAACAGCAGAAGAAGCTGTGTATGTCGCTTTCCTTATTTCAAGTTCTTGTGGATATATTAATTGAACCCTATTAGGATTGCAAATGAAAAGAGCATCATTTATGCATCTAAATTGGAAATTATGTCTCTATACTGGCAAAACTTTTCAGAGTTTTGGTCCTCAATGCTCTTCAACTTTGTACTTTATTTGGCCTTTTTACTTTTTTGGATTCGAGCGTAACTGATGAGTCTTTTGTAGACGAAACGGCGTCTGGCGTATATACAAAATTTAATCCAGGTATCTATGATGAGTTTATTAACAACTATTGGTTCAATGCCACTGCTGGTGCAGCTTTAATTCCCCGCAGTTATCACAAGCCCAGTAGCGTAAATTATCAATGATATTGTTATATTTATAAATTAACTGTTTACAAAATTATGATTTTTTGAAATATTAAGGCTTTTGTGCCTCATGAATAGATTAATTAAGCTGTATTTGGCTAAACTTTTAGGATTTTGGTCCGAGATGCTCTTTAACTTCGTACTTTATTTGGCTTTTTTACTTTTTTGGATTCGAGCGTCACTGGTAAGTCTTTTGTAGACGAAACGCGCGTCGAGCGAAATACAAATTTCATCCTGGTATCTATAATAAGATTATTAACAACCACTGAATCGATGCCACTGCTGGTGGAGTTTTAATTCCCCGAGGGTATTACCAGTCAAGTAGTAAGCATGTATGTGCTGACATGAGTTATCATTGATATGGTCAGAACAATAAATTAACTGTTAACAAAAATTATGAATTTTTGAAATACTAAAGCTTTTCTACCTCAGGAATAGATTACCTTAGCTGTATTTGGCAAAACTTATAGGAAATTTGGTCCTCAATGCTCTTCAACTTCGTACTTTTTTTGGCATTTTTAACCTTTTGAATTCGAGCGTCACTGATGAGTCTTTTGTAGACGAAATGCGCGTCTGGCGTATATCCAAAATTTAATCCCGGTATCTATGATTAGTTTAATTGAAGTACGATATTTTGGTGAAATAAATTTTTTTAGCTTTTGCTTTCTTTTTAAATGATCTAAGTATAGTTTTCGCCAGCAATTTTTTTTAAATATACGAAAGCAATAATAATCAAATCAAAATCAACAAAAATTGGGTTAATAATTGTTAGCAACAGTGGCGGATCCAGGAAATTGCATGAACACTGACTTCATAAGAGCGGGCCCGCTAGTGATTAGTGATTCTCTAAATAATTAATCAAATTTTCACATAAGAGGTTTGAACGGGCCCTTTTCACTCTTAAACCCGCTTCTGACCAAGACAAACATCAGAATATTACAAATGATAATATATAAATACACCGTATATTCATATCAGGTAAATAGTAATACAAACACATATTTTTGAAATGATAATAACTTTAAAAGGTTGTTCAACTTAGATATATGGTCCAGGGTGTAACTTTATCATATGCACTTCATTGCTATCTATGTGAAGGTCGACTATCCGTCACGCGATCACTAAGGCAAATTCCCGAGAAAGTGAAAGTAATCCGTGAAATCAGTCTTATTTGGTCTTTCACCCTATACAGATACATTCATGTTACAGTCACAGTTTGTAATTGTAATTTTGAAAACTCGATTTATCAAATATTTAATTGAATGTATCCTGCTTTAATTAAACCATCTACGACAACAATGTCTTATATAAAGAACTGAATTCTGTTTTGAGGAGGTACAAACACATATCTGACAGATGTAAAAGACATTGAAATTCGAAAAAAAGAAAAAGTAAACCTGCTATTAACATTAAGGTAAGACATTTGTAGAAGTAAACACTCATACGAAATAAAGCAAAGAAAATTTAATAGTTCTTGCTTCTGCAATAAACACCTCATTGAAACTTGACATAAGACTATTGTATAGCTCATCAACTATAATGACCAATTAAAAACACAATTGACAGGAGTCATCGTAAGTTTTTCGGTAGTAACATTTCATATTAAATCTGAATTATAACATCAAATCATAACTTCCTTATATTCGATACAACAGTGATGGATATCTTAAAATTCAGATGGCATTTCATATTGACTATTTATTGCATATACAAGTAAAATAGAGAATTAAGATACCAAAAGTAGAACGCCAACGTAAGGGAAAAAAAGCAAAAACGACTAAAAAGGCAAAACTGCCTTCCAAAGTGAGCTACAAAAACAAAACCTTAAAATCCAGGGATGATGGCATATGTCCCGGAAGGGCATGCAAATCCTGCTCCACAAATGATACCCATTGTATTGCGTGAGTAAATAGGAAAAGGTTGATAACTTAAATTTTGGAAAACAATTTGAACATATCTGTCGTCATCTGTGAAACAGAAATTCCATAACGATCAATATACTCGTGATTTGTTTCGAAGTAACGACTTCAATTTTACACATTGAAAAAACTTGGTTTAAAAGTCTGCTTATAACATGTATAAGTAGCAACTCTTTATCAAGTCAACTATATAGAATGTAGGTAGTTGTCGTTTTTGGTTGGGTATTCTGAATAACTGCATTTTCACATACAGCAAATGTTAAAAACAAAAATAGTAAGTATCCCTCATATTTTAAATTATTAAATCGTCCTGAATATGCATGACATATTTGCTACTGGACGTTAAGCAAATCACAATCAATCAATCAAATTATTAAAATGACATTGGTAAGACATTTTATTTTTACAGGTTTCTAAATACTAGGTAACAAATTAACAGAGGCCAGTACAAATGTCTGCGGGAAATCGTTTATCACTTAATTTTTATAAGTATATGTGTCAGAAAATTGGATGTGAAGAGGAGGTGAAAATTCGGAGATTAACTTACATAATAGATGACCTTGTGACACACCCTTTATATGGCCGAATCACAAGTGGAAGTAGAGGTGAAGGATTAAACTTAAATGGTAGTGATCTTGATATAATGTATATTGATTCTGATTTCAAAGTTTCTGAATCAGACAACGATGTTGTTCTTCAGTCTGACCTTTTTATTCCTTTGGTAATGGACACAGAGGATACACATCCCTGTTTCACACAACTACGTCTTTTTAATAATCATAATTTGACTTTCAACTCTGAACAAATTCTGAAAAATATATTTATTGGGAGAAAAGCTTCAAGTGAACTGTATAGACGATATCGTATGAAACAACTTTTAAATAAATGTGGTAATATGTGTAACAATATAAATGTCAAAATTCACGGACCATGCATTTCAAGTCCTGGGGAAACTCATGACTTTGCATTTTGTCTAAAATGTGACAAATGGATATCCCAGGCACAGCCGTGGATCGTAAGATCTCGAACAACATGGCCTTCGCCGGATCTTATTTCCAAAATTATCTCCTGTGGTGTTTTAATTGTTCCCATAGGTTACAAAGGGTCCATCAATGAAGTTCTACAATGGAGAATATCCTTTTCAGTTGCAGAAAAGTGTCTCATATTTGCCTTCAATCATACCCAGTTATTGTGCTATGCGTTGTTGAAAATAATGATTAAAGAAATTGTGGAAAAGCACGAAGATTTAAAAAGTTTATTGTGTTCTTATTTTCTGAAAACCTTGATGTTTTGGATGTTAGAAGAATCGGATCCATCAATATGGAGACCGGACAAAATAATTACATGCTTCATGGCTTGTTTAAAGAGACTAATATACTGTGTAGAATATTCAACATTATTACATTATTTTATTCCTGATAATAATTTATTCTACTTACGATTCGATAGAGTCAAAAAAGACAAAATGACCAGAATCCTGAACAATTTATTTGAAAAGGGGATATACTGTTTTGCTCAGTCAGAGACTCTGAATGATATGATGAGACTATATGTTAGCGCCGCGGATTCATCAATAGCAAGATGTGTATTATCACTATTAAAAACGACGAACGCTGTACGTGGACCTTCCCCTCAATCTCTCAAACGGCTTTATCGTGTTTTACACAAATCAAGCACTAAAACATCGAGAAGCATCTTTTTTGTCATGCTGTCACTTGCACATCAAAAAGAACCGCAAATTTCACAGAATCAACCAAGATCAAGCAACAAACATAAATACTACAAGTACAAGCTAGATCTCAGTCACCTGTTGATTGGAACAAATTCAGATGCAGTATCTGGATGGCTGCTGTTAGCTTCTTTCTTTTATGTTCATGAAAATAACTTGTTATCATTAGAAATAACCAATCATGCATTAAGGAAATGTACAGATGAAAAAGTATATTATCCTTGGCAGATTGGTTTAGATCAAAACCAGCTTAATCTGCTGAATTTGTTGAAACGAACAGAACTTTGCACACTATCAAAATTATTTACTGTCAGAAATCCTAAGTTTATTGAAGTCTCAAAAATCAGTCCGCAAGAATTTAAACTAAAAACAGGTGAACAAGTTTTTCCTTTTCATCCTATGGTATTCGCTCATTTCCTGAGTTTCCTGTGTTATCATCATCTACATAATATAAGATCACGTAATCAGTGTTTGTTTCAGGTACTAAGCATAATTGTACAACGCATTACTTCTGGTCGATGTGAACCAATGACTGATTCATTATCATTTATTTGTCTTGGCATATGTAGTCAGATGATGGGTGAAGTAGACTGCGCAAGAAACAGTTTCTTGATAGTTACTCAGAATGACGACTTTAATTTTACCAGTGCATCAATACGACTATCCAATCTGGACCAAATATGACATTGACTTTCTAGTAGGAACTGCTAACTTACTTCCTGAGAAGGTTTCCTGCGTGTAATTCGAAAAAGTAATATAATCATGAACATGGGTAATCTTCAGTACTGAAAAACTTTTTATTTTCTCTTTTCAGAAGCCCATATATATGAATAGAATAATTATTTAATTCAGATAATGAAAAACAGTTATTTTCTCAAAGATGGGGAATTCCTAACTGTGGATGTTTCCTAAAATGGTTGTCTAACTTTGTGAAAATTAAAACTGTAAAAGTACTTTTATTCGTGGTGTACCAATTTTCGTTGTTTTCGTGGATGAATTTATGCACGAATTTAAGTGTCCAACGAAATAAAACAACCATTATCGAAATCAAGACATGGAAAGATCCCCATCGGTAGGTTTGACTACTGATATGATCTAGAGAATATATTGAATAACGCCAAATCTGAGAATACTTTTATAGCAATCACAGAACTAAAACCACATGCAGGATTATACCCATTAAATCTTTGATGTGCTTATTTTTTATTAAATAAAGTATTAATACAGAGGGAACTTGAACATAGCATTTGCTTACTTAATTAATTACCGTATCCAGGAAGTTCCTTTTATCCAATCATGATTGGAAATCATAATTTCTGCAGCCCTAATCTTTTACTAATTGGTATGGTTGGTATCTAGGATGCTAGCCAATCATTGCTCTTGATTTATTTAAATTATCCAATCAGATTGTTAATTACAGTCTTTGTTTTATCGCAAGCGCTCTTGATCACTTTTGAATTTGCACAAAGCGTGTGCAGGCTGCTTTTCATATTCCAGTTAGAATTCTATTTTATTTATCACTGGAATTATTATTTAAACTTTTAAAGCTGAACGTTTTTTAAACATGTTTGTTTAAAATATGACGTCTGAACGTGCATATGTTCGTGCGGAACATCAAATTAGAAACATTCTAAATATTCCAGAATGGTATATTTTCTCCAATGCGGAAATTCGGTATGTGGCCAGAGAACTAAAGAATTCTGAAGGAAATTTAACGAGGTTTTATTGGACATTAAAAATGGATTGTGCAGCGCAATGCAACGGATGTCTATTCTGTGGTGAAATCCTTAAATTGTGTAATATCCACAACAGATATTCCAGACAGGCGTAAATATTCTATTTAGCCCGGCATTGGATTTACATTATTTTTAAACACTTGAATCGTTAATAAAGTTAGACAATGTTTGAATCGGAAAACGAGGAGATCGGAAACCCGATGGTCGAACTATCTGACATTGACCGGGTCAAAAAGTGGGCGGCCAGCAAAAAAGTGAATGAACATTCGGCGGCGGAGTTAATCAGGCTAGGATATGACTCCATTGAAGCACTTTCGTGCCTCCTGCCTGAGGATTTGACTAAGTCAAAGATTCCAATCGGACAACAACGGCTACTGCTGCGTGCAGTAAAATCTACGTTTCCAGCGGAGAGCGGTAGCGAATCCAACATGGCGGCGAATGAACAACTTCCGGCAACTTCACCTGCAGCCCAACTCAACGCATGCGCAACAGAGACGATAGATGGCGGTGCAGTTCAAACCGGAAGTGGTGATATATACGTACAAGCTATAACGAAACAGTTTCAACAGCAACAATCGTTACCGTTGGGCGATAATCTTAACAAACACCAAGGACAATCAACAGTGCATCCTGAAGGTACTCAAGATTTTGACTGTGTTTCTAACATTATTTCGTGGAAAGACCCACAAATATTTTTAAAATCTTCCTTTAATGATGTAACTATAAATTTTTATGACATTACTGATTTTGTAAATGTACATATGTCAGGTAATTCAGAGGAAAAACTTATTTCAGATGCTTCGGGGGGTCAGCTTATTTTCAAATCTGGTCCAGTCAAGCCGAAACTTGAGTCCCTGAGTTTGTGTCAATGGTCTAGTGCGAATTTATCTATTATGTACAAACTGTTGTCCTCTGGGGATTTGCCACAGACTCAGTTACTTGATTACCTATCATATACTGCAAGGATTTACAATCTTGTTGCTTCTTGTGACATGGTTTCTGGTTTTTTTTTATGACCGAGAATATAGGCAGCTGCAGAAACAGCACAAGTTTCATTGGGGTACAGATCTTCCACATTTACATTCCATATATTTACGTCCAAAGGGTTTTGTAAAGCCTCAGACAGGAGGCTCCAAATATCAGACCACTGGCCCAAGACCTGGGGTTAAACATGATATTTCATATGCTTCCCATACATCAGGTGGGCGGGAAATATGCAAAAGGTTTAACAGCAGGAAGGGATGTTTTATGACAAATTGTAGGTTTGAGCATGTTTGCGCTGTACCAGGCTGTGCTAATAAGCATCCTGCTCATTCTCACTCTAACTCATTGCATGGCAATCCAAAAAACGGGGTATAATGGTAAAGCCTACACGTGACCTCATCCTGTCTGCCTGGTCTAACGAATTACAAAATGATTTTGATAAAGAATTTCTTCTTCACGGTATTGAGTTTGGCTTTGACATTATTGATACTTATGATATCCCTTTAAATATTCAAGCAAAAAATCACCCGTCTGCTAGTCCATCTGGCCCCCTTTACAGTAAAGCACATGCACAAGTTTTGATTGAAATTGAAAATGGTAATTATATTTTTGCAGATGAAAAACCCAAAATTATTAGTCCCATGGGTGTTATACCTAAGCCGGGGGCGGTATACGGCTCATACATGATTGTAGTAGACCTGAAGGTTCTGCTGTCAATGACTTTGCAGGTGACTCATCGAAACTAATTTTTCAAACTTTAGATGATGCAACAAAACTTGTAACAGCCAACTGCTACATGGCAAAAGTGGATTTGAAATCGGCTTATAGGTCCGTTCAAATAAGTAAAACAAGCCAGCAGGTGACAGGTTTTAGATGGACTTTCCCTGATGGTAGAGAATTTACCTTATTTGATCGCAAACTCCCTTTTGGTTCAAAATTAGCACCTGGTATTTTTCATCGTTTGTCCCAGGCTGTACGAAGGATTATGTCACGTAAGGGCTTTACCATTGTAGCTTACTTAGATGATTTTTTCATATGCGAGCAGACTAAATCTAGATGCAAAGAAGCTTTGAATGTGCTTATTACTTTGCTGCGTTATTTAGGTTTTGCGATAAATTGGTCTAAAGTGGTTGATCCATGTCAGCAAATCACTTTTCTTGGCGTAGAAATTGATTCTTCTACTATGGAAGTCAGACTTCCAAGCGATAAATTGGCGGTGTTAAAAGCAGAGCTGCTTGCATTTACAAAGCGTTCCCATGCTTCAAAAAAGCAACTGTAATCCCTAGCGGGGAAATTAAACTGGGCGTCTGCGGTAATTCGTGGCGGAAGAGTTTTTCTTCGACGAATTATCAACTGCATTATGCGTATTAAGCGGGATTGGCATAAAGCGCGTCTTAAGGGCGATATTGCGCAAGATATTCTCTGGTGGAATAACTTTATTTCATCCTTCAATGGGAAATCACTGATTTTGGATCAATATCCTGTCACATCAGTAGCTACAGATGCATGCCGTTCTGGAGCTGGTGGGTTTTTTGATAATGATTGGTTTTATGTAAATTGGCAATGTGATTTTCCTTTTGAAAAAATTTGCACATTAATGAGCTTGAAGCGCTTTCTGTTGTGTTTGCGGCTAGGCGTTGGGCAAAAGCATGGCAAAATAAGCGTGTTTTAATTTTTTGTGACAATTTGACAACGGTTAGTTGTTTAAACAAGTGTTCTTCAAGGAATGCTACCTTGATGTCTTATTTAAGAGAGCTGTTTTGGTTGTCAGCTTCTAACAACTTTCACATAAAAGCTGTGCACATTGCAGGTAAATCAAATGTCATGGCCGACATGATTTCGCGTTTGCATGATACTTCTATGAGTATAAAGTTCATGCGCTTTTATTTACCTAATCCTCTGTTTGTGCACCACTTGGAATCCCACATGTCTAGTCACTCCCTCCTTTTTCTTTTGAATAGGCTCACAGGGCTCCAAAGAGATGACGGCATTGGATGATATTGTTCTGGACTTCAGATGCCATGCCTATGCAGAATCAACCAAAAAGACTTACATGACTTATTTAAAGTCCTTTGTGGCTTTTTGTAATTTAATTGGTATTCCAGTGGTTCCCTTAAGTCAAGAGAATTTAGCAAGATATATTGCCCACCTGTCTCGTCGACTGAAGTATAATTCCTTGTGCAATTATTTATCCATAATCAGAATTTTGCATCTTGAGGCAGGGTATAGCTCCCCGATTGACACTCATTTAGTTTCAAATGTTTTGAAAGGTGCACGTAGAGTGTTGGGGGATGTCAACACAGCCAAGTTGCCTATTACCCCCAAGATTTTGTTTAAAATTTTTGCCATTATATCCTTTAACGACACAAAAGATGTAGCTTTTTGGGCAGCTTGCCTTGTGGCTTTCTTTTCTTTTTTCAGGAAGTCTAATTTGTTGACACCATCTGTAAATGATTTTGACCCTGATCGTCATTTAAGTAGACATAATGTATTTTTTCGGGAAGATGGTGTCCTATTGCGCATTTCCAAATCTAAGACTATACAGTTTGCAGAACGTTGTTTAGATATTCCACTTCCTGCTATAAAAAAAAACTCCCCTTTATGCCCCTCACAGGCTTTATTATTAAATTTTTAAATGGTACCAGCTGTCCAAACTCCTTCCCCGGCCTTTTTATATCAAAATGGGGAGGATACTATCCCCTTAACCTATGCAGTGTTTTTGGCTAGGCTTAAAACTGTCCTATCTATCATTGGTTTTGATGCTTCACTTTATTCTGGGCATTGTTTTCGAAGAGGAGGGGCAACATTTGCTTTTCAGTGTGGTGTTCCAGGGGAACTAATTCAGTCTCAAGGAGACTGGAAAAGTGATGCATATAAGGGCTATTTAGACCCCTCTCCTTCATATAGATTGCATGTTATGAAAACTTTTGCTAATGCACTAAAACTTTCTACTTAACCTATTTCTACATTATACCTGGTTTGGGCAAGTGTTTGGAGTACCACAGACTTATCAGTGGATTGATATTTGCGAAACAATTGACTTTTTATGATTCTTTCATTGTTCATTGTCATGTTTATTATATGCCCAAACCAGTATTTTGTCTCATTTCAACTTATATGTTTTACATTATCTGGTCCAGCCTGTGCATAACGATTAAAGTACAAGATTCTGTTCGGCTTCAGTAAACATGAGCTCTTCAGGGTCTGGTCTTGCATCCAATTGTGTTATGGGCATGGACCAGAATATAGCCTGTGTCTGCTGGATGCATATTACATACACACATACTTTACATGTAATTCTCTCAGATACCAATGAGGAGGTGGGTGGGGCCAGAACAAGTGTATCTGGATTAATGTGCTTATTTTTATTAAATAAAGTATTAATACAGAGGGAACTTGAACATAGCATTTGCTTACTTAATTAATTACCGTATCCAGGAAGTTCCTTTTATCCAATCATGATTGGAAATCATAATTTCTGCAGCCCTAATCTTTTACTAATTGGTATGGTTGGTATCTAGGATGCTAGCCAATCATTGCTCTTGATTTATTTAAATTATCCAATCAGATTGTTAATAACAGTCTTTGTTTTATCACAAGCGCTCTTGGTCACTTTTGAATTTGCACAAAGCGTGTGCAGGCTGCTTTTCATATTCCAGTTACAATTCTATTTTATTCCCACCCACCCAACCCTCGCAATACTTGTGTGTATGTTGATTTTGGTTTTTTTTATATGACTATATGTTGTCATTGTATGTGTCACCTATTTGTAGATTTAGTTTATTTGATGATATTGTATTTTAGTGAAATCTTTTATTTTTTAATGTGTATCAGTAGATTAGTTTCCATTTTCATGTTGATAACCACAGTTGTCAGGTTTGACTACTGATATGATCTAGAGAATATATTGAATAACGCCAAATCTGAGAATACTTTTATAGCAGTCACAGAAATACAACCACATGCAGAATTATACCCATTAAATCTTTGATAACCTACACAATACAACTTTTGAAATTTTAATTCTCATAAAAATATATTTTTGATCGATGAAAGTCAGATTTCCGGTATTGATATGCTATTATGATAAAGTGTTCATTTTATATCCGCATAGTTCACGTACATGTGGGAAATAATAATTTCATGTACTGGGCTTGATTTTGGAATTATTTGACAATTCAAGACACGTTTAACGCATTTTTTTATGTTACTGTTTTCTTTAGGTGACATGTTAATGGCCTACTTAACACCTTTGATAGTCTTTAATCTGTTGATCACATTATCGTGGGTTAATAAGTGGTATCACTACGATTTACACGGGTCAATGTTTACTTTGCTATTTCCTTCAATCCAGACTATTTGTAACCTCGTTTCTAACGGGTTGATCTTTTCAATTATTTTTTTTTTTATTAGAAAACTAAAATCCACGAATTTAAAAACCCACGAACATGTAAATATTGCTCAAACCACGAAAATTGATACCAACGAATCAAAGTACTTTCACAGTAGTTAGAACCAGCACAACACAAATAAACATTGTTCTTCATTTGTGTCTGCTGTATTACTTTTTTACGAAATTCAATTAAGGGTAAAGTGACTCAGAATTAACAAAAAGAGGACATAATGTCTGTGTCATTTTGGTCTTTTGTGGATAGTTGTCTAATTGGCAATCATACCACATCTTCTTTTTTATATGATATATATGTCGTGTACAAGTTGCGATTTTGTACAGGTTATAACAAGTACAAAAATATTGTACATGTTATAACTTGTATAAAGCAAAAATACAAGTACATGTTATAACCTGTACAAAATTTTTGTTCTTCCGATTTGTGAGATAGATAAGGGGAAATCTCTCTCTTTTTTGTTGTTTTCTTTCTATCAAAGTTAGTTTTTCGACTTTCTAGAAAATACTAATGCTAAAGGAGTAGGTCCAGTTAGACACCTTTTTGGCCCCAAAATATAGCAGTTTTACAAAATTGTTAAAATGTAAACTTTTATTTATTTATTGGACAGTAGAATGCTACTGCTACATAAATATGAGCTGTTTTTGACAATACAATGCACATATATCGGGTACTAGCACCATTAAGTCATGCTTAATTACTGAAATCTTCACAATTCTAGCATTTTAGTACGGTTTTCGTGTAAACCCGTGTAAAAATAACACGGATGCGGCCACTTTCATTTTTGACAAAAACCATCTGAAAAGTGACATTTTTTGGCATATTTGGTAGATTTTTCATATTTAGGCTTGAATCGGATCGTTTTTAATGACTAAATCAGTTAAAATCTTTCACATAAACTAATCGATTCAAATGAAAGACACTTAAGTGTTTAAAAAGTGGTTAAAATCTTTCGTCAGATGAACCTGAAATTTGAGGCCAAAATCGGTCCTTACCGGACCTACTCCTTTCATTAAAGTTAAAATTTCAAAATTTTATCAAATTCTTTTTTTTAATGGTATATAATCTTGAAATCTAATTAAAAGTCTGTCTAAAATAATCTGTTTTATTTTATGCTGATGATTTAATATTGATGTTTAAATTTAGTGAATATAGATAATTGTTGCTTAAAGATTATTTTTGTTATCATTATTGTACACACAATGGTAACTGTAAGTAAAACATTATGAATGCTGGACTTAAATTTTAAGGTAAATGTTATAGCAATTTGCATATTTTTTTAATGTTTCTATTATGGGTTCAGTTTGATAATCTTTTATGTCTTATCTTTTGTCGTCCAAATAATTATAAAAAATGCCTTTCAATAACATCATTTTCATTAAAATTGTTTGGACGAATAGTGTCATGGTAATTTAATGGGATTGGGGATCGCATGTTAGTTACGTTATCGTGTCACTGTTTTTCTATGTCCTATGGCGTGTGTCGTTGGTGGAATATGTGTGTTACTGTTCTCCGGTGTGCATGTTGTGTCGACTATTATATTATTTGATTTTGCGTTTCTCTGTTTTGATTTTTTTCTTGTGTGTGTTTGTGCTCTATTTATGTTACGCAGTGTTATCATTTTAGTTATGTTGTTTAACATTGTCATAAAGCGGGAGGTTTGGCTAGTCATTAAACCAGGTCCAATCCGTCAGTTTATCTTAGAATGTCCTGTTTCAAGTCGGGAATATGGACGGCAGGGTTTTTTTGTTGCAATTCGGTGTTCCTACTGTTCATTTGTTTTCCTCTTACAGTTGATGTGTTTCCCTCGGTTTCGTTTTGTAACCCGGATTTGTTTTCTATCAAACGATTTATGACTTATGCACACCGGTATACTTTTATTGTACATACCTATTGTGTTGCATGTATATATTGTTTATTAATCATTTTGCATCATTTGTGAAATAATGTAAGATTATTATATGCATTAATTGACATTGAAATAAATCATGTAGATTATAATTGTGATGTTATATGTTCCAGTTGTTTCTTTGTTTCCCAGTTATAGTTGATGTGTTTCCCTCGGTTTAAGTTTGTGACCTGGATTTGTATTCTCTCCATCGATTTATGACTTTTGAACACCGGTATACTACTATTGCCTTTATCTATATTGTAACAATGATTTTACTGATTAGATGTCCACATCTTATTTTACAAAATCATCTTTTAATTTTTCTTGCAACTAGGGTTATATTTTTGTTAATTTGAATATCTTAGATTATGTATATTTGGGCATTTTCTAACAATTAATGTCAGTCTTGCTCAATGGGTTTTTCTCTTTGTTGTAAATACCGTTGAATATTGGTATAATGGATAATGGTGAGTAAGTTGTAAGTTATTGGTAACTAATAAGATAGTATCTTTGGTCTGAAACATTGGTCTAGTTCGTAAGACAATAACTTTTTATTAAAAATCTAAACCATCTTATCATGCAGGTTGTTGGTACGTCAATTTCCCCTCAAGCATCTGAGGTTAGTGTGGCTAGATGTGCTGTCTTCGGCTTTAATGGTTTCGTGCAATTGTAGAACCAAATGATGGTTATTAATATTTGTTATGATTGTTCAAATTGTTTCAGAGAAGAAAATAAAAGTTATTACTAATAAGGTTAACATAAGAATTATGTGGTACAAATACTGCAATATCAACATATATCGTTGATATTTCTTTCATCAATCATGTATAGTTTCAAAAAAATCTATTTGCAGTTTTAGAACAAAATTCATTTTAAATTGACCAAACAAAATCGACTGTTGCCATTGACAGCACTGTTTCTCATACGAGCATACCAAACGATAACTGTTTGCAATGAAGCTAGAATTGAGAATGGAAATGGGGAATGTGTCAAAGAGACAACAACCCGACCATAGAACAGACAACAGCAGAAGGTCACCAATAGGTCTTCAGTGCAGAGAGAAATTCTCGAACCCGTAGGCGTCCTTCACTGGCCTCTAAACAAATATATATACTAGTTCAGTGAAAATGAGCGCCATACTTAACTTCAAATTATACACAAGAAAATAAAAGTTAAAATAATACAAGACTAACGAAGGAAGAATAATAGCAGACTAACCAAGGCCAGGGGCCCCTTACCTGGGACAAGCGCAAAATGCGGCGGGGTTAGTCATGTTGATGAGATCTCAACCCTCCCCCTATACATCTTGTCAATGTAGAAAGGTAAACGCATAACAGTACGCACATTAAAATTCAGTTCAAGAAAAGTCCGAGTCTGATGTCAGAAGATGTAACAAAAGAAACTAAACAAAATAAGTAACAATAATACATAAATTACAACAGACTACTAGCAGTTACCTGACATGCCAGCTCCAGACTTCAATTAAACTAATTAAAAGATTATGTCTTCATCATATGAATATCATGCACAATCCATCCCGTTAGGGGTTTAGTATCATACCATCATAACATATATGAGAAGAACATAACCCGTGTCATGCCAACAACTGGTTTTTAAATAAATGTGTTTAGTTCCGCTGCAAGTGCAAAGACTCTATGAATGAATCTACCATACGTTATTCCGGAAGCATATATTACAGAAACGTATCTGGTTTTTCTTGATGATATAAAAAAAAAGATGTGGTATGATTGCCAATGAGGCAACTCTCTACAAGAGACCAAATCACACAGAAATTAAAAGCAAAGTCACCGTACGGCTCTCAACATAGTCAGATATAAAAATCCCGGAAATTATTTTTTTTAAACTTCAAACGAAAATATCTAACAGCCTGAATTACGTAAAAACGCAATGAACGAAATATGAATATAATACACAGCAACAAACGCCAACGACTGAATTACAAGCTCCTGACTAGGAACAGGCACAAACAGAATGTATGCATTATTCCTTAGCTGAATAACAGAATTTGATGAAGTATTCCTGTGAAGAATAAAAAATTTGGGGGAGCCTAAATTCTTCCAATTCTTGAACCAATGCATACAAACATCATAAACTTAGTCTTCTGTTCAAGAAATTTTCATTTTTTTCGCATAAATTTCGTATAATCGTCAATTTTTTTTTTCAATCGGTCAGTGTTGTTGTGAAAATATGGCAGGTAATTAGAGTTCGTGTTTTGAAGCCGAAGTTTAACGATTGTCACCTGTTTGTCAACAATCAACAAAAAATAAACAAAAAAGCATGGAAATTGAGCACATGTTTAACATGTAAATTCAGATAATAGTTTATTTTAAGGACATCCATGCGTATTGCGATCACCGGATTTTTACGAGATGGATCACACTGAGGTCACTTTGCATATGGAAAATATGTCGGGGGAATTGCTTCCTGGAAGGAAGCAATGAAAATAAAGTAAACTTCTTCTAAATATGAATAAATTAAAGAATTTTCTTCAGAAAAAAATTTATGTACATAAGTTTTATATGTAAACTATCCATTGAGTTATAAAAAAACATTTTTTTAAATATGTCCGTTGACCCAGTTAACCAACCAAGATGGCCGACATGGCTTAAAATAAAACAATGGGCTAAAATGGAGATTTTGGCTTACATCTCTGAAACCAAAGCATTTTGAGCAAATCTGACAGGGTAAAATTGTTCATTAAGTGAAGATCTATCTGCCTTGAAATTTTTAGACCATTCAGTCAACCCGTTATTGGGTTGCTGCCGCTGAATCGGTAATTTTAAGAAAATTTTGCAGCTTTTAGTTATTATCTTGAATATTATTATAGAAAGAGATAAACTGTAAACAGCAATAATGTACAACAAAGTAAGACCTACAAATAAGTCAACATGACCAAAATGGTCAATTGACCCCTTAAGGAGTTATTGCCCTTTATAGTATTTTTTTTTAAATTTCATAAATGTCGTAAATGTTTATAAAATATTTTCCACTGCAACTACTGGGCCAAGTTCATTATAGAAAGAGATAATTGTAAGCAGCAAGAATTTCAGTAAAATAAGATTTACAAACACACCACCATCACTAAAACACAAGTTTGTCATGAATCCATCTGTGTCCTTTGTTTAATATGCACATAAACCTATGTGAGCGACACAGGATCTTTAGAGCCTCCAGTTTCCTTTTTAACCATGCATAGCGTTGTCAGCTTTTTTTTCGACTTTTGGGTTTGAATGTCACTCTCGTATCTTTCGCCTATTTTCAATTGTAAATTAAATGATAATTATCTGAGAAAACGTGGAGCCAAATGACATACAAATCGGACTAAATTTCGACTAGCGGCTTGGGATATTTTACAGTTTCTATTCTGGTATTTTTTCGCAAATACCCCTCCATAATATAAAATCTGTTCATATTTATATAGTTATTGTGTATGTAAATTCTATGAACCTATGCTAATGAATGTTTTTTCCCTTATACTTGTATTCTTCTTTAGGCCCTTAAATTGGCAATACCATATCTTATCTATCTATCTAAACGACTGACATATGCCAATCACTGGCGATGTTCCTGCAGTGAGGCAAGATAGGATTAAACCAGTTATTAAGACATGGACCCTCAACATTTAATCTGAGTCAAAAGGACAGAACGTATAAGCTAGGACCTATAATTTGATTTTTAAGGCGGGGCTAGGATGAACAATTTTGACCTGCTTTTTTTCAGTTTTAACCTCTGTCCTGCCTTTTAATTTTATTTTTTACTCAATTTGGTCCTGCCTTTTTATTTTTTGCTCTATTCGGTTCTGCTTTTTTTGTTTTGCTAGTTTATCCTTCATTTTTTACATAGATTGTCATCCTGCAATATTTTTTTGCCAAGTTGCTCATCCTTATTTTTATCTTTACTCAAAACTTCTGATAATTGGGTGCTTACATATAAAGAATAGATGATAGATTGGGCGGGGAGGGGGAGGGATTTAAAGAATAAAGAAAAATAACATAAAAAAATTAATACACTTATGAAGGTCCCCCAATCGAGGACCTCTTGGTAAGCATAACACGGAATAAAATTGTTATGACTCAATATTTTTTTTATGACAAACTAATCGATATTTAACAAAATATTACAGCAGACTGTATTTACTTGTTAACCACCAACAAATATCAAATCTTCCTTACACCGTGAAAAATGAAATTATCATTTTTTGTTGGTGCTCTTGAGTTGACCTAGTAAGTATAAAGCATCCAAGAATATTTGAACTAAATTTGACCATAAAAAGCTTCGGTCTCACGTACGTTGAAATGATCCAAAATGACCTATCCATGCTTCCAAGTTTTTAAATTCGAACTACATGTATATCCTGTAGTGGGTGCTATATACTACTGGTGTTTGCATTTATTTCATGTTTTTGTAGATCGAATTTATTTCAATTTAACAGCGATCAATTTCCACAAACTTCTACCACCTTGCCTTTAACAATTCTTTACATATTTAACATATTTGTAATCACCCAACAATTCTTCATTGATTGAATAAACGCGTTAATTCGATAACATACTCGAAAGACTACACTTACAGTTATTTTTAGAACATTTATGGTTATCAATCTAAGAATAGAAAACCCATATTTTTATTTACGTTCGATGACTTCGGACGTCATCTCGCGTAAGTACGATGATAAACGAGAATCTTCGAGTTAAAAATAGAAACTCCTGATTATCCGAGAACATTCGTTTACTTTGTATATATATAAGTAGCACGCTATGCCAGTGTTAGAATCATATACAAAGTCAGAGAATATACAGGTAGAACACAAAGAGATACTACAAGACAGAATTATTGTTTAAACGAAAAAAGGTATGCAATAAATTAATTAATCAATATTGTATTTTGCATTATGTTTCGCTAACTAAACCATTTTTTTGTAAACAGAAAGATTCAACAATACATTTTTTTTATAGATGGAATCTTGCCTGAATTTGGCACATGTTAGAAATTTGTTAAAATCTTAGGTGCACGAATTCAGCTCAGCATCCGTAAAACATTCATCTATTTTTTTTTAGCTAGAATGCTTTTAATATTTTGAGAGACTGGAAAAATCTATGTAAGACTACTGGACCGACAGGACGTAAAAAAAATTGCGTCTTTTCAAAATTGGTAAACATCCATTACATTTTTATAAAATTTTAGTTCCTGTATGCATTGAAATAAAAGGTGGTTTTTATTTTAATCAATTAAATAAATTGTGTCGTGATGAAAATTAAATATAAGCGCATCAAACAATAGATAAATCTTAAATGGTCAGTGTCTTTTAAAAAAGGTGGCTCGTGGGTACAAAAATTTCAGCAAAAAATTGAACCTTTATTTTTTCATTACAAATTTTATTTATTACACTATTAGTTATTACTAAAAAATCAACCCCCAAAAAATCGATTCGGTTTGGCCCCAGGTGACTTTTAAAATGTTCATATCATTGAAAAAGCTCAAAATGATATCCCTTTGGTGCAAAAAATGCCATTTTTTGGCATTAAATTTGAAAGATCTTTTTTCACTCATCGGTGACCTATATTTTTTATTATTGTTTTCATATAAGCTGTACATTAACTAAATAATTGTAAAATTTAAGCGATTTCTGTAATTAGGTTATTTTTTTTATTTCGGTATTACCTCTATTTCTCCTATTAGTTCAACAGAAAAAAAGACATTAACAAAAATATATGCTTCTTTTGGAGGCAGATTGTGAGCTTAAATGAACGGTGACCCCATTGTTTTATTTCATTTTTCCTTTAAGTATATGATAAAGTTCATTTATAAAAAAAATATAGAAAAATCCTATATTAGAAAAAAAAATTGATTTATACCTAGGAGCCCCCTTAACTAACATCAGTTGTTTATCAGAGACAGCGACTCAACAATAAAAAAAAAACCAATGACATCCGTGGTTGTAACATACTTTTATTATTTTTCATTCTAACACTTTACTGATTTTTTATTTCTGCTTTTTAAAATTATAATAAATAATAAATGAATTGTTAAATACAAAATACTATTGTTATATTTTTAAGATTACAAATCAAAGATGGCAGGAAAATCTCCAGCAATTGGAATAGATCTTGGAACAACATATTCATGTGTCGCTTTTTTCCAGCACGGGAAAGTAGAAATAATTGCCAACGACCAGGGTAACAGAACAACTCCTAGTTATGTTGCCTTCACGGATACAGAGAGACTTGTTGGTGATGCAGCAAAGAACCAAGTAGCACTGAATGCTGAAAATACTATTTTCGATGCTAAGAGACTGATCGGAAGAAATTTTACCGATTCCGCCGTACAGTCCGACATGAAGCATTGGCCATTCAAAGTTATCAACAGTGGCGGTAAACCAAAACTACAAGCCGAACACAAAGGAGAAACAAAAACATTTACACCAGAAGAAATAAGCTCTATGGTTTTAGTTAAAATGAAAGAAACTGCTGAAGCCTATCTGGGGAAAAGGATAACAGATGCTGTAATCACGGTACCTGCATACTTCAATGATTCCCAAAGACTAGCCACAAAGGATGCTGGGTGTATTGCAGGACTGAACGTACTGAGGATCATCAACGAACCTACTGCTGCGGCATTAGCTTACGGTCTGGACAAGAATCTATCTGGTGACAAAAACGTTCTGATATTTGATTTGGGAGGAGGAACATTTGATGTCTCCATTCTGTCGATCGGTGAGGGTTCATTGTTCGAGGTACGTTCCACAGCTGGAGACACTCATCTTGGAGGGGAGGATTTTGATAACAGAATTGTTAAACATTTCATTACTGAATTTAAGAGGAAGCATGGTAAAGACATTTCTGGAAATAATCGTGCAATCAGAAGATTATTAACTGCATGTGAGAAAGCAAAGAGAACATTGTCCAGCAGTACAGAGGCTAACGTGGAGATTGACTCATTGTTTGAGGGCATGGACTTCTACACAAAAATCACCAGAGCACGATTTGAAGATCTATGTCAAGATTTGTTCAGAAAGACCATGGAACCGGTCGAAAAAGCTTTGCGGGACGCAAAACTGGACAAGGGAAGTATTAATGAGGTTGTACTTGTTGGAGGCTCAACAAGGATCCCAAAAATACAGAAAATGTTATCGGAATTCATGAATGGAAAGGAATTGAACAAATCTGTCAATCCTGACGAAGCTGTGGCCTATGGTGCAGCCGTACAAGCAGCTATCCTATCAGGTGATCGTAGTGACGTCATTAAAGATGTACTGTTAGTAGACGTGGCTCCACTGTCCCTTGGAATCGAAACAGCCGGTGGTGTCATGACAAAACTAATTGAAAGGAATACAAAGATCCCTGCAAAAGCCTCCAACACTTTCACAACATATTCAGACAACCAACCAGCAGTAAGCATTCAAGTTTTTGAAGGAGAAAGAGCAATGACCAAAGACAATAATACTCTTGGAAAATTCGACTTGACTGGTATACCTCCAGCTCCTCGTGGTGTACCTCAAATCGACGTAGAATTTAACATTGATGCAAATGGACTTTTACACGTATCGGCTAAAGACAAAAGTACAGGAAATACAAAGCAAATTACAATCACAAATGACAGAGGAAGGCTTAGCAAAGAAGACATTGATAGAATGGTTTCCGAAGCAGAGAAATACAAAGACGAAGATGAAAAACAAAAACAGCGAGTTTCATCCAGAAATCAACTTGAGAACTATATATTCAGTGTTAAACAAGCGACAAATGACTCTGGTGACAAGCTGACATCTGAGGAAAAACAAACTGTTACAACAGCTTGTGAAGATTCACTTAAATGGTTAGATCAAAATTCCTTAGCAGAGAAAGATGAATACGAAGACAAAATGAAAGAACTTCAGAGAGTATGTTCACCCTTCATGACAAAACTTCATGGAGGTGCCCAAGGTGGACCGGCTGGTAGTTCAGGGGGACAACACGGGGGACAGAACACATCTGGTGGACCAACTGTGGAAGAAGTTGATTAAGATATAAATTTTAAATGACATTAATATTGCTTAATGATTTTTGAGATTGCTAGTCGGTAAAATATAATCATGCTAGAGAATATGTATTGGACTTTGAATGGCATTAACATTGAAAAATAGTTGTACATGTGTTTATCATAAGTTTTGTTATTTTTAAGTTACATATTAAAGCCTTTAAAGTGCTATATTTAGTTGTACATGTGTTGGCATTAACATTGAACATATGTGTTGGCATTAACATTGAATATATGTGTTGGCATTAACATTGAACATATTTAGTTATTTGTTTTTTTCAGTAGAAAAAAACTTTAATTGAATATTTAAGTTGTACATGTGTTGGCATTAACATTAAAACATATTTATTTATCCTTTAGTTTTTCAGTAGAAAAAACTTTAATTACGATATATTTAGTTTTGAAATATTCATACACATTTTGTAAAATATTTAGTCTCAGTAATAAACTGTGTTAAACATTTATTTGTTCAGTAATTTAGACATTTTTTTTCCAGAAAATGACCTCTAAAAGAGGTGATTTATGTCAATGAGATAAACTAGTCTAAAATCGAGAGATGTTTCAAACATTTGAAACTCATTGTACGGTAACAATAACATGTGATATGATTACCGATAAGGCAACTCTCCACCAGAGACCAAAGTCCGTAAAATTAATAACCGTCTCCGTACGACATTTAACAATTAGCAAATTTATATAAGAAAATGTGGTATGGTTGCCAATGAGACAACTCTCTATCCAAGTCACAAATGTTAAAATTAAACACATGGAAAGTCATCTTACATTAACAATAAGTCTTATTATTATCATCATAAGATGTGGTATGATTACCAATAAGACAACAATAATTACCGTGCGACCATCAAAAATTAACAAAACCCATACTGCAAGGCAATTTATAAATGGCTCAAATGATAAATTTCAAAAAACTGCGACGGGAAAACAGGAAAACAGGTGCATGAAAAACAAGTATGATAGACAGCAACTGTTAATAGACATAAGAAGATGTGGTTTGTGTGCCAATGAGAAAACTCTTTATCCACGTCACAATTTGTAAAAGTAAACAATTACAGGTCAAAGTACTCTCTCTCAACACGGAGTCTTGGCTCACGCTGATGATCAAACTAAAATGAGCCCCCCCCCCCCCAAAAAAAAAGAGTGTATATTTTCAATTTTCAAATTCTTGTGGTATTGCTTCAATAAAAATGATTATGACATGCACGTAATAAATTTTGAGCGTCAAAAGCGCTTTCCTGGATTTGACTCCATCAGGAAAGCTTAAACTCTAACATCTTATTACCAGGAATTGTGAGCGTCAAAGGCGCTTTCCGTACTGAGCTAAACTTCATCAGGAACGATCAACCTTATAAAAGTGAATACCAGGGAAGTATAAATACGTAGAAAAGTAGGGCTAAATGACCGAGGAGGATCAATCGGCAATCCTCGGGTGACTCCGCCTCTCTCCTTAGATGAGGTACGGAATCGGCCGAGTTGTGACGATTTCGAGGAGGATATCAAAGAAATTGTGTTAGTCTGTAGCAGTTGATCTCTAGTACTAAGATGTTGACATCTAGATAACTGATTGTCCAATAGCAGTGGTATCGCTCGAGGGTAACGAAACATGATACATGTAACTCAATAAAACAATTCATTACAAGAGCCTAATTAGATATAAGAAGATGTGGGATGAATGCCAACGAGACAACTCTCCATCCATGTCACAATTTGTAAAAAGTAAACCATTACAGATATGTATCAATGGAACAGCAACCCAACGACACAATATCAAATTACACACTCGAGAATTCGACATAACAAAATGGAGAATGGGGTTTGTGTTGCTGCAGTCTTTATTTTGTATGTTGTGTTTTCTGTAATTGTTTTGTCTTTCGGTCTGTTTGTATTCTTTAACCATTGCGTTATCAGTTTATTATCGACTTGTGACGGTTTTCAAGAAAGAAGACAAAACATACATTTCACCTTTGTGTTTCATTTTAAGCTAAGTCCTCAGTGTTGGCTGAAAGTAAGGATCATCGGGAATAATCCTTCAATTAAATAGCCAAATGATATGGTTGGACAAATTTGCATTCGTCACAACTCGGCCGATTACGTACCTCATATGGAGAGTAGCGGAGTCACCCGAGGATTGCCGATTGGCCAAGTTTGGTTCCAATTGACCCATTATTCTCAGAGGAACATTTAATGAATGGCTATTATTTATTTTGAATTTATTGACCCATAAAATTAATTTTTGACTCTTCACATTTTACATAATCCGCGAAAAGCGGATTATGTAAAATGTGAAGAGTCAAAAATTAATTTTATGGGTCAATAAATTCAAAATAAATTATTGCCATTCATTAAAAATAAATTTCTATCAAAAATAAGGCTCAAAGAACTTTTCATATTATTTATATTAACAATAACAACGTACACACATGTTGGCGTATGAATACACAATTACGTCAGAGTGGGCGTGTCGCCATAAAACTTGACAACATTGAAAATAAAACTAATAATTTTAACCAATCAGTAAATACACCAAATTTATTTATATTATTGTAAAAAATCATGATCGACAGATAATGACGACGGGTCGGAAGCCAAGTGATAACAATAGCTCTCATTGGTCCTTTATTGGAAATTTATGTATGATATTTTAAGATACTACACACATGGAGACTATATGCGATTTTTAGAAGGGGAATTCCCAGACTCGGGTATCTTTGTCGATCAGTTAATATTCTGTTGGTGGGTGGAAAAAACAGGCTTGTTATTCAGTGGTTGTTGTTGGTTCTCGTCTGCCATACTTTTTTTTCGAAAATTGTTTTGTTTAAAATTTATCGGTTGTTTTTCTCTTTAAACTGATTCACATATTTCAACCAACTTAGCAGTATGATTTTTTCACATTTTTTGTGATCGTATAATTGATTATAATCTCTAACATCCACTTCATTTGAACTCTAGATGGTACTTGCCTAATTTACAATCGGTAGTTAAGTGGCTGTCAATGATTCCTGTCTGTTTGTTTCGTTTTTCGAAAATTATTTAAGTATAAATTAAGCTGTTGGTTTTCTTTTGAATTATTAACATTTTTCGTGTCGAGGCTTTTTACAGCAGACTTTGCTGTATTAGTTTTTTTTCAGATTGTTGACGGCTGCATGATTGCTTATACTTAATTTTTGCATCAACTTTATTTGGACTCTGATAAAAAGTTGTCACTTAGTTGGCAATATTATACTGACCGACTTTAGAAACGCAACACTAGATTATTCTTTTTTAAATTTTTGAATGAATTTGTCACCGTCAAGAGCAATGACTGTTTGTAACAAACGCCAAAATGATTGCCAGAAAGGTCAACCAATTCTGTTTGACATGTTTTGGGTTCTGTTTTGCACATTCTGAGTTTGCCTTTGTACCAACCATTACTATGGGGGTTGGCAATTATGCAGTTGAAACTTTCGAGCTTTAAATGTTTTTCTTCAGCCGATTCTTTGGCAGTACAGTTTATGCATGGGAAACATTTATTGAATTAATCTGTGCGCAATGCTATTCCGCAATTTCATTACCAGTTGTAAACAGGTCTCGCAATTTAGCCGTTTCAGAATCTAAAGAATCATGGGTAATTTCATTGTTCGTACCCCAAAATGAAAATAACGCCACGTCATTGGTTAAATTTCCATTGTTTATGACATTTTTAACCAATCAGGACGTTGTGGTGTACAGTTTTGAAAATATTACCCAGGATGCATTAGATTCTGAAACGGCGAATTACGTTGGGTAATCAAATTATATTGACTGCATGTTGATCCGGTCATTGATTGTCGACAACACATCCTATACAGTAAGGACAGTAAAGCTAGGTTCACACTGCCGATCAGATCAACTCGATGAACCCGATTGTCCAAATTTCCACGACCAAACTCAACCAAATTCTTGATCGGGCCTGTTTACAACTTCTACCCGACCGTCATCCGACTGTACACGACCTTAACTCGACAATTCACGACCCCATCAGGACTCCATCCCGACAACAAAATGAATACTTATTCGATAATTCCGATCAGTTCACGATCTTTACACGATTTTTACTCGACTAGCTAGACCAAATCAATTTTTTCACAATCTCAGTCTGATCTCGACCAGACCAGATCGACCTGATCGTATATGGGTCGTAGGGATAATCGGGAATTGGTCGAGTATGCACAATTTTAGTATAAAAACGTCCGAAACTTTTATTCCTCGCCACTTCGGAGTGGGCATTACGTGTTACCCTTGTCCGTCCGAACGTATGTGCGTACGTCCCAACAATATTAGTTTCCGTTCTTTAATTTTTTTTGCTTCAACCAAATTTTATGAAACGCCGTATACACAATGCTGATTTCCATAAAACACAGTTCAAATGCAAATTTGGGTGGCCGTTCTTGAGTAATGACCCTTTATAATGTTACTTATGCTAGCTGGGGTATTATCAGTGTCCCATGGACACATTTTCCGTATATTTGGTTTTATCGGTCGTCCCACTGTTAGTCCGGCCGATTGGTGCAGATATAGAGCAGAATTGCTCACTTGATGAGGAAAGCATGAAACTTTGCATAGTAGTTCTTGGTTATATACCCTTTGATTTCAGCTATGGACCCACTCTGAAAAATCCAATATGGCTGCCATTTTCAAGATGGCGGAAAAACGGTATAAAATTCAAGATTGTCCTAAAAGTATTCTATATAATTTCGGAAATTAAAGTAATGATTCTTTAAAAATGGACTTCATGTTCTTGAATTTGTTATCAATTAATTCAAAAGTATAAAACAAATAATTTGGGTATTTCTATAACACATAAGTTGCAAATATAGCTGCATATACAAAAACAAATAGTGAAATTCAAAATGTTAATCAATATCATAATGTTACATGTTATTGTAATTGTTCTTTAAACGCTTTCAGTTTTAATGGTTGGAATGAAATAGGTTGAAACGAGTCGATTGACGTTAATATAGGTCGGTTAAATGTGGTGGAATAGTAGGTAACTCATCTGAACTTTGAGGCAGTGCCGAGGGCACCTTGTCTCGTGTCTCTTCAATGCCACGTCTTACGTCACTTATCGCGTTTGCATCTGCCGTACCCACTACATCGTCAAATTATTCTATGTAATCAATAGGTGTACCTTTCTTCAGGCGGATTAGACGATTGCCATCATTTAAAATGGTTAAGGGGCAACTATTTCCTTTTCCAACTACGTGCGTAACCAATTTGCAACATTTCAGCGAGCATGGTCCTAAAATGCACTCCTGGTCAGCACTTTTATTAGTCTTAATGGTAACAGTCATGTTTGAATTTGGTGGAACTGTGATGGTTCGTTTTATGCAAACTAGCTGAGTTAAAATCTCGTTTCCACTATTAACAAATGAAGCATTTATCTCTTTATTGTTAATGGTAATTGTGGGACTACTCAGGTTTATCACTGCGATCAGTGTGTCCAAAATAACTAGCCTAAGTATAACATCGTCTGTTAATGGCTCTTTGCACACATCCCATTTTATGTTTACTCTATTAATGTCGAGAGTCGTTCCTTATAATCTTCTCAATAACAAGCTGTTAACCTCATCACGTAGCGTTACGTTCTCCAAATCTCAATTTTCTACCGGAATTAATTTCTCATTTACTAATGTTATCATTGCAGCAGTGTCCACAATCATGCTCACATTCTGGTCATGTGTAGTACCTCGTACTACTAAGCTCTTTCAAATGGTTCGTCTGATGACAATATTGGACGAGACAGTGGGCCTCTGTTCGATTGTGTGATAAGATGATGTTTCATTGCCAATAGACTTTGGAATCTGAATTGTCCTACTGGCCCGACCCTTTGCTCCATTGTTGAGGTTACACTTTGATTTGCTCCGTATCCTGGTGAAGGTGACTGTTGTCTGAAATATTCGGGATTTCTGGAGTTTGTCCGTGGAGATGCTAACCGTTGTCTTTAGGGACTATATGATCTCTAGCTTAGTGGGGGTGTTACTGATCGATAGGCATTAAGCTTGGGTGTACTTCTATCTGCCGATTTACCGCGATTGTATTGCTCAATAGATCTTCCACGTTTATATTGATCATGTGATCTTCCATTGAACTGGTGATCTTCCATGATTTTTTATCAGAAGAACCGAGATTATATTGATCGGCCAATCCAAAATTATGCTGATTAGTTGAAAGCATAACATCAGCTAGTTTTGTGACAAGTTGTGTGAGGTTATGCAACTCATAATCCAAAGGACTGCTCATATTTTCTTTAACGGTGGTCGATGGTCATAATTGGCACTTTTTTATCCATATATCGCCATCTGGTTTGCTTTTGAGGTTTTCACGTGTTTTAACGCCTTGTTGAATGTTTCTAGGTTCCTCTCTATTACATGCCTTGAAGAATCTTTGTCTTTACATCCTCGACGGAATGTTATGGTTGCAATCTGGTTTGATCGTCTTCCTTGCTGAAGCGCTGCTCCAAATGAATGCTTTTTAAGGCCTTGGAATCATCATCTG
The DNA here is from genome assembly GCF_965363235.1 of Mytilus galloprovincialis. NCBI lineage: Eukaryota > Metazoa > Mollusca > Bivalvia > Mytilida > Mytilidae > Mytilus > Mytilus galloprovincialis. Next base: position 61,086,471 of record NC_134845.1, read on the forward strand.
TGTTTACCATGCGAGCGTACTCAAAGCCAACATCGGCCTGGCAATCTGGGGCCTACACACATTTTTCCTGATTTCCCATTGTCATCTACCGGCAGTTCGTTCAAATTGGTAAATGAGCGCCTCCCAAGAGATGGATCCTCTTCAATTGAGTTTTTAAATTTGTGGCAGCTGTGGGCGTCGGTTCCGGTCCCTTGCTCAAAGATTTTCTTGCCACATGGTATATTCTCTCTCCAGTGAAGAGTCTGAAGAAGAGGTGTTGTCACACTCTTTTTCTTTCCTCTGCCCTTTCCTGGATCGGTCAATGGAGCCAACTTGATGTTATGGGAAGCATATTAGAGCTCCAGAAGCGGACGAGGTTGTCATAATTGGAGTGATAAATGTTGGATTTGCCATTGACTCGACGGGGATGATACCGTAAGTAGGCACTGCATTCAACATTGGAAAAACTTGATAGAATTCATTTGCAGCTAATTGTTTCTGTAATGGTGTGCTGATCTAAACCAAATATTATTGACTCATAGTAGATGGTTAGTGTGCGTAAGAAGACACATAAGCCTTTTGCTGGTATCCTTGATTAGTACTAGAGGTTTATAGTATGTTCTTAAATGGAGATTGTTGTTGAATAATTTGAACTGTCTCATGCAGGGCCAAGGGCCCTGACATAGGACTTTTGACTTAAGGCGAAGACACCTTCAACAGAGTTGGCACGGTTTATGGCACAATTGTGGAAAGACCCACGGCATGGATTTTGATGTGTACTTTTGGTAAACTTGCGTTGTACTGGCTAAGGTCAAATTTTGGCTTAGATGATGTGTCCATTACAGAAATATTAACTTCTTTATTTCGATTGTCCACTGATTCATTCACAACAGATGCCAGTTGTTGGAAGGTACCCTGCTGTTCAAATGCACTTTGAAATAGAACTGTGTCTCCTTCCTCAGTTATTGTCAGCTTGTCCATTCGTCTCACAACAACATTGAATATCTTATTGGTCTGACCATCAATTCCGTCAAGCAATTATTACTAGCCTTGTGGTCTATCCTGTCGTCACACTGCTGAAGTTGCTGAGATATTGCTTTCACCTGTTTGTTATTGATATTCATTGCCTCTTTCTGTTCAGCTTGAAACGTAATGAGACCAACACATATTTTATATATTCGCGCTTCGCTCTGTTTTATATTGCGGTAAATATCAACTGTTCTTTTAGCATTTGATTTCTATCTGTTAAATATTCTTGGTACAATTGTTTAATAGTCATTTCTGAGCTGTCCTCTGTTAAAGCGTCTTCAGCTGTGGGTTTCTCAATATCACCAAGTGATTTAGTTTCTGCCATTTCAATGTTCTTGTCCTTGTTGTCCCCAATTCCTGCCATTTAACTGATATGTGTTTAACTGATTCTCAATTCAGTTTAATGTCTAAAATTGCAAAATATTGCGACTAAGAGATAAGATAGGCACTGAATAATATCTTAAGGCAGATAAATCCCAAATTACAGCTTTTATGTGTGACCCAAGACAACAAATAGTGCAGCTTTTAATGAAAGCTACTACTGCAGCTTTTTATGACAGCTACTACTTTGTGTATGAAATGACAAGCAAGGCAAAATCAGAAAGGACAGAACTGGGACAGATACCAAATGACACTATACATCAATAAAATGCTTATATTCAGGTCAATTCTCAATAATGAATATTTGCTTATTTTTCAAGGCGGCCATTTTGAAAATAGCCGTCATTTTGTATTTCAAAAATAGAACAAAACAAAATCTTGCTAAGTACACCAAGTCATTCAAATATGTTGATTTTTGTGCACCCAGCATCAAATCCACTGTGGTTTGTGCAATACTGGAAAATATTTTAGAACGTACGGCAGCCATCTTGAAATAGGCCGCCATATTGAATTTTGAGGATGGGTCCATAGCTAATATTGCTCAGTACACAAAAATGTACCATCATGCAAAAATTGGTGCTTTCCTCATTATTTGAGCAATTTTTTCACCGATCGGCCGGACTATGTCTATATCACTCTGTTCAGCTCTTTTTTATTATTCCGTATCATGTCTTTGTGACGTCAAATACGTTGACCCGGCCTTAATAACTTTGACCCGGACATATCAGCGACGTCATAATGTTTGAACCGACGTTAATAACTTTGACCCGAACTTATCAAGTCATCTTTTGTGTGCTGGTGAAACAAAGAAAACACTTCTGAAACACGCAAATATAGCCCGATAAATCGATTATCAGATTATCTGCATATTGATATTGTAAAATATCAGCTGCTTGACATTATATGAAGGTTTTTTGATCTCGTTCGCTACGCTCACTCGACAAAAAGCTTCATATTATGTCTCGCAGCTGATATTTTACGATATCAACATGCAGATAACCTGATAATCGGTACATATTCAGTAGAAGGTCCGAATAAAATCATACATTCAAAATATCTATATAGATCGAAATAAAGCAATTGGATTTGTGGGCAAGGTGGTAAGAGCTCAGAGAGACAGGTGACGGAGCTTGGAGAGTGAAAAGAAGACGAACAAGCAGGTGTTGACAGCAACGGGCGCCGATAAATCTAAGTGAGGCAGTGGCTGACACGCCGACCACATGTGGGCAGTATGAGAGACTTGCACTAACTTAACAAAGAGGAACCCAATGCTTACAAAAACTTCCTCATAGTGGACACTGATATGTAATAGTTGTATTAGGTCCGAGTACACAGTTATCGTCCTTTGATTTTCGTTGTCCGGACAACGAATATAGTCCTTAGTGTTGACAGTGTGTTACATACGAATTTTTGTTATATCCCTTCTAAATTTATTTTTCCATGTTTTATTCCTCATATAGCAAGTAGGGGGTGAAATGACACTGTAAAAAAAATTAGGTCATAAATATTTATGTAAAGTAGTGATTAGGTCCAGCTGAAAAAGGTAAAAAATTAGCACTTCGGAATCTGTCAAAAGATTTCAAGACCCCTTAATATAAAATTGTTCATATTTTGAGGTAAGGCTGATGAAGTTTTCTATAAGTTTGATATAATTTGTCCCAAAACTAGTACAACACACTGTAAAAATATTGAGAAAACACAGCTGGGATTTTTTTTCATTTATTGTCTAAAAAATTGCACTACGAAATTACTGTGTACTTGGACCTATTGGGCTTTTTTTTTTAGTAATTTTAGACAATATTTTGAGTTATGACAAGCAAGAACACGTTTAGATAATTGATCTAATGTTAAAGTTAGAAAGAAATGCATCGTTTGAACTAACAGAACGACGAACGGCAAACAGAAGACGTATTAGCAGCGAGAGTATAGTTTGTGAATTGTTTATGCAAACTTTGCAAAAGTATGTTAGAAACAAATGATCAAAACGTGTGCACGCTGAACTGTTTGTATCGTTCGTTGTTACATGTATATATATATTAATCATTTCTATGTCATTTGGTGTTCTGTGAAGAGCTGTCTCGTCGGCAATTGTACTACATCTTCTTTGTTTATACTAGTACAAACATTTCTATACAAACGAAAAATACGGACAGAAAAAAAAACAGAAAATAGCCCATAAAACAGGTAAATATAATCTTGATCGATGTTCTTATAAACCAACTTCGAAAGATAACTTAGTCGTCAGCAGTCTAATAATAAATATTATTGCACAATTACTTTCATATTTGAAAATCAGCCGGTGCCAATTGCAACATTGCAGGATAATCTTCCCTTCCGGAACACATGAGTTCATCCCATGTTTTTTTGGGTTATGTATTGCTAAGTTTTTAGTTTTCTATTTTATGTGGACTGCTGTTTGTCTTCTCGTCGGTTTTCGTTTTTTGCTATGGCTGTGTCAGTTTGTTTTCAACATTTGATCGTTCCTTTGGTGTCTTTTGCCTCTCTTTTAAAATGTTACCTCTCCCTGTAAAAGTAAAGACACGTACTGTGCATAGAGGAATTTGTGTACAGTTAAATATATTGTTGCCAATATATTTTTGCGGAGACAGAGTTATGAGAGTTAATCAGAGCTGCACAAACGTTTAGAGAATCGTGTAGCAGTCATGTGTTCTCGGGTACGGGCGAGTAGAGACCGAAGAGTAGTCGAATGTTGTCGCGAAGGGATCGGGTATTGGTCGAGTTGGTCTGGGGTAAAATAAATATAGAAGTCACAGTGATCTGGAAGCGATTGGACATTGGTCGAGTTATTCTGGAAATGATCGGACATTAGTCGAGCAAAAGTCGAAATGATCGAGTACTGATCGTAAATTTTGTTGTATTCCGACCAAACTCGATCTCTACACGATCCTTTCACGATTTCACGACTGCTTCTCGACTGCTTCTCGATCTCTTCTCGGGTGACTTGCTTCTCGGTCCTTACTGGATTGTTTTTGACATGTCAAAAACTCTCGGGTAGATAGTCAGATCGATGACGAGTAGGGTAGACTATCCCGAACATCCTTGTCGATTGAGTCAGACCAGTCTCCCGATCACGTAATTTTTCTTGATCGGGCTTGATCGAGTTGATCTGATCGGCAGTGTGAACCTAGCTTAACACAAGTTTCTTAAGTTAAACTTTATGTTTGCAGCACGTTCATGTTTTACTGTTTACAGTATTCTTATGGGCTGATTCAGTTTTTTATTCCTCAGTCTTTACAATATGGAGATGCAGCATTTCTAACTGATTTAAGTGTGGCCAAGGCTTGAAAGAATTGTTTCATGAAAACTGAAAACAAATCTTTAATGGGTTCCATAAAGATAGGTAAGTCAGATATTGATTTTTTCTAAAGAAAAGGAAGCTTCTTCAAAAATCCGGTATGTTTAATAAACACAGGTAAGTCAGATGTTGATTGTTTCTAAAGAAAAAGAAGCATGGGTAAGCATAAATAGTAGTTGTATGAGAATCAAAGATGATTTGGTAAAAAAAACAACACAATGAGTGTTGCGTTTTATAGTCAATCAGTACATCATGTTATTGTCATGTGTGATTTGTAGCTTGACATATCGTATGGACCACTGTCGTCTGTCCTTGAGGAAGACTATGTCTTTGTTTATTCTACATTGGCTCAAGGTATAGGGGAGGTTTGAGATCTCACAAAACATGTTTAATCCCACTGCATGTTTACGCTTGTTCATTGTCTGGAGCCTCTGGCCTTTGTCATTCTTGATACAAAAAAGAATAACTGTAGTATCACTAGTGTCTATATTTAGTAGCATACTAATTCTTTTACTAGCTTCCGTCTTCGTTTTTCTGCGTAGAATTTGTATTCTAGGTTCTGCATCTGTTTGCCTACATCTGTGTTGACCCTTGAACCATAGTTTCCTGAGTTGGTGTTTGGCATATATAGAGGTCCATAAATCTGTTAAGTACTAAGTACATGTGATTATTCCTCAAAAGCAATTTGCATATTTGTTTCACAAACAAATGTCTCTAATGAGATACGTACTTTTGTTATAATTAAAAGGGAACTTAACTGAATCAAATTTTAGATCGAATGTTACAAAAGATTTGGTCAAATTATGCTAAAGTTATTGTACCAAATGTACAATGAGCATTAAAAAACAAAACAAAATTTTCCATAGTAAACGAATACCCCACTCGCACTTTCATTTTATATGTTCGTTGGACAGTGAAATTAGAGTAACAACTTTATTTTGGAATAAAAAATTAAAATGATCATATCATAGGGAACATGTGTACTAAGTTTCAAGTTGCTTGGCCTTCAAATTCATCAAAAACTACCTTGACCGAAAAACTTTAACCTGAAGCGGTACAGACAGACGGACGAACGGATACATAAACTAAAAAACATTATGCCCCTAGGTTGAGTATAACTTGTAGTCTAACAACATATCTAAACAACATTGAGGATAAAAAGTGAGTATCATCAAAACCAAAAATGAACTATTCGTGACTTTAAGATGAAGAACAGCATGATATTGCTGTGATACAACATATCCATTCTTTCCCATTCAGGAATGAAATAACCAATGACTACAAATGATCAAAAAACTTAGTATCACAAATAAACTCCCTTGGACTTACTCAATTTCTTGTGCTCAAGGTGGACAATAAAAACAAAATATTTTACAAATTTTATAACAAAATAACTAAATGGGTTATATTAAATCCTCTACTGTCATTCAGCCCTAACTTTCTACGTATTTGTAAAACCCAAACTGCAAAGCAAGATACAAATGGACCCGAACTGATCAAAGTCAAGCAACTGAAACGAGAAAACTAATGGCTTGATTTCAGATGCACGAAATTAACAAGTATGATATTCAGTAACTGTGAATATGTCCAATTTTCAGATTCTTGAGTTATTGCTTAAATAAGAAAATTTACTTCACCAGGAACGGCCAAACTTAAACATTTGAATACCAGGAATGTACAGTTGTTAACTTCCACGGAATTTGGTGTCTAGTGCATGAAGAGTGGCCTAATTGGTAATCATTCCACATGTTATTGTTGCAATACGAAAAGTTTCAAGTGATTGAAAGCTGTCGATATTATACTGATCTATCTCATTGACATAAATCACCATTTTACTGGAAAAGAGTGTCTAAATAACTGAATAAATAAATGTTTTACACAGTTTATTACTGAAAAACTAAATATTTTACCAATTTTATAACAAAATAACTAAATGGATTAAATTAAAGTTCTTTCTTCTGAAAAACTTAATGATAACTAAATATTTTCAATGTTAATGCCAATACATGTACAACTAAATATTTTAGGATTAAAGCTCTTTACAAAATAACTCCATATTGTAAAAGGAACTACAAAAATAACAAAACTTGTAACACATGTACAACTATTTTTCAATATTAATGCCATTAAAAGTTCAATACAATATCTCTTGCATGATTATATGTTAACGACTAGCAATCTCGAAAATCACTTTAAGCAATGTCATTTATAAAAGTATTTGTTTATTAATCAACTTCTTCCACAGTTGGTCCACCAGATGTGTTCTGACCCCCGTGTTGTCCCCCAGTACTACCAGCTGGTCCACCTTGGGCACCTCCATGCAGTTTTGTCATGACGGGTGAACATACCCTCTGAAGTTCTTTCATTTTGTCTTCATATTCATCTTTCTCTGCTAAGGAGTTTTGATCTAACCATTTAAGTGATTCTTCACAAGCCGTTATAACAGTTTGTTTTTCCTCAGATGTCAGCTTGTCACCAGAGTCATTTGTCGCTTGTTTAACACTGAAAATATAGTTCTCAAGTTGATTCCTTGATGAAACTCGCTGTTTTTGTTTTTCATCTTCGTCTTTGTATTTCTCTGCTTCAGAAACCATTCTATCAATGTCTTCTTTGCTAAGCCTTCCTCTGTCATTTGTGATTGTGATTTGCTTTGTATTTCCTGTACTTTTGTCTTTAGCCGATACGTGTAAAAGTCCATTTGCATCAATGTTAAATTCTACGTCGATTTGAGGTACACCACGGGGAGCTGGAGGTATACCAGTCAAGTCGAATTTTCCAAGAGTATTATTGTCTTTGGTCATCGCTCTTTCTCCTTCGAAAACTTGAATGCTTACTGCTGCCTGGTTATCTGAATATGTTGTGAAAGTGTTGGAGGCTTTTGCAGGGATCTTTGTATTCCTTTCAATTAGTTTTGTCATGACACCACCGGCTGTTTCGATTCCAAGGGACAGTGGAGCCACGTCTACTAACAGTACATCTTTAATGACGTCACTACGATCACCTGATAGGATAGCTGCTTGTACGGCTGCACCATAGGCCACAGCTTCGTCAGGATTGACAGATTTGTTCAATTCCTTTCCATTCATGAATTCCGACAACATTTTCTGTATTTTTGGGATCCTTGTTGAGCCTCCAACAAGTACAACTTCATTAATACTTCCCTTGTCCAGTTTTGCGTCCCGTAAAGCTTTTTCGACCGGCTCCATTGTCTTTCTGAACAAATCTGCGCACAAATCTTCAAATCGAGCTCTGGTGATTTTTGTGTAGAAGTCCATGCCCTCAAACAATGAGTCAATCTCCACGTTAGCCTCTGTACTGCTTGACAATGTTCTTTTTGCTTTCTCACATGCAGTTAATAATCTTCTGATTGCACGATTATTTCCAGAAATGTCTTTCCCATGCTTTCTCTTAAATTCAGAAATGAAATGTTTAACAATTCTGTTATCAAAATCCTCCCCTCCAAGGTGAGTATCTCCAGCAGTGGACCGAACCTCAAATAATGAACCCTCACCAATCGCCAGAATGGACACATCAAATGTTCCTCCTCCCAAATCAAATATTAGAACATTCTTGTCACCAGATAGATTTTTGTCAAGACCGTAAGCTAATGCCGCAGCAGTAGGTTCGTTTATAATCCTTAGTACGTTCAGTCCTGCAATACACCCAGCATCCTTTGTGGCTAGTCTTTGGGAATCATTGAAGTATGCAGGTACAGTGATGACAGCATCTGTTATCCTCTTTCCCAGATACGCTTCAGCAGTTTCTTTCATTTTAACTAAAACCATTGAACTTATTTCTTCTGGTGTAAATGTTTTTGTTTCTCCTTTGTGTTCGGCTTGTAATTTTGGTTTACCGCCACTGTTGATAACTTTGAATGGCCAATGCTTCATGTCGGACTGTACGGCTGAATCGGTAAAATTTCTTCCGATCAGTCTCTTGGCATCGAAAATAGTATTTTCAGCATTCAATGCTACTTGGTTTTTTGCTGCATCGCCAACCAGTCTCTCTGTATCCGTGAAGGCAACATAACTAGGAGTTGTTCTGTTCCCCTGATCGTTGGCAATTATTTCTACTTTCCCGTGCTGGAAAACAGCGACACAGGAATATGTTGTTCCAAGATCTATTCCAATTGCTGGAGATTTTCCTGCCATCTTTGATTCGTAATCTAAAAAATATAATAATTATATTTTTATTTAACAATTCATTTATTGTATTTTTTTCTTAAAGCAGAAATAAACAGTTAGGAAACGACCATTTAACTTCCAAGAAAAGGGGGGATGGGTATTTTTTTTCTAAAATAAATTCTGATACCCAATTTGATGAAATCTGACAAATATTCTGGTCAAGCAGATGATAAAAAAATATTCTGAATGCAAATTATCCAATACCTTTTAGCTTATACTGTTAAATTTTGAAAAAAATAATCTGATTGATCGAGTTAAAAACTACAATTAATTTGTTTGCGCTTTGTGTGGAAAAAAGTTATAAAAAAAACATACCCCCCCCCTTTTTTGAAGTTAAATGGTTGTTGCCTTAGTATAGTGTTAAAATGGGGGGGGGGGGGGGGAATCCGAAGTATATGAAAGAATGTATTTTATTTTTTTGCTGTTGTTGGGTCACTGTTTCTGATAAACATCTAATGTTAATACCCTGGTCATTTATCTATTAATCAGTTGTGTGAGGCGCATGTTTTTTTTTCCATCACTACGCGACAATTTATTTCATTAATTTTAAACGAAACAACCGTTTATTTCAATACATACACATGATACATGAACAAAAATTTCATAAGAATGAAGGTGAATAATATTTACAAATTTTGAAAAGACACAATCTAACTTTTTCCACGTCCTCTCAAGTGTAATAGAATTTGTTTCCGTCTTTCAAAAATAAAAACAAAAATATACTAGCGAAATTAATGTTTTAACGGATGCGGCGCTGAATTCATGCTCTTTAAAATTTTAATATATTTCTAACATGTGCCAAAATTAATCAAATTCAATTTGAAAGTTTTGTTTATATTGTTGAATCTTTCTGTAAAATTAGCTAACACTAAATGCAAAATATAATATTAAATAATTATTACATACCTTTATACGTTTTAAACGATAATTCTGTCTTGCAATATCTCTTTGTGTTCTGTCTTAATATCCTCTGACTTTGTTATGATTCTTACACCGGCATAGCGTGCTACTTTATATATACAAAGCAAACGAATGTTCTCGGATAATCAGGAGTTTCTATTTTTAACTCGAAGATTCTCGTTTATCATCGTACGTGTGAGAGATGACGTCCGAAGACATCGAACGTAAATAAAAATATGGGTTTTTCTATTCTTAGATTGATAAACGTAAATGATCTTAAATTAACTGTAAGTGTGGTTTTTCGAGTATGTTGTCGAATTCACGCGTTTATTCAATAAATGAATAATTGTTGCGTAGTTATGAATTTTTTTAAATATGTAAAGGATTGTTAGAGACAAGGTAGTAGAAGTTTGTGGAAATTGATCGCTGTGAAATTGTTATTTAAAAGATCATAAAATCGGTCGACACATTAAAATGTTCACAATAGGATACAGTAAGAATCTAAAAACTTGGAAACAGGAATAGGTAATTTTAGATTATTTCAACGTAAGTGAGACAGTAGCTTTTTATGATCAAAAAGACAAAGAGCAAAAAGAAAAATTAAAATGTTTGATACTCTCATTTTTGTATAGGGAGGACTTCATTATGAAATTTTGAGTCTTCACCAAAAAGTATACAGATCTTTAGATTAATATAACAAAGAAGTGTGTAAAGTTTTAAGCAATAAATCGTTTTTGAGATACGGCACGACGTGTAAAAAAACCCTCCCCCTTTTTTACAAAATACTCAATAACTCAAAAATGAAATTTTGAATCATCACCAAAAAATATACAGATCTTAAGATTAATATAACAAAGAAGTGTGTAAAGTTTTAAGCAATAATCATAAATCGTTTTTGAGATACGGCACGACATGTAAAAAAAAACCTCCCCCTTTTTTACAAAATACTCAATAACTCAAAAATGAAATTTTGAATCATCACCAAAAAGTATACAGATCTTTAGATTAATATAACAAAGAAGTGTGAAAAGTTTTAAGCAATAATCATAAATCGTTTTTGAGATACGGCGCGACATGTAAAAAATCCCTCCCCCCCTTTTTTTTTACAAAATACTCAATAACTCAAAAAAGAAATTTTGAATCATCACCAAAAAGTATACAGATATTAAGATTAATATTACTAAGAAGTGTGTAAAGTTTTAAGCAATAATAAGAATCGTTTTTGAGATACGGTGCGACATGTGAAAAACACACACCCCTGTTTTAGTTACAAAGTGCCGGAACTCAAAAAGTTTAAATCTTATTTTCACCAAAAAGTATACAGATCATTTGACCATCATAAAAACAACTATATTAAGTTTCATGAAATTTAGATAAGTCGTTCTCAAGTTACGGTGCGACATGTTTACGCCGGACAGACGGACAGACAGACGGACGGACAGACAGACAGACAGACAGACAGACAGACGGACGGACACTGGACATTTGTATACCATAATACGTCCCGTCAAAATTTTGACGGGCGTATAAAAAGCCAAATTTGTTGGTTCACTTTTTCCAAATGTTATTTCTTTATCTACTCCCTTAAAAAAATCAAAAATGTATATTGGCTTTGAACTAGCTGTCAGTAACTGAGAATACTCTCAGATCTGTACTTAGTACCCGGCCACGTCCACTCTGTGTTTTTTGTTTTTGTTAGATGTATTTCTATTGGTATCCATATGATGAGTTACGCCCTTTTCAACTGATTTGTATAGTTCGTTCTTGTTGTACTGTTACAACACTGTCCCAGGTTAGGGGAAGGGTTGGGATCCCGCTAACATGTTCAACCCAGCCACATTCTGTACGCGTAAGTGCTTGTCCCAAGTCAGGAGCCTGCAACTCAGTGGTTGTCGTTTGTTGCTGTGGTGCATATTTGTTTTCCGTCATTTTTTTTTGTATATAAATTAGGCCGTTAGTTTTCTAGTTTGGATTGTTTTACATTTGTCATTTCGGGGCCTTTTATAGCTGACTATGCGGTACAGGCTTATTTCATTGTTGAAGGCCATACGGTGACCTATAGTTGTTAATTTCTGTGTCATTTGGTCTCTTGTGAAGAGTTGTATCATTGGCAATCATACCACATCTTCTTTTTTAGCTCACCTGGCCGAAATTCCAAATGAGCTTTTCTCATCACTTGGCGTCCGGCTTCCGGCGTCCGTCGTCCGTCGTCGTCCTGCGTTAACTTTTACAAAAATCTTCTCCTCTGAAACTACAGGGGCAAATTTAACCAAACTTGGCCACAATCATCATTGGGGTATCTAGTTTAAAAAATGTGTCCGGTGACCCGGCCAACCAATCAAGATGGCCGCCATGGCTAAAAATAGAACATAGGGGTAAAATGCAGTTTTTGGCTTATAACTAAAAAACTATCTGCCCTGAAATTTTTAGATGAATCGGACATTTTGTTGTTGGGTTGCTGCCCCTGAAATGGTAATTTTTAAGGAAATTTTGCTGTTTTTGGTTATTATCTTGAATATTATTATAGATAGAGATAAACTGTAAACAGCAATAATGTTCAACAAAGTAAGATCTACAAATAAGTCAACATGACCAAAATAGTCAGTTGACCACCTTAGGAGTTATTGCCCTTTATAGTCAATTTTTAACCATTTTTCGTAAATCTTAGTAATCTTTTAGAAAAATCTTCTCGCCCTTTTCAACTGATTTGTATAGTTCGTTCTTGTTGTACTGTTACAACACTGTCCCAGGTTAGGGGAAGGGTTGGGATCCCGCTAACATGTTCAACCCTGCCAAATTCTGTACGCGTAAGTGCTTGTCCCAAGTCAGGAGCCTGCAACTCAGTGGTTGTCGTTTGTTGCTGTGGTGCATATTTGTTTTCCGTCATTTTTTTGTATAAAACTCTAAACTTCTGGGCCAAATTTAACCAAACTTGGTCATAATCATCATTGGGATATCTAGTTAAAAAAAGTGTCCGATGCCCCGCCAAACCAACTAAGATGGCCGCCATGGCTAAAAATAGAACATTGGGGTAAAATGCAGTTTTTGGCTTTTAACTCAAAAACCAAAGCATTAAGAGCAAATCTGACAGGGGGTAAAATTGTTCATCAGGTCAAGATCTATCTGCCCTGAAATTTTCAGATGAATCAGACATTCCGTTGTTGGTGTCGAGGATTGCGGGAACGTTATGCGTTCGTATGTGTGTCGTCGCCACTGACGATGTGACGTCGCGTTACTATGTATATTGTATCTTATGAATCTATGCTTTTTGAATGAATGTTGAACCACACGATTGTATTTATTGTTAGTCAAACCCTAAACGAACACAACGCGAAGTACAAACACACTCAAAACCCAACAGTTGGGTTGCTGCCCCTGAAATGGTAATTTTTAAGGAAATTTTGCTGTTTTTGGTTATTATCTTGAATATTATTATAGAAAGAGATAAACAGTAAACAGCAATAATGTTTAGAAAAGTAAGATCTACAAATAAATCAACATGACCAAAATGGTCAGTTGACCACTTTAGGAGTTATTGCCCTTTATAGTCAATTTTTAACCATTTTTCGTAAATCTTAGCAATCTTTTAGAAAAATCTTCTCCTCTAAAACTACTGGGCCAAATTTAACAAAACTTAGCCATAATCATCATTGTTGTATCTAGTTAAAAAAATGTGTCTGGTAACTCGGCCAACAAATCAAGATGGCCGCCATGGCTAAAAATAGAACATGGGGGTAAAATGCAGTTTTTGGCTTATAACTCAAAAACCAAAGCATTAAGAGCAAATCTGACAGGAAGTAAAATTGTTGATCAGGTCACGATCTATCTGCCCTGGAATTTTCAGATGAATCGAATAATCGGTTGTTAGGTTGCTGCCCCTGAATTGGTAATTTTGAAGAAATTTTGCTGTTTTTTTGTTATTATCTTGAATATTATTATAGATAGAGATAAACTGTAAACAGCAATAATGTACAGCAAAGTAAGATCTAAAAATAAGTAAGTATGACCAAAATAGTCAATTGACCCCCTAAGGAGTTATTGCCCTTCATAGTCAGTTTTTAACAATTTTCTTAAAATTTGAAGATTTTCAATAACATTTTCCACAGAAAGTACTGTTATAGATATATATAGAGATAATTGTAAGCAGCAAGAATGTTTAGTAAAGTAAGATCTACAAACACATCACCATCACCAAAACACAATTTTGTCGTGAATCCATCTGTGTCCATTGTTTAATATTCACATAAACCAAGGTTCTTCAGAGCCTCTAGTTATAATTACTTATCAATAAAGGACATTAGTCGTATGATAATTTTCCACAAATGAAAAGTTTTGCCCCATCAGGTTTCCACTTTTTGGAACTGTTTTCAAGATAGGACACGGACCATTTGATTTGATTAAAATGGAGGCCAGATTATTTCTTAAAAAAACAGCAAGCACCCATTCACGAAAATTTAATGGTCCGATCGTGCCAAAAAGACAAACCATACACTTCACCTCTGTGTTTTACTTTTAGCCGTGTCTGCAATGTTGGTTGGAATAGGGGGTCATCGGGTATATTTCTTAAACTAAATTACCAAATGATGGTTGTGGCTAATTCTGATTCCGATTGTCCCATTCCTATCAGAGAATTTTTTTGTGTGTATAAGTTAATGGTCGACGTACGACGATAAATGATGGACGCCAAGTAATGGCAATAGCTCACTCATACTGGCCCTTTTTTAAAATTCATTCGAGATACAACGCGCACGGAGACTATATGCGATTCTAATGAGGGAAATACTTGGGTATCTAAACCGATCTGTTTATAATCTGTTTCCGGTAAAACGCAATCTAGGAATTGTTCTCCTCTTAAAAAAAACATTGACAAAACGTCAAAACTTAAAAGAACTATGAAAATATAGTCTTTCTTGATATAAATAGCTACACCGAGTACGTTGTTGGTGGTAGTTCTCTTTAATATTCTTTCTAAGGTTAGGTGCAGCTAGTTTAAGCGCTTATAAACATATTTAACCCCGCCACAATCTTTATGTGCCTGTCCCAAGTCAGGAGCATGTATTTCAGGGGTTGTCGTTGGTTCATGTCTGTCATGTTTATTTTTCGTAATTTTTTTTGTTATAAATTAGGCCGTTGTTTTTTTCTTGTCTGTATTGTTTCACATTTTTCTCATGTCGGGGTCTTTTAAAGCCGACTATACGGTATGGGTTTTTCACATAGTTGCAGGTCGAAAGGTTGCTTATAATTTCTTGGAGTTTCATCCACTTCATTTGAACTCTGATAGCTAGTTGTCTCTTAGTTGGTAATCGTTTTATGTTGAATTTATTAAACACTATTTAGATTCGGTGCGATTTATAGCTTGACTTATTGTATGGACGACTGTCTGTCCTTGTTGAATACTTAGTGCGTATTGATGTGTGTTTGTTTAATCTACATTTCTGAAGGTAAAGGGGGAGCGTTGAGATCTCATAAAACACGTTTAACCCCGCCGCATTTCAGTTGCACCTGTATCAAGTCAGGAGCCTCTGGCCTTTGTTAGTTTTGTATGTTTTTTTTCAATTTTAGTTCATTTATTTTATATGTTTCGGAGTTTAGAGTGACGTCCATTTTCACTGAACTAGTAGACATTTTTGTTTAGGGGCCAGTTGAAGCCCGGCCGCCTCCTGGTGCGGGATTTTCTTGCTGCGTGGAAGACCCATTGGTGGTCTTGGGCTGTTTTCTGCACTTTAATTGGGTTGTTGTCTCTTTGATATATTCCCAATTTCCATTCTCAGTTTTATGATGTTGAACTCTCGATTGTGCAATTTGATAGTGTGTCGTTGGGGTGCTGTTTCATTGATATATATATATATCGCATATAATTTATTGATATAACTAAGAGTGTTCTTCAATCTACATGAGGGTCTGGATGGGGTTTACAGAAAAGAGAATAATGAGCAAAACGGGAGAAATAAAGACCAAACTTGATAATACAGAAAAAATTAAAACAATTAAAACAATTAAAAATCAAAGTACTGAAGTACTGAACATCGGATGACCACATGTTCTTGTGGATGGTCAAAAGCACATGTCACAGAAACAGATCACATCTCTATACCTGAAACTTGGGTTAATTTACATAGATATTTTTTTCTGATACAAGTTCGTGCTTGGATGATGAATAAATGACAGGAAATTCAACCTCACCGTAATAACTATTATATTGTAGTGCTAGAAATCAGTACACCTTGGACTATTATACTTACATAATAATAGTCGTAGAGAATACACTGGTTTGTTGTTATATATATTATTAATATTACGATTGCATGTATATCTAATTTTCATCTATTTGTATATGATAATTCTATTCTACTATTATTATAGTGCAGTGCAAGTGCATGGTGGACACTCTTCTGTAAAAAAATCAAAGCCTTAAAGGCTGTAAAGCAATTGCTGCCATGTTAATGTTTTGGGGACTTTTAATTTTCATCTACATATATAAGAATTAAACCTGACAGGACATGGTTGTCTAGTGAAAAGCAAGAAGGTTTTGACTTTATATCAATAAAAGACTTAAGCAGGAAATCATTTTTAATATGTTTTATATTTCACAAGGAGACAACAAGTTTACCAGGCTAAAGTTGGGGGTAATTATGGATTATCCCCTGGTAGTGTTTGTAACTGGGCAATAATTACTTTTATTTATTTAATTTTAACAATTTTCATAATTAATTTAAATATACCATTCAGTTAAAACATTTCACCTTTCGAGACGCTAATGTTGAAAAATGGGACAGAAATAAAATAACTTACAAGACATAAACATGTAAAAAATAAATATATATTTCAGCTTACTAAAATTATTTTCATAGTGTTACTTTGACATCATTTCTTAAAACTAAGTCCCACACATAATTGTTCATTTGATATGTGTCATCCTCATGCGATACGAGAAGTTTTCATGTCGCTAAATAGTCTTCTTGTCGCTTAATTTATTCTTCTTGTCCGTTCTTGACGCTTCTTGTCGCTAAAATTCTTCTTGTCGTTATTAGTGACACCGCTATTTTTAGCCAACAGGTGGTCATTTACACTACACCACGTATAACCTGTGTAGTGATTTTTATTTCACGATAAATTTATGAATGAACGATATTTTATGAATGAACAAGAGCACCTGACCTCTTTCTGAAACACCAATTAAACATATAAAATCGTATTTATTAAGATATAATTCAGTCAAATTTTCACCACTAAATCAACAACTGAAATGATTTCATATTTTGTTGAAACATCGTACAACCGGAGAACAGAAATCGCAGGTATGAAAATGCACTTTTTTCACTGGTGTTGAAAACCCAAAACTAATTTGACTATTATTTATGAATGACGGAAATTTAAGCGATAACAATACATCGGAGTGACCTCAAGGTCATCCTCTGTAATAAAAATGAAAATAAAGAATAGAATAATGGAGTGCTAAATTATAAAGAATAGAAAAAATTGTCTAAAAATTAAAAAATGAAGAAACCCAAATCCAGGCCCTCATGCATGTTTTTCTATCTCAAAGGGACAGGGTGGATGATTAACCAGTTTCTCGGACACATTTTAATAAAATAAAAAAAAAAAGAAGACACCTGCAAAGATTGCAGTTGTAATTTGCATGGTTTCAAAATTTTATATATTCAACTAAGAGAGGCGAAAGATACTAGAGGGATATTCAAACTCACAAGTCGAAAATAAACTTACAACGCCATGGCTAAAAAAGAATAAGACAAACAATAGTACACAAAACACAACATAGAAAAATAAAGACTGAGCAGCACGAACCCCACCAAAAACTGGGGGTGATCTCAGGTGCTCCGAAAGGCAGATCCTGCTCCACTTGTGGCACCAGTCGTGTTGCTCATGTTAGTATAAATCTGGTATAACAAGTCTATTTCGGTAGGTCACAGTCGTGACAAGGGCACGGGATCATAGCTCCGACATTAGGAACATATATCCGCTATCATCTGTGAAACGGATATCCCATAACGGTCAACTAACCAGTGATGGCGTCTTTAAAATTTACGAAGGTATGATTTCAATTTTACCACTTGAAACTCTTAGTTTAATAGCTTCCTTGTGAGCAGCAACCCTTTATAAAGGAAATCAGGATATGAAATACAAGCACTGGAATATCGTATCAACTGGGAGATATATATTCCGTATGCAGGCGCCAGATGCGGATTTAGGGGGGCCAGTGGGCCCGGCCCCCCTTTTTGGAAAAAAATTTGGTTGCTTATATAGGGAATCACTGAAGCGTGACTGGAGCGGGCCCCCTCTTAGGTCAGTCAGTGGGCCCCCACTTATGAAAATTTCTGGATCCGCCACTGGGCGCTGCTGGAATGTTGCTACATAGAAATCGGGAAAGTTCACAATTGGAAAGCTGAAATTTGACTTGATGTGATGTCGTTTTGAATGATATTTTCTTCAAGTATATAAAGGATTGATATAGGAGCCTGTAATTCGGTGGTTGTCGTTGGTTTCTGTCTTGTCATATTTGTTTTTCGTTTATTGGTTTGTCATTTACAGCCAACTGTACATTATAGGTTTTCTCATTGTTGAAGGCCACACGGTGGCATATAATACACCTAATCGCTATTTATTCCATTCCGGATAAGTTCTAAAATTACACAACTTTTTCATCCAGTTGAAGCTATCTGGGACCCTGTTTAAACAATTCACCATGCATGATACTTTTTAATGAGACCTGTTTAAACTACCGTAAATACTTCAAACAAAATATTTTTTTACTTCAATTTTAATTTCGAAAAAAGTGGATCATACTATATCAAAGTTTCTTGATGATCACTTTCTAAAGTTTATTCTCCCTCAGCTCACTACTGATGACCTCCATTTTTCGGCCGGTGACCCCAAACAGGAAGTTGTATAAATGACTGTTTTTCCCGGAATGGACTAAATAGCGATAAGGTGTATTGCTTACATATACGTCATTCGAATAGCTGTCTCATCTGCATTCATACAACATCTCATTCATCTTATATTTGGGATGATTTTGAGGGGTAATTGTTCATGAGACAGCTGTCCGAGAACAAAAAAACTCAAAAGTGCATAAAATATAATGTATTACACATTTTTCATGACTGAAATAATCCCATATCTTAGATTTCTAAAAAATAAAAAGTGAAACCATTAAATTTAAAAAGAGCTTTCGTAGCGTTGTGTTTGACCACAAGTTGTCTGGTTTTGTTTAATTATTTTCTCATTGATTTATACATATTTAAAAATATCTAATTATGTGATTGTTACAGAAAAGCAATTTACAGATTTGTTTCTCAAAGAAATATCTCTAATGAGACGTCATAATTAAAAAGGAATTTAACTGCATCAAATTTTAAATTAAAAATTACATAAGATTTGGTCAAATCAAACGAGTTACTGTACCAAAATGTATAAAACAACATTTGAAAATGAACACCATATATAAACAACATTGAAGATCAAAAGTCTTTATCGTCACTTTTCTTGACTTAAAGATGAAGAACAGCAAACAGATTACCATTCCTTGCTATGGATTTGTCAACTGCATGGATGGATTTTGTATTAGGAATAAATACAACATATCCATTCTTTTTCATTCAGAACATACTTTCTGTAGCTCTTTCATTTTGTCTACATATTCCTCTTTCTCTGCTAAGGAGTATTGATCTAGCCATTTAAGCAAGTCTTCACAAGCTGTTGTAACAGTTTCTTTTTCCTCAGATGTCAACTTGTCACCAGAGTCATTTGTCGCTTTTTTGACACTGAAAATGTAGTTCTCAAGTTGATCTCTTTCTGAAACTCGCTGTTTTTATTTTTCATCTTCGTCTTTGAATTTCTCAACATCGGAAACCATTCGATCAATGTCTTCCTTACTGAGCCTTCCTCTGTCATTGGTAATTGCAATTTTCTTTGGATTTCCTGTACTTTTGTCTTTAGCCGATACGTGTAAAAGTCCATTTGCATCAATGTTAAATTCTACGTCAATCTGAGGCACACCGCGGGGCGCTGGTGGTATACCAGTCAAATCGAATTTTCCAAGAGTATTATTGTCTTTTGTCATTGCTCTTTCACCTTCGAAAACTTGAAGGCTAACTGCTGGTTGGTTGTCTAAAAATGTTGTGAATGTGTTGGAGGCTTTTGCAGGGATCTTTGTATTCCTTTCAATCAATTTTGTCATAACTCCACCGGCAGTTTCGATTCCGAGGGACAGTGGTGCCACGTCGACTAGCAGTACATCTTTAATGACGTCACTACGATCACCTGACAGGATAGCTGCTTGAACTGCTGCCCCATAGGCCACAGCTTCGTCAGGATTGACAGATTTGTTCGATTCCTTTCCATTCATGAATTCCGACAACATTTTCTGTATTTTTGGTATCCTTGTTGAGCCTCCAACAAGTACAATCTCATTAATACTTCCCTTGTCCAGTTTTGCGTCACTCAAAGCTTTTTCGACCGGTTCCATGGTCTTTCTGAATAAATCTGCGCACAAATCTTCAAATCGTGCTCTGGTGATTTTTGAGTTGAAGTCTATGCCCTCAAACAATGAGTCAATCTCCACGTATGCTCCTGTATTGCTGGACAGTGTCCTCTTTGCTTTCTCACTTGCAGTTAATAATCTTCTGATTGCACGATTATTTCCAGAAATGTCTTTACCATGCTTTCTCTTAAATTCAGTAATGAAATGTTTTACCATTCTGTTATCAAAATCCTCCCCTCCAAGGTGAGTATCTCCAGCTGTGGAGCGAACCTCAAATAATGAACCCTCAACTATCGAAAGAATGGAGACATCAAATGTTCCTCCTCCCAAATCAAATATCAGAACGTTTTTGTCACCAGATAAACTCTTGTCCAGACCGTAAGCTAATGCCGCAGCAGTTGGTTCGTTTATAATCCTTAGTACGTTCAGTCCTGCAATACATCCAGCATCCTTTGTGGCTAGTCTTTGGGAGTCATTGAAGTATGCAGGTACCGTGATTACAGCTTCTTTTATCTTCTTGCCAAGATAGGCTTCAGCAGTTTCTTTCATTTTAACTAAAACCATTGAACTTATTTCTTCTGGTGTAAATGTTTTTGTTTCTCCTTTGTATTCTGCTTGCATTTTTGGTTTACCGCCACTGTTGATGACTTTGAATGGCCAATGATTCATGTCGGACTGTACGGCTGAATCGGTAAAATTTCTTCCGATCAGTCTCTTGACATCGAAAATAGTATTTACAGCATTCAATGCTACTTGGTTTTTTGCTGGCTCGCCAACAAGTCTCTCTGTATCCGTGAAGGCAACATAACTGGGAGTAGTTCTGTTCCCCTGGCCATTGGCAATTATTTCTACTTTCCCGTCCTGGAAAACAGCGACACATGAATATGTTGTTCCAAGATCAATTCCAATTGCTGGAACTTTTCCTGCCATCTTTGATTCGTAATCTAAAAAATATAATTATAATATTATTTTTTATTTATCAATTAATTTACTATATTATAACTTTTAAATATAGCGTTAAAATGAAAAATAATCAAAGTATATTACAGTATATGTCTTTTGATTTTTCTTGTTGTTGTTGGTTCGCTGTCTCTAACTGATATATGCATCCAACGTTAATTAAGGCACTCACTCGGACCATTTAATATATATTGTTTTGGGCGCATGTTTTTTTCAAGTTAAATCACGGATTTTTTTTTTTGTCAACTTGAATAAAAACAGCCTATTTTTTCAATACCTACAGGAACAAGAATTTTATAAAAATCAAGTGTCTGAGATGCATATTTTAAAATTACCAAATTTGAAAAGACAAAAGTCTATTTTTTCACTTCCTCTTTCTTATGATTTTTTCTCTCTCAAGATATTATGAAATATTTTTAAAACTACGAACTAAAAATAAGATGAATGTTCTACGGATGCTGCGCTGAGTTCATGCTTTTAAATTTAAGATATTTCTTACATGTACAAAAATATGCAAAATTCTATCTGAAAGTTTTTATGTATTGTTGAATCTTTCTGTCAAGATAGCGAAACATAATGCAAAATATAATATTAATAATTATGACATACCTTTATTCGTTTAAACGATAATTCTGTCTTGCAATATCACTTTGTGTTTAGTCTTTGTATCCTCAGTCTGACTTTGTTTATGATTCTAACACTGCCATAGCTACAAAGTAAACGAATGTTTTCGGATAATCAGGAGTTTCTATTTTTAACTCGAAGATTCTCGTTCATCATCGTACATACGACAGATGACGTCCGAAGACATCGAACGCAAATAAAAAAATACGGGTTATCTATTTCTAGATTAATAAACATAAATGTTCTAAAAATAACTTTAAGTGTGGTCTTTCGAGTGTGTTGTCGAATATTTGAACGCGTTTATTCAATAGTTTTTTCGTCAAATTTAGGAACCAAAATACTGGACTCAAAGGTAAATTTAAAACGGAAAATGTAATATATATTTGCTTAGTATGTAATAATACAATCCAGTTTCTATAACTAATTTATTAACAAGTACATCGTTTGATGGTCAGACTACAGAATGACAACATGTGTATAAGAACTTCAATTGATCTATTTAATTACATGTTTATTTAAGAATGTGCAGACGTGTGAGAGTTGCTGATCTGTCATTTATAATAACTGTAACAGATGAGACGGTAATAAAGTGAGGTGAACTTTATAACCGGAAAGTCCTTTATAAAATGGCAAAATCAAAAGCTATAAGCACATCAAACGAATGGAAAACAGTGATCATTCTAAATAAGGCCATAAGTTTTCTCGTTTGAATTGTTTTACATTGTTTTATCAGGGCCTATTATAGCTGACTATGCGGTATGGGCTTTGTTCATTGTTGAAGGCCGTACGATGACCTGTAGTTGTTAATGTCTGTGTCATTTTGGTCTTTTGTGGATAGTTGTCTCATTGGCAATCATATCAGTTCTTCTATTTTATATATTTGAAATATTTTATATTGATTAATGTCAGATGCGGATCCAGGATTTTGAAAAAGGGGCCCCAAACTAGGCAATGTTTAGAGTGGGATATGTAAAAATCTATGCCTCAATCATATATAGCTCTATATAATGAGGGCTCGGCCGTCCGGGCACCCTGTCCCTTTAAATTCGCAACTGATTGGTTTATTGTGTATAAAATTGAGAATGGAAATGGGGAATGTGTCAAAGAGACAATATTAAACCCGACCAAAGAGCAGAAAACAGTCGAAGGCCACCAATGGGTCTTCAATGCAGCGAGAAAATCCCGCACCCAGAGGCGTGCTTCAGCTTGCGGATGTTCAGAGGCGGATCCAGACATTTTAAAAAGTTGGGGGGGGGGGGGGGGGGGGTCCAACCATATGTCCCCATTCAAATGCATCGATCGTCCAAAAAAAGAGGGGGTTCCAACCCTATCCCCCCCCCCCCCCGATCCGCCACTGACCACTAGTGTGTTATTGTATCTAATATAGTTTAGAGATAGGTGTTTTATTGTATGTTTTGTTATGTATACCTTTTAAGAGTCCACTTATTGTGATTTTGAAAAACAAAATGGGGCTTGTCTTGTTTCATTTAGCCATGTTGTTGTCGACAGGAGATCTGTGATAGTTTCTTTTAAAATTCACAATATTTTGTTTTCGATGGGCGAATTGATAATGTTCTTTTTTTTACGACATTTTATCAAGACACACCGAATGTATTTTTTTTTTCAGTTTAACCAAGGGAATGATAGGAATGTTGGCTATGAATTAAAAAAAAAAAGCAACAATCCTTTTTTTTCCGCGAATTGATCTTCAACCCAGTGCGCTGTATGAAAATATAGTGGTCTTTCATCATCAATTCATCTGAGTTATACTACAGAAAAATATTCTGTTTTTGCCAGGGAGTACTCTGGAGTATCTATTAAGATTCTCGTCATTTTTTCTCTCTATAAAATTGAGAATGGTAATGGGGAATGTGTCAAAGAGGCAACAACCCGACCAAAGAGCAGAAAACAGCCGAAGGCCACCAATGGGTTTTCAACACAGCGAGAAAATCCCACACCAAAAGGCGGGCTTCAGCTAACCCCTAAACAAAAATGTGTACTAGATCAGTGAAAATGAATGTCATATTAAACTCCAAAACATATCCATGAACTAGTCTTAAAAATTCGTAAGGGTTCCGCGGAACCCAGTGTATCGCCTAGTTTTGCTGTTAATCGCAGGCTAAACAAAAATGAGGGAAAAAATAAATAAAAATATTCCACTCAATAATATCTTTAGATTGTGAGTAGCTTCTGTCTTAGTTTGGTAAAAATCCAGGATAGTTTATGAATCTAATAAATGTTTTAAAAACTTTAACTGTAGACTGTATGTAATGTTAACTGGAAGAAAAACTTAGTAAAATACGGATAAAAATGAACAAAATTTTAACAAAGTTTCCTTCTTGATACTATCTAATGATCATAAACAAGCCTCTCTCCAAGTTTGGTACAAATCCGGGATAGTTTAAGAAAGTTATTAAAATTTTGAAAACTTTAACCACAGAGTGAATGTACAGTAATGTTTCTTTGCTGAAAAACTAAGTCCATTTATAAGTAAAATACGGAAAAACAGGATTATTTTTTTTTCACAAAATGTACTTCTGGATACTATCTTATAATCATAAACAAGCTTTTGTCCAAGTTTGGTAGAAATCCAGGCTAGTTTAAGAAAGTAATTAAAATTTCAAAAACTTTAATCACAGAGTGAATATTTGTCGACGCCGACGACGCCGACGACGGAATGTAGGATATCTATGTCTCGCTTTTTCGACAAAAGTCGAAGGCTCGACAAAAATAACACAAGACTAACATAGGTCAGAGGCTCCTGATTTGGCACAGGCGCAATAATGCGGCGGGGTTAAACATGTTTAGTGAGATCTTAACCCTCCCCCTATACCTCTAGCCAATGTAGAGAAAACAAACAAACAGCAATACGCACAGCAAAACTCGGTTTGATAGAAGTCCGAGTCCGATTTCAGAATAGGTAACAAAAGAAACTAAGCAAAATTACAATGATACATTAATTAACAAAGGACTACTAGCAGTTACTTGACCTCAATTAAACTGATTGAAAGATTATGTCTTCATTATATGAAAATCAAGCACAATCACTCCCGTTAGGGGTTTAGTATCATACCATCATAAAATATGAGATGAACATAATCCGTATTATGCCAACAACTGGTTTTAGAATAAATGTGTTCAATTCCGATGCAAAGACCCTATGAATGAATCAATATTAATACCAAAATATGCCATCTTTAATGACCTGACAACAGTATCGTAACTATATCCCTTCTGAATAAGTCTGTTCAAAGGTTTGGTGAGCTTTTGAGGTGGAATGCCGACATTTTTGTGCTTTGTAAAGAATATTACCATAACAGATTGGATGTGAAATACCTGAACGTATAAGATGTATTCATGTTGAATTATATTTACGAATGGTGATAAAATTTAGTAAAGTTTTGACTATAGTCTGTGATATTGGAAACCCTGGTGTAATAATTTTTCAGTAATACAGATTCCTTTCGTTAAAATCAAATACGTTGTTACATACACATGCGAATCGAACAAGTTGGTATATACACCATAAGATGGTAACAAGGGTACGTCACCATCTAAAAATGGATAATTAACAAAAGGTAATGAAAAATCATCTTTTTTATCATAAATTTTGGTATCAAGCTTCCCGTTAAAGATATACATATCTAGATTCAGGAAAGGGTAGAGTTCATTGTTAGTATTAACTTTATTCAAAGTCAGTTCAGCCGCATAAATCTCTTTAGTGTTCATACATGTATACATGCTACCTGTTGGTCATTCGGCCATAAAAGGAAGTCAGAGCATTGCAACACAGAATCATGTCCTTTCATTTACTTCATCTCATTTACTTGGCACAACCCGTGAATCATTAAAGTGGAAAGGGATTAATATAAGTTGCAAAACTTGTACCTAATCCACTATAAATAAATATGTTTAAACTAATCATTAAATTAAAAACAAGAGATTGATTGGTGTTTTATGCCACTTTCAGCACTATTGTGCTATACTTTGTGGCGGTCCGTTGTTTTTGGTGGAGGGAGCCGGAAAGACCAGAAAGAACCACCGACCTTCGGTAGAAAAAATAACAATCCTATATAGTCAATTGAGATTGGAGTCAAGTCGAACTCACCGTGAACCTCAAGTGATGACAGGCTAGTAATAGTTCGACTACTCAGACCACTCGGCCACCGAGGTCCCCAACACGCATATGAAGCCGAATATAACAGGTATTGATTCAAAATTGTCATGATATTGTTACAGTAGAAATAAATCTCTACTCTATACCTCATGATGACTTTTGTATTACGAAGGGTGTCAGGGTGTTATATAATCAGGATATCCTTACCCTTCCGCAGCACCTGATATCACCCCAGTTTTTTTTGGGGGTTCGTGTTGTTATATTTTATGTTGCGTTTGGTAGACTTGTTTGTCATTTCGTGCCATGGAGTTGTCAGTTTTCTTCGACTTTGGTATCTTCCGATTCTCTTTTATGTAGTACACACATAATTAGTTTGCAGAAGATTGATTGATTGTTGGTGTTTTAACGGCACTTCTTAGCGCAACTTTTGGGCTATTTCGTGGCGGCCAGTTTTTATTGGTGGAGGAAGCCGGAGTGCCCGGAGAAAATCACCGACCTTCGTTTGGAAAACTGACAATCCTAGTCAATTTAGATTAGAGTCAAAGTGCACCCGCACGAGCAGGGTTCGAACTCACTACCTCAGTGTTGACGGGCTAGTGATAACATTAGTAGAACTACTTAGATCACTTGGCCACCAGTTTGCAGAAGATTGGTCTACTCAACTGATTTGTAACTTATTACCAATGTTTTGATTGGTTGATTTATTAATTAAATTTGATGTCCAGCAACAAATATTACTAATACTCGTGTTAGATAACATATTAATGAGATAACCCTGTATTGTTATAAACACTCTTAGAGTCATATATTTAATGTGCAACTAAAATGATAACAATATGCAGCAAGATATATCACCCTACATGGATACATTATTCAGACTCCATTCTCATTAGACTTTGACCTAACTCCTAAATTCTGCATTCTAACTGGAGAAGCAGCAAATACCTATTCTGTGGAGGTTACAAGCTCCAGTCCTTGAGGCAAAAATGCTACCACGAGCAGTGGTGGATCCAGAAATTTTCATAAGAGGGGCCCACTCCAGTCATGCCTCAGTGATTCCCTATACAATTAACCAAATTTTCCCCACAAAAATGGGGGGGGGGGGGGGCACCATTTAGTATGCTCCATCTTCTGCTTGCTATGATCATAATACAAAGTTTGATAATGACAGATAAGAAGTCCAATTATTTCATTTTAACTGAATTCAGTGAGGTTAATATACGCCATAACATAAAACACATAAAAATTCTTAGTTTTGTAGTTATTTGACAACTTTAACAT
This sequence comes from Mytilus galloprovincialis, assembly GCF_965363235.1. Classification (NCBI taxonomy): domain Eukaryota; kingdom Metazoa; phylum Mollusca; class Bivalvia; order Mytilida; family Mytilidae; genus Mytilus; species Mytilus galloprovincialis. Next base: position 61,113,743 of record NC_134845.1, read on the forward strand.
AAAATGGCTGTCTCTATATATAACAGTTCATAGTGCTGATAAACTAGAATTCTTATTAAAAACAAATGGGAGTTACATGCATTTCTTGTATTTTGATAGCAGACAGACTCAACCTGGGTCCTTGGTCATAATGCTTACTCAGTATTTAGTTCAAAATCCAGTATTATGATTGTTTGAATTCTGAGTCCAAGTACAGTAATCATACGAGTCCAGTGGTTTCTGTTTGCCATAGTTGTTGTATTTTGTTATATGCTATTTGCCTAAATCAGGCAGTTGGTTTTCTTTTTTTGAATTGTTTCATATATTGTTATCTTGTGCAGTGTTATTGCCTTCTCTACAGTATGGGTTTTGCACATTCTTGAAGGGTGAACAGTGTCCTGTAGTTGTTTACTTCCTCGATTGTTTATCGAAGTACAAATTTCATATAGCCTTGTATATGTACTTTTGTTAAACCGTGAAATCAAATATCCACGAAAATGCCATTTTTCCTTTATCCAAGAAAATAAATGAACCAACAGTGCACTTAATTTAGGTTCAGGGGTAAAACTAAGATTGACAGCAGAAGATATTTGCAAAAACAATCCCTTTTGCTCTGCGATTTCAAATGTTTTTGTTGTGATGCTAACCAATACCTGTTTTTTTTTTATTACTTCCTTCAATGTAGTCAAACTAGATGTAAAAATCATCCCATCTTTGGTTAGCAAATAAAACTCAATCAATATACAATATTTTTATACTCTCAATTTTATTTCTTTAAGACTAGTTTTTCTTCAATATATAAATGCATAAATAGAATAAATTAGTTTTCAGATGAATATCCCAACTTAACAAAAATAAAGAAGCCAACAATTCTATAAAGTGAAATCCAAATTGAAATAAGGATGTACAATAAACATTTTTTATACTTCAATACTATTATTTAGGCTTGAGAAAAAAATGTTTGTGTTAACCTGAAGCAAGTGAGAAAACTCTGTAATGGCTGACTACATGTACACCATAAACTAGGTCAGTGGGAAAAAAGAACATCTATCGTGTGTTTTTCTTATCTTGTGATTACTAAACAATGTTATTTTTTGGTGAAATTTAAGTTGGTAATACAGTTTGTCACACCATGCTGATGCAGCAGAGCAGGATTTTCTAATTTGAATCTATTAACAAATAAATTGTTTAGAAAACTAACTAACAGATTTTTCAATTTGATTCATTATACAAAATAAACAATTTTAAGTAAGGCAACTCATTTTAAAAGTGCTAATGCAGAGCCATACAATTCAATTGCAAATTAGCTGATTTTAAGTAAGAACTACTGGGTTAAAGTAAGAACTACTGATTTTAACTAAGTACTTATACATGATATGCCTCATTCAAATAATTTTCTGGTTATAGAAAAGATAATAGGTGTTTCTTGCAAGAATTGTTGGCTTTCGAATAACAAACATTTCATTTAAAATAAAATATTTGAATTAAAATAATTTCTAATATAAATTTATCTAAAAAACAAACTTAATTCAGATTGACTTGTACATGCTAAAACATTTCATCTCCAGTAAAATAATAAGAAAAGTTTAATTTTTCAGTTGTCATGGTAATTTAATACAAGTAAAACAAGTACAAAATAATTTAAAAACATCTAAAAATACTTTTAAAACGTTAGATTATAAATAAATTAATCTAAATGCTAAAAATAAATTAAGGTAAAAACCAAATTTAAACAAGAATATGGGATATTCAAGTAAAACTAGCACTAATAATCTAGTATGAGCAATAACAAAGAGATTCTACACAACAAATACTATACACTAATATCTACACGTCTGTACACAATAAATGCAAAAGAGTCTATACATATATAAGTCTATGTACGGAGGTATACGAGTAAAAAGTCTAGAGAGACACAGAATGAGCAGCTGCCTGTTGAGTCATCACAGGAACAATTCTGACACTACTATACATATCACAGCACTAGAGAAATCCTGACCGAGGTCATGGACGAGGACGGATATGGCACTCTATGGAATGTTTTTAAAACAGGTTTCCTCAGCGTGGAGTCATTACTGAAGATGTTGGTGAGTCTTGCAGTAAATGTTCTAACACTAATGGGACCTTTTCCAGTCTTGCTCGCACAATATCGGGTAAAATGTCTGTCCTTTGGAATCTAAAATATAAGAGATTGTAACATAAATTGGATTTTTTCCTTTGATGTTTTTATGAAATAATTTGCTTAAAAAGTGTGGTGAGGGAAAACCATGGTATATTATATGCAAATTTATGTTGTACCATACTTTGCTAATTAAATATGCAACTCGACTAGAATCCAAAGGAAAAAAGGCGGAGCTTCAGCCATGGTATAACATATTCATTTTCATGTTATTCCATGACCGAAGCTCCAAAATTTTTTTTTAAATGTATCCGCCTCTAAAAAATTTAGGAAACTGTAAAACGTACTAAAAGGTCAAGATCTTCATTTGTTTTCATTTTATAAGAAAAAGCAATAAATTATGTGTACCACATTTCAAGAAACCCTTTTCAAACTACATAGAATTGTTACGAATTCCCTTAATTTTGGAAACAATTACTAGATGTTTCTTCTTTCAGTTTTGAAAAAAATAAAATGTAAAACTATAATTTCCTTTGCGAAAATTCAATTTAAATTCGATTTAAAAAGGGGGTACCTATACAAAAAGGAATAAATATCGGCAACAAATATCTGTGAAAAAACATGATTAGGGGATGTACACTATCTACGCCCCTGGATCCGCCACTGTTAAAATATTGTTTTATTCGATTCGTTTGTTTAAATATGTTAACTCGTAAAAACCATGGTATATATAGTACTTAAAACATAAGTATATTGTAAAGTCAAAATTTTATAATTAAAAAAAAGTTACTTTGTAAGATTATATCTTCTCTGATTTTCTTAATTACATGTCAAAATAGTTACTAGCTTTTCACAGTACAACTTCATACTTCTACTTGTGATTCTATTCAACATATCTTTATACAATTTCTTCTTTACCAATAATTTTATTAAAATAATTTTTTATAAATGCATATTTATGAACTCAGTTAATATCCACTTTTAATTTCTTTTCTTTTTCGTTTTCTTATAAATATAGACAAATTCTAATAATTGTTTCAGATTTAAGATTTTACTACTTATTTGAGAGAAACTTACCTATAAAGTTTTCCTTGACAGTCAATATATTTGACATTTGTTGTAGATGACTTGACACCAAGCTGTGTTCCATCATTGAATTTTACCCATATTTCTCCATTAGAGTGCTGAAAAATAAAATATAAAGCCATTAAAAATATGTGTCAACATAATATTTCTTGCATTTGTAAAAAGAAAGAAAGGAATTTTGTTATTAAAAGTATCACAATTCTATTTATCTGATATATTAAAAAAAAAAATTAAAAAAAGAGAATAAAAAATAAACGTTAAAATGTTATGTTTTTAAACTACCAATATGATGTTATAAAAATTGTTATAAATAACATTTTATTTTAGATTCATAATTCATTTTCTAAAAACACGAAAATTCAAGTTTTATTATTGAAATTCAAAACAAGGAAATGATATGTACCTTAGAAGCCCATCCAATATCTTGCACGAAAACTTGTTTAAGAACATCTCTGGTGACTTTGCGTAGCTGACTTGAACCATTGAGACTTGACGTGGGACTTACACCACCATTGCTGACTGTTGATTTCTCGTTGACAGACTTGGACTTTAGAGTTACGTCCCTTGATGTGTCAGATGGAGCTGTTTCCACTCTGCTTGTACAGTCTGTTACAGCGCTTACTACTGTGCCGTCAAATGAAGACATCTATACAAAAGAAGGAATACCGTTAGATATTTATGTAAATAAGGAAGTATTTTATCTAGAAATACATGAATGCAAATGAGACAATTTCTTGTTTATATTGATTTATTTATTTGTATTAAAGGAAAACTGAAATTTTTGGAAATAGTTTTTTAATTTCTTGTAAGCAGCAATTTCACTGAATTTCCTAATTCTTTTAATGAAATTATTCTGAAAATGGTTCAACAAATATCGTTAAGAATTACTATACACTCCCATAAAACAGCTGCTTCTCCATGTATTACAGGCAATGAAATCTTTAAATTTTGAATTAAATTTATCAGTAAGACTCAAGACTAAAAACTTACTGTAGCGTGTCTGTTTGAGTCTGATGAAGGATTGCTGTTGATTTCTACCGCCAAGGAACTACCTGCACCCGTGGAAGGAGAGGAATCGTTTAAATTTGGACCGTTGGGTCGTCTACCAATGATCACTGGGAAGAGCTGCTCTCTCAACCCACATCGGCTATGTACAGAACTAATTACCCTGTCAATCTCTTCACATTGTTGCCGACACTGAAAATAAACAAAGAATAAGAAATTTAATATCAATAAGTTTTTTTCTTTTTAAATTCAAATTAAATGTAAAATTACTATAAAATTGAGGAAAAAAAAATATGTAAATATTACTGAGAAAATTTTACAACTTAAATTTTTTTTATTTACTTTTCCTTTAAAAAATAATTAATACATTTCTTTTATCTTTAAATACTGATATCTGAAGTGAGTGAACATACCTGTTTGACATATTCTAACAATTGTTTGGTATCTTCAGCCAGTCTCTGAGCTGTTTCCTCTGAATCTAGCACCAAGGATGTCCCAGTTTTTTCAATAATTCTCATACTACTGGAACTCATTGTGAATTTAGCACCTGAAAAATTAAAACAAACCCCATTAAAATATGAAATAACACACTTAAAACATAGAAAATTTAAAGCAATTCATATACTTTCATCAGTTTTGGGTGTGTTTATAAATTTAAATGATGATTTCAATATATCTTACATGATTCATTTTAGTTCTAATTCTGATTTCAATGTTTCTATTTTTTCCATTGTTCTTAATTTAATTTTTTTTTTTAAATATAAAGAAATTTCAGAATTTTTAATTCATAGGCATAAAAAATATGAGAAAAATTACTGCAATGTGCCAAAAAAGCCAGAAGTATCAGATTTCCAATATATATAAGTGTTAAAAGAATACAGGAGTACAATATACACACTGTGAGCTATAAAGCATGAAAATACCATGTGCAAAAAAGGTGGGGAAAAAAAATCACACACAACATTAATTCTGGTAAAATGTGAGAGGAGTGAGTATGCACATCTATAAAGAAAGTAGTTCTGTTAATAGCTATAGCCACAATGTGTCGACTTACTCCACGAAGGGACGAATGGATACGGTCTGGATTCCATTAAATCGCTTAGACTATCATCGTCTTCCAAAGGATGTGAGCCTTTACAAAACATTTATCATGTTAATATCTCACCAAACTTAATAAAAGATCACAAATCTATATATATATATATATATATATTTTTCAAACTTCTCAAAGATATATATGGGGAGAACAAACTCGTGCAAAAGACTTAATTCGTAAAACATACACATTCACATTTATATAGTTCACTCTTGTCACATAAAAATTAGTAATTTTAATATTGAATAATTATTTTCAAAAAGATAACATATACATGTTTCAAAATTTCAAAACCTACCATCATAAAATACTGCTTCAAAGTCTGGAGATGGACTGTTTTCCATCAACATACATTTGGCCTTCTGTGTATACATAGTAATCTTTGGAGTCTTGGATCTCACCAGTTTCACAAATCTATAAATAAAAAGATATTTTATTACAAATGTTTTGACTTTACTATTGTTTTTTTTTCTGGTTTAAATTTTTATTTCTTTAATTTTAAAAAGTTTTGGGTCACGAATTCATCTAACAAGAAAAAAATTTCAATTTAATAAAATTATTCAATTTAGACAATTGAAGATTCCATTAAAACAAATGAAAGGGGAGATAATTACCTTGCTGCATACTGGTACTTTTTCCAATACTTTTCAGGTAACAGATCAAATACAAATGATTTGATTGGTTCAGTTGGCAGAGCAACAGGTTCTTCTCCTACTGGTTCCCCTTTGCCTCTGTTTGGTTGGTAAACATTGATTTTCTGACCATCAACAGATATCACCATGACTTCAACAACTTTTTCAACCTTTTGTTTCAGTTTGACAAATTCCATGCAAACTTCTCCCGATTCTAAAATGTTGACCTGAAAGAAAAAAAATAACTTTCTTTACAATTCATCAAAGCATTGATAAAATTTTAAATAGAATTTCAGACATTTGATTTTTTTTCCTAAACTTTCTATGCATCATGAAATTACTGAATTATTACTTCTACAGGTCCTTCAATTTTTAATTCTATAAATATTACCTCTTTTTGAATTTATAATTGCATGGCTATTTAATATAGAAACTTACAATAGCATTTCTTGTTCTTTGTCTGATTGGTCGAAGACGAATGGCAGTTAATGGCAATACAACATCTCTAATTGTTTTGGTTGCTGAGTTAGTAGCCTCCTCTACCGATCGTTGTGATTTAATTTCTACTTTAGCACCTTGCGAATTAGAATTAGAATCTTCTTCATCATTGTCGAGAAAGTTTTCTAAAGATCGACTGCGTCCATATTTTTTCATCTGACTATGTTGTCGTTCCATATTTTTTACACTGTCTTTAGATTTTTCGTGCCAACTGCTGTGTTGACCAGTGGAGTGACTGTCACTATCGAAATTGAGTATTTTCTTTGTATTGTGTAGACTAAATTCATCCTGCGACGAAACGTCAGAGGCTACAGAAGGTTTGCTTATGTCGGTATGACTTGGTTTGTCATTGCTATGCAGAGACATGCTACAGGACCATCCTGATGAGTTACTTGGTGTATTGGCACGATCTTGATATTTTGCTGGATCAAACTGTTGACCAGCACGGTTGTTTTGCTGCTCAAGGTAATTCTCCATTTGTTTAGCTTTGAATAGTCTTTCTTGAGCTTTATCTTGGTTAGTATTCCTAAGGAAATGTCCAGAATCACCCTGTTGTTGCTGTTGTTGATTCATTTGCATTCTTGCTGCTTCACGTTCACTGAAAATGGAGAAAAAAATAATTTATTAAACCTAGTCAATAGTTTTCTTTACAATTCTTTATACTTTTTTTTTAAATTTTTTATAAATGTCATAAATAGAAGGTTTGCCATTAAATATGCTTTATATTCAATGAGTGCAGCAAAAAAAATATGGTTATAACTTTTTAATTTTGTTTTTAACTTCAGTCTTACATAGTTTAATATTTTAATGTTTTAAATATATAATTGCTATGCCTACCTATCCCTTAGTCTAACTGGTGGAGATGGTGGGTGCCTCAATTGTGGCGTATTTGGTCCCGAAAAAAGGTTCAAATCCTCAGAATTCTTTGAGTATTTGTCTTTCTTCAATTGGTCCTCGTCTCCTTCAGAGATTCCCGATTCCATAGGGAATGCTGGGAAGGGGCGTGGCCTTGTTGACACTCTTGATGCTGTGGTTGAAATAGTTGCCATGGTTCCTCTACCACTATCAATGGATGTCTCACCGAAATTCTATAAATAGAAGATATCATCATTAAAATATTTCAGTTACAAAATCTTTTCAATTTTTAATCTTGGTTAAAAAATATTTTCTTTTTTTTTCTACTCAGTTTTAAAATCTAATTAATCTTGCTTTTTTTAATATCCTTTTAAAAGAGTTAAGAAATAAACAAGATAAAATAGATCAAAAAATTTACATGTATATATTATATAAACATAAGATAAGTGTTTGTAGACAATTACCTGTGGACCTTTAAATTCTGTTGATGCATATTTGGTCATGAAAGGATGATTTAGCACCTCTGAAAAATAAAATCAATATAATATTAAAACAAATAAAAACAAATGTAAAGAAAATTTAAAGAAGAAAAAATCTATTGTTAAAATGGACTTTTATCTTTATATAAGTCTGTGTACCTAAGCTTAACATCTTGTAACTTTTAAAAGTGAAATGTCTAAAACAAATAATTTCAAGTATAAATATACAAGTAAGTGATAGTCATGTTTATTCTTGTTTCAAAAACTTTTCTTGACAAATTTGAAACTATTGAATATGATTAAGGGGTATAAAATATTAATTAATTGATGGAATATAGTCAATGGTTGGACTAATTTAATTTCCAATGACTTCAAGTACCTTAATTGGATAATATAATTAACTGAACATGTGTTTAATTTAAAAAAAACCATTTAATTTAAATAAACAAATAAATGAATTACTAAAAATAATTTAAAATTATACTGCAAAGATTTTGAACTAAATACAAATTTTAGTTTATTTTTTTCAAATATTTTCTCTATAATTATCCCCCCTCCCCCCCAATATAAAATCGTTTCTACATACCTGGTAAAGGAATTCTATCTTTTGGATTTTTCTTTAACAATGACTGTAAGAGGTCTTTGGCCTCTTGTGATAAATGATCTGGGAGATCAAATGCTGCTGTTATAACTCTGTTCAGTGTACTCCTAACAGCATCTGTATCAAATGGAGGCTTGCCTACCATAAATGTGTACAACATACAACCTAAAGACCAGACATCAGTTTCTAAACCATGAGCTCCTCTTATGGCTATCTCACTGCAATATAAATTAAATTCATGTAAAATCTTCATAACTTTATTTCACAATGTAAAGACTACAGTTTTGCAGTGAATTTTTAAAACTTTAAATCTTTGAAGGAGAAAACTTTATACTTTTATTTTTTTTTGACTAGATACTGAATATGCAATACTGCAATACTTGAGTCACTAACAAAAAGATTTATTTGTTTTAAATGATAATATACTTACGGAGAAATATAATTTGGTGTTCCACACATTGTAAAATGTTTTTCTTCAGTATAGTTTAGTTGTGTAGCAAGACCAAAATCAGCTATTTTCTGCAAATATAAAAACATACATTTATTAATAATGTTAAGTTTGCTGAAAACATAAAATTTAATAAATCTTTCAAAATGAAAGTTTCTATGTTTAATTTTTTTTTATGTAAAATTATTGTTTTCTTTTTCACATTTGAATTAAATCATTTCTAAGAAATTCAGAGACAGTTTCAAACAAAGAAATGCTTAGATATTGAAACCATATTAATAAGTTTTAAATATATACTTACAACGTCCATAGATTTTGTGAGTAGTAAATTGGCAAGAGTCAGATCTCTGTGGAGTATTCCATGAGAGTGGAGATATAACATCCCCGATACAATCTGTACCATGAAGTGTCGAGCTGAAAATATAAATGTAAACGTTAAATAAAGATATGCACAAAATAGTTAACACACTGAAAGCTTCAATGTAGAAATTTATTCATTGTAAGAAAGTTTTATTAAATGGAATGGGTATATACTGGAGGTACATTGGATGAAGTGAAGTATTTGAACCAGAATATTTTTATTATCATAATAGTGATTGTTTTCATACAATTTTATTGTTATTTCTGGGTTAAGTTGAATAAAGCTAAATTGTTTGACCATTGCAGGTTTATAACCATGATTAATGTTACAGTTTTAATACACTTTTATTGTATTTTAGGTATTGTTGTTAGGAATACCAACCTTCCAATTCAGATAAAACTTTGCAGTTGGCTTTAAGATATCTGTTGAGTTCTCCATTAGCGCAAATTTCCAGCACCAAGTACACATAGTTGCTGTCTTCAAAATAGTTGTACAACTGCAAGAAAAAAAATACAATGTTTCAAACTTACAGGTTTAAACATGGGGGTGGCAGTTATTTATTAATCCAGTCATATTTCCTATAGGGTTGCATAAGCTGATCACAGATTTAAATGGATTACACTATTGAACAATACTTCAAAGAGAAGTTCAACTTTTCAACTGACCTTTGATCAATTGAACCCTTTAAAGTAATAAACTAAAGGTTAAATCAATATATTTAACGTGCTAAGCATATTACTGCTGCAGTATATGGTCTGGATACTATTTTGGCACATTAACACAATCTTATACTTATTATTTTGAACTTTGCACCTAAAAATTGACCAGTTACAACACTGCACTCAAGGAGTAGTGCATAGCTGCACAGATTTGTTCCAACTTGCACTGAAAGTCATCGGTTAATCATGTTAATGTTCGATTAACAAATTCTTGAATGCATTTCTTTATAAATGCACAAAGGCTTGGCAATTTATTAGGCTCAAGAACCATAAAGACTGAATGATTGAAATAAAATGTGAAAGGCATGCAAAGGTGTGTTTGAGATTAAACTCTTCAACATAATTACAAAATTTGAAAAATTTAAGTATGTTTTTTTCCAAAATCATTTTTTTTTTCTCAATTATTTTTCATGAAAATTAATTTCTTATTCCATATTTTTATTGTGATCCATCTAATTAAATTTAAAATATATCTGTTGTTAGCTGATATGTGTATTTATGTGTTTGGACAATACAAGCTAAGTAATAAAGAAATTTACAGTTAATTTCAAACAACACCCAAGCCAAATGATCAAATACTGTTTTGATAATTAACAACATACAAGCTTACTAAAACAAGCAACCTAACACCTAACTAATTATTTCTTTTCATTAAAGTGTTTAACCAATCTTATTTCAAATGTTAATTTCATGCAATTGATGTCATTAAGGTGAGTATGGTTGACCTAATTAAGTATCTCACACAACAGCTAACTACTCAGTAATAATGACATAAGAATTACTTTTAACAACACCTTGATTAACGAGTCTGCAAGCCACCTACATGGATGATGATGTTTTATAGCTATGAACAATCAATAAATGTCCCATCTTACTCATCGTCAGTTTCATCATCTCAAATCCAATATGAAATTATACATGTGCATCAATGAAACTGACATTCCCAATAATAACCATGATAAATATCTGCATACTCCAATTATAAGGAAATTAACATAGCTACAAGTGATGAAGTCACTTTGAATTAGCTCTTTATCTGTTGTGTTGATAGTTTCATGAAAAGATAAATATATAGTAGTGTAGTGTGGTACTATGGTAAATTTTATAGTCAGCATTGGTGTTCTATATGTTTAATAATTGTATTTACCTCTAAAATTGCTGGATGCTTCAATCTTGAATGAATTTCTACTTCTTTTTTCACTCTAGCAGCCATGCCAGCTGCCTTCATCAGTTTCTTGTCAATCATCTTTATGGCGACCTCTTCACCTGTTTTGTTTGACCTTGCCCTGTACACACATGCGAAACCCCCCTTCCCCAACAAGTTCAACACTTGGTAATCCTGAAAAGATAAATGATTCTATATTAGAAGATGCATTGACACTTGTATGAACTTAAATAAGTTTGCATTTCACCTTCAAATTACAAAACATATTAATCATTTTTAATTATGCAAAAAAGATGACAAATTTACCTCAATACTCCCGTTCTCCTCATTGATACTGAAGTCACATGGTTTAATAAGTTCATCTTCATTAATTCTGTTAATTTCACACTGATCACATGAATTATCTTCAACACTCATAATGTCTATTTCGTTTATAGAGAAATCACATGGCTTGCATAATTCCACAGATTTAATAACATCTAATGGTTTAAGTATTTTCTCCATGTTGGTATTGACCAAGTCAAAGAAAATTTGAGCTTTTGAAACATCACTATCAGAGAGATGATATTCCTCTAAGTTTTTGATCAACATTTTGAGATTTCATAGCTAACTGAATCCAAGCCCTGGATATATATACTATATCAAGGTTAAACATTGTCAATTTCATGTTTTTTCTTGTATCAAAACATGTATTTCGCTTGTTTATTTGATTAATTACAAACTAATTAATTTAGTCCAGCAGTTAGATGATTGAAACACAATCATTAATTAATCCCTTAATTGTAATGGGTGAGTGCTCCATGTTGTTATGTGCCATGTCCGGACAGACCATGCCTAGCATGACACCTATAGTGTAATTTCAGGATTAACAGTCATGTTTAGACTTGGAAAATTTATTTACCTGTACAAGATTATTTACCTGAAGGAAATATTTAACAGTACCATACATTCTTCACATTATATCTTCAAAAGCATATCTGTGTGTTTACCCTTTAAATATTGTGTAGATTTAAAACTTTAAACTAAATTGTCTTTTTTAATTCCTAATTGATTTTTTTGATAAAAAGCTTTATTGATTTCAATCTATTGTCAACAAACTTGTCACCTTTTTCACAACCTTAAATATTAAACAAAATAAATTATTTAAATGTTTAAAGAATTGATTATGATCTAATATTTGTACTAATATTACCTTCTTTTTTTTTAATTGCATGCCTAAAGTCATTGAAAGTCATGTATAAATTTTATTTTGAAAACACCCTTTTACTATAACAGTGTATTTATACAGAGATGGAATTTTTAACGGGCATGGTTTATCCTAAACAAATATTATATTGTCAACCTAATTCATTCAAATTCTTTCTTTATTCATGTGATCAAAATCTTTGTTTCAAAAGTTAACTGTTAAATAAGGGGGGTGGGGATCTGAATATCATGAATACATACATACATGACATGTATTTATTAAGAACTTATTGTAACAAAACTCTTGTAACACTAGTACTCTAACACATTCAAAGGGATTTTTCATAGTCCAACCCTACTTTTAACAAAAATCTAATTTTTAATCTAGACAATCGATTCATGACAATGGAATACTTTTGTACATATATTAGTTGTCAAAAGCCATTTAATTCTCCCAAAAAAATCACAAACAAAATAGTCTTCAAATTTCAACAAGTACAATAATAAAGTAATTATAAGTCTAGATAAATCTAGATAATTATAAGAATTCGCAAATTTTGATTTGTAAAAAAGTGAAGCAAGAAAATATTTGAACTTACTGTTATTTTTTCCATGCACTGTGTATTACAATATCCACTTTTATAATAAATAAAACATAAAGATGGACAAACACATGGTCAAGCGTTGTCACATTTTTAATCCATCTGAAAATCCCTCTTTAATGAGCACATGAGATTTAGAAATTCTATAAAAGGACGCTAACTTTTAACAAATAGCTTTAAAATTTCAATAAAAGACTTAAAAATACTTGAGTAAATCTATATGATCAAACATGGCTTTTAAAAAGTTATGTCAACAAGCTAAAGCGACCACGCCAAATTACTGAATAAGTAAAACTAACTGTACATTGAGTGAATTTAGAAGTTATTTAAAACCATTTAACTTTAAGGTTACAATGAACTCTGTATGAATTTACAAAATATGATGAATTTAATCAACATCATGAACATCTTAAGAAATAAATTTTTCAAATTGTAAAAATTGAATTTTAAATCAAATTCTATATATCATTTTGAACAAGGATTTGTATAGTAACACTATTTTACAGTGAAGAATAAAATTTTGTAAGTCATGGAAAGTTATTGATTTAATACTGTACCATTCTATATTAACTACTGATGTACTAGTCCATGTGTAGTCATGCTAATGCTCAACTCTGAATAATTCTTAGATGTGTAAACTACAATTTATCAATTGTTTTGGATTTCTTTTTTTAGTAAGAGATGTAAATTTCTTAAGCTGGAATTACACTGGAAAAATGTAAAAATTTTAAATGTCTTATTCAAATTTTTAAAATCAGACAAGGGTGAAAATAATACAACTTCCCGAAAGTCTGTGACCTTTTATTTACAAAGGTACTGGCCATGGTAGCTATAGACCATTAATTCTTAGAAAACCCTTAAATACATGTATGATTCAAATTCAACAGCATTCATTTTCAGAATTGCCGTCCTAATATTTAAAAGTCCTGATCCTTCCTATTCTGAAATACCGGTAGTTTTGAAACTCTGTGAATGAAGGATATTTCTAATAACAAGCAATGACCAGGCACTCTTACAAATAAATATGTGAGACTTTTAGTATACATTGTACAAGAAAATGTTAAAGATCAAATCATGAAAACTTGACCAGGCAATGAACTATGAAAATGATGTTGTGATCAGATAAACCCTACCAGACAGACATGTACACTTATAATCATTCCATGTACCAAATATATAGTTGACCCCAGTGGCGGATCCAGAACTTTTCCTAAGGGGGGCCCCGCTCCAGTCATGCTTCAATGATTCCCTATATAATCAACCAAATTTTTCCCACGAAAGGGGGGGGGGGGGCCTGGTCCCCCAGGCCCCTCCCCTGGATCCGCCTATGGACCCTATTGCTTATAATATCTAAGAAAGAGACTTAGCCAGGAAAACTTATATTATCATTAACCAATAAAACATGAAAATGAGGTCAAGAACATATGAACCGTTTTGACCTAGTGCTTAATATAGTATCTTAGAAGAGGAACTAACTATTAAAACTAAATATTGACCAACGAAACCATGAACATCAGGCAAGACTGATGATACCCATTTAAGGTGGTACCTAACACTACAGGGAGATAACTCTGTAATATCAGCTAAATGTTTTAAATACACTGTGTTTTGAAGGCAACATAAAGCTTCTCAATGATCAAAATTAGTGTTTGTCAAACTGCTATATAACCAGTGTAATTTTTCTAATTAAACGCTTGGTTAAAATTTTTTGAATTTTTGATGTTTTTGTAAAAGGGTCAAGGTAAATACTTTGTCAAAATTTTATGAAAATTAAACGAGCCAAATTAATTTTAGTAAAAGTGTTGGGTACCACCTTAACATGTACAACTTACAATTATAACTAAATATATAGTTGACCTCCTGCTTAGAACAAATAAAAATATATGTGTGCCAGGGCACAGATACATCCTGAAAAGATATTCGGTTGGTAGGTCAGGTTTTCTTAATGGATTGTCTAAAATGGAAATTAAAGTTCTAGAGTTGGTTGTATAACGAGCCTGGCACACATATTTTTATTTGGCCAGGCTTAACACTCAGTAGTTGAGAAACAGACCTAATCATGAAACTTTAACCTCGATCACTGATACTAGATCTATAAAGTGGCATAAACGTAACATTTTCTCACTTTTAACATGTAGAACTTGCAAGGAACCGAACTCATTAGTTAGATATTATGCAGCTTCCAGATTGTAATCCCTACAATGTTTGCCTTAAATTCTGTGACATTTGTTACACTGATTTATTGGTGTACGTTTAATGCCACTTTCATCACTATTGGCTATTTCGTGCATATTAGTTTTTGTTGAAGGAAGCCTTAGAGAACCACTGACCTTTCATAGAAACACAGTATGTACACTGAAAATCCAAGGTTGCACATGCCCTGTGAGGGGTTCTAAATATAACCCTTAGTGACGACAGGCTAGTGATACAGTTGGGACTAGAACACTCATCTACTGAAGCCCCTACTTTCGTCACAAGGCGCTAGTCATTTGTTTATACCAGTTAAGAAACATTTTAAAACCCTTTGTTAATCTTTTGGGATAAAAAGGGACATAAACCTAGCTTGAACCTAAAATCAACCACAGCCCAAGTTTCGAGCTTGGTCTGCGTGTTGTGGTTTTTAGAATTGACTTGTGTACAAGTTTTTTTCCAGCTTGGAGGCAGGAAGCAAGCATATGTATATTTTTTTCCTGTTTAATCAGAACAAGTATATGAGGGATCATTTTGCAAGTGTACTTGATTCTACATATATATACCCCAATATTAGCTAATGGATGATTTGTATTTCATGATAATATCCATTCACAATGAATGTAACACCTGAATGTTTAAAGCTGTTATCAAATTTCCTTTCAATATTTTTAAGTACTGGGAACTTGGTGATAATATATAAATAATTATCAAGTGACTTTAAAAGTGGATTGTTTAGACAGGTTCTACATGTTCTAATCTATGTAAAATTGTTAACTTTCGATTGTTTGAACAATATTTTTATTTACTGGCACCAGTATTTTCCCTAGTAGCATATTTTTAATGAATGGGTCTCACTTTTAAAGGATGGGAGTGTGAACTACTTTTAATGCATCTTAGCCTAGCTAAAAATGGTCATTTTCAATCATTTTTTAAATTTTAACACCAACTTGAGTGTGAACATTGACATTCAGTTAAATAAACATTGGAGTTACAGCAACCTATCAATGCTGACTTAATTTGAATCGATTGTCTTGCTGGGGAATAATTACAAGCCAGGTCCACCAAAATGTCAATTTTTATAGAGAATTGTTTTTGGTCACAACTATATCCTTGTGGCCCTGAACTACCTAAAGATATTTATAAGTTAACTACTATGGTCTTTACAATTAATGCAGTGACCAACAACTGACTCCCCAACACTATTGGCTATTTGTGGCAGCCACCTTTTATTGGTGGAGTAAGTCGGAGAGAACCATGGATTTTCAACAATTTACAAGAGAACTGTAAATCCAAGCTATAGTTAATAGTCATAGAGAATTGAGTTGTCCACACTTGCCAATGTGCGAAGTTGGAAGTCAAACCCCAGTGTTGACAGTGTATTTGATAGTTATTATGGCAGTGGTTGTCAAATTTTCGTAACAGATCAAGATTGAACAGATCTAAATAATGTACATGTATGGGTCTTAGGATATAAAAGGATGGCTGTTGATATTACAACTAAAGGCAGGATTGAGGGCAAAAGGATCAGTCGATTATCTAGAAAACATTAGGTTCTACATGTAATCTGACAACAATTGACAAACGCGTCAATCCTTGTCCAGAGATATATATTGGAGTTGACTGCACCTGCCAAGTGCAGGGCTGGCTGGAACTAACAACCTCAGTGTCAACTGACTAGTAAAAGAGAAGAAAAACATATAAAACCATGTAAATGTTTGTCAACAGAAGTGTGAAAAATAAAGTGTCTAGACCATTTCAGGAAATGATGGAAGTTTGTGAAAACACTGTAACCATTTTGTCACTGCAAGTGTCTTATCCTTCATTTTGCAGTAATCACTCTCTAATAATAAAAGTTAAAAAAAAAAATTTAAATTTAACAGAACTTTGTAGTTTATTTTTACAAAATACAGTCATTTTTTTAAAGTAATATTTTATGGTATCTTTATCTAGTGTTATTTTTTTTACACTCACACCTGTTGAGAACAAGAAATAAACAACACTTTTCTGTTTCAGGTGAACATGTATGCTTACCAGGTGTTAATAAGGTGACTGGTCAGTCTAATTATCAGCTTAAACAATATTTCAATATTGCATAAGACTTAGTGCATCACAGGTATGCCATTTTAAACTTATGTGGCATTTATACATATATTACAATGTCCTTATATACATATGTACCTATACATTTAATTCATAATCTGTCTTTTTTCATTTTTTTCAAATATGGATTAACAATGTAGTTCCAATATAAGTCCTTAATTTAAAAATAACTTGTTGGTTGGCCTCTTTTCAACTCAATTTTATTTAACCTGGTTTGGAATTTAATGTGTTTTAACAAATTTTTGGAGTTTATACATGTACATTTGTAGGTATAAATACATGTATGTACCACTTAGGGGCATTAAAATGTATGTTTTTTGGTCTGTGCGTCCATTCATCTGTCTGTCCCGCTTCAGGTTAAAGTTTTTGGTAAAGGTAGTTTTTCATGAAATTGAAGTCCAATCATCTTGAAACAAAGTTTACCACTTAGGGGCATTAAAATGTATGTTTTTTGGTCTGTGCGTTCATTCATCTGTCTGTCCCGCTTCAGGTTAAAGTTTTTGGTAAAGGTAGTTTTTCATGAAATTGAAGTCCAATCATCTTGAAACAAAGTTTTATCCCAATGTCACAGTCCACTGAACACAGAAAATGATAGTATGACTTGAGTCAGGCATCCATGTACTATGGACACATACTTGTTACAAATTTATTGTTGGTTGTTTTACGCCGCATTAGCACAAAAAGGCTATATCGCGGCGATAAATTTATTGAAGAACTGGTGCAATTAAAATGCAACATATAATAATCATTTTGTTAACACATAGTAAGGATTAACCCAAACAACCATGGTGATAACCAAAATGGTTGAACAGTTCAACTAGTCTAGGGTCATGAGGGTCAGGGCTTAGGACATTTTATCATTCAATTTCGGTCATTTTGAGATGACTTGAAACTTGAATTGAATTTCAGAAAGTAAGGGTTCTTTCGTAACAGTCGAAATTACTCATATGATACATGTAGACTGATGCATATAGTCATAAAGATACAGTCTGCACTGTTAGCCACTAGTACGATGCCCCAGACTAGTAAATATTGATTCGGACTAGTGAAAATTTTCAAAATTTAATATAGTCATACAAGGACAAATTTTGATATTTAGTTTACAGACTAGAAGATGAAAAAGTTTTCTGTGCAGACTGAAGATAAAGGCTTATTTGTTTACTAAGGCGAAATAAAAATATATGTATGGTTCCTACCCTACTTTTTTAGTCTTAATAATAGCCTACTCTAAAGATTTTTTTGTCATTTTTCATTATAAGCACTGTTAAAGTCAGAATATGCTCCCATAGACTCAATGTAAAAATAAAACATAAAAAAATCCCTACCTACCTACCCTAATTCTTTAAAGATGTAACTGGAACCACACATACTTTTTAATTTGGCCCAAAAAAAATTGTATGTATACAGAGCTGAAAATTCTGGAAATGTAGCGAGTGCCCCAGCCAAGTTCCTTATACAATCTTCTGTCTGATTTGTTAAAATTATGTCTGATTAACATGCAGGCTTAATTAATTCTACACTTGAACTTAAGGTTTGTCTGGAAACACTATATACACAGGCTTATGTTGCTATAGTTTTATTTCACCTTGAAATTCTGTTCATTTCATCAAATGATTAACGATTGCACCCAAAGCACACTATCCCCCCACATGTTGGCCCTCTGGGTTTGCTTACACAAAAACAGGTTGAATTGTAAGATGTATTTTCAGATGTACATGTATCAAAATAGTCATATTATCATGAACGTTATTGAATGTACATGATGTATGGTCCGTCCTTCATTTCTGTATTCTTTATGTTTTACCACCCCTTCATTCTAAACTTTGTAACCCTATTTTTCTCTACTTATTAATTTTTTATCCCATTTTTCTGTACTATTATTCCTCTATTCTCTATCCTGTAAACCCCATTCTGTCCCTGATCATTAATATGGAAATGGAACTAACAAATAAGTGCTTTAAAGCCTGGTTTTGATTGAATAATTTGTTCTCGTATGAATAGATTGATAGCTCTATACATGTAGCTGTTAAGTATCTTCACCCTTACTATTACAAGTACATGTATTACAGATGAATGACTTGGCCTTTGACTATAATCACAATTTTTTAAGTTTTTAGAATGTCACTTAATTTTCAAGCAGTAAAAAAAATTCATTTTTTCATTTCGTTGCAATACCCTTAACTAAAATATAAAAAAGAAGATGTGGTATGATTACTAATGAGACTTATGACACAGAAATAAGAACCATAGGTCACCATACGCTCTTCAACAATCAGCAAACACATAAAAGGCCCTGTAATTACAAATGTAAAACAAGACAAAAATATAACAGATTTGAGCGTTCCTTACGAAGGTAAATACCCCAAAAAATTTACTGGAACAATAGTGAAGTCCTGGCAGTAATGGCAAAAAAAAAGTGATAAGGTGTATACCACATTTTCAATGTTCTTTATGACTGCGTTACACAGGTTGGCCTGAGTTCAATCCGCATTAGTGAAGTTATCGAACAATCAGTTATTACTATGACTTCATCACTTGAGCACTGTGACAAAGGAAAATTCCATGAAAGCGCAAAAATCCATCGGTCATCTGTAGATATATTTTATAATGAAGTGGTATGCTCAATACATGTACACCTTATGATTATCTCTATTTGTCCGCCAATACTGGACATCACATTTTTCCATAAATTTTTGTCGTCATAATACAAAATATCTGACACCACAATGGAAAAGTGATTGTAATATGACGTCAATAGTTCAAGCTGGACAGATTTCTAGATTCACCCAGATAGCAATAAGGTGTATTCCTAAACATTGAACGTCTAAATTCAAAGATTTACAAATTGAAATATACTCACTTTAACAGATAACGAGACAATCATGTCAAAATGCTCAGTTCTGCAAACTGAGGATTTAGTTTTTTGTAAAGAAGTTGAAGCAAAAACCAAAACTTCAAAATTCATTTTAGCTGGACCAAATCCTATCCACAAATGGTGTATGGATATGATTTATGATCAGATAAGATTTAAAAGAAAAATCATTTTTAATGAGAGGCAGTTATTTCTTGACCAGGCCTGCCATGATCAAAAGCTTAATGACTTTCTAAATTTGAAATTTTTTTTGTTTATTTTTGATAACCGGCTACTTACATCTATTGTCTCTCCAACGCCGAATTGACCGGCCATTGTCTTTTTTAATCTGTATTAAAGTCTCTTTCTGTTAATTTTTGTAGATGAATATAAATCTGCATTGTTTACAGATAATCTGAAGATAGTGTATTCCTTTTCAAGCCTTGACACATCGTGTATTCATTTTCAAAATATTTTTTGACGCGCCTCAACTTGAATGAGGGCAAGGCCGCATGGAATGAAATTTAAAAATAATTAAAAAAATGCCATAATAAAATCAATGATACAAGTTTTTATGATTTATGTATATTTTATTATCCGACTGCATAATTTTTTTTTTAAATATGAAGTATTTTGTTTATATATTATCTATGTAAATTTTACTGCTGACAAGTTAACTTCCGTAAGTTCTCGAAGGCGGCGATATTCCATGTGATTTCTCGAAATTTCTTAGAAAGCCTAGTTTTATTTGTGTTAAACTTCCTTGTGATTTATTACTGGATAGTTCTTCACTTGAAGAAATCTTTATATTTGTCTGTAAATCAGCAAAAGTTATTTGTATAGACATTTTCTTTTTTCTGTTAAATAATATCCAACAGGTAACAAGAAAAGTGGAAAATGCCGGTCGGTTTTGATATTGGTAACAGTTCCTGTTTCGTTGCTGTAGCGAGACAAGGTGGCATTGAAACAATTGACAATGAATACAGTTCAAGGAATACACCGTAAGTTTTGTAATCTATTATTTAGATACCCCTTAAAATTATTTTCTTTTGTCCAAGTTTATCCTTAATCATTATTTTAGTGTGATCTATTTATCTTCCCGTCAAGGAATGGACTCGGTTTTAAATAAATAAATAAATAAGCTTTATTTAGAGTCGACATGGTATATAAAACATAGACAAACATAATAAATAAAGCTTATTTATTATTATTTATTTATTATTATTTTAGTGTGATCTATTTATCTTCCCGTCAAGGAATGGACTCAGTTTTTAGTAGTCCAAGATTAATCTTGACGTCCAACGGCTGTTTTGCCAGACAAGCTGGGGCCGTGGGACGTCAGAGCTTGTCCCATATCAAAAAGTGGATATTTGCCCACCCAAAATAGATGCGCTGCTTCGTCGCTCCTGATGCCGATTGAGGGCCTTGGAATTATAAAAATCGGGCATCAATCTATTCATTTTTCATTTATCTCTTCATTTATGTAAGTTTCACCTACCTGCCAACCTTTATTTTTCCATATTTTAACAGTTTTTACAGGGACCCATCGATTTCTGCATTTTAACTTTCATTTTCAAAGATTATCACGTGACCACGAGAAAACAGTGCAAATGACCCAAATGTAACACCTTGTTCATTTACGATGCAAGTTATCAAAATGTCAGAGAACTTCCGATTGTTATCTTGGTTGGAACTAAATGCTTAATACCGATCTCCTGTAAAGGAGGTGAACAAATATTTATATTTGCATATTTGAGTCTCGAGGCCATGAACTCTCTCGTAACTTGACGTCCATTTGAAAGTGAAAGTCAAAATGCAGAAATCGATGGGTCTGTGAAAACTGGTAAAATATGGAAAAATAAAGGTTGGCAGGTAGGTGAAACTTACATAAATGAAGAGATAAATGAAAAATGAACAGATTGATGCCTGATTTATATAATTCCAAGGCCCTCAATTGGCACCAGGAGCGAGGAAGCAGTGCATCTATTTTGGGTGGGCAAATATCCAATTTTTGATATGGGACGAGCTCTGACGTCCTACGGCCCCAGCTTGTCTGCAGTGTTTTCCATTCGGCATTTAAGCCGGGTGTGCCGACCACCTTCTTTTGAAAGCCGACCACCTTTCGATTTTAGGAGATGGTCGGCTTTTTTTTTCAAATTTCGGATTTTTTTCGGTTCCGTACCGTTAAAATTTGAATACTAATCGCGCCTCGCTGATTTGTTTTCATTGACAAAGATGGCGTCCAATCGTCAAATTTCAATGTTTTCATTTATCAATCGGGGTACAAGAAAGGCAGATGACGATGGTGAT
This sequence comes from Mytilus galloprovincialis, assembly GCF_965363235.1. Lineage (NCBI taxonomy): Eukaryota > Metazoa > Mollusca > Bivalvia > Mytilida > Mytilidae > Mytilus > Mytilus galloprovincialis. The sequence goes on from NC_134845.1 coordinate 61,136,027, forward strand.
AAAGAAAATACTAGACCAAATAAGTTAAATAAAATTGATAGTAATGTTGAAGTTGTGGAAATTGAACAAAAATCAACCAAACAACGGAAAAGACACGCAAGTGAAGACAAATATGAGGAAGACTTCAAATGGCTTATAGTCACAGAGGAAGGATACTACTGTTCTATGGGCCAAAAATACGGCACAAAAGCAAGAAACATGACATAAAATTGTAAATGAAAGAAGAGAGAAAAGAGATAAATTGTTGAAAAAAATCAAATCAAAGAATATTTGACAATTAATATGACTACGTCTATTTATGTTTGTTCAACTCCATTAAATGTGAATATTATACAAATCTTTATTTTTGTGACCCCCACGTGCACCGACAGTAAATTAAAAAAAAACGGGTGGACATTTAAAAAAAAAACACCCGGTTGCAAGTGATTTTTTTAAAACACCCACCTTCCCTTAGTGAAAAAAGGAAAACACTGGTCTGGCAAAACAGACGTTGGACGTCAGAGTAATCGCGGACTAAGTTTTGAGTGTATATACTGTGTCATATGTCTGTTTATATAAAAGTATTATGGAGAAAATATGTTTAAATTGTGCTCAAAATTCATTGATGATATCAGAATAATATAAAGGGATATCTTCATTGACATTGTAAATTTTGATGTGAAAGGATTCTTCCCTTGGTCTAATTCTTAGTATTTGTGGTAGATACTTAGTCAGCTGTGCTTGTAATGTTTAGCTCAATCCGTAAGCATGTTGCCTTGTAAAATCCTGGTCCCAGTTTTAAGTATGGGTGGAGACAAAGATGAAAAATATTTTGTAAGACTAATCAATTATGCTCAGGTAACAGTAAATTGTTAAACACAATATGATTCTCACTATTTGTCCGCAATCACTGGACAGATCACAAAGGTTCCTATAAAGTTTTGACATCATATAATAGAACACCACAGTGCAAAAGTGATGGTTGTATGATGTAACTTTTCTTGGGTCAAGTGGCGAGGATTTCCAAATAGCGTTGATGTCTATAGACATGAAAAATGGCTTTCCCATTGTTTTTATGCCCCACCTACGATAGTAGAGGGGCATTATGTTTTCTGGTCTGTCCGTTGGTCCGTCTATCCCGCTTCAGGTTTAAGTTTTTGGTCAAGGTAGTTTTTGATGAAGTTGAAGTCCAATCAACTTCAAACTTAATACACATGTTCCCTATGATATGATCTTTCTAATTTTAATGCCAAATTAGAGTTTTTATCCCAATGTCACGGTCCACTGAACATAGAAAATGAAAGTGCGAATGGGGCATTCGTGTACTGAGGACACATTCAAGTTTTCCATCAAATTCAAATTCATCTAGTGCAAATCAATCATATAAATCAACTTGAAATTGGTATGAAATGACAAAGTTTAACTATCTCCCAAATCAACTCATCTCTAAAAATCAAAACCAAACTGGTACTGTAGAAAGAATTAGCTGGAAAAGCTATATTATACCAATGTCCATAATTAATGATAATGGGATGGATGGAAGGACAGGTAAGCAGATGTGAGGCATCTGTTTTGTGGCTCATTCTATATAGCTAGCACTGATCGCGAAAAGTGGTTGTCCTCAGGATTTTACCACCAAAATTTTGTATAGGACTGACACAATTTTAGTATTTTTCAATAGAATTAATAGTGAGGACCAGCAGATTTTCTTCAAGGATCACCCAGGAAAAAAAGATTTATGTTTGCCAATTGGAACATATCCAATGTCATCTGTGAAACTGATATATATACAGAGTTTGTGAAAACCTTTTTTTTTACCTGTCAGTCTACATGTATGTTCCAAATTGCCTGCACACCTTGTCTTAAAAGATTTCAAATATACATACCAGAAACAAAAAAATGTCTATCAACCCTAAAATTTGACTTCCCCTTGAATGTAAAAAAAAAACGTTATCTAGCTAGAATACAATTACAAGAAGACAAATTACCATTGTATTTGGCTGAACAGTGTAAAGTTGTTGAAATGAACTTGAGTTTACAATATACAAAATGTACCAGTGTTCTTCCCAGGCCCTTTTAAAATCGGGGTAATGTGACGCTATATTTTTTAATGTGATGCTATCTGAATTAGATTATGCTATGGATGTGATGCTATAATTTTTAGAAGCAAAATGGTATTTCAAATTTCCCTAGGCCTAAATTACATGTAATATATTGTTTGTTTCCCCAATCCCGAGCCTGCCAAATATTGTTTGTTTCCCCAATCCCGAGCCTGCCAAGCCAGGTGTTGGTAGGTAGGTAGGGAAATAATTTTATTTTTCCAAAAAGCTTGAACAATATCGTACAATCCGGCAAGCCAGGAAATTGGAAATGAATAAAATAATATCTGACTTAGTTATGACAATAAAATTTGATGAGTAGCACTGTTTTTGCAGGGTCGGTCGAGATTGGGGAAACAAACAATATTTTATTTTAGGCCTATTTACCATGATGCTAAATGCAATTTTATGGAAGAACACTGTTAAAAATACATGTAGAAAAAAGATATCTGAGTGAAATAGTTACGAAACTTTAAAAGATTAGTATATTTCTTTCCTACTGTGAATTAAAAAAAGGAAGGAAAGTTTGTCCTTGTACGATACTTAGCAAGTAAATTTTAAGTGTTTACTATTTTTACTATTTCCTTCGCTTACTTATCTGTAATAATAATTAAGACACAGTGTTTTTATCTCAATTAATTATTTTTTTAATATCGAGGCCAATGGATTCTTTTTGTTGTTGTGAATAATTATGAAAATGAGCAGTGATGTGTAGTATGGCTTAGAATTATTCAGTGTGGTCATGAAATAGTAATCTCTTGAAAAAATGTGTTGAGGGTTTCTAGACCAGCTTTTATTTTGAGCTACAGTTACATAAAAAAGGAGATGTGGTTTGAATGCCAATGAGCATGATGAGACAACTATCCACCAAAGTTCAAATGAATTTGATGAAAGAAATTATAGGCAACCGTATAGCCTCAACAATGAGAAAAACCCTACCGTATGGTTGGATATAAAATGCCCTGACCTGTAAAATATGAAACAATTCAATTCAGAAAATTAATGCCTTAATTTATAACAAAACGGTTTACGAAAAACTTGAACTTAAGACAACCACTGAACTACAGGCTTCTGACTTTGCACTGGCACATAATAGAAAACATTTTCCAGCTTATGTAAAAAGTATCCTATCATACGGACAGTCGGACTCTGTTTAAAAAAACCAAACTGAACACATGGTCTCATACCAAGTTGCTTCACTCTGCGGTAAAAAAAATCGATTAAAAATGAAATAAGATTTTTCTTTCGCACGGAGCAATTAATGTTTGAGTACATAAAATGTATCAGCACAGGTAAAATAATACAATGAGAAAAAGTTGTAGTTCTAAACGTACCTCAGCTGTGTGGAATGTTAATTATAAATTGTAGTTTAAAAGCTTGAGTTGAAAACTGAACATGTAAACAAGACTGATATGAATTATAATAATATTGTTTTTGATTTCTAATATTTTAATTATGCAATTATACCATTTTCAGGGCCTTTGTTTCCTTCAATGAAAAGAACAGAAGTATTGGTGTCTCGGCCAAGAATCAATGTATTACAAATCTGAAAAATACAGTATCTGTTTTCAAGAGGTTTATTGGGAGAAAGTTCACAGACCCCTTTGTACAACAGGAGCTCACTGATTTTCCCAAACCTTATAAGGTGGAACAGGGAAAGAATGGAGAAATATTAATCAAGGTAAGTTAGACTCACATTTAGAGCTAATTTCATAATGCTTGTAGAGTAGAACTTTGGTTGGATTGCTTACTTTGTTTAAAAAATCATTTACTGAAGCATTGTAATTAAGATTGACATCTTCAAACAATAATATATTTAGGCATTGTCAAACCTGAATATATTATATAAGTTTTGATTGGACGTAATCCCAATTACAATTGTATTTACAAAGCAAGCAAGGTAACCAAGTGTTACTCTACTTGCATTATGAAATAGGCTCTAAGTTAATGGTTTGCGATTCACATGAAAATCCCTTTTTGTTAAAAAAAACACATAAAAAAAACAAAAAGTAATTTAAAAATGTTTAAAATAATATTTTGTCAAACTATCATCATAGATATTTGAAAGTCTAGCTTGTCTTCCAATTGAAGGAAGGGAGATAACCACAAATTGTTTTAAATTTACAATGAAATAGCATAGAGAAATTCTCTCATTCAATCTTATAGTGATTACTTAGTTTCAGAAATACCCTGACATTAACAGTTTGCTAGATAGAATTCTACCCTTCAACCCCAATGATAACAACAGAAATTTTACCATCTCAGTGGATAAATATTATAATAAAGTTGGTTTAGGGCTATTCCAGAAAAAAATGCTTGGGGGGAAGGGGGGGATGGAAGGCATTTTTTTGTCAGCACCCGCCATCCAGACAATTGTAATTGATAATTATAGTGCATTATAGTGTGAAAAGTTGCTCTTATACCCATCACCCATGTATTATTAATACAATTTGCCTTCCAAACCCCCTCCCCCCATACATTTTTTTCTGAAATAGCCCTTAGTAGTGCCAATCTTTTCTCTTACAATACCCTACCACACAATCACCACTTCAGGTGTTGGTTGGCTTATATTTTTTCACTCTTTCAATAAAGTTGAAAATGTCAATTGTTATATATTTTCTGAAAGGATATGGTTGCATATTATGCCACACAAATTGAAGCATCATGTGGTTCATCAAATTTCATCAAACTTGTTAAAACTTGTTTAAATGCACACAGTTTAACCCTCTTGCTGCCGACCGTTTTTCAAGGTTGCATTTCATATGCCGGCAAATACGACAGCTCGACGTCTGTGACGTAATATGCCAAACAACGCCCTCATTCGATATATGACGTCACGACATAATGACCGTTACATTTGGGACAAATTGGAGAAAAACATATCACTGTTTAATCTTCCGTTTTTTAATTGACAGAAATACAGCATTGATGAGAAGCTTGCATAAATTACACCATGGACATATGTGTCCCTCCGGCACTGCCGGTGTGGACATATGTGTCCCTCCGGCAGCAAGAGGGTTAAGAGATTTTTGTTAAACTTATAATAATGATGACATATTTTTCTTTGTCTAGGTTCAGTATCTTGAAGGTGAGCAGCAGTTCACTCCAGAGCAGATGATGGCAGCTCTATTAACAAAGTTGAAGCAGATATCAGAAGCTGGACTGAAGACTAAAGTTGTAGATGTGGTTGTATCTGTAAGTGGACTATTTTAATAATATAAAATAAGTTATAAAGGTAGATGATTCGTTTTATCGTAAGGTCCTTCAAAACAGCAAAGTTTAATTCAAGTTAATTGTGATTTTATGAAAGGATGGTACTGTTTAACTTTCTTAGTGTTATTTTTTTAAATTTATATCCAAGTATGGAATATCCGCACATTCATCTTATTAGTTTACAATAATTTATTCCAAACAAAATGATTTGAAATTTGATTTGAAAAATACAAAGTTTTGTTCTATTGCATGCAATTCATGTAATACATGACCGTGATGACACGTTAATTTTCTATTTAAGGTACCCACATTTTTCACAGATATAGAAAGAAGAGCAATGTTAAATTCATGTGAGGTAGCTGGACTGAATTGCATGAAGGTCATGAATGATTCAACAGCAGGTTAGTGTTTTTATCTCGATTTTCAACAGGGACCACAGTGGATGTTGAGTGGTCTTCAATGGTCAAACTACTGTAAATTCAGAAATTATTGCGATATTTTTTTTATTGCGAAAATTGCGACAGGATTTAAATCGCAATAATTTCAACTCACATTTTGAAATCTAGTTAATAACTTTAATAGGATTTTCTCAATATCGCAAAAATGAAAATCGCATATTATTCTTTAATGACAAAATCGCAATAATAAATGCACGCAATAATTTCCGAATTTACAGTACTGTATAACTAGCCTGTCAACACTGTGGTTTGGAGTTCAAATCCTGTATGAAGCATGTGCCCTTGACTGCATGAATCTCAACTGACCAGGATTTGCAGTTATCCTACTGACGATTGGTGGTTCTCTCAAATAAATACGGACAGCCACGAAACAGAACAATAATGTTGAAAATAGAGTTAAACACCAGTCAATCATATTCTCACTTTGCGTTTTCTGTTGTATTTTATGTATTGAAAAATAAATAAGATTATCATTTCTGAAGATCTGCAACTACAGCTATATAATTTAAAAGGTTATGTAGGAATGATTCTCCATAAAGCACCAAATTAGATTTTTTTTAACACAGTTGACATTCTTTATGAAGAGGATGGTTACGGATACTGTACCAATGATATTAAAAAATGTGTTGACATCCAAAGATCACTGCTTAAAAAACATTTTAACTTCCAAAAGACACTGCTATCATGTAAAGGTAGACTCGTCTCAGTTTTCATGTCCCTGCCTCAATGCTAAGGAGGCATTAAGCCTTACCCTTGACAGTCTGTCCAATTTTACATACTACAAGGAAGCTTAATAGAGGGCATTTGTGTCCCAGACATTTTTTTCTTTTATTTTCCATTGTGTCTCATTTTGAAGGAAGATTGCCCCTAATGCAAATGATGTTAACATTAAAATTGCAGAATTACCAAATAGAAATAACCAATACTTGTACAACTATCTTATATAATATATGACTTTTAATTACAGCTGCTCTGGGTTATGGTATTTACAAACAAGATCTCCCAGCTGAGACAGAGAAAGCCAAGAATGTGGTGTTTGTTGATATTGGTTACTGTTCCCTACAGGTAGCCATTGTGGCATTTCACAAGACAAAGCTAAAGGTATGACATTGAAATAAGCATTATTAACCCATTCACCGCTGACAGAAAAGCTCTTTTACATTTCCAGGAAAAACCATTGCAAACACAGTTATCTTTCTTCTTTAATAATTCATCAAAAGAATGTAGAAAATTAGAAAATTTTGAATTTTTATGACCAACAAAAATATCAAAACATGAACAAAACTGTGTACATGATATGGTGTAAGTTATTTGCATATGCTTAGATCCCTCATTGGGGAAATGCAACAACATCAACTTACAATATGGTACAATGTGACTCAACAGAGCAGAATGTTAAGTAATATTTGTGACATAGATAAAGTTTCTAAAATTTCTACAACAAACTTGAAAAATTGCAACTAGCATATATGGCATATAAAAGAGATGTGAGATGTACACCAAGGAAACAGCAATCCAATGACATTAAACAATAATTTAATTTTGGATGTAACACGTCTTCTGATTGGCTGACATTATTTTATTATGAGCCCATAGACATAATTTAGTTATGTGACCGTGACGTCATCAACGTTTTTTCATGGTTTTCTACGGTTTAGAATGGAATTTAGAATTAAATTATAAGAAGAAATGACTGTAATATTTTTTCTGTCTATTCGAAATAACATAAAAAATGTGGTGCACACTGTTAAATAACTGGCTACGTGCATTATTCAGTGTGCACCAAATTTTTAATGTTATTTCTTCATAGACAGAAAAAATATTAGTCATTCCTTAAATAAAAAACCTATATACAGGCTTACAACAATAGACAAATACCAATATGTTACTGTAAATTCAGAAATTATTACATGCATTTAATATTGTAACTTTTAAAGAATGAACAAAAATGCTAGATGAATTATTATGATTTCAGGAATAATACAGGATATATATCAGATATCAGAATGTGAGGTCTTGTTTATATTGCAATACTTACCAATTTGCATTTTTCACAATATTTTTTTCTGAATTAACATTATACTAAACTGTAGATTGCTGGCGACTGATTTTGTGATTTGATTAGATATTTTTTGTGTAACTTTTGTAGGTTTTAGCAACAAATTTTGACCCCTGTCTAGGAGGAAGGAACTTTGACAAAATTCTTGCAGACTATTTTCAACAGGACTTTAAAGAACGTTATAAGGTTGATGCAGGAAAGAATATGAAGGCTAGACTGAGATTAGAAACTGAGTGTGAAAGACTGAAAAAACTAATGAGTGCTAACACACAATCCATTCCAATTAATATAGAATGTTTCATGGATGACAAGGATGTGACAGGTAGAATGGACAGGTAGGTCACTCTGTACAGGTTGATTGAAAATTTAGGTTGCCTAAGTCAGGTAAATAAGAATGGAGGCCTTCCGTTGGGATGAAATATTCTTTCGAGAAAAGTTCATCTTAGAATACTTTTTTGATTTATTGATAGATATTTGAATGACCTCCAATTTCAATTTACCGGTACTTAAATTCTTTGACAGTATGTGGTGGAAAGTGGAAAAAAGCTGTAATTTTTTAAGCCTAAGCCGTAGGCACAGGAGCATTAAGTTTAACCTTATCCATCTGTGTGGAAGTCCAATATCCCAAAATTTTGCTGGCTTCACTTTTACTGTTCTGGGGTTATGTCCCCTTTACAAATGGAAAAATTGCTGAATTTTTAGTTTCCTTTCTCTATCTTGGCCTCAACCAAATATTATGATACTTATCCACTATGCTTATAACCACAAAACTCAGATCATACACACAGTTAGGTAGATCCCTTTTACTGCTCTAGAGTAATTTACATTTGATCTTTACAACGTTATATGCAAGCAGAGGCATCATCTGTGGACACATTCCCCAATTTTTTTTTTCTCTTTGAAAACTAATTTTCTAAGGACCAATGCAATAACTCTAAAGAAATAAAAATTAAAATAAACAAGAAATAATATAATGTTTACTTAGAAAGACATATATTGTATTAGTATATATATTGTAGGATTATGTGAATGATTTTCAATTCTAATGTTAATTTTTAGTATTTTATTTTCATTTTAGAACTCAGTTCGAAGAACTATCAGCTGGTTTACTTCAAAGAATAGAAACAGTTTTCCAGACATTACTAGAAAATAGTAGTAAGTATGACTCTTGCTTAAAGAACTATTCAATAAATATATTTTTCAAGTATTTATAAATTATTATGGATTTCCAATATTTGTATGCCCAATCTAGAGGAATTATGTTTTCCAATCAACTAGAAACTTAGTACACTTGTTTCCTATGATATGATCTTTCTAATTTTATTGTCAAATAAGAGTTTTGATCCCAATTTCACAGTCAAACGAACATAGAAAATGATAGTTAGAATGGGGCATCGTATTTCATTGTCTTTTCCACAATATGCACTGGTGGATTCCAAAAATCAATAATAATCCAAGACTACAAGCAATTTATCACTAAATTATCTCCCTTGGCAACTTATTTCTTGTGAAAACCAAAAAGTGTTAAAGATTTTATCCAATTTTTTTTACTTAAAAAACACAAATTTTGATAATAAGATAGTCAGCCTAATAGACATACCCCAATAACCCATAATATGGAATTTTTTGAACTCGTGGGTGATAAATTGTTGGTTGCATTTTCGTAAAAAGTTGTAAAAAAATAAGTTAAATGAAAATTCTATATTTTGGGTTGTTGCAGTCCGTGTAACTAATGCTGTATAAGAGGAGTCTTGCACTTCAGATTTTAGAAAAATCATAAATATCACAATAAGTTGTGCGATTAAGCTCAATCTTGAAATTATGATGAGCAAATTAGCTTTTATCTTTCTATTTTTGAATTACTTTCTAATGGATGTGATTAACAAAAACAAAAAGGTATATCAATTAACCTTGTTATAAAGAAGTCATAAAATGTGTGGGGATAATACTGAGTTGAGTATTTGCAAATACAAAGTTTTTTGTCCATTTTCAGAGATGTCGACATCAGATTTAGCTGCAGTAGAAATCGTAGGAGGATCATCAAGAGTTCCATCAATTAAAAGTCTAGTACAGAAAGTGTTTGGCATCGAGCCAAGTACGACACTGAATGCTGATGAAGCTGTGGCCCGTGGATGTTCTTTACAGAATGCCATATTAAATCCCACATTCAGAGTGCGAGATTTCTCCATCAATGATGCACAACCTTATTCTATTACATTGAGCTGGCAGGCAACAATGGAAGAAGACAGGTAAGGGGGTTTTATAAATGATTTTCCTAGTTATCATTCAGGCAAGACTATGTCAATGATGCTGTGGTTCATTTGTTTTTGTTGATATCAATTTTCATGGTTGGATAAGAAAAATTGCTGATTTGCGAATACCTCGTTTCTATTTGAAATTTAATGAATCCCCATTATATTGTTATAATTTAATTTAGAATGTAACGCGTCTTCTGATTGGCTGACGTTATTTTGTTATGAGCCCATAGACATAATTTAGTCATGTGACCGTGACGTCATCAACGTTTTTTCATGGTTTTCTACGGTTTAAAATGAAATTTAGAATTAAATTATAAGAAATGACTGTAATATTTTTTCTGTCTATTCGAAATAACATAAAAAATGTGGTGCACACTGTTAAATAACCCGCTACGCGCATTATTCAGTATGCACCACATTTTTTATGTTATTTCTTCATAGACAGAAAAAATATTACAGTCATTCCCTAAATATTCTGTTTATTTTGGTTTGTCTAGTCCTGTGCAAGGTTGCAATTTCTTTTTGTCTACATACTTTACTGTTGACATTATTTCTCTTAACAAGTTTTCTTAATTTTCTTTTAAATTATAGGATAATATTTGAATATGTTGAATTTCAGGCAGCTTTTTATAGAAACTAACAAGAATTGTAAAAATCAAATCGCAGCAGACAAACTTTTCTTTAGACTGACTATTCTCCGATATAAATTTGATCCTTTTAAATTGGTAACTCCAGAGACATGCTTATCATCTTGAGACTATCCTGTCTGAACATATATATGTTGTATCCAAGAAAAAAACTCTAGAGGCTAATAAAGAATGTCTCTTACACTTTCACTGTACGAAAAACACCTACCAATAGATGAGATATCCAAGTGCATACCCTGTGTCTAAAGCATGTTTTTATGGAACAGCCCTTACATAATACAAATGAGTTGAACTCATTGAATCTAGTAAATATTAAAAAGAAGTTTTAGACTTGTGACATTTAACCTTGTGATTTTCCTTTCAGTTCAATGGAGTTGTTTCCAAAGTACCATATGATTCCTATGTCTAAAGTACTGACATTCTACAGAACAGAGCCATTCCAGTTGGAGGCTAAATATACACATAAAAATGATGTCCCCATACCAGATACAAATATAGGTAAGAAGAAAACGACTATTAATGAAGGATCAAGGGATAACTCATAGATGCCAACCATTATGATTTTTCCGTAATTTTTCTGATTTTGCGATCAAAACTACGCTATTACGGTCAAAGTCAAATAGTTACGGATTCCCAGTCATCACTATTCAATTTTGTAAAACACAGATTTTTATCATTACTTTGTCGGCCTGGTCAGGTATTTAGAAAACGCCAATGTCAGCTTCCGGTTTCTCGGGAGTTATCAACCTATTGTTTGGTAACTTAACTGACTTCCGAAGATGCAAACTTGGATTTTATGGAAAAAAAGAAGTACCTTTTCTCCCTTTCTCTTCTTCTCCTTGACAAAACGAAAATGTACAAGTCGAGAACGTCTGAACAATTAATGAATAGAATACCTACTACAGATACATGTTTAACAAAACATGTTAGTGCACATCACTTTGAAACCACTGGTCAGTCATTTTTTAGCTCACCTGGCCTAAAAGGCCAAGTGAGCTTTTCTCATCACTTGGCGTCCGGCGTCGTCCGTCGTCGTCGTTAACTTTAAAAAAATCTTCTCCTCTGAAACTACTGGGCCAAATTAAACCAAACTTGGCCACAATCATCATTTGGGTATCTAGTTTAAAAAATGTGTCCGGTGACCCGGCCAACCATCCAAGATGGCCGCCATGGCTAAAAAGAGAACATGGGGGTAAAAGGCAGTTTTTGGCTTATAACTCAAAAACCAAAGCATTTAGAGCAAATCTGACATGGGGTAGAATTGTTAAACAGGTGGAGATCTATCTGCCCTGAAATTTTCAGATGAATAAGATAACCCGTTGTTGGGTTGCTGCCCCTGAATTAGTAGTTTTAAGGATATTTTGCTGTTTTTGGTTATTATTTTGAATATTATTATAGATAGAGATAAACAGTAAACAGCAATAATGTTCAGCAAAGTAAGATTTACAAATAAGTCAATATGACTGAAATGGTCAGTTGACCCCTTTAGGAGTTATTGCCCTTTATAGTAAATTTTTAACCATTTTTGGTAAATCTTAGTAATATTTTACAAAAATCTTCTCTGAAACTACTGGACCAAATTAATCCAAACTTGGCCACAATCATCTTTTGGGTTAGTAGTGTGAAAAATGTGTCCGATGACCTGGCCATCAAACCAAGATGGCCGCCATGGCTAAAAATAGAACATGGGGTAAAATGCAGTTTTTGGCTTATAACTCAAAACCCAAAGCATTTAGAGCAAATCTAACATGGGGTAGAATTGTTTATCAGTTCAAGATCTATCTGCCCTGAAATTTTCAGATGAATCGGACAACCCCTTGATGGGTTGCTGGCCCTGAATTAGTAATTTTAAGGAAATTTTGCTGTTTTTGGTCATTATCTTGAATATTATTATAGAGATAAACTATAAACAGCAATAATGTTCAGCAAAGTAAGATTTACAAATAAGTCAACATGACCGAAATGGTCAGTTGACCCTTTAGGAGTTATTGCCCTTTATAGTCAATTTTTAACCATTTTTGGTAAATCTTAGTAATATTTTACAAAAATCTTCTCTGAAACTACTGGACCAAATTAATCCAAACTTGGCCACAATCATCTTTTGGGTTAGTAGTGTGAAAAATGTGTCCGATGACCTGGCCATCAAACCAAGATGGCCGCCATGGCTAGAAATAGAACATGGGGTAAAATGCAGTTTTTGGCTTATAACTCAAAAACCCAAAGCATTTAGAGCAAATCTGACATGGGATAATATTGTTTATCAGGTCAAGATCTATCTGCCCTGAAATTTTCAGATGAATCAGACAACCTGTTGTTGGGTTACTGCCCCTGAATTGGTAATTTTAAAGAAATTTTGCTGTTTTTGGTTATTATCTTGAATATTATTATAGATAGAGATAAACTGTAAACAGCAATAATGTTCAGCAAAGTAAGATTTACAAATAAGTCAACATGACGGAAATGGTCAGTTGACCCCTTTAGGAGTTATTGCCCTTTATAGTCAATTTTTAACCATTTTTCGTAAATCTTAGTAATCTTTTACAAAAATCTTCTCTGAAACTACTGGACCAAATACTTCCAAACTTTAACTGAATGTTCCTTAGGGTATCTAGTTTGTAAATTGTATCCGAAGTTATAATCTATCAACAAACATGGTCGCCATTGCTAAAAATAGAACATAGGGGTCAAATGCAGTTTTTGGCTTATAACTCAAAAACCAAAGCATTTAGAGCAAATCTGACTTGGGTAATATTGTTTATCAGGTCAAGATCTATCTGCCCTGAAATTTTCAGATGAATCAGACAACTTGTTGTTGGGTTGCTGCCCCTGAATTGATAATTTTAAGGAAATTTTGCTGTTTTTGTTTATTATCTTGAATATAATTATAGATAGAAATAAACTGTAAACAGCAATAATGTTCAGCAAAGTAAGATCTTCAATTAAGTCAATTTGACCAAAATGGTCAATTGACCCCTTAAGGAGTTATTGCCCTTTAAAGACTTTTTTCACAATTTGTTCATCATGTTGACTTACTTTAAAAAATCTTCTCCTTTGAAACTGCTGTATCAATTTCAGCCAAACTTAGGCTAAATGAGTTTCAGAGTATCTAGTATAAATTTTATATTTTATTTCCTTGTATGTCAAGAAACATAGCTCCTATGGCTAAAATAGAATTTAGGAGAAAATGATTATTTTTTTTGGCTTTTGAAGAAAATAGGACGATCCAAAAAACATTTAAATAAATTGAAAAGCCAAAATAATCATTGATGAGAGATTTAACCAAAAGAATTAAGGTGAGCGATTCAGGCTCTTGAGAGCCTCTTGTTTTATATAAATAAGGCTGTTAGTTTTCTTGTTTAAATTGTTTTACATTGTCTTATCGGGGCCTTTTATAGCTGACTATGCGTTATGGGCTTTGCTCATTGTTGAAGGCCTTACGCTGACCTATAGTTGTTAATGTCTGTGTCATTTTGGTCTCTTGTGGACAGTTGTCTCATTGGCAATCATACCACATCTTCTTTTTTATATGTAAAAGCAGGATAGTAACTGCTCAGTTCTGTTCGTCTGAAAGATGAGAAACTTGCGTAAATGTTGTCACTTTCCTCAAAGTTTTCTTGGCTTCTATGAAAGGAAATTGTTGAATAGTTTGTCTGCAGTTTGATAATGTTAAGTTGAAGCGAGTAAATGTAATTATTATTTACATCTCCAATGTGAGCAGCAAATTTACGACACTCTTTGCACGATAAAAATTTCGTCAAAGTTTGAAAGGGAATGATCAGTAAGGCACTAGAATTTTCACAATCAATTCCTTGCAGCAATGCAGTTCCAGAGTCGATATAGTCTTGTTAAAAAAAAAAAATGGTTTGAGTAGTGGAAGAATGACACTTTTTATTTAATTGTATGGGTAGTGGTTTTGAATATTGATTTTAGTATAAACAAGAGGATACTTATATAACTATTAATTAGCAAAAAAAAAGATATAAGTATTCATTATTTTCTTTTTTTAAATAGGTAAATTCCAAGTTAGTAAGATAGAAAAACCCAAAAATGAAGACAGTGCCAAAGTGAAAGTGAAAGTAAGGGTTAATCAAAATGGTATCTTCACTGTAAATTCTGCTACCCTGTCAGAGACAATAGAACAAGAGGAACAGGACGCTAAAGCTGAGGAACAGTCCATGGATGTTGATGCTGAGAAAAAACAAGCAGAAGAGGAAGGAAAAACTCCAGAGGGAGAACAAAAACCTGAGGTCAATGGAGAAACTGAGGTTAATACAAATTCTGGCTTAAAAGCCTACATAGAAAACTATTGAAATTAATGTTTAGAGCAGTCAGGGGTGCTACTTAAACAAGTGATTTCATTATCACCTATTTCAGTGATTTGATAAATTCAGTTATCACCTATTTAAGTGATTTTGGTGTTTCCTTTGATCTTCAAATGCTAATTTCATTGATTTTCCATATTTTCACAAACTTTTCTATAATTTTCCTACATAGATCAATTACCCCTTTTTCTATGGACATTAATTTCACCAGTGCGCTTGAGCAGTAGGTTAGTGCGCTAAAGCTTTTAAAAGTACCCTTGGGAAATGTTCTGTAATCAAATATTCTTTAACTACTCTGACTATCAGACAAAGGTCAACAATATTAGGTAACCTGATTGGTTTTCTTTAGAGTTAGAATGATATACTTCAAGGTTATGTCCTGATCTACAAATTATTCCAGAAAATGTATATTTTAGATAAATTAAAAAATCTGACAGGCTTATCAAGCAAAAGACAATTTCTAGATGTTTATAGTTGTTTTTTCAATGGAATTCTTGTCTTTTTACCAATAAAAAAATCAAGCTTGTAAGAAAAATATCAAGAAAAAGTTATAAACACTTATTGAAGTGATCTTCTCAAATTACTTGTTTCAGTGATTTTAAAAAGTCTGTGTCTATTTATAGATTTCACAGCCAAAATCACTTGAAGAAGTGATTCTGAAATCACTTGTTTAAGTAGTACCCCTGACTGTAGAGAGAAAAAAGGGTTAATATTTACAGTTTTCCATATATCTGATCGTATTTGTACCTTTCTAGTTGAATTTTAATTCATACATGGCACGAAATTTGTATACACACTCAAAATTCCTGAACTGCACTTTATTCAGTATCTTTGATTAATACAAATATCATATTAAACCCTAAGATTGTAATTACTGACATTCCAATCCTTTTATAGCAATCAGCTGTAACCTAGGGAGTTAAAATTAGAACTGTGTGACAGGTGATTCTTTCTGAGAACTTTGAACTATTATTAACTATTGAAAATAATGATATTTTCCTAGAGTTTAAGATAGATTCCACAACTGCAACAAGTGTATTACGATATTTCTCCACTCGAGACAGTTAAATTTTAACTGTTGAGAGTGGTGAAATATCGTAATACATGAGTAACAGTGGTGGAATCTGTTTCTCTAATGATTTTTATGCTTCCTTTTCAAAGATTTGAGGAAAGTTGTGTACTTCTGATTTGACGTCATCAGGCATTGTCGCCTCTTTTCATGACGTCACAATAGGAAAATTCAGAACAAAACAAGAAAATTTAACCTCACAATTAAATTTCAACCAATCATTTGCCGAGAACAGATTTTTCACTAGTGAGGAGAAATATTTTTCTCACACCGGTCATGAAATGTGAAAATAGCACAAAAATTAGAGAAGGTCCATTTCTCAAGTGTAAATATCTTTTTCAGATGCAAACAGACCAACCAGAAACCCCTGAAAAAACAGATAATGATGAGAAGAAAGAAGAAAATGCTGCTGGTGATAAGAAGTCTGAGAAAAAGGTATTCTATGTGAAAATAATATTCAGCATAGCTTATGTAAACCTTTTGAATAAGTAATAAGTTTTATATATAACGATAAAGTCTTTCCTTCATTAGCTCAACAGGCCATGTTACAAAATATGATAGATACAAAGAACATTTCAATGAAATTTTTAAGCCACTCATTAATATATATTGAAAAGCAAAAATAATCATTGATGAAAGATTTAAGCAAAAAATGACAGGTGAGCAATTCAGGCTCGTGAGAGCCTCATGTTATAATAGTATGTTATAAATCAAATATTGGTTAAATCGGTGATCATGAATTTGATACCTTAAATCCCGTTAAGACTACTTAACAAGCTACATTGGTCCAACATATATATATATATATATATATATATATATATATATATTTCTCTAATTCTTCGTCAATTTATCCCTTTCTGCACCCATTGTATAAAAAAAATTAATCAACGTGTGGTTCGTTTGATCTCAATACTTCATTGGTTAAAATCCGATTGTGACGTCGAATTTTCTTGCTGTCCTCTGAATTTCCTATTGTGACGACATGAAAAAAGGCGACCATGCCTGACGACGTCACATAGAAAGAACACATCTTTTTGCAGATCATTCGAAAAGAAGGAATAAGTTTGCCTGCATAATGTTAGAAAATCATTAGAGAAACAGATTCCACCACCAAATCTCGTGTAATACGATATTTATCCACTCTCGACAGTTAAATTATCAATTTTAAAGTCCTCGCCGAGGCGGCTCGGACTTTAAAATTGAAAATTTAACTGTCTCGAGTGGATAAATATCGTATTACACTCGATGCAGTGGTGGAATCTATATATATATATATAAACGGCAAAAATATCTTTTATATACCCCATCAATCAATATGTTAAACTTTTACACAAAAACGTCAAGCTACAAAGATATTTTTTTGTCATGCATCCGATTTCACCTAGATAGATGCACACGCCCGATGAAGCTAATTTGTTTAGCGAAATATTGCGTGAATAATATATAAAATATAACAACTAATTTTATAACACTCGATCATTATTGTGTGAAAGTTATATTCTTAGACACTTATATAATTTAATTTAGTAACTGCATCAGTTTATTTACAAACTGATCCACACCTAGATAGATTGAATGTTGATTGTTGCTATTTTTAGACACTATATATATATATATATATATACATACGATATATATAAAATTCATTGAATTTTTGTTGCAAGCAGACTATTTATATCTCAGTGATTTTATATAAAAAGAAGTACAATGTACTATTCTATGGGTTTTTTTATTTATTATATTATTTGAAATTAATTTATTTTTCTGATTTTAATAACACTAGAAGCATTCTTTTCTTACAGTCTGAAGAAAAGAAGAAAAAGAAAGTGAAGAAAATAGATCTACCAATTGAAGCCTTTGTTCCTGAAATGTCCAAAAAGGAGATCAATGATCTTGTCGAAAAAGAGGTAAAACTAGACAGTTTATACATGACCGCTATCAGAAAAAGAGATTAATAAACAAAATTGAACAAAAATCACTTGTTCCAAATCTCTTATAAGTCAGCTTATTATATTTTTCAATGTTTAAAATTTGTAATTTTAACGTTGCAGTAGGAAGCATACAAATAAACTCATCATAGATACCAGGACTAAATTTTGTATATACGCCAGACGCGCGTTTCGTCTACAAAAGACTCATCAGTGACGCTCGAATCCAAAAAAGTTAAAAAAGCCAAATAAAGTACAAAGTTGAAGAGCATTGAGATCCAAAATTCCTACAAGTTTTGCCAAATACAGCTAAGGTAATCTATGCCTGAGGTAGAAAAGCCTTATTATTTCAAAAAAATCTAAATTTTGTTAACAGTTAATTTATAAATATATCAATATCAATGATAATTCATGTCAGCACAAAAAGCGCTGACTATTGGGCTTGTGATACCCTCGGGGAAATAAATCTTCACCAGCAGTGGCATCGACCCAGTGGTTATAAATAAACTCATCATAGATACCAGGACTAAATTTTGTAAATATGCCATACGAGCGTTTCATCTACAAAAGACAAAAAGACAAAAAGACAAAAATACCCACTAAAATTTTACAACAAACAAACAAATTAGCTGCATGGGATAAAAATCAACCCTATGCAAATGATACCAATTCAATACATCTGTTGACCTATTTCGGGATTGAAAAAGTCTCTGGTGAAAGTCTGTAATTGTTAAAAAATTTAGTTGTTATAAAAACCTTTCAAAACAGACCAACATCTGTTATCAAAACCTGTGATTAGTTCAATTTTCAAAAAAAAAAAAAATTTGAAGGGACTTGAAAAAAAAATATACTCAATTATTGTTCCCTAGTCTACACAGCTACTTTTGCATAGGTACTAATACTGTACTTAAAATCTGTAGTACTGGAAATTTACTTGTAATATTAAGTACTATTTCTTTACTTTAAAATTATTGTAATATTTAGGTACTTGTATTTTCCAGTACTTGATTTGTACTCAAAATATTGGTACAAAAATGATACCAACAATGATCACAGTATTCCATGTTTGAACATCATAACTTCATGAGATTTGAAAAAGACAAACATTCAAAATGCTGAAAATGTAACTGTGCACCCAAAAATCTATAGTACTTAAATTTCAAGTACAAATCAAGTACTGTAAAATACAGGTACTTAAATATTACAATAATTAGTAAGTAACACAATAGTACTGAATATTAAAAGTAGATTTCCAGTACTACAGATTTGAGGTACATAAATAGTACATAAATAGTACCTATGCAAAAGTAGCTGTATAGTTGACTCATAATGTTTTCATTTCTTGTCTGTTCCCTTTTGACTGTAAATGAAGATTTATTTTTACGGAAATGTGCTTTTTTAACCTGACACAATAGGTCAAACAATATTTTTAAAACGAACAAATTTATGTGGGGGACATGAATTAATTAAACCTTTTCTCTAAGCCTCATTATCATATTCTCTGTTGACAGAATCAGATGATTATGGCAGACAAATTAGAGAAAGAGCGAGCTGATGCTAAGAACGCAGTAGAGGAATATGTATACGACATGAGAGATAAGTTGTCTGAAGCCTATGAACCTTTTGTTAAGGAAGCAGTAAGTAGCATGAGTATCAAGTTAAAATACAACTGTATACAGAATCCCTTGTGAGCATTCAAAATTTTGGTAACTTGTGAAATTGTGAACAGAATTATTTTCAAGTGACTTTCGCGAGTAAAAAAAAAAGCATGAGTACTTGTAGCTTAATTGTCTTTAACCTTTTTATAATGACTACATCAAGTTAAAAGAAAATGTGAATCATTAAAAACATATAATCAATGAAAATTAGAAAATGTCAAGAAGTTTCTTGGTAACAATTGCATCAAAAGTGAGATAAGCTTAAAATTGAGAATGGAAATGGGGAATGTGCCAAAGAGACAACAACCCGACCATAGAAAAAAAAAAAAACAGCAGAAGGTCACCAACAGGTCTTCAATGTAGCGAGAAATTCCCGCACCCGGAGGTCTTTCTACTATCAAATGGAATGTGTCATACTGGAAATATCATACACAATGGAAGAAACATTGTCCTTGTAGTACAATTTACCCCTACTCTCTTTATATTATTTAATAGAGATAATCCACTTCTATTTATCATTGGCTTGTCACTGATAAAAAAGGCATTGAAGAAACACCGGGCCTTGCGGTCATAAAACTTTCGAGCACGATTTTTGAACTCAGACTCAAGAATCAACCAATCAAAATGCGTGATTTCATGTTTCGAGCATGATTTTTGTGCTCCGAGCACTGAGCAAAGTTTTATGACTTCAACCCCTGATTTATCATAAGCATTTACAACATAACAATATATTTGATAGAATTATAAAAGATAGGATAAGGGGTATCCATCCAGGACACACAAACAGTATGTCCACAGCTAAAGAGAAAAGGAACACACTTTTATAGCTTTTTATCTCAATGTCAGTGGGGTTTTCAACAAGTAGCAGATAACTCTCACCTTGAAGTAAGTTAAAGATGACCGCTTGGACCTGTTTGAGCTGAAGTTTTACATGGAAGTATGAATGACACCAGTGATTACAAGGCTGAAATGATAATGAGAAATTTTACAATTCACCATTCTCCAATTTGGAGGAAAGCTGCTTGTTTATTAGAATCATACATTGTAAAACATTTAACCAATCCAAGACAGTCTTGAATTAATTCTCAATTTATGTCAAAAGTGTATAGTTATCAAAGTACATATTGATATTTATTTTGCCTTCCATTTTAGGACAGAGAAAAGTTTAGTAAATTATTATCAGAAACTGAAGACTGGCTGTACGAAGAAGGAGATGACCAGAAAAAACAAATTTACCTTGACAAACTCACACAGTTAAAGGTATTTTGATTTCATTATGTTTACATTTATGAGTTAGGAAACATCAAGTATCTGTACCTAATCCTGACCTTGTTTACACTAGTTTATATCATGATATATAATATATGTATAGCTGTTTATATTTGTTAGTAAATTACATACAATATAACATACTTCAATTTTTATGCCCCATTTTTTGTGGTCTGTGCGTCTGTTCGTTCATTCATTCATCTCTCCCTCTTCAGGTGAAAGTTTTTGGTCTAGTTTTTGATGAAGTTGTTGAAGTCCAATCAACTTGAAACTTAGTACACATGTTCCCTATGATTTGATCTTTCTAATTTTAATGCCAAATAAGAGTTATTACCCTATTTTCACTGTCCACTGAACATAGAAAATGATAGTGCGAGTGGAGCATCCGTGTACTTTGGACACATTCTTGTTTGATATATATAACATGTTGAAAATATAAATTTAGAAAGATGATATTCACCCCTCTAGATGTCAAATGCTTTAACATGTAAGCAGTCTAAAGTCCTCTTTTTTCAAGGTAGTTAGTTGCAAACCTTCTCGACTTACATAAGTTATGAAAATAACCAGTCATGGTTTCCTAAGTGACTACAGTGTTGGGGGGAAAAACATTTTTACTGTTGTGCCAGTTGATAACTGTAATTTTATGTATAGATACAGAAATAATTTGACAGCTATTTTCCTAATGCATGTAGTTTAAAGGTTTGATTGGCTTGCTAACTTTGCTTTCATAACTGTTTGCTCATGCATATTAATTAAGTTTTACAATTCTAATCAACAGATAGGCTGGGTTTCAGCTTATATGATGTTATTGAAAGCTTGAGCAAACATTTATACATACAAAGTAAGAAAACTAACCAAACCTTTAAAATACATACATTAGGAAAATAGCTGTAATTGATATCACAGAATATATCTATTTTAGACATGTATTTTAATAGCTTCTGTCTATTTGATTACTTTCAGAATATTGGTATCCCAATAAAAGACCGATATGATGAATTCCAGTGGAGGCCTGCAGCATTTGATGAATTAGGCCATAGTATACAACATGTCAGGAAATTTTTAGATCTCTGTAGTCAGAAGGTAATGCATAGTTCTTGAAGTCAATATACCCCTACTTTGATAGTGATGCAGGGGTAGCAATTGTTGTATCCCTCAATCTACACTTCTGTCTTCAAAACAGCATTTGAATCAGTAACTAATGGTAATGCTCACGTCATATTACAGCCTATCCCTGCTAGCAACTAGTCTAATGTAAAATTTAATTCAGTGATGTTGACAGTGGCATCATCAACTTGTGATTAGGTCAGCACTAATGACAAATCAATGATTATTTGGTATGCAAGTTGTACAAGCATTGGGACATCACATCTTCATTCATTTAATGGCCTTGGACAAATAACATATGTGCAACACAGGGGGACATTGGAATTCTGTTCTTATTTTCTTTCTTTTAATAAGTCGTTTGCAAATTTGACATGGGCGAAGGTAAATATTTGTATTGAATAGTATAATAATAAAAAAAATTAATAAAAAAATTTAGGTTGACATAGGCTTCTCACTGTATGAAGAGAAGGTTATCTAGATATTACTTTACTGTAATTTGTATTTTCAGGATGAAAAGTTCGCCCACTTATCAGCAGAAGATATAGAAAAAGTTTCTAAATGCCTGGCAGAAAAAGAACAATGGCACAACAAAGCACTGATGGACACACAAAAACAAAGTTGTTATGATCCTCCAAATGTTTTAGCACAACAAATTCGATCAACAAAACAGGTAAGATAATTAAAACCAGGAGTGTTATTAATAAAATTGAGAATGGAAATGAGGAATGTGTCTAAGAGACAACACCCCTACCATATAACAGACAACAGCAGAAGGTCACCAATAGGTCTTCAATGCAGCGAGAAATTCCCACACCCAGAGGCGTCCTTCAGATGTATGACATGAAACCTAACAGACCTAGAAAAATCATCATTATAAACTACACATACTAGTCTGTCTCATTTCAGGCTGTTATGATACACCTAACTAATTATACGATTGGTATTTGGATACAAAGGGTTGACAGTACGATACAAAAGGATACAATCCATTATCAATATCAACCTTGAATGAGTACACAAAGGCTTTTAGCAAACTTCCTTTGTTCTTTTTTAGCCCCATTTATGGGCATTATATTGTCTGGTCTGTTCGTTCTTTTGTTCGTTCGTCCGTTGGTTTGTACGTCTGCCAGGCTTCAGGTTAAAGTTTTTGGTCAAGGTAGTTTTTGATGAAGTTAAAGTCCAATCAACTTGCAACTTAGTACACATTTTCCCTATGGCAGATATGATCTTTCTAATTTTAATGCCAAATTAGAGTTTTGGTCCCAATTTCACGGTCCATTGAACATGAAAATTGATAATGCAAGTGGGGGCATCCGTGTACTATGGACACATTCTTGTTTTAATGGAAATCAAAAATCAAATGAAAATCAAACAAAGTAAAAATAAATCTGTTCATTTATTGAAACATTTCACAAGTAGTCTATTTATACTATACATAAGTTTATATTGGATTATATATCCATCAGCAGTCATGGAGGTCATCTGGATGGATTATTAGATGGCATCTGGTCTGAAATGCACATGAATTTGCTGAAAAATACCAAGTCCATAATTGGTTGATTGTTTTATTGGGACTTTTTGTGTGTAATTTGAATAAATGCTTTATTATTTTATAAATCCAATATGAGAATTTAGGTAAAAGAAAAAAGTTAAGATTTTTATCGCTAATGCCCCTTTTATATCCTGTGTAATTTTAAAGGATTGAATTTAATCATTTGAAGTTGATAGATATTGTAATCTTATTTAATATTTTAGTCATTAGATACTACGTGCAATCCTATCATGAACAAACCCAAGCCTAAAGTGGAACCACCTAAAGAAGAGAAAAAAGATGTGAAGAAGGAAGGAGAAAATAATGGAGAGAAAATGGAAACAGATTCAACAAAACCAGGAGAAACACCTGCAGATTCACCGAAAACAGAAGTAAAATCAGAAATGGACATCGATTGATAACATACATTAATAGGACAAATTTATTAATTTATTGAAATGAAGTGAGAGGTCACGGATAATGGAGAAATAGTTGTTCTAGATCTTGAACTGTTCATTTTGCAGATGACATGCTGACTTCATTTTCGATAAAATTTAGGGGCACTAAAGATTTGATTTTGTAAAAAAAAATATTTTATTTGAAAAACTCTTTCCTATAAGTCAGTTTTAAATTGGAGAGGAAACTAGCATTAATCTTCTTTTTCTGATGTAGTTTACTACATGATTAGATACTGATGTGAAATGAGACAGTATGTAGTTGATAAATTTTTATTCTTTCATTCTTGCACGTTATATAAGTAAATTTTGTCTTAATAAAGAGAACAGTTATGTATAAAACTAACACATTTATTGTGGAATGTCTGATTTCATGTTTCACATCAATATGTAATGTTTTATTCACACATTTTCCATTGGTGACTGCATTTGTATAATATATCATTTAAAATAATATAATTTATACAACAAGCTGCGAGCTAATTGTTACTGTTAATATATGTGTAATGCAAGAAAGTGCTTTTGTGTTGTTATGAATGGTTGTTATGGTAACTTGGCAAAATACTGTGTCGAAATTGTAAACGAATTTGTACATAGACTTATTGGCAACTGAAATCTGCTTATTTTGATACATACAAAAAAATAAGAACAAAAGAAGCTGGTCATTAGACCAAAATGAAACAAATTTGACATTGTAAAAGGTCAACACCAGGTGTCACCACTTTAAAGCTTATTTTAATTAAATAGTGCTATTAAATTGAACTTCTGACTACAATATACCAAATGCTTTTACTTAACCATTTCTTGAGGCATATTATGATTGTAACTTCATTCTTTAAATAAATTTTATGTCATATAACTGAGATTTTATGATTCAGTCCAATTATGAAAACTTTATTCTTTGTTTCTTTTTCTTTTTATATTGTTGATGCTGTTATTCAGTGATTGACGTTTACAATTTTATCCATGTTACTTTAAGTTGTTTCATTGCTTCAATTTCAATCATACATTTCATTGTCATTCAGTTATTTGTTTTGAATCATCTGCAGGTATATATATATATAGTGCTTGAGTAATCGGCAGGGATCCAGTTTATCCTTACACAAATAAGTTGTATATAATCTCTATTTCAAAGATAAAGTCCATAAGGGTCAACTTTTACATATAAAATAGATACAAAACTGTTTTCTGCTCTTTTGTCACCCCTAGTTCAAAAGAATGTTTGATAAAAACTCCAATGTCAATTAAATTCAGAGGTGGAGCTAAAGAAAGATTTTAAAGTCAAATTCAGGCATTTGAAAATGGATTAAAGTTGCACTGCCCTGCACGGTCATTAAGGTGGAATATAAGGACTGCTGAGTTTCTTTTGATTGTCCTGTTTGTAAAAATAAAAAAAATAAATGATTCCTCAACTAGCAGTGCTATAACCAAGGGATTTTTGTGAGGCCTTTTTTCATTTTACCAAGAATTTCTCGAAATGCACAGATTGAATTATTCCCTTTTATTTATTCTGACTATTAACAAACCCCCATGAATAGGTTTGGCCTAGAGTATTGAAATGTTAACTGCGAAAATAACAATTGTTAGAATACACAAACAGTTTTAAAATATTCATTCTTTTTTTTCAAAAGTTTACATGTGAGAAAAGGCTTTTCTTTTTATACTTCATAAAATTCACACAGCACATTGATTTATAGACCAATTTTTGTTGTTGCTTTTAAAGTATTACCATCAGTAGATTACAAATTATGTTTATTAAACTACAGAATGGTGTTGTTTGGTATTATTTCTGTAAGCTCTCTTATTTGTTTCCCTATGGAAATTTGTACTCCTCATATTAACAAGTTTAATATTTAAAATTTACACAGCAACACATTGAAAATTAAACAAAAATACTAGACAGTAGGATATTAACTAGAAGAAAATGATATGTCCAGTAATAATTTTTTCATAAATGATAAACATGTGACCATTTATAGAATAACTGAACCATGCATTGTTGTAAACTTGTATGTCATTTGTGAAGAGTTGATCATACCACATCTTCTTTTATACATACATATCTGTTTTCAAATATATGTATTTTACAGAAAGAAACCAATTTGTAAAGTTAAAATTGACCGGTCAATAGAATTTTTCAGTTCAGCAATGGAGCAGTTTGTAATTCATCAGCATTTTGTTATGTCATGTGATTGTGAAGTTTATGTTGCCGATTAAAAACTGTAAATATACATTTGTACAACTGATTTACTGTTAGAATTTGCTCAATGTTGTCTGCATTGCTGTTGGCAGGAAAGTATTGTCCAGTTATTGAGTGATTGTCCTTAGTGCAGAAGGTCATGGGTTCATTCCCAGAGCAGGTTGAACGAGATACTAATATTGATAAATTGCTGCTTGTCTGTATAAAAGTTAGATTTAAGATTGGTTGGCTAGGAGATTTAATAATGTGAACAGTAGGATAAAATGTCATCTTGCAGACATAAAAATCTGATTCAGTGTTTTGGACTAGTACAAAGCAGGTGTATATTTCAAGTATTCATTACAATATCTCATGAAATGTTGATAGTATTTTAATATTAAATATACTGTAAATTCAGAAATTGTGGGGAAATGTTTTTGATTGTGAAAATTGTTAGGGTACAGTGTTCTCTCCAGGACCTTTAAGCATCATGGTAGGGAATAACAATAATGAATATGGCATTTGTGTCAATTGATCAACAATCCAAACAAAAAAAGCAGGCAAAATTTCTTAATATACATTTTCCTGTAGCAGATTTTGATATTTTCCAGTTATGACCTCTAGCCTGTGGAATGTGTGAACAAGTTCATTAATGTTGTGTTCATCTATTGATTAGATTGGTTGACTGATTGTTTTTTGCTTGCTTAATGTCCAGTGGGAAATATTTCATGCAAGTTCAGGATGATTAATTCATTAATTTTATCAAGTTAGGCCAACAAGAATGAAAAGGTGGAAAATTATGACTGCCATTTGAAATGAGGGTATGTTGGATGTGGGTTATAAATTCAAGCTTGCAACAGGCTACATATAGACTACCCAAAGAGATAATGAAAGAGCCTTATAAACTGGCAGAGAACATGAGAATCTCTACAGGAGGCATCAGATTTAACATCCATAATAGAATAAACGGAGTAATTATACATTCTTTAGTTTTAGTGTATGGAATGATTAAAAGGTGTACATGTTTGACTGGCAGATTTCATCTGATCTTGACCTCATTATTATGGTTCGTTGGTCAAAGTTTAGATTTTATAATTTTGTCCGTTTATTAGATACTATAAAGCTTTGGTTAAACTATATTTTGTGTATGGAATGAATGCATGATGTACATGTCTTGTTATTCAGGGTTCATCTGACAGTTACCTCATTTTCATGGTTCAATCGTCAATATTAACTTTTTCTGTTTGATTGTAAGGTATACATTCTGGTCTAGCTGTTATCTTCTGACCTTGACATAACTTTGAGGTTCATTGGTCAATGTTGAGTTTTTGTGTTTGTCTATTTTCAAATACTATGAGCGATATGTTAACAATATGAAGTGTAAAGATAATTGTAAGGTGTATATATTCATTGCCTCATTGTAATGGATCTTTGAAAAGGTTTAGTTTAAGAGATACTTGTAGGAAAACCTTCATGTCTTTAAGTCTTTCAACATAAATTTAAGTCAGTTGAGCAGTAGAAACATGTTATTTGGTAAGATATGTTATAAAATCCATTAACTTGACTAAATTTTCATATTGAGATTTATAGTTTCCGTCCATTTGTCGGTGTTGTCAAATATATTTGAATATCAGTCTAGAACTTATTTGATGGATTTTTGATACTCTGGTTGGTTTATAACTTGGTAAGGGTGAGTGTTGACGCCTGTTAAAACGTTTCAACCTGCTGCATTTGTATTCACTTTCTCAAGTCAGAAGCCGGTTGTTCAGTGGTTGTCGTTTGTTGATATTGTTCATAGTAGTTTTCGCTTCTCGTTTATAATATATATTAGATCGTTGATTTTCCTGGATATGAACTTTTTTACACAAGTCATTTTGGGGCCCTTTATAGCTTGCTGTTCAGTGCGAGCCAAGGCTCCATGTCAAAGGCTGTACTTTGACTAATAGTTGTTTACTTTTCATACATTGTTACTTGGACGATTGATCACCCATTGGTACTCATATACCCATCTTATTATTTATATTACGTTTGGTTTGGTATATTTGGGCTGTTATCACATGGACGTTAAAATCACAAGGGTTGAATTTGGCATTTAAATATGAGCATGTAATAAGTTTCGTCAGTTAAAACCTTGTCTGAGTGGGACGTCCACTTGACTGTTTGATATGTATAAGATCGCAGCAATGCCCGGACATAATGTGGACGAAGAATCCGATGTCTCTTGCAGACAAAGATCCAAACAATCTGCACATAAAGAACTTCAGTAACAACTTTGATGGATCCATAGGTGGCCTGTTGCAAGGTTAAAATATTTCCTTGTCAAATAATTTCTCCCTGGCATTCTGATTTTCGGCTCTTCATTCTCGGTTAAACTCTTTTAGGCTCTTAAACCAAGAGTTTCAAATGGTGAAGTTGAAATCATCCCTTCTTAAATTGTATGGACGCCATCACGCGTTGGTTGACTATTGTGGAAAAACCGTTTCACAGATGATATCGGATATGTTTCTTATGTCGTAACCACAATCCCCTCCCCTTTTCACGAATGTGACCTACCGTATAAGACAATTTACCGGATTTGTAATAACACGAGCAACAACACGGGTGCCACATGTCGAGCAAGATCTGCTTACCATTCCGGAACGCCTGAGATCATCCCCAGGTTTTGGTCGGGTTCTTGTTACTTAGTCTTTAGTTTTCTATGTTTTGTCTTGGGTACTATTATTTGTCTGTTTGTCTTTTTCTTTTTTGACCATGGCGTTGTCAGTTTATATTCGATCTATGAGTTTGACTGCACCCCTTGTATCTTTCGCCCCTCTTTTAAAGGACCTATCTATTGTAATCATTGTTAATTTGTTATCGTTCTGAACATGCATGAAAGATTTGCCAATGAACGTTTTAAGCGAATATTAATCAATCAACATTCATGGTTATTTATTTCAAAAGTGTTTAAACCAATTGATGAGTTTTCTTATGTCTCAGATTCGTTTTCATGAGCATTTTTGTCGAGCCTGCAACTATTGTTGCAGAAAGCTCGACATAGGGATAGTGTTGCGGCGGCTACGGCGGCGGCGGGGGTGTTAGCTAACTTCTTAAAAGCTATATATTTTAGAAGGTAGAAGACCTGGATGCTTTATACTTTGTATATAGATGCCTCATGTTACGAAGTTTCCGTCAGTCACATGTCCAATGTCCTTGACCTCATTTTCATGGTTCAGTGACTACTTGAAAAAAAAGTTAAGTTTTTTTGTAATGTTAAATTCTCTTTTATTATAAGTAATAAACTATATTTGGTATGTGCGTACCTTGCAAGGTCCTCATGACCGTCAGACAGTTTTCACTTGACCTCGACCTCATTTCTATTATATTTGTTGTATGGAAAAAATGTTAGCTGTACATGCCTGCCTGCCATGGTTCATCTAACCTTGACCTCATTTTCATGGTTCATTGGTGAATGTTTAGTTTTTTTGGTTAGGTTTATGTGACAGTTGTCATAAAGTTTTATATTTAGGACTATCAAATAATATCAATGATTAGTAAAGAAGGCGAGACATTTCAGCGTGTGCACTCTTGTTTTAACATGGTATGTATTGTAATTAATAATTAATAATGATAATTTGATATGGTTCGCATATCTACAAATACTTGAATGTCATTGTTCCGTTAGAATGTTTTCCATGGTTTACACATCGATATACCATGTTGCCCAAATGTTTTTCATAACCGAATCACATGAGTAGAATCGTAGGGTTCAAAGAGAAATAAATAACATATGCATGGGTTTGGAATGCTATGTAAACTTTGGAATTTTATTCAGTTTGTGAGGCAAAAAATAAAATCGCAAAAATCCGAGAAAAGTTAAAAAAAACAACCTTGCCTATTGAAATGGTAAAACCAAAACCATAAGCTCAAACACATCAAACGAATGGATAACAACTATCATATTAGTTCAGTTTACACGTCATTACCCTCTAGAAAACAGCGTGTTTAATCTTTAGGGTTTATTATTATTTATGTTAAACGTAAACATTGTGTGCCAAACAAGTAGGTGTCTTGTCGCTTTAATGCTCTGAGCATATACAAATCGATCACAGACAAACAATACCTATACGTTCAAAACTCAATAAGCGGTGAAGTAATTATCGCCTCATTTTTGATTAATTGTCTTCACAGTTTCGAAATGTGCATTTCAAATGAATCTTTGACTAAAATCCTCATTTCATGGCAGTGAAATCTATATACACCACTCAGTTGATTAAAATAATCATTGATAATAGACTAAAACAGTATTTTTATTTGCTAAAAAATTATTATTAGAATCATTTCTATATTCTTCTTATCATCATGATAGATGTTTTGGCAACATGGTTAGCGAAAAAGTGCCAATATAGGTTGGAACTGAACTCTTTGTTGAGTGCACTCCAAGTGCAATTTCCATACCACCAAGGCCCACCTCCCTTTGCACAGTCACCACTGCTCTGATCATTGTCTTGGTCAATGGTGGAAAACAACAGTCCATTTTGAGACGTCATCGAATCACCTAAATAATGTATTAATGTTGATACATTGTATTATAAATATGTGTTCTAGTTGTAGAGCAAGACTTGAATTATCCTATGAGTTACAATCATAAAAAAGAGGGTCTGAGGAATGTCTTCATTTCTGTTTTCTTAATTAATTCGATCATTTTCTCTATTCTTTATAATAGACAACACCATTATTCTATATACTTTTTTACGTGTTCGTGTTCGTTTTTCTCTGTTCTTTATATTTTGTTCGTATTTTATTTCTGTAAACCACATCATAACCCTTTTATCTTATCAATTGTGCGGTAATCTTGGATAAAAAAAGCGATATTTAAAAACTTAGTTCAGTAATTCAGGATAACAAGGGAAATAACTGGTAGATAAAAATGATTGTTATTAAAATTTCGAATTTTGTACGATTGAGTTGTGTATCATTCTAGGTTTATATCAATTCCACCGGATAAGCAAATAGAGTGCTTTAAAACAAAACCAAACTATATAACAATAGAAAAGATGCTTATATATTCCGTTTCAGTAAAACAATTTGACAAATTTGGTATAAAATGTCATTTAGAAACTGGTGTTTGCCGTTTTTCTTCCGGTACCATTTGAAGAATAAAATTACTAGAATATCCCGTGATGCATCATTCAAACTATATATTAAGATAAAATGTTTATTTTCAGTTGTGATATTCACTCGAAATATCATAAATATATCCGCTCTTAAAATTGTTTTCTCGTTTATATGATGAATTGATCGAAATATCACGTTTTCTTGTAATTCCAGCCTTTTAATAATGAATTCCTGAAAGGTCCAGGGCTGATATTTATAAATTGTCATAAAACTATGCATATCAGCCCTGTTTAAACATTCGAAAAATAATTTGATTACCTGCATTTCCTCTATAACTCCCAACACTTAGTTTGTATTTTGATGCTGCATCTCCAATACTGAATTGTTTGTACACAGCGTATCTCTTCTTATTTTTGTTGTCTGTCAAATCTATCCTTAGTTCATATTTCTCATTAGATGTCATATGATGGATATGCTTGTTTCCTTTACAATAGAATAATAATAATGAAAACAAAAAGAAGATATATTTTTATTTGCATGAAAAAACTCTACAACAGAATACAACTAAAATATCAGTATATTCCAGTGGGAAATTCATAGCAATTAACAAAAGTTTGCAAAGCATGGACAAAATGCAAAATAAACTTATACCAAAAAAAAAAAAGGAATTTAACAGACTAACTTTGGAATAATAAAAATATAAAAATACAGTCTTTGAATTATTCTTTGTACCAAGTTTTCGAATATTTGTTTTATCAAATAAAGAGTCAAAAGATATGTATGATGTTTTATTAGAAAAAAAATGTAACACAGTGGAGATAAATGGTGTCTTGATTAAAAAGGAGAATAGGATTGGAAAAAAGTGCATAATATGGTTTTTTACACCACAAAAAACTCTATTATATAGATATTATTTTATTTGGAAATCTAGGAAACAAAAGAAAAAAAAAAGGATACCAAAAACTTAATAATACTCCTTAAAAAATTATACTTATAGAACAAATCTCTGAGAAAATAAGGTAAATTTTATAGGACTAAAACATTACATCAAAGAATCTCTACCACTAGAAAAGAATATATTTTTTGAAAGTAACCCTTTTCATATGGCCAATATCTACTCTGAAGCCTAGATTCCAATATTAGAAGACTAGGTTTTTTTTTTATCATAAAATAAAAGGTACTTTGTTTACTTGATTTACTTTCACTTACATGTTTTTACTTTATCCACATCGCCATCTATTTTAGGATTTAATACTGTTATATTATAGTGAATATGCATGTTTGATGTTTGTCTATGTTTATAACTACATTTATATTCATCTTAGTTAATGTCTATACGACAATAATTAAAAAATCCTTTGAGGGCGGTATTGTGAATGCTGTATGGAAGACATATTTTTGTTTATTGTTTTATTGTTTTTTTGTTGTTTTGTTGTTTTGTTTTTTGTTTTTCCAAAATTCAAAATTCCTTTGATTTTTATTTATTTCTTTTCTTTTCTTTTTCAAATATATGGATCATTCTATATTGACAATATATTATATGAATATATCAATCAATCAATCAATCAATCAATCAATCAACTTATCGATCGATCAATCAATCAATCAATCAATTGTCAATGTTTATAAATACATATTATTTTTTTTCCATAAATGTTCGACATATGATCAAAGGATGATTTAAAATTGAATCCTGAGACCGTGTTTTGATATTTTAAATTGATTCTGCGCTTTAGCCGGACGGAAAGGTATTAGCACAAAGTCGATAAAATGACTTATTTCTAATGCAGCAAAAATACTGCAATCTGATTGGTTAATTACCCCGGTGTAAATAACACCCCACCCTGGTTCACCCCGGGATAAATAAAATTTTGCCAAAAATTTCAGAAATTTTTTTTTGCCAAGATTAAAAAAAAAAAATAAAAAAAAAAAAAATAATCAAAATAAAATGTTAAAAAAATTTAAAAAAATTTTTTTTTTTAAATTTTAAAAAATATTTAAAAATTTTTTCCCCCCGGAAAACTCAAAGAACACAAAAATTTTCTCAATTTTTCAAAAAATTATGTAAAAAATATTTCACAATGAGCAGCAACATGGACATTGAAAAAATGTTACCCTGTAAATTTTTCATTACCTTTTTTTCAATTTTACATCCTGGTTTCAAAATGAGTATAGGAATTGTTCATTAGAAATAAATTCGTTATCTTGGTGTAATCAGGGGTGTACGGAATTTTACACCGTTGTTGAAAATTCATACACCCATTCGGCTCCGCCTCAGGGTGTATGAATTTTCAACAACGGTGTAAAATTCTGTACACCCCTGATTACACCAAGATAACTAATATTACCTAGCCAGTATTCACCTTCAACATCCCCAAACCCTTTTTCGTATTCTGCCCACTTTCGTTGGAAATCCAAAGTACCATCATAGTGTCTTTGGATTATCTAAAGAATAGATAATTTCAATACGATATCCGAAGACTTTTTCCGTTTTTTTTATAAATATTTTTAATATAGCGTATATCAATATAATATTTCGAAAACAAAAACGATTCATTAAAAGGTGTGAATAAACTCATCATAGATACCAGGATTAAAATTGTATGTTTACGCCAGACACGCGTTTCGTCTACAAAAGACTCATCAGTGACGCTCGAATCAAAAATGTTTAAAAGGCCAAATAAAGTACGAAGTTGAAGAGCATTGAGGACCAAAAGTTCCTGACTAAAAGTTTTGCCAAATACAGCTAAGGTAATCTCTTCCTGAGGAAGAAAAGCCTTGCTTGATTGTTAATTGATTTACGTCAAGTGAAAGATTGATGTATGTTTGCTATCTTGTTTTAATGTGCAATTTTATTCTCTCGTAAGACCTTTCTGAATGTTGAAGTACGGTGACCTTTAATTGCTGTTTCTACATCATTTGAAATATGGTGAAAATTTGTCTCATGGGCAATCAAACCATATCTCCTTATTTTTATATTTAACAAATTCAATATATAAGGACATCAATAAGCTTTTAACTTTTCATAAATACAACGTTCGTTCGTAAAATCATTTTAAAAGAATAATAACTCTTTGCGTTTACATATGTGAACTCAAACATAAAAATAAAAGAAAGGTGAAGAACAGAAGGTAACGAAGGATCAAATAAAATATCTCCTACGAAATACGGACGGACATGCCACTAAACAAAAGACAAACAGCAAATCCACAAAACACAACGCGGATGATTTAAGCTAAGCAATGTGAACCCCAACAATCCTGAATGTGAATTTATTGGAAAACCATTTAGTACTTAATTGTAAAAATGACCATAAACAACATATAATACTAACCGACCAACCACCTCCATCTGTTGACATATCACAGTAAACCTTTAGGACCTCCGAATTTCTCGGAGATATTTTGTAAACACCGGATAGTTTGTTGTACTTTTTAAGCTCTGTACAATCTTTTGCATGTTTTGCACATGTTCCTAATAATTTTTAAAACATAAAAAATAAGTTAAACGCATGCTACAAACATGTTTACAAACAAATAATTGGTCAATAGAAGAGGTTTGGAGAGTCTTATAATATTGATTTACTCTATATGTACAAATAAATGCATAGATTTAAAAAATGATTCCATCTATTTTCTAATTTTATGAAAATTTAACCACGCGTTTATCTGTCATTTCATCTGCAAATAAATGCAACGTACATTGTATGCTGTAATAATGATTGTTACAAGACTGCGCTGCGAGATTAAAAGTTTTTTTTACTGTAGCACTTCAATATCCGGGCTTTCCACTTATTGAAAGCCGTACGTGCAATGATTTATAGATTCAAAAACTACGTTTCATGGAATTTAATTGATGTTTGTTGCTATTGTCACCATATCTCTTTATTCTTTATCGTCCAGAACATGCGTGAAATATTTGCCATTGGACTTTAAGCAATCAACAATAAATTATGTTTCGTCTAAATCAAAAGACCA
This sequence comes from Mytilus galloprovincialis, assembly GCF_965363235.1. NCBI lineage: Eukaryota > Metazoa > Mollusca > Bivalvia > Mytilida > Mytilidae > Mytilus > Mytilus galloprovincialis. The sequence continues at coordinate 61,171,335 of NC_134845.1, forward strand.
GAGCTAGGACAAAGTCAACAACTGTGCTTATACTTTCTTAAATTATAATAATAAGTTGGAAATAACTAGCTTTTCCTAATTATTGCATATGCATGTACAGTGTGTCACTCTTTACATTTTTTTTAAACAAATACCTTTGAAATCATCCTTCAATAGACTGAATACCTTTGAAATTTCTTTTTCTCCTCGAGTTTCTGAAATTTTTCAAAAAGTAAAAAATCATATAAAATCCTTTTTTTTTTTATAGAGTTTCGAATTTTGATAATTTTGTAAACAATTGTTACAGCTGTAAATTCTGAAATTATTGCGGGCATTGATTAGTATATGTATAATATATCAGAATGCAGGTTCTTATTATTGCAATACTCATCAAGTCACATTATCCTAATTGATAATGAACTCGAATACAGAAGTTTATATAGTAACTTATATAATGTACACTGAAGAAAATGACCCCTAAGATAAATAAGGAAAAAAATACCCAAACAACCCAGATGTTATCAACAACGCAAAGAGAGTGTAGTTAAATAAGTTAAACTTCTATAATAAAATTTGTTTTTAACTAATTGATAACAAATTTTCAGTATCTAATCCATAAAATTTTTCATACGAATTGACGTTTTAGTTAAGAATTGAATGTTTCTTTTTGTAACTTCATTGGGGTGTAAAAGCGTTGACCGAAGTACATTTTGTATGAAGCGGAAGCGCTTCATTCTAAAAAAATTTGCGCACGGCCAACGCTTTTACAACCCTATGAAGTTACAAAAAGAAGCATTCAGTACTTATAATTACATTTTTTAGCTATGATAATGAAAACACGAATTTTATAATTGTTCATTTAATTCACCTGTGCACTTTATTGTGGGACCACGTGTTATCATGAATGAAAAGTTTTATTGAGTAATGCAATTGCTTAAGGAATAAAATGTGATGTGCAGTTAGCCAATCAGAATAAAGTATTATAATGAATCATACATCTAATGTAATTATTAAATTATATACATACCTTTAAAGATCCACTTGATATCATTTTTCAATTGTTTCTTCATTTTAACAACATCTTTGTATATTGCCATATCTACAACAGAGATGATAATTGATATAAAAAAGCAGGTTACTTCCATCAAAAGACCTACCAGTAGTCAGTAGAGATTTGCAATCGTTGGCCACAGCAATGACTTTTACATTGGTCAAAACCCATACCGCATATCAAGCTACATAAGCATACATAAGCTACGTTCGAATAAAACATGTAAAAAAGGCAAATGAAAACAAAACTAAACATCGAGGACCAAAAGCTTGAAATTTTTTGTCATACCGTAATTAGCATATTCAAACATGGCCAACTTTTTAAATATTCAAATAAACATTAAATGCGGTCATTATTGTCTCCATCCTTTTGATTTAATTCATATGACCTAACTGAACATGCTGAAGTTATATAATACAACTACAAAGTTCCAAGAAATCCAAGTGATAATCAATAACACATGTTACTACAAAAAAAAAAACCTCTACAAAGTAGTGTTACCAAACAAATATATTTTAATCAATATATGAATAATTAAACCTTTAAAAATAGTTAATAAAATAATCTTGTTGTCACAGTAACTTTAAGATTTGTCAATTTTTTTAAAATGGGAAATACTGGTTATCATGTTTCAGTAATGGTGTCATGAAATAGAAGCTTTTTAAATAATATTATTATTTAATTGAAAGTAATATTATATAATTTACTCCGACTGGAATGAAAGGTATAGAATATTTGTTCCAACAAGAACACCTTTTATATCAATTCTTATAACAGCTTATGTTAGGCGGTACACCTATACGTTGACAATGGTTTATCGAAAGAAGTACAGAAATAATTTTAGAATAGAATAGATAGTATTCTAGATACTTTTCATGATAAGGTCATTTTCACTATTAAAAAAATAACTTTCCTCTCTCAAAATATCTAGACCACACTTTGGGTAAGTTCATACATATGCATGCAATTAGCATTTCTTTAAATTTCATAGTATCCCATTAAAAGTTGATATAACTTACTTTTGAGCAAAACTTGTGTATCCCGTTTCAGCTCTTGCACAGTCTTTGGTCGATTACCATGTTGACATATTCCTATAACATGTATAAAAAGAAAGAAAACACAGCTACTTTTGCATAGGTACTACTAGTATTTCTGGTCTAAAAATTTGTAGCAATGGAAATCTACTTTTAATACCCAGTACTATTTTGTTACTTTAAAATTATTGTAATATTTACGTACCTGTAACTTACAGTACTTGATTTGTACTTGAAATTAAAGTATTGCTGATTTATGGTTACACCGTTACATTTTCAGCATTTTAAAAGATTTTCTATTTCAAATCTCTTGAAGTTATGATGTTCAAATATGGAATACTGTGATAATTGTTTGTATCAATTATGTACCAATATTTGAAGTACAAATCAAGTACTGTAAAATATAGGTACCTAAATATAAAATACTATTAAAGTAAAGAAATGGTACTAAATATCAAAAGTAAATTACATATGATAAGTACAGAAATAGTACCTATGTAAAAGAAGCAGTAAAATTGAGAATGGAAATGGGGAATGTGCCAAAGAGACAACAACCCGATCATAGAAAAAAAAACCAACAGCAGAAGGTCACCAACAGTGTATGATAAAAGTAATCTCTAATATCATTTCAAACTCAAACTTAACATGACATAACAAATCCTGAATATTTTTTGTACAAGTGTTGGTTAGTCATATTCACCTGTAAATCATTCTTTTTAAAAAAAATGTTAAATACAGTATTGAGTTCCCTTTATTATATATATTATCTCAAAGATACCAATTTGTTTCTTTACATTACATAGTTGGTTACTTCAAAACGGACAAAATTGATACAAACGATGTGAAAAGGACTTAGCCTCAACGTCAATAATTAAACATGGTACACATTACGTAAAACTAAAATCAAAACGTTTTATTTAGATAAAATGATGAGATTTGTCTTGTCTTCAAGGTCTTTAGATACATATATGCCATATATAAAAACAAAAAAATATGTTTTATTTTCAAAATAGGCTTCCAGCATATCGGGATGTATTGCAGTAACTGCTGCGACTCCGTTTCTTAGTTTTAATTATCCTCTGTCCCATCAAATGGAGTCTCCACAGTTCATAAGATACATGCGAAAAAAATCGTTATTTTATGGACGTCATAAACAGGTGATATGGCCCTGAAACCAAAACTGCTGCAGCCGTGTTATATGGAGAATCGAAATAGGTTCCCGACACATTTCAAGGCCACCATAAAGAATTGGCTAACTGATAATCATAAGATGAATATCACCAGCAAAATAGCTGCATTTTTGTGTTTATTCATTCATTTTCTGTACTATGTTTGTTTATAAAATGCTGAATTAATAGATATCATTACTGATGTCTCTTTACCCAAAATTACATAAATGATATGTATGATTATCAATTTTCCACAATTGTATCTTCTCTATTTTTTGTATTTGAAATCTAAAAATATGGGCGATATAATGTTTATTGTCAGTATTGTGCATTATGGTTATTTGGTGGACGGCTTTAGCTTTACTTTTTGGCGTTTTTTGTTTATAATCACTTTTTAGATTATTTTTTATGAATATTAAATTTGTATTTTGTTTTGGTATAAAGCATCAACGAAAAGATATTTATAGTCGAAGAGCGTACCTGGTGCAGTAAAATTGGTACTGAAGGACGACTCCGGGTGCGAGAATTTTTCGCTACATTGGACCTGTTGGTGACCTTCTGCTGTTGTCTTTTCTATTGTCGGGTTGTTGTCTCTTTGACACATTCCCCATTTCCATTCTCAATTTTACCATTAACGTTATTGTATAACCAAAAAATTCCATTTCAAGATAAGATAGGCGCCTGTATAAACCTTATATCCCTAAATTACAAAAAAGGAGGAATGCACCATGAACTTACATTATATTAAGGTATTAAAGAAGTAATTCATGGAAAACAGCGATTTGAGCAACGGGGCAATACAATATGAATAACAAATGACGACAGAATGTCATTTTTTTTTTTATAGAAGAAGCTATTTAAATAAAGAGCCACACATCGAGAAGGAATATTAGGAAACCTTTTAAGGAAGTTTGCGACTCAGGTTCAAAATAACAAGCTTTTCATAATAGTAGTATATATTAATAGGGGTTTAATAAAAGAACCAAACAAGCAACAAAAAATATGTAGGTAAATGTGCTTGTTTTCGAGATATTAGCTATTGAAATATTGGTGGGAAAATGTTCTCTCTTGATTTATCATAGCTTTATCACTGACAATTTAAACTTCTCAAATACTATTAACAAAATAACAAAGATTTTATAAGACTTTTACAAATGGCTTATAATTATACATATAAAAGATTTATAAAAAGAAAAATTGGAATCAATGGGCAATTTTTAAAAAAGTTATTCAAATAGATAGAACCAGAGGATTCCGAAAATCTGACAAAATCCAAAAACATGACAAGCAAACATCCTTAAATCAGATTATCGAATTGTTACCTGAAAAGAAACAGGCAAAAAGTATCAATAGACACATGTACAGCGTACAAGACTGCATTTAAGTGACTCCAATTTCCCTGATTATATACTTTATATGTACATAATACATTATCGGACAAACCGAAAGTATTGTCAGAATTGATTGTACACATTTTCCCCAATTCATTTTACTTTCAATGACGCATACATAAAGTTTGCGTTTGAGTGATAAGAGGTAGTAGCAGTAAAAATGCTCTGACATAAGTTCCATTCAAGATTTTCATTCGGTCATACTAAATATCTCTACAAACTAATCTATAGACCATATATAGATGACCATATCCTGAAAGTAACCTATGAACAGATCAATTACTAAAAACATAACAGTTATCTAAATAACACTCACCTTGCAACGAGTTCCAAATAGTGTCAAATCTACCATCTTCCTCTGAAGATTTACGATACTGTCTTACCTCTGAAATGTGGATTGCATAAGTAACTAAATGGAAAATACGGCAAACATGTTTTCTGACCTTACTAACTGAAACCGTTAATTTTGGTGACATCAAACTTTTTGAGCACAAAGGGTTTACTTATTTATTCACTATACAAGCCTCATAATTACGATGGGAAACAAACGGTTAAAACTTTTTGACTTCTAGTACCGTTTAAATGTATTCATACATTAATTTATTATTTTGTGGCACATTTTGTTATTGTTTTTTACAAATTAAAAGACCTAAAATGAAAGCAAATAAGACAGAAATACACTGTAGAAAATCATCTTAGTTATCGCGAGGTGATTATGGTACAAAATTACGTAAAGTATTTTTTTTCAATATTAATATACTTACATCAAAACAAAGTATGACCTACAATGTTTAGACATACCGTAAAAATTAAACCAACATATTATAAATTCCATGTGTCCTAAGCGAGTGTCAGAATTGACCTCAATTGCCAAAGCTCAAAGCCGAAAATTTGAAAGTCAAGAATCAATCAAAACCGGAACAGTTCTTAATGATTTAAAAAAGTGTTTGCACAGATGAGATAATATTATGCATAAAGTGTTGATCTTGTAATTACCACTGCTATTTTTACTCCCCGATGTCAAGTTCATTGTCGACAAATACGCAATCAGTATTATTTTGTACATGCTCTGTAATGATGTTGTTGATTGAATAGTCTACAACATTGATGACGAGAAATTGCACAAGTAGTATTTCAAGCATATATGTATATTATCAAATTTCTTCGTTGCGTGCAGATTTATGTTAATTATGTATAGATATCGTTTACAACCATATGTTGCTATATGAAAATTACAAAATACACTTTCTGCAATCAATCATTATAGAACAAAACAGTTAGTCTTAAAATTACAACAAAATCATTTTTCAATGAATTTTACGGGAAAAAGAAGTTACTTTGGAGCAATTTGTTTGAAGAGTTATACTGCATGTTCCTTTAGTTTATGCATTTGAATGATGGTTAACCTTTCCATATTTCTTCCCAATATTCAAGTCCATACATTTGGCCTTTCTAATGAGTTATATTGGTTAGTAATGCACAAGTTTGAAGACTGCTGGTGGTTTGAACATATATAGGTTGGTTCTTACCAAGGTACACTTGTTTCGTCCTTTGTAGCAAATTAAGTCTTTTAATGACATTTTCTAAACATTTTGGATGTGAGGCTAAAGTTTAAGGTCAACCTTCAATAATGATGAGTGTCAAACTTTCCCTTCCAAACTAATATTTAGTTTAGACAAGTACAATGGGGATTTTAAGGAATTGAGGGGATACGTGTTGGTGGATTGATTGTCCCATTAACTTTGCCTACAATTAACAAAGTGAATAATAAAACAATTGGCTGCATTCTATCGTTCTAAATAATGAACGGAAAAACAAATATGAAATGCATGCAGCCAAAAAAACCCAAACAATCCTATTATTCAGTGGTTGAACATGCTGTGGCGGGGTTAAGCTAGTTTGAAGGATTCAACCCTCTTGCTAACATGACACAGTGGTGTAACTGTACAACATAAGAACAATCTATAAAAGTCAGATGAAAAGGGTTTTACTCATCAGATAGATACTGATACGATTTACCTGATTTTATCGAGATTGTAAACATCATCATTTCCATCAGATAAAACCCCTTTTCAATCGAATTTCGAAGTCAAAAAGTAATAATAAAGAAAAGAAATATTTTATACTTGAGTAGTTAGGTATTATGCTATACATCTGATAGGAGATTTAATTACAAAAACGAAACTGGTGGCTTTGAACGGATCTCGTAAACGGGTACATGACTTACTAAATATCGAAGTACTGGCTCTTCCAACAATGTATTGGATACCTAAACTACACAAGTGTAACACCAGTATATTACTGGGTCTTCTAAGTGCTCCGCGAAATCTCTTTCTAAATTTTTGACATCTAATTTATCAGCAAACAAAGCCGGGCTCCAAAGTTATTGTGAATGTGCCTATTGTAGAGGTGGCGTGAATCAGATGTGGATACTAAAAATTCCAAAGATATTCAGAATACACACAATCTAAGACTCTCTCATCTTGCAATAGTATTTAAACATTTGAGTTTTCTACACTAAAAGACAAATTGGAAGAGCTGGTATTATTTTGTTTCATTAAAAAGAATGGCGAACGTAGATAAAATTTCATGTCTTGAGGAGGGATTAATCCTACTTTGTAAAGAATTATTCTGATTAAAAAACAATCTGTGGAACTGACATTATCAAGATGCTTGATTTTTTGAATGACAACATATTTGTTACGTTTGGAGGACGTGTTTTTCAACTGACTGTTGGAATTTCAATGGGAACCAACTCTGACCAATTGTTCACCGCCTCTTGTCGACTTGATCTTTATTATTATTAGGCTGACTTCATACAGGAACCTCGTAGGAAGAAAGATAAGAAGTTAGCAATTCTTTAACGTTACGTTCCGCTATATAAATGATGTTTTCTCATTGAAAAATACAAAATTTGGTGACGATTATGAACGAATCTAACATTAAAAAATAGAAAAACTCCAAAAGACGAACAACTAAAAACAAAACGTTACATAAAAAACCAAAGACTTCGGAACACGACCCTTGCAAAAAGCCAGATGTAATCTTATATGCACCAGAACGGTAAGCCGAACCTGCTCCCGATGTAGCACACGTCTTTGAAATTACCCGTTTAAAAGATGATAATTGAAGGCTAACATGTACAGTTTACGAAAGATTTTACAATTAAATATAAAGAACTATTAAATATTATTGATATTTTTTGTGCAATCATAATGAAAATGAATTTAGCCTTTAAAATTTTCCGAATTTTTTAATTTCAATTAAGAGTTGTGACAAATTATTGTTAAAATGACATTTCTCACTTGTTATTACTAACAACATTACTGTGTACCTCTTTTTACCACACAAAAGCATCTTACGCCTTAGATTGAAAGTAAGTCATACTGAATTATACCTTCTTAAATGGACTTGTCAAAGTATAGACTTTTTAAAGAAATATTTTGTGCTGGGTCTAAAATAGCATTCATGTCCAGTGCACGATGATTCATCAATATTGTAGACATCGCGATATCAACAATGTTAACACGATATTATTCTAACATTGTTTACATTGTTTGAACCTTTATATATCATTTACATCGTTGACATCGTTAACATCGCGATGTATACAATCTAAAAATATATTGTGTTTACATTGTTTTCATCGAGATGTTTACAATGTTAAAACGATGTTGTGTCAACATCGTTTACATTGTCTGAACCTTTATACATTGTTTACATCGTTGACATCGTTAACATCGCGATGTATACAATGTTAACACGATGTTGTGTCAACATTGTTAATATTGTTGGAACTCTTGTATAGTGTTTACATCGGTAACATCGTGATGTATACAGTGATAAAAAGATTTTGTGTTTACATTGTTTACATTGCCATATAAACAATGTTAACACTATTTTGTGACAAGTTTGAGCAATAACATCACATTTTTTTTTAAAAGATTTATTATTTTAAAAAAAACATAAAAACTGTATACATGTAATCGACATACTTTATTGAGTAATATAAATGAATTATATTTTTTTGTGAATATTGTCAACTTCACAATGAATATGTAAATACAAAGGTATACAGTTATTATGTTGACGATGTTTACAATATAAACGATGTAAAAACGATATTGTCAACATCACGATGTAAACGATGTTAACGGTGAAAACAGAAATTCATAGAGTCGAAATACAACATAAACACGATGATGCCACGATATTGTCAACATTGCGATGCATACAATGTGAACGATGTAAACACAACGGTAAAGACTTGGTTGACAACATCTATACAATGGTGGCGATGTTAAAACGATATTGTCAACATCACGATGTATACGATGCGAACGATGTAAACAGAAAATTATAGAGTCGATATACAACATAAAAACGATGTGGACACGACATTGTTAACATCACGATTATACGATGTGAACGATGTATACACAAAGGTACAGAACATATAGATAGGATATAATGTAAACACAAAAACGACACTTTAAAGTTGACATTGTGATGTTGACAATATCGACATACATGTAACATCGTGCACTGGACATACTTCGCGACTGAGCTCTGGCAAATGGGACCAAATACAGATATTCAAACATTTATCAAATAATCCACATAATTTACATGTGATCAGTGACACCGTATCATAAATTTAGTTACACACAGTAATCAGTATATGAGAGTCAGGAGCTATTTCACATTCTCTAGTATGTCCAGTGCACGATGTTTTGTCGATATTGTCAACATCACAATGTCAACTTTATAGTGTCGTTATTACTATTATTATATGAGACAATATCTGAAAAAGTCTAATTTCCATGTCCCGCCTTTCACCAGCAATTAATTTTTTATTCAGGCATCTTTTTGGAAAATTTTAAGTTTCAGTATTAACTCGAGTATATAATGCACCAGCTGCAATCAATTAAAAATTATTTTTAATATTTCATCGAATGAAATGGTCTACCCCACAAAAAATCATGTTGTTCCCTCTAATTTTCTGAAAATTAAATCATTCAAAGAATATCAAAATTAAGTAAACAGCCTTCCGATTTTCATAAATCTGATAGATTAAATAATATACTTCTCCATTACTGGTCTTGTAACTGGCTATAACTAAAGCATATACGAAAATTTTGCATTATAAAGGGTCTTTTGAATGTTGTCCCCAGGGGTACTTTCCCTTCTGTTACCGCTTGGTTTTTTCCACCTGTGGACACGTTTGAAAACCCAACAATTTATTTTGTAACGTAATGTGAACAGCATCATTTCCTGAATGTATTAATCCATTTGTTATGGTGAATAGCAGCCAGTTTAAAAAAAAAACTGAACTCCCCAAAGATCAGAATTTGGAGAAAATAATTTTGTTGTTCTCTCCTGTTGCAGCCTTTTTTGTGTACCTTCTGAGAATATTTCATTGTCAGTACTATAACAGTACATGTGTTTTTATAGTATCTTATCAAATTGATATGTTGATGAAAGTAAACTTCTACACAATTCGAGTAAATAAACAAAAAGTACTGCGTAATTCCTTTCTGTTACGTTCTGTCATGTTACCTGATAAAAAGTAACAGCATAACCATAATCAGTAACAGGAAGGATGTTCAAGACAATTTCACTGATGAATCAAAAAGTTAATCTACTATATGTCAACCATTTCATTTAATATAAGTTATCATCACAGTATATTGAATTAAAAAAGGGTTTTTGCTTTTGATAACAGCAGAGAACATTTTGCAATTCTAGTACAGTAGATAGTAACAGAAATGAATTTATTTTATAATTTTTCATTACCTAGGCAGATTTTTTATCTGACAAAATACATTCACAAAGGATAAATGACATTGTTTGCTGTTATCACCCAACTGTGACCAATCTGAAATGATGTATTTTTCTTAAACTATAAATAAAAGCATTTTTTTTAGAAAAAAATCCTTTCTGTTACCAATTCGGTCCTGTTACCGTTGTCCTGTTACTCAAGATTCTTTCATGTTACCGAAATCTCTGACTATTTTTTAGTATATTTCTAAACCTTTTGTATTAAAAATGCTAAAATCAATAATTGGCATTTACTAAACTATTGCAGAATATACTATTAAACCACAAATAGTGTCTTAAACTTATTCCTTATTTTCATTAGAAACTTCTTAAAATTAATTCATTTTGGTAACAGGAAAGAACTGGAACTATTTTGTACCATTTTTGAAATTGCTAATGTTACCACATTTAACAATTGTTTGAATTATAGACAACATTTTCTAGATCCCTAATGTGTGTTCTTCGATTTGTGCTATTATAATACCGGATTTAAAGACTTTTGATTTTTTCTTATTGCCAAAAATTAGACTTTTTCAGATATTGTCTCATATACTGATTATTGCATGTAACTAAATTTATGATACGGTTTCACTGATCACATGTAAATTATGTGGATTATTTGATAAAATATTTGAATGTCTGTATTTGGTCTCATTTGCCAGAGCTCATTCGCAGCCGAACAAACCATTAATCAACAAGAGTAAACGGTGACACATTGCGACCCAACCGGCCTGTTAAACCATTAAAACAATTAAGGCATTCAATCATCCATTGCATCATAATCCAATAAGGATATACATAGTATAAAAGAGGGACGAAAGATACCAAAGGGACAGTCAAACTCATAAATCTAAAACAAACTGACAACGCCATGACTAAAAATGAAAACGACAAACAGAAAAACAATGGAACACATGACACAACATAGAAAACTAAAGAATAAACAACACGAACCCCACCAAAAACTAGGGGTGATCTCAGGTGCTCCGGAAGGGTAAGCAGATCCTGCTTCACATGTGGCACCCGTCGTGTTGTATCCCTGTATCCCTTGACAACAAATTAGCTTGTGAATCAAGATAAATACCTATTCGATATTCATTAAAAAGAAAAGTCAACTGCTTTGGTTAAAAAAAAAAAAAAAAAAAGATTATACGATATTGTACAGACCAGTGAACACATCACACAATAATATCAATTTAAGCTGAACTCAGGTTGTGTTGAATTAGTAAATGATCAACAGATTTTTAATGACTAATAAAACATGTAAAACGGAAAAGGATGCATATGAAGTGACTCATCTTTATTCTCCCTTCTTTCACCTGTCTATCAGAGTACAAAGAGAGGGGCCCGGGCATTGGAGAAATGGGGAATGTGTCAAAGAGTGTGTGTCAAAACATGTATTGTTTTTTCGCGATACAACAAGAGAACTTTCTAAATTCATTACAATATGTATATATGTGTCCATTCTCTACAAAAATATCCAAGTTGACTTTACATTAACAAAAATTAAAAGTCCGAGCTTGATGACTATGTTTTTGAATATATAATAATACACTGTAAAATGCAGATAAAAACAGCATCCTTAAGTCAATCCTATTTTACCACTTCATCAATATACGAAATAATAAAAAAACGAGATGCTCCGCAGGGCGCAGATTTATACAACCGCAGAGGTTCAACCCTGAACAGTTGGGGCAAGTATGGACACATCAATTAAGCTTTGATACAGCTCTGAATTTGGATTGTGATTGAAAAGTTGACACAACATAGGTTTATGACACAGAATGAATTTGGTCTAAGAACTTAAACTTAAAAACTTAAAAAATTTAAATTGGACATTTACCTATTATGGTCCAATATCCAAAATCTAAATACATGGTTATATTCAGCATATCATACATTATCATAGAACCCCAATAATTCATTTTTTTTTATGAAATCAAATAATGTTCAATTTTAGACCCTTTAGACCTCAATGTGGACCAACTTGTGAACCGGGCCCAAATATTAAAAATCTAATTACATGGTAAGATTCAGCATATTGAAGAACCCCATATATTCAATTTTTGTAGAAATCAAACAAAGTTTAATTTTTGACTCTTTGGACCTTAATGTAGACCAATTTGAAAACGGGACAATACTGTGCAATTAAATATTTCTTGCTATTGCGTAATACTGTGCAATTGAAAATTTCTTGCTATTGCGCAATATTGTGCAATTAGATATTTCCTGCTATTGCGCAATACTGTGCAATTGAAGATTTCTTGCTATTGCACAATACTGTGCAATTGAAGATTTCTTGCTATTGCAGAATATTGTGCAATTGAAAATTTCTTGCTATTGCACAATATTTAATATAATTATTTTGGACCCCGATTTGGACCAACTTGAAAACTGGGCCCATAATTAAAAATCTAAGTACATGTTTAGATTCAGCATATCAAAGATAACCAAGAATTCAATTTTTGTTGAAAGCAAAAGTTTAATTCTGGATCCTATGGACCTTCATGTAGACCAATTTGAAAACAGGACCAAAAATTCAGAATCTGTACACACGGTTAGATTCGGCATATCAAAGAACCCCAATAATTCATTTTTTGATGAAATAAAAAAAAGTTTAATTTTGATCCCTTTTGACCCCTAATTCCTTGGGACCAAAACTCCCAAAATCAATCCAAACCTTCCTTTTGTGGTCATAGACCTTATGTTAAAATTTCATAGATTTCTGTTTACTTATACTTAAGTTATTGTGCCAAAACCAAGAAAAATGATTATTTGGGCCCTTTTTGGACCCTAATTCCTAAACTGTTGGGACCAAAACACCCAAAATCAATCACAACCTTCCTTTTTTGGTCATAAACCTTGTGTTTAAATTTCATAGATTTTCAATTTTTGCGGTCGTATAAAAAGGATAAAACTGTACTTACTTTTTAAGAGAAATTTCGCTCCTCGTGTTTCTCTAATATAATTATAGATATATGTTTTCAAAATCATTTATATATTTTCCTCATTTAATGCACTACTAAGTATTGTTAAGCAATACACGCGAATGATGAATGATTAAAGATAATCAATAAAACTGTAAACAGGTAATTTTTAAACGTGCAAAACTAATAATCAATAAAACTGTAAACAAGTAATTTTTAAACTTGCAAAACTAGTTTTTAGAATAAAGCAGATTGTTCATAGCGTATTTTGTAAGAATTGATTTTTTTTTTCATTTTTAAGAAGATAAAAGAATATCCTATTGTTATTTATGGTAGAGTCCTAAAATTATTTCAGACCTAATCAACTTTACTATGTATTAACATCAAAACATCAAGACAGGCTTTTTCTACTTGACGAACATTGCAACTGCACCCCAAGTGCAAACCTATTCAAACCATCTTAAAATGAGTTTCGGGGACTCGATCCACTCAGAATATTATTTTTTTTTGCGTTATTTCAATGCAATAGCATGATGGTTTAGCAAATGAGAGTATCTGTATGATCACAGGTGCATAATAAACTTCTATAAATAGAAGTTAAACAATTTACCACCCTTGTTTTTTCTAAGTCTTTGTTAAATTGGCACTTCTTCAAAATAAATGTCCAAAACTTATTTCCTGTAAAGAACTACTTGAAATTTTATATCCTGTCCAGTACCAAAAACAAAGTTTTTAAATTTCATGATATTGGTAATTGCATATAGAATAATAACCATTACTGGAATTTAACGAATGAAATTCCCCATTTTATAACCATGTAGCCTCGAATTTGATGGATATTTGATATTATCGACAAATTAAGAAAAATAATGGTGCTTTCAAATTAACACCCGAGATATAAATTTATGATTATATAAGTATATGACATCGTATGGATACTGATGTTACTATGAGTTGGTGGTATAACACATATCGTACCATCACTAGGTACAAGATACGGCGATGGTTCCTCAATTTGTTATATTCTTATGCAAACAAAAGATTACGTAGATTAAATTTTTATGTAAGGACTTTTGAAATCTCCTTGGAGACGGTAAACTTTTATATTGATTTTTCATTCTGCTTGAATACTTGAATTACTAATTTCTCATAACATTTCTATACTAAATGAGTGAAAGTTGCCCCATTATCTTTATTCATTGACCTGCAAATTTGAAATTTTGAGGAAATGATAGGTATAAATAAACCAAAAGAGACCTGATAAAGAAGACAATTAGGTCCACCAGTGCTATTGATCTTCCTAAAATAATCTTTTGTATCATATTCAACTGTTTGTAGGCAGATGAAATACATTTGTTTTCATCATTTATTGGTCCACACTAACTTCTATCATGATGTGGCTTGGTTTGGATTTGTTGAAGAAAGGAGTAGGTCCGGTAAGGACCGATTTTGGCCTCAAATTTCAGGTTCATCTGACGAAAGATTTTGACCAATTTAAACCAATTTGACTTTTTTAAAAGTGTCTACATCATTTGAATCAATTAGTTTATGTGAAAGATTTTAACAGATTTTTTCGAAAAACTAAGGATTTTCTTACCCCAGGAGTAGATTACCTTAGCCGTATTTGGCACAACTTTTTGGAATTTTGGGTCCTCAATGCTCTTCAACTTTGTATTTGTTTGGCTTTTTAACTATTTGGATCTGAGCGTCACTGATGAGTCTTATGTAGACGAAACGCGCGTCTGGCGTATAAAATTATAACCCTGGTACTTTTGATAACTATTTACACCACTTGGTCGATGCCACTGCTGGTGGACGTTTCGTCCCCGAGGGTATCACCAGCCCAGTAGTCAGCACTTCGGTGTTGACATGAATATCAATTATATGGTCATTTTTATAAATTTTCTGTTTACAAAACTTTGAATTTTTCGAAAAACTAAGGATTTTCTTACCCCAGGAGTAGATTACCTTAGCCGTATTTGGCACAACTTTTTGGAATTTTGGGTCCTCAATGCTCTTCAACTTTGTATTTGTTTGGCTTTTTAACTATTTGGATCTGAGCGTCACTGATGAATCTTATGTAGACGAAACGTGCGTCTGGCGTATAAAATTATAATCCTGGTACTTTTGATTACTAATTAGTCATTAAAAAACGATCCGAATCAAGCTCAAATATGAAAAATTTACCAAATATGCCAAAAAATGTCACTTTTTAGATGGTTTTTGTCAAAAATGAAAGTGGCCGCATCCGTTCAATATTAAGGATGAACACGAATGCGGCCACGAAAACCGTCTAAAATTTAACTAAAATGCTAGAATTGTGAAGATTTCAGTAATTTAGCATGACTTAATGGTGCTAGTATCCGATATGTGCATTGTATTGTCAACAACATGCCATATTTATGTAGCTGAAGCATTCTACTGTCCAATAAATAACAAAAAGATAACATTTTAACAATTTTGTAAAACTGCTATATTTTGGGGCCAAAAAGGGGTCTTACTAGACCTACTCCTTTACTTTCATCAAAGTGAGAGGTTTAGCGCTATAAAACCAGGTTTAATCAACCAGTTTTACATTTGAAAATGCCTGTACCGTGTCAAGAATATGACAGTTCTTGTCTATTCGTTTTTGATGTGTTTTGTTATTTGATTTTGCCATGTTATTATGGACTTTCATAAATTGATTTTCCTCTGAGTTCAGTATTTTTGGGAATTTACTTTTTAGCTCGAATCGCTGAAGATTCAAGATTTAATTATACTAGATTTTCTAAAATTTATTGAATTGATTATGACAAAACTTGACAGGAATGCTTAACCAGTAATACTAAGGAAAAAAGTCGCCTTTAGTTTAATAAACAATTAAGTCTTCTTTAGTATAGCTTACCAAAATAATGTTTGATCTCGAAGTAAACATTGATCTTAAAAAACGTATCCTACGAACATACGATTATGAAGATCATACATTAGTGAATAAGGCGTTTTGACAGGACTCCTCTTCCAAACAATAAATAAATTAGAGTTCAAAATTACAAAAATATAATGTTCCCAGGTGTTGTGGCGGTTTTGTTTATGCAAGTTTAACGGTAAACCAAAGCAAAAAATTGAACAAATAAATGACGCAAAGTATTAGATACTGAACATGATTCCAGCTATCTGTCCATGATTAACATCGGTACTACATTTACACTTTGGAGAATTCTCAAATGTTATTGTAATACCATCTCGATTACAAACTGATTTGCAATTGACTCCATAATACGTTGAGGGTTTAATATCTCGAACCATAATTGTATATCGCTCGTCGGTGTTCAGTCGAATCTGATTGGTTAGTGTTAAAGCAATTGTGTTTTTGTGTGACGTTGTCGATTGCATGTCCAGTACCTCATTACATATAACTTTTTCAGAATTATCTGTTAATTCAAATGTGAACTTCGAATATTCAACACTCGCATTTATTTCTGGTTCAAAAATTATGCATCCTTTGAGCAATATTGATTTGTTTGAATAAAACTTGAGGGCGTTAGCTGCAGTAGAGCGCCATCCAAACTTAACACTTGTATGTCGATTTAAGTATTTAGTTTGCAAATAGCTGGATGAACATCTAGGTGTATCCGAAAAAAGTAAGCATTTTTCACCAAAATGATACCGAAAAACACTTAGAATTTCATCGGTGGTAAGTAGCATGGAATGTGAAACTTTGTTTGAAAAATAAGTTTTTTCTACAAGAGGAAATTTTATCATGAACACCAATTCTCCTGCTATGGCTCTTAAATTCTCTGCATTTACTTCTTTACCTTGCATTTTACATTGAGCTTCTGTCCACTTCAGGAAAAATTTACAAACTTCTGTCTCGGAACAAGAAAGATTATCAGATGTTAAAATAATTTTAACGCATTCGGTATTTAGGTGAACTGCATGAATGGACAACAGGCATTCGTCCGTATTATCTTCTATAAACTGTAAGCTTTCTTTTTGAAGATCTTCGAGATGAAATTGTTTAGCCGCTGAGAGCGCCACAACGGCATTTGAAGATTGTGCAGTTGATTTAAGGAGTTCACAACACTTTGTCTTAATTTTTGAAAGCATGTATTTGTCAGCTGCATATACCATTCTGTTAACATTGTCTGTGGATATTTGAATCTAATTACTGTAGGCATACCTGATTGAAAAAATATATAATATAAATCAAGTTTAAGACCACAATTGTAAATGCTGATATATCTTATTTCTATCCACGATTCACAGGATCTTGATTAGACTTTTTAAAAATATTATTGGGAATAAACCTATCAAGGACGACAGTTAAATAGTGAATGAATGAACCAAATTTGCAATTAAATGTGATAATCCTTCCTTTCAGGACTCTGTTACGTACGTTTATGACAGCGTGCAGTCAAGGATCGGACACTCCAGGTCATCAAGGGAAGTAATTCTACCTTTTCACTAGTCGTAGTTTAGTGCTGTATGATCTCAAAACGGTCCATAATCGTGTGAACGTCACATTACTGTTTAAGTCAGTACGGGCTAAATTATGATTACCGAATGCGGTCATTGTATAGCTTAAACGTTTTATTTGTTTTATCTGAACATTGAATAACAAAATGTTATTTCTATATTTTCTCGATCAAATGATTATTTGTAACGTATGCGTGTGCTTAGTAATAGTTATACAATGAGGGAAAGTGGTATTTCAGTGCAAGATCCTTTCGATTTCGATGAGCCAGAGAATGATATTACATTGACTCACCAAGTCTGAATGGGATAATTATTTTACATCCCAGCTGTTCGAAATAGGATAAAAGCCCATTTACGTTCCATAACATCTAGTTTAGAACACATCACAATCATTATACTTTACTTCATATATTATTATATTGTGTATACCATATATGAGCCCCGAACACACAGTTTAAATATGTTAGATTAACAGGGAGTGTGTATCCAGTCGTCCTTATGTAGCGGTATGACTTATGTGTTTATATGCTAATAGTTTTAAGTTCGATTCCCAGCATAGACACAGGTTTATTTTCTTCACAAATTTTAATAGTTAGTCATTTTTCTGTATAACTATTTCTAAGTTTAACTGTGGATTTGACAATTCCGCCAAAATGTTACAGAACAAAGGAAAGCATGCAGACAAAAAATACAAAAGAGGGTGATCCGGCTCAGATCACCCCTGATAAAACAAAGGAGCTGGGGTGTAATGACCATATGCATATTAAATACTGACCTGGTCGTTGTCGATTTTTCTTTACGAAACACAATATGTCGAAATTCAGTATTGCGTCTTCTTTACTATTAGTCGTCTGTTTGTCTTTTTATTTTTTAGCCATGGCGTTGTCAGTGTATTTTCGATCTATGAGCTTGACCTTCCCTCTGGTATTTTTTGCCCCTCTTTTTGAAAATTACTTCAATAAATATATAAATTAATCCTTTAACAAGATTTCCACTGTTGTTTTCTCAGACAATTTATTCATTGAAACATCATTAAGGAGTTAAATTGAAGTTCGCATAGGTACGGATATCATAAGGTCGAACTATCAACTTGCAAGTGAATAATGCATCAGCAATAGTTCTTAACTTATTTTGACAAAATTGAAGCATACCGGCCACTAAAAGCGAATTATTATATCACTTTTTCACTTTCATGAATTATTGAACAAAAAAAATTCATATCTTAAATTTTTGTAGCTAGTGCCCCTTTAACATGTTTAACGGTACTAATTTTCATGAACCAAATCTGCATTTCGACAATTAATATATCTTTAATGATAGTTGAGAACGACATATTTTAAGATCAAAACAATTTAAAAACGTTGGAGAGCTGTTACGGACGAAAAAAAGAAAAGCCATATAAAGGTGCTTTAAATTGATATTAGCGAAGGCAAAATAGCAGATACATTGACGCGGTAAGTTCTGGTGAATACTCATATGGTCTAACCTGTTAAAATAATCAAACGAGTATATTATCATATGGTTCAAACATTAACAAATGATCAGAGCATATGCTTATACCAATATATTTTAAATGATGGTCTGTACATGCATATTTGTAAAGCTTCAAAGACATGCTGACTGAACATTTTCAAACTACCGACCGTGCAAGGGCTGTATAGCCAGTTAGGGTTGTATAGCCAGTTAGGGTTATTACAAACTTCCAAATATATATTTATTTAAACTATCAACAAGTTTTGATTTATTTTCTATTATTTCAGATTGTATTTAATTATTCTGTTTGTGAACATATTCCATAATTGGAACAACTGACAACATACTAACCGAAGTAGATTGTTGAATATATCATCGTCAATATCAGGTATATTGATTTCTCCTTTTTCAGGAAGTAAACCTTCAAACATCGTATGAAATACCAAGCTGCGACTAGCCAGAATATTCTTATGTGCCTTAATTATTTTGCAGCTTTCTCCAACACGGAACGTGACGTCACACATAATTTCATTTTCTAACATGTACAGCATACAATTTGGTAAGGTTTTGCCTTCTCTCCAATCGACTTTTTCTTTGTTTAAGTTATCCATGGTTTTCTATAATCAAATAAAACAAAACATGACATTGAATATCAAATAAATCAGACCACATTTTGTTCTCCTATTTCATTTTGGTATTAATGTTTGGCTTTAAAATATATGAATAAATTTATATAGAATTATGTATTTGAACATCTGTATTGGGTCTCATTGGTCAGAGCTAAGTATTACTGGAACGAACTTTTGACCAGATGAGCCGCGGGGCACGTTCAATCAACACGAGGGGACGGTGGCGAATAGCTACCCGACCCTCCTGTTTCATATATAATAGCGTATTTTGATCTTCAAGTAGCAATACTTACCTGCAGTGACATGTTCCCAGGAAAAAATGTGTAGATGGTGGATTCGTTCCAAGATATAAAGTACTTTCGATTTAGTTGTAAAAGTAGATTAATCAGTAACAACCCGATACGATACGATAGAGATACGCATGACACAGTTAGTTGATCTATTTTTAAAAATATGGTCATATTGGTTTCTAAAAATAGCTGACAAGTTTTATGTGTATTTCATTGTGTGCATATTCATTTTTCTTAATGATATATTAATGTCATAACGGGGCGTCGTGAATGATATAGGTATCTACATAAATATCATTGATTAATCTTAACTGAATTTATAGGTGATTTAAGAAGTTACATAAAATAAAATGTTGATATGTGTCTTAGATAGTTTCATTATAATTGTGTCTGACATGTCACTATGTCATTTAATTTCAAATTTCTATAGATTTATACATATGTTTTTTACTTGAATTCTTACTTCAAACATGTATCAGTGATGCGTCAAACCTACACTCCAGATTAGGAAAAGAAAAATGGGAGAAGTAGGGCAAAATAGATTACCCTGTATTGTACGAAGAAAACCAAGCAGTCCGAACATCTGAAAAAATAAAATCATAAACTTATCTAATCACATTTGCGAAAAAGAGAATGAAAACCTCTGAAAAAAGGGTTGAAAAAACAAAAAAACAAAAAAACGAATAAAAAAAGAATAATAAAAGAATAAATAAATAATATAAAAAAACAAAACAAAAAACAAATCTTAATCTTATAATTTTATCAAAGAAGGGATAAAAGTTATTAGACAATCAGTAGAGCATGTCAAATCAACATACGGGTCTATTCAAACAGTTCACTGGACAACAGGCTGCACTTTAAGTTTTATGATTCAAGAGTGATCCCCTATCCAGAACTAGTAGTTCCTTATACTATATAAGTCATTTCAACTTTTTGTATATAAAAGATGAGATTATCATGGTAAGCGACGAGAAATCTTTTCGAAGACGAAAGTTGAGATTAGAAGTACAGCTTATTTAAATTGCATTTGCAATGTGAAATGTAACAAAATTAAATGAACAAAATAATTTAATTTAAATTTCAGTAAGATATAATCTAAAAAAATTAGTTTAATTGAGGTCTTGAGCTGGAATATCAGTGACTGAAAATAGTCCATTGTTAATTTATGTTGATCATTGCCATTTTGCGTGTTTGTAAACTAATTGACTATAGAAGTATAGGGGAGGATTAAATTGTGGAAAAATATGTTTAACCCCATCGCATGTTCGCGCCTTTCCCAAGGCAGGAGCCTCTTGTCTTTTGTTAGTCTTCTATGTTTTTTTTTAAATTTTGGTTCAGTTATGTTTCGAAGTTGAGTGTGACGCCCATTTTCACTGAAATAGTTCTCATTTTTATTTGAAGCCAGCTGATAAGGCTTCAGTGTGCAAGATTTTCGCCCCGAATTAAACACCCATTGGTCGATTCCGGTTGCTCTCTTCTCTTTGGTTGAGTCGTTGTCTCTTTTACAAATTCCCCGTTTCCATTTTGAATTAACGAAAAAGAATCAGGTACAACATTTCATCAGTATACAGGTAAAGTGTATTTGTTCCTCTCAAATTATCGGAGGAGCTTTGATTAAATTAAAGGACCAGTAGTTTGCTTAAATTCAAATCTCATAAAGCAAACATACTTTGTAACTAAATGATAAGTATAATAAGTTCATATGCGTTTTAACAATATATGCCCATCATTTTCTACATAAGAAAATGCCTGCATGTCCTCGGAGCTTAGTTTTTTTTGTGATTTCACTTTTTCAGTCTTCAACAATTATCTTATTGAAAGTCATGAGAATCAATACAGAAGGTAAATAGTAAAAGATAGTCATATATTACATCGTTTAAGATTGTGTAATGAATTGTTATCTATGTTTTGTATTTCATTCTAATTTCATATGGCTTTCACTAAGAATATTCCATTTAAGTTGGTTGAAGTGATTGGGATTAGTCTAATAAAGATACGTGTTCATTAGATTGAACGATGAACACGATAAATACCAATATTACGAATACCCTTATATTTCAATAAAAGCAGGTAATATATCGAAACCCTGTGTCTAACGTAACCATGTGTTGCTTAAGCGAAAACTAGTATAGAAGTTACACGTGTTAGAGATTTGGCGCTATCGCTGTATTATGTCGTCGGCGTTGCAATCCTTACCGTTAAATAACATATCAATATTTTATATGGCTTTGGAATACAAATTTCCCCAAAAAGAGTTATTAAGGTTTATAATATCAAATATAAACTTTATGTTCCTGTTCCAGACAGCATAATTTTCTATTGTATTTGTAATTCTATATCAGCTTCATAGTAAGAAAATCACACTCCGATTTTTGTGTTTAGTTCATTTAACAATATTTCTGGTGTATCGTAAATGAATAAAAATATGAATTGTGGACACATACTTGGCTATGGTGGTCATTCCCTTGTTTAATAAATGATTAAACTAGGATCAGAATTGTTTTAAAGAAACTTATGAAGTCTTTTCCTGTGTATAATTTGATAACAATGTTATATTATGATGTACGCACAATATCGAAATATGTAGTAATGCAATTTGTATTACAATATATTAAAAAACAATGTAGAGCCTGGACTAAATAAAGCCGGAAATAAATATTTTTGTTCATTCAAAATTCACCACTTTTTTTACCTTTTTTATTGATTATCTGTATGCGTTTTTGAAATCACGTGATGGTTTAAACATAAATGTTCAACGAATTAAGCCCATATTCAAGACTTGAGATGAATATTATATAAAGGGAAAAAAAGAGTGTACAGTTATTTTAGAAAAGTGAGTACTTATTTTCCTCATTGCATTATTTTGATTTGAAAAATCAGCAAAAATCACTCAAATATGAAGTTTTTTTTTCATTTTATATAATTTCACCATTATTAGAATTATGTATCATCAATAAACCACTAAAAGCTGAACATTTTTTTTTCAAATATTGACATAAACCCGGCGCATAGTTTTATAAATAAGCGTTGGAGCAAAGGTAGAAATATATTTGAAATTAAAAAAAAAAATTATGTTAAAGAAAATTAATCACCGCCTTCATTTATTAGATTTGATTTGGTTAAACGTAATTTGTACGATGTATTACGGTTGCAGTTTGATTCTGATATAACCGGACATAGAATATAGGTAATTGTCTAACTGCTACCTCAGTATTGCAATTTTCATTGTTATTAAATGTAATATCAGTATTTAGTACATATATAATATTAAATCAATCCTAATTCTATCTTATTTTTGACAGATAGTTTTATTCATTCAAATGTGACGTCATTTTTCATTTTTGATGTGCTGTTTAACAAATTCAAAGCTTTTTTGTCATTTTTTACAATTTCAAATGTGTCGTCACTTTGCGTTGAGGCCTTGACTTATTCGGGTGTGTCTATTTTTTGTGTTGGATTGTGTTGGATTTTGTCGGGTTATGTAATGTATCCGGTTGTTTTCTGTAATTAGTTAATACTTCAGTTTTATCATGTATATGTTTATATAGTTATTTTATAAAATTTACTGTTTGCAAAAGTATGAATTATTCTAAATAATAGGGATGTTCTGGTACCTAACAGATAACCCTGGCCCTTTTTGGCACAACTTTTTTGAACTTTTGGTCCTCGATGCTGTTCAACTTTGTACTTGTTTTGGCTTTCAAACATTTGTATCTTGGCGTCACTAGTGGGTCTTGTGTGGACAAATCGCACTTCTGGCGTATTAAATTTTAAACCTGGTGCCTTTTGTTAGCTATTATTCGTGTGTTTCTGTGTCAATTGTGTTCTCCTATTTATTTGTATTGTAGTCCTGTAATGTTGTGTTGTCATTTAATGTTATATTTGACATGGCCATAAAAGAGGGAGGTTTGGCATGCCACAAAACCAGGTTATATCCACCATTATTTTCTTAAAAAATGTCCAGTACCAAGTCAGGAATATGGTCATTGTTATATTATAGTTCGTGTCTGTGTGTGTTACATTTTAACGCTGTGTTTCTTTTGTGTCGTTTGTTTCCTCTTATATTTGAGTGTGAATTCACATTATTATCAGACGTGTCACGGTACTTTTCTATCCAAAATTCATGTATTTAGTTTTGATGTTATATTTGTTATTCTCATCGGATTTTGTCTAATGCTTAGTTCGTTTCTGTGTGTGTTACATTTTAATGTTGTGTCGTCATTCTCTTGTATTTAATACGTTCCCCTCGGTTTTGGTTTGTGACCCGGATTTGTTTTTTTTTCTATCGATTTATGAGTTTTGAACATCGGTATACTACTGTTGCCTTTATTGACAAAAACATTGAAAGGGTAGTCAATAAACATGATAGATATATTTATATATATATATTTATATGGTTTACTGTGAAGAAACTAACATGGGTATATTACATCGATCAATAATTTTGTCAAGTTGTTTAACCATGCCTGCTTCTCTAAGTAAAATGAGTAGTGCATATCAGTGTTTTTAGGTCTAAACATATTTTATTTAATCAATGATTCAAAGAGGATGAGACAATTATTTGTAGTAAATAATAAACTAGGCGGATGACAAGTGAAACTTGAGAGGTAAGACGCAACACGTATTGCGAGAAATACAAAAGCATGCAGTCCTTTTAATGTATCTTAAATAAGCATGAAATTCGGTTATATTTACTTTGAACAAATTGTTAAGAAATGTACAACTGCATCTCAACTGTGTTAAGATGATATGATATTTTCAAGGGCCATTCGAAAAAGTTTGTTTTGCACCTTTACATTTTCAAATTAGATAATGACTATATAAAGAATAGCATCGTTTGATTTGTGCCATTATGAGTGTTGAAAAACAAAATGAATTATTTAGGTAGTGAAAGGGATTATTTGTCCTTTCCCATCGCATAAAAAAGAATAGACGACCTTTATATACATGGAGGAACTATTTCTACTAGATATTCCGGTGTATCACCATTTACAAAATTACATTATAAGTCGATGTCGACGTATTGCTAAAGTTTGATATACTATCCTCTCTCGGCGTATAAAAGGTCTTTTTTGTTAGAACAAAACTGGTTAATAAACCTTGTGTGTCACTATTCTGGTTGTTTCCTTTTGTGTAGTGCTTAAAGTTTATCTTAATCGTTTTGGGCAAATCATAAAGTACTGCTAATGTGGCCGTTCCATTTAGCATCTTAAAATGGAATAAGCGATTAAGACTTCTCCATCAACAAAGAAAGTTAAAAAAAAAATAATGTTATAAATCATATGATAACCGAAGAACAGATTACGAGGCTGATTATACCCTCAATCAACAAACAGTGGTATTGAAACAAGGCTATAGAATGAAAATTACAAATTTCTGAATTTGATGTGTTCAAAGCGTTTAACATGTCGTACTTCCATTAGGAGCCTTCACACCCGCCTGTGACAAAATCACTTTCTAAAGAGGACATATCTGAAAAATGTTTTATTTCAAAGGTCTGTACGAATTACAGAAACTAAGGCACCGTTTACAGTTTTATTTTAGATTTTCATGCAATTTGGGTATCCGAAGTTTTCCTTTGGATTAATAATCACCTGAAATTATTAGAAGAAAATACAGGGATGTATAAATACTAGAATAATTATTTAGTAGCCAAAAATCAATTTCTAATTCCAATGTTAAGCTTGTGAAGTGATATTTGTAGTATTTTATGCATTCCCCGTAGATAGTACTGCTTAAATGTTTGGAATTAAATGCATACGTGTTAGTGATTACCCAGCACGATTGCCTCAGTTCTTTTCAAATGATTAAATACAAGGCAAGTAAGATGTTTGAATCTATATTGAGAGTCACACGATCTACATATGAATTGTTATTTTTAAGAAATAAACGCAGGGTCTACCAAAATATCGAAATTGATACGGCTTTGTTAAAAGATTGACATAATTCAGTTAAGATTCTAGAAATAAGTAATCGTTTTGATCAAATTTGTCATGGCTCAGATCTTATTAATACATATGCTATTTAACCTTCTATTATTAGTATTTTTGATAACGCTTGTGAAAAAAACAAAGATACAAAATTTATCAAATAATTGAATTTCGATGGGCAATACAACTTTTAATACACAAACCGCACGTAAAACATTGTTACTTCTTATGGCTTATATTGTTAAATATATATAAGAGAAGTCTTTATTCGTTTATATTAAAATTTAAAAGCAATAATTATGTAAAAGAATAGTTTTGAATAAAATACAATGATTATCATGGAAAGGATCATTCAAAGTATACAAAATAAACGTTGTCTGGTACATTTATCCTCCACATTTTAGATAAAATAGGCGAGAATGTTTCCCAGATTGACATCGCAAAAACTGTTTAACGGAATTTTCTCATGGTCTGTGCGCTTTACAAGAGATTGGTGATCCGTTCTGCGATTTTTACACGAAGCATAATTTTAAAGAAAATTATTTAGGACAATCATAAGACTAAGGTGAAATATTCACGGAAATACTGATTTCCTAAAACAAAAAAATGGAAGTCTATTTGTGAACCTTCTGTGGGGACACATTTTGAAGTTTAAATATCTTGAAAATACCGTTAATGACTAATTTCTAGAGGGATTTATTTTCCTCGAGTAGAAAATCGTCGTACACATGGGAACCATTGATGTGAATGAACAATACAAGAATATAGAAAATGGTGACATCATCAATTGTCGCGAATTCAGGTGAAAAAGGTTAAACGCCAAAAAAATAAATAAATGGATGTATTATTTTTCTTTTCAGTTTTTCAATTGTTGTATAATATGTGTTTACTTAATCGTTATTTTCCCTTCATAACGATATGAATCATCATAGCTACAACCAAAGGTATTTACCAGCAAATATTCATGTTCAGACGTTCCATGAGCAAATAATGATGTCTTTTTTATTTATGTGCCATTGTTTTTCATGAAATAATATCACTTAACACAATAATTTCCAACTTAATCAAACTATGACATACTCACAGTATAAATTCCCCTCACTATCACGACCTTAATACCCTTGAATGTTGACTTTGCTGAAAACAGTTCACTTGTTGTGTTGAATTGATACATGTATGTAAATATATTGAAAATGACGCATTTTACATTGTTTATTCAATTTAAAAATGCAGTTTTTTTTTTAAGTTTTCGCATTTGTTCACGAAATGCAAAGTTTCAAGTCTAAATGAAATACATGACGAAGTTAAAAAAATCATTACCAATGGCTAACAGAAAAGTGTCTTGGGATTATCTTAAGGGTGTCATATTCAATTGGTCAGGTTGTAGTTTCTACTAAAGGCCAAATTTAAATTTATGTAGTAAACACTTGAGGTTCTCGATTTTTAATTCTTTTTACCTATACTGACATACCTGTTTATAAAATTCTATTGTATTTAATGTATATATTCGATATTCCTTCACTTTTTTCGTATTTTAATGGTGTTTGAAATAACATAAGATTTTTGTTAATCTTTATGCGTATGTTTACATATTGCAGGATCATTATGTCGCATTCAATAGCCATATGTGGTGTGTGTGATGTTCGCCAACTGTCGAAACCATCGACATTCTGTTGACTTGATTGTGACGAAGGACTTTGTTTTGATTGTAAAGAACAACATACCTACCGAAAGCGTCAAGAAATCATAACATCATTCCTTTAATTGAGTATCAGATTTTACAACGGAAATTGTAAGATATTCAGCAATATTGTACAAAACACAAAGAAATTTTTCAAACATTTTGTAAAACGCGACTGCCCTTGCTGTAGGAAATGTATCATTGAAACAAATAACGACTGCAAAGATTTAATCGAAATTGATGATTATATAAAAGATGGAAGAAATGATTGATGAAACAGCTGCGAATTTTTAGAAAATGCGAACCAACCTGCAAGAAAATCTGAAGTCACTGCAGACAGAGAGAAAGAGAACAAAACAAGAAATTGACCAGACGAGATTTAAAATTAACAAACATCTGGACAAAATACATGACGATTTAAATACAAGACTTAGTTTACAAAGAAGAAAACGAAAGCAAAAAAATACACTAGGTTTTAAAACCGTTGAACGAAAAACTAGAACAATTAAATCAATGCCATATTAATCTTATAAACATGAAGAAATATGCATCTGATGTCCAACTTTTTCTTTCTATGAAACAAATTGAAAATGATATGGTGGAAAATGAAACATTTGTCCAATCAATGGTCGCCAGCGAGGGCCTATGTCAAGCTGTGTTAGTATTGAAGGACCCTATTGACATTGAACAAATTACTACTGGTATTCCGTACATAGGAACTGTAGGTGTAGATTATTTTCCAATTTTTGTCGTTATCACAAACAAGAAGGAAAAGTAAGCGCAGATGATTGCAACCAAATCGACTGTTAAGTCAATTAAAAATAGTGCATTTGAGTTTCAAAAGAAGATAACAGCATATGGAGATGGGGTAACGGGTTGTACACTACTTCCCCATGGCAAAATTGCATTTGCAAATGAGAAGGAAATGAGCATTGGAGTAATAAAACCTGACGGTTCACTTGACTTTAAGATTAAACTTAAACCGTTTATTCCTTTTGATATCACATATTATAGCGATACCATGGTTGTTACTACTGCTAGATCAAATTCAATAAAAATGGTTGATATCAATACCAAACATGAGCTGAATTCATTCCTTTTAGACGTACACTGTACTGGTATAATGTACACATATAATAGACTGGTATCATGCACCACAAAGAAAGGAATAATTGAATTTAACCATCATAACGGAGTAGTCAAAACAACTATAAAGGGTGTAATGACGATTATGCTCACATTACCCAAAGTCAAGATAAAATTTACTGTACAAATACATAGACAATAACTGTTTAGTGTCTTTAAATAACTGCTGTATTTGT
This sequence comes from Mytilus galloprovincialis, assembly GCF_965363235.1. Classification (NCBI taxonomy): domain Eukaryota; kingdom Metazoa; phylum Mollusca; class Bivalvia; order Mytilida; family Mytilidae; genus Mytilus; species Mytilus galloprovincialis. The sequence continues at coordinate 61,200,486 of NC_134845.1, forward strand.
ACGAGGCTAGGAAACAAGGTGTATGCGAGCTTTTAGCGAGCTACTACACCTGTTTCGAGCCGAGTACAAATACAGCTGATATTTAAAGACACTAAACAGTTATTGTCTTTATCCTGCAATTAATTCTGTATATTGTTTGTGTTTTGAAAGACACAACAACTAAACATATTTAGCATCTATTTTCGATTTGTTATCCCTTGAGGCCCGAGTAGTAATATCAAAATCACACATTACGCTGAAGACGGGTTCGCAAAAAAAGAATCTCGAATGGTCAACAATAATACATCGCTGAAGGTGAATAATTATCTATTTTAACATAACAACTAATTTCAACAGTAAAAACAAATACCAAAACATTGTCAAAATTGAAACAGAAGTGTGTTGTCCTACGCTTCAGACTTGACATACACTAAACATGCATGCTGAAATTGACATGGTTGATTTTGTAACACAATCATACACATTCAACTTTTGAAATCGACAATTGTCATCGTCATTGGAATGCAACTGGAATACACATTCTGAGGTAACACAGGTTCAAACAATACTCAGTCCGGCAGTGGGCGGGAGCTTTAAAGCCATATATCTGTATAGTATTCATATACAGCATAGCGATATTTGTAGGGCTGTATCTGTATAGTAGGACACCCAATTGCAGGATGAATACAATAAATCAGTAATGTGTTATGATCAGTTTGAAAAATTACAGTGAACATTCCTAAATCGGAGGCTGATTAAACCACTCGGTGTCACTGTAGACATTCGCGGAAACGTGTTCGTCGCCTGTAAGTACTCCAGCAAAGTTTTTGTTATATCTCCGGACGGATAACAATACAAACAATTATTTTCTTCAAAGGATGGTGTTAAGTTGCCAAATGGTTTGATGTATATTCGACAAAACAACCAGTTACTTGTTACAAAGTATTACAAAGGTGCACTTTTGTATGATGTTATAAAGGTAGAATAGCAGTATACAGATCATTAGAATTTTTCTATTATATAAAAATTAAAAAAAAATTAATAATGATACACTTTTAAACAAAATAATCTCATGACTATAAAACGTATAACGAAGTTCAAAGCTCTTTTTAGAATAATACAATTGAAATATTTTGTCACCCAAAAGAGATTTGATACATATATCTATATCTTGGGTTGAATCATTTTTTACGTGATATGTACAGTATTTGGGTAATTAACTCGTTTTGTATCTTTAATTCAGTAAAGACATAAATTGATGTAGTATTCCAAAGCTACAACTGTCATGTAAGTAACTATTAGTCACCTTCAAAAATGAGTTATACCCGTGTTATATAGTCAGTTATAAAAGTAATTCATGATAAAAGATCAAACAATTCAAATAGGACATCCAACTGCTTGATTTAAACCATGTAATAAATTAAGAAAACACATATATAAATACCCAACGACAACCAAAGACTTGTGTGTGAGAGGCACATGAAAAGGAGTGGTTTTATGATTGTCAATATAATAACTGTCTACTAGAGACCAATGATGTAAAACCACTGTAAAAATCAATTGGAAAATGTTTACTCATTAGAATCGCTCGAGGCATATAATTCAACTAACAAACACAACAACAAAAAGAAAAAAAAGCGATATATATATATGTTTTTATTTCAAAAACACTTTTTTTTGTTATAAAAAAAAAAAATACACGATGAGAAAGCTACGAAATGAATTCATATAGCAACTAAACCAACTACATGAACTTTAAATTAGTCCGTTTAAAGCCAGAGATGAAGAACTAAAGTTAAACATTGAGTAAAAAAGAGAAACCTGTCATCCAGGCACAAAAAGCGAAGATACGAAGCAGAAAGTGTGATACCATAATCCAAATAATAACACACAACACCATGGCATATTTGAGAACGAAGTGAACAAACCCACAGTTTCAAAACTTTTCATTGAAAAATAATGATGAGCAACCCACTCTTATCAAATCCAGAATAGAACTCAGAATGACTCCTGACAGGTAAAACATTATATCTCTTTATGTGGTGTCGGAAGTGATTCAATTTGTTAGTTAAAGTAACTGGCTACAAACTATATTAGTCTGTCAAAACTGACTGGATCTTAACCCAAATAAACCGAACTTGATCTAAGAACCGCCAAAAATTGTTTTGTACCGACTGAAAAAAAACCCCATTGACTTGAGACATTTGTAGCCGTTTTAATTTTTTATTTAAAAAACCTCCATTAAACCATTTCATCTGTGTGCATACATACACCAACCATTTTACGTACCGTATGGAATGTTTACAAAATCTCACCCATAAAAAATTGAATATGTCAACATGAGTTAAACCAACTAAGATTGAAAATAATTACCCTTAGATGTAATTAAAAAGCTCGCATGTGACATTCCTACGGAAAATTTACCAACGATGAACTTTACCATTATGATAGGTCACTTTCGCATGTTTTAGTCCTTTAAGTCGACAAATTTTCAGCTCTTGAATATATCATTGGTTTTCAAATATAAGGCTTAGATATGTTAGAGTTGTCTGATGAAGGTTAAACAAGTTTAAATTTAATTTATGATTATCGTTTGTATTTCTGTATCATTTATTCATTTTCAAGTACAATTTAAATATACTCATTATAGATACCAGGATCAAATTTTGTCTTTGCGCCAGACGCGCGTTTCGTCTACAAAAGACTCATCAGTGACGTTCGAATTCAAAAAGTGAAAAATGTCAAATAAAGAACGTAGTTGAAAAATTCCTAAAAGTTTTGCCAAATACAGCTAAGGTAATCTTTTCTTGAGGTAGAAAAGCCTTAGTAATTCAAAAATTCAAAAGTTAATTTATAAATATGACAATATCAATGATAATTAATGTCAACACAGAAGTGCGGACTCCTGGGTTGGTGATACCCTCGGGGAATTAACACTCCACCAGCAGTGCCATCGACCCGGTGGTTGTAAATAAACTCATCCTAGAAACCAGGATTAAATTTTGTCTTTACGCCAGACGGGCGTTTCGTCTTCAAATGACTCATCAGTGACGTTCGAATCCAAAAAAGTTGAAAAGGCCAAATTAAGTACGACGTTGAAGAGGAATGAGGACCAAAATTCCAAAAAGTTTTGGCAAATACAGCTAAAGTAATCTATTCCTGAGGTAGAAAAGCCTTAGTATTTAAAAAAATCAAATTTTTTGTAAACATTTAATTTATAAATATTACCATATCAATGATAATTCATGTCAGCACAGAAGTGCGGAGTACTGAACTGGTAACCAGCTCAGGGAATCATCACACCACCAGATGTAGCATCGACCCAAATTAAAACTCCACCAGCAGTGGCATCGACCAGGTGGTTGTAAATAAACTCATCATAGACACCATGATTAAATTGTGTTAAGTTATTGACATTCAGGCTGTATTAACAGCAAACACCATATACAGTAAAGATGTTTACAATTAGTTTAATGTAACATGTGTAATGTACACCGGTTTCATATTAAATGTGTTCACATCAACACACCTTTTTTAATTACCTGTACACTTAAATGGTCATAAGATAGAATCGAATTCAAATTTCTGGGACAACTATTCTAGCAGTTAAGGAACGACAAAAAAGGGGGGTTATGGTTTTGTCCTTAAAACATATTCGGATCCCAATTTTTTACAAAAAAGAAATATTCTGGTCAAGCAGATGACAAAAGAAAATATTCTGAATACATATTGCCCCATACCTTATTATGCTTATAGTGTTAAATGTTAGAAAAATATTTGATTGCATGATAGGGTGACCACTAGTATTCGTAATAGCCTCTTTAACATTTTATCTGATACTCTTCAAGTTTCTTTAAAGTTTTCCGCCTTCAATTAGCTATGTAGTTTTCATTGATTTATTAATTTGTTTCCTTTTCCTGTTTGTTATAATTTAAAAATTAATGAGATACTTAGAGTGTCATTAAAGTTCCTATGACAAATGACAAATCAAAATGATTGATAGGTTGGTGTTTGCCGCCACTTTCAACACTATCGTGCTATCTCATTGATATAATTTTTTTTTTGATGGAGGAAGCCGGAGAACCACGAGAGAACCACCGTAGAAAAACTGGAATCGTAGTCAACTAAGATTGGAGTCGCACAGACCTTCCACGTGCCGAAATTGAAACCAAAACCTAAGGGGTTGAAAGGCTAATATAACGATAAAACAACAATCTACAATACACCCCACATGTAGAAAAGTAAGCCATGAACAACTTCAAAAACTTACGATCAACTTTAAACGTAAAATTAAGAGTGAAAAATCGTTGTCGTTTTGTTCTTTTTGAGATCTTTAATATGAACCATCTTTACTTCACCTGAAATGCTGGAATAACATGATATGTTTTATTAAAACTATCTGAAACCTAAGATGAATCTTTGACTGACATATTTATTGCATGGTCGACGAAATGTACATTTACCACTCAATAGACTCAATCAAACAAACAGCATTTTGATTTGCAAACATTTATTATCAAAAGATTGTCTATATTCTTTTAATCATCATAACAGATGATTTGGCAGCATTATTAGGCAAAGTGGTCCAATAAAGATTGGAGCTTAATTTGTTGTTCAGTGCACTCGTACAGCATTGTTTAGGCCACCAAGGTCCACATGGCCACCACCGTGCAGATCATTGTCTTGGTCAGTTGAGGTAAACAGCATTCCGTTATGAAACTTCATCGAATCACCTGGATAATAAAATTGAGAATGGAAATAGGGAAGGTGTCAAAGAAACATCAATCTGACCACAGAGCAGATAAAAATTAACAACCGGAGGCCACCAATGGTTCTTCAATGCAACGAGAAACTCCCGCACCCGGAGGCGTGCTTCAGCTGATCCGTTAACAAAAAATGCACACTAGTTCATGTGTTTAACGTAAAAAATGTGCTTCTTCTAGATGTAGAGAAAAACTCACTTATTTTATGAGTAATAATAATGGGGTTTGAGTTGGTGCTAAAAAGTTTATAACGTTTTCTGTTTTTTTTTCTATTATTGTTCTCTTTTGTGTATTTTTGCGGATCATCGCATTAATTTGGCTCTAAATTTCTAACAAAAGCGAAAGCTTAACTCTCAGTTTTTTTTTAATTAAGAATAGAAAAGGGATAATATCTATTAACAAAACAAAGATTTTTCTCTCAGTTACTTATATTTTGGAAAGATAAAAACACAAACCTAGATGTTTATCAATATAAGTGGGTTGGCTGTTTGAATGCAAAATCAAAAACCAGAAAAAGAAAGTAAGATTATCTATTCAGTTTTGAATAAATACTTATAATTTCCTTGAATGCTATGATGCAAGAAGGATCCATATTCTTAATCAATCGTATATCATATTATTAAGATAGATCGTTTAAAATCTCCATACGACAGGGATGAACATGCAAAAAATAAACTCATCGTAGATATCAGGATTTGGTTCAGTATATACATGTGTTGCTTACCTGTGTCTGTATGCATAATCAAGAAAGCAAACTCTTAAAATTATACTCCAAGGAGTCGTCGTATAATCTGCGCCAATTGTCTTAATTGTTAATCTTGTCTTGCTGATAATTTTTGTTTATTTAAGTTTCTTTCTTTCTCAGTGGCGGAACCAGATGGGAAAAGACGGGTTTGGAACACCCTTTTTTTGCCATTCATGCATTTGAATGGAGACATAAAGTTGGAACCTATCCCACACCTTGATTCTGGGTTTACAAGACTTTTTTGTAGGATTTGACAATCTAATTTTTTTGCAATTTAAAGTTCGTCGCTAAATAGTTTCAGTGAGGATTAATTTTGTAAAAGTAAACGCCGGTCGTCCGTCAACGATAGACGACGAACGCAAAGTGGTGAGAAACTGCATTTGTCCTTTTTGGCCCAGGTTAACTAAAATTTGAGATATATTTGTTGTTTTATTAAACAACCCCAAAACAAGTAGCTGGTTTGATTTCTTTTCGGGTAATACCAAAGATTAAGACCAGTACACGACATGATCAATTTAACATCGTGATTTTTTGGCTATGCAATATTTTAATTATAACCAAAATACTGTAGAAATAGAAAATGAATGAAAAAAACGAGTGACGTGAAATGTTTGATCCCTTTGTCACATCATTTTTCTTGATATTACTTCAAGGCCTGGTCATTCATTGTCAGATTGCAAACTATTCTGCTCAAACTTGAGCTAGAGGCCGAATCTTAAACTTGTAGGGAGGTGAACAATTTTACTGCGGGTTGAAAAACCTCATTGTGATTTTAAGATGGAGTACAGCAGAAAAGATCTGTTCTTATTTTTTTGTGTGTGTATTTTACTGTTCATGTACTGATCTGATGTCGTGGACGGATACCCGAACATTCCCAAAACCATTTTCGTATTCTGCCCATTTTCGTTGGAAATCCACATTTCCATTTTGGTGTGTCTGGATTATCTAAGAAATAGTAAATTGTACCTCAAATTTATAATATATTTTTAATGTAGTGTGTATCATCATGATATGTTTTTCGATAATTTAAATCGAGCCATTAAAAGTTGATTATCGTTCAGTGTAAAATTAGTGTGTGTCCGCGATCTTGTTTTCATGCAACATCATCAATTTGTAAGGAATTTCTCATTGTTAAGTTAGGTGGACTAAATTGCAAACAACCACGTCATTTGAACTCTTGTGAAAAGTTGTATCATTGGCAAGCAAACAATCTTTTATGGTAAAACTCTTTACAAATTACCAAAATTCTCAGTTTTCACCTCAGAAGCTTACAAAACCTTTAAATAGACTTATTAATTAGTGTTATGAGTTTACTTTTTTACATTGGCTATAGGTATAGGGGGAGGGTTGGGATCTCATAAACATGTTTAACCCCGTCGAATTTTTAAGCCTGTCCCAAGTCAGGAGCCTCTAGCCTTTGTTAGTCTTGTATTATTTTTGATTTTAGTTTCTTGTGTGCAATTTGGAGTTTAGTATGGCGTTCATTATCACAACAATTGCAACAAAGGAGGAACAGAAAAGACGGATACTCGAAATTCAGCAATTTGGATACAAACACCGACAATGGTGAACGTATTTGGGAACCATTTACTTAATTGTAATAGTGAACATATACAACAAGATAGTATACTAACCGACCAACCACCTCTGTCAGTTGTCATATCACAGTAAAACTTAAGATTCTTCGAATTTCCTGGAGATATATTGTATACGCCGGATTGTTTGTTGTACTTCCTAAGCTCTGTATAATCTCTTGCAAGTTTTGCACATGTTCCTTATAATTTGAAAATATACAAAATAAGTTAAATGATTGTTACTTTATGATCTATTTGATGTCTTTCAAAAAAATATATATTCAGTAGAAGACGAATTGAGAATTTACTACATATGAACAAATAGATTTCACATTTTCTAATAACGATTCATTTACATCAATCATATTTTCATGTGATATTTAGCCTACAAATTAAACGTAACATATATCGCGCGCAATGCCCATGAATGTTACAAGAAAATGTCAAATGCTCATGAATACTAAAAAACATTTTTGTAGGAAATTTATAATGCATACAAATACTTAAAATAGTAATATTCAAAATGCTTAACTATATATTAAATATGAGTAGGAAGTTTTAAAACAAATGAACTAAGGAAAATTTAAATGAATTCAACTTGTAGTTTACTGCTGTCAACATAAACATGTAATAAAACATAAATGCAATTAAGTCAAAACTTTACCTTCCAATATAACTTTAACAAGATATATTAATTCTTCAAAAATATACGTCTGAAAAGTTTGACATTTTGTCAGGAAAGCACCGTTATCGTGACCTCATGGACCGGGTTTTATTTTTATCTAAAGGTGTCGGTGACATTAAGATGCAACAATCTACGTTTTATGGTGTTGATGGATAGTTATTTCCATTGACACCTTATGTTATATCGTCATTAAGATGCATGACATATTTGCCTCTGAACTTTAAGGATGTACTTAGGTAAAAATTAAGAAATTAAGAAATTAAAACTGATACTATAAGCTGGTAGAGCATCAATTAGGGATAAAGCTAAACTAAAAATATTGATAGGTCATTGACCTCCTTTTCGAGATATTTTAGATTTAAAATATGGCGGGAAAAGGCTATCTCGGACGTTTACCTTGTATTTGCATTGGTATTATTTGGGTTTCAAAACAAAAAAAAAAGAAAATCAAGAATCTTCTAAAATTCTGGTAAATGACCTTTCATGAGCTATTAAGTCTTATATGAAAAAATAAATGGGTGTTATGGGGCAAAATATTTAACATTGTATTGTATGGATGAACACCAAGGAGTCCGAACATTTGACACAAATTCCAAAACCTCACCTAAGTACATCCTTAAGCAATCAACAACCATTCATGTTTTTGTCTTTACCAAAAGAAAAGAGCTAGCAAAAATTCATCAACAACTAAGCTACGCATATCTATGATCATGAGTTGGACAAAGCTAACTATCCGTAATTATTGTATATGCATGTAGAGTGCATAAACCATTAACACAAATACCTTTGAAATCATTCTTCAATAGATTTACTATCCTTGAAATTTCTTTTTCCCCTCGAGTTTCTGAAAAGATGACAATTTCAAATTAATCAATAACTTTAACAAAACTTTTTCATATATATAAAACTTCTTTTATAGAGTTTTGAAGTTTGATAGTTTTGTAATCAAATGTTACCGATACTGTAAATTCCAAAACTTGTGCATGCAATACTTATTGTGATTTAAGAAGAATGGACAAACATGCAAGATGAATTATTTCGATTTCAGGATGAATAGTACATGTAGTATACAGGTATGTGTATTAATATATCAGAATGCATGTTACTGTTATAACAATACTCACCAATGCAAATAAATTGAATTAATAATTACTAGTTATAAAGACCTCGAATTGATTTCTGAATAAACAGAATTCATTGAAATTTCTTTTATCATGTAGTATTTTGAGATTTTTCACTAAATATTTCATATAAAACTACCATTTTTCACCAAAAAAAAAATTATTTCGGGGTCACTCTGGTCATTCCGGTTTAATTTTAAACAACTTGGTGCCAGTAGAAGCCGAATTCTCAAAGGTTTAGTCGTTTATTTAGTTTTACTATTTTTGTTGATAAGTTGTATTTTCTAACGAGATAAACACAACTATTTTTTTTCTGTTCTGAAATTTGCTATTTATTGCAACCAAATTATATTGTAAAATTTTAGTATGTGTGTATACATAAGAGGAAAACAAAAACATCTGAAGACAAAACTATGAACAAATAAACAAATATTCCTTCGGTAATTCCTTGTATAGCGTCTGAATAAAAATGCAACTATAAATGCCTTCAAAATGTTTTTATAATTTATGAAATATGTAGTAAAACATGTTGGTGACAGGTGACGAATACTTTTGTCCAGTTATTGTAGACGAAATGGAAGAAAAGAAAACAACTGAAACATTTTTTTCAACAACACAGTGAAAACATATTTACATGATTTCATTTCTTCTTGTGAAAGAATTGATAAAGGGATATGAATTTATACTAGAACATCGCTCTTGTGCCCTATCCAAATTTTAGATTACACGTAAACGTTTTGATTTACCATTGATAATTCTTGAAGTTATACATAAAGAATTCTTTAATAAAATATGATTTCACTTGTTGATAATTTATTGGCAGTATCTTATCCACCTCATTAAACCTGTAGCTTAACATTTTTTTTTTAAAGTAGTGACGTTTGTTTAGAAATATACATACCTTTTAAGATCCATTTGATATCAATTGTTTATTCATTTTAACAACGTCTTTGTATATTGCCATATCCAAAACAGAGCTAACAATTAACATAAAGTAAGAAGATGTGGTATGATTGACATGGCAAGGAATTACCTATCGTTGGTTCAAGTCTGACATACTAGTATTTGAATTTCCAAAATTGTTTTGCTATACTAGTACATTTGGCCATACGTTTTTTATCAAATTAGTTGTTTCAAATATTTCTTGTCAGGGTCTGTTATAACCGACTATACACAAATTTCTTTTCCCTCTCATTGTTGAATGCCGTAAAGTTGCCAAAATTGCAACCATCTACTTCATAATTATGATCTAAATACAGGTATCTATTTCATTGACAATCTTATAATTATTTAAACATTATTTAATTGTATTAATTATCCTTTGTACAAAATGATAACTTGTATATAAAACGTGTTCATATTAATTTCTTTTCTACAAAAAAGGTATACTATCAATTAAATTAACGTGTTTTAATTGTCAAATAATCAATCAATGTTTTCTTTTTCTTTTGATTTATATGATCTAACTGCAGTTACACAAAAGTCTTTCAAACTACATCATAGTTCCTAGAAAACTAATAGATAATCAATAGCATATGTTACTATAGATATATAATTTTATTTTGGAAGTAACGCGTCTTCTAATTGGCTGACGTTATTTTGTTATCAGCCCATAGACATAATTTAGTCATGTGACCGTGACGTCGTCAACGTTTTTTCATGGTTTTCTACGGTTTAAAATGGAATTTAGAATTAAATTATAAGATATGACTGTAATATTTTTTCTGTCTATTCGAAATAACATAAAAAATGTGGTGCACACTGTTAAATAACCCGCTACGCGGGTTATTCAGTGTGCACTACATTTTTTATGTTATTTCTTTATAGACAGAAAATATATTACAGTCATTCCTTAAATAAATAACAAATCACCGTCAAGTTGCCAAAAAAAAAAATAAAATAAAATAAAAATGATTAAACCTAACGTTAAAAATTTGATCGTCATAGTAGCTTTCAATTTTTCAAATTAATTTAAATGGGAAATTCTGGTTATCATGTTTCGGTAATTGTGAAATAGAGGTTCCTTTATGGTAGATGTTGAAAACGGATGTAATATTCTTTTATTTATTTCTGTCTGAATAAAGGGTATATAATATTTGTTCCAACAAGAACACCTATTATATCAATATATATTACAATATGTCCAGAGATCGAAACAGTTCATATACATAAATGAATTTGGAACTAATACTTATTTTATAGTATCCCATTCAATATTATTTATATAACATACTTTTAAGTAAAACTTGTGTATCCTTTTTCAGCTCTTGCACGGTTCCGCGTTGTTTGCCATGCAAACATATTCCTATAAAAAGAAATAATATCATATATAAGAACATTTACAAATCAAATTTAACTACTTACAAGTATACGATATTTGTGTCATGATATTTATCTTCATATAGATACTTACAATACAAATCCCCAGCCCCTGTTATTTTTTTGTTTATTCATATACACTCTTTTCTTTTAAAGTTTAAAAATTTAATATTCAGTCCTCTTTATTATATATCTAATTACAATAATACAAATTTGTTTTCTTTACATTTCGTCGTCAGTCACACACAAATGAATAAAGATTGAAACAAACTATGTTAAATTAACCCTGTGACGTTGCAAATAATCAAATATTTAACCAAATACGGATCACTTAAACCATTTTTTAATATGAAATGACGAGACTTATTTGTCTTACTTCAACTGTGTTAGATACAGACATAAGGTATGCAACAATTGAAAACTAAAAGATATGAAGGTTTTTCTACATTGACTTCCAGTTTATCGGCCTTTATAGCAGTAAAGGCTGCGAACCCTCGTCTCCGGTTTACATCAGATGATGTCTTCACATTTAAATCGATGCATGCGTACATTTCATGGGCCTCATGAACAGGCAGTATGGTCCTGATGCAAAAATTGGGAAAATTGTTTTAATTCAAGTCACTACTGAGACCTCTTATCTCCAAATTACAGACATGATATTTATAATTATCAATTTTCCACAACTGTATCGCTATTTCTTCTGCATTTGAAATCTACAAATGGGCGAAATAGTTGATATGGTATGCATAATGGTTATTTTGTGCCCGCCTTTGATCTTTTTGTGTTTATAAGCTCTTTAATTTTGGAACTTTATTTTTTAATTTTATATTTCATTTTTTGCCTAAACAGTCATCAGAGTCATATTTGTCGAAATGGTTATCTTGTGAAGTAAAATTGGTACCGTTAGTGTCATTGTATAAGCCAACAATTCCATACTTTGTGTAAAAAAAAAAATATGCGCTGGCATCCGGATAAAAAACAGCCCAAAGGATGAATACACATGTAAAGCCTATAAGACTACATTGGAATGACCGTTTTCCGTGGTTTATACAACATGTTTCAAACATAATAAATACACATCAAGCGTATGATCCAAAGTTAATACCGACACAGCAGACCAAAGCCAATTAACTAATAAAACCTCAATGCGTTGACCTTAATAGACCTTTGATAAGAGAATTACATGCGTGAACAATGATTAGAGATGTACAAATAATTATAAATTAACCTTGACCGCAGATAATTGATAGCTTTTAATGACCGTCTATAAAAACGATCACAGACAATATACCATAATTACGAAAGTAGTTATTGTTGATATAAAGCCTGTAAACGTCCAGCAGGAAGTATTTCAAGATACCCAGTCTGATTTGTTCGAGTACTGAAAAAATATAAAAACATAATAAAATAATTATTTTTATTATACAAATATTTGGGCGTAAGGGCAACACGTTATGTTACAGAAAACTTCCTTGGCGTCAGTGAATAAAAGCGATGGATGTAAAAGAGGGACGAAAGATACCAAAGGGACAGTCAAACTCATAAATCTAAAACAAACTGACAACGCCATGGCTAAAAATGAAAAAGACAAACAGAAAAACAATAGTACACATGACACAACATAGAAAACTAAAGAAATAAACAACACGAACCCCACCAAAAACTAGGGGTGATCTCAGGTGCTCCGGAAGGGTAAGCAGATCCTGCTCCACATGCGGCACCCGTCGTGTTGCTTATGTGATTACAAATCCGGTAAATAGTCTAATTCGGGAGGTCAAATTCATGAAAGGGAAGGGGATTGTAGTTACGACGTGAGGAACATATCCGATATCATTTGTGAAATGGTTATTCCATAACGGTCAACCAACTCGTGATGGCGTCCGTAAAATTTACGAAGGGATGATTTCAACTTCACCATTTGGAACTCTTGATTTAATAGCTTCCTTGTGAGCAGTAAACCTCTATCAAGAAAATCATGATAGGAAATGCAAGCACGGGAATATCGTATCAATTGAGAGATATATACCCCGTATGCAGGTGCTGCTGGAATGTTGCTACTTAGAAATGGAAAGTTCACAATTGGAAAGCTGAAATCATCTCTTTTGTCGTAAAGTTTTGTCTTCAACCGACCCTCATTGTCAATTTCTAGATGTAAGTCAAGATATGAAGCTGACTTAACTGTATCTGTAGTATCCTTTATCTCCAATTCGATGGGATAGATGCGTTCCACATAGTCACCAAATTTTGAATTGTTTAGTGAAAGAACGTCATCTATATAGCGGAAAGTAGAGTTAAAGGATATTGCTAACTTCTTATCTTTCTTCCTAAGAAGTTCCTGCATGAAGTCAGCCTCATAATAATAAAGAAACAAGTCAGCAAGTAGAGGGGCACAGTTTGTTCCCATTGGTATGCCGACAGTCTGTTGAAAAACACGTCCTCCGAACGTAACAAATATGTTGTCAATCAAGAAATCAAGCATCTTGATGATATCGGTTTCAGAGAATTTTTTGTTTGAATCAGAGTGATTCTTTACAAAGTAGGATTTATCCCTCCCTAAGACAAGATACTTGTATCTACGTTGGCCATTCTTTTTTATGAAGCAAAGTAATACCAACTCTTTTAATTTGTCTTTAAGTTTGGAATGTGGAATACTTGTGTAAAGAGTAGAGAAGTCAAATGTTTTAATACTGTTACAAGATGAAAGAGAGTTAGATTGTATGTACTCTAAAAGATCTTTGGAATTTTTAAGTATCCACATCTGATTCACGCCACCTCTAGAATAGGCAGTTTCACAATAACTTTGAAGCCCGTCTTTGATTGCTGATAAAATGGATGTTAATAATTTAGAAAGAGGTTTTGTGGAGCACTTGGAAGACCCAGCAATATACCGCTGTTTGTAAGGACACTTATGTAGTTTAGGTATCCAATACAGTGATGGAAGATCCAGTTCTTCATCTTTGGTTGAAATACCAAAGGAACAAAGAACAGACCTATGATTATCCAGGATTTCCTCTTTGGTAAGTGTCGTGAGGGTATATGTTGAGTTTCCAAGTGAATTGTCTGTACCTAATTCGTTTATCAAGCAATTAATGTAATGACTTTTACAGACAAAAACGATGTTATTTGGGGCTTTGTCTGCGGGGACAACAACATATTTATCATGGAGGTCGGATAGGTGTTTAGCAACATTTGGGTCTTTAAAAATTGACGTAGCATGGGCATTGATGGACCCATTCAGTTTCTTAATTCTGATTTGTATTAAGGACCTCACTGCCTTTATCCATTCGGATAGAGTGTCTACGTCTTCCTTCTCGCGCTTAGCCCATTGCCTGGCATAATCCTCGACTGAATCCATCAAAATTTTAAAGTTGTATTTCCAATTGATGGATTTAGGCTCACGATATTTCGGACCTTTCGATAACACGTTTCGTAGAGAAGTGTTATTAACAATGTTAAGGTCACCGGTAATAACGTGGCCAGCGGGATTATATGTGAATGGGGAACTAGCACAAGTGCAATCAGGAGGTTTAGACTTGAAGTCGTCAATATCGAGATCCTGCAAAACGCGTTTGTAATTGAAAATTTTAGTTGCAATAGGTTTGGTATAGGTATAAGAAATTATTGGTACAGACTGGTCTTTAAAATAAGGAGGTATTTTCGATTGAACTAATTTATGATGAAGGATATTGCCAAGGTTGACGCCATCGAGACCTTTGTTGGCAAAGGAAAGATTTAGAAAATATCTTTTCTCTTTTTCATCTTTTCCAATGCGAACTGGCTTGAAAAGTCTGTGACTTGCAATATCCGAAATTATAGCTTGAAGTTTGTATTGGTTTGAATGAGGGTTTGTAACAGTGGATTCCAAACATAAATTGAACAGAGAATGAAGTTTTGAAAGGGGTAATGAATAAAGTTTCGTGCGAATGTGATGAATACCTAACGGTTTTTGTATGAATGGCAGCAAGTCATTAATAGAGACATCATGCAGAGAGGGTGATGTATAATGACGATGACCATGACTGCGTCTACGTCGAGGAGTCGAGTTGAAAATATTCATCACATTCACCGAGTTACACGAAGGACTAGATAGAATACCTATACCATCAATTTTGTCGTTGCAGCCATACGGTGTTGCAGTTCCCAATTGTCTAATCCAGTAGTCTTCTTTTTGTCTACGGAGAGTCGTTGAAAGATTAGGATTGTTAGAGCTATGGTATATCTTTTCGATAATGCGAACTGTCATAGAAACGATGGAATGATCGGGCTGATTGAAATGCTGGTATAGAATGTCGTTAGCATTGAGGTTAATGTCTGATCTATGACCGCACATCCGTTTGTTTAGCCTTCCTTTCGTTTCACCGACGTATACCAATCCGCAAAGGTTGCACTCTAATCCGTAGACGACATTTGTCGATTTACAATTCAGATCATCGTAACTTCTGGTAAAATATGACTTCTTGGTCAAATTGCTAGTGAATTCAGCATCTGTAATTAAAATAGCACAAGTTTTGCAGCCTTTGGTCTCACATTTTGAAATGCGACAGTGTTGTACTGTGTCATCAAAAACCAAAATGTCTTTAAGGAGAACTGAACATGGCTGTATATGTGTAATGTTGCTGTTGTCACTAGGACGATGATCTGAATGAGTCGTGTTTGGGATATTTGTCATGTCTGGTGATGAGGGGACACCTGCCGTATCAGACGACACCGTGTCCATGGTGACGTCTGTTTCGGACCTTTTTATACTGGGCGACGTCCGAGCCAGTTTCCTGTTAGTTCTTCGTAAGTTCATGCAATTGTAGTTTTGCTACTGGGCGGATGATGTCCTCGGGGACAAAATGTCCACCAGCAGAGACATCGACCCAGTGGTAATAAAAGAGGGACGAAAGATACCAAAGGGACAGTCAAACTCATAAATCTAAAACAAACTGACAACGCCATGGCTAAAAATGAAAAAGACAAACAGAAAAACAATAGTACACATGACACAACATAGAAAACTAAAGAAATAAACAACACGAACCCCACCAAAAACTAGGGGTGATCTCAGGTGCTCCGGAAGGGTAAGCAGATCCTGCTCCACATGCGGCACCCGTCGTGTTGCTTATGTGATTACAAATCCGGTAAATAGTCTAATTCGGGAGGTCAAATTCATGAAAGGGAAGGGGATTGTAGTTACGACGTGAGGAACATATCCGATATCATTTGTGAAATGGTTATTCCATAACGGTCAACCAACTCGTGATGGCGTCCGTAAAATTTACGAAGGGATGATTTCAACTTCACCATTTGGAACTCTTGATTTAATAGCTTCCTTGTGAGCAGTAAACCTCTATCAAGAAAATCATGATAGGAAATGCAAGCACGGGAATATCGTATCAATTGAGAGATATATACCCCGTATGCAGGTGCTGCTGGAATGTTGCTACTTAGAAATGGAAAGTTCACAATTGGAAAGCTGAAATCATCTCTTTTGTCGTAAAGTTTTGTCTTCAACCGACCCTCATTGTCAATTTCTAGATGTAAGTCAAGATATGAAGCTGACTTAACTGTATCTGTAGTATCCTTTATCTCCAATTCGATGGGATAGATGCGTTCCACATAGTCACCAAATTTTGAATTGTTTAGTGAAAGAACGTCATCTATATAGCGGAAAGTAGAGTTAAAGGATATTGCTAACTTCTTATCTTTCTTCCTAAGAAGTTCCTGCATGAAGTCAGCCTCATAATAATAAAGAAACAAGTCAGCAAGTAGAGGGGCACAGTTTGTTCCCATTGGTATGCCGACAGTCTGTTGAAAAACACGTCCTCCGAACGTAACAAATATGTTGTCAATCAAGAAATCAAGCATCTTGATGATATCGGTTTCAGAGAATTTTTTGTTTGAATCAGAGTGATTCTTTACAAAGTAGGATTTATCCCTCCCTAAGACAAGATACTTGTATCTACGTTGGCCATTCTTTTTTATGAAGCAAAGTAATACCAACTCTTTTAATTTGTCTTTAAGTTTGGAATGTGGAATACTTGTGTAAAGAGTAGAGAAGTCAAATGTTTTAATACTGTTACAAGATGAAAGAGAGTTAGATTGTATGTACTCTAAAAGATCTTTGGAATTTTTAAGTATCCACATCTGATTCACGCCACCTCTAGAATAGGCAGTTTCACAATAACTTTGAAGCCCGTCTTTGATTGCTGATAAAATGGATGTTAATAATTTAGAAAGAGGTTTTGTGGAGCACTTGGAAGACCCAGCAATATACCGCTGTTTGTAAGGACACTTATGTAGTTTAGGTATCCAATACAGTGATGGAAGATCCAGTTCTTCATCTTTGGTTGAAATACCAAAGGAACAAAGAACAGACCTATGATTATCCAGGATTTCCTCTTTGGTAAGTGTCGTGAGGGTATATGTTGAGTTTCCAAGTGAATTGTCTGTACCTAATTCGTTTATCAAGCAATTAATGTAATGACTTTTACAGACAAAAACGATGTTATTTGGGGCTTTGTCTGCGGGGACAACAACATATTTATCATGGAGGTCGGATAGGTGTTTAGCAACATTTGGGTCTTTAAAAATTGACGTAGCATGGGCATTGATGGACCCATTCAGTTTCTTAATTCTGATTTGTATTAAGGACCTCACTGCCTTTATCCATTCGGATAGAGTGTCTACGTCTTCCTTCTCGCGCTTAGCCCATTGCCTGGCATAATCCTCGACTGAATCCATCAAAATTTTAAAGTTGTATTTCCAATTGATGGATTTAGGCTCACGATATTTCGGACCTTTCGATAACACGTTTCGTAGAGAAGTGTTATTAACAATGTTAAGGTCACCGGTAATAACGTGGCCAGCGGGATTATATGTGAATGGGGAACTAGCACAAGTGCAATCAGGAGGTTTAGACTTGAAGTCGTCAATATCGAGATCCTGCAAAACGCGTTTGTAATTGAAAATTTTAGTTGCAATAGGTTTGGTATAGGTATAAGAAATTATTGGTACAGACTGGTCTTTAAAATAAGGAGGTATTTTCGATTGAACTAATTTATGATGAAGGATATTGCCAAGGTTGACGCCATCGAGACCTTTGTTGGCAAAGGAAAGATTTAGAAAATATCTTTTCTCTTTTTCATCTTTTCCAATGCGAACTGGCTTGAAAAGTCTGTGACTTGCAATATCCGAAATTATAGCTTGAAGTTTGTATTGGTTTGAATGAGGGTTTGTAACAGTGGATTCCAAACATAAATTGAACAGAGAATGAAGTTTTGAAAGGGGTAATGAATAAAGTTTCGTGCGAATGTGATGAATACCTAACGGTTTTTGTATGAATGGCAGCAAGTCATTAATAGAGACATCATGCAGAGAGGGTGATGTATAATGACGATGACCATGACTGCGTCTACGTCGAGGAGTCGAGTTGAAAATATTCATCACATTCACCGAGTTACACGAAGGACTAGATAGAATACCTATACCATCAATTTTGTCGTTGCAGCCATACGGTGTTGCAGTTCCCAATTGTCTAATCCAGTAGTCTTCTTTTTGTCTACGGAGAGTCGTTGAAAGATTAGGATTGTTAGAGCTATGGTATATCTTTTCGATAATGCGAACTGTCATAGAAACGATGGAATGATCGGGCTGATTGAAATGCTGGTATAGAATGTCGTTAGCATTGAGGTTAATGTCTGATCTATGACCGCACATCCGTTTGTTTAGCCTTCCTTTCGTTTCACCGACGTATACCAATCCGCAAAGGTTGCACTCTAATCCGTAGACGACATTTGTCGATTTACAATTCAGATCATCGTAACTTCTGGTAAAATATGACTTCTTGGTCAAATTGCTAGTGAATTCAGCATCTGTAATTAAAATAGCACAAGTTTTGCAGCCTTTGGTCTCACATTTTGAAATGCGACAGTGTTGTACTGTGTCATCAAAAACCAAAATGTCTTTAAGGAGAACTTTATGTAAACTAACTGACGCCAACATTATACTTAACTATCCGAGCAGTGTGCGCGGCACACTGTGTGAATGCTTGAGGATAATTTTTCGCTAGTATCATGTAATTCACTCAGTTCTGTCATATTGTAAATCAAGAACAAAACAAATTACATGCTACCTGCAGTTGACACAAAACACACAGTATGTACATAAAATGATAGTGTGTTCTGAGATAATTAAGGATAATTTGCCTCTAAAATACTGTGCCTGAGCTAGCCACATATCTTTGACAGAAATGCGTCACCATAGGGGTATTTGCATACACGTGTGTGTACGACTACCAGTCTACTGGTCTCAGAGTACTTTAGCAAGCCGTTCCCGAGCGGTATAGCCTTACTTGATTTTCCACGTGGTACCGCATAAGAGTAAATCTTTGTGGGCATAGACCGACGTGAAATAGAGCTGATGAGCAATCAAGATGAGACTATTCCTCGTTAAGGCACGTAGGCACCCTAACTACTCAGAAAATGTTCATAAATGTCTGGCCTGATCATTTAAAATAGTAACATAACGTGAACCATAAAGGCACAACATCTTCATAAAAATAGGCGGTGTTGGGGCGGCTGGAGGGTTGATTTGAATTTTTGCACTTCTATACTGCTACTAACTATCAATGCAACTGACTGAATAAACCTGACAAAGATTGAAAAATTAATACGTGCACCAAGTCATGAGACGGTTAAGAAAACATTGCCGTCTCTACCACAGACATCATAAATCTAGTAATAAAATGTGTATCGTCCACCTAAATAAATAATGATTTTAACAGAAGCCGAGTCGGACAGAACATGAAACATTAATATAAACATCAATTAAAAATTTCTAATTATATACTTCACATAATTATACAACCTTACAAACCGAAAGTTTTCTCAGCATTTATTTTTCGCTTCATAGATGCATACATTATATCTGCGTTTGAGTGAAAAGAGGTTGTTGCAGAAAAAAATATCCTAACATTAAATCGATTAAGGTTTTTAAATGCGGTCATACTATTCTCTCTGTACAAACGAATCCTAAAACCGCATGTAGTTGACCTCATACTAATTGTAACCTATGAATAGATCAAAAGCTAAAGAATTAAACGACAGTCTTTAGATAAAGCTCACCATGCAATTAGTTCCAAATAGTGTCAACTCAACCATCTTCCTCTGAAGATTTCCGATACTGTCTTACTTCTGAAAAGAACATTGTAGACTTATAAAACTCGAAATGACTGCAAAACGGTGTTCTGACCTTATTAATAGTTTACACTAACAAAGACATTTCATATTATGACATCGACATGTCCGTTTCACCACATTCGATAGTAACTAAAAAGTTGTTTGCAACATTGAATGTTTCCACTTTGTTTTATATAAAAGCTTCATAATGAACATAAAAATACAACGGTCAACAGTATTTGACTTGTAATTGCGTACACATGTATTCAAACATTATTTTATTATTTTGTGACGTTTCGTTATTGTTTTTTGCAAATTACAAAACACAGACGTCATCTTAGTTATCGCACAGTGATTATGCTGCAAAATTACACAAAGCATATTTCTCAATATCAAGCGCATTACATCAAACAAATAGTAACAACCCCGTGTAAATATAGCTAAACATTGAAAACGTTGTATAGTATTGGCTTCATAAGCGATTTTTTTGATGTACCATCATTAGTAACGCTCAAAGAGGAAAACATTGAAAGAGCAAATGAATCAGAATTGAAAAAAATTCTAAGTAACTAAAAAGTAGTCTTTTCCTTACCACTTATATTTTTACTTCCTGATGTCAAGTTGATGGTTGACAAATACACAATCAGTATGATTTAGTACATTCTCATTACTAATGGTGTCAATTGAAAAGTCTTTACAGCACTTATGATGAGATATTGAATAAATTGCATTTTCAGAAAACATGTATATATATTTCCCGTTTCAAATCTTCATTGTATAAAATGTCTTCGTTGCGTGCAAACTTGAGGTGAATGGATTTCTCCACTCAAAAAAGTTTAAATCAAAATATTAAAAAAAGCTCAGAAGCCTCTCGTTTTAAATGTTAAAATTTAACTGACTTGAATGGAGTATAATCATAACACACTTGATGTGGTGGTGGAATTTATGTTTTCAATTATAACTAAATCCAAATAGTTTCTCCCGTATTTGGAGAAGTAGAGTTCAGTGCGTTGATGGCTTCGGACCAATTCATTCAATAATTATAAAGACACGAGACAATCCAAATTTTCTGGAGGTTGTAAAAAAAGGAGGGCGAACATATAGTTTTGCTATTTGAAGAAACCCTAAAAAAAATTGGGAAATCCAAGTTTGCTCAACACTATATGCAGTCTAAAAAAATCGTTTATTGTAATAACTCGACAAAAGGGTTCAAATTGTGAGACATACAGCTGATACTTACACAATCATTCAGGTAATTTACAGAAAATGTATGTCACATAAAATTACCAATACTTGTTATAATCATCCAGTGTACAAAGTTTTGAGGTAACATGTGAGATATATTTTCCCTGGAAAATGTTTTCAACTCAAATTCTAACACAGCACTGAATAAATTATATAAATAGGATAATGAAGAAAAATATGTTTTATTTATATATCAACAGTGGAATACATCGAGTTTTTTTCTTAATTTCCTGTATTTAGAATTTGTCATTCGATTTTCAAAAATATAAGCCTAACCTCCATGCAAATAACTTTTATTTTGCCAATTTTTGTTGATACAATTGATATCGATATTTGACCTAGAGTTACACTATCAGGTAACAATCTAAGCGGAAATGCCGATTGGCATGACATTTTGAAATTTTGTTTTTGCAAATCCTTCTATTTTGTCATTTTCGAGACAATGGCGTCATCTTAAGAAGTGAAAAAGGGCATGGCGTCATTAATTAAGACAAAAAAAAAAAAAGACCTGGCGTCATTTAAAAATGGCTTGGCGTCTATCCATGCTAACCATGCTTGGAGGAAACACTAAGTGTAGAGATGAAGTCCACATAATTAAATATCAGAACGTATTGATCCATTTCCATTCGATATGGACTGACAAAGTTGTTGACCAAGAGTTCGACTTGTTTATTTGCGTATGATCGCAAAACAAATATCACACTACAACAGACCACACCATTTATCTACATTTCAAAAAGAAAAATGACATAAATTATCGAAAAATATATTATCATGTTTATTGAATGGAAGAACAGACATAAATAATTCAACTGAAATTGTAATATAAAGTAAAATGATAATATGTCATTTGAACTAGACCCCGCTACAGAAGCTGGCCTGAAAAGTGTAAGATTTAAAGTAACAGAAACAAAGATAATATGCACACGAACAATAAAAATGGTACCGGTATAAGATTTTTCAGCAGTTTTGTCAGTTCAATTTTTTTAATAGATTTACTAGAATCATGAGCAGTCCTGAGAAATATATCCCAAAACAAATATATTTTTGTTTACAAAATGTATTTCATACACGTAGATGTACAAGTCGAACTCTGGGTCGACAACGTTGTCGGTCCATATCGGATGGAAATGGATCGATGCGTTCTATTATAATATATTTTCCTTCAATTACAGGAAATATGACCGGATAACTGAGTAGCAGGATGTATGAATTCATTAATTTAGACTTAATTACAGACAAAAATTTTAAAACTATATTGTGTCTGTCCTTATAACATATATGAAGGCCATCCCCACAGTGACCTCAATGTTTTGTTTACTGATATTTCATTTTAATAAACATTCATTAAAGTTCATCCATTTGGCACCTCTTAAGTGAGCTTGATGAGGGATATTCCAATATCCGCAGATGAATTGACATTGAATTCAAACAAATGTATGGTATTTGACATACACATACTTATTCTATCCATTTTGACGGCAAAATCATAAGTAACGATTTTTTTTTAAGTGGAAACCAAACGGAAAGTAATTAACCGTTAAAAATAATTCTTCTCTGTAATGCTCAATGCTTGTCTATATAGGGGCATCTAATTTGTCAAAATTTTCAAATCTAGCATGACGCACATAAACGAATGAATTCGATCATCGGACAATAAACTAGAACTTTTGTTTATGATACGTTAAAAAAGAAGCCGTTCAATAATTATGGCGGAAAACACTGGTTTAACCAAGTGTAACACGAATCAAAGTGTACAAATAATACTAAGATTTACTTTGTTTAAGATTTTATTGGATTGCAAGGCGAACAACTCTCACATAAACTCTCAGTGTCATTAAAAAAATTACGTTACAATTTCAGCAGAACCTGACTTTTATGAAACGACTGCGGATATTCATCTTATAATCGAAATCTAAATCGCGTTTTTGGGATCTGTAGAAGACACGCAATTTACAGCAATTGTTAGAGACAGAACATTATACCAGCTATCTGTCCTTGGGTAATATCGGTACTACATTTAGACTTTGTAGAATTCTGAAAAGTTATTGTTACATCATCTTGTTTACAAACCGATTTACAATTGCTTCCATAATATGTGGTTGGTTTAATATCTCGAACCACAATTGTATATCGCTTTTCGGCGTTCAGTAAGATCGGTTTGGTTAGGGATACGCCAATTGTTTCATTGAGTGACGTTCCCGATTCCATGTCAAGTACCTCATTGCTGAAAATGTTTGTAGACTCGTCTGTTAATTCAAAAGTAAACTTGGCATTGCCTCCACACGTGACGGAAAGTGGTGCAAAAATGATACAGCCTTTGAGCCATATGGATTTGTTTGAATGAAAAATCAGGGCATTTGCTGCGTTACTGCGCCAACCATTGCTAATACGTGTATGTCGATGTATGATTTTAGTTTCCCCTTGCAGATTTGGTCCCCTCGGACATCTAGGATCAGTTGAAAATAATGAGCATACCTCTCCATGGTGCCAACGAAAAACACTCAGAATTTCATCTGTTGTAAGTAGCATTGAATGTGAAACTGTGGTAGAAAAATATTTTTTCTCGATCAGTGGAAACCTTATTAAAGACATTAATTCTCCTGATATGGATCTTAGGTTCTCTGCATTTACTTCAAGATCTTGAAGTTGGCACTGATTTGTTATCCACTTCAAAAAAAAATTGCAGACGTCTGTCTCAGAACAAGATAGATATTCTGATTTTAAAATCAATTGTACACATTGACTGTTAAGCTCAACAGCATGAATTGATGATAGACATTCTGCCGTATTGTCTTCGATGTATTTCAAACTTTCCGTTTGAAGATCTTCAAGATGAAATTGCCTTGCTGTTGAAAGTGTAACAACGGCATCAGCAGATTTTGCGGTCGATATAAGAAATTCAGAACATTTTGACATGACTGTGGAGAGCATGTACTTATCACCTGCATATAACATACTATCCACGTTCTTGTTCGATATTAGAACATCATCGTCATACGCAAGCCTAAAAAAAAAATTTAAACATTACAAACTTTTCAATAGAATCTTTGTAATAATGAATGTTTTTGTCAAATTATATTTTAGCAGCGTTGATTTCAGCTGAAGCCTACATGTATAAAATGTTCAATTCAAAAGAATACAATTTTAATACAAAAGGCTGTTTTGACAAATAACATTTGAGTTGATTCCATAGTTCATACTCTTGAATTAAGAGAAATAAACCAATTGCCTGTAGATAGTCAAATTGGATATTAATAGGATTTAAATATCAATCTTTTTCCTTAGTGCAAGATAAACTTTATCATGTTTATGTCATACCGATATATAATAATATAAGATAAAGTAAAACAGAAGCTGAAGATAATAAAGGCGTCATTCAAAACTCATTAGTTGAAGAGAAACTGACAACTCAATAGAGTATAAACGGAAGACGAAAAAAGCACAACAAACAAGTCATGCACATACTAGAAAATTACAGACTCAGACGATCTTAATTTTCTAAATTTGGGAAAAAACCCATTATTGCAATAGTTGAAATTGAATATCATGACCGTTCAAGTGAAAATATATTTCATTTGTGAAATACCTTCTGTATTGTCAGTCCTCTAACATCATAAAACAAGATGTCGTCAATTAAGTTCAAAACGAAGTGAGAACGCGAAGATAAAGATAACGATAAAAGAGTCATTACATGATTATCAGGAAATATTTTCTTAGAATACAAATTTCATTCACAAGTTTTTTTCAGGACTAGAATCTACTCGGGAAAATATTCACCCATGTCCATGCAAACACTTTATATCATTAATCGATTTTACTTACAGAAGAAGATTACTAAATGTATCCTCATCAATATCGGGAATACTGATTTCTCCTTTTTCAGGTAATGAACCTTCAAACATCGTATGGAATACTTGGCTCCGACTCGCCAGAATATTTTTATGGGCTTTTATCATTTTACGGCTTTCTCCAACACGGAAAGTGACATCACACATTATTTCATTCTGCAACATGTACAGCATACAATCTTGTAAGGTTTTGTTTTTTCTCCAATCGTCTGGTTCTTTCTTTTGATTATCCATTGTTTTCTATCAAACATAATTTATTTATTATTTACTGCAAATAGATCTACCTAACATTATCAATCAATATAATCTATATATTATGTATATTGACCATGGCATAACATGAATTCTCATAAAACGATCACGACAGCAACAGCGTTACGTAATATTGTTGTTACCGAAAACCAGGAAATAATAGATATGTCATTCTATTGACTATTGTTCATCTGTATTCCAGGACAATATCATTTACAAAGATAATAGATCGGAATAAAACTTTCGTTCTACTTATTTCATTGACAAATGGCATAATTATAATGCCACAGTAAAGTCTTTTAAAATTCTCTATTTAATGTACTCCCTATCAAATTTACTTATCAATTATGGACTTTTAACGAGGTCAATACGTTATTTATGGAACTGTTCAGTTCATATTAACCGAAGCTCAAGTACGAGTGCCAATATAATCTATCAGGTCCATATATAACGTATTGACTGAGTGAAAGTCCTTAATTTTTATATTACATATATAAAAAATGAAATTAGGAAAACGAACTTTGTAGAATGTTTTTTCTGTGTATTTTGATATCTATTTTGCATGACTTTAACATGCCGTTGAAACTATCAATAAATAAGAAGAACTTCTTATTTATTAATAGTAAACCAAAAAAACAATATATCTTTTTTTTTCTGTTAAGAACAAATAAGAATTTAAATTACATAACTTTCGTCTGTGCTGTAGCGCTTTTCCCTTGACGTAGAATAACTTCAGATCGGAACGACTTTAAATTTAGTAATATTCTAAGTATTGACAATCAATATCAATAAGAATACAAACATATAGCATCAATATACTTAAAATTAGAAACGTGGCTTCAAAAACCCAGCTTAGAGAAAATCTGGTCTGGCTTATATTTAATTCATATTCTTTTTCTTTCTCGTAACAGATTATTTCCAAGGTTATTATCAAAAATCAAAAGTTTGATGTACAAAATGATCTGCAGTAAAAAAAAATTCATCCGAATATGCCTCTACCAAATCAGGAATATGAAAGCCGTTTTCCCTCGTTTTGTTGGTTGATAATATTGATTTAGTCAGTTATTATGTACTTCCTCCTTTTTTAATATAACTAGGAGATTAGTATTATTTGAATGGGAACTTTTCGTTTTGAATTTATAGGCGTTTGGTCGAAAAGACAAATAGAAATTTAAATTTGGCACCTTGCAAAACATTTTGCATGTTTTGAAATCAGATATTAAAAGATTCAAACTGAGCCTATATGGGTTTCTCTAATGATTTCATATCAAAAGTATTATTCCTTTAAGGATTTGTTCATATAACGTCCACACTATTTCCAGAAAATAACTCTTTTAGGATCTCGAACATAAAAATAACCAAACAAAAAAATATGAAAAATTGCTCGGATGACTTATTCTGAAGAGTTTTAAACCTTATCATTTGAGATTTTAAAATTTGATTCATGACCGTGACATCAATGCCAATTTTTGTACCACCAAATTTCCGGTAACAAGTGAGTGTGCTTTAAGGTGGCACGGTAGTACATAAATTCCAAAATTCAGGTTACTCTTGTGTGTAACCTACTTAAATCAATGTATCTGAAAAATGTGATTGGACAAGAAATACAGTATTTTCTTAACATACTTCCCCAAATAGAGGAATGATTTAGGTTTAGAAAAATGTAAAATAATTTAACATGTAGATGAAAATGAGATTTTGGATTTTTTTATCACTACATGATAAAATACATAAAAGGAAAAAGAGGAAAAAGTCGTTATGAATATTATATTGAGAGTACTTCTTTTAACTATGAATGTAGAATTTTGAGCAGGATTAGAAAGAGGTGAAAGTTAAAAAAAAGTCTATCATTGTCCCTATGTGCCGGGAAAAACTACCACACTACCACTTTTCTGCAATTGAAGGTATGTTGAAATTGTTAGCACTAATCAGGTAAGGTATAGTTTTGACATGAAATGAGTGCCATTTTATTTGAACTTAAGACGAAGTAAACTTTAATGTTTAAAGTTTCAGAATATAAATAGGAAACAATTGGATTAGTGGTGTTAATTCTAAGAATACGATGACTATAGCTTCCTACTTGTATAATTCATATCATGAATGATATATGAACTTCAAACAGGTAAACCATGAGTATCATTGTACGAAAAACTTGAAATATTCTGTTTTGCAGTTAAGAATTTGTAAAGTTCCTAGAAACCCTTTCTTTTTCAAATCAGTGAAAATAAAATTTCGTATGAAACCAGAATTTACGTTTAAACCGGAATTAAAAGATAGTCATCTTTATTAAAAGAAAACAAACAACAAGACGGTAATTTAAACAATGAAGTGAGTTGAAGAAGATTAGACGTCACTTATTATCTCTATTCATTCATAAAATAATTACACACTCTGTTTTTTAATCAATGTATGAATACATATTATCTAACAACGAGAATGCATATAAATAGATGTGCATTTAAAAGGTTTTAGGTGAAAAAGCCTTCACTTAATGGTTGGGAAAACCTCGATTTTTCTTTCAAACATAGGTTATTTATCTTTTTTTTAAATTTTTTGCTTAATCTGCAGTATACGTAAATAATTCATCAATAAAAAAAATAACTCAATGATAAATCAGAATTATTAAAAAAAAGTGAACAGTTAAAACACAAATCTTACTAGCATATAATACCTGTTTTGTATTTTGTACTTAAATAAATCACATATGAATTCCAGAATCTATGCTTAGAGGATATGATATTAAAGATTTATCTAATTTAGGACCGTGACATCACTTTCGAAAAACTTATGATTTACAGAAAATGTGTAAAACGATTACACCTACAAGACCGTTTAGTGTGCCAAGGTCATTTTCTAGATATACTGTTTAATTTATTTATATCTATTAGCTTTTACCAGTATCTTTGCGCACAAAGAATCATGGGTTAAAACTAATACAGCACCTCATCAAACTGTATCAAACATATATTTAACTTGATGAATTCGAAGCGGTTGAGACTGTTACTTGATGTCATTAAGTACTTAAATATACATAAGAAAACAAAGGAAACAAACAGCATACTCGAGAATATTGATACAATCAAAGTACTCCTAATTACAAGAAATATGTTCCAAGGTCTGTATTTTTTAATCAATTTTTGACTTTGATAAAACACTTACTTGCAATGACATATTTCGTGACGAATCGATCATTCAAATTCCTTCTTTCGTTATCATGAACTTGGGGTTTTCTAGTTCAAGTGATAACAATACTGTGCGATACGCATGTCACAGTTAAACTATTTATAACATTTTTGTTACATAAATGTTTTCTTTTTTGTGAAAATACTTGCAGTATGTTCATGTTTCACATGTTTAAATGCAATGTGAAATTGTACAATATCAAAATTTTGAAAAATGACATAAACAAAAAAGGGTATGTTTTAATCTGATAAATTATATAATTGTTAACTACAATAAAAAAAATCTGGTGTAGTATAACATTGTATAATTGGTACCGTTTTTGATATTATTACCATCAATACTTGTTTATATTGTTGATATTGTTTATGTGAACACGGTGAAGGAAAATGTCTTATTAGGGGCAACAAACTCCCTTTAACCGCATTCAAGATTTATAGTTGTCATGCTGAAATTAGTATCTGTAATTAAACATAAACATGTTGAAAAATATATTATAAAATTGAGGATGGAAATGAGGAATGTGTCAAAGAGACAACAACCTGACCAAAGAGCTGACAACAACCGAAGGCCACTATCCAATACTTTAGTATCACCCTTCTACCATGGGAAATTATTTTTAAGCCATGTTTGATGTTGAAATTGGATACCGTTATTGTATTAAATCTACAGTATCTGGTTAATACCCAACAAGTATGTGGAATTATCTTGTTTTCGTTTTAAATGTCATAAACCCTGTCTCAAGGATAGTTGTTTTATCACCATGCCTAACCTATGAAAATTTATTGCTTTTCAAGTGTCTTATTTTTAAATATCATTGTTTGAAACTACTTTCTCAAGTGATAACGCTTAAAAGAATATAAAAACATAACGTATGCTCTTCTTCATAATAACATTACGGCTCCCCACAATATGAAAGTTGACAACTTCATTTTTCAGGTTTAAGAATTTCAAATTAATGTGTTTATGGAAGCTGCATCATCGATGTTTTAAACTAAAAAAAGTATCTGTAATTGAAGTCATGCGTTAGAAAATATAAATCAACACATTTTCATAACCTTTTATTAAAACGTTCAGTTAACGCCTCTGCCCTGGATCAAACTATATAATACCAATAAACACATATGTTTTATAAGCATGTCTCACATCTTATAATACAATTTGGACAAAGAAGGTATAGATGTGATACGTATTCAGACCAAACTGGATTGAAAGATTTACTGTAATAAGTCTATATGATTTATCTGTATTTACATGGGAAGGGATGGGCTAGCTATTATAAATTGCAACATTAGTTCGAAATCAGGCCAGGTCAAACCAAATTATAAAAAAAAATGTTAGTTGGTGAGTCAATGCTAAGCACGCGCTATCTAAAGTGATACGTAAACACTTTTAGATTTGGTGTCAGAATAATGTGTCCGAATAAAATGACAAATCTTTACTGCGGACTAATACCTTGTGAACTAGCACGTCAAAAACAATCTCGATCTCGATCTAGTACAAAGTAGTGTACATACTACATTTGCATGTACTATTCCTAAATATGCATTCAAGTTTGACACTGGACGTCTTTCATTGGGGTACCAGTCTTTGGAAGAAGCGAATCGATAAAAACTTTTCTTAAATCAACGAGCGATATTGTCTTATATCAACGAGTTGAATTGTGGGAAATTTCAGACGAATATTAGCATTTGTACGAAGAAAGGCAGATTTCTCGGTATAAAGTAATGACTCTTTTCTTAAAACAGGGTGACATTTAACACAACATACATCTGCCGTATAATGTCCATGAATTATTGTATGTAATAACAAGCAAGGTGTATTTAAACGAGAAAATTGAATTGTTGAATAAATAAAACATATATGCACGATTTATCATTTGTAGATGTTCACATTCAATAAATATAATGTAGGAAATGCAGTGGAATGCAATTGAGATGAATTCAATTGTTTGCTAAGCCAAAATCACCCACAAGTCAAAGATACTGCTATATTGTATTATATCAACATGATCAATGCGAAGTTTTTCTAATATCATAGCGATGTTGTTTTAATATAAAAAAATTATGAAGGCGATACTTTTCTAATATAAATGCTATAGTTTTCTAATATAAAATGAATACGATGACACAACACAATGCGTGTCAATAAAACCGCAAACACAATTCACAAACTTAATTCATGACCGGCTTAATGTTTGAGGGTCAATATCACTAAAATTTCGTAGCTGTAACAAAATTAACGCTTACATGAACTTATCATTTCGAAAATGTTGCTTGATCCTATTGATAGTTGAAAGTGTTAACAACCTGTTCAGTCTATTGTTTTCAATCACATGGTTTAACCGACTAATTCTATTTGAAGTGATGATGCAATGGTGAAATTCAAATAGTCTACCGACCAATTAGATTCGACTATAGGTCCAGTGGCGGATCCGTGGGCATTTGAATGGGGACATATGGATGGACCCCCCCTTTATCCTGGATTTGGAACCCCCTTTTGAAAACGGCTGGATCCGCCCTTGAGGTCACACTGCTATAGCCTATCCACATGGGTAATATCGAAAAAGACAAAAAATATTATTACTTAAAAGAAAAAAAAAACATTCATTCAAACAATCCAATCCAATTCAGCTCCAAATAACAATGAATATTCAAATGGTAAAATAAATATTCCAAACAAAAATGTACAAATGCTGATGTCCCGAACTTTGATGATACCAACTGAGTAGCCTCAGACTATAAATTGAACAGCTTCAGATACAACGAAAATCTAAAATCTTGTCAAACATAAAATGTATTTATTATTAACATAGAAAAAAAACTATTGAGAAGGAAAACAGTTCTTTTTGGATATCAAAGACTTTTCCCGTTGGTAAATCGATATCTCTATGAACATAATCAGCTCGCTGCGTGGACGCTCTTTTACATCGCGATGACCGTGAGGGCATTCCGATGTATTGTTGCCACAGAGATTTGACTTTCGTTTTTTACTAGTAACCGATCGTATAAATACGCGAACATTTCTTAGTGCAAAATAACAACCCGTATCGCTTATTATAAATTAATTTTTTAAATGAATGCTAAAAAAAATGTTTTGAAAACAAATAAATAAGATAAAAATGTCTGTTGACGTTAGAAATGTGTATATATCTTTTCTATATTTATGAATTTAGATCGTTCACTGCTGTTTATTTTGTTTTTTTATTGACGTAATCGGTCTTGTACCATCATAACTGTCGTTACCGTTAAAGCTTTAGAAGTGTGCTAGTTCATATTGCACATTACAAAAGATTCAGCTACCAAATGACGTTTTTGGAGGACTGGAAAGCAGTTATTTATAAGGGGAAATTTTAAAGGTTAATAGATATATGAAGAAGGAGCATGAGTTCGAATGAGACAACTTTCCATCAAAGTAATAATTTGTTTTAAGTAAACCATTATAGATCAAAGTAGGGCCTTAAACACGGAGCCTTGGCTCACAGCGAAAACCACGCTATATAGGAACCAAACAATTTCTAGTGTTAAACCATTCAAACAGGAAAACCAACGGTCTAGTTTGTATAAAAAAAGGAGATTCAAAAGTACAGGTCAGATTTTGTCAAATCAATCTGAACAAGGACAGTATGATTCATCTCTGTCACAAGTTAGTTTTATTGTTATCAATAAAGAAAGTCTTCCATGCGTGCGTTGCGAGCATATCAGATATATATTATTTCGTTGCGTTCATTATAAAATTTGCTAAATGTTTTATATGTGAACAATAATTTTGATACTTAGCTATTTGATTACGACATTGTTTATTAAACCCCATATCGGTACTGGCATTTTCAAATTTTGAAAATGGTGGATTGAACCAGGTTTTATAGCGCTAAACCTCTCACGCGTATGACAGTCTTATCAAATTCTGTCATATTTACAACGATGCGTGAACAAAACAGACATAATAGGTAAAATTGTCAAAATATGGGTACAGCAGTCAAATATTTTAGTATGTACATACTGTTGGCAATATTTTTAAATTTAGAATTCAATAATTCTTTGGTAAATTGCAAAAGATCTGAATGATTAATTTAATTATAACTGTGATTTATAACGTTAAAACATATTTTTCATTAAAAGGGGCAAAGTTGATCTTAGATGAAACTGGTTATTTTTACAGGTTCCTTTTGGTAGCAAACTTTTAGCTATTTAATACATCCCTGGCTTTTTAATAGTTAGGTTTGTGTGATCCTGACAAGTTAAATCCACAAAAACACTTCAGAAGCACATTTTTTTTATGAAATGTTATTTTCTTTTACAAGCAGTAGGTATGAACAACTCATGGTGGACTGTCAGTACCTAACGGTACTGTCATCTCAGAAGCCAGTGCTTCCCTTCTGATTGGAATTATAAAAATCTTTTTTATGCCCCACCTACGATAGTAGAAGTAATTATGTTTTCTGGTCTGTGTGTCTGTCCGTTCGTTCGTTTGTTCATCCGTCCGTTCGTTCGTCCGTCTGTCCCGCTTCAGCTTAAAGTTTTTGGTAAAGGTAGTTTT
This sequence comes from Mytilus galloprovincialis, assembly GCF_965363235.1. Lineage (NCBI taxonomy): Eukaryota > Metazoa > Mollusca > Bivalvia > Mytilida > Mytilidae > Mytilus > Mytilus galloprovincialis. Next base: position 61,233,900 of record NC_134845.1, read on the forward strand.
TTATGAAGCTGAAGCCCAATCAACCTGACTCTTAGTACACATTTTCCCTATGGTATGATCTTTCTAATTTTAATGCAAAATTAGATTTTTTACACAATTTCACAATCCATTGAACATGGAAAATGATAGTAGCAGTGGGGCATCCGTGAACTTTGGACACATTCTTGTTTAAACCTGAAAACCTCCGTACAATCATTGAATGATACCTTTAGTAGAAACCTATATAAACTTACCTTTGTCTAACATCTGGAAACTTTGAAACATCTATTTTACCAAATTTTCAAATTTTCTAAACTGTAGCTGAAAAACAAATAATACATTTGTCACATACTTGGAAAACTAATTCTGAAAGCAATGTTATTTGTGAAATTTCTTCAAATACTGCAACCAAACCCACTAGTACCTGTAAAATGTCTCAAATTGCTGCCACTGAACAAAATATAATGTGTGTCCCTGGGACATTGATTTGGAAATGATAAGAGAAATAGTTCAAATATAAATTGAGTTAAGGCCACAAGGCCACACATACTGGTAGTTTTGAATAAACATACAAAGTTCATCCTTCAACTCCAAGAGATTTTAACCCTTAATGTTAGGATACAAGTTTACTCCTTTTTATTTAAGTGCTTCTAGTACAGGGGAACAAAAAATCCAATTTCCGTAACACATCACATAAAAATGACCTGTAAACAGTGTCTTTCTTAAAATAAAAATATTAAAGGTTTTCCATACAATCTGTTTAATTTGTGATCAATATTTTTTCCTGCTAGGCAATATCTATGAAGTTAGTTTATGATGTCATCGTTTTCTCACTCTCACTGAGTAAATCATTCACAATGGAGTCACTTCAGTTGGAAAATTATCACACAAAAAGATCAATGCAAAATTTAAGAAAAAAAACCCCAAAAACTTTTATCTCCTATCAGTGTGATCACAAATTATGGAAATAGGGAAAGTTTGTGTTAACACCATTTTTTTTACACAGACACTGTTCATTAGTGTCTGTATTTATGCTCCACAGTTGTTCTTTATCATTTTAATATAATAAACTACAACAGTAAGCATCAGTGGCAGATCCGGACAGTTTCATAAGTAGGGCCCACTGACTGCATAAAAAGGGCCTGCTCCAGTCATGTTTCAGTGATTAACTTTATAATCAAACATTTTTTTACAACAAAAGGCCTCCCTTAATCCGTACCATAGCATAATAACAGCCAAATTAGTCAGTTTTATACTTACTCATTTGATAATTCAGCAAAAACAGAAGAAAAAAATACACATGGAGGAGACCAGGCAGCCAAAAATGTTATAACCCAAGTAACTCTCTTGTCTCTCTCTCTAATTCTTCCTGAAACATATATTGATATTCTTATTAACCATATAATAACTATAGCATTTTTATTTTGTCAGATATAAATAAAGGTAAGGATAAAGGGTGGTATACCACTGTTCAATAGTCATAATTCGTATAATCAGGTCTTATGGATGTCTATCTGAAATTGTTTAACATCTCACCCCTTATTTTATTTATTTTGTAAGTGCATTGTGTCATAGATCAAATGTTTTCATTCAGTGTATGTTCACTTGTGTGTATATGTCTTATGATTGAGTTTAGCCATTTCCATTGATATTTCATATGTGTCTACCTATGTTGTGATGTAACACTGTTTTTTCAGTTAAGGATGAAGGTTGGTACCTATTAAATTTTTTTAATCTGCAACATTTTTTGCACCTGTCCTAAGTCAAGAACCTGATGTTCAGTGGTTGTCATTTGTTGATATGGTTCATAAGTATTTCTCGTTTCTTATATAGATTAGACCGTTGGTTTCCCCATTTGAATGGCTCAATGGACAAAATAAGCCAATGATGGCTAAAACTTACATGGCCCACTGTGCAAAGTAAGCCAATGATGGCAAAAACTAACATGGCCCAGTGTGCAAAGTAAGTCAATGATGGCTAAAACTAACATGGCCCAATGTGCAAAGTAAGTCAATGATGGCTAAAACTAACATGGCTCAATGTGCAAAGTAAGTCAATGATGGCTAAAACTAACATGGCTCAATGTGCAAAGTAAGTCAATGATGGCTAAAACTAACATGGCTCAATGTGCAAAATTAGCCAATTATGACCATATCAGGCGTATACCATGGATAGATTTGACAACAATTGTTTCCCTAATTTCAAACATTTAATTTTTTAAAAATTCAACCTGTTTAAATCTTCTCTAATAAATTTGATTCAGTTTTTTAAATTTACTGTTCATAAATCTAATGACTATGGTATCAAAACTTTACCTCAAGATGAGGTCCTCTAACGTATGTAATCTGTTCAGGTTCTCTGTATACAGGTTCTGGGAAGAAAATCATGAAATATCAAGAGAAAAAATCATTGCACTTTTAGCGCTGTCAGCCAGTCAATCTCACTTGATGATCAATTTGATCATAAATATTTGTTTATCCATTCATGTATTCATTACTGTTATGTGTGTATTGCTGAATGTTCCTTAATTCTACATTGGCTAGACATATAGGGGGGTTGACATCTCACAAAATATGTGTAACCTCGCCGCATTTTTGGGCCTGTCCCAAGACAGGAGCCTCTACCTTTGTTAGTCTTGTATGTCTTTTAATTTTAGTTCATTTATCATGTTTATATATTTAAGAGTTTAGTATGATGTCCATTTTCACTGAACTAGTACACTATTTATTTAGGAGCCAGCTGAGGCCTACTTCCGGGGTGCAGGATTTAATTACCTCAAGTATAGATTACCTTGGCTGGATTTGGCAAAACTTTTAGGAATTTTGGTCCTCAATGCTCTTCAACTTCGTACTTTATTTGGCCTTTTTAACTTTTTTGGATTCGAGCGTCACTGATGAGTCTTTTGTAGACGAAACGCGCGTCTGGCGTATATACAAAATTTAGTCCTGGTATCTATGACGAGTTTATTTACATCAATTGCATCTTACAAATGCTCTATTCAAAGTATTACAAAGGATATGCATGCAACATAGTTAGACAGTCTCCTACTTTTGTTAATTCTTTTCTAACAAAATATGAAAATGTTTATTATTCTATATGAAGCAAAATAGAAAAAAAAGTAAGGATATCAAAGGAGTATCTATTGTTCACAAGTTGAAGAGAAACTAGTATGAGGGCAAACAAACTTGTAAGTGACTTCTTTGACATATTTGTATATAAATAATTACTGAAATTGGTTCCTCTTTATATTTTGTTTGAACTTAATTTTATTTATCAGTTTTGTTCGCTTGTTAGTAAGAATCATGCCACTCTGGTAAAATAGTAGTTTGGATTGTTTCAATACTTTCAAATATATCCTATTTAGACTCCGGCTAAATGTTAAGCTCAGTTATCTCTGATGAAAATGAATAACCATCAATAAAATTACAACAGAAACTACTCAAGTGTTGTTATGTCCAGGGTATCATCATATTGGTTTTATAAAAAAACGTTCCTAGACAATAATGTGAGTAGTTATCGAGTTTGGGTTAAAATCATCTTTTTTAATAGAATTGAATGAAACTGAAAATTTTAGTTATGCATGTCATGCATGTGAATTGAGCAAAATTTTTCATTAATTGTAACACAATGTGAAACATCACAAATATGATTTATAAGGAAATTGACAAAATCTCATGATCAGATATAAGTGTTTTGAGTTATTTATTTATCATAGTCTCCGAAAAACAGGAAACCAGCACACTTGTCAAATATAATCTATTGGGTACTCTTTGAGTATGTTTGTTTTGTTCATGCATCGTTGACAATGTAATGGAATTTGATGCGACTGTCATACAAGTGAGAGGTTTAGCTAGCTATAAAACCAGGTTCAATCCACCATTTTCTACATTAGAAAATGCCTGTACCAAATCAGGAATATGACAGTTGTTATCCATTCGTTTGATGTGTTTGGACTTTTGATTTTGCCTTTTGATTTTTGATTTTCCTTTTTGAATTTTCCTCGGAGTTCAGTATTTTTGTGTTTTTACTTTTTGGAAACATCACAAATATGATTGTATAAGGAAATAGAAAATAACTCATGACCAGTTATAAATACTTTAAGGTATTTATCATAAAGTCTCTGAAAAACAGGAAACCAGGAACGCAGGATATATGTCAATTGTTACACAAATCAAATTAAACATTTGTTTGTAGGTATTACCAAAAAATGACCAAAACATATACTAAATAAGTGGATATATTATAATATTTTTATGACAATGTATTTCTAATAATTAAGTCAAACATTTCAAAAGCTTCCTTTCTAAATAAAAATTTAAAACTGGAATTGTTTTTTTATCTATTTAAAATGATATTTCGCTAGATCTCTAAGGATCATGCCCATGATTTAATTCTTATCAGCATTACCCCCAAATATATATATATATATGTCTGTTTAATGTTACATTGATACAAAAAACTAGAGGCTCTTAAGAGCCTGTGTCGCTCACCTTGGTCCATGTGCATATTAAACAAAAGAAACAGATGGATTCATGACAAAATTGTGTTTTGGTGATGGTGATGTGATTGTAGATCATACTTTACTGATCATTCTTGCTACTTACAATTTTCTCTTTCTTTAATGAACTTGGCCCTTTAGTTACAGAGGAAAATATTTTGTAAAAACTTACCAAAATTTACCAAATTAATGAAAATTGTTAAAAATTGACTATAAAGGGCAATAACTCCTTAATGGGTCAACTGACCATTTTGGTCACGTTAACTAATTTGTAGATCTTACTTTGCTGAACATTATTGCTGTTTACAGTTTATCTCTATCTATAATAGTATTCAAGATAATAACCAAAAACGAAAAAAATTCCATAACAATTACCAATTCAGGGGCAGCAACCCAACAACCAGTTGTCCAATTCATCAGAAAATTTCAGGGCAGATAGATATTTACTTGATGAACAAGTTTACCTACTGTAAGATTTGCTTAAAATGCTTTGGTTTCAAAGTTATGAGCCAAAATCTACATTTTACCCCTATGTTTTATTTTTAGCTATGGCGGCCATCTTGGTTGGTTGGCTGGGTCACCGCAAACATTTTTTAAACAAGATACCCTAATAATGATTGTGGCTAAGTTTGGTTCAATTTGGTCCAGTAGTTTCAGAGGAGAAGATTTTTGTAAAAGATTACAAAAATTTACGAAAAATTGGTAAAAAATGACTATAAAGGGCAATAACTCCTTAAGGGGTCAACTAACTGACCATTTTGGTTATCTTGACTTATTTGTAGATCTTACTTTGCTGAACATTATTGCTGTTTACAGTTTATCTCTATCTATAATAATATTCAAGATAATAACCGAAAACGGTAAATTTTCCTTAAAATTACCAATTCAGGGGCAGCAACCCAACAATCGATTGTCCGATTCATCTGAAAATTTCAGGGCAGATAGATCTTGACTTGATAAACATGTTAACCCCCTTGTTAGATTTGCTTTAAATGCTTTGGTTTCAGAGTTATAAGCCAACATATACATTTTACCCCTATGTTCTATTTTTAGTCATGGCGGCCATCTTGGTTGGTTTAGCGGGTCACTGGACACAATTTTTTAACTAGATACCCAAATGATGATTGTGGCCAAGTTTGGTTAAATTTGGCCCAGTAGTTTCAGAGGAGAAGATTTTTGTAAAAGTTAACGACGACGGAAGATGGACGCCAAATGATGAGAAAAGCTCACTTGGCCCTACAAAGTGGTAACGTAGCAGTACCCAAATTGCACCTTATTAGCAAAAGTAGCAGCGGAAATCTTGTAAGATTTCTTGTAAGATTTCCTATAGACTAAACGATTTGTATTTTTATGATTTGATACTATGTACATCTTTCAAAATAGGTAAAAATAGTTAGATATACACAAAACGTTCACAGTATTTATCAACAGATGAAGTGTTTACTGAAAAAGCAAAATGTACGGAAAACGTCGTCATGCGACGTCATAAAAACGTCATCTTTTTAAAATTAGCAAATACAATATGTTACAAGTATCTATTTCTTAAAATATGAAGAGTAAGCATGGACTAATATCCAATTGTTGCCAGAAAGAGAAAAAAAATAGTGTTGAAGATTATGTTGCAGCAGAGGAAGAAGATAGAAAAGAAAATATAAAGAAAGTACTTTCGGAATCGAACAACAGTTAAACTATTTTTCAATTTCGATTTTTTTGGTGTAAAACAGGCGTTTTAAGGGCCCTTTTTGGCCAATAAAATGCAATGTTTTACTAATCAGGTTATCTTAGAAAAAAAGTTGTTAAGGTAGCTAGGGGGTCCTTACTAAATTAAAATTCATATTTTTTTAGAATGATTTGTCAAAATGAAGTTTTTATTATACTTTTTATACCCCTGCTTCAAATAAGTTAGAGTATTCTATTTTACCTCTGTCTGTTCGTCACTTTTAACATTTTACACATAATAGCCAAGTTGAAAATTTTTGTCACATTTTTCTCAGGAACTAATATACATGGAATTCTTAAATTTGGTTTCAGGGTTTATATAAGTCACCTACACTGTGTGATGCATTTTAGGTTTCATCACTCAAAAACTTCCTGTTTACCAAAATATTTGGGCTGGGTTATCATCAGTGAGTAGCTAAGCTAACACTTTCACTTGTTTTAAAAATATTATAACAAGTATGGGTCACTGGATTTTTTTCACGTTACAGGTTTACATAATTGTCAGATTTTGTAAAGATCATGCATGTAATATATATATATATATATATATATATATATATACAATTATCTGTGATAAAAAGAAAACTGCACCATAGAATTCTAAGATAAGTAAATGGGGTCACAAAACTTGTTGTCTTGCTACATTTGTACATATTGAAATAGGTAAATTTACAAAACTTTCTAGTATAAAACTAATGTATCTGAGTTATCTCCCCTACTTTTTATCTCCCCTTATTTGGCAAAGTTGCAAAAGAAATGAATCAAAGTGCTTGTAAGCACTAAAGGGTAATCGGGGTAAAGAGTGATTTAATTTATCAGTGGGAAGTACAGCTAAATTTAATATATATCATTGCCTGTAGGTGATTCAACTATCATTCTGGACAATGATATTGGAGAAAACTCCAAGTTTTATAGATGACTTTAACAATTGCATCATTTATATTTTAGAACGGATACACAATTCCTTCAACTTTCTCCTTTGAAACTACTGGGCCAAATTTAACCAAACTTTACAAAATTTGTCCTATGACCCTGTTTGCCAACAGACATTGCTGACATGGCTAAAAGTAGGACATAGTAGTAAAATGCAGTTTCTAGCTTATTTATCTGAAACTAAAGCATTTAGAGCGAATCTGACATAGGGTAAAAGTCAGACAACCTGGTTTTGGGTTGCTGCTTCTGAATTGGTAATTCTAAGAATATTTTGCAGTTTTTTTGTTTTTATCTTAAATATTATTATACATAAAAATAAACTGTTAACAGCAATAATGTTTTGCAAAGTACAATCTACAAATAAGCCAATATGACCAACATTTTCATTGAGCCCATAAGGAGTTATTGCCCTTCATAGTCAATTTATAAAAAAAATCTGAAATTTTGGAAAATTTTTACAAAAATCTTCTGCACTTAATCTACTGGGCCAAAAGAACCTAATATGACAAAAATTTGCAATAGGGTATCTTGATTGAAAGATATATCTGACGAACCTGTCATCATACCAACATGGCATCCATGGCTAAAAATGGAACATAGGGATTTACTATAGAAGTCTAGAGAACATTGTAAAAATTAATTTCAAATGGTCACAACTTAAAGTCAGTGACTATTGTAAGACTACAATGAAATGACCTGTTTTAAATTTAACTACTGAACCAAATAAAGCCAAACTTGGCCTTGAAATAATTATTAGGGTATCTAATATTAATTATTATGATGTGAACCTTATTTGACGTGATTTTCAAAACCACAGTAGATCCAAGTGAGCACCACCAGCTCTTGAGAGCCTCTAGTATTGATAATTGAAAATTTCATTCGTTTCATAAAAAAAATTCAAAGTATGAACATTCAAGGATTAATATTTAAAAGATTAGCATATCAATTCAAATTTGTTATGATAAATTAAAATCTTAGCTTTATATATTTCAAAGCTATTTTTTTCAGTTTTTTTTTTAAATGTTCCAGTACTGTTATACAGAAAATAAGTGAGAGGTTAAACTACTGTCATACATTTATTTCATGATTCACATGTAAAAATCTAGTGCTCAAAAACTTGTGTCTTTGTAAATATTGACTGTATTTTTTATGAATAAAATGTTTGAATAAAATGTTTGAATAAAATGTTCATTTTGTCAGTATCACTTTATTTTATCTCTCAACATTACATGTGGCATTTTGGATTATTTCAGCTTTATTGCCCCGTGAACAGTGTATAGTCTCTAATATTCAAAAGATGACTTTTGTTGATCAGTTTCTGATACAATACCGATCAAATCATTCTGAATTTATATTAAGACAAAAATGTTACTGCAATTAAAATCTGTGAAATGGCATTGTCTACTTGCATATCAAAGCTTTAGAAACATCACGACAACATTTTAACCAGTGCAAATGTATACATAGGATATGTTCAGCAATTGTTAACACTTCAAATTTGTTGCAAAAAGCAAAACAATGTTGATTTTGATTTGTTTCAACAACAAAATCCATGAAAACATGTACTTAGAAATTAATGCAGATCTTCAGTAATAAGCCATATGTTTCCATGGTAATCAATTGTCAATACTAGATTTGAGGTTAACAGAAATGATAGTCAGCATAATGTAAATTTGTTTCTTAACCTGTTTTTTTCCTTTGCAGATATTATCTTTTTTTAATTATTTGGACTAAAAATTGCAATTTTGACACCCCCATTTCCAGGGCAACAGACCCTGTTTTTTGTTATTAAGATGTACTTCTCCTGTAAATAATAGTTAAAAGGTAATTTAAGATGAAATAAGCTATTGGTCAATTTTTAATTGCATTTATTTGATGAAGAAACAGGAAAAAATGTGAAATTTTTACTTTTTTGTTTCTATGGTTACCGCTCCTGGAAAAAAAGGTCCCAAAGAATTTTATTCCATATATCGAAACTATAATATGTTGCCTCAAAGGAAAGTATAATGCCATATTCCAACATGGATGCATAAGTTTGCTACACATCCTCAAAAACTGTCTATATTGGGTATTTTATATACCTGTTGAACTCTTCCATGTATCCAAGGATCAAATCAGGGTAACATAAAATATTTTATATTTTTAATTTCAATTATTATATCAATTTGTAATGATATTCATATAAATAATAGGTATTTTAACCAATATAATGCTATTTAAGTGGATATTAATGCCCAAAGTAGACCTATTTCATAGTTGAAAAAGAGCAATTTTGAAGGTAAAATTAGAATATCCTGTTACCATGGCAACCATGGTCCATAGCAACAATATCGATATTATTTTTTTCATTTATACATAAAAGTGTATTAACTGACACACCCTATATCTGGCATGGTTGATATTTACAGAGAATCCATGTTAATACTAATAAGTACTAATATTGATATAACAAAAACACCGCTATGATATTTTAAAAAGTATCGCTTTGATATTAGAACTACTAGCATTTGTATATTTATGTATATAAGAAAAACACAGCACTTCATATTTTACACGGACATAAACGTTTGCTTCTACATTTTAACTACCTTCTGAATGTATATTTAGACTCAATTCTTGTTCATATTTGAACAATAAGTTTTAAAGTTAGTATTTTCTTAATTTTTCGTTGCCGAAAACAAAATTTTCCGCATGGAATGTCTGTCTATTTACAATTGATATTAGACAATATCGCTATGGGATATAAGAAAAGTCTTTATCGAATCGCTTCTTCCATAGACTGATTACCAATGAATCAACTCTCCACTTCCGCATTTAGTCAGCTTTATTGGATGAGTGAAATGATTGTTAGATGTACATGCACGTGCAGATACAATACAATAATTTTGTCACCCATCAAAACGGTTTCTATTGGAAAAAAAAAATACTTTTCAAATTGATTTTTAACACTACCAATACTTATATCACAGCCATTTTTCTCATGTTTTGGGTTATTTTTAAGTCTGATATTATTGCTAAAATATGAATATGATGCAAGACTTCGCTTATGAACGACGATGAATATGGGAAGCAGAATTAAGGAAGAGATTTTCGCACTTTATCTGTCAAACAAACCGATCGTGTGTCCGATTCGCTCTTTGTACGCAGTGATCGTTTAATAAAATATTTTTTCAAAAGAAAATCGAGACAAAATTACGATTCGGTAACATTCATAAAGCACAATGGACTCAATACACAAATAAACGAAAAAAAAGCGACATGACTTTGCAGAAAGACAAAAAAAAAAAGAAAAGGGGGGGGGGGGCTATTTTGGTGGTATCGTTTGGGTAAACAATAACCAATAATTCTAACAAAAGAATATAACTGATTGCATGTTGTTATCTCCTTGTTTGTTCATATTAAATATGTATTTGAAATAAATTCGACTGCGGTGCACTCGATATGGTTCCATAAGAACCTGTCTTCATATACTATTCTTTTTTCTCTCATTTAATTAGTAAAAAATAAAACCCGAGAAGAAACTTATAGGAGAGGACTACATTTTGAAATATAACATATATAAAACTTGCCATTATTAGCTGCTTTGACTATATCCTATTTGTAATCCACTCTGAAATAATGTATCGGAATAGATTCTGAATACACATTTGATTTTAACCCAAAGTTTGAAACAGCACAATCACTAATAACGACATTGCTTTCTTCGTGTTTGCATTCAGACTATACTTTCATCACGTTATCCATTTTGACACACAAAACGCATGTAAAGGTAATCACGGAAACTATGAGCGGAAAATATGAGTAGTCCTTCCGCACGCAAAAATCATGATACGCATACGCTGTGTCTTATTCTTCATGTATCAATACATGTTGTTTACCTGCAACTGTACTTTCTTTTTGTCTACTTTTTACGTTGAGCTACTGTTTAAAGGGGCCAACATGTAGGATATATTTTAATGTAAGAAAAGTTTATTCACAAAACAATTTTCATACTTGATGAAAAATAAATCTTTGCTTGCTTTTTCTTTTGATTTACCCTTTTCGCCGTGTTGAACAATGTTTTAAGTAAGATATAAGCCTCTAACAGTCCATTCTGTAAAATATTAAACAGAATAGACTGTTTTCGGCTTATATCCCCTACATGAATGTTAAGCTGTGTAGTGATCATTTTAGTTGTTTTAGTTAAAAGTATATAAGTCACTTATTCGATATTTTCCGGATTGAGATATTGAGGTATGAAGTTTGTCTTCAGTAATTTTACATGCTATTGAAATAAATATATTAATCACCCCGTTGGTCATAAAACCTAGTCATCAGGGTACGAGGGTTTGGGTTGGGCATGGACAAGTCTGATACATTCTATATTGGGTGTTGTCCTATATTTCTGGATTTCTAGGAAATACGAGATTCATCGTTTCACTTAAACTCAGACTGTTAAAATCAGAGGGACAATACAGGAGGGTCTAGATGGAGGTCTTTCATATCTGTATTTTCTTGTTATTTTTTGTCCCTTTTTGGTTATTCCGTTGAGAATGTACAAAAATTTGAAACAAGAGATGCTGGTATACCAGAACACTTTCTTATTTTCTTCACCTTTACCTTGGTTTTTTTAGTGATGAGATTTTTTAGTCTTCAATTTTTTATTTCAGGGTCATAATGTGCGATTTTACAGCTCTATGTGGCGTGTGCTGTCGTCGTCAACTTTCCAAACCATCGACTGGTTGGCGTCTAAAATGTGAAGAAGGACTTTGTTGGGACTGCAAAGAACATCATAATTTACTCAAAGCAACACGGAATCATAATATCATTCCTATTATAGAGTATCAGAGGTTACCACAAAACGTGTTAGAAATCACACGAAACTGTAAAAAACACAATGAAATTTTGCAAATATTTTGCAAAAAACACGAATGTCCATTCTGTAGGAAATGTGTTATCGAAACACACATAAACTGCAAAGATTTGACTGAGAAAGAAAATTACATAAAAGACGTTAAGTCCTCGGCTAGGTTTCAAGAGGTTGAAGAAATGCTGAATGGAACAGCTGAAAATGTTAAAAGAATCCGTATAAACAGGCAGGAAAACCTGACATCACTAGAGGAAGAAAGGAAGAAAATAGAAAACAATATTATACAGACCAGGATTAAAATCAACAACCATCTAGATAAACTACAAGCCGATCTTATTCAAAACCTAAATGCAAATGTAGCAAAGGAAAACGAAAAAATATAAAAAGTATTGAAATCGCAGTGCCAGATAAAAGAACATCAAAATACTTTTGTAAACATTAAGAAACACGGGACAGACATTCAACTTTTTCTCTCTATGAAACTAATGGAAACCAACATGGTGAAAGATAAAGAATTCATCCGATCGTTAATAGAAATAGAACTATGGCCGAAATGAACTAGTCTAACCCGTATTTAAGAAATGACTGTATATGTTTTTATTTTTATTTAAAATAACATAGATGTGGTCTTCACTGAACAACCAGCCGAATAGGTTACTTAAAAGTGTGCACCACATTGTTTTAGATTAGTTCGAATAGATGGAAAAAAATATTACAAGTCACCATTAATTTCAATTAAACATGTTAAACAAGAAGTAAATCAAGAAAGATAAAAAAACGTATATAACGTCACGCTCACATGACAAGATTATGTCTGAATAGATACGCTAGTTAAGAAATAATTCATGGAAACCATAGATGGCTAAGCGTTAGCGAGGGATAAAATTAACGAATATCACGGCCCAGGCTATGTGTAAATTTCCAACAATCTATGGCTTCCATGAATTATTTCGATTCTAATAAGACAAATACGGTCATTAAAATACTGGAGCGAGGGTTGGTTTGGTGTGTGTGTGGCTGATCTTTTTTACTCTCTGTAAGTTAAAGCTCAAATATCTTAATAAATCCGCAGCTTGCATGGGTTATTTCGTGAATAACCGCTAGCAAACATTTTACTGATCTGATTGGAAGATTGTGGACATTGAAATACCAGGGGGGTCTCACTATCATTTAAGCGGTCTCAGGTAGGTTTTCACTTTATATTTCTTTTTTTGTGCTTTCTACATGTATAGATATTTATATTTATATTCCTAAATGTTTTCTAAACTTAGCGGTTTTTCTTTTTGTTTTAAGAAGTATCATGTATAAAAGTACATCTTTGAAGTTTTTTTATTGACAACAATCCGTATTACATACAGACAAATATGCAAGTTAAAAAAGGGTTTATATTCGAGAACAACGAGGAGTTACGATAGCTTGAAGAGGTTATGAAACTATTTTTCTACGTATCTTATCAGATCTCAACTATGAAAATCATGCTTTATAAAGTATTATTTTTTAATGATTTTCAACTTAATTTTGAATAACGAATAACGAACCGGCTGCTAACTTCACATACATTCTCTATGAAATGATATATATACCTTCACAGAATTTCCAAAATAATTCTTTTTTCTCCAAATTATATCGTTTTAGGTGGTCAAGCACTTCTTTCATTCAAACAATCCCGCTTGTGAAACTTTTAAAACCACGTGATACATGATTAACCGGTGTATGGATGAAAATGTGCCCTGTATAAAATTGTCCCGTTACGGATGAATCGTTTCAGAGGAATTTCCAAGCAGTTTTTAGTTTTTTTTTATCAAGAAAGCTGCTTAATCAAATTACATCAACGCTTGTTTTATGATCGAAATAGAATGGTTGGTTGAAAGAAAACGAGAAATTCTTGTTTCTTTACTGCACCAATGGTTTAGCCTACGGTTACGGAGGAATCATTTGATGAGCATAATTGGTTAAATGAAAAGTTAAAGAGAAATTCTCAGAGATAGCTTGTTTTAATGGACAGATTGAGATAGTAATTCAAAATTCAACACTATGCAACCTATAAACAAACATTAAAAGCAGTGAACCTGTAAGTTGCTCATTTTGAAATATACTCAAATCACCGTTATGCAAGAATCGTGAAAATGACGACACACCTAAATTGTTGATAAACATTTTTTGTTACTTTCATGTTAAATAGTTCATATAAGGATCATTTGGATCCAATAAAGAAAGAGCATGAAATTAGTGCACAGGACAGTTTTTTTCGGCTGCATATTCCTAATTCGAAATTGGCGACATGGCTTTTTTACAATTTTATAAAATTTAAGTTCGATATTTTTACTTTAATTGAAGTGTCTTATAGTTGATATGTTTTTAAAAGTGAATTTACATATCATGAGATTTATTATCGACCCAGAGGCTCATCAAAAAGACTTAGTATTATCTTTTCATCAGTGGACCCATTCAAACTCATGAACCATGTTTGCACGACTTTCACTTGATAGTGTATAATTGAAGCATACGCAAATTGATAATCGGAAAATAGACTATTGCTTTTTTCAAAGTATAGATATGTTATTACAGGATATGTGCGAGTAATTTTTCGATGAAGCGATATAGCTTATAGCTTATATTAAGAGGAGTAAAATAGACACCATTTGATAATTATCTAGATCTGAGAACAGTATCTTCCTAGATGTATTATTGAAAAAGACTAACATGTTCCATATAGCATATAGATCCTGCTCCACCTGTGGCACCATCGTGTTGGTCATGTTATTACAAACCCTGTAAATAATTAAATTCGGTATGTCTTAAACGGATACCTTGACCCTTGACTCATTTTGTTTTCATTACAGTGTGTTTATGATTAACGGACATGTTGTTTTTCCTTCTCCTTTATTCATTTTTTTTTAGTATACTTCTTCTCAAATGAAAATATAAAAAGATAATTGCCTTAATGCACATTTATTTTTTATTCCCAATTTTGAGTTCTGAGCTATCTTATTTGGTTTCATATTAAAGGAATATCTCATACACAGCAATTCGTTATAATTTGATTTTGGATGTAACAAGTCTTCTGATTTGCTGAATAATATTACTTATTCTAATATGAAGTGCTTCTTTCGCTTTGTAAACAACACTGTGATAAAATTCTTGATATATCTATATTTAGCACAGACTCAGAAATATACATAATAATGGCTGTTACAATATACTTCCCACGTAAATCTACATGTATTGGAACCTATTTGCAGTCCCTTTGCTGATTTTATTGTTTTAAAAAGTGCAATTAAAAAAAAATTAACTGTTTTTCTTATTCGGATGCATAATAAATAGAAGTAATGCACAATAGCTCGGAAAAATCAACCAATTAAAAATAAAATAAAATTCCTTGAAAGTCTATTAATTTTTTTTTTTGCGCATTTAAGTCATTTCCAAACATGACGTCATACAAATGAAACTGCTAAAGTTGATAATTTTCTGTTACGTGAACCATCGAAATTCGTATGATATTGTATTAAAACTGATTTTTGAGGTAGGTATTGTTTTATTTTCTATTCCATTGCATTATTTGCATATTGACTAATTTCAGCAAGTCAACATGGTCGCTCCTAAGTTAAGAAATGGCAACTTTGGATAAGCTTACGAGAAAATCATGTAAATTAAAAATGGCAAATGTTGGGTTTGAGAATTAGAAAATTAAACAGGTTTTTTTCTAGCGGTTATTCACGAAATTACACATGCAAGCTACGGATTTATTAAGATATTTGAGCTTTATCTAACAGGGAGTAAAATATATCAGCCACACACACACCAAACCAACCCTCGCTTCAGTATTTTAATGACCGTATTTGTCCTATTAGAATCGAAATAATTCATGGATGCCATAGATTGTTGGAAATTTACACATAGCCTGGGCCGTGATATTCGTTAATTTTATCCCTCGCTAACGCTCAGCCATCTATGGTTTCCATGAATTATTTCTTAACTAGCGTATCTATTCAGACATAATCTTGTCATGTGAGCGTGACGTTATAGACGTTTTTTTTCTTTCTTGGTTTACTCCTTGTTTAACATGTTTAAATGAAATTAATGGAGACTTGTAATATTTTTCCATCTATTCGAACTAATCTAAAACAATGTGGTGCACACTTTTAAGTAAATCTGTCGTCCCTCTTTTAAGTAACCTGTTCGGCTGGTTGTTCAGTGAACACCACATCTATGTTGTTTTAAATAAAAATAAAAACATATACAGTCATTTCTTAAATATGTGTTAGACTAATTCATGTTGGCCATAGTTCTATTTCTATTAACGATCGAATGAATTCTTTATCTTTCACCATGTTGGTTTCTATTAGTTTCATAGAGAGAAAAAGTTGAATGTCTGTCCCGTGTTTCTTAATGTTTTCAAAAGTATTTTGATATTCTTTTATCTGGCACTGCTTTTCCTTTAACGATTTCAATACTTTTTGTATTTTTTTCGTTTTCCTTCGCTACTTTTGCATTTATGTTTTGAATAAGGTCAGCTTGTAGTTTATCTAGATGGTTGTTGATTTTAATCCTGGTCTGTATAATATTGTTTTCTATTTTCTTCCTTTCTTCCTCTAGTGATGTCAGGTTTTCCTGCCTGTTTATACGGATTCTTTTAATATTTTCAGCTGTTCTAGTCAACATTTCTTCAACCTCTTGAAACCTAGCCGAGCACTTAACGTCTTTTATGTAATTTTCTTTCTCAATCAAATCTTTGCAGTTGTTGTGTGTTTCGATAACACATTTCCTACAGCATGGACAATCGTGTTTTTTGCAAAAGGTTTGAACAATTTCGCTGTGTTTTCTACAGTTTTGTGTGATTTCTAACACGTTTAATGGTACTCTCTGATACTCTGTAATAGGAATGATATTATGATTCCGTGTTGCTTTGATTAAATTATGATGTTCTTTGCAGTCCCAACAAAGTCCTACTTCACATTCTAGACACCAGCCAGTCGATGGTTTGGAAAGGTGACGAAGACAGCACACGCCACACATAACTGTATAATCTGACATTATGACCCTGGGAGGGAATATGAAAGATTAAAGTATCTGATCTAGTTGCAAACACAAAAAACAAGGTAAAAGTGAAAAAAATAAGAAAGTGTTCTGGTATACCAGCCATCTTTTGATTCAAATTTTTGAACACTCCCAACGGAGACCAAAAGGGACATTCAAAATCATCGAAAATAACAGACATTGCATATGCAAAGGAAGAAAGGATGATACACAAAACGCAATATAGAAGACTGAGAAATACGAACTCCACCAAAAATCGGAGGTGATACGACAATTAAGTAAGTATTAGCTCCTGACTTGTGGCAGGCACATACACAATGTGGCAGGTAAACATGTTAGCGGGTGCCCAACTATTCCTCTGATCTGTGACAACTTATATTACAAAGAAAACAATATATAGGAAAAAACAAAAAAGCACAACCCTGAATGATACATTAATAATTTCAGCACATTGTAAAATATAACCTGATTTGAAGTCATTACAATGACCACCCTATCATTCTTTACAACGGAAACAACATAACTGATCTGAAAGAAGAGCGGATGATACCGGAGGGACAGTCAAACTCATAAATAGAAAATAAACTGACAACGCCATGACTAAAAGATAAAAGAAGACTAACAGACAAATATAAGTTCACAAAACACAAGATAGAAAACTTAAGGCTAAGCAACAAGAACCCCATCAAAAACTAGGGGCGATGTCAGGTGCTCCAGAAGATGCTCCACATGTCGCACCCGTCGTGTTGCTCACGTTATTTCAAACTCGATAAAGATATACCATCCTACTTGACATTATACCTTGAACATCATAGACATGTTAATACAGACGTATATAAATACAACTGATGTTTTTATAACTCAAGGAATTTTATACCAAAAAGTTAATCCTATATCAATCATAGAATTAATTGGGTGTTGAAAGAGGTCTATACATCATTATCCAGGAGAATTGTTTTATGTGCTGTAGGGGCTTTACCTCCATCTATTTCATATGTTTATCAAAAATATGTACTAAAAGTTTTCATATCACTACTTTAAAGATGTGCTCGGGTATTAATTTAATAATTTAGATTTATTTCTGATTGTAACATTGCTAACGTATTGCTCTTTCGCCTATTTTAAGTGTTTATAATTTACGTATTGGTGCATTTGTTCTTAATACATGTTATATCAAATGAAGCTGACAAACCTTGATGCGAGTTTACACACTAGATCTTATTATCTTTAGGGTTTATTATAATCGTCATGCTTTTATGTTTAACTTTAATGTCTGTTCGTGGTCGATTACCGAGATTTGAAAAAAAGCACCATATGTTGCCAAAATGAAATACAAAGCAATAAAGTGTAGTTCCTTTGGCAATTACATTGTGAGTTGTGTGTAAGCTGCTTGTGTGTTTGTCTAATGTACAACCAAAAAGTTACTGTTAGCTAAAAATACGTGTTAACTGCAACGGAACTTTTTAAATGTTAATGTTAATGTTCCACTCCACCAATTACGATCATGTATGATAAGAGACACTTTTTACCGACCCCCCCCCCCCCACTAAACGATATCAATAGTTCCATCAGTCAAACATTTTTGATAACCTAAATGTTATTAAAATTTATCAGGATGTCAAAATCTGGACATTTTTATGCAGAGAGGTCACTTGCGATATCGTTATATGTTCAATGTCATTAACATATTCAAAATTAACATATTTGTTTTTGAAATGACATTTCACATGTAATGTTTTTTTTATCCAAATGCTGCGAGCAAAAACTGAATTCAAAAAAGTCAGTAACACACATTTGCATTCTTGTAAACTTTATTTTAGCAAAATAACTATGTTGCTCTCTTGCAAATATTCAAAAGTTTTCCATCAATTTATTTGTTAATTGCATTCAAATAGATCAAACTAGAACACGCCCGTGACATCGCGAGTTCGTGAGTGAATTAAAGTATATAACTATGCGTTATTTAAGTATTGGTATTTTCATCTGATAAAGTCATGCCGATTATGAGATATACAGTTTTCTCTGCTTTCAAAATCTTTCCTTTTGAACCCGTCGACCTGGAACTTATCAATTTTTAGGTAATATTAATTATTTAGAAAACAAAAGGGACAGGAATGGAGTACTTTTTAATCAACAGCATTGTCCAATATGATTTATAAATAAAGTTGAATTCTTTGATTCTTTGTTTTACATTGTTCCGGGTAACAAATTGAAAACTATACCTATACGCCTTATTTTAAGTCCAGATTTTTAGTATTCGTATTGTCATCTTAGACAGTCATACTGATTAAAATACTACAATAGGGAACAATGTGACAATGATTGAATTTAGTAGTGTCAATCCTGTGATTATGACCCGTGTATACTATATATTCTAATATGAAGTGCTTCTTTCGCTTTATGAATAAACCAATGCTCTAAATCCAATAACAAAAATTTGCACATGCGTATATTGACTACTGCAGAAAAAATGATTTTTTTCAAATTGGCATGCATTTAATATATTTCATTACTAATTCATTTATTATGACTGTAATGTGTTGCATTCCGAAATTGACGTATTTCACCTAGATACGACAATCGTTCATGCTGGCTGTTCCATCATTCTTCCCTCTGAAAAATCACAGTGCCAACTGTTTGCTTCTTTACAAACAAAAAGGGAGGTTCATGGACGAGCCGACACAATAGCTTTACCCTTATACAAACCGGAAAAAGAAATTTACTTTATTGTCTTAATCAGAATAGAAATAATTGTTGCAAGCTATACTTTATTTTAGTTTTAACATGGGTAGGCATTATGTCGTGTTATTTTAGCCCTCACTATCGCTCGGGCAAAAATAATCACGAATATAATGCCTACCCATGTGAAAACTACAATAAAGTATAGCTTGCATCAATTATTTCTTAGGCAAAATCCTAAATACACCGTTTGGTTGTGCGTCTGTGAGATGCGGAATGTACAGATAAGGTAATAGGTAACAAGTGAATATACTATTGGGATCGGTATCGAATTCGACCCGGAACTTGTTAATTATTAGCAATATTAATTATGTGGAAAACAAAAGGGTCTGGAGTGGTGTAATTTTTAATCAACTTCATTGTCCTATATTAGCTATATATAAAGTTGAATTATTTGATTTGTCGTTTTTACCCCATGAAGGGTGACAAATTGGATCTCGTTATTTTAGTGTTATAGATATGCAAATATCCCAACATATTAAAGCGGCTAAGAAAAAAATTAATCTTTTTTGAATATCCGAAGTATAATAGATTGGCAATTCAAAATACCGATCGGGTACCTAATTCAGAGGGTCAAAAAATTGCAGCTTTATACATTGTCATTTGACACAATAGGCAAACCCAGACAGTACAAAACAGAACTCAAAATATGCCCAACATAATTTATTGACCTTTCTTACAATCATTTTGACGTTGTTATAGGTAGCTATTGCCTTCGATGGTGATACGTCCATTAACAAAAGGGGAAGAGGGTTTAAGTGCATACCACATAATTCAAATATCAAAAATGACGTCGCCGATTCAACTTTTGAATTGCAAACGTTTTCAAACAATAAAAAAATAGTGTTAATGTTTATACATTTTATTTACAAAATGAGAATGTTCTAATATGACGTTCATCGTTAGCTTTGGATACAAAGACATGTTATCATTCCAATATACATGGGATTGACGTCACAATTGACATAGCAACTTCAGATCAATTTTGACACACGCTGGATATCAAAATGAACATGTGTGTAGGTGTTGCTCGCTAGGAAATCAAATAAAAACGTTCTAAAAGTATGTGTTTGTTTATTGTTAAATGTTTTGACAAAAATACTGCCTACCCATGTTAAAATAAGCATAGAGCCTGGCATGACAGAATTGGTTAAAATTAGAAATTAAAAGAAGTAATAAAGTATTTCGTCAGTATTTTATAGTAACTTCTTTAATTCTACAAATTTCCATCTTATTACTAACACCTTTTACCAGTACTGCAACAATTACATTCATTGTCTTCGTCAATTGTTTGTGCTGTGATAAAGTTATTTCAATTTGTAGATATCTATTTATGTTTTATTTCCCATCATTTTGTACGTAAGTTTTAATTATATTATACAATAGGATGAATGTATATTTACCTGTTTCTTTTGAAAATATAACTGCAACTGCCTGTCCAACTAAGATTTGTTCGGCAAACATACTGCTTCAATTTAAACATATTTAATATTAATGTTCAGTTTTAGTTAAAATAGCTTAAATTGTTACTCCCACATCATATCATATCAATTCTATATATTTTCAAATTCAAACCATATAAACAAATGTGTACTTATCATTACGGTTATTTTTTCTATTTGATTTATTATACTTTTAACATTTTAGCTTTAAACGTTTTAATGGTATCTTGTTCTACACACCTTTTAAATAAAACTGCCATGGTAATTTAACTAACCATGATGTTGTCTCGTTCTAGGCCAATGGAGACTTTCAACTACGTCATATGTTTACCTACAATCCCAATTTAATATATATGATCTAAAAATGGGCAAAATAATAAGAAAATGTAAGACATGGAAATGTTATGTTCGGGCATCACTGTCAATTTTTGTATATTTGTTTCAGTGAAATATTTATGTTTGTTGACCTTTATTCTTTGCAATATTATAAGTTATTCGTGTGTTGTTTTTTTTTATTATCCGGCATACCAGCAAACAAAAATAATTTTCCATCAAACATTCGAATGAGTGTTTCTAACCTACGCTAACAAAGTTCGTCAAACGTTACCACACAATCAATTATATATATATATATATATATATATATATATATATATATATATGAATCGTAAATAGTTTCGTTCAATTGAAACCGTATAAAATATTTAGCCAACCCTTTTAAATAAAAATCGTCCCGTTCAAACCAAGTATTTGAAACAAAGTCAGAGACTCATAAGAACTAAACGCACATATCGTGTACACTTTAAGGTATAAAACATAAATCAATGAAGAGATAAAATATGCTTGCGTTTGACTGAAATATATGTGGAATGGCATTTACTCATTTACACAATGATACATATGTAGTCTTTTTAAAAGTTTAAACGAAATGATTTATCATACAATAATTTGTTAACTATCATGACTGGTTATCGATCCTGAAAAAAGGATATTACTATCATAATACACAATTGGCGTACTTTTACAAATATGAGAGAAAAGATGTGAGATACGCTAAAGTGTCCACATTTTGACGAATGTGTTAGTTAAATAAACAAAACCACTATATATGAGAAAAGTGAACTTTTACTTATTAATCTAGTATACAGAAATATTATTGCAGACATTTTTCAAATAATTAACAAAATAAAAAAGGTTCCACATTGAGACTTATGTTAATCGTTTCAAGGATCATAGCAAGTTTTATGAAAGAAAATAGTTCTTCCATGTATTATGACTGGTGTCAAATATAATCTTGAATACGATTTGTTTTTAAATTTAAATATAAAAGTACATTATAATCAAGTCAATGAGTTTATATTGTTTTGCTTTTGAGTAAGCAATAAACATATCTGGTTTGGGTTGATACCAAGGAGATATTAAAAATGTAAATAACAAAATTTGTTTATGAAATACATTTTATGAAAGTAAGTCATATTTATTTAGCTCTATATTTGGCGTCATATTTAATCATTAAACTGTCATTACTGTTGTATACATTTACGTGAAAGGATGGTTATTTAAATTTACACAATGCTTAATACTATGATTTTGCATCTAGATTGATTGGCAATCGTGCATCAAAATAACACGAAACAGTGATTCATGTTGGGTTTGAATGTTAAAAATAAAGGAAGATTTAGCAAATGTAACAAAAGACAAATTAGAAATTGTAATAACTAGTCTAAGTATTAAGTAAACGAAATTACCATCTGTCGCAGTACAAAATTTCAATCCTGGTATCTATGATGAGTTTATCTACATGTATAATATACCCAACATATTTTTCCCTAGTGTGGGGTTCAAGGTTTTTTATTTTATATTTTTGTCATAAGGTCAAGGTATACATTTTGACAAAATTCCAGGCAAATTTAACAAGTCTAAATAAATTTAGTCAAGGTGTTTGATACCACTTTAAAGATATATATCTATGATATAAACAATAAAGCAAATTATATAAAATATAATCAAATACTTCGCTACGAATACTATATATTGATAATCTTCAAGAATACGTTAATTCAAATTTAAATGATTATACATGAATCATATTTATTTTACGGACTATACAAAAATACATTAAAAACAAACAAAACTATTTTGATTTTTTTACAAATGCTGAGCTTGGTTAGGTATGGGAGTCAAGCACGGTCGAAAATGTATAAATAGAGGTATATTACGAAAGGGAAACTACAATTATAAAACGAGGAATAACTGACCACGCCAAGTAGATGACTAGTATCATGAAATAAAATATGACAACGACAAATAAAAGTTTTAACTCGTTTGAGAAAAGTCTGAACCCCTTTATACTTGTTGTGTAAAACATCATTCTGGTTGCTCTTTTTTATCAACTTCCTACTTTCTCTTTTATAATTTAAATGAAATGAAAAATATAACAATAAAGAAAAAGCTCAAAAATGTAAAATTTAAAGCAATTTTAAAAAGGAGAAGTCTATATACAACTCACACCTATTAATCAACAGAACAAGTATGAAAACAATATCTATTAGTTCCTGATCGGAATAGCTTTATACGATTATGAACTTTAATTTTTTGTTAAGATAAAAAAAAAGATGGTATGAATGCCAATGATAATTCACCACAAGAGAACAATTGACACAGAAATTAATAGCTATAGGGAACCGAACGGTCTCCAATAACGAGCAAAACATATACCGTAAAGTCAGCTATAAATAGAAAATTACTCTGTCTACACTCTCATTCTTGTAAAAATAAAGAAGTAGTAGTACGATTGATAATGGGACAGACAACAGTCAACAAAAGACCAACATGACACAAAAAACTGACAACAATGTAGCACAATTCAAACGTAAAAATCAACAATTATGATAAAATGAGACAAGTATGTACAAAGTGATGAACAAAAAACCGGGGGCCTCAGTGTCCGAGTTGTCTTAGTAATTACTACTGTTATCACTAGCCAGTCAACACTGAGGTTGTGAGTTCGAACCCCGCTGTAGCGGGTGTACTCGACTCCAATCTTAATTCACTAGGACTGTCAGTTTTCCTATCGAAGGTCGGTGGTTTTCTCCGGGCACTCCAGCGTCCTCAACCAATAAAAACTAGCCGCCACAAAATAGCATAAATGCGGTGCTCAAAAGTGGCGTTAAAACACCAAAAATCAAATCAATGAACAAAAAACAAATTAATATGATATTCATCAACAAACGATTTACTGTGAATAACAGCCTCCTAGGTTACAAGAGCGCAATTATTTGTTTACATTTTACAGGCACGTTTTTTATCCCAAGATGGACTTAGAATAGAATTATATACGGATTCTGATTGGATGATACAGGATTGGAATTGCTATTAATCGAAAGATTATCCAATTAGTTTTATAAATTGCAGAAAATCATATTCACATTTTACGAATTATAGAAAATATCTTCCATTTTCTGCACGTCGAAGCCATTAAAAAATATGCCTTTATTCATTAAGCGAAAAGAATAGACAATCTTTTTCAACTGCATTGTAGGTAAATTTTTGACGCATGACCCTATATTTTTTTGGGTTGTAATGCAACACTGGCATTTCTAGTAACAGGAACTGCTACCTGTTTTCCCTTGTTTGTGTAGTCTTCAATAACAAAAAAATACGGAACACCAGTGGTATAAACAATATACCCTATGGAAAATGCATTAGCAATAATTGCGCTCCTGTAACCTCAAGCTTTGCTTGTTTCGAATTACATGTTTTGTGCCCATATTTTGTTGATTTTGTTGTTATTTTACCTTGATCAGTATCTTCATAAACGGTG
This sequence comes from Mytilus galloprovincialis, assembly GCF_965363235.1. Lineage (NCBI taxonomy): Eukaryota > Metazoa > Mollusca > Bivalvia > Mytilida > Mytilidae > Mytilus > Mytilus galloprovincialis. The sequence goes on from NC_134845.1 coordinate 61,258,919, forward strand.
TGTGAGACATCGGTAAATAAGCAGTTGTCTTTTATGTCTCGTATACGTGTACATGGATTTTTTTAATTGATTTCATTTATATAACAGTTTTTCTTACTTTACATTTTGATCTACAAAAATATTTAGAATTAGATATAAAAAGGCAACAGTAGTACATGCAGTTACCCGGTGTTGAAAACACACAAATCTATTGAGAAAAAACAATTCCGGGGAAAACATATCAACTATAACAGGAAAACTAAGAAACAACAAGAACACTGAACTTAAACAAAAACAAACGCCAACAAGGAAACAAACTATAAATAAAGGCAACAGTAGTATACCGCTGTTCAAAACTCGTAAATCTATGGACGAAAAACAATATTGGGGTAACAAACTAAAACTGAGGGAAATGCATTAAATATAAGAGGAAAACAACGACACATTATTAAAATGTAACATACACAGAAACGGGGTAAGCATTAGACAAAATCCGATGAGAATAACAAAAATAACATCAAAACCAAATACATGAATTTGGGATAGAAAAGTACCGTGACACGTCTTATAGTAATGTGAATTCACACTCAAATATAAGAGAAAACAAACGACACAACGGAAACACAACATTAAAATGTTACACACACAAAAACGAACTATAATATAACAATGGCCAACACAGAAAAATAGACACACCCGACTTAGTCCAGGCCTCAACGCAAAAAAAAAAAAAAAAAAATGACGTCACATACGAAGTGGTGAAAAGGCACAAAAATTACGTTACATTTGAATTTCTGAAACATCACAAAAATGACGTCACATTTGAAAAACTATATCTCAAAAGTAAGATAGAATTAGGATTGATTTAAGATCATAATAGAAATAAATACTGATTTTACATTTAAACACAATGCACATTGCAATACTTATTAATAACAATTAACTATAATATATATATATATATATATATATATATGTCCAGTTTGTTTTGAATCCAACTTCAAACGTAAATCATCTTAGATTACGTTGAACAAAATGAAATCTAATAAATGAAGGCGGTGATTAATTTTCTTTACCATAACACATGAATTTGATAGAAAAGACGTCAACAAATTTGACAAAATGCGACGAGAACCACAAATACAACATCAAACTAAACACATGAATTTGGGAAAGACAAGTACCGTAATACGTCTTCTAGTAATGCGAATTCACACTCAGCAAAACAGTCACAATCGGGAATAAGTCACGTTCGGTAATTAAAAGATAAGACGACGTAATGACAAACCACAATCTACCATGTGGTAAAAATGTCCTTAGCTAGTTTGTTCAAAGACACATCGTATGGATCAACTAATTCGTGATGGTGTCCATAAAATTTAAGGAGTGTCAATTTTAATCTGTCCTCCTCATAACTTTGTTGAAACAGTTTCTGTGTAAGACTCCTGTATATGAAGTCTGTATAGTGTGAACAAGCACGAGAATAACGTATCAATTGTGATATGTAAACACCATACGAAGGGGCAGAGGGTATGTTACTGCTGAGAAATGGGAAATTGATAATTGGGAAGTTGAATCGTCCCGTTTATCATAGATTTTCGTGTGAAGTCGTCCATCTGCGTCAATATTGAGGAAAAGATCAAGGTATGAAGCAGTCCTTCTAGTATCAGTAGTATCCCTAATTTCAAGTTCGCTGGGATATATGAGATGTAAGTATTGGCTGAAATATGGATTATTCAATGATAGAACATCATCAATATATCGGAAAGTAAAATTAAAGAGTTTCGCAAGGTGCTTTTTCTTTTTGTCTTTAAGAAGGTTCTGAATGAATTCTGCTTCATACGAGTAGAAAAACAAATCGACCAGCGAGGGTGCACAATTAGTACCCATTGGAATACCGACTGTCTGTTGAAAAATAAATCCTCCAAACTCAACAAATATATTGTCTATCAAAAAGTCCAGCATTTTGATAATATCATCTTCAGTATATTTTTTGGAAGATTCAATGTGATTCCTCACAAAATATGAATTATTGTAACCCAAAACAAGTAATTTGTATCTACGATTCCCATTTTTATAGAAAAAGCTTTGTTTTATGAGATGGTGAAGTCGATCTTTCAATTGAGCATGAGGAATAGTAGTGTATAGCGTAGAAAAATCAAAAGTTTTTATGTTGCTGCAAAATTGCAAAGATTGTGATCGAAGATTAAGCAGTAGATCTTTCGAATTTTTGAGAATCCACATCTGGTTAACACCACTGGTAGAATATATCTCATCACAATATTTTTGAAGCCAATCTATAGGATGCACTTTGTAAATACAGCTGTTTCTCAAAACACGCCTCTTTTGGGGAGTAATTGAATACTCATAGAAAATTAATTTTGTTTACATACTGGTTCCCAGTTATGCTCTCTGTGTTCCATATCGTAGAGACATAACTTGGGAATGTTACCAGTAAATAAACACGTGCATATTGTTTACATTGAAATCTGTGGTAACCTTTCATTCGAGGTAGGGGTAGTTAAGAAAATTAGTGTAAGTTTAAACTCTGAGAAGTTCAGGCCATATAAACGTTGAAAATATGCCGCACAGCCCTATATTTTGACCTTTGAAAAAAATTGTGGTGCATATGAACTTTCAATTCTAGGATAAGATTTTTTTCAAAACTTCATAGTAAAAGTGGTACAGTTTTAGCCGTAAAAGGAGTTCCTATGGGAAATTGCATTGTCAATATTTACAGAAATGCAACCTATATAGGGTGAAAAAGGGGAATATTCAGAATTTAACCAAATTTGCTTTATTTTACAGATTTTAAAGAATTAAATTAACTCATATAAGAAGTTTAAGAAATATTTAATGAAGATTGAAAGAATCCTGGGCCTTTAATATGATGACTCAGCATAAATTCACAGTTTACAGTATGCATAGTTTACTTAAAGTCCTGGATACAAAATTAAATCATAATATTTGCATATTTGTAAGTTAAATTGTTAAGAAGTGCTTATATTTACTCTTCGCAGTCATTGAAACTCATAGATCCTTCCTGAATATTATTTATGGGGTATTTGTGTCCTTTCGATAACCCAAAAGTAAGCCGCAACACCTAAATTTGTTTGTTTGTCACCACGGCATAATAAATACAAGCTAGAAAAACAAAAATATCTCAAGAAAACATACAATAGTGTGTTCTATCCTGAATATGTACTAAATATTCCAAATTGCTAGAAACAGCAGAATGAATTAGGAAATTTGAGGCCCCAGGGGCAAAAAACATAGAAAATTGCCTACCCCCTGGGTCATAAAACAAATAATTTAACTTGTAAATGCTATGATTTTTTTATTTTAAAGTTCTTGATGTAGAAAACAATAACTATGCTTGGAACAAATGTGGAAGTTATGCAAAAATCAGATGTTAGCAGTCATCTCTACAACATTTTAAGTGAATTTATATCTCAGACTGGTATCTGCATACATACAACTATTGCAAATATGGCTTTGTTTGAACACTTCTAGTATATATAGTAGCTAAATTGTGTGAGATATATGGTTACAGATGATACTGTTGTGACAAGAATTCTAAATTGACCATTTGAGGCAGAAAATGTGTTCTTTAATTGACAAATAGGCATACAGTAAGATGTGGACTGGAGATAGAGGCTGGATTGGATACTTTATATAATCTTGAATGTTGTAATGATTGACTGCTAAACATTACATTTATGATATTCTGATATGCTTTCAAAATGTTATAAAAACAGTTTTTAACAGGTTCTAGGCATTTTTTATCAGAAAATAGGCAAATAGGGTAATTTGGCAATAAATAAAGTCTTGTTTTCAAATTCTTTAAAAAATTGAAACAGGGGAGAGGGTATAAAATGTATAGTAAAGAAAAACTTAGAGTATACACAGTGATTTCTTTAAGACTTTAATTCTGATAAATGAGTATTAATGTGAGAAAAACTGATTTTAGAGAGTTTTCTATTTGAATAAATGTCTGTATAAGTTGCACTTTATAAATACAGCTGTTTCTCAAAACACGCCTCTTTTGGGGAGTAATTGAATATTCATAGAAAATTAATTTTTTTTACATACTGGTTCCCAGTTATGCTCTCTGTGTTCCATATCGCAGAGACATAACTTGGGAATGTTGCCAGTAAATAAACACGTGCATATTGTTTAAATTGAAATCTGTGGTAACCTTTCATTCGAGGTAGGGGTAGTTAAGAAACTTAGTGTAAGTTTAAACTCTGAGAAGTTCAGGGCATTTAAACGTTGAAAATATGCCGCACAACCCTATATTTTGACCTTTGAAAAAAATTGCGGTGCATACAATGTATGAACTTTCAATTCTATGATAAGATTCAAAACTTCATAGTAAAAGTTGTACAGTTTTAGCCGTAAAAGGAGTTCCTATGGGAAATTGCATTGTCAATATTTACAGAAATGCAACCTATAACTGTAGAAAGAATAGTAGTCAGTACTTTAGAAAGATGTTTAGTCGAACATTTTGAAGACCCAGCTATGTATCGTTCTTTATATGGAGCTTTGTGTAATTTAGGTATCCAGTATAATGAAGGTAAATTTTCTTCGTTTTCTTTGATGTTGATACCAAAAGAAAGAAGGACAGGTTTATGGTTTTGTAAAATTTCGTTCTTGGTAAATGATGTTAAAGCATATGTAGGGTTATAAGATAACAACTGCAATATTCCTAAATTGGTACAGCTTTTTTAAGAAAACAAAAAAAAATGTTTGCAAGAGATGTAAACATTAGGGTCTAACACAAGAAGTGATGCTTTTATAACGGCAGTTAATTGTTTGCAAAAGAATTTGAGTGATACCGTATTTTTATTAATGCTCACTACGAAATGGGTCAAATCTCCTTCAGTATCTGGTTTTGAAATTGTGAAAAATATATCAGTGTATATCTTTGAATGTGCTTTGATGAATAGAATCATTCTTTACTACATGCATTGCAATATAGGGATTGTTTGGGGGAACCTGTGAATATGTCCACTACACTACGTAACGGTCAACTGTGAAATATGTATGGGAAAAAACGTTTCGCAGTGTACACTACCACTACCATGCAGTCGTTATTTACTCTTTTCTCAATTATATTCGTGCAAAAAAATAACAAGGGTTAGTTTCATGTAATTTTTAGTAAGTTTTTATCAACAAAGAATAGGGTTGATGTCAACTACGAAACATTTTGTCCACTACGAAACGGTTTTGTCAACTGCAAAGCTCATCAGAATGTTCACTACGTAACATGAGTTGTACCTCATATGTGAAGTAATGTCTAATCTTTATCGATAACAAATCGTTCTCCAATTAAAACAAAATATAGATCTTTCTAGTATATTAAGTAAAACAAAAATTTGATTTGAAAATGTTATTAAAAAAAATTAAAGAGTACTATCTGAATTTGTCCGAACTGCAAATCCTAGCTTTCTTTGACCTAGATTAATTTAATTCTTAAATTTTACAGCAATACACCAAAATTCATAACAACCTTGGATTCAGTAAGATCAATATATTACCAAGGTAGCTGTATAGTTTGATAAAAATACAAGTTATAAAAAAAATTAAAGTTACTTGTCAGTTTTACATCCGTTTGAGGTCTTGTAGACAAATTCACCAACGGACTTTTATCGGACGTTTAACGGATAAAACGGATGTTGAATGAATGTGAGATGGACTTCTTCCAGAAGTTTAACGAATAAAATGGATGATTTCTTGTAACTTGACTGAAAAAACACAAGGAAATTGGCCTTACTCCTTAATGGTTTCTTTTGAAAAAAATAGTGCATGATGCAGATCGTGGTACATGATTGAAATTACCACATGAAGAACTGACAAATGAATTATAAAAAAAAAAACTGTAACAATTTTTGTGGCTTTATCGCTGACAATTACCCCTACCATTTTACCCTCAGATGCAGTGTATTTTGAGTCTATTACCTCTGTTATAAAAAAAATCAAAATCATCATTTTTCTGTTCGTCTTTATTCGAGTAGGGTCTATGTTGTGGTTAAAAATATCAGGTATTTACCACTTGTCTTTTTCTCTCATAAATATTCAAAATATTGTACAAAAAGTTTGAATTGTCAATCTATGTGATTTTTTTCCTGGATGTTTATAAAGAAAAACATGTGGTTATTATTTCTTGTTCAAATCCACACATAACTGCTCCTTTTAGAACAGCAAGTCCAGGATCTCTCGGTATAATAACATCTATTTCAGGCCCAAGTGTCTCTTTAATAGCATTCATTAGAATAGAAGAATGGGAAAATCCCCCAACAGAAAATAATTTCTGCACATCAGTAAGTTCTTTTTTACGAAAAAGTCTGTCAAGTTCTTTAGTAACATTAACAATTGAATAATCAAAGAAGGAGCGGAAGAGAGTGTGATCAATCCTCAATTTGTCCGAAACAATCTTTATTTTATTGTTGAAGGTTGTTTGGTGTATAACTTCATTTAATATTTCTCCTGTTATTTTTTCGTATTTTTGTAGCCAAACAAATGGAATTCTCACAGTAACTTGCATGGTGCCTTCTGTAAAATTAACTTTGGCACACTCAAAATTAGCCATCAATTCATAATATTCTACTGGGTGATGGTCCTTCACAGCATTTATGACATCCCCACCTAACAATCGAACTAAAAAATCATAAATCTCCCTATTAACTGTGTTTCCACCGAAATTTCCTCCAAACGCTTTGTTAATCGTTGTTACTGAATCTGTTCCTTTTACTTCATGAACAGTAATGTCAGTAGTTCTGCCTATGAAGATAAATGAATTAAACATGTTAAAAGACACGAATAGTCTTGATAGATACCATCAGCGGCTTTTCATCGTCGCATTTTATTTGCAGTGTATCATGATAAAATGATGATCAGGAATAATTTTGAAAGTTCTTTAATATAAAGGAAGCATTTGAAATAAATCTCAAGTCAAAAGGACAACAACCACATTAAACCAAAGTTATAAACGGATTTGTAAAGTGCAAATTTCTGTAGAAATATTTATATCTCCCATATCTGTTGATCACACCATAATAAACACGTGACTTGCTATTGCAAAATATTAGGGAGGATTATCAGTTCTGAAGTTGTGAATGTGGGTTTTTATAATTGCAGAATTGATACTATCACAAGTTTTGTCCCGAAATAAACATTACAAAATTTTTTGAATTTGCAGTACTTTTACACATTAATCAATATCCTATTACTCACCTCCTTGATCACATATTACATATTTGTCGCCTTTCGGTATTTTAACACTACCTGTTGTGTCATATGTCTGTTGTCGTTTGCAATACAAAGATGCAGCTTCATGTTCCAATGCCAGAGTCAGGTGATCATTTGGAATGTTTGCCTACAGTAAAATTAAAAGATTAGACGCAAAGAATACAGAATTGAGACCACTTTCCTAAAAAATAATAATATGTTTAACTGTTTAAAGAAATTTATATTACCATATCACAAATGTCCACCTCTGCGCTATCAACATTGATAGTAATGCTGGTACCAGCTGGTCTAAGTCTTAACTCAGAGACTCTTGTCACACAACATTTCACACCGGCTGTTGCAGAGTAGAGAAAAAGAATGAGAACCGCAAATCCCTAATTGTTACACTTCAAAACTATATTACCCAGAACAGTGAAAGTAACGCCAACCAAAGTGTAACTTTATCTGTGTTTGTTGCTAAAGGATTGAATTTTAAATGTGATAAGGTTTTAGTCTGTGAATGACTTTGACATACTGAATAATGAATATTGTCAAAACTATCAAAGGACAAGTCATTCGTCTCTAATACTTGTAAAAGAGGAGCCTAATATACCAAACGAATATCATATTACTCACAGTGACAACAACGAATAAAACAAATAATATATATATATATATATTATATGTTATTCAGGTCTCAGACAGGGTATATACTGTGACATTCCCGGCTTAGAGTTTATATCCCCTGAGCCGAAGGCGAAGGGGATATAAGCCCTAAGCCGGGAATGTCACAGTATATACCCTTTCTGAGACCTGAATTACACATATATTACGGATTACCCCTGACTTAATGTTATTTTCCAGTGCCGTCATTTGTTGACAACACATATATATTGAAAAACCCAACCTGATATGTTCGGCATACGTGAAGGATTTTCTAATTTGCTGTGAACATAATTTTATCGTGTATGTAATAATTTATAATAACACTTTTAACATTAAATTTAAGTATTAAAAGTGTAAAATGCGTGATTTTGTATCAAAAATGTATTATTGACTGAAGCACGTCATTATTTTCCCTCTGTGAGCCTCTGGCAGTCTGATAGCTTTTGACTACGTCACATAGTAACCGGTGTTATGATGACGTTTTTGAGGTTCCAATTGGGGATAAAAACGTCGTATATTCCCCGGCAGTTTCCTGAATATATACTGACATCTCTGTGTTGTAATCCAATCACAAACCTCGACACATTTGTAATCCGTAATATATATATATATATACAACTCGTCTAAACATCAACCCAACAATGTTAGATCTGTTAATTTGCTTTCGCAAATTTTTGGTTCTTCCCTCGCCGGGATTCGAACCCATGCTACTGTGATATCGTGAAACCAAATCGCCTGCACTACAGCCGTCCCGCTAGACCACACGACCACCTGGGCTCTCAAAAAAGAGCTTTAGCTGGCCGTGTGTTACCTTTCTTCGTCAGTTTTAATCTAGCGGCGTACTACAGTACATGATATATAAGGCATGAAGATGTTATTGTTACAGATCAGCTAAATTATCTATAGTAAAGGATCCTACAAATTAATGTAATATACAGTCACAGAAAATAATTATATTTATAAGTACGTCTGAGTAAGTGACAACTCTACAACAGATGTATCCATCGGATCGCCATCAATGATGGTGATACATGGCTGTGTACATAATGTATAAACAACTCGTCTAAACATCAACCCAACAATGTTAGATCTGTAAATTTGCTTTCGCAAATTTTTGGTTCTTCCCTCGCCGGGATTCGAACCCATGCTACTGTGATATCGTGACACCAAACCGCCTGCACTGCAGCCGTCCCGCTAGACCACACGACCACCTGGGCTCTCAAAAAAGAGCTTTCGCTGGCCGTGTGTTACCTTTCTTCGTCAGTTTTAATCTAGCGGCGTACTACAGTACATGATATATAAGGCATGAAGATGTTATTGTTACAGATCAGCTAAATTATCTATAGTAAAGGATCCTACAAATTAATGTAATATACAGTCACAGAAAATAATTATATTTATAAGTACGTCTGAGTAATGGACAACTCTACAACAGATGTATCCATCGGATCGCCATCAATGATGGTGATACATGACTGTGTACATAATGTATATACAACTCGTCTAAACATCAACCCAACAATGTTAGATCTGTAAATTTGCTTTCGCAAATTTTTGGGTCTTCCCTCGCCGGGATTCGAACCCATGCTACTGTGATATCGTGACACCAAATCGCCTGCACTGCAGCCGTCCCGCTAGACCACACGACCACCTGGGCTCTCAAAAAAGAGCTTTAGCTGGCCGTGTGTTACCTTTCTTCGTCAGTTTTAATCTAGCGGCGTACTACAGTACATGATATATAAGGCATGAAGATGTTATTGTTACAGATCAGCTAAATTATCTATATTAAAGGATCCTACAAATTAATGTAATATACAGTCACAGAAAATAATTATATTTATAAGTACGTCTGAGTAAGTGACAACTCTACAACAGATGTATCCATCGGATCGCCATCAATGATGGTGATACATGGCTGTGTACATAATGTATATACAACTCGTCTAAACATCAACACAACAATGTTAGATCTGTAAATTTGCTTTCGCAAATTTTTGGTTCTTCCCTCGCCGGGATTCGAACCCATGCTACTGTGATATCGTGACACCAAATCGCCTGCACTGCAGCCGTCCCGCTAGACCACGCGACCACCTGGGCTCTCAAAAAAAGCTTTCGCTGGCCGTGTGTTACCTTTCTTCGTCAGTTTTAATCTAGTATATATATATATATATTAAAAAAATAATTTGCAAACTATATTTCACATCAAATAATAACAGTTCGTTAAAATAATGTCACTAGTGCTTTCATGCCTTCTGGCAATTTTCAGGCGACGTTTCAATAAGATTGAGAATGGAAATGGGGAATGTGCCAAAGAGACAACAACCCGACCATAGAAAAAAACAACAGCAGAAGGTCACCAACAGGTCTTCAATGAAGCGAGAAATTCCCGCACCCGGAGGCGTCCTTCAACTGGCCCCTAAACAAATATATACTAGTTCAGTGATAATGAACGCCATACTAATTTCCAAATTGTACACAAGAAACTAAAATTAAAATAATACAAAACTAACAAAGGCGAGAGGCTCCTGACTTGGGACAGGCGCAAAAATGCGACGGGGTTAAACATGTTTGTTAGATCTCAACAATGTCCTTGACGACACTACCGTTGGTAACGTTTATTGCTTTACAATAACGGTAACGTGTTTACGTAGATCCGTTTAATTTTAAAGTTCGAACTTAAATGCTAACGAACCATTAGAGCGAATGTATAGGGAACGAACGTGTTTTCGTAGCAAACGAAACAATATCAAGCGTAATTTCCCATCCCTGCGACGGGAGGAACCACTTATAACCGTAAACAAGAGACAAAAATTAAAAGACAAATAAAGCGGTAAAACAAACCAATAGTTTAATAAAAAAAATGTATTATGTACAGCTGATTTTTGTTTTCAGCTGTAAATATGTGTTTTCACTCCACATAGCACTAGATACAAAATCTGGTAATATTAGGAATACACGGTATGAATATCAGAATATATGTACACTTATTAATTTATGAAAAGAGAGACATTGTGTATCACTCTACAGATGGACTCTTGATTTGCTTTTCGTTACCAAGTTCCCTTGCAGAAATACTGTCTTCAGTTTTTTTTTGTTGTTGTTTCGGCATTGATTTGTATGGGGGTTAAGGTTTTTACCTTAAAAAATCTGCTGATCCCTTTTCGATAAAACAAAAATTCTCGTCATATAAATGAAAAAAAAAAAATGATTTTGAATTCAGATTTTCCCCATACCGTATAGTACTAGAGATTGTAAAGTAATTTGAGTGATAGCGTTGATAACATTAGTAAAAACGTTCGCAAAGACGCAATATTTTAAAAAAGACATATATAATAGCGAGTTGATGATTAGGTGAAACATATTTGTATTTTTCTTAAATCATTAGTTTTGCTTGAATAAAATTGTCAAGAGTTTGAACCAAGTTCAATGACAATTATTATCATGTAAATACTTCTTAACAACTACGATTTTGCCTTAAAAAATAGTTCGTCAATAGCAAGCTAATCCTTGGATTAGAGATACTTGCCAAACAATACAATATACCACACACCCTTTTCAGTAATGCATTTTTAAGTGAATTGTAAATTTAAGTATCGACCCGTGGCAAATATTTCTGTGAACGTCTAGTCAATTCGGAAATTATGTATTTGGCAATGATGATGCTTTGAGTCTTGATAAGGGTTAATACAAAAAGTTTTTTTTAGAACAAAGCAATACATCAAGTTTAGACAAATAAATCTGTAAAGAACTGTTCGTCTTAAAATATGCATGGTAGAACTCATGTTCTAAATACATAGTTGTGTGTACACTTAATCCGAGCAAGGCCTAAATTGACTATCGACTGCATGTAGAAAAAACATGATTTAAACTACGTCAACATTGAGTTTTATCAATGGGAACGTAATTGTGTTAAGTTTACGTGAATTACACTACCACAACACCGAGTTATGCATGTTATGTCAATGTGAACACGGCCTATGACAGGTTAGATTTCAAACTGAAATAGATGTAAGCTGTATGTGTAGCATATTTAAAACATGTGTCTCTTCTATTTTAATGATTGCTTGGCAACAAAATATACGAGATATATCATCAATGCCTCCATTTTCAGAAGGTTTGTGATAGTTTCACAGCTGTTGAATGAAGTTTGGGGATTGTTAAAAAAAAATGCCCTTATCGTCCATTGTCCTTTATCTTCGAAAGCAATGTTTAAAGAATAAGTTATTCAATAAGAGATGAAATCAGTACGACATTCAATTTATGACAAAACTATATATTATAATGATGATAACTCAAAACAATCAAAATGTATGATCTTGACTTAAGGTGGGTTATCAATGAATAGGTCCTCAAATATAATATAATGCCAACATGTAGATTTTACTTTTTTTTTATATATAATAGAATGTTATGGTCTAGCTTCAAATTTCCCCAAATTGCACACATTGCATAGAGTATTTATTTTTTTGTAAATAAAAGAAATATATGCGATAGAATTTTGAAATATTTTATTAGAATTTTAATAACATATTTAAGGGGGAAAAAAGAAAATATGGTGTCACCCAACTTGTCAAAAATATACTTAGTAAATTAATTTCATTAAAATCAAGTCATTATGTACATAATGCGGGGTTCATTCACACAATGCCGAGTATTGCTCCCGTTTGAGATCAGACAGCGCTAAGACACGAAAAGTAAAACAGTCGGATTACTATCATCAATGATCTGGAATGTCCTATTATTGCCTGAACGCTGTAGTATACGTTCGTAACAGATTCTTACGGATCGGAGAAGTCGGCAAAGCACCCCCGACAGGTGCGTCCCGTAACATTGGGGAAACTCATCCGATTTTGTTTAATCAGAATACATGTACAATCGTGATTATGTCGTGACTGATTCTCCCGTATCGGATCAAAATCGTAACAATGTTCTGTGTTTTCTGGACGGTATCCTGTGGAACAGGTATACTCTGGAGAGATTTGTCATTGCTGTTCTTTTTACCGATTGAGTCCATATTGCATACCGAATGCGAACAGTTTTTGACGAAACCGTTTAGGAACAGTCCCGTAATTAATAAGAAATTCGACAATAATACCCTCGTTAAAGTCCCAAAAATTACAGAACACGATACGACCGAGTCCAGACAATCCGTTTGACATGCGGTACAGCAGACTGTGATAGGAATGCGTTCGGACAATACCTGATCATCCAAAGTATGACATGAATTTTCTAACGGATATCTTTGTCAGCGTCGAATCACTGTCTGCTCACTGTCCGATGTCTGTCGGATCGCATTCGGCAGAATCTGGACTCTGTCGGGATATATTTGGTCGTTTTCAACCATGGGAAAGATGAAAATTGGATTAGAATCAGATTGAGAACGTGATAATCGGGACATGTTCGGATTGAAACGGATGAATTTCGACTTTTCCTGGACAGTATCTGATTGTTTCGTGGTTAAATTAATGTGTTTACAAATTTTTAATGAAAGTTTGAATTTCTAGCCACGATTTACAATTTTTTATCGGGAATGCTTCTAACAAGGACGGCAGTAAAATTCGTAAATGTTTGACCCCAGCTTAAGCCACAAATGAAACAATACATTACAATGAACATAAACGTAACATCACTTATTTCAAAATATGAACCCGCTAATTAAGTTTACAAAACAAAAAAACACCATTTGTTTATTCAGTTAAAAAAACAAGAAAAACAAGAAAAATTGATGCCATGACAAAAGAAACACAGCAATTAAATTGCATATATAGTTCACTTACTGCAAAAAATTTATCAATGTACCTTACTATCAAACACTATAAAATGTGTTCAATTAACTAAATAACCCATTCCAAAAAATCAGGGATCTTAAATAAATGGCGATTTGGTATCATGTGATGTATTGTCAAGGAGAAAAAAACAATGATGTAAGCTACCTGCAACCATCTGCAGAGTGCATACAATCATAATTAGTACAATGTAAGTATAAAAATACAATTGATGCTTCATATTTCAAATGTGACATCGAGTGTTTTCGGAAATGCAACAGGCCGGTAGATAATTTTACTTAAATTCTTAACTTAATTACATCGTGGTTATTTTCTCAGAAACACTGTTATCCCTTCATTTCAAGAATAATAAAATGAAAACAATACTTAATTTGTGTTCCATCAGTTCATTATGACAACAAACTACAACAATATGTTAGTAAATTTAGATAATTGTCCATCCTCTCCCTCTAGGTTTGCATTTTGCATTTCTAATTTAAATTGTATTCATTTTATTCTGTTGATTGATTGAATATTATTGATTATCAAAAAAATGTATGTTAACTTAAAATTAGTATAATATTCGAGGGAGAAGACCTAGAGGCTGCAAGGAGCCTGTGTCGCTCACATGATATCTGTATTTATACAATCGATGCATGAAATAATGCAACTGATTACTTTTGCTCTACTTTTAGAGATTCAAGTCAAAAACTGCATTGTTCACATATGTTCTATGTTTAGCCATGTCTGCCATGTTGGTTGGCAGACAGGGTCATCGGACAAATTTTCAAAAACTAAATACCCTTATGCATATCTGTAGCCAGGTTTTTTTTAAATTTGTCTCAGTTGTTTTAGGTGAAGACTATTGTAAATAAACTCATCATAAATACCAGGATTTAAACTTGTTATTTACGCCAGACGCACGTTTTGTCCACAAAAGACTCATAAAAGATCACAAAAATTGATAAAATTTTACAAAAATTGTTTAATTTGACTTTAAAGGGCAATAACTCCTTGTTGGGTCAATTAACCATTTCGGTCATGTTGGCTTATTTGTAGATTTTATTTTATTGAACATTATTGCTGTTTACAAAAGAGGGACGAAAGATGCCAGAGGGAAAGTCAAACTCATAAATCGAAAATAAACTGACAACGCCTGGATAAAAATGTAAAAAGACGAACAGACAAACAATAGAACACATGACACACTAAAGAATAAGCAACACGAATCCCACAAAAAACTAGTGGTGATCTCAGGTGCTCCAGAAGGGTAAGCAGATCCTGTTCCATACGTGGCACCCGTCGTGTTGTTAATGTTATAACACATCCGGTAAATAGTCTAATTGGTAGGTCACATTCATGAAAATGAAGGGGATTTTAGTTAAGACGTAAGGAACATATCCGATATCATTTGTGAAACGGTTATTACATAACGGTCAACTAACTCGTGATGGCGTCCTTAAAATTTACGAAGGGATGATTTCAACTGCACCATTTGGAACTCTTGGTTTAATAGCTTCCATGTGAGCAGCAACCCTCTATCAAGAAAATCATGATAGGAAATGCAAGCACGTGAATATCGTATCAATTGGGAGATATGTACCTCGTATGCAAGTGCTGCTAGAATGTTGCTACATAGAAATGGAAAGTTCACAATTTGAAACTGAAATCATCTCTTTTGTCGTAAAGTTTTGTTTTCAACCGACCCTCATTGTCAATTTCTAGATATAACTCAAGATATGAGGCTGACTTAACTGTATCTGTTGTATCCTTTATTTCTACCTCTAGTTCAAATTATCACTATCGATAATAATATTTAAGATAATAACCAAATACAACAAAATTACTTATTCAGGGACAGCAACTTAACATGAGTTGGACGATTCGTATGAAAAATTCCGGACAAAAATATTTGAACCTGATAAACATTTTGTCGACGTCAAATTTGCTCTAATATCTTTAGTTTCTGAGATTTAAGTCAAAACCTACATTTTACCCCTATGTTCTACTTTTAGCTATGTAAGCCATGTTGGTTGGTTGGCTGGGTCATCGGACACATTTTTTAAACTTAACACCTCAACGACGGTTGTGGTCAACTTTGGTAAAATTGGGCGAAGTAGTTTCAGAGGAGAGGATTTTCGTAAAAATTAACGACGACAACGGACGACAACGGACGACGACGCCAAGTGATGAGAAAAACACACCTGGCCCTTTCGGCTATGTTAGCTAAAAAGCGACAGCTTTACATACCTTTGCAGCAGCATCACGCGTTAACTGTCTAGCATTCTGATCTCCAAAAAATGGGATAGTAAGAACCCAATGAATGTCATCATTTGAAAAAACGTTTTTTCTACTACCAGTTAGTAGTTTACTCATAATTAACCCCTTGAAATAGGCAATAACAGCTGCATACAAATCAACTGCTTTCATCTTTTTGTATTTACCATCTTTTCTGTCAATTGATTCATTTAACCACGTATAGTTGGTTAATTCGTCCTGTAACAAATAAGTCAACTAAATAACATATTACTGTTATTGAAATAATCATCTACAAACTCGCTTAGATTCTTGATATACATGTTCATCACTCAACCATTGACAATCTACTAGCAGATAACCGCAGTTTAATGTTCTTGTCTGCGCATTCGGTCGTTTTTAATGTTATCAATGTAAATTGATTTATACTACACAAATAATAATATATTTTATTATCTACACTATCAGTAATAACAGTGGATTGAAGACTAAAATGACTAGGTTGCATATAATGGTTCATTAACAACAGAATATGGCCACGGTGGTCTCATCAAAGCGTGGACACCTCGAGTGCGGGAGGTCATGGGTTTAATCAACGGCCGGGTCAAACCAAAACATTGATTAAACTAACGATAAGTAGAAAGATTAAGGAATGAAGATTTTGTGTGACATTTTAATGATCAAGTTTGAAATCAGTATGAGAAGTTGATGACACAAAATTGATGGACTCATATGAAATGAACCGCACGATGAAATAATAATCATTCTGTCTGGAAAACTATCAATTGGCTAAGAACAAGAGAAAAGTGACTTATAAGTAATAGTTAGATATACCCATTATAATTTGTATAATTCCTATCAAGTTTATACTTTGCTTAACCTACCGACTTAACCTTTCTTTTTAAAGGTACATATACCTTCATTTTGGGTTATAACTGATAGGTGTTTTGCTTCTGCAGTTCTGGTAATTCGAGAAATCTCTGAATAACATTTTGTTAGAATAATAGCATTTAACGGAGTTAGTTCCCTTACTGTTAATTTCTAGTCAATTTCAACGAAATAATATATTGAATAATCAGAACAGGAAAAGCAAACGAAGGTTATATACGAACTATACATTTATATACAATTTGAACATAAATTAATGTCAACCCAGGCGAGTTGTTGTTTTTCATTTTTCACCACTGCCTTCAGCTCCCCTGGCAGATTGGCACTTGATTTATTATTATTTTTTTAATAGCAAAATCGCTCGTCAATCCTCATTTAACAAGTTTGAACATTTAACCGTCTGGAGTAGAAACATATCATTTTAAACTCAATATAATTTAAGTATCTATCTGGGGGAAAATGTAGATGTCCAATGTCTGTTGCAATCTAATACTTATACAACTGCTCACAATGAAAGTCTGATGATAAATAAAACAAGGAAGGATTCGGGCTTAACAATATTGCAAACAGAGAGAATTGTTATTCTAATCAACATGGGAGTTCTCCAGATTGCAATTCGAATACAGAAATCTCATTCACAAACAGACGTTTAGATTATTTCAGTCGTGGACACGCGAAATTGTGGATGTTTGTTTTTTTAAAGCTAGAAGAGTGAAACATTAGGAGTGATAAATGTGACAAAATAAAAAAAAAATATTTCCTATTTGAGCCTAATGACTTAAACTCTAACAATACCAATATTAAGCTAGCCCTAAAACTTAGTTAGTGTTATCGTTTCAGATTTAAACTTATACATTTCTGGTTTATATGTGTCATACCAACCTTCTCCTTGTACAATTTCATCTTAAAGTTTTCAAAATAGTACCACCGATTAAAATCTTCCTTATGAGAATGTGTTCGATAATAGGACTGAGCATCATATCCAAAACTATGGAAGGACTCATCTGGTTTGAACAACACACATGTTGGAGCTTTGCATATCACATGTATCCCCTCTCCGTCAGTCTTCCATTGGAGACACTGAGTTGTCGGATGATCCTCTTTGTTTTTAAGATAGTTATTATAGTCATATCTACAACCGTAGGCACATCCAGAAGAAGTTGTCCCAATATCTATGGCAACAACAAGAAGTGTGTTGCTTTTTATCTAAAAATAATTATGATAAGGATGTTACAAATTATGTGTATAAAGATTCAGAAAATTTACCAAAATATAAGTTATCTTTTAGACACATGATCATACTGATCACTGTTCTTCGGTGTAGAATGTTTTATTTACCTGCTGATTGTTGATAAATTGTGTAGAATTATATCCAAAAACACTTAATGTAAAGCCATGTTTATGAAGGCAAGCGTTGTGGATTTTTCAAGGAAGGTATGTTTTTAATTGTCCAATAGGTAATGTAGTGTACAGGAGTGTACGTCCAATCATGATGAGTAAAGCAGGCATGACATTTCAGTGTACTTTTCTTTATAAATGAAACATTTGTGTTTTATGTAAGATTCGTAGTGCAGATTTGTTTTGGATTTTTCGTACTTTCATTTGCATAATATCTAGATTATAAAGAATAGTGTATTTCTCCATAAGTGCAAACATTATTGACAATTGAAAAATGTATGTTCCTTGTTGTAATCAATATACGTCTATGATTTATTATTTAGTATACCTGTTTTTTTAAATATCAAGTATTTGGGAAAATTTAACATATCAGTTAGCCCTGTTTAAACAAAATTAAAAATAAAGATATTGAAAACAATGGGTGTGATTCTTTATTATTGGACTTTTGTCAGGGGAATAACTGTTTTTTTACTTAAAGGGAAGATAAATTGTGACCAGGAACTTCAAGCAAACTTGACTTGGAGAAATGTTGATGTTGTTGAATGTTGCATTAGAAATATGAACTTTATAAATAGATGTGTACCTTGAAAAGGGTGATAAAAAAACATGTCTGTTGTACATTGTCCCTGATTTAGATGCCTGTATATGCAGTTAATGTAAAATATGATCTACTGAGCAATTATAAAAAGTGGTAAAGTTTGACATGGTCGGATGAAACCTGCAACATAACATGTACATCTTGTAATAATATTGCATACAACAAAATAGCTGATTTTTTGCATGCATTATTTGAGAATCAGTACAAACAACAACAATTTTACATTGACTATTGAGCCATGAAAATGAAGTTAGGCCAAGGTAAGATAAAACGTTTAAGACAAACACGTTAACTTAACAATCTTCAAATACAGTCGCCGTTTGCTTATAGAATCTAAGATACAACATTAGGATACAAAACTTTACGTTGCTCACTGATCTATAAAATTAAGTCAACGTAAGGTGAACACTGATAAATGAGAGGAACCAATAAACCAAATATAGTTATCTTACTACTCATAACACTTATTATTTCACATGATAAACAAGCTAGACATGTTTTCAAAGTGAACCATGACTAAGAGATCAAGAACAATTTATGTATGACAGACCAAAAAGCCATTGTATTAGGCTTTTGTATAATAAAAGATATGAAGCATCTAGGTGTACTCTCTCATACAATATTCTTCCTTTTGAAATATAAAGCTTTATTCAAATAGTTAACGTCCCTGCCAAATAGATATCAGTTGATACATGACATTGCTTTATTAGGTCTTTATAAACAGAATAATGTTATGCATATTAGTTTTGTAAACTTAAAACTGGTATTCAAATAAGTTGTTTCACGAGTCTCCATTGCCTCACGTCATGTAAACATCAACATTTTCAAAACAATACATCAGATTTAAATGTTATATTAGCAAAAGCTATAACAAAATCGCAGAAAATAAAAATATGTGTCGACACAAAACAAATACTGTTATTTCAACAGTTAGAGTGTGATAATTTAAAAAAGAAAATTGTTAACATTGAAAGAAGAATTCTACTAACATTCAATGTATATAATAACATATATAACACTTACTTCATCCATAAAAATGTTTGATATCACACAGGGTTTTGGTTTATCTGAAACAATACAAATTATCTGTTGAGTATATCTTACTCTTAAACATGTTAACGCAACAGTCTTACATGATACCATATGTTTAGGTGAATCCCTTCTGTTTAGGTCAAAAGATTAGCCAAGACATACAGATTCTGGTATGGACAAGTCAAGTGATATTCTGAAAATTATAAATGTTATCTTTTGCAACTGGCCTAATCACTCACTCCTACTAATAACTGAATCTTAAAATTTATATTCCCTTTCTTCTTTAATTTCAACCCTTAAAATCATGAAACCATTCAGGAAAGCAGAGAACATTATTTTTTTTAAATATTAAAATAAGAAGAAGGAACTATATTGTGGTCTGGGGCCTAATATAATATTTACGGGTCTAAATATCCCAATAGCTGTTGTACCGTTACCGATATTGCATTCTATACTTTCTCCTTAAAGTTTGATATGCACTAGAGAGTTCCGAGTACAGCTATATATTCAAATATAAGCAAACAAGAAATTAACAATAAGTGTTAATTTGGGTCCTTATTGTAGGCAACAGAAATGCATAACCTGAATGGGTAAAAAAATCATCAATATATATAGCTGAAACAAATAGTACTATATCAATAATATGATTATTTTACAAATATTGAAGACTTTTGCGTGTACTATGATAACATGACTGCTAAGAACAATATTCTTGATATAAGTGCAATAGTCTTTAAATATGAATAAATAATAAATTTCTAAACGAGAATGAAGAAATATTAAATTTTACCAAATATCAATATTTTAAATAATAATTAAGGAAGTGTCGATTCAAATATTGATTTAACTTTCATAGAAATATTGATGTTTGTTTCCATACATTTATCTTGGTTATACTTTATCAGTATTTTTGTTATATTACTGAAATCATGAGAAAAGTCTATATTGAAACTTGCATTATTAAAGAATATATTTCATAAGTCGATCTTTGGTTGAGGTTTAAGATTTGTTTCATTTTATTAGTTTCTTAAACCACTTTGACCCCTTAATAACAAGACGTACATACATGTACATTATTGTCTTTATTTGTTTTTAAGTGTGTGACAGAAAGTAAAACCAACAAGCAATCATAAATATTTTCCTAAAAGTTGATTTGTCGTTTTGAATATTACTGACATCTATGTTTGATTTAAAGACAGAAAAAAATGTGTCAAATAGAATGCGTCAAATGTAACATGTATATAGCGTCATACTGAAATAAACGATGACATTTTTGCCCTGGATGATTTCTTATGTTTTCGAATGTGTAGACTACGTTAAAGTATATATATGTTTAATGGAATGGCATTTTTTTTAAATATAATATACCAAATTTAATTATGTACTGCTATTACTTACTTTTAATGTTCTTCAATCGTTTTGTCGCATTTGTGTGGTTCACCCTTAAATCCACATCCATGTGACACATCTTACAAGACTTAGTAATAATTTCTTGTTCACAGCTTGGATTCTTGTTATTTCCTAGATAGGCATCTATTCTGTGACTGATGTGGCGAAACTGCGAAAAATAGTATTCAAACGTATTCTGATCCATCTTGATACCGACTCGATGAACAAATTTGTTCCTAAAAATGCGTATCCTTTCGATATCATCAGCGATAGTCAGATCTGACGAGTTGGGATGTTGTCCCCATCCCTTCGATGGAGCGTTTATAAACGAAAACTGTCTCATAAGCTTATACATCAATGTAATGTCCAACAAGTCAAACGTATGGACAGTTCGCAATTTTCTCAAGCTTCTATGCTGAGCTTTTGTAAAATTACTCATATTTTGGGCAACTTGAATATATATCTGGCTTGGTGTATAATTCATTTTAATGATAAGCCTGAGGAAACTGGGAAATTTATCGAAAACCACACGTTCGATTCTTGACAGGCGATTCGATCTTTCACACTCCTCTATCGTGGAACTTATTTCTATTTCTGAAAAAATAAAAGAGTAATTTTGTTTAACAGTATACTTAAACATTCTTGTGTCCGGTTTTTACCATTGAAAATGCAATATATATGTAAGAAAAAACACTGATCGAAACACTGAATTATAAATGCAAACACAAGTGAATTCTCGAAGTTTACGAAACGAGAGACATCGGATGTTTATATACAATGCATTATAATTTATTATTTTCTTGTTCAGAAACATTAACGATGTTCGCCACAAGATAACCCACGTTTAAGCTGGTGTGTGTATCCCATATATACAAAATAACTGTGGAATTGACTTGATATTAACTTTCTATTATAGATCACGCCGTGACACAAATTAAAAAAAAATCGATTCTTTTATCGTTAAAAAAGGAAAAATAGAAATGCATTAAGCATAGTGACTGGTGTTATTAGCTTACCGTCAATGGGCTGTATGTTTGTTAATTCTTGCAGACATGCGATTGTGTTATTTTGTCCCAAAGGAAGCAACATTTCTTGGAAAAATGCTTGACATTTATTCTGCTCAAGATATATATCAACCCTGCTGACAATTCCCTCTACCTTTTTGATAAACTGTATGTAGTAGTCCTGGGTGATATCTTTAGTTTCTTTAATTAGTAGTTCGTTTGTCCTACAAAGCATCCTCTGAATATCACTGGCAATATCAAGTTCTGTATCATGTGGTTTACTTTTCAATCCACATTTAGGTTCATCTATGAGATGTTCATATCTTAGTATCTTATAGCATAGACCAACAGTAAAGTTGTCTGTATTTGGTAACTGTTCCAATAAGGCAATTTCTGAATCTGTTAGAGGAACGTGAAGATTGTTATTTCTATACTTGGCATTAAGACCTTTTGAGGTTATGTGTCCTTTCAATATCATTTGTATAATGGTTGGAAATAGTCTGAGAATAACCATGCCCAGTTTGGCGTGTCTTTCATGAAAAGTATTGGTGGCTGACATATTGAGGTCGTTCATTGCGCCCACTTTCTTTTCACTAAAATATTAAAAGAAATCAAATGTGTTATTCAAGTCTGCTTTTGTTCATCAAATGAGGGAATGTCTGTTGCATTTGTAATGAACAAATACACGAATTTAGTTAAAGGGCCCAGTGAAACGTTACTCTGGGTGCAGGACTTTTTCGCTGTTGGTGGTCCTGGACTGTCTTCTTCGTTTTAATCGGGTTGTTGTCTCTTTGACACATTTCCTATTTC
The DNA here is from genome assembly GCF_965363235.1 of Mytilus galloprovincialis. Classification (NCBI taxonomy): domain Eukaryota; kingdom Metazoa; phylum Mollusca; class Bivalvia; order Mytilida; family Mytilidae; genus Mytilus; species Mytilus galloprovincialis. The sequence goes on from NC_134845.1 coordinate 61,281,934, forward strand.
CATTCTGAATTTACTGTTGTTTTAAGGATTTTCGTATGTATTGGATTAACTAGCGAGCGATACGAAGGTAATGCATTTTTTTTCTTATCATCTTGTTATTTTCGCGTTGCCATGTGTGGATCAAATAAGAGTGAAGATACATATTAAGAAAAAATCTGTTTGTCTCAAATTAAACTGATCATGACCAAGAGGAGAATTAAAAAAAAAAAACGAAATAATAATAATAAAAACAAACACTACACAGACAACTGAGGATTATATATATTATATAAGCATTATCCAAACCTAGGTTGGACCTAATTTGTCCCCAAAAGGCAAGCGTTTTTACGCTACAGGTGACATCAGGTTTGTTATTCTAGGAATTAAAGTAACAACGAGTAAATGAAACATACTAGATAAATCCAGAAATCATTCCAAACGAAACAACATTTATTTTTAAAGCTATATGCACACCGGCTATTAGGAGACTCCGAGTAATTTGTGTGATGACTGGGTCAGAAGAATTATTTTTATCTTTTACAAGTTTTGCTTATTTTTCGACGCATGAACATACATTTTTGAATTTACTCCTACTTCTCCTATATTTTTGTTTGGGAAAAAAGATTATAATTTAACTTCCTGTTTTAGGCAAGTTTGTTTTACAGTATAACTAGACAAACATTTTTATTTCAAAAGTCCTCTTTTATTTGCACAAGAACATAATAATAAGTTATACATACTTTTATGCACACTAGTTAAATACAATAAACAGAAGATATATGTAACAGCCCCAAACGTGTCCTTCCCCCCAAACGTGTCCGATTCCCCCAAACGTGTCTATTTTCCCCAAATGTGTCCGTAATATCCAATTTCACCTAAACGTCTTTTAGCGCTAATACATGTATGTCGTAAATGAAATCAATAACGTTTACAGCAATTTTATTTAGGGGGTAACAGTTGATGAGCTACAGCCATTTATTAGCATTAGTTTGTTCAATGCCGGTTTTTATAATGTTTATCATAATTGCAAATTTAATCTGTATCATATGAATTAAATTTTGACTGAAATTGCTTATTGTCCAGTTGCAAGTATTTCAGGCTCATTAAGAGCGAACATACAAAAAAATTATAGTTCAGTTGAATTAATCGTTAACTGTGTAAATTATTTGTTTATTAAAAACTCCGGTGATGTCTTTTATTTTAATCCGACGGCGATCTTTCAGCCAAATTGACTTCCATTTTTTCAATAGTTCTGATATTTCAAAAGTTCATCAAATCAGAAACTGTTCATCAGGGTTTTTTTTTTAATAAATTTTAGGTTTCGAGCATCATTTAAGACACATAACGTCCAGTGCCAAATATTTCATGCATTATTTGAACGACATCATGTTAATACATATACTGTAGAAAGGTTCTATAAATGTATTATCATTCCGGGATATAAACAGACACTAGATATAAAATGAATCTATAAAACCATTGCTAGAAAAAAATACATTTTATTGTGCCATTCTTACTTTTTCCTAGCAATGGTTTTATAGATTCATTTTATCAATATGATTATTATGTTATCCACGCCAGTTGTTAATTACGTAATTGCAAATTTGATTTGTACTGTATCTATTAACCGTTTAGATTGTTGATTGCGTATTGTTCAATTGCAAGTACTTCATGCATATGTAGATGGAACATACAAGTTTTAATGTTTTTACATTTGCTGTATAAATTAACTTTAGACTGTTGATGGCGTATTTTGAGTTGCAAGTATTTCATGCATATTTAGAGACACATACAAGTTTTAATGTTTTTACAGTTGTACTGTATAAATTAACTTTAAACTGATGATTGCGTATTGTCCAGTTACAATAGTTTCATGCATATTTAGAGAGAAAATGAAAGTGTTAATGCGTAGAAAAAGGGACATTTTAACCAGGTATCTATACAGTTTAAATAAAAATGTTTTCTTACAATTTACGTACGACATAGCCGAAATGACGCCCCCACTTTTACCCAGTTTATACTGCCGGTTTAAAAAAAGACCTTACGACTTTATCTTTATTTTTTTAATGAAATGGTAAAATTATTATACGTAAATGAAATAGCAAAAACACAAATTTGTAACGCTTGATATGGACACGTTTGGGGGATTGGACACGTTTGGGGGTTAGTTGAAAAAATGGACACGTTTGGGCGTTTGTACAATTGGCACGATGTGGCGCCCATACATGTTTTGCAGTTCAGTGACGTCGATGTTGGACTCGTTTGGGGGAATCGGACACGTTTGGGGGGAAGGACACGTTTCTGAGTGTTACATATATAATATATTTAACAGACATAGCTGTTATAGTTTGATACATTGCAGAATATGATTGCAAGACAAAGGCTGCATGGATATAAAATATTGGTACAGGTGATTCAAGTGATCCCAGTGACTATATCAAACCTAAACTTCTGAAAGATACCGATGTGTTTTTTTATGTTAAACCTCAAGACCCATATGGCTTACGAACGAAAAAAATATACAACGCCATTGATACACAAATTTCAGCTGAACGGATAAAAGATATTCAGAGAATCTAGTAATATGTGGCGCATTTTCATTGGTAACGAGGACAGACTGTCTCTGTGAGTGATATAAATGAACTTGCGTGGCAGTCAAGTTCCCATGCACTCTCAAAATCACCGAAATCAAGGCAATTAACAACCAAATACAATTAGAATTACAGTGAAAATGTGCCGATTTCTGCTGATGATATGCAATACATAGAGCCCTTATATATTCCATTACAGAGATGTGACATATAATGTCTCCATAGAAAACGCTTAAGGGTTAAAGGTAAAATCTCTCTCTGCCAATCTGGATACAGAATAGTAAGAAGTAAGCTGTTAAACGAACATATAGCCAGCAATTTATAAATTGGCAAGTACATGGCAATAGTTGTGCGTAGTGGGAAACCTGATTTTGGAAACAGAAGATCTAACAGTGATGCTGAGATAAAATATAAATGCCTAGGTTGGTTATTTCGTGTATGACTGTCAAAATGAATGGGTGTGCAGACAATGCATAATAACAGGCCACAAGATGATGGATTGTCCAAATGCATTTCAAGTAGTAGGCAATAATGAAGAACAAATAGTGACCACTGATAAATCTGTAACTGAACTGGCTGAGAAACTGAAACAAAAGACAAATGTGGCAAGTACACCAAAAGTCAGACAACCAAAGACAACAGATCACAATTCAAGCAATGCAAATAAACCACATCATACAGAACCAGGAAATTGAAAAGCTAGTGTGAATGAGAAAAAAAAATTCAAGCAATTCTGCCAAATCACAATCATATATATGCAAATGTATTAGCACACCACAAAGTCAGCGCAGTAACCTGTCTCAACATCATACCCCACCAACAATCCCAAAGAACTTACATAATAGGACTACTGATAGTCCAAAGATGGCCAAAACATAATTGTAGTCATATACACAATGTAAAATACTTGAATGTAAATATTATAATACAATAATCTTTTATATTAAAATGTATATATATTGTTATAAATGGGTATTTATAATAATCTCAAAGAAACAACACATTTTATATTTCTAAATTTTATTGGGATCAATATCTGAAAACCTGAAAAATAATGGTCTTAGATGATTTTCATACACTAAGACAACTTGGCAATCTCAATTTGGGGAGATCAAATTGCATATGTTTATAATAAGTACCAATTTTATCAGATAACATAACATTTAAAATAACGTCTATCAACTTATCAAGTTGACATAGCGGTAAAATTCAACTGTCAGTGAACAGGCACTTCGATCACGATTTTCACGGGTCTACATTAAATTCACACTTTCAGGGGATAATGGGTTTATAAAACATGTTTGTCGTTACCTATTCATTCAGTCTCAGTGTTATTTGACACATCTTTTGGGTAGTTTTCCCTTAAATTCCATCGTGGCGAGTGCTTGTTTACATATATTGGAAGTTGCCATTCCAACGAATGGTCACTTCCGGGTAACGGTACTTCTTTATAAAGTTATAATAATACATAAAAGTATTATTAAGATATGATTAAATTACTTGCTGGCCTTCCTTTTATTGTGTAGGATATTTAATAATAAGATATAATTACGTTAAGTACGTTTTTGTGAAGCGCCGTTAAGGAACTATTTTGTGATTTCAATGACGTCATATAGTAACGTAGGTGATAAGGCTACGAGTATGGAATTTTAAGGTTTATATTTATTATGTCACTTATTTATTGGAATTAAAGGCAAACTTTCGCGATTTTATGTATTTATAACGACATTTCGGTACATGAGCCAGAGTTTTCCTTAGTATTTCAAAGTTATAGTAGATTTTCAGTTCTGTGAGTCGCGGATGTATTTCACCGTCAAGTATAAATACGGCGTCGCACTAGCACTTTGGCATATCGTATCTGGCTATCAAGCAGAGCAGTACAATAAACCAAACAAACCCTTAAAGTCAAGCAAGCTATTTAGGTACAGGATGCATTTCGATATACAGCTATTTCACCTTAAGCTATGCGATAGCATTTCAAGCCTTTATTTATCTTTTTACATCTTTTGGAATATTTAACTAAAAGCTCACATAAGGACGTCTAGGAACCAAATATCGCTTTTATAAATATTCCCGCTTAAGCAGGTCTTCAACAGGAAGTGGCTTCATATTAAGACAAGATGAGGAACCAGTTCAATGTTTACAATTTCTCATAGCAGTTTTTGGCAAATTACACAAATTATTAAAGATGTTAAGATACGATGTCCCACCACGTTGACAACTTTCTTATATCGTAGTTTAATGAAATACGTATATTTCATTCTCTCATTATTGTATTGATAGGATAAAGTCTTGTAAATCTGTATTTATAAGTTATATCTGGGGTTCGGAAGGCCAGCATCTTACTATTACAATTTATGGTTATACTATGTTATTGCTGATATTTGCATGCGTTATTTATTGAGATATATATGATATATGCATACTGGACAAGAATAAAAGTCATTCTTTTACGCTGGATTCATCATTTTATAAATGATTATGCTGGAGTCAACAAACTACACTCAAAACAAGACAAAGTAACGGAACACTATCAATAAGCAGTCATACGGAATTAAAAGTACACTCGACCCCTACTCGCCCGCCTGTAACAAACTGGTGTCAGAAGTGGGATGTCACAGTCCAAAGTGGCATCCAGGATGCGAACCTCACATTTATTTTTAAATTCAACTATCTACTAGTATACCAATTTAATACGTCAACGTCTACGATAAAGATGGATCTTAACGTGGTGGAAATTTAATTTTATTACAATAATTATTGTACGTTATATATATATAGGTTAAAATCAGTCTAAGTCTCAACATGGCCGAGTCGCCAGATCTGGAAATCAGATTTAGATCGGAAGAGAGAGAAAAAGAAGTAAGGCATGAGAGAAATACCGAATTTGCGGACGCAAATGAAACTTTAGAAGAACACAGAGCAAATGTATACGCACATGGGGAGGGAGACGTAAATAGAGAATATGGCATGTCTGGACAAAGAGGACAAAGGGGGATAAATACTGACGGATTCCGATACAACAACCCACACACAGTCTCTATTAGACCAGAACCATATGATGGAGGAGAGGATTGGGAGGAATATATTTCACACTTTGAGGTGTGTGCCGAACTTGGGAGATGGCGGGACGCAGACAAAGTATTAGCGCTAGCGGCAGCATTAAGGGGACCAGCAAGGACATTTTACATTAGTTTAGAACAGACGGAAAAACGGGATTACGGTATTTTGACTCAGAGATTAGGATTACGATTTGGGAGTACAAGGCAACAAAACAGATGGCTTTCTCGTCTTGAAATGAGAAAAAGGAACCCAGGAGAAGCAATAGCGGCGTTGGCGGACGATCTGCGCCAGATGGCTCAGAGAGCTTATATTGATCTTGATGCAAGGGCTCAGGAAGTATTGGCACTTAACCAGCTGTACAAAAGCGTTACACCTGAAGTAAAATACCAATGCACTAACCAGGGATGTAGAACTGTTGCAGGAGCTGTAGAGGTAATAGAAAGATATGAAGCTATAATAGGAGATGGCTCAGAAAAGAAGAAAGGCAGTGTCAGAATGACAACAGATACACATTTAGGAGAAGCATCTAATTTTTCACAGGAACCTTCGGAGAACCAATTTCACGATAGCATTGATGGACTAACAAGGAGGATTTCCCAGCTTGAAGGTACAAAACAGAATTATAGCAACTCTTGGCAAAATAATAACAACAGAAGGCCTCAATGGGGAAATACTAATAACAGGCAAGCTAAATGCTTCATTTGTGAGAGCACAAGTCACTTATGTAGATATTGTCCATTTTATCTTCGATACAAGCAAGAAAATGCAAGACATGACAATACTGGAGGACAGCAAGGCTCCAAGGACCAGGATAACAGAAACTCACAAAGTCTCAACCAGGGAAACTTCAGTTCCCCATTGGCTCGATAGACCGGGAACCAGTGGGAAATTTACGGTCACAGGAATTAAGTCACAATATTAGGATAGGACAAATGGGAAATACATGTGGTATTTGGGATAACGGATTTTATACTAAAGGATACCTACAAAACTTACCTTTGACAATATTAATAGACAATGGATCAACCTCTTCTATATTAAATTATAAAATTTACAGACAGTTAGCTGATGTACTGAAAAACGCAATACTAGAACCAAGCACATATAAACTTTTTGATGTAAATGGCAATCCTTTATGCTCATACGGGACACTTAAACAAAAACTCACTTTAGGGACAGCAGATTTTAACACAGAATTTCTGGTCTGTGATATCAAACAAGATGCGATCTTGGGGCAGGATTTTCTATTGGATCATATAGACAAAATTGATTATAAGAGACAGATATTATCTACAAAGGATACAGATATACGTTGCTGGATAGGAGGAGAAGCAAATGCAATATGTAGAGTCATTGTAAAGGAGACAGTCACTTTGCCGGGAAAATCTAAAATGCTCATTCCAGTAATAATAGAAAATGCAGAACACTTAGGACCACTGGGATACGTTGATAAAACTCAGAAAAAGGAAACAGAACATAACATCACTAGGGGAATTTTAGATCCACACCAGGAAGACATTAGAGTACAATTAATTAACTTTCGGGAAGAACCAATTACTGTACATGCTAAGGAACAGATAGGTGTATGTGAGTCGTACTACGAAATGCCAGCGGTAGGAGTATGCAATTACATTGGAACAGAAGGGACCAGTTCAGAGAAGCTACCATCACATATTGAGGACCTATTTAACAGAAGTATTGTACATTTACAGGAAAAAGAAAAGCAACACCTGAAGGAACTTCTTCAGGCATACTCAGACGTTTTTGCAAAATCAGCGGATGATTTAGGGAGGACTAATAGAGTACAACATAGGATAAATACAGGAACTGCACATCCGATAAGACAAGCACCTAGGAGGCTACCATTGGGGAAAAGGGAAATAGAAAAAAAGGAAATAGTCAAAATGTTGGACCGAGGAGTCATTGAACCATCAAACAGCCCTTGGAGTTTTAGGACAGTACTTATAGCCAAGAAGGACGGAAGTACAAGAGTTTGTGTGGACTATAGAGCTTTAAATGAAGTGATCATTAACAAGGACGCCTATCCCTTGCCTCGTGTGGACGATTGCTTAGATTCGTTAGCAGGAGCCAAATGGTTCGGATGTCTAGACTTAAATCAAGGTTTTTATCAGGTGGAGCTCTATCCAGATGACAGAGAAAACACCGCATTTTCGACCAGTCAAGGACTCTTTCAGTTTACAGTCACCCCATTTGGCTTAGCCACTAGCCCAGCAGTTTTCGAAAGATTAATGGAGGACGTACTTAGAGGACTTCAGTGGGAGGAATGTCTCTTGTACATGGATGACATAATCGTTCCAGGGGCAACGTTTGAAGAAGAACTACTTAGGCTAGAGCACGTATTTCAAAGAATGAGGGAAGCAAACTTAAAATTGAAACCATCAAAATGCATTTTGTTTCAGAAAAGCGTCAAATTTCTTGGGCATGTAGTCTCAGAGCAAGGAGTTCAAACCGATCCTGAGAAAATAGAAGCAGTTCAAAAATGGCCAGTTCCACGGAATGCCAAGGAAATAAAGAGCTTTTTAGGACTTTGCTCCTATTATCGGAAATTTGTTAAGGGTTTTGCTGATTTATCTAGACCTTTACACAAGGCATGTGAAAAGGGGACAAAATTCATTTGGACAGAAAACTGCCAGCTTGCTTTCAACTCACTGAAAGAAGCACTAACTACACCACCAATATTGGTTTACCCAGTTACAGATAAAACCTTCATTTTGGACACAGACGCCAGTAATTACGCAGTGGGAGCCGTCCTCTCACAGGAACACGATGGTCGTGAGCATGTTATTGCATACATGAGCAAGGCACTCAATAAGCACGAAATTTCATACTGTACGACTAGAAAGGAGTTACTAGCTGTAATCATTGCCTTAAAGAATTTTCATCCATACGTCTATGGAAGACCAGTTTTACTCAGAACTGACAATGCAGCCGTCAGTTGGCTTCAAAGTCTGAAGGATCCTACAGGTCAGGTAGCAAGATGGCTTCAGACATTAGGAACATATAATTTCAAAGTTACTCATAGGGCAGGGAGGAAACATACAAATGCTGACGCAATGTCAAGGAATCCATGTAAGTCATGTAAACATCAAGAGGATTTAAATCAAGCTGAAAACGATAATGAGAGGGAGAAAAATGAAAACCCTGTAGAATGCCATTCAAATTTAGAAAAACAAGAAGAAACAGTACAACACCTTGCTACACCCCTCACGGAAGCAGATGAAACACCAGGTATCACTGAAATTACAGGGCTAATTCCAGGAAATATCCGAGCTGTAACAAGGAGTGAACTCAAGGAGCAACAGAATGAAATGAAAGTCAATGAGGCATTTTTAGGGGGTTGGGAACCATCTGAAATAAGACAACAGCAATTAGAAGATGACAATATTGGGAAAGTATTTGCAGCATTTGAAAGCGGATCTCAGAAACCACCATGGGAAAGTATTTCAAGTGGAACATCAGCATTGAAAACTCTTTGGGGACAATGGGACAGATTAGAAATGCATGGAGGAGTTTTATACAGAAGGTTTGAGACAAACATTGGTCAAACAGCCCGAAAACAAATGATTGTTCCTAAGAGTCGAACACAAGAGCTATTACACTATTTTCATGACGTACCATCAGCTGCTCATTTAGGTGTGGACAAGACACTGGAAAAGCTCAAGAACGGATTCTATTGGCCTAACATGAAGGAATATGTTCAAGCATATTGCCGTTCATGCGACAGTTGCTTTGCAAGAAAACCCAAGAAAGAATCAACTAAAGCACCTTTGGGTACCTATGTCTCAGGAGAACCAATGGAAAGAGTAGCATTAGACATTTTTGGACCATTGCCATTAACAAAACGAAACAATAAGTACATCTTAGTCATTTCAGATCTTTTTACCAAATGGACAGAGGCTATAGCCCTACCAAATCAGGAAAGTTCAACGATTTGTACCGCATTTATAGACCATTTCGTAACAAAATTTGGAGCCCCTCTACAACTACACTCAGATCAAGGAAGAAACTTTCAAGCCGATATTTTCCAGAGAATGTGCAATCTACTAGGCATTCATAAAACCAGAACTACGAGTTTCAGACCACAATCCAACGGTGGTGTGGAACGTTTTAATAGAACACTTGCTTCTATGTTATCTATGTACTGTAAACAAAAACAAGATCAATGGGACCAGTATCTACAACAGGTGATGATGGCATACAGATCTTCCGTACATGCATCTACTTCAAAGACACCAAATTCTATGCTCTTTGGAAGGGAGGTAACTTTACCGCTGCAGGCTGTGATTCCACAGCCAGATACTGAAATTCAAGAAAACCGGTCACCAGATGACTATGTGGCACACCTACAAAATAAATTAAAAGAAAATCATGCATTTGCAAGGAAAGCACTCAAAAAGGTCTCTATATATCAGAAAAAGAGATATGATCTTAACGCCAAGAAAAGAATCTTTAAAAGGGGGGAAGCTGTTTGGATTTACGACCCAATAAGGAAAAAGGGAGTATGCTCAAAACTCACACCTAAATGGAAAGGACCATTTATAATTGAAAAGAGAATAGATGATGTTACTTACCGAGTAAAGAGAAGCTTGAGGCAGCCGTCGACTGTATATCATGTGGATCGTTTAGCACTGTATCAAGGGAGGAATGTACCATCGTGGGCAAGCAGATTTCGAAGAATGATGAATTTAGAGGAAGCAAATAACGACTAGCAATTGGATAAGCCAGTTGGCTAAATGTTGGAGGAATATTAAAGGTCCTCAGCATTCTGTACCTGTTCATACTTTTATTTTTGGATATACTGCAGTATATATTTTTATGACAGATCTGTCGGAGAACGATTTGGGGGTGGTCTGATCAACCACTAGTCAAATCATTGAGATATAGGATAGGGATCCTGGCTGACTAAGGAGGAGCCTAGTAGTCGAGTTTATTTTGGATATGAACAGTTATAGATATTTTTGGAGTTGTTTCGTTGGTGTTATTTGCATGGTTTTGAGTTGAGTTTACTTGCCTACGGATGCTGGCCTTCCATGAACACATTTATAGAACGGGACGGGGGGAGGATTTTAACTTATTATATAAACAATACAGGGAATTAATGGCAGTATTCCTTGTATTTCAGAATGAGTTCAGTGGTATCGACAAAATGCTGGTTATGCCCGGAAACCTATGAAAAGAAAAAGGACCTGAAGAGCCATGCCATCTCCGAGCATTCGGTGTGCAGAGTTGTTTGTCCATGGTGTGTAGATAGTGAGAGGACGTTTGGCAGGATGTCGGAGCTCACCAAGCACAGTAAGAGAAAACACAATGATCTAACCATAGACCTCCTGGAGGGTGATTTTTTTACAGAGCCTAATGGATTTTGGTTAGCCAAGCGGCCAGATGATTATGTTAGAATTATAAAGCCTTCAGAATGGACGAGCACCATTGCCATCAGGACCAGGGCAGCACTGTTGGGATGGGTGGAAGCCACCAAGAAGGAGGGATCAGACAAACATAAGAAGTCATGGGAAGAAGGATGGAAGAAAGCACTGGGTCATTCTGTTACAAGTGAGCAGCCCACCAGCTCTAGGAAACGGAAATACAGTCCATCCAGACCTCTAGTGGACCTTCCTGAACTAGCAGTAGCCAGGATTGACCTATCATCTAAGGGGAACATAGGCTTTCTTAGAATGAAGGAGTCGTCAGCAGAAATATGGTTCAAGGTAGAAATGGTACATTGGGTCATGGAGGACTCCAGGGCAAAGGACAATTTGGTTAGGAGAATGAGCATTGCAAAGACAGACCATGAGCCACCACAAACTTTTGGAGCAGAACTTAAGTTGTCTGAGTCAAAGCACACCTTGAATCAGGTAACCAAGGCGTTGGGAATTGGTGAGAGACATGTCAGGAAGCTCTTTAGGGGAAAGGTGACATTTGAAACTAAGTCCAGGAAGAAGGCAGAGGAAACAACCAGGGAAGAAAGTAGTAAATCCGATATTGGAGAAGAGCCAGAGTACGAGATCATGGACTCTATTGGAGAAGTAGACAACCTAGAAGTTATATTAGAAGAAAAGGAACAACCAGAAACAGCTAAAACCATCTCAACAACACAGGAACCATCAGAAAAAGTTGCAGATGTCCTACCAACAGCAGAAAAGAAAAAACCAAGCAAGCCAGTACCAATTCAAGACAGCCCTCTTAAGAAACTAGACAACAAAGAGAATGATACATATTTACCAATGCTGAGTGAGGACGAGGAGGAAGAGGAGGAGGAAGACAAGGCAACATCAGAGAGGTCAGATAAACGAATCATAATGGTGAGCCATAAGGAAGTGTTTGATATTGACACTGACGAAGAAGAAACTACCAATATATCACTTAGGGAGAGGGCGGAGAAGCTATTAAAGGCAGGAGGGATGCCCCTATTTCCACCAGGGAGGAGACAATGGGCCGGAGAAAGGATGCAGGTGTCGAGTAAACCAACACCAATGTTCTGGCCGCCCAAGGAATGGAGGAAATTGACAGCGGATCAGAAGCTGACAGCCTGGAGGTTCGCTGCCATGACCTTGGCAAGGGAGCATGGAGTCGACACGGTCAAGGAAGAGAGAGACGTACTTGACAAGTATGCCATGCTTGCCTTGCCAGGTACTGCGTTACCTAATCAACCTGGAGAAGACTTGATTATAAAGGCTCGTTTGGCCAATTACCACTTGTTGAAGGATATCTGTCTTGGTAAACTGGAAGGAATTGAAGCTTTGGAATTAATAGATATGCTGGAAGCCGCAACCCGACCAAAACCACAAAATGACTTAGTTAAATTATTATGTAATGTACCTCTGAGATTGTCAGAAGATGTTAAGAAGGATAAATCGCATTAACTGTATACACTTTTTTTACTATCTAAGATGACAACGACCATCACCAAGAAGAACCGATCAAGAGAGACTTAGAACTGTCAAATTTTATTGTTATTGTTCTTTTGTGTTTTAATGCTTTTAGTTCATTGCATATATTTTATCATGTGTACAATACAAAAGAGAATTCGGGAGAATTCTTTTTTTTTATTGGGTGGGGAAAGTGTTATAAATGGGTATTGATAATAATCTCAAAGAAACAACACATTTTATATTTCTAAATTTTATTGGGATCAATATCTGAAAACCTGAAAAATAATGGTCTTAGATGATTTTCATACACTAAGACAACTTGGCAATCTCAATTTGGGGAGATCAAATTGCATATGTTTATAATAAGTACCAATTTTATCAGATAACATAACATTTAACATAACGTCTATCAACTTATCAAGTTGACATAGCGGTAAAATTCAACTGTCAGTGAACAGGCACTTCGATCACGATTTTCACGGGTCTACATTAAATTCACACTTTCAGGGGATAATGGGTTTATAAAACATGTTTGTCGTTACCTATTCATTCAGTCTCAGTGTTATTTGACACATCTTTTGGGTAGTTTTCCCTTAAATTCCATCGTGGCGAGTGCTTGTTTACATATATTGGAAGTTGCCATTCCAACGAATGGTCACTTCCGGGTAACGGTACTTCTTTATAAAGTTATAATAATACATAAAAGTATTATTAAGATATGATTAAATTACTTGCTGGCCTTCCTTTTATTGTGTAGGATATTTAATAATAAGATATAATTACGTTAAGTACGTTTTTGTGAAGCGCCGTTAAGGAACTATTTTGTGATTTCAATGACGTCATATAGTAACGTAGGTGATAAGGCTACGAGTATGGAATTTTAAGGTTTATATTTATTATGTCACTTATTTATTGGAATTAAAGGCAAACTTTCGCGATTTTATGTATTTATAACGACATTTCGGTACATGAGCCAGAGTTTTCCTTAGTATTTCAAAGTTATAGTAGATTTTCAGTTCTGTGAGTCGCGGATGTATTTCACCGTCAAGTATAAATACGGCGTCGCACTAGCACTTTGGCATATCGTATCTGGCTATCAAGCAGAGCAGTACAATAAACCAAACAAACCCTTAAAGTCAAGCAAGCTATTTAGGTACAGGATGCATTTCGATATACAGCTATTTCACCTTAAGCTATGCGATAGCATTTCAAGCCTTTATTTATCTTTTTACATCTTTTGGAATATTTAACTAAAAGCTCACATAAGGACGTCTAGGAACCAAATATCGCTTTTATAAATATTCCCGCTTAAGCAGGTCTTCAACAGGAAGTGGCTTCATATTAAGACAAGATGAGGAACCAGTTCAATGTTTACAATTTCTCATAGCAGTTTTTGGCAAATTACACAAATTATTAAAGATGTTAAGATACGATGTCCCACCACGTTGACAACTTTCTTATATCGTAGTTTAATGAAATACGTATATTTCATTCTCTCATTATTGTATTGATAGGATAAAGTCTTGTAAATCTGTATTTATAAGTTATATCTGGGGTTCGGAAGGCCAGCATCTTACTATTACAATTTATGGTTATACTATGTTATTGCTGATATTTGCATGCGTTATTTATTGAGATATATATGATATATGCATACTGGACAAGAATAAAAGTCATTCTTTTACGCTGGATTCATCATTTTATAAATGATTATGCTGGAGTCAACAAACTACACTCAAAACAAGACAAAGTAACGGAACACTATCAATAAGCAGTCATACGGAATTAAAAGTACACTCGACCCCTACTCGCCCGCCTGTAACAATATAAACAAAACAAAACAAAATGAAAATGAGAAAAAAAAACTTTCAGCTCTATAAAAGAGCTTACATGAATGTGTTGATGTTTTTGATTGATAAATTGAACATTGGTCATAAATGCAACTCGTGAAGATGTTTGAATAAATTCAAACTCAAACCCTTCATTTTAAAGACTTTTATAACATGAAGAAGCTATAACAAAAGATATATAACGCCTGAGGTTTGTATATCAAGAAGAAGTATATTGCTAACTATTTTAAGTTTCAATTTACTATCAAAAATGTTAAATTCTGAATAATACTTGTGGAAAGTAAAAGTTCTATAAACTATCTTTATTAATTTTGATCTTTTATCCAGAAAGAGGTTTACATGATATTTCTTTGTTTGTTCTTTTTAATTGATCTGTACATTGATCAAACATAAGTACTCTTTCAATCGATCAATGTATTATATTTGGACTAGCGAAGACCGGCTATCTCATGAAATGTGTGTATGCATAATGTGAATTATAATTTTAATATTATAAGCAGTGATTAAGTTTGCTGTAGGTCAATCGCTAAACAAATTCAAGCAGCGAATATCTATTGATATATCAAACATATTACTATTATGTTGGTGTTTACCTGTGCTATATTTAGTTCACGTATACAAATAATGTGTGCTATTAATAGTGAATGAACAATTGTTGACATTAGTAATTTAGGTAAAACACTGCATACAACCATATGCAACTGTTCACTGTTTAAAATGTATACATATATACTTACCTTACTGTCACAATAATCATCAATACTGTATTTGTAGTTAGGCAACATTCATTTTTAAAACGTTTTGGGATATAGTACATGAAATAAATGCCCGAAATGCACTATCGGATATTCCTCTACACTTTTGTTAAAATTAAATTATATGCACTCATTATGTGAATAAAACACGTTTATCAGAAATATGTATTCATGCGAATACATATTGTCAGACTGTAAAGAATCACATGTAGTGAATGTTGATTATTCCAGTGTCAATTTCGTTGTCTATCGATTTTAGAATAAGGTCAAATTAGGCCAATACTCACAGGTAGCGTGTTTTATTTGTTACCTGTCATTAACGTGAATTATACGTTTCATGTTTGTTGAACTAGAGTGATGTATATTGTCGATTACTGTATGATTGTTATGAAAATGTGTTTAACTGTACTATGTACAAATATAGGAGAAGCTATTACAAAAATATGAATTTATATTTTAATATGGCATCTACATATTTGATAAACTTAAGTAGTTTAAATGTAAGTGATACTAAAAGAGACAGAGTAATTGAATGGATTAAATCTCAAAACTTTTTAAGAAAGTCATTTTGATAAAAAGAAGGAACAGAAATAAGAAATAGATCAGAATTTCATATATTTTGCATCACAGAACGACCTCGTTTTTCACGTGTGTGTATGAATTCACCTAATTGTAAAAGAACAAGGAATAGGAACTACAATAATGGCGGGGGAAGGGGGTATTTCAATGATACGATGAAAGCGATAGACAGAAAACAATACTCGTTCACTGGTAATCAATATCCAATCAGTGAATCGTTTAAAATCTTTAATGAAATTCAATAACTTTACAGCCGGTTGGAGATATTTGAATAAGAATAAACACCAATTTAATTTACTTGGCGAAGAAAAAATAAATCACAGGCAATAAGGATAAATATGATTCTGATAGGTGCAGTCTTCATACTACTAGTAGAATTGCAAATTAAACCTGTAGTTATTGATTCTACGGATCATCAAAGTGTTTCATGAAATATAAAACTGGTGCATCAGAAAAGGAAAGGGGTACTGGAAATAAATAATTCTATATTATACAAATATAGCCTTTGTATGAGGTCGATACAAGGATATATTGACCTGAAAGAAGTATATTGACTGAGGATGAAGTCCAAGGTCGATATACTTCTTTGGGTCGATATATCCTGTATTGACCTCATACAAAGGCTATATTTGTTTTATTATTAATTTCCGACCATGTTTGTATCAAAATCGTCATTTAGGTTTGTTGGAACTTTATAGATATTAAATTGTCTCCTTGACAACAACAACATATATATTAGTTGTTATTTCATTTACTTTTTTTTCGTCAAATAATCGATCACAGATATCATTTGTTTCAAAACGTTAAACAATATCCTGAAATTCATTACAAGACGTCACAAAGTATATCGGTTTTTTTATATTCTAAAAATAACCGTGCAATATGCTTTTTGCCGGTCAATATGCGTTTTGCTATCCGCCGTTATCTCTCTACCTTCGAAAATATAGTTTAACATGTGACTATCCCTAAACGAATCAAATTTGTTAAAATATACGAATTATTAATATTAGAAGATAATGACTTCAAACAATTAGAAAATAAAGAAATTTATAGCTTTTTATGAGTAATCGTAATTTAAAAACCTTGTTTTAGCATGGTATATATTTAAAAATAAAAGTAAAGGAGGGAAATTTAGCTAACTTTAAAACTAAAACAAAATTTACAAGAGAAATTTTACGAACTTGAAAATCAGGGATGAACAAGAATCTGATAATAACATATTAGACAAAGATATTGAAGAACTTGAAAATAATGTGACGAACAAAAGGCTAAATGTGCTTTAATTAGATCACGAGAGAAATGGGCTGAATTTTGGAAAAATTAACTCATTCTTTTTAGAATTAGAAAAACAGATACAGGTTAAAGGAAAGTCAATCAATAAATTAAAAGGACAAAATCAAGAGATTTTAGCAGATCAAAGTTATATACTATGCAGTATTGAAGAGAACTATAAAAAGTGTTACTTGACACAGAACCTTGATAAAACACCAAGACTTAGTGATAAATATATATTTGAGACAAAACTCGAGAAAGAAACGGATGAAAATGATAAATCTGTATGCGTTGGGGATATTACAGTATGAAAATGTTAAGATGCTATCTATAAAATGAAATTTAATAAATCTCCTAATTTAGACGGGTTAACAGTCGAATGTTATAGAAAAAATTGAAATAGATTAATGTACATAGTAGTAAACATTATTACTATTGGATATTAAGATCAAACACTGACATATTCACAGCGTACAAGTGTATTAACGCTATAATTTAAAAAAAGTGATCCATTGTCACTTTATAATGACCGTCCTATTTGTCTTTTAGATATTGACATGTAACTTCTGTTCTGTTGACGCTCTAGCACAACGATCGAAAAGATCCTACAAAAATTTAATAAAGAAAAAAATGTCTCCCAATTGATACGATATTCATGAGTTGGTTGACCGTTATGGAATAACCGTTTCACAAATGATATCGGATATGTTCCCTACGTCTTAACTTAGCTGGAGTTATAGTCACTAATCCATCCAAAGGTCATAATAGTCATAAGTAAAGTTTGATTTGTACGAAACTCCATTGTATAAACAGACATCAAAATGAAATCTTTAGTGCTAATTACAATGTGAACATGACCTTCATCACAACACTATTATTCATTAAGATAATTAAGATAATACTGTCAATGTGAAGAAAAAATTGTTCCCTTGAAAAAGATACTTACAAATAAAATATACAGCTGTTAAAACTTATTATCTCCCTTCGCCATAAGGACTGGAAAGACATACGCACAACAATAGCATATAATTGCCGTTTTGAGATTTTTAAAACTCAATGTAAATCATATAATTGTTCGTTTCGGATGAACACATCTATATATTCAAATCAAATTAAATATTTACAAATTAAATGTATGAATAGAATCAACTCTAATACATTATTATTCAAATGTATATACAGATCTTGATCTCGTTTTGTAGCTTCTGAACCTTGATTTTTTTATAGATTGTTCCTCTATTTTTTTAAATGGTTTTATTAATCTTTAATCTTCATACTAAAATATTGGTATATAGTTTCACAAACATTAATAATTAAGAACCACATTAGTGATGTAACGAGACATTAACGGATGTGTTGAATATAACGATGGCTTATTGAATATGAAATATAAAATCTACCGATACTTAACGGAGACATTAAAGTGGGACGAAAGATACTAAAGGCATATTAAAATTCATAATTCCAAAATAAACTGACTACGTCATGGCTAAATAAGAAAACAGACAAACAGATAAATAATAGTTCACGGAACACAACATAAAAGAATTGTATGACTGTATAGGTCACTTTAATACGTACTTTTGATTGGATTAGAGCAAACTCGCGTCATTCTTAATAAAGCTTTATTTCAAATTGAAATGTAACATTAATGATGACACGAGCTTTCACTATAAAGTGTACATGTAAATATAATGTTTAAATAAAAACGAGTCCTTAACCAATCCAAATATCTCAATACAACTCCTAAGACACAATTCTCCTTTTCTTGTAACAACATAAATCTTCAGAGATGTTGAAATAAGAACAAGTCCTTATGCAATCCAAACATCTCAATATTATCTCTAGGACAAATAAACTCATCATAGAAACCAGGACTAAATTTAGTACATACGCCAGACGCGCGTTTTGTCTACAAAAGACTCATCAGTGACGCTCGAATCCAAAAAATTAAAAAAGCCAAATAAAGTACGAAGATCAAGAGCATTGAGAACCAAAATTCCTAAAAGGTTTGCCAAATACAGCTAAGGTAATCTATGCCAGAGGTAGAAAAGCCTTAGTTTTTCAAAAAATTCTAAAATTTGTAAACAGTAAATTTATAAATATAATCATATCAATGACAATTCATATCAGCACAAAACGAAATTATATATATTCATTGGTAATGATAAGACGTGCATTTTACAGATAACAAAATACATGACGATGATAGTGTTATTGATACTACTGAAAGGTAAGTCGAACATAAGATAAATGTCAGCATTAAGTTTCAGTTTATTAACAAAATTTAAGACGAAATAATATTGAAAGAAACAATTGTGTTTAACGTTAAAATTATTTAGTCTGTCAAAATGGAAAGGTCTTGGACTTTAAATATTGTTTGTTTGACAAATGAAAATATATTACATTTGATTATCAGTATATATAATGCAATTTGATGTAACCAAATACTTGATATTTAATCTTTCAAAATATTTTTGAATTTATTATTATTAAAAAGTCTACAGAAATGTATCTGATGCATCGTTGATTGCTATATAAACGTCTATACTATCATCTTATCAATCTAATTATAGTCGTCATTCAAGTTTTATAACATATCATTTATATTATTTGCTTATTATTTAAGATAACATCGTACCCAAATAATAATTTGCGTATTTCAATAACTTAAAATCCCTATCAACAGAAAACGATTTTAAATGTCCTAATTTTTTTTCTTGCTTTGGTATTGTTTGTGTTGCCTTCTGTCTCGAATATACTAACTATTTTATACGTATTTCGAAAATAAGGTCGTAATATAGGTTATGATAACTAAAAGTTAATCGGGCATGACTAATTAGACACACCCTGTTACCTAAAACGGAAAATTTTGTTTATCTCCAGGCAAATGGATCCGACTGAAAATTCCATAGTTTGCCTTTAGAGATGCCTTAAATTCGTGTTATGTTTGATTGACGTATGCATGTACAGTAGTTGTCGGTTGTTTATGTAATTTATACGTGTTTCTCGTTTCTCTTTTTTTTTATATAGATTAGACCGTTGGTTTTCCGGTTTGAATGGTTTTACACTAGTAATTTTGGGGCCCTTTATAGCTTTTTGTTCGGTGTGAGCCAAGGTTCTATGTTGATGGCCGTACATTGACCTATAATGGTTTCCCTTTATAAATTGTTATTTGTTACACCACATCTTCCTATATCTAATGTCACAAGAAAGCTATTTTTCGAAAAATTCCGAAAATAAACTACCTTCTTATAATCTATTGTACTTATCAACAAAAATTTATCTTTGTAAGCAAACTAATACGTGTTTCAGTAAGCGTAATAAATATATATAATATAACTATAAACAAACTTGATACTTTCCGGTATTGTCAGGTCAAGGTCATACAAACATCGCTTTGTATACCGAAAATGTGGACTTCTGCATTACATTTAAACTAGCACAATTGTAAAAAGAAAAAAAAGTACTTATAATTAATAAACAAAAATCAAAAATAAGTAAACAAAGGCTAATGCAATGTGAATAAGCGCACACACATGAATATAGTGCATGAAGACACAAATAAATGAAGTTTGTTTATAGTAAAAGTATCCCATTATAAGATAACTGCTTAAAGCTTATTTTCAGATATTTTTAAGATAATCTTGACATTTTGCCTTATAAACATTTCATACTTCAATTTTCCTTTAAAATTGAAGGCATCAATTATAAACGATTTCAATAACTTTTCACACTATACCAAAATTAGTTCAATATAGTCGGACGTATAGTATTTAAGAAAATGATCTTAATGCATACTAAAACAAAGGTGCAAACTAAAGCCTCTCATTTTTAAAATCTATCTAAACCAAATAAATTGAGATAGTTATTTTCGATTTGTTCAAAAACCGAATAATAACCTTTGGCTTAAATTTTACACGAAAAAATTTCATACAAAGAGAATCCACACCAGTATTATTTATTGAATTACTGTTAGCCAACTCATGTATATGTACCTTCGAATTCGTAGCTAAAACTAAAAGAAATATAAGTGAGGAGCTATATGACCAGCCATATTCCAGAAACATCTGTCTTGTGCATTGACGTCGGTGTCAAACAAAAACATTGGATCAGTTCCTGAAAATACCATCTACACAGGGGCATGTGTTACAACGTTCTCATTTTCGATAGCCTAAGATCGGCTGTCCTATACAGACATCATTAGTTTTTTGTGATTACAAATGTTTTGAATTTTACCTCCAAAGCTTTTTATCTGTACTCTTTTTATGAAAATTATTTTAGAAACTGAATGTTACACCCTGTTTTATAAATCGTTTAGGCGCTTTATATTGTTTTATGGTCTCGGACGTAACTGTACAATGTTATCAAAAACAGAACAATACCACATGCATGTCAAAAACTAAATTCAACAAACTAAAATAAAAACAAATTCTCATCAAATACTGAAAATGATTCCAGCTATCTGTCCACGTTTAGCATCGGTTCCACACGCAGACATTGGAGAATTCTCAAATGTAATTGTAATATTTTCTACAGTACAAACTGATTTACAACTGCTTCCATAAAAGTTGAAGGTCTGATATCCCGAACAATAATGGTGTAGCGCTTTTCAGAGTTCAGTAGGATCGGTTTGGTAAGGGTAAGGGTAATTGTTTCATTAAGTGACGTTCCCGATTGCATGTCAAGTACTTCATGCCAGATACTGTTTGTAGACTTGTCTGTTAATTCAAAAGTAAATTTTGAATTGACTACAGACACGGAGGAAACTGGTCCGAAAATGATACAGCCTTTGAGCCAGATGGATCGGCTTAATTGGAAGTCGAGGGCATTTGCTGCAAAACTTTGCCAACCACTGCCAACAGTTGTATGTCGATATATATATTTAGTTTTCCCGTGCTCATTTGGTCCCCTCGGACATCTAGGATCAGATGAAAACAATTCGCATTTCTCTCCATGGTGGCAACGAAATACACTAAGAATTTCATCTGTTGTAAGTAGCAGGGAATGTGAAACTTTGTTAGAAAAATATTTTTTCTCGACAAGCGGAAATCTTATTAAAGACATCAATTCTCCTGATATGGATCTTTGGTTCTCTGTATTTACTTCACGATCTTGTAATTGGCACTGATGAGTAACCCACTTCATAAAAAAATTGCAAACGTCAGTCTCAGAACAAGAGAGATATTCTGATTTAAAAATCAATTGTACACATTGACTATTTAGCTCAACAGCATGAATTGAGGATAGACATTCTGCCGTATTTTCTTCGATATATTTTAAACTTTCTGTTAGGAGAATCAAGATGAAATTGCTTTGCTGTTGAAAGTGTAACAACGGCATCAGCAGATTTTGCGGTCGATATCAGAAATTCAGAACATTTTGATTTGACTGTGGAAAGCATGTACTTATCAGCTGCATATAGCAAACTATCCAGTTCTTGTTTGATATTAGAATATCATCATCATACATAAGCCTAGTTAAAAAAAATATTTTTAAATATTACAAAAATATTCGATCGAGTATTTATGATAATGAATGTTATTGTCAGATTATATTTTTTATACGTTTATTTCAACAGAAGACTACATGTTTACAATTCAAAAAAATAAAAATGATACAAAAGACTGTTCTGAAAATGATATTTGAGTTGAGTCCATAGTTCATACTTTGAGTTAACAGATGTCAATCAATTGTAGAAAATAGTAAAATTATATATGAATATTATTTAGATAAAAGACCATTTCCTTAATGGAAGATGACTGGAATATCTCTATAACATACCTATTTATAATATTATAAGATAAAACAAAACAGAAGCGGAAGCGGAAGATAATCAAATGACAAAAATCGAAAAAAATAAAATCAATTATTGCAATGGTTGAAATTGAATATCTGTCCAGGTAAAAAGATATTTCATTTGTGAAATACCTTCTGTATTTTCAATCCTCTGATGTCATAAAACAAAAGATACTGTCAAAAATAGCAAGATGTAGTCAATGAGAACACGATATAGATAAAGAGAACGATAAAAGAGTCGTTTCATGAAAATTGGGAATAAATATCTTACGTAAAATACATATTGCATTCACAAGTTTTTACAGTAATACAATCTACTCTGGAAAATATTTACCAATATCCATGAAAAAAACTATATTAATAATCGATTTTACTTACCGAAAAAGATTATTAAATATATCCTCATTAATATCGGTTATACTGATTTCTCCTTTTTCAGGTAATGGACCTTCAAACATCGTCTGAAATACTCGGCTCCGACTCGCCAGAATATTTTTATGTGCTTTTATCATTTTCTTGCTTTTTCCAACACGAAAAATAACATCACACATTATTTCATTCTGCAGCATGTAGAGCATACAATCTTGTAAGGTTTTGTCTTCTCTCCAATCATGCCAATCGTCTGGTTCTTTCTTTTGAATATCCTTTGTTTTCTATTAAACATAATTTAATTATCATTTTTCTTCAAAAAGATATTCATAACATTATCGACCACGATGATCGATTATGTTATGTATATTCACCATGACATAACATGAATCCTTAATAAAACATATTACGACAGTCACTGCAGCAACGTTACACGTTCTATTGTTGTTACTGAAAACCAGGAAATGGTAAGTATGCCAATACTTTTACTATTTTAACACAAGCATTCCATGACAATATGATTTACAAATCTAAAACATGTAAATTCTTAATAAAACTTGTCCTTCCAATATTTCTTATCTTCCTCCTTGATTCATTGTTAAAAGACACAGTTAAAATGTGCCAGTTAGGTCTTATAACATTCTTTATTTTAGGGTGTAGTCCCTTTTATATACTTCTCAGTGATTTTCAGTGCAAGTTCTGTTTTTTCGGTTTACGGTGTGGAGCGTGTTCTTACACGATTTATGACGTCATACTTTAAACGTTTTTTTAACGTACATTCACATTTATTTGTGTCAGAAAGCAAACATAAAAGATTAGTCCATCAAAAGTATTGATCTTGCAGCCAGTGCATGTAAAAATGCATACACTTTAGATAAGTCACTCAAAGCGAAAATTGGCTGATTTATATGCTAGTGATTTTTGTTCAGTAGCAACGTCAAAAGTCGGTTTATATCTCCACTATTTTGTTTTGTAATGAAGTCTTAAAAATCAAGCTTAGAGAAAATATGTTCTTGCTGACTATGGATTCAGTTATTTTCGTGGATACATAGTTTTCGTGGATGAAGGAAACCTTACATGTTCATGGATATGTAATTGCGTGGTTTTATGGAAATCTGTATACTAGCCTTAAGAAAATTTGTCTGTATCTTTGAACTTTTAATTTCATGGTTCGACTGTACATGCGAAATACACGAAAATTGGTATCCATCGAATATAATAAAACAGCAATATTTCATGTATATGAATTCATGTTTTAATAGATAAATCACATGTGGCTTCCAACTTAAACTAGAATTCAATTCTATGCTAATATGATATGATATTGTATAAGATTTATTTAATCATGTTAATGTTGTAAAGTGATATTACTTGTGAATAATTTATAATTTACAGAAAATGTGTAAAACGTGCAGTGAAATGTCATTTATTGTGACGAAATATTTTTCTAAATAAAAAATATATATATATATATATGTCGTGTACAAGTTGCGATTATGTACAGGTTATAACATGTACAAAAATAGTGTACATGTTATAACTTGTATAATGCAAAAATACAAGTTATAACATGTACAAAAGTACCTCGTACATGTTATAACCTGTACAAAATATTGCTTAAAAATGGTTTTAACTTGTACAAAATCGAAAAATAAGGATATGTTTCTATTATTGCAACAGATGTTATTAACCTCAATAATATTTTCATAACTTTTTTATTATTCCTTCGTGTAACTTTGTTAGTGTGTTTTGTCCTTTTTTGATACAGTTAATGTCTAGGGGATGGTATTACAAAGCATTCCTAAGACCTGTCATAAGATATATCTTAGGACATGTCTTATGCTCCTCTTAGGATTATACCTATGGACATATCTTTATTTGATGAATTATAATTGTGAGTGTCCACTTTAAAGGCATAGTAAAATACTTTCATTCTAGTTGACACTAAAATACATAAGAGGATAGCCAGGGTAGATGTGTCTACAAAGACAATTGGGAATGGAAATGGGGTGTGTGTTTAAAGGACAACAACCCGGACATGGAGCACACAACATCCAAAGGCCACAAATACATGCTCTCAAAGTAGAGGATATATATTTAAAACATCAAAATGACATTCGCTTCATGCAATGATCTTATAGTTTATAAAAAAAAATTGAGTTTTGAATTTAAATAAGCATGCTGAAGGCCAAAAATGTTGAAGAGTAGATTCAAAGATATTGATAATGAAGCGTGGTCCAATGAAGAATATTTCAGCTCTCTCTTGCTTTTAAAGAGTAATCATATAAGACATTGTTTGCATGCTATAAAACAAGAGGGAGGAGTATTACCCAACATTATTAGGCATCGTTCTTTAAATTTTATGAAGAATTTAGTTACTAGTATCTAATGTAATTGTCATTGGGGGAATGCAAGCTTTTAGCAAATAGTGTCACACTTATTTAAGCCATAATGGACTACATAAAACATACAATTACATGCAAACACATTTTGCCAACATAAGTCATGAAAAATATATTTCTGAAACTTTGTGAGCATTGTCCCCTACAGCAAAAGACACGTTCTGGCCTATTTATTGTTGTTCTTTATGCATTGGTGAATTTAAATGTATATTTTACTTCATTAAGATATACACATTTTCTTATATCTATCTATATATCTTTTACCAGTATCTTTGCACATAATTTATTAACGACTGGTAATAAAGAATCCTGTGTTTAAATTGAATTCAGCGTCTCTTCAAAAATATGAATAATGAACTTGATGAAATCGAAGCGATTGAAAGTGTTTCTTGATGTCATTAAGTACAAAAGTTTTAATAAATCAAAAGAAAACAAAGGAAAACAAGTATACTCGAGGAAATTGATAACATCAAACAACTCCCAATTACAAGACATTGATAAAACACCTACTTGTAATGACATATTCCGTGACGAGTTGTTCAATCAAGTTTTCTTCTTTCGTTATCATAAAATTGGGGTTTTCCGGTTTTTATTACTCATTCAAGTGACAACCTTAGATAACAATACTGAGAGATACGAATGTCACTATTCATAACATTTTTGTTGGAAGAATATTTTCTTTTTTTATCTTTCTATTTTTTATATGTGTCCCTTCATGTCCCCTGTAAAAATATATGCAGTAAGTTCATAGTTAAGTTGGACGATATTAAAGTTTTAAAAATGACATAAACAAAAAAGTGTATGATTATATTCTCATAAAATATATATAGTTGTTGACTACATAGAGAATAATACATGGCAAAATCCGTATCATATGCCGTATCATCCCGAGATAACAATATCAGCCCGAGGGCCTTTAGGCCCAAGGGATGATATTGGTCGAGGGTGATACGGCATGTGATACGGATTTCGCCATGTATTATTCTGTTTATCATATATTTTAATAGAATCAGATTCATGGGATATCTTTTTTTTTAAATCGTCTCAATATAAGTTTGAGACAATGTCTTAAAATGCACCAACAAACGACACTGTCCTATTATTTCAACAAAAATTAATATTTAAAAAATAAATATTGTACGATGTGTAGAAATGTTTAAAGTTTTCTAGTTTATTTGGCGATGCTATTATTCATGATCTGGTTCATTTTAACTTCTGACGAGGTGAACACCAAGAAAAACATTTATTGAAAAGTTTGCTATCTTTAAAATTTCTAATCAAATTAAATTCGTAAAAATTTCCATTTGTGTTTAACTCATTAGGTAATGAAAACAGACTTCACAAAAAATAAGACCAAATAAACAATAAAACTTCAGATAATTTCATTTTATTTTGTTTTTTATTATATAGATAAAAATCGCTCGTAAAGTTACTGGGTACTAATTTTTTGGAAAATATCGATTTTATTTTAAAATTTTTGTTAGTTTGAACTTTTTTCCCCTTTCATGCCAGCAAATACATCAACTGGACGTCATAGGTCAAAATTTGACGTCATTCAAATTATGACGTCACGCCAGGTATGCGATACGGGGTATGCGATACGGGTTTAGCCATGCGATACGGGGTATGCGATACAGGGTATGTGGTACAGACTGGAAAAAAGACCCTTTATTAGATATACAAAATTGCTGTATTTTGTACTAAGTATATGATAAAGTGAATTATCTGGTGTAGTATAATTGGTACGGTTTATTTTTGGTATTACATGTACCACCAATACTTGTTTACAAATGTAGATTGTTGATATTGTTTATGTGAAGGAAAAGGTCTTATGGGGCGCAAAAAACTCCCTTTAACTGCATTGTCTAGTTGTAATGCTGAAATAAGTAAAATTAAAGTAAACATACGTTGAAAAATATATTGTAAAATTTAGAATGGAAATGAGGAATGTGTCAATGCGACAACAACTTGATCAAAGATCTAACAACAGCCGAAGGCCACTATACAATACTGTAGGATCACCCTTCTGCCATGGGATATTATGTTGAAGCTATGTTTTCTGTTGAAATTGGATACCGTTATTGTATTCAATCTACAGTATATGGTTAATGTCCCAATAAGTATGTGAAAAGATTTTGTTTTCGTTTTAAATGTCATAAATCATGTCACAATGATAGTCATTTTTATCACCATGCTAAACCTTTGAAAATGTATTGCCTTTCAAGTGATTGATTTTTAAATATCATTGTTTGAAACTACTCTCTCAAGTGATAACGCTTAATAGAATATAAAAACAAAACGTAAGCTTTTCTTCATAATATCATTATGGCTCCCCACAATATAAAAGTTGACCACTTATTTTTTTTAGGTTTCAGAAATTTCAAACGAATGTGATAATTTAAACTGACTCATCAATTATTGAAAACTTAAATGAGTATCTATGGTTGAAGGCGTATATTAGAAAATAAAAATCAACACATTTCCATAACCTTTTATTAAAACGGTTACATAACGCCTCTGCCCTGGATCAAAATAACATATATGATACCGATATACACATATTTTCATTAGCAAGAATCATGTCTTATTACTTTTTTTAAATTGTTATGTGGATGGAAATTTGTCTCATTGTCACTCACACCACATCTTCCTATATCTACTTATAACACAATTTGGACAAAGCAGGTAGAAAAATGATACTTATTCAAACCAACCGGAATTGAACGATCTAAATAAGTACGCAGTGTTATCTTTAATTATATGGGAAGGGATTGGCTATTTATTATGAATTGCAACATTGAAATAATGTTTTTCCCTAAACATGAAGTTTCTAACATGATTTTAGCCAACTTAACTTGAGATAAAACGCATGTATCTGCCGTTCCTCAACCATGGAAATGATAAGTATGCATATAGGTGTAATATCACCAATGATTTCTCCCTATTTGTCTTAGATTGTTAAATTTGCACTTAAAAAAATGTGAATAATTTATCTTGATTTCAAAGAAAGAAATACTTGGCATGAGTAAAGTTGTATCCTGTCCAGTACTATAGAAAAAAATTCACATAACATTTCATTGCATATAAGAAAATAACCATCACTGGAAGTTAACCAATCAAATTTCAACTGTGCATAAGCTTTAGTAACCATGTAAGCTCAAGCTTCCAAAATATTCTATAGAAACCCTAGATAAAAATAAAATAGTTCTCTGAAATACCGAAGACATATGTTTATGGCACAGAAAATGTTTTACTGCAATAGAATGTAGGATTAATTACTTACAACTGTCAAATTCATGGGAATATTTTTTTCGACCCTTTTTCGTATACAAGCGGATGTTACGTACTATGATTTGGTGGTATTACATATATAAGGGTCAAGGTTTGGTACCATTACAACGTTTCTACCCACTGCAATTGTTTTCACCGGTCCTAAGTAAGGAATCTGATGTTCATTAGTTGTCGTTTGTTGAAGTTGTTCATAAGTGTTTCTCGTCTCTCGTTTTTTATAGAGATTAGAATGTTGGTTTTTCCGTTTGAACGATTTTACACTAGTAATTTTTGGGGCCTTGTATACCTTGCTGTTCGGTGTAAGCAAAGGCTCCATGTTGAAGACCGTACTTTGACCTATAATGGTTTACCTTTTTAAATTGTGACTTGGATGGAGAGTTGTCTCATTGGCACTCTTACCACATCTTCTTATATCTATATATATTATTGTTGAAAACAATGTTGAATATTGAATAATCTGAAGAAAATGCATGTTTTTTTGTATGTGACCATGTAGTGATCAGTTTATTTTTGACTCATGAGTTTGAATGTCTGTTTTGTATATTTGAATTGTTTTCGTAAACTATATCTTTTCAAATATTGGTTCCGTTTCAGTAATACTCTGTGTGATTGCCTCGACTGGGATTGGTAAATTGTCGCTAACTGGGTGAGTCCTTCTCTCCTTTTGCCAATTACTGAAAACATTATATCCCCATTTATAATGACATCGCGTCGGTTGAGGAATTGCTGACTCTATTAAATTCGAAATTTCTTCAGGGGTGACGGGTAGTTTATGTCTATACCCTAGACCATTTGCATCACTACAATTTGAGGTTGAATCAGTTTCTAAAATTGAAAAAAATCAATACAATTTGATAGGTTCGAAAAAAGTTGTTGTATATCATATATCATAAAAAATCGCATTTGAACTAGTTTTTAGTTCAACTTAGTTCATAACAGTTTAATGAGGTTTACAGAGAATCATCTACTATTAATTTTTAAATGTTTTGTATTCTTGAAATACCGAATCTAACCGTGTTTTAAGAATTTTTATTTCGGGGACCGGTCTTCATTTTGGGCCACGTTAAGATTCCAAGGGTCTAAAACTTTAATTATTAGAAAAATGACTCTAATGAGTTCTTTGAAAGCTTAATGCAACCGTACATTAAGGTGTTATTTTACTTGAGGACTTTGTTTTTACGCTAACGTCAAAAGGGTGCAAAACTAAACTTCTAGGGGCTCTTTGATAGGCCAAATCAATGCAGTGTATTTAGAGTTTTGTTTTTGTGCCAAGCTTACAAATTTGTCAAAATAAGGGTCTCAAATTAAACTTTACTTGATTTTAACACAACTTGAATATATATGAGGTTCTTTAAAAAAACAATTGTGTATTAATATTTTGGATCTTGGGCTCTGTTATCAAATTGGACCACATTGAGGTACAAAGGATCCAAGATTAAGTTTATTTGTTATTGTGAAAAAATACTAAAAATATCTACATGTATCAGTTTCTTCATACCCAGTTAACCCCTATTACTTTTCATGAAGTGGACAGGTCATTGTTATTGAATCTTACGCAGTTTGATTGGATTAAGTTTTATTAGTTTACCTTTAAACTGTTTATTTTTTTTCGTACATGTGTTTTGATTAAATAAAATCAAAGTACTGAAGCACTGAACATCGGATGACCGCAAGTTCGTGTGGATGGTCAGAAGCACTTGTCACAGAAAAAAGATCACATCTCTATACCTGGAGCTGAGGTTAATGTACAGAGATTTATTTATTTTCTGAGACAAGTTCGTGTGTTGATGATGAAAAAATTATAGGAAATTCAACTATATATCATATTAACATAACAATTACATGTACATATAATTTTCATCCATTTGTATATCATTCTTTTCTACTATTCTAATAATAGTGCAGTGCAAGTGCATGGTGGACACTCTTTTGTAAAAATTCGATTTTTCTAAAAAGTTTGGATATGAGTAGGCATTCTTATTTTCCCGCATAAATAATAACAGAGTTACCGGTCCTTGACGGGATCTTGAGATATTCTTCCGCATGCTTTAACACAATTTTTCGGTTCGTGTGCATAGATATTAACATAATTTTTTACTTATATAATAATATCTAACGACAAAACATTTTCATATTTTTAATTTATGTTCTAAACAAAAATATTTTTATCAGTATTTATTGAAGAGATGTATATATAACAAACGATAAGGAAAATAAGGTCATTTCGAGTTAAAAATCCATAAATGTGTACAGTAACTTTAATAACATTGAAACTGGCAACTGGACTAGCCCGTGTCAAATCTTTTGATCAATTAAACTAAAAGTATGAATGGTAAAAACTTCCTCTTAACTTATTGTCACAAAATGTTCCACGTGTAGAGTAGATTAAAAAAATATTGCCTGTTCCGCAGAAAAAAAGAAAAGTTTACAAATAAGACGTTTTATTCCATTATAAAAGTTAATTTTCGAAGAGAAATGCCAAAATACATTTTTCGCACGACTTAACCAGATAAAATTATTGTTCATCTCAGCTAAGATAAAAGCAAAGTCGGTAAAGTCAAAATATGATCGATCTGCCTATTTTTCAAGGTCCGTAGTGGAAGGGGCATGAAGTTGTACTCTAAACTTGTCCGTCCGTTCGTCAGTCCTCAAATTGGTTTCCGTTCTCTAATTTTAGTTTGCTTTAGCAATATGTTATGAAATTTATACAAAATACTTATTACAACAAAGCACTAATCAATTTGAATTTTGGCTGCTTCACTTATACTGTTTCTGAGTTATGTCCCTTTACAAATGGACAGTAAGTGAATCGACTGGGTTTCTCTATTTGTTCTGGAATTTTGAAAATCCCATTATGTGTACTCGATCCCGTATACACCTATCCACTCTACTGTCAATTATCAGTTAATTGACCGATCACATGTGTAAACATTTGATAGCAGCACGTGTTGTCGGACATAACCTCGGTCAAACATTCTTATCTGAACAGTTAGTTTGATAGAAATTTTTTGAAATTTTCACATTAAATCATAAATAATATTGTTTTAGGGAAAGGAATCAATGTAAGAGGGTAATGGAAGGTCAAGTTGTCAATTTTCAACAAAATAAAAGATTATTTCAATGAATGAAACTAATTAATAGATCAATTAAAAAGGTATAGGATGGCAGTGCTTATTGATTTTAAAATATTGTTTACATGCTAATAGTTTTTTTTTTTTAAATTGATGAAAAAATATATTTTTTGAAACACAAGATTTCGATTGGTTTACAAATTGAATTTAAATTGAAATTGAAATTTTTTTCATCATTTAAGAATTTATTATACAATAAAACATCCAAGTTAGAATGTATTATTTCTTGAAATTACGTAATATATATCATAATGTAAAGATTCAGCAATTAAAGAATTGAATATAGAAATGAAAGTATTTATGTTTGTAATGTCTTCATTCTTAGAATTTCGTTAAAAGATAGGGGGAACCTGAATAATAATAATAAAAAGATATATTTCAATAGATGCTTCATAAGTAAAATAATGTTTAATTTTGAAATGAATTGGTCTTCTGTGGGAATATTTGCTGATTAAACTTGATTATAATCATATTTTTTATATAAAAAAAAAAAAAAAAAAAGTGAAAACTTTTGGATATATTTTATTTTCTTAATTCTAAATTAAAAAGGTACACTGTGCAAAGATTTTTGTTTTAAAAGGATAAGAGTCTATATGAATCTAAAGCCAAGACGAACTTCAACGACCAAATATACATGTAAGCAAAAAATAAATTAATTTTCTTTTGTTCTTTATTGTTTACTTAGTGATAGGAATTTTAATTATCAGTATAAGTTATCTATGGACATACAAAAAGAAAATTGGTAAACTACTATTCAATAAACAATTAATAGGTACTGGAGCAGTGATGTTTGTTTTACAAGTTGACTAATGCTAGTATATATGTGTGTTTGTCTACATAGTAAACACACTTATCAGCATTCACTAGTCATGCTTAATTAAACCTGTAATTTATTATCATAAATTATCTTATCAATTCTATATCTTGTTGTTAAAACTACATTTTTGTGAATGAAAGTAATCTAGTATTGCTTCAAATTTCAATATTATATTTGTTTCTTTTAATCTAGTTTAAATGGTTAGAATTTCATAAATCTATCTCTCAACTCTTGAGGAGTAACTATTTTATCATATTTTAACACGAATACATATATATTGCTCTTCTTTATATTTATTATAACATTTTCTTTACTTTTTTATTATCCAATGTTCATAGTAACCGCCATTTTGTTGATTAGTTTGACCTAAGATGCTGGGTTGCCATGTGTTGCTAAGGGGGGCGGGCTTATCAGTAGATAGTGGAAAGGTGTATTTGGAACGTAAGGAAAAAATAATATACCAATCAAACAATTCCATATTCGCCAAAAGAAATCTATCACGGTTATTCAGATAGAACTTTTACTAATATAGTAAACAGATTGAATGAAAGTCTTTATATTGAATAACCGTGCATATTAGGTAATATGCATCAACTTAATCTGTGATTTTCTTAATGAATGAACTTAAAATAGAAGTTTATTGAACATTTACCAGGATATGAGAATTCAAGGCCACTGATCCGATTGTATATATTCATACTAAAATGCAACACTTCAGATTCAAATAAGTACCTGGTTTTGATTAATGGTTGGAAGCATCTGTATCTGTCTTTTCTACAGTAGTCTCTTCCTCGGACATATTAAGAAAGTCAAGACCTTCATGGTGCGAAAAAAATCCATATTCAACCAATTCCTTGTTTTCAAAGGCCTGAGAGAATTTATTTTGCGTAAGAAAAACATCTTCATCGCCGAGATCCAGTATTACAAATGCCGAAAATGCATTTTCTTGCACGGTATAAATTCACACGCTTAATCACGTGAATTTTCAAAGACTTATTATGGATTGAGGTCTGATATAGATTTTCATATTAGGTGCAAATAAAAAAGGTACCTTTCAATAACAGATTCACATCTTAAAGACGTAGCTTTTTCAAAATAATAAGTTAGATCATGTCTTTTTCATTTTATCTTTAATAAGTGTAAACAAAATTATTTTCTTGAGGAAGAAGCTTAAAATATTATAATTTCTGTACGTTGGTGTCTGTTTTTATCCATTCTTTATTTCATAATCACATATGTATTGTATTTATGAACACTTTTAATAGCCATATATAGAAAGCACTGACAAGTGAATTATGATTAAATTATAGTATCGCCCGCAAAAGGGAAAGAGGGTGTTTGTATTTCTTAACAAATATGTTATTTGGGGATTTTTTTAAATGGTTTGAAAGTTAGTAAAAGTTCAATTATACTTTAATATTGAAATTAAAAGACCTACGAATAAAAAGGGGCATTAAAACCCCCTCATCCTTCGGGCTTGTGGATCTTAACACCCCTTTTTGTTCGTAGGTTTTAAAATTTCAATATTCACTTATAATTCAACTTTTACTATTACGTATTGCTGTGAGTTTGTTTATTCCACTTAGCTAGAGGTATAGAGGAGGGTTTATATCACAATAAACATGATTAAGCCCACATCCCTTTTTGCCTGTCCCAAGTCAGTAACTTCTGGCATTGTTACTCTTGTATGTTTTTGTGTGAATGTTTGTTCATTTATATAATTGGGAATTTAGTGTGACGTCCATTATCGCTGAACTTGTCCATGTTGTATACATTATTGTTTGGAAGTCAGGTGAAGTCTATCTTAGGGTACGGGATTATATCGCTGTGTTGTAGACCCATAGGTGGCCTTGGGTCGTTTTCTATACTTTGGTGTAGGTTTCTCTTTGACACATTTCCCGTTTCCGTTTTAAGCTTCATTTAGACTTTCAACTGTCTTTTTCTTTTATCTCTTTGTCGTTTTTGTTGCTGCCTTTCAGGATGTATGTTCCATTTCTCCATTCATTCTTGCACCACATGGTGGTTATATTCCAATTTACCATAAGATACCTAGAATTCAAAAATAAACTGTTGGTATGATGAAAGGCAAGCCTAAAACTCCAGTATACATTATTAATTTTGGTTATAAACAATGTTATGCGCTTATTGAAATGTTATTCTAAACTAGAGAACATTTGAAATCATTAGTTAACGAAATAGCGTTTTTGTTTTGTTTGGCCATAAAAGATACAACTGTATTTATATGATATTCACATCGTCATATATTTTATACACATTCTTAAAAAGTAAGGAGCTTTTTTATGAAAGAAAATCCTTTATACCATCGAAATGTAAAACTATTGAATTATTGTCTTCCTGTACACATATTCGCCGATATTTTCCCGTATGCAGTTACCTCAATTACGACACATCTCGTATAAACTTCGGCCACCTTACACCGTAAGTGCGAGGGGAAATCCGTGATGAAAGAATGTAAACATACGTGCACCGGAAGGTAACTAGTAATGATTCTAAAAGAACTAATTTAGTACTACAATCATTTAACAACTGTTAAAGAATAGTTGGGTTAATAAAGGGGAACACATGGGAAGTATTAGTAAAATGTACCATTGGTCTTTTAATTCAATTATTTGTCAAGCACCATGTGTTCTGTGTTGATCTATATCACTGTCACGATCCAGTAACTTGGGCTTCAAACTCGAAAATGAATTAGCTTGCAATAAAAAACCACTGAATGAAATCTTTTTGTGGATAATACGTTACATGTTTGTAATAAATATAAAAACTTGCATACATGAATCAGTTTAGTATAAAAGCATGCATTGATTCAATAATTTCGATACAAGAAACTCAATTAAAGTGGCATTAAAATCTATTTAGCATGCGCTTATTCCTTAGACAAAACATAAAAACAAATACAAATAAAATTGAGAATGGAAATGGGGAATGTGTCAAAGAGACAACAACCCGACCAAATAAAAACAACAGCAGAGGGTCACCAACAGGTCTTCAATGTAGCGAGAAATTCCCGCACCCGGAGGCGTCCTTCAGCTGGCCCCTAAACAAATATATACTAGTCCAGTGATAATGAACGCCATACTAATTTCCAAATTGTACACAAGAAACTAAAATTAAAATAATACAAGACTAACAAAGGCCAGAGGCTCCTGACTTAGGACAGGCGCAAAAATGCGGCGGGGTTAAACATGTTTGTGAGATCTCAACCCTCCCCCTTTACCTCGAACCAATGTAGAAAAGTAAACGCATAGCAATACGCACATTAAAATTCAGTTCAAGAGAAGTCCGAGTCTGATGTCAGAAGATGTAACCAAAGAAAATAAACAAAATGACAATAATACATAAATAACAACAGACTACTAGCAGTTAACTGACATGCCAGCTCCAGACTTCAATTAAACTGACTGAAAGATTATGATTTCATCATATGAACATCAGGCACAATCCTTCCCGTTAGGGGTTTAGTAACAAAGAACATATTGAGAACATCTCAAATACTTTCGTCCTTATATAACCACACTCTACATTCAATTATAAAGTACAAAGTAATGACCTGATCACTAATTATTATTTTACAATCATCCGATATGGCAGTCAACAGAATATTCCAGAACCATAAAATATGTCAAACAGTTACTCAAGGTTGAGATTAATTACAGAAGTATTATTTGATAATACAACATGTTAAACGTGATCAGAATAAAATATAAATTGCTTCAACTGTCGTTGGATAAAAAAAACCCATAAAAACAATTTTTACTCTTAATTATCCGAAATTTATAGTTATAAATTCAAAGGGTCACACAAATTCTAGACAGCAGAATATCAATAAGAAGTAAAGTATGAAATATGAATATGAATTTGGCAAACTATTGAATTGTTTTCAATGATCACGAATAGTGACCATTATATATTTTCATGATCTACACTATCTTAGAAATTGTGAAAAATAAAAACACAATTGTATCACTTAATGCCACAAAAGTTTCTTTGTCCAAAGATTGCTATTGATGTGGTCAAAATGTTTTGACTGTCTTTTCTTGATTTGATAATAAAACTTACTCTAACATAATGATCACATGACAATCAAGTCATAGTTTGTAAAATAACTTTTACCATGTTTTAGATATACACAGATTAAAAAAAGGAGACAAGCAAAGTTTACTTGCAAACATTTAATGTTTAAAGTTAAGATTCAACAGTTGAATTTTCAGTTCAGTATTAAATCATTTTGTCATTCATAATAATTTTGGTATGTCATTTGATTGTGAAGTTTATGATCAATAACTGTAAATATACATTTGTACTGACAACTGATATTTTTATACTGTAGGAATTTATGAGTGTTAGGCCGTGTTCACACCAAACACCGTGTACAGTAAACATGATTACAATTAGTATAATGTAATGGACACTGATTTCACATTAAATTTGTTCACATCTATACACCTTGTTTAATTACCTATACATAAGATTTGTTCACACTTGTAAACTATATGTCATTTAAATGTTCATTAGGTAGAACCGAATGCAAAGTTTTCTGACAACTTTTCTAGCAGTAAGGGAACGACCATTTGACTTCAAAAAGGAAGGATGGAAATACTCCGATCCCCTATTGGATACAAAAAATTCTGGTCACACAGATGATAAAAAAAAATATTCCGAATCAAGAGTTTCCCTATACAGTATAGTGTTAAATGTTGAGAAAAAATGTATTTGATCACCAGCATCGAAAAAAAAAGAGAAATAAAACGCTCAGATAAAAAATCACCCCCTTTCTTGAAGTGGTTGCTCCTTTATGAAAGCCCTTTTGATGATTTGCAGTAATTTAAATATACTAGAGATGTCTCGATTACGCATTAGAAAAGGTAAGTTGCAGAAGCGTGCTTACCGTCGAAGAAAAAATATTGAGATATCAGGGATCACTGAATTTTTATCTTTTCTGTTTGTTGCAAATGGTATTTCTACTTCAAAAAGTATTTGGTAAAGGGATAGGGTAACGTTTTTTTTTAATTTTATTTTAAGTTGAATTTAACGGATCTGAGATACTAGACAAACATATCATTTACCTCACACTTTTGTTTAGTAATGCATTTATGC
This sequence comes from Mytilus galloprovincialis, assembly GCF_965363235.1. Taxonomy (NCBI): domain Eukaryota; kingdom Metazoa; phylum Mollusca; class Bivalvia; order Mytilida; family Mytilidae; genus Mytilus; species Mytilus galloprovincialis. The sequence goes on from NC_134845.1 coordinate 61,319,840, forward strand.
ATTAATCGTTGTTTAAGTAAAGACCAGTGGCGAATATTCCTGTGTACCTCAAGTCGATTCGGGAAGATTTTTTCAAATGAATGAGCCAACAACTATTTTATTATTTTTTTTAGGGGGGCGTGGGCTATGGATTTATAAGGACAAATTTTGGTGACAAGTCGAAATCAATTTTAGCATTATATAAAGTGGCAGCTGAGGGTGAAACAAACATAATTTTTTTCAGGGTCAAAAACATTTTTTTTTCTCCTCTGAAAAATTGGAGACAATTTTTTTCCCAAAAAATATCCATAGCCCCACTCGCCCACCCCCGACTTTATGTTTTATATTCATCTATAATAGGCCCTGAAAATCAATTGATTGCTGCCTTATGGGTTCTACCATGATGCTGCTTTGAGTCTTGAATAGAGGTTAATACAGTACGTTAATTTAAAAAAAAAAAATAAACATGTAAGTTTTAGACAACGATTTCTGTAAAGAACTTTATCAATAATTATCAAAAGTATCAATTTTATTCAAAATTAGTTTCCTCCTTTAATACATACACGGTAAAATAATGTCCTAAATGCCTAGTTTTGTGAATATTTAACCTACGCAAGGCCAACATTGACTATCGACTGTGTGTAGTCAAAACATGATTTAAACTACATGTAAACTTTGAGTTTTATCAATGGGAACGCAATTGCGTTTAGTTTACGTGTGAATTACACTAACACAACACCGAGTTTAGGTCAATGTGAACACGGCCTTATATAGAAAAATATGTTGTATGAGTTTTGAGGTAGGCTATTTAGATGAGTATTGTCCAGTTATTAAGGGTTTGTCTAAAGTGCTGAAGGTTGTGGGTCCATTACAAGAGCAGCACAAAAAGAGGTTTCAATATTGGTGTTTGCTCCTCGTCTGCTTTAAAGTTAAATTAAAGCTTGATTATCTATGAGTCAAGCATAATATGTATGGTAGGATAACACATCTCCATACAGAATTATTACTTGATAAAGTATGTAATATAGTTTTAGTTACTCTGCATGAAAAGCGAGAAGAAGTGCATGTTTTGTATTGCAAAACTAGTTGTTATATCAACACACAAAAAATTACTCGAAATTATTAAAATGCATAATTGTTCAGAAATAACAAAAGAGAAAACAAGGACACTTTTTTTGTCTGGCTTGCAACAAAAGTAGGGAAAAACGAGACATAAGGATTGTTTTTCCTGTGAAGAAGACGATGATCATCGTCACCAATTAAGTTAGTTTGATAGGTACTACTTGTTATAGATCATTGATATCTTGAAAAAGTTGGATACAGCCTGTAACAGAGAAGTGATCGAATTGATGTTTCTTTACCGTCAAAATTAGCTACGTTATCGACACCGCGCTGAAGTACGTCCATTATTCATAGTTCATTATTCATTATTCAATAATGAATAATGAAATAGTTCACTATTCACTATTCAATATTAAAAAATGAATAATGAATAATGAAATAGTTTATTTTTCATTATTCAAATTGAAGCGGTGAAAAGTGAAATAAATATAAAAAAAAAATTGACTGTTGACACTAAAGCTATATTTTGATTCGCAATGACCATAAAAGGGTTTACGGAGGACCTAAATGCCACAACATGCGTAACAATGAGGAAATATAAAAAAGAAGATGTGGTATGATTGCCAATGAAACAACTATCCACAAAAGACCAAAATGACACAGACCAACTATAGGTCACCGTACGGCCTTCAACAATGAGCAAAGCCCATACCACATAGTCAGCTATAAAAGGCCTCAATAAGACAATGTAATACAATTCAAACAAGAAACCTAACGGCCTTATTTATGTAAAAAAATGAACGAAAAACCAATATGTAACACATCAACAACATAAACAAACCACAACCACTAAGTTACAGGCTCCTGACTTGGGACAGACACATACATAAATAATGTGGCGGGGTTAAACATGTAGGCCAATTATGAATAATGAAATGGATATTTTGAATAATGGCATGGACTGGCAGGACCCTTCAGCCTCTAATTACAGATATATATTATACATCGATCGAAAGCTTATTAAGAGAAGAACAAAAGGTATATAGTCAATATGTTCCGCAACGCATATTAGAGGAATAACGAAGGACTTAAATATCAAAATACGCCTGAACATTGAGAAATAGCCAATTTTGAATAATGAAATGGATATTTTGAATAATGGAATAGACTGGCAGGACCTTTCAGCCCCTCATTTCAGATATATATTTTACCTCGACCAAAAGCTTATTAAGAGAGGAACAAAAGCTATACAGTCAATATGTTCCGCAACGGATATTACAGGAGAAACGAAGGACTTAAATATCAAATTAATATTACGCGTGAACATTGAGAAATAGCCAATTTTGAATAATGAAATGGATATTTTGAATAAAGGAATGGACTGCTGCGACCCTTTAGCCCCTAATTATATATAAACCTTATACCTCATTCGAAAGCTGTTTACAAGAGGAACAAAATGTATATTATCAATATGTTCCGCAACGAATATTAGAAGACCTAAAGGCCAAAATACGCGTGAAAATTAAGAAATAGCCAATTTTGAATAATGAAATAGATATTTTGAATAAAGGAATGGACTGCTGCGACCCTTTGGCCCCTAATTATATATAACCTTATACCTCATTCGAAAGCTGATTACAAGAGGAACAAAATGTATATAGTCAATATGTTCCGCAACGAATATTAGAAGACCTAAATGCCAAAATACGCGTGAAAATTAAGAAATAGCCAATTTGGAATAATGAAATGGATATTTTGAATAATGAAATGGACTGCTGTGACCCTTTAGCCCCTAATTATAGATAAACCTTCAACCTCATTCGAAAGCTGATTGCAAGAGGAACAAAATGTATATTGTCAATATGTTCCGCAACGAATATTAGAAGACCTGAATGCCAAAATACGCATGAAAATTAAGAAATAGCCAATTTTGAATAATGAAATGGATATTTTGAATAATGGAATGGACTGCTGTGACCCTTTAGCCCCTAATTATAGATAAACCTTATACCTCATTCGAAAGCTGGTTACAAGAGGAACAAAATGCATATTGTCAATATGTTCCGCAACGAATATTAGAAGACCTAAATGCCAAAATACGCGTGAAAATTAAGAAATAGCCAATTTTGAATAATGAAATGGATATTTTGAATAATGGAATGGACTGCGGCGACCCTTTAGCCCCTAATTATAGATAAACCTTATAGCTCATTCGAAAGCTTATTACGAGAGGAACAAAATGTATATAGTCAACAAGTTCTGCAACACATATTAGAGAAGTAACGAACGATCTAAATATCGAAATACGCTTGAACATTAAGAAATAGCTTATTTTGAATAATGGAATGGATATTTTGAATAATGGAATGGACTGCTGCGACCCTTTAGCCTCTAATTATAGATAAACTTTGGACCTCATTCGAAAGCTTATTTCGAGAGGAACAAAATGTTTATAGTTAACAAGTTCCGCAACGCATATTAGAGAAGTAACGAACGACCTAAATATCGAAATACGCTTGAACATTAAGAAATAGCATATTTTGAATAATGGAATGGACTACTACAGCCCTTCAGTCCCTAATAAAGGCAAATTTTATACACCAATTTAAAACTTATATTGATAGAGGAATAAACAGTATAAACGATATGTACTGCAATGACCATTAGAGGGGTTACGGAGGACCTAAATGCCAAAATATGCATGAAAATCAAGAAATAGCTAATTTTGAATACTAGTAATGAAATGGATATTTAGAATAATGGAATGGACTGCTGCGACTCTTTAGCCCCTTATTATAGATAAACCTTATACCTCATTCGAAAGCTGATTACGAGAGGAACACTATGTATATAGTCACGCATATTAGAGAAGTAAAGAACGACCTAAATATCGAAATATGCTTGAACATTAAGAAATAGCTTATTTTGAATAATGGAATGGACTACTACAGCCCTTCAGTCCATAAAAAAGGCAAATCTTATACACCAACTTAAAGCATATTGATAGAGGAATAACTTGAGTATAAATGATATGTGCCGCAATGACCATTAGAGGGGTTAAGGAGGACCTAAATGCCAAAATACGCATGAAAATCAAGAAATAGCCAATTTTGAATAATGAAATGGATATTTTGAAATACAGAACACTTGTCTTACAGAATGGACTGTTGTAACCCGTTGACCCCTTATTACAGATATACCTTATACCTCAATTGAAAGCTTATTAAGAGATGAACAGTAGCATGATTATGAGAGTTCTGCCACACCCCCATTTTGAGGTTGGAGTCGAGGGAAAATTTTTCTTTGTGGATGAAATATACACACACACACACAAAAATAGAAATTCACACATATAATAAACATAATGGACTTTAAGATTACAAATATGTTTGGTCAGAGATAGAATACTGCGCAAGAGGTAGAAATTCTGAAAAAAAACTGGCCGCTGTTAAGGTCAATAGAGAACAGCGTTGCAATGATGAGGAAATTATCAAATTGCGAAAAGTAGGGCAGGACTCACCCTAGATTGTCAAAGACATTAAAGACTTCGACACGAAGTAAAGGCCTGCAAAATTATAACCTTGTGCTGGAAAGCGGAAACTATTCGCACATGGGATGTGAAAGATTAAATAAGCAGCTGACTACCGTCTTGGCAAAGAGAGAACCGATGGAGCTGTGCAAATTGTGAACTATGGGATGAAAAATCATCACGCACCACGTACGTTTCACGACTTTCTTATTTTTTATAAGGATTGTAGGATCGAAAGTGTTCGAATATATATGTTTTGTAGGCCCGAAAATTGGGTCTAAAAACCAGTAAATTGGGAATGGTGGTTTTGGGGTGACCTAAATTTTTTTTTTGTTAGGATAAAGACATTGATCCAATAGTGAACATGGAGTTAGTAGTTGAAAACGTCAAAGCCCTGAGGGGTATAGCCAAAATGAACCACCTTCGAGGGTAATCCCGGTTGAGGAAAGATCAGTTGGTTGAGAGTTGATAGAAACGAAGACAAATCTTAAAATTCATCGTCGTTCCAAACCCCACACGAGGAGATTGTCACCCAGGCAAAACAACTTGGGCTGAAAGGGGTTAGCAGGCTGTCGATAGATCGACTACTAAAGAAGGTGCAGGAAAAGATTTTGGAAGATAGGAAAGCCATTGCGGATAAAATTGAGGTACATTCGCCGAAAAAAACGTTTAAAGATTGATTTACTACCTGGAATATGACCCCGCTTATTGACATGGATGTGCATACCTCCCTTAAGGTCTCTCTGATTTCACGGATGAAAGTTATAGACGATTGGGCGTTTTAAGGGGCAAAACAATGTGATCATGCACTGTATGTACCTTTGTAAATACTAATCCAACAGGTAAGGCGGATGATGAGAACGAGGGATACTTTCACTCGGGAAAATTGATTTTCACCGCGGCCACGGACTTTGTTGAAACCCTTGAGGAGATGGATAAAAAGATCGTAGAAGGCCCAGTGGACCTCTGACAAAACTAGGGAAATGGTGAATACTTCCTAGGTCCAGCGGGGGTGTATCCCTTCTCGAATTTAACTTTCTTCTTCGGAAATTCGCGGTGGTTGTATGAGAGAGAAAGGTTCCAATACAACTTGTTTTTCATGCTTCTTATGTTTTGCGGCAACATGGGCCATCTTGATAGCGGTGCTTGGTGGTATTGTACTGGCGAACAAGATCGTCGCGGACATCGATATAGGTGCGTGTGGAGTTGGCTGAAAAGTATTTGAACATTTTATCTTTCATGGTGCGGCTCCAACGTTTGACAATACTCGAATTCTCTTCGTTCCCGGTGGAGTAGATATCGCTACCATGCTTTTGAAGCAGCTGATTTACGTGTCTGTTGTAAAATTCAGTGCCTGTGTCTGTCGATAGCTTCTTGGGCACACCACTTGGAATGCATCCCGCACCGTCACCCCTTCTTTTTCTTGAGTGGTATCATCCAGCCATATTTGGAAAATACATCGATAATGCTCAGGATAAATTTATTTCCCTTGTTGTCCCTGGAGAAGTCACTCATATGAAAAAGGTCGTCCGCCCAGGTCTCATCCACACCACCCACCGCTACACAGCGTTTAAGAAACTAGCGTCGAACTGGTTTGTGAACCCCTCAGCTAGCTCATCGGTCTAGCGAACATTTTTTTAACACCCAGACCGAATCCAACTTTGGTACCGATGATGGGTCCGACGATGCTGCAGTCCAAGTGTTAAGCGAGGCTACATTGTAACATAGCTTCGTGAACGATGGAGTTGTGTGCGGATGAATCCTTGTACTGGGCATAACAAAGATCGTGGTGATATGCTGCCTCGTCAACTTGATTAATGGGTTTTGACCAAGCCTTCAGGGTGCCGTCGGGAAGTAGTCGCTTTCTAAGTTAAGTCCCTGGCCTGGTGAAGTTGTGTCCGGGTAGATGCATTTCCATGGGTAATCGGTTGATTAGATTGTTCATGAAACCTGTACCGGTTGTAGCAACAAACAGAGACATCTTGGCATCGCACACCTTGCAGTTGCCAACCTTTCACCGTCGCCCGTTGCTGGTCATTATCTCGCTGGTGTTAACTGTGTCCGTCTTCCTTTGACTTTCACACAGAAAATCATCGCTATTTTATTTTAATAAATGAACATTAAGGACGTTTCATACAGTGCCAACGCCCACATGAGGAGTAATCACTACCTCCTACTTCAATGATCGATAAGACGGTCGATCATTTGGAAGTCGGACTGTGGTAAGACGACGCAGCTAAACAACCTATTCCTGCGCGATGGATGGCTCCGGCTACAATCAATTGTTCGTCTTCGGATAATCCATTCACCAACCTATCTACCAGCTGTTGGAGCAAGCGCTGGAATAAAGCTTCCACAAAGAAGATATCGAGACCTCCTACAGTGCAAGGGCAAGTCACCCTACTCTTTGATCGATGTGGTCAACACCTTACTACCACCACGACACCGGAGTATCGACACTTTTTTCTTCGAGCAAGGAAGCGATGTACTAGACCCCGAGAACTTGACCCAGCCGCAAGAACCTCATGGTGAACCTCATGATGTTCGACGATGTTGAAAACAGAACACGTGTGAAGACAACGACGATTGTTTCTACCTGTGCCAGAACTACTTAACACTGCCCAGCCAGTCGATCCGGGAGAATACCTACTTCTCCTGCCTCTTCCAGCAGAACGCTCAGAATATCGACCACATCCGACGCAATCACTGCAACGATCTCACCAAGAAACAGTTTGAAGCTCTGTGTAAGCATTGCTGGTCCAAGGCAAATGGAAAATATCGATGCAAATTAAATGAGTTCTATGCGGTATAAGATAAAGAATGATGAATATCTGGACACAGAGGAACCCAGCCCTGCAAGTTCGAATGGCCCTGCAAATGCAATTGTGAGTGGATTCCAGTCGATATGAGGAGCATATGTTGAAAATGCAGTTGCGTGATCCTTCACCCGATCTAAAGCCGTGGAGGTGATTTCAACGCATGGACCTCCACCATTATGGTAAGGAGGAGCAATTTTCTCAATATCAATGCCCTGCCAAGACGATTTGAGGCCACCAGTGCACATACCCATGACACGTGAATCTATCGAAGAAAAGGGATCCGTATCAGCTGTTTTATACCTTCATGTGCAACTCATAAATTAGGGACCCCAAGGGTGACTGGGGTATAGAAATATGGTCACTTGGTCTTCTCCCGACCGGCAGTAAAACGCTTGCTGAAGTGGGGCGTCCGTTTGGCTGTGCGGGATGTATCAAGTTCGCAGTCACGTCCGTCAGAAGGGGACGTTAAATCCGATGCCTCGTGTAAAGAGAGTGCCACGCTCTTTGGACGTTAAGAACCCTTGTAACAACTCTTTGAGGGGTCCGTAGGTAGCCTGTTGCAACGCAAAATTTCTGTCCCTATCCAATATACCCTCATTTTCCAGTGGCAGTCCAAATTTCCCCTACCCTCATCCTAGATGGCCTCTATTACAACAACCTACCTATTGTATTTATTGTGAAATTGTTCTCGTCCTGAATATGCATGAAATATTTGCCACTGGACGTTAAGCAACCAACAATCAATCAATCATAAATTAGGGCGTTCACACAAACGCTTAGGGGCGTGCAACAACATTCGATCTATTAGATAAATGACGTAAGTTGCAAGACACCAAACGGAAGATTCAAGCCAGTTATATGCAGAATCGTCTCGACAAGACTGAACTTAGCCGGGACCTTTAAAAGGTGTTGAAGCCTGTGGTTGAGGCTCAGGGAGAGGCAGCTTCACAGATCACCGAAAATATGGCAGACCTTCCTGCAACAGTGCTAGCCAGCCATCCCTTCATCACCGCCAGAGTTTGCCGACCCACTACTCATTGCACCACCTACAGACACCGTCCTCGGACCTCGAGCACAGCAGCATTTGCAGCTCAGTATGACTTTTTCCGCCGACCACGCCTTTGGATTGCGATCTTCAAACGTTGGTATCTTCATCGGAAGCTCACTAGTTACTTTTGACGGCGATAATGTTTTTATGGATAGAGTGAAGTACAAAGGAACCCTTGGCTTCTGGGAAGTCATGGTGAAAAAGAAACCATAATCGTTCGAGCTCGACGACCCTGACGACTATGCAGAGATGCTTAAAAGTTCCGGTACTATGTATAAAGGCAATTCCATCCTTTCAAGAACCCCGAAGGCGAATAAGAATTACAAGTGGAAGGGAATCGTGTCCCACATCTACCAAAAGTATAAGTTTGGCATTGAGCTGCAAACGCTGCTTTTTTTCAACCTCAAGCAGCTTCTCGATCGCTTGGAACTGTGTGCTGCAGCTTACCGAGCAGGAAATAATGGTGTGACCAACGAAATTGTATCGATTTTTCCATGCTATGAAAAAGGGTAGACATATCAGCATCGAAGAATATATGGCGCTTCATCATAGCATCCTATAAGTAAATGTTGCAAATCAAGAAAGGTTACGCCTGAAAGTACGCATACGGTGGTAGAGGACTGTTTGAAACAATCGCCAGTTTGGCTGGATACATGTTTACTTCATCTGCCACCAAAACCACAGAAAGTAAGGCCGTGAGTGCAAACACCAATGCAGCCATGAAAGGTGTTGCAAAAGGGGCACCAAAGCCGTCGACTACGTGGTTGATAAAGTTACCCGCCCCCTAAACCGCAGAATGTTCACTCAACAGTCCAGTGTTCAACGCAGAAAACCGCAGCAAACCAAGTTGAACAACCTGATGTCCGGTTCTGGCATTGGTACCATCCACGACTTCCTGCAGCGCTTTAAATAAATACATAATGTCCAACATCCTTATAACCACCGAAGGGTTGGCCTTCGACGAAAGTCTCCAAGAACATCAGGTTCACGAATACAAACCTCAAGCTGGTGTCAACCTGAATAATCCAGGTGAGATCCGAATCAACATCGAAACCCAAGACTTGCTCCTCCATTCGGCTTAAAATTATCTCTTGGTAGAGGGGTGACTGTACAATAACGACGGTAGTGCATCTGCTTATGCAGATCTAGTGTCTCTCATTCTTAATGGGATCATGTATCTCTTCAAGACCATCAGTTACAATTAATGCAAGCTCTCAAGCTAGCTGATCGAACATCCCAGTCGTTGCCGTCATCGTAATGGGAATGTTGATTTATCCCAACAATTTTTCCAAATTCCAAGGATTCAACTAGCTGTGGTACAAAGAACCAACTACCAAAGCCGAGGCCGAAAACAGAGGGTTTGCAGCAGGTCATGGGTATATTAATTATTATCACCAAGCCCGCCAACAAAGGATCGTTTTCATTCACCATACCTCCGAGACACATTTTCGGCTTTGCAGACGATTACAACAAGATTGTGTATGGATCAAGCACGAATTGTCACTCGTACGCGACTCAGACGACAATGCCATGCTGCTACTGCCGTCAACGACGTGGCAAAAATCAACCTGTGGACGTGGCGAATATCAACCTGAGTAAGATCTCTTGGTTTGTTCCTCACGTCCTTCCTTCCATCCGATGAAAAAAAAAACTGCGGTTGCACAAGACCATCCAGAGCAAGAGTAAGATCGATTGTGGTTTCCGAATACGACAGTGTGATTCTACAAGTGTTACCCCAAACGTACAGTTCCACTGGCGTTTGTCTGCCAAGAGCGGTCGGGAGAAACCGAGATACATCATCGTAGTACGATCAGACTCAAAATGCAATCGTGTTCGACCACTGCCAGTTGCGAACTATCTACGTCACTCTCATCGCAGAACGCTACCCGGCGGAAGACTTCAATGCGAGTTTCACACAAACAAAGATCGCCAGAGTGTACAAGATAGTCGCAGTTCTTAAAAAACTACTTCAACATTAACCTCTCCGATTTCGTCGAACTGTACCCACTTCTTGTCATTGATGTGAGTCACCAGTACGAGCGGTTGAAAGAGTCAAGCGTTGACATTCAGATCCTGATCGAGTTCGAGCGCAAAGTACCTGCAAACACCGAGGTATTTGCACTTGTGATTTCCGACAGAATCCTGCAGTTTGAATCCGATGGTCAGAAGATGAATGTCGTGTACAAAAGTTTAAAAAAATTGGATAAAATTAACCTTCAAATAACCCCTCTTTTCCAGCCGCCCTGTCGAAGTATATGCAATCGTGGTGAAGGTAATTAAACAACTTAGAAGTATGACGGTACCGAAGAGTGGAAGCAAATATATGTGACAATGGTGTACCATAAATAAATCGATAACACATGGTTTAAGCAAATTGATAAAAACACCAACCCCAAGCATGGGTTTTCTTTCATCGTTTCTAGAAACGATAGCCAAATCCTTACCCGATTCAACCCCACAGCAACTCAAGGAATCCAAGACCTACGAGATGGCATTGGTGAACCTGGAAATCAATAACTCCATCCCTAACATTCATATGCATACAGGTAACAATTCCTTCTGCTACTCTCCCGGCGATGGTACCAACTGGTTTTCCATCGCACTGAGCACATGTTACTATGACATTAAAGACATCAACAATGAAATCCAGCGGAAGCTACGGCTCAACAAACACAAAATGAAGATCATCATCGATGCCAACTGGGCCACCCTAAGAGCAACGCTGACTCTCGCCAGACTCTATCAACGTTGTCAATAGCATCAACACTGTCTTGGGATTCAAGTGGCAGATTTACACGTTCGGTTTGATCACAAACGGCTATACAAGAAGGGGAGCACATCAGAATCAACAGTATTCTTGTGAATAGTGATATTAGTGCGGCGGCTACACGTATATTTCAGACGATTTGTACACATCCTGCTACAAGCATGACATTTGGCATAGACCTTCCACAACTATTACTCTTTCATTTCAGAAACGGAGACATCTGCAAAAAATGTCTCACTTCCGGTAAAATCCAAATGGCGGTTATCACACTTAAATCAGCCCTATATCGAAGGCTAATATGTGAAAAGGTGTTATTATCATGAAGTTATCTACTACCTTTGGCTATATGATAGAGATTAATTGTCTTCAAAAACCCTACTTCCGGTATAGTCCAACATGGCGCACATACTACTAGAATAAGTTTATTTTTAGGGAGGGTAAATGGAATGTGTTTTAATGTATTGCTACTATCATTACATTGTGCAGCAAACCTTTCTTTTGTGCTTCTCGTGGATACAATGTATAAGAAATATCTCTTTAAAAACATTACTTCCGGTAATATCCAATATGGCGGACATAGAAATATCTATTTTCTATTTCAATATTCACTTTTTTCAAAATAAAAAGAAAATGCTTTTGTTGTGGGTTTTGTTGCTTGTCATTAAACTTTGTTTTCTAGTTGTCCTCAAAACCACTTAATTATTCTGATCTAAATTTTTTAATAACACTTGCGGTAAAAAAAACATATGGTGTAGATTTAGGAAATGAGTCCTCAATCCACATCTTTGATTTAGAGTTTTAGATAAATTGATTAAAACAAAATAAAATTACTAATAAACACTTAAAAAAATCAAATTACTACTATTTTGGCTAAAAAAAAACATATTCATTCATTGTCACCACCACATGAAAACAAAGCAGTGCAGGGGAGACCCGATTTCCCACATTAACAACGACCGCGACATCCTCTGTATTTGTATCTGTATATAAAATTGAGAATGGAAATGGGGAATGTGTCAATGAGACCACAACCCGACCGAAAAAACAACAACAGAAGGTCACCAACAAGTCTCCAATGTAGCGAGAAATTCCCGCACCCGGAGGCGTCCTTCAGCTGGCCCCTAAACAAATATATACTAGTACTAGTTCAGTGATAATGAACGCCATACTAATTTCCAAATTGTACACAAGAAACTAAAATTAAAATAATACAAGCCTTACAAAGGCCAGAGGCTCCTGCCTTGGGACAGGCGCAAAAATGTGGCGGGGTTAAACATGTTTGTGAGATCCCAACCCTCCACCTATACCTCGAGCCAATGTAGAAAAGTAAACGCATAACAATACGCACATTTAAATTCAGTTCAAGAGAAATTCGAGTCTGATATCAGAAGATGTAACCAAAGAAAATGTACAAAATGACAATAATACATAAATAACAACAGACTACTAGCAGTTAACTGACATGCCAGCTCCAATCTTCAATTAAACTGACTGAAAGATTATGATTTCATAATATGAACATCAGGCAAAATCCTTCCCGTTAGGGGTTTATTATCATACCATCATAACATATATGAGAAGAACATAACCCGTGTCATGCCAACAACTGTTTTTTGATAAATGTGTTTAGTTCCGATGCAAAGACGTCCCTATAAGTGAATCAATATTAACGACAAAATATGCAATCTTTAATGACCTGACAACAGTATCGTAACTATATCCCTTCTTAATAAGTCTATTCAAGGGTTTTGTTAGTTTCTGAGGTGAAAACTGACACCTTTGTGCTTTATAAAGAATATTTCGAAAAAAATGAATACATTGTCGATACCAATTCTGGATTTAATATAACGGTTTGAGAGAGCGCGCAGATATATTGACGATCATTAAGAGCAGATCTGACGCTCTCTACGCTTGATGCGCGCACTTAGTCTACAGTGTTGTGTAGCTTATTCGACGCGATCACTGTCTTTTCAAAGAGTGAGTTTGAGTATTGTGGTGTTTTTCTTAGTGGAATGTCAAAACACTTAGAGTGATTCTAACTTGTTTTCCACCATATTTGTTGCGTGGTATTCTTCGAACTTCTTGGCAGTTATGTTTCTCTAAGGACGTGCTTTTTTTTTTTAGAAATTCGTCTGGTTCAATAACGGGAATCAGCCCCTGAACCACTTTGTACATAAACTTCAACTTCTAGCTTGTTCGTCTTGCAATTTTAAAGAGGTCTTGTAGTTCCAGTTTGGCAATCACATTGGAGTCACAACCGTCCTCTCTTGACTTCTAATAGATGGTGATGAATCTTGCCGCTTGACGTTGTATTCTTTCTAGCTTATTTGTGTTTGTTACCGTATATGGGTCCCATACTATGGCTCCATATTCCATCGTTGATCTGACGAGCGAAATGTTAGCTGTTTTTTTTTTTTTTTTTGCAATCTTGTTGGCAGTATTACAAGTTTTTTCTTTGAAAGCCTAACGTTGAATTGATTTTCCTTTCTTTGCCACGTTTAATATGTGGGTGGTCCATTTGAGGTCTTCCGAATTATTTAGGCCTAGGTACGGGTCATGCTTGACTTGTTGAAGTATGTGTCCACTTAAACTGTAGATTGTATGGCTTTTTTTTTCTGATGCTTAGGATGTAGAATCTTTTGCATTGAACCGCATTCCCCAGTACATCCACAATGTACAAGTTTCTGCCAAAATGATGAGGCCTTAGAAAGAGTTATTAATAAGTGATCCTCTTTGTCCCTTCGCCATCCATTAGCGCCTGAACTGAGTAGCATAAGAGCCAATTCCAAGCTCGTCCCCCTAAACACCTGCCTTAGTATATTGCACGTTTTACATGCTGGAAAAGTCTAGACTAAGTTGAGGGAATACCCTCCATTAGTCTTCCCTTTTGCGCAAATAGTTAGTTTCTTGAATCGTTAACCATGTTAATCTCATCTGAAATGTTTGTGTGATCTTACAGTTAAACATCGGTGATTTATGCTGATCAATCATCATTCTTTATGTTAAATTCACATCTTCAAATTGCCATCAATGTCGCCCACATTTTGTTCCTTTTCAAGCAATCAGAAAACTATATCACAACCGGTAAAGACATGAATCACAATAAGTGTTTGTAATCACTCATTGCCAGGTGCATTTGAAAGGTCATTAATATATATTTATCAAAAACTTTTTGCCCTCCAAACCACAACCCATAGTTCGTCTACCCCTGTCACGGAATAGCGAAACAGTAATGACAGCATCATCAGCAACGACTATCCGAATCATGACTCGTGCAAGTTCGTGTTTCATCACATCAGACACATGCAACATGATTCAATCGCAGCCTCTTAATGTGAACATGGTGATAAACTTGAAATACATCACGAGGTAGATAAAATATAATATCAGGAGCATTTTTTATAAGAAGCAAGAGCTACATTTAGGGGAAGGGGAATACACAAACGAACCAAGAGTCCTAACAAAATCCTCAAAATTGGCAAAGTGTTCTGATAAATGACGACAATAAGAAAGAACTTTTAAGTTTTCATTCGCAACAGATTGCTCAAACGATTTTGAGGAAAAGGTAGTTGTAGCAACACTTACTCAGGATGTTTTGTGTTATCTACCACATGATGATGTTTCAAGCTTAGCACCATGTTCACACGAAGCGGCTGACACTTGAATCAAGATGCATGTGTCTGATGCAGTGAAACACAGACTTTAACTGAGTCATGGCCCGAACAGTCAATACTGATGTTGCTATCATTGCTGTTTCGCTATTCAGTGAAATAGGGGCAGACGAACTTTGGCTTGAATTTGAAAGTGAGAAAATCTTCAGATAAATATCTATCCATGACCTTTCAAATACACTAGGCATTGAGAGATTACAGTTTGCTGGAGAAGGAACTGCGTTTGGGACATGGATGATTTTTGAAGATGTGACCCTCTCATTTAAAATGATGATTTATACCCAACGTCTCCAGATATGGATTTAACAATGTCGTTGATAGAACGATTCGTGGTTTTGTTGTAAGATCGAACAAACTTATTAGATGGGGTTAACGAAGCAAGAAAACATGTGTTTTTGGAATAGGAAATACTTATGGAGGCTATGCCCACGACTTGGTCTAGTCTTTTTCACCAAGTATAAAACGTGCATTATACCATGGCGGGTGCGAATGAGTAACAAACTGTGTATTTGTTTCTATGCTAACTAGTCAAGACGCTTATGAATGGCGAAGGGAAAAATATGATCCATGGGAACCCTTTTGGACAACTCTTTGTGAGGTCTCTTCATCTGATCAGGAGCTTGTACATTATAGATGTAAAAAAAATACCACGATCTTTGTAAATTTGGAAAATAAGTTCTCCGATTGTGAATAAACATGTATTTGCGGCCATAAAATAGTCATTTTTAAGATGTTTAAGAACTTTAGTGATTTTATTCTGTTTTAATCAGTCTATCCAAAACTCTTCATCGAAGATATGGATTGAGTACTCATCTTTGTAATTTACGCCATATTGGGGTTTTTTCCCGGAAGTGTTAACTTTGTATTTAAACATATAATGCTGAATAAAATAAGTGGTTTTGAGGATTACTTAAAGCCAAAAATTTAGTGACCAGCTAAAAAAACATTTTCTTTACATTTGGAAAAAAAAGTTAAATATTAAAATGAAATACTATCAATATTTCTATGTCCGCCATATTGGATATATCCGGAAGTAGGGTTTCAAAGAAATATGTCTTATACATTGTATCCATGACAAGCAGCAAAGAAAAGTTCCTGCACAATATATTGATAGTAGCAATAGTTTAAAATACATTTCAATTACCAGCCCTAAAAGTAAGCTTATTTTAGTACAATGTCCACCATGTTGGATTTTACGGGAAGTAGGGTTTTGAAGACGTCTAATCTATATCATATATCCAAAGGAGTACATAACAAAGGTTTGTACCAAATTTCATGATAGTAGCATGTTCATAACGTCTTTTCACATACTAGCCTTCGGTATTGGGCTAATTAAAGTATGATGTCCGCCATTTTGTATTTTACCGGAAGTAAGACATTTTTTTCAAATACCTCACTATCTGAAAGAAAAGAAAAATAATGGAGCTGGTCTGATCTTATATTTGGATGCTAACAGCCTCTTCAAAAACATTCCCCTCCTCGGTATGCTCCTATAAAATAAATGAACGATTTAGATTCTGGGTACCGGCGACTATAGTCGAATGTGTGTAGAATCAACTCGATACAGAAATTTAAGGTATCAAACTACCTTTAACGCCTATGTACGTCTGGACAAAGCTGTATCTGTAACACTGGGCGCTTGTTCTGTGGGTAGTTTGGTGTTAACCAGCAGTACCCTGGGTTCAGCTTTGACCGGCACTGGTGTTATAGTCACCCTTCCTCTGGGATTTCTATCTTGCTTGAATGCTACCACCGTAATGGATCTCACACTAATTTCTAGGCATGTAACCAAAAAGAAAAAGAAGCACCACGATACTTTGCGATTGGCCCAGTCCAAAAAGTCCTTGGTTGAACAATGTGTCAGCTTTGCTTTAGCTGATGATGAACAGATCGATGATGCCGAGTTTGCCTCAAAAACTACTACGACCATAAAGATCCGATGCAGCAACCCATGTCCAGTTTCAGCGAGGATCTGTCAAAATGTTCCATTTAGGTTTTTCCCACCATCCCCAATTCAATGGTTTAAATAAACTCATCATAGATACCAGGACTTAATTTAGTATATACGCCAGACGCGCGTTTCGTCTACCAAAGACTCATCAGTGACGCTCGAATCCAAAACAGTTAAAAAAAGGCCAAATAAGTACGAAGTTGAAGAGCATTGAGGACCAAAATTCCTAAAAGTTTTGCCAAATACCCGATTTTCAGGCCTAAACAACATATTCTCACACTTCTAATCATACCATTTTTATCAAAAATATAAAAGTCGTGGTAATCATAGTTTTTACACTGTGCGCCTGGTTTTTTTTTCATCTCATAGCTCACGATTTGCACAGCTCCATCGGTCTCGCTCTTTGTCCAGACGGTGGTCAGCTGCTTGATTAGTCTTTCACATCCCAAGTGCGGATATTTTTTTCTTTACAGCACAAGGTTAAAACTTTTGAGAACTAACACTTCATGTCAACATTTTAAACGTTTTTGACAGTCCAGGGTGAGTCCTGACCTACTTCTCGCCATTTGAGGGTTTCCTCATCAGTATTTTCCGAAATTTCTACCTCTTGCGCCATTATTTCTCTGATCAGACATATTTGTAATCTTACAATTCATTGTGTTTATTCTATCTGTGGATTTGTTTTGGTGTATTTTCTTTTTTCCACAAAGTTACATTTTCCCACGACCCCAATCCCGACTTTTTCCCTTCAAACCCAACCAACAACGTTTTGCCCTCTTAACCTCATCAACGAGCGTGTAAGATTTTCGGATTTTTAGGTGCGGTCCCAGCAGAAATTTTTTTTTTTTTTTTTTGTTTTTTGTTTTTTTTTTTTTAAATGTTATAATATTTTATTTGAATTTTACATTTGTTAGAGATACAAGAAGTACCGGTACCTTATCCCGGCCTCGTTAACATTAGTATATAGCATTTTATTGATAAGTTAGTACTTGTTAGTGCACAATATGTATATATAGTAATAATGACATGTATGTAACTGAATAGAAATATGATAACATGATGTATAATAAATTCTAATTTATGAAATTAATTTAATTTTTGCTGCAACCAGATTATGGAATTTTTCGTATTTGCCTTCTTTATTTATCAATATTTCATGATATTGAAGAAATTCTTTTTTGAAAATTTCAAACATATTAATTTGTTTTGTTTTTTGTTCGGATATATAGTATACTTTGTATACAGTAAAAAGAATAATTGTAATTAAATCATTAATACTGTAGTAACTTGTATCGTTTATTTTGTATCCGTACAAAAGTGATTTAATTGATATGATGTGATGTCCTATTTTAAGTTTATCAAGTAAAAGTTTTATTTGATTCCAAAATGATTTCAGAAATTTGCATGTTAAAAAGTAGTGCTCATAATCTTCGATGACATCACAAATATTACATAGCGGAGTTTTAGTTATTTTCCAAGAGAAAAGTAATTGTTTGGTTGGTAAAATGTAGTGCAGAAATTTCCATCTTAACATTTTGAATTTATTATCTTGTATATAGTAAAAGATATAATTTAGCATTTGTTGTCTTTTGTTTGTGTTGTTTTCCAAGATAAATATGTTGTCCCATTTTTGAAATCCTATTGGTTTTTCATAATATCTATTTAAGAGGGAGATGTAAATGTCTTTGGAGGAAATGTTTTTAAGTGATACCATTTTCCCTTTTTTATCTTTAAATTTATATTCGGAGTCAATGGTGACTTTTGTTTTTAATGATTCTTCTTTAGTTAGCTCTTGTAACCACTGTTTTGGTATTGCTTTCATTAATTTAGAATATTCTGAAAACCAGTTAGCATGACTGGAAAGTTTATCTAAGATCATGTTTTGATTAAATTTTCCTTTATTATCAATAATGTCATTTAAAAAAAGAATTTTGCTGTTTATCCAGTTTTTGAAGATGAGACATTTACCGTTTAATTTGATATTTTTATTGCCCCATATAAGCTGCTGTCTTATTTGTTTATATGATAGATGATCCAATTCCTTTTCAGATTTTGTATTTATCCATGATTTGATTATTCTTAAGTAAAATTGTGGAATTAGTTCTTTCAGTTTATAGACCAAATTAATATTGGTAAAATTCATTTTAAATATAAGGAATTCTTGTCCAAATTTATCAAAATAAAATCTTGGTAATACTTTCCAATTGGGTGATAGATCTTCGTTGTCGATGAGTTTTTTTACCCAACTAATATTTATCGCTTCTAGATATTTATCTATGTTTATCATTTTAAGCCCGCCAGCATGGTAATTTTTACTTATTATATTCCTTTTAACCTTTTCAGATTTATTATTCCATGTAAAACTGTATATTAATTTTTTAAATTTTGCTAGGTATTCGTTATCAATTTCGGTTACAGATGCAACATAAGTAATATTCGGTAAGATTAATGATTTAACAAGAGTTATCTTACCTAACATAGTTAAATTTCTTTTATTCCAATCTTTAATTATTTTTTCAGATTTTTCGTATTGTCGTTGCAAGTTTAATTTTTTACACTCATTTTTATTAAGTCCAAAGTATATTCCCAAAACTTTTATAGGTTTTTGTGTAAAATTAATGTTTTCAACTTTATCTTTGCAGGACTTTAAATTGCCGAGCCATATTCCTTCTGTTTTATTTCGGTTAAGCTTTAGGCCTGAAAGTGATCCAAAAATTTCTATAATATTCAGAGTTAATGACACTTCTTGTTTTGAATTTAAAAATAAAGTGTTGTCGTCTGCAAGCTGGCTTAATTTTAATGTATGGGTTTTATTATCTAGTTTAATTTGAAAACCTTTAAAATTTTTATTTTGTCTTAATCTACTAGCTAAAATTTCAACAGCAATTACGAAAATTATAGAACTCGCGGGACACCCTTGACGGATTCCGCGCTCAATGTTGAAGGGTCTTGAAATCCAACCATTATTTAATATGCAACCCTTTATATCTGTGTATAACGTATTTATCCCCCCCAAAAGAGATTCCTGGAAGCCAAATTTTTTTAAAGAACAATACATAAATTCCCATTCTAGCGAGTCAAATGCCTTTGTGAAGTCTAAAAATAGGATAGCTCCATCTACATTGAATTTTTCCGAATAATCTATAATATCTTGGATTTGTCTAATATTAAATCCTATATATCTGTTTTTTACATAACCGTTTTGATCACTATGAATGATTTTATGCAATATTGGTTTCAGTCTTTGTGCAAGAGAGTATGCTATAATTTTGGTATCTACATTTAGTAAGGTAATTGGTCTATAATTATCTAAATTTAATGGGTCGTTTTTCTTGTATATAAGGGTAATCAATCCAAGTTTCTGAGAATTTGTTAATTCTTTTTTTTCATAGCAATTATTAAAAACATCTACAGCAAAGTTTTGTAAGTTTGACCAGAAAGCTCTATAAAATTCAATTGAGAGACCATCGATACCTGGTGTTTTATTAAGTTTCATTTTAAAACAGATTGTGTACATTTCTCTATTGTCAGGTTGCCGTCAATTTCATTGCTTTCTTTTGTACTTAATTTGTAATTTATTTTAGTTTTTTCAATATAATTTTCAATTTCTGTTAGATCAGGGTTAGTTGACTTATATAAATTGACATAATAATTTCTCCCCGTATCTAATATTTTGCCTTGATCTTCTGTTATTTCTCCTTTACTGTCCCTTATAGCAGTTATGTTTTTCCTTGTTTGTCTTGATTTTTCTAATCCCAAGAAATATTTTGTATTTTTTTCGCCCTCTTCTATCCATTTAACTCGTGATCTTATTTGTGCCCCTTTTATTTTATCTGAATATAGAGTTTGTAGCGTTTCTTCTGTTTTATTTATTGAATCTATTATATTTGGCAAATTGTTTTTTCCATCCAGGTTGTTATCATGAATTTCATTCAAAAGTTTAAGTTCTTGTTCTAGTTTTGTAATTTCATCTCTTTTATGTTTAGCTTTTAATTTACAATGTTCTATAGTTTTCTCTCTTACTTCTATTTTAAAAAGATCCCACACGATTGCTAGACTTTTTTTATTTCTTAATTTTTTATATTTATCTATCAAAGTATTTATTTTTATTTTGTATGATTCGTCGTTAAGAATATTGTTGTTTAATTTGAAGTATCCCTTTCCTTTGTTCCCTTGACAATGATTAATTTTAAGTGAAATCGCTAAGTGGTCTGTATATTGAATTGTTGCAGGTCGTATATCAGTGCTGAGTACTCTTGGTCTCACATCTTCACTTACTAGAAAATAATCAATTCTACTAGCTACTTCATTATTTTTCCTTTTCCAGGTATATTGCGTTTTATTTGGATTTATAGCTCTCCATATATCTATAACTTTTAGTTTTTTTATCAGAGTTTTTAGCCCATTTGTCTTATTTTTTATTTTTTGTTGATCTTTTTTATTACTTTTTCTATCTTTTATATTAAGCGTTTCATTCATATCACCGCCTATGATAATTATACCAAGACTATATTTTTCAATGACACTTAAAGCTTTTTTAAAGAATATATTTCTATCTTTACATGTGTTTGGGGCATAAACGTTGTCAAAGGTAAATATATTTTTATCGATTTCTATGTTGATTAAAACAATTCTTCCGTCTTGATCTACATATTTATCTATGATTTCATACTTAATTTTTTGGTTGATATAAGGGCCTTTTTCAAAAAATGTGGATTTTCTTGTACAATCAATATTTCTAAAAAAAGTGTAAATATTTTTATCCAATTTTTAGATACACCATTTGGTCCAAGGACACAGTTATCGTCCTTTGGAATATAGTCCCTAGTGTAAACAGTGTATAACTTGCATGTCTTATTTGATACACTTTCCCAATTTATTTCTTGATATTAAATGCATGAAATATCAAGTAGGGGGATGTAATTACATGTAAAAAAAAATTGGGTGCTGAATCTTTATGTTAAGAAGTAAATTGGTCCAGTTCTAAAAGGTCAAATTTTAGCACGTCTGAAGCTGTCAAACTGAATTTTACACCCCCTTAACACAGAATTGTCAATATTTTCAGTTAGAGCTGGTAGAAGTTTCTATAATTTTGATATTATTTGTCTCACTGGTAGTACACTACACTGTAAAAATCTTTTTGAGAAAGAGCAGGTGCGATTTTTTTAATTTGTATTTATTGTCTAAAAGAAATGCACTACGAAATAACTGTGTTCTCGGGCCATTTAGTTTTTGGTGTGTGTAACCAGTTCCAGCAAATTCAATATGAAATTTAGCTACAGAAATTGCTTCCAGTGGGTTTCAAAGGGTCCAAAAACCCCAAAATTGCTTGTACGAAATTGAAAAACTAGTCTTTTTTAAATGCTGGTTTTAATACCCAGCGGAAATTATTATTTTTCTTTTGTTATTATAAATATATAGGTATCACTGCAGGTATGTATACACAAATACAGGGAATTATTAGATTTTATTAGCATTTTTTTTTACTTTTCATTTCGTACTTAAAAAAATGTCAACTACATAACACAAATGAAATAATTCGAAAGCTTATTTCGAGAGGAACAAAATGTTTATAGTTAACAAGTTCCGCAACGCATATTAGAGAAGTAACGAACGACCTAAATATCGAATACGCTTGAACATTAAGAAATAGCATATTTTGAATAATGGAATGGACTACTACAGCCCTTCAGTCCCTAATAAAGGCAAATTTTATACACCAATTTAAAACTTATATTGATAGAGGAATAAACAGTATAAACGATATGTACTGCAATGACCATTAGAGGGGTTACGGAGGACCTAAATGCCAAAATATGCATGAAAATCAAGAAATAGCCAATTTTGAATACTAGTAATGAAATGGATATTTAGAATAATGGAATGGACTGCTGCGACTCTTTAGCCCCTTATTATAGATAAACCTTATACCTCATTCGAAAGCTGATTACGAGAGGAACACTATGTATATAGTCACGCATATTAGAGAAGTAAAGAACGACCTAAATATCGAAATATGCTTGAACATTAAGAAATAGCTTATTTTGAATAATGGAATGGACTACTACAGCCCTTCAGTCCATAATAAAGGCAAATCTTATACACCAACTTAAAGCATATTGATAGAGGAATAACTTGAGTATAAATGATATGTGCCGCAATGACCATTAGAGGGGTTAAGGAGGACCTAAATGCCAAAATACGCATGAAAATCAAGAAATAGCCAATTTTGAATAATGAAATGGATATTTTGAAATACAGAACACTTGTCTTACAGAATGGACTGTTGTAACCCGTTGACCCCTTATTACAGATATACCTTATACCTCAATTGAAAGCTTATTAAGAGATGAACAGTAGCATGATTATGAGAGTTCTGCCACACCCCCATTTTGAGGTTGGAGTCGAGGGAAAATTTTTCTTTGTGGATGAAATATACACACACACACACAAAAATAGAAATTCACACATATAATAAACATAATGGACTTTAAGATTACAAATATGTTTGGTCAGAGATAGAATACTGCGCAAGAGGTAGAAATTCTGAAAAAAAACTGGCCGCTGTTAAGGTCAATAGAGAACAGCGTTGCAATGATGAGGAAATTATCAAATTGCGAAAAGTAGGGCAGGACTCACCCTAGATTGTCAAAGACATTAAAGACTTCGACACGAAGTAAAGGCCTGCAAAATTATAACCTTGTGCTGGAAAGCGGAAACTATTCGCACATGGGATGTGAAAGATTAAATAAGCAGCTGACTACCGTCTTGGCAAAGAGAGAACCGATGGAGCTGTGCAAATTGTGAACTATGGGATGAAAAATCATCACGCACCACGTACGTTTCACGACTTTCTTATTTTTTATAAGGATTGTAGGATCGAAAGTGTTCGAATATATATGTTTTGTAGGCCCGAAAATTGGGTCTAAAAACCAGTAAATTGGGAATGGTGGTTTTGGGGTGACCTAAATTTTTTTTTTGTTAGGATAAAGACATTGATCCAATAGTGAACATGGAGTTAGTAGTTGAAAACGTCAAAGCCCTGAGGGGTATAGCCAAAATGAACCACCTTCGAGGGTAATCCCGGTTGAGGAAAGATCAGTTGGTTGATAGTTGATAGAAACGAAGACAAATCTTAAAATTCATCGTCGTCCCAAACCCCACACGAGGAGATTGTCACCCAGGCAAAACAACTTGGGCTGAAAGGGGTTAGCAGGCTGTCGATAGATCGACTACTAAAGAAGGTGCAGGAAAAGATTTTGGAAGATAGGAAAGCCATTGCGGATAAAATTGAGGTACATTCGCCGAAAAAAACGTTTAAAGATTGATTTACTACCTGGAATATGACCCCGCTTATTGACATGGATGTGCATACCTCCCTTAAGGTCTCTCTGATTTCACGGATGAAAGTTATAGACGATTGGGCGTTTTAAGGGGCAAAACAATGTGATCATGCACTGTATGTACCTTTGTAAACACTAATCCAACAGGTAAGGCGGATGATGAGAACGAGGGATACTTTCACTCGGGAAAATTGATTTTCACCGCGGCCACGGACTTTGTTGAAACCCTTGAGGAGATGGATAAAAAGATCGTAGAAGGCCCAGTGGACCTCTGACAAAACTAGGGAAATGGTGAATACTTCCTAGGTCCAGCGGGGGTGTATCCCTTCTCGAATGTAACTTTCTTCTTCGGAAATTCGCGGTGGTTGTATGAGAGAGAAAGGTTCCAATACAACTTGTTTTTCATGCTTCTTATGTTTTGCGGCAACATGGGCCATCTTGATAGCGGTGCTTGGTGGTATTGTACTGGCGAACAAGATCGTCGCGGACATCGATATAGGTGCGTGTGGAGTTGGCTGAAAAGTATTTGAACATTTTATCTTTCATGGTGCGGCTCCAACGTTTGACAATACTCGAATTCTCTTCGTTCCCGGTGGAGTAGATATCGCTACCATGCTTTTGAAGCAGCTGATTTACGTGTTTGTTGTAAAATTCAGTGCCTGTGTCTGTCGATAGCTTCTTGGGCACACCACTTGGAATGCATCCCGCACCGTCACCCCTTCTTTTTCTTGAGTGGTATCATCCAGCCATATTTGGAAAATACATCGATAATGCTCAGGATAAATTTATTTCCCTTGTTGTCCCTGGAGAAGTCACTCATATGAAAAAGGTCGTCCGCCCAGGTCTCATCCACACCACCCACCGCTACACAGCGTTTAAGAAACTAGCGTCGAACTGGTTTGTGAACCCCTTAGCTAGCTCATCGGTCTAGCGAACATTTTTTTAACACCCAGACCGAATCCAACTTTGGTACCGATGATGGGTCCGACGATGCTGCAGTCCAAGTGTTAAGCGAGGCTACATTGTAACATAGCTTCGTGAACGATGGAGTTGTGTGCGGATGAATCCTTGTACTGGGCATAACAAAGATCGTGGTGATATGCTGCCTCGTCAACTTGACTAATGGGTTTTGACCAAGCCTTCAGGGTGCCGTCGGGAAGTAGTCGCTTTCTAAGTTAAGTCCCTGGCCTGGTGAAGTTGTGTCCGGGTAGATGCATTTCCATGGGTAATCGGTTGATTAGATTGTTCATGAAACCTGTACCGGTTGTAGCAACAAACAGAGACATCTTGGCATCGCACACCTTGCAGTTGCCAACCTTTCACCGTCGCCCGTTGCTGGTCATTATCTCGCTGGTGTTAACTGTGTCCGTCTTCCTTTGACTTTCACACAGAAAATCATCGCTATTTTATTTTAATAAATGAACATTAAGGACGTTTCATACAGTGCCAACGCCCACATGAGGAGTAATCACTACCTCCTACATCAATGATCGATAAGACGGTCGATCATTTGGAAGTCGGACTGTGGTAAGACGACGCAGCTAAACAACCTATTCCTGCGCGATGGATGGCTCCGACTACAATCAATTGTTCGTCTTCGGATAATCCATTCACCAACCTATCTACCAGCTGTTGGAGCAAGCGCTGGAATAAAGCTTCCACAAAGAAGATATCGAGACCTCCTACAGTGCAAGGGCAAGTCACCCTACTCTTTGATCGATGTGGTCAACACCTTACTACCACCACGACACCGGAGTATCGACACTTTTTTCTTCGAGCAAGGAAGCGATGTACTAGACCCCGAGAACTTGACCCAGCCGCAAGAACCTCATGGTGAACCTCATGATGTTCGACGATGTTGAAAACAGAACACGTGTGAAAACAACGACGATTGTTTCTACCTGTGCCAGAACTACTTAACACTGCCCAGCCAGTCGATCCGGGAGAATACCTACTTCTCCTGCCTCTTCCAGCAGAACGCTCAGAATATCGACCACATCCGACGCAATCACTGCAACGATCTCACCAAGAAACAGTTTGAAGCTCTGTGTAAGCATTGCTGGTCCAAGGCAAATGGAAAATATCGATGCAAATTAAATGAGTTCTATGCGGTATAAGATAAAGAATGATGAATATCTGGACACAGAGGAACCCAGCCCTGCAAGTTCGAATGGCCCTGCAAATGCAATTGTGAGTGGATTCCAGTCGATATGAGGAGCATATGTTGAAAATGCAGTTGCGTGATCCTTCACCCGATCTAAAGCCGTGGAGGTGATTTCAACGCATGGACCTCCACCATTATGGTAAGGAGGAGCAATTTTCTCAATATCAATGCCCTCCCAAGACGATTTGAGGCCACCAGTGCACATACCCATGACACGTGAATCTATCGAAGAAAAGGGATCCGTATCAGCTGTGTAATACCTTCATGTGCAACTCATAAATTAGGGACCCCAAGGGTGACTGGGGTATAGAAATATGGTCACTTGGTCTTCTCCCGACCGGCAGTAAAACGCTTGCTGAAGTGGGGCGTCCGTTTGGCTGTGCGGGATGTATCAAGTTCGCAGTCACGTCCGTCAGAAGGGGACGTTAAATCCGATGCCTCGTGTAAAGAGAGTGCCACGCTCTTTGGACGTTAAGAACCCTTGTAACAACTCTTTGAGGGGTCCGTAGGTAGCCTGTTGCAACGCAAAATTTCTGTCCCTATCCAATATACCCTCATTTTCCAGTGGCAGTCCAAATTTCACCTACCCTCATCCTAGATGGCCTCTATTACAACAACCTACCTATTGTATTTATTGTGAAATTGTTCTCGTCCTGAATATGCATGAAATATTTGCCACTGGACGTTAAGCAACCAACAATCAATCAATCATAAATTAGGGCGTTCACACAAACGCTTAGGGGCGTGCAACAACATTCGATCTATTAGATAAATGACGTAAGTTGCAAGACACCAAACGGAAGATTCAAGCCAGTTATATGCAGAATCGTCTCGACAAGACTGAACTTAGCCGGGACCTTTAAAAGGTGTTGAAGCCTGTGGTTGAGGCTCAGGGAGAGGCAGCTTCACAGATCACCGAAAATATGGCAGACCTTCCTGCAACAGTGCTAGCCAGCCATCCCTTCATCACCGCCAGAGTTTGCCGACCCACTACTCATTGCACCACCTACAGACACCGTCCTCGGACCTCGAGCACAGCAGCATTTGCAGCTCAGTATGACTTTTTCCGCCGACCACGCCTTTGGATTGCGATCTTCAAACGTTGGTATCTTCATCGGAAGCTCACTAGTTACTTTTGACGGCGATAATGTTTTTATGGATAGAGTGAAGTACAAAGGAACCCTTGGCTTCTGGGAAGTCATGGTGAAAAAGAAACCATAATCGTTCGAGCTCGACGACCCTGACGACTATGCAGAGATGCTTAAAAGTTCCGGTACTATGTATAAAGGCAATTCCATCCTTTCAAGAACCCCGAAGGCGAATAAGAATTACAAGTGGAAGGGAATCGTGTCCCACATCTACCAAAAGTATAAGTTTGGCATTGAGCTGCAAACGCTGCTTTTTTTCAACCTCAAGCAGCTTCTCGATCGCTTGGAACTGTGTGCTGCAGCTTACCGAGCAGGAAATAATGGTGTGACCAACGAAATTGTATCGATTTTTCCATGCTATGAAAAAGGGTAGACATATCAGCATCGAAGAATATATGGCGCTTCATCATAGCATCCTATAAGTAAATGTTGCAAATCAAGAAAGGTTACGCCTGAAAGTACGCATACGGTGGTAGAGGACTGTTTGAAACAATCGCCAGTTTGGCTGGATACATGTTTACTTCATCTGCCACCAAAACCACAGAAAGTAAGGCCGTGAGTGCAAACACCAATGCAGCCATGAAAGGTGTTGCAAAAGGGGCACCAAAGCCGTCGACTACGTGGTTGATAAAGTTACCCGCCCCCTAAACCGCAGAATGTTCACTCAACAGTCCAGTGTTCAACGCAGAAAACCGCAGCAAACCAAGTTGAACAACCTGATGTCCGGTTCTGGCATTGGTACCATCCACGACTTCCTGCAGCGCTTTAAATAAATACATAATGTCCAACATCCTTATAACCACCGAAGGGTTGGCCTTCGACGAAAGTCTCCAAGAACATCAGGTTCACGAATACAAACCTCAAGCTGGTGTCAACCTGAATAATCCAGGTGAGATCCGAATCAACATCGAAACCCAAGACTTGCTCCTCCATTCGGCTTAAAATTATCTCTTGGTAGAGGGGTGACTGTACAATAACGACGGTAGTGCATCTGCTTATGCAGATCTAGTGTCTCTCATTCTTAATGGGATCATGTATCTCTTCAAGACCATCAGTTACAATTAATGCAAGCTCTCAAGCTAGCTGATCGAACATCCCAGTCGTTGCCGTCATCGTAATGGGAATGTTGATTTATCCCAACAATTTTTCCAAATTCCAAGGATTCAACTAGCTGTGGTACAAAGAACCAACTACCAAAGCCGAGGCCGAAAACAGAGGGTTTGCAGCAGGTCATGGGTATATTAATTATTATCACCAAGCCCGCCAACAAAGGATCGTTTTCATTCACCATACCTCCGAGACACATTTTCGGCTTTGCAGACGATTACAACAAGATTGTGTATGGATCAAGCACGAATTGTCACTCGTACGCGACTCAGACGACAATGCCATGCTGCTACTGCCGTCAACGACGTGGCAAAAATCAACCTGTGGACGTGGCGAATATCAACCTGAGTAAGATCTCTTGGTTTGTTCCTCACGTCCTTCCTTCCATCCGATGAAAAAAAAACTGCGGTTGCACAAGACCATCCAGAGCAAGAGTAAGATCGAGTGTGGTTTCCGAATACGACAGTGTGATTCTACAAGTGTTACCCCAAACGTACAGTTCCACTGGCGTTTGTCTGCCAAGAGCGGTCGGGAGAAACCGAGATACATCATCGTAGTACGATCAGACTCAAAATGCAATCGTGTTCGACCACTGCCAGTTGCGAACTATCTACGTCACTCTCATCGCAGAACGCTACCCGGCGGAAGACTTCAATGCGAGTTTCACACAAACAAAGATCGCCAGAGTGTACAAGATAGTCGCAGTTCTTAAAAAACTACTTCAACATTAACCTCTCCGATTTCGTCGAACTGTACCCACTTCTTGTCATTGATGTGAGTCACCAGTACGAGCGGTTGAAAGAGTCAAGCGTTGACATTCAGATCCTGATCGAGTTCGAGCGCAAAGTACCTGCAAACACCGAGGTATTTGCACTTGTGATTTCCGACAGAATCCTGCAGTTTGAATCCGATGGTCAGAAGATGAATGTCGTGTACAAAAGTTTAAAAAAATTGGATAAAATTAACCTTCAAATAACCCCTCTTTTCCAGCCGCCCTGTCGAAGTATATGCAATCGTGGTGAAGGTAATTAAACAACTTAGAAGTATGACGGTACCGAAGAGTGGAAGCAAATATATGTGACAATGGTGTACCATAAATAAATCGATAACACATGGTTTAAGCAAATTGATAAAAACACCAACCCCAAGCATGGGTTTTCTTTCATCGTTTCTAGAAACGATAGCCAAATCCTTACCCGATTCAACCCCACAGCAACTCAAGGAATCCAAGACCTACGAGATGGCATTGGTGAACCTGGAAATCAATAACTCCATCCCTAACATTCATATGCATACAGGTAACAATTCCTTCTGCTACTCTCCCGGCGATGGTACCAACTGTGTTTTCCATCGCACTGAGCACATGTTACTATGACATTAAAGACATCAACAATGAAATCCAGCGGAAGCTACGGCTCAACAAACACAAAATGAAGATCATCATCGATGCCAACTGGGCCACCCTAAGAGCAACGCTGACTCTCGCCAGACTCTATCAACGTTGTCAATAGCATCAACACTGTCTTGGGATTCAAGTGGCAGATTTACACGTTCGGTTTGATCACAAACGGCTATACAAGAAGGGGAGCACATCAGAATCAACAGTATTCTTGTGAATAGTGATATTAGTGCGGCGGCTACACGTATATTTCAGACGATTTGTACACATCCTGCTACAAGCATGACATTTGGCATAGACCTTCCACAACTATTACTCTTTCATTTCAGAAACGGAGACATCTGCAAAAAATGTCTCACTTCCGGTAAAATCCAAATGGCGGTTATCACACTTAAATCAGCCCTATATCGAAGGCTAATATGTGAAAAGGTGTTATTATCATGTAGTTATCTACTACCTTTGGCTATATGATAGAGATTAATTGTCTTCAAAAACCCTACTTCCGGTATAGTCCAACATGGCGCACATACTACTAGAATAAGTTTATTTTTAGGGAGGGTAAATGGAATGTGTTTTAATGTATTGCTACTATCATTACATTGTGCAGCAAACCTTTCTTTTGTGCTTCTCGTGGATACAATGTATAAAAAATATCTCTTTAAAAACATTACTTCCGGTAATATCCAATATGGCGGACATAGAAATATCTATTTTCTATTTCAATATTCACTTTTTTCAAAATAAAAAGAAAATGCTTTTGTTGTGGGTTTTGTTGCTTGTCATTAAACTTTGTTTTCTAGTTGTCCTCAAAACCACTTAATTATTCTGATCTAAATTTTTTAATAACACTTGCGGTAAAAAAACATATGGTGTAGATTTAGGAAATGAGTCCTCAATCCACATCTTTGATTTAGAGTTTTAGATAAATTGATTAAAACAAAATAAAATTACTAATAAACACTTAAAAAAATCAAATTACTACTATTTTGGCTAAAAAAAACCATATTCATTCATTGTCACCACCACATGAAAACAAAGCAGTGCAGGGGAGACCCGATTTCCCACATTAACAACGACCGCGACATCCTCTGTATTTGTATCTGTATATAAAATTGAGAATGGAAATGGGGAATGTGTCAAAGAGACCACAACCCGACCGAAAAAACAACAACAGAAGGTCACCAACAAGTCTCCAATGTAGCGAGAAATTCCCGCACCCGGAGGCGTCCTTCAGCTGGCCCCTAAACAAATATATACTAGTACTAGTTCAGTGATAATGAACGCCATACTAATTTCCAAATTGTACACAAGAAACTAAAATTAAAATAATACAAGCCTTACAAAGGCCAGAGGCTCCTGCCTTGGGACAGGCGCAAAAATGTGGCGGGGTTAAACATGTTTGTGAGATCCCAACCCTCCACCTATACCTCGAGCCAATGTAGAAAAGTAAACGCATAACAATACGCACATTTAAATTCAGTTCAAGAGAAATTCGAGTCTGATATCAGAAGATGTAACCAAAGAAAATGTACAAAATGACAATAATACATAAATAACAACAGACTACTAGCAGTTAACTGACATGCCAGCTCCAATCTTCAATTAAACTGACTGAAAGATTATGATTTCATAATATGAACATCAGGCAAAATCCTTCCCGTTAGGGGTTTATTATCATACCATCATAACATATATGAGAAGAACATAACCCGTGTCATGCCAACAACTGTTTTTTGATAAATGTGTTTAGTTCCGATGCAAAGACGTCCCTATAAGTGAATCAATATTAACGACAAAATATGCAATCTTTAATGACCTGACAACAGTATCGTAACTATATCCCTTCTTAATAAGTCTATTCAAGGGTTTTGTTAGTTTCTGAGGTGAAAACTGACACCTTTGTGCTTTATAAAGAATATTTCGAAAAAAATGAATACATTGTCGATACCAATTCTGGATTTAATATAACGGTTTGAGAGAGCGCGCAGATATATTGACGAGCATTAAGAGCAGATCTGACGCTCTCTACGCTTGATGCGCGCACTTAGTCTACAGTGTTGTGTAGCTTATTCGACGCGATCACTGTCTTTTCAAAGAGTGAGTTTGAGTATTGTGGTGTTTTTCTTAGTGGAATGTCAAAACACTTAGAGTGATTCTAACTTGTTTTCCACCATATTTGTTGCGTGGTATTCTTCGAACTTCTTGGCAGTTATGTTTCTCTAAGGACGTGCTTTTTTTTTTTAGAAATTCGTCTGGTTCAATAACGGGAATCAGCCCCTGAACCACTTTGTACATAAACTTCAACTTCTAGCTTGTTCGTCTTGCAATTTTAAAGAGGTCTTGTAGTTCCAGTTTGGCAATCATATTGGAGACACAACCGTCCTCTCTTGACTTCTAATAGATGGTGATGAATCTTGCCGCTTGACGTTGTATTCTTTCTAGCTTATTTGTGTTTGTTATCGTATATGGGTCCCATACTATGGCTCCATATTCCATCGTTGATCTGACGAGCGAAATGTTAGCTGTTTTTTTTTTTTTTTTTGCAATCTTGTTGGCAGTATTACAAGTTTTTTCTTTGAAAGCCTAACGTTGAATTGATTTTCCTTTCTTTGCCACGTTTAATATGTGGGTGGTCCATTTGAGGTCTTCCGAATTATTTAGGCCTAGGTACGGGTCATGCTTGACTTGTTGAAGTATGTGTCCACTTAAACTGTAGATTGTATGGCTTTTTTTTTCTGATGCTTAGGATGTAGAATCTTTTGCATTGAACCGCATTCCCCAGTACATCCACAATGTACAAGTTTCTGCCAAAATGATGAGGCCTTAGAAAGAGTTATTAATAAGTGATCCTCTTTGTCCCTTCGCCATCCATTAGCGCCTGAACTGAGTAGCATAAGAGCCAATTCCAAGCTCGTCCCCCTAAACACCTGCCTTAGTATATTGCACGTTTTACATGCTGGAAAAGTCTAGACTAAGTTGAGGGAATACCCTCCATTAGTCTTCCCTTTTGCGCAAATAGTTAGTTTCTTGAATCGTTAACCATGTTAATCTCATCTGAAATGTTTGTGTGATCTTACAGTTAAACATCGGTGATTTATGCTGATCAATCATCATTCTTTATGTTAAATTCACATCTTCAAATTGCCATCAATGTCGCCCACATTTTGTTCCTTTTCAAGCAATCAGAAAACTATATCACAACCGATAAAGACATGGATCACAATAAGTGTTTGTAATCACTCATTGCCAGGTGCATTTGAAAGGTCATTAATATATATTTATCAAAAACTTTTTGCCCTCCAAACCACAACCCATAGTTCGTCTACCCCTGTCACGGAATAGCGAAACAGTAATGACAGCATCATCAGCAACGACTATCCGAATCATGACTCGTGCAAGTTCGTGTTTCATCACATCAGACACATGCAACATGATTCAATCGCAGCCTCTTAATGTGAACATGGTGATAAACTTGAAATACATCACGAGGTAGATAAAATATAATATCAGGAGCATTTTTTATAAGAAGCAAGAGCTACATTTAGGGGAAGGGGAATACACAAACGAACCAAGAGTCCTAACAAAATCCTCAAAATTGGCAAAGTGTTCTGATAAATGACGACAATAAGAAAGAACTTTTAAGTTTTCATTCGCAACAGATTGCTCAAACGATTTTGAGGAAAAGGTAGTTGTAGCAACACTTACTCAGGATGTTTTGTGTTATCTACCACATGATGATGTTTCAAGCTTAGCACCATGTTCACACGAAGCGGCTGACACTTGAATCAAGATGCATGTGTCTGATGCAGTGAAACACAGACTTTAACTGAGTCATGGCCCAAAAAGTCAATACTGATGTTGCTGTCATTGCTGTTTCGCTATTCAGTGAAATAGGGGCAGACGAACTTTGGCTTGAATTTGAAAGTGAGAAAATCTTCAGATAAATATCTATCCATGACCTTTCAAATACACTAGGCATTGAGAGATTACAGTTTGCTGGAGAAGGAACTGCGTTTGGGACATGGATGATTTTTGAAGATGTGACCCTCTCATTTAAAATGATGATTTATACCCAACGTCTCCAGATATGGATTTAACAATGTCGTTGATAGAACGATCCGTGGTTTTGTTGTAAGATCGAACAAACTTATTAGATGGGGTTAACGAAGCAAGAAAACATGTGTTTTTGGAATAGGAAATACTTATGGAGGCTATGCCCACGACTTGGTCTAGTCTTTTTCACCAAGTATAAAACGTGCATTATACCATGGCGGGTGCGAATGAGTAACAAACTGTGTATTTGTTTCTATGCTAACTAGTCAAGACGCTTATGAATGGCGAAGGGAAAAATATGATCCATGGGAACCCTTTTGGACAACTCTTTGTGAGGTCTCTTCATCTGATCAGGAGCTTGTACATTATAGATGTAAAAAAAATACCACGATCTTTGTAAATTTGGAAAATAAGTTCTCCGATTGTGAATAAACATGTATTTGCGGCCATAAAATAGTCATTTTTAAGATGTTTAAGAACTTTAGTGATTTTATTCTGTTTTAATCAGTCTATCCAAAACTCTTCATCGAAGATATGGATTGAGTACTCATCTTTGTAATTTACGCCATATTGGGGTTTTTTCCCGGAAGTGTTAACTTTGTATTTAAACATATAATGCTGAATAAAATAAGTGGTTTTGAGGATTACTTAAAGCCAAAAATTTAGTGACCAGCTAAAAAAACATTTTCTTTACATTTGGAAAAAAAAGTTAAATATTAAAATGAAATACTATCAATATTTCTATGTCCGCCATATTGGATATATCCGGAAGTAGGGTTTCAAAGAAATATGTCTTATACATTGTATCCATGACAAGCAGCAAAGAAAAGTTCCTGCACAATATATTGATAGTAGCAATAGTTTAAAATACATTTCAATTACCATCCCTAAAAGTAAGCTTATTTTAGTACAATGTCCACCATGTTGGATTTTACGGGAAGTAGGGTTTTGAAGACGTCTAATCTATATCATATATCCAAAGGAGTAAATAACAAAGGTTTGTACCAAATTTCATGATAGTAGCATGTTCATAACGTCTTTTCACATACTAGCCTTCGGTATTGGGCTAATTAAAGTATGATGTCCGCCATTTTGTATTTTACCGGAAGTAAGACATTTTTTTCAAATACCTCACTATCTGAAAGAAAAGAAAAATAATGGAGCTGGTCTGATCTTATATTTGGATGCTAACAGCCTCTTCAAAAACATTCCCCTCCTCGGTATGCTCCTATAAAATAAATGAACGATTTAGATTCTGGGTACCGGCGATTAAGTCGAATGTGTGTAGAATCAACTCGATACAGAAATTTAAGGTATCAAACTACCTTTAACGCCTATGTACGTCTGGACAAAGCTGTATCTGTAACACTGGGCGCTTGTTCTGTGGGTAGTTTGGTGTTAACCAGCAGTACCCTGGGTTCAGCTTTGACCGGCACTGGTGTTATAGTCACCCTTCCTTTGGGATTTCTATCTTGCTTGAATGCTACCACCGTAATGGATCTCACACTAATTTCTAGGCATGTAACCAAAAAGAAAAAGAAGCACCACGATACTTTGCGATTGGCCCAGTCCAAAAAGTCCTTGGTTGAACAATGTGTCAGCTTTGCTTTAGCTGATGATGAACAGATCGATGATGCCGAGTTTGCCTCAAAAACTACTACGACCATAAAGATCCGATGCAGCAACCCATGTCCAGTTTCAGCGAGGATCTGTCAAAATGTTCCATTTAGGTTTTTCCCACCATCCCCAATTCAATGGTTTAAATAAACTCATCATAGATACCAGGACTTAATTTAGTATATACGCCAGACGCGCGTTTCGTCTACCAAAGACTCATCAGTGACGCTCGAATCCAAAACAGTTAAAAAAAGGCCAAATAAGTACGAAGTTGAAGAGCATTGAGGACCAAAATTCCTAAAAGTTTTGCCAAATACCCGATTTTCAGGCCTAAACAACATATTATCACACTTCTAATCATACCATTTTTATCAAAAATATAAAAGTCGTGGTAATCATAGTTTTTACACTGTGCGCCTGGTTTTTTTTTCATCTCATAGCTCACGATTTGCACAGCTCCATCGGTCTCGCTCTTTGTCCAGACGGTGGTCAGCTGCTTGATTAGTCTTTCACATCCCAAGTGCGGATATTTTTTTCTTTACAGCACAAGGTTAAAACTTTTGAGAACTAACACTTCATGTCAACATTTTAAACGTCTTTGACAGTCCAGGGTGAGTCCTGACCTACTTCTCGCCATTTGAGGGTTTCCTCATCAGTATTTTCCGAAATTTCTACCTCTTGCGCCATTATTTCTTTGATCAGACATATTTGTAATCTTACAATTCATTGTGTTTATTCTATCTGTGGATTTGTTTTGGTGTATTTTCTTTTTTTCACAAAGTTACATTTTCCCACGACCCCAACCCCGACTTTTTCCCTTCAAACCCAACCAACAACGTTTTGCCCTCTTAACCTCATCAACGAGCGTGTAAGATTTTCGGATTTTTAGGTGCGGTCCCAGCAGAAATTTTTTTTTTTTTTTTTTGTTTTTTTTGTTTTTGTTTTTAAATGTTATAATATTTTATTTGAATTTTACATTTGTTAGAGATACAAGAAGTACCGGTACCTTATCCCGGCCTCGTTAACATTAGTATATAGCATTTTATTGATAAGTTAGTACTTGTTAGTGCACAATATGTA
This sequence comes from Mytilus galloprovincialis, assembly GCF_965363235.1. Classification (NCBI taxonomy): domain Eukaryota; kingdom Metazoa; phylum Mollusca; class Bivalvia; order Mytilida; family Mytilidae; genus Mytilus; species Mytilus galloprovincialis. Next base: position 61,356,577 of record NC_134845.1, read on the forward strand.
TATATAGTAATAATGACATGTATGTAACTGAATAGAAATATGATAACATGATGCATAATAAATTCTAATTTATGAAATTAATTTAATTTTTGCTGCAACCAGATTATGGAATTTTTCGTATTTGCCTTCTTTATTTATCAATATTTCATGATATTGAAGAAATTCTTTTTTGAAAATTTCAAACATATTAATTTGTTTTGTTTTTTGTTCGGATATATAGTATACTTTGTATACAGTAAAAAGAATAATTGTAATTAAATCATTAATACTGTAGTAACTTGTATCGTTTATTTTGTATCCGTACAAAAGTGATTTAATTGATATGATGTGATGTCCTATTTTAAGTTTATCAAGTAAAAGTTTTATTTGATTCCAAAATGATTTCAGAAATTTGCATGTTAAAAAGTAGTGCTCATAATCTTCGATGACATCACAAATATTACATAGCGGAGTTTTAGTTATTTTCCAAGAGAAAAGTAATTGTTTGGTTGGTAAAATGTAGTGCAGAAATTTCCATCTTAACATTTTGAATTTATTATCTTGTATATAGTAAAAGATATAATTTAGCATTTGTTGTCTTTTGTTTGTGTTGTTTTCCAAGATAAATATGTTGTCCCATTTTTGAAATCCTATTGGTTTTTCATAATATCTATTTAAGAGGGAGATGTAAATGTCTTTGGAGGAAATGTTTTTAAGTGATACCATTTTCCCTTTTTTATCTTTAAATTTATATTCGGAGTCAATGGTGACTTTTGTTTTTAATGATTCTTCTTTAGTTAGCTCTTGTAACCACTGTTTTGGTATTGCTTTCATTAATTTAGAATATTCTGAAAACCAGTTAGCATGACTGGAAAGTTTATCTAAGATCATGTTTTGATTAAATTTTCCTTTATTATCAATAATGTCATTTAAAAAAAGAATTTTGCTGTTTATCCAGTTTTTGAAGATGAGACATTTACCGTTTAATTTGATATTTTTATTGCCCCATATAAGCTGCTGTCTTATTTGTTTATATGATAGATGATCCAATTCCTTTTCAGATTTTGTATTTATCCATGATTTGATTATTCTTAAGTAAAATTGTGGAATTAGTTCTTTCAGTTTATAGACCAAATTAATATTGGTAAAATTCATTTTAAATATAAGGAATTCTTGTCCAAATTTATCAAAATAAAATCTTGGTAATACTTTCCAATTGGGTGATAGATCTTCGTTGTCGATGAGTTTTTTTACCCAACTAATATTTATCGCTTCTAGATATTTATCTATGTTTATCATTTTAAGCCCGCCAGCATGGTAATTTTTACTTATTATATTCCTTTTAACCTTTTCAGATTTATTATTCCATGTAAAACTGTATATTAATTTTTTAAATTTTGCTAGGTATTCGTTATCAATTTCGGTTACAGATGCAACATAAGTAATATTCGGTAAGATTAATGATTTAACAAGAGTTATCTTACCTAACATAGTTAAATTTCTTTTATTCCAATCTTTAATTATTTTTTCAGATTTTTCGTATTGTCGTTGCAAGTTTAATTTTTTACACTCATTTTTATTAAGTCCAAAGTATATTCCCAAAACTTTTATAGGTTTTTGTGTAAAATTAATGTTTTCAACTTTATCTTTGCAGGACTTTAAATTGCCGAGCCATATTCCTTCTGTTTTATTTCGGTTAAGCTTTAGGCCTGAAAGTGATCCAAAAATTTCTATAATATTCAGAGTTAATGACACTTCTTGTTTTGAATTTAAAAATAAAGTGTTGTCGTCTGCAAGCTGGCTTAATTTTAATGTATGGGTTTTATTATCTAGTTTAATTTGAAAACCTTTAAAATTTTTATTTTGTCTTAATCTACTAGCTAAAATTTCAACAGCAATTACGAAAATTATAGAACTCGCGGGACACCCTTGACGGATTCCGCGCTCAATGTTGAAGGGTCTTGAAATCCAACCATTATTTAATATGCAACCCTTTATATCTGTGTATAACGTATTTATCCACCTCAAAAGAGATTCCTGGAAGCCAAATTTCTTTAAAGAACAATACATAAATTCCCATTCTAGCGAGTCAAATGCCTTTGTGAAGTCTAAAAATAGGATAGCTCCATCTACATTGAATTTTTCCGAATAATCTATAATATCTTGGATTTGTCTAATATTAAATCCTATATATCTGTTTTTTACATAACCGTTTTGATCACTATGAATGATTTTATGCAATATTGGTTTCAGTCTTTGTGCAAGAGAGTATGCTATAATTTTGGTATCTACATTTAGTAAGGTAATTGGTCTATAATTATCTAAATTTAATGGGTCGTTTTTCTTGTATATAAGGGTAATCAATCCAAGTTTCTGAGAATTTGTTAATTCTTTTTTTTTCATAGCAATTATTAAAAACATCTACAGCAAAGTTTTGTAAGTTTGACCAGAAAGCTCTATAAAATTCAATTGAGAGACCATCGATACCTGGTGTTTTATTAAGTTTCATTTTAAAAACAGATTGTGTACATTCCTCTATTGTCAGGTTGCCGTCAATTTCATTGCTTTCTTTTGTACTTAATTTGTAATTTATTTTAGTTTTTTCAATATAATTTTCAATTTCTGTTAGATCAGGGTTAGTTGACTTATATAAATTGACATAATAATTTCTCCCCGTATCTAATATTTTGCCTTGATCTTCTGTTATTTCTCCTTTACTGTCCCTTATAGCAGTTATGTTTTTCCTTGTTTGTCTTGATTTTTCTAATCCCAAGAAATATTTTGTATTTTTTTCGCCCTCTTCTATCCATTTAACTCGTGATCTTATTTGTGCCCCTTTTATTTTATCTGAATATAGAGTTTGTAGCGTTTCTTCTGTTTTATTTATTGAATCTATTATATTTGGCAAATTTTTTTTTCCATCCAGGTTGTTATCATGAATTTCATTCAAAAGTTTAAGTTCTTGTTCTAGTTTTGTAATTTCATCTCTTTTATGTTTAGCTTTTAATTTACAATGTTCTATAGTTTTCTCTCTTACTTCTATTTTAAAAAGATCCCACACGATTGCTAGACTTTTTTTATTTCTTAATTTTTTATATTTATCTATCAAAGTATTTATTTTTATTTTGTATGATTCGTCGTTAAGAATATTGTTGTTTAATTTGAAGTATCCCTTTCCTTTGTTCCCTTGACAATGATTAATTTTAAGTGAAATCGCTAAGTGGTCTGTATATTGAATTGTTGCAGGTCGTATATCAGTGCTGAGTACTCTTGGTCTCACATCTTCACTTACTAGAAAATAATCAATTCTACTAGCTACTTCATTATTTTTCCTTTTCCAGGTATATTGCGTTTTATTTGGATTTATAGCTCTCCATATATCTATAACTTTTAGTTTTTTTATCAGAGTTTTTAGCCCATTTGTCTTATTTTTTATTTTTTGTTGATCTTTTTTATTACTTTTTCTATCTTTTATATTAAGCGTTTCATTCATATCACCGCCTATGATAATTATACCAAGACTATATTTTTCAATGACACTTAAAGCTTTTTTAAAGAATATATTTCTATCTTTACATGTGTTTGGGGCATAAAGGTTTACAAAGGTAAATATATTTTTATCGATTTCTATGTTGATTAAAACAATTCTTCCGTCTTGATCTACATATTTATCTATGATTTCATACTTAATTTTTTGGTTGATATAAGGGCCTTTTTCAAAAAATGTGGATTTTCTTGTACAATCAATATTTCTAAAAAAGTGTAAATATTTTTATCCAATTTTTAGATACACCATTTGGTCCAAGGACACAGTTATCGTCCTTTGGAATATAGTCCCTAGTGTAAACAGTGTATAACTTGCATGTCTTATTTGATACACTTTCCCAATTTATTTCTTGATATTAAATGCATGAAATATCAAGTAGGGGGATGTAATTACATGTAAAAAAAAATTGAGTGCTGAATCTTTATGTTAAGAAGTAAATTGGTCCAGTTCTAAAAGGTCAAATTTTAGCACGTCTGAAGCTGTCAAACTGAATTTTACACCCCCTTAACACAGAATTGTCAATATTTTGAGTTAGAGCTGGTAGAAGTTTCTATAATTTTGATATTATTTGTCTCACTGGTAGTACACTACACTGTAAAAATCTTTTTGAGAAAGAGCAGGTGCGATTTTTTTAATTTGTATTTATTGTCTAAAAGAAATGCACTACGAAATAACTGTGTTCTCGGGCCATTTAGTTTTTGGTGTGTGTAACCAGTTCCAGCAAATTCAATATGAAATTTAGCTACAGAAATTGCTTCCAGTGGGTTTCAAAGGGTCCAAAAACCCCAAAATTGCTTGTACGAAATTGAAAAACTAGTCTTTTTTAAATGCTGGTTTTAATACCCAGCGGAAATTATTATTTTTCTTTTGTTATTATAAATATATAGGTATCACTGCAGGTATGTATACACAAATACAGGGAATTATTAGATTTTATTAGCATTTTTTTTTACTTTTCATTTCGTACTTAAAAAAATGTCAACTACATAACACAAATGAAATAATGTTGCCAATAAACAACTGATTATATCCCTTGTAACTAAGGAAGTGTTATCTACTTACTCTTCATCCTCTGATGACGTGCTTAAAGTTACAGGATGACATCATTGATTCATTTCATTATAGATTAGTTTTGGTGAGTACAAATTACTCCGTAATTTTATTCTATGTCAACTTTGTAACGGCAAAAACATTGATAAATTTTGGCATAAATAATTTTTTTTACATAAATCATTCAAAGTCTATAATACTGACCCTAATTCAATAAAAACCATTTATCTGGTAGTATTAGGGTCAAGAAAAACACCCCAAAACCACAAATAGGTCAACTACATAACGGTCAACTACATAACGCAGTGAATCGTTATGTAGTTGACAAAAAGCGTTATGTAGTTGACAATGCTGAATTAAATTCACTTTAAAATATGTTTCTAAAAAGTGTTATTTTAACCATGTTAACTGTTTTGAAAAAAGTGTGATGATTTTTATGGAAATATATATCAAGCAAAATGTAAATATTATAAAAAAAAAAAAATAGGGACCGAAAATAAATTCGTTATGTAGTTGACATATGTCCCATACTTGTTTCTATGTTATTTTTTAAAATATTTTTGTAGTAGCATTTAAGATTGCATATTTTTATTTCAGGTTGTATTGTTGTTAAACTATTCAATTTCATATATTAAAGTTGAAAATTGAATATTTTTTTGTATTGTTATTTCACAACTGAAATATCCACATTTTTTGAAAATGACCCATAAATCGAAACACCTCTTGATTGCGTGCTTCCAAAACTATGATATAAATCGCCCGTAAATTCTTTATCTATTGAATTGTTCGAAAAATGTGTTTCTTGTAAAAATATTATGTTGCATTTTTGTTGTTTTATCCATTCTTTTAGTCTAATTCTTTTTTCATATTTTCCTAACCCCTGACAATTTAAAGAACATATATGCAATGGATTAGTTGACATCTTGATTTTGTTTTTAAAAAAGTATTTGATACATGTATTTCAAATATAAAAAGCAGAATATACATACAAATATATACAGAATTTAGAGATAAAAATACAATCATATGTGCTCCTCTAATGACAGTTTTAGCTTTGACTGTGTGAGTTGCTAGACTAAATATAATTACATGTACACACATACATTTAATTTCATATTGACCGACTTTAATAGGTTTCCACCTATTTCTATATTTAGAATTGTTAGCTGGTAAAATATATTGACCTTCACATGTAAAACGATTAATTCGCACGAGGATTAACTTTAATAGACTAATATACCGTACATAGAAATATATAAATGTGATGGATATAATATATATCTTTCTGAATTGGTGAGTATTGAATTTATTTTTCGTTAATTGTATATTTTTAAAACACTTTTCAGAAAGAAAGACATTAATAAACAAGTAGCAAAAATAACGGGAGATTATTATCAAATACTTTCGTGTGCTTATGATAACCGTACAGATATTACAACTATTTTGTTTACGGGGCTTGACTTTAATTATACAAATATTTAGCAGGACACGGAGATTCTGATGCAAATAATTAAAAAAAAGAAGACTTAATACATGAATGGAAACTTTTGAGGTAACAACTAAAAAAGGATAATTATCTGCATATAAAAACAGGTATAAATAGGTCAAACTGATTTGTTTACATTTTGTATACACAGATACAGGTGTGTGGAAATGGCGATGGAATTAATTTGCATATCTATATTAATATAGTAGAGTGCTATTGCTGTTCTGTTTACATGATTATATGACATAGCGCACATATTGATATTGTGGTACATTGAAACACAAATTATTACATATGTATATATAACTATACTTGTTATTTCATATGGAAAAAAAGGAGTACCCAGTAAACACACGACGTACTCCCGACGTCGGTTAATGGTCGTCTGAACGTCATGTCGTGAGTTTACGTCGTACCAACGTTGTGGGAACGTAAAAATCCAACGTTGGATGCAGACGTACAGACGACGTTATGAAATTACGTCGGATTCACGTAAATTTAGTACCTTGTCAGGACGTAACATTTTATTACGTTGTGACAACGTGCTTATAACTGTCATAATCCGACGTAACATTTTGTTACGTCGTAGTTAGGGAGCTACCATTTGATTTTTATGGGGGGGCTAGGATGAAAAATTTTGTCCTGCATTTTTTTTTAGCTGTAATCTCTGTCCTGCCTTTTTATTTTTCACTCTAATCGGTCCTGCCTTTTTTTTTTTTTAGTTTATCCTGACTTTTTTTTACCTAAATTGTCGTCCTGACTTTTTTTTTTTGCAAGTGTCCCATCCTGCCTTTTTTTTTAACTCAAAACTCCTGTCCTGCCTATTTTTTTCAAATTTCATCCTAGCCCCCCCATAAAAATCAAATGGTAGCTTCCTTACGTCGTATCGACATACACCTTATCGCTATTCCCGGCTGACCCGTCCGCTTGAACTTTTGACGTCAACAACAATCACTTTTCCATTGTGGCGTCAGACATTTTGTTTTATGACGTCAACATTTTACGGGAACCTGTGTGATTTCCAGCAATGGCGGACAAATAGCGATAAGGTGTATTATAAGAACGTAGTGAATACATTGTAAAAATCTGGTTTTATGGGACGAATTTTTGGGGTATGTCATCAATGAGTATTCCTGGATATATCAATCATTCACCTTCACTAGAATATATTTACGATTTTTTCGATTTAAAAAAAAAAATCCCCCTTTTTTCCCGCAGACATAATTTGCATCAAGATGTCAAAGAAAATATTACAAATCCAATTTTAATGTTCTAATATATGTATTTCATATGAATATTTATTGTTTATTATATCATTAATATTTTGTCATCATTTATCACTTGGATTTCATAATCGTTTTTCACGATTTGATTAGTGTAACGTTCAGCAGTACTCGGGTTTTACCGCTGCATCCTATGAAAAGTCTGAGCATGCGCACTTTTGCCGCTTGATTTTTGAAAACAGTGAGGAATTGGCAGTGGAAATTTAGCTTGATCCAGATTCCAGAACAAAGAAAAAGGTAAAATAATGATTGCACATTACACCAAATAGGTTCTACATGATAAAAACAAGTTTGATTGATGAAAATAAAACAGCTGTTACCGTGTTGGGAGCCTCTTTCAAGTCGGTTATACGTGATCGTGTTGAAATATGATACTTTTTCTTATACTGTCAATATATTGCACTGATACAAGATATTTTAGCCATGATGTGTGTTATTTGAATCCATTTATCAAATTTCTTGATTAACTTGTGTTGTTTCTGAAGATATATGCAATTAAAAATAAGTAAAAACTGTAGAAAGTAAAAAAAAGGGGGAGGGGTGCACAGCCACAAGTACTTGTTTTCTATCTGTGACAAGAGCTACTATCCCTATATATTAAGGCTACAAGTGTCTGCTCTGTTATTTTTTGATAATCATTGAAGCATAAAAGTCTTATCCATGTTATCAATATCAGAAAATATGAAGCTAAACATCTCAGCACTTTAGATATTTGGGTCCATTACAAACTCCGCACATTTCAAACTTGGCATATTACCAACCCGGCCTATTAATGATAATGCTGCATATATCACTGGGGGTCGTCGCTAACATGCATGAACTATTTGCCACTGGATGTTGAGCAACAAACGATCAATCATTGTATCACTGGGTCTGACATGGAAATAGACAATTGTGCCAATAAAGATGTTGTAAAATATAGGCGTCACAGAAAAAAATTTAAGATAGCCATCACGGTTGTCGTAATAGGATTAGGTCGTTGTAGGAAGGCGTCCCAGAAAAAAATAAAAAAACAGCCTTCCAAGTCTTGAAAGTGTCATAATGATTTAGACTAGGATCTAGCCTTGAAAGTTGGGTAAAATGTTCTTGTTTTCAGGGTAAAACCCAGTTTACAGGTGTTAAAACAGTACATAGGGACATCTTTTTTGCTGTACAATTTATAATATGAAATCTACATGTTTATCAATGACGAGCTACATTTGTACATGTACAATCACTAAATATGTGATCAGAAACCATGTTGTAATCAATCATAAAACATATGAATTTTGGAATGCATTTAAATTTGTCACTTTGTTCTCCTAAAGATTTGTTGGACTAACATTTTTTTTTAATATAAATAAGGCTGTGAATTTTCTCGTTTGAATTGTTTCACATTGTCATTTCGGGCCTTTCATAGCTGGCTATGCGGTATGGGCTTTGCTCATTGTTGAAGGCAGTACGGTTACCTATAAATGTTAATTTCTGTGTCATTTTGGTCTCTTGTAAAGAGTTATCTCATTGGCAATCATACCACATCTTCTTTTTTAAATGAAACAGACAGAAGAATATAAAAGATAATTGAACTTATTTTTAATTTTTTGTTCCAGAGTCTTGTATATAAATCCACAGATCCAATGTGTCTGAGGTTGAGGAAATCATTGCAGTAACCATGTAACAGTTAAGCATGCACCAGCTCAAGAATTTGGACCAAGATTTTAAAAAGGTAAACATCAGTTGATCAGCTCTTTTTCTGTCCTCCTTAACTGAGTGATATAGTTTAACTCTTGTACTGTACGTACATACATGTACATCGAACTCAAAATTGGATTTTGTTATCTAACGTTTGCCTAAACCACATGTTATGCAACCAATACACAACGCTTATTATCATAAAACGCAGAGTTTGAATTTGGAGAGCATCTGCTTTACTGTTCTCTAGATATGTCCTTTAAATTAAGTTTGATAAGATCATTTGTGGCTCATGGACACACTCTTCTTATATTAATTTTATTTATCAAATTATAATTTGTTGATTTTATAGATTGCGTTCATTGGCATATGCTATGAGGTCTTGTTGTATCGATGTACATGCTAAATTTATTAAGGTAGAATCCTTTGCATATCTTAAATTAATTGAAAAATGACAATATTGTGAAACCAAACTTCCTTTATTAATTATTTGGACTCATTATTATTTGTAGAATAACCACTGGTTGCTCCAGAAAATATTATGTCCCCTCTCCCCCAGGGAAAGCTCTTTTCTTAAATTTTATTTGGGGGTGGTTGTGTATGAAATACCAAAATGCAAAGGAAGTGTTGTTCTTATTAATTTTTAATTCTGTCAGTGCTGGGATTTTTTTTTTTTAAAAGGGCTTAGGGCTGTCCCTTAGGGGCGGACATAGTATTTTCTGGAACAGACATAATTTCATTAACACATGTTCAATTTAACAACAAATTTATTTTTTAAATAAGAACGAATGAATAATTATATACTGTTGAAATTGTGTTAAATTTCTAACATACATCATCAAAATGTGTATAATTGGCAAAGATACAAACATCTCAGTAACAACATAACATAATTATGAATCTGCAGTTTATTATAGGACCAGCAATAGAAAAAATATTGATTATGTGTAAACACAGGATAATTTTTAAGAACTGCTGTAATTCATAAGTTGGGATCAATTTATTTTTTTGTATTTTATAATTTATGATTTTTTTTTTCAGAGATCTGAAACCAACACAAGACCAGCTGGGTCAATATTCCTAATGCACCTCCAAATGAGGAACTAATGCGCCATCAAATGAGGAACACAAAAGTTGTGTGTAAACAAAAATTGTCTCTGTAGTGATATTGAACATGTTTCATTTTTAACAAGTGACTGAGCTTTACCATTTGTGTTGATCTGGAAAGTAGAGGATCATAGTATAAATATGTAAAAACTAAGGAGTTTTTTTAATGTATTCAAAGTTTTAAATTTTCTAAGAAATTGTTGTGTGAAAAAAAATCGCACTTCGTATTCCGAAAATTTAACCACATATATGTGAAAATGTCTTAACTTCGAAACAAGCCATCCTACATATCCAGTGTACTATATTGACTGAGCTAGAGTAGAAAACATTACCAATACCAACTACGTGTATGCAGAAACAATTGTGCAAATTGCCCAGCTGATTAGAGGGCAGAAAACCAACATTTGGAATGACATGTACAATGTATACAACCAACACAAGACTAAAATTTGGAATAAAAATTAAAAATTCAGAAACAAACTATTATTTTTTTTATTGGTTCATGTAGCTACATGTACATTGTAAGAAAAAAGAAGTCTAAACTGTTGGATAGGTTTTGGTCCCTTGTGGACAGTTGTCTCATTGGCAATCATACCACATCTTCTTTTTTATACTCTCTCTAGTTGGTCAAAGGAAAAAGCAATAGTTAGTTGAATTGAATTTCAGGTATTTTCTTCATTTGGGATATTTTTAGAAGTGTGTATGAATTGTGTAGAATATATATATTTATAAATTAGACAGTCAGATTTTGGGCCGATTTTCCTAGCTTGTAATCGTGTAGTGAATCCAGCTGAATGCATTTTCAGTAAATATTAAGGTAAATATGGTAGTTTGTTGTATTTCTGAATAATTCATTAAAAATGGTTTTCCGTCGTCAAAGTGAAACCTTCATTCTAGAATTTCCGCCATCATAGTGAAATCTGAGTTCTAGGCCACTGAAACACTAAACATTCAGAATTTGAAGCACTTAACAAGATGTCATGTTGAAGGCTGTACATGTACCTAAAATTGCTAACATCATCAATATTTGATTTTAGGATAGAGGGTTGTCTTATTGGCCATCATACAAAATTTTTTTTTTTGAAAAGTATTGTGTTAAAAGAAAGAAAAGTTGCAAATTTGTTAAATGGAAATGTGTAATTCTTGTACTTCAGTATTGCAAAAGTTAAAAACTTTTAGACTTTATAAACCTTAAACACCTATTTTTGGGAAAACTAGACATTTATACATTTCACACTGAAACCTGCCAAAGATTAATAAAAACCAACCTTTTTGACAATTTCATATACAGCTGGCAGTTTGGAAATAGAGTACATATAAACAATTGTCCATCTTTCCCACATAGAAATATTTACAACTTAAAACGGGCCAAAAGAAAAAATAAAGACCCTGTTTACATACTTCTTCAAAGGAATTGCATTGATTCTATCAATTAAATGAGGACAAGGGACATTTATAGTTGTGCTGTGACGTTGTTACAACGTTTTATGATGGTAATAAATTACGTCACAAATTACGTTGTGCCAACGTTGTGTGGATGGTTGTCAGCACGTGCCTTGGAGTTCACAAAATTACGTTGTACCAACGTAATTTTACTACGTTGTCACAACGATAGTATTACGTTGTCACAACGTAATGTCGACGTTGGATTGTTTACTGGGTAGTTTCATTGATCTATACATATTATATTGACAACAATCTATTTATAGAGTTTATTGTTCTATTTTGTTTTGTGCAGAGTATATACAATCTAATATTATTGTATCATACACTGCCACATATTTTTTTAATTGTTTTTTATAAATATATATAAAATAGGAGTATATACAGATATTTGTACAAGTACAAATTATTATGTCCATTGACTTAGGCATTGTTGTATGGATAATATATTTTGAAAGGAAATGATATATGGTAACTGTTCTTGTACCTATGTCTTTGATGATTTACTGGAATCAGTTTGTCTGTTGTGATATTCATCTGTAGGGGTTGTTGCTGGTCTTTTCCCCTGTTTTTGTACTGGTGTTGTTGATTCAGGGTTTACAATGAATTTGTCTATTGGTCCTTTTGATTCAACTTTTGGCTTGCTTTTTGTATTGTCTTTGTTTTTCTTTTTTCTTGTTTTTTTCTCCTGTAAATCAGGATCAATTTCTGTAATGACTTTACTGATAGCCGTTGTTGTTGCTGTTATTGCTTCTGTAGGTAGCAATATGGACTGTGAAGGTGGGGTTTCACTGTGATCAACCAGCAGAAATTACCCTCAAAATGTTCACGCGTATTTCGATTTTTAGTCCCTTGTTACTGCGCGGAATAAAATGACTATATACCATTTGTTCCTCTTTTTATAAGCTTCCGAATGAGGTAAAAGGTAGGTCTGTAATTAAGGGCTGAAGGGTCCCAGCAGTCCATTCAATTATTTAAAATATCCATTTCATTATTCAAAATTGACTGTTTCTTATTTTTCACGCGGATTTTGACATTTACGTCCCCTGTAACCCCTCTAATGGTCATTGCGGCACATATTGTTTATACTCAGTCTATTCCTCTATCAATAAGCTTAAATTTGTAATATATAATTTGCCTTTATTAGGGACTGAAGGGTTGTAGTAGTACATTCCATTATTCAAAATAAGCTATTTCTTAATGTTCAAGCGTATTTCGAAATTAAGGTCGTTCGTTACTTCTCTAATATGCGTTGCGCAACTTCTTGACTATATACATTTTGTTCCTTTCGTAATAAGCTTTCGAATGAGGTATAATGTTTATCTATAATTAAGGGCTAAAGGGTCGCAGCAGTCCATTCCATTATTCAAAATATCCATTTCATTATTCAAAATTGGCTATTTCTTAATTTTCACGCGCATTTTGGCATTTAGGTCTTCTAATATTCGTTGCGGAACATATTGACTATAAAAATTTTGTTCCTCTTGTAATCAGCTTTCGAATGAGGTATAAGGTTTATCTATAATTAGGGACTAAAGGGTCGCAGAAGTCCATTCCATTATTCAAAATATCCATTTCATTATTCAAAATTGGCTATTTCTCAATGTTCACGATTAATATTAATTCGATAACACTGGACACTTTTAATTTGCAAAACACTCATTTGCAAATCCGCCGCCGCCTCAAACAATAGCTACAATATCATGTATATAACCAAAATGTGCGGAATTACATGGGATTCAATAATTTCATTGGTTATATATAGTTTCTTTTATATAATTATTTTGCAATTTGAATTATAAAAACATGGGATTTTCAATATCCCATGGGACAAGGCAAAATCCCATGGGATTGACCATTATCCCATGGGATTTTGGTTAAATCCCATGGGATTTTTTTTGGTCCCATGGGATAATTGTAGTCCCATGGGATAATTGTAGTCCCATGGGATTTTTAATATCCCATGGGACAAATTAAAATCCTATGGGATTCTAATTGTAAATATATAGATATAAATATACAGTAATGTGTATGTTACAATGTATTCTATTTGGTAGTAAATTATTATAATATGAATCTTTTTAATTGAATATCTTTTTTTCTTGGGAAATGTTAATTTAGCATATTGTTCTATAACTGTTAATAACTAAACTTTTAAACAACAAAGCAGATAATGTAAGTATCAATGTATGTTTATTCATGAATTACAGAATACTTTTTTGAAACACAATTATTTACCATTTGAAATCAATAAAACCTCTATTGTTAGGCTTAACATACTAGTAGCTATTTAAGTAAATCTATTTTATTCACAATATCCCTCAACACAAAACATTAATAGTTTCTTATCATCCAGCATTGTTTGATGGTATAGTCCACTTTTTGGTCATTCAGCACAGAACTTTGACATTATTGTGGTTTCAATATTTTTTTGTATTTTAAAGAACTTCAAATCATTGACTGAGTGATGAAAATAATAACTGATCCAACTTTTGTCTTTGAATTTATTCTGGTCTTGTTTCTTTGTTTTCTCCATTTATTCTAGGTGGTGAATTTCGATCCTTCTGAAAAAGAACCAATAAAATCTAAAGCAATGTATTATACAAAATTGTTTGCATACATGTAGCAATAAAATGATTTTCAATAAAAATAGCTATGCGGTATGGATTTTACTGATTGTTAAAGGTTGTCCAGTGTCATCAGTTGCTAACAGCCTACATCCTTTGGTCTCTGATGGAGGGTTGTCAAATTAGCAATATACCACATCTTCCTATTCTAATACCATATAACAATCAATTAATTTGTTCTTCTTTATAACATTTGGGTATTTTCCCAAGTTATATACATAATATATATACTGTAAATTCAGAATTAAGGTGGTACCCAACACTTTCACTAAAATTAATTTGGCTCGTTTAATTTTTATAAAATTTTGTCAAAGTATTTACTTTTACCCTTTAACAAAAAAAATAAAAATTTCAAAAATTTTGAACCAACCGTTTTGTCAGAAAAATTACTGTTTATATAGCAGTTTGACAAACACCAATTTTGAGCATTGAGAAGCTTAATATTCCTTTTACAACACAACGTAATTAAAACGTTTAGCTGACTTTACAGAGTTATCTCCCTGTAGTGTTAGGTACCACCTTAATGCGATTTTTTTTTATTGCGAAAAATGCAACAGAGTTGTAAACGCAATAATTTAAACTCGCATTATGAAATATTTTATATATATTAAACAGGATTAATCTCAAAATCGTAAAATTTAAAATCGCATTTAAGTCTAAAATGACAGAATCGCAATAATAAATGCACGCAATAATTTATGAATTTACGGTATAAAGATCAATGTTAAAACTTTAGACAACTATAATAACATATTCCATTATTCACAAGAATTTGCAATATGTTATACAAAATGCAGACAACAGAAACAATATTTCTTTAAGCTTTTGAAGTTTTGACAGATTTCAATTTGTGTTTTATTTCAATGAAAAAATACCTTGAACTCTTTGAACATATTGGAAATTATAGCATTGATACAAAAAAATTATGTATGTTTCATCCTTATTTTTTGTGTCGTTGGCTTGCTGTCTCATTTTAATATACATTTATACATACATCAATAATCTTCTTCTTTATTAAAAGTAAAAATGGGATATTTTTGATTTTGATATCCCAAAACATTATAGTTCTATCAAATAACTTATTACCAAAAACACCAATGTGTTTGATATTAATTTTAAGACATGTACATGTATAAATGTTCCAGACCATATCAGTATTTGGATCTTACATTTACGGTCCAGAACTTACAGTCCCACCATATGTGTACAGTCAGACCATTTAAGTATACTTGTACTGTCTGGTACCAGCTCGACTAAACCTGTGTTTTTATTTTAATTGCAATTAAACTATTTGTATTAATCTATTAAAGATTTCAGTTATGTTGATCTGTACTGTACATTTGTTTCTAATAAACTTGACCAACTTCTTAAAATTGGGCAGACTGTATGCGTACAGTCCACATACTTGTGTATGTTCTGGAACATAAACATGATTAGCAAGCATTTGGCAGGATGTCATGCTAAAATCTCATTAATATTAGTCCTTCGTTTCTCCTGTAATATCCATTGCGGAACATATTGACTGTATACCTATTGTTCCTCTCTTAATAAGCTTTCGATCGAGGTAAAATATATATCTGAAATTAGGGGCTGAAAGGTCCTGCCAGTCTATTCCATTATTCAAAATATCCATTTCATTATTCAAAATTGGCTATTTCTCAATGTTCAGGCGTATTTCGATATTTAAGTCCTTCGCTATTACTCTAATATGCGTTGCGGAACATATTGACTATAAACCTTTTGTTCTTCTTGTAATCAGCTTTCGAATGAGGTATACGGTTTATCTATAAGTAGGGGCTAAAGGGTCGCCGCAGTCCATTCCATTATTCAAAATATCCATTTCATTATTCAAAATTGGCTATTTCTTTATTTTCACGCGTATTTTGGCATTAAGGTCTTCTAATATTCGTTGCGGAACATATTGACTATATACATTTTGTTCCTCTTGTAATCAGCTTTCGAATGAGGTTTAAGGTTTGTCTATAATTAGGGGCTAAAGGGTCGCCGCAGTCCATTTCATTATTCAAAATATCTATTTCATTATTCAAAATTGGCTATTTCTTAATTTTCACGCGTATTTTGGCCTTTAGGTCTTCTAATATTCGTTGCGGAACATATTGACTATATACATTTTGTTCCTCTTGTAAACAGCTTTCGAATGAGGTATAAGGTTTATCTATAATTAAGGGCTAAAGGGTCACTGCAGTCAATTTCATTTTTCAAAATATCCATTTCATTATTCAAAATTGGCTATTTCTTTATTTTCACGCGTATTTTGGCATTTAGGTCTTCTAATATTCGTTGCGGAACATATTGACTATATAAATTTTGTTCCTCTTGTAATCAGATTTCGAATGAGGTATAAGGTTTGTCTATTATTAGGGGCTAAAGGGTCGCCGCAGTCCATTCCATTATTCAAAATATCCATTTCATTATTCAAAATTTGCTATTTCTTAATTTTCACGCGTATTTTGGCAATTAGGTCTTCTAATATTCGTTGCGGAACATATTGACAATATACATTTTGTTCCTCTTGTAATCAGCTTTCCAATGAGGTTAAAGGTGTATCTATAATTAGGGGCTAAAGGGTCGCCGCAGTCCATTCCATTATTCAAAATATCCATTTCATTATTCAAAATTGGCTATTTTTTTATTTTCACGCGTATTTTGGCATTTAGGTCTTCTAATATTCGTTGCGGAACATATTGACTATATACATTTTGTTCCTCTTGTAATCAGCTTTCGAATGAGGTATAAGGTTTATAATTAGGGGCTAAAGGGTCGCAGCAGTCCATTTCATTATTCAAAATATCTATTTCATTATTCAAAATTGGCTATTTCTTAATTTTCACGGGTATTTTTGCATTTAGGTCTTCTAATATTCGTTGCGGAACATATTGACAATATACATTTTGTTCCTCTTGTAATCAGCTTTCGAATGAGGCTAAAGGTTTATCTATAATTAGGGGCTGAAGGGTGGCAACAGTCCATTTCATTATTCAAAATATCCATTTCATTATTCAAAATTGGCTATTTCTTAATTTTCACGCGTATTTTGGCATTAAGGTCTTCTAATATTCGTTGCGGAACATATTGACTATATACATGTTGTTCCTCTTGTAATCAGTTTTCGAATGAGGTATAAGGTTTATCTATAATTAGGGACTAAAGGGTCACAGCAGTCCATTCCATTATTCAAAATATCCATTTCATTATTCAAATTTGGCTATTTCTTAATTTTCACGCGTATTTTGGCATTTAGGTCTTCTAATATTCGTTGCGGAACATATTGACAATATACATTTTGTTCCTCTTGTAATCAGCTTTCGAATGAGGTTGAAGGTTTATCTATAATTAGGGGCTAAAGGGTTGCAGCAGTCCATTCCATTATTCAAAATATCTATTTCATTATTCAAAATTGGCTATTTCTTTATTTTCAAGCGTATTTTGGCATTTAGGTCTTCTAATATTCGTTGCGGAACATATTGACTATATACATTTTGTTCCTCTTGTAATCAGCTATCGAATGAAGTAGAAGGTTTATCTATAATTAGGGGCTAAAGGGTCGCCGCAGTCCATTCCATAATTCAAAATATCCATTTCATTATTTAAAATTGGCTATTTCTTTATTTTCACGCGTATTTTGGCATTTAGGTCTTCTAATATTCGTTGCGGAACATATTGACTGTATACATTTTGTTCCTCTTGTAATCAGCTTTCGAATGAGGTATAAGGTTTATCTATAATTAGGGGCTAAAGGGTTGCAGCAGTCCATTTCATTATTCAAAATATCCATTTCATTATTCAAAATTGGCTATTTCTGAATTTTCACGCGTATTTTGGCATTTAGGTCTTCTTATATTCGTTGCGGAACATATTGACTATAAAAATTTTGTTCCTCTTGTAATCAGCTTTCGAATGAGATATAAGGTTTATCTATAATTAGGGACTAAAGGGTCGCAGCAGTCCATTCCATTATTCAAAATATCCATTTCATTATTCAAAATTGGCTATTTCTCAATGTTCAAGCGTAATATTAATTCGATATTTAAGTCCTTCGTTTCTCCTGTAATATATGTTGCGGAACATATTGAGTGTATACCTATTGTTCCTCTCTTAATAAGCTTTCGATCGAGGTAAAATATATATCTGAAATTAGGGGCTGAAAGGTCCTGCCAGTCTATTCCATTATTCAAAATATCCATTTCATTATTCAAAATTGGCTATTTCTTAATGTTCAGGCGTATTTCGATATTTAAGTCCTTCTTTATTCCTCTAATATGCGTTGCGGAACATATTGACTATATACCTTTTGTTCTTCTCTTAATAAGCTTTCGATCGATGTACAATATATATCTGTAATTAGAGGCTGAAGGGTCCTGCCAGTCCATGCCATTATTCAAAATATCCATTTCATTATTCATAATTGGCTAACATGTTTAACCCCGCCACATTATTTATGTATGTGTCTGTCCCAAGTCAGGAGCCTGTAACTTAGTGGTTGTAGTTTGTTTATGTTGTTTATGTTTTACATATTTGTTTTTCGTTCATTTTTTTTACATAAATAAGGCCGTTAGGTTTCTTGTTTGAATTGTTTTACATTGTCTTATTGGGGCCTTTTATAGCTGACTATGTGGTATGGGCTTTGCTCATTGTTGAAGGCCGTACGGTGACCTATAGTTGGTCTGTGTCATTTAGGTCTTTTGTGGATAGTTGTTTCATTGGCAATCATACCACATCTTCTTTTTTATATTTCCTCATTGTTACGCATGTTGTGGCATTTAGTCCTCCGTAAACCCTCTTATGGTCATTGCGAATCAAAATATAGGTTAAGTGTCAACAGTCAATTTTTTTTATATTTATTTCACTATTCACCGCTTCAATTTGAATAATGAAACATAAACTATTTCATTATTCATCATTCATTTTTTAATATTGAATAGTGAATAGTGAACTATTTCATTATTCATTATTGAATAATGAATAATGAACCATGAATAATGGACGTACTTCAGCGCGTGTTATCGACAAACTTAATTGAGTAGTGACCGAACTATTGGTTCTTTAACGTTAAAAAGATTGACAATGCTTACAAACTTTCATGTGTCGATAATCAAGTTTACTACCGATAATATTGAAAATAATTCTAATAATATGAAACAAAATATGTCCATGCACCATTTCGATTGGGCGATAAGTAGTCATTTCTTCAAAGTCAGAACAGAAAAAAAAGATTTATGGAAGGACGTCTTGATAGTATTATTTCCTTTACAATTTTATCCAAAACTAAAAGAAATATACTGGTCAACAATTAAAAAGGTGTTTGATAGGAATGAAGTCCTTTATTTTTACAATGTGTACCGTATGTGTGATGGATTTGAATTCAATCAATAACTTTAAAATGTTTTTTCATATGTATACACAAAAGGGAGGACTGGTACAATGTATTTGTACTTCTGTTAGAATATGTCTTCGTCCGTTTCACATGCCAAACTTTTTTCTAGTACAGTTTAAACGGGAAAATTTTGTTGAGAAGTTTTTTTAATATGACAAAATAACGAGCAAAACTATTTGTTGCAAGGGCACACACAGAGAATATTTTTTTTAGTAAAAATCAGTAAAAAAAATATACCATGGCCAGGACCTGACAGTTTTTAGCAGTGTACAAATGAAAATCGTCCGGAAAACTGCGCCTGCTGTCATTTTGAGGGATCATGCAACATTTCACCTATTACCCATAAACAACATAGGTTCTCAATTACTAAAAAAAGTTCTAAAAGATAATTTCAAATCAGAGTAAACACATTAATTTCCTTATATCCAGTCTAATTTATCTATAGGTTACACAAAGCTGGTTCTTAAAACGTTTGTATCAGGGAAAACATTTTTCTTTGACTTTTAAAACATTCTTTTCTGAAAATAGACACTATTAGTTTTCTCGTTTGAATTGTTTGAATTGTTTGAATTGTCTGAAAATAGGCACTGTTAGTTTTCTCGTTTGAATTGTTTTACATTGTCTTATCGGGGCCTTTTATAGCTGACTATGCGGTATGGGCTTTGCTCATTGTTGAAGGCCGTACGGTGACCTATAGTTGTTAATGTCTGTGTCATTTTGGTCTTTTGTGGATAGTTGTCTCATTGGCAATCATACCACATCTTCTTTTTTAATACTATCCAAAGCCAAGTATGTTGTCAAAAATTTTTACTTTTGAAATCCAGAATGTACACGTATGTTTTTCTTAAAACCTGAGTTAATTCCGACTTCGTATCATTATTACCAGAGACCCTTTATCAAGAAATAAAGCTGGGATTATCTTTTTGTTGGTAAAGTGGAATTTTAATGTCCCGGATTGTCAGGTCTCGAAATTTAGGACGTGAAAAAGCCCGCAGGAACTTTTGTTTTTAAATCTTTTTTTTTCATGTAGAACGGTGTGAATTATTCAGCTTGAAGCAAGAAAACTCTTCGATCAAACGAAGGAATCTCTGGTGTTAATTTACCAATTTTTGTCGAAATACACATACATTTCTGCTTAACCGCGTTAATTGAACAACTGAGTGCTAACACACATGTGCTAAGGCACGAAACATTTGATTTTCAGGAGGGGAAAAGGGGGTGGGGGGATATATAGTTATATATCTCAGAATATTATAATAACCGCTTCGCTGGTCAGATTTTTATGCCCCCGCCTTTAGGCGACGGGGCATTAAGATTTACCCTTGTCTGTACGTCTGTACGTCCGATCTATAAAATTTTTGTCAAATAAATATCGGCTTGTGTATGTCGGATTGGTTTGATATTTGGTCTAGAGCTTTGTCAAGGTGAATTGTACTGTGTCTATACTTTTCAGATCTGTCATTCGTCTACTTCCTGTTTGGCGGGGGCATCTGTGTCTCATAGACACATTTTCTCTGTTTTCTATTACAGTTTATACAGGAAAATTTTGTTGACAATTTTGTTTTTCATATGACAAAATATTGAGGCAGCAGATTTTTTAAGTCAAAATCAGGGTCAGAATATTGTTTTCTAAAATCTACCAGGCCCCTTCCTCCATGAAAATTAAATGGTCCGTGGCAAAAATAAAAAATTCCCACATGTTCAACTTCAAAATTTGACCAGATTCTATTCTTAACTGTCGGATAATATACTAGGATAACATAGAAAAAGTCCTGTATGGGACGATTCTGTACTCATACTTTACGTGTAGTTGGGTACAAGTGTCCTCGTAGTGAACGCACCCGACTACGCGTGCAGTAAAACGGTGTACTCTTACGTCGGATACCGGGCAGTTTCTTTGTTATATCTGTACTTTATCAAATACATGTACATGTTAATATTTACTTAATATTAAATAGGTAAAAATTATTGCTGAAAGCCTGTTCAGGGTTTCTTTCTTGTGTATGATTATATAATGTTTCACATGCCTGAACTCATTGACGATAATGTAAGGTGCTCTATTAGAAAAAAAATAGATTTCCAGTTCGGGTTTGAAAAAGAAATTTCGCCTTTTCTTGAGCCTGTTTTGTACATTTAGTTTAACATATATGATCCAATGGAAATTTTCACATAGAACCTTCGGTAAATAGGAAAATGAAAAGATATGGGGGTAATTTACAGAGAGACCACACTCCATCCATGAGAAAAACGGAGGGAATTTAAAAATCTCGAGGTCTCCACAAGGCTTTCAACAAGGGTGGAATCTCACTCCTTCTGAAAAGCTCTAAATCGACCCAACGTGTACATTCGTTTGGTCATCAAGAGATTCTGGTTTCTCTTTTTGTGTGTCATAAACATTCAATTCGGATTTGAATTTAATTTACCGAAACATTTCCGTACATTAAATCTTAGGACGGTCAGAACATTTTAAGGACGCAACAGATCGAAGTACAATTTTAAGTAGTACATAGATGTGCAATAATTCAGCTTCCTGTACATGTTCATGAAGTTCTAAATTTTGAATGTTGATTTCTTTAAAAAAACACCATTTTTTTACAATAAAAAATCTCAAAATGTCCGTTAGCAATGTTAAAGTTTGACCATGAAAAATCACATATCTAAGAAAAGCAGTCGTTTAATTGATTATAAGAAAGTTTCAGTATATCATGTCAAATTTCTTTAATTTGAGAGTTTTCCTTTAGTTACAAATGTAGCTCCATCTGTCCATGTCTGATGGTGAAATAAAAATGAATGTCTCAGAAAGTGGTGAATTAGTTTCCATAAATGACAGATGAATCGGGCCAAGCTTAGTAACTTACAGTAAACAGACTACTGTAACATTGACGCACTCGTCGAACTGTTTAAAAGATTTGTGTTTATGACCAAAAATTTATATACAACTTCATTTATAAATTAATCTGAATTTCATAGCGCGTCGTCACAATAATGAAAGTTATAAAAAAAAATCTATAACCAGCAGATCTATACTTCTATAAAGAAAGTATTCTTGTACAAAAGAGTATTTATTATAAAATGGTCCTAACTATAGAATAGATAGTTTACCACAGAAATCTTAAACGGAAGTTTCGACAATTTTAAAGAGAAGAGATTTGAAAATAAATTAAACTTTAAATAAACACTGAAATAATTTTAATACCTCGAAGGTGTAAAGAATAAACCAACAATCTCAATCTTTAAAAGTGTCTTCATTGCACTAACCGACGAGTTCATGTTTACAGTAGAAACAGTGGATGTGACTCCAATAAATTCATTATCATTGTAGTCATGAATATTTATCGCTTATATTAAATTGATAAAGATTTTATCGAGGTCGCACCAACTGTTTCTACAGCTAAGATCAGTTACATGTAACATGATCTCGTCGATTCGCACGACGAAGCCATTGTTTATTACAGAACACATATTCTAGATTATGTATTTTTGTTTCCGTCAGTTCGAAAGTATTTGATTATATTAACTCCTTTGTATTTCATAATATGTGTCATGAACAAAGACATATGTTCGATTGAATAATGATTTCCTCGTAACAAATGATGGAAATTTCGGAGATCCCGTATTTGATACTTTACCGTTAAAATGAAAATGCCAATGACAGAGGTTGATTATAAAACATGTTTTACTGTGTTAAAAAAACTTCGACTTAAACAATGAAAACTTACACGTTGGACATGAAATATTTTGTCGATGAAGAAAATTAAATTATGTCACTTCTGAAATAAGTTTGTCGATAACGTAGCTAATTTTGACGGTAAAGAAACATCAATTCGATCACTTCTCTGTTATTGGTTGTATCTCGAATAAAGTTGCATTAATATCAGTAAATATCAATCTGATGATTGTTTTGAAGCTCGGCCCACTAAATGATGCTACAGAGGCTTCAAATAACATAGCAATTTTCAATGTGAAGTGTTCTGCTTACGTTAGTTTAATAGAATCTACTTGCTTAAGATCATTGCTATTTTTAATATCAAGTTGCATCAGTATTGGTACATATCACTTTAACGACTATTGTGAGGCGTTGTACCTAGGACACATTGCACTGGCTGTAAAATTATTAATAATTTTTGTATTAAGTTTTCTGCTTAAGTTAGATTGGCATGAAACACTTAACATAGATAATAATATTTTCTATCAGTTTACATAACTGTCATCTTGGTTTGTCGACCATTTGTAGGCACTGTCTACTAGATCCTGGTCCAGAGACTGAATTTATGAGCAACGTTCCTGTTCCTCAGAATGCATTTTTCTGTATGTACCGTCGAGCCTGCAACTTCGGTCGAAGAAATCTCAACAAAGCAGTGGCGTTTACTACTTCAAAGTTTTTTAGAAGGTTGAAATAATTTGTATATAAATGCCTTATGTTATGAAGTTTCCGTGTGTCATATTTCAATTGTTCTTGGCCTTCTTTTCATATATCAGAGACTTGAAAATTAAAATATATTGTAATGTTAATTTATCTCTTTTTAGGAGTAACATAATAACTATATTTAGTATGTGCGTACATTGCAAGGTCCTTATGCCGGTCATATAGTTTTCATTTGACGTCGACCTCAATTCATGGATCCGCGCATGGTTAAGTTTTCATGGTCAAGTCCATATCTTAGATAACATTAGCTATAAGTCTACTATGATAAGTATATGGGATGATTGTAAGGTGTCCAACTGGCAGGTATCATATGACCTTGACCTCATTCTCATGGTTCAGTGGTCAAAGTTAAGTTCTTGTGTTTTGGTCTTTTTTCTTCATGCTATATACACTAGCTAGGTCAACATTTTTCATGTATGGAACTATTTTATAATAAAGAAGAAAAAAAACCTGCATGACGAACATGTAAATTGATAATGTATATGTCAGTCTTGCAAGTTTTATTTGACCTTGACTTAATTTAAACGGTTCATTGATCAGAATTAAGTGTTTATGTTTTGGTCTTTTTTTCTTAACCTATTAGAAATAGATCAACTATATGTGATCTATGAAATGATAGTAAGGTGTATATATCAGTCTGACATAGTGACCTTATCTTGACTTCATTTTCATAGTTCATTAGTCAACTTTATGTTTTTCATGGTTAAGTTTGTTTCTACGAAACAATAAGCAATCGATCAATTGTATATGGTTATGAAATGATTGTAAGGTCTACATGACTTTGTATAAATCAGGTTTTGTTTAATTGATCTTGACCTCATTTTCTTGGATCATGCTAAGTTTCTATGATACGTTTAGTAAAGTTTTATATTCAGGACTAACAGTATGAAATCAATTGTATATAGAGCTGGCAGACATTTAAGTCTCCACTCTTGTACAGACAAGCAAGATATGTCTCTGTGTCAACAGTTTATTTAAAAGTGACAGTCCCATATATCCAAAAGGAACACGAAACGTCGATTACTTTTCAGTCTATAATTTTCATACTGCAGTTAAATAATGGCTGTACTTATTAACCGGAAAATAGACAATTTACTTTAAAAAATACAAATTATAGACCTAGCATCACCAAATGCAGGCCAAAGTGTTATCATGTGGGCCCATGTTATCCACCTCTCTAAGTCCATAAACATCTTCATATATCTCCAGAAATATCACTCGGCTTTCAAGCAACTTAGTGCCTCAAACACAGTCATTTGAATAGGCAAAGTCTGTAACATTTAAAAAAAAAAACACCAAAAAAAACCTATATATGTTTTTGGATTGCTCGGCTTACATACTTACTGCTTTGAAATTGTTCAACAAGTAAATAAATTAAAACAAATTTCTTATTTTTCTGAAAGGTTAGTTCTTAAATACATATAGATAGAATGTGGAGTTTCTTAAGGATGTATTCTTCTGACTTTTTAGTCTCGTTCAGTCTCGTTGAAATCTCGTTTTTGAATTATTTCCAAAACATGTGATACAAGTGAAAAATGTCAATGAATTTTAAAAATATTATAATCAAACATAACTTTGTGAAAAAATTGTGTATTTACAATGAATGGTTTTATGAATAATCAAGTTTTCAAATTTTACATTGTTTTACTACCAATCAAGTCAGTATTTTCAGCTAAAATTTTGAGCAAATTGGTCAAGGATACAAAAAATGATTTTACAAGAATCATGTACATCCCATATCATTTTGGTCTTTTCAAATTTCTTAGATATATTTTTTTTCAATCATTTATGACAAAAAAGTGGAAATAAAATACATTTTGTTCTTAAAACTGAGAAAAATCACAAAATGCAAAATTGACAGCATGGTAAATTTTACACAAAAAAGCGTCAAAATATGATATAACTTTCTTATATTAACACCTACCTATAGTTTTTAAAGCAAGATTTATTCAGATTGGTCCACTTCATATTTAAAGAAAGTATAAAAAAAGTTTAATTGTGGAAAAATTTTTGGAACAAAATAGGTAAAAATCGATGAAAAATGGGAAAATCATCAAAATTGGGCATTTTCAAAAGCCGTAGCAAAAAAAGAAGTGCACCACAATATATATTTCTTCACCAATTATTTTGTTACAGTGTTATGAACCCAAAAATCAGGTTAAGAAAAAAGTTTAATTATAGAAATTTTTGGCTCCTCAGAGGTGTACATCCTTAAGTGGTGCTTAATGTCACCAAAGCAAGTACAATAAAAAACACTAATCAATTTCCACGGTTTCTTTTCTGAAAAGGTCAGAATTAACTCCTTATTCTGGTTAATTTAACACACAAAAAATCTTCGACACTTAGATTTTTAATTGGAAATTAATGTCAAGAAAATAACAGTACGTTCAAAAAATGATTATTTCTTAAGAACATATTCACAACTTTATAGACCACAATATGATGTAAATTTCACAACTTTTTACACGTGTGACGATTAAGAGCTTGATACTGTTTATTTGTTGGTATTTTTTGTATCTAGGTTGTTGTGTCACTGACATATACTCCACATCTCCATTTTTGCATATTTAGTTTAAAATTACTAATGGATATGCTAGTCAGATATGATTTTATTTCTTATTTTTCATGTTTAATGCCTCTTTCAGCATCTTTGGTTTCTTCTAGGCGGCCAGCTTTCATTTGGAATGGAAGCTAGAGTGAATGGAGAGAACCAGCCAGATGTTGTTTTTTTTTCAAATCTTTTATTGTATTTCTTGTCTATTTGTTTTCATTATTTACGTATACTGGTGCCAACGATACAAACGTAAATAGTGTAAGACTAACAGACAGGGAATACGAAAAAAAGATTTAAATAACGTTGATGAACAATATTCTAATCTGCTAACCGAGTACATGTGGTGACGTCTACTAGTATCCTCCTTAGTCCTAATGACAAGGATGTAAGCAACTATTGGTCACCAATGAGCAACGTTAACACCCAAACCAAACAGTTAGCTCTAAAAAAAACATTGACATGACTGTAAAACGAATCATTCGAGGAAGCCTTAGACCTGATTTACGACAAAACGAAAAACAAATATGCCCGACAGCAACCAACGTAAAACACCGAACAAAAGGCACCTGACTTTGGACAGACATAAAGAAAGTGGAATAGCTGAACATGTATATGTCCGTTGTCTTACGTCAAACAACTCCTTAGTGGTTTATGTCATTAAATGTTTCTCTATGGAGAAACAAAATGGTATATAAGGATCTTTAGGACATTCAAATTTATATCCTTGGAGATTCATAGCTTGGCATATTGTAATGAGGGATGTCTATTATCAAAGACTGTATGCTAGGTCTCTAGGTGTCGTTTGGGTTTTCTTGCCTTTAAGTTGGCTAAGTTTGACCTTGGTAGCACTTCTATTGCAAGTTAATCAATGGATATAAGAGGAGTTGGATAGAATAGACAGAATGGAGAATAATTGGCAAAAAGTCATCGACAGAAAAAAGGTCGAAAAAAAAATAGAGGAAAAAAAAGGAAATGACAAAATAAAAAGAGAATACCATTAAGAATAAAGAATAATGGGCAAACTTTACAATGAATAGAGAAAATTGAAATTTAAACATTAACAAGTTGAAAAATAAAGAATGAAAGAGTCCAATCCGGGACCGTTCTATAATGTTTTTCTTCCTGGTTGTCCAGCTATCACTTGATTTTTTTTTCTCGATTCTAAGTTTCAGTCTGATATTTTCGTCGTATCAGTTTAAGCATTTTTTTTTTATTAGACACTCTTCGAGTTTGAATCGAGGTTTCTGTTCGTTAATTTTCGAATGAGTTTGATAACCTAAGAAAAATATCAATTTTTTGCTAAAGGGGGAGAAGGGGGGGGGGCTTGTAAAATTATCCTACTAGAATCCGGAATAGCTCATTAATCAATTTTTCAGATACTCTTGAATTTGATTGAAGGTGCCCACTTTGAATCAGCTGGGTGTACAAGTTATCATTTTGTACAAATTATAAATTGTATTTTGACTTTGTACAAATTGTAATTTGTATAAAAAGTGTTTGTAGGACGTTTCGTCCCCGAGGGTATCACAAGCCCAGTAGTCAACACTTCGGTGTTGACATGAATATCAATAATGTGGTCATTTTTATAAATTTCCTGTTTCCCAAACTTTAAATTTTTGAAAAAACTAAGGATTTTCTTATTCCAGGCATAGGTTACCTTAGCCGTATTTGGCACAACTTTTTGGAATTTTGGATCCTCAATGCTCTTCAACTTTGTACTTGTTTGGCTTTATAAATATTTTGATATGAGCGTCACTGATGAGTCTTATGTAGACGAAACGCGCGTCTGGCGTACAAAATTATAATCCTGGTACCTTTGATAACTATATATTTGTACAAATTACAAGTTGTACAATATTAGACGAAAATTCACTAATAACTTGTACAATAATTCTTAATATGGATTTTGGTGAAGAAGCATTGATACACATTATTGCTATTAAATGACAACACAGTTCATCTTATTTACATAATACAAAATTGTTCTTTAGCATTCTTTTGTGCAGATGGTTGAATTATGGCATCGGAAATTGCATCTTTTGACTTTCACATTTATCTCTTCTTAAACACTTTGCAACGGCTCAATAAAACAAAACAGTATTTTGATTTGCTAAACATTTATTATCATAAGACTTTCTATATTCTTCTTATCATCATGATCGATGTTTTGGCAGTATCGTTAGGTAAAGTTTCCCATCTTAGGTTGGAGCTGAACTTTTTGTTGAGTGCACTCCAGTTGCAACTTTTATGCCACCAAGGCCCATAACTGCCGGTACAGTCACTACTAGTCTTGTCATTGTCTTGGTCAGTGGCGGAAAACATCATTCCATTATGATACTTCATCGAATCACCTGGATAATACATTTAAAAAAGAAATAAAAACATCATGTAATCAATTTTATACGTATTTTCTCTATTTCCCTACAGCAAGAACACACATTCAAAGCCGAATATAAAAATATGTGTCCTCTAGTTGTAGAGAAAGACTTGAGTTGTTCTATAAATAACAATTATAGAAGAGGGTCTGTGGATGTCAGCATTTTTGTGTTCTTTATTCGTAAGACCGTGTTCTCAATTGTTTTTTTCTTAGTGTTTTTTTCTCTATTCTTCATATTCATATTTGATCCCCGGATTTGATCACTCCACTATCTCTACACTTTTTTTGTCGTGTTCTATTTTCTGTTTTCTGTATTTTCTGTATTTTTGTCTCGCTTGACGGAGTCAAAAAGCGAGACACAGGTATACTGTTTCCAGCTCGACGTCGGCGTAAACAATGATTTAGTTTATGATAAGGTCTTCTTTATGGTGAACTACTAGTTTTAAGTGAAAGATATTTTGTATGCAGTTGTATTAGTATTGGCACATCTCATTACCATGGAGATTATTTGGCCCCGCCCCCACTTTGAAACTTTTCTTAGTTTACATGTATTAGTTTGTGATTAGGTCAGTTTATGTGGAACCACTAGTGGTAAGTTAATGATGATTAGTATGCAGTTGTATATGCGTTTGCAAATCTCATTTCCATGGAGATGTTTCTGCCCCGCCCCCTCAGTCATGGTCTATTGACTTTGAAATGTTTGTTTAGTTATCATGTATTAGTTTGTGATGAGGAACCACTAGTGGTAAGTTAATGATAATTGGTATGCAGTTGTATAAACATTGACATATCTCATTTATATGGAGATTATTTGGTCACGCCACCTCAGTCATGGTCTTTTGACTTTTGAAACTTTTGCTTAGTTTTCATGTATAAGTTAGTGATAAGGTCGGTTTATGGAGAACCACTAGCGACAGGTCGATATTTAGTATGCAGTTGTATTAGCCACGTTACCATGAAAATTATTTGACCCCCTAAGTTATGGTTTATTAACTTTGACATTTTGCTTTTTCTTAATGTGTTAGCTTGTGTTTGGGTTTGTTTAAAAGGAAATACTTATTTCAAATCAATGGTATTTGATATGCAGTTGTATTAGCATTGGCACATCTCATTTCCATGGAGATTATTTGACCATGTACCTTCATTCATGGTTCATTGACTTTGAGTATTTGCAAAACTTAAATGTTTTAGTGTTGCTATTTTAACTTCAACATTTGCATTATGGATATTACAAGAAAAGCGAGACATATATCTGTGATAACAGTTTATTTGTTTTTATATTATATATCTAGAAACCCGACCAAGACTCTCCTCGAACAATGTGATCTGTAATCTTAAACAATGCTGAACCAAAAGCGACTTTACATTAAACTAAGTATCGAGTGAGATTGTTTGTTCTAAAAAATGTGTTCTATTTTATATGATGGTCTGACTCAAATATTACAGTTTAAAAAAATAAAATACCTGAAATGTTAAAAATATTAAAATAAAAAAAAAAACATTATATTTACCTGCATTTCCACTGTAACTTCCAACACTTAGTTTGTATTTTGACGCTGCATCTCCAATACTGAATTGTTTGTACGCAGCGTATTTCTTCTCATTCTTGTTGTCTGTCAAATCTATCCTCAGTTCATAATTGCCACTAGATGTCATATGATGAATATGCTTGTTTCCTTTGAAATAATAACAAAAAAATATTTTGAAATGTATTTCTATTTCCATAAAACAACAGAACAGAAAACAACCAAATACACATGAATCATTTAGTTTTATCTCCTAGGTTGCCTCGAATTACAAATGTAGTGTGCTCGCAAGGAGAGCGTGAGATCGCGTGTTTCGAACCTTTACAGGTAATACAAAAAAAAATATTTTTCTTCACGTCCGTACATGTAAAAATATTTATTATCCAATCTAATATATAAATAATGTGCAACCTAACGCCCGCCAATATGTTCTTGCTATTGAGACCATTAAGACCAGAACAAGAGTTGGTACCTATAACACCATAAGGTAAAGTGGTTGCAATATGTTCATAATTATAATTATATGAAATGTTTGATTGTTTTGCCACATTTATTTAATTGATATTACTCATAGGCATTGTTTTTCACAGTTTTAGAGTGATTGCCACTTGCAATTTATTTCGCTAAAACCAGTGCTAAGGGCCGCATCTTAAATTTAAGGAGATATGGGACTTTTTTTGCTTTATGTTGAATGCCTCACTGTGACTTTAAGATGAAGAAATACAATTTACAATTTATTTCGCTGTTCACTTGTTTGTTTTGTTTTTTCACTATGTATGTCCTGAATTTGTGTCATAGTTGGATACCATACATCTTTTCCTTACAATTAATTCAAATCAATCAATCCATTGGCAATTTTTAATAAATACATTGATCATTTTGTGTACATACATGTTCAACATATAATCGATGGACAGTTTTGATATCGGACATTTATATTTTGCGGTAGTACTTTCGGTTCTGTGTCTTATTTGTTATAAAAATAATGTCGATTAAATGACTAACCTAACCAATATTCCCCTTCAACATTCCCAAACCCATTTTCGTAATCTTTCCAAATTCGTTGGAAGTCCACAGTTCCATCATAGTGTCTCTGGATTATCTACGAATACGAAAATTAATGATATCTGATGACTCTTAACTTTTGTTTTCTTATATATATGTATTAAAGTATTGAATATCATTGTGATATATCAAAAATTGAAAATCGAGTCATTAAAATGAAGTTGTGATTGATTGATTGCTAATTGATTAACGTCCAGTGTAATATTAGTTATTGTCCACGACCTTGTTTTCATGCAAATTAATTATGTTGTAAGTGGTTCTCAATGTTGAGGTACGGTTGCCTATAACTGCTGACATCAACATCATCTGAACTCTGGTTGATGTTTTCATATTGGCAATCAAATCATATCTACCAATTTTAATATTAAACAAATTTCATTAAATAAGGACATCAATTAGCGTATAACGTTTCATGTATACTATATTCTACCATAAAATAATTTAAAATGAATAACATTTTCCCGTTTATATGTAAATCAATATTAATCTATAGATTCGAATGGAGACGGTAGCAATCGAACAAGACCACAAGTCGACGAAATACGGACAACAACTTGGCGACAAAAATGGAAACAAAAACACAAACAACATAAAGCACAGATACTCAAAATTCTACAATATGAACCCCAACAATCATGATTGCAAACTTTTGGGGGAACCATTTACTTTATTGTAAAAGTTACTATACGCAAAATATTATACTCACCGACCAACCTCCCCCGTCAGTTGTCATATCACAGTAAACCTGCAGGTCCTTCGAATTTCCTGGAGATATTTTGTATACGCCGGATTTTTTGTTGTACCTCTTAAGTTCAGTACAATCTTTTGCAGGTTTTGCACATGTTCC
The DNA here is from genome assembly GCF_965363235.1 of Mytilus galloprovincialis. Taxonomy (NCBI): domain Eukaryota; kingdom Metazoa; phylum Mollusca; class Bivalvia; order Mytilida; family Mytilidae; genus Mytilus; species Mytilus galloprovincialis. The sequence continues at coordinate 61,388,960 of NC_134845.1, forward strand.
TAATAAATCGGAAAACATACAAAACAAGTTAAATGCATGTTACTTTTTTGTCTATTTGACACAAAAAAAAAAAAAAAAAAAAAAAAAAAAAAAAAAAACACGCATATTCGGTCTGTAGTGGACGAATAGAGAGTCTTAAAATATTGATAACTACATATGAACAAATAAATTACATAAGTTTTAAATGAGGATTCCAAATCTCCTTTTAACGCTTTAAACGTCAGTTTAGCTTCCATAAGAAATATCAAAACCCTATAATTACATGTACATATTTTAGGTGGAATGTTTCCAATTTTGTCATGCAGGATCATTGTATTCTGTCTTTGCTGTTATTGCAAGCCGTGCGTGACTTATATTTGTGAAAACTACGTCAAGTGGATTTTGATGGATAGTTGTTGTCAGAGGCAATCATATCATATCTCCTCATTTTATATCGTCCAGAACATGCCTGAAATATTTGCCCCTTGTATTCAAGCCATCATCAATCAATCTTCTTTTTTCGTCTGTACCAAATAACCAGCTTTGCCCTATACTTTCACATGTCTATGATCATCCGTTTGAAATAGCTAACTATCCGTAATTATTGAATTTGCATGCTGAGTGAGTTTACAGTTAAAACAAATACCTTTGAAATCATTCTTCAATAGACTTACTATCCTGGAAATTTCTTTTTCCCCTCGAGTTTCTGAAAAAAATGATAATTTCAAATTAGTCTATAACTTTGAAAACCTTATATAAATATAATATATACTTCTTTTTTTAGAGTTTAATTTTGATAATTTTGTAAAAAAGTGTTATCGAATTATTCAATTAGATTTTAAATTTTGATACGGAGTGACGTTGGTATAAAAATATGCATACCTTCTAAGATCCATTTGATATCAGTTTTCAATTGTTTATTTATCTTAACAACATCTTTGTATATTGCCATATCTACAACAGAGATAACAATTAGTATAAAAATAAGGAGATGTGGTATGATTGTCAATAAGACAATTCTCCCCAAGAGAACAAATATTAAATAGATTGTAGCAATCATATGTCACCGCACAGACTTAAACAATGAGAAAAATCCATATCGCACACAAAGCTAAAAAAGACCCAAACATGACAAACATTACACAATTCAAACGAGAAAACTAACGAATTGATTTCTGTACAAAACAATTATAAACGAAAAACAAATATGCAGCACCAAACAACAACCATATACTCAACTACAGGCTCTTGACACTTACGTATAACGCGGGGTAAAATATGTTTACGGACATCCAAAACTTTGGTGGATACATGTAGTTGTCTCATTGACGTTCTTATAATTATTTAATTAAATTAATTATAATTTGTACAAAATGATAACTTGTACACAAGTATATATATATATTCTTAAATTATTTTTTTCGGCCATAATAAGAATACTATAAATATAATAAACGAATTTTAATTATCAAATAATCAATCAATGTTGTTATTCTTTTATATTCTAGATATTTTATTGATATGACCTAACTGAAGTAACACAAAAGTCATTTAAACTAAATTGTTCAACGAAATTTAAGTGTAAATCAAAATGATCAATAACACATGTTACTATATAAAAAAATATCTACAATGGTATGTTGCCAAAAAAAGCAAACAAAAAAATATTGAACCTTACGTAAAATATTTTGGTAGTCATAGTAACTCTGAAATTTGTCAATTTCATTTAAATCGGATATACTGGCTATCATGTATCGGTAATGGTGAAATAGAAGTTTTTTCATGATGGAAAATCAATACGGAAGTAAAAATTCTATTATCTTAATTACACTGGAAAAAAGGGTATATAATATTTGTTATAACAAGATCATCTATCATATAAATATGTATAACAATATCCCCAGTACTCGGGAAAGTTCATATACATAAATGACATTGGTACTTATTTTAATTTTATAGTATCCGATTAAATATTATTTGTACAACATACTTTTAAGCAAAACTTGTGTATCCTTTTTCAGCTCTTGTACAGTTCCGCGTTGATTTCCATGCAGACATAATCCTTTTAAAAGAAAATATATAAAATATAAGGCTTCCTCGAATACCCTTTTAAACTGAAACTTAACTACTTGTGTGTATAATGATATTTATGTCATGATATTTATTTTGTATACATACTGACATTACAAGGCATCCCTCTTCTCTGCGATGTTTTGTATAGTCATATCAATCCCCCTTTTCCTTAGAATTGTAAATCTTATATTCAGTTCCCCTTATTGTATATTTAATCTCAATAATACTACCTTTTTATTACATTATTTAGTCATTTATACAAAAATAACTAAATCTTCATAAACTATGCTTAAAAGACCAGAATTATAGTCATTTCGTACCCTAACCATTTCATACCCCCCATTTCGTACCCTGGCAAAAACCATTTCGTACCCGTCCCAGAGTATACCCTTGCTAAATGGGTGCGTTCGTTTTGCCTATTGGTTATATAAATACGCAGATTTGTCCGATCAAAATATAATAGGAATGTATATCAGATGCCTGGTGCAGTGAGAATTCCACGCTATCTTTACCTTAAAAAACATTAGAGGGAAAGACGATCTACGCACGAGTTGAATGATTGAAATGTGTAAACAACAAGAAAGGTCAGCTTAATCTTTTTAAATAAGTCGCATGTCTGATTTTAACAACATTTTTTGTGAATTTTGCTAGAACAACAGTAGATGAAATTTTTTTTTATCACAAAACCGATCAGCAAGACAATATAAAAAAAATGAAACGCTCAAAATAAGTTGAATCTTTTTTATAAATTGTTGTCAACCTTTTTTTATCAATTTTTGTTGTTGCTTTTATAACAACTATTATACCAGTCTGAGATATAAATAAACTTGAAACAGCAAATGTTGTCACCTAGACGAGACAGCCGTCATTGTACGCTTCAATATATGAGTTATTGCCACTCAATGAAGATTGTTTTACTGTTCTAGTCCCTCCCCTATTAGTTTTGCTGGAAATTATACAATGTAACCCCTGATGTGAACTACGACAACGTTTTTTTTTTATATTAAAAAAAAAAGATTAAATGCAAAGAGAAAAATGATGGAAGAAATGCTAAGATTTACGCATAAAAATTCTAATGTAAATAAAAATGAAATATATAAAAATTTGAAAACTGTTTGAGACTATTATCAACTGAGGTCAAATGATTATAAATCACTAAATGAAGCTGATTAATGTATTGCTCCTTTGTGTCCAGTGGCAAATATGTCATGCATATTCACGACTAGATTCAAAGTGGATCAATTTGAAGCAAATATTTACAAATTTAGAGTGGCACATTTTACAATAAGGCAGAGCGTTCGCTAGAGGTAAAACGTATCCCGTAATAGAGGTTTCTCAACATCTTACGAACGGACGAAACTCTACGAACGTATCGTTAAGGAGCAGTGATTTTGTTATAATATAATCCACAATAAATTTCTACCGATATTGCAGTTTGTTTAAAGATAACAGTTAACAATTTCAAAGTCTTTTTGCAACCTTGCATTTCATTTTTGTGGCTAAGCATTTGTGTTCCAACTTATTTTCTGAATTTGAATGTTACAAAAGAATACGTTGAGTTTCGTGTGTTAACATGTTGATTATATGCGTTCGATTTATCTCCCTTATCCAATTAGAAATAACATGGTCAGTTTGTAATGTTGTTAAAAACAATCGGCGCGTCTGGTTTGCATTTCATTTGATTGATTGTTGGATGTTAACGTTCTGTGGCAAGTATTCCATGGTTTACACGTTGAGATCAGCGTTTGCAAAAGGATTGAAAAGTGATTGAGATGACACAAGTTTAGTATTTTTCAGTTATTATATCCACACATTCTATATAAATATGGAACGCATAAAGGAGGGTGATTTTAGGTAAAATATGTCTGCTAGAATAATATTTTGGGAAAAAGTTACAGAAATATAAAGGTGCACTCGATCAATCGTTAAGTTATAGATTTTGTGTATTCTTGTTGAAAGCACCAACGAAAGATAGTTAAAGGGTACATTTTATTTAAAATTCCATTTAAAAAAAAAAAAGAATAATGAGAAAGACAAAAACCGAAGAATAAATATACAGCATGCCATCAAAAATATACGATTTTTTTTAAAAAATTTATTATAATAAATTAAAATTTTCGATTATAAAACATACACAAAAAGAAAAATTAAACGAATTGGCATGAAAAAAAAACAAACAAAAAACAAAAACAAAAACTTTCAGAACATCTTTTTAACGTGTTAACTGTTAAATATTTATTTTAATGTTTCCCTTTAGTTACTTTCTTGAGTTTGTTTAACTGGAATATAAAGTACTTATGCTCATTTAAGGTCAAGAAGTGTTCATTTTGGATTTTAAAGTTGGGGCAACGAATGTACCCCGGATACGAGGATGTTTTTTTTTACAAATGAAAAACCAGAGGCGTTCACGTCTAGATTATTTTGACCTCATGTTTGCGAAAGACCTTCTTCCATTGAGCAGGTGATCCTTGATAAGTTTAAAAAATTCCTATCCCCTACCATTCCAAAGTTCTATATTAACCCTTTTTCGTACATGTACTTAGAAATTCGAAGGAATGGTGTCGTGTTTATTCAACCTCTTGTACGATTGCTGTCCTGGGTCTAAATATTCTATATTCTTCGTCATAATTTATTGATCAATTAGATTTTCAACTGTTTGGAATAAAGCGTAAATAGTATATCATATTATAATACATGTATATCAAAATGGTCTTACAAAATCCAAGATGTAGATATTGCTTATGTAAAAGACATTTCAAAGGGAAGAAGATCACAGCCGATAGTCCAAAATAATTGAATAAATGAATGATCCCTCTTTTCTCGTTACGGCAAGTTACGTCAAGTTAGGTCAATTTTCGTTCGTTCGTAAGATGTTGAGAAACCTCTAGTAGAATAGATTTGAACCATAATGATCGAACTCTTAAGTTAATCCCTCCTTCCCTCTTTTTTCTCCACGATAGACGAATGCCATAAACAAAACATCATGAATTTACAATCAATAACGGCCACTATAAGTAAATGAGATATGGACTTTTTTATAAATTAATTCCTTTTGCAGCCAACATCTCCCGGTTCGGGACAGGTTATTTATTTCCACAAAACACCGCCTGATTATTGATCGAAGATATTTAAGCAACCAAAAGCACTTTGAATCAAACAAATTCTTGAAATTGTAAATTAAGGTATTTTGCTGGGTGTTTTTTCCCAATCCTATTTCGGACCCCTTATTTTAGGAGGGCGTATCTAATTAGTCATGCCCGATTAACTTTAATTGAATTGAACCTCAACTTAAAGACCTACATCAGGTAAATACGTTCGAGGTACAATTAGTAGACAATAGAAATCCTTTGTGAAATAAGATCGTCCCAGGTATCTTAGAAAATAAATTTGCGTTGAATAACAATGAAAAATGCACGAGCAGGTTTGTAATGATATTTATGTCATGATATTTATTTTGTATACATACTGACATTACAAGGCATCCCTCTTGCGATGTTTTGTATAGTCATATCAATCACCCTTTTCCTTAGAATTGTAAATCTTATATTCAGTTCCCCTTATTGTATATTTAATCTCAATAATACTACCTTTTTATTACATTACTTAGTCATTTATACAAAAATAAATAAATCTTCATGCAAACTATGGTTAAAAGACCAGAATTATAGTCATTTCGTACCCTAACCATTTCATACCCCCCATTTCGTACCCTGGCAAAAGCCATTTCATACCCTGACCATTTCGTACCTCGTGGAATATTAACATGTATGCAATTTCGTACCTCATGGAAGATTTATATGTAATACCATTTCGTACCTCATGAAGATTTATATGCATGCCATTTCGTACCTCATGAAAGATTTTTATAGTATAAATAATCGCCGTATTTGAATATCAAAAATAAGACAACGCGTGACCGAACGGCGCATGGATTTAACGAGTGCGCAGCACGAGTTTAATCCATAGCGACGTTCGGTCACAAGTTGTCTTATTTTTGATATTCAAATACGGCGATCAGTTATACTTTTTATTACATTGGCTAATGGCTTTTTTTTATGAAATTAATGTAGAAAATGTTAGGAACTATGTGTTTTTCCTACGCATTCACAATTTGTTTTGATCCGACGTTATCGACGTCTTGACAACGCCTATTGTTGTATGACGTCAGAAAGTGAAAAAAAACACGTTTATTTCACATGTGAAATTATCAGTTTTTATTTAACTGGGAAATCAATGTAATTTATTGCAACCAATGTAATAAATATGTATTTCATTCGTACCTCATGGAAGATTTATTTGTTATACCATTTCGTACCTCATGGAAGATTTATATGTTATACCATTTCGTACCTCATGGAAGATTAATATGTATCCCATTTCACCATGCCAGTGCAGTGCATGCCTGTGTTTATCTTATTATTTTTATGTTTGTGTGACTATTCGATTGGTGCAATCTTATTATTAACTTATGCTATGTTTTAAGTGTACTTTTCTTTTAACTGATGTGTGTCATTTATGACATCATACTTTGCGTTATATGTTTAAAATTGTGTTGTTTTCATGACTTTTGTATGTGTGTATTGTATTCTGTTATTAAGTTGATAGAGCTTGTGTTAATGTAGTTTATTGAAAATCGAATCTAAATAAAACATTTAATCTAGAGTTTAACAATTAATAACGATCAGATCCTGCAAACAAACAAAGTATTGTTATATAACTATTGATGTTCCCTAGTGATGCTTATTCAATCCAATCATCGGTCTTTATAAAATTGTTACGTCTAGATGCATAATTTTATTTAATATGTTATCTTTAAAAAAATAATAAAATCATGAAAAACTTCACAAAAATATGATACGAAATAGTTAACATGTAATAAGTCCATGGGAGTACGAAATGGTTGATGCATTTGCCCCATAGGGTACGAAATGGATATTATTACCGACCACAACACAAATAATTAAATATGGGACACATTGCAAAGAACTGGAATTTTTTTTATATGTTTTAAATGACGAGACTTTTCTTGTCGTGTTTTCAAAGGTTTAAGATTCAAACATCAGGTCTGCATCAATTGAAAGTTAAACGTGTGAAAGTATTTAATATGGTCTACGGACATATCGTGCTGAGTAGACAATAATAGTGCATTGACTTGTCGTATCAACTATATACGGATGAGACTTAGAAACGGGGAAATACAAGGCTCTGTCGAGCCTTTTCCCTGTTTAGGGCCGAATCCTAATATCGTTGCTATATCAAGTCAATACACTATTTTTGTCTTTCTACTGCAATCTAGAAAAAAAAAAACATTTTCAATATTTTTTTATTGTATCATTGTTATTTATTTGATTTGAATAATGGGAAAAATCTCCCTTTAAAAAGATTTCATATCTGGCGGAGATATAAACAACACAATGGAATGATTCCTGTTAAAACCAATCGATGGTGAACTAATTGACTAAAAATATCCACAATACGCATAAAACATTATGATTTATAGGTTTGAAAAAATAACAATGGAAATATATTTTTCCAACAATTGTAAAACAAATAAGTTGTATACATTGGAAACGAGGACAGGTCAAAGAGGTCGCTATGAATAATTAGATATAGTTCAGGTAACTACTATTCATGAGGAAAAGCTATATCGGGTCAGTTACTATCTGACAAAGAAATATACAGTCAACGCATTTTAAATAAGTTAATAGAACGAGTGCAGTATAAATTGCAGTAACGTCTGCGAATCATTGTCTCCGTTTTACTTATCGTCTGTCTCATCATATAGTGTCTTCACATTTCAATTGATACATGCGTACATGTGCTCATTTCATGGACTTAGCGAAAGTTGGTACGGTCCTGAAGCTAAAACTGCTGCGTGTGTAATAAGGAGAATCGAAATAGTTTCCGACACACGACACATTTTACGGTCATCATAAAGAATTGGTTAACTGATAATCATTAAATGGGTTTTGTCTCAACCCACAATATACATGTTTTCGTGATCTTATATCATTAGATACTAAGAAGTTTGTTTAATCTCTTAATCTATCGAAAACACTGGACGCACACTATAATTCCTAATTTAAGACACAATATATAAAAAGTGAAAGTTAGGAAGGAAAGATGTACATACTCAGTTTGGGACAACAGAAGATTTGACTATCAAAAATACATTTAAACATAGCCTGTTAAGATAAGAATTATGAATGCACAACTACTGGATTTTTAATTTGTGTTTGACCGTCGAGTTTAGACAACCAAATCAAATTATATGAATGAAACGACCAAACATATCAATACACATGTGCATCCTATCAGAATTCATTGAATTGGATGTTGTGACTAAAATTTCCCTGATTATATACTTCACTTATAGTAACTTACAAATCGAAAGTTTGCTCAGCATTGATTGTACACAGTTTTTCTAATTCTATGTATGTGTCTCTGACGCATACATTATGTCTGCGTTTGATTAATAAGAGGTAGCGACACTATAAATCATCTGATAAGACACAAGTTTTCATTCTAGTCATATTAATTTCTCTCTGCAAACTAATATATAGACCATATGTATAGTTGACGATATCCTGATAGTAATCTATGAACTGATCAAAGACTAAAAAAATAATAATAAAATAAAAAGAAACTCACCTTGCAACTCGTTCCAGATAGTGTCAACTTTGTCATCTTCCTCTGAAGATTTTCGATACTGTCTTACCTCTGAAATGAATAATGAAAAGGTACAAAAATAGAAAATGATTCAAAACGATGTTCCTATAAAAACATTGATTTCATATTGCCGATACATGTTCGTGTCATGAGCGTAGCGTTGCAAGCGTGAAGAGTTTACTAAATTTGTTTAATTAACAAGCCTTTTATTGAAGATTTAAAAAACAAAAACGACGGTTATAACTATTTGACCTGTAATATCGTACACATGTATAATTTCATTTCATTATGTGGACATTTTGTTACTGTTTTATACAAATTACAAAACCTACGACAAAAAATGAGACAGAAACATACTTTTGAAAGTCATCTTAATTGCTGCAAAGAACCTATTCTGCAAATTTACGTAGTGTTGTTTTCAATATCAAGTTTCTTACATCAAACGAAGTAAACCTAGCTAAAAATGGACAACAAAACGCTGTAAATTATATGCTTCCTAAGCGATTTTCTAAATTTTCCATTATCAGGAGGAAACATTTGAAACTATAAGATGAATGAGAATCGAAAAAAATCTTAATAAATTATAAATTTAAAATGTTTTCAGAGTAATATGCATAAAATTTCTTACATAGAAGGCTGAATTGACAAAAATAAATTGGTGATTTTGTCCTTACCCCTAACATTTTTACTTCCCGCTATTAAGTTCATGGCTGTCAAATACACAATCAGTATTATTATGAACATGATCTTTAGTGTTGTTGTCGACTGAATAGTCTATGCAACACTGATGCTGAAAAATTGTACAAGTAATATTTTAGTATTTAATTTATATATTCTCAAATTTCTTTGTTGCGTGCAGAATAAGGGTAAATGTTTACAGATATCGTTTACAACCATATGGTGCTTTATGAAAATTGCGTAGTACAATTCCCGCAATCAATCATTGTAGAACAACAATAGTCAGTCTTTTTAAAAATAGCGATTAAAATGTGTTTTCATTTATTGTACAGGAAAAAGACGCATCTTTTGATCAATTTGTTTGGAGAATTATATTGCATGTTTCTTAAAGTCTATGTATTTGTATTATGGTCAATCTTTATATATTACAAGTTTGAAGACTGCTGGTTGTTTTAACATATATAGGTTGGTTCCTACTGAGGTATACTTGTTTCGTCTATGTAGCGAATTACGTCTTTCAACCGCATTTCTAAGAATGTTGGATGTGAGGATGAAGTTAAAGGTCAACGTACCATAATGCTGAGTGTCAACCTTTTCCCATCCAAACTAATATTTAGTTTAAACTAGTGCCATGACGTTTTTAAGGAATTGATAGGGTACGCTTTGGTGTTGTTTTTTGCCCATGTACTTTGCATAAAATTAACAAACTAAATGATAAAAGTATTGGCTGCATTCTAACTTTCTAAATATAGGGCTTAATAAAAATGATTATGTTCTAAGTATATACTTGCGTGACATATGAGTACATTAACAAAAGAAGATGGGATAAAATTGTGAATGAGATAACTCTCCACCAGAGATCAAAATGACACAGACATAAAGAACTATAGGTCATCGTACGGCCTTTAACAACGAGTAAAATAGGTATAAGAAAATCAGCAATAAAAGGCCTAAAAATTTAAAACAATTCAAACGAGAAAACTAACGACCAAATTATGTACAAAATAATGAACGAAAAACAAATATGAAATGCATGCAACAATAATCAATAGCCTCTGAATAAAAGGCTTCTTACTCTTGTGGAAAATTTTCTCATTGGCAATCATACCACATATTGTTTTATACATACATATTGTGGCGGGGTTAAACTAGTTGAAAGATCCAACATGGCACAGTGGTGTTGCTGTACAACATAAGAACAAACTATAAAAGTCAGTTAAAACGACAACAACAAAAAGACCCTCAGTACAAATCTGACAGTATTAGTCGTAATTATGCAATTTCATTGTGATGCAAGTGACGTGACGACATAGTGACGATTTACCATACAAATAATGTGATGTGGTATGAATACGATTTACCTTATTTTATCGTGAGTGTAAGCATCATCCTATCTATCAGATAATTCACCCTTTCACTCGTATCTATAAGTAAAAAAATAATAATATAGAAATCAAATGTCTTACAATTAGATAGGTAGGTATTATGCTATACAACCATCGGATTGTTGTTATGATATTTGATTTTAAAACCGAAACTGGTGGCTTTGAACAGCTCTCATATAATGGTACATAACTTATGACTTCCTAATATTTCATTAATCTTGTGACAGGTAATACAGGTCAAGCAAATCGTATTTTTATGAATTTCAAAATGACAAGCTCCTTACGTCTTTCGCGATTTTCCCGCGAATAAAGCCCAACCAATTGCAAAATGAAAGGAAAACTATATGGAAAAAAAACGATGTCCATGCCATAATTTTGTGCAGGAATATAAAGTAGGTTAATAAAAAACAATTTACATTTATTTTTCATACAAAAAAAAATTGATTCATTATAAAAAGATCGATATTCTGACCATTATGACTGTAGGTAAGTATTCATACATAATTTCATTAATGTCGAAAGGGATGGCAAAAGATGATGTTTCCTGTTGATTAATCCGCCAAATTATTGCAAACTATTTTAAAGCAATATCCGACATACAAATAATGAATTGCCGTATACTGAAAAATCACCTAATTGACAATAGAGCAATTTGATTGGGTAGAACGATTTTTCATCACGTGGTTTTGACGCCATTGGAATTGACTGTAAACAAAACGAGGTCAGTAGGTTCAGTATGGAAAAGCATCGAACATTGAGTTACTGAGAAACAATTATGAGTTACAAAGCTTGACTATGCATGGTAATAAAAAATCAAAGCTAAGTCTTCAGAAAAAATAAGAAAAAAATGTCCTTAGGTGAACAACTTATCATGATAGATTGATATCGAACTAACAGTGACAGGACCTTCTGAACACGTACTATATTATTTACATAACAAACACATGAAACACAAGCTGACGTTTGAAAATACATTTGTGTTCTAGAATTTCTCGAATATACAACAAAGGTAGAATCTTTTTGTAAAATATTGATGGCCCTGAAAAGGACCGTTTATAAGAAATATCATCGGCTGCTGGCACTCTTTTCATGTCCAAAGCCTTATTTCTTCGTCTCTCGATGAGCTGCCAGTGTAACGTGAACCCTGCCATTTTGTTTATTTACTTCTGTGACGTCATTTTCATGGGAGATAACTCGAGTGCAAATCTAGACACTTAAAGAGTTATTCGCCGGATAGCGTTTGACATTTTTAGCCGAACAGATTTATCAATTTTACATAACTTGAATTATTGTATGCTGGTTCATATTCTGGGCTCCAGTCTTTGCTCCTTTATTATATTATTCACTAACAAAAAACAATTATGAACCTAAGAAATGGAAAAATATTAAATACTAAACTTGTTCAAAGGGTATCTACACGTCTCAATCTTCAAAATCAGTTATCTAAAAATACTACCATCGCTAACATTTTTAACAATAAAAATCATGGTTAACCTTCCATCGATAAGTGTCATGCCACAAAATGACTTACATGTCCCCGTCTTTCCACCAACAATACGGTAAGGTCCACGTTTAATGGTCGCACATTTTCTTTGAATTTTGAAACTGATATAACTTGAAAAACAAACAGTATTATTTATTTACTCACATGAAACAAACCGGGATGTGGTATTCAGTACGTAGGAGAAACTGGACGATATTTATCTAAACGCACTCAAGAACATCTGTATCGTTTTAAAAGACCCAATAAATTCAAAAGTATCATTTACCAACACCTTAAGAAGCACAACCATCCTTTTAAATATTTAGCAGTTCAACCTTTAGAAGTAGTAAATAAGCAGCCTGGTGAATCTCATTCAAAGTTTGTACGATCACGGAAAATAATTGAATTAAATTGGATTAAAAAATTACAGACAGTCTACCCTCTCGGTCTTAATAATAATATCATAGGAATTGGTAATATATCTAGAACCGATTCCGTTAACATTTTGGATATAGTTTCTAAAACTGTTCGTAAAAACCGTGAGAACAAATCGCAATCAAAGAAAATTTCGGACCAATCATACCAATATTTCGGACCTAATTTCTATTTCAAAAAACAACGGCAGACATTATCTGTTAACAAGTTAAATAAAATTTTGGAGGATTGCAACACAATTTCATATAGCAGTCCTAAGTATGAAATTGTTCAAATTATTATGGCATATTGTTATTCTAAACTATTTCCCAAAATTGATCGCCCTGAAGATCATAAAAAACATTTTATTAAAATAAATTATGTCAATAAAGGTTTTGATTTTGTAAATATTGCCGGTATATTTAACGACCATTCTGTTAAAGAACAAATTCCTGGATATTTTGACAATACTGAGCTACCTCTTATTTGTTACATTTACAAGAAATCTACCCGGAAATTTGTGTTTAATTATAGTCAATTGTGTAAAGATGTTAATATCAGTGAAAATACACCTACTTCATGTAATTGTAGTACCTCCGAATATATTTATGGACCCATTTCCCATGTTATAACAGGAGATCTTAACATCGTTCAAGACCGAGAGTTAAAATCATTCCTCAGTAAAGGACCTAAATATCGTCCCCCGTCAACTATTAATTGGAATGAGTGTCGTAATATCATCCACGCCTCACTGCATATTTACTGTATGAAATGGATAAAACGGGAAAAAGCTAACAAAAAACCTTTGGACTCTTTTTCTAATTCAGTAATGAAGATAGTTGATATACGTATTCAACATTTTAAAGAACATTTTACTATTAACAATAACCACAATAAACCTATTTCTCGTATCAAACATAAACTAAAAGAACTAGCCAAGAAATTTGTTTTTGTCCCGGCCGATAAAGCTGCTAATAATATTATTATTGTTTGACGTAAATTTTACATTGAGGTTCTGAAAAAAGAAATCACCAATTCACCAACATTCCAACTGACACCATTTTCAGAAAACGACATCTGTAACTAACATAAACGTTTAGCTACCGCTTTACAAGCAGAGCCAAATACAATGAAAGTCCCAACTATGTATTGGCTTCCGAAGCTACACAAAACACCTTACAAATATAGATTTATTTCGTCTTCAAGTCATTGTTCCACTACTAAATTGTCTATTCTTCTTACCAGCACACTTGGTACCATTAAAAACCTGATAATAAATTTTTCAAATAAGGCCTTCGAAAATAGTGGAATTAATTACTTTTGACTTTAAATAAAGCTAATACTAACAATGACCACTGCCCTTTCCTCGATCTTGATATCTATATCACTAACGGAAAGCTGAATACTAAAATTTATGATAAAAGAGATGATTTTTCATTTCCTATCGTTAATTATCCATTTTTAGATGGTGACGTTCCATCCAATATACAACTGGTCTATACATCAACCCAACAATGTCAGATCTGTAAATTTGCTTTCGCAAATTTTTTGTTCTTCCCTCGCCAGGATTTGAACCACTGAGATATCGTGACACCAAATCGCCTGCACTGTAGCCGTCCCGCTAGACCACACGACCACCTGGGCTTCATGAAAATGAAGCTTTCGGTGGCCGTGTGTTACCTTTCCACGTCAGTTTTTAATCTAGCGTCGTACTACAGTACATGATATATAAGGCATGGAGATGTTATTTTTACAGATCAGCTAAATTATCTATAGTAAAAGAAGAGGGACGAAAGATACCAAAGGGACAGTCAAACTCATAAATCTAAAACAAACTGACAACGCCATGGCTAAAAATGAAAAAGACAAACAGAAAAACAATAGTACACATGACACAACATAGAAAACTAAAGAATAATCAACACGAACCCCACCAAAAACTAGGGGTGATTAGTAAAGGATCCTACAAATTAATGTAAGATACAGTCACAGAAAATAATTATATTTATAAGTACGTCTGAGCCAGTCACAACTCTCCAAAAGATTTATCCAACGGATCACCAGCAGTGATGGTGATACATGGCTGTGTAATATATGTATATACAACTCGTCTAAACATCAACCCAACAATTTTAGATCTGTAAATTTGCTTTATATATATATATATATATATATATATTTATATACAAGTCTAAATTGAAAACTACGTTCAAACCTATGATTGCGTTGGATAAAAACCGCAATTTTTATACGTGTGCATGTAAAACAAATTTCGTTGTAGAAGGGTCTAAATACAGCACAAACAACATTTTCCAAAAGACCAAAAAAGTGAAAAAGTATATTTAAACAAAACGCATTTGACTGACCAGTTGAACAACTGACTTTCTTTCACCCTGCTGACTGCCATTGGCGATTGCCAAATAAAATTGATCACAAGATGTAACAAAATGGATTTTAATATGACTTTAATACTAAACAGAAACAGTTCACTAGTGGCTAAGATGTTATGCCACAAACATAAGGTGTCAATATTTGTTTTGTACACCAGATCCGGATTTCGACAATATATGTCTCTTCAGTGATGTTAGGGATCGCAACGGTACTTGGAAGGCCATATATAATTTACCCTCATTTTTAGATAGACTCTTGAATTTTAAGAGTCAATAGGATGAACGGATCATATAAACCGGAGGGAAAATATGATACATGCCCAAACGAAAAAATATAAACAAGTCTAAATTGAAAATTACGTTCAAATCTATTATTGCGTTGGATAAAAACCGCAATTTTTATACGTGTGCATGTAAAACAAATTTCGTTGTAGAAGGGTCTAAATACAGCACAAACAACATTTTCCAAAAGACCAAAAAAGTGAAAAAGTATATTTAAACAAAACGCATTTGACTAACAGGTCAAACAACTGATGTTCTTTAACTCTGCTCACTGCCATTGGCGATTGCCAAATAAAATTGATCACTAGATGTAACAAAATGGATCCTAATATGACTTTAATACTAAACAGAAAACAATTAACTAATGGCTAAGATGTTATGCCACAAACATAAGGTGTCAATATTTGTTTTGTACACCAAATCCGGATTTCGACAATAAATGTCTCTTGGAAGGCCATATATAATTTACCCTCATTTTTAGATAGACTCTTGAATTTTAATGCTAACATTGCCTAAATTGCATAGGTAAAAAATAAGAGGCTGAGTTTTCAAGGTTTAAAAAATCAAGGTGTTGCAATACTTTTTTCCATGTGTATATATATATTCTCAAAACGACTTATAGTGGAATGGTGATGACCAACCATACGTGTAATTGTCATACCTGCTTCTCTCATGCTGATCATCTGCCATCTTGCTGTAGTTGTTGAGTTGTTGAGGACCCATTACAAGATGTCAATCACATAACTTTATAAACAGCTGTTTTATTGTTGACGAGTACAGTAGATGCATGTGCAGATTAGAACTTATCGAGTCAATTTTTATTAATTAAACTCTGGTGAGTTTTAAATTATGTTTAAATAGTTCTATTTTAACAAATTATATCACAAAAGAATAAAGAGTGTTTTTTTTCATTTGTATTTCAATTCAGTGTTGCAATACTTATTTACATGTATATATAAATATGAATAAACTGACAATGACATGGCTAAAAAAGAAATAGACAACAGATGATCAATAGTACACAAAACTAAACATAGACATGAAGACAAAGCAACACAAGCACCACCAAAAAACTGTTGGTAATTGCATGTGCTCCTGAAGAATAAGAAGATCCTGCTCCACACGTGGAACCTGTCGTTATTCTCATGTCAGTACAAACTATGTAATAAGTCTTATTCGGCAGTTCACATTCGTGAAAAGGGAACGGAATTGTAGTAACGACTTAAAAACATATCCACTATCATCTGTGAAACGGTTATTACATAACGGTCAACCAACTCGTGACGGCGTCTATGAAATTTTCGAAGTAATGGTTTTAACTACACTATTTGGAACTCTTTGTTCACTAGCTTGTTTGTGAGCAGCAACCCTCTATAAATAAACTCATGATAGAAAATACAAGCCCGGAAAGATTGTCTTAATTGGGAGATATATATGATGATACGATATTCAGAATGAGCATTTAATTCATTTTATGATTTCCTTGATAGAGGGTAGCTGCACATAAGAAAGCAAATAATCTAAAATTCTGATGGTAAAACGGAAATTCTTTGAATTTTTTAGGGACGCCGTCACGAGTTGTTTGACTCCTATGGAATATATGTTTCACAGGTGACGACGGATATGTTACAGTTGGCGTAATGACAAACCTGATCTCTCTTTTGTTACCAAATCAGTTTAGTTTGTAAACCGATTTTTTTTTTGGTGCTATTTTATTTTTTATTTTTATTTTGGACAATGCAATTGTAATATTTTCTACATTCGAAAAACGTATTTAACGTACACAATTTGGTCTTCAACGTTTCTGAAAAAAGTTCATTCAGAAAACAAGTATTGTGCGACAAATGTTGCAATTATACGTGTTTTAGTCTTTTTGACAAATTAAGTCAAGAAAATGAAAAACGTACCTTTTTATTAAAGTAAGGAATCATTTTTAATATTTTAAAACTACGAACTCCTCCCATGGAATTAAGAACAATAACGGTGAATGATACAATTATCAAATACTATACATGATACCTGCTATCTGCCCTTGCGTAACATCGGTAGAAGTTGTAGATTTTGGAGAATCCTGAAACGTTATTGTAACACTTTCTTGAATACAAACAGAATTACAATCGGTCCCGTAATATGTTTGTGGTTTAATATCACGAACTATAATTGTGTATTGTTTGTCAGCATTAAGAAGAATCGGGTTGTCAATGGATAAGGCAACCGTGTTATTGACAGACGTTCCCGATGTTATGTTTAGCACCTCCCAACATACCACGTTATCAAAATCGTCTGTTAACTCAAATGTGAACCTATTGTATTCTTCATTATCATAATCGTCGTTTGACTCAACTATGGACTGATTATCCTCTTGATCCATGCTATAACTGCAATGTGTTTCTGCTGGTCCGAAAATGATAATTCCTTTGAGCCAAATGGATCTGTTTACATGAAACATCAAGGCATGTGGTGAACAGCTTTGAACTGTACAATGGCACCATGATGAATGTCGATACATATTATGAGTTTGTCCATTCTTGGTTGGGATCCTCCGACTTCTAGGTTTATCTGAAAACAATGAACATTTTTCTCCATGATGGTAACGATACACACTTATTATTTCATCTTTTGTAAGAAACTTTGAATGTGAAACTTTGTTTGAAAAATATGTTTTCTCTACAAGCGGAAATCTTATGAAACGCATCAATCCTTCTGCTATGTCTCTCATGTTCTCTGCATTTTCATTTTTACCCTGTAAATGGCATTGGTTTTCTATCCACTTTAGGAAAAATTTGCAAACCTCAGTCTCGGAACAAGAAAGATGCTCAGACATTAAAATCATTTGAAGACAATCGTTGTTAAGTTCAACTGCATACTTTGATGACAGACATCTTTCTGTATTTTCTTCAATAAAATGTAAACTTTTTTTCTGAAGATCGTGAAGGTGGAATTGGTTTGCTGTTGACAGGGTTACAACCGCATCAACAGATGTTGCAGTTGATCTCAGTAGTTCAGAACATTTTTTCTTGACTGTTGTCAGCATATATTTTTCAGCTGCGTATAACATACTCGTAACATTCTTTTCGGATATTTTAACCACATCAGTGTATGCATATCTGATATAAAATAGTTAAACTTATTAATTGGAAACGTAGTATATTATAAATCATGTAAAACTTACTTTTTTCATTTCAGATTGATGATTTTTTTTTAATGTTGAATACTAATAATTTACTTATAAGTATGCTGTTGTAAAACTATATCAATGTATTTGTTTTAATTACTTTAAAAAGCCAGAGCAAAAAAATCACCAACGTTTAAAACGAGGCACACTATTTATTTACGCTATCCTATTACAACTATGTATTTGCATTTCTTTAAACATATTTGTTTAAACAAGAATGATCTGGATTGCAGAAATATTGAAAGTGTGAAAATGTTCAAAATATTTTAACATTCTAATTCGTACTTTCAGCATCTTTTGCAATAGACTTGCACTGAATAATTATTGTGGTTTTCAATGGTTATATCACTCTATAAAGAGTCATATATTATTATCTGTATATTGAGTTGTTAGCGTAAAGCTATTGCCTGTGGTTCTACCAGAACACACAAACAACATACATCTTTGGCAGCCTATTTTTTTATGCCAATTAGCTATAGATTTTCACCATTCTTTAGAAAACCCCTTTAATGTTAATTTGTTTAGTTTTTTCAACTTATTAATCATGTTAATATGTTTCAAATTTTCGCGTTTCTTTCGCAACATAATGAGGAGACATTTGGTATATATCTTCAAACAGATAGCGTGCTTTTGTAAATTATCATACTTAAACGGAGCACAATCCATATTGGAGTTATTTCTCTGTAAACTGTTTTTTTCCTTCTTTTTATTGCTTCTCCTCAGCAGGCATCAACGTCAATGCTTAAATATTTGATCTAAAATGTTCGCTTCTTCCTGAAGATGATTTATTTTTGAACCAAAGCGTTCTTGAATATGTTCTATAAGTTATTTCCCTTTTTGTGTTAGACAAAAGTGGTATGTTTGCGCATCTTATAAACTGAACGTCATAGAGTCTTAGGGGTTTTTGATGTGAGGCCCTTGTCTTAAAGCAGTAAATTATTGACAATGTCTAATACCATCTAATTTATTTTTAAATATGCTTGATATCGCAACTCTTCAAAAACTTTCAAAGTTATTGACATAAATTGCTGATACATCGAAAACATGACACAAGACATACTAACCAAAGTATTTTTTTAAATGTATCTTCGTCAATATCAGGAATATTGATTTCATTTTTTTCAGGAAGTGAACCTTCAAACATCGTATGGAATACTTCACTGCGACTCGCAAGGATATTCTTGTGTGCTTTTATTGTTTTACGTCCTTCTCCTACACGGAAAGTGACGTCGCACATCGTTTCTTTTTCTAACATGTACATCATACAATCTTGTGAAGTTTTATCATCTCTCCAATCAACCGCTTCAATATTTCCAATATTCTTCAAATCCATGCTGTTCTACTACCTATCAAAATCGTAAATTGAAAATCAAATATACCTCATTTGAATAACCCTTACGAATATTTTGTAAATCACTGTAATAAAATAATCGTTCAGAACGTACATACTATTTCTCATTCATAAAAAGTTCAAAACTCACATAAGAATAGTTTTAACAAGTTTTATCATTTAAAATCTGCAAATTATGAAACCAAATGGTGTAATCGATATCTCAAAAATGCCAAAACGCTTATGAGTTTGCCCTTATGAATGTAACGCAATGCCAGTATTTCATTGCCGTAAATATCTTGTATGCCTAAATAAATCTTGCTTCTACAAAAACCCACTGGTTTGTCCAAATGCGTATCCGCTGTAGTAAATTGGAACCGTTTATGTTGTTGTTTGCTGAATTTTTCGTATTTGATTTGATGATAAGCCTATTGATTTTTGTTGAAATTGTTTTGCATTTCATTTTATAAACGGACCTTTTATAGCTAAGTAAATGTTGTGGGCTTTCTACATTGTTGCGGACCATTTACATTAACCTTGTGCCTTAATAATTATTCTACGTTCGACATTTGTTGATAGTTGTCCCATTGGCAATCGTATCATTTCTAATATTCTGTATTTGTTTCTTGGATGATCAATGAAAACCACTGGAATGGCGCTGCTTCTGCTAATACAGGTTTCTTCCTCCAAAGATATCGCCAATCCAAAAGATCTTTGATTCTGTTTTACTGTTTATTCAACATAGAATTATTAAAAACTCTAAGGATTTTCTACCCTTATGGAACAGAGCATCTTCGCAGATATTTAACGGCTTATTTGTTTATGTTTGTTTTCAATGATATTTTATCTGTGCTTCACGTCGCTTCAAAATAATAACCGTTGCTAGAAACCACGAATGTGACAGCTCTGGGGTTTGCAGGACTATGCAATATTCCTAGATATGGGTAATACATGCACTATGCTATTTTAAGGTTTTGTCAGAAATGTTGTAGTTTTACAATGTTTTAGATCAACTTTTACCTTTTATCTATTTCATACAAATAAACAGTAAAATTCATTTTCAGATAAGAAAAAAGCAATTATCTTCTTCCAAAAAAAATTTCCTGATATACAAAACACAAATAATCTTTTCACATTCCAGGATACCTATTTTAAAGATTTGCTTAAATAGTATAAAAAAAAAATTGAGTGTAAATCTAATGTTATGCAATAATATTCAGTCAGGATTCTACTTCGTCAAATTATCTCCCCATTACGCCAGTTAATTTTCACAATCGTAAAAATGGAAGCCATTGTAGGGATGACGCGCTGCAAATTTTGCTCTTGAAAACCCTTAAATGTATCTGCATAGCACCACTACGATCCTTATATGTCAGTTGTATTTTAAAAGACAAATGTATTTACTAGCTAATGCGCATCAGTTGATGATCTTGTCTGCATTGATTCAACTTAAAACTATTGTCTTATCGGTTGTCAGGTGGAATTTTTGAAAATTCATAAACATTTAGAAAAAATCTAATTGAATATTTCGTGGAAGGGCAGACTAGATTATTTTAGTGGTTGAAAACTATAAACCTTTAGTTATCACACACAAAAAATATTTTATTTCGAAGATATGCATTTTCATCATCCAACTTGAAAGACTGTCGTCAAGTACTTTTAGTAAAAAAATAGCTATTCGAACACACATACTCTGTTTTTATGATTCATTAGATAGGTACTTCACTTGACCCATATATTTCATCTTTAAGTTCTGTGATTTTTTTATGATAAAAAGTCAACCTGTAGGTTTGATATATAAAAATGATAGAATCTGAAGCGAGATGATGTATCAAATATTCTTGCTTTTTACGTTTTCAAGACAAAATATTCCACTCAAACACGTCCTAACATAAAAAGGTGCACTCGATTTTCTCTTTTCGATACAATTGTTACCCATTTTTGGAATTTTTTCTTGAGTCACATAATGGAAGGGCAGACACGAAAATTACTGAACTAATAGATTGATATGTTCTTCGGCCGTGGTAATTTTTTCAAAAAAATCGGAGGTTATGCATTTTCTACATCCAACTTGATAGATACCCATGTCGTCGACTTGATATCTAATTGTTCTGATTAATTATGTTATAGATAAATTGAAACCTTATGCAAATGGTCTTTTTATAATAGAACACTTTGTAATTGAGAAGAAAATTGTCATTGTATTTGTTTCTATTAACTTTTAAATTTTTTGTTACTAAAGTAAACATTACAGTAAGCATGTATCGCCTTCTCTAACAAAGAGCTTCAATTCTTTTGTTCTATTCAAACCGGGTTTCCGCCTGTTTGGCTAAAAAAAACCACACCCAGTGTCATCAACATTTGTAAAAAAGAAAAGGTGTAATATAAACCAATCTATAATATAATCTGGATAATTACTTATAATTTATTGATTCACAGGTCAGTATGCTAAAACGTTGTTTACATTTTTAGCAAATGAATTAAAAAACTTGAAAAAATCATTGCCTTGATTATTTGTTTATCCCAAATGTTACCATTATAGTATATATCTTTATATAACCAAAAAAAAAAAAAACCAAAAAAACACAAATTGCATAATTATTTAAAACATTCTGACCAATTCATACAGAATTTTAATTTAATATTTCTTTTAGGTGGATTATCTCTTCATCTTTTATTTTTTTAGAAATTCTTTGTCGATTTATTTCTTATAGTTGCTTGACCAGTACACTCTCGAATCTACACTAGATAGTAGGAATCTCAAACAAATGAACGTATAAATCAAATTATTAAGTGTTATTTTATATATTGGATGTGTAATTAATCAAGAATTCTCTTTATGATCTGGGCCAGCATTTCCGATTAATCAGTCTTGTCCTGCATTACTTTGGAAATACTGTTAACCCGGTTGTACGAAGTTATTCTCACAGGGCTTAGGCACACAAATATACACAAGACAAAACATGCGTACGGGAAACCAAGTTTTTTGCCTTGTTGAACTTGTTATGAGCATGAGGTCGATATGTGAGGTTTCCTTTTCGATGATTTAAAAAGCCAAGTACACGAAATTGCTAGAATTTTTGTGTTGTCATAAAGCACACATTAATCATTTGTTTTAAAAATGGACTATTTATAATATGCAGCTTGATCAAAACCCTTAGAATTCCACACCCTTACACATAGATTATTTAATTCGACATTATCACAACATTTTGAATTATTTTGTTTTAAATGGTCTTTTAATTAGTTCCTGGTTTAGCTGTCTAACTTGATTGATTCGAATACAAAAGACGAATCTTATGTGAATCAACCCAAGCTTGGCGTACTAAATAACCAGTCTGGAATCTTTTATTGTATCAAGTTTAAAAATTAAAATTATTAACATATCAACTAACGGAATAATCCTGTATGAATAAATGCTAACTAGATTTTGCTTTTATGTGAAAATTTTTAAAACAAATATATATAAGACAACACCTTATCATTTCTTTAAAAAAATATTTATAATTTGTAGATGGTGATCTTGGCGATATCTAAGCCTCAATTCCAAAGTTTTATCGACGGTATTAAAATATTCAGTCAGTATAAAAAAAGGGTAAGAAATAGAAGTTTTGGTTGTCTTTCTTTTGTTTGTAACTGTTTACGAAAATTAAGAAATCTCCGGGGATCAATCTGATTGTTTGTGTTGTGGATTAATTTCTTGTTACATAAACCTGTTTTGTCTGTTTGAGTCGGTCGTCTGATTTTGTCATATGTAACGGAACTATAAACTACTGTCATACACGTGTGAGGTTAAAATAGCTATTAAAAAGACATACATCACTATATTTTGAAAGCTATTTAAATAGGTTTTCAAAATTAGGCAGTTAGTTTTATCGTTTGATTTGTTTTAAATTTGTCATTTCGGGGCACTTTTTTAGCTAACATATATATTTATATGAGGTATGGGCTTTGCTCATTGTTGAAGGCCGTACGGTGACCTGTATTTTGTTTATTTCTTTGTCATTTGATCTTTTGTTGAGAGCTATCTCATTGGGAATCATACCACGTCTTCTTTTTTATATTGTCTTCGGAAAATGAAAGAACATGAATATGACATTTCTTTGGTTGATTTTGTCAGTTTTAGTGGACTTCTCTTTTTTGCTATAGTTTATTAATTAGGAAATTGAAAAAAAAAAATAATGGCTAACTGTGCAATAAATAAACCATTTTGAAGGTGTTTGAGACCAAACAAATACCAGATGTAAAAACGTTTCTGTCCTTTTGAGTATTTAACTTTGATTTGGAGTACAAATTGAAAGTGTTCAGTTCATTCTTATCAGTTATTACTTAAAAAAAAATCCATTACATCCATACTTACACTTAAATGCGGCCAAGCTTAGCGAAAGGAAGTTTGACGTAATCAGTCAAACAAACTTTATTAAATTAACTCATAAAGGAACGATCGTTTTCATTGGTCAATTCAAATATTCGACCTCACACTTGCGAAAATAGAACACGCGTACTATAAAGTTGAATGGACTGATCAGTATTCACGTAGCCGGCCAAGGTTGTTATAACCTTCCATCGTCGTATCTACTTATTGTGTACATGATTATCCCACAGCAATTCTAGCTTTTATACATGTGCATGTAAAATTCATTGATTTTATAATTTTGTGCAATAGTAAAATTTTAAACTTTTAGCAGTTTTCACGTCGAAATATTAAATCCAACTGTCTCCTCTCAGTTGGTTTTGGATTATGAGATCTACCATTTTATTTTGATGGGGGATTAGATTAAACAGTTTGTTCTTTATATGTTTTAGTTGTAATCTCTGTCCTGTCTTTTTATTGTTCAGTCTATTCGGACATGCCTTCTATTATTAGTTTTTTCCGGATTTTTCTTTACATAAATCGTCATCCTGCCTCTTTTTTCCAAGTTGCTCATCCTGCCTTTTCGTATTTTTTTAGTTTTTGGTATTCGACTAAGGATAGTGTGATTTTTTTTTCTGATTCAGTTGACTTGATTTTGAAGGGGAAAAATACCGAAATTCTGAGTAAATTGATAACATGCAACCAACCATGCTTTGTTTAGAAAAAATAGAGATGGCAAATCATGGCACAGTGGAAGGAAACGTACGGTTTTAAACTCAGCGATATACTTCGTGAATTTTATAATTAATTGTGTTGCTGTCCTCGAATTAATTTCTTAATATTTCGTTTATTAGTTTATCAGACATGTATGATTTTTAAATTTGTATTTAATTTTGAATACGCATGCAAACTACATGTCACGTTGGCGGATAGTTCAATAATGTTATGCAAATCACTATTCTTACGGTATGAAATTAAAAGATAAGTTTGCATCCAATTAAAATCGAAAACTTTACATTTATATTGTTCCCTATATATTACTCACGAGTATTGATTTATTTTTTTAGTTCCACACATGCAAAAGGAAAATCTTCGCCTGTGTAACATTTCAATCCTTTTTACACCAACATGCCTTCATTGAATTCATTTGAATTTCGTGGTGACCATGATAGAACATTGCATACTACGTCTTCATTCACGTACACGATTATTGTTGTATTGTTTCTACATTTAGGGGACAATTCGCTCCATTTATGATATCTAATTTCTGAATGACCAAACGCTTAGCAACTTTGTAATGACATTTAGCACAACATTTTGGAATTTTGGACCCTCAATGCTCTTCAACTTCGTACTTATTTGGCTTTATAAATATTTTTATATGAGCGTCATTGATGAGTCTTATGTACACGAAACGCGCGTCTGGCGTACTAAATTATAATCCTGGTAACTTTGATAACTATTGTAGCTATCTGGGTGTTCGTTTTCATGATAGCATAAAACACTAAAAAGAGGAATGAGCAACCAATGGATCAGTATTATGAGATCCTTATTATAAGTAACTACGACATTGAAAGAAATTTTAAAAGTGGTTCCTTAATAATCCGTATAAAAGCGGCTCATGTATTTTATTTTATCCTTATATTTTTCATAATGATGTACAAGATGATTGTGTTGTTGCAGTAATAAATGTTTACATAATATTTCGACACCACTATTTGAAATTCACAAAAAATTTATCTAATTACTTTGACTAAAGATTTGTAAACTATACAAATCTTTGTTTTTTTGCGTTAGTAGTAACGTAGTACATTCCATTATCAGTCGTCACCTGTGTCAATTCAATTGTACACTAACACTGTTGTTGAATGAGACGTAACAAGTTGTTTGTTTGTGATACGCAAGAATGTTATCAATGAACTATTAAACGCTAAACTTCACTGCATTTCACTGTACATATACGTATGCATAATAATCTTCAGTGAGTTGTTTTCATCTTGAGGTCAATGACGTGAATTTTTTTTGTCATATGAGAACAACCAATTTTGCACTTATCTTATGAATTCCTACGTAATAATTTTTCAGAACCTGTCTCTACCTATCACCTTTAATTATTGTTGATTCATCGGGCTTACACATCAATGAACAAGTGTGTTTAAATCTTTTATATTAACCGAACAAAGCATGGTTTTTACGAGTTTGTGTTATATTTAAGGTTCGATCGTAGACAATTAGTCAGTTTATTGCTAAACTAAATATGGAAATAAACCATAGAGACAAGTTGGTTTTGATATAGTAGTATGAAATGCCAAAAAGAACCAACTGTTTTATTTGATACTAATTTAGGGGTATGAAAAGCTCAAAGGAAAGCAACATACATGATGATAATTATAGAAATTGCCATGGTAACAGATACTTCAGATTCACAAAAGGAAAACATATGCAGTTGACAATTTTAGAGTGAACATATGAATGAATCTACTAGGGTTGCAGCGCTAATAAATCATAATGACGTACTAACAAGATATAAAAAGTATCATATTTAGAAACAATATCCACCAGTTCCTAAATGTGAGAAAATTGTCAATCATGTTTGAGAAATTGCGTGAGCTGTATTTTTTGTATAATTAGAATTATGACCTCATATCATCATTCATCAAATGGATTCATTCTGACTGTATAGTTCGTTAAATTCTTCAAATTTCTTTACCATTTATAATTAACGAGACAAGGAGTATTATGCAACTTGTAGATATTCTAGTAAGCCGCATATATAATAAAGTTATAATCCTAGTACCTTTGATAATTATTTATACAAAATCAAAAACTATCTAGAAGATTTTCTAAGCGGTTTCTCCCAGTTTCAAATGAAGATGCAAGTTAATTCATGCAAGAAATGAAAAAGTTAGTCTGTTACTGTTATAAGACATCGAAATGTCGAGCGAGAGTGATTATCTGGTCTAGCGGAAAATATCGATAAGGTGTATATTCTTCCTCGGCATTAATTAGAAATCAGCGTAGCACTTAACATGTATAACTCGCAGAAATGATATGTTTATTAAACTTTTTACAAAGGTTCGTTTACTCACTGTGATACGAATTTTGTCAACTCACTGTGATACATTTACTATACTCTTTGAAACGAAGGTTAAAACAGCAACGTTAAGTTTCTTCTATTGTCATGCTAAATCAAAGTACAAAATAATAAAAAAAGAGGATAAAAACTGTACTCACAATATCAAATGAATTGTTCCTCCTCTTTTTCTACGATATATTTCTTTTAATATTTCTTTCCTTTATTATACACTTCTGATTATTGTAACGTAAATAGGGCGAATTGATATATTATTTAACATAGTCAATAAAACCGAAATCAGGTAACTTTTAAACGTACAAAACAGGTAATTCTTAAACGTACAAGACTAGTTTTTAGAAAATCACCAAGTGCAAATAGCGTAACTTTGTAGAAATTGATATGTATTTCATTTTGAAGAACATACTATTGTTAACAGACAGTTGATAACAAAGATAATCATGTAACGATCGCAAAATTGTAAAAAATCTCATGATTTAAAAAAAATAGAAATTTAATTTAATTTACTTCTCTTTATACACTGTTATGTGTATGTGCATTAGTTAAATTTTCTTATGAAAAATTGAGGTTTTTGTTTGTTTTTTATTACTTACATATATATACACAATATAGTTAAGTTTGTTTGAAATGTTTTTTCAAGAGCATATCATATATTTTTTAAAAATATTAGGATCGTAAATAACTTAATTATAGTGTATATATGTATTAAGATGCGAGTTTCTTTCTTCTAGGTAAACTAGTTTAGGAAAAAATCTTTTACTTTCTTTTTTGATTTTACTCATGTTGTCATATGATTTTTTGAAGGTATGTTTTGTAACGTTACATATGGAATATAAAATGGATGGTATTGTAACGTTAATCGATAAAATTGTTGACTGGGGGTTTTACAAAACAATAAAATGGTGTCATCATTGTTGGGGTTAAAGTATCCCAAATAAACAATTTGATTCATTTGAACAACAAATATTTTCCCGGTTTTCATTTGAGAACAAACTCTGTGTCTCACCTAGTCGACCTTTTCTTATTTTCATACGAGTAGAAGTTCCTTCAGACACTTGTCATAAACAAGAAGATTAAAGAAGGCAGATCATGTAATATTTTATTCAAAAATATTGATGATGCTCTTTCCATTAACAATCCAAGCTTTATTGATTAGGATCCATTAATATATCCACCAGATCTAGAAATAAAAAAACCCACAGAGACGGATTCCTCTGCATAGTTGCTAGACTGATACCTCGTATTTGATATACACAGTCATCTCAGCACCAGAATCTATGACAAACGAGACGATTTTGATTTCGAAATTATCAATTCCCCCCCCCCCGCCCCCCTTAGAAGCAAAATACCAACTTCACCTGAGCCATGGATATACATTTCGCAACTTATTCGGTATTCAAAATATTGCAGCTTCGTCTCAGACTTTGTAAAACGTTACCAGTCTCTAAACAGAATGTTGATGAACCACGGGTATGTCAAAAATCGACTCGTCTTTTTTTTTACAAGTTCATCATAAGATACCAACACCTTTTTGATAAAATGTTTCCTATCAACTTCGCAAATAATACACGATAGTATTGATGAACAGATTTTTAGTACTGGCGTTGTTAATCATCTTAATAACGTGATATAGTATTTTTTGTTTGTCTTTTTAAATATAACTTTTACTATTTAGTCTATTTTTGTAATAACCATTTGACGTGACTCGATACTTATATATCCCTTCATTTTGTAATTGTGCTATGGTAAATTTTTGTATGGTTGTTTTTCATATTTTTTTATGAACTTTGTCTATGTGCCTCTGTGTTGTTTTTATACAAATGTATTTGTTTTATAGAGCTATTTATTTTGCCATTTGATTATGGACAATCCGTTTGCAATTTTCCTTTGAGTTTTTTTGTGTGATTTACCTTGTTTTCTCAGGTTATTTTTGTTCTTTCATCGAGTTCGATATGATTCAATTTGCCACGTATTTGATTTAATTACACGGGTATGATATGCTTATGTAAATTTACATATAAGGAACCCTTAAAGAATGTTAACTCATGTTTCTGCTGGTGCTAATAATAATAATAATTTTATAAGATATTATCAAAAGGTGTCTCCTTTATTCCTCCCCAAAAATGTCTCAATAGCATTGTTCAGCTGCTTCTTAAAAATTATGGCATGAAAATATGCGGTTTGACTCAATAGAGATGATATCAATATATTACATGTAGCTGCTCTGATCATGTCTGATGTTTTGTACTATTAATAGTAGGTCTTGTTAAACCTTTCCGGCGAGAGTGAAATCAAAGCCCTATGATATGATTTCAATATCAAAATACGGAATATTCTCCAGAGTGACGTGGATGTGTAAGCAACTATATGTCCCCATACAGCCTTCAACTTTAGGCAAAACCCATATTATATGGTTAGTTTTAGTAGATCTGACATGACAAAACATGAAAGAATTTAAACGAGAAAAACAAGTCCCTGACATTTGAAAAACAATAAACGACACACAAATATAACATATAGGAATCAACCATAACCATTCAAATAAAGGCGACCGACTTGGTACAGACACGTAACTCATTTTAAATCATTATTGTGTGCATGTTCATTTAAAAAATCATTGAATACAATACAACAAAAAAACTATCCAATTTTAACTTGTGTGTTGTTAGGTTAAAGTCAGGGATGATTGGGTCGCATTTGTCATGATTTTTTTTTATGTTAGTGTTTATAATCTCCGATTGTTAAAGTAGTAAAAGGATTTTATATAACAGGATTGAAAAAAGATTCATGGCTTGCATAATTGCAAAGGTCTTATTGAAGATGTCTGCAAAATTTCTAAATTATTCAAAATTAAAAAAGAAAATTACCAATTCATACAGATGTTTTTAGCCCATCTTACCCTAAGAAAGAACATATAAGCTCTTGCCATTAATTTGCATCCTTGTGAAACCTACTAGACGATCAGGAGCGGTTTCTACTAGTACTTTTAATTGGAAATCAGTGTGACACTTAATATTTATAACTCTATTTAGAAATGATATGTTTATTAAACTTTTTACAAAGGTTGACGTTTACTCAATGTGATACGAAAATTTCAGCTCACTGTGATACTTTTTTCAAATTTTTTCTTCAATTTTTTTTTGAATTTTCTGTTGAAAATATTACACATAATGGGATAAATGCTTTTTTTTCTCCAGCTTGAAATTATGTGATAAATAAATTATAACATGTCATTTGCCAAATTGGCCGTGGTAGCAACTAATGGCTCATATCAAGCCCTCGGAATAAAGCCCTCTGGTTTGAGATGGGAGTCCATGGCTAATGCCAGGTACAATAGGGAAAATGCCATGACATAATCTATAATTAGTTATTTCAAATCTTTGTATACATTTGTCAAATTATCTTAAAATATATTAACAAAAAATTAAATAGATAAATTTACTCTTTGAAACGAAGGTTAAAACAGCAACGTTAAGTGTCTTCTATTTTCATGCTAGATCAAAGTATGAAATAATTAAAAAAAAGATAAAAACTTTACTCACTTTCTCATATGAAATGTTCCTTCTCGTATGTCTACGATATATGTGTGATTTATTCAAAATCGTTAATATTTTTGCCTTTGAAATACACTACTGAGTATTTAAACACAAATAGCGCGAATTGATATATTATCTAACATAGTCAATAAAACAGAAAACAGGTAAATTTTAAACGTACAAAACAGGTAATTCTTAAACGTACAACACTAGTTTTTAGAAAATCGCAAAGTGCAAAAAGCGTAACTTTGTAGAAAATGATGTGTATTTCATTTTGAAGAAGATATTAAAGCATGCTATTGTTTACAAACAGTTTATAACAAAGATAATCAAGTAACGATTGAAAATTAAAAAAATCTCATTAATTAAATAAATTGAAATTTGCGTCTTATTTTACCTCTCTTTATATAAAATGTTATGTATGTATGCATTAGTTAAATTTTCATATAAAAATTGAGGTTGTAGTTTTATTTTTTATTTCTTATATATACACAATATAGTTAAATTTGATTTGAAATATTTTTCATGAGCATATCATGATTTGAAAAATTCATTAGGATTGTAATTAACTTAACTATAGGTATTGATATTAAATGTTCCCTACTTAAGTATATATATGTGTATTAAGATGCTAGTTTCTTTCTTCTAGGTAAACAAATTAAGGAAAAAATCTTTTACTTTCTCTTTTGTGTTTACTCATGTTATCATATAATTTTTTGAAGGTATGTTTTGTAACGTTACATACGGAATATGAAATGGATGGTATTGTATGTAAATCGATTAAATTGTCGACTTAATGATTTTACAAAACAAGTGTTTCTAATAAACAATTTCATTCATTTGCATACACAATCTTTTTTGGTTTTCGTTTGAGAACGAATTGTGTGCCTCTCCTTGTCGACAATTTGTTATTTCATTAAGATTAGAAGTTCTTTCAGACACTAGTCAAAAACAAGAAGATCAAAGAAGCCAGATCATTTAATTTACTATTCAGATATATTGATGATGCTCTTTCCATTAACAACCCAAGCTTTATTGATGGTGATCCATTAATATATCCACCAGAACTAAAGGAAACCACAGATACGGATTCCTCTGCCTAGTTGTTAGACTGATACATCGTTTTTTTACATACACGGTCTTCCCAGTACCAGGTCTATGACAAACGAGACGATTTTGATTTCAAATTATAAATTTCCTCACCTTAGAAGCAATATACAAACTTTACCTGCACCTTGGATAAACATTTCGTAATTTATTCGGTATTCAAGACATTACAGCTTCGTTTCAGACTTTGCAAAACGTCACCAGTCTCTAAACAGAATGTTGATGAACCAAGGGTTAGTCAAAAACCGTCTCGTCCTTTTTTTACCAACACCTTTTTGATAAATATTCCGTATCAACTTCGCAAATAATACACGATAGTCTTGATGAACAGATTTTTGGTACTAGTGTTGTTTATCATCTTAATAATGTGATAAAGTATTTTTTGTTTGTCTTTTTAAATATTACTTTTACTATTTAGTCTATTTTTGTAATATCCATTTGGCATGACTCGATGCTTATATATCCCTTCAATTTGTAATTGTGCTATCGTAAATTTTTGTATTATTGTTTTTCATATTTTCTTATTAACTTTGTCTATGTGTCTCTGTGGGTTTTTTTTTTTTTTAGACAAATGTGTTTGTTTTATAGAGCTATTTATTTTACCAGTTGATTATGGACAATCCGTTTTCAATTTTCCTTAGAGTTTTTTTTGTGATTTACCTTGTTTTCTCAGGTTATTTTTGTTCTTTCATCGAGTTCGATATGGTTCAATTTGCCACGTATTTGATTTAATTACACGGGTATGATATGCTTAGGTAGATTTACATATAAGGAACCCTTAAAGAATGTTAATTCATTTTTCTGCTGGTACTAGTAATAATTTTATATGATATTTTCAAAAGGTGTCTCCTTTATTCCTCCCCAAAAATATCTCAATAGCATTGTTCAGCTGCTTCTTATCCATTATAGCATGAACATATGCGAATTTGACTCAATAGAGATATGATATCAATATATTACATGTAGCTCTGATCATGTCTGAGGTTTTGTACTATTAATAAAGTAGGTCCTGTCAAACCTTTTCGGCGAGAGTGAAATCAAAGCCCTCTGATATGATTTCAGTATCAAAATACGGAATATTCACCAGAGTGACGTGGATGTGTAAGCAACTTATGTCACCATACAGCCTTCAACTTAAGGCAAAACCCATATTATATGGTTAGGTTTAGTAGACCTGACATGACAAAACATGAAAGAATTTAGACGAGAAAAACAGGACCCTGAATTTTAACAAACAATAAACGACACACAAATATGACATATAGCAATCAACCACAACCATTCAAATAAAGGCGGCCGACTTGGTACAGACACGTTACTCATTTTAAATCATTATTATGTGCAAGTTCATTTAAAAAATCATTGAATACAATACAACAAAAAAACTATCCATTTTTAACTTGTGTGTTGCTAGGTTAAAGGCAGGGATGATTGGGTCGCATTTGTCATGATTTTTGTTATGTTAGTGTTTATAATCTCCGATTGTTAAAGTAGTAAAGGGATTTTATATAACAGGATTGAAAAAAGATTCATGGCTTGCATAATTGCAAAGGTCTTATTGAAGATGTCTGCAAAATTTCTAAATTATTCAAAATTTAAAAAGAAAATTACCAATTCATACAGATGTGATGAATATTTTAGCCCATCTTACCCTAAGAAAGAACATATAAGCTCTTGCCATTAATTTGCATCCTTGTGAAACCTACTAGAAGATCAGGAGCGGTTTCTCCCAGTACTTTTAATTGGAAATCAGTGTAACACTAAATATTTATAACTCTTAGAAATAATATGTTTATTAAACTTTTTACAAAGGTTGACGTTTACTCAATGTGATACGAAAATGTGAACTCACTGTGATACTTTTTTCAATTTTTTTCTTCAAATCTTTTTTTGAATTTTCTGTTGAAAATATTAAACATACTGGGAATTTTTTTTTTCTGCAGCTTGAAATTATGTGATAAATTAATTATAACATGTCATTTGCCAAATTGGCCGTGGTAGCGGCTAATGGCCCATGTCAAGCCCTCGGAATAAAGCACTCTGGTTTGAGATGGGAGTCCATGGCTAATGCCAGGTACAATAGGGAAAATGCCATGACATAATCTATAATTAGTTATTTCAAATCTTTGTATACATTTGCCAAATTATCTTAAAATATATTAATAAAAATTTAAATAGATAAATTTACTCTTTGAAACGAAGGTTAAAACAGCAACGTTAAGTTTCTTCTATATTTATGCTAGATCAAAGTATGAAATAATAAAAAAAAGATAAAAACTTAACTCACTTTATCATATGAAATGTTCCTCCTCGTATGTCTACGAGATATGTGTGATTTATTCAAAATCGTTAATATTTTCCCCTTTGAAATACACTACTGAGTATTGACACACAAATAGCGCGAATTGATATATTATCTAACATATTCAATAAAACCGAAAACAGGTAACTTTTAAACGTATAAACAGGTAATTCTCAAACGTACAACACTAGGTTTTAGAAAATCGCAAAGTGCAAAAATCCGTAAGGGTTCCGCGGAACCCAGTGTCTCGCCTACTTTTGCTGTTAATCGCAGATTCAACAAAATGAGGAAAAACATCAATAAAAATTTTCCTCTCGATACTGTCTTTTGATTGAAAGAAGCTTCCAAGTTTGGTAAAAATCCAGGATAGTTGATGAATCTAATAAATGTTGTATAAACTTTGACTGCAGACTGTATGTAATGTTAACTGGAAGAAAAACTAAGTCCATTGATAAAGTAAATTACGGAGAAAGTGAATTTTTTTTTACAAAATTTACTTCTGAATAATATCTTATGATCAGAAACAAGCTTCTGTCTAAGTTTGATAGAAATCCAGGATAGTTTAAGAACATTATAAAAATTTTAAAAACTTTAACCACAGAGTGAATGTAATGTTTCCTCGCAGAAAAACTAAGTCCATTTATAAGTAAAATACGGAAAAGTGGAAATTTATTTTTACAAAATATTCTTCTTGATACTATCTTATGATCATAAACAAGCTTCTGTCCAAGTTTGGTACAAATCAAGGATAGTTTATGAAAGTTATTAAAATTTTTAAAACTTTAACCACAGAGTGAATGTCATGTTTCCTCGCAGAAAAACAAAGTCCATTTATAAGTAAAATACGGAAAAAATGGAATTTTATTTTTACAAAATTTACTTCTGGATACTTTCTTATGATCATAAACAAGCTTCTGTCCAAGTTTGGTAGAAATTCAGTATAGTTTAAGAAAGTTATTAAAATTTCAAAAACTTTAACCATAGAGTGAATATTTGTGGACGCCGCCGACGACGACGACGACGCCGACGACGACGGAATGTAGGATCGCTTAGTCTCGCTTTTTCGACTAAAGTCGAAGGCTCGACAAAAAGCGTAACTTTGTAGAAAATGATGTGTATTTCATTTTGAAGAAGATGTTAAAACATGCTATTGTTAAAGCCTCGGTCACACCTTACCGGATAGCTCGAACGGACGCCTAACGGATAAAAAAAAAGTTATCCGTTGACAAAATTTGTATCCGTTGGGAGTCCGTTGGTGTACTAACGGACATGTAACGAATGCCTAACGGACACACAACGGACATTGAACGTACGTGAAACGGATACGTACCGGACAGAACGGACGTCGAACGTACATCCAACGGACGAGTACCGGATAAAACGGACACCTAACGGAAGCGTAACGGATAAAACGGGTGAACAAAATAATCTGAAAATTAAAGGCAATAAACCATCTAAAAATTAAAGGCAATAAACCATCTAAAAATTAAAGGCAATAAACCATCTGAAAATTAAAAGCAATAAACCATCTGAAAATTAAAGGCGCGTCAGATGGACATGGTATATATGTTATAATATTTGCTTCTGAGAAAGTGTGGTCAGTAGGACAGGTATCAAGGTCACATGTACCAAACAAATTGAACAATTTATCCGATTTTTTTTACGTGTTTACACACGAGGGTCACTTTAGTTAACTGGTTTAGTTGATTTTATTTTGTATTGCGTGATGTATAGCATGATATATGTGCAAATATAGAGCTCCTCTGATTAAAAAAGTCAAGGTAGAAGCAGTGTGGTAATTCATTTTTATAGAGTTTAAGTTGATTTTCTGAATTTGTTTATATTATGTAACTCTGGTATGAAAACGGATATGGTGTGATGCGGAACTCTCCATCCGTTCTGCATGCTACGATATTTTGCTCCAGAAGCAAGATGTCTAAGTGTAATTGCTAACTTGAGTCCTGGTTCCAGCGGATTTCTGTAAAAGGTATACTGCTTGGCTATGCGAGGTCCAACCCGCTGCAATACCTCGTCGAACATCTCTGTGGGCATTCGAAGGAAGTGTACGCCGATCCTCCCGCCTAAGTTCGGTCATGAGTTGGTCATATAGACCAAAACTGCGTCGTCTTTCAGGACTAAGCCATGGTCGTGTCCACCATCTCCTTTGTCTTCTCCTTCTTCTCCTTTCGACAGCTATAAGGTTTATATTTGCTACATTTAAGTTAAGTATGGCCTGAATAAGGGCTGCTTGGAAGCGAAGACGTGCTGTTACTCCAAGATCCATCACGAATAATAAATATGCATGACACTTACGAAAATCTAGCATACCAATTATTGGCATTTCTGACGCGAAATTTCAATAGGCATTTGTCCGTTTTACATCTGGTAGGCATCCGTTTTATCCGTTATCCTTCCGTTAATGTCCGTTTCACATCCGTTTTATCCGTTAGGCGTTCGTTAGGCGTCCGGTAGACGTCCGTTGGTGAATTGGTCTACCGGATCTCCAACGGATGCATAACGGACACGTAACGGATACAAAACGGACGAGTACCGTACAAAACGGACGCCTAACGGACGCCTAACGGACTTTCAACGGACATTTTATCCGTTGGACGTCCGTTCAAAGTTTTGAACATGCTCAAAATTTTCCACCGGACAGAACGGACGTCAACGGATAAAACGGACGCTTAACGGACATGCAACGGATATGGACGGACGCCTAACGGATAAAAACGGACGTCTAACGGACATCAACGGATTGAAAATAAGTTATCCGTTAGGCGTCCGTTCGAGCTATCCGGTAAGGTGTGACCGAGGCTTTACAAACAGTTTATAACAAAGATAATCTAGTAACGATTGCAAAGTTAAAAAAATCTCATGAATTAAATAAATAGAAATTTGCGTCTTATTTTACCTCTCTTTATATATACTGTTATGAATATGTGCATAAGTTGAATTTCATATGAAATTTGAGGTTTTATTTTGATTTTTATTGCTTATATATACACAATATAGTTAAATTTGATTTGAAACATTTTTCAAGAGTATATCATAATTTTAAAAAATCATTAGGATTGTAATTAACTTATAGTTATTGATATTAAATGTTCCCTTCTTTTACATATATATGTATTAAGAAGCGAGTTTCTTTCTTCTAGGTAAACACATTAGGAAATAATCTTTTAACTTCTTTTTTCTGTTTACACATGTTATCATATGATTTTTTGAATGTATGTTTTGTAACGTTACATACGAAATATGAATGAATGGTATGTAGTTCGATTAAATTGTCGACATGATTGTTTTACAAAACAATAAAACGGTGTCATCATCGTTAGGGTTAAATTGTCCCAAATAAACAATTTGATTCATTTGTACACACAATTGTTTCCCGGTTTTCATTTGAGAACGAACTGTTTTCCTCTCCTTGCCGGCCTTTTCTTATTTTAATACCAGTAGAAGTTCTTCAAACACTTGTCAAAAACAAGAAGATCAAAGAAGCCAGATCATTTAATTTTATATTCAGATTTATTGATGATGTTCTTTCCATTAACAATCCAAACTTTATTGATTGGGATCAATTAATATATCCACCAGCACTAGAAGTAAAAGAAACCACAGACACGGATTCCTCTGCCTAGTTGCTAGACTGATACCTCGTATCTAAAATACACAATCATCTCAGTACCAAAATCGATGACAAACGAGACGATTATAATTTCGAATTTATCACCCCCCCTCCCCCACCTTAGAAGCAATATACCAACTTCACCTGCACCTTGGATATACATTTCGCAACTTAGTCGGTATTCAAGATATTGCAGCTTCGTCTCAGACTTTATAAAACGTCACCAGTCTCTAAACAGAATGTTAATGAACCACGGGTATGTTAAAATCCGTCTCGTCATAAAATACCAACACCCTTTTGATAAATATTCCGTATCAACTTCGCAAATAATACACGATAGTCTTGATGAACAGATTTTTGGCACTGGCGTTGTTTATCATCTTAATAACGTGATATAGTATTTTTGTTTGTCTTTTTAAATATTACTTTTACTAATTAGCCTATTTTTGTAATATCCATTTGACGTGACTCGATACTTCATTTTGTAATTGTGCTATGGTAGATTTTTGTATTGTTGTTTTTCATATTTTCTTATGAACTTTGTCTATGTGCCTCTGTGTTGTTTTTTTAGACAAATGTGTTTGTTTTATGGAGCTATTTATTTTTGCAATTTGATTATGGACACTCCGTTTTTAATTTTTCTTTGATTTTTTTTGCGATTTACCTTGTTTTGTCAAATTATTTTTGTTCTTTGATCGATTTCGATATGGTTCAATTTGACACGTATTGATTTAATTACACGGGTATGACATGTAAATTTACATATAAGGAACCCTTGAAGAATGTTAATTCATTTTTCTGCTGGTGCTAATAATAATAATAATTTTATAAGATAGTATTCCTCCCCAAAAATGTCTCAATAGCATTGTTCAGCTGCTTCCTATCCATTATAGCATGAAACTATGCGGGTTTGACTCAATAGAAAAATGATATCAATATATAACATGTAGCAAGATCAATTGAACACATCACTCTAAAGCTTCGTAACATATGACGGAGCTCTTAACTTTTAGAAATCAATTTAAAACCGTACCATCCTTTCTGATATAACATATATACAGATATAACCGATGCTTATGGAGTACTCGGCTAACATACAAACTGCTATTTTGAGCTCCGACGGCATCAATTGGTCATTTGGTTGTTTCAAAAATACCCGTTTACTGGCTCCTCTTATGCGTCGCCAGTAAACTTAATTTGCGATCAAATAAGCAATTGATGCCGTTGTAGCTTAAAAAACAATACAATTATTTCCTGATAAATTTCTTCAACATGTTCAAAATTTCTCTAAAAAGTCAGTATTAAGGATATAAGGAAACATTGATTAATCAATCTTTAATTTAAAACTGATACCTGAAGTCAGAATATCATAAGCTTAGGAACAAAATAAGCTTAACATATTGATAGGTTATGGAACTACTTTTTGAGATATTTGTGTTTTTTTTTGTATGGTAGGAAAAGGCTGAATAGGACTTTTTCGTTTTTTTTTTGTACATACGTTTGGCCGTTAGTTTTCCCGTTTGAATTGTTTAATATTTGTATTTTCGGGGTCATTAATTGTTGAATCTGCGGTATGAGATTTGGTTTTTGTTGAAGGACGTACG
The DNA here is from genome assembly GCF_965363235.1 of Mytilus galloprovincialis. Lineage (NCBI taxonomy): Eukaryota > Metazoa > Mollusca > Bivalvia > Mytilida > Mytilidae > Mytilus > Mytilus galloprovincialis. The sequence continues at coordinate 61,428,443 of NC_134845.1, forward strand.
GTGATTTAAGCAGGTAATTTCTGCGTCCTACTATTATTTACCTGATACTAAAGCATTGGAATTATTTGGGTCTTAAAAATGTTTGGGTATGACATTTGTATGATCTTTAGAAGTCTTCTGTGAAGAAAAAAGTGGGTGACATGGGTTCAAAATATCTTACCCTGTATCATAGGAATAAACCCAAGGAGTTCTGGTTAATTCAAGCCCACAAATAATCTTCGATACTAACATATTGAATTTGAATGTCAAGAAAAACACTTTATGTTCAAATTTTTATTATTTCTTTAAATCGTTAAAACAAATTTTATAAATTGGAGACAATTTATGGTTTGACACTGATGTTTGGTTATAATAAATTCTAGGGTTCTGTTTCATTGACTTATACCCTATATCTCCGTTTGTGCACAGACATATCTTATTGGAAAATTAATTACGTAAAAAAGTGTACTTTTTTTCAATTTTTTTTTATTGCTGTATACAATTTTTGAAGACATGTCGCATCTAAAAAAATCTGACTGATCTGTAGCTTAAACACCCAAGCTGTTTTTCTATCTATAAAAGCGCGTTAACATTTGATGGGATACTCATAAAATTTGTTTGAAGGATTTCGCTTTGACTCTGCTAGGTATTGGAGTTAATTTTTCTTTGGTGGAGAAAGCCAGAGAACCACCGACATTTGATGGAAAAACTGAAAATCTTAGTCAACAAAGATTGGAGTCGAACTCGAACTCAAAACCTCAAGTGATGACAGGCTAGTGATACGATAAAACCACAATCTACAATACACCGCACAAATTGAAAGTAAACATTGAACACTTCAATAACTTTCGATAAACTTTAAAATTTTGAGTGACAAAAACGTTGTCGTTTTATTGATCTGAACTCTTTAAGATGAACCATCTTTACTTCACCCGAAATGCTAGAATAAATATGATGGGTTTTGTTCAAACCATCTGAAACTTAAAACTAAGATGAATCTTTGACTAACATACTAATTTCATGGCCGACGAAATTTACATTCACCTCTCAATATAACAAAACAGCATATTTATTTGATAAAAATTTATTAATATAAAATTGTCTATATTCTTCTTATCATCATAATAGATGATTTGGCAGCATAGTTAGGAAAAGTGACCCAATAAAGGTTGGAACTCAACTGTTTGTTGAGTGCACTCGAGCAGCATTTTTTATGCCACCAAGGTCCATATTGCTTGGCACAGTCACCACCGTACTGATCATTGTCTTTATCAGTGGAGGAAAACATCATTCCATCATGTACCGTCATTGAATCACCTGGAAAATGAATGTTTTAAACATATAAAAGATGCGTCTTCTTAACATGGTTATTGCAGAGAAAAACTGTGTTATTCTAGGAGTAATTATGATAGGGTATGAGTTGGTTAAAAAAGTTGTCACGTTTTCTGTTTTCTAATCTTTTAATATTATTGTTCTATTTTGAGTATTTTTACGTATCATCGCATCAATTGGTATTTACCATTGTTTCCAAAAGGGATAGTTCAGTTCTCGGTTTTTCAGAAATTTAAAATAAAAATAGAAATTTTTCGAAAAATATCTTTAACGAAATTTTTTTTTTCTTTCAGCTACTTATATTTTGGGTCGATAAAAAACAGAAACATAGGTTTATCAATGTATTTGATTTTGGCGATAGAAATTGGTGTATTACTGAAAAATTATTACATTAGGGTTTTTGATATCACAAACTAGTCAAAACATTTACAAAATGTTGTCATCGGTACAAGGACATCATTCGTTAATATAATTTAATGTGCAGACAATGTATACGTTCCGGTATTTCACATCATAGTTTTACGGTGATATTATTTACAAAATGCAAAAAAGTCAAAAGTTAACAAAACCTTCAAACAGACTTATTAAGAAGGGATATAGTTACTATACTGTTGACAGGTCATTAAAGATTTCATATTTTGGCTTTAATATTGATTCACTTATTGGGTCTTTGTATCGAAAATAAACACATTATTCTAAAACCAGTTGTTGGCATGATACGGGTTATGTTCTTCTCATATATTGTATGATGATATGATGGTATGATGCTTACGGGAGGGATTGTACTTGATTGTCATATGATAAAGACATAGTTTTGCAATCAGTTCAATTGAGGTCTGGAGCTGGCATGTCAGTAACTGCTAATAATCTTTTGTTGATTAATTTATTTGCTTCCTTTTCTGACATCGGACTCTGACTTTTTAATTGAGTTTTACTGTGCGTTTTGTCATGCGTTAGTTTTTCTACATTAGCTAGAGGTATAGGGGAAGGGCAGATATCTGAAAAAAAACATGTTAAAACACAATTGCATTGATTCGCCTGTCCCAAGTCAGGAGCCTCTGGTCTATGGTAGTCATGTATGATTTTAAAAGTTAGTTTCTTGTGTATATTTCGGAGTTTAGTATGACTTCCATTATAACTGTGCTAATATATATATATATTGTTTATAGTGCAGCTGAAGCATGCCTCCGGTAGCGGGAGCTATATAGAAGACCTATTGGTCGCCTTCGGCCGTTGTTTGATCATTGGTCGGATTTTTGTCTCTTTAACACATTCCCTGTTTCAATGCTCTATTTTATTATATCAATATCGGCAGGTTGGCTGTTAGGGTGCTACTTAACAAAATCAAAACTCAGAACCAGAAAGGAAGATTATCTATTCAGTTTTTAATAGATACATATAATTTTCTTGAAGGCTATGATACAAGAGGATCCGTAATTAATCATTTAATTTGATATTCTAGATCATGTAGATAGATCGTTTAAAATCTCCATACGACAAGGATGAACTTAATATAAATATTGCTCAATTTCTTAAAAAAATAAATGGCAAACACATTATAGTTACCTGCATTTCCGCTATAACTCCCAATACGTAGTTTGTATTTTGATGCTGCATCTCCAATACTGAATTGTTTGTACACAGCGTATTTCTTCTCATTTTTGTTGTTTGTCAAATCTATCCTCAGTTCATATTTCCCACTAGATGTCATACGATGGATATGTTTGTTTCCTTAATGATAAGATATAAAAAAAAAATAGAGTGTCTAAAGACCCTGTGTTGCTCACCTTGGTCAATATGCATATTCAACAAACATAATAAAAGATACTATCAACATTGTATACGAGAATCTTTGGGTTTTTCATCTTATATCGATGATCATTGATGTCTGTTTAGTTTCTCTCTATCTTATTTAGCTTTCACCCCAAAAACAGAACAGAACTAAATACACATCTATTGGTATAAAATAATCTTCATGGTAATGAGATGTGCTAATGCTAACATAACTGCATACCCAATATCATTCCACTAGTTGTTTCAAATAAACTTACCTCAACACCAATAAATACATGAAAACTAAGCAAACATTTCAAAGTGAATAGACCATAACTGAGGGGGGAATTATCTTAATGGTAATGCAAATGAGCCAATACTAATACAACTGCACACATTATTTATGTATGTGTCTGTCCCAAGTCAGTAGCCTGTAATTCAGTGGTTGTCGTTTGTTTATGTGTTACATATTTGTTTTTCGTTCATTTTTTTACATAAATAAGGCCGTTAGTTTTCTCGTTTGAATTGTTTTACATTGTCTTATCGCTGCCTATTATAGCTGACTAATCGGTTGGGCTTTGCTTATTGTTGAAGGCCGTACGGTGACCTATAGTTGTTAATGTCTGTGTCATTTTGGTCTTTTGTGGATAGTTGTCTCATTGGCAATCATACCACATCTTCTTTTTTATATACCAAATATCTTTGATTTAGCACTAGTAGTTCACCATAAACTAGACATAATCACAAACTATTACTTTGTTGACGTCGCCGCCGACGCAGGAAACAGCATACCTATGTCTCGCCTTTTGACTCCGTTCAAGCGAGCCAATAATAATAAAAAAAACTGTAGAATTAATATATGAATGAAAAAACAGAGAGTAACTGTTTGATCCCTTTGTCAAATCAATTTATTGATATTACTCATAGGTCTGGACATTAAATCACAGTTGTCAAATGTTATTCCGTTGCAAAAACATTCCGCTCTAACCGGAGCAATTGGTCGCGTCTTTAAGTTTGCAGTGAGGTGAATATTTTTACTGCGAGTTGAAAGCCTCACTGTGACTATAAGATGGAGAACAGTACAAAATATCTGTTGTTTTTTTTGTATTTGTATTATTTGGTGTTCGGGATGGATACCAAATATGTTATCATATCTAGTTAATCAATCAATCATTGCGTGTTAATATATACTTACTGATTTTGTCCTAAAAGTTATCACAAACAAAATCGAAAAAAATGACTTACCTAACCAGTAGTCACCTTCAACATTCCCAAACCCATTTTCGTATTCTGCCCATGTTCGTTTGAAATCCACGTTTCCATCTTGGTGTCTCTGGATGATCTAAGGAATAGGAAATTTTACCTCAATTTAATATATTCTAACGAAGGGTATATCATCATGATCGGTATGTCGAAAATTTAAATCGAGCCCTCAAAAGTTGTGATTAACTGAGTTTTAATTGATCATCGTCCAGTGTAAAATTGGTGTGTGTCCGCGATCTTGTTTCCATGCATCAATTTGTAAGGGAATTCTCATGTTTGACCTACGATTGTCTATAATTTTAACTCTGGTTTATGGTTGCCTCTTTGGCAAGCAAACCATATCTCCTTATTTTTATGTTTATCACATTTAAAACAATTTTAAACGTAGCATGTGAAAAATAGATATAGGCGTGTAATGAACATATTTTTTTACACCCCATACCCTGTAAAGTTGTAACTGTAAATAAAATGTAATAAATTAAGGCATCAGTTCAGCCTTTTTTTTAAATTTTTAAATACTACATACTTTAATAAAATCAATAAAATCAATTTGAATAACAATTCTTTTTGATTATATGTTAATCAAAACATTGATAATTGTGAAAGGAGAGTGGTAAAGTTAAGGAAGTAGCAAAGACAATAGTTCGACAATTGCAACAAAGGAGGAACAGAAAATCCACAAAACACAAGACGGATACTTGAAATTAAGCAAATTGGATACAAACACCGACAATGGTGAACGCATTTGGGAACCATTTACTTAATTGTAATAGTGAACATAAGATATTATACTAACCGACCAACCACCTCCGTCAGTTGCCATATCACAGTAAACCTTAAGAGCCTTCGAATTTCCTGCACTTATTTTGTATACGCCGGATTGTTTGTTGTACTTCTTAAGCTCTGTACAATCTCTTGCAGGTTTTGCACATGTTCCTTATAATTTGAAAATATACAAAATAAATTAAATGATTGTTACTTAATTATCTAGTTGATGTCTTTCAAAAAACATATATTCAGTAGAAGACGAATTGAGAGTCTTAAAACATTGATTTACAACATATGAACAAATAAATTTTATATTTTCTAACAACGATTCATCTACATCAATTTTATTTTCACGTGATATTTAGCCTTCAAATTAAAGGCAACATATATCGCGAAGAGTGCGCTGGGATATTCTGAATGCAATGCAAAATATGTAGGAATATCAAAATATTTTATCTTTGTAGGAATATTTTTTTAAAAATCAAAATTAAAGGAAAGCTTTAACAAAATCAACTAGCAATTTTCTGCGTATAACGTACACATGTAACCATAAATCCGTTTTACTCAACAACTTACATCCTAAAAAAAACGTGAAAAGATATATCAAATCTTTCAAATACATGTACGTATTTTTGTTTGTCATTTAAGAACGTTTATCGTGACGTCATTTGCCGGGGGTTCATCTGGTTGAAAGCTGTTGTACGATAGATGCGATAATCTACGTCACATGGTTTTGATGGATTGTTGTTTTTATGTTAAACAGTCATGAACATGCATGGAATGTTTGCGATTTGACTTTAATGCAAACAACAGTCATTCTGTACGAAAAGACCAGAGGTAGGTCAAATGTGTCAACAACTATGGCTATACTTGTTTTTATATCTATCATCATCAGTTGGTAGAAGCTTCCTTTCCTAATGATCACATATGCATCAAGAGTGCGTTAACAGATCAAACAAATACCTTTGAAATCATTCTTCAATAGACTAACTATCCTTAAAATTTCTTTTTCCCCTCGAATTTCTGAAAATATGTAATTTCAAATTAGTCAATAAGTACCCAAAAAATATATAGATATATAATTAAACTCATCCTAGATACCAGGACTAAATTTTGTATATACGCCAGACGCGTTTTTTTTTTTCATAGAGTTTTAAATTTTGTAAACAAATATTACCGAAACTATTAAATTACACGTTTACATTTTGTATTTACTATTCTTGATGTTTTACATAATAATTCTTACATGACATATGTTTTCACTTATTGTTAATTTATGGAAAGTATCTTATCAACCTCATGAAACTTGTGACTCAACAATTTTTACACGGAGTAACGTTGAATAAAAGTATGCATACCTTCTAAGATCCACTTGATATTATTTTTCAATTGTTTATTCATTTTAACAACATCTTTGTATATTGCCATATCTACAAAAGAGATAATGATTGATATCTAAATGGATATGTGGTAATATTGTAAATTAGACTACTTTCAATAAGATAACTTATCAAGTATATTTTTCAATCATACGTCACTTTAACAATAAGCCAAACCAATATCGCATAAAAGACCCAAAAATGTCAAAATAACACAATTAAAACGAGAAAAAATGGCCTGATGTATGTACAAAACAACAAAAAAACGAAAAACAAATATATTACGAAACATCAAACAATAACTACTAAATTACAGGCTCATGACTTTGGACAGACACTTACAGAATGTGACGGGGTTAATCATGTCTACGGGTACCCAACCCTATCCATAAATTTGGATAGTGTTGTAACAGAAAAGCATAAAGATTTGACACATAGCAGGAAACCACCAATAGAAACACTGGCAGAAAGTGGCAGGTAATTTACCAATCATTGGTCCAAGTCAATCAAACTCGTATTTGAATTTCCTATATTGTTTTGTTATAGTTGTACATTTGTCCATCAGTTTTCTCATTTGATGTGTGTCACATTTTTCTTGCCAGGACTGTAGCCGACTATATGCTCTTAAGATATCATTAAAGAATGCTGTGAGGTTGAAAAAAAGGTTTGCTTACATCTACTTCATTTGATCTTTGGTGGATACATGTAGTTGTCTCATTGGCAAAGTTATACAATTATTTATTTATATTATTTATAATTTGTACAAAATTATATCTTGTTCATAACATATTTATATATACATATGTGTTTAAATACATTTCTATTCTACATGTACCATGATAAGTATTCTAAAAATATAACCAACGAAGTTTAATTGACAAATAATCGATCAATTTTTGTGACTCCTATCTAATCTTTTAATTTTGTTTTATATGACCCAACTGCATAAACAAAAAAACTTGTTTAACTAGTACATAGTTCTTAGAAAAATAAGTGATAATCAATAACATATGTTACTAAATAAAAAAATCAACTCTAGCATGAAATGTTGCCAAAAAAAGAGAAATAAAAGAATGGTTAAACGTTACGTAAAATAATTTGGTTGTCACGGTCACTTTGAATTTTACGATATTATTCAAAAGGCAAATATCACTAGCAAAAGTATTTTGGATATGGTATTAAGGAAAGAAGCATTTACCGCAAGGAAACACTCGATGTAAAATGTTTGAATGATTCATGGCTGTGAAAATTAAAAACAATTTAACAGTATTAATTTTGAATATAATGTTTGGAGAGATCCGTTCATTATATCATTATCATTAGAAAAATCTTTATTCTATGTAAATATCTACATCAGTTCTGGAAATTCAATACACGTAAATGAGATTGTTTTTTTTTTAATAGTATCCCATTTAATATCATTTATATTACTTACTTTTGAGAAGAACTTTTGTATCCCTCTTCAGCTCTTGAACAGTTCCGCGTTGATTTCCATGCAGACATATTCCTATGAAAGACAAAATATTAAATATAAGGTCTTAGTTCTCGAAAACTAAAACTTAACCACTTAAAAGTATATAATATTTATGTCATGATCTTTCTTTTCATATATATATATTAAAGAACATCAGTTGTTCGACCTGTTAGTCAAATGCGTTTTGTTTAAATATACTTTTTCACTTTTTTGGTCTTTTGGAAAATGTTGTTTGTGCTGTTTTTAGACCCTTCTACAACGAAATTTGTTTTACATGCACACGTATAATAATTGCGGTTTTCATCCAACGCAATCATAGGTTTGAACGTAGTTTTCAATTTAGACTCGTTTATAGTTTTTCGTTTGGGCTTGTATCATTTTTTCCCTCCGGTTTATATGATCCGTTCATCCTATATTGACTCTTAAAATTCAAGAGTCTATCTAAAAATGAGGGTACTTTTTCTAAAAATGAGGGTACTTTTTATATGGCCTTCCAAATACCGTTTCGATCCCTATCATCACTGAAGGGACATTTATTGTCGAAATCCGGATCTGGTGTACTGAAAAATATTGACACCGTATGTTTGTCGCATAACATCGTGGCCACAAGTTAAAAATTTGTTTTCTGTTTAGTATTAAATATATATTAAGATCCATTTTGTTACATCTTGTGATCAATTTTATTTGGCAATCGCCAATGGCAGATAGCAGGGTTAAAGAACATCAGTTGTTCGACCCGTTAGTCAAATGCGTTTTGTTTAAACATACTTTTTCACTTTTTTGGTCTTTTGGAAAATGTTGTTTGTGCTGTTTTTAGACCCTTCTACAACGAAATTTGTTTTACATGCACACGTATAAAAATTGCGGTTTTTATCCAACGCAATCATAGGTTTGAACGTAGTTTTCAATTTAGACTCCTTTGTACATTTGTACTAACATTTCAAAGCATATCCCCCTTTTCATTAATTTATTTCCCTATATTACATATCTAATATGTATTATCCTTAATACCAACATTTTTTTGTATGTAGTAAGTTACACCAATAATGCAAATTATGATATAGAAAAAATGGCCAGAACTCATATAAGCTATTCATACAAGAGTCAAACAACGAGAAACAATATCAGGAAACCTTTTAACTGGTTGAATCGACCTATTAAATAAAAGAAACAAACAGATATATCACTACACATGTACAGTATATCAGATGCCATTGAACAAACCGAAAGTATGCATTTTCCATTTTCCCCATTTCCCCCTCTCCTACTTTCACCGGCGCTTACAGCAAGTCTGCATTTGAGTGATAAGGCCATCAGAGGTAATGGCAGCAAAACTGCTCTGATAAGTGCAATTCAGAATTTTCATTACGGGCATACTAATCTCTCTGTACAAACGTATCTATAGACCATACGTAGTTTATCATATCCTGCCAGTAACTTATGAACAGATCAAAGACTAAAAAATAAACAATAACCTAAATAAAACTCACCTTGCAATTCATTCCAAATAGTGTCAACTCTATCATCTTCCTCTGAAGATTTCCGATTCTGTCTTACTTCTGAAATCAACAACGAAAAGGTATAAAACTTTAAAATACTGCAAGACGGTATTTTGACCATACTAACAGAAATTTCTTAATATTAACGCCAACATGCAAGTGTCACTGTCTTCGATAATTGTAAAAAAGAAATGTTTTCAATTGCTAGCGCGAACTGTTTATTTTTTACATATTCAAGCCTTATATAAATCAACGGTTGAAATTATTTTAACAATATATGTTATTTCTTATTTGATAATTTGCTAATGCTTTATACAACTGACGTAATTTACGACTGACAATAAGAGAGAAACACATATTCGAAAATCATTTTAATTGTCACAAAGCGCTCATAATGCACAATTACATAAAGTATTGTTTTCAATATTAAGTTACTTACATCAAACATAGTTTTAACTACAATGTGTAAACCTAGCTAAAATTGAAAACAACACGAATGATTTTCGTGGGTCTTAAGCAATTTTCTGGATTTACCTTCATGTTAAAACGCTCAAAGCATTTGGAATTCAAAAATGAATCAAATCCTAATTAGTTCTTAACAAGAGGCTGTCAGAGCGACAACAAAACAGATTTATTAACATTTATTTGTGTCCTGGCATTTTTCAATATTACAAGGACCATAACTGATGAACGGTGAAAGAGAAAATGGTCAATATCAAATTTGACCTCTATTTAGTCATCAGTAACAACATATTAAAATTTGAGATTTTTTCCATCTTTCAAGAACCATAACTCCTGAACAGAAAAAGTAAAAATCGCCATTATTGAACTTGACCTCAATTTTGTCATCGGTAACAACATATTTAAATTTGAAAAACGGTAAAAGTCGAAATCGTCATTATTCAACCTGAATTCTATTTTGTCACCAGTAACAACATCTTAAAATCTTAAAAATTTTGATTGAATAGTTCATGAGTTAATGCCAGACACGACTGGAAACGCCATTTTTCAATCTTTCAAGAACCATTACTCCAGAACGGTCAAAGTATAAATCGTCATTTTTAAAATTTGATCTCAAATTTTTCATCAATAACAACATCTTAAAATTTTAAAAGCTTTGGTTGAACAGTTGATGAGTAAATGCACGGACAGGACTATAAACACCTTTTTTCAATCTTTTAAGAAACATAACTCCTGAATGGTAAAAGTCATTATTGAACTTGACCTCCATATTGTTGTAAGTAACAACATATTGAAATTTTAAAACCTTTGTTTAACAGTTCATGAGTTAATTCACGGACAACATTTGACAGCAGCCCGCCCGCCCGCCCGCCGTACATCCCCAAATCAATTACCGTCCAAAACATCCGGTTAATAATGTAAAACAAAATATTTTCACAGATGAGATAATTTTATGCATAAGATTTATCTATATGGAAATCTAACATTAAATGTTAATTTTGTCCTTACCACTTATATTTTTACTTCCTGATGTCAAGTTGACTGTTGACAAACACACAATCAGTATGATTTTGTACATGTTCTTTACTGATGTTGTCTAGCGAATAACCCACAACACTAATGATGAGAAATTGTGAAGTAGTTTTTTTAGTATATATATATTATCAAATTTCTTCATTGCGTGTATATTTGAGGTAAACAGATATCGTTCAAAACCATATGTTACTCTCTGTAATGTTTTCTACCTGTCATTGTAGAACCACAACATTTTGTGTGTCTAATAACGACAAAAAAAATTTAAATGTAATGGAAATAGACTTTACAGTTATACATCCAGGTCATAAAGCAAAACCAAGAGAAACACACCAACTATAAGAGGAAGACAATGGAATAACAGACAGTGAAATGCCACAAAACCAGACGCCAACATACATAGAAACAGACTATTTTGGCAGTTCCCCTTCATTGTGTTGTGCTTTGTTTATCTATTGTATTCTTGTCTGCCGTTTTTGTTTTGTGCTTTCTCTATATGCCATTTTGTTTGTCTTTGTTGACACATTTGCTTGTTTTACTAGTGATTTACATGATAAGATAATGTTGCCCTGTTATGTCTGTTTGTTTGGTTTACACATCGTTGTCAATATGATGAATTTGAATGCGACTGTCATACAATTGAGAGGTTTAGCTAGCTATAAAGCCAGGTTTACTGCACCATTTATACATAAGAAAATGCCTGTACATAGTCAGAAATATTACAAATGTTATCCACACATTTGAAGTGTTTGAGCTTTAGAACTTGCGTTGGGACATTCCATTCATGATTTTCCTCGGAGTTTTGTTTTATTGTTATTTTACTCTTTGGTAACAACTATAATATTCCTAACTTGTAACAGGACATTTTAAGAAAAATGGTGGGTTGAACCTGGTCTTATGGTAAAAGTAATGTATGAGAAAGAGAAGATTTGCTACGTAAATGTTCATTTTTGTGTCTGTTCTTTATTCATGTGTGTGTCAGCTATAATACCACTAAAACTGATACTTCTGTATTGAGTCTCATTGTAAGCAATGTTATGTACCGTTCGTTAGTCCACTGATCGAGTTAAAACTTGAAAAGTTGAGACTTGTCTAAACAAAGTAATAAAAAGGAATACGTATTAAACCTTGTCAGATATTAATGTACCTATCCACAGTAACTCAATTTTTGTCTTTTATCAAATTTATAATTGAAGGCTTATAGCAAATCCTATAAAGAAAAGTGTAATGAAACAAGAACTTGTTTAGATTACGGGCAAAAAAGCTAAATATATATTTTGTATAAACCACTGTAACGTAAAACAAACAACGCATTGTAATTCTGCTTAGGTTCTTCTGTTACCTATACTAACAAGATACCCGGACTGGTGGTCTTAATTTTGGCTGTATTCTGCTCTTTGGTTAGGTTTTTTTCTCTATGACACATTCCCTGTTTCCATTTTCAATGTAATTATGACTTTTATATGGTTTTTTCTTTAAAGTGTCTTTTTGTTGCTGCCTTGTTCGTGTATGGCCTACATCTCCATTCATACTTGCACTGCTTGTTGGTTTTATTCAAATTTGCCATACGATACATATAATTCAAAAAGAAACTATGGGTATGATTAGAGGCAAATCTAAACCTCCAGTATACATTATTCATAATACTGTTTCATGCCCCTATTTTGGTGATAAAAAATGTAATTTAAATGTTATTCCAAACGGGAGAAATTTTAAATCATTAGTTACTGAATTATAGTGTTTATTGGTATTTATATCGTAATAAATCTTTTACATATTCATAAAAGGTAAGGAGCTTTCTTGTGAAAGAAAATCCTTTATACCATCGAAATGACAGGTATTGAATTGTCTTCCTGTACACTAATTCGCCTATATTTTCCCGTATGCAATGACCTTAACTACGAGACATCTCGTTAGAACTTCGGCTACCACACAACGCATGTTTGAAAGGAAAACCGTGTTAATGAATGTAAAAACACGTGAATTGGACGGTTACTAGTAACGAATGATTCTAAAAGAACTACTTTAGTGCAATAATCATTTAACAACTGTTAAAAAATAGTTTAATTAACAAAGGGTAACGCTTGGTGGGAAGTATAAGGAAAATGTGCCATGACTCTATTGATCCAATTATTTGCCTAGCGGTCATGTGATCTGTGTTGATTATGTTTCAATGTCACAATCCGGTAAACCTCGGCATCAAACTCGAATGTTAATTATCTTGTAATCAACAATCACTGAATGAAATAGTATGTGTCTGTAATAAGTTATATGTTTGTAATAAATAAAAAAAATCTTACATACAGGACTTAGTTTAGTATATTATTAATTAAGAATGGAAATGGTGAGTGTGTCAAAGAGACAACAACCCGACCAAACAGAAGAAAACATCCGACGGCCACCAATAGGTCTTCAACACAATGAGAAAACGCCGCACCCAGAGGCGGCTTCAGCTGGTCCTCTTAACAAAATGTGTACTGAAAGTTCAATGAAAATCCAAGGCATATAAATGGACTAAAATTTAAAAAACCCACATAAGACTAATAAAGACCAGAGGCGGGGTTAAATATGTTTTGTGAGATCTCGACCCCTTAACCCCTTATACATCTAGCCAATGTAGAATAAAGAAACACACAGTAATATGCACAGTAAAATTCAGTTAAAACGAAGTCCTAGTCCGATGTCAGCAAAGGTAATTTTAGAAACTAAGCAAAATGACAATATACATAAATTAACAAGAACACATTCGAATATAATAAAACGTATCATATATTGAATTTTGCACCTTTACCATTCCTGTCTGAACTATGTTCTTAAAATCACATGGTTTGTTCAACCGGCATTAAAGAGAAATTAAAGGAAGTTGTAAAATATTTCCCACAAAAATATATAATAATGAAAAGGTAGCATTTAAAAAATACATCTCTTAATTATTTAAAAACTTTGATGCGATTGAAAATTGGTAATGACCGATCTTTCGTTTTCAAAGCCTCATAATAAACCCTAAGGTAGATTGTTTAACTTATAACTTTTTTGATCTGAGCGTCACTGATGAGTCTTATGTAGACGAAACGCACGTCTGACGTATCAAATTATAATCCTGGTACCTTTGATAACTATTTACTGTACATGTACTGATTTGCTGTCGTTAATGAATAACACCACTGGGTCGACGACACTGTTGGTGGATGGTTCGTCCCCGAGGGTATCACCAGCCCAGTAGTCAATAATATGGTCATTTTTACAAGTATCCTGTTACAAAACTTTGAATTTTTCGAAAAAACTAAGGATTTTCTTATCCCAGGAATAGATTTCCTTAGCCGTATTTGGCACAACTTTTTGGAATTTTGGGTCCTCAATGCTCTTAAGCTGTGTACTTGTTTTGGCTTTATAACTTGTTTGATTTGGTCGTTATTGATTAGTCTTATGTAGAGGAAACGAGCGTCTGGCGTATTTAAAACTTATAATCCTGGTACCTTTTGTAACTATTAACTACGCGTAACTGATAAAATTCTTAGTGTAATTATGCATGATAATCCGATTGATCGATTAAAATGTCATTACATGCATTGGTATGCAAATAGACTTATCATCGATACCAGAATTAAGATTTCGTATGCTAGACGAATCTTATATGATGTTTATCTTATCTGCATCCAGCTTTTAAACATTTTGAATGCCAAATGGTTATATATTTTATTCAAAGCCTATTTCTAGATTCGAGATGTCAAGTGTCCGATTCTACAGTCCTGTATCAGTCGAACAACCGGAAGTCCCTTTTAGGGCAAAATGTGATCCGTCTCTAATCAGTGACCTTCTGCCGTTTGAGATCTATTTCGTGTATTTTGTAAGGAAAAGAAGGTAGCCCCGAAAAGTAACCTTTCATCTCTTTGTTACGACTGAAGACTACTCATCCCGTTATTTGCAGAGAAAATTAAAAGGACGAATATTTATATCCTCAATAATCTCATCATTGCACAAAAGCACAAACAAAATGAAATAAAATATTTTCCAGAGCATTTTTTGCCGAGGACATGAAATAAAAATATGACTATAGCCAGTGCCATATTCAATGCGCGAAATAGGTACAAAAAAAATGTTATCTCATGAAACTCAATGACAAAACCCATGTAGAAGTTACAGAATCTGGGCGATAATTTAAGATATGTTTCTATGTGTCTCTCGCATGAACAAAAAAGTGTACCTATTTTTTATTGGGGGTAACATATTTGTTGACATTTTACACAGTTCACTCGCATCTTTTCCGATTTTATTTCCTTCGTTATTTTCTAATTTGAAAACTTTTTGCTGTGAATTTTTAATACCTATTAAATCATGATTTACAGATTTGTATTTTATTAAATTTTATGAAAATATTTTGAAAAATATACCAAAAAACATATTTTCTGAAGACGATAACCATCAGCCATTGCGGTCTTTTTCTGCCGGTTCGGGCTAGGCGTAGACGTAAGTTCCGTTTTCTGCAGTGAAATCAAGAAAATTTGAAGGAAATATAAGTTTAAGTAGTACAGAATTGTATAAAAATTGAAAATTTGTCACATTTTCCAATTATCTAACTTTTTAGGGCTATTTTGATTATTTTCCCGGGTATTACATTTTTATAGAAGAAGATTCCAGAAAAAAATAACTGCTTCTTTATAAATCTTTCATAATGTCATTGTTCTAGTATGAAGAAGAATTTCCACTGCTATCAAGCGCAAGGGGGAACCTTGAAATAAAAAAGTTGTTGAGTAGGCCTTTGCTTCAACAACAATTCAGTTTTGAAAAAGTCAGCTGACATGTCTGTACAAGTGAGGAGTAGTGAGGCCTCTCAAGTGTCTGTTCATGGCATACCCTTGGGTAAAACATACAAGGACAAAATTTATAAACACAAAACGGATTCTACACCTCTTACAAGCCCCTTGGTACATAATGGTAGCATCTCCTGCAAGAAATCAGTGTATACAGGCAAACAAGTCTCAAATAAAATGGCACACCTCAGTACAAATATGTTTTCGGTATTGGCTAACTTGGACAAGACATCTAGTAGAAAAAAAAACACAATAAAAAGTAAGACAAAGCTATGCAATAAAAAAAAAAAGGATTAAAAGAAGAATTCATAAGTAAACAGTGTAAAAATTGTGAGATTTTACCACTCCTAAAAGTTCATATACATATTTTTGGTAAGTCATTTACTTTTATTTCTAAAACTCTACAGGTTAAAGTAAAATAACTAAAACAGTTTATTAAAGTAAAAGAAGTAAAAACTATGTCAATTGGACATGCTTTGATACTATATATGCCCTTGAATTTTTACTAGATAATATTTTTTTCGCTTTGGAGATTCCGTATATCGGCAGGTTATCGGAATTCCAATGGGGACTAACTGTGCACCACTTATTGCGGACCTGTTTTTGTATTGCTATGAGCTACAATTTATGACAAGAATCAACAAAGACCCATCGAAACAACATCTGATAAACAAATTTAATAATACTTTTAGATATTTGGATGACATTTTGGCTCTCAATAATGACGACTTCAGTATGTATACTAAAGAAATTTATCCTGTTGAACTTACTTTAAATAAAGCTAATATTAACAAAGACCACTGCCCTTTCCTCGATCTTGATATCGTTCCCTTGTCACCATTTTACATTTTATATATTTCAACTTGTACGATTCGTTTGTGTTTGTAACATAATTTTAGATTTTAACGAGAGAAATTTATGTATTACTGAAAAATTATTACACCAGGGTTTTCGATATCACAAACTAGTCTAAACATTTACTAAATTTTATCATCGGTATAAGGACATAATTCGTAAGTATAGCTCAACATGCAGACTTCTTATACGTTTAGGTATTTCACATCCAATTTTTTATGGAAATATTCTTTATAAAGCACAAAAATGTCAGTATTCACCGCAGAAACTAACAAAACCTTCAAATATACTTATTAAGAAGGGATATAGTTACGATACTGTTGTCAGGGCATTAAAGATTGCATATTTTGGCGTTGATATTGATTCACTTATAGGGTCTTTGCATCGGAACTAAACACATTTATTCTAAAAACAGTTGTTGGCATGACACGGGTTATGTTCTTCTCATATTGTTATGATGGTATGATACTAAAACCCTAATGGGAAGGATTGTGCCTGATATTCATATGATGAAATCATAATTTTTAATCAGTTTAATTGAAGTCTGGAGCTGGCATGTCAGTTAACTGCTAGTAGTCTGTTGTTATTTATGTATAATTGTCATTTTGTTTATTTTCTTTGGTTACATCTTCTGACATCAGGCTCGGACTTCTCTTGAATTGAATTTTAAATGTACGTATTGTTATGCGTTTACTTTTCTACATTGGTTAGAGGTATAGGGGAGGGTTGAGATCTCATAAACATGTTTAACCCAGCCGCATTTTTGCGCCTGTCCCAAGTTAGGAGCCTCTGGTCTTTGTTAGTCTTGTATTATTTTAATTTTAGTACAATTTGGAAATTAGTATGGCGTTCATTATCACTGAACTAGTATATATTTGTTTAGGGGCCAACTGAAGGACACCTCCAGGTGCGGGAATTTCTCGTTACATTGAACACCTGTTGGTGACCTTCCGCTGTTGTTTTTTCTATGGTCGGGTTGTTGTCTCTTTGATACATTCCCCATTTCCATTCTCAATTTTATTGAAAAGGTTTCAGGTATTAAACAGAATATGCAGTATTTACAGACCAGAGCTGGAACATGTTTGTCAATCAATGATGTGATATAATGTACAGACAATGATATCCTGAAATTGTACCAACCAGGCCTAGGAGGTGTAAGAGAAAGCCCAGTGCATCCATGTGAATATTGTGGACCATGTTCTCTCTGCAAAAAAGGACAGTAATTATGGTTACTTACACCTAGGTTCTTAATCATATCAATTAGATTTTGTTGACTTTGTTAAATCTAAACACAAAATAAGTGAAAAAGACTGCATATACAAGTCATGAATGTTGAAACTAAATAGAATTTTTTCACATAAAGATCTTGCAGAACAAAGTTTACAGACTGCCAAAAAACAAAACTGGAATGTGCACTTGCTCTGTGTAAATCCTGTACAAATACATCTGTAACAAGACATTCACCATTAGATACTGATGAATTAAAGACTTGTTTTTCAGTCAGTCTTCAGGAAGCTCAAATTGAATCTATATTTCTTTGTGATGGCCATTACTTAAAAGCATACAATTATTATAAAATTTGTAAAGCTAAATGAAAATGTGCAATTTATCATTATTCAAGAAATAGTATGCTAATTTTGACCAAATTTATTTGCAACAATATATGTATGAACAAGGCACATCTGAAAAAATATTGACAACAGGTGATGTAATATGCAAAAAATGTCATTCAATTCTTTACAGACATACAGGTCAACAGCAACATGCTAAAAAGGTAGAATGTTTTAGTCTTAGAGAGTACATGGAGTATGTATCATTAATTTTGAAGAAAGCAGTAAGTGTTACTTTAGATTTTGATATACCAGATATACCAATAAACTTGCTTTAACTGAACTTAACAAATTTGTTTGTACTGAATTGATGAAGAACAAAGCTATGCTTCTTTCAGAAATGGTATACAAGTTTTAAGAGTTTGGAGGTTGTTTTTCATCAAATCTGAGACAAAACCAGACCAGATTTATACTTGACAAACTACAGTTTATTTTCAGTTCAAACATTGACACAGACAAAATAAATAAAATTGGTACTATGGTGAAACTGCATGGAGTTGAAGACCGCAGATGCTTAGTCTTGGCACTTCAAGGACACCAATCTAATACAAAGTCAGAAGTTGTCAGTTGTCAGTCTAAACATGGAAATAAGAATACTCTTGAAAAAGCCTGTGTAATTCTTAAACAAATGATTAAAGACTGCATAAACAATTTTAATTTTGACTTTAAAACTGTAGATGAATCTAAATTGGTTGACATTGTGAAAAATAGTTGTTCGCCTGATCTTTGGGAATTTATTACATCTCTAACATCATCTAATAAATTTAAATCTGCTACAGAAGTAGATAAAACTTTTGAAAATATTGATTTTAAACTAATTAACATATTGTTTTCATTACTGTTCAAGTTTGATACAAAATGCAATACTTTCCAGTTAATCATTTCAGATATAATTGATAAGTTTACCACATCTTCCAGTGATTGCATTAATATTCTTAACAAATTTGATATCTGTGTTCCAAACAAACTTTAGAACGCAATCGAACAATGGTAGTTGAAAATAAGGTAAATAAGCCTATTGACAAAATACCATCAACACTTACAATTTCTTCAACTAAAAAGCCGAAATAAACTCATACTACAACAACCTGTTGATGGATAAGTTGATCCAAATCTATGGACCAACCCTTACCTCTCTCACTCAAGCTTTTGATTTAGAAAATTGATTACAAAACTTAGAATCAGGTGACCATTCATTTTTAATTGAAAAAGGAAGGCATTTTAAAATTCCTCGCGAAGAGAGACTTGCAAAGTACTAGATGATGAGGAGCATTTCTTAATAAATTGTTCTCACAATTCAAATATTAGATTAACATATTTTAATTGCATTAACAGAGAAAATAATTCATTTGCTAATCTCACAGACAATGACAAAGTTATATATATATACTTAACCCATCAACACCAACACAAGTGAATAAACTAGGATCCTTTATAAAAAAAAGTCAATGGAACTGAGAACAGGGGACCCTTTAATATTTACCTGAATTTGTATATATATATATATATATAACTGAGAACAGGGGACCCTTTAATATTTACCTGAATTTGTATATATATATGGTAAATATTAAAGGGTCCCTTGTTCTCAGTTCCATTGACTTTTTTTTATAAAGGATCCGAGTTTATTCACTTGTGTTGGTGTTGATGGGTTAAGTATATATATTGAGTTACTTAGTTATTGTCTTTATTTGTTTTTGTTGTTGTTATATGTCACAAACTGTAAAGTTTATATGGCAATAATACTTTGTATTGAATTGAATTGAACTGAATTAATAATAATAATAAAAGTTAGTTATGCTGCATTAAAGTCTACTGATGTGCACCGTGGATTTGATGAGACATCAGTTCAGCTAGTAGAGCCGAAACCACAAAGTATTTCTTTAAATCCAGATGAAAGATAAAGGCAACAGTAGTATACCGCTGTAAAAAATTCATAAATCGATAGAGAAAAAACAAATCCGGGTTACAAACTAAAGCTGAGGGAAACGTATCAAATATAAGAGAACTACGACACAACAGAGACACAACAGCGAAATGTAACACACACAGAAACGAACTATAATGTAACAATGGTCATTTTCCTGACTTGGTCACAGGGCATGTTTTGAAAAAAATAGTGGGTTGAACCTGGTTTTGTGGCATGACAAACCTCCCGCTTTAATGGCAGTGTTAATTATAACATTAAAATGACATCATTACACGACAGGGTTACAATAAATAAACAGATAAATGAGAGAAAATATAGACCAGAGAAACAAACGAATAATAGCCATTAAAGGGTCACAGATTAAAAATACTTTTATACGCGCAGCGTCCACACAAAACTATGCTAAGATGTAAAAAGTTTGAAAGCCATAACAACTACAAAGTTGAAGATCGCCGGGGACCAAAAGTTCCAAAAAGTTGTGAGGTCAGGTTTATCCGCCTGGGACAGAAACATCATTATTTTCAAGAATAATACATAGTTTTGCAAACAGTAAATTTTATAAAATGACTATATAATAGATATAATAGACATACATGATTAAACTGAAGTGGGGACTAGCTATGAAATAAAAACGAATATATTACAAAATCACAGCCATAGTCAATGCAACGCCCAAAGTGACGTCATATTTAAATTTCTAAAACGTGTTTCGAAAATTAAGAAAGAATTTGAATGAAATTCAAGATTTGATTTGTATGACTTACCTAACTATTGTTAATAACAGTGATTATTATATTGGTTGCAATGAATTACATTGATTTCCCAGTTAGATAAAAACCGATAATTTCACATGTGAAATAAACGTGGTTATTTCACTCTCTGACGTCATACAACAATAGGCGTTGTCAAGACGTCGATAACGTCGGATCAAAACAAATTGTCAATGCGTAGGAAAAAGATATAGTTCCTTACATTTTCTACATTAATTTCATAAAAAAAAAGCCATTTGCCAATGTAATAAAAAGAATAACTAATCGCCGTATTTGAATATCAAAAATAAGACAACGCGTGACCGAACGCCGCTATGGATTAAACTCGTGCTGCGCTACGTCTTTTTTCAGTCGTTTGCAATTTTTCTAACTTAAACTTAAGAGATAACTGTATTGTATTTGAAGCTTTAAGGACGTCCATCGGTAGTTTTACTGTCGCAAATTTAGTTTACCTGGCGACGCGGAGCGGAGACAGGTAAACGGGTATTTGCGACAGTAAAACTACCGATGGACGTCCGAAAAGCTTCAAATACAATACAGTTATCTCTATTCTAATGCAAAACAAGTTCATAATTAAATTTCAATCATCATTTTAGTGTAAAATCTTTATTAAAGAAAATTCCGCGAAAAGATGTTATTTTGTTTGGTCCCAACACTAGATGACGTCATAGGTATGCTTCCGGCGTCAAACATAAACACCGGGCGTTTTCTGGCTTCTGTGCCGCTTCAGAATGTAATACAATTTGATAAAAAGAGGATTTTTAGGTGCAACATGTGAGTTTTATGGCTTATTATTGTAGAAATTACATGAAAATACATTCAGCAATTCAAAATGTCGGCTTCCTTAGTTACAGACAAGGAGATAGAGAATTTTACGCTAACTGTCATCCAATCAGAACCATTGATACAAACGAATTGCATTATAATTACTAACACTTGTAACTCGAATTTAGCTGGAACGGACAAAAACGTGTTAACGCTATTTAAATGAGATTAATTGTCATATGAGAAAAATTGACAAAAATTAAAAATTATTTTTAATTCATTTCAATTCATTTTAAGGGACGACATCAAAAGTTCAATGAAGGATAAAAAAACTTAATTCACATAGCTTTTTCACTGACCCCCACACACCTCCTCTTAACTTAATTTGGGAAAAATTGATTGACCAATAGATATATATGTAAAATCGATTTTAGATTAACAAAACTTGCAGCAATGTTGACCCCCCCCCCCCACCCCAAACTATTTGATTTAAGTTTTTTATCCTACGTCGAACTTTTGATGTCGTCCCTAACGCCAGTCAAATAGATTTCTTTGCGGTCAATCAATTGAAATCAAGTTGGTGGTAATGTACGTCAAACTAATAGGCCACGCCCCGTTAAACTATTTCAAACTGGCATCAATTCGTTTTAAACATCGTTGAGACCCGAGCTTTGTACAGGTAAATCACTCAAGCAAAACAACCTTGATTTATGTTTCGTTTATTTTTTTTTCAAATTTTATCGAATTTAGTTAAATGCGTGTATTCTTAGTAAAGTCGCATGCTTCACAATTTTTATCAAATAAATGAACAATACACGTGACATTTAAGAAATTTAAATAAAAACATTAAAATATTGTTGACGGTTTAAAAATGTGAATCTGTTAAAAATAAAATAGTAAGATGTATAACATAATTTGAATTTGCCAAAATGCAGTAGATCTTTATCTCACATGTTCGTTTTAAAAATTGCTAAGTGCTATGAAAACTCGTGGTATGCTTACAAAACTTTACAGGTTTTTCCTGTATATTTACCGTTTCTGTTTTTCTGTTTTACTATGTTTTTCTGTTTTACTATATAAGTAGTTGTACTTGTAAATTAAATATGTCACGGAAATAAAAGTAACTTCACAGAAATTATTCATTGCGTATATGATTCAAATCTTATAATTTTGGTAAACAACAAATATTCATGATCACTAGCTGTATATTAATATTATGAAATTGCTTTAATGAAAATAAATGTTTTGTTAAATTTATAATAAAATTGATGAAGATAATGTTGAGAGTTGTTGAATTTAATAAACAGTTAAGTCTTGCTCAAAATTGTAAATGAAGTAACAGATCAATGAACTTTTAAAACTGTGTTAAATTGTAATACCGGTCGCTGGAGCAAAACAGGCGTAAATTGTGGAAGAGCAGCAAAAGCAAACTAGCATATTGAAGCGTTGTTACGATTCTGGAAAGGTATATTATCGTGCTATCATGCACCGTGACGTACAAAAATTCTTGAAACAAATGAACATGTATGTATATATGAGATAAATTTTAGCTTGCGATAACAACGGGTAGGTTTAAGTTAAACGATCTTGACTGGCTATTAGTCGGCATTCTCTTGCGCCTTTTAATACATTTCAAAAAAATTATATTGACGTTTGGGGCATCTAATTCTACCTTATAAATTAAAATGACCATACACATTGTAAAAAACAAGAATAGAAAAGAAACAATTCATATATATGGAAGTGTTTAACGACCTTGACTGGCTTTTAACAATTCTGCAATGTTGCTCTCATATTATTTTGTTGCTCTCATAATATTTTAGCGGTAATTTCTTAATAAAAACTAATGTTTCATCTAGGTTCTCTCGTTGAAGTTCGCTTACATATTAAAATGAATTTCGTTGGTCGGAAAGTTTGCAAACTTTCAATCCAGGTGTTCTCATTGAGGTCCGCGTTCATGTTTCAATTCGATACGTAATATGTTAGTCCATGCCCATATGGTACAAATGTTTAGACTCTACGATGTCCGAGTTAACAAATATAATTTAAAAAAATAACACTTCATTCCTCGAGAAAGTAAATTCTATTTATTCACTTAAATCAATAATTGATTAACTTGAACTTTGAAACAGTTACAGTAAGTAAGTAAGTAAGTAATTAGTTTATTACAGTGTCACAATCTAACATTATACATAATATATTATACATCAGATAAAAACAGCATAAAAATATATTAGATTCCTGCCTTAAAAGACATATGAGACACTTTTACCTCATGTACATTAAATGCATACACAATTTAATACATTTTTCAAAAGTAAAATTTAAAAATACGAAACAATTACTTCGTAGATCAACAATTTTAAACTTAAAAGAACAAAAAGGGTAGAATTGATTTGAATAATATGCTAATAAATAATAATTAAAAATTTTAGTTCTTTAAAAGTTATAAATTTATCTTTCTCCTCTTAAACATCAAATGCAATGTTTTAGCTAACAAAAATTGAATTTCATCACAGCTCATAATATAATTAAATTTCTCTTCTACACTCAAGATAATAAAAACATAGTTTGATAAAAATGGTGAATTTAAAAGTTCCTCTCTCAAGTCCGAATAAAAATTACAGTTCATTAAAAAATGTTGTTCAGTTTCAATCGTATTTTCATCACAAAACTGACAAATTCTTTCATTTAAAGGTGTAACTGGCTTGGTGTAACGTCCTGTTTCAATGGCGAGTGGTAAGGAGCCACAACGAAAGTTGGATAAAGTTCGACGGTAGTCTCTAAACTTGACGGATTTCACATAACTGCTTGCCTGAAGATAACTTTTAAACTGTCTGAACGTCCTAAGTTTATTTCCATTTTCACAGTTTCGATCGTTATGCACATCGCGTAGCCAATTTTCAGCATCCATAGTGTTTAACTTGTCCTTTGCAATATTAACTTTTTGTCGGATTGTCATATTTTGAGCGTTTATCAAAGAACTTAATTCAATTTGTTCAATAAATTTCAGTACACGGGAAATCCACGAGCGCTGTTTTGATTTACTCGATTCATGTATCTTTTTAACGAGCCTATTTCCATCTAAGTTTGTAACTTTAAAATACAGTCTCAAAACTTCGATATTTTGTTTAGTTTTTACCGTAGACCATCCCATGTCTCCACGTATAGCTAGGTTTGAAGAGTTCTTAAAAGCACCTAGGTAGTATCGGCATGCTTTGTTTTGAACAGTTTCTAATTGTTTGTGTTCTGATATGCCCCAAATACTCGCTCCATATAATAAAACAGGCTGTACAAGGCTTTCATATAGTTTTGTAAATATGTCATAGTCCATTCCGCCACACGAAATGAACTTTGTATAAAGTGCGGAGAGAGCTCTACTTGCCGACTTTCTTATTTCCCTCACTGTAAATTTCCAATTTAGATGTTCATCAAGCCACAATCCTAAATATCGATATTTACTGCAATACTCAATAGTTGTGTCTCCAAAAAGAAAGTTAAAGTTCGATCGAGGGGATGCGGGACAACGAAAATGTATTATTTTTGTCTTTTCAAAATTTAAACTTAATCTCCACTTTGAACACCAGTTGCTGACTACATTTAACATCATTTGAAGGGATTCTTAGTAAAACAATGTCGTCAGCGTATAACAGGATAGACAAAATGCACGACTCATTGATCGGGATGCCAAGATTCAGATTGTTTATTTCATAGACTAGATCGTTTACATACACAGAGAATAATGATGGTGATATTTTGCAGCCTTGTTTTACGCCCATATTAATGCCAAACATATCGGTCATATGGCCGTTTACTTTAACAGCATAGCGAACATCTACATATAACGACTGTAGTCCTTTTAGAAACTTTCCATTTATTCCTATTGACATCAGTTTAAACCACATCACCTCCCTATTTACAGAATCAAAGGCTTTTTTGGCATCGATGAAACAAGCAAACGTTGATAGTCTTTCGATTTTTCTATTAGTTATAATACTTGTTAGAGAGTATAAATGTTCAATGCAACCACGATCTTTTCTAAAGCCGTTTTGTTCATCGGCTAAGATGTTATTTTCTTCTAACCAGGATGATAAACGTGTGTTAAGAATATCTGCATATATCTTACAGAGAATTGACATCAGAGCTATCCCTCGATAGCCTAAAGGATCACGATAATCTTTGTCTGGTTTTAATATTGGATTTATGAGTATGTTGTTCCATGTCGCAGGCACAACTCCATTGTCAAATGCAAACTTTATGATCTTGAATAGAATATTCACACACGAGTTGTTACGAAGAAATTCGGCACATATTTGGTCAAGCCCGCCGGCTTTATTAAGTTTTGCTCGATAAACAGCCTTCTCAACGTCATCATACGAAATACATTAACATATCTTTTCGCACCCTTTAATCTAAGGTCATTAAATCTAAATAACTTAATAAAATTAATTGTTCAATATTTTTCGATCAATCAAGAAATTGCAGGACTAAATGGAATAAAACATAAATAAAAAACATTTTTTTAACACCAGGAGACTGTCCAGTGGTTGTTCCATAGATAAGAACTCCGATTTGTTTGACGGGACATGCTTTTTAATTGGGACATATGGTTTGAACCCCCTTTTTTGCTGTAATCTGTCGTTATTGTATATTATCTTTTTTTTAAGTATTGTAATAATAATAGTAAATAATACATTATAAAAGTTCTATTATATTTTAAATAGAAATGCACGTTATTTCGCTAAACAAATAAGCTTCACCAGGCGTGTGCTTCTCTCATGGCGAAATCATATATATATGCACTTATTTATAACTCATCTGTTATAAGACAGCCAAGATTTTACGACTTAATGTAAATAAAGTCCGCGTTCATGCCATAGATGTAATGGTATTATGTCTATGCACATTTTAATGTCTCTCAAACGACAAACGATTATCGTTGATTATGTAGTATACGTATAAAAGTGATTGTTTAAAAAAAAAAAAGCTTTTTAAGGGGTGTTTGTTTTATTATTATTATATTGATATTTTTGGAGGCGACTTTCCTGATATGGAACTTGCGCCCTAATTATACTTATCGTTACTGTTTTTGAAGAGAAAAAAAATCTTACAAGTGTTTCGTGTTTTGTTTACTACACGTGATGAGTTCTTAAGTTGTGAGTTTGTTTTTTTTTCTGTTTTTTTCAAAGTCTTTATTGTATTGTGGTTTTACTTTTGTAAAATTCTGTTAATTTTTAAAATATTTATTTTGTCGTTCTTACTTTTGTTTCGTTGCATGGCTAATTACATAGATGATTGCTTTGATTTGTAAGGTAGTAGTAGCTAATAAATATACACAAGTGTATAAAATGAATCTTAATGTCCATCGCTGAAGATAGAGATTATATACTGCTTCCCGATAGCCCGGTGTCAATTATTTAAGGAAAAATTGCCAAAAATATGCATGCGCCAGATAAAAAAAGACTGTCGCATACTTCTGTCACCTACATTAGGATTAATAAAAGAAAAAAATATATATTATATATGAAATTCCCTAGATACCAAGAGACCAGTTTGAGTCATGGTCCCTTTGTTCAGTGAGGATTGTTGTGGTCTGTGTATTGACTCCGACTGCCCTCACTGACCATGAGACCACCGAATAATCAATCTGGTAATTAAATTTTGAACTGTACCCCACTATTGACACCGTGACTTCGGGAACTACTATTACCATATGGTTTGGACCCAGAGATTGGCGTCCTGATGCCAATGAGGCATATTGTGTTTGTTCATGTATATTTCTTAATAAAAAACTAATATTTCATCTAGGTGCTCTCGTTGAAGTTTGTGTTACATATTCATTGGTTGGAAAGTTTGCAAACTTTCAATCCACGTGTTCTCATCGAGGTCCGCGTTCATGTTTCAATTCGATACGTAATATGAAAGTCCAATATGGTACAAATGTATAGACTCTACGATGTCCGAGTTCTGGCCGAAAAAAAAATTGATAGCACTCATAAGACATAAAGCTGGAATATTTGTCTTTTGTTGAAGTCGACACGTCTCCCTCTAGAATCATATTCAAAACAGTGTAGCTGTGGCCATTGATTGACAACCTTAAATTATCCCATTGACTGGGGCAGATTATGTGAACGTTTGTCTGTAACAACCGCTGCTCACTATGTACTTGTTAAAGGCACTTAAACTGTGGGGTCACAAAAGGTTCTCAACACCTAAATAAAGAAATTAGAAAAACTTATCAGGAATAATACGACGATGTTTTGATTTATATCAATAATATAAATCAAAACATAAAATTATTCCTGATTAATTGTTCGAACTATTTTAATATTAAAGGCGTTAAGAACCTTTGGTGACCCCACAGTTTAAATTCTATAATAAGTAAGTAGTGAGCAGTTGTCGTTACAGACACACGTTCACCTAATCTGCCCCAGTCAATGGGGTAATATTTAAGGTTGTCAATCAATGGCCACAGCAACACTGTTTTGAATATGATTCTATATGTCTTTCGGTTATTTCTGTAGTTCGGTTGCTGTCTCATTGGCGTATACCTTACATCTCCTTTTTTTCGTGCATCACTTATCATTTGCACTGATCTGATGGCTGAAAAAAATCTGATCATATACATCTGAGAGCGCTGCCTGTCACGTTTCTTTTGCATCAAATAGAGCGGTTTGATTTGGATTTGAATGTTTTCTACTCAACGTCTAGGGGCAAATATTTCACGCATAATACAGCCATTATGTCAGTAAACCCAATGTCAAAGCTAAGGCACATCTGACGAAAATTCAAACCACAGATTACAAATTGCGTTTTTTTACTTAAGTTTATTAAAGAATGCCGGATATGCTGCCTTATACTCTAATATCAATTACTGTACTTCTGAGAAAATACCTAGAAAAACAACGTCATAAACAGCACCGTGAGAAGGCCATATACATGTACGAGGATCTTCAAAGGGGGAGGGGTCTTTCAATTTTATATTATTTATTATG
The DNA here is from genome assembly GCF_965363235.1 of Mytilus galloprovincialis. NCBI lineage: Eukaryota > Metazoa > Mollusca > Bivalvia > Mytilida > Mytilidae > Mytilus > Mytilus galloprovincialis. Next base: position 61,457,140 of record NC_134845.1, read on the forward strand.
TTCATGTAGCTATTTTTCTTTATTCTTTATAAATTTAGCCCATTATTCTTTCTTCCTTTATTCTTTACACCTGTACTCAATTGTGTATCCTATTTTTCTCTATTCTTTTATTTTGAGTCCTATATGTATCTTCTCTGTTTTATTATGCACGTTTCTTCCACAATTCCCTATTCAGTAAACCCCATCCAGATCCTCATATACATGTGCAATGCAGCGCCATTATTAAACTACATAGCCTTGTTCTACCGTCACAGAGTTTAAATAAACATTGGCGGAAGTTGTTTCATATACATAATAATAAGAAGATGTGGTCTGATTGCCAATGAGACAACTCTCCACCAGAGACATACTGACATAGAAGCTTACAACTATAGGTCGCCGTACAAGCTTCAACAATGAGCAAAGCCCATATACCGCGTCAGCTATAAAAGGCTCCGTAATGACATACAATGTATATATGCAAAACAATTCAAACTAGAAATCTAACGGCCGGATTTATGTACAAAGAATGAAAAACAAAGATGATATACTACAACAAACGACAACCACTCAGTACGAGTAACAGGCTCTTGGCTTGGGATGTGCACTTCACCTTTGCTTGGCCCTCACTCCTATTTAGGTTATTATTTTTATTTCCAAACATTTAATTGGGGCGCGATCAATAAAATGTTATTTAAACATTAAACCATACTGGTTACCTGAACAACTCCAAAACACCAAACCAGGTACTGCATCTCTGAGAAACAGGCAAAATATGCACTCAGTGTTATAATTTATTCATTTATTTATGCAAGGATGTGTATACAAATCCTTGATTTATGTATTATTCTGAATCGTCAGTCAATATGTGTTCTAGAATCTTTATTCTCATAAACCAAATACATAGTAACACAGAAGATATTACAATAGTATATATAACATATATAAGAAATAGCATGTGTGAAATACAAATTAATATGATAAATATTTACACAAATGATAAATAAACATATAGTTGTATTAACCAGGAGGATAGACTTTCACAGAAATAGATTTAATAAATCTACAAAGTTTCTCACGCTCAACAATATTTTGGGTTGAACATACTTGTTTGAATTTGATAACATTTATATTTTTATTACATTATTCTGGTAAGTATTTGCATCTTTCATCTTTGAAATAATTACAAGATATGATATAATGGTATTCATCACGAATGTCAGCTGAGCCACAAAGGTGACACAATCTTTCAGATCTTGGGATGTTGTGCCACCTTCCTGTCTCGATGGGCAAACGGTTATTCCCACATCTAAATTTACATAAGTTTATTAATAAATTAAATGGTAGTACTGATAAATAGTGTTCAAATTTAAAAACATTTTTGTACAATCTATAACACAGCCCCTTGGGCAAATTGTTCATTTCTGTTGACCATTCTTGAATGAACTGATCTTTTAATCTTTGCTGAACACTCAATACAACCCAACGTTTCTCAAATAAGTTGTGACTTTGCCATATATTTGACATTCCACAGTCATCAAAAATTTTCTTTAAATATAATATCCATTTACTATCATAACCATAGTTATTGAGATTTACATATAACAGCTTATATAACAAATATGATATTTTGCTCTCTTTCCTTCTTGTAAACGACACCAAAAATTAATCATACGTGACTTGACGGTCACAGAAATCGGACAACTTCCCAATTCCCATAGACCATAGAATTGCATGGGGGTTGAATTTTTTAACCTCAATATATGTTTGTAAAAACGCAAATGAACTCTCTCAAGAGTATCTAAATTTTCGAATCCCCATATCTCACACCCATAAGTTAGTATAGGAACAATAGCCTTATCAAACATATCGAGTTGGCACTCGATCGACAAGTTATTCAGTCTGGATTTTTTTTTATTACAGCATACATTGCTTTAATCGACTGGTCACGAAGATATTTTCTGGTGGAAATAAAGAAGCCACATCTAGAAAATATAATACCAAGATATTTATAACTACTGACTATCTCAATTTCATTTCCATCTATATCATGTATATTAAATAACAAGTTTCTAGGTATTCCACCTTTTGAGAATATCATAATTGTCGTTTTATATACATTAATTTTCAATTTCCATTGTTTACAATATTCTGAAAATTTGCCCAACATACATTGTAAATCATGGCTAGATTCAGAAAGAAGTATTGTATCATCAGCATACAATGACAGAAAAAAATTAAAATATACAAAAAGTTCATTTTCAATATCTTTTGTTACAGACTGAATTCCTTAAATATTAGAATTTTCTAAAAATTCTTGTAACTCATTTAGATATAAAGAGAAAAGCAAAGGAGAATTTTCTCCTTGTCTAACTCCTGTTACACAAGCAAAAATATCAGAAACTTCGGAATTATGAACAATTTTAGATTTGACGTCATCATACATATTTTTGATAATTCTTAGAAATTTTCCGTTCACAATGAGTTTCGATGAATACAATCAAAAGCTTTTTCGAAGTCGACAAATACACAAAATAATTTCTTCTTTTTCACCCGCAATAATTCAAATAAAGCATATAATGAAAAAACATGATCCGTTGTGGAATAACCTTGCCGGAAACCTGCTTGGTTTTCGTTTAAGATGTTATAATTTTCAATAAAATCCCAAAGTCTGTCGTTAAGACTTTTGGCGTCTAATTTACTCCCCTTGTTTTTGAAAATAGGTATTACATTTCCAATAAGCCAAGCCTCAGGCAAGATTCCCGTATCAAATACAATATTAAATAAATGTACATAAATATCAACCATACAATCAAGAGAAGAAGCAATATATTCATTAATAACTTGGTCTTCATCCGGTGATTTATTATTTTTAGCTTTTTTTACAGCTTTCAAAATTTCATCCCGGGTTATTGGACAATTCAAATTTTCATTTACTGAATTAGAATTTACATCGTTTTCTATCAAAAACTCATTTTCGAACTTATTTTTGTTTAAGTCCTTGAAAAAATCAAATAAGTTTTGCAGTGAAATATTGCTTTTCTCTCTTTTTCTACCTCTATTAAACAATTTCCAAATTTTCTTTTGGATTTTTTGTCTTCAACCCCTTCATCTTTTTCCTCATTTCAGTATTATGATTTTCAATATTAACATCCATAACTTTTTTATAATGTAATTCACTTTGTCTAAGTCGTTCTTTAAAAATATTCGACCCATAATGTTTTGTATAAACTCTGAGATTTTCTAAATTCTCGTTGCGCTTTTTTACAATCTTTATTGTACCAGTCTTTACTAAACTGGTTCTTTGAGCACTTAAACATAGTTTTATTAAATGTCGAAGTTCCGAATGTTGCCTTGGCAGATTCGGTTTAAGTATCACAAATATCAGTAACAATATTATTCATATCATATTTAGTAACATTATTTACATCATGTGCATATGCAGACAATCTATTACATATATCATCAACTTTATTTCTATCTATATTCACGGCCGACACTCGGCTAACCGAGAGATTGGTCGGTTAATCTATATTGAGTATGCGGCTATATGGGCGATTGGTCTGTTAATCGGGTTGGTTATACGTCTGTTAAGGGCATACGATACAATTTTGAACCTGTATTTACAAGTTGATGAAAATTTGCATATAGGCTATTTTTTACCTGATTAAATCAAATATGTAATAAAAAATATACCTTCATTTGCTACTTTTTGAGTAAAATGAAGTAGAAATTTTGTATATTTGCTCAAAATTCAGATTTGTGTCCGTATTTTCTTTTTCAAAAGAAAGACATAACTTTTTTGTTTTAAACGATAAACACAAATTGTTTTTTGTTAAATAATCGGTAATTTCTGTATTTTATAAGTATCATTAAAAATTATGCAATTTTTATTCAGAAATAACTCATATTTATCAAATGTTCATGAATAGAGGAAAAATCGTCATTTTTTGCTGCATGTTTATCAAAATTAAAAAAATTGCGCTATTTACAGTTTTATAAAATTTGGGTCACATAATCTCCTTGCAAAATGAAACAAATTGCTGTTTTCAAAAATAGGGGTCCATGCACTCGTTTTCAAATTAAATTAGTTTGAATGATAAAAATCAGTCGAAAAATGCATCTTTTCCCGATATGTCATAGTTTGACGTCGCGAAAATATAATTTTACGTTAGCAACGTCATTACCTTCCCTGTAACTGTATCGTATGCCCTTTAAAAGAGTAAAACGCTTAATTTAATGTTAAATTCTATTAAATATACAGACTTTTGGCATGTTATAAGAACCAAATCAAAAAAAGAAAAGTGTCTGACAAAATGATATCTATCATAGAACATTTTGCACTTGTAAAAACATTTCTTAATCTGCGCAGTTTTCAGTAAAACTAAAAGGTGTCGCGCAAGTATGTAGTATTAATGCTTATATGCATAGCAATTTATTTAATAAAAGGCGAAACAAACAAATTTAGATATCATTTAAAGGACAAAAATAGTACTGTGGTTCTAAAAAATAAATTGACATTAGTAAATATTTCATAATTGTAAAATAACGTGAATAATACCACGTTTTAGTGAAATTATGGGAATAAAGTCTGTTAATGGGTTGGAAAATTGAAATTGTGTCAGTTAAGAGTTATTTAGCCACGACAATAATTTTGCTACCTTTATATTTTCCCCCTTGAAAAATTTAAGAATGAGATGTTCCTGAGTAAAAAAAAATGGCACTACGGTGCCACAGTATCCTAGAAAGAGCATTTTTATTTTAACTTTTTTTGCATTTTATTGGAGGGTGTGTCACTTCAATATAACGTGATATGGATTGGTCTCTGGAATATGCATGAATTTTTTATTGACGTTTTCAATCAGCGTTAATGTTTGTGTCTGTTCGAAGTAGCACGTTCTCAATTCCGACTGACAGTGTCTTTCTAATACAACACAGGGTACATATAACGTGTTCTCGTTCACATATGAACATGATATTTGTCACTGGACGTTAAACCCTAATTCGTCAGCATCATCCAATTTGTTCTTTTCTTCTATTACTTAATCATATGTTGTTTACAAATCACTCTAAAGAAGTAAACGGAAAGGAGCGAAAGCAGCTACATTTGGTTATTTTAAGTTTCAATTCATTTTATTCCGTTTAGTTCCTTTCTACATAAGTGCAGAGGAGAACTACAGTTGTCTATGGTGGCCGGTGAAGTCCATTTCGCGTTTTCGCGATTTCGCCTTTCATATTCTATAGAGCGAAAACGCGAAATCGCGAAAAGGCGAAATCGCAAAGTTGAAAACGCTGAAGCGCTAAAACGGAAAATGGCATTAACCTGCCACCATAGTTGTCCGCATGTAAACTTCTAGAATTTGTCACCAATATAAGTACATCGCAACCCGTTACTGTTTCAACAGCCATCGGTGTTTCATGTGTGTATTCTTAAACAAGTATTATTTTTCTCTCGTTTTTAGCAATGTATCACTCTCTACTGTCCTTATATATTATTCTAGTATATTCTGCGTTTCCATCCAGTTTCTCGTGTATACCATGAGGGTCCTGATTGGGGGTATTGTTTATTTCTGTATTCTTTAAATTGTTATGCCATTTTTTTCTACATTTTATTTGTCTTACTCATTATTCTTTCTTTATTTTTCATATGTTGTCATCCCAATATATTTTACTTACTGATGTTTAGTTACATTACGACGGTTATCTCTGATTTATATACTGGTTACCAATGTAGATGACAAATTTGTGTCATTCATGACAATTAAACAGAATCAACATGATATATGCGATCATTCTTGGATGACATTAATATTACTTCAATATTACACTTTTTGAAACCATTTTTATCAATTTTCAATTTCATGTGTTGTTTCCGTATATGTTATGTTTCATTGCTCATGTGTTGTTTTCGTATATTTTAGCCGCTCGTCGTGAGCCTACTCATTTGATCCGATAACACCCCATATAGCAATAAAATTTTACTTTTATTGCCATTCATAACTCTTAACAGACCAATTAATAGACCGGGTTTTATACATCCGACCCATAAACAGACCAGGTTTTAAATAAAGATTGATTTATGTCACCAAAATACAGATTTTCGTGTAGATTTTTCACACAATGATATCAATATGGTGATCAAACATAATGCCTTTCTTTTTTCGATGTTCAAAATATTGAATGCAAGTAAATTTAACCAATGTGTCATTTTGTGTACATTTCATGTGTGTAAAATGTGTATAAATTTATTGATGAGTAACCCGCCTTTTCATTTTATAGATCGTACGTCGAAGCTAGAAAAATAATAATAACACCACTGAATTCAGTACATTAAAATGTTTTGTTAGACATGAATACTTTTTATGATGAAAATATATTTAAAAGTTATACAATGAAACATGCTGAACTTTCAATGATTTTCTCGATAACACCTGTTTAACAGACTTTAGCCAACCCGATTCACGGCCGACACTCGGCTAACCGAGAGATTGGTCGGTTAATCTATATTGAGTATGCGGCTATATGGGAGATTGGTCTGTTAATCGGGTTGGTTATACGTCTGTTAAGAGTAAAACGCACAATTTAATGTTAAACTCTATTAAATATAAAGATTTTTGGCATATTATAAGAACCAAATCAAAAAAAAGAAAACTGTCTGACAAAATGATATCTATCATAGAACATTTTCCACTTGTAAAAACATTTCATAGTCTACGCAGTTTTCAGTAAAATCAAAAGGCGTCGCGCAAGTATGTAGTATTTATGCTTATACGCATAGCATTTTTTAAATAAAAGTCGGTACAAACAATTTAAGATATCATTTAAAGGACACAAAATAGTACTTTGGTTCTAAAACATAAATTTACATTGGTAAATATTTCATAATTGTAATAAAAAGTGAATATTACCACGTTTTAGTGAAAATTATGGGAATAAAGTCTGTTAATGGGTTGGACAATTGAAATTGTGTCAGTTAAGAGTAATTTAGCCACAGTTATTTTTGCTACCTTTATATTTTCCTATAGAAAAAGTTAAGAATGAGATGTTCCTGAGATAAAAAAATAAATAAATGATAATACGGTGCAACAGTATCCTACGGAAGCGAATTAGCGCAACACATTTTTTTTTAATTTTTCGTCCTATATTTGCATTACAACGCAAACCATTTGCGTTATAATGCAAACCTTTGCGATAAAACGCAGACCTTTGCGTTGTAACGCAAACCGTTGCGTTGTAACGCAAACCTTTGCGTTACAACGCAAACCTTTGCGAAATAACGCAAACCTCAAATATCTTGATTTCAATTGTTCATTAAGTTTTGTAAAAAAAATCCGTCTGTCATTCATTTCGATTGTGATTTACTAGTAAGAGCATTTTTATTTTGACTTTCTTTGCATTTTATTGAAGGGTGTGTCACTTCAATACAGTGTGATATGGATTGGCCGCTGGAATACGCATGAATTTATTATTAACGTTTTCAATCAGCCTCAATTTTTGTGTCTGTTCAAAGTAGCACGTTCTCAAATCCGACTGAAAGTGTCTTTCTAATACAACACAGGGTACATATAACGTGTTGTCATTCTCATATGCATATGATATTTGTCACTGGACGTTTGACCCTAATTCGTAAGCATCGTCCAATTGGTTCTTTATTTCTATTACTTAATCGTATGTTGTTTACAAATCATTCTCAAGTAGTAAATGGAAATGAGCGAATGCAGTTACATTTGGTCATCTTGAGTTTTAATACATTTTATTCCGTTTAGTTCCTTTCTTCACAAGTGTAGAGGAGAACGGCAGTTGTCCGCATGTAAACTTCTAGCATTTGTCACCAATTAGAGTACATCGAAATCTGTTACTGTTTCAACACCTAGGGATGTTTCTTAAACAATTATTGTTTTTTCTCTCTTTTTTAGCAATGCATCACTCTCTACTGTCCTTATCTATTATTCTATATTCTGCTACTCCATCCAGATTATCGTGTATATCATGAGGGTTCGGATTGGGGGGTGTTTATTTCTGTATTCTTTAAATTGTTATGTCACGTTTCCTCCGTGACTTTTTTGCCTTTTACCTTTTATTTATCTTACTCATTATTCTTTCTCTATTCTTTATATTTTAGCATCCCAATATATTTTACTTACTGATGTTTAGTTACATTACGATGTTTTCTGTATCTCTGATCTATATACTGGTTATCAATGTAGATGACAAATTGGTGTCATTCATGACAATTAAACAGAATCCACATGACATATGCGACCATTCTTGGATGAAATTAACACTGATTACTTTAATATTACACTTTTTGAAACCGTTTTTATCAATTTTCAATTTCCATTGTTTAAATTGTTCATTGTTCATGTGTTGTTTCCGTATATTTTATGTTTCATTGCTCATGTGTTGTTTCCGTATATTTTAGCCGCTCGTCTTGAGCCTACCCATTTGATCCGATAACACCCCATATAGCAATAAAATTATACTTTTATTGCCATTCATAACTTTTAACAGACCAATTAACAGACTGGGTTTTATACATCCGACCCATTAACAGACCAGGTTTTAAATAAAGATTGATTTATGTCACCAAAATACAGATTTTCGTGAAGATTTTTCACACAATGATTTCATTATGGTTGACAAACATAATGCCTGTCTTTTCTCGATGTTTAAAATATTGCATGCACGTAAATTCAACCAACGTGTCATTTTGTGTACAGTTTGTGTGTGTAAAATGTGTATAAATTTATTGATGAGTAACCCGCCTTTTCATTTTATAGATCGTACATTGAAGCTAGAAAAATAATAATTACACCACTGGATTCAGTACATTGAATTGTTTTGTTAGACATGAATATTTTTTATGATAAAAATATATTTAAAAAGTTATACAATGAAACATGCTGAACTTTCAATGATTTTCTCGATAACACCTGATTAACAGACTTTAGCCAACCCGATTAACAGACCAACCGCCGATATAGCCGCATACTCAATATAGATTAACCGACCAATCTCTCGGTTAGCCGAGTGTCGGCCGTGCGATTAACAGACCAACCGCCGATATAGCCGCATACTCAATATAGATTAACCGACCAATCTCTCGGTTAGCCGAGTGTCGGCCGTGATATATATTGTTCTTATACTCATTACATTTTTCATTTTCCCATTTATTAAATCTTTCAGCACCACAACACAACGTTTCTGTTAACAATTTGTTTTTTTATTTCATCATTTGTATACAATTGTAGAGACAAAAGAGAATGTACATCTGAAAAAATTTACAAAAATTTAACACTTCAAGTTTACAAATGTTGTATAGAAAGTGAGTAGAACTCAACACATAGTCAATAACGCTGGAATTTCTACTTGTTGGACTACCTGTTTTGTTTTCTACCAGTCTACCGTTAAGAATAAACATTCTGTTATTTTTACAAAATTCAATTAATTTTCTTCCATATCCATATTTACCGTGCGACTATTATAATCGCCAAGCATAATAGTATAGTTTGTTTTACTACAAAAATTTTGTAATTCAAATTCAATTTCAGTAAATGCATCTTCTGATGTATATGAAGTATTTACCGGTGGGATATATATATAATTCCAAAAATAGCATCATTTGGTAAATCTAAACCTTTTTGACTATACTAAACCAAAGTACAAATTGGCAGTCTGACTGAATATATTTAATATACTTGTCTAAATATGTTTTAAAACCTAAAGCAATACCACCAGATTTGTGATTTGCTAGCTTCTTTCTATTTTTATAGTGAAAAATAAAATTATCACAATCTATTTCGTCTATATCATCTAGTTTTGTTTCTGTTAAACATACAATGTCAGGTTTAACTCATAATGACTTAAATTCTGGGTACAGCAGTTTTGTTTTTATACCACAAACATTTAATGAAAGGATTTCAATTGTTTTATTGTGAACATCAATATCTTTATTTACAGGTAACAATCAGGATTCTACTTCGTCAAAATTATCTCCCCATTACGCCAGTTCATTTTCACAATCGTAGAAACGGCAGCCATTGTAGGGATGACGCGCTACCAATTTTGCTCTTGGAAACCGATAAATTTATCCACATTGCACCATGACGATCCTTATATATCAGTTATATTTTAAGAGACAAATGTATCAACTAGCTAATTTTAACGAAGTAGAATCTTGACTGTATAGATAAAAATTGAAGGTCTTTCCACATTATTTTCTGATCTACTCAAAGTTATTATTGACGTCCAAATGTTTTTCCAGAGGTAAAAAGGGGAGAGAATGTGCTTCTTTCGGTTTCCTCTTATATTTTGGAATACACGCATTGTAAATTAAACTTTTAGAACATAAATGATCAGAGCAGAAAATAAACATCATGTCCTTGTCTTAGTGAACACAATAATTTGGCCGCCTTTATGTTTGAAATAAATATTCGGACCTCATCAAGTGTCTCACCCCCCCCCCCCTCCTTTACAACTAGATGATTGCTCCCTAACAGACTGTTGCTAAGCCCTATTTTTAGAGCTTCATATTTAATGAGTTTACATTTCTTATCATGTCTGAAAATACAGCAACTAGACTTGATTCAGACTTCACATGTATAACTTTGACGTCATTCGATATATGACGTCTCGTCATAATTGGTGGACATACCATTGAAAACCTATTGAAGCCTCGGAAAAGGATTGTTATAAACTATATATTAACTTTGGTCTTTTATTTGAAAGAGATGCTGTAGAGAATCTGTGATTGTAACTAAAACATGTATGGACACATGTGTCACTCCGGCAGCATGAAGAGGATTAACATCATTATCGTTTTCCGAAACTTCAAGCGATAACAACCGAGGAGATCCGGATGTTCCAAAAGGGGGTTGATACGTGGAATGCGAAATGGGTTTAGCTATGCGATACAGGGCAGACAGGAGAAAGGAAACCTGATCAGATATACAAAATACTGTTTATAGTAATTAATAGATGATAGATTAGAATAATACATTGTAACATCCGTATTGCATGCTGTATCACTTCAAGCACTTGAATCAGAATCTTTCATAGATTTTATATCCATTAGTTTAAATGGTAAAATATCATTTCTTTGTGGTGTATCCATGGCAACAATAAGCATTTATTTGTTATAAAATATAGCAAAAAGGGGAGATGATGTCACATATTTCCCCAGAATTTTGTCAGAAGTAGTACTTCAAGCACTTGAAGTAATACCGTTTCTGAAACTGTTTCCCTTATCAAATGGCAAAATCAAAGGCTCAAATACATCAATCAAATGGAAAATAACTATTTGGTGAAAAACATCTGGTTTTCTAGTTAGCTAAACCTCTCACTTCTATAAAATTCATTTATATAAACAACATTGTTCGCAAAATTGTAAAAAAAAGGGTGCAGTAGTCAACATTGTGTTATGATCTTAATCACTATAAGACATAGACATCCTTATCCAGGTATTCCATATAAGTTTATCACTCGATAACATAGCCTTGACTGTTATGGGTATTGACATGGGCTATTCTTCAGTAATTCAAATTACGCATTTTCATTATGCTGCTGTATTGTTAATGTGACAAACGCTTCAAAAATATTTCTTTCTTTTTTCAGCAAAGAATGTGTGCAAAGGTGTTCTAGCCTTTTTATTTTTAATATGGATGATATGGACGTTAGGATATATAAAAGATTTTGAAAGAATAGATTTAAATAATATCAAGACACAACCTCGAGTTTCAAGACCTCGTGATTCGGAAAAAAATGTCACTATATTATTTTATGCAATACCTTCTTGGTTTAATCCAAAAACAGTCATCTTTGATAGATGTTACTACAAAAATTGTGAATTAACAGTAGACAAAATGCTTTTTTTCAAAAGTGAAGCTGTCATCTTTCATCATAATTCTTTTGCAACATTGCCTGACAAGCCAAGTGGTCAAGTATGGATATTTGCTACTCTCGAGAGTCCATATCATACTAGTAACAATTTTAAAACTGACAAATTGAAGATGAAATTTAATTGGACACAATCGTATCGAAAAGATTTAGATGGATTTTCACCGTATGCAGTTCTGAGGAAACAGCTTAAAAATCCAGTAACAAATTACACTGCTATATTCACGAATATAACAAACACTATTGCTTGGGTCGTTAGCCATTGTCGAACTCAATCAAAGAGAGAAGCTTATGTAAAAGAAGTGTCGAAATATATTGATAGAAACTTGTAAATCCATTTTGAGTAAAACTTACAAATTTTACCTTTCTTTTGAAAATTCATTATGCAAGGGCTATTTGACTGAAAAAATACTAACACTGTACAAGAATAGTATGAACTTTATTCCAATTGTTCGCGGTGCACCTAATGCAGGAGATTATTTGCCATCAAACACATATATCTCAACATCTGAGTTTAAGTCACTTCAGCAGCTAGCGGCTTTTCTAAAGGAGATCGGAAACGATAAAACACGTTATATTTCATATTTGAAGGAAAAAGACAAATATTTTGATGATGGATCTGGAGGGTTAAGAGCGGGATTGTGTGACATATGTTATCGTTTGAATGTTAGACACCAAAAGCCTAAAACTATTGATATCAACAAGTGGTTATGAGAAAATCAGTGTCATAAGCCAAATGACCTGCAGACTTAAAATGAAGATTTCTATTAGGAACATAAATTTGTACTGAACATTATAAGATTTTTTTAGGCAACTGAGAGGTCAAAAGAATGTTTAAATAGATTCATTCTATCATATTGTCATTTTGCTTAGTTTCTTTTGTGACCTATTCTGACATCAGAGTTTCTTTATTCTATGTAGGTCATAGGAAAGTAATGCATGTGCTGGGTACAATAATTCTCTGAAGATGGAAAATTTTATAAACTGTAAACGGACAGGGGTCTGTCTTGATATTGAAGCAAAACACCATGGCCCACAGCTATCATACTGATTTTTAATTGTAAATTGCATCAAAGTGGTTGAAGATATGAAAAAAACCTCTATACACAAATCCAGTATGTCATAGGAAAGTAATCAATGTGCTGGGTACAACAATTCTCTGAAGATGGAAAAGTTTATAAACTGTAAACGGACAGGGGTCTGTCTTGATATTGAAGCAAAACACCATGGCCGACAGCTATAATACTGATTTTTAATTGTAAATTGCATCAAAGTGGGTGAAAATATGAAAAAAAACAACTTATTACACAAAAAACAATATGTCTGGGGGAAAATCATTCATCTCACAAATTGTTTTATTCCTTTTCGAATGAAAATGTTTTGATAAAAATTACGACCTTGTTAAATATTTTCATAACGTGCATATCGGTCAAGCTTTTCCCTTATTATATACTGCAATAAAACGTTAATCGTGTCAACATTTTAACTGATAACTACTACAAACTGAATAAAACAAGGTAATTCAAATTGAAATATATACTTACATTATGCTGTGTTGAAATGCTTGATGTAGAATAAAAATCGAAGCGGGGTGGTGTACTGACTTGTCGTGATAGAATCAAAATTGCGATCTCGTGAGCTGCGCGATTTGGATTAGATTTCGCTTACCACTGTTACAGTTGCAAATCTCTGTGTATATGTTCCAGACCATATAAGTATTTGGACCGTACGCGTACGGTCCGGACCGTATACGTATATATACTCATAAGGTCCGACCATACGCGTACGGTCCAGTACGAGCTGACCATACATGTTATTTGATCATATGGGTTAAATTGAAACAATCTTTATTTTTAGTTTTACAAATTGTTATTGATAGTTTATTACAATTAGATAGAAAAAATGAACAAACGAACAATTGAAATTAGGTATTTGTTCAATTGTATATCTGAATCCTATTTTCCTGCCTATTTTGGTACTCTCGCCCAAGGTGACACAATTCAAGTAACGTAATATTTTTAGCATTTTCATGTATGCAGTTCATGCATGTTCTTTTGCATTTGCATTTTTTGATAAAGTTGCAAAATATTCCCAAAACAATTGAACTCCCACATTATGTTTACTTCCGATATCTTCAATTTCAGTGTTTATAATACAAGTAATGTATTATTGATCGACATGCTTAACACAAGAGATTAACATATTTAATTAGCGTGAATTAAAAAAAAGTTAAAATATGAAGTTTTTGTTTCAATTACAATTGAACTGTTTTTATATTAATTTGATAGTTAAGTTATGTTGATCTGATATATGCATTTGTATCTAATAAAGTTGACCAACTTTTTAATATTAGTCAGACCGTACGCGTACGGTCCGACCGTATGAGTATTTTGAAAAAGTACGCATACGGTCCAGACCGTACGCGTACGGTCCAAATACTTCTTCTGTAGGGTTTTAAAGGATGTCTTTCCTACTGGAAATTGCGCCCTATATGTTCCTTATGTTGTTAAAAAAAAAAAAAAAATCGACTTAATGTTTGTGTTTTTTTTTTCCTTTTGTTGTGAGTTTTACAAGAACCTATAGTGTGTCGCTCATTTGTTGTTTTTTAACAGATGTTACTTATTTGCTTTTGAAATATACGACTTAAGTTTTGATCAGTTGCCCCAGCCAGTGGTCCCGTGAGAATCGTGTATACGCACTATCCCTCGGAGGTACTAACCATGGTAGTGTAGGTTAGTTGCAAACTGGAACCAGACATTGACCTGTTCTCTGTCTGATGATCAGTCAGGCAGAGGACATGCCACTGTCTAGATCCCGAAATGCAAAAAACTGTTTCATGATATACCCCCCAAAAAAGCCAAATTGTATATATATATATATACATATAACTCGTCTAAACATCAACCCAACAATGTTAGATCTGTAAATTTGCTTTCGCAAATTTTTGGTTCTTCCCTCGCCGGGATTCGAACCTAAAGAAAAATATATTAACTTATTTCTATAATAAAATACTGGACTTTATACTTCTATATTAATTTACTAGGATGCTCAAGGATTCCAGTTTGAATTGTACTTGCTTGTTTTTCCCGTAAGTACATGCGATGTACTTGTGCTGACGCCATTGTTAAACAAGCTACATACACGACAATCTGGTGTAAATATTTAACATAATTTCATACCCTGTATATCACGACTACCATGTCAGGGGGTGACCACTGGTTGGCACCGCTAATCTACTTGTATATATGTTGTGTCGATGACTTAGCATGAATTAATACTTGAATATTAAAAAAGGTGTAATAAATTTAGCAGCTTATATATGCAAATGAATGTAATGAAAATTAATTCTGTAGTGCTACGTAAGTAGTGAATTCTTAATCGAGGTCGAGTTGAAAATTTAAAGATATCGATATATTTATTCTACGTCTCTTGGTGAGTATTGTTCTTATCTTAGGCAAATAGTTTCTTTTGTGTATTTCTTTTTATATAGTGAAGGTAGCTATCCTGGTGTTTTGATGTAGAAGAATATAGCATGATAAAAGTCTTTAACTATTAAAAGTATTCATTATCAAGTTTAACAATTCGATATGCCATGGTGGACATGGACATTCTGAATATCTATAAATACATTCTGTAGAAAATTTATTTTGAGCTAGGAAATCCCTTGCTGTTTTTGAAAAAGGTTTTCGTTTAACGTTTTTTGAATAATAATCAAAAATGAAAGTGTCATTTACAGCGGCTTTAGCCGGGTGTGAGTTATCTAAACTAGTCATATTTAAAACAGCTATTGCTATTAGACTTTGTCTTCTTATTTCTAAAGGCGGATCTCCCATTTCAACTTGCAAAGCTTTCAAGGAAGCTGATCTCATTGAACCAGTACATATACGTAGTGCCTGATTTTGAATTTTATCTAGACATTTTTTAGTGCTAAAAGAAGCTGAATTATAAATTTCACATCCATAATCAAGTTTTGATCTAATCAAGGAAATACAAATAGTTCTAAGGGTATTACTGGTTGCGCCCCATCTTGTTCCTGTAAGTTCTCTCATACAGTTAAAAACTTTTAGACATTTTGTTTGTAAACTTTGGATATGTTTATGCCAAGTTAAATCTCTGTCAAAAATTAATCCTAAAAATTTAATTTCTTTAACTATTTCCACTGTGTGATTACCAATTTTTAAAGATATACTTATATTGTTTCTTCTGGTAAAAATCATAGCAACAGTTTTACTTGGGGCACCATTTACAAATATTATCCAAGTCTAATTGGATTTTTTTTCTGTAAGAACTTAATACATGAACCTGATTTCCATATAGCACCGTCATCTGCAAATTGTGAAATCTCACAGTTTTGTAAACATGTTGATAAATCATTAACCATAATATTAAAATAAAGTGGTACTTATACAACTCCCTTGTGGGGTGCCATTTTCAACAAAATAAGTTTCTGAAAAAGTATTATTTATTTTAACTTGTAGAGTTCTTGATGTTAAATAATTATTTACATAATCTAGTAAATTTCCTTTAATACCAAAATTTGCCATTTTCTTTAATAATCCGTGTTTCCATAGCATATCAAAAGCCTTCTGAAAATCTATGAAAACACCAACAGTAATATATTTCTTAGCAAAAGTTTTATGTATTTCATTGTCAAGTCTAATACATTGCTGTAACGTATTTTTTTTTTTAGAAATCCACTTTGGTTTGAATTATATAAATTTTTTTTTTTCTAAAAACCATCTTAATCGGTTATTTACCATCTTTTCCATAATTTTATTAAAATTAGAGGTCAAAGCTATAGGCCTATAAAACAAAGGATCACTTGAATCTTTTCCTTGTTTTAAACATGGGATGACCACAGAATGTTTCCAGTCTTTCGGAATCTCCTGTAAAAACCATATTTTATTTTAAAATAGCAAAAAAATGTTTAAAGTTTTGTCGCTCAGATGTCTGAACATACTATAACTTGTTTTATCTTTACCAGGTGAACTATCGTATGTATCTGAAATAACATCTTTAAATTCCTGTAAAGTGAATTTTTCGTTAAAACAATCTTGATTTTCTTTATAATATTTAAGAAACGTGTTAATTTCCTGCACTTCAACAGTAGATTTATGTTTTTTAAATTCATTATCATAGTTGTTAGAACTGCTAACTTCTACAAGTTTTTTAGCAAAATAGTTTGCTTTATCAATAGTATTAGTTAAAAAGTGACCACATGCTCTAAGAGCTGGTATCTCTTTTTTGCTGCTTATTTTGCCAAGCATTTTTTTAATATTATACCATAAATCTGAAATGTTGGAATTGTCATTCAATGTGTTACAATAATTTTTCCAATATATATCTTGTGTATCCTGTAAAACTGTTTGACTAATTTTGTTTTTTTCCTTATAAATAATAAAGTCATGCCCCTTTCCTGTATGTCTAGCTTTGTTTCTAGCCTTATTTCTTTCCTTTATCGCTTTGGTGCATTGGTCAGACCACCATGGCACACAAGGTTTCGTTTTATTTCTTAATTTTTTAATGGGAATAAACTGAGTTTCAATATCATTAAGCTCAGTAGTTAACCTAGTATTAGAATTTTCAATATTATCAGAAATATAATTATCTGAAATTCTCTCATCACAAGCTTTGGAAAAATTCTTCCAATCAGCTTTCTTAATATTCCATTTAAAGTTATTATTTTCTTCACTATTGTTAACTTTGATATCTATTTTAAGTGATATAGAAAAGTGATCACTATTAAAAGTAGTATTTTGGTCAACTGACCACTGAATCCTGTGAGCTATATTCAAACTACAAAAGGCTAAATTAATACATGAAGTTTTAAGGTTAGTAGGATTCAGGCGCGTGCCTAATCCTTCATTTAATAAACAAATATTATTATATAAAATGGAATTTGCTAATTCTCTACCTTTCGTGTCTATTCTTTCACTACCCCATAAATTGTGGTGAGCATTAAAATCTCCACATAAAATAAATTCGGTATCAAATTGATTTATTAAAGTATCATAATCTGTCTGAACTGTATCAGATTGAGGATCGTATATATTGACAATCAATAAACGTTTCTTATTATAAATAATGTTAATAGCTGAAATCTCTAATTTACTGTTTAACGATACCTTAGTAAAGTTAATACCATTTTTACAATAAATAGCCGTCCCACCTCTTTTTGTGCCTCTCGTGGAGAAGGCAGCCAACATATATCCTTGTATATCTATAAAATCTGACTCATTTGAACAAAAAGTTTCTTGTAAACAAATAATGTCAGGCCTATGTTTAACAGAACCAAAGTGCCATACAAATTCTGGTGCATGGGCTTTAAGACCCTGGCAATTCCAGTGCAGTACTGTAAAATGTGCTGCCATGACTAATATTAGGTTTAAATACAAATATAATATATACATTATAAAAAGAGATATTCTGTACATTTACTCTGTAAAACAAATATTTACTTACATAAGCTCAGTAAATCTTTTTGTAAGATTTTGTGGTTGTATTTCAAACCCAAAAACTTTTTAAACTAAATCAGAAATATAAATAAATTGGGCATTTTCGTCCTTAATAACAGGTAGTTTCTTAAGTAATAAGGCTATAAATACTAATATATCTTCTATCTCTTTGTGTTCTTTGGGAAGGGGAGATTTTGTTTTAGGACGGTGAACTATATCTTGTTTTTTTAATTTCATGCTTTACTTCCTATCTGTCCGTGCTTCCTTATAACTGCACTTCTCTTTAGCGACTTTTGTTATAACTTTGATATTTTCTATCCTCTTGGGACAGTCTTTATTTGAGGCGGGGTGTTCCCCATTACAATTAATACATTTGGGGGGGGGGGGGGGGTTATCACAATTTGGTGTTGTATGTTCACCACCACAACGGACACATATTTGTTTACTAGAACATTCGTTCTGCATGTGACCGTATCCTTGGCATTTAAAACATTGTATAGGTTTTTTAACAAAAATTTTGACCTTATACGATTTAAAGCCCAGATTAACTCTTTCCGGTAAATCCGGAGTATAAAATACAATTTTAAAGTGGCAGAACGTACCTTCTGTTTCTTTACTTTATCGTAGAAGAACATTTCTTCTACCTTGATAACATTATATGCCTCTAGGGCTTCTGTAGCCTGATCAATACTTATATCTAATGGGGTTCTATAAATACACCCCACAGATGTGGACATAATTTTGGGAATGTTAACTCTGATTTCCCACTCACCCAATTTGTTGAGCTTTTTTAACTCATTAAATTGGTTTACATCAAAACACTCTATAAATAAATTGCCTGTTTTAGTTTTATTTAAATTTTTAATTATACCAACTGTTTTATTGAACAGTTTTTGTATTAGAATAGGGGTTTTAAGACCAAGTTTGGTTTCTGTATCAACACATGTAACAACAGCGAAAAACTTCTTCGCTTTGCTAACATTTTTTTCACTTCTAGTCTCCTTCTAGTAGGAGCTTTCTTAATAGTGCTTTGTACACTTTCACTATAGGTTTTTATACCAGGAGAGATATTAATCTTCCTTTTCTTATGACGCTGGGTATGCCAATCATGGGCTGCTTCGTATTCAGACGTACTGACTTCACTGTCAGTACCTGACCTAACACTAATAGAATCAATATGAGTATCATGTAAATTATCCATGTACTCTTCAAGGGGATCTACCTCATATCCAGTTCCTGAAAAATGTTGTCTGTCATCCATTGCAAAAGCAATGGTGACTTTCAAAATATCTACTTAATTAATTAAACTAATCTAAATGTACTAGACTCCTGTTAAAGTAAATCCTAAGTAAATGTATATTAAAATACGAATATCAAATACAATATAAACAACAATACAAACAAAAAATTGTGCTCAAACATAGACAAAGTGTGACGTGTGCGACGTGTGTGACACCATTGGACTCACTACCAAATACTTCTTCTTCTTCTGTGGGTTTTTAAAGACGGCTTTCCTACTGGAAATTGCGCCCTATATGTTCCTAATGTTGTTGGTTTTTTTTAATAATAAAAAAAAAAAGAATCTACGTAATGTTTGTATTTTTGTTTGTTTGACTTTTGTTGTGAGTTTTACAAGAACCTAGTGTGTCGCTCATTTGTTGTTTTTTTTATCAGATTTTACTTATTTGCTTTTGAAATATACGACTTAAGTTTTGATCAGTTGCCCCAGCCAGTGGTCCCGTGAGAATCGTGTATACGCACTATCCCACGGAGGTACTAACCATGGTAGTGTAGGTTAATTGCAAACTGGAACCAGACATTGACCTGTTCTCTGTCTGGTGATCAGTCAGGCAGAGGACATGCCACTGTCTAGATCCCGAAATGCAAAAAACTGTTTCATGATATATCCCCCCAAAAAAGCCAAATTGTATATACATGTATAAAGAAAAATATATGAACTTATTTCTATAATAAAATACGTGACTTTATACTTCTATAATAATTTACTAGGATGCTCAAGGATTCCAGTTTGAATTGTACTTGCTTGTTTTTCCTGTAAGTACATTCGATGTACTTGTGCTGGCGCCATTGTTAAACAAGCTACATACACATGATACACGACAATCTGGTTAAATATTTAACATAATTTCATACCCTGTATATCACGACTACCATGTCAGGGGGTGACCACTGGTTGGCACCGCTAATCTACTTGTCTATATGTTGTGTCGATGACTTAGCATGAATTAATACTTGAATATTAAAAAAAAGGTGTAATAAATTTAGCAGCTTAAATATGAAATACTCATACGGTCTGGAACATATATGTCTCTGATTTCATCTAGGTGCTCTCGTTGAAGTTCGCGTCACAAATTAAAATGAATTTCATTGGTCGGAACGTTTGCAAACTTTCAATCCAGGTGTTCTCATCGAGGTCTGCGTTCATGTTTCATTTCAATACACAATATGAAGTCCAGTTCGGCAAAAAAATCAAACTTTGAGGTAGGGACAATTTGTCGGCAATTTGTTTCATTCGATAAGATAGGTAAATCATGTTTTAAATAGCCCGATAGATGCTATTTATAGTACATAAAAATACGTCACATCATTTATTTTCATACCTTGAACAGGTACAACATGTATTCCTACAAAAACAAGGCCATGACTATTGATTTTTTAATATTGATTTTATTTTATTATTAACATCCTTTATGCAAGGTGTCATACCATGTAACTTCTCAAGGAGCCAAGTAATATCGAACTAATTCAAATCGTGATTTTCTCATTCTGAATATGTATATCTGTTACACAGTATTTGTCCTGGTCTTTTAAGGCTTTATCGTCTATAAGATTAGACAAGAAAATACATGTACATGTATATATTTTAACCGGAGAACATCTTACATCAGTTGGTCATAGATCACCTTGTGTTACTACTTCATGTTGTATTGCCTTTTCTGTAATTTTAACACATCGGCCCTTCGTTGTGATACAGATGCAACAGCTTCTTGATGTTTTACCTACAATCACGATTTGTAGTGTAATTGATTTGTTCTGTTATGTTGTTTTATTTTTCTGATGAGTTATGTACCCGTGTATAGACGATGGTAAAAATTTCAGTACTAGTATCTTTACAGTTTGTGATTTGGCGACAAAATTGTTGTTGACTGCATTTGTTACATATAATACCATGTTCAAAAAAGGTTTCGACGAAATGTGTTTTGTTGTTATGAAAATTGTATACAATGGCCTTATTTTAAGTTATGTGTATATTACACCCGCAACATGTAGGCTTAATTTCTATAGAATTAATTCTCGTGTTATTGGTTATGTACAGGCACCTACATCAGTTTGACGGCAGTTGTCCCTTGGATATATGTAATAACGTAAACACATGAATAGAAAGTAATTCAAGAGTATGGACAGTCATAGGATTGCACACAATAAGCGATACATTGTTTTTTCTTTGATACACGTAAAATTATTTACTAGTACACTAACTGAATAGTCAAAATGAACCAAAATGACTCTATGAATCAAGCAAACAACCGAAAACATATGATAGAAACTTTAAAATTTAATATAACAACACAAAAAAATGCAAAAGTTCGGAGCGAGGTTCGAACCCTTTCTTCAAAACCGTCATTTATTAGTAGTTCTGTGCTCTACTGGTGGAGCAAGGCGATTCTTATCATTATTACTCTTATTTAGAAGCTATATTGGTACAATTTATCGATGTTACAATTTTTTCTTTAAAAAGTTGTTTTTTATGTAATAAGGACACACTAAACCAATTTCATTTTTGAAGTAAAAAGTAGTATGAATAACAACAGTCATAAAAAGCATAACTTTTCTTTGGTTTGAAATGTCCTTCTTGGGGGGATTCCCTGTTTTTTCCACATAAAAACACCCGAAAATCCGGATATTGGACTTTCATCCTTTTTTAGGGTTAAATTAACTATTGATCACACATATCATACTATATGTAAATCGAGATATTGATCAAAAAGCATTTTTATTTTTGGTTTTTATAGGAAATTTTACTCTGTTGGCACTTTTTGAAATTGGCCCTTCTGTGAAAAAAATCCTCGGCATATTGGCCCTACCTCAAATTTAGACTCTACGATGTCCGATGAAACAAATAGGATTAAGAAAAATAACACTGATTGACTTTTACGATTCTTCCAACTACAACAAAAATATCTATCTTTTTCTCCGATGGAAATTATTACTATTTATATTAAAACAAGTCAAAAGTTGCCGGAGCTTGATTTATGATGCATACGAAACTTGAATGAATAATTATCCTTTGTATTTTTCAAAATAACTATTAAATCCGGTAAAAATCGAAAAATAAATCTATCGGTAAAAACTACCGATTGTTCTATGAGACAAAATTTATCCTTATTGGAGTCAAATTTGTAATATGGATTCATAAAGGACAAAACATATCCTCAGTAATGGAAGGAAAAATACACCATGGTCAAAATAAAATCCGTTATTCTTTGAGAATAGTCCTATAAGATTAACATATAATGTAGCGACTCTGTGGGATTGCGACGTCAAAGACGTTATATCTGCCTCTGTACAAAATATGAAAAAATAACTTTCTTAAAACTGCAGAGTAAATGTTTTGGAGGCAGACAAGTCAAATAAAAGAAGATATCTATGAAGCAAAGATTGCATTTTGTTTCAAACTGTAATATATGTGCACTAAAAAATAATTTTACGATTACGAAAGCGTGTTGATCGCGACGTTCGGGAAAGACGGCCGTTTTTTAAGCAGCACTAGTTAGAATATTTCGTCTGTTCTCGCTTCAAACCAGCCCATCATAAATACACCATAGATTACTAAAATGAAAGTCTTTTAGTTCATTAAGATTTTTTGGTAGGTATTAAGCTTCAATTCGACCGTTAACTACCGTAAATTTTCGATTTTTTTAGAATTACGAAAAAGATGTTATAATCCCTGACCTTCCCGAAGCTTATACTTCGTTCATTCGATTGTATGAAAGTTTTTTTAAGAAACCGGTCTTGTACAGCCAAAAAAAAAAAGATAAAAGCGATTTTTGTTTGAAGTAACGAAGGTCATTCTTAAAAAAAAAGAAAGTTTCGCTTTTTAGGTCGTCCTGATGCAAACGTAAAAGTTGAAATAAAAATTACACTCTGAGATTACAATAAAGACATTTCGCTAGCACACACAGGACTAGATTTTACAAATCGTTCATTTGCAAGCCCAAAAAAATAATTAAAATAATTATGCAAAACAAATGATTAAACTTCCCAATTTAAAATTGATAAAAATCCGACAGGAGACCAAGGTACACAGGTACGGTATTTATTTAAAAACAATCTCCATACAACTTCAAAGTATGAGGTAAATCTGAGAACAGTATATCTAAGTTAATATATATGTTACTGGGTAAATCGATTAGTTCACGCTAGCCAAGCAACCAACAGACAAAATATTTCTTGCGTCCCCGTCAAGACTATCTGTAGAAACGGAATAAAAAATAAGGAAACAATAGCATGTTAGATTGGTTACACACACATTTATGCAAACATGAAGCAGCTGTTTCTTTACTGAACTGGTCAGTGGTAATACAAAACCAGGGTTTCAAAAAGATGAAGAAAAAGAAAAGGACATTTAAAATTTAAAAAAGCAAATCAGAAATAGTGTTAAACTGAAATTGGAAAAAAAAGAAATTATAAAAAAATATAGTCAATAATATGTAAATATTTATTTCAGAAAACTAACAATAAAATGAAAGAAAAATATGTGATGCTTAAGAATATTGACCAGGGCAGTAACAGCCTCATGTTGGAAATTTTAAACAAAGTTGAAACATAGGCTTGTATTCATATCAAATCAGGGGCGGATCCAGCCATTTTAAAAAGGGGGGTTCCCAACCCAGAGTTAAAGGGGGGTTCCAACTATACGCTCCGATTCAAATGCATTAATCGTCCAAAAAAAGGGGGGTTCCAACCATCTGGTGTCTTACATTTAAGGGTTTAACTTGTATTAAGTCGTGTCAACTTACTGTCAAGACAGACGCTTTTATAAAAAATAAGGGAATATGGAGTAAACGGACACGGGACTTAATCGCACACAAAGTCAATGCTTAACAAAAATACAAATTATCAATAGTCAGCGCTTTTATTCCTGTTCATCTTAATAGTCGCTAGAGGGTCTTCAACAATGAAAGAATCACTTGTTTACCAGATTAACAAAAAGACACTAGCAAGAAAAGATCTGAGAGTACTGTACTAATTATAAGTTACTGACAGCTAGTTCACACTCTTACGTTTGAAGTCTTCCTGTCCGTCATCCCGCAATCGTTATTTTTGAAGACCATAAGTGAATGGATAATTTGATTTTCTGTCTCAGGACCTGTGCATTTATGAAATACTTGCCACTGAACATTGAACCAAGTAAAATCTATACACATCGTTTCATATATAAAAATTAATCTACAGATGATTAAGCATTTCTTAGTTGGTAAGATTCCCTTGTGTGATAGTTGAACACTGTGCGGGACAAATTTGCCATTCCAGAATTGGCAAATCTGACTTTGTCGGTTTACAAGATATCATCAATATTTTTTTTGCACAAGTGATAGATAATCATAGTTTCTTCCCATGGGAAATTCTAAGAAATTTTTTTCCCCATGGGAACACCTTTTTCCCTTGGGAACATTTATTTTTCCCATGGGAAGATTATTTTTTTCTTTTAATTTTTTTTTCAGAATTTCTAAAAAAGCTATGAAATATCGAAATGGACTGACAGTCACTAGTAACCATTACTGGGACAATTTAACAGGCATTTCAATAAATCAAAAGTTTTTCTATCATACTTTTACACTCAAAAGTCTTTTTATATCGTTGAATGATTGATAGAAATTCTACCGACGGTCCAGCGGCTGATTTTACAATTTAAATTTTTCACATTTGTTTTCGGTCAACAGCATCTTGCATTTCATGTAATAGTGTTCGCTGAACTGTCAAGTATCAGAAACATGTCTTTTGAATTTCAGAATTTAATTTAAGAATAAAAATTATAATTCTGTTTTACTATATACATGGGGAATCACGTATAGTGTTTAAGATTGTTTTCTAATTATAACCCTATAATTTTGTGAAATTTACATCATAATTATCATTAATGTACTTATTCTTTTTCGTCGACGTAACTCGATATGCGTGTTTTTCGCCACTAGAAAGATGTGCACTTACTTTTTTAAAGTTTATTTACTTCATTTGGTCAAATTTCCTAATCATGCTAATGCAATGTTGTAACTCGTCTACACAAAAATCTTTTATTTCAATTCATTTTTGGTAAACACCTTTGAAGGTCTTAATAGACTTTTCTAGATCTTTTATGATCTCTCAGGTAATTATCAAAGAAAATCAAGAGTTTTGCATTTACAAGGACGCGTACGGATGAGGACTAAAAATAATCTTTATAATATATATACTTGTACTTTGCCCGTAGGCTGTCTTCGTGACCTGAAATTTATGGTTTAAAGGAATACGAATACTTTATTTCTCATAAAACTTCAATTACTAGTTATCAAGAACATACATAAACATAAGGTAAAATTATTACAATCATGTATAAAAGGTACAATTAAATTAACTTGGAGGACTGACTTTCACATTTATAATTTTTACATAGTTTTTCTAATATTACAATATTTAATCAGTTTAAATGTTGATGAACTTTAAAGATATAAGAGTTTGACTAACAGTTGTTCCGTAAACATTTCCTTCTTTCTATAGTTTAAATGTTCTACAATTCATGATGTAATGATACTCGTCATCAATGTTGTTTGTGTTACAAAGACGATATATTCTGTTGGAATTTTGTTTATGAGAATAAAGATATATAGGTTTCTTCCAGTGGCGTAGCTTGCATGTATGCTCAGATGCTCAAGCATCCACATCATTTTGACCAAAAAAAATAAAATAGCAGCAGTTTAACTCGGAAGTATCCAAATTTCACAAGGTTGAGGATATGAGGATAACGTCCAGTCATTTACGAAGCAGTATGCCTGGTCTTTCATTTGATAATTTAGTTTATGTAAAAAAAATAGACGCAGAATAGTGTTTCAAGTTAACTTTTGTTCGTAAAAAAAGTCTACGTCATCGGCTAAGGCAAGCGGAGTGGACTGATACGCAGACCCGTGGACATGTTTCATCTGAAATTGAACCTAGTGGAGTGATGGCTTCTCATTTGACTATATCAACTAACAACTAAAACACCATATCCTGATATTGTTTCTTGCGACATGGTAAACGACGTGATAAAAAAAAATCAATGTGTAATAGATCCTGATAAGTCCTAGGCTTATGAATTCCCTTTTCTATCTAGGTTCAAATACTAATTATATTTTCAATCAGTAAAGAACAAAGATCCAATGTTCCCCGCCATGCACATTAGATGTCATATTTTATCTATCAAAGGGCAAGGAACAAGGGAATAACTAAAAAAACACTTTTTTGTTCTTTTTCTTTTTTATTTTCAATATCTTAAAGAAAATTGCTGTAAAGCCTATTAAAAGCTTTACAGCAAATGAAATGGGATTTCCATTACAATTTATATTTCAAAGGGTCATAACTGGTTAACAATATTTGATTACGGCTTATTTTCCAAATTTTCAAAAGATTGCTTATGATAGGAGTTTCACTTAATCTGACAAGAATTGTACACATGAGAGTGCTAACAAGACCGGACGATTGGACGCCCGGATTTTTTATGTCTCCTGCAACACGTTTAGCTCAGTAATCAAAAATGAACAACTCAAGGTTGTAGACTCAAATTCCTGGTAAGAGAAATCACTTCAGTTCCTATATTCCGAAGTTCCTAAATTATACAGAAGTGCCGCTGTAATGGGGTCCGTTTTTGATATGTCAAATATAAGATTGGGTGGGAAACTTTAAGCTGGGGTCACACATTCACGATTTATACTGCCGTCCTTGACAGGACCATTCCCGATTAAAATTTGTCAAAAGTCTGATCAAGATCCTGTGAATCGTAGATGGAAATTCAAACTTTAATTAAAGTTTGTAAAAAAAATTAATTTAATCACGACAACAATCAGATATTGTTCAGGAAGCGTCGATATTCAACCGTTTTCAAGCGAATTTGTCCCGATAATCCCGTTCTCACTCCGCTTCTAATCCGATGTGTATCTTTGCATGGTCAAATTCGACCGAGTCTGTCACGACTGCGTCCCGATTCTACCGAATGTTATCCGACAGAGATCAGACAGTGAACCGACGATGACGGAATTTATCCGTTTGAATCTGTCGACATACATGACATACTCTGGATGATCAGGTACTGTCGGAACGTAATCCTATCACGGTCCGCTCTATCAAATTGCAAACGGCTTTGTCTGGTCTCAGTCGTATTGTATTTTGTAATTGTCGGAACTCTGACGTGAGTATCATTGACGAATTTCGTATTAATAACGGGACAGTTCCGAAACAGTTTCGGCAAAGACGGTTCGCAATCGACAAGATCTGGATGCAATCTGGGCTCAATCGGCAGAAAAAAACAGCAATGCAAAATCTAGCTCTCCAGATCATTCCCGTTCCACAAGACACCATCCAGAAAACACAGAACATTGTTAGGATTTTGATCCGATACATCAGAATCTGTCACGACATAGTCACGCTTGTAATACGACTAGACAAAATCGGCTGAGTTTTCCCAAATGTTACGGGACACATCTAACTGTCGGGGTGCTTCGCCGAACTATCCGGACCATTCCCGACCCGTAGGAATCTGTTACGAACTTAAACGACTGCGTTCAGACAATGATAGGACATTCCAGATAATTGAGGATATTACTCCGACTTTTTAATTTTTCGTGTCCTATCGCTGTCTGTTCTCAAACGGGAGCAATAATCGGCAATGTGAGAACCCCGCATAAATACATCAAATATTTATGAATTGAATGATGGTAGTTTCGAGGAAACAATAAAATTTGGTTAAAAATATAAACATATGAATTGATGGGTATTTTGAATTTAAACAAAAATCTAACTAGTGTCGGATTCTGGGGGAGTACATGTGCTTAAATAAAAAATAATTTTCTGCATAAAAAGCTCCAGATGTTTTTTCGCCTCGCTCCGCTCGGCGAAACATCCACATCATTTCAACCCTGGCTACGCCACTGTCTTCTCTGCGTAAATCCTGCCACCTTCTAGACTCAATCGGCAAGCGGCGACTACCACATCTATATTTGCGTAATATATGAATTTAGTAAGGTAAAAATGAAAAATAGTTTTCAAATTATTAATTCTTTTTGAAAATAGTATACGACACATTACGTTTTGTGCGATTCAACATTCTTGTTAAAACTGATCTTTGGGTTTTTGTCTATTACATTTTGACACCCATTTATCACAAACTGTGCATTATAATTCGAAATAGTTGTAATTTGCAATTGTTTTAAATTTATATTTTTTCCTCACTAGGTAGGCGAAATTATGCATAAAATTTATTGTAAATTGCGAAAATGCATTACGAGCATATTCTATACTTTTAAGTTTGAATTAAGAGTCTAAACTTTTTTCAAACATTGAATACACAACAAAATCTCTGTAATCTTACCCTGTATTATTGATGTTTATGTCAGAGGCGTTTGATTGGGTATTAGTTAAAGATAGGCGTGGTTTTCGGTAACTTTCCTCCAATCAAATGGCCTATTCTACAAACCTGTGTGCGCTGATGCGTGTAAACTGGCTATTGTAACGGCACGTGTCTTGCATCAAAATCTATCGTGCGTGACCAATGTTTATTGTATAATTTCTTGTCATGTGGTCAAATTATCTGACATACAAGTTCTAAAGGTTACATCTTAGATTTGCTTTTTGAAAGATTATTTTCGGCAGTGCCCCTGATTTACGATGTAAACTAAAAGTGTGTAGAAAAACAAGACTTTAAATGAAGGATGCATATTAACAGACAATATAATCTGGGACTATGCCCAGATATAGTACATGTATTTTATGGCTCTGATATTAACAAAAACGTGTTCTGGAAAAAAATTAAGTGTCCTATAATTTAAATTACCTGATAAGGTTATCTCAATCACTTTCGACAAAGTATTATTGCATGAATGGTAAATCGCTGATTTTTATTTCTAGAAATGATTTATGACTGTTATAAGTAGAGACATCTATACGCATTCTGGTTTACGTTTACAATGAACACACTATACATTTTTCTGAAATATCAATCATTTTTGGGCAGACTTGCTTTTTCTTTGTATTCGTTAAAAATAGAATATGTTTCATTATATTTGAATGCTTGAAAAATGCTTCAAAATACTAAAAGCATGTATTGTTGTTATTTTTTAGGGTCAATGACTCCCTCCGTTCCCCCCAAAAAAGTAAAATAATTGTATATTTAATTTTAATAATTGTTTTAAAACGTAATAAAAATTAAGGTCAGCCAAACCCAAATTCAACAATAAGGAGTGTCATTCACCGGGTTTAATTTCTTTTTTTGATCTTCTTATTTTGTTCAATAAATAATAGTGATCTTCTTATTTTGTTCAATAAATAATAGTAAAATTTACTTTCCATATACATGTTTGACTTCCTAAATAACACTTGGAAATAAAATTTGTCACATTTCGCTTTTGTCGTCTGCCCAACTTAGTTTAATTTGATATTGCAATATGCACATGAGATACTTGTCACTGAAACGTTGAACAAACAGTAACTATTCACCAAACTATCAGTGATTGCGATACCTCTGTTGCCTACCCGTTATTTTGTCACATGCTTGGAACTATTATTTGAACAAATTTCGTGTTGTAAGCCGAACAAGTGAAATGAAACGCCGTTTCTTTTCAATAAAATATTGTTGATGTTTTTGGCAACTATTGCAGCAACATTGTCGTTATTCTATTGCAGCAACATTGACCACATAATGAAGTACCCGTATCAATAGTATTCACTAGTACCTTTATTACAATAATTTCCCACTATCACGGTGGGTATGGTTGTCCTGCGAGAGAACGTTCTGTGTTGGTGAGTCGGTCCTGACGGGTGCTGGTGATCAATGAAAAAATGTAAACAAAGACGAAAATGATGATTTTTGACGTTTTCACTCATAAAAAATGGAAGAAAACAGTTGAGATTTTTCAATTTTGTTTCTTATGGGTTCATATGTAAACCATTAAAAAATTGACTATCTAAACTGTTTCAGTAAGCGTAACACAAAAATGCTCATTTTCAGAAAATCTAGCACTGAAAAAATAAAACAAAAATGCCCATAGAGTCCGCTTTCTACACCGCAATCCACACGACAAAACTATTTTCTGAAAAAAACATTGCAATTTATTAAAATTTAGCATTTTCTCAATTTATTCATGTCCTGATACTGTGCTGGTGGGTCCTGTCATTGTGCTGGTGGGTCCTGATACGGTGCTGGTGATTTCGGATAAGAAGTTGGTCATATTTGAAACAAATGTTACAAAATCAATAAAATTGGGCAGATAATTGTTGTCAATAGGATCCATGACTCCTATTTTAGCTCTTGTGCATCCATTTGGCTGTTTAATGTGTGTTTTCAAATGATCGTAACGTGTATTACATAATTACATAAAAGGGCAACATCTGTCGTCCAATATCAGATAACAATATATAGTATCTAAAATAAGAATAGTTTTATTAAGATATTAAATGCCCCTTACATTGATGCTTCAACAATGATCAAAGCCCATGCCGCATAGACATGTTTGTTAGCGCTCCGCATACCCCTCCCCACTTCCACCCAACCAACCCTCCTCATTTCCTCCTTCGTTGTTACAGTGGTGTACCAACACAACAATTTATCACATAAAATAATAACACAAAGACACACATTATTGAACAACGAATGCTCGCAGATACTGAAAGCTAGTTCAAAGCCGCATTTTCAACTAATAGATAAACCATGTTCTCATATACAAAAATCCTAATCGTGTCGATTAAAAAAGTCTTAAAACTTAAGTTCACATTTTAATGCAGAACTTTAAAAGTGTGCAGTGAATCTTGTGCTCACAACAGTTATTGTCATTATTATGTTTACATAAGACTTATACCAAGAAATATTTTACAGTTCAATTTAATGATCATGAATGGAAGGAAATGGTACGGAAGTTTACATAGGACAAAAAGAAATTGATAGTATTTTTTGGCGAAAGACTTAAACGCTTCTTTGCATTATATAGTACAGCTCTTCTATAAAAGCATTGACTTGCTTGCTATGTTTGCTTGGATGTTTTCAAACAATAGGTAGGCGAAGTTTCAATACATACTGGGATTTGATTAGACAAATACAAACTGACAGGAATTGAACTTAATGTTTATTGTCCAAACAAATTCTAGTATATAGTAAACAGACTACTTACCTGTCGTTTACAAACATCCAAACAATCATAGCAAGCAATTTTATCAATGGTTTGCTTTGCATATATTAATAGAAGAGCTGTAAATTCTAAAAAAAAAATTCTTGTTGTCGTAGATGGTTAAATCCTCAACAAAATCTCAATAACTTTGTTGGAACGAATAAAGGTTTTAAATCAAATTTTCGTGGACTTTTTAGCTTCCACCCTGACGAGGCATGTAAGCTGTTCGTATGCTGTTGCACCTGACTTTCACATTTCCATCTTCTTTTCTGAAATATTTTACCAAGCTCATACTTTGCCTACATACTCATTGGAATCGGCTGTAACTAAAAACTCTAATACATTTTAACAGACAGTGGTCATGTTTGTTGATGAATATTGTTTTTCCTAGATTCACTCTTGAAAATCATTTGGTAACATTTGGTCAAGTAATTTCAGAAAAGATCTTTTTGTAATTGCGGACGCCAAGACAATACATGAACCTCACACGACCCCTCGACACAGGTGAGCTTAGATATGATCTTATAGCGATTCGGGTTGATAACTAGTTGAAACTAGGCCAGTTTTTTGTGTGTGTAGATTTGTATTGTTTTAAACTGTTGTATGACCTTTTAAAGTTAAATGTAGGTGTTTAAGCAAGTGATTCTTAATAGCTATAAGATACATTTTTCTTTTAAAATACAACTTTTAAATCTTACGGGAAACTATTCCAAGCTTAAAACTTTCACTGTAACCTCGCTCTAACTTATCCCCCATCCCCCACAAAAAAAACCAAACAAACAAACCCGCAATACTATTGTCATTCTTATAGTCAGCACTTAGTTGTTCACAAACAAATGTGTTTTAAGCTGCTAAAGACATATGATTCAAACGCTCAGAAAGTCCTTTGTTCTATATTTTTGCTCTCCATTTTTAAGCAAAACCTTTTACATTTTTATTTTATGGGTTATTGTTGAAGGTCGTACGATGACGTATGGTTGTTAACACATACTTCCTTTGGTTTCTTATGGAAATTTGTCCATTGACAACAAACATACCACATCATCTACTTTATATAAGTATTGTATAAATTACAACGTATTTTGGTGATCTTGCAAAATGATCGTAATCCCGAAAATCGTAAACATATTTTCTTATCTTAAAAGGGGGCAAGAAGGGTTCCATTAACAGGCCAATATATATATATATAAATAAGATTACAGTTAATTTTAAAAAAAATAAAAAATAGGGGTATTTTTTTCTCTCATAATAACAGTAAACAGATTCACAACAATGTCAATTTCAAGAAAGCTGACAACAGTTAATTAGTCAATAACAGTACAGCATCAATGATCTTGAATATATGCCACTTTTAACTAAAATATAAAGGCACAGAACCAGGACATAGGAGCACAGAACCAGGATCGTTTTTCTTATCACCAGCACAGCGTCAGGACAATTCCGATTAACGAACTTGCACGACTTTTGCAATATAATATTGTTGTAATATACTTTGCATGGTACTTATGACGCATCAGAGAAAAATTAAGCAACAAAACAGTCGTTTTATTGCCGTTCTGATACAATGTAAACAAACCCACCAGCGCAGAATCAGGACCCACCAGCACCTGACAGGACCAAATCACCAGCACAGAACGTTCTCTCGCAGGACAACCATACCCACCGTGACTATACTATCGAACCGTTGGAAATTATAAAGATTGACTTTTTAGAATGTCTGTATTTAGGACTATTATATACTGTTAGTATAATAGTCCCAAGATATATACACTATATATACATGTTTATAACATATTACTGTACACATGTCACTATATATCATTATTAAACATTTTATACACCGAAATATATAAAGCAACAAATGGTAATTTTTCATGATCTGTCTTCAAACCAACATACAGCTTGACAAGAAATGGAGAAGTAACGATATGTAGAATAGTTAGCTCTCTTATTTTTGTTTGTATTTACAATATTCATATACACTATCATGAAAAAAATTACTAAAACAGATGACAATAAGCAGGGGGGATATAAAATCTTAATGTCCGGGGGTGGGGTGGGGGTCTCCAGTTAACGAAAATTATACATTTAATTCAGAGATGTACATATGCGAGTATAGTTAATTATAGGGGAGTGGTGTCAGATAATAGTTTCAACAGTTCTACATTGTATTTCATTAAAAAATTCACCATGCCACTCTATTCTTTATTATTATGCCTATTTTATTCGTCCTAAACATGCATGTAATATTTGTAACTGGGCGTTAAGCAACCATGAATCATTTAATCTATTCATTATATTTTTCATCTTTTTATTCTGTAATTTAAAGTGCTTTTCCCATTATCATCTTTATTTCTGTAAACCCCATTTAATTAAAAGAACTTACGAGAAAGTAGTACATATTTAAAACAACATAGTTCCTACGGATTGATGCAAATACAATAAATGTGTAGAACATATTTTAGTTTATAAGGTGACAAATAAAAGGTATCGGACTGGAGATTGCGCATGTGTGAAATAAAATGTCGACTATTTTTTCGCTCCTCAAATTTTGAATTTCAATATGTATTATGATGTGTTTATATGTGGTTTTGACAAAAACTTTTAATTCATTCTGGTGGAAAATAAATAGACAGTCTTTATGAATCCAAAGAAAAGTGATAAACCAAAAATGAAAAGGAATAAATCAAACGGACAGAACACAAGTGGTGAGAAACCAAATAAAAGGAAATCGATAGTACTCACACTGATAGTAATAGTGTAACCAAAAGTGTAAACAAAAGTAAGAATCTTAAATCTACTGACAATCCAATTAAACCTGTGTCAAACATGTCGATACAAAGTACTCCTGTTCACGAATCTCAAAATTGTCGAACATAATAGAAATTATCAGCAATTCCATAACATACAGAATCCAAACTTCTTGCCAACCTCGCCAACACCATGCATCAACCCTAGTTTTTTTTCCTGGTGCCCCTCACAATACTTACATGCAGGCAATGATGCACTCGACTATGAACCCAACTTTTGTAGATAATGGAGGGAAAATTGATATTTTAACCCAAAAAGTAGACATGATATGTGAGAAAATATCAAACATTGACAAACTTACCGAAAAACTTAACAAATTTGATAAAACGGTAAACAGTATGGTTAAAGGTATCAAGAGTATCAATAAAAGAGTCTACGAGGTTGAAAAAGGTTTGAACTTTATCAATGCAGAATTCGAAAATAACAAAAAGGATGTCCGAGAAGTACAAAAAACCCTGACAGAGATCCGCTCTGAAAACGAAGAAGCAACCAAAACTATTGCTAAACTACGAACAGATTTCGAAGATCTCAACGAAAGACAACTAGATCTCCAAACTAGGTCGATGAGGGAGAATTTGATTTTTACGGGTATCCCAATGTATGACGAGTCTGAACAGTCCGAGGAAACAGAGAAAATTATCGAAAATTTTATGACAGTGGAATTAAGAATGGAAACATTACCGAAGTTTCATCGAGCTCATCGTTTCGGTAAAGAATTCACCGAAAAAAATCCCGACGGTTCTATTAAATTTGTTACTAAACCAATAGTATGTAGATTTGTTAATTTCAAGCAAAGAGAACTCGTACGGAAAGCGGCTAGAGAATTAAAAGACACAAAATACGGCATAAATGAACAGTTTCCGAAGGAGATAAACGACCGTAGGAAGGCACTATGGCCCCACTTCCAAAAGGCACGTCGTCAAAGGAAGAAGGCTTTCTTCAAGAGGGACCGCTTATTTATTGAAGGGAACGAATTCACACCAAAAGACACCACTAAAGAAATGAACACTAACGATAGACAGACACGTTCACGCCACCAAAACAACGAACAAGGTGCTCGACCGAGAGAATTCAACCAGCCGAAATTTTCACAACCCCGTAGAGGAACCCGAAAACGCCAGAACTAGGTATACCGTGGAGGATTCAACAGTACCTTTAGAAATGACCAGTGTAAACAAACTAGCAACCTTCACTCGTGTTCATTACCAGTCGGAAACCAGGTTGAAATAGAACAAAAGAATCGAAGCTCTTTGTTAAAGAAGGCGATAAATGTTCTGTATTGTTTACTATAGTGACAAATTTTTTAAAAGTTAATAGAAACAAACAAAATTGCCATTTTCTTCTCAATTACGAGGTGTTTTATTTTAAAAACACCATTTGCATAAGTTTTCAATTTATCTAGTACATAGTTAAGCAGAACAACATCATTTTTTCTAAGTATACAGCAGCTCCTATGAGGATTAGTAAGGGAATACTTTACATATAGTCCAGTGGCTTAGTCCTGTCTTTTTTGTCTCTGATATTTCCTTATTTATATTATCATTTCTATTATTCTCTTGTACATGTAGTAAGACACAAGCTATTGTTACTCTTATATTCCTCATTTGCCTGCAAACAATGGAATTTATTCCTTGTTGATGTATGTAAAGTGACTTGTAATTTAACTGTCACTGCTAACAGACACTTGGACTATGGTGATAAGTTTCTAGACTGTT
Organism: Mytilus galloprovincialis; assembly: GCF_965363235.1. Lineage (NCBI taxonomy): Eukaryota > Metazoa > Mollusca > Bivalvia > Mytilida > Mytilidae > Mytilus > Mytilus galloprovincialis. The sequence continues at coordinate 61,493,404 of NC_134845.1, forward strand.
ATCTCATTGGCAATTATACCATATTTAAATGTCAGCTTCCCCTTTAAGAAAAGAGTTTAATGATAATACAATAATAAGATGTAAAAATTTTGAAAAGTTAAGCACAAGTGCCAAATTTTAATTGGCTTTTTATTCAAGAAAACCTAGAGGTATTGAAAAGTGTTGCAATTTAAATAAATTTTTTGAGCTCAGAAAACTATCAATAAAGTGCAGATATTGTTTTAATTAAGACTTTGAGAATATTTTCCTGTTAATACATGTAGAATATATAATTGTTATTCCTTTTTTTTCTAATATATGTGTGGCTCTGATCTGGCTGTGGTTTAATATCTAAGGATGGATTTGGTTATATTCATATTTATCTGATTTATATCAACATTATTGTGTCAATTATAAAAATCATTGCAATACATTACTTTGCTCTTCATGGGCCCTTTAATTGGAATAACATATCTTATCTTATACCACATCTCTTTATTTTAGTACTGCCAGGTTAACTTTTAAAAGCATTTAAAGTAAGTGAGATGTTGACAAGCTTAGTCAATGATCATGATGATTGTAAATCCAGATAGTATCATGAGATTTTTTTTTTATAAAAGTAAATAATGTGATTTAATTGATTATCTCAATTCTAAGAACTGAAATTCTGATTTGATACTATGAGATTATTTCTGATATCAGAATAATAAATATCTCATTGTTGTCCTTTTTAAAAAAAAAATCTTAACATACTGTATTTAAGTCAGTTTTGTTTTTGTCTGAGACTACTATAACATGGGAAGTGACCAATCTCTATGTTATACATTGTAGTAGTCTCAGGTTTTTGTTTTTGTAGTTCAATTGACTATGCATTTTAGGGCAGGAAAATATGAATTTGGATTAAATTTGAAGTTGATTCAGTATATTTTATGACATAATACCACTATTTTATTTTAACAAAGCATTTTCAAAATTTTTAAGTATCCACATCTGATTCACGCCCCCTCTAGAATAGGCAGTTTCACAATAACTTTGAAGCCCGTCTTTGATTGCTGATAAAATAGATGTTAATAATTTCGAAAGAGGTTTCGTGGAGCACTTGGAAGACCCAGCAATATACCGTTGTTTGTAAGGACACTTATGTAGTTTAGGTATCCAATATAGTGATGGCAGATCCAGTTCTTCATCTTTGGTTGAAATTCCAAAGGAACACAGAACAGACCTATGATTATCCAGGATTTCCTCTTTGGTAAGTGTCGTGAGGGTATATGTTGAGTTTCCAAGTGAATTGTCAATACCTAATTCGTTTATCAAGCAGTTAATGTAATGAGTTTTACACACAAAAACGATGTTGTTTGGGGCTTTATCTGCGGGAACAACAACATATTTGTCATGGAGGTAGGATAGGTGCTTTGCAACATTTGGGTCTTTAAAGATTGACGTAGCATGGGCGTTGGTAGACCCATTCCGTTTTTTAATTCTGATTTGTATCAACGACCTCACTGCCTTGATTCATTCGGAAAGAGTGTCTACGTCTTCCTTCTCGCGCTTAGCCCATTGCCTGGCATAATCCTCAACTGAGTCCATCAAAATTTAAAGTTGTATTTCCAATTGATGGATTTAGGCCCACGATATTTCGGACCTTTCGATAACACATTTCGTAGAGAAGTGTTATTAACAATGTTGAGGTCACCGGTAATAATGTGGCCAGCAGGATTATATGTGAATTGGGAACTAGCACAAGTGCAATCAGGAGGTTGAGACTTGAAGTCGTCAAAATCTAGATCCTGCAAAACGTGTTTGTAATTGAAAATTTTAGTTGCAATAGGTTTGGTATAGGTATAAGAAATGATTGGTATTTGAAATAAGGAGGTATTTTCGATTGAACTAATTTATGATGAAGGATATTGCCTAAGTTGACGCCATCGATACCTTTGTTGGCAAAGGAAAGATTAAGGAAAGATCTTTTCTCTTTTTCATCTTTGCCAATGCGGACTGGCTTGAAAAGTCTGTGACTTGCAATATCTGAAATTATAGCTGTAATTTTGTATTGGTTTGAATGAGGGTTTGTAACAGTGGATTCCAAACATAAATTGAACAGAGAATGAAGTTTTGAAATGGATAATGAATAAAGTTTCGTGCGAATGTGATGAATACCTAACGGCTTTTGTATAAATTGCAGCAAGACATATATGCATTAATATAATAGATACATCATGCACAGAAGGTGATGTATAATGACGATGACCATGACTGCGTCTACGTCGAGGAGTCGAGTTGAAAATATTCATCACATTCACCGAGTTACACGAAGGACTAGATAGAATACCTACACCATCAATTTTGTCATTGCAACCATAAGGTGTTGCAGTTCCCAATTGTCTAATCCAGTAGTCCTCTTTTTGTCTACGGAGAGTCGTTGAAAGATTAGGATTGTTAGAGCTATGGTATATCTTTTCGATAATGCGAACTGTCATGGAAACGATGGAATGATCGGGCTGATTGAAATGCTGGTATAGAATGTCGTTAGCATTGAGGTTAATGTCTGATCTATGACCGCACATACGTTTGTTTAGCCTTCTTTTCGTTTCACCAACGTATACCAATCCGCAAAGGTTGCACTCTAATCCGTAGACGACATTTATCGATTTACAATTCAGATCATCGTAACTTCTGGTAAAATATGACTTCTTGGTCAAATTGCTAGTGAATTCAGCATCTGTAATTAAAATTGCACAAGTTTTGCAGCCTTTGGTCTCACATTTCGAAATGCGACAGTGTTGTACTGTGTCATAAAAAACCAAAATGTCTTTTTAGGAGAACTGAACATGGCTGTATATGTGTAATATTGCTGTTGTCACTAGGACGATGATCTGAATGAGTTATGTTTGTGATATTTGTCATGTTTGGTGATGAGGGGACACCTGCCGTATCAGACGACACCGGGTAACAATACATGTGGATTTACGTTGGAAGTATACAGTGAAACCTGTTTAACCGAACCTCTTCGGGACTAAGGATTTTGTTCGGTTTTGGCCGATGTTCGGTTTTATCAGGTTCATAACGCACATAATTGGATATGACGGTGCTTACAAACATGTTTGGTTTATACAGGTTTTCGGTTTATACAGGATTCGGTTTAGTCAGGTTTCACTGTATTTTAATAGCCAATACTATGTACATATCGGATCGAGTCTGCGCTAATTATAGATACATCGTCAGAAACAAATAAAGGCGGAAAGGGGGTGGGATGATTTGTATACGATGTTATTACTTTCCGTATAGACAGAACACTCAAGTCAGATGATATTTCAAAGAGAAGCATCGTAAATAATTGCAAACTTTTAAGGTATTTCACCGGATTCCCATTTCCCTACAAGTCTTTGGGCATCCACCAGAATTCAAGCGTTCTTCGTATAGTTTTTAGAACGACGGGTGAAATTAGTACTTTCAATCTTTAGATTTACTATTTTCTGCATTTTTATCTGAATATTGTTTCAGGACTAAGAGGGTGTGCGTAATAAAACAGACTGTAAACTGATTCTTTAAATAAACTTATTCTAAAAGGTTACCTATCAACATTGTAATTAGATCTTTGAATATTTTTTTATCGGTATTAATATTGATTTTGTTATCAGTAAGTAAAAATCAAACCTAATATTATTGTTATATACATGTGCACTTTCATGGATCTACAATCTGTCGATTCCGGAATACTGGCATTGCACAAGGTCATGTTTTACTCTGCCTGTATATGACGTCTTTACACTAAATCCATTGGATATTGGATGTGTACTGATTGATGATTTAATATTAGATGAATTATGATTTTGTTTAATTAGTTATTGGCTTTGAACTAGCTGTCAGTAACGGCCAGTACTCTCAGCTCTGTACTTTTTGTCTTTTGGTTGTTGGAATGTACAAAGTACCTGGTCACGTCCACTGTGTAATTTTGTTATATGTATTTTTTTTGTATGCATCTGATGAGTTAAGCCTTTTTTCAACTGAGTTTAATAGTTCGTTATTATGCTGTACTGTTACACTACTGTCCCGGGCTAGGGAAAGGTTGGGATCTCGCTAACATGTTCAACCCCGCCACAGTATGTATGTATGTATCTATCTGTCCCAAGTCAAGAGGCTGTAATTCTGTGGTTGTCTTTGTTGCTGCGGAATTAGCTTTGCCCATTGTTGAAGGCCCTACGGTGACCTACAGCTGTTAATTTTGGTGTCATTTGGTCTCTTGTGGAGAGTTTTCTTATTGGCAGTCATACCACATCTTTTTTGTTTATATTATCCTGCTGTAAAATAATATTTGTATAAAAAAATAAGCATAATCTACCTTATTTATCTATACTATAAATATTTCGATAACGATAACGGAAGTCTGAAAGACCAAGGGATACATCTTTTGCTTAGCTTTAATTTTTGACAGGCTTAGTTAAATCCTGATGAATATGGGTAGGTTTGACATCGATGTATCTGTATGTAATATTCTTTTATTTTAACATTATTTTATATTTAGTCTCTTATATTTGTTTTTACAGTTACATTTTCCCCCATATAGTTTAGCCTGAAGAATAATATTCAATCGATCTTAGTGTGATTCAAAGTGACAAAGTTTCTCAGTCTCGAATACATTAAGAGATTTTTAAAAAAAGTTGTATTTCTCTTCGTTCAATCTTTTCTCTCAATATTGAAGTGCAATTTCTTTTTGAAGAAGCTGATTGAGTTGGTTTTAGTTGCTACTCCAAGCAAAAACAAGCTCTAAAATGGTCCGTTTATCACTTAACAATTCAGATTTTGAAAAAAACGTTCAACTTTTGATTTTTTTGAATTTTTTTATCAAAGTTTTAAATTATTAGGAAAGACCTACTGGTTTTGTTCTGATTATTATTAGGTATTTTTCAATTTCTGTGGAAAACACCTATTTGTTTTCTTCTGATTATTAGGTCTTTGTACGTTTCTGTGAAAAGACCTATAAATTCTGCTTCCGCCGGTGTTTGGTGGTTTCGTAAGATGTCGCTTAGATTTTTTGCATATTGTACTGACCAGTTATTTCGACTTTGAAACTAACTGGTGACAGTTTAAAGTCTACTACACTTGCGTTTCTACGGGTGAATGTTCCAACTCTATCATTACATAGTCTTCTATTCATAATAAATAAACTGTTACATCTACATAACTCAAGAAAATTATTACCATAACGCTTTTTCCTTTGTCCGTTCTATTATGATCTATTGGTACAGTGAAACCTGATTAAACCGAACCCTGAACAAACCGGAAACCTGTCTAATCCAAACTTGTTCTGAAGACCAATCATATCACATTTTATGCATTGTGAACCTGATGAAACCGAATACCTGCCAAAACCGAACAAAATCTCAAGTCCGGAAAGGGTTCGGTTTTAGTCAGATTTTACTGTATATTAAAAGTTTAAGATAGATACATAAAATAGAGAATGGAAATGGGGGATTGTGTCAAAGTGTCATTTTTAGAAGGTGAACTTTTTTTTTAGTTTGAATTTCCCTCTTGTATCTTTCACTTCTCTTTTCCCTGGTCATCATATTATCGTGTTTATATACCTCAACTTGTTTGATTCGTTCGTGTATACATGTAACAAAGCAATTATTTTAACGAATGAAATCTCTGTATTACTGAAAAGTTATAACACCAGGGTTTTCTATATCATAAACTAGTCAAAACATTTACTAAATGTTATCATCGGTACAAACACGTCTTTCTAAAATACAAATCAACATACGTTCAGGAATTTTACATCCAATAGTTAATGGAAATATTCTTTACTAAGCAATATAAATAAAAAAAATAAAATCATTTCGTCATTCATTTCAAAACCTAACCAAATCTTTAAACAGACTTATCCAGAAGAGATATAGTAACGGTACTGTTGTAAGGCCATTAAAGATGGCATATTTTGGAATTAATTTTGATTCACTCTTTCCATCGGAAATAAACACATTTATTCTTAAACAAGTTGTTGGCATTATACAAAAATATCTTCATGACAAAATAAGATGACAGCATAGCCTGAAAAGGTTATTGGACTTGTCATATCAAACGTCCCATATTTTTCGCTCTACAGCGGCAAATTGTATGCTATTTAAACCTAGTCTCAGAAAGATGTTTTATAACCACCGAGAGAGGTTGATGTCACATACCGTTATATTGACATATCTTAACCGGATACGATCCTGACTTTATTGTTATGTATTATGATGCAGGGAAAACGGTACTTTTTTATTCTACCATAGGCGACAATATTAACATTTTTAAAATTTACCACTTTTTATGATAAAAACCTGGATAAAACAGTTATGTGTGGTGTTAGTATTTTATCACTCTGTTTTAAAAATTAAAGCAAAAGAATATCATGACCAACTTCCAACGGAGCTTGTTTATGTTATCCGTACCCACCGTGATTTTGCACCAAATTTATGAAATTTTGGAAGTCTTCGAATAATTCTTTAGAAAATATTTCAATAGGTTTCAAAATTTATATTGCAAATATACACACTGCACTTATTAATAGATAAATAAAAAAAATATTGTACCCTTACATCCAACTACAGCGCTCCTAATTTGACTTTCTTCACCTGCCTTGGGTAAACAAAAGGCCAACCTAATGCTGGAAAAATGTAATAGTAACGTTTTCCCTGCACGCTATTATGATACTCTCCTGTATAAAAGGTTAATAAATATAGTTTGTTATTGTCAACAAGTCTCCGTACTTATTAAACGTGGTGTCAGCATGAACCCTCACCCGTCACAAAGAAAATAAGCCATCCAAGAAATATGAACTTTCTAAATCAAAATGAAAATCTATTGAAAGCGAAGATAAAACCATTAACATGTTGAACAAACAGGAATTCAAGATCAAACAATTTTACATACGGTAAAAAGTATGACAGACAATACACAAACAAAGGGGACAACCTCAAAATAACAAGGGTCAATCACCCAATTTCGCAAACAATTGTAAAAACTGTGGAGGTAAACATGAGCGTAGAAAATGCCCTGCATCTGGGAAACAGTGCAACAAGTGCCATAAATATATCTACTTTGCATCCGTCTGTCTGTCATCAATCAAATCAACAAAGAAAATGCACACTTTAAACATATGCATTGAATAAGATGATAATAAACTTTTTGTTGCTACAATTGATGATTCAGAATTGAATACCGATGAATGAATCCAAACAATCAACATCAACGACGTACCAGTTAATTTTTAGCTAGAAACGGGTGCAAAGTGCAACGTTCTTCCCCTACACAAATTGAAAACCATTCGTTCGCAACCTATCATCACAAAACAAGTTTCACTGCTCAGTTCCTACCCAGGACACATCATTGACACTGTTAGAGTTATCAATCTTTAGTTATAAATGCCAGGATCATGCCGTGAAATTTCACATTGTAGATCGTAATGTACAATCCGTCATAGGTGCCAAACATGCAAAGCGATGAAACTTCTAAAGCGCATATATTTAATCACTCATACCAGCAATCCGCAATAAACGATAAAACCATTTTCACTAGAAAAACACCAATATGGAGATTTAGGCCTAGGGTGTCTACCAGGAACACATAAATAAAGGCAACAGTAGTAAACCTCAGTTCGATGGTCATAAATTGATTTAAAGAACACAAATCGGGCTACAAACTAAAACTGAGGTAAACACGTCAACTATAAGAGGAAAACAACGAAACAACAGAAACACCAAAGTGCAACAAAAAAACCAAACGAAAATGCAACACACACAAACACAAACTAAAAGATAACAACTGCCCTTTTTCTGACTTGTTACAGGACATTTAGACAAAAAATGGTGCATTGAACCTGGTTTTGTGGCTAACCAAACCTCGCGCTTTTATTGCAATGTTAAATATAACAATAAAATGACAGCATTACATGACAGGACTACAGTACAAATAAATGCAAGAACATTCTGGACCGAGAAATACACAAATAAGCATTACAATAGGACATTTCGACATGCTAATAGTTATCAAAGGTACCATGCTTTAAATACGTATCAATAAAGCCGTAGCACCAGTTGTAAACACACAGCGTAAGATACACATAGCTATCAAAGACAAACTGAAAGCTGAACTTGACCATATGGAGGACATTGGTGTAATCTTCAAACAGCAAGAACCTACACAATGGGTAATCACTATAATGGTAACTGTCATTAAACCAAACGTTTAATTCGAATCTGCATTGATCCCCGAGATCTAAACAAGGCCATATTACGTGAACAGTATCCGTTAAAAACCAAAGAAGAAGTAATCTCGCAAATGCCGAATGCTGAATTCTTTAGTAAACTGGATGCCACCAGTGGTTGTTGGCATATTCAACAAGACGAACCTATCATAAAGCTAAGCACATTTAATACACCATTTGAACGCTATCGATTTGCTCGTTTACCTTTTGGAATAAAGTCAGCATCGGAAGTATTCCAGAAAATTGTGTCTGAAATGGTATCCGACATAGAAGGAACAGAAGCGATAAGTGACGACATTCTTATTTGGGGATCGGACCCAAAAGAACATGATATGCGTCTTAAACAAAGTTCTTAGACAGAGCGCAAGAATATAACTTCAAACTCAGTGCTGGAAAATGCGTTATCAGTAAACCAGAAGTAACATACGTTGGACACCAGATAAAATCCTTGCAGTCAACAAAACCCGAAAACCGGAGTGCGTCAAGGATCTGAAAACCTTCATGGGTTTTATTCAATACCTTTTCAAGTTTATGCCAAATATGTCAACAGTCAGTAAAACGTTAAAACACTCCTAGAGAAAAGCACTGTATGGCACTGGGATGAAATACAAGAAACTACTTTTTAAAGTTGAAAGAAATGGCAACAAATGCACCACTGCTTCAATACTACATTCCGAACAAACCGCTTACACTCAGTGTTGATGCTAGTTCAAAAGGACTTTGAGCTGTACTGATACAAACTCAGAAACCAGTTGCGTATGCCTCAAGTGCTCTTACTCAAACACAACATCGATATCCACAGATCGAGAAAGAAACTCTTTTAAATGTTTATGGATGTCATAAATTCCATGAGTTTGTATATAGCCGCCGAGTTCAAATGGAGACAGACCATAAACCGCTCCAGTCAATCTTCCTGAAACCGCTACACCAAACACCGCCTAAATTACAGAAAATTTTATTAAGAATCGAATGCTTCCTTTTGTAAATTCATTTGGGTGTAAAAGCGTTGACCGAAGTACATATTGTATGAAGCGTGGACGCGCTTCATTCTTAAAATGTGCGCACGGTCAACGCTTTTACAACCCTATGAAATACTAAAAGAAGCATCTCATACTTATAATTACGTTTTTTTAACAATGATCATGAAAACACGATCACTATCAAGTTTTTTAATACTACATTTAAAATCAAGTTTTGATACCTGTGGATTTGATTGTAGAAGCACGTCTCAACATGAATTTTAAATTCATTTTGAAATGAAGTTGATTAAGGAATATCGCGAAATTGCAGTTAGCCAATCAGAATAACGTATTATAATGAAACATACACCTAATGTATTTAGGTTCCAGACCGTATGAGTATTTGAACAGTACGCATACTTTTTCAAAACACTCATACGGTCGGACCGTACGCGTACGAACTGACTAATATTAAGAAGTTTGTCCAGATTAATACATGTATTAGATACAAATGCATATCACAGATCAACATAACTTAACTCTCAAATTAATATAAAAAAGTTCAAATGATATTGAAATCAAAACTTTATATTTTAACTATTCAAGAAATTCACGCTAATTAAATCTGTAAATATCTTGTATTTAACCTCTCGATTAGTAATACATTAATTGAATTATGATCACTTAAATTGAAGATATCGGAAGTAAACAAAATGTGGGAGGACAATTGTTTAAGAATATTTAGCAACTTTACAAAAATAAAGCAAATGCAAAGGTTCATACATGAACAGCAACCATGTAAATGTAAAAGAAATATTAAGTTACTTGTATTATCAAAGGTCACCTTGGTGGAGAGTACCAAAAAGGATTCAGACAAATATTTAATTTCAATTGTTCGTTTGATCATTTTATCCATCTAATTGTAATTATAAAAAAATGTTAAACTAAATATAAAGATTGTGATAAATGTTTGTTTTAATTTAACTTAACTCCAATAACATACATGTATGGTCAGCTCGTACTGGACCATACGCATATACTCATGCGGTCCGACCGTACGCGAATGGTCGTACCGTACGTGTATACGTATACGGTCCGGACCGTATGCGTACGGTCCAAATACTCATATGGTATGGGAACATTTATATAGCATTAGAAAAGTATGATCTTAAAGTTGATTACAAACCGGGCAAAGAGATGTATCTATCAGATCATCTTAGTAGATCGTTCCTATAGGAAACAAAGGAAGTATTAGTATCTGACTTACACGAGAATGACATTCGTTTGATATCACACATGTCAATTGCACCAGATGTGTATGCTAAATTTAAGAAAGAAACTGCAAATGATGAACTCCTTCAGAAATTACAAAATGTCATATTTGATGGATGGCCAAATGACATATCTGAACTTTTGCACTCTTTTAGGCCATATATGACTTTCCGTGATGAATTATCAGTCAATTGCACAAGTCAAACAAAGCAATTGTACCAAAAGCGCTACAAAATGAAATGTTGACAAAATACACGAATCTTGGGACCGTAAAGTGCAAAAGCCATAACCGTTATGTACCTTTCTGGATCGACATGGGACAGGACATAAAGTTGAATCGTGTGGACTTTGCGCTCAACATCAGTCTCTTAATGCAAAGGAACCAATGATAATGTCTGAAATACCATAGCGACCCTGGTCGAAACCTGCTGTAGACCTATTTGAATATCAAAAGCAACAATACCTAATCGAAGTTGACTACCAATCGAAATGACTGAAAGTTATGAAACTGGACAATGAAACAAGCAGGAACACCATTGACTATTTAAAAGAACTAATGTCAAGATTTGAATATATTGACGAATGAGTTTCTGACAATTGTCCTCACTTTTCGTCATTAGAATTCAAAAGATGTGTTACCGAAAAAGGATTTAAACATACAACGAGCAGCTAACACATTGCTCAATCAAATGGACAAGCAGAAAGAAGTGTTTAAACCGTCAAGAAGCAAATTATGAAATAGAAGGATCCGCACAAAGCTCTTTTTAGATTATTGAAACACACCGTTGGACATTGATCTTTCGCCTGTACAATTGCTCCTAAATCGGAGATTGAAAACCTCACTTCCTGCATTATTACTGCTATTGATGCCGCAGAACGTCAACAACGGTGAAATTCTAAAAAGAAAACCTCCAAATTTGCCAAAGAACTAAAAAGAACTATGATAAACATTGTGGATCTGAATTGTAACCGCTTTGACAAGAAAACTCTGTTGTTATGAACACAGGTGGAAAATGGAAACCAGGACAAATAATGCAAAAACAGTACACTCCTCGCTGGTATGTAGTACAAACGTCAGATGACAGACGTTATAGACGAAACCGTAGGCATGTAAGACCAAGAGCTTACAGTTAAAACACAGTTGAAAACGAATATAACAAGAACAATCACAATATAACCGTCCGTAAAACTTCAACTGTCTGTAACACTATACAAACATTAGACCGCAGTGAATCCTTTGCAACCGGAAAATGAAAGTATTGAACCATTTCAGTCATCCGTGACAAGATCTGGAAGAACAGTAAAAGTGCTAACCAAATAAAATGACTATGTAAAATAATGTTGTTGAACTGTCAAGTAATTGCTAGGAAGCATTTAGTTAGTTTTAGTTAGTTATCACATTCAGAAATACGCACTGTAAAATTCAGTTCAAGAGAAGTCCGAGTCTGATGTCAGAAGAGGTAACAAAAGAAGATAAAAAAATGACAATAATACATAAATAACAACTCTACTAGCAGGTACTGACATGCCAGCTCCAGACCTCAATTAAACTGATTGAAAGATTATGTCTTCATCATATGAATGTCAGGCACAATACCTCCTGTCAGGGGTTTAGTATTATACCATCATAAAATATATGAGAAGAACATAACCCGTATCATGCCAACAACTGATTTTTAAATAAATGTGTTTAATTATGCAAAGACCCTATAAGTGAATCCATATTAAAGCCGAAATATGCAATCTTTAATGACCTGACAACAGTATCGTAACTATATCCCTTCTTAATAAGTATGTTTAAAGGTTTTGTTAGCTTCCGAGGTGAATACTGACATGTTTGTGCTTTGTAAAGAATATAACCATTACAGATTGGATGTGAAAACCTGAACGTATAAGAAGTCTGCATGTTGAGTTATATTTACGAATGATGTCCTTGTACCGATGATAAAATTTAGTAAATGTTTTGACTAGGTTGTGATATCGAAAACCTGGTGTAACGATTTTTCAGTAACACATACATTTCTCTCGTGAAAATCTAAAACGTTGTTACATACATGAGCGAATCGTACAAGTTAAGATATATAAACTACGTAAGATGGTGACAGGGGAACGTCACCATCTAACAATGGATAATTAACGATAGGAATTGAATGATAATCTCTTTTATCATAACTTTTTGTATTAAGCTTTCCGTTAATGATATGGATATCAAGATCGGGGATAGGGCAGTGGTCATTGTTAGTGTTAAGAGAATTGAATATGTACCTACATATTATATTAACAACCCAAAATCCACGAAAGTATCACTAATTTCATCATTGTGTAATGTGGAAGTGTATAAACGTTTATAGTTTTGTTAAAATGATAAATGCTCTATCCAATATATAGTTCAATGGCATTATTATGGTTACAGTAGTTTTTAACATTGAAGAATCTTATATATACTAACTGGTTACATTTTGGACTTTATTATGAAATTAAATACATTTATCTTTTTTGGTTTTATTTATAATACTAACGACACATAAATAGTTTCCAATTAAGATTAAAGATATTTCAGCAATTGTTTTTACTTAACCTTAATTGATGGCAAAACTTCAAAAATATTTGACCCAAAACAAAACATAACTTCATATACAGTCCGCCAAAAGTTAAGCACCACCTATTCGTATTGCATCTTTTTTTATTTATTTAGGAACATCAGTCATTCCTTGAAAAAGAGAAAACATGCATGTAGCAATTTTGCAAACATATACCATAAACAAACCATCAACTAAAGGTTGTTTACTTATGTAGGTTCTATGCATTTAAATTTTCCATTCATAGAAATTGTGCAAATTACACAAATTTGAAGCGGAATTTAAGTTTCACAACAACCAATCACCCAATAACATTCAAATTCTCCCAAAAAATAATAGAATCATATTCAAAACAGTGTGGTCCTGGCCATTGATTGACGACCTAAATTATCCCATTCACTGGGACAGATTAGGTGAACGTTTGTCGGTAACGACCATTGCTCACTTCTTACTTATTATAGAATTTAAACTGTGGGGTCACCAAAGGTTCTTAACGCCTTTAATAATAAAATTATTCGAAAAATTATTCAGGAATAACCTTTATGTTTTGATTTATATTATTGATATAAATCAACACATCGTATTATTCCGGATTAGTTTTTCGAATTGCTTTATTTAGGTGTTGAGAACCTTTGGTGACCCCACAGATTCAGTGTGTTGAACAAGTACGTAGTGAGCAGTGATTGTTACCGACAAACGTTCACCTAATCTGTCCCAGTCAATGGGATAATTTAGGTCGTCAATCAATGGCCAGGACCACACTGTTTTGAATATGATTCTATTTGGTATGTTAGGCAAATTAAATTGCAATATTTAAGTCAATAGGATGTGTAACCACCTCTCTGCCGATACAGTTCCAAAACACGGCGTCTCATACTCTGTACAAGCCTTCTGAACTATTGTTATTCCATTTATCAACAATAATTGTCACTTTTAAATTCTCAAGATTTTGCGATAGTGGATCACTGCGATTGAGATGCCTGACAACAGGATGTTCGATAGTGTTTATGTCTAGAGACATGGAAGGCCAAAAGATAGTGTCAATCCACCGTTTCAGAATCTAATGCATCCTGGGTAATATTTTCAAAAGTGTACACCAAAACGTCATGATTGGTTAAAAATGTCATAAACAATGGAAATTTAACCAATGACGTGACGTTATTTTCATTTTTGGGTACGAACAATGCAATTACCAATGATGCTTTAGATTCTGAAACGGCCAATTGCTTTTTGCTCTATGTACTCTGTTACAATACTCGCCTTGTGTGGTCTTGTTATCGTCCATTTACAAAGGTCTTGACGCAAGTTGGTGATTGTTAAAATGAGGGACTACAACGTGCTCTCCGGTTGCCTATATGAAGTCGACGGACCAATGTTCGAACACTAACACGACCACCTGAAGGCCAGTGGTGTGTAAGATGAGGGCCAGGAGTAAATAGGTTGGCTTAAGCACTACGAATAAGCAGTCTTTCTAACGGGTAGTTAAACGGGGTCTTTCGGACCTTGGTCTAACTTTTACAATCCCTGTGTCAACATCACGTTGTAAAAGTCTTACAATGACGATGTAATTAACATTGAATTCGTAACATATGCTCCAAGAGCTCCTACCGGCATCCTACCGGCATTTGACATGCCAATTGCTTGCCAAAATTCAGCCAACGATACCTTACGCCTTGTCATATTACACAATGACCTGATGAAGGTCAATTGTCACCTGTACGCTTGCCAGAACGAAAATTGTTTAAAGGTATCTAAACAGTGTATTTGTAAAAGTGCAGATAACCTTTAATACAAAGTTGCTTGACGGGTTTATCGGAGCTCAATCTGTTTGGTCATAATGAATTTTCTTAGTGAATGTTAACGGCAATTCGTTACACCAAACATTATTATTTTTTTTTTTTTGCAATAGTTACAAAAGTATTGCTAGTTATATTTTGGTGGTGCTTAACTTTTGCAGACTGTATATATAGATATGTTCAATAACATAAGCAGATGTTTAGTTGAAGTTTTATTTAAAATACACTAACCAATATTTTGTTTAGGACGACATGATTTCTAATCAGCAGTGGAATAAATAGTACTCTTAGTTAGAAACTATTGTTTTCCATTGATGCGATTATATTTGGAGTTTTTGTTATCAATTACAAATGTATTCCTCGGCAGTTGTAAAAATTAAATCAATTCGCGAAAAACTTTGTCGGGACGACAACGACTTATCCATCAAGAAATGTAGCAGAGAATATCCGTAGAGCCGTATATGATAATGGCCGATGGATATGTGTTAATATCTATGCTTTTATTGTTGAGAAAGAAGATAATGGAGATTGGTCAACAATAACAAATGGCATAATGTTTGTGGTTGGTATTTATACAACTTTATACTTGTTATATAACATCCTACATTTTCAGATTTATATATATATATATCTTACTAGGTAATTTTTTACTTCATTCATTACTACTGGAATATAAAATGAAAGAAGCACGGATAGATTAAAAAGTACTGCAACTATGCCACATACTTTATTGGCTCGTTATATACTTTGTAAATTGAGTACCCGTTAGTTTAATAGTGGCAGTAAATACGTATTCCAAATTCAATCTCTGAAGATTTTGTAGCCGCGCTATACATACTTAATAGCAATTAAAACGTACCTGCATCGTATGTGATGACTGAAAATATGAAAGACGTATTCATTTCTTCACATAAAGATACAATTATCTTGTTACTACAGCTTCTTCAACATTAAAATATAGAACAAGGTGTCTGAAATAAAAAACAAAACAAATTTCAGGTTGTTTGTTATATAGTGATTCAATTGACGTTTGGTTTTTTCCTGTTCAGTCAGACAAAAAGGCCACGTTGCAGTAATAGACGAAGTTGCCATAAAAGAAAATAAAAGAAGAGGTTCCAATCGCGTTTGGAGTAGAAGTAAAGAATCGGATCTACTTTTTAATTTTCAGACTACGATTACTTATGCTGGCAATAAGAACCCTGAACCTTCACAGTGCACTGGGTAACACAATTATTTGTGTAGAATTTGATTTTTTTTTCATCGGATTTTCGGGAATGTTGTAACAAACTCACAATCATTGTAACAAAAAAATATTTCGTCGAAATATCAAGAAGCATATGAATCCAGTCTTATGTGCAAAATTTACTCTGGGTTTTCGACTAGTAAATTAGGCTGAATTGGCCAAAACTTATTAGTACTTTTCTTGTGAAAAATCGTCTTTATTTTCAATAAGTTAAATACTCAGAGTAACTGTTGTTTTATACATTGATATTATATTTGATTTTTTGTTATTGGGTGAACATGTATCTCAAAAAAGGTATGGAACCTTTATTCTTAAATTGCTTTTACTAGAAATGAAGCCTCTGATTTCAATGAATTTAGTTCTACTCAACTTTTATTTTGTTATTTGAGGACTTATATTTGAGACGATTCTTCACCATGTTTATTTTCATTTTTATGCTGATTTCAAAGGCCTCTTGCAAATCCACACCATCTCCTATTTAACCGAATCAGGAATGGTTACACCCTAACAATATAAAATTACAGTAAAACCTGACTAAACCGAACCCTTTCGGGACTTGAGATTTTGTTCGGTTTTGGCAGGTATTCGGTTTCATGATCAGGTTCACAATGCATA
Organism: Mytilus galloprovincialis; assembly: GCF_965363235.1. Classification (NCBI taxonomy): domain Eukaryota; kingdom Metazoa; phylum Mollusca; class Bivalvia; order Mytilida; family Mytilidae; genus Mytilus; species Mytilus galloprovincialis. Next base: position 61,510,092 of record NC_134845.1, read on the forward strand.
AAATATGATATGATTGGTCTTCAGAACAATTTTGGATTAGACAGGTTTCCGGTTTGTTCAGGGTTCGGTTTAATCAGGTTTCACTGTATACTCATTTCTGTTTCGGTGTCTATTTTTCAATATCTATCAATGAAACTGTTCACATTCCATCTGTTTTGGAATAATAAATCAAGCGGACAAAACTAAACTAGTCAGCTAATAATGAAAAGGTTATTATGTTATTTTAACAATACTCAAAACAGTTTAATAATTACCCTTAAACTAGGCGGTCTCGTTTAATTTTTCTTAATAAAGGTACTGTGAACATATTCAATGCATGGATAGATACTCAAACACAATTAAAGTTCAACATAGCAAATAGACAAAAATGGCCAGTTGGAAAAGTTTTACGGCCTGGCATCCACTAGATACATAAAAGTTACAGATGAAAAATGGATTGTATTGTATTAAGTGTCCTTGATTGACACGAGCCATAGTTATCTACACAACTATAGGTGAGTTAAAGGATTCAACTGAGTGGACAGTTTCAAAGCAATTCAGGTGTTTGTATATTTTTACACCTTCTGCAGAAAATATCTTTCTGAAACTTAAAATGAATTTAACTTTTATATATCTAATGAATGCCAGACCTTAAGACTTTTCGAACTGGCCAGGTAAGTCTGTCCTTAGATTAGTTTTTTTAGGTGTAAATGCAGTCATTTTTGTCCATTTGTTATAATGAACCTTAAAAATAGAAGGTTTGCTTTTAAATTATAATTCATCATTGTTTTCAAATCAAGAAAATAGCTGCAATTAACAGGTCGAACACATTCCTTTATACGAATATGACGTTAAAATACTGAATCCCTGGGATGTGTTTTAGTTGATGTGAGTCTCTGATGCATATTATTTTCATTATTAATTACTTTTAAATAGCTTTCAGTAACTGCGATTACTCTAAACTCGTACTTTCGTGTTAATTTGACCGGTTGGTACAATTTTTAATGCTTTTCTATCATTTAATTTTAACTAAATATTTAAAGTTTTATCTCGTCTCTTTTTTTGTAATGTAATTATACCAGCTTTGATTTTGTTTGCTATTACTATAAATTTTCACTCCTGTACTATGAACAACAAAATTATTTATTTTGTAAAAATATTTCCGGTCTCCATTACTCTACAAAATTATATTTTCATTTATCTGTGTACATTCAATTTTGCGACATTTTGTTCTAGGTTTACAATTTTATTCAAAGATACGGTTGACTTTCTGAATTTTGACGTCAGGGTTGTACAAATGAAGTCTCTAGTCTAAAAAAGCCAGCGATAGAACGATAAAGTAAAACAGATAAGCATTTGTCTAGGGCCAAGTAAAGGAGGTGAAAAAAGCCAGCATAGACGAATTCAAGGGGGCCTAGGCCCCCTTTTTGTGGGAAAAATTTGGTTGATTATATAGGGAATCACTGAAGCATGACTTGAGATATGCAGGTTTTTTTCGTATAGATACCTTAAAATATCACCAACTTTTTTCATCTTATTCAAACAGGTCCTTTACTGTAATTTGTATATCTTTTTTACAGGTTCTCAATGCAGTTTGGAAACAGATAGTGATAATTTAAGTTATATGAGACCAGTAAAACAAAGTATATCAATGGATTGAGCTCTCTGTCTAAGTATACGTTTTAAGGTTCTTTGCATTGAGTTCAGTTTATTGTTATGCGAATACCTTCTGTATGGATGTTTTAGGTTTAAAAAAAATGCAAATATTGTCAAATACAAACAAATTATGCTTCATAAAACAAATCAGAATTGATTAAACTGTGTAAATTTGTAACGATTATTCACACAGGTATATGTGCTCTTGACTAAAATGTACTTTATATAAATGTTTTAGCAACTGTTTTGTTTGTTCTGTCTTAAGTTATTGTAAATATTGTACACAATTGTCGTCTTCTCTATACCTATGTATATGGTCAAACTTGATTGAGCATAAAGATATACAAAAGAGCAGAAAACAGGCGAAGGCCACCAATGAGTCTTTAACACAGCGAGCAAATCCCGCAACAGGAGGCGGGCTTCAGCTGACGCCTAAACCAAATGTGTACTATTTTAAACTCCACAACATATAAATGAACTAAAATTAAAAACAAACAAGACAAACAAAAGCCAAAGGCTCCTAACTTGGGACAGGCGCAAAAATGCTGCGGGATTTAACATGTTTATCTGCTCTGTGGTCGGGTTGTTGTCTCTTTGAAAAATATAAACATCAAGGAATTAAGGTAGTATGGGAGTCTAAATAAAAATGATAGAATTTGTTCATACTTTACCAAAACGAAGTATCTATTGATATATGTTGCAAAATATAATAAAAATGATAGGTCACCGCGCATTTTCTCAAGCTACAGGACGTGACAAAATGACACAATTTATATGGATTATACAGGAAAAAACACCATTTTGTGATTCGAAACTAAACAAAATGATAGAATTATTAAATACTTATTAAGGAAAAGATAGCTTTCAGGCAATGCTTTGATTATATTAAAAGAAAAGATAGGGTCACCGTACGTTTTTTCCGGCTAAAATACAATATAGGGAAATTTCATGTAGAATCCTTCAGAAAATGCAGTTTTAGAGTTACTTCCCTTGAAATGCATGCTGGTACAGGATTGGGGAAATGTTCGGTAACGTTCGGTAACGTTCGCCGAGTTCGGTAACATATCTGAAAACTACTGAATTCAGTCTGTTCGCCGAGTTCGGTAACATGTACAAACACTTATTTATTGCATAATTTAGTATTATAATATTTTATCTGAACACTACTTTGTTCGCCGAGTTCGGTAACTTCGGTAACCTATCCGAACACTAATGAATTCAGACTTTTCGGTAACTTCGGTAACCTATCCGAACAATACTTTGTTCGCCGAGTTCGCTAACTTCGGTAACCTATTCAAACATTTATTAGTATGCTTTATATTGTATAATAGTATTTCATCCGAACACTACCTTGTTCGCCAAGTTCGGTAACTTCGGTAACATATCCAAATACTTCTGAGATTGCTTAATTTGGTATAATAGTATTTCATCCGAACACTACCTTGTTCGCCGAGTTCGGTAACCTATCCAAACACTTCTCAGTTTGCTTTATTTGGTATAAGAGTATTTCATCGGAACACTACCTTGTTCGCCGAGTTCGGTAACTTCGGTAACCTATCCAAACACTTCTGAGTTTGTTTAATTTGGTGTAAAAGTAATTCATCCGAACACTACCTTGTTCGCCGAGTTCGGTAACTTTGGTAACCTATCCAAACACTTCTGAGATTGCTTAATTTGGTATAATAGTATTTCATTTGAACACTACCTTGTTCGCCGAGTTCTGTAACTTTGGTAAACTATGTTAAACATTTTTGGTATTACTTAATTTGGTATTTTATATGAACACTACTTTGTTCGCCGAGTTCAGTACATTTTAACTTGATTAAATACATGTATGTAAACACAGAGTAGTTTACTGAATTTGGTATTTTTAGTATTTTATGTTAACAATTTTAGGTCTCCAAGTATAAATTTGTATTGTAAATTAAATAAAAATGAAGCCAACACCTAATAAATTTTATTGTACATTTGATAAAGTGTATAAGCACCTAAAGTTGCTAAACATTAATTGCTGAATTAAAGTGTTTTTGATATGGAATATTTCCTCAGTTATTTTTTTAAATTTAAATTAATTTTTGAAGTAAACAAAGATTATTAATTTTATGAAAAGAATTTTATAGTAATTATAAATACATTAAAATAAGACTTACCATATAAATTCCAGTGATTACGTTATATATTTACCTCTTTTATTACTGCCATGCTGTTATATATCTGAATCCTTTTTTAAATATACACTAGTGCTATTTATTTATAACTTATTTGCACTTCGTGCATATTCAAAAAAATATCAGAAAGTTAGATTTAAATTTAGAAATTTAACACTACCATGTAACATGTTGTTTGTTGTTGATTTTTTTATTATGACTCATCTTCCGGTTACAAATTTGGACATTTCGCCCCTATTTAAAATGTTATTATAACCCTCCTCCAGATTATATCTAAAAATGTTTTTTTTTCTATTTATGTCCAACAATTCTTTGCTCATTCTTAATAATTGTATCATAAATGCTGTGTGCTTAGTGTTTGGTGAAGTAGCAAATACCTTTTATAAGTCTCTAGTCTAATTATTATTATTAAAACAAACTAATTTTATTTTATCGCGGAGTTGACTGAGTTGTGAACATATGTATACGTACTTCTATTTTTATTTTTTTATTTTTAATCCTACTCTGGTATTCACTGATACTTTATTATTTTAAATATGGCACTAGCTCCCCAAAATATGTCCCCACACCCGAAAACGATGCTACTTTTATTCTCTCCTTGAAGTACGTAAGGTTAGCATTCACGTAAGGGGAGCCAGTGCCTTTAAATATATATATATATAGCAAAGTTAAGGTCTTATATATACGTCACTGAGTAATGTATATATATACGTCCCTGAGTAATGTATAGTTATATAAATTGACAATGAGGGTCGGTTGTAAACAAAACTTTACTACAAAAGAGATGATTTCAGCTTTCAAATTGTGAACTTTCCATTTCTATGTAGCAACATTCCAGCAACAACTGCGTACGAAGTATATATCTACTAGTTGATATGTTATTACAGGGCTGTGTTTCCTATCAAGATCGGTTACTTCTAACAAGGAAACTATCAAATTAAGTGGTGAAGTTGAGGTCATCTCTTTGTAAGTTTGAGAACTCCATCACGAATTGGTTTACCGTTATGAACGGAATATCTGTATCACAGATGATAGTGTATATGTTCCAAATGTCGTAAGAACAAACGCTTAAAAAAAATTCAATGACAAATTTAGATTTATTCTATGGGTTAGAGTTATTTGAGGAGTATGGGCTAGGGTATTTTCCATCCTAATGAATTGTTTAAAATATGTACTTGTCTACCTGTTAAACATAGATCATTAATAAGTTGACAATATTTTAACCTCCATGGGTCACCATATGAACAATATGATATTAAGAAATACTGAAAATATAAATAAACATGTGTCAATGTGCCATTGAGCGTCGTACGTAATATGTGTTAATGTTCCATATAGGTACGAAGTTGTATCAATGTGCCATCTATCGCCGTAGGCTGTGTAAATGTGCCATTTAGCGCTGTAGGCTGTATTAATGTTCCATATAGGTATGAAGTTGTATCAATGTGCCATCTATCGCCGTAGGCTGTGTAAATGTGCCATTTAGCGCTGTAGGCTGTATTAATGTTCCATCTAGTGGCTGTAGGTTGAGTGTAAAAGTAATATGGAGCTGTTGTTTTTTTTTCAAAAAGCGATTTAGCTTTACATGTTGAATCATAGAGGGTAGAACTCTTGCCTTAGTGTTAGTATATGGGTAAGAGTAATTGTTGGCATTTATTATTTGAATGGTTAGGGTATTATTACCCTATTATATGGTGTTTTTCTTATTTAATTGTTAACATTATAGGTTTTTACCTTATACCAGTTAATAATATTTAATGGTTATCAAAAAAAAAACTTAACATATATATACCAGTTAATCATAGCTACATACTTGTGTCACTATATGAATAATTGGAACTATATTATGAAAAAAATAAACAGGTGTCATCTCATGATGGCCACGCTTCCTAGGCTTTATAAAATTGCGATCTATATGAAGGTTATGAGGCTGTGTGATTGTTTCATCTAGCGCCGTATGCTGTGTCAATGTAACATTTAGTTCCGTATACGCTGTCAATTGATGCCACTGAGTGGCGGATTCAGGCGGAGGGGGTTCTGTGGGTTCGATCGCAAATCCCTTTATTTTTGCAAATTAATGCATTTTTATAGGGTCACATGTTTTGCACCTCACCACGCCCTTTTGCCCTGTGTTAACCTCCCCTTAGAAAATTCCTGTATAATCCCCTGGACGTGTTCACTTTAGCGACGTATATATGTTGTGGCAAAGAGTTATTTAATGGCGCAGTACTCTATATTTATTTCTAAAGAATGTGTTCATTGTAATTTATTCAGTTTCACATTGAAAGGTATGTCACTGTAGACTGCAGTGTCAGAAGGAGTATGTACTGTAAAATATATATAGTTGTGCGGAAAAGGCATCAAGATATACAATTCCTTGGCGGTATATATGCCCGGTCTATATAGTAGATCGACTGAGAAGTATTATAAATGGTTTTTTTCGGTCTGTACATTCCAGTGGACCCCCCCCCCCCTTTTCAATGATCAACGCATTTGAATAGGGACATATGTTTGGAACACCCCTTTTCTCCCAGTTTTAAACCAAAACCGAAAACTTAAACCAGTTTTTATGTAACAAATACGCCTTATATATAAGTGACGAATGTTTATGGGGCGATACTGAACACGAGATACAGCTGTTTAATGGACGCTGATTAAAGTCAATCTGAAGAAACTGGTTGAAAATGATGAATTAATGAAGTTTTCTTTGACTTGGTAGCTAGAAAATTTAATGAAGAGTTTACATGCAAATAGGTACTGCACACTTACGTATAATATTTTAAAAAAAATTGCCAGATTAAAAAAATAAACAAATTTCATAATATGTAAACAAACTATTATAAGTTTACATTTTATAAATAACCACAGTGGCTTGTTTACTTAAGGTTCATGTGGACCCTATGGCTAAAATGGCCGTATTTTCACCTCAAAATTTACTCTGAGTACAGACAAACCTGCACATCTGTAAAAAATTGCAGGCATAGCATGCCCTAGATAAATAAATTTCAAATATGTTTTATGTTTTAGAAAAATAAAAACTTACCAGGATATTGCCGTGCACTTTTTTTCAGTCCTCCAGAAGGTGCCAAAATAAACTAAGTTGGGAAACAGATTTGAGAACTTCCCCACAGGTAATAATTGAAGTGAGCTGTTTTGCATGTCATGGACATGAGATGGACAATAGATACCTGACAATAATTGGTTATTTAAACTGTGTACCTGAGTGGACCATATCAAGGTAAACTCAACTGTTTGTTAATTTTATCATCTTCTGCAGGGACTAAAAAAAGTGTACGGCAAAATCAAGTTAAGTTATGAATTTTCTAAATCATACAATGCATTTGAATACTATTTATCTAGGGCATGCTATGCCTTAAAACTTTTCCAGATGCACAGGTGTTATATACTTGATTTGTATATGGTTGTTGGAAACGTAGATCAGTACGTATCATACCGGAATCACAGGGGTGCTCCGGGATGATGTTTGTAAATAGTATAATCATCTATATATCCTCCGTATCAAATTACATTAGCATGCCTGTTCTCTTTCTCTTTACCACCGTATGTTAAGGTAGTCACACACAAATATATTGAGAGCAGTAAAATTAGTTTTTAGAAACGATTTCGTCCTTTATTAGTCCCCCAAGGACGTTGAATGGTGGAGGACCTCAAATACTTCCCGCTGGCGTTATGAACATTGTATTTTTTGTTTGCATTCCGTCTTTCAGTAATACTAGTTTTAATAATGCATTAATTGACATTTTGATTGTGAGAATTTGACCCAAATTACAGCTTAGTGTGTGTATCGTCTGCACGCAATCATCATGCAGATAAGGAATGTATTTTTAGATTGCAGTGACCAGCTACATGATAATGAGCAATGATAAGATACAGCGTGAAATTGTTAAATTGAGAAACAAACTTTCGCATCAAAGTGCCTTTAATAAAACACCTATAATTTTATCCGATAGTAAAGGGAAATATTTAAAATTACAAAGAAATTTAGCAATTGAATCTGGCGTTCGTTTTTGGCATAAAAAGGGAGCAACAACAAGAGACATTTTTAAATATTTAGAAAGACAGATCGAAGAAGCTGTGCGACACTACAAAAACATTGTATTTTATGTATGGTTAGGAACTTGTGACTTAACTGATTTTAATCGTAAAAATAGATATATCAGTCTCCGATCACGTGACTCTTCCTCGGTCAATGATATAATAAATCACTTTCGGCGAATTTATGCACTTGTCGCTACATATAAAACAGTTGAATTAGTGTTTTTGGAAATACCTGTTTATTCCATTGTATGTTGGAATAAATACCAAGGCCACAAATTTTCGGAACAATTTCAGAATGATGATTTGAAACTTGAAGAACAAATCAATACCGTAAATAGTTTTATTCGTGAGACAAATTTAATTCTTCGAAAACATTCACCAAAATTTAGCTGTGATCTTCAAAATTCTAGAAAATGCAGACAAATGAGAAATAGCCGGTTTACATACAAATTTAATGCCTTTTATTTAGATGGAATTCATCCTACATCATTGCTGTCCAAATTATGGCTGTTGCGAATAGTAGCTTTGATTGTTGTTGATTGCGCATAATCACATGTTTTATTGTAATAAAGGAATTGTCAGTGTTGAAGAATTTATTTGTTTTATGTGTATACAGATGAGGCTCTCGGTGAGAATTGTCTCGCCAGACCAAGTTTAAATTCATGATTGTTTTGAATTAATAAGACATAGTATGAGTAAATCTGTAACTTTTGAGGAAGACAAAATAAACCCCAACATTTCTGAATCTTCTATTGAACACATGTATAAAGAACATTCAAATGACCTCTCTCAGTCTAGATATTTATTAAGTGACAGTTTTATTTCGAAACAAGCTATACAAGAGGACGAGTTTAAATCTTTACCGACCCCGACACGTTCGTTTGACAACATAACCAACATTCCAAAATCTACTCCTCGAACGGACATTTCTCATTTACCGTTTACTAGAAGCACAACTTCCTTAATGTCTTCATCATACTCACCCGCTTCCATCCCAATGGAGAAAATTGTAAAGTGTAGGGAATTCTCAGGTTATCCCCAAGAAAATGCCGCTAAATTTATGGCTGAATTTGAGTCCTACTCAACTCTTTATGACCTACTGGATTCCAAAAGAAAAATTGCAGCATTTCACCTGCATCTCAAAGGTCCAGCACTTACATGGTTTATTAATGTAAGCAATACTACAAAATCTGATTGGACTTTACTATTAGCTTTATTTAAAAAACATTACATGGATTTTGCAGGGCAAAGTTCAACAATGCTGATGACAAATGAAATTTTTCAAAACATTCGGCTAAGTTCAGGTCAGGCAATTGAAGATTTTTATTGCAACTTGGTAGAAAAAGCCCAAATTTTATCGAAACCAGAACATGAGGTTCTATCCAAATTTATCAATGGTCTGCCGGACAAAATGGCATTTTTCGTTCGCGCAGGAAACCCAACTACCCTGCAGGCAGCCTTGACATCATCCAAAATGGCAGAAGCGTGCGGATATCGCACTGAAGCGATATCAACACAAGCTATCAAAAATGAGACTAAGGTTGTTACTGATTCTAAAACAGAAATGGATGACCTGAAGGATCAGATAAAAACACTTACATCAATGGTGGCCAATATCACGGTAAAGACCAATGACAACCAAGCAAACACCCAAAGACCAAATTATCGCCGACAAGATTATCGCCAGGGATCAAACTATCCGCCTCGACAAGATTCGCGCGAATGCTACGGTTGCCGGGGACAAGGTCATATCCATCGGGATTGCAATTGGACTGAAACTGGACCTCCCAACAAATTAGCCACCTGTCAGTTATGTTCCCAACAGGGACATACTGCACAATTCTGCAAAACCCTACAACAATTTCAGTCGGGAAAGGTATAAAACCCGGGGGACAGGCACGGTCGTCGGGTCAACAGTTAGCTAGTGCCAGTATGAATGAAAGCAATGGAACTTCTTTTGTACATTTGCAAGTTTCATTTGATGATATGAACGTAGCAGCATTGGTGGATACGGGTAGCTCCATCAATGTTATTTCTCAAACATTATATAATACTCTTTCGCACAAATCAAAATTGAGTTTTGAACAATTTCCGTCTGAAATACGACTTGCTGATAATACAAAAGTTAAAGTGTTCGGTTTAGCAAAGATTTTGTTAATATGTAACAATGAACAACATGCAATTGAAGTTTACATTTTGCCGTTTACCTCACACCCGCTTATTTTAGGAACTAACTATTTGCATAGTAACAATATTATTCTTGATTTTAGCAATTTTTCAGCAAACTTTAAGTCAGTCAAAGTGCAAACACACAAGAAACTTACAATTCCTCCCAATTCCGAATGTATTGTATGGGGACATGTTCCTACTTATGTTCTGCCAGGATTAAATGGTGTTTGTTCGAATCATAAGTTCATACTCGAAAAAAGGTTTAATGGTAGCTAAATCTCTTGTCACAGTTTCTTATAATCACAAGGTTCCTGTGAAAGTTTTAAACGCAACAGCACTGAGTGTTGTTATTCCGAAAGACAGAACTATAGCGGACTTTTTATCGCTTAATTCCGATTACAGTTATGTGCCTATTGACCAAAGTTGTCCGGTTGTACAGAATATTGATATTGTAAATAGTTGTGTAACACCTGATTTGAATGATTGTAGTGAAAGTTGTAGTAGTAATGAACATATAGAGAAGGTAAAGGATCAATTCACCTTGTCTGATCACCTTTCAGAAAGTCAACAGACTGAACTTGCATCGCTTCTTTATAAAAATATAGACTTATTTGTTACCGATGACAATCCTAACTTGGGATATACAAAACTAATCGAACATACGATTCATTTGAAGCCCGATGCTAGTGGTAAACACCAGAAACCGTATCGATTACCACCATACAAGCGTGAGATTTTGAGACATCACTTAGATAAACTTTTGAAACAAGGTATAATCTCACCAGTCAGTGAGACCGAAGATTTGCCAATAACAAGTCCGATAGTTTTAGTAACAAAACGTTCGAAATCTTCCGACCAGCATGCTCCTCAGAACTTTCGATTTTGTTGTGATTTTCGTTATTTGAATTCTCAAACACAGGAATTTAAGTATACCATACCAAATCTGCAGGAGCTTACTGAATCGTTTTCGGAAATGACGCCGAACTATATAACATCGATTGACTTATCATCAGGATTTTTCCAAATGGGCATAACACCTGAATCTTCTCGTTATACAGCTTTTAACACATGTTTTGGGACTTATAAATTTTTGAGACTACCTATGGGTCTAAAAACGTCACCCAATACATTTCAACTGTTGATGGACAGGGTGTTACATGGACTTAAATTTAAATCTTGTTTATGTTATTTAGACGATGTTTTAATATGTTCCGAAACTTTTGATCAGCACATGTCTGATTTGAGTGAAGTACTTGGCCGATTTAGAAATGCAGGATTAAAACTTGGACCGAAAAAATGTTCTTTTGCGGCACAATCATGCGTTTTTTTAGGTCATCTTATTTCGAAAGATGGAATATTGCCACCTGCAGATCGTGTTCAAGCAATTCAGGAGTACCCTGCACCTCGAAATGTAAAAGAACTAAGAAGACTAATTGGACTTTTTAACTGGTTTAAGAAATTTATTCCGAACTTTAGCGCTACAATTAGCTCTCTAACTAGACTCTTACAGAAGAATCAAACATTCAAATGGGGAAAGGAACAAGACACAGCATTTAACGATTTAAAATACCGCCTTGTCAACTCTGAAATGTTGAGTTTTCCTCAATTTAATATGCAGTTTCGTTTGAGCGTTGATACGTCTTCTCGTGGAATAGGGTATATGTTGTATCAACTTGATCCGGAGGACAAAACTTGTAAACCGCGAATTATTCGTTTTGGGTCGAAAAACCTAAGTCGTTGGCAGCAATCGTATGGGCCGACTAAGTTAGAGCTCTTAGGAATGGTTGTGAGTATATTGGATTGTTCTGACTATCTTAGAGGAAACCAGTTTATTGTGGAATGTGACCACCAAGCGTTGAAGCCTTTATATCAGAAGCAATTTAAGGGTGCGATTTATGAACGTTGGCTTTCTATTCTTCAACAATTTAATTTCGAAATAGTATATAAGAAAGCGGAACAAATGGAGGTTCCAGACGCTTTGTCGAGATGCGAAAATCACCATGCAGAAGTTGTCGAAAGTCCTGTGGAAGATGACCCGTATTTTCCTTTCGTTCCGGACAAAATTGGACATATAACATTACCAAACGGTCAAAACTTTGCAAACTTATTTCAAAACAATATAGAGGCAGTTCAGGCTATACATGTGTCAACAGAAGAACATAAATCAGAACATTATGATCCATATGATGCCGATACAGATGAACCGCAATATGGAAATAAACAATATAAGAAAAAGCGTCAGCGCATACTACAAGAATCGTCAAAATCAGATACGGACATAGTAGTTGATAAAATGGTTAATGACAAAATTTTAGCTAAGATTTCTATGCCTATCAATAATATTAAAGAGTTACAGCGCCAAGATACATCTTTGTCTCCAATTATAAACTATTTAGAAAACGATATACTTCCAGATTTACAAAAGGAAGCAAGATGTGTTTTATTGAAATCTAACGATTATGCGCTTATTGATGATATTCTGTTCCATTCAAGAGTTGCAAAATCTAAACGCAACAAAATGATGTCACATTATCAAATAGTTATACCTCAAGCGCTGATACCTTCTGTATTAAAAGTGGTCCACGACTCGCCTCTCGGTGGCCATGCCGGAATGAACAATACACTTGATAGAGCCAAAGAACATTTCTTTTTTCCAAGGATGGGGAAAATTATAACGGATTATGTACAAACATGTCATTTTTGTCAAGTTCGGAAAGTTACAAATTTTAAAACAAAGCAAGCCATAGTGGCATTTCCGACTCCTTCTGAGCCTTTCGAAGTGTGGCAAATCGACTTATGCGGTCCGTTTCCGAAATCAGTTAATGGAAATACTTATGCTTTTACTGCGGTCGACATGTTTAGTAAATTTATATTTGCGCACCCTTTGCGAAATAATGACGCTTTGACAGTTTGTGAAGTTATTTATCGTATGTTTACTCAGTTTGGTGTTTGCAAAACTTTAGTCTCAGATCGTGGGTCGGAATTTGTTAATCAGTGCACTGCTGGACTTTGTAAACTATTAGAAGTGACACAAGAGTTCACGCCCGCCTTTGCTCACCATTGTCTTGGAGCATGTGAACGACAACACAGGACTTTAAATGAACGCTTAACCGCTCATGTTTTAAAAGACAAATTATGGGAAACGGAAATTAATTCTGTTACTTTTTCAATGAATTCGTCAGTCAACAGCAGTATAGATTTTTCTCCGTTTGAAATTGTATTTGGGAAACGTCCAAAATTTCCCGTGTTCGGAGCACATTTCAACCTAAATGATTTTCATCCAAATATGCAAAATTATTTTTCGGAATTAACAGATAGACTTAAAACAGTTTGGGAAATGGTTGTCAAAAATGCTCAATATTCGGGAGAAAAAATGGAAGAAAATGCAAACATTAAACTCAATGAACTAAAAGTTTCAATTGGCGATTACGTATATTTACAAAGAACTCTGACAGGTCAGGGTAGAAAATTTCAGCCACTTTACGATGGACCATTTGTTGTAAACAGCATTCCTAGTCCTCACTTGATCAAATTACGCGATCCATCCGGAAAACGGAAATTGAAATCACCTGTTCATATTAACCGAGTAAAACTTGCGCATATAAGAGCACCAGATCCCCAAAACTATTTGGTACAAGTTCCACAGCAAAATCCAGTTTCAAGAAGTTCCGATTCTAATTCCGAAAGTTCCGAACATGAAATACCTACTGAACAAGATATTCAATTACAAAATGATAATCCTACTCCGTTAAGGCGAACATCTCGGGTTGTACAAAAACCTATTAGATACCGTGACGAAAATTTTCTAAGTGAATTAAGTTCTTGCGATGGAGCCAAGGAAAAGATAAAGCGAATCCTAGCAAAGAAACCACACGGAAGTTCGTTTCTCTATTTAGTTCAATTGATAGGCGAGCCTGCACAAAATGCAAAATGGAAACCGTTGTCGGAGCTACCACCAAAAGCACAGGAACTGATTATTGCTAGGCCACCTCCGCTAGTGTAGTATACTATAATTGTTTCAATAATGTTGGATAGTAAGATTATCACACATTCAGAGCTCATGGATATTTTGTTATTATTCGGTGATAATTGTATCGCCAAAGTGTTACCGTTTACTTGAATGTGGTTTTTTTTTGTAAATACCTACGAAGATGTTTTATATGATCGGTGATGATTGCATCGCCACAACCAGCTTAGTGATTTGATGTTCGGTGATGATTGCATCGCCACACTTGTTGGACAATGATGATGTTATAATCGGTGATGATTGCATCGCCAAACGTGCTGAATCCAGATGTTGTGTTAATCAGTGATGATTGCATCGCTATTATATTCGTCCAGTACCAGGGACCAGTTATCGTTGATAACAGTAGACATAATTGAGACTTTATTGATTTGATTGTTAATTTGTATTGAGATTATGATTTTTGAATGTACTGTGTGTGACTGCCACCTTTCTCTTATCACTGTATTATTATTACTAGTTGTTATTGGTCGTTTCATGAATAGAATTTGTGTCAAATGAGGTTGATTGGCATGTTCTAGATATAAAACCTGTTTATTTTTCCTATAATATTTTCGTATGTTTATGTAAGTGAGAGTGCCAGTGTTAACCAAATCTGTGTGTACAAGTTGATATTATTTATGAATGTATTATCTGAAATATTAAGAGTTTCAGGTCTCTGCTAGACTTATCAAATAGACTATGATTCCTCAATTGCATAACTGAAATTATGATTCATTTGAATGTTTCATGCGCAAGACCAGAACTATGATGAGAAAATATTACATTGTAAGAGATTTGTGTGGTAGTCGGGTTCAGAAATTTGATAGCTTGAACATATGTTGAAGTTTAGTGAGAAACTTACATATATATATATTTTTTTTAATTATCTTTTTGATTATGGTCGACTATAATGTTTGTTGTCTTATTTTAGTTGTATATTCTCTGACCTACGTTTACCAACAACCATCACGAAATTTTTTTGAATTTCTTTTTCTTTCGGGGCGGGGATGTTATATACTTGATTTGTATATGGTTGTTGGAAACGTAGATCAGTACGTATCATACCGGAATCACAGGGGTGCTCCGGGATGATGTTTGTAAATAGTATAATCATCTATATATCCTCCGTATCAAATTACATTAGCATGCCTGTTCTCTTTCTCTTTACCACCGTATGTTAAGGTAGTCACACACAAATATATTGAGAGCAGTAAAATTAGTTTTTAGAAACGATTTCGTCCTTTATTAGTCCCCCAAGGACGTTGAACAGGTTTGCCTGTACTCAGAGTAAATTTTGAGGTAAAAATACGGCCATTTTAGCCATAGGGTCCACATGAACCTTAACTTATTTATTGGTTTACACAGTGGGTTTACATGGTTAGTTTACCCTGAAAACAGTAACAGGTCCCTGAGTAATAACCCCAAACATAAATTTTTAATTATGTTCTAAAAAACAACCCTGTACGACAAACCCTGTATAATTATTTCACTTATTTTTTAACATGTTTAAGATTTTTGTTTTCCTTTTTGAAAACTATTTATGGGCTATTGAGTGTTTTATACTATAGCACTATTTAGTTTTTGAATAGGTTGCATTTTATCAACTTGATATTTTTCAATGAAGAAGGTAAAATATTTATTGATGTGATTGTTTTAATATTGTTTTATTTGTTTTATTAATAAAACATCAGTTAAGTTTGCAAAACCAGGGTACTGATAAGAAATGTAACCAAAGTTACCGAACTTGCCAAACTGGGGTATAGATCAGAAATCAGAAATGTTTGCATAACAAGAGTACTGATATGAAATGTTACCGAAGTTACTGAACCTACCGAACTGGGGTATATATCAGTATCAGCAATGTTATCAAACATGCAAAACAATAGAACTGATTTGAAATGTTACCGAATGTTACCGAAGTTACCGAACCTGCCGAACTGGGGTATAGTTCAGATATCAGATATATATGTAAAACAAGAGTACTGATATGAAATGTTACCGAAGTTACCGAACCTGCCGAACTGGGGTATAGATCAGGATCAGCAATGTTATCAAAAATGCAAATCAAGGGTACTGATAAGAAATGTTACCGAAGTTACCGAACCTGCCGAACTTGGGTAGAGTTCAGACATCAGAAATGTTTGCATAACAAGAGTAATATGAAATGTTACCGAAGTTACCGAACCTGCCGAACAGGGGTATAGTTCAGAAATCAGAAATGTTTGCATAACAAGAGTACTGATATGAAATGTTACCGAAGTTACCAAACCTGCCGAACTGGGGTAGTGATCAGAAATCAGAAATGTAATGAAACATGCAGACAGGAGTACTGATAAGAAATGTTACCGAAGTTACCGAACCTGCCGAACTGGGGTATAGTTCAGAAATCAGAAATGTTTGCGTAACAAGAGTACTGATATGAAATGTTACCGATGTTACCGAACCTGCCGAACTGGGGTAGTGATCAGAAATCAGAAATGTAATGAAACATGCAGACAGGAGTACTGATAAGAAATGTTACCGAAGTTACCGAACCTGACGAACAGGGGTAGGGATCAGAAATGTTACCGAAGTTACCGAACCTGCCGAACAGGGGTTGGGATCAGTAATGTTACCGAAGTTACCGAACCTGCCGAACAGGGGTAGGGATCAGAAATGTTACCGAAGTTACTGAACCTGCCGAACAGGGGTAGGGATCAGAAATGTTACCGAAGTTACCGAACCTGCCGAACAGCGGTAGGTATCAGAAATGTTACCGAAGTTACCGAACCTGCCGAACAGGGGTAGGGATCAGAAATGTTACCGAACTCGGCAAACTTCGGCGAACGTTACCAAACTTTTCCCCAATCCTGTACCTGCCTGTAAAAAAATTTAAAAAACAACCAAAACTAATCAACATTTGCAAAATATTAATATTTGTAAGTTATATTCTTATAAATTGGTTCTTTTAAATGAAAATTCACATTAAATATCTGCATTCTTGCCTCACATTTTGCTAACTTGATAGAAAATATGTACCTTTGATTCTCTGTTTTTTACAATCCAAGATGGAGGAAGACACCCATACCACCTTAAAACAAATTGCTGTATGAATCTCTAGGGAAATGCTTTTCTGAAAATACTTTATCTAATTAATCTAAAACAAGTAAATATTAACCACTACTGGTATATATAAAAAAGAAGATGTGGTATGATTGTCAATGAGACAACTATCTACAAGAGACCAAATGACACAGAACCGTACGGCCTTCAACAATGAGTAAAGCCAATACCGCATAGTCAACTATAAAAGGCCCCGAAATGACAAATGCAAAACAATTCAAACGAGAAAATTAACGGTCATATGTATGTACAAACAAAAAAAGAACGAAAAACAAATATGTAACACATCAACAAACGACAACAACCACTGAATTACAAGCTCCTGACTTGGGACAGGCTCATACATAAAGAATGTGGCGGGTGACACGTGTTAACGGGATCCCAACCACCCCCTCCCTAACATGGGACAGTGGTGTAACAACACAACATAAGAACGAACAATACAAATCAGTTGAAAAAGACTGATTACAAATAGAAATACACCTACGTTTACTTGTATTATCTAAAATCAGAGGCACTAAATACAGATCTGAGAGTACTCGCAGTTACTGACAGCTTGTTCAAAGCCAATAACAACTAATAAAAAATATTATAAATTCTTACCAAGATTTCTGTAAATGTTGATTGAGATCCACTGGAAAGAAATGCACCACTATTATTCTGTGTAACATATTGTATTGATTTCACTTGCATGTAATGTTTTACTTCATTTGAATTTTAAAAGTGTAAGAAAAATTGATTTCATGTTCTTATTAATGTTTATAATTACATGACTGTATAAATGAACATTAAAACATTTAATTAAGATGAATTGCAATTATTATGTGTGTCAGAAAACATGAACATATACGAATAAGCTGACAATAGTTCAAGTGAAACAGGAATGGGGGTATAAAAAGTACTGTAAAAGAAAAGTTAGTGTATATGCAGTTACTTTATGCATGGTTTGATAAACATACATCTTATGTTGTTCATGCGTTCTTATCATGTAAAGTTATACCACTGTCCCAGATTAGGGGGGGGGGGGGATCCCGCTAACATGTTTAACCCCGCCACATTATGTATGTATGTGCCTGTCCCAAGTCGGAAGCATGTAATTCAGATGTTGTCGTTTGTTTATTAGTTACATGTACATATTTGTTTTTCGTTCATTTTTTGTACATAACTAAGGCCGTTAGTTTTATCGTTTGAATCGTTTTATATTGTCATTTCGGGGCCTTTTATAGCTGACTATGCGGTATGGGTTATGCTCATTGTTGAAGGACGTACGGGGACCCATAGTTGTTAATTTCTGTTTCATTTTGGTCTTGTGGACAGCAACTGTTGTCTCATTGGCAATCATACAACATCTTCTTTTTTTATATGGGTTACACGATTTGTCCCTCCGGTATTCTGGTTCCCGGTACTACGTTCCAGGCATTAGCTAATAGCCATACTCTCTCATGTTGGTAAATGTGTAACATACTGAATATTACGATCGGGAACCAGTCTAACCCTCCGGGTCAACTTCGACTCGGGTTACTTGGGTAAAATTGTTGGTGACATCCCATTAGTCCGACAACCATTATTACGACAACCCATTACTCCGACAGCCCACTATTCCGACAGCCCAT
The DNA here is from genome assembly GCF_965363235.1 of Mytilus galloprovincialis. Classification (NCBI taxonomy): domain Eukaryota; kingdom Metazoa; phylum Mollusca; class Bivalvia; order Mytilida; family Mytilidae; genus Mytilus; species Mytilus galloprovincialis. The sequence continues at coordinate 61,528,844 of NC_134845.1, forward strand.
TACTCCAACAGCCCATTATTCCGACAACCCATTTCTCCGACAGCCCATTTTTCCGACAATGCGTTTTTCTTATGTGTATGGATGAATTTTCTCTAAAGAGACCAACTCCGACCGTTCTCTATGATATGTGTGGTTTTCCGTGCTGATTACAATTATTCTTTCCATGCGGGATATTTGTCTCAGTATATTAGAGTTAATACACATGCTTATGGCAACTGCTCAGTCTTTACCCTCGTACCATATTCGTTTTAAGTGTAAAGATACTTTATCTATCTTAATATTTCACTGTTTGTGTGTCCACTATCAGTCTGTGCTGTTCTAGTTCGCTATTTTTTCGCATGTGTGTCCCGATCTACCTTCTTTATAAAAAAAAAAAGAAGATGTGGTATGATTGCCAATGACACAACCATCCACAAGAGACCAACATGACACAGACATTAACAACTATAGTTCACCGTACGGGCTTCAACAACGAGCAAAGCCAATACCGCATAGTCAGCTATGAAAGGCCCCGATATGACAATGTAAAACAATTCAAACGAGAAAACTAACGGCCTTATTTGTATAAAAAATGAACGAAAAACAAATATGTAACACATAAACAAAAGACAACCACTGAATTACAGGCTCCTGACTTGGGACAGGCAAATACATAAATAATGTGGTGGGGTTAAACATGTTAGCGGGATCCCAACCCTCCCCTAACCTAGGGCAGTGGTATAACAGTTCAACATAAGAACGAACTATAAAAATCAGTTGAAAAAGGCTTACCTCATCAGATGGACAAAAATACAAGTGAATGTGCCCGGGAACTTGTACATACCGACAACAAAAAGACACTAGGAATATATCTGAGAGTATTTGCAGTTATCTGAAAGCACTGTAGTTCAAAGCCAATAACAACTAATAAAAAAAATCATGCACCTAAGACTCAACGTATCAAGGGAGTGATGTTTCCCCCACTATTAACTATATAGATAATTATATCGGAGTTGGATAACACTACCCGACCTCTTTGGTCGCAACAGTTTCTCTCCTTATATCACTCATCGTTTTATTTAAATTAATTTTGTCGCAGAAATATATGTCAACGCATTTTGACTGCTCAAAGATGAGTGCAGTATGAAAGCCAATAACAAACTAGTAGAAAATCTAAGACAATGTGTGACATTCTTGTCCTGCTTGTGTCTTTGTCATATTGTCTAATTTTAAAAATAAGTACATTATGTGTTTTGTTGGAGACTTGAAATTTATTTTTCATTTAAAGAATGTTTTCAAAACGAAGAAAAATATTTAGATATTATTGACTTTAAGAAAGGTAGTTCATATGTTAATTCACAATCGGTGCTCTTCCATTACATTAAGAATTGAAAATGCTAGATACTAAAAAAATCGTATTGTACAGCTGATAAATTACAGTTGATCAGTACGGGAGTAATTTTTCAATCAAATGCTCACTTCATAATAATTTGAGGGATGAACTCTTTCACCATATTTCTAGCACATGTAAGAACTTTAAAAAGTAAGATAAAATATGATACGATGTTAACACAAGAACACTTTACTATTAGGGGGGGGGGGGGGGGGGGGATAATGATTACATTCAATTTGTTAGTTCTTTTGAATTATGGAGAACATGTCTTGATACTGACTGTTATTTGATATCAATGTGTTAGTTTTTTTTTTCTATTTTGTCTTGCTCCGATTGTGACCGAGGCTTATAGTGCTATGAAGATAATTATATCATATTAGTATTGTAATGTCTTAATGTCATGAATGTTGACCAAATAATCAGACCGCCGCTTCGAAAATGTGGGGGTAGACTGTTTTACCTCTATCTGTCCGTCCGTCCGTCAGTTCGTCCGTCCGTCCCATAAATATTTTCGTTGACTTGCATCTTTTTCATGAACTACATTACAAGAATTTCTGAAAGGTTTAAACGTTGTGCACGATGTTCCTACAACACGACGTTACACTAAAATGCGGCGTCAAAGAGGGTTTTTGACTTTGATTAATTTTTGCAAGTTTTACTCGGTTTTTTTTATATGTTGTTGGTTGATTTCTGGTTCTGTTCTTTTTGTGAAATCATTTTATCATAAATTACCTCAAGTTGTGGAAATCGATTTAATAATGTTTACCTTTTAAGTTATTTCACCTAAAATGCAGTGCTTACTGTTGCAAGTAATGTAGATAGGAAAAATTGGACGGAAGTACTGTACATGTATACGGTTTCCATAAATAATGTGCAAAACTTTTATCATAGGATGTTTAACTTTCATGGTGCATATCATCTGTTATTGTAAAATTTCTATATCTTAATTCAACCCCAATACAAATATATCTGACACTCTGCAAGTAAATCGAAACTTTTTTTAACCTTGATTTATTTGAATAGAATTGTATTTTTCTTGGCACATAATTTGTCGAAATATACCCCTTCAATTTCTTGAATCTTGGCTTGAGAATTATTTTCCAAGTCTTCTAAAGTTGCTTGCTTAAATTGTTTAACTTCTGATATACATTTTAAAATATAGTAATCTACTCCTGAATTGTCCGTAAAACGGCTAATATAATCTCGGGTTTTATTAATTCAATGAAACAGTTTTCGTCGCTGTTTTGGATTTGTCTTTTAATTACCTCAATTTCATGCACAAGTTAATATTGACGAAAAGTTCCGGCTTCGCTAGTACATGTAGTACAGGAATTGCTTTCAGTTATAACATGAATAGCAGGACAAATTGTGAAGTAAAACATTCCGTGGACTGGTATTAAGTCTTTTAATATAATTGGTGAATGCACCTTACTGAAGTGACGACTTTAAATGATCTATTTCGTAGTCCTTCCGCAACATAAATTAAAATTCGCATTTTACATTTAGAGAATTGTCTTGGTGTTTCCAATTTGTCTTTGCAAAAGTTGAACGAACTTCATGTAATGAGATTTAATTTCCCTTTTCACGATTCTTTTAAATAAATCGATAAAAGCTATAAACGATCAATAAAAATTGCAAAATTTAACCTGTGTCGAATCTATGTCCCGGCCGGAGTCTATACATGTAGCAACATGCACTATTCTTTTTTTTTTCGGCAGCCATCAACATCTTTTTCCAAATTTCACCAAACGATTTGTTTTAATTATCATGAACATTTATTTGAAACTTTAGGACATGTAACGTCGTTTTTCGGATTTTTCGACGTTTGGACAAAATGACTACCGTTTTGTAATGTGTTGAAAAAATGTATTCCTTTAAGACCCAAATATGAAGTAAATAAGAAAAGAATTTTGGCATTTTGTACTCTTCCTGTATCTAACTTTTGTTTTGATCAATTATAAATAATTTATTGAAATATCAGTTAAAAAATACGCGTTAACTTCTTTGAAAAATGAAATATCAACTTGGACAAAATGGCTACCGCTTAAAAAACGACTGTGTAGAGAAGTTTTTATAAAATCTGCAATATTTGATCTCACGAACAATGAGGCAAATATTTGTACATTTGGTAGATGTTATTATTGTCTTACTCTTTTTATTCGTTTTCCGCTATATCTCTACTTATAAAATTAACTTTCAGTCGTTAAGTTACCGAAAAACGTTGTTGGACATTTTTCTTATTCCAACTTAATATGCGGCCACCGAGTCAAATGAAATTTGGCAAAATAACGGCTTTAACGCCACAAAGAACCGACAGTCATATTTCTTATTCTCTGATCTTTCGGAAACTTGACAGGAACAACGGCATGTGTGACACATGCCGTTGTTCCTGTCAAGTTTCCGAAAGATCAGAGAATAAGAAATATGATCACTATACATAAGAGTCAAAACAGTTTTTCATAAATGTAACGTTGGACATCCGGTTTTTTTCACATAGCTTGGTTATTTTAATCCTCAAATATACTAGATAATACTTAGTATATGATCAAGAGCTATAAAAACACCATTTAAAACATATATTGAATTTGTTTTAATAGTGGTTCGTGTTTGCTAACATTTTTTTTTTGTTTTGCGGAGGAAATTTCGAAGATTGTGTTACAAATCCTAGGGGTTGTAGGAACAGCGTAAATTGAAGTCGGCTATGCATGGCGTGTGATGCGTTTTCAAATTCATTACTCATTACAAGTGACAGCCAAGTTGAAAATTGTCGTCACATTTTTCTCAGGAACTACAAGAAATTATTTCTAAAATTTGATTTCAAGATTTATATAAGTCAGTTATACTGTGTGATGCTTATTCAGATTCACAACTCAAACACTTCCTGTCTACCGAAATGTTTGGGCGGGGTGTCATCAGTAGCTCGTACCATCAATGGTTGTTCTTGATTTATATGCTTTTTAAAGATCCTTTAATTTGGAAAATGACATATTCTTTTCTGTTATATTCTATATACAGATTTCGAATTGTGTATATATAGAAAGTATTCGAACTACCTTAGCCTTATGTTATATATATACGGAGTTATTTCTTAAAATATGTTATTACTTATCTAAACGTAATAATACGGACAGACACATTTTATTTTACCCTGATACCCTGGTACTTGACTTGATAAGTGTCGGACTTATGGGTTGTCGGAGTATTGGGCTGTCGGAGCAATGGGTTGTCGGACTATTAGGTTGTCGGACCAATGGGCTGTCGAATAATGGCGTGTAACCAAATTGTTTACGTTTGACTTACAAGTCGAGTAAACTCTTCAAACCCTTAAAAAAATTAAAAAATGTTTTTACACGATTATCTTAAGGATTATGTACCCTTGTGTTGATTCAATGCTAAACATATGGAAATTTTATAGAAAATCCACAGCATTTATCCTTGTACTCTCATATTTGGCAATTTCATGACTGATAGATATAAGATTATTACATGCAGTTCTAGCATTGATTTCATTCAAACGAGTTTACTAATGTAGCTATTGGTTAAAACAAATTAAAATATGGTTCAAATCAAGTACACCTTTTAGGGTGCGCTCGACTTTAGTGACTCAGCACGAGGTATTTTGGAATTTACAGGTTGCTTAGAACTTTTTGTAACAAATAAACACTAGCACATCATAGAAAAGCAAGTGAGTAATCTATGTTTCAAATTTTATAACAAAAATCTCTGTATTAAAGGCTGTGAATTTTCTATAAAAATCTTGATTTATTTGCCACAAAGTACTCTTTTTCTATTAAATGCAATGTAACAGTAAATAATAATGCTTTGCATCAAGTTTCCCCTTGGTATATGTACAAAATGGCATATCTCTATTATTCATTACATCTGTAGTTTTGATACAATTGAAGTTTGAAAAATTCGTACAAAAATGGCTACAGAAGGGGTCATAAACCTTTAATATTCACATTTATGCTCCATTTATGGGCACTATGTTTTCTGGTCTGTGCGTCCAATCGTTCGTCCGTTCGTCCCGCTTCAGGTTAAAGTTTTTGGGTCGAGGTAGTTTTTGATGAAGTTGAAGTCCAATCAACTTGGAACTTAGTAAACATAATTCCTATGATATGATCTTTTCAATTTTAATTCCAAATAAGAGATTTTATCCCATTTTCACAGTCCACTGAACATAGAAAATGATACTGCGGATGGGGCTTCCGTGTACTAGGGACACATTCTTGTTTAAAAGTGTTGTATCTTAATTAACTATAAGAGTAATGATTGTAACGAATTAACCGCAATACAGAGACACTTACTGGTTGTTAAGGGCATACGATACAGTTTTGATCCCGTATTTACAGTTTGATGAAAATTTTCATATAATATATTATATGCTATTTTTTGTCTGATTAAATCAAATATGTAATAAAAAATATACCTTCATGTGCTACTTTTTGAGTGAAATGAGGTTGGAATTTTGTATATTTGCTCAAAATTCGGATTTGTGGCCGTATTTTTTCTTTCGAAAGAAAGACATAACTTTTTGTTTTTAAAGATAAACACAAATTGTTTTTTGTTAAATAATTTGTAATTTCTGTATTTTATAAGTGTCCTAAAAATTTATGCTTTTTTTATTCAGAAATAACTCATATTTATCAAATGGACATGAATTGAGAAAGAAACGTCATTTTTTGCTGTATATTTATCAAAATTAAAAAAATTGCATTATTTCCAGTTTTATAAAATTTAGTCCACATAATCTCCCTGCAAAATGAAACAAAATGTCGTTTTAAAAAATAGGGGTCCATGCACTCGTTTTAAAATTAAATTAGTTTGAATGATAAAAATCAGTTGAAAAATGCATCTTTTCCCGATATGTCACAGTTTGACATTTTACATTAGCAACGTCATTACCTCCTCTGTAACTGTATCGTATGCCCTTAACGTAACGTATTGTAATAGATTGTGGTAAAAGCATAAAATTTTACAGAGTGTTAGTTGAGGTCATAACTAACATTTATAGCTATGGACCCAATTCAGAAAATCAAATGCGGCTATGGGCGGCCATTTTGAAATCATGTCCAAAAATTGATAAAAATTATTAGAAAAAATATGAAAAATATATTATTTTACCAATTTTGATAAACTTTCGTTTATCTTATGACAAAAAATATCAACTGAGGACTATTGAAATATTAGGTGGCCATCTTGAATGGTGGCCATTTTGGAAACGTAAATTTCCAAAATATCATTATTCGCTATACTGAATCGTTTTTTGAATTGAAACTAAGTTTTATATGCATTTACAACTAGTTTTGCGAATCATTTATTTATGACTGTTGCTATTCATATAGGATATATTCACCAAGTGTTCAAATAAGGCATACATATGTTGACAAATAAATGTATTTAAAAAATACGCGTAAATTCTTTTAATTGCAGTTTAGCATGTAGGGCTTAGTTACTTTTTTACCCCCCAAAAATGCGTATATACAATATAAGTTATGACCACTGTATGTTGAAAAGGAATACTACTAGGTATTAAAGTCACTGGAGCTGAAAAAATAATAAATAGACTTGAAAGAATTCCGTAACGCCAAGAGAAGACACATGAGGATTTACAATGCCAATCAAATACAAAAAGAGCAGACATAGACATTTGAGCTAGTAATCAAACATTTTTGTAAGCATACAACTATTCCAAGTTGATGAAGGCCATCATGTAATGGGAGAATCACAAGGCAAAAGGTACTTATCCTGTCAAAGCAAATCTAAAGATCAAAATATATTTTGTCAGGAAAAACAAAAAAAAAAGTCACGGATTGAAAATACAAGTAAAATAACCAGCCACGGTTGTGATGAATTAACAAGAACAATATGATTGCAGGGAATTTTTTCTTTCATTGTGATGAGGTATCTGACTATCATCATGAAGCCTCGACAATTATGATCGACAATAGAGTATGTGACTGTCACTTTAACTACTAACCATTATCTTTTAGCCAGACTCAGTGCTAGAGATTAATATTTAAGGAGCAGATATCATGCTAAATGTTTGTTAAAACTGCACGACAAGGCAAATAGACAGAATTCGAAACACAGAAAAAAAGTCAAGAATCTGTTATCCATGGAATGGGGCTCGCCAAATTGATGGAAAACAGTGACGGCTCACACTCTGGAACAGATATTGTTTTAATATTTGAAATTGATGATATTGGTAAATTGTACAGTAAACGTTCTTAGTAAATATGAGTTGTCATGGAAGGAATGAATAATACAACACTTCTGAAAAATTGAATACTAGCTGTCATAGATGATATGCAAGCACACATGAAAGGTTGCGTCTTTCTTCGGATTCTCAACGAATATGTTGGAGAAGTTCTGAAACAGGCCATGTCTTTAAGTCGTGATTATGAAGGCATCTTCATAGTCAAAGTAACAAGAATAGTTTGAAGAGTTAAGCTTGTTATTATAAAAAGGTTTACAGGGACATTCAATGTAGGCATTCCAAATGAATCGGTTCCACAATCTTTGAGACATCTTACTCTCTATTTGAGAACGGAAAAGTTGCAGTTATATCCTTTCAACGACGATTTGCACAATATAACTATTATAGCTGAGAAATGGTAAGTCTTATCTCCTTCTCAACGATATTTCTGGACTGTATCTCGATGTTTGGCCATCCTGCATTATTCTTACTAAGGAAACTTATGTCTGTTGAACTGATTCGTGTCAACAGCTGTTATTGAGTGTCCCTGTAAAGTTATTCTTAGTATCATACATATTTATTTTGCCTGTTATGGCTATGGTGATGCCTTCATTTTTACTCTTTTATTATCAGGTCTGTTTCAGAGCTTCACGATTACATTTGTTTAAAATCAAGAGCACTAATTTATCTTGCTTGTATGCCTATATATATCCTATGGCAGCAACATTCCAATTTTGTTAACTGCGTTGCATCAGTTCTTCCTTCCATGATAACTCCAAGATGTTCAAGGCGTTTACTGTACAATTTAGCGTGATCTGCAAGCTTGGAGATTGGTACAATATCTCTTCCAGACCGTGTGCCATCAATGAATTTTTATAATTTAGGAAAGCACAACCCCAAGGATAAAAGATTCCTGGCTTTCTTTCTGTGTCTTTTATTCTGCCTATTTGCTATGTTGTCAAGTTTCATCAATCATCAAACATGATACTTAGTCTAGTGATTTGACATCTCCAGCTCTTACTTTGGCTAAGGGAATATGTCTTGTAGTACAAGTGCACAGTCATGCCCTATTTTTGTCGATTTAAAAATGTCGATGTATCATGGAGATCTTCAGATACATCATCACAGAAAAAAATACATTGCAGTCATTGTTCTTTTTGATCCAGTTCCACTTTACAGTGTCTGGTTACTTTTACTATTGTTTCCTTTCAATTGGGAACTTATCTTTAACATCAGAAATAAAGGCAACAGTTGTATACCGCTGAACAATGGACAAAAAACAAAATCGGGGTAACAATCTAAAACTGAGGGAAACGCATAAATATAAGAGGAGAACAACGACACAACACTACAATTTAACTAACACACACAGAAACGGACCAAGTATCAGACAAAATCCCACGAGAATAACAAATATAACATCAAAACCAAATACATGAATTTGGAATAGACAAGTACCGTGACACATCTTATCGCAATGTCAATTTACACTCAAAAATAAGAGAAAACAAACGACGCAACGTTAAATTGTAACACACACAGAAACGAACTATAATATAACAATGGCCATATTCCTGACTTGGTACAGGACATTTTTAAAGGAAACAATGGTGGGTTGAACCTGATTTTGTGGCATGCCAAACCTCGCACTTTAATGGCAATGTTAAATATAACATAGAAATGACAACATAATATTGCAGGACTACAATGCAAATAAATAGGAAAACGTATTAGACAAAGAAACACATGATTAATGAATAACAAAAAGCATCAGGTTTAAAATTTAATACGCCAAAAACGCGCCTCGTCCACACAAGACTCACCAGTGACGCCCAGATATAAAAGATCGAAAGCGAAAAAAAGTACAAAGTTGTACAGCACTGAATATCAAAAGTTGAAAAAAGGTTGTGTCAACAACTTTCAAATGAACAATATCAACAAGTATGTTTTCCCTTTTGCTGATGAAATATTTTGAGGTCTGAAAATTTGTTTGACATGATTTGTGCCATTTTGCCTTGTGATTCTGGAGTGCTTCTGCAGTTCCATAGCCCTCATTCAACTGTTTCGAATTGAGCAAAAGGAAAACCAATTCAAGACCCAACATCTTCGTATGCTTGCATCTAAAGATTGATTGCCAGCTCAAATGTCTATGACTGTACTGTTTGTATCTGCTTGGCATTGCAAACCCTTACATGTCCTCTCTTGCCGTTTCACACATTCCTTCCAGTCTAATTGCCCATTATGTTTTTCTGATATCTAGTTCCAGTGTTTTTGAAATATACAATTTTGATCTTTTCAAAAAAAAACTTTCGGTCATAAATTATATAATGTATACGTAATTTCTGTTTTAAAAAAGTACTTAGGCAAACATTTAAGTAACAGAAATTTTGATTCTGATATCTTAATTTTGTAAACATGCGCATGCCTTATCTGACCTCTTTGTAAATATCCAATATAAATTAGTAAAAAAAGTATGAATGCAAACAGTGAATTAATAAGATTAGCGAATAATGATATATTGGAAATTCATGTTTTCAAAATGGCCATCATTCAAAATGGCTACCAAAAAATCAAAATATATATATATGAAGTCCTCAGATGACAGTCCTTGTCATCTGTGATGAATATACCATATGACTATATAATAATTTCCTGCAGCAAGCGCTTAACTTATAAGTCAAAGTGAACACTGTTACTAAGGAAATGCAAATGTGTAAAGGCAGTATTAAGTTGTACTACTCTATGTTAATGTGGAGGACAATGCGATAGAATATGATAAACAGAGTGCGGTTTGACAAAACATGTACATTTTATTTATTGTTAGATATTTTTAACGTCAATTGAGAACATTTGAGCAGTTTATGTTCTTATAACATTACTTGTATGATATAAAATTCAATATGTCTGCAATCAAGGTTTTTGAAAATTGTTTCAAATGAACAATATCAACAAAACGAATTATCCAGTAATCAGCCAACAATTATAAACGACAGGTGTATAAATATTTTCTTGCTTTATCTGTACGTATACAATAAAATTTTCCTGTTATTCTATTTTGAACAAGCGGTTGCACGAATATTGCTTTCAGAGTAATAGTTCATTTTATGATCCTCTTCGTGTCCGAGTGTTAATGCTTTTGTACCCGCTACAAAACAGAAGAATAACTCGGGGAGGGGGATAGGCTCGCATTTTGTCCTGTTTATATAGCTCCAACTAATACATTTGTATATCTTCCACAATGCATTTTTCTTTATTATATCGAGTAATGACTACATATTTTGTCTTAAAAAAAAAAAAGATTTTCAAGATGGCCGCCATTCAATATGGGTAATATTTCCAAAACTTTTGTTCTACAAGACAATTGGATTCAGCACTGTTCTATTAACCAGATTTCATGTCAATATCTTCTCTAATATCATTTTCATGATTTTTCATTATTAATCTATTGAGATCAAACGGCCGCCATTTTAAAATGGCCGCCTCTTCCGCCAATTTCGACTTTCAGATTGGGTCCATAGCTTAAAATGTTGTCAATGACATACACTACTACTATGCCAAATTTCATGCTTTTACCACAATCTGAGCAATTTTGTCAAAAATCTGCACAAATCGACTGGACTATAACGTCATATGTTCATTACGTCTTTGTATCATAACGTCTTCATGTTGAAAAGTAAAAAGTCAAAAGCTATACACGTCTCTAATCACTTACACAACAAGCAAAGTACTACCACTAATCCCAAACAATGAAATTAGTGTTAAAAATGTTATATCTTAGTATCTTATTTGACTATAAGAGTAATGATATATGATTTGTTTGTGTTTAAAAAAAACAATACCGCACCACGATTGTTTTGAACATGTTCATTTAAAATGTTATATCTTATTATCTGATTTAACGCCAATGGCAGTCAGCAGGGTTTAAGAACATCAGTTGTTCGACCTGTTAGTCAAATGCGTTTTGTTAAAATATACTTTTTCACTTTTTTGGTCTTTTGGAAAATGTTGTTTGTGCTGTAATTATGCCCTTCTACAACGAAATTTGTTTTACATGCACACGATAGGCGGATCCACGGGGGGGGGGGGACCTGGGGGGCCCGGCCCCCCTTATGTGGAAAAAAATTTGGTTGCTTATATAGGGAATCACTGAAGCATGACTGGAGTGGGCCCCCCTTAAGTCAGTCAGCGGGACCCCCTTATGAAAAGTTCTGGATTCGACACTGCTGACACGTATAAAAATTTGCGGTTTTTATCCAACGCAATCATAGGTTTGAACGTAGTTTTCAATTTAGACTTGTTTATATTTTTTCGTTTGGACTTGTATCATATTTTCGCTCCAGTTTATATGATCCGTTCATCCTACTTTGACCCTTTAAATTTAAGAGTCTATCCTAAATTGAGATAAATTATATGGCCTTCCAAATACCGTTTTGATCCCTAACATCACTGAAGAGACATTTATTGTCGAAATCCGGATCTGGTGTACAAATTTATTTTAGCACCTCATGTTTGTGGTATAAAAATTTTGCTGCAAGTTTATTGTTTTTCTGTTTAGTATAAAATTCATATTAAGATCCATTTTGTTACATCTTTTGGTGATCAATTTATTTGGCAATCGCCAATGGCAGTCAGCAGGGTTTAAGAACATCAGTTGTTCGACCTGTTTGTCAAATACGTTTTGTTAAAATATACTTCTTCACTTTTTTTTTTTTGGAAAATGTTGTTTGTGCTGTATTTAGACCATTCTACAACGAAATTTGTTTTACATGCACACGTATAAAAAATGCAGTTTTTTATCCAACGCAATCATATGTTTGAACGTAGTTTTCAATTTAGACTTGTTTATATATGTATACATATATATATTATAAAGAATATGAGAAAGAATTTGCTGAATGTCACAAAAGATTGTCGTTTACTTTAATTTCTATTTCATATGTTGGTCCTCCTTTAACATTTGAACACTTGGGGCCTCTGTCTATTCCCTTTATTTTTTCAATTATTCTCTTTTAAATCCTGTGTTTTCTGGTTATCTCTTTGCCTCTCCAATTTTTTATTCATACTTTCCCATATTTTCAGCATAAATTTTCTTGGAGAACGTTCTGATGCCTCATTTACCTGAAAGTTTAATTTATTTATTTGTAATGAAAAGGTGTAATATATGATATTACAGTGCAAAAATTAATCCAACCGTGCATTAAAACATCAGTATAAAAAGATAATATACCTGACTAGCAAAGGCACTCTAGGCATTTAACATCATAATGTGATATATGGCCAGGTTTTTGAAGTGATTGCAATAATTATCTCACCTCATGGGTATGCAATTTCATACTGCTTCTGCATATGATGAACATTCTTTTTAGTATTTTTTTTATGTACATTGGCAATTTGGAATGAAATATAAGTGACAATATAGGGAGCATTATAGTGTCCAATACAAATGCAAATTCAAGGTATATATTTAATAGCCGTGACCTTGACCATTTACATTAAATCAATTCAGTTGAACTGTTCTTTTTGGTATAAATTTACATATACAGCATGTGATGAAGTTTGAGATAAAAATAAGTAGTCTACATCACATAGTTAGCTTCATTGTGGCACCAGTGGCAGTCTTGATAATATACTTTATATTTGAATTTTAAAATAAAGTACAAATCAATAGTGTAAAATGTGGATCACTGTGACTTTCTTTTTTTCCTGGAAGCTGAGTTACTAAATAAGACTCTGAGAGTCATCTGTGTGTATAATTATAAGTTTGCATGATCTGACACCTTATAGTTGCTGAGATATATATGAACTTGGATGTTTAACAGAACCAAAGTCAGTGAAGTGGCAAATGTAAGTCAAAGACATCTGTGTACAAATTTACATGATCCTACAATTTATAGTTGAATCTACTAAACATATTGTCCAAAAAAGAAATGTTTATGCCAGCAAAACACCATTATCATATTAAAAAGTCTCAAATGAAACCTCAATTTTTGTTCTCAAAGGTTACTACATGTAATTATCCTAAAATGTATGTATTTACCATTGACAGCCATTTATATCCTTTATAAAACTGCTGCCAATAACCTGCTGTTAAAGGATGTATGACCATAAGACCTACAATTGATGAGAAATATAAAAAAAAATGTATTAAGAGTAAATTAAATTTATATAATTATAGGATTCATAATGAGTGAGACTTTTATATTACTTGTTATCAACTTTGGTTGTTCAATAACAAAATGATAAAAATAATGATAAACGAGCCATTTTTTTTTTATAAATTAACTATAAAATTCTCTCACATTGAAACTGAAAAAAAAATCATATTTCATATAATAACAAGAGCATTGCAAAGTATGGCATCCTCTCACCATAGAAGACTGTTGCTTATAAAGATTGCACAGGGGTGTTTAGAATCTACAATGTCCACTTTGACCTTGACATTTAGGAATATATTTTCTATTAATAAAGTTAAAGCCTACATTCTTTAATTTTACCTGTATTACTTTCATAGTTCCAACCAGTACCAAACATTTGCCATTCTGCAACAAAACTGGCTGCAACCTAATGAAAAAAAAAAATAGTACCAAATGTATAAATGAAAGTACATGTGCATGCAGTGTTCAAATACTATAGCTAAGACATATTACATTTAAAATTTTGTGGAAACTCGGGCTGTTAACATTAAAATTTGTTATAATAATGTAAAAAGGCTTTCGAAACCAATTTAGTTTCATTAAATTTTTAGCGAAATTATCCATAGTTATAGATTTCTTTTAACAAATACAAATGTAACCAATTCTAGTTCAATATTTTTGTTGAAACAAATTCTGTCATGATCTATACACGAAATTCTTCAAGTACTTATAACACTGCTTTACCACATAATTAATTTGAAAACTTGACCCTAAACTTGAAATTATTACCAAAATCTGTTAATTAATTTTTATGACTGTTAGGGCAAATATGAATATTAGTATGGTCCTCATTATACTTTATATCTACTTTGGAAAAATAATCAAAAAATACTTTGAAATTATATAACTAAAGATTTAATTACCTTCCAATTACTAATTATATTTAAATAATAATCATTCAATGCAATGGTGTAGGATATTTTTTAACTTTTATTAAGAACTTAGTCTCTGATGAATGAAAGGAGTAGGTTCAGTAAGACCCCTTTTTGGCCCCAAAATATAGCAGTTTTATAAAATTGTTAAAATGTAAACTTGTAGTTATTTATTGGACAGTATAATGCTTCTGCTACATAAATATGGGCTGTTTTTGATAATACGATGCACATATATCGGGTACTAGCATCATTAAGTCATGCTAAATTACTGAAATCTTCACAATTCTATCATTTTAGTGAAATTTTAGACGGTTTTCGTGTAAAACGAAAGTGGCCGCATTCGTGTTCATCCTTAATATTTAAATGTAAGTTGTATTTTATGATAATACATAACATATATAAAGGTTTAGGATGAACACGGATGCGGCCATTTTCATTTTTGACAAACACTATCTGAAAAGTGACATTTTTCGGCATATTTGGTAGATTTTTCATATTTGAGCTTGAATTGGATCGTTTTTAATGACTAAATCAGTTAAAATCTTTCACATAAACTAATTGATTCATATGAAATAGACACTTAAGTGTTTACAAAGTGGTCAAAATCTTACATCAGATGAACCTGAAATTTGAGGCCAAAATCGGTCCTTACCGGACCTACTCCTTTTATTGTTATTATGTTTTCCTTTATAACTAGCTTTCAGTTTAATACTGCGAGTGCTCTAAAATCGTTCTGTTGTGTCAAAAAAATTATTTTCTTTTTCCTGTGTATATATAACTGTTGATGTAAATGTCCTTTGGTTTTGTGAGTCTTTGTCTACTCCTTGGTTTTGATTGTTATTGTCTTATTCTTTTTGGCGGCCTGTTGTTATGATTGTCTTTTTGATATCGTGTAACATCTCACCCCTTATTTGATTGGTTTTATATTAGCAGCGTGTCATAGATAAAATTTAATCGTTAAGTCTGTGTTCTCTTGTGTTAGTATTTCTTTTGATTGAGTTAAACCATTTGAATTGATATTTTATAGCGTGTCTTTCTATGTTATGATGGTTTCTGGTAAGGGTGAAGGATGGTACCATTAAAACATTCATGCCCGCTGCATTTGTTTGCACCTTTTCTTAGTCAGGAACCTGATGTTCACTTGTTATCGTTTGTTAATGTGGTTTATATATGCTAATCGTCTTTATAATATAGAATAGCTCATTGCTTTTCCTGTTTCAATAATTTCACACTAGTCACTTTTGGGCCCTTTGAAGCTTGTTGTTTAGTGTGAGCCAAGGCTCCGTGTTGAAGACCGTACCTTGACTTATAATAGCTTACGTTTATAAATTGAGATTTAGATGGAGAGGTGTCTCCGTGGCACTCATATAACATCTCTTTATCATACTTCCTTTAAAATATGACTTTTGATGCTTTTAATCAGAGGTTCTGGGTTTACCCTCAACATGATAATACTTATACAAGAAATTCAAAGGCGAATAATCATATATTATATAGTTATATATAACTAAAATAATTTTTAGAAACTTTTCAGGTCCCCTTCCCTTTCATGAATGTGACCTACCGAATAATAAAATTGAGAATGGAAATGGTGAATGTGTCAAAGACTATTTACCGAATTTGTCATCACATAAGCAACACGACGGGTACCACATGTGGAGCAGGATCTGCTTACCCGTCCTGGGCACCTGAGATCACCCCTAGTTTTTGATGGTGTTCGTGTTGCTTATTCTTTAGTTTTCTATGTTGTGTTATGTGTACTATTGTTTGTCTGCTTGTCCTTTTCATTTTTAGCCATGACGTTGTATCTTTCGTCCCTCTTTTATCCTACAAAACTGGAATTGTAACATTTTACCCATTTTACAAAATAGATAAGCTGCGAGATATTAGAAATATACGTCAACTACAGGACCATACAATGTAACTGATTATAGTGAATTGATTTTACCATATGGGAGATTACAGTATTCCATCACACTTACATATTGTAAAAGCAGAAATTTTCGTGGAGGAATGAATTTCGTTTATTTCGTGGAAAGAATGTATCCACGAAACTAAAGCCCCCACGATAATTTAGCCAGCATATAATACCACTTAAATTTAAGGAAACCATGAAATTAAATCCCCATGAAATTTTATAGAGAGACATAACCACGAAATTTTAACCCCACGAAAATTAATGTTTCTGCAGTAGTCCTTACACTGTGTTAGTAAATCAATCACATCATATCATAATGGCTCCCTCGGTGTTGTTTCCTCCTCAATCAAACACATTCGGATCAAAATATTAGTTTGCGACATTTAAAGCTAGATTTTCATAAAGGGAGTTTTCATTTTATTATAATCGAGGGAAAGTAATTAAAATATTAAAACAAAAATAATACTGTAAAAAATATCATATCACTACATAGAACCGCTGATATAAATAAAAACCGAGGACAAAGAATTGTGTTAAGAATATTTGCGATAGAAGTACATTCTCCAATAGCCCAAGATAAATAAAAATAAAGAAATAGTGATGTCAAATAAGATGGAAAACAGCACATGAAATCACTTTAGTGGGATTCGTGTTGTTCTATCGTTCGTTTTTTATGTATATGCACTTGTTGGCAATTTCTACGTCAATGTTTTTACCATGACGTTGTCAGCTTCATTTCTTATTATGCTCTTTGATTGTCTCCATGTCTCATCCTCAACCAATGTGTTATTCTTTCTATCATGCTAAGGTTTAAGGTGGAGGGGTTTAAATTAAAATCGATTGAATTTTCACATGGAAAAAAATAAAATTAGGAAAGACTATAAAAAGGAAAACTAAACTATAGCATTTACAGATAAATTATGAAAAGTATAGTTTTTATATATGCCTTTTGAGGCAGAACAAAAGCGTAGTGGAATGACTTCCTTGCAAAACAAAACAAAATACTTGAGAATTTGTCCATCCTCAATTTAACGACGGAGGCATAAAATGGTTTATAATCACAAGGAATCATGGTACTGTGCTTAGTCGAAACATGTTTGAGGTTTTGTCCTATTGAAGTAATTCTTTGTAAAATTATTACAAGCCTATAACCAATCGGTACTCAGATTTTAATACTTTTGATATTTCAACAAATCTTGGCATGAAATTGACACATGCAACTTCGAAAGAAATAAAAACGATTTAGGTTCCTATAGAAGGTATAGAAACAACTCAGAAGGCCAATATATTTGAATCCATTAAAACATATGACGTTCAACATCTAGTGAAACCGGGATGACTGTCATGCAGATAAAATATAAAGATGTAGAAGATACACAGGAGGCTATCAATGACAAATAAAACATACATCTTCAAAACGCGTGGAAACGAAAAACAATTCCCACAGTAAATAGAACAATACATACTGCTCAACAAGACATAATAAAAAAAATAGGATAAAACTGATGAAGCCTCTGAAAAAAGTGCAAAATAATAATTATAATAACAACAATAAAATTAATGAAATCAAAAAAAAAAACCAATAAAACACAACGTAATCTGCTATTTTTATCAAATTAGAGTTCAAAGTTAGTAGACAATCAAAGAAGTTCGTATCTTTTATTAAATTTTGGTATCTATATGTTTCGGAGATAATTGTGACGTCTTTTTTCATTGAAATAGTACACCTTTTGTTTAAGGGCACCTGAACCGGCCTCCGTGTAAATGATTGTATCGTTATGTTGAAGACTCACTGGTCACCTCCGGCTGTTTCTTTTTTTTTGTCGGGTTTTTGTCGCTTTGACAAATTTCCAGTTTTTGATTTTCAATCAACATTTCTTTAATATACAAGTAAAGTATTTTCTTTCCTCCTCAGTCACCAGAACAGCTTTGTATAAATTAAAGGAACAGTAGTTTACCGCAATTCATATCTCGTAAAACCAGCATACTGTTTAAATGTTTAAATGTTAAAGTGATAAGTCTTATCAGTGTGTATGCGTTTCAACAATATATGTTCAGTATTCAATATTTATCTTATTTATGGTACGGTATTGAAAGTCATGCAATGTTTTTGAATGTCGAAAAAATATTTTTGAATTTTAGAGGTAATATGAACCAGAAAATCAATGCAAAATCAGAGTATAAAGAGTCAAAACAATGGTCATGTATTTATTAAGTCGTTAAAGATTGTGTAACATGTGTAATGCATAGTTAACTATGTTTTGCATTTCCGTCTAATTTACATCACTCGGTCGATACCTCTAGATCTGCTAGTGGACTATCAGTCCCCGAGGGTATTATCAGCTCAGTAGTCAGTATTTCTGAACTGACCTGATTTAACTTTTTTTTCTAAAATTATCCGTTTATAAATTTTGAAATTATTAAGAAACTTAGGTTTCAACTCCCACTGTCAAAGTTGACTTTAGATGAATTTGGCTATTTATTTTAGGTATTTTTGTTATATAGGTATTCAACAGTTTCGGTACTTATACTTCTTCGTATTTTAAATGTTTGGCTTTGAGTGTTCCTGACGAAGGTAAATCCAGAAAAACACTGCGGACGCATGAAATTATTAAACATGTTGTTTTCAATTTGTTACGACGTTCAATACGAATTTCATTAAAGTTGGTTAAGGTGATTGGTATCAGTTTGACTAAGGTACGTGTTAATTAGGTTATACGATGCAAACGTAAATAAACATCCATATCACAAATACTCCCTACATTTAAAAAAAAAACCAGATATTATTTAAAAATCACGTGGCAAACGTCAACACGTGTTGCTTGACTGAAATTACGTGATATCAGATGCATGCGCGGGAGATATTTTGCGTTATCGCTGTATTATGTCGTCGGTGTTACAATCCATGCTGTTTTATAACAAATTCATATCTCATCTTGTTTTGGAATACAATTTTTAAAGTGTTAGAAAGGCTTTTAAATTTCAAATAAAAACTCGAAGCTCTGCTCCAGACAGCATACTTTTCTTTTTTCTTTGCGATTTTATTTTTTATAACTCATTAATAGTTCAGCTTTAATAGAGGAAAATCCCTTTGCGAGTTTTTTTTTTTTTTGTTGTTTCGTTAATAGTTGATGTATTGTAATGAATGAAAATGCAAATTGGGGACACAAACACGCATATTGTGGTCAATACTTTTTCTAGTTAATAATTAAAAAAAGATGGAAACATTTTCTAACCAACTCATAAAGACTTTTTCCTGTATACATTTGATAACAGTATGACTCTATATTTAGGATGCGCATACACAATTATGTTCTGATATTTTCGATAAGTTTTGTCAAATACAGCTAAGGTAATCTATGCCTGAGAATAACCTATCCATGCCTATGTGACTTGGTAAAATAAACACATCGATATTCTATAACTTGTATGCAGGCGGTCGACAGTATTTGTAGGTTTTTAAATACATGTATTCATTTAATCACAGATTAATCACAGATTCAAACATTTGAGAAACAATATGTTTTCCTGTATACAATCTGATAACAAAAGTATATTAATAAAATTGAGAATGGAAATGGGGAATGTGTCAAAGAGACAACTACCCGACCATAAAACAAACAACAGCAGAAGGTCACCAATAGGTATATTAAACATACACAAATTATAAGTTGTAATATGAATATAACTCAACCCTGGATCGATTGAAAGAATAGAGCAATACATAGAGACCGCTCTATTGATCGAAAGAATAAAGCAATACATTGAGACCGCTCTATTGATCGAAAAATAAAATAAAACATGAGACGTCATTAATGAGCAAAGCCCATACCACAAAAAAACAATAAAACACAACGTAATCTGCTATATTTATCAAATTAGAGTTCAAAGTTATTAGACAATCAAAGGAGTTCGTATCTTTTATTAAATTTTGGTATTTATATGTTTCGGAGATAATTGTGACGTCTATTTTCATTGAAATAGTATACCTTTTGTTTAAGGGTACCTGAACCGGCCTCCGTGTAAATGATTTAATGGTTATGTTGAAGACTCACTGGTCGCCACCGGCTGTTTTTTTTTTGTCGGGTTGTTGCCGCTTTGACAAATTTCCAGTTTTTGATTTTCAATCAACATTTCTTTAATATACAAGTAAAGTATTTTCTTTCCTCCTCAGTCACCAGAACAGCTTTGTATAGATTAAAGGAACAGTAGTTTACCGCAATTCATATCTTGTAAAACCAGCATACTGTTTAAATGTTTAAGTGATAAGTCTTATCAGTGTGTATGCGTTTCAACAATATATGTTCAGTATTCAATATTTATCTTATTTATGGTACGGTATTGAAAGTCATGCAATGTTTTTGAATATCGAAAAAATATTTTTGAATTTTAGAGGTAATATGAACCAGAAAATCAATGCAGAGTATAAAGAGTCAAAACAATGGTCAAGTATGTATTAAGGTGGTACCCAACACTTTAAATAAAATTAATTTGGCTCGTTTAATTTTCTTAAAATTTTGACAAAGTATTTACTTTGACCCCTTGACAAAAATATAAAAATTTTAAAAATTTTAAACCAACCGTTTTATCAGAAAAATTACACTGGTTATATAGCAATTTGACAAACACTAATTTTGATCATTGAGAAGCTTAAAAGCCCTTTAACAACACAACGTTATTAAAACGTTTAGCTTATTTTACAGAGTTATCTCCCTGTAGTGTTAGGTACCACCTTAAGTCGTTAAAGATTGTGTAATGCATAGTTAGCTATGTTTTGCATTATTTCTGATTTACATCACTCGGTTGATACCTCTAGATCTGCTAATGGACTATCAGTCCCCGAGGGTATTATCAGCTCAGTAGTCAGTATTTCTGAACTGACCTGATTTAACTTTTTTTTTCTAAAATTATCCGTTTATAAATTTTGAAATTATTAAGAAACTTAGGTTTCAACTCCCTCAGTCAAAGTTGACTTTAGATGAATTTGGCTATTTATTTTAGGTGTTTTTGTTATATAGCTATTCAACAGTTTCGGTACTTATACTTCTTCGTATTTTAAATGTTTGGCTTTGAGTGTTCCTGACGAAGGTAAATCCAGAAAAACACTGCGGACGCATGAAATTATTAAACATGTTGTTTTCAATTTGTTACGACGTTCAATACGAATTTCATTAAAGTTGGTTAAGGTGATTGGTATCAGTTTGACTAAGGTACGTGTTAATTAGTTTATACGATGCAAACGTAAATAAACATCCATATCACAAATACTCCCTACATTTAAAAAAAAACAGATAATATTTCAAAACCACGTGGCAAACGTCAACACGTGTTGCTTGACTGAAATTACGTGATATCAGATGCATGCGCGGGAGATATTTTGCGTTATCGCTGTATTATGTCGTCGGTGTTGCAATCCATGCTGTTTTATAACAAATTCATATCTCATCTTGTTTTGGAATACAATTTTTAAAGTGTTAGAAAGGCTTTTAAATTTCAAATAAAAACTCGAAGCTCTGCTCCAGACAGCATACTTTTCTTTTTTCTTTGCGATTTTATTTTTCATAACTCATTAATAGTTCAGCTTTAATAGAGGAAAATCCCTTTGCGAGTTTTTTTGTTGTTTTGTTAATAGTTGATGTATTGTAATGAATGAAAATGCAAATTGGGGACACAAACACGCATATTGTGGTCAATACTTTTTGTAGTTAATAATTAAAAAAAGATGGAAACATTTTCTAACCAACTCATAAAGACTTTTTCCTGTATACATTTGATAACAGTATGACTCTGTATTTAGGATGCGCATACACAATTATGTTCTGATATTTTCGATACACAACATCGAGATATGTAATAATATAAGTTTAATAACAAAGTACCTACAAACAAAGAATATAGTGACTGGCCTAAATGAGGCTGAAACGTGTACTATTTCGTTCATTCAAGATCGATAGAAACACCGTTTTAAAAATGTTTTATTGATTATCTGTGTCCGTACTTGAAATCACGTGGTTTGTAAAGACAGGGAAATGACAACATTTTACATGTTCAAGTTGAAGGAAGTAAAAATATATCTGAGACTTCGAATGATTGATCCACATACTGAAAACACGAGAATAGACTTATCATTGAAAAGTAAGTACACATTACTTGATTTTCCTAATTTATTACTTTGAAGAGGCATATTAGCATAGATGGCATACATATTAAGTTTTTCTTTCATAAATAATGGATATCGTAGTCAATATGTATGATGAAATTCGAAATGATTAACATAGGTATGTTCAATTGATCAATAATTTTGTAAATAAACTTATCATAGATACCAGGACTAAATTTAGTATATACGCCAGATGCGCGTTTCGTCTACAAAAGACTCATCAGTGACGCTCGAATCCCAAAAAGTTAAAAATGCCAAATAAAGTACGAAGTTGAAGAGCATTGAGGACCAAAATTCCTAAAAGTTTTGCCAAATACAGCTAAGGTAATCTATGCCTGATAATAACCTATCCATGCCTATGTAACTTGGTAAAATAAACACATCGAATATGATATTCTATAACTTGATAAGTATGCAGGCGGTCGATAGTATTTGTAGGTTTTTAAATACATGTATTCATTTAATCACAGATTCAAACATTTGAGAAACAATATGTTTTCCTGTATACAATCTGATAACAAAAGTATATTAATAAAATTGAGAATGGAAATGGGTAATGTGTCAAAGAGACAACTACCCGACCATAAAACAAACAACAGCAGAAGGTCACCAATAGGTATATTAAACATACACAAATTATAAGTTGTAATATGAATATAACTCAACCCTGGATCGATTGAAAGAATAAAGCAATACATAGAGACCGCTCTATTGATCGAAAGAACAAAGCAATTCATTGAGACCGCTCTATTGATCGAAAAATAAAATAAAACATGAGACGTCATTAATGAGCAAAGCCCATACCACATAGTCAGCTATAAAAGGTCCTGGAATGACAATGTAAAAAAATTCAAACGAGAAAACTAACGGCCTTATTTAATTTAGGATATGATTTTTTTTTCAAAACTTTATTGTAAAAGTGGTACAGTTTTAGCTGTAAAAGGAGTTCCTATGGGAAATTGCATTGTCAATATTTACAGAAATGCAACCTGAAATGTTTCTCTTATATTCATATCCAGATTTGTACTCTGACTTGTATTATTCATAATGTTATTTCAACTAAAGCTTTTTTGTATCCTATTTCAATACAATACAATACAATATGCTTTATTAAAAAAAAAGCCCACTCCGTTACATTCACGTGTTGAACAAGAGGTGAATACATATAAAATACAATCACATACGATCATCGAAAGAAATATAAGAACTTTAGAATATCAGTAAAATAAAGGCATATCGACTCTTTTTATTTTCCCATTATAGAATTCCGTGTTAAGTTTTAGGATGATTATAGTCTGCATTACATATATAAATATATGTTTATGTGGCGAGAAAACAAAATGTTGCAAGGATTATATATATGTTATTGATATTAAAAATCCATTTGACCGTTACCATATATTCATTATCTATCGGTCAGGTTTGCTGTTAATATATAACCATATCACATTTTATAGCAAAGTACTGTCGTAGATTCTATTAAAAGCCTTATTTGAGTTATATTTTAAACCATTGAAGTTTATGTTTGTCAAAACGTCCTGTACCGTTACATCTTTCATTGTATTGCATGTGAAATAATTATTTGATATTCACTCACTTTTACTATAATTCAATGGTGTTGAAGCAACATGGGATTTTTGTTAATCATTATAAGTATGTAAAAATTTTCAGAATCATAATGTCCGAATCTACAGCCCTGTGTAGTGTGTGTGGTCGTCGTCACCTTTCTAAATCATCAATAGTCTGGTGTGTTGATTGTTGCGAAGGACTTTGTCTTGATTGCAAAGAACATCATAGTTTACTGAAAGCGACAAGAAACCATAACATTATTTCTATAACTGAGTATCAGCAATTACCACGTAACGTGTTAGACATCTCGCAGCACTGTACAAAACACGACGAAATTTTTCAAACCTTTTGCAAAAAACACGATTGCCCTTGCTGCAGAAAATGTGTCATAGAAACACACAACAACTGCATAGATTTAATCGCAATTGAAGATTATACTAAAGATGTCAAGTCGTCGGTCAGGTATAATGAGCTTGAAGAAATGCTTAATGAAATGGCTGAAAACATTAAGAAAATACGCCTCAACAGGCAAGAAAATATGGCTTCTTTAAAGAAAGAAAGAAAAAGAATAGAACAGGACATTGATCAGATGAGAATTCAATTCGTCAACCATCTGGACAAACTACAGGCCGATGTCATTCAAGATTTATATGCCAAAGAAGCGAACGAAATTAAAAAGATGCAAGAAGTGATGGAATCGTTAGACGAGAAACAGAGAAAATTACACGAATGCCAAATTGACCTTGTAAACATTAAGAAATATGCATCTGATGTTCGACTCTTACTTTCCATGAAGCAAATTGAGAAACACATGGTGAAAAACGAAGAATTCATCCAATCAATGATTGACAGCGAGGGCCTATACCAAGCTGTGTTAGTATTGAAGGCCACAATCGACACTGAAAACGTTATTGCCGGTATGCCGTTCATAGGGAAAGTAGGCGTGTCGTACACTCCAAGCCTAGTTGATATCACGAAAAAAAAAGAAAATCAAGCGCAAACGATGGTAAACAATGAGCACATAAGATCAATAAAAGACATTTCTTTAAAGTTGCGAAAAAAGATAGAATTATGTGAAGCTGGGGTGACCGGATGTACTTTTCTTCCACGCGGCAAAATGGTGTTTGTGAATGAGGAGCAAAGATCTATAACAGTAGTTAACTCTGACGGATCACTTGACCGTAAAATCGATTTTAAACCGTACGTTCCGCATGACATAACATATATTCCAAAAGATAACACCATCGCCATCACATCTTCAAGTTCCCACTATGTCAAAATTATCGATGGAGATACACTAAGAGTGATCAAAATACTGTGTGTGGGTTCAAACTGTGCTGGTATAGCATTCACAAACGGAAAATTGATTGTATGTGGTTTAGAAAAAGGATTAATTGAAGTAACTTATCCTGGTGGCTCAGTGAAGACAATACTATCGTGCACAATGTCCACAAATAGTTACCTGGCTACTTTAGGAAAAAAGATATTCTACACTGATTTAGATTTTGGTGGAGTATTTTGTTGTGATCTTAAAGGAAATATACTTTGGACATTCCCATGTAAGAATATTAATAGTCATAACGGTGTCACTGTAGACAATAATGGAAACGTGTTCGTCGCTGACTTTAGTCGCAATAGAGTGTATGTGATATCTCCAAACGGTCAACAACACAGAGACGTGTTGACTTCCTTGGCTGCTGTCTGTTATCCAATAGGTTTGATCTATGATAGAGATAACAACCAGTTACTTGTTACAAATTACTATAAAGGGGCAGTTTTGTATACTGTGACATAGGTAAAGAACAAAACCTTATATAGAAAGAATTGTTTTAGGGACGACTTACAAAATGTATGTTGAAGCTTTTGATGAATAATCATTAAACTTTTCAAACTACAGCTAGTAATCGAAAAGTTTCACTTAAATTAATAAGTTCATTTTAGGTGTCTTGGGCGTCTTTTTTAAAATTAAAATTGACAGAAGTTCTTATAATTTGTTAAACAATTTTTTTATTTTGTTTTTTTTTTCAAAAATATAATAAAAAGTATGGGTCATCGGCCTTTTTTATGCTTCAGGTTGTTCAAAGTTGTCAGATTTTGTAAAGATTATTCATGGAAAATCAAATGTTTTGTAATAAAAAGAAAATTTCTTGATAGAACTTAAAGATAAAATGTGAGAAGATAGCTCTTAAAACATTCTCTCAGATAAGAAAAAAGAAAAATGGGTCACTGAACTTGCTTTCTCGCTTCATATCAATTAGGCGAATTCACAACACTTTCGTTGATAAAAATCACTTTATCTGAGATACCTCCCCTACTTTGGCAATATTGAAAAAGAAATCAAACACAAATAATATGTTTTTGAGAGATTACAACTGTAGTAATGATAAAACTAACAGTTTTCTATATTTTCATCAAAAGTCTTTTAAATAAATTACATACTACTCTGAAAATTTTGACATTTTATCAAGGATCTACACCAATGCTATCTGCTACTTCAAAATCCAAGATAGATGAAGACACCCGAGGCACCTTAATACTGATTCGTTGATCAAACTTCATAATCAAGTAATTCTCAAAGCAAAAGGTACAGTCATAGATAGATCTACATTTTGTATGAAGTCATTTACTTTCCTTTACAAGAGTAAATATTCGATCAATAAAAAAAGGGAAAGAAAAAGAAGTAAGTGTGTATATAAAGCCACTGAAATGAAGAAAAGAATCAAGGATAAAGATATATATGTATAGAAAGTGTGTAAACAATGTGAAAAAGATAATGAATAGTAAAAAAATATTGTAAAGATGGATTGTTCAAATGACACAAAGCATTAACTATTCAACATGATCAAAGTTTAGGTGAAAATGTTCTTAATGCGTATTTTAATCTTTTATTTCATATTGTTTTGTGGCATATTATGCCCTTTGATGAAATGTTATTTCCCCTGCGAAACTCAATCTAAGGCAGATTGGAAGTCTTCAATCATCTTCGATTTTGATAACAGAATATTTGGTCTAGATCTTAACTAAAATGTGCCAATTTGAAGGAAGAGTTCATGTGTTAGACATTTAATCTGAATGCAGAAAAGAAACTAGTTTATTATATTTTTTGCGGCTGTTTTTTTTCCAAATAGATAATGATTTTTGTTTGATTCAATATTTTCAACTTTGCAGATAATGTAACTGCTTTACTGGAATGTGTAATGAATTTACCTATTGTGTGATTTTTTTTATTTCAAAAGCCTATTGATTGACCGATTCATCTTTTAACCCAATGGTTTAGTTTTTATTCTAACACAGTGTTTTCAATATCTGATAAAATTACACCTGTAGGTTGAAAACAAGCCGGTGTCCTTGATATAAAGTACATTTTAGCAAATGATCAAAATATTTTATGACTTTTAAGCTGGACATCCTTTGATCCTTAATACTCGGGTCAAAATTAAAAAGTATAGGTAAACGAATTTACGGAGCCCTAATGGTCTCACACAGATTATAAAGTGTCTTTTAAAGTCATGCGCTGAAGATGTGTAAAGTCTAGCGCTGGATATGTAAAGTCTAGCGCTAGAGAGGTAAAGTCTAGCGCTGGAGATGTAAAGTCCAGCGCTGAAGATGTAAAGTATAGCGCTGGAGATGTAAAGTCCAGCGCTGGAGATCTAAAGTCTAGCGCTGGAGATGTAAAGTCAAGGCTGAAGATGTAAAGTCTAGCGCTGGGGATGTAAAATCTAGCGCTGGAGATGTGCAAAATCTAGCGCTGGAGATATGCAAATTCTAGCACTGGAGATGTAAAGTCAAGCGCTGGAGATATAAAATCAAGCGCTTCAGATGTAAAGTCTAGCGCTGAAGATGTAAAATCAAGCGCTGAAGATGTAAAGTCAAGCGCTGGAGATGTAAAGTCAAGCGCTGGAGATGTAAAGTCAAGCGCTGGAGATGTAAAATCAAGCGCTGGAGATGTAAAGTCTAGCGCTGGAGATGTAAAGTCAAGCGCTGAAGATGTGCAAAGTCTTGTGCTGGAGAATTAATGTCAAGCGCCACAGATGTCCAGTTATGCGCTTGACCTTACATCTCCAGCGCTTGACTTTACATCTCCAGCGCTTGATTTTACATCTTCAGCGCCAGACTTTACATCTCCAGCGCTTGATTTTCCATCTTCAGCGCTAGACTTTACATCTTCAGCGCTTGATTTTACATCTCTTGCGCTTGACTTTAAATCTCTAGCGCTAGACTTTGCATATCTCCAGCGCTAGATTTTACACATCTCCAGCGCTAGACTTTACATCCCGAGCGCTAGACTTTACATCTTCAGCGCTTGACATTACATCTTCAGCGCTAGACTTTAGATCTCCAGCGCTGGACTTTACATCTCCAGCGCTAGACTTTACATCTTCAGCGCTGGACTTTATATCTCCAGCGCTAGACTTTACATCTCTAGCGCTAGACTTTACATCTCCAGCGCTAGACTTTACACATCTTCAGCGCAGTACTTTAAAAGACACTTTATAATCTGTGTGAAACCAACAGGGCTCCGTACGAATTTGATGATAAACAATGCCGTTATATGCAATTTAAAAAAAAGCTTAACAGAGTGATACAGGAAGTAGGTGCACCCTGTGAAATCTACTGACCCCTTTTGCAAATTTATCAAGAGTTATTTCTCCTATATCGCCATGGTTTAGGTCGACGTGATTCCTTAATTCGACACGCATATTCAACTTTAATACTATATACTGTCCTCTATAGACTTCAGAACTAAGTTGTTTTTGGAATAATTTCAATTTCTGTAAGCCTTGCTCAATTCATATCTACGATCTTGCAATGATATCTCGAGGACTTTTGGGTACCACATGTTTCAGTTTGTAAATTCTTTAATGAATTTATAAAATCAACCGTTCATACCTTCAAAAACAATCCGTAACATTTACAAAAAGTTTGTGTAAAATATTTTAAATTACCGGTTTTCTTTTGATTAACTGTATCAAAATATATTCAATAAATAAGACGACATACAAGTAAAATAATTATTAAACAATAACAATATAGACTTGCTTGTCCATTTTTACAATATTTGAACCACAACCAATTCAATATCAGCAAAACTGTTTTAACTGGGATTAAACAATCCACCAACATAAAAACCGTCAAATTTTTCCGTTTACTTTGGTGCCCCGAAATAGTAAAACTTTACAACCGCGAAAATAACCTACTATACGGTATTATACTCAGGTCAACCTTGATATTTCGTAGAAATGAAGACAGATACATTATTGTTTGAGTCAGTACGGACGCAATCTGAGAATATAGTTGCGGATGTTTTGTTTGCATTCACCTATTCTACTACGTAGTACTAAAAAATGAAGAAAACGTCATAAACATTTCCTTTTGGTTTCTTATGGAAAATGTTGAGAAGAATATCTGTCAAGAAATTATACCCGAAAAATGAAAACAACATTTTACAAATTTCAGTCGTCAGAAGCGCTTTTTTTAATTAAACTTCACCAGGAAAGTTGAATACCTGAAAACCAAGTATGTATAAGAACTAAAACAGTTGAAGAACTATATGACAAAACAAAATACCTACAAATAATAGCTAAATCGCCTCAGACAAACTTTGTCTGATGGAGATGAAACCCTATAATCTTAATAATTTCTAAATTTTAACGGAATATAAAGAAATGTATGTTATGCATCGAGTTGATTACACCATCGGGCATACGCAGTCTACCAGTAGCGAAATAGACACAATGCTGCACAAATCTTTATCAAAGAAGGACAAAAGATACCAGAGGGACAGTCAAACTCATAAATCGGAAATAAACTGACAACGCCATGGCTAAAAATGAAAAGACAAACAGACAAGCAATTGTACACATGACACAAAATAGAAAACTAAAGAATAAGCAACACGAACCCCACCGAAAACTAGGGAAGATCTCAGGTGCTCCGGAAGGGTAAGCAGATCCTGCTCCACATATGACACCCGTCGTGTTGCTTATGTGATAACAAATCCCGTAAACAGTCTTAATTCGGTAGGTCATATTTATGAAAGGGAAAGGGATTGTAGTTACGACGTAAGGGACATATCCGATATCATTTGTGAAACGGTTATTTACGAAGGGATGATTTTAAATTCAAAAGCTCAAACACTTCTAACAAATAAAAAACAACGCTTTACTTTCATGCGTCCGATGCGCTGAATAACATTTCACCAGGAACGCTCAAAGTGGAGTATTTGAGACTTGAGAGCCAATGCTTTATAAGAAAAAAAATTAGTTGCAGAGCTGTATGGTTAGAACAGTACATAAAGATAGTATTCAAATAATTAACACCAAGTATTATTAACAATAAATTTTGGTCGAATTATATAAGTAACGACTTGAAATTTATGGTTTTTTAAACAACCCTTAAGCAAAATTCTGATTAAAGTTCTTAAAAGGAGAATAAGTTAAATAAAAAATAACAGAGATACCGAACTCCAAGGAAAATTCAAAACAGAAAGTGTTTCTTTTTTATTATTAAATGACAAAATCAAAAGCTCAAATACTTCAAACAAATGGAAAACTGCATCTTCCTGACTTGGTGTAGGCATTTTCTATGTAGAAAATGGTGGACATAAATGGTACGAACAGATGATTTAAAGCATTTGTGGGTAGACTCAATCAGACAGCACCGTTTATCAATATGTAGTATCTATGACAGAATTTGTGACAAGAAAGAGTATGATAATAACCACGGTAATTCTTCCCTTTAATAGCCTATATCACCCTACAAAATTTTCCCGAAATTCTTGTTTTACATCTTTTACGTGTGAGCAGAAATTATCAGCTACGTCACAATGTCTGAGGTAAAGTTATAAGAAACGTCACAAAGTGTGAGATGACTTTAATTATCACAAACATCACAAAGTGTGAGATGACTTTAATTATCACAAACGTCACAAAGTGTGAGATGACTTTAATTATCACAAACGTCACAAAGTGTGAGACGACTTTAATTATCACAAACGTCACAAAGTGTGAGATGACTTTAATTATAAACGTCACAAAGTGTGAGACGACTTTAATTATCACAAACGTCACAAAGTGTGAGACGACTTTAATTATCACAAACGTCACAAAGTGTGAGATGACTTTAATTATCACAAACATCACAAAGTGTGAGATGACTTTAATTATCACAAACGTCACAAAGTGTGAGATGACTTTAATTATCACAAACGTCACAAAGTGTGAGACGACTTTAATTATCACAAACGTCACAAAGTGTGAGATGACTTTAATTATCACAAACGTCACAAAGTGTGAGATGACTTTAATTATCACAAACGTCACAAAGTGTGAGACGACTTTAATTATCACAAACGTCACAAAGTGTGAAAAGACGCTATTGCTG
The DNA here is from genome assembly GCF_965363235.1 of Mytilus galloprovincialis. Classification (NCBI taxonomy): domain Eukaryota; kingdom Metazoa; phylum Mollusca; class Bivalvia; order Mytilida; family Mytilidae; genus Mytilus; species Mytilus galloprovincialis. Next base: position 61,560,514 of record NC_134845.1, read on the forward strand.
TACCCAAATTTTACCTGATATGTCTGTTTGTTTTGTTCATACATCGTTGTCAATATAATGTTTTATTTTTGCGACTGTCATAAAAGTGAAAGGTGTAACTAGCTATAAAACCAGGTCTAATCCACCATTTTCTACATAATATAATGCATATACCAAGTCAGAAATATGAAAACAAGTTTGACCTTACCACATATTATGGTAAATGTTTATATTAATTGACACAGAAATTACAATTAATGCAATTGGAATAATTGCAGAATATTGATTTGTGTTAACTTTGCCTATTGTTTGTTATACGTAACAAAATTGCACTCTTTTTTTTTATGTATTATATACTGAATAGAAATAGATAGATGTTAAGTTAGTTATTTGATATGGAATGTTTATGCCATCATATATTATCAAGCATGAAATGAATATCGAGTACAACTGTCAAAAGCTTAAACAAGAAAGAAGACAAAACAGCGAATGACGGTCCAATATTGTGACCAGTAGAAAAGGTTTTGTCGTCGGATAGGATAAAAAAAATAATTAAAAAATGTCGCAACTTTTGTGACGAAACAAATATCAATCGGTCACATCAGTTGAAAATTATATTAACTATAAAAATAACCTGTAAATTTACTTGAATTCCCGTGGTTTCTTGAACATATTTAGAAAAAGGAGGGTTTTTAATCCGACGAAGAATTGTGAAAACTCCGGGTATATTTCTAATGATCTTCTACTTAAAAAGTTAGTATAATCCTTTTGTTCAATGTTTTATCGTGTTGATTTGTCGGGAAAATAAAAATAACACAAATGTTCAATTTTACTTTCGTTTTCACGGTACATTACTCTTGGAAATAATCCACAAATTGACTAGTGCAAGCCCCGGCGAGTTTTTAAATTAAATCTAAATGTCGATTTGGATCCTCAGAGTTTGGATCCTACTTTATTTAAAGTTTACACCTACATTATATGCAATGTAGGTTTAGAAACATTTGAAATGTATATTAGAATCCGATATAAATGTAATATTTGATACAGGTACATGTGTATAGATACATGTGTATGATAGTGAGGTCAGTGTGGTTAACTCATACAATAGTACATTAGGTAAGTTACATATATAATTTAAACTTTTATGTTTTTGACAAAACAGCCAAAGCATATAATTATGATTCTGTAGTGAAACTTAAAAGAAATAAAAGCAACGGAGCGGCTGCAAAAAAGGTTAAGGTCGGTAGCTACTTTTTGAAATTTTGAATTTTCATTTGTCGGAAAATAAAAATAACAGAAATATTCAGTTTTACTTTCGTTTTCATTGTACATAACTCATGGAAATAATCCACAAATTAACTAATACAAGCGCCGACGAGTTTAGAATTTGATTTAAATGTCGATTTGAGTCCTACTTTATTTAGTTTAAAAAAAAAAACCTGAGACCTTAATGTTGTCCCTAATTTCCGGATTTGTAGGCAATATGATATTCCACGTTTTACTTGAATTTAGGCTTTAAAAAATTAGGGGGACAACCCAGAAGGATCTAGATGGAGGTGCTTCATTTCTGTGTTTTTTCCCTCCTTTTTCTCTATTGTGTACACCATCATACTGTAATTTGTTTTACAAAACTGTTCTGTAACAAACATAAACTTTTAGCCACCGCTTTACAAGCAGAGCCAAATACAATGAAAGTCCCAACTATGTATTGGCTTCCGAAGCTACACAAAACCCCTTACAAATATAGATTTATTTCGTCTTCAAGCCATTGTTCAACTACTAAATTGTCTATTCTTCTTACCAGCACACTTGGTACAATTAGTTAGTTTTATAAATTGACCATAAACCCACTTATTCATGGTATGGTATCAATATTTCTGACCTGACACTACGTACTTTTTATTGCTTAATTCTTTAGAATTTAATATGCAATGTTTCGGGTTCTTTCGGGAATAATCCCAGGTAAACCCTCATCAGAGGTCGACCTTTATATATTTATTTCGTATCTAGTATCATAGATAGATGTGGGTCTGTTTCATAACAGTTTTTTTTTTTTTCAAATTTACTACATGTGCATATGGGTCTACGTTGTAGTTAGTCTTTTTACAGACTCATAGTTTTATAAATTGACCATAAACCCACTTGTTCATGGTATGGTATCAATATTTCTGACCTGACACTACGTACGTTTTATTGCTTAATTCATTAGAATTTAATATGCAATGTTTCGGGTTCTTTCGGGAATAATCCCAGGTAAACCCTCATCAGAGGTCGACCTTTATATATTTATTTCGTATCTAGTATCATAAATAGATGTGTGTCTGTTTCATAACTACACGTGCATATAGGTCTACGTTGTAGCTAGTCTTTTTACAGACTGAAAAAACTGACCAAGTTGATCAGCACTTTTGTTTAATTAATGAAGAGACTTATTGTCTTTATTTTTATCACTAATTACTTCAACATGAGTCTACACGGGATATTGTAGAAATATTATTTATCAATATCATATTGTTAACTCCAGGGTATACTGGCGTGTTTGTTTTATCATTTATATGATATAATACAAAAGTCTTCATGTTTAGCATTTGAAGAAACATGTGTAGGTACCCTGCCGGGTAGAAACATGGACATACAGAAACCGTCGGTTATCTCAGATACGTGATCTATTGAAATAAATCGGTGTCACGTCTTCATTACATCTGTTTCATAGTATATACTATATTATAAAGCTTCCTGTGGAGGGCTTCTTCGACTTAATGATTAATTATCATGTCGCTAATATTCTTATTGTTTTTGAAACCCATATCTGGTTTAGATTTAAATATTTGTTTGGCAATCGGATCTTTCCGAATTATATACCAGAATTTTGTTATAATCTTTTTAAGATATTCAGCATTGTAACGATACGTTGTAATGAACATATTTCTGCCTGTTATTTTATTCTTATTTTGTTTCTTCCGAAGTTTTAACTGTCTGTCTTCGTGACGAATTTTGTGCAATATTTGACTGACGATTTCTTTCGTGTATCCCCGTCTAGATAATTTATCCATAAACAGTTTAATACGTTTATTAAATTCGTTCTTATTGCTAGTGTTTCTTAAAATTCTAGTCCCTTCTCCTTTATGAAAAGATGAGAAACACGTGGGAGCATGACTTGAGCTTCTATGTAAAAACTGAAATTTCTCAGTAGGTTTGGTGTAACAGTTTACATCCAGTACTCCAGATGCACTAAACCGTTTACCTTTAAATAATACCACATCTAAGAATTTCATAGTATGAGTATTTATTTCAAAAGTAAATTTCAGCAGGTTATGTTTCTTATTTGCTATTTCAAATAGTTGTTTAATTTGCTCACTGCTTCCATTAAATATAATAAAGCCATCATCTCTCATTCGTTTATGAAATTTGATATTATCTTTGTATGGATATTGTTCTATAATATTATTACTATACTATATATAAAAATATTAATTTTCGCGAACCATTTAGGTCACGGAAATTCCAAAATATGGCATCAGTAAGGAGAGTTGTGCAAATAATGTGAATACACAGAACCCCCATCCAAATTATCTTTAGCTAAAAGTATTCATCATTTTCTATTTTATATGTACTAACAACATTCCATTTTTCTATAATTTCGATTAAAATATTCCAAAATCTGAGTTAAAAAAAGTCAAATGCCCAAAATAAACATTGTCTGATTGGTTGAAGTACTGTGGCGTCAATGATGAGCATAGCAAGCCTCGATGTAAAGCACACGCTTCACATGAATAAGGAGAGTTTTACAAATAATGTGAATACACAGATCCTCCATCCTATTTATATTTTGCTGAAAATGTTGCAATGTTCATCATTTCTGTTTTGATTCTGCTAACAACATTCCATTTTTTCTTTAATTCCGATTTATATATGTGGAACCCGCAATAAAAATAGATGGCCTCAATGATTTAAACGCAACGCAAAAAATTCCGTTGACCCTGAATTCAACGGATCGATAATAGCATCATCACCATCAACAAAATGTTTACCGTTATCTTTGTGAAATTTCAGTTATATAGTTCTTTAATTAGAGAAATTTTGGTAAGTATTACTTATTAATGTTAAGGTTCTACTGATGTGCTCCTCTAGACCTTTTTGACGGTCCGTTTTATCCTATTTATCTCAATATTATCTCCGATGACAGTAATGTCAACCCGACGGACCTATTCGTGTCAAAAGTGAAAATCGCATCGATTTATTGAACTAATTTCTTCTTAAACTGTGCATGCATTATTTCTGTATTATATGATAACCAATCACATTCACGTTGCATGTTTGCATGAAAATGGTCATGTATTAGTGAATTGTAAGGGCGATGCAACTTGAGCTCAGTGCGCGATCACGTGACATTATTATTTGTAAACAAATTTAAAACATGCTCCCCGCGTAACACGTGTCTGAATTATCCTTTCAAAGTGTTATGAATCTTTCAATCACTATTTTATGAAATATTTCTAGGTTTGCATATCAGTAGTCAAAGTGAATTAAACGTAGTTCTTAGTTGTGTTTTTTTTTATATAGAATTAGAAGGTAAATCTACATAAGGGGGTCTCATTTGGGGGGGGGGGGGGGGGTGGGGTGGTGTTCTGATCCCAGATCCCACTTACTGTTTTGTCAGATTCCCATATCCCGCTTACACTATGTACATGAGCAATTTTCATTTTTTTGTCATTTCCGGGGTCCTGCAGAACCCCATTTCCCGTTTTCACGACAGACCTCATTTCCCATTTCATGACACAATAATTTGACTTTTACGTTTCACGCTTGCGAAAAATTGTCAATATTGGTCACGCTTAGACCCAATGAGAACCACACACTAGTCAGTATTTAACTTCACCCAAAAAGATGACTCAACTTCCCTCTATATTTAAAACCTGCATACTAATTTAAATAGCATTTGCTCCCCTTGAACACTATTTGGCCCCTTCCGTGTCATTTCCCTTTAAATTTGCTGAAAAGTCATCCATTTAGGGACGACATCAAAAGATCGATGTAGGATAAAAAACTTAAATCGAATAGTTTGGGGGTGGGGGGGTCAACATTGCTGCAAGTTTTGTTAATCTAAAATCGATTTTACATATATCCATATAGGTAAATCAATTTTTCCCAAATTAAGTTAAGAAGGGGGGTAGGGGGGTCAGCGAAAAAACTATGTGAATTAAGTTGTTTATCCTACATTGAACTTTTGATGTCGTCCCTTACAGTAACGGCTAATATTTGATTTTACCATCTTAATTTCAATTTTCATATTGAACACATTTGACCATTCAATATGAGTTCCCATGTATTTTTGTCATATATGAAGGAGGTTTTAGGTCATGTTTTCCTAAACACCTTATTGCTATTTGTCTGTCTGGATTGTTAAAACCACAAAATCAAATATTGATGAATATGCAAGTTTTCAACAATCCCGGAACATTAACAAAGATGTGTGTGAGAGGGTGAAAATTACCCTTCTGATGTACTGATATTTTTAGCACCCCAAGTGAGAATCTAACTCAGGACTTTCAGCACTGTAGCCATCGGTCTTAACCACAAGATCACGAACTCACATTTGATGAACTAATTTCTTCTATATTAACTGTACGTGCATAAATTCTGTATTATTTGATAACCAATCACATTCACGTTGCATGTTTGCATGATAATGGGTTCTGTATGAGTGAACTGTAGTGTATTGCAAAATTAATGCAAATTGTGACGTCAGTGCGCCTTCACGTGACATAATTATTTGTAACCAAACCGGCTTCTCATGTAATGTAACGGTTTATTTCGTCCTCTGTGATATTTTATCCTGAGGATAATTTAAGTTAATTGTCCCGGGTAATTTTTTTTCCAGGCATGGTATTTCATTTCACAGGTTGATTTTTCCCAGAGGAGTGAAAATCTATCAGATTTCTGTGTTATGCGGATAGTATGTACGGGTATATATTTGCCGTATTATATTTCACAGAACCGTGTGAAAAAGAGTCCCATTAACTACTATGTAAATTACTCTCAATCAATATATACCTGACTATAATTATAAAATGTTTACAAAGGTAAGCAACTGTCTAGGGCCAGGTAAGGGAGGGGGAAAATTAGTATTAGTACTATTTCGCAGAACGATAAACAGATGCATAGACAGACCAAGGGGGTGGGGGAAATTTAGCTTATGACATATATGTAAGAAATCATTGAAGCTTGATGGGAGTGGGCAACCCTCTGGTCCATCAGAGCCCCCACACCTTTTTGAAAAGTTCTGGATCTGCCACTGAGATTTGCAGGTTTTCTTAGTAAAGATACCTTAAAATATCACAAACTGTGTGCTTTCCAGACCATAGTTTACATTTTTTTTCATATTTTGCCGTGTCAAAATGACCTAAATTTAAAGGACAGTATATAGACCCAAAAATGGTATGTCACATTCTACACATCAAGATTTTAGCAGGAAAGACTGCCATTGGAGTTTTTAACCATTGTGACTTTTTAATTTGATCTACTCCACTAATTAAAGTCGTTGAAGTAGAATATTTAATGTAGGTTTGTCCACATTTTGGTATATATTAATACATGTTTAGAAATAATGTTGAGCCTGTTCCTAGATGCCTGTTATAGACTTCAATATTTATTGTTTATTGAAAATAAATGGAATCAATTCTTTCAGAAAAGTTTAATTCTATGGAAATGTATCCCCCCTTTTATAAGTTGAAAAGGCTACATAGAGGTCAATATACAGTCTCCAACAGAAAACCAAAAAAGGAAAAATAAAGTGAATTTTGGAGAATTATTAAATGTACATGCATTTGAAATATTTAAGATATATTGTTTCAATTTTTATACGACCGCAAAATTTGAAAAAATTTTCGTCGTATATTGCTATCACGTTGGCGTCGGCGTCGTCGTTGTCGTCGTCGTCGTCGTCGTCCGGCGTCCGAATACTTTTAGTTTTCGCACTCTAACTTTAGTAAAAGTGAATGGAAATCTATGAAATTTTAACACAAGGTTTATGACCACAAAAGGAAGGTTGGTATTGATTTTGGGAGTTTTGGTCCCAACATTTTAGGAATTAGGGGCCAAAAAGGGCCCAAATAAGCATTTTCTTGGTTTTCGCACTATAACTTTAGTTTAAGTTAATAGAAATCTATGAAATTTTGACACAAGGTTTATGACCACAAAAGAACGGTTGGGATTGATTTTGGGAGTTTAGGTTTCAACAGTTTAGGAATTAGGGGCCAAAAAAGGGCCCAAATAAGCATTATTCTTGGTTTTCGCACAATAACATTAGTTTAAGTAAATAGAAATCAATGAAATTTAAACACAATGTTAATGACTACAAAAGGAAGGTTGGTATTGATTTTGGGAGTTAAGGTCCCAACAGTTTAGGAATTAGGGGCCAAAAAGGGACCCAAATAAGCATTTTTCTTGGTTTTCACACCATAACGTTAGTATAAGTAAATAGAAATCTATGAAATTTAAACACAAGGTTTATGACCATAAAAGGAAGGTTGGTATTGATTTTGGGAGTTTTGGTCCCAACAGAATAAGGGGCCCAAAGGGTCCAAAATTAAACTTTGTTTGATTTCATCAAAATTGAATAATTGGGGTGTGTATGTAGATTCTTAACTTTTGGTCCCGTTTTCAAATTGGTCTACATTAAGGTCCAAAGGGTCCAAAATTAAACTTAGTTTGATTTTGACAAAAAATGAATCAGTTAGGTTCTTTCATATGCTGAATCTAAAAATGTACTTAGATTCTTGATTATTGGCCCAGTTTTCAAGTTGGTCCAAATCGGGGTCCAAAATTAAACTTTGTTTGATTTCATCAAAAATTTAATAAATGGGGTTCTTTGATATACCAAATCTAACTGTGTATGTAGATTCTTCATTTTTGGTCCTGTTTTCAAATTGGTCTACACTAAAGTCCAAAGGGTCCAAAATTAAACTTAGTCTGATTTCAACAAAAATTGAAATCTTGGGGTTCTTTGATATGCTGAATCCAAAAATGTACTTAATTTTTTTATTATGGGCCCAGTTTTCAAGTTGGTCCAAATCAGGATCTAAAATTATTATATTAAGTATTGTGCAATAGCAAGTCTTTTCAATTGCACAGTATTGCGCAATGGCAAGAAATATCTAATTGCACAATATTGTGAAATAGCAAATTTTTTTTTAATTAGAGTTATCTTTCTTTGTCCAGAAAAGTAAGCAAGAAATATCTAATTGCAAAATATTGTGCAATAGCAAGATTTTTTTTTAATTGGAGTTATCTTTCTTTGTCCAGAATCAACTTAAATCTTTGTTATATACAATATACAATGTATATTCACTTTTTACTACCAACTGATAAATTAAAATAATCTTTACCATTCAGTGATAACAAGCAGTTTTTTTACATCTTAATATTTTATGATGTATTTAAATGAGTAGTTATTGTTGCAAACTCCATTAGAAATTTTAATTGAGATTAGTTTTGGAATAAGGGAAAGGGGGATGTGATTAAAAAAATTGGGATCAATTTTTCTCATTTGAAATTTCATAAATAAAAAAGAAAATTTCTTCAAACATTTTTTTGAGAGGATTAATATTCAACAGCATAGTGAATTGCTCTAAGAGAAAACAAAAATTTTAAGTTCATTAGAACACATTCATTCTGTGTCAGAAACCTATGCTGTGTCAACTATTTAATCACAATCCAAATTTAGAGCTGAATCCAGCTTGAATGTTGTGTCCATACTTGCCCCAACCGTTCAGGGTTCAACCTCTGCGGTCGTATAAAGCTACGCCCTGCGGAGCATCTGGTTTTAGTTCTAGGTTCCACATAACTACCATTTTAGAAAACGATTTCAATGCTAAGTCTATTAGAGGGATATTTGATTTTCATTGGTTGTAAATATGGAATCTTATTCAGTGGCAAAGGAAATAGACACTGACAAGTCTTAGATAACATTTTATATAGTTTTGAATTTTTCTTCGTCAGTTGACTAAAATTAGATGGAGGTGTGTTCTAATTTCCAACAGAGGAGCAATCAACCTATATCAATATGTGCATGAAGCAAATTGATAGTTGCTAGATACTGAATGATTATATCCACAATAAAGGTTTAACCTGTGCATATATACTTAAAACAAGATAAAAAAAAGTCATGTCTTTTTCAGGACTTCTGAATCCAATCATGTAGTATGGAATGTTATTGAGATATGGTTTGGGTGGATGGATGGTCATGAAGGACCTGTAGTACAAAGTATATCACTGGATTTAGCTCTTTGTCTAAGTGTATTATTAAAGTACTTTGCTTTGAGCTCAGTTCATTGTTATGCAATTCATTCTTTGTGAAATTAAGATTTGACAGACAACTCTAATGGACAAGGATTTGTCAAAGTAGTATCATCTCTATGTACAATGTAAGTATTCAGGAGATAAAAGCATTCTATTTTGATTTGAACCATACATTTTATAAAAAAAAGTGGGAACAAATTTACCGGACAATGCTACTCCCACTACTAGCAATATGATGCTAGGTTGTTTTAATACATCTGTATTGCCTGCTGATGACTCGGCCCTGAGTGTAAACGGTCCTTCAATTAGGAGGGAAAAAAATTATAAGGCCTATCCAGTCTAAGGGAGCTACCATTTGATTTTTATGGGGGGAGCTAGGATGAAATTTGAAAAAAAAGGCAGGACAGGATTTTGAGTAAAAAAAAAGGCAGGATGAGTAACTTGGCAAAAAAAAAAAAGGCAGGATGACAATTGTTGTAAAAAAGTCAGGATAAGCTAAGAAAAAAAGAGGCAGGACCGAATAGACTGAAAAATAAAAAGGCAGGACAGAGATTACAACTAAAAAAAAGGCAGGACAAAATTTTTCATCCTAGCCCCCCCCCCCCCCCCATAAAAATCAAATGGTAGCTCCCTAATCGATTTCTAAAACTATACTTCATTGCACATGTTCAACATTTTTATACAACCACAAAAAATTTGGGGTCGTAAATTGGTATCCTGTCCGAAAGATGGTTTCTGGATAATAACTTTATTATAAGTCAACAGAAATCAACAAAATTATAACACAACGTTTATAACCACAAAAGGAAGCTTGGGATTGATTTTGGGGGTTATGGTCCCTAAGGTTTAGGAATAAGGGGTACAAAGGTGCCCAAAACAAGCTTTAATCTAGTGTCGGTGTAAAAAGTTGTGTATAAGTATTTCAATTGTTCTGAAATTGTACCACAATGTTTAATACCATAAGTAGAAGGTTCCGATATATTGTGTGGGTTATGGGACAAACAGTCTAATAATTACGGACCACAAAACAAACATTTTTGTAAATTCAAGACCCTTAATTGGAGTTTGTCCAGAATGGTTCTTGAATTACCTAATACCAATGCTTTATGAAATCTTCTTTGAAAATTGGAGTTATCTTTCTTTGTTCAGTCAACTTAAATCAATTATACAATATACAATGCAATATTCACTTTATTACCAACTGATAAATTAAAGCAGTCATTAATAACCATTCAGTGATTGCAAGCACTTTCTAGGGTATGCCCTTTTACAAATGGAAAAATTATACATTTTTTTAGTTTCTGATCTCTTAACTGAAGTTTGTCTCCTCTAAATGTTTCTCATTTCAGAAATTAAAAAGAAAATTTCTTTAGATATTTTTGTTTGAAAGGATTAATATTCAGCAGCATAGTGAATTGCTCCTAACACAAAAGCAAAACAAATATTTAAGTTCATCAGACCACATTCATTCTGTGTCAGAAACCTAAGCTGTGTCATCTATTTAATCACAATTCAAACTCAGAGCTGTTTCCAGCTTGAATGTTGTGTCAATACTAGCCCCAACTGTTCAGGCTTCGACCTCTGCAGTCGTATAAAGCTGGGCTCTGCGGAGCATCTGGTCCATTCATTTGTTTATTTTTCAATTTGTGTGAATTAACATAGTTACAGTAAATGCTAATTACTGCACTTTCATACCACAACAAATATTGTATTGGTACATGTATCACTCAAATGTGTATCCATATAACAAAAAAAATGAAAAGGAATAATTTTGCATTACCTTTTGAATACTATGACTTTTTAGATATGTAGACATATTAAGACTCATTAGTAGATGTTGATAATATTGGCTTAAAATGCTTGAAATTCTATCAGATTACTTTTGGAGCAGTTATGAGTTTTGAAATTAGAAAGATCATATCATATGCAACAAGTGTAGTAAGTTTCAAGTTGATTGGAATTCAGCTTCATCAAAAACTACTTTGACCAAAAACTTTAACCTGAAACTCCCACTTCCATTTTCTATGTTCAATGGACCGTGAAATTTGGGTCAAAAGTCTAATTTGGCTTTAAAATTAGAAAGATCATATCATAATGAACATGTGTACTAAGTTTCGAGTTGATTGGACTTCAGCTTCATCAAAAACTACCTTGACCAAAAACTTTAACCTAAAGCGGGACAAACGAACGAACGGACCCACAGACCAGAAAACATAATGCCTATCTACTATTGTAGGTGGGGGCATAAAAAATTTAATAAATAACACTCATAATGCTCAGATTGGTTGTCATCGTGCAACATAGTTAATAACACCATATAGAAAAAACATAGAACTCATTTTGTCATAAGACACTGTCAAACATCCATACATACTATCCACACTCATCTGTGTCCACACTTGTTTATATGGTCAAATATAGCAATATCAGATAGTTTTATAAATTGACCATAATTGACCGTAGTGTCAGGTCAGAAATATTGATACCATACCATGAATAAGTGGGTTTATGGTCAATTTATAAAACTAAATATCATATAAATTATAAAACAAACACGCCAGTATACCGTGAATTCAACAATATGATACTGATAAATACTATCTCTACTATATCCCGTGTAGACTTATGCTGAAGTAATTAGTGATAAAAATAAAGACAATAAGTCTTTTCATTAATTAAACAATAGTGCTGACCAACTTGGTCAGTTCTCTCAGTCTGTAAAAAGACTAACTACAACGTAGACCCATATGCACGTGTAGTAAATTTGAAAACAACTGTTATGAAACAGACCCACATCTATCTATGATACTAGATACGAAATAAATATATAAAGGTCGACCTCTGATGAGGGTTTACCTGGGATTATTCCCGAAAGAACCCGAAACATTGCATATTAAATTCTAAAGAATTAAGCAATAAAAAGTAAGTAGTGTCAGGTCAGAAATATTGATACCATACCATGAATAAGTGGGTTTATGGTCAATTTATAAAACTAAAACAAATATGATTGTCAATGAACTATGGAAGTTATACTTTTATACTAGCAAACAACCTTATGTCATTACTATATCATAGTCCTAAACATACATGAAATATTTGACACTGGATGTTAAACTGCCAACTATTAATAATGCATCGCTGTATCATGTCAAACCATAGAAGGTAGCATGGAAACTGACTAAAACAAATATGATTGTCAATGAACTATTGAAGTTATACTATAGTATACTAGCAAACAACTTTATGTTATTACTATATCATAGTCCTAAACATATATGAAATATTTGCCACTGGATGTTTAGCAACCAACAATCAATAGTTCATCGCTGTATCATGTCAAACCTTACAAGGTAGCATGGAAACTGACTAAAACAAATATGATTGTCAATGAACTATGGAAGTTATACTATTATACTAGCAAACAACCTTATAACACTACTATATCATAGTCCTAAACATACATGAAATATTTGCCACTGGATGTAAGCAACCAACAATCAATAATTCATCGCTGTATCATGTCAAACCTTACAAGGTAGCATGGACACTGACTAAAACAAATATGATTGTAAATGAACTATAGAAGTTATACTATTATACTAGCAAACAACCCTATGTCATTACTATATCATAGTCCAAAACATACATGAAATACGTGCCACTGGATGTTAATCAACAAACAGCCAATAATTCATCGCTGTATCATGTCAAACTGACAAGGTAGCATGGAAACTGACTAAAACAAATATGATTGTCAATGAACTATGGAAGTTATACTATTATACTAGCAAACAACCTTATGTCATTATACTATATCTTATATAGTCCTAAACATACATGAAATATTTGCCACTGGATGTTAAGCAGTCAACAATAATTATTCATCGCTGTATCATGTCAAACCTTACAAGGTAGCATGGAAACTGACTAAAACAAATATGATTGTCAATGAACTATGGAAGTTATACTATTATACTAGCAAACAACCTTGTCATTACTATATCATAGTCCTAAACATACATGAAATATTGGCAACAGGACGTTAAGCAACTAATATCGATACTAATTAGTATGTCAAGCCGTTTAAGGTTACATAGAAACTAATAACAAATAAATATGATTGTCAATGAACAACGAAAGTTATACTATTATACTAGCAACAGATCGTTGGCGTTTCAATGGGCAGAGTTGCCCTGGAAATATCTGATACTGCTATATTTGACCATTATATAGACATAAAACAGAGAAATATGCTATAAAAATAATATTAAATTCCACTTAAGAATGAGAATTGATGGATTTAATAAATTTAATGAAGAAAGTGAACAAAGTGAACAACTATTTGAAATAGTACACTGTTTTCATTCCTTCGGAAGGTACGAGAATTCTTAGAAACAATAGCAACATGTACTAATGAGAAAAGCGTATATATACGTTCTAAAGTATACATGTCTTGCACATTTCACCCTAACGAAACAGTTAGACTAAGTTAGCATAGATGCATATAGAAACTTTCAAAGAAACCAAAGATTAGAAAACAAATGACTGAAATATTTTTGAATATCTTAACACGGTATTAACAAAAATTTTGGTATATAAACCGAAAAGATCCGATTGCCAAAAGATAGATAAAAAAAAAAAAAAAAAAAAAAAACTATCTAAATCCAAACCAGATAGTGGTTTAAAAAACAATAAGAATATTGGCAACATGATAATTAATCATTAAGCCAAAGACATTGATTCACAATACCCCACCACGGGAGGCTTTAGTATACAATCTGTGAAACAGATGTAAAAAGACGTGATGCCGTTTATTTTCAAGCGATCACATACAAGGAAAACCGAATGGTTCCTGTTATATTCATGTATAGACCCGACATGGTATCTACACAAACCACTTCAATTGTTAAACATGGAGACATTTGTATATTATCAAATAGGTGTTAAAACATACACGACAGTCTGCTGTTGAATTCCACAGTATAGCACTGATAACTACTATCTCTATTAGATCTCGTGTAGATTTATGATAGATTAGATCACGTGAATAAAGACAATAAGTCTTTTCATTATATATATGAATAATTAACCAAAGGTGCTGATCTACTTGGTCAGTTTCTTTAGTCTGTAAAAAGACTAGCTACAACGTAGACCTATATGCACGTGTAGTAAATTTGAAAAAAAACTGTTATGAAACAGACACACATCTATCTATGATACTAGATACGAAATAAATATATAAAGGTCGACCTCTGATGAGGGTTTACCTGGGATTATTCCCGAAAGAACCCGAAACATTGCATATTAAATTCTAATGAATTAAGCAATAAAAAGTACGTAGTGTCAGGTCAGAAATATTGATACCATACCATGAATAAGTGGGTTTATGGTCAATTTATAAAACTATAAGGTCAGAAATATTGATACCATACCATGAATAAGTGGGTTTATGGTCAATTTATAAAACTATTTATAAAACGTAGTGTCAGGTCAGAAATATTGATACCATACCATGAATAAGTGGGTTTATGGTCAATTTATAAAACAACTAAATAACTAGTTTATGGTCAATTTATAAAACTAAAAAACCTCATAATAATTTGTTCAAATAAGGCCTTCGAAAATAGTGGAATAAATTACTTTTGGAGTGTCAAGAACTCGTTGGAAGTACTTGATAAATTGCATGCTTATATTGGTGATTTTGAATCTGTTCAAAGTTTTGATTTTTCTACCCTGTATACCACATTGCCTCACATTCTCATTAAGAAAAAATTCACACACCTAATTAAATGGGCATTCAAAAAATCAGAATGTGAATATATATGTTCAAACTCTTTTAGGTCATTTTTTAGTAGCAATAAACAAAAAAACTATGTTAATTGGACATGCTTTGATACTATATATGCCCTTGAATTTTTACTAGATAACATTTTTGTTCGCTTTGGAAATTTCGTATATCGTCAGATTATCGGAATTCCAATGGGGACTAACTGTGCACCACTTATTGCGGACCTGTTTTTGTATTGTTATGAGTTACAATTAATGACAAAAATAAGCAAAGACCCATCGAAACAACATCTGATAAACAAATTTAATAATACTTGGATGACATTTTGCTCTCAATTATGACGACTTCAGTATGTATATTAATGAAATTTATCCTGTTGAACTTACTTTAAATAAAGCTAATACTAACAATGACCACTGCCCTTTTCTCGATCTTGATATCTATATCACTAATGGAAAGCTGAATACTAAAATTTATGATAAAAGGGATGATTTTTCATTTCCTATCGTTAATTATCCGTATTTAGATGGTGACGTTCCCTTGTCACCATCTTATGGTGTTTATATATCTCAACTTGTACGATTCGCTCGTGTATGTAACAATGTTTTAGATTTTAACGAGAGAAATTTATGTATTACTGAAAAATTATTACACCAGGGTTTCCGATATCACAAACTAGTCAAAACATTTACTAAATTTTATCATCGGTATAAAGACATCATTCGTAAATATAGCTCAACATGCAGACTTCTAATACGTTCAGGTATTTCACATCCAATTTTTTATGGTAATATTCTTTATAAAGCACAAAGGTGTCAGTATTCACCTCAGAAACTTACAAAACCTTTGAATAGACTTATTAAGAAGGGATATAATTACGATACTGTTGTCAAGTCATTAAAAATTGCATATTTTGGCGTTAATATTGAGTCACTGATAAGGTCTTTGCATCGGAACTAAACACATTTATTCTAAAAACAGTTGTTGGCATGACACGGGTTATGTTCTTCTCATATATGTTATGATGGTATGATACTAAACCCCTAACGGGACGGATTGTGTCTGATGTTCATATGATGAAATCATAATCTTTCAGTCAGTTTAATTGAAGTCTGGAGCTGGCATGTCAGTTAACTGCTAGTAGTCTGTTGTTATTTATGTATTATTGTCATTTTGTTTATTTTCTTTGGTTACATCTTCTGACATCAGACTCGGATTTCTCTTGAACTGAATTTTAATGTGCGTATTGTTATGCGTTTACTTTACTACATTGGTTAGAGGTATAGGGGGAGGGTTGAGATCTCACAAACATGTTTAACCCCGCCGCATTTTTGCGCCTGTCCCAAGTCAGGAGCCTCTGGCCTTTGTTAGTCTTGTATTATTTTAATTTTAGTTTCTTGTGTACAATTTGGAAATTAGTATGGCGTTCATTATCACTGGACTAGTATATATTTGTTTAGGGGCCAGCTGAAGGACGCCTCCGGGTGCGGGAATTTCTCGCTACATTGAAGACCTGTTGGTGACCCTCTGCTGTTGTTTTTTATTTGGTCGGGTTGTTGTCTCTTTGACACATTCCCCATTTCCATTCTCAATTTTATCGTATGTCATGATCTGTCATGTATGCTATGAACATTTTGTTAAGCTTACAAAACAATGATATAAGTAACAGCATGTAAACTTAAACTATGTTAAACTGTATTCGACAAAGTTTTCATTGAATTATAGAAGCAGTCGACAATTTACCGGACACAGTCAGGATTTGGTTGACCGTTATGTAATATATGTTTCAAAGATGACGACGGATATGTTTAAAATGGTGTTACCACAATAATAGATCCCGTCCTCTTTTTCTCAAATGTGACCTTCGAAATAAGACTTATCACCTCACATGTACGTACATGAGTAATATGATCTGCTTTCCAGTCCAAACCACCTGACATCATCCCCCTCCCCCTTTTTGGTGGAGTTCGTGTTTCTCAGTCTTCTATATTGTGTGTTGTGTGTTGTCTTTTCTTCGTTAGCAAATTCATTGTCAGTTTGATTTCGACTTATGAACTTAAATGTCCCTTTGTAATTCCGTTGAGAGTGTACAAAAATTTGAAAGACGAGATGCCTGATATACAACAACACTTTCTTATTTCCTTCACCTTTACCTTGATTTTTTTTTATGTTTGCAACTACAGCTTCTTTTTTTAATTTTCAATATTTTATTTCAGAGTCATAATGTCCGATTCTACAGCTCTGTGTGGCGTGTGCTGTCTTCGTCACCTTTCCAAACCAACGACTGGTTGGTGTCTAGAATGTGAAGAAGGACTTTTAGTGCGGTGACTGAAGGCAGATTTTTTGGAATTTAATCTCCCCACCGAACACACACCTACATAATATATCATTGAAAAGAGGAAATCGTGTACTATAATAATAAACCTGTCGTCAGGACTTGATGTGGTCACATTTTTTTAAAATTGAGGTCAAAGGTCATATGTAAAAATCTGTGAAAGTTTGGGAGAGTTTCAATTTTGACATTTTTTTCTATTTCTAAACTCCACCTATATATAAATGATACTGTTTTGGCTTTAGTAATGTTTGTTTTTATACATAAACCTTAATCATTGAGATTTGTTTTATAAAAAAAAATCCTAAAACGACGTTTTATAAACAAAACTTCAAAAATCAAGTTTTCAACCTATAAAATGTTTAAAGGGAAACTTCGCAAAAAAATCAAAAATTGATATTATGTCCATTCTGTATAAAAAGGCTCAAATTTATAGATATTAAAGTTTTATTCCGCTAGATAAGAGATCAACATCGATTTTAAAATTTGAGTATCAATTTTCTACGCTCCGCCATCTTGTCATTTTCTACGATTATAATCACGATATGTCTATAAAACACAAAGGACCAAAACTACAGTAACCGATGTAGTCGTAATTGCGTGTCGATATCTTGTCAATCGTACGATTGTTTTATCTGACTAACTATAAACTTGATACGGAAAATGTTCTTATTTTTTTTTAAATGACCATTATTATATATCTGTTGTTTTTAAACTGTTAATATTGGAATTAGTTAAAGAGTCACAGTTCAAATAATAAATAAGTGTTCCGTGAAAATTGTTTTCAAAAATCTAATTCGTTCATAATTCTTTAAAGTAATAAACTTTATTCAAATAAATTCGGATCTTTCCTCATCTGATCACCAGCATGGCTAAAGGTATTACTCCCAAAGGTATTGTAAGGGGTGTGAGGACTCAGGTGACACGTCCGGGTATTCAAGCGATTTCCTGTCGGGCTTGCAAGTTCATGCATCGTTTCACTTCTGTAGGTATTGATCAGTGTACACGGCAGACTTATAACTTTCCATTTTGAACTATCAGGTGTATAATACACATCTCTGTCTTGTGTGTCCGAAAGTGATATGATGCCAATAATTTAACTCGTACGCTTGTTTATAAATAACATTTCTGGTGTAAAGAATATTATTTATGAAAATATAAAAAACACCACAAAAAAAAAAAGATTTGAAGAAATAAAAATCTATATACATATTTTTTCCGAGGGTTAATTTGGGAAAATGTAATTTGTCAATAGTAAAGGACAGACTGGTACATACCAAAAATATTGATTTAAAAAATGTACGCACTTGTCGATGTTGGCTTATACGCCTGGATAGAAAGTTACGGAACTATAGTGCAATTTAAAATATATACATGTATCAGACTATATTGTATACCAAAAGAAGAAGAAGAAGAAGAAGAAGAGAACCAGTTTGATTTAAATACAGGTCGATATATATCTTGCTTTGGTTCATCGAAGTTATGAACATAGTAAAATCCCAGTTTTATGTATCAATTAGATTGTTCTCGAATAAAGGAAGAAATTCGTCATCATCACAATTGTTCCGACATTCATGTAAAATATATGCAACTGGACGTACACTAATAATCCCAAAGGGGTGTGAGTATTTTCTAGGAAAACTATTGAGTATTAAAGTTTCAAATCAATTTCGGGATTTATTTTCTTTCTTGCCGTGATATGATAGCAATTTAAAGAATAAACTGCTTGTTCGCTTTAGCGGTATCAGAGACATGTATATATGTCTCTGGCGGTATTCTTGCCAGTTGAACAGCCTTATAAGTTACATTCAAAAATAGGGAAAGATGACATAAAATTCGCTGTCTTTTGTTTTTGAACATCGTTGGTCAAATAGATAGAGTATTATACGTTGTGAGACGAGGACTATTTCAACAAATACTATAAATACAAGTGGAAGTTTTCGTTTTTTGCAATTTGAGAGTAAATGATGTATCAAACGTTCAAGAATACGCATGTAAAATGTGTCACTGGATATAAAAAAAAATCAATCTCAAAACCTACTTTCGTATGGAACTTCCCCTTTCAGTGACCTGCAAATTTAACAGATGATACACTTTATAAGATTTGCATGTCCAACAACGACCACTACTCTACATGTGTTACTGACATCCTAAGATAGTAATTCTTCTGTTAGGTCAATTCTCTTTCGAACAATACCAGAAAACATTGAAAATTAGTTCTTTAAATTTTGACTCTGGAATTAACACCATTTTTTCGTGCGACAAACTTTATTTCTGGCGACGAGCAGACATGGACGGAAAACAATAAACAGATAGGTTTAATATTTGTTCATTCATTTAACATGTATAATATGAATACGATTGTACTTAAAAAAACTTATATAGTTAGTTTCAAGAACAACCGGTTTCAGACAAACTGTTATGAAATCGATGCTGTTACTTATGCATTCACCCAATTCAATATTACGATCAAAGAGAGTAAATTAGTGGCAACATAGACATTCCGTTAATAACGGCATAAGTATGCAGTTAGTACACGAACACCAATCTGTGTTTTAAAAACTAGCGATGGTTGCTAAGGATATCTTGATTTCGGGAACTTTCTGCAGCTTCCATTTTATGGAGCTCTTCTTCGGTATACCCTGGCTCTAGTGCGTACCCAATATGACCATACTCGTCAAAATCTGACTCTTTTGACTGACTGGAACCACTGTTATAGTACTATCATTCTCCGAACAAGATATTTTTATTTATGATTTTATGATAAATTTTTGGACCATATATAAACTGTTCTATAAAAACAAGCACGCAAAAATCATAAGATAGAAATATAAGTAATATGTGAGTAAAGTTAATTGAATCATTTAAGTTAATATCCTTTGGGCTCGAATGTAGTTAACTAATAAATGTGTTTTATAGGATAGCTCAAATCCTCATCCAAATAATATAATCTAGTATATGTAATAAAACCCTTCCTACTACAAGGAGTTTTAATGCCAAGCGGTAGACATATTTTAGGTACCAATTAAGTAATTGAATGAGTAATAGATAACAATAATTAATCATGAATGTGCAAAGATTTAAAAACAAAAGTATTTTTCTTTGTTCGTACATATTATACTCCGCTTCGGTAGATTTATCTACTTATCTTCAGATAGTTTCAGATATACATTAATACATGGCTTTCAAAAGTCTAAATGTAAGTGTTCTCGTACATTTTTTGCCTAATAAAGAAAATCAAAATGCTTTGGTAAAGCTATTTCTAATTCCCCCTTTTTAATGAGACATACATCAAGGACAAGAGGTGTATATCATTTCATTCTGACACATGAATTAAGTTTCCCGTCTTAACCGAAAATTGTTTAAATTTTATTACTTAGTAAATTAATTTATTTGAATTGAAATAAATGATACAGCAAATATAATTAAATAATTCCACGGCGATCTATTTTTATTTGTAACAAACTTGAAACTTGAATTAGTATTATAGATGTGTATATTGAATGCTCCCTTGTTTTATAATCCACTGATCCGAATAGACAGTCATACATGGCAAGGTGTGCCCTAGAGGCGTGGTTAAATACCGAAGTGCAAATAACAATTTACCTTTCAACAAGCCATCTAAGAGTATTCAATTTGCCACAGAACCGTGAATACACACATCGTATAAATCTAGTCAAAGCAGAGACAGTAAAAGGTCAATAAGAGTACACCAACATATTGTCTTTACAGATTATTGTACTTTAATTTGTTCACCTCATATATCAGTCCGAAAATGCATTAATTAATAAATTTATAACTTTTTTGGTTGTCTACTAAAATAATTCGAATATATACGTTTAACATAGAAAATTTATCTCATGAATGTGTACAATTGCACGTCTGTGCGTCTTATCTTCTTATTATCGGATGTTTATTAGATAAACCATAAGTCATCGGCGCGCTTACGATTACGTTTAAATATCATTAAAAACCAAGACTTTTACTGATTGTATTTTAAATCCCGGCATGCAAAAACCAGGAGAAAACGTCACGACCTACAGGAAGTAGTTAAAAAAATTTCATTAATTGTTGAATTTCTCCTTTATTACTGGACATATAGCGATAAAACTTTGTGAATATATATATTTTGTCATAATGAACATATTTAAACCATAAGTAAAAAATCGCGAATTTTCCCTTTAAAGCACCTTAACCTTATGAAAAATATCAATTTCAGGTAAAAATCAAGTGTCATGCAGGACAATACTTTAAAATTACTTTTTAAACTATCATAGTGGGTGAGTCATCAAAACAAAGCCATAGAACACTACAGTCAAATATGACCTCAAATTGAATTTGCGGATACTTCAGTTTTTTTTATAGACTACTCGTTGCTTTTGGTTTTTTTTCACAATTATTACTGCTACCATAGTATTATCTTTTGTTGTGTATTTAACTCTGGTTTATATCTATTACATTATAGGTTTTGTAACTATATCCCCCCTTTATCCCTTGCAACGTACCCCAAACTTCAAAAGTATTCCATATAAAAAAAAAAGATGTGATATGATAGCAAATGAGACAACTCTCCAAATGAGACCAAATGAGATATAAAACAATTATAGGTCCCGTACGGGCTTCAACAATGAGTAAAATTCATACTGCATAGTCTTCAATTCCCGAAATGAATAATGTAAAACAAACAAAAACTCTAACGACCTGATTAATGTACAAAATAAATAAGAAAGAAACAAATATAGTATATAGAAACACTGCATTACCGTCTCGTGACTTGAAACAGACACATACAGATATTTGCGGGGTTTAACTTTTTTAAGGGCACGTCAACACTCCCCTAACCTCGAACTGGAACCGTGTGTACCAGTGCAACAAGCTTTATACCAAACCAACCGTTATCTCCATCATCTTCATTTTCATCAACTGTCACAAGACATGTTTTAATATTTCTACACATTTCACTCATGGCCACAGGTCTGCACATGAAAGGTTCTGCTCAAAGCAAACACTTTATTTTGAGTTTTTCTTTACAAGTACAGACAAGGTATTGTAGGAAGTCCGAACACATTTGTTCCTAAAAAAATACCAGCTTCAAACCATCCCTATCAATTCATCCAAGATTTTAAAAGAGATCTAAAAGGGGGTTTAGGAAGGTGTGATGACATCCATATGCTTGTCTGCAAAGATGCTGGGGAAACATTATACGAGACGTACGCACTATCTTGAATTCGGTCAATTTCATGGTTGGCAACACATTAGATAGCGTCGCACTTTACTTTAAGAAGCATAAAATCCATTGGCATTCAATGTTTCAACAAGATGTTTTGAACCAAACTCATGGGTACATTTGTAAAGCCAATCCTAAATGAAAAGGAGTAAAACAAAAACGATTGACTCAACAATTGCTTAGCATTTCCACAATTTCTCTGGTGCCATTTTCTGAGAATAGTCTTGGCTGTATGCATTTTCATTGAGTAACCATAGAATGAATTGCAATAAATACGAAGGCATTGGCTGAATTAAGAACGAAGAGACAACTCATCCGAAATTGGGTAGTCTTCTTTAGAGTTTCGATGTCTTTTCTAAGTAAACTTGCAGCGGAATGAAATATCTGTCCGTTATTTGTGTCTATTACAGTTGACATTGAGATTTTAAGGTCAGTTTTCAATTGACTAGAAGCTTATATGGCATCTTAAATAGTTATTTTGCTATTAAATATTATGTTACATTTGCCTTGAACTTGTTGAAGTTGTTTGACAACTAATTAGTTTAGACTGCATTTTACATGTAGAATATTTTAAATTAGAATCAGCCGGAAGAAATGATCTATATTTATCGAGTAACGGTGTCATGAGGAATGACCAATGAGGAATCGTTGTCAATAGCCAAAATAAAGTTACTAAAAGCAGTATCGTGTTTTGAGATATCTGCTTCCACGGGTTTGGATTTTTTTTAACGTTTAAATTAAGCAAATAATTTGTAATGCAACCTAAATGACAGAGTGATTGAAGTTTAAAAGATGGACGGGAAACTATTTCAACTTTAACTTTATCTGACACGGATAAAACATTTTTATTACGCTCATCTGATTCAAACTTGAGTAATTTTCTACTTTCTAAAATGTTTTGTTGCAACAAAATATACAAGCGCTCCAGTTGAACGACTGCATTCTAGAACGTGTACAAATACCCGAAACTGAGGGACAACAGTCAGATAATTGTATGTCGTCATTAAATATTAAACAAGAAGCTTCCTCGCTCTAAAAGGGGGAACAAATATGTTAACTTGTGTAAGTTTTGTAGCATGAACGATGAATAACTGCCTGCACGGAGTTTTTCAAATTAACAGCTATTGCATGAAACAGCTTGATGTTCACCTCATCCAATCTTTTATGCAATGCAGATACAAAAATCGACTTCCCTAAACTGGTAAATTGACTCAAAATTTCAATCGAAGTTTTTTTATTTGGCATATTATGCACTGCATAAAATGCAACGACTTTTGTCTTTTCTTTGAACTTAATGGAGCAAGTTGCAAAGGACTTGACATATCACGGAGTATTTACTGAAACTATCCGTCAATTATTTTGATTTTACAATAAGACTTTTCTGACAAAGTATATTTGATGTTTTATAACGAAAAAACATAGAATATAAACATATACAAACAAAGTATGTGGCATATATCAGTGCACTGTAATTGAAAATATGTGTATATAATAGCGAAAAAGGTAGTAATTTCATATATCATTTGAGAGCAAATTATTGACTAATACACAAAATGTGACGGAAGGCAAGTGATTGAGTTCCGTGTTGAAATTGAAGATATTTACTCCATTCTTTTTCCATTGATTTCTTAAGGTTTTTTTCATATTTTGGTTCCGAAATTTTTATCACTAATTAGTTTTATTAAATATTATATGCTTAAAATATTATGGGATAATTTTTATTACTACTATGAAGAGGAAACTAAAGTTTGAGTCTGAATTTGCAATTAAAATTACCTAAATTTCAAATAGTCTAAACTTCGCAAATTTTATAGATTAGAAGAAAATAAAATACTGAATGGAATATTTTGACATATAAAAATAGCTTCAGGAAAAACTATTTCAATTAAATGTAAGCAAACATACACATTTTTTTCATTTTGAAAAAGGGGGGTTGAAACTCTCCAATATACTACCAGTCATTAAAACGACTTTTTAGAAAAAAAGTGACCGTACGAAATTCTGACGACAG
This sequence comes from Mytilus galloprovincialis, assembly GCF_965363235.1. Taxonomy (NCBI): domain Eukaryota; kingdom Metazoa; phylum Mollusca; class Bivalvia; order Mytilida; family Mytilidae; genus Mytilus; species Mytilus galloprovincialis. The sequence goes on from NC_134845.1 coordinate 61,585,151, forward strand.
GGCAAAAACTAAAGAAGACATATTTGTCTTTAAGTTAAGACCATTTTTAGCCGTGTGTTATTTGGGGAGATTAAACTCGCGATCTAGACAACTTTTTACACTTCTGTCACCGCACTATTTGTATAGACTGCAAAGAACATCATAGTTTACTAAAGGCAACACGGAATCATGCTATCATTCCTGTTACTGAGTATCAAAAATTACCACAAAACGTGTTAGAAATCACAAGAAACTGTAAAAAACACAATGAAATTTTGCAAATATTTTGCAAAAAACACGATAGTCCCTGCTGTAGGAAATGTATCATCGAAACACACAATAACTGCAAAAATCTAATCGAAATAGAAGATTACATAAAAGACATTAAGTCCTCGGCTAGGTTTCAAGAGGTTGAAGAAATAATGAATGAAACAGCTGAAAATATCAAAAGAATCCGTATCAACAGGGAGGAAAACCTGACATCATTACAGGAGGAAAAAAAGAGAATAGAAAACGATATTGTACAAACCAGGATTGAAATCAACAACCATCTCGATAAACTACAGGCCGATCTTATTCAAACCCTATATGTAAAGGTGGAGAAAGAAAACGAAAAAATACAACAGGTACTGAAATCGTTAGAAGAAAAGCAGTGCCAAATAAAAGAATATCAAAATACCTTTGAACACATTGAGAAATACGCGACAGATGTTCAACTTTTTCTCTCTATGAAACTAATGGAAACCAACATTGAGAAAGATGAAGAATTAATTCGATCGTTAATAGAAAACGAGAGCCTTTGTCGAGTGATGCTAGTTTTAAAAGACGCACTTGACACTAAAACAATTACTGTTAGTATGCCGTACATAGGAAAAGTCGATGTGGAATACTCTCCAAATCATGTAAGTATCATGAAAAAGAAAGAAAAGCAAGCGCAGATGGTGACGAACAAAGCAACCGTAAAGTAATTTGCAAATATCGCCCTCAAAATTGAAAAGGAGATTCTCGCATGTGGAGTAGGGGTGACGGGGTGTACACTACTTCCACATGGCAAAATTACATTTGCTAATGAAATGGAAAGCAGCATTATAGTAGTTACAGCTGACGGGCTACTTGACTTTAAGATCGATTTAAAACCATTCGCTCCTTTTGATATCACGTATATTTCTAATGCAAATACCATAGCTGTCACATCTAGAAATTCAAATGACATTAAAATTATAGATATAAATGCCAAAGGAGTGCTGAAAACATACTGTTTAGGCTCACCTAGTGCTGGTATTGCGTATGCGGAAAAAAGTCTTATTTTATGCTCCACAGAAAAGGGAATACTTGAACTCAATCAACATGATGGATCAGTAAAGACAATTGTATCTGGTAAAATGTATCTGGTAGAATAGCAGCATACTAATTCGTATTGGTTATTTTTAAATTGAGAATTGTTGAAATATTTATGTTACAGTTGTTCTCAAATATTCAATCCAGTTTTTAAAATAGAATTGTGACCAAATTGAATTAGTCTAACTCGTAAAAATTTAAAGAATGACTGTAATATGTTTTCTCTTTTATTCAAATTAACATAAATGTGGTGCATACTGAACAACCTGCGTAACAAGTTACTTAAAAGTGTGCATACCATTTTTTTAAAGATTAATTCAAATGGATAGAAAAAATATTACAAGTCACCATTAATTTCATTTTAAACAAGGAGTAAGTCAAGAAAGAAAATAAAACGTTGATAACGTCACGCTCACATGACAAGATTATGTCCGATGTGTATGAGATATTCCTTCAATATGAAACTAAAGAGTACAGCTCAGAACTCAAAATTGAGAATAAAAAATAAATGTGCATTAAGGCAATTCTCTTTTTATATTTTCATTTGAGAAATATACTTAAAAAAAATAAAAAGAAATAAAGGAGAATGAAAAAAACAAACTTTCCTTTAATCATAGAAACACTGTAATGAAAAAAATTAGTCATGGGTCAATGTATCGGTTTAAGACCTACCGAATTAATTATTATTTACAGTGTTTGTAATAATATGAGCAACACGACGGCGCCACAGGTGGAGCAGGATCTATATGCTATATGGAACATATTAATTAGTCTTTTTTCAATAATACATATAGTTCTGATATCAAGATTATTATCAAATGGTGTTTTTTTACTCCTCTTAAAATCTTCTTGGTTCTCAATGCGCTTTAAATTTGTTTTTTATTTGACCGTTTTGACTTTTTTGATTCGAGCGTTACTGGTGAGTCAGTCTTTTGTAGATGAAACGCACGTCTGGCGCAAATACAAACGATTAATCCTGGTATGTATGATGAGTTCAATTGGAATAATACCACCAACAAGTTTAAAGTCGACCAATGAGATATCACATTAATATATTGGGTCAAAGCATGTTTGATGTTTTGTAATGTACAAAACCAAAACAACACGATTTACCTTCATCAGGAACGGTCAAAGTCGCATATTTGAAAGCAAAGCGTGTATAAGAACCGAAACAGTTGACTGGAGAAAGGAAGAAAGACCATTCACAATTTGTCTTATATTTGTTTTTCTCTTTTTTGATTAAATAAATAAAATAATAAACCTTTCAAATGTACAGTTCATAAGATAAAAAATATTCCCTGTGGAACACCTTCCCCCTTTTTTGTGCTCTCTATGTTTAACCCTCGAATTAAGCTTTCCAATCTAATTAAAATTAAAACCTTGCTTTCTAACCAATTTATTCATGTACCGGACCGGCAACTTTCTTTATTGAATACGAAAATCTACAGTGCCGTTATACACATGCATGTTGTTTGCTTGGAGTCCCTTCCCGAAAAGAAAGAAATAGCCTCCAAGATACTATATTCCTGCATCACGTGATTTTTACCACGTGGAGCTTAGATTTGAATAAATACCGAATATGGAAAGTGAAAACATAAAGTCCGAAGGCACAAATAAGAAAAAAGAAAGGTTTTTTTTTGGCAAAGGGTGCCGGGGTAATTCTCTCGGTGTTCAAAATATACATGAAATATTTGCCACTGCCCCTTTTCTGTTCTATGAATTTTGACCCTGAGTTTTCTATCTGTTACATGCCAAGAAATCCTCGCTAAAAATTCCGGTCGATCATCTACGGCAGTCATTAGTAGCTAAAGATTTGATTTCATTCAAGAAATTAATGTATGACCTTCATGTACGTGTCGCTTAGAATGACGTTCTTTCACTAAACAATTCAAAATTTGGTGACTATGTGGAACACATCTATCCCATCGAACTGGAGATAAAGGATACTACAGATACAGTTAAGTCGGCTTCATATCTTGACTTACATCTAGAAATTGACAATGAGGGTCGGTTGAAAACAAAACTTTACGACAAAAGAGATTATTTCAGCTTTCCAATTGTGAACTTTCCATTTCTAAGTAGCAACATTCCAACAGCACCTGCATACGGGGTATATATCTCCCAATTGATACGATATTCCCGTGCTTGCATTTCCTATCATGATTTTCTTGATAGAGGGTTACTGCTCACAAGGAAGCTATTAAACCAAGAGTTCCAAATGGTGAAGTTGAAATCATCCCTTCGTAAATTTTACGGACGCCATCACGAGTTGGTTGACCGTTATGGGATGACCGTTTCACAAATGATATCGGATATGTTCCTTACGTCGTAACTACAATCCCCTTCCCTTTCATGAATGTGACCTACCGAATTAGACTATTTACCGGATTTGTAATCACATAAGCAACACGACGGGTGCCACATGTGGAGCAGGATCTGCTTACCTTCCGGAGCACCTGCGATCACCCCTAGTTTTTGGTGGGGTTCGTGTTGTTTATTCTTTAGTTTTCTATGTTGTGTCATGTGTACTATTGTTTTTCTGTTTGTCTTTTTCATTTTTAGCCATGGCGTTGTCAGTTTTCAAGACTGTCCCTTTGGTATCTTTCGTCCCTCTTTTAGAACACGGTCATATACCAAATGGTCAAAATTAATCATCCATGTACGTTTTAATTTGCTCTATGGGGTGTTTGCAGAATTTCAACGGAGGCAATTTCTTGGCATGAGAGCTATTATTACCAGCTTAAGGGTATAAAAATAACCTATTTCAATCTGAGGTCAACTTTGCCAAAAAGAAATGGATGCAACTTCTAAAGCATTGTTTGAAAATTACGTGTTTTTGTATTATCATTTCAATAAAACAATAAGGTGGTGATTAAGACAACAGAGTCTTAATTATGTGAACGAAGCAAGCTGTATGTCACCAAACGGTTGTCAGCATTGTGCAAAACTCATACCTTCGTGTCAGCTATAAAGGACACGACATGACAAAACGTGAATAAATACAAACGAGAAAACTAACACCCAAAAAAATAATGTAAAACAGTTATTGAAGATAGAAACCTACGACAACCACTGAAATACAAACTCCTGACAAGGTAGTAGGTACAGACACATAAATAATGATGGGTTTTTGAAGTTAAGTTTGTGAGTGCCCAATCCTTCCGCTAACAAGAGACAATGGTGGAAAATCGCGACATAAGAACAAATAGTAAACACCTATCGTAGTGATTTGACTAGAGTTTCGCAAAGCGATAGCTTACACAAAGACAAAAAACTCTTTGAGTACAGAAATAGTTTAAGCCTATGGTCTATTGAACTTATAATTTTCATACAAACTATCTTATAAATTTTCAAAATCCTTTCTTATGTGTAAAACGAACAAATCAATTTAATCATTGGTACACACGGACACACATAGCAAAAAGTTTCATGTTCCTTGTACACCTACTTCCATTGAGGTCAACGCATTTGAACACATTGAGATAAAGAACTAACTTTTAACAAAAAGTGCAAATTCCGGGGCATTCGATATTTCTACGACCAATGCATTTGAATTGGGCCATATCGTTGGAATCCCCGGGCCGACCACCCCCCCCCCCCATTTTTTTTACGATAAATACATTTGAATTGGGACATATATGGTTGGAAACACCCTTTATCCCGGATAGGGCCCTTCTGATCCATCCTGGGCTATCATCCATGCAGGTAAACATGGGGAAACGACCCAAAACTACAAGTCGAATAATAACAGACAATACCATGATCAATAGCAAAAGTCGATGAATTGATCAAAGAAGGTGTGCCAGGTGAGCCATTCCTGTCAGCCGAAAAACACTTGGACAAATATAACCAAATCGAACTCGATCAAATAACAATTTTAGAGCGAAAAAAATTTATTAATTTGTGATTTTTGTGCTCCTACATGTTCAATCATGCACTGATGCAGCCGTTTTATCTGTTTATCAAGAAATTCAGTCAATCATTTCGTCGATTTGCATAAAAAAAATAAAAGTGAAATATATATCATGAACAACTACATAACTGGCAAGTAATAAAAGAACACACCTTGTGATAAAGCGTGGGTCCACTATAATAACTGCATCAACACGTGCACAGACGGTAAGTGGAAAACTCCGGTAAGGCCTAGGAAAAGAAAGTATTGTTGTTATCTACATGTATTTGTATTATGACGGCATTGTATATCAGTCAGTGTTTTTTTCTGTTCCGGCCTTTTTCATTGTGCGTTCTTTTATGTCCCTTATAAAAACTGTCAGTGTCTGAAAACGAGCAAAACCACATCACAGATTCGTTTGTGTTTCAAATCTGTGTTTATTTGAAAGTGGTTTCTCATATTTTTTTTTTGAAAGAATAAGTAACATGAGTAAAGAGAGGTTAAATATACAAGAGGGACATTCCAACTCATGAACCTAAAGAACTGAAAACTCCATGGCTAAAAACGAAAAAGATAAACAGATAAACAAAAGAAAAACAAAACGCAACATAGAAAAATAAAACTAAGCAGCACGAACCCCACCATAAACTGGAGATAATCACAGAATGATGTGATTATCTTGACATAAATCTTGACCTACTGTATAACAATTATATCTATTGGTGATGTCCGATATTCTTTCTATTTTGTTTTTTCTTGTGTTCTTAGCAAGGAGGTTGTCTCATTGAGGTAAACATGGTATAGCCAATATATCATTTTACTCTCATTATTTACTTGGATATGAAGAACGTGTTCATTCGTGTAAGTGATGTGATTAGCACTAAACATTCGAATAAATCCAACATTTCATTATATATATATATAAACCCATGAACATCCGTCATCACTCAAATTTAAATAGATGAGTATATGATTATGTGTTCGCAATCGCACAATTAAATTAATGTCTAATTCATTGAACAAGCGATGAGAGTTCTTAAGATAGAAATGTATTACACCCCCATATTTTCAGACTAAAAATTTATAATAAAAAAAAAATTATTTTAAATTTTAGTTTAAATTCTACATGTAAGTACACAAACCTGGTACTCTAAATCCACAAAAATAAAAAAAAAAGTGTATGGTGGGGAACTATATACTCCTTTAAACTTAGCTTGGTCTTTTAAAAAAAATCATTACACCACCACCACCAAAGTGATCACATACATGCACACATGCGTCTGCATAACGTTCGTTTTGTCGTCTGTACACTCTCATTCTTCCATCACTTCTACGTAGGCGAATCTGGACTCATCACTAAAAATGACGTTTTGCCACCTAACACGATTTTAATACAAACGTGCATTTGCCCAATGAAGCCGTGTAGTTCGAAGACGCTGTTTTAGAATGGCTCCTACTACTGGACGTCGTGAACGCAACCCAGCCTATTGCGTACAGTTTGGGCGGATATCCTTGGATTATGTCTCCCTGGTGTTTGTCTTGCGGCAATTGTAGCTGCCAAAAACCGATCCCTGAGGTGAGTGAATCTTATTCGACGGTATACAACTAGTCGCAATACATATTTTTTTCTTAATAAAAATTATTATGTAAAAAAATTGGGTATCGTTTCTTCTTTTTGTCTAGTATAGTTAATTTTTGAAGTTAGTTATTTCATCTGGAATGTATATGTCATCATACATTTTCAAGCATGAAAAAAGATCTACTCTAACGGCGTATATATCACGCAATATGCTCCCTCAGATCGAGTACAACTGCCAAAAGCTTAAACAAGAAAGAAGACAAAACAGCGTATGACGGTCCAATATTTTAACAAGTAGAAAGCTTCTTGTCGTCGGATAGGATAAACAAAGAATAAAAATGCCGAACTTTTGTGTTGAAACAAATATTAATTGTGTACATCAGTTGAAAATTATATTGACGATAAAAATTACCTGTAAACGTACTTGAAATCACGTGGTTACTTGAACATATTTAGAAAAAGGAGGGTTTTTAACCCGACGAAGAATTGTGGAAACTCCAGGTATATTTCTATTGATCTTCTTATTAAAAAGTGAGTATAATCCATTTGTTCATTGTTTTATCTTTTTGATTTGTCGGGAAAATAACAATAACACAAATGTTCAATTTTACTTTCGTTTTTACGGTTTTTTACGAAATGGAAATAATCCAAAAATTAACTTGAACAAGCCCGACGAGTTTTTAAATTTCGATTTAAATGTCGATTTGAATCCTACTTTATTTATAGTTTACACCTACATTATATGCAATGTAGGTTCACATATATTTAAAATGAACAGATATAAATGTAATAATTGATTCATGTACATGTGCATAGATACATGTGTATGATAGTGAGGTCAGTTTGGTTAAGTATCAAGTCATAAACTAGTACATTAGGTAAGTTACATTTTGATTATTATGTTTTTGACAAAATAGCTAAACCATATGATTTTGATTCTGTAGGGTACAACTTAAAAGAAATAAAAGCGGCGGAACGTCTGCAAATAAGGTTAAGGTCAGTAGCTACTTTTTTATTTTTTATTTTTCGGAAAATAAAAATAACACTAATGTTCAGTTTTACTTTCGTTTTCATGGTACATTACTCATGGAAATAATCCACAAATTAACTAGTGCAAGCCTAGAAGAGTTTTAAAAATTTATTTCAATGTCCATTTTAGTCCTACTTTTTTTATTTAAAAAAAATCTGAGACCTTAATGTTGTCTTTAATTTCCGGATTTGTAGGCAAGATGATATTCCACGTTTTACTTGAATTTAGACTTTTAAAATTAAGGGTTATACAGGAGGATCTGTTTTTTCTCTCTATGTTTCTCTATTGTGTACACCATCCACACTGTGATTCATTTTTCAAAATAGTTCGTATGTCATATATATAATAAATTATGCTATGCACATTTTGATGAGCTAACAGAGCAATGATATAAGTAACAACTCATTGAATTATAGAGGCAGTCGACAATGTAACAGACGCAATCAGAATTTGGTTGACCGTTTTGGAATATATGTTTCAAAGATGACGACGGATATGTTTAAAATGTTGTTACAAAAATAATAGGTCTCGTCCTCATTTTCTCGAACATGATTTATCACCTTGTATATACTTACATCTGCAACGTTATCTGCTTTCCTTTCTAGACCTTGGACCACCCACAATTTTGGTGGAGATCGTGTTGCCCATTTTTAGCTCACCTGGCCCGAAGGGCCAAGTGAGCTTTTCCCATCACTTTGCGTCCGGCGTCCGTCGTCGTACGTCGTCCGTCGTCGTCGTTAACTTTTACAAAAATCTTCTCCTCTGAAACTACTGAGTCAAATTTTACCAAACTTGGCCAAAATCATCATTGGGGTATCTAGTTTAAAAAATGAGTCCGGTGACCCGGCCAACCAACCAAGATGGCCGCCATGGCTAAAAATAGAACATAAGAGGAAAAATTCGGTTTTTGGCTTATAACTCAAAACCCAAAGCATTTAGAGCAAATTTGACGGGGTTAAATTGTTTATCAGGTCAAGATCTATCTGCCCTGCAATTTTCAGACAAATCGGGCAACCCGTTGTGGGGTTGCTGCCCCTGAATTAGTAATTTTAAGGAAATTTTGCAGTTTTTGCTTTTTATCTTGAATATTATTATAGATAGAGATAAACTGTAATCAGCAATAATGTTAAGCAAAGTAAGATCTACAAATATGTCTTCATGACCAAAATTGTTAGTTAACCCGTTAAGGAGTTATTGCCCTTTATAGTCAATTTTTAACCATTTTTCTAAAATTTTAGTTATCTTTTAAAAAATCTTCTCCTCTGAAACTACTGGGCCAAATTTAACCAAACTTAGCCACAATCATCAATTGGGGTATCTAGTTTTAAAAATGAGTGGCGTGACTCTGCCAACCAATCAAGATGGCCGCCATGGCTTAAAATAGTACATAGGGGTGAAATGTAGATTTTGGCTTATATCTCTGAAACCAAAGCATTTAGAGCAAATCTGACAGGGGATAAAATGTTTATCAGGTCAAAATCTATCTGCCCTGAAATTTTCAGATGAATCTGACAACCTATTGTTGGGTTGCTGCCCCTAAATTGATAATTTTAAGGAAATTTTACTGTTTTTGGTTATTATCTTGAATATATTATTATAGATAGAGATAAACTGTAAACAGCAATAATTTTCAGCAAAGTAAGATTTACAAATAAGTCATCATGACTGAAATGGTCAGTTGACCCCTTTAGCAGTTATTGCCCTTTATAGTCAATTTTTAACCATTTTCGTAAATCTTAATAATCTTTTACAAAAATCTTCTCCTCTGAAACTACTGGGCCAAATTAATCCAAACTTGACCACAATCATCATTGGGGTATCTAGTTTAAAAAAAATGTGTGGCGTGACCTGGCAACCAACCAAGATGGCCGCCATGGCTAAAAATAGAACATAGGGGTAAAATGTAGATTTTGGCTTATAATTCTAAAACCAAAGCATTTAGAGCAAATCTGATAGAGGTAAAATAATCTGTTAGGTGAAGATCTATCTGCCCTGAAATTTTCAGACAAATCGGGCAACCCGTTGTGGGGTTGCTGCCCCTGAATTAGTAATTTTAAGGAAATTTTGCAGTTTTTGCTTATTATCTTGAATATTATTATAGATAGAGATAAACTGTAATCAGCAATAATGTTAAGCAAAGTAAGATCTACAAATATGTCTTCATGACCAAAATTGTTAGTTAACCCGTTAAGGAGTTATTGCCCTATATAGTCAATTTTTAACCATTTTTCTAAAATTTTAGTTATCTTTTAAAAAATCTGCTCCTCTGAAACTACTGGGCCAAATTTAACCAAACTTAGCCACAATCATCAATTGGGGTATCTAGTTTTAAAAAGGAGTGGCGTGACTCTGCCAACCAATCAAGATGGCCGCCATGGCTTAAAATAGTACATAGGGGTGAAATGTAGATTTTGGCTTATATCTCTGAAACCAAAGCATTTAGAGCAAATCTGACAGGGGATAAAATGTTTATCAGGTCAAAATCTATCTGCCCTGAAATTTTCAGATGAATCTGACAACCTATTGTTGGGTTGCTGCCCCTAAATTGATAATTTTAAGGAAATTTTACTGTTTTTGGTTATTATCTTGAATATATTATTATAGATAGAGATAAACTGTAAACAGCAATAATTTTCAGCAAAGTAAGATTTACAAATAAGTCATCATGACTGAAATGGTCAGTTGACCCCTTTAGGAGTTATTGCCCTTTATAGTCAATTTTTAACCATTTTCGTAAATCTTAATAATCTTTTACAAAAATCTTCTCCTCTGAAACTACTGGGCCAAATTAATCCAAACTTGACCACAATCATCATTGGGGTATCTAGTTTAAAAAAAATGTGTGGCGTGACCTGGCAACCAACCAAGATGGCCGCCATGGCTAAAAATAGAACATAGGGGTAAAATGTAGATTTTGGCTTATAATTCTAAAACCAAAGCATTTAGAGCAAATCTGATAGAGGTAAAATAATCTGTTAGGTGAAGATCTATCTGCCCTGAAATTTTCAGACAAATCGGGCAACCCGTTGTGGGGTTGCTGCCCCTGAATTAGTAATTTTAAGGAAATTTTGCAGTTTTTGCTTATTATCTTGAATATTATTATAGATAGAGATAAACTGTAAACAGCAATAATGTTAAGCAAAGTAAGATCTACAAATAAGTCACATGACCAAAATTGTCAGTTAACCCATTAAGGAGTTATTGCCCTTTATAGTCAATTTTTAACCATTTTTCTAAAATTTTAGTAATCTTTTAAAAAATCTTCTCCTCTAAAACGACTGGGCCAAATTTAACCAAACTTGGCCACAATCATCATTTGGGTATTTAGTTTTAAAAATGAGTGGCGTGACTCTGCCAACCAACCAAGATGGCCGCCGTGGCTTAAAATAGTACATAGGGGTGAAATGTAGATTTTGGCTTATATCTCTGAAACCAAAGCATTTAGAGCAAATCTGACGGAGATAAAATGTTTATCAGGTCAAAATCTATCTGCCCTGAAATTTTCAGACAAAACAGACAACCTGTTGTTGGGTTGCTGCCCCAGAATTAGTAATTTTAAGGAAATTTTGCAGTTTTTGGTTATTATCTTGAATATTATAATAATAATAGATAGAGATAAACTGTAAACAGCAATAATGTTCAGCAAAGTCAGATCTACAAATAAGTAACATGACCAAAATTGTCAGTTTACCCCTTAAGGAGTTATTGCCCTTTATAGTCATTTTTTAACAATCTTCATAAATTTTTGTAAATTTTTGTAAATTTTTAGAATATATTTTCCACTGTAATTACTGGACCAAGTTCATTAGAGATAGAGATAATTGTAGCAAGAAGAATGTCCAGTAAAGTAAGATCTACAAACACATCATGATCACAAAAACACAATTTTGTCATGAATTTATCTGTGTCCATTGTTTAATATGCACATAGACCAAGGTGAGCGACACAGGCTCTTGAGAGCCTCTAGTTTAGTTTTCTATGTTGTGTTTTGTGTACTGTTGTTTGTCTTTTAGTCGTTTGCCATGGCATAGCCAGTCTGTTTTCGACTTATTAATTTAAATGTCTCTTCGGTATCTTTTGGCTCTGTTTTGAAAATCTATATGTGTATGTCAATTTAAAATCATTTCCAAAGACAGTGTACAAAAAAATATGAGAGGAGATGCGAGTAGTACGTCAATACTTTCTTAACCTATTCAACTTTACCTTTGCATATTGGTGTTTTCAACTTAGTAAGATGATAAAATCTTTAAATTTCAGTTTCAGGGTAATAATGTCCAATTCTACAGCTCTGTGTGGCGTGTGCTGTCTGCGTCACCTTTCCAAACTATCGACTGGCTGGTGTCTTGAATGTGAAGAAGGGCTTTGTTCGGACTGCAAAGAACATCACAGTTTACTGAAAGCAACACAAAATCATACAATCCTTCCTATCAGTGAGTATCAGAAGTTACCACAAAACGTGTTAGAAATCACACAAAACTGTAGAAAACACAACGAAATTTTTCAAATCTTTTGTATAAAACACGATTGCCCATGTTGTAGGAAATGTATTATCGAAACACACAACAACTGCAAAGATTTAATAGAAATCGAAGATTACATCAAAGATGTTAAGTCCTCGGCTAGGTGTAATGAGCTTGAAGAAATGCTGAATGAAACAGCTGAAAATTTTAAAAGAATCCGTATCAACAGGGAGGAAAACCTGACATCACTACAGGAAGAAAGGAAGAAAATAGAAAGCGATATTTTACAGACCAGGATTAAAATCAACAACCATCTAGATAAACTACAGGCCGATCTTATTCAAAACCTATATGCAAAGGTGGAGAAAGAAAACGAAAAAATACAACAGGTACTGAAATCGTTAGAGAAAAAACAGTGCCAAATAAAAGAATATCAAAATACCTTTGAAAACATTAAGAAATACGCGACAGATGTTCAACTTTTTCTCTCTATGAAACTAATGGAAACCAACATGGTGAAAGAGGAAGAATTCATTCGATCGTTAATAGAAAACGAGAGCCTTTGTCGAGTGATGCTAGTTTTGAAAGACACATTTGACACTGACACAATTACTGTCAGTATGCCGGACATAGGGAAAGTAGATGTAGATTACTCTCCAAGTCAAGTCAGTGTCATGAAAAAGAAGGAAATGCAAGCGCAGACGAAGGCGACCAAACCGATCATTAAATCAATTGCAAATATCGCCCTTAAGATTGAAAAGAAGATTAGTGCATGTGGAATAGGGGTGATGGGGTGTACATTACTTCCACACGGCACTATAGCCTTTGCAATTGAAAATGAAAGGAACATAAAAGTAGTAAAATATGACGGTTCACTTGACTTTGAGATCGATTTAAAACCCTATGCTCCTTTTGATATCACGTATATTTCTAATGTCAATACCATAGCTGTCACATCTAGTAATTCAAAAGACATTAGAATTGTTGATATGGATACGAAAAGAGTGATAAAAACATACTATATAAACTCGCTCTGTGCTCGTATATCGTATTCGGAGAAAAGGCTTATTCTATGCTCCGCAGAAAAGGGAATTCTTGAATTGAATCTACGTGATGGATCAGTAAAGACCATTGTATCGGACAAAATGGATGATTACTCTCATGTTAGTCTTCTAGGGGATAAGATCTACTACACAAAGCCAAATAATAAATCAGTGATATGTTGTGATCTACAAGGAAACATACAGTGGATATTCCAGAAGCGAGAGATAACTGGCCCAGTAGGTGTAACTGTAGATACTGACGGAAATGTGTACGTCGCTGGCAATAACTCTCACAATGTTGTTGTCATATCTCCAGACGGACAACAACACAAACAACTGTTGTCTTCCAAGGATGGTGTCAAGTATCCAAATGGTTTGATCTATGATAGACATAACAACCAGTTACTTGTTACATATTATGTCGATGCAGTTTTGTATAATGTTACATAAGTAGAATAACATTATACAGATAGTTTTATTTTTTTTCAATTTTAGAGTTGCCGAACCAAGTTTTTGTAGAAGCTTATAACAAATGATAATTCAGTTTTAAAAATAAATATTTCACCGTGATAAAAAAAAAATAAAGCTTTTATGTACATTCTTATTGCTGTATATAATGCATTCAGTATAGATATTTGGGTTCAACTTCAATGAGAACGCTCAAAGCATAATTCTTGGGAAGTCAAAAAATGGATTTGATTTAAGGGAACTATCGTTCATTTTGCTTTCAAATGAAGATTATTTTTTATTAAATCCAGTATGCAAAAGGAACGTGTCAGTAAATTATAGACCCACTAAAATGAAAACGTAATCCAGGAGCAAAATAAAGGCAAAAGTAGTTTAACGCTATTTAATTAATTGTTCCATCGTCTGAAATAAAATAAAAAGATACTTCTCTTAGTGCAAATTTATCATATGGAAAAGATATATGTTATAGAAACGTTGATGATGGATAGAAATTAACACGACCTACCCGAGCAAAAAAAACATATACAGAAATCAGAAGATGTGGTATGAGTGCCAACGAGACAACTCTACATCCAAGTCACAATGCTTAAAAGGTTAACAATTGTAGATATAGTTTGTCTAAAATTCTAAGCTGTGATTACTAAACAGAATTAAAGAACAGCTTACACCACGGAAGAAGATTAGCAAAGACATTCTTATCCAAGCTTCTAAATTCTGGACTTGGTCTCTAGCATTTTGCTGAAAATTTCCTTTATGCTTTTGTTAATCTTAAGTATTTTGGCAGACAAAAACGTTTTCTGTGTCAAAAAATTAAATTAAACTAATTATTTACACCCACAACCACACACAAAGAGAACTACGTATAAGATTTATATAGACGGTACACCTACTATCAAAAGGTAAAATACAAAACTACCGAACTCAAATCGAAATGTCCCTTATCAAACGGCAAAATCAAACCCTCAACCACATCAAGCGAATGGAAAACAAATCTCGTATTCCTGTCTTGATACCGACATTTCCTTACATAGAAAGTGGCCGAATAAACATGCAAGGTTTTATAGCATAGTTTAACTTCTCAATCTTATCGCAGTCGCTTAAAATTTCATTATATTGACAACAATGTGATGAAAAAAACAAACAGACATAACAGGTAAAAATTGTCAAAAATAAGGGGCAAGAACGTGAACTCATTTGAAGCCATACGGATTAAGAAATAACGTCCAACACAACGGTTAAAATATGGATACCATTAGGTAAAATTAAATTGGAAGAAGATACCATGAAGAAAATTGATAACTGTATATTGAAAATTATAACAGATAGTATTAATAATTAATGTACTCTGATCAATTGGGAAAATGGCGAAACATCAATGAAAACACTACACAGAAAAACCATTAAACAACAGGTCAGCAATCAGATAAAAACAGGGACAATTTGCCGTTTCAGAATATAATGCGTCATGGGTAATATTTTCAAAAGTGTATACCAAAACGTCCTGATTGGTTAAAAGTGTCATAAAAAATGAAAATTTAACAAATGACGTGACGTTATTTTCATTTTGGGGTACGAACAATGAAATTACCTATAGTCCTTAAGATTAAAAAACGGCCAATTCATAATTACTCCTGGAAGTAAATTATTCCTCCTCGTTAATGCATTCTTTATTTGCAAAATAAACAAAACCCTATTTTAGTCATATCAAATACATAGACAAAACAAACATAAGAAAAACTCGACATTGAATAATAGAATGCATGTTAAAAACAGTTGGTCTCCTTTCCGGATCTTTCCGCAGTTCTAATGACTCTTAGGTTAAAGAAACAACTGTTTTTATATCATTTGGTGTTGATGGATTTAGTATAATCACGAGTTTGTCAGTTAGGTTAAGTGTATTTTAATTGACATATTTTTGTATATAATATTTAGAAAGATATTTCATTTATTTTTATTAATTTCACAGTTGAAAAAATGTGGAAATAGTCATCTAAGATATTACATATTTTTCATTTTCTTTCGTTTCTTGGTATTTTTGTATATCGTCCAGTTTCTATTATAAGACAATAGTCGCTTGTTCTTGGTTAACATTTTTTTGTTTCTTTATTTGGGTGCGATAGGTAGTGTTCCATTTGGTCGTTTATATTAGATTTAAGAAATTTATATAGATATATTTTACTATTTTCATGCATGCTACAAATGATGCCAGTCTACAAAAACATATTGGGACAAAATGCAATCAAACCGAACAACAATCTCAATAAAAGTGTGAAATGATAAATCGCGGTGTCATGTAGTGTGCTCTAACAAACATTTTGTCTTTTCGTAAATGGAATTTCAATCAGCCATTTCATCGATTTTCATAAATCAATCAACCATATAATGTAATGTACAATGTATATAAAAATAGAAAAGCAAAAATAAGAATGTAATTTTTTTTTCCAAATCACACATGATATACACGCACATCAAATATGACTTTTACACAGAGGCAAACTATTGAAATGTAACAAATTAATAACGAAAGAAAAATTTGCTAGATCTGAATGGTTTTGAGAAATAATATGCTCTAACAATAGTATTCCAAATCAACTTTTACTGTATAAAATAAGACTAAAGTTCCCAATCCCAATATAAGACAAAAACTGTTATAATTCACTAATGAGAAATACAAAATATGTAGTCGATATAACAGAGGAACAACGCCTTAATTGCTGTTCTTGGTCTTGACAATAGTTTTAAGGTATTACGGTGATAAACCATATATCTCTTACATGTTATCATTAAAGTGAAGACGGTATAAGCTCAACATATAAAATTAACACGGAAAGTAAGTGAAAGTTATCAATAAATTATATATGAAACTAGGAACGTTACTTTATAAATTGTACTATTTGTCGCAACTCAGAGGATTTTGTATCGACATCTAAAGTTTGCAGGAAACATAATAAACATAGGTATAATTGATTGATTGTTGCTGTTTAACGCCACTTTCAATACTATTAGCTAAATCGTGATTGCCAGTTTTCATTGTTAGAGGAAACCGGAGTGCACAAAGAGAAAAAAAACGAACTTTGCAGGGGAAATAAGCAGAAAGAACAGTTTGGTTGATATAGGTAATGAAAACATTAACTGCAATTTTGCGTAAAATGAATAACATGTATAATGACATAGTATAACAGTAAACAATTATATCATGAACTATACAATGTAACTACAAAACTGGCAAGTAATCAAAGTGCTGGATACAAATGTAGCACCTGTGAAAAGTTTGCAACGGTAGATTGTAAAATTTCAAATAGATTGTAAATGTGTAGATTACATGGTTAACTTTTTTTCCTACTTAAAAAAGAAAAAAAAAACTTTATCAAGAAATAATTGTAACAGGATGCTGCTACGAAGTCTCCCAAACAAAGCTCTCAAAATTAGTCATTCCCACGGTAGCCTGACATTAAGCTAAGTCCAATACAAATTGATCTTGTCTAGTAAAGTGATATGCACAAGTGACGTCTAGGTATTAAACCTGTATGTCATTCAAATCTTCTTGAAATCATATACAGTAATATTCATGATTTAGGGATGGGGATTTAGACAGTTTATAAGTTCTCAAACAGGCAGGAGGTAGGGGTAAGAGTGAACCTAGGGGACTAGCCGTTTATTTCATCTGATTTCTTTTATTATTACGTACAAGAATATATGTTATTTCAGTGTGGGGATTTCGACGGTTTTCAAGTTTTCGAAAAGAAGGGGGTTGATCTTTACTGTTTACAAGTTCTCAAAACAGGATGGGTGGTGTTACACCGAGAGACTCTCCTTATATTTCATTTTATTCGTTTTATTGTCCAATATAAGAATATCTATGGTTAAGGGTTGGGGATCTCAACCGTTAAGTTCTCAAACAACAAGTGGGTGGGAGTGACCCCTTGGGACTCGCCTTCTTTTTCATTTGATTTGTTTTATTGTCCAGTACAAGAATATATATGGTAAAGGGGAGGAGATCTTGACCATTTCCAAGTTGTCAAACAACAGGGGTGGGGCTGACACAAAGGGACTCCCACTTTATTTCATTTGATTTGGTTTTGTTGCCCCATACAAAGATATATATGGTTTAGCGGTGGGGATCTCGATCGTTTCCAAGTTCTCAAACATGACGGGATTGGGCTGACCCAAAGGGACTCCCACTTTATTTTATTTGATTTGTTTTGTTGTCCCATAAAAAAAATATATATGGTTTATAGGTGGGGATTTCGACCGTTTCCAAGTTCACAAACATGAGGGGGTTGGGGCTGACGTATAAGAATATATATGGTTTAGGGGTGGGGATCTGACTGTTTTTAAGTTCTAAAACATGAGGGGTTGGGTGGGGTGACACCATGGACTCAAGCTAAATTTATTTAATTTGATTTGTTTGATGGTCCTGTGATCATTACTGAAAACCATGTGTGTCTGTCACTTACTGTTTTCAAGTTATAAAATTTATTATTGTTATTGAAAATTAAAAAAAAATCCCATAGGCTTCTGTAGTAAATTCCATCCTTCTGTTGGTCCCTCAAAATACAACTAAATAGACACCAAGAAGAAAATTATAATAAAAAATGAGCAAAAACTTTGTTTAGGAGTCTTAATAGCAATTAGTATAATTACGAATTTTGTTATAGTCCGATTTTTAATATATGTAAAAGGCCGAGTTATTATAGTCCAAGTTTGTTTTGGGCCGAGGTGAGATACCATGATACTTCCGATACTCTCGGGCTTTTACCTATTGCATAAACATTTGTAAAAATAGTAGTAAGCGACGAAAAATGTTCATTCATGAAATATTTTAAACACGTTATTAAATTTCTCTTCAACCGGAGGAATGTAGGAAACCTTTGAAACCTGGATTATAATACTCCCAATTGGAGGCACACATATATGGATCTGACACATGTCTGGAGAATACCGATTAAATCATAACGCAGGAACTGCTGTCTCGTGTGTGTAGTGATTTTACGCGTAGCGCAAATCCGCGAAGTAGTGTGTAATGTTTGTCATTTTCAAATGAAGTTGAATTATTTGATTTGTCGATGAAAATTCAGTACATTTTAATTCAAGCGGTATGCTATTAAAATACAAGAGCTCAAAATTTTAAAAGGATATTTCTATTATTAGTTTTCAAACACCAGTACTACATTATTTAGAAGTAGGACACACTTCCTAAAGTAAGATAGTTTGCCTTTTTCCGGTTAGAGGCCGATGCCTTAAGAAAGGTCATGTGATTATGGACTTTCCGAATTGATTTTCCTCTAAGTTCAGTATTTTTGTGATTTTACTTTTTATTGATATAGCAAGCTATAGCAAACTTTCAAATAAAAAATCCAACTCAAGTTGAGATAAAACTAGGGGCCACGTATAAATTCACAAACACAACGTAAGTGGTCATATCTTGAAAAAAAAAGAATTGTTATTATCTGTTAGTTTACCGTATTATAGCTGTTGGTGCTTTTTGTATTGTCTTCAATTGTAGGCATGAAGATGGAATTGTTACAGATCAGCTGAAAGATGTATATTATGTCGTGTACTAGTTGCAATTTTGTACAGGTTATAAAATGTACAAAAATATTGTACATGTTATAATTTGTACAATGCAAAAATACAAGTTATAACATGTACAAAAGTGTTGCTTAAAAGTGGTTTAAACATGTACAAAATTTTAAAATAATAATAAAGCAGAATATATATTCACGATTAAAATATATCAAACAAGAAAGAACAATAATCATATGCAAAAGAAGGTGCACAGAATTATAACGCAAGATGAAGTTTATGACCAACTTCTCTTGTTAGATGTGTCTAAGGCAACAGGCCCCGATAGCATTAGTCAAAGATTTCTTACATATGCTGCTTTAGGATTAAGCTATCCCCTGGCTCTGTTGTTCAATAAGTCACTTCAATTATGCACTTATCCGTATGAATGGAAAATAGCAAATGTGATACCAGTTTTTAAGAGTGGTTCTCAAGAAATTTTATCAAACCATAGACCAATCTCTCTGTTATCTATTATTGGTAAAACGATGGAAAAATGTGTTTTTAAATATTTATTTAATTTCCTTTCTTGTTATAAAATTATTACAAACTTGCAATCAGGTTCCTTCATAAACTAGAAAAATATGGAATAAGAGGGGACTTATTAAAATGGTTTAAAAGTTATTTATCTGAAAGAAGACAAAGAGTTGTCATAGGAGGACAGACCTCTGATGTGTATAGCATTAATGCAGGTGTCCCACAGGGCTCAATTTTAGGACCTGTATTATTTTTACTATTCATAAACGATATTGTATGTGACATATCATGCAACATCAGACTTTTTGCTGACGATACGTCATTATATATAGTTGTTGAGGACGAGTATGCTACATCTGAATTGATGAATTCTGATATAGAAAAAATTCACCAATGGTCTCAACAATGGCTTGTTAATTTTAATCCAAGAAAAACTGAAACCATGACCATATCTAGAAAAAGAGCAAAA
The DNA here is from genome assembly GCF_965363235.1 of Mytilus galloprovincialis. NCBI lineage: Eukaryota > Metazoa > Mollusca > Bivalvia > Mytilida > Mytilidae > Mytilus > Mytilus galloprovincialis. The sequence continues at coordinate 61,605,451 of NC_134845.1, forward strand.
CCCCATAATCCACCAATATATATGAATGATACACTGATACAAGAGGTTGAAGAACATAAACATTTAGGGTTAATTTTTCAAGAAAACGGTTGTTGGGAAAGTCATGTAAACTATATTATTGATAAAGCTACGCCTCGCTTAAATCTTATGAGGAGTTTAAAGTTTAAGCTATCTCGTAATAATCTACAAGTTATATATATATCAGTTTTATTAGGCCTATTCTTGAATATGCGGGTACTGTGTGGGATAATATACCAATTTATTTAAAGGACAAACTAGAAAGCATTCAAATAGAAGCGGCTCGTATAGTCACAGGTGCCACTAAGCTTTGCTCTAAATCTAATCTTTATAATGATACTGGTTGGGTATCTCTGAGTGAAAGAAGATCCAGACATAAAATTATTAAATTTCACGAAATGTTTCATGATCAGGCTCCTAATTATCTCTGTAGTCTCGTACCTCAACAACTATATCAAGTCTATAACTATAATACTAGAAGTGCATTTAATGTCCAAAATATGAACTGTAGAACTACCTTTTATCAAAACTCTTTCCTACCATCTGTTATTCGTGAATGTGTTATGATATTGTAATTATTGTATTTATCTATGTTGGCCTGATTTGTATTCTGTGGCCTGATAGTTGTTTACAGAATAATTTTAGAACTGTGCAGTTTAGAAATCTCTGGAACAATTACAGAATGATTGGAACTTTCCAGAATGATCCTAATAAAAGATGCATTATATAAACTTCTACATTTTACTAGAAACTTCTGTTGTAACTTTCTAGGATGTTCCATTATAGACTGTTCTAGAATCTTCCATGACAAATATATATATACAGACACTAAAGTTAAACTCACTCTAGGACTTACTCTTGGACTTGGACCTAGACATCGATAGACATTAACATTCACAGCATTTGGATTGACACTTTTGTTCTACAAACAACATCATACTGGATTGTGACCTTAATAGTGAACGTAATATTCAGATTGGATTCAAATAGATATCCGGATACAGATAAAGATAAAAGATTGAACACATATTTTGACAGTTAAGTTGACAGTAATATTTGTGTAGTACTTCTTGTAAACTTTTGTATAATAAATATTGTTAAATTTTATTATTGATTTGTGTCTTTTGTTGGCTACAATTTCAAGGTGATTTCTGGCCGTAACAGAAATTGGGGGCTCGTCCGGGATCTCCCTGTTGAGGGTGTTACATCATTGCTAGGAAATGATCTAGCTAGGAACAAAGTGGTTGCTGAACCAATTGTTACCAGTGAACCAGTGGTGGATGTTAAATCACCTGAAGATGATGCTGAATTGTATCCAGCTTGTGTTGTTACTAGGGCGATGGCTAGAAAACAACAAGATGAGAATTTGCAAGAAGACCAGTTTGATTACATGGACCTTTCTGACACTTTCCTAGCTGACATTGAAGGTCCTGGTAGCTCAGAAAAGGCCATAATAAGACCACCTAGTGTTTACAAGAATGTTATTATGCCATGGCCATTCATTAGACCGAAAGAATTTATTCGAAGAACAACATAAAGACCCTGAGGTTCTTCAGCTCAACCAGCGGGCTCAACCACAGGAGGAAGCAGACAAAGTGGCCGAATGCTATTACCATCAGGACGGCATTTTAATGAGGAAGTGGAGGCCTCCTGATGTTACCCCAGAGGAGGAATGGAGAGTGGTATACCAAGTGGTGGTGCCTAAAGTTTATAGGCAAGAAATTATTGGTCTTGCCCATGACACCCCCTTGGCTGGACACTTAGGTATAAGGAAGACTTGCCTTAAGATCTTGCAGCATTTCTACTGGCCCAGACTTCGAAATGATGTCGCAGAATACTGCAAATCATGCCATATATGCCAGGTTGTTGGTAAGCCTAACCAGAAAATACCACCAGCACCACATCTGCCTATTCCAGCCTTTGACGAACCTTTCAGCAGAGTTCTATTTGACTGCGTTGGACCTTTACCAAAGACCAAAACTGGAAATTCGTATTTATTGACAATCATGTGTACATCCACACGCGCTTTCCTGAGGCTATTCCGCTAAGAAATATCAGGACCCCTACTATTGTCAAAGCTCTTATCAAATTTTTCACGTTAGTAGGACTTCCTTAGTCTATACAGTCCGACCAGGGATCAAATTTCATGTCAGGTCTATTTCAGCAAGTCGTATACCAGTTAGGGATTGCTCAGTATAGATCAAGTGCGTACCATCCAGAATCTCAAGGTGCCTTAGAACGTTTTCATCAAACATTGAAGAACATGATTAGAACTTTTTGTCTTCAATTTGACAGAGACTGGGATGATGGAGTTCACTTTCTACTTTTTGCAGTTCGAGAGGCTGTTCAAGAATCCCTTGGATTTAGTCCCTTTGAGTTTGTATTTGGCCATACTGTAAGGGGACCGTTAAAATTGATTAAGAAAAAGTGGCTAACTGAACATACTGACCTGAATCTTTTAGACTATGTATCTAGATTTAAAGAAAAATTGTATACTGCTTGTCAAATTGCTCAGAAAAACTTAAAAAATGTACAGAACAAGATGAAAATATGGTATGATAAAGATGCAAGGGATAGAGTTTTTGAGCCTGGTGATAGGGTACTTGTATTTTTGCCAGTCCTTGGACATCCTTTACAGGCTAAATGTTGTGGTCCTTATACGATAGAGAGTAAAATCAATGATTTGAATTATATTGTAAAAACTCCAAGTCGGCGCAAACAAAATAGAGTGTGTCATATTAATATGTTAGAACCATACTTTGAGCGTACTAATGAATGTGAGAGTAAACCAATTGCCACTTTAGGCATGGTTAAATTTGAGAACAATCATGACAAACCATATGTAATTGAACCACCTTTTAGTTCTAAAACTATGGAAGAGACGGTTAGATTGAAAAATTCAGAAATTTTGTCAAATTTAGACTCAAAACTTGCACATCTGTCTTTTGATCGTAGAGAAGAAATAAAAACTTTGGTATTTTCTTTTAAAAATCTTTTTCCAGATGTGCCAAACAAAACCACTGCTGTTTGTCATGATGTTGAGGTAGGAGATTCTTCTCCAATTAAGCAACATCCTTACCGGCTTAATCCATTCAAACTTGAAGCTATGAGAAAAGAAATTAAATATATGCTTGACAATGATATTATTGAGCCGAGTAACAGTGAATGAAGCTCTCCTTGTCTCCTTGTGCCAAAACCAGATAAAACCTTTCGTTTCGTGACTGATTTCAGAAAAGTAAATTCAGTCTCAAAATCTGATTCCTATCCGATTCCAAGGATAGACGATTGTATTGACAACATTGGTCAAGCAAAATTTGTGAGCAAATTTGATTTGTTGAAAGGTTATTGGCAAGTTCTATTGACACAGAGAGCTCGTGAAATATCAGCTTTTGTTACACCAGATGGTTTATTTCAATATACTGTAATGCCGTTTGGCATGAAAAGTGCACCAGCTACATTTCAAAGAATGATCAATAATGTTATAAAAGATTTAAACTGTTGTTATGCTTATATTGATGATCTAATTGTATGTAGCGATAGCTGGGAACAGCATTTAACACATTTGTATGATACTTTTGATAGATTGTCAAAATCAAATTTGACTGTTAATCTTGGTAAAACTGAATTTTGTCAGGCCACTGTTGATTATTTAGGGCATACAGTTGGCCAAGGTCAAGTGAAACCTATTATGGCTAAAGTGGAAGCTATTTCCAAATTTCCTCCTCCTACAAAAAGAAAACAACTTATGAGATATTTAGGCATGATTGGATTTTACAGAAAATTTTGTTCAAATTTTGCTACTGTGGTTCAACCACTGACTCATCTTTTACGAAAAGATTCTAAATTTATCTGGAGTGAAAATTGTCAAAACACTTTTGAAAATAGCAAATCACTTTTAATTAATAGTCCAGTTCTGATTACTCCAGACTTTGAAAAACAATTTAAACTTGCCGTTGATGCAAGCGATGTAGGAATTGGAGCTGTTTTATACCAAGAGACAGATGATAATGTTGAGAAACCTATATCATATTTTTCCAAGAAATTAGATAAACATCAGAAAAATTATTCAACTATTGAAACTGAGTGTTTTGCAATGTTGTCAGCACTTTGATGTATATTTGAATCCCACTGTATATCCTATTCTTGTTTGTACTGATCATAATCCTCTCACCTTCATACATAAAATGAGAAACAAGAATCAGAGGTTGACTAGGTGGAGTTTGTTGTTACAGGAATATGATGTAATTGTAAAACATATTAAGGGTAAAGATAATGTAATAGCAGATGCTTTATCTAGAGCTTATTAAAACACTTTGTATATACTATGTATTTTTGTTCATATTATTCATGCTAAGTTTTTGTTACACTAAAACTTCTTTTAAGGGGGGAGGTGTTATGATATTGTAATTATTGTATTTATCTATGTTGGCCTGATTTGTATTGTGTGGCCTGATAGTTGTTTACAGAATAAATTTAGAATTGTGCAGTTTAGAAATCTCTGGAACAATTACAGAATGATTGGAACTTTCCAGAATGATCCTAATAAAAGATGCCTTATATAAACTTCTACATTTTACTAGAAACTTCTGTTGTAACTTTCTAGGATGTTCCATTATAGACTGTTCTAGAATCTTCCATGACAAATATATATAAACAGACACTAAAGTTAAACTCACTCTAGGACTTACTCTTGGACTTGGACTTAGACATCGATACCCATTAACATTCACAGCATTTGGATTGACACTTTTATTCTACAAACAACATCATACTGGATTGTGACCTTAATAGTGAACGTAATATTCAGATTAGATTCAAAAAGATATCCGGATACAGATAAAGATAAAAGATTGAACTCATATTTTGACAGTTAAGTTGACAGTAATATTTGTGTAATACTTCTTGTAAACTTTTGTATAATAAATATTGTTAAATTTTATTATTGATTTGTGTCTTTTGTTGGCTACAATTTAAAGGTGATTTCTGGCCGTAACAAATGGAACAGGCTTCCACAAGACGTTAGATGTAATCCATCAAAATTTACACTTAAAAATTACATAAATCGAGATACTAAGAAAGTCCCTACATATTATAATACTGGTTGTAGAAAAGGCCAAATACTTCACGCCAGACTCCGGTTGAACTGCAGTGGCTTAAATGAACACCTTTTCCAGAAAAAAATTGTTCTTTCAAGCCTGTGTAAATGTGGGCAAGTTGAGAGCAGCAAACATTATTTGCTAGAATGTCATAAATATAGACTCATCAGGGCACAAACCATTTCTACACTACCAATAAATAATGTACAAACATTAGTATCAGGTAGTGAACTCATCAGTGATGAGGAAAACGAAAATATTTTTAAAGTTGTACAAAGATTTATTTTAGAAACAGGGAGATTTGGTCCATAACAATTATCTTTATGTCGATGTCGATTTAGTATTGAAACTTTGATTTAATGTTACCTTTTTTCGAAACATTTACACATTTCTCAGATACATGAACCATAATTATAATAAAAAGAGTTGATCCCATTTTTCGATCAAACTGACTTCTGAGTAACTGGCAAACCACAGAATAAACATGTCAAATGTGAATTGAAAATTATATTATACGAGTTTCTTATATACTATGTTCCTAATTTTGTCATTTTTTCTTAAGGGAGACGGATTTATATAAGTTTTTCTTGTTTCCGAATCCCTGTATTTATATTGTATATTTATATTTCATGCACTTTTTGAATGAATATTGTTCAAACTAAAAGAAGGTGCATTATTTACAGCATGCATAAAATACTTCGTTTTCATACATTTTAGAAACCAGTTTTATGGGAAAGACGGCTTCAAGCCGTCAATACCCTATGGGGTTGGCCTGATTTTTATCCTCTCACGTCGTTCATTTTGTTTTTATAGTTTGGAAAACCCCCCAAAAATCTTACTGAGATTGATGAGAAGGAGACACAAAAATGAATACATTCAATTGATATACTTTTTACACATTTCCTTTCTATTTCTTGTGAAATTGTCGTATTTTGAGCTCTCCCTTACACTATTTACGTTTCTTTTACGATCCGGAAAAATCTAATTTCGAAATATTCTAAATATATCCAACCTACATTGTAATGACGTCAGTGATGAAATGCCACACTACTCAGAAGCAGGGATATCCTTTACTGATTATTAAAATCATTCTCAGAATTCGTGTACTAAAATTAAAATGGGTATTTATTTACTATAAACATAATTATGTTTGCTGTAGATGATTCACAGCTCAATATGATGCAATGCTTTTAACATTTTTAGGTCAACTGATATAATTACTCGGGATACATGAGATTGGTGAGAGAAACGTCAGTTTTCATTCTTTCTGTAAAAGTCTGTTTTGAGAATCTTCCTCAGATAAAGGAGCACCTCAATTGAGTAATTATCCACTAAAATAAAAGTAAATGTATCTGAACACTTTAAATGTGACATCTAGTATATGATAAGAAGTCTTCCATTTGAACAAAATGTTGTGTACCAACTTGATCATTGTAATGTTGAAAAATATAAGAAATTTAAAATGTTTCATTTTGTAGTTTAAACCTATTTATTCATGAAAATTACAAATATATCAGAATGTGGAATCTGGAAACCAGCTTCACACAGATATATCAATTATATTGGTTTTTAGTGGAAAAAGACTTCAAGTGTTCTGAAGGCCTATGGTACCGACTTTAAAATCATTGAACCTCCGTCTGCCGCATGCGTTTTTGTGTATTACAATTTCATAACAACATCTGATTCCTGACACCGATTTTTACACATGATTAAGAATCTGAGTCGTTTAATTTGTAAATTAGAATTAAACAAGAATGTGTCCAAAGTACACGGATGCCCCACTCGCACTATCCTTTACCATGTCCCATGGACCGTTAAATTGGGTAATAATCTAATTTGGCATTAAAATTAAAAAGATTATACTATAGGGAACATATGTACTAAGTTTCAAGTTGATTGGACTTCAATTTTATCAAAAACTACCTTGACCAAAAACTTAAACCTGAAATTCCCACTTTCATTTTCTATGTTTAGTGGACCGTGAAATTGGGGTCAAAAGTGTAATTTGGCTTTAAAATTAAAATGATCATATCATAAGCAACAAGTTTACTAAGTTTTAAGTTGATTGGACTTCAGCTTCATCAAAAACTACCTTGACCAAAAACTTTAACCTGAAACTCCCACGTTCATTTTCTATGTTCAGTGGACCGTGAAATTGGGCTCAAAAGTCTAATTTGGCTTAAAATTAGAAAGATCATATCATAAGCAACAAGTGTACTAAGTTTCAAGTTGATTGAACTTCAGCTTCATCAAAAACTAACTTGACCAAAAACTTTAACCTGAAACTCCCACTTTCATTTTCTATGTTCAGTGGACCGTGAAATTGGAGTCAAAAGTCTAATTTGGCTTTAAAATTAGAAAGATCATATCATAAGCAACAAGTGAACTAATTTTCAAGTTGATTGCACTTCAGCTTCATCAAAAACTACCTTGACCAAAAACTTAAACCTAAAATTCCCACTTTCATTTTCTATGTTCAGTGGAGCGTCAAATTGGGATCAAAAGTCTAATTTAGCTGAAAAATTAAAAATATCATATCATAAGCAACAAGTGTACTTAGTTTCAAGTTGATTGGACTTCAGCTTCATCGAAAACTACCTTGACCAAAAACTTTAACCTGAACGGACGAACGGAAGAACGGACGCACAGACGGACGGAGCCACAGACCAGAAAACATAATGCCCCTCTACTATCGTAGGTGGGGCATAAAAACCATCACTATCGTAAATCTGTACCCTTTTATTTATGTAAATTATTAGATTTCATCTCATCTGCATGAACTATTTGTTTACTTGTTACCGGATGTTTTTACAGTAGATATTTGTAGTACGCATGCGTGAATTCGGTATCGGGACAACTCGCCCTGTTTACATGTTCGACCTTGGTCTGTTCGTCCTGAGTTCTTTTGCCCGTATAGAACGTTCGCCCTGTGTTCATTCTCTTTACTCTTATCAAGGACATTTTATAATACGTCCTTGCATTTATTAAAAAAATATAAATATTAAGGGTATCGTTAAAAAAACTCTTAAACACGAATCGATTTAGTGAAAATCATCTGTTTTTTATTTTGTTCCCAAAGTAAGACAATCGTTTCAGCCAATCAAATTCTGTGTTTCTCATTAATAAGCCAATCAAAAACGTTTTCTCTGAAGATTATTCAAACATGCTAGATTTTGGACTTGTGTTGTTTTCAAATCGTGAACATGGCATGTGAATTTTCATCTGCAAGCAGGTTCTTACACAGCTTAAGGATAAAAGCATGGCTGATTGTCAAAATTCAATGATGCAGTACTACCATAAAGATAATAAATAGTACTTTTTTCACTAATTTATGGACATAATACTTGTTGTAACATATTTTATTTTTGTATTCAATTGAATCATTTAAAGGACAATGTACTATTCTTTTTTTTGAAAAGGACCAACAAACAGGTTGGGCCCCCGCTCCGGACCCCCCCCCCCTTTTCCCATTATGAGTGGTGTCCCTTAAATGAGGAACTGTCCCTAAAACAAGGGGTTATTTCACTGTTGAAAAAAAATGTTAAGATTTTTAACTCAAAAGTGGAAAAATTCATTATATTTGGAACAACTTTTCTAAATGAGGGGTCAAATTGATAAAGAAGATATAAGTTTAGAAACATCACAAAATTCTTTTGACATGTTTTGACCATTTAGTACTTGATAGATGCATAGTTCCAAGGGAAAAGTTTCATCAATTAATATGAATATAGAGGTGCTCATTTTTTACAGTGGTTTGTAATGTTCTTCCAATGAGGGTTACTCCTCATTTGAAGTGTTGTTCCCAACCTGTTAAAGGTCCAGTTTTGTGCATAATTCAAAATTGGAAATTTCAACAAGCATCTAATATTATTACACAAGAAAATAGTTAAGGTCACTACATTCGGGAAAATGTTGGTGTATTAAGAGTAAGGGAAGACAATCGTTCGATAGCAGTACATTTGTATTTCTATACAAGGAAGTCCACATACACTAAAATACTTATCAATTCAATTTCAGTTATAACATGTAAGTTATCAATTTTGTGCTCCTACGAGTAACTCTAGTTGGATTTCTGCTAGAAAAATATCTAAGATAGAATCATTTAAAATTCTATTCTTTTCAGAAAAACAACTGAGTGTGCTTGAAAAAATTTATCAGGAAAGGTCTATTTGATTTTGATAAGTCTTAGCTAGAACTGCAAGTTATTTTATACTTCTTTGGGTAAAAATTGATTGAAATTCAATCAAAACGCTATTGTCCCTGGTTTGAGAGCCCTAACAACATAGTGCAGTGTGGGGGAACATTCGTCAAATCCAATCATTGTCTATTCCAAAAAAAAATAATAATGATATATATCTAGATATTCAGGTTGCAAAATGATCCAATCTAGATAATTAATTTGCAAAATTATATGATCTGCATGTGTATGCCCATACTTGTCAAGAAAAAACACTATTTTGTGAAGTTGTGAACGGTGTACAAATCAAATGTTAAAGTTCTTTTGACTAATACAGCAATATAATTTATTTTGGATGTAATACATCATTTGAATGGATGAAAGTGTCTGTCTAACATCTCATAAACATAATTATGTCATGTGACTGTGACGTCACCAACCTTTTTTCATGATTTACCACGCCTTAAAATGATTTTGTTTCTGTCTATTCGAAACAATATCAAATATGTGGTGCACACATTAAAAATAACCCGCTACGCCGGTAATTCAGTGTGCACCACATTTGTTATGTTATTTTTTTCATAGACAGAAAAAAATGTTACAGTCAATCTATAAATGACGCCCAAAATTATCACTCCATTTCTAGATATTGCCTTTTTTTCGTAAAATTTACTGAAAAATTTAAGTTTTGATTTCAAGTTCAAATTTCAAAATAAAAGTTACAAGTATTTAGATTTTTTTTCACTTTCTTCAAAAAATAAATATATATTTTATTTACAGGAATCCATTCTATGACAATTACTTTGAAAGAAATAAGTAAGTTTATTGTTTTCCTATTTTTAGTTAATTTTTTTAAGTCATTGGTTTAGACCTTATATATTTGTTTTAGGTGATCCATCTGGTCATGTGATGGTTCACATTAAGTCAGGTTCAATAGAAATTTTAAGTCATCTAAGAAAATACATGTGATACAGGTATTTGTAATGATTCATATTGAAAGTATAGTATTATAAATATAGACATAATTCTCTAGTGATGTCAAAGTCTTCTTAATTCAGTCAAGAATTCACTGCCTGAAAATTATAAAAAAAAATATTATTAAGTAAGTGATCATGTTATCACCAGCCCAGTAGTAGTCACCACTTTGGTGTTGACATGAATATCAATTATATGGTCATTTTTATAAATTTCCTGTTAAAAAACTTTGTTTTTTTGAAGAAAAAAAAACTAAGGATGTTCTTATCCCAGGTATATATTACCTTAGCTGTACAGGTATTTTTGGGAATTTTGGGTCGTCGATGCTTTTCAATTTTGTACTTGTTTTGCTTTATAACTATTTTGATTTGAGCGTCACTGATGAGTTTATGTAGACGAAACGCGAGTATGGCGTATTCTAAAAATTATAATCCTGGTACCTTTGATAACTAGTATCCTTGTTCATGAACATGAACTTTTGTATGAAAACAAGGAACTAACATGGAGTGTAATTTTATGTCGCTATTTGTCAGTTCTCCAGAGAAAATTCCATTAGACTATGTATTACTTTTCATACAGGCATGTCTTTAGTCATTTATTATTCTTTTAAATTTTACAACTTATATTGATTTTTAACATTATTTAATGGATTTAAGCTTTGTCAGATGGTTAGAAAATGCATTTTTATTTGATTTGACATGTTTTTCTATTTGTGAATCGTACAGCTACATGTATCCTATCCCACCACCACCGATGGGAACCACTCCCATGTCGCTACCTAGAAGTCGCATTCCGGCACCATAATTGAATGTCGTAGCGGGAGATAATGCGTGGATGTATGTGATTAAGGAGAAAGACTTGATAGCGGATAATCGTGTACGTACGTGTGGATGAAAATGGAAAATGGATAAAAGTCGCAATTGTTGTAATATATCGCCTTTCATGACATTAAATAAAATGTAATGATCTGTAATTATCGTGTTATCAGAACTTGTACACATCTTTAAAATGAAGTGTACATAGAAGACATTGATTACATTTTTGTGATTTGATATTGTCGCTATTTATTATCAGAATAAATTTGTCTCGAGATTCACTCTTGTTTTTTTATGTAATTATTTCGCTTTATACATGTTATAAGCTGATTGTTACATGCTCTAAAACAGCAAAGTGTCAATATTGGTAGATAAATATTTTAGTTGTTCCATCGATAGGTGAAGAAATAATTTGCCAATAAGGTTTCCATTGCAACTTTTGTGTAAGAAGGCCTTATTAGTTCTTAATGTTCCTATTCAAAATAGTAGAACTTATGATTTTTTCATCATTAGGTATTATGACTTTATGAGCACTATATTCTTCTAACCATGCTTTGCTGAATGATTAGGCTTTCTGTTTTGAAAGACGAATTCTAACGCTAAATGGCCATACATTAAATGTCATAGATACATTTAGGTAAGGTAATTGTCTTGGGCGTTTTACATTACAACATATTTTTTAAGTTTTTCTTGTTAAAGTGAAAGGTGTACGTAGCTAGCTATAAAACCAGCTTTAATCCAACATTTTCTACATAAGATAATGCATATACTAAGAGATAATTTCATCTTTCCAATTGTGAACTTTCCATTTCTAAGTAGTAACATTTCGGCAGCAGCTGAATACGGTGTATATATCTCTTAATTGATACGATATTCCCGTTCTTGCATTTCCTATCATGATTTTCTTAACAGAGGTTTGTTGCTCACAAATAAGCTATTAAATCAAGAGTTTCAAATGGTGAAGTTGAAATCATCACTTCGTAAATTTTACGGACGCCATCATGAGTTTGTTGAACGTTATGGAATAACCATTTCACAAATGATATAGAATATGTTCCTTACGTCGTAACTACAATCCCCTTCTCCTTCATGAATGTGACCTACCGAATTAGGCCATTTACCGGATTTGTTATCATATAAGCAACACGACGGGTGCCGAATGTGGAGCAGGATCTGCTTAACCTCCGGAGCACATGAGATCCCCCCTAGTTTTTGGTGGGATTCTTGTTGTTTTTTCGTTAGTTTATTATGTTGTGTCATGTGTACTATTGTTTGTCTGTTTGTCTTTTTCAATTTTAGTCATGGCGTTGTCAGTTTATTTTCGATTTATGAGTTTGACTGTCCCTCAGGCTCTGGTATCTTTCGTCCCTCTTTTATAAGTAAAAAAAATGAAAACAATTTTGACCTTACCACATATTATGGTAAATAATGATATTAATTGACACAGAAATTACAATTAATGCAACGGGAATAATTGCAGAATAATTTTGAATATTTATTGTTTATCATACGTCACAAAATTGCATTCTCTTTTTTTTTTTCATATATTTGAGCAAAGAGATTTATGTACGTGATTATATACTGAATAGAAATATACTAGCCACAAAAAGAAACGATACCCAGATTTTATCAAAAATGTCCATTTTAATTTTCAACAATGTTTTTTGAGTTTTGAATTTTATGGAACAATAACATAAAAGCATACAAACTTAACAAAGATATATAACAGTTAACAATTCATTTTCCTTATTGCACGGACTGTTTGAAGATGTCTTTGTCAAAACCAAAAGTTGAAAAGTTAATATCGCGTATGGCCACCTCTTGCGTTGATGTCAGCAGTCAATCTCCGACGCATTGATCCAATCAGACGCTGAATAAATGCTTCCACCAAGGCCGCTCGTATCTGGTTGACTAATTTCGGTGGTTGATGACGTCTGCGTATGCGTTTGTCAAATTCATCCTATAAAAGTTTAATGGGTGATAGATCTGGCGATAAAGCTGGCCATGGAAGAATGTCAATGTTATTATGCTCAAGATATTGTGTGAATACACGTGCCACGTGGCACCTAGCATTGTCCTATTGAAAAGTATGCCGATTCCCATGCCTTGCAATAAATGGTTGTACGACACGAGAAAGAATCTCGTCACGATAACGAACTCCAGAAAGACTTCCGGTTATAAACTTCTAATCAGTGCTCCCACAAAGCGTGATTCCTGCCCAAAACATCACACGGTCACCACCACCACCAAAGCGATCACATTCATGCACACATGCGTCTGCATAACGTTCATTTTGTCGTCTGTACACTCTCATTCTTCCATCCCTTCAACGTAAGCAAATCTGGACTCATCACTAAAAATGACGTTTTGCCACCTAACACGGTTTCAATACAAACGTGCATTCGCCCAATGAAGCCGTGTAGTTCGATTACGCTGTTTTAGAATGGCTCCTACTACTGGACGTCGTGAACGCAAACCAGCCTCTCTTAGCCTATAGCCTATTGCGTACAGTTTGGGCGGATACCCTTGGATTATGTCTCCCAGGTGTTTGTCTTGCGGCAATTGTAGCTGGCAAAAACCGACCCCTGAGGTGAGTGAATCTTATTCGACGGTCTTGGCGTAACGTTGTTTCTCTTGGACGTCCACTACGTTGTCTGTCATTAGAGGATCCAGTCTGTCTTAAACGACTCATTAATCTTGTTATTGTCAATTTGGAAACACCAAAATTGTTTGCAACGTCAATATGGCGCATACCTGCTTTTACCATTCCCACTGCTCTATCACGCTCATTTTGGCGTAAACGGGGCATTTGAAACCGGCTTTTTTGGGTGTCACCTTCAATCACCTTTTGTTTACCTGATATTAAATCACACTTATTATATTTAAAACCCGTGTTCGGACGACATATATGTGGTTTCGCTCAAAATTCAAAAATACGCTAAAATGACGTTATTTTCCGGTAAAACAAAACAAAAGTGCACTAACCTACGGACTTATGACACTTTTCGAATATACAACTAGTCGCAATACATATTTTTTTCTTAATACAAATTATTATGTAAAAAAATTGGGTATCGTTTCTTTTTTTGTCTAGTATAGTTAGTTCTTAAGTTAGTTTTTCATCTGGAATTTATATGTCATCATACATTTTCAAGCATGAAAAAAGATCTACTCTAGGGGCGTATATCACGCAATATGCTCCCTCTGATCGAGTACAAGTGCCAAAAGCTTAAACAAGAAAAAAGACAAAAGAGCGTATGACGGTCCAATATTTTAACAAGTAGAAAGGTTCTTGTCGTCGGATAGGATAAACAAAGAATAAAAATGCCGATCTTTTGTCACGAAACAAATATTAATTGTGTACATCAGTTGAAAATTATATTGACTATAAAAATTACCTGTAAACGTACTTGATATCACGTGGTTTCTTGAACATATTTAGAAAAAGGAGGGTTTTTAACCCGACGAAGAATTGTGGAAACTCCGGGTATATTTCTATTGATCTTCTTCTTAAAAAGTGAGTATAATCCATTTGTTCATTGTTTTATCTTTTTGATTTGTCGGGAAAATAACAATAACAAAAATGTTCAATTTTACTTTCGTTTTTACGGTACATTACTCATGAAAATAATCAACAACTGATAATAACTAGTGCAAGCACCGACGAGTTTTTAAAATTTGATTTAAATGTCGATTTGAATCCTATTTTATTTATAGTTTACACCTGCATTATATACAATGTAAGTTCACATATATTAATTTGAAATGAACAGATATAAATGTAATATTTGATACATGTACATGTGCATAGATACATGTGTATGATAGTGAGGTCAGTGTGGTTAAGTATCAAGTCATAAACTAGTACATTAGGTAATTTACATTTTGATTATTATGTTTTTGACAAAATAGCTAAACCATATGATTTTGATTCTGTAGAGTAAAACTTAAAAGAAATAAAAGCGGCGGAACGTCTGCAAATAAGGTTCACGGTCGACACTCGGCTAACCGAGAGATAAGTCGGTTAATCTATATTGAGTATGCGGCTATATCGGCGGTGGGTCTGTTAATCGGGTTGGTTATACGTCTGTTAAGAGTAAAACTCACAATTTAATGTTAAACTCTTGTTAAATATACAGATTTTTGACATATTATGAGAATCACATAAAAAAAAAGAAAAGTGTCTGACAAAATGATATCTATCATAGAACATTTTCCACCAGTAAAAAAAATACATAGCCTGCGCAATTTTAAGTAAACGAAAAGGCGTCGCGCAAGTATGTGTTTTTTATGCTTATACGCATAGCAATATTTTGGATAAAAGGCTAAAAAACATTTTTAGATATCATTTAAAGGACACAAAATAGGACTTTGGTTCTAAAAAATTAATTGTCATTGATAAATATTTCATAATTGTTATATAAGTTGAGTTATACCACATTTTAATGAATATTAGGGGAATACAGTCTGTTAATGGGTTGGACAATTTAAATCGTGTCAGTTAAGAGTTATTTAGCCAAGACAATAAGTCTTACTACCTTGAGTTTATATTTTTACATTGAAAAAATGAGATGTACTTGTGACAAAAAATTACAATACGATGCAACAGTATTCTTATAGAAAGAGCACTTTTATTTAATTTTTTTTTCTTTGCATTTCATTAAAAGGGTGTGTCACTTCAATATAGCGTTAAATGAACTGATTGGCCGCTCGAATTCGCATGAATTTATTATTTACGCCAAGTTATCAATCAGCCGTATTTTTTGGTCTGTTCAAAGTCTGTAACATCTATGAATCTGTCATATGTTGCAATGCAGCTGGTTAAATTCAATGCGTTTTCTTTAATATACTAAGGCTTTTCTACCTCAGGAATAGACCGGCGTGCACCAATCGTACAGAGAAAATTGACAAAGTCGGTATACGTTAGTTGCACGCCATAGGAACGCTTAAGCAATCGTTCAAAGCGCGTTGCATAAGTTTGAAGTACGTCGAAATACACAGGTAACATTGAGAAAAGAAATGGGGAATGTGTCAAAGCGACAACAACCCGACCATAGAGCAGGCAACAGAAAAAGGCCACCAATGGGTCTTCAATGTAGAGAGAAACTCCCGCATCCGTAGGCGCCCTTCAGCTGGCCCCTTACAAAATATGTATACTAGTACAGTGATAATGGGCGTCATAATAAACTCCAAATTATACACAAGAAACTAAAATTAAAAATCATATAAGAATAACAAAGGTCACAGGCTCCTGACTTGGGACAGGAGCAAAATTGCGGAGCGGATACACATGTTTATGAGATATCAACCCTCCCCCTATACCTCTAGCCACCGAAGGAAAGTAAATACGCTTGATGAACGCTACAATCCGAGGAAATTTGTATGCAGCATAAAAAACATACAACATACGCCAACATACTTTTCTTGAACGCCGGATAAACGCTTAGCCTTAGGTACGCTTCTAGTACGTCCAATACACGCTTAAAGCTCGTTTTGCACACGTTACAAATATGATTGACAGGTTAAATGCATCCAAAATTACTAGCATATTGGCAGCGTAAATGTTTTTTAACACGCCGGAGCTATACGCTGATGTGTGACGCCGGTATTAGTTGTATTTCCTCAATACTTTTCAACTTCGTTTTTGGCCTTTTAAACATTTTTTTTCGAGCGTCACTGATGAGTTTTTCGTAGACGAAACGCGTGTCTGCCGTAAATATAAGGCGTAAATATCAAAATTTCAATCCTGGTATCTATGAGGAGTTTATATCCGGTATGTATTTTCCTTTGTACCGAGTCATCATTCTCATTTTCTGCCGCATAAGGAAATGTCTGTACCAAGTTTTAAACCGTGGTTCTAAACAAGAAATTGACATTAGTAAGTTTTTTTATATTTGTGTTGAGTACTGATTTAATGTGTAACAAAAAGAGAATTTTATATTCCTGTAAATCACAATAAATGCATAATATTAATTTTATTTTTCGAGTAATGATGTATTCCTATGATATCGTAAGTCATTTAGCCGACTCGCAGTTCGCAAACGTGCTTGTTTTTCTATCGAGTGACCTTCAAGGTGGTGTTTGTTTGCATTATAAACATATTTTAGTTCATTTGATAAAAAAAAAAAATCAAAAGTGAAAACTAAATTATGCATATGTTACACATGGTCTTATAATATTAAACGTTTAATTTGAGTTTTCCGCGATGTACGATCACTACAAAGTAACTACCAATCGATTTATCAGTACTGTATGAAAACGTTTGGAAACTTAATGTGATGATACAGTGCATGTAATATCAGATGCATCAATGGCAACATATAAACTTATGTTTCATTGTTCATGTGTTGTTTCCATATATTCTAGCTACTAATCTTGAGCCCATCCCTTTATACAGATAACACCCCATATAGCAATTAAATTATACTTGTAATGTCATTCATAACTCTTAACAGACCAATTAACAGACCGGGTTTTATACATCCGACCCATTAACAGACCATATTTTTATCAAAAATTTATTTATGTCACCAAAATACAGTTTTTCCTGTAGATTTTTCACTTATTGCTGTTGATATGGTAAACGAACATAATGCCTGTCTTTTTTCGATGTTCAAAAGATTGCATGCAAGTAAACTCAACCAACTTGTCATTTTTGTGTACATTTTGTGTGTGTAAAATGTGTATAAATTTACTCATGAGTAACTCGCCTTTTCATTTTATAGATCGTTTATTGAAGCTAGAAAAGAAAAAATTACACCACTGGATTCAGTACTCCAAATCATTTAGTCAGACATGAATAGTTTTTATGATATAAATATAATTAAAAAGTTATACAATGAAACATAGTGACCTTGCACTGATTTTCACGATAACACCTGATTAACAGACTTTAGCCAACCCGATTAACAGACCCACCGCCAATATAGCCGCATACTCAATATAGATTAACCGACCTATCTCTCGGTTAGCCGAGTGTCGGCCGTGAGGTTAAGGCCAGTAACTCCTTTTTTATTTTTTATTTTTGATTTGTCGGGAAATAAAAATAACACTAATGTTCAGTTTTACTTTCGTTTTCATGGTACATTGCTCATGGAAATAATCCACAAATCAACTAGTGCAAGCCTAGAAGAGTTTTAAAATTTTATTTCAACGTCCATTTGAGTCCTACTTTATTTATTTAAAAAAATTTGAGACCTTAATGTTGTCCTTAATTTCCGGATTTGTAGGCAATATGATATTCCACGTTTTACTTTAATTCAGGCTTTTAAAATTAGGGGACAATACAGGAGGATCTGTTTTTTCTCTCTATTTTTCTCTATTGTGTACACCATCATACTGTGATTCGTTTTTCAAAATAGTTCGTATTTCATATATATAATTATGCTATGCGCATTTTGTTGAGCTAACAGAGCAATGATATAAGTAACAACTCATTGAATTATAGAGGCAGTCGACAATGTAACAGACGCAGTCAGAATTTGGTTGACCGTTTTGGAATATATATTTCAAAGATGACGACGGATATGTTTAAAATGTTGTTACCAAAATAATAGGTCTCGTCCTCATTTTCTCGAACATGATTTATCACCTTGTATATACTTACATCAGCAACGTTATCTGCTTTCCATTCTAGCGCACCTTGGACCACCCACATTTTTAGTGGAGTTCGTGTTGCTCATTCTCTAGTTTTCTATGTTGTGTTTTGTGAACTGTTGTTTGTCTTTTCGTCGTTTGCCTTGGCATAGCCAGTCTGTTTTCGACTCATTGATTTAAATGTCCCTTCGGTAGCTTTTGACTGCTTTTTGAAATTCTAGATGTGTATGTCAGTTTAAACTCATTTCCAAAGACAGTGTACAAAAATGTGAGAGGAGATACGAGAAATACGACAACACATTCTCAATATTTTATTCACCTTCACCGTGTTTTATTGGTGTTTGCTACTTGAATTAAAATGTATACTAGTAACCTATATTATTCTGTTTCAGGGTCATAATGTCCGATTCCAAAGCTCTATGTGGCGTGTGCTGTCTTCGTCACCTTTCCAAACCATCAACTGATTGGTGTCTTGAATGTGAAGAAGGACTTTGTTTGGACTGCAAAGAACATCATAGTTTACTTAAGGCAACACGGAACCATAATATCATTCCTATTACTGTGTATCAGAAGTTACCACAAAATGTGCTAGAAATCACGCAGTACTGCAGAAATCACGAAGAAATTTTTCAAACGTTTTGCAAAAAACACGATTGCCCTTGCTGTAGAAAATGTATTATTGAAACACACAACAACTGCATTGATATAATCGAAATCGAAGATTACATAAACGATGTCAAGTCCTCGGCTAGGTGTAATGAGCTCGAAGAAATGCTGAATGAAACAGCCGAAAACGTCCGAAGAATCCGTATCAACAGGCAGGAAAACCTTGCATCACTACAGGAAGCAAGAAAGAAAATAGAACATGACATTGTACAGACCAGGACCAAAATCAATAACCATCTAGACAAACTGCAAGCCGACTTAATTCAAGATTTATATGTGAAAGAATTAAAAGAACGCAAAAAAATACAACAGGTATTAAAATCGTTAGAAGAGAGAGAGGGTCAATTAAAGATAAGTCAAACTAACTTTGTAAACATAAAGAAATATGCGAATGATATTCAACTTTTTCTTTCAATGAAACAAATAGAAAACAGCATAGTAAAAGATGAAGAATTTGTCGAATCATTGATAGAAAATAGAAGCATTTGTCAAGTTAGATTAGATTTGAAATACACAATTGACACCGAATTTCTTACTGTTGGTATGCCGTCCATAGGACAAGTGGGTGTTGATTACTCTACATGTCAAGTCAGATTCACAAAAAAGAAGGGTAATCAAGCACAGACGATGGCGACCAAAGCGATCATAAAACCAATTGAAAATATCGCCCTTGAGTTTCAAAAGAAAATAACAGCGTGTGGAGGCAGCGTGACGGGGTGTACAATACTTCCACATGGCAGTTTTGCATTTGCAAAGGAAGATGAAACGAACATTATAGTTGTAAAGTCTGACGGGTCACTAAACTTTAAGATCGGTTTAAGACCGTACCAGCCTTTTGATGTCACTTATATACCAAATATTAATACCATTGCTGTCACATCTAGTAGTTCAAATGACATTAAAATTGTTGATATGAATACGAGAAGAGTGCTGAAAACATACTGCATAAACTCGCCCTGTGCTGGTATATCATATTCGGGAAAAAGGCTTATATTGTGCTCCGAAAAAAAGGGAATTCTTGAATTGAATCCACATGATGGATCAGTAAATACAATTGTATTGGACACACTGTATAGTTATTCACATGTTGCCCTTTTAGGGAATAAGATCTACTACACAAAGCCAAATAATCAATCAGTGATATGTTGTGATCTACAAGGAAACAGACAGTGGACATTCAAAAATCCGAAAATGACATGCCCATTCGGTGTTACTGTAGACACTGCCGGATACGTGTTCGTTGCTGGCAATAGCTCTAACAATGTTGTTGTCATATCTCAAGACGGTCAACAACACAAACAACTATTGTCCTCGATGGACGGTATCGGATGGCCAAATTGTTTGATATTTGATAGAGATAACAACCAGTTACTTGTTACAAATTATACCAAAGGTGCACTTCTGTACAACATTAAGTAAAATAGCAGTACTATACAAATCCGTATTGATTATTTCTAAATAGTTCTTCTTTTAGTTTCCGCACTCCATCATAATATTGATGACTATGTGCCGTGATATAGTTATCAAAGGTACCAGGATTATGATTTAGTACGCAAGACGCGCGTTTCGTCTTCATGAGACTCATCAGTGACGCTCATATGAAAACGTTTATAAAGCCAAACAAGTACAAAGTTGAAGAGCATTGAGGATCCAAATTCCAAAAAAGTTGTGCCAAATACGGCTACGGTAATCTTAGCCTGGAATAAAAAAAATCCTTAGTTTTTCGAAAAATTCAAAGTTTTGTAAACAGGAAATTTATAAAAATGACCACATTATTGATATTCATTTCAACACCAAAGTGTTGACTACTGGGCTGGTAATACCCTCGAGGACGAAACGTCCACCAGCAGTGGCATCGACCCAGTGGTGTAAATAGTTATCAAAGGTACCAGGATTATAATTCAGTACGCCAGACTCGCGTTTCGTCTGAGAATTGTTGCCAAAATTTATGTAAAGATGTTCACAAAAAATTAATCAAGTTTTCAAAATAGAACTATGGCCAACATGAATTAGTCTAACCCGTATTTAAGAAATGACTGTATAAGTTTTTATATTTAATCAAAATAAAATAGATGTGGTGCACACTGAACAACCAGCCTAACAGGTTACTTAAAAGTGTGTATCCCATTGTTTTAGATTAGTTCGAATAGATAGAAAAAATATTACAAGTCACTATTAATTTCATTTAAACATGTTAAACAAGGAGTAAATCAAGAAAGAAAAAAAACCCGTTGATAACGTCACGCTCACGTGACAAGATGATGTCTGAATAGATACGCTAATAAGTAATATTATTCAGCAAATCAGAAGACTTGTTACATCCAAAATCAAATTATAACGTATTGCTGTGTATGAGATATTCCTTCAATATGAAACCAAATAAGATAGCTCAGAATTCAAAATTGGGAATAAAAAAATGTGCATTAAGGCAATTGTCTTTTTATATTTTCATTTGAGAAGAAGTATACTTAAAAAAAAAGGGAGAATAAAACAAAACAACATGTCCGTTAATCATAGACACACTGTAATGAAAAAATGAGTAAAGGGTCAAGGTATCCGTTTTAGACCTACAGAATTAAATTATTTACAGGGTTTGTAATAACATGAGCAACACGACGGTGCCACAGGTCGAGCAGGATCTATATGCTATGTGGAACATGTTAGTCTTTTTCAATAATACATCTAGGAATATACTGTTCTCAGATCTAGATTATTATCAAATGGTGTCTATTTTCCTTAAAAAAGAGGGACGAAAGATATCAGAGGGACAGTCAAACTCATAAATTGAAAATAAACTGACAACGCCATGGCTAAAAATGAAAAAGACAAACAAACAATAGTACACACGACACAACACAACATGGAAAACTAAAGAATAAGCAGCACGAACCCCATTAAAAACTAGGGGTGATCTCAGGTGCTCCAGAAGGGTAAGCAGATCCTGCTCCATATGTGACACCCGTCGTGTTGCTTATGTAAATATCAAATCCGGTAAAAAGTCTAATTCGGTAGGTCACATTCATAAAAGGAAAGGGGATTGTAGTTAAGACGTAAGGAACATATCCGATATCATTTGTGAAACAGTTATATTCCATAACGGTCAACCAACTCGCAAAATTTACGAAGGGATGATTTCAACTTCACCATTTGGAACTCTTGGTTTAATAGCTCCCTTGTGAGCAGCAACCCTCTATCAAGAAAATCATGATAGAAAATGCAAGCACGATAATATAGTATCAATTGGGAGATAAATACCCCGTATGCAGGTGCTGCTGGAATGTTGCTACTTAGAAATGGAAAGTTCACAATAGGAAAGCTGAAATCTCTTTTTATCGTAAAGTTTTGTTTTCAACCGACCCTCATTGTCAATTGTTATGCCCCACCTACGATAGTAGATGGGCATTATGTTTTCTGGTCTGTGCGTCCGTTCGTCTGTTCGTTCGTCCGTTCGTTCGTCCGTCCGTCCGTCTGTTCGTTCGTCCGTCTGTTACACTTCAGGTTAAAGTTTTTGGTCAAGGTAGTTTTTGATGAATTTGAAGTCCAATCAACTTGAAACTTAGTATACATGTTCCCTTTGATAAGATCATTCCAATTTTAATGCCAAATTAGAGAATTTATTCCAATTTCACGGTCCAGTAAACATAGAAAATGATAGTGTGAGTGGGGCATCCGTGTACTGTGGACACATTCTTGTTAGATGTAAGTCAAGATATAAGATAATCGCGACATTGGAACAAATAGTAAACACCTATAGGAATGATTAACACCTATAGGAATGATTAACACCTAAAGGAATGATTAACACCTAAAGGAATGATTAACACCAAAAGGAATGATTAACACCTATAGGAATAAGTTGACTAGAGTTGCACAAAGCGATAGCTTACATAAAGACAAAAAAACTCTTGAGTACAGAAATAGTTTAAGCCTATGGTCTATTGAACTAATAATTTTCATACAAACTATCTTATAAATTTTCAAAATCCTTTCTAATGTGTAAAACGAACAAATTAATTTAATCATTGGTACATACGGACACACATAGAAAAAAGTTTCATATACCTTGTACACCTACTTTCAAGGAGGTCAACGCATTTGAACTCATTGAGATAAAGAACTAACTTTTAACAAAAAGTGCAAATTCCGGGGTATTCAAACCCCAATATTTTTACAACCAGTGTATTTAAAATGGTCCATATCGTTGGACCCCCCGGGGCCGCCCCCCTCCATTTTTTGACGATAAATACATTTGAATTAGGACATGGTTGGAAATTCCCTTTACCCTGGATAGGACCCCTTCTGATCCAGCCCTGGGCTATCATCCATGCAGGTAAACATGGGGAAAAGATCTAAAACTACAAGTCGAATAATAACAAACAATACCATGGTCAATAGCAAAAATCGATGAATTGATCCAAGAAGGTGAGCCAGGTGAGCCATTCCTATCTGCCGAAAAACATATGGACACATATAACCAAATCGAACGCGATCAAAGAACAAATTTAGACCCAAACAAATATTAATTTGTGATTTTTGTGCTCCTACAAGTACAATCATGTAGCCGTTTTATCTGTTTATTAAGAATTGAAGTCAATCATTTAATCGATTTGCATAAAAAGTATAAAAATGAAATATATATCACGAACAACAACTACATAACTGGCAAGTAACAAAAGAACACACCTTGTGAAACATTTTTTACTCTATTGTGATCATGATAAAACTCTAAGAAATGACTTTTTAAACAAATACGTACTGAAAATAATAACTTTAATAATTTAACTGAAAAAGAAAAAATGCATTATTTACTAAATCCATCAACGCCTCTTCAAACAAATAAGTTAGGATTCTTTTCGAAAAAAAAGTCATTAAAACTGAGGGCAGGGGACTCTTAACAGCTTGTTTGTTGTTATAAATTGTGATGCTGTTTTTATTGTGTATGTTTGATATGTATGTATATATGTGTATTGTGTTAATATATGTTGGTCACAAACTGTAAAGTTTATACGACAATAAAATATTTGATTTGGTTTGATTTGATTTGATAAAAATTGGGGCGACTAATAACTGCATTAACACAGACTGTAAGTGGAATCCCCGCAAAGGCCTTGGAAAAGAACGTATTGTTGTTATCTACATGTATTTGTATTATAACGGTATTGTATATCAATCAGTGGTTTTTTTCTGTTCCGGCCTTTATCATTGTGTGTTCTTTTATGTACCTAATACAAAACGGTTAGTGTCTGAAACGAGCAAAACCACATCACAGATTCGTTTGTGTTTCAAATCTGTGTTTGTTTGAAGATGGTTTCTCATAATTTTTTTGGAGAGAGTTAGTAACATGAGTAAAGAGGAGTTAAATATACAAGAGGGACATTCCAACTCATGAACCTAAAGAACTGAAAACTCAATGGCTAAAAACGAAAAAGATAAACAGAAAAACAATAGTACACAATACGCAACATAGAAAAATAAAAACTAAGCAACGAACCCCACCATAAACTGGCGATAATCACAGATGTAATAGCTTGACATATATCTTGACCTACTGTGTAAAAAAATATCTATCGGTGATGTCCGATATTGTTAGTATCTTGTTTTTTCGTGTGTTCTTAGCAAAGAGGTTGTCTCATTGAGGTAAACATGGTATAGCCAACATATAAGTTTACTCTCATTATTGACTTGGATATGAAGAACGTGTTCATTCGTGTAAGTGATGTGATTAGCACTAAACATCCGAATAAATCCAACATTTCATTATATATATATAAACCCAAGCACATCCGTCATCACTCAAATTTAACTAGATGAGTATATGATTATGTGTTAGCAATCGCACAAGTAAATTAATGTCTAATTCATTGAACAAGCGATGAGAGTTCTAAAGAGAGGAATGTATTACACCCCCATATTGTCAAGACTAAAAATTTATATAAAAAAACATTTTATTTAAAATTTTAGTTTAAATTCTACATGTATGTACAGAAACCTGGTACTCTAAATCCACAAAAAATAAAAAATAAAGTGTATAGTGGGAACTATAAACCCCCCTTAAACTTAGCTTGGTCCTTTAAAAAAAATCATCCAAGTGATCACATACATGCACACATGCGTCTGCATAACGTTCATTTTGTCGTCTGTACACTCTCATTCTTCCATCCCTTCAAAGTAAGCGAATCTGGACTCATCACTAAAAATGACGTTTTGCCATCTAACACGGTTTCAATAAAACGTGCATTTGCCGAATGAAGCCGTGTAGTTCGATGACGCTGTTTAAGAATGGCTCCTACTACTGGATGTCGTGAACGCAGCCTCTCTTAGCCTATTGCGTACAGTTTGGGTGGATATCCTTGGATTATGTCTCCCAGGTGTTTGTCTTGCGGCAATTGTAGCTGGCAAAAACCGATCCCTGAGGAGAGTGAATCTTATTCGACGGTCTTGGCGTAACTTGAAACCGGTTTTTTTGGATGTCACCTTCAACATGTTCAATCACCTTTTGTTTACCTGATATTAAATCACCCTCATTAAATTTAAAACCCGTGTTCGGACGACATAAATGTGGTTTCGCTCACAGTTCAAAAATACGCTAAAATGACGTTATTTTCCGGTAAAACAAAAACAAAAGTGCACTAACCTACGGACTTATGACACTTTTCGAATATGCAACTAGTCGCAATACATATTTTTTTCTTAATAAAAATTATTATGTGAAAAAATTGGGTATCGTTTCTTTTTTTTTGTCTAGTATAGTTAGTTCTTAAGTTAGTTATTTCATCTGGAATTTATATGTCATCATACATTTTCAAGCATGAAAAAAGATCTACTCTAGCGGCGTATATCTCGCAATATGCTCCCCTGATCGAGTACAACTGCCAAAAGCTTAAACAAGAAAGAAGACAAAACAGCGTATGACGGTCCAATATTTTAACAAGTAGAAAGGTTCTTGTCGTCGGATAGGATAAAAAAGAATAAAAATGCCGAACTTTTGTGACGAAACAAATATTAATTGTGTACATCAGTTGAAAATTATATTGACTATAAAAATTACCTGTAAACGTACTTGAGGCCCCTCATGGGGGGGGGGGGGTCCTAGTAATCACATAATCACCATTTTTTTGCCAATATAATCACATAATCATTAAATATTTGCTTATCTTTAGTAATCAAATAATCATAAACTAAAAATACAGTCCTAGGTAATCAAATAATCATGAAATATTTGGCTTAATAATCAAATAATCATTAAAAAAACGGCCAAGTAATCACATAATCAAAAACCCCATGAGGGCCCTCGTACTTGAAATCACGTGGTTTCTTGAACATATTTAGAAAAAGGAGGGTTTTTAACCCGACGAAGAATTGTGAAAACTCCGGGTATATTCCTAATGATCTTCTACTTAAAAAGTGAGTATAATCCATTTGTTCATTGTTTTATCTTTTTGATTTGTCGGGAAAATAACGATAACACAAATGTTCAATTTTACTTTCGTTTTTACGGTACATTACTCATGGAAGTAATCCACAAATTAACTTGTGCAAGCCCCGACGAGCTTTTAAATTTCGATTTAAATGTCGATTTGAATCCTACTTTATTTATAGTTTACACCTACATTATATACAATGTAGGTTCACATATATTTGAAATGAACAGATATAAATGTAATAATTGATACATGTACATGTGTATAGATACATGTGTATGATAGTGAGGTCGATCAGTGTGGTTAAATGAGGGTTTTGATGGGGTTAAATGATTAGAGAATAATGCCCTTAAAAATGAAGATTAGAGAATAACGGGCCAAAAAAATAAAGATTAGAGAAATGCGTGGTCTAAAAATATAATTAATATTGAATAATTAATAAAAGAAAACACTAAAAATTAAGTGTTTACAGAATTTTCCCTTCTTGAAAACAAACTTGGTAAACCTTTTTTGGTTTCGTGATAACAGACTATCAGTCAGGATTCTACTTCGTCAAAATTATCTCCCCATTACGCCAGTTCATTTTAACAATCGTAGAAATGGAAGCCATTGTAGGGGTGACGCGCTACCAATTTTGCTCTTGGAAACCGATAAATGTATCCACATTGCACCATTACGATCCTTATGTGTCAGTTGTATTTTAAAAGACAAATGTATCAACTAGCTAATGAGTATCAGTTAATAATCTTGTCTGCATTGATTCAACATATAACTATTGTCTGATCGGTTGTCAGGGGGAATTTTCGAAAATTCATAAAAATTAAAAAAAATTCTAATTAAATATTTCGTGGAAGGGCAGACTAGATTTTTTTAGTGTATGAAGACTATAAACCCTAGTTATCACACACAAAACAATAGAAATTTTCGAAGATATGCATTTTCATCATCCAACTTGAAAGACTGTCGTCAAGTACTTTCAGTAAAAAAATAGCTATTCGAACACACCTTCAATGTTTTTGTGACTCATCAGATAGGTATTTCACTTGACCCATATATTTCATCTTTTAGTACTGTGATTTTTTTGTGTTATAAAGTCAACCTGTAGCTTTAATATATAAAAATGATAGAATCTGAAGTGAGACGATGTATGAAATATTCTTACTTTGTACGATATCAAGACAAAATACTCAACTCAAACACGCCTTAACATAAAAAGGTGCACTCGATTTTCTCTTTTCGATACAATTGTTACCCATTCTTTGGAATTTTTTCTTCAGTCACATAATGGAAGGGCAGACTCGAAAATTACTGAACTAATATATTGATATGTTTTCCGTCCGTGGTAATTTTTTCAAACAAATCGGAGGTTATGCATTTTCTTCATCCAACTTGAAAGATACCCATGTCGTCAACTTGATATCTAATTGTTCTGCTTAACTATGTACTAGATAAATTGAAAACATATACAAATGGTGTTTTTAAAATAAAACACCTCGTTATTGAGAAGAAAATTGCAATTTTGTTTGTTTCTATTAACTTTAAAAAATTTTGTCACTATAGTAAACAATACAGTAAACATTTATCGCCTTCTCTAACAAAGAGCTTCGATTCTTTTGTTCTATTTCAACCTGGTTTCCGACTGCTATAGGATTCAGTCAATGTTAAAACTTGTTTCCGATACTTCTACTCGGATTTCGGATCTTTCGGTTCATACCTCTACTCGGGTTATTTCGAATGTTACCGTCTATCTTTGAAGATGTCAGAGGTCATAGCAGACGAATTTGATGAAAATTCTGTTGTTCCATGTGTGTTTAGCTTTTATTCAAATGAAAAATCTGTGAAGGAGAGATTCCGCACTAGAATACCAATATGCTTCAAGACTGAGCACACCACTTTGCAGGGCCGTAACTACATGGAGGCAAATGAGGCAAATGCCTCATGTTGGAAATTTCCATGCCAAGAAATCCTCGCTAAAAATTCCGGTCGACCTTCTACGGCAGTCATTAGTAGCTAAAGATTTGATTTCATTCAAGAAATTAATTTATGACCTTCATGTGCGTGTCGCTTAGAACACGGCCATATACCAAATGGTCAATATTAATCATCCATGTAATTTGCTCTATGGGGTGTTTGCCGAATTTCAACGGAGGCAATGTCTTGGCATGGGAGAAAGGAAGAAAGACCATTCACAATTTGTCTTACATTTGTTTTTCTCTTTTTTAATTAAATAAAAAAATAACCTTTCAAATATAGAGTTCATAACATACAAATATTCCCTGTGGACACCTCCCCCCTTTTATTTGTGCTCTCTATTTTAAACCCTCGAATTAAGCTTTCGAATCTTATTAAAATTAAAACCTTGCTTTCTAACCAATATATTCATGTACCGGAGTCTGAAAGGACAACGAATTTATGAATGACGGTCGACAAATGGAGACATAATGGTCACACCCAGCAGGCAGGTTGCAGCCGGGCCTTGAAAAAGTATTCAATACATCAGTTCGGCGAAACAAATATTCCGGTCAGATATGGGATTTACATGCAAACCCCGGCACCAAAAAATAACACCCGTTTATTATTCATCATGTTCATTTTACGCTAAATAATTATGTTTGAAATTTTTGTTTCTAATAGCAAATGAGTGGACAAACTTATTGTTTACAATCCAGATATATACGACCAGAATTTTTGATAAAGACAAAAATCTGGGTAAGATTTTGTTATCTCAAACTTCCCGCTCAAATCAAATAGTCCGTACCTTATTAGACTTTAAATATATCTAGAGCTTTCTGACTGGGGATCATTATTCAGCTATGTTATCAATAGGCTGGGCGTTTGGGCTTAAACATGTGTTCGTAGATAAATAATATTGCTTTGGAACTTTCACGAGAGTGTAATAGAATATTACCTTCTGTTTGGTGGAATTATGAAATAGAAGTCAATACGTTCTTGCTCAATCTTTGGTCGCTTTGAAGGTGTCATACTTTTCACCCTCAGCATAAGCAAGTGTTACTGTAATCTGAATTTCAAAATGACTGAATGAAGTTTTTTTCGACGCACTGGTTAACTCCGTCGTTTTGAATCACATGACTTTGACATAACCAATAGTATATTACAGTAGCTTCGAGCGAAAAATATCGTTATAAGTTAAGAAAAGGCCAAGTGAGCTTTTCTTATCACTTGGCGTCCGGCGTCCGTCGTCGTCCGTCGTCCGTCGTCGTCGTTAACTTTTACAAAAATCTTCTCCTCTGAAACTACCGGGCCAAATTAAACCAAACTTGGCCACAATCATTATTGGGGTATCTAGTTTAAAAAATGTGTCCGTTGACCCGGCCAACCATCCAAGATGGCCGCCATGGCTAAAAATAGAACATAGGGGTAAAATTCAGTTTTTGGCTTATAACTCAAAAACCAAAGCATTTAGAGCAAATCTGACATGGGGTAGAATTGTTAAACAGGTGAAGATCCATCTGACCCGAAATTTTCAGATGAATCGGATAACCCGTTTTTGGGTTGCTGCCCCTGAATTAGTAATTTACTGGAAATTTTGCTGTTTTTGGTTATTATCTTGAATATTATTATAGATAGAGATAAACAGTAAACAGCAATAATGTTCAACAAAGTAAGATTTACAAATAAGTCAACATGACCGAAATGGTCAGTTGACCCCTTTAGGAGTTATTGCCCTTTATATTCAATTTTTAACCATTTTTCGTAAATCTTAGTAATCTTTTACAAAAATCTTCTCCTCTGAAACAACTGCGCCAAATTTATCCAAACTTGGCCACAATTATCTTTGGGGTATCTAGTTTGAAAAATGTGTCCGGTGACCCGGCCAACCAACCAAGATGGTCGCCACGGCTAAAAATAGAACATAGGGGTAAAATGCAGTTTTTGGCTTGTAACTTAAAAACCAAAGCATTTAGAGCAAATCTTACAGGGGATAAAATTGTTTATCAGGTCAAGATCTATCTACCCTGAAATTTTCAGATGAATCTGACAATCTGTTGTTGGGTTGCTGCCCCTGAATTGGTAATTTTAAGGAAATTTTGCTGGTTTTGGTTATTATCTTGTATATTATTATAGATAGAGATAAACTGTAAACAGCCATTATATTCAACAAAGTAAGATTTACAAATAAGTCAACATGACCGAAATGGTAAGACGACCCTTTTAGGAGTTATTGCCCTTTTTAGTCAATTTTTAACCATTTTTCGTAAATCTTAGTAATCTTTTACAAAAATCTTCTCCTCTGAAACTACTGGGCCAAATCAATCCAAACTTATCCACAATCATCCTTCGGGTATCTAGTTTAAAAAAATGTGTCCGATGACCCGGCCATCCAACCAAGATGGCCGCCATGGCTAAAAATAGAACATAGGGGTAAAATGCAGTTTTTGGCTTATAACTCAAAAACCAAAGCGTTAAGTGGAAATCTGACATGGGTTAAATTGTTTATCAGGTCAAGATCTATCTGCCCTGAATTTTTCAGATAAATCGGACAACCCGTTGTTGGGTTCCTGCCCCTGAATTGGTAATTTTAAGGAAATTTATCTGTTTTTGGTTATTATCTTGAAAATTATTATAGATAGAAATAAACTGTAAACAGCAATGATGTTCAGCAAAGTAAGATTCACAAATAAGTCAACATGACTGAAATGGTCAGTTGACCCATATAGGAGTTATTGCCCTTTATAGTCAATTTTTAACCATTTTTCATAAATCTTAGTAATCTTTTACAAAAATCTTCTCCTCTGAAACTACTGGGCCAAATTAATCCAACCTTATCCACAATCATCTTTGGGGTATCTAGTTTAAAAAATGTATCCGATGACCCGGCCATCCAACCAAGATGGCCCCCATGGCTAAAAATAGAACATAGGGGTAAAATGCAGTTTTTGGCTTATAACTCAAAAACCAAAGCGTTTAGAGCAAATCTGACATGGGGGTAAAATTGTTAATAAGGTCAAGATCTATCTGCCCTGAAATTTTCAGGTTTATCAGACAACCCGATGTTGGGTTGCTGCCCCTGAATTGGTGATTTTAATTAAATTTTGCTGTTTTTGGTTATTGTCTTAAATAGTATTATAGATAACTTAGAGATAACTGTAAACAGCAATAATGTTCAGCAAAGTAAGATTTACAAATAAGTCAACATGACCGAAATGGTCAATTGACCCCCTAAGGAGTTATTGTCCTTTATAGTCAATTTTCAACAATTTTTCCACTGAAACTACTGGGCCAAGTTCATTATAGATAGAGATAATTGTAACAGCAAGGATGTTCAGTAAAGTAAGATGTACAAACACATCACCATCACCAAAATACAGTTTTGTCATGAATCCATCTGCTTCCTTTGTTTAATAGTCACATAGACCAAGTTGAGCAACACAGGCTCTTTCGAGCCTCTAGTAACAAATTAAAAAAAAAAAGTCCAAGCAAAAAGGGGGGGGCGTACGCCCTCTACGCCCCCCTCTGGATCCGCCACTGATATATACAGAAGTCTTAATTACTTAATGTTACCATGGATTAAATAATACTTCCATGATGTTACTAAGGAGGTTATATTAGAAGGAGAGTGAACACTCTGCTTGATACAAAATTAGCATCCCCAGGATAGCAGTTCGATCAGAGAAAAATGATAAAATTATAAAGAAACCGACATGTTTATCACCCACTTGACATGGCCCTCTGATGTACCGGGCTGTTACCGCGAGTTGTTTTTTTACTCTTTTTTTAAAGATTAAAGAAAACTGGCGAAAAAAATAGAGAATAATGCGTAAAAATCACTTTTAAAGAATAGACTTATTTTTTGAAGATTAGAGAAAAAAGGGGTGAAAATTAAATGTTTACAGAATAACAGACACCCCCCCCCCCCCCCCCCCCATCCAGACCCTCTTAAATCTCATAAACTAGTACATTAGGTAAGTTACATTTTGATTATTATGTTTTTAACAAAATGGCCAAACCATATGATTTTGATTTTGTAAGGTGAAACTTAAAAGAAATAAAAGCGACGGGACGGCTGCAAATAAGGTTAAGGTCAGTATAGCTACTTGAAGTCCAGAAGATTTTTAAATTTGATTTTAATGTCGAGTTGAGTCCTACTTTATTTAGTTTTTAAAAAATCTGAGACCTTAATGTTGTCCTTAATTTCCGGATTTGTAGGCAATATGATATTCCACGTTTTACTTGAATTCAGATATTTAAAACTAAGGGGACAATACAGAAGGATTTAGATGGAGGTGCTTCATTTCTGTGTTTTTTTCTCCCTTTTTATACGACCGCAAAAACTGAAAAATGTTTGGTCGTATATTGGAGGGGGAGGACAGGGGGTAAGGGAGACAGGGAGAAAGGGGGTAGGAGAAGGGAGAAAGGGAGTGGGAGAAAGGAGAAAGTGGTAGGAGAAAGGAGAGGAAGGCTGGGAGAAAGGAGAAAAAGTTGGAGAAAGGAGAAAAAATAAAATATCTCTCCTTTTAAAAAATTATCTAATATTTCAAGAAAAAATATCTCAAAAGGAGATGTTTTATTCTAATGGGAGAAAGGAGAACGGGGGTAGGAGAAAGGAGAAGAGGGGTGGGAGAAGGGAGAAGGGTACCCCCTGTCCTCCCCCTCATATTGGTATGACGTTGGCGTCGACGTCCGTCGTCGTCGTCCGAAGACATTTGGTTTTCACTCTCTAACTTTAGTAAAAGAAAATAGAAATCTATGAAATTTAAAAACAAGGTTTATGACCATAAAAGGAAGGGAGGGATTGTTTTTGGGTGTTTTGGTCCCAACAGTTTAGGAATGAGGGGCCAAAAAGGGCCAAAATAAGCATTTTTCTTGGTTTTCGCACAATAACTTTAGTAAAATTAAACAGAAATCTATGAAATTTTAACATAAGGTGTATGACCACAAAAGGAAGGTTGGGATTGATTTTGGGAGTTTAAGTCCCAACAGTTTTGGAATTAGGGGCCCAAAACAGGTCCAAAAATAAGCATTTTTCTTGGTTTTTGCACAATAACTTTAGTATAAGTTAATAGAAATCTATGAAATTTTAACACAAGGTTTATGACCACAAAAGGAAGGTTTCGATTGATTTTGGGAGTTTTGGTCCCAATGAATTAGGGGCCAAAAGGGTCCAAAATTAAACTTTGTTTGATTTTATCAAAAATTGAACTATTGGGGTTCTTTGATATGCCGAATCTAACCGTGTATTTAGATTCTTAATTTTTGGTCCCGTTTTCAAATTGGTCTACATTAAGGTCCAAAGGGTCCAAAATTAAACTTAGTTTGATTTTAACAAAAATTGAATTCTTGGGGTTCTTTGATATGCTGAATCTAAACATGTACTTAGAATTTTTTTTTATGGGCCCTGTTTTTAAGTTGGTCTAAATCGGGGTCCAAAATTAAACTTTGTTTGATTTCAACAAAAATTCAATATATGTGGTTCTTCAATATGCCGAATCTAACCATGTATTTAGATTTTTAATATTTAGGACCGGTTATCAAATTGGTCCACATTGAGGTCTAAAGGGTCCAAAATTGAACTTTATTTGATTTCATCAAAATTCGAATTCTTGGGTTTCTTTGATATGATGAATCTAACCATGTATTTAGATTTTGGATATTGGAATACCACAAAGGGATGGTAAGAATTGTCTTTGGGAGTTATTGCTAAAACCGTTAAGGAATAAGGTGCAAAAAAGAAGGGAAAAGGGTTTCCAGGTTAATGGACAATTACTTAAGTACAAAACATAATTTAAAAGCAGTGTAAGATTGGTAATTGAAACTCATTTTAATATCTCACCTAAACTGCTCTTAAATTATGTATATTGGAAATTTGCCAAAAACTTTATTATTAATAAATTCCATTGGAAATTTGCCAAAAACTTTAGTTTGATGAACTTCATTGGAAATTTGCCAATATGAAATGTTGCATTGGAGTTATCTTTCTTTGTCCAGAATAGTAGTTAAATCAACTTAAATCATGACTGTATGACATTTAATATTTTATGATGTATTTAAATGAGTAGTTATTGTTGAAAACTCCATTCAATTTTTCTTATTTCAGATTTCAGAAATGAAAAAAAAATTTCTTCAAATATATATCAAAGGATTTATATTCAACAGCATAGAGAATTGCTCAAAAGCAAAAAAAATATTTAAAGTTCATTAGACCACATTCATTCTGTGTCAGAAACCTATGCTGTGTCAACTATTTAATCACAATCCAAATTCAGAGCTGTATCCAGTTTGCATGTTGTGTCCATACTAGCCCCAACCGTTCAGGGTTAGACCTCTGCGGTCGTATAAAGCTGCGCCCTGTGGAGCATTTGGTTCTCGATTGTGTACACCATCATACTGTGATTCGTTTTACAAAAATGTTCGTATGTTTCATAGATGACAACGGAAATGTTCAAAATGGTGTTACCACAATTATAATAGATCCGGTCCTCTTTTTCTCGAATGTGACCTTCCAAATAAGACTTATCACCTCACATGTTCGTACATGAGTAACATGATCTGCTTTCCAGTCCAAACCACATGAAATCATCCCCTCCCCCTTTTTGGTGGAGTTCGTGTTTCTCAGTCTTCTATATTGTGTTTTGTGTATTGTCTTTTCTTCGTTTGCAAATTCATTGTCAGTTTGATTTCGACTTATGAACTTAAATGTCCCTTTGGTAATTCCATTGAGAGTGTACAAAAAAATTGAAAGACGAGATGCCTGGTATACAACAGCACTTTCTTATTTCCTTCACCTTTACCTTGATTTTTATTGTATGTTTGCAACTAGAATTTCTTTTTTAATTTTCAATATTTTATTTCAGAGTCATTATGTCCGATTCTACAGCTCTGTGTGGCGTGTGCTGTCTTCGTCACCTTTCCAAACCATCGACTGGTTGGTGTCTAGAATGTGAAGAAGGACTTTGTATAGACTGCAAAGAACATCATAGTTTGCTTAAGGCAACACGGAATCATACTATCATTCCTATTACCGAGTATCAAAATTTACCAGAAAACGTGTTAGAAATCACAAGAAACTGTAAAAAACACAATGAAATTTTGCAAATATTTTGCAAAAAACACGATAGTCCCTGCTGTAGGAAATGTATCATCGAAACACACAATAACTGCACAAATTTAATCGAAATAGAAGATTACATAAAAGACATTAAGTCCTCGGCTAGGTTTCAAGAGGTTGAAGAAATAATGAATGAAACAGCTGAAAATATCAAAAGAATCCGTATCAACAGGGAGGAAAACCTGAAATCATTACAGGAAGAAAAAAAGAAAATAGAAAACGATATTTTACAAACCAGGATTAAAATCAACAACCATCTAGATAAACTACAGGCCGATCTTATTCAAACCCTATATGCAAAGGTGGAGAAAGAAAACGAAAAAATACAACAGGTACTGAAATCGTTAGAGAAAAAGCAGTGCCAAATAAAAGAATATCAAAATACCTTTGAAAACATTAAGAAATACGCGTCAGATGTTCAACTTTTTCTCTCTATGAAACTAATGGAAACCAACATGGTGAAAGATGAGGAATTCATTCGATCGTTAATAGAAAGCGAGAGCCTTTGTCAAGCGATGTTAGTAATGAAAGACACTTTTGACACTGAAACAATAACTGTCAGTATGCCGTACATAGGGGAATTAGATGTAGATTACTCTCCAAGTCAAGTCAGTATAATGAAAAAGAAAGAAAAGCAAGCGCAGATGATGATGACCAAAACGACCATAAGGTCAATTACAAACTTCGCCCTTAAGATTGAAAAGAAGATTAGCGCATGTGGCGTTGGGGTGACGGGATGTACATTACTACCACATGGCAAAATTGCATTTGCAAATGAGAAGAAAAGAAACATTACAGTAGTAAAATCCGACGGGTCACTTGACTTTAAGATCGATTTATACCCGTACATACCTTTTGACATCACATATATTCCAAATACCAATACTATCGCTGCTACTTCTAGCAAATCAAATGACATTAAAATCCTTGATGTAAATACAAAAAAGGTGCTGAAAACGTACTCTTTAGACTCAACCTGTGCTGGTATATCGTATTCAGAACAAAAGATTATTTTATGCTCCAAAGAAAAGGGAATACTTGAATTGAATCTACGTGATGGATCAGTAAAGACCATTGTATCGGACAAAATGGATAATTACTCTCATGTTAGTCTTCTAGGGGATAAGATCTACTACACAAAGCCAAATAATAAATCAGTGATATGTTGTGATCTACAAGGAAACATACAGTGGACATTCCAAAATCCAAAGCTATTAAGACCATGCGGTGTCACTGTAGATACTGACGGAAATGTGTTCGTCGCTTGCCATAGCTCTAACAATGTTGCTGTCATCTCTTCGGACGGACAACAACACAAACAAATGTTGTCTTCCAGTGATGGTATCGATTGGCCAAGTGGTTTGAGCTATGATAGAGCTAACAACCAGTTACTCGTTACAAATTATTTGCAAGGTGCAGTTTTTTATAATGTAACATGAGTAGAATTATATCATACAGATATGTAGTTTTATTTTCCTATTTGAGAGTTGCCGAACCAAATGTTTGTAGAAGCTTATAACAAATAATAATTCAGTTTTAAAAATAAATCTTTCACTGTGATAAAAAAAAATAAAGCTTGTATGTATATTCTTATTGCTGTATATAATGCATTCAGTATAGATATTTGGGTTCAACTTCAACGGGAACGCTCAAAGCATAATTCTTGGGAAGTCAAAAGATGGATTTGATTTTTAAAAGGGAACTATCGTTCGATTTGATTTCAAATGAAGATTTTTTTTATTAAATCCAGTATGCAAAAGGAACGTTTCAGTAAATTATAGACCCACTAGAATGAAAACGTAATCCAGGAGCAAAATAAAGGCAAAAGTAGTTTAACGCTATTTAATTAATTGTTCCATCGTCTAAAATAAAATAAAAGGATACTTCTCTTAGCGCAAATTTATCATATGGAAAAGATATATGTTATAGAAACGATGATGATGGATAGAAATTAACACTTGACCTACCCGAGCTAAAAAAAACATATACAGAAATCAGAAGGTATGGTATGAGTGCCAACGAGACAACTCTACATCCAAGTCACAATGCTTAAAAGGTTAACAATTGTAGATATAGTTTGTCTAAAATCCTAAGCTGTGATTACTAAACAGGATTAAAGCACAGCTTACACCAAGGAATTAGATTAGAGATGACATTCTTATCAAAGCTTCTAAATTCTGGACTTGGTCCCTAGCATTTTGCTGAAGATGTCCTTTTTGCTTTTGTTAATCTTAAGTATTCTGACAGACAAAAACGTTTTCTGTTTCAAAAAAGTAAATTAAACTAATTATTTGCACCCACAACCACACACAAAGAGAACTACGTATAAGATTTATATAGACGGTACACCTACTATCAAAAGGTAAAATACAAAACTACCGAACTCAAATCGAAATAACCCTTATGGTGTCATACCACCAATTACTCCCTCAAATTTAGAATTATGTGAAAGTAGGCCTACTCGGACAAAAAATAGTGCATTTGATGTCATTGTTCACCTAAACTAACCAACAAATTTGCAGAAATGAAAGTTTTGTTGAAAGAGAAATATATTAAGACCATTTTGAGCCAAAATTTACCTGTCTATGAGTTTGCATTAAAAATTGAGGATTAATGCGCTCCATAGTATACTAATTTAAGATTTCCAGAAAACCAGGGGTTTATTTAGTGGTACCTCCTTTCGGAAGCTCTCTGCTTTCTTATATGATTTTGAATGTATGTTGAAAATTGGCATGCAGAAAGGTGACACCTATACAATTCAGGATATACTTAGTTTCTATGAAGTTAAACTTAAGGTAAAATATTTAGAAAGCTGTGAAAATTGCAAAATTTGGTTGAACAGATAGGGACTTTTAATTGGTGGTATGACACCTTATCAAACGTCAAAATCAAACCCTCAACCACATCAAACGAATAGAAAACAAATATCGTATTCCTGTCTTGATACCGGCATTTCCTTACATAGAAAGTGGCGAAATAAACATGCAAGTTTTTATAGCATAGTTTAACTTTTCAATCTTATCGCAGTCGCATAAAATTTCATTATATTGACAACAATGTGATGAAAAAAACAAACAGACATAACAGGTAAAAATGTCAAAAATAAGGGGCAAGAACGTGAACTCATTTGAAGCCATACGGATTAAGAAATAACGTCCAACACAACGGTTAAAATATGGATACCATTAGGTAAAATTAAATTGGAAGAAGATACAATGAAGAAAATTGATAACTGTATATTGAAAATTATAACAGATAGTATTAATAATTAAATGTACTCTGATCAATTGGGAAAATGGCGAAACATCAATGAAAACACTACACAGAAAAACCATTAAATAACAGGTTCGCAACCAGATAAAAACAGGGACAATTCGCTGTTTCAGATTCTAATGCATCATGGTTAATATTTTCAAAAATTGTACACCAAAACGTTCTGATTGGTTAAAAGTGTCATAAACAATGAAAATTTAACAAATGACGTGACGTTATTTTCATTTTGGGGTACGAACAATGAAATTACCTATAGTCCTTAAGATTCAAAAACGGCCAATTCACAATTACTCCTGGAAGTAAATTATTCCTACTCGTTAATGCATTCTTTATTTGCAAAATAAGCAAAACCCTATTTTAGTCATATCAAATACATAGACAAAACAAACATAAGAAAAACTCGACAATAATAGAATGCATGTTAAAAACAGTTGATCTCCTTTCCAGATCTTTCCGCAGTTCTAATGACTCTTTCGTAAATGAAACAACTGTTTTTATATCATTTGGTGTTGATGGATTTAGTATAATCACGAGTTTGTCAGTTAGGTTAAGTGTATTTTAATTGACATATTTTTGTATATTTTATTAATATTTAGAAAGATTTTTCATTTATTTTTATTAATTTCACAGTTGAAAAAATGTGGAAATAGTCATCTAATATATTACATATTTTTCATTTTCTTTCGTTTCTTGGTATTTTTGTATATCGTCCAGTTTCTATTATAAGACAATGGTCGCTTGTTCTTGGTTAACATTTTTTTGTTTCTTTATTTGGGTGCGATATGTAGTATTCCATTTGGTCGTTTATATTAAATTTAAGAAATTTATATAGATATATTTTACTATTTTCATGCATGCTACAAATGATGCCAGTCTACAAAAACATATTGGGACAAAATGCAATCAAACCGAACAACAATCTCAATAAAAGTGCGAAATGAAAAATCGATGTCATGTAGATTGCTCTAACAATCATTTTGTCTTTTCGTAAATGGAATTTCAATCAGCCATGTCATCGATTTTCATAAATCAATCAACCATATAATGTAATGTACAATGTATATAAAAATAGAAAAGCAAAAATAAGAATGTAAATGTATTTCCAAAATCTCACATCACACACACGCACATCAAATATGACTTTTACATAGAGGCAAATTATTGAAATGTAACAAATTAATAACGAAAGAAAAATTCGCTAGATCTGAATGGTTTTGAGAAATAATATTCTCTAACAATAGTATTCCAAATCAGCTTTTACTGTATAAAATAATACTGAAAGTTCCCAATAGAATCACAATATAAGACAAATAATTTCTTAATGCACTAAAAAATACAAAATATGTAGTCGATATATCCGAGGAATAACGCCTTAATTGCTGTTCTTGATCTTGACAATAGTTTTAAGGTATTAGTGATAAACCATATAATCTCTTACAGGTTAACATTAAAGTGAAGACGGTATATATAAGCTCAACATATAAACGCGCTGTACTCATCAATGAACGTTATGTATGTAAGAAAAAGTTATCAATGAATTGTATATACAAGAGTGCACACGCTAAAATGTCTCGCCTTCTCTATTACTAATCATTGAAATTATGTTGATAGTCCTAAATAAAAAGCTTTATTACAACTGTCATATAACCGTAACATTAACCATGAAAACTAAACATTGACCAAAGAACCATGAAAATGAGGTCAAGGTCAGATGAACCATGTAAAGCAGACATATATACAGCTAACAATTCTTCCATACAACACATATAGTTGACCTATTGCTTATACTAGTAGTTTAAAAAGAACAGACCAAAACACAAACTTAACACTGAGCGATGAACCATGAAAATGAGATCAAGGTGAAATAAAACCTGCGCGACAGACATTTAGATCATAAAATATTTCCATACACCAAATATATAGTTGACCTATTGCAATTAGTATTAGAAAAAAAACCAAAACTCAATAACTTAACTGTATGATTACTGAACCATGAACATAATGTCAAGGTCAGATGACACCTGTCAGCTACACATGTACACCTTACAGTCATTCCATACACCAAATATAGTAGACCTATTGCATACAGTATAAGAAAAACAGACCAAAACACAAAAACTTAACTATAACCACTGAACACTGAAAATGAGCTAGTCAATGTCAGGTGACACTTGCCAGTTGGTCATGTAAACCTTACAGTCCTTCCAAACATCAAATATACAAGACCTTTTGATTATAGTATCTGAGATATGGACTTGACCACAAAAACTTCAACTTTGATCTCTGATCCATGAAATGAGGTCGAGGTCAAGTGAAAACTGTCTCAGGGGCATGAGGACCATGCAAGGTACGCAAATACCAAATATAGTTATCCTATTACTTCTAATAAGAATTTAACATTACAAAAAATCTGAACTTTTTTTCAAGTAGTCACTGAACCATGAAAATGAGGTCAAGGACATTGTACATGTGACTGATGGAAACTTCTTAACATGAGGCATCTATATATAAAGTATGAAGCATCCAAGTCTTTCACCTTCTAAAATATTAAGCTTTTAAGAAGTTAGCTAAAGCCGCCGCCGCCGCCGCTGGATTCACTATCCCTATGTCGAGCTTCCTTTGACTTTTGCTCGACAAAAACTAGTAACGTTACTTTATGAATTGTACCATTCGTCGCAACTCAGAGGATTTGGTATCGACATCTAAAGTTTTGTAGGAAACATAATTAACAAAGGTTTAATTGATTTATTATTAGTCAGCCGTAAGCGGTTGAGCTAGGGAAGTACTTCTTTAGCTCAGTCGGTTAGCGCGCTGCCTTGTAACACAGAGGTCCCGGGTTCGAGTCCCGGTGGAGACAAGCAATTTTGTAATGAAATTTGTGCTCTCCGGTTACAACAGCATAAGGGGTCATATCTTGAAAAAAAATGTATTGTTGCTATCTGTTAGCTAGTTTACGGTATTATAGCTGTTGGTGCTTTTTTGTATTGTCTTCCATTGTAGGTAATTTTATGTACACCAGGGGCGGATCCAGTCATTTTTAAAAGGGGATTCCCAATCCAGGATAAAAGGGGATCCAACCATATTTCCCCATTCAAATGTATTGACAGGATCCGCCCTCCTTCTGGATCCGCCACTGTACATTTTGTAATCAAATATACAAAGGGCTAAAAACAGGACAAATCTCGTCACGTTATAAATACGTGTTTCTGTCTCAAATCAACAGCTTGTTCTGTGTTAAATATTAATGCTTTAATATTTTTCTCAATCGGATAAATATGTGGGATAGCTTGACATATATCATGACCTATTGTTTAACAATTTTCTATTGGTGAAATTTCGTCTTTGACTTTTACTAGTATATTTCGTCAGGTTGTTATCTTTGAAGTTTAACCAACATAATTTCCCTCATGAAGCTCGTTTCTTATTATTTTTGTATGGTTCAGGCACTTACCACGCTGACTAAATCCAACATTTCGAATATGTATAGAATATATATATATATATATAAACATCCGTCTTAACTTACATTTAATATAGATGAGTATATATTCATTATGATAGCCTCTTTATTTTGTGTATATCTTAATTCCTTGTTTTCAAAATTCCAATAGGGAACACACTTTATATAATTGTATCAATAAACCAATTTTTTGAGACGTTTCGTCCATTGGCCTTCAAAATAAATAAAGAACTGAACAAAAAATTGGTTTATTGATACATTTATATATCTTAATTGTAAAATTGAAAATGTATAACTATGTAAATTTTAAATAAAACTATAAAACATATTGTCATTTCTAAACTTTGAAACCATACATACATTTTTTTTGTAGTTGACAGTGTTAAATAGTGTATCTATTGTGTGCAATAATGTATAATTGTTCTTATAACTTTATCATTGTTATAACAGTGTGCTTAAAGATACTGAAGCCTAACAAAAGAGGGACGAAAGATACCAAAGGGACAGTCAAACTCATAAATCTAAAACAAACTGACAACGCCATGGCTAAAAATGAAAAAGACAAACAGAAAAAAAGCGAATCTAACTTGAAGCATAAAATCAGCTATTACATTATGTCATATAATATGTTACTTTCAATCTCATAAAAAGATGAAGCTTC
Organism: Mytilus galloprovincialis; assembly: GCF_965363235.1. Lineage (NCBI taxonomy): Eukaryota > Metazoa > Mollusca > Bivalvia > Mytilida > Mytilidae > Mytilus > Mytilus galloprovincialis. Next base: position 61,648,676 of record NC_134845.1, read on the forward strand.
TGTATGATGTACGTTAATGGTTAGGTGGTGAGAGTTCTTAAATAGGGAGCCTTAAAAAGTATTACAACCCCCTTTTCATGACAAACAAAATAAATAAAATCAAATGTTAGTTTAAACTTAATATACAGAAAAACGTATACAGTAGTGTTGGTAGCTGCAACCCCATTTTGACTTAACTTTGTTTTTATAAATAAGAAATGCTTGCCTACACGTACTTGCTTCACAACTTTGGACGACCCCCGCTACCTAAACATACAAGAACGAGCTTTACAGTAACCTGAATACACATACTAGTATACTTATTTATAAAGTACATTATGTGTTGTCATAATATAAGTATTTTGGACTTTGTAAAGTGATAATATAAGTTAAAATCAGAAAATAACATCAAATCCAGTATAATCCAGTCATTATTATGAAATAAGTATAAAGTTTAATTTGATAACCGAGATGAGATATAGATGAAGTTCGTTGTCTTATAATTGTTTGGTATTAATCTTTGATATCGCTTAATAAGGATCAGTCTTTGTTATTATAAATACGCTATACATTTTGACGCATTCTTCGCCTAGCAAAACATTGTGTTTGGACCTTTCATTGACACAGAAAGCTTTAACATTCAGTAAGTATCAATAATTAATGAATTCATTCATTCAAATTTCTGTTCGTTTACTCAAAAAATATCATTTGATTTGTTTGTTCGTTCGTTCATTCATTCGTTCATTTATTCGTTCGATTGCTTAACACTCCTTCCTTCCTTCCTTCGTTCCTTCATTCCTTGATTTCTACTTTCTTTCCTTCTATTATCGAATTTCTTCCTTCCTTTATTCCTTCATTCATATTGATTGATTGATTGATAGATTGGTTGATTCGTTGATTGATTGATTAATTGATTGATTGATTGATTGATTGATTGATTGATTGATTGATTGCATTCATAACCATGTTTGTAAAAATAAGGAAATGTGATATAATTGTTATTTATACCACTATATCAACCTGAAACCAAATAATTAGGATGACCAATCATGTAAACAACTTAAGGGCACTGTACGACCTTCAATTGATAATGAGTAAACCCAATGCAATTTTGTATACTATATTTAGCTATAAAATTTCCAAAATAACAAATTAATATAAACTAAATCGTTTTCACTATTTTCCAAGTACAAATGTACGAGGGTGGTAGTGGGGGTACCTTCATGACGAATAACGTAAAAAAATCTTACCGAATGGCCTTTTAAACGGTAATTTTAGGTGCATATGACGATAAAATGTGCACTTTCTATTAGACGATAAAAAAAAATGTTTTGGACGAGTACGGTAACGAAAATTCTTTGAGACCCCTGGCGAATCACGATAAGGATCTTTTGACGAATCATCTCTGACGAATCATGGTAAAATTTTAATCAATATGACGCTAACGGTAGCCAAAAATGACCATTTCACGCCTGGCATTAAAGGGCATTATACCACCCTCATGTATTGGTTTTAAGCGTTTCTGAATAATTCAGTTAATCTATGAAAATTGCTTCAGACGCATAATATTATTTTATTTATATTAAAAAAAAATGCATTTTAGTTCTTTCTTTTTAGAAGCGGCAAAATGAGCACGGGACCCACCTACACGCATCAAGGATTGCTTCATCAAATGTTTTTCAGGCAGGCAAAGACAACCCCGGAAAATGTTGCTGTTGTTGAAGAAAGCGGGAAAGAAATAAAATTCAGAAATTTGGATGAAAATTCTGACAAACTTGGAAAGCATTTAGTTTACAATGGCGTAACCCCCAATGCATGTGTTGGAATTTATTTGGATAAAAGTATTGAATACACAACGACATACATTGCAATCTTAAAGGCGGGTTAGTAGTTTTCATGTTTTCTTATATTAATTGCTTAACATCGAGTGGAATTGCATCACGTTTTGGACAAGGATACCTTTGATATTTATACGGACTCTACTGGTTCACATTTCCATATGTTTCGAAGTTGTGAAACTTTCGTATTTTCTAGAAACACTGGTAAGCCCAAAATAACTGGGGTTATTGAATAGTATCCCTACTTGGATCCTTGGGACATACATTGCCTTTTGTATATTATAAGTTTGTTTACTAACGTTAGTATATCTAAAGTCCCTGCTATAAGATATGCTGTTCTGTAAGTAAGTAATGTAATCTTTATAAATATTTATAAACACATACATTGATATTTTGATCGTGGGAAGTAATGTTATTAATGAGGCCCCTCATGGGGGGGGGGGGTTCTAGTAATCACATAATCACCATTTTTTTGCCAATATAATCACATAGTCATTAAATATTTGCTTATCTTTAGTAATCAAATAATCATAAACTAAAAATACTGTCCTAGGTAATCAAATAATCATGAAATATTTGGCTTAATAATCAAATAATCATTAAAAAAACGGCCAAGTAATCACATCATCAAAAACCCCATGAGGGCCCTCATTAATTGAATTTTGATTCTGAATTTGATACACTACTGATCCGAAATTGTCTGGTTATTAGTTTTGATGTTTCCGGTTGCAGAGAAATACATGGAGGTCTTTTAAGGTTTATGTACCCTTCTGTAGCCATTTTTGTACGAATTTTTCAAACCTCAATTGTATCAAAACTAAAGATATAATAAATAATAGAGATAGACCATTTAGTACATGTTCCAAGGGGAAACTTGATGCAAAGCATTATTTTTTACTGTTTCATTGCATTTGATAGAAAAAGAGGACTTTGTGGCAAATAAATCAAGATTTTTATAGAAAATATGGGGCTGGGCTCTAACTGACATAAGGGGTGGGCCGCTCCAGTCATGCTTCAGTGATTCCCTATAAAATCAAACAATTTTCCCACGAAAAGGGGGGGGGGGGGGCATAGCCCCCTAGGCCCCCTGGATATGCCTATGAGTTCAATCCATGTTTTCAATTTCCACATGGCTTCCTTGAATATTTTATCTATTAATGTTTAACTTCATAAAAATCATCTAGTTGTATTGTACTGTAAGGAAATGGAATGCTACTAAAAATAACCCCTGATTTTCTGGAAATCTTAAATAAATATGATCAAATATACTATGGAGCACATTATTCCTCAATTTTTAATGCAAACTCATCTACGGGTAATTTGATTTTAGCTCAAAATGTTCTATTAGAATATATTTCCAGGGGCGGATCCAGCTATTTTTAAAAGTTTTTTTTTCAACCAAGGATAAAGGGGGGAGGTTCCAACTATATGTCCCCATTCAAATGCATTGATCGTCCCAATAAAAAGGGGAGGTGGATTCTAACTCCCAAAACCCCCTGCTGGATCTGCCACTGATTTCTATATATCACCTATCGTTTCATTTCTGCAAATGTGTTCAGGTCAGTTTAAGTACATGTAATGACATCAAAAGCACAGTTTTTTTGTTAAGGACTGCATGAGACACTTCTTTTAGTGGAGTGGGTGTGTCGAAGCTTTGACACCTAAAGTAGCTTAAGGATGTACTTAGGTGAGGTTATGTGAAAATTAAGAAATTAAGAAATTAAAATTGATACTATAAGCTGGAAGAGCATCAATTAAGGATAAAGATAAGCTGAAAATATTGATAGGTCATGGACCTCCTTTTCGAGATATTTGAATTTTAAAATATGGCGGGAAAAGGCTGACTCAGACTTTTACCTTACTTTTGCATTGGTATTATTTGGGTCTCAAAACAAAAGAAAGAAAATCAAGAATCTTCTAAAATTTTGGTAAATGACCTTTCATGAGCTATAGAGACTTATATGAAAAAATAAATGGGTGTTATGGGGCAAAATATTTTACATTGTATTGTATGGAAAAACACCAAGGAGTCCGAACATTTGACAAAAATTCCAAAACCTCACCTAAGTACATCCTTAAAGTTCAGATTTTGAAAATTATTAGAAAAGGTCTTAGCCTAGATTGGAAGAGCAGAAAATAAATAATCTTGCATTATACAGCTGAATGAAAATAATATTCTGCAAGACATAATCAAGGAACATACAAGGAAACAGTTGTTTTAAAAAATAAATAAAAATACTTTTGTGTGCCAAAAAATAACATGCCTAGCAACATATGAAAATGAATAGTCAATCCAGAAAAATACTCACCTTTGTTTGATTTCACTCAGTCAGTACAAATATTTCTAATCCAAACAGGTGCTGCTTATCTGCCCCTGGATGTTGCATACCCACAGTCTATGTTAAAATCGGTACTAGAAGATGCAAAACCAAAAGCTGTTATAACTGTAAAAGATTTAGCTCACAATTTACATGGTAAGTCCAAGATATATACATGATATAGTCAAGCTCTGAGAGAGGAAAATTTAGCATACAATTTAAATATAGCAGTCTGCGTCAAAATCTTTTCCAATAGGCCAAAGACCAATATTTCAACATTTTTCTTATTTGACCCCCCTCTTATTTGTCAAAGAGTTTAGTTTTTCAAAAATAAATCTTCAACTAGTCTGAATAAAAATAAAATTTCTTGGGTATCAGACTAGTGGCTAAAGAGGGGGAATAGGACCTTTATCAGGACTCCGCGGAATAACTGTTTTTAAGCTCGGGATTTAGGGACTGACTCTTTCGGGATCTGGAAATTCTTTTTCGAATATCTGGATGTCAGGATTTAAATTTATTTAGATTTGAAACCTACGAATTTCGTGTTCTTAAGCCAGAGATTTCGGGATCAGGACCCCTCCCACAACCGCTACATTTAAATGTGCAGACTGATGTAGTAAAGAACAAATCATAACTGTCCAAAATTCTGTTGTACTGTCAATTTTATTATTCTAGTGAATGGCTATTTTTTGTTGATTAAAAAATTATTTCAGTTTTGTAAACTTTCAAAATCATGATTTTTACAAAATCTACATACGAGCTTGAAATAAACATGCATGAGAGATACATGTACATGTATTTACAATTCATCGAAAAACTTATATTTAGTGGATCACATTTATCCTTAAAAATCATCAAAAAATAGTATTCAACCAATACATAAAACATAGGGATTGTTATTACTATAAAAGGTTAATATAAAGTACACAGCCTATATGTTATGTTGTCAGTTGTACTGCAGGAAATACATTTTAATTATGTGAAATCCCAAGTTTGTCAATACAAGATATACTGTAGATATATACATAAACAGGTCTGCAAAATATTATAAAGCTCATACATGTAGTCTAGCTGGGTTGCTTATTATATGGATAATGCTGTTAAAATTTTAAAATATTTAGCACACAAATAATTAGTTCATTTTCGGCAGATGTGCTACCATAATTGTTCAAAAAAAAAAGAAGCATGCCACTTAAGTTTAAAAATTGTTTTTAAATTTAGAGATATTTTGTCTTCCTGATGCAAACATAAAAAATCATCTTTATCGATCATTAAAAAAAAGACTAATTAAAAAGAGCATGTAAACTTTCGTAGATATAGAATGCAGTGCTTTTGATATATTTTTGTAATTTAGGATATGACAGTGTTATTGTATTGGAAGAAGAATGGGAGAAAACTATTGTGACAGGGGAGGTCACTCTCCCTACAGAATTGTCCCTAGACAATCTGGCTTATATTGTGTACTCGTCTGGAACTACAGGAAAACCAAAAGGTAAATATTTTCTGTGTTTGATTATCTATAATTGATTTTATATTTTGCAAGCATTACTATTCATTGTTGTGTTAATTTCACAGTAATGTGCTGAATCTTCAATTCACTATTTAAAAAGTATTCATCAGACAAAATTTAGACTTAGAACAGTAAGTGTGAGTTCGTGGTCTAGTGGTTAAGACCGATGTCTACAGTGCTGAAGGTCCCGAGTTCGATTCTCACTCGGGGTGCTAAAAATATCAGCACATCAGAAGGGTAATTTTCACCCTCTCACACACATCTCTGGTACCCAGACCGGAGTTTAAACTAGAATGGGTACTTTGGGGGCCTCGGTTGGTCAAAGTTGCCCCTTACTTTGACCTGGAGATCAATCTTCTGATATCTCTCTGGTTTGTCTGTTTCCACCGAGTGGCCCGGTGGTTCTCTCCGCGTACTTCGGCTTCCTCCACCACAATAACAGACTGCCCTGTGTCCTAGCACTCCCTTTGTGTTGGGTGGGGATTGATTGTCCTTGTAAAAATAATTGTCGTATAAATATACGTTAGTGACACATCTCCATTAATCCCGTTAGGGAGTGTACATGGATGCCACTGTACCCTCGCAGCTTTCGAGGGGTTCTTCAGATATCGGAGGCATTTACCAGTACATACAATAAAAGGGCTGTTTCTTTGATATTGAACATATTTGATAACTCATGAGCTTTATAAGTTGGCTCTTAAATTGCATTCATTCCTTATTCTTTCATTAAGTTTTTGTTGTCTTTTGGTTTCTTCAAACCATGTGCAGATTGCCTCGTAATGATTAACATCAGTAACACTGACAATCAATCTAGTGAATTCTATATTTTGTATATTTATATTTTGAAGGTGTTATTTGTCCACACAGGGGGGCAGTATTTTCATACCACTGGAGACATGAAGCTTATCCTTTTCAAGAAGGAGAGAGAGTTGCCTGTAACATATTTTTCTCTTGGGAAATGCTGAGACCATTATTAAAAGGTATTTGTAATATTTAAGAATTGAAGATTCTTTTTGTAACTTTATTGGGGTGTAAAAGCGTTAGCTTCTTCAACCAATAAAACTGGCTGAAAAAGCCTATAGTGTTGAAAGTGGCTTTAAACAACAACAATCAGTAAAATTACCTCTTATAATATAAGCTTTTTATTGTGTCATGTAGCTTATTTAAATAATTAAAATTAAGAATGGAAATGTGGAATGTGCCAAAGAGACAACAACCCGACCATAGAAAAAAACAACAGCAGAAGGTCACCAACAGGTCTTTAATGTAGCGAGAAATTCCCGCTAGTTTGTGATATCGAAAACCCTGGTGTAATAATTTTTCAGTAATACATAAATTTCTCTCGTTAAAATCTAAAAAATTGTTGCATACACGAGCGAATCGTACAAGTTGAGATAATATATAAACACCGTAAGATGGTGACAAGGGAACGTCACCATCTAAAAATGGATAATTAACGATAGGAAATGAAAAATCATCTCTTTTATCATAAATTTTAGTATTCAGCTTTCCGTTAGTGATATAGATATCAAGATCGAGGAAAGGGCAGTGGTCATTGTTAGTATTAGCTTTATTTAAAGTATGTTCAACAGGATAAATTTCTTTAATATACATACTGAAGTCGTCATTATTGAGAGCCAAAATATCATCCAAATATCTAAAAGTATTATTAAATTTGTTTATCAGATGTTGTTTCGATGGGTCTTTGCTTATTTTTGTCATAAATGCATTTATATTTATTACTTTTATACCTCAGTATGTTTTTTCTATAAAAAAAAATGAAATATTTGTGCTATTTCATTCCACGGACCATTTGCCAGTCATTAGTTTTAAAGACTTTTACCCTGGTCAATATTTTAATAAACATATTCCTTTACTTTTTCATGCTTATTTTTCATTGGACAACAATATCTTTAATAACTATTATTTCTGCTTAGATTTATGCGTATAAACCTTAAATCAAATATACATAAAGACACAATGTTTCCCTGTCTTCAAAAATAAGCATCATCAAAAATTTATAAATTCACCGTACAAATAACCTAGGTTAAAGTCATTAAATTATTTATAAGCAATTAAATCACCTGTTCAACTTTAGCTGCTACACTGGATTTTAGATTTTAACATTTTTGAACTACTGATTTAATTTTAAATGTATCATGTCTTCTGATTTGCTGAAAGTTTTGTCTATCAGCTCATAGACATAATTCTGTCATGTGACTATAAAGTCATGAACATTTTTTCCTGATTTACTCCCTCAAAATGGAATTTCAGTATGAATCACATTTTTGATGTTATGTCTTCATAGACCAAAAATATTACTGTCATTCCGTAAATAACTTGGAAGAAATTTGTTAATTAGTAAATGAATGTTTTTTTTTGGGTAATTTTTTGTTTTGGTTTTTAGGAGTAACTATGTACATCATATCTAACACAACAATATATGATCCACCTCTACTGAGTCAATACATACAGAAAAATAAAATCACACAAATATTGTTTACGCCATCATTACTAGAAGCTGTTCTCAATACACCAGGTCTGGACCTCCAACAACTTAGAAGTTTGAGGTAAGATAAATAAACATTTGTTACTGCCATTACTGAGTCAGGTTTACACAAGAAACTATACAAAAGTAATGGCAGATGAATACTGACAGCAGTGAAGGATCCAGGGGGGAGGGGGGTGTTTTGGGGGTACCCGTATGAAATTATAAGGTGTATTACGCCTGGAAATAAGGCGTAAACCAGGCGTAAGTGGTAGTTACGTGTCTAGATCCAGGCGTAAGGGAGCAGGAAACGTAAATTTGTAGTCCTTATGGGCGTAGAAAAAAGTGGTAAACCTGGCGTAAATTGAAATAAGCAAGGTGTAAATTTTCTTACGGGCGTAATACTGTTGATACAGCGTAAATCATAATACCCATAATGCTTTGTTTAAAGGATCATGGGAATTTTTTTTCAAAATTTGGCTCCTGGTTTTAGTTTGCAAGAGTTTGACTTATGGCAGCTTTATATATTCAGGGATAATAAGCTTGTTTTGTGCTTTTTGGAAGAATTTGTAATTGGAAGAATTTGTAATTGGAATAATTTTTTATGGAATCAAATTGAATGAAAATTGTGAAATAATAGGAAAGTAGTATACATGGTAAAAATAATAATAATGTGAGTATAACTAAGTCCGGATATGATACAATTTTTACGCCTGGTTTCCGTGTCATATACGGGCGTCGCACTTTGTACAGGTTGGAACCCCCTTTTTTTGGACGATCATTAATGTATTTGAATTGGACCATATTGTTTAAAACCCCCTTCCCCCCCACACACACTTGTTCTGGGTTAGGAACCCCCCTTTTTAAAATGGTTGGATCCGCACCTGGACAAGATATTGTTATAATAAAATATGACATACATCCTTTAATTTTTGTGTTTACTTTAAAAACTTAACGTGGCACACAAATGCATTGTAATTGGGCCCCCATAATATGAAGTAGATTACAAAGGGATATCATACTTCACTTAGTTTACCTCAGGCCATATTATTTAGTTATTGACATGCAGATTTCTGCATGTTTGTTTAATAAATATATATCTCAATTAATACGATATTCAAGAGCTTGGAAGTAGACATTGAAAAAAATGTTCTATATTTCATCTTAAATTTGAATCACAAAAGTTGAAATTTTTTACTTACTTTTGCAAATTATATGACACTTTACAAAATGAAGACAAACAAACAACTTTTATAGAAACATTTTAGTTGTAGGGCTCTTTTTACTTTGAAAAAATGTAAAATAAGAAATCATATTCATTTAGACAGAATATTAAAGGGCATAAGAATTAAGGGGAAAGAACTATAGATTTTAAACTTTAATTCTTTTTTCTTGATACAGGTAAATTTCTTTGTTGCTAGAATTATCTCCCCATTAAAATGTATTGATTTTTACAACCAAATATAAATATGTATAGACAATTTGAAGTAACTAAACAATTGTTGTTTTTATTAGATGAGCCTTTCATCTCTTGGTAACATTATAATAAAATTGCAGCAACGACCATTACCAAAAATAAATCTTTTCTGACATTGACAATTTGTGTTTATATATATTATTCAATGTTATTATAGAAAATAATTCATTAAATATTAAGGGGTCATATTTATAAACTTATATAGGTATTAAACATAGTAAAAAATTAAAAGTCTTAACTTAACTTATCAAGGATGTATTCTTCTGACTTTTCAGTCTTGTTCAGTCTCGTTGAAATCTCGTTCTTGAATTATTTCCAAATCATGTGATACAAGTGAAAAATATCAATGAATTTTAGAAATATTATAATCAAACATATAACTCTGTGAAAAAAATTGTGTATTTACAACAACAGTTTTTGAGTAATCCAGTTTTCAAATTTTATGACCAATCACTTAGTCAGTATTTTTAGCAAAAATTTTGAGAAAATAGGTGAGGGATACAAAAAATGGTTTTACAAGAATCATGTACATCCCATATCATTTTGGTCTTTTCAAATTTCTTAGATATGTATTTTTTCAATTATTTATAACAAAAAAGTTGAAATAATGTGCATTATGTTCTTAAAACTGAGAAAAATCACAAAAATAAAAAATTGACAGCATGGTAAATTTTACACAAAAAAGCGTCAAAATGTGATAAAACTTTCTTATATCAACATCTACCTATAGTTTTTTTAAGTAAAATTTATTCAGATTGGTCCATTTCATCTTTATAGAAAGTATGAAAAAAAGTTTAATTGTGGAACTGTGATTTTTTTCACGATAATAGCCCAAAAATAGGTAAAAATCGATGAAAAATGGGAAAATCATCAAAATTGGGCATTTTCAAAGGGCCGTAGCAAAAAAAGAAGTGCACCACCATATGATTTTTGTCGAGCCTTCCACTTTAGTCGAAAAAGCGAGACTAAGCGATCCTACATTCCGTCGTCATTAGCGTCGTCGTCGGCGGCATCCACAAATATTCACTCTGTGGTTAAAGTTTTTGAAATTTTAATAACTTTCTTAAACTATACTGAATTTCTACCAAACTTGGAGAGAAGCTTGTTTATGATCATAAGAAAGTATCCAGAAGTAAATTTTGTAAAAATAAAATTCCATTTTTTCCGTATTTTACTTATAAATGGACTTAGTTTTTCTGCGAGGAAACATTACATTCACTCTGTGGTTAAAGTTTTTAAAATTTTAATAACTTTCATAAACTATCCTTGATTTGTACCAAACTTGGACAGAAGCTTGTTTATGATCATAAGATAGTATCAAGAAGAAAATTTTGTAAAAATAAATTTCCACTTTTCTGTATTTTACCTATAAATGGACTTAGTGTTTTTGCCAGAAACAAAACATTCACTCTGTGGTTTAAGTTTTTAAAATTTTTATAATGTTCTTAAACTATCCTGGATTTCTACCAAACTTAGACAAAAGCTTGTTTCTGATCATAAGATATTATTCAGAAGTAAATTTTGTAAAAAAAAAAATTCACTTTTTCCGTATTTTACTTATAAATGGACTTAGTTTTTCTTCCAGTTAACATTACATACAGTCTGCAGTTAAAGTTTATAAAACATTTATTAGATTCATAAACTATCCTGGATTTTTTACCAAACTTGGAAGCTTCTTTCAATCAAAAGACAGTATCGAGAGGGAAATTTTTATTGATGTTTTTCCTCATTTTTGTTGAGTCTGCGATTAACAGCAAACGTAGGCGAGACACTGGGTTCCGTGGAACCCTTACGAATTTTTTCTTCACCAATTATTTTGTTACAGTCTTATAAACCCAAAAATCAGGTTAAGAAAAAAAGTTTAATTCTAGAAATTTTTGGCTCCTCAGAGGTGTACAACCTTAAAAAACCTTTTTTGTATTTACATGTATGAGGGGCCTGATGAGTTATTTTCGTTCTTCGTGATTGGCACATTTTCACTTTCGTGATATGTTTTTCTACAGAATTTTTTTGTTTTATATTTTCATGATCCCTGATCTTGGAAATTTAATTATTTTCTGTGAATTGTGATTGACAATAAAATCAACTTGTGAATTGTGATGCATTGGTTGATCCAGGGTGGGGGGGGGGGGGGGGGGGGTTCTGGGGGTTGGAACCCCCCTTTTTTTTTGACTGATCAATGTATTTGAATGGGAACATATAGTTGGAACCCCCCCTTTGTCCTGGGTTGGGAACCCCCCTTTTTTAAATGGCTGGATACGCCACTGGTGATGAGAAACCCCCATCAGGTCCCTCATGTATTTGTGTCTGCATAAGTTTAACAGGTGACAACATTTTAATTATTCTTCAAATTTTAAAAATTGATAGAAAATTAAAATGACAGAAATATTGATAGTGTGAAAAAATAGCAAAAGGATTGATATGAAACCAATCATGATTTCAATTAAGTTGGTTTGCACAACAACAAAATTTATTTATCTAGTAATCTCATCTGTTTATATATGATTTAGATGAAATCTGTGATAACTTTATCCTATATGAAGGGTTTATTAAACTTAATTTTGTTGAATTTGTTAAAAGATTTAACTTAGGTAAATTATATTTTTCAATAATTTTTTCAGATATAAAAAAATAAGAAATCAACAAATCTGAGAGATTTTGTGATTTGAGCGTCTAAAAAATTAGCTGCGGCACCGTAGCTCCTAAGGACCTAAGAGCTACGGTTCCGCAGCTACTAAAAAATAAGAAAGTATGAATAAATAATTTGATTATGAAACATTTTTAAGACATAAAAAAGCCTGCAGAATGCACTAAACAAGTATCATTCAAACATGTAAATCTTTTATGCCTTTATTTGCAAAAATCTGATTAAGGCTGAATAAACGACCCCACATTTTTACCTTCCCTATCCCTTAATTATTAGTGCCTACAATAAAGGGTTGTGCAAGCAATATTAAGTACGACTTTTTCCACTGTTCAAAAAAGTAAATCAATTTAAAAAAAAAATGAATTAAGATTTGCATTAATCATTACTATAGACGCTCGTTTCAATGCATTATGTCTAGCATAAAAGTATGGAATACTGTAAATTCAGAAATTATTGCGTGCATTTATTATTTCGAGTTTGTCAGTTTAGACTTAAATGTGATTTTAATTTTTACGATTTTGAGATGAATCCTGTTTTAAGTTCATTTAAAATATTTTAAAATGCAAGTTTAAATTATAGCGTTTCGAACTCTGTCGCATAATTTCTGAATTTACAGTATATTTATCAGTACAAAATCTACCAAACTTATATTATTGATCTTCAAGGACTTCAATAAGATTATGCAGATGTATCAGTTGATAGGTAAATTATATATTTTGGTATTTTATGTTCTGGACTAAACTTAGTTCTAGACTAAACTAAAAGTGCTAAACCAAAACTGTCTCTAATTTAAATATGCTTGGCATGTAAATTTATGGTAGATAGCAGGCATTTTAGGACTCAACAATATTAGTATATGTGGAGTATAACAAAATGCCACAGCATACTGACCCCTCCTCTCCCCCCCAAAAAATAGAATATGAAAAAAAAATAATTAAAAAAACGTACCGCATAACTATAGACATTTTTTGTCTTATTCAACAATAGAAGTGTCTGTATAAAATATCAAGTTCAAGGTCACATGGATTGTAAAAATTTTCATAAGCATAGAGCATTAGAGCATGGCATATTTTTTTTATTATATACAATATTTTATAATATTTTTTACAGGCCTGCCCTTGATTGCTTATATAGTTATAACTAGCTATAGAGAACTGTAAAAGTGAACCCACCCAAATTCCAATTTGATCTGAGTTTTGTGGTAAAGGACATTATAATAAAAAAAGGTTCATAATATTTGCTTGAGGCAAAACTTAAGTTAAAGGAAGTTATTGGTCTTATTTTTCAAAGCAATATTTGTTTATTTCAGGCAAATTTGGTTTTGTGGTGAAGTTGTGACTACAGCATTATTTGAGAGATGTTTGAAGTTGTTACCATGGATACAGTTTTTAAATCTCTACAGTATATCAGAATGCCATGATGCAGCTTGTGAAGATTTGAACTTGTATTTTAAAGAAAATATGGTAAAAATTTTAACCCTCAAATTAATGTATTTATACATTGATTACTGTTTCAAGTGTGTTTAGCGGTCTGTTGTTTTTATTGCATTCTAAATGTCTGTCAGTATTAAAATTTTTCATAAAACAGCATTCAGCTGTAGGTAGTTTCTTTATTGTAGAGTGCCTTTATTCTTGATTATCTTTGGTTGAACTTTGCAATATGTGTTTATATTTGGCCTAGCGTTGCTTCCAAATTAGCTGACAGTTGTGATTTCAGTATTAAGAGTGCATTTGTTTCTAACCCGAAATTTTGTCATCGATGACTATCGTTTAGTAAACGTTAAGCTGCTAGAAACAAATACATCGTTTATAAACTTTATCGACCCCACGTAGTTAGACAGAAATAGATAACATTCACGCACTGTAAACAAACAGGTAAAAGTGCGGGAAATAAATAACCAGGACTTTGCGAAAACAACAGGTGCTCGTAATTATTTAAACCACAGATATAGAAACAAATTTATCTTTTACACGTCTCAACAATAAATGATCTACGACCATGCGTCTATTTTGCGCGTACATTGTTTATGTGAAAGATGTCAACGTTAACCAATAAATGTAAGAAACAAATGAATTAAACGAATACGTGTGTAATGGTTTACATCGTTTAGGTTAGAAACAAATGCGCTCTTACTGTTTTGGTAAATGATATGATTTGTTGAAAAATTAAGAAATTGAGGTTCCAACGAACCCAAGCAAATTCCATCGCACATAGATGTTGCTATTATTTAGATCCTAAATTTTCTCATTTAACAACAAATATTTTATATTTTAGGATGCTCTCAAGACAAGAAAGTTTTGTCCAGTAGGTAACATTTTACCTGGTGTTAACCTGGTCATTATGGACAAAGATCAGAAAATACAACCTGTTGGAGCTTCAGGGGAGGTAAGTCAGGAGGACACTCAAGTTTTGGTGGTTTTTGATTGGATAAATTTCACTTTGTATACATTTCAAATTGAGAATGGAAACAGGTAATGTATGAAAGAGACAACACCCCAGGGGAAGCCAATAGGTCTTTAACACAGCAAGTCAATCTTGAACCCAAAGTGGGCTTCAGCTGACCCCTGAACAAGATATAACCTTGAAACCTAATGTATTTGTACAGTTTATTTGTGGTCAGATTGATTGGAAAATAAACGGGGGTGTTTAAGGTAATATAATTTCAACATATTCTTAAGGCTGCATTAATTTAGTAGGGGTAAAATACAAATTTAAATTAAAAAAATATTCGAATTGGCTCTGGCTGCGATATAGCCTATTTGTGCTAATGTGACGTGAAGCAACCAACAATCAAAGACTGTCATGGTAATTTTGTGGTTATGAGTTCACCATTAACAGGATAGCTTGTTGGTTGTATTGATCTAAGATCTCACCATAAAAAAATAAGGTTTTACCATGAAAATTGAGATTTTACCTTTAGAATTTAGGTTTCACTATGATAATGTAAATTTCACTTTCAAAATTAATATTTCAACATATACATCAAATTATAACTTGGTATAAAACCAAGCATTGTACTGTGTTTGTCCTTTGTATAAAGCATTGAGTATTTGCTGCATGACCATAAGCATCCACCAATCTATTTTAACATAATTTCCACTACTATTACTTTTTAACATGTATTTTAGATTTTTGTTGGAGGACCAACTTTAGCCCATGGGTATCTCAACAGACCAGAGGTCCAAGCTTTGAGATTTATACCTCTACCAAAAGATGTTCAGACAAGTCATGGAGACAGACTTTACAGGACTGGAGATTGGGGATATATGTTATCTGATGGAAGACTAGAGATTTGTGGTAGATGTGATTCAATGGTTAAAATCAGAGGCTATTCCATAGAAGTTCAGGTACATCCATCTCTTGATGTCTGACACATGCAAGAAGCAGGAAGTTCTGACAAGAATAATTACATGGCCGGTCTCAGAGTCAACAACCAATTTATTCTCCCCATTGGTTTGATTTAACTCTTTTTTTTTGGAAAAGTTTATTAGATTTTGAATAAATTATTAATTCGATTTTAAAGTCACTATGAAATGATAGTTAAAATATATGCAAAGCCAATCTGAGCCTTAAAATTATAATGTACAAAAAGATTATTAATAAATCCAAACTGACTCTTATAAGGTAAATATTAAATTTCATTCGTAATCCTTGAATTTGACATGAAATTTGGATGAAATTAAATAGAGGCAGATTTTTTGGTTATTTTTTGGCAAAGTCTAATGTTTACAACATTTCATAAAGTATATAAAAGAATCGGAAACAAATTTACAATAAGGGGAGATAACTCAGTAAATTTATATTTATATTACTGTAAACACATGCATTATGTTAACCAAGAAAATGTATATCTTATATTTTGTGATTCTTTAAATTTAGGATATATGAATTCCTATTTTTTGAAAATCATTCTGTCTACACAGTTTAAAAAAAGAAACTTAAGTTTTTTTGGTTTTTTTTTAGAGTTGAGCCTTATTTAGAAAAATATTTGAAATATTTCACAATACAATACTTTTTGCAGGCAGTGGAGAGTGCCTTAATGGAGCTACCAATGGTTAATGCCTGTGTAGTATTAGTTGAAGGACAGGAAGGAGAAGACAAGTTCCTGGTGTCATACATTGTACCAGAAGGGCAGACAACCAAGAAAGATATAAGAGCTATACTGAAATTGAGGCTACCATACTACATGATTCCATCATACTTTGTATTCCTTCAAAGGTAAAGAAACTTATGATTTAGATACCAAGTTTATGATAAAATAACCCAGAAATACTGTTTAATTAAATGGAATTTTTAATTCAAGCATGAAGGGCAATAATGGGTCCATGAATTAACTTCAAATTATAGAATAATTGGTTTCAGAATATATTGCAATACAGGTAATATTTTCAATTAAAGCATACACACTAAAAGGCTGTGATTGACTGATCAACTCCTAAACAATTGAAATTTCTTAACAAATAATTTTAAGTTGTTTTGGGGTTTTCTGCTCTTGCTTGGGCTCATATAAAAATCTAATCTAATTTTATTTTGTGTTAGAATGGTAAATTTAGATTTCAATTATACTGCATGTTTTTTAATGATGAATTTTTAAATTATAGTATTCCAATGGTAGAAACAACAGGAAAACTTGATAAGAAGGCCTTACCAAATTTTGACAAAGAACACGAGTCTGATTCTGATACTATTGCTGCTCCAAATACAGACACAGAAAAAAAGGTGGCTGTTGTCTGGTGTAAAGTCCTCAAGATACAAGATATAGATATACAGGATAGCTTCTTTGATTTAGGAGGGTAAATATCTGCATATTAATTTTTTGTGTTATGGTTGTCTTTTTGGGATTTGATATGGATAAAAGATGTTTGATAGTTACAGCCATTCTGGACATGGGATGGTACACTAGCTTTTATAGATGCGCTTCAATTGTTGAAGATATGGATTTGTGTTCATTTGATGGCTTAACATCTTAAAGGACAAGGTACGATAAGGCCCGTTTCTGGCTTCCCTGTTTTCTCATTTTCTAAATTTTTTGTTTTGGAAAGCTACTAATCATGTTGAAATTATTCCCTTAGGTTTGAAGTTTGAAAACTACAAACCTCAGGGAATGTTTTAACATAATAAGTAGCTTTCCAAAACAGAATTTGAAAAATGAGAAAATAGGAAGGCCAAAAACAGGCCTTATTCCTTGTCCTTTATTTTATTTATATTACATTTTTTAATGTCAATTCATTCAAGTTTCTTTGTCAACTTCCTATGTAATAGTTATATTGATGAATGTATACAAAAATGTAGAATACTACCTGTTGATTGGCACAAAGGAATATAATCTCATTTAAACATTGTAAAGGGGAGATAATCTTACAGGGTGAAGAATTCTTTTGTGAGACACTTCTTGTTTTTTTTTTTTCTCATGTTCAGGTTATAAAAGAGAAACATCTAAGATAAATATATTTTTATTACCATGAAGAGACATATAGGCATTAAGTATTAGTTTATTACCTATATCCTTCTTTCCTTTTTTCCGAATTTGTGTAGAGTCACTTTTACAGTTTTCCAAATAAGTATATAACATTATATGCAAGTGGGTCATCATCTACTGTAAAAGCAGAAATTTTCATGGAGGATTTAATTTTGTTTATTTCGTGGAAAGAACATCTTCACAAAATTAAAACCCCATGAAAATTTAACCTTCATACAATATCACTTCCATTTAATGGAAACCACGTAATTAAATCCTCATGGAATCTTATATAGAGAACAAAACCATGAAATGTAAACCCCACGAAAATTAATGTTTCTACAGTTTATCCCATGTACACATTCCCCATTTATTTTTATGCCCCACCTACGATAGTAGAGGGGCATTATGTTTTCTGGTCTGTGCCTTCGTTAGTTCGTTCGTTCGTTCGTTTGTTCGTCCGTCAGTGTGTCCATTCGCTTCAGGTTAAAGTTTTTGGTCAAGGTAGTTTTTAAAGAAGTTGAAGTCCAATCAACTTGAAACTTAGTACACATGTTCCCCATGATATGACCTTTCTAATTTTAATTTCAAATTAAAGTTTTGACCCC
Organism: Mytilus galloprovincialis; assembly: GCF_965363235.1. NCBI lineage: Eukaryota > Metazoa > Mollusca > Bivalvia > Mytilida > Mytilidae > Mytilus > Mytilus galloprovincialis. The sequence continues at coordinate 61,666,999 of NC_134845.1, forward strand.
AATTTCACGGTCCACTGAACATAGAAAATGATAGTGCGAGTGGGGCATCCGTATACTATGGACACATTCTTGCTATTTTTTTCAGACACTCCTTGCTAGCTACAGAGCTGATGATGAACTTGAGACAGATGTTTGACGTAGATTTAAATGTTTGTGACTTGTTCACGTATCCAACCATTACCACCCTCAGTCAGTTCATAGAGGCCAAGAAAAACAAAAGAACGGAAGAACTCCATACAATACCTAAAGTGTCAATAAACCTCCAGACAGAAGTCAACAGGCATGATCCAAGGGGAATAATCAAGTAAGATTTTTTACTGTTTAGGCCAGGAACAACTAAATTTGTGATTGGTTATAGAAAGAAAAACCAGATTATGGTATAGAACATATTTAAAACAAAATGGTTCCTTAATAAGTGTGTTATTTTCAAAATGTGTTAAATTTTTTAGTAATTTTGGTATCAGATTTAAAGAGAGGGTGGTAAAGGGTTATTTTTGGCTAGCGTGTTTTGCCATTTTTTATTTCACATGCAGCCGTGAAAATGGTTTGTTATTAACAGTGTTTCGTGAAATTAGTAAAAAGATCAACGTGCAATAAATATTTAATTGTTTATTCATTGTGAAATGAGATCAATACCAGGCATTTGTAGTATTTTTGGCAATTATAGTTTGAATCATATTAAAATTGATGAAATTTTCTTGGGAGGGCATATTTTATCTCATTCTCAGATCTATTGTTCCTGTTTTGTACTTTTGAAATTTTAAGCACCTAGTTTGGTCTTGATTAAAATTTCACAATTTTACAATTGTCCACCTTATTGTATGTCCATGATGCATTCACACGGCCGTATCAAGGTGAGGCATTCAGGCATCATAGGGCGGTTAACCCAGGTGATGCCTTAAGGCATCATACGCCTTGAATGGGTTAATTAAGGAGTTATTTCCCATGACTTAAAAACATACAAATTATGTTTTATTTCAGCATTGATATGCAGCTCAGAGCATTTTGGAGAACATTTAATCTCAGTAACGAGAGAAGATTTAAGATCGGAAGAGTCTTATTGACAGGTGCTACAGGATTTCTTGGAGCTTTCTTACTGAGGGAAATATTACTACAGACAAAGGTATATTTAGACGTAACCAGTGGCGGATCCAGGGGGGGGGGTTCCGGGGGTTGGAACCCCCCCCCTCTTTTTTTTGGCCGATCAATGCATTTGAATGGGAGCATATAGTTGGAACCCCCCCCTTTTTAAAATGGCTGGATCCGCGCCTGGTAACCATTGTTAAAAATATCAGATTGTCACCATTGTAAAAAATATCAGATTGGAGCTGTTACATAATCTTTGCTGTTGTAGGATAATTTATGAAAAATTAGTTGTATCAGTGTCTCTCTCAATTTTACTTGTTAATTCATTGGCTTATATTAACCAATCTTTCATATTTTGTTCTTCATATTTCAGTTGTATATGACATTTATATTTTTCATTTTAAAGACCTATTGGTGTCTTGAGGCTGTTTTCCCCTCTTTGGTTGGGTTGTTGTCTCTTTGATACATTTCATGCCTGCTGATGATTATCTATTATACACATGTAAGAATTGTATATGTTTGAAAGTGTAATTTGAATACAAACAAAAATCTAAATTTGTTTATTACAACTTTGTGATAAAAATATAAGTAAATCTGCATTGTTTTTCTCCATTTACATTGTCACAAATTAGCGATACATCCTCACTGGTTAATTCCAGCCTAATTGTAATGACATGGTGAAAAAAAGAATAGAAATAATAATTCATTAACTGAGGTGACAATTTTAGGCCTATAGTTTTTTTTTTATTGTTTCAGTGTATGATAAAGTGTTTGGTGAGGGAACTACCTGACACCACACCAAATGAAAGACTTGAAAAGTCATTAAAACAGTTTGGAGTATTGCCGTCTAATGGTAAACCTTCAGAGCAACAAACTTTGATACAGTCCATGTATGCTAAAAGAGTGGAGATTGTCAAAGGTAGATAATCACTATTACTTTTTATAAAAAATATCAAAATAAATGTGAAATACTACCAGATTGAAACTTTTTGCGTTGGGCATATTTTTGCTCATTTGGGAGGAAACTTGACTTGTAAAAATATCCCTTTTCATCTTATTACTAACATTGTTTTATGGTTTTAAGGGGGCTCGCAGGTCTAAATCAATTTTTGTAATTAATATAGGATTTCGCTGTATTTTTCTATAAATGAACTTTCTCTAATACTTAATAGAAAATGAAATAAAAAAATGGGGTCACCGTTCATTTACGCTCACAATCTGCTTACGAAAGAATCATACATTTTTGTAAAGGTACTTTTTTTCTGTTGAACTAATAGGAAAAATAGAGGTTTATATCAAAATAAAAAAAAGAACTGAAATACATTTTAATGCCAAAAAATTGCATTTTTTTTTACCAAAGGGAGATAATTTGGAGCTTTTTCAATGATATCTACATTTTAAAAGTCATATGGGGCCAACACAAATTGATTCTTTTTAATGATTTTTGTACCATATGATAAAGTAACATTTACTAAAGGTAATAAATAAAATTTGTAGTGAAAAATAAATGTTAAATTTTTTTCTGAAATTTTTATACCATCGAGCCTTCTTAATGAGTTTAGCATCAGGCATCCACAAAAAAATAAAATCATTTGAAAAATTTATAATATATTTCCGTAGTTCTTTCAAGGATTGTAACCTCTTGCTAAATACTTTTAAGTTTAAGATATATATGGGCAGCCAATAACTTTAAGTATGTTTTACAGGAGATGTAGCCCTGAAAAACATGGGCATGAATGAAGATGACTACACTAATCTAATATTTTTATTATAGGAGATGTTGCCTTGATAAACATGGGTATGAATGAAGATGACTACACCTATTTATGTACAGATATAGACTTCATCATACATGCAGCAGCTTATGTTAATCTAGTCTATCCCTATGAGGTAAAGCATATATTATTTTCAAAATTTGGATACAAAATAATTTTTTTTGAAATATTACTCTCTTCCAGCATTGAGAAAGATTTTGTGTAAAGATAATTGAAAATACCTCAAAATAATGGAAAATAATAATATGATATCATAAAAAAAAAATCTACCCTTTAGTCTTCAACATTCACAACTTCCCTTCTAGGCCACCTTGCAGAACAGACATTACTGAGCAATAATATCCTCAATATGCATGAAATTTGCAACTGAATATTAGTTAAGCAACATTTATTTTATCTCTTGTAAGAGCTTGATATTATCAGATGATACATTAGTTAGTTGTATAAACAGAATATGCTTTATGTCCTTTAGGGAATTTCGATTTTTGAGCGTTTCTGTAAAATTCCTCCACAAATTTGGTTCAAGGCATGATGCATTTATTAAGCATCTTAGCTAATGTTGATGACTGTATATGGATAGCTAATTGGTGATTTGATAATCACAAATTAAGTTTACTGGTGACCTGTTACCAGAGCTAGTAAAGGAGTATTTGCAACAATCAAATCACCAATTAATGCCATAGGAGCTTAAATTACAAATGAATATTATTATCTCCATTCTAATGAAACTGACAGGAACAACTTAAAAGCATACATTTAAAATCTGTCATTCATTGTCTGCACCTGGATGTAAATTGGTGACGTTATATATATCTATTCAATATGAACGTAGCATTAGAATGTTGCTTTGAAGCTAATGTTAACATTTTTTTTCAACTTTTCCAATCTTTAAAGGGAAATTCCGCGATTTTTTACTTATCATCTAATTATGTTCATCTTAACATAAAAAACACATTTGCAAAGTTTTAAATTTATATTCCTTCTAATAACGGAGAAAATCAAGTATTTGTAACTTTTTTGGTTGAATTCTCGAGTGGGTCGTGACGTATTAGCCCGATTTATTGAATTCTGGGAAAAAATAAAATCTGTTTAACTCTTATAGCTTATCGACAATATACGTAATTAAAAGCGCACAGCTGACGAATGGTCGAAGTTATAAACCACAATATAAGAATGAACGAAAGTGAATATGCATATATATACCGTTTTGTATTGATTGAATTAAACTCCTATAAAATTATCTCTAGTAAATGTTTTTGAATAAATTTAATTAATTATTGTTGAGATTTTTTTCATAAAATATTTATTGAACATTTTTACTGATATTGAACTGAAAATATTTCAGTTCTATTTACCGTTATTGTTTTGATAATCATTTCAATGCAACTAATGTGTGAGCAGAGTGTGTATATTATTTTGTAAAGGTCACTGTATATTTCTCGGCTTGAGGTCAATTCGTTTACCTTGTAGCTATTTAGCCGCAGGTGTGAGTTCAAGCGTACACAGGTATAAATGTTGTTATTTGGAAAGGATAAATAGAAAGGATTAGAGTATATGCTGTCATGATGTTAATACACTAAGATTAAATACACGATGAGAATAAAGATACAATAATTAAATTGTGTAAATTAATTGAAAATAAAATTCAGATTCGTAATTCCGAAAGTGTATAAAAATAAAAGGAAACAATTTTTGATTACTTTCTTAGCGGCAATTGGCGTAAAGATTCAAATATGAAGCAAAAAATAGTAGTTTTAATCTTTAATAAAAACTAAATGCAATATTACCCAATTTGATATACCATTGTACATCTGTTTGATATCATTGACTTTACCGGAATTTCTTAACTTGTATTCAAATCTGGCTGTGTTTAAATGCTAATAAAACTATTGCAATTTTAAAGTTTTTAATTGACAAAAAAATACAACATACAACATGCATAATTTTTTTTTAGTTTCTTTTTAACATTTTATTCTTACATAATTAAATTCATTTGACAATACGTTACACGAACTTTTTGTGAAAAGAATACTAATTATCTAAGCTAAGGCATTATATCTTTTGAGGATTTTTGAGGATTTTTTCTATGATAATAGTTGTGCAATGTTGAACATGATAGCCGTCATTAATCCAAATAAGTAATACAGTAGTTGTAATAAAAGTTATACTTTAGTCATGCATTACAGATATTGACGAATTTATAATAGTTCGTTCATACATCGTTGTTCATGAAACAATCATTATTAAAATTGAGAAAGGAAATGGTGAATATGTCAAAGCGACAACCACCCGACCATAGAGCAAACAACAGCCGAAGGCAACCAATGGGTCTTCAATGTAGCGAGAATTCCCGCACCCGTAGGTGTCCTTCAGCTGGCCCCTAAAATATGCATAATAGTACAGTGATAATGGACGTCATACTAAACTCCGAATTATACACAAGAAACTAAAATTTAAAATCATACAAGACTAACAAAGGCCAGAGGCTCCTGACTTGGGACAGGCGCAAAATTGTGGCGGGGTTAAACATGTTTATGAGATCTCAACCCTCCCCCTATACCTCTAGCCAATGTAGAAAAGTAAAAGAATAACAATACGCACATTAAAATTCAGTTCAAGAGAAGTCCGAGTCTGATATCAAAAGATGTAACAAAAGAAAATAAATAAAATGACAATAATACATAAATAACAACAGACTACTAGCAGTTAACTGACATGCCAGCTCCAGACCTCAATTAAACTGATTGAAAGATTATGTCTTCATCATATGAATATCAGGTACAATCCCTCCCGTTAGGGGTTTAGTATCATACTATCATAAAATATATGAGAAGAACATAACCCGTGTCATGCCAACAACTGTTTTTTTAGAAATAAATGTGTTTAGTTCCGATGCAAAGACCCTATCAGTGAATCAATGTTAAAGCCAAAATATGCAATCTTTAATGTATTATTAGTATACATGTAAGTTTCCTGACGTATAAGAGCCATTGAGGATGAGCTCCAGAGAAATCAGACTAGTTGCGTTTCGTTCGTTTGTTTGTTGGGAAAGGAGAGGAAATGCAACCGCTTGTACAGATAAACGACAGAATTACCATACAAGCATTTATAGTCAACACAATCAGAAAGAGTTCCCATCGTTAGACGGGGAATATGAAGGCTTCCAAGAATGAACAAGTGACATGTCTAACTCTGAACAGTTAGAGAACAGACTATCGACATCGAACGCTTGTTCTTGATATTTGAAACTGTATGCATATATATACGTATACGTTTATGATATAGTGATGAGTTCTGACAAAAACTAAATTCCTTCATGGTTATATCTTGCCATACGTTTATATTGGTTTGTAAGGTGATTACTCAAAATCGTTATTTGAAAATCCTGTTTGTGAGATGTAGATTCATTTCGTCTATATATTTCACAAGTGTATAACACGGAGAAGCTCTGAAGGTTCATTACTCCCATTTTGTTTGGGTGTGAACCATCGATGTTTACAGCAATATCAAGGAATAAGGTGATGATGGTAGAAAGAACTATGGGCGTCATGTGGCAAATATTACATGCATATCGGACAATGAGTTGTCAATCTGTATGAAAAGTTTTCCAATACAACCATATTATTGAGAAGGAATGTTTACATGCTATACTCTCGTACTAGTATTACAGGGTTCTTGTGGCGTTCACCTTAGACACACATCGTTTTAACGATGTTTAAAAAAAGACAGAACCAATTTAATGTCATATTTCCCTTTTTTTTTAAATATAACTAAAATTCTTTTATCTGACAAGAATATCCCTATTTAGCGAACAAGTAATTTATTCTTTTTTCGGTTATTGAATACCAAGAAAGAAAATAAATCCCGAAATTAATTTGAAACTTTGATACTCAAAAGTTTCCCAGCAAAATATTCACATCCCCTGGGGATAATTAGTGTTCGTCCAGTGGCATATATAACAATTGTGATGACGAATTCCTTCCTTTGTTTGAGAACAATCTTATTGAAATATAAATCTGTGATTTTCCTAGGTCCACAGCTTCAATGAACCAAAGCAAAAGTTATACATCGACCTGTATTTAAATCAAATTGGTTCTCTTCTTCTTTTGGTATACAACTGTAGTCTATCGACATTCGATGATTACATACTGTTGGCATACGTTGGCTAGTCTATTTACAACACTTTTACCCCTATTTATTCAAAATATATGTTTTTTTCTTATGTTCAATGTATACACGTATATATTTTAAATTGCGCTATAGTTCCGTAACTTTATATCCAGTCGTATAAACGAATCGTCGGCAAGTGCGTACATTTTTTTAAATCAATATTTCTGGTCTGTTCCAATCTGTCCTTCACTATTGACAATGACTATATATTACATTTTCCCAAATTCACCCTTGGAAAAAATATTTAAATAGATTTTAATTTCATCAAATCTTATTTTTTGGGTATTATTTATATATTATGAATTATATTCTTTACACCAGAAATGTTATTTATAAACAAGCGTATGAGTTTAGTAATGACAAGTAAGACAGAGTTGTATATTATACATCTGATAGTTCAAAATGGAAAGTTATAAGTTATAAGTTATCAGCCGTGTACACTGATCAATACCTGCAGAAGTGAAACGATGCATGAACTTGCAAGCCCGACAGGAAATCGCTTGAATACCTGGACGTGTCAACTCACACCCCTCACAATACCTTTGGAAGTAATACCTTTAGCCATGCTGGTGATCAGATAAGGGAAGATCAAAATATATTTGAAAAAAGTTACTTTAAAGAATTATGAACAAATTAGATTTTCGAAAACAATTTTCACGGAACACTTATTTATGATTTCAACTTTGACTTTTCACCTAATTCCAATATCAACAGTTTAAAAACAACAGACCATGGTAATTTAAAAAAAGTAAGAATATTTTCCGTATCAAGTTAGTTAGTCGTATTAAACAACCGTACGATTGACAAGATATCGACACGCAATTACGACTACATCGGTTACTGTAGTTTTGTTTCTTTGTGGTTTATAGACATATCGTTTTTATTCATCGGGAAAGAAGACAAGATGTCGGATCTCGGAGAATTGATACTCTAAATTTAAAATCGATGGTGATCGCTTATCTAGCGGAATAAAACTTTAATATCTATGAATTTGAACATTTTTATACAGAATGAACATAATATCAATTTTTGATTTTTTTGCGAAGTTTCCCTTTAAGAAGTTTAAATATGAAATGATTTGGTCTTTTATATAAAGATAAGTCTTTGTTTTCCAGGCTTTTACTGGACCAAATGTGACAGGAACAAGAAATGTGGTAATGTTTTCCTGTACTGGTAAAATAAAACCCATACATTATATAAGGTAAAGATAAATTTCAATATGACAATAGACCATTTTCAAGTTATGTCTTTCGCCGTAAGAATTCTTCAGTTTTGCATGTCTCTGTGATTTCATTTACCTGATAGAGGGGATCACCTGTATCACTGCACTTTTTGTGTTCATATTTTTTTCAAACCTCTATCTGAAGTCAAAAAAATTATAGTTGATGATGGCTTCATACAATTTTTTTGTGTTATAAGTCCATAAAAAAGAATAAGTGTGTTTGCCCTAACCTTACCTACCCAGAAAAATAACTCCAAATCTTTTATTGTCCTGATGTGAAAAAAGTGGGGTTTTTTAATCAAAAAGGCATGAAGACTAGAAGAGAGTATCTAAAAATTCAATTTCTCTTTGCCAAAAAAATACAGATTCCTTTGGTATGTATAAAGGCAACAGTAGTATACCGCTGTTCAAAATCCATGGACAAAAAACAAAATCGGGGTAACAAACTAAAACTGAGGGAAACGCATTAAATATAAGAGGAGAACAACGACACAACATTAAAATGTAACACACACAGAAACGGACTAAGCATTAGACAAAATCCTATGAGAATAACAAATATAACATCAAAACCAAATACATGAAGTACCGTGACACGTCTTATAGTAATGTGAATTCACACTAAAAAATAAGAGAAAACAAACAACACAACGGAAACACAACGTTAAAATGTAACACACACAGAAACGAACTATTATAAGTTATATGGTTCGCTACTGACCCCCTACGGATCCATAGAGGGTTAGTAAAATCCATAGGGGGTGAGGCCTGAGGCTGAGTCCCCTATGAATTTTATTCACCCTCTATGGATCCGTAGGGGTCAGTAGTTAACCGTATAACGAATTCATCGGACGCTGGACTTTTTCTGCGGAGTTTTGTTGAAAAATAAACAATGAAACACAACAACATTAATAGATGACGTCGCCATTAACGCGTCATGAACCCCATATAAAACTTACTAACCCCATACGGTCTCATAGGGGGTCACCACGTGATGGCATTTAACCAATCACAACGTGATAATTCATCTGTGGTCCGATAAAATATAACAATGGCCATATTCCTGACTTGGTACAGGACATTTTTAAAGGAAAAAATGGTGGGTTGAACCTGGTTTAATTTGTGGCATGCCAAACCTCGCACTTTAATGTCAATGTTAAATATAACATTAGAATGACAACATAATATTACAGGACTACAATACAAATTATTTTATGTATACCTTTTGTTGAATGTTTCGTTATTTTATATTATAGTACTGATGCTGTGTTCCCAAATGGAATGAAGAATTGTTCAGAAGATGACAACATTGAGGATAACCATACAGAGCTAAATGATGGATACTCACAATCTAAATGGGTGGCTGAACAGCTGATCAGTCGAGCTGGACAGAAAGGGCTTCCAGTGGTTATTTATAGATTAGGTAATATCCAGATTTGTAATTGATTAAATATTATGTTAGATGGTTCTTGAAAATAGCAAAACCCCCTCTCCTTAAGGTAGGAAATTATTTTTTTTTGTTGTTATGGAATCTGAAAAAAGTAATGTACATTGAATCAATCCCATGTACAGGCAAATTAGGTGGAAGCCCCCGATTAAAAAATGTGAAAACTAATTTACAAACATTTAGTTAAACGTTTGATTGCCCAAAACGGATAATGAAAAGCAGACTTATGGAATTCAAACATAAATGTGTTCCAGAACAACTTGGTTTTATACCTGACATCTATAAAGCAGCCGAAAAATATAACATTAATTACAGATTATATTGTTAATTTTGCAAATACTGGTTCTTTCCCATCAAAAAAACTTTGGTCAGTTATTGTAAATCAGAATATAAATGCAAGGGAAGAAACATGGTGGTCTTACCGAATTTCATGCGATAATGACTTTTACATGTTTAGACATTCATTCTGCAATCAAACCGCATAAAGCATGGACAATTGCGAAACAGTTTCCCGAACTTCGTGTCTCCGCCAAGTATGTTATTGACTTATGTTCTATAGTACGTTATGAAGATGAACATTTACTTTGCGACAAATGTGGAAAGTTTTTCTTGAATATCGTTGAACACTTACTGGTATCCTGTGATTTTATACAAGACAAAAGAGATGATTTATGGCAAGACATTATTAACATTAATCCCATTCAGTTCAGTGTTTTTATGGACAGTCTTTCGGCACATGAATTCACAACAACAATTCTCTCTTGCAATGCGTCATATGAATTAGAAAATGATGAATTAACTTTTTTCTCTAAGACTTGTGTTTGTCACGTTGAAAAAATCTGCAGAGATTTCTACAATCGATAGAAGATGTGTTCGTTATCGATATTATAGACAGTGCTTTTTTTTTTTTTCTCATATTAACTTTAAACAGTGACTTTAATTCTTTGTTTTTTGTAATTTTCTGATTTATATATTTCATGTACACCAAATCTCTATAATAGAGGAAATAAAGTTGTATATATATATCAAGATCAATTTTCAATGTTTTATCTTCTGCTGTAGGTAACATGTCAGGTGACAGGAAGCAGGCATTCTGGAATCCTCAGGATTTTACTTTGTTAGTTCTTCAGGCCTGTGCCAAATATGGATATGCTCCAGATGTAGATTGGGACATGGAGATGACCCCTGTGGACTTTGCTGCTGAGTTCATTGTACGCTGTACTTATAACCTGTCTACCATTTTAGGGAAGACCTACCACATTATCAATGACCAACCTTTACATTCAAGGTAAATAAATCAAAGGATTTGTTTTTAGATCAATTTCTCTATTTGAGATAGAAATGTTCAAAAATACCTATTTTCTAGCCTTAAATGTTATCATACTTGAATTTATACTTTAGTGAGGGACATGCGCTTTATTTGACACTGTATGTGTTCATTTCATAAAAATGCTGATCTTTTATTGGCTGAAAGACCTTTATATCTTTTGAATCCTTCATATTCTTTCATTTTGTATGAAGCACTTTACCCATGCAAGTATGAAAGCAACCAAAGATTATTTGTTCATTTACTTCCTAAAAAGGATTATGACCTTACAAGTTTTAAAATAAAATATAAACTAGAAAAGTGTAGTCCATATTGATAAGGATTTTACTTTAAGGAGGTGGACCTAGGTTAAGGGAAATAACTCTTAAAATCATCAGTACGTTTGTGTCAACAATTTTCAAAAACATATTCTAAGCTTCTAGGTTACATAGATTATTTTTAATCTGTTTCAGGTAAATGCTTAAAAAACATTGATGAACTTGACTTTTACAAACGCTTAACTGATTTAAAGAGTTATCTCCCTGAACCAAGGTCTACCCCCTTAATTATCCTTGAAAGTCATTATTGAGAAAGGGTACAAGTATGTATGATTTGAAATGAAGTACAACCATTAAAATTTAGTTCTGGTTGATATTGCTTTATCAGCTTTTTTATGATCCTTGAAAATCAGTGCAATGTTGAAAAAGGGTATAATTATATATAAACGTAACTTGAAACAATTTTTGATGTTAAAGATTTAGGCCTGGAATTATTTATACGTTTATCATGTTTATATTATTCCATAGCAAATAGAGGGAAATCTACATTGCAATGGTTTCATCCAGAATATAGTCCTGTCTTTGTTCAAGCAAGTTATAAATCTAGAAAATAACTTTATTCTGGAAAAGTAATAATATTCCTTGTTCTAAGAGTTATAAATCTAACTTGAAAAAGTCTTAGTCCAAGCTGAAAAGGCCAATACCTGGTTTGGAATATTCCTTGTTTTAAGGGTTGTAAATCTAACTTGAAACAGTCTTAGTCCAAGCTGAAAAGGCCTAGGTCTGGTTTGGATCATTCCTTGTTTTAAGGGTTGTAAATCCAACTTGAAATAGTCTAAGTCTAAGCTGAAAATGACTAGGTCTAGTTTGGAATAGTTTATTCATGTACAACATATTTCATTGCAAAAAGGGGGAATCCATATTAGAATGCCTTATCAAAGAATAGTCCTATCTATGGTCATTAGTAGGATATAAATCTTAAAATAATTAATTTAATCAAGAATAGTCCATTTCTTGTTCAAAAGGAATATGCAAATATAACTTGGTTCAGTCTTTTCCACATATTTACTAGTCCATATGTTGAAAATAATTTTATTTAGTTTGGACATCCTAATTTTGGTATATTTAGGGTTTTTAAATCTGACATGCATGTATACATGCTTATGTATATTTGTATTCAAAATGAAATATGAAAACAGACATATTAACTTTTATTAAGCTTTGATACCATTCTCCAAAAGGAATGATTTTTTATGCCCCACCTACGATAGTAGAGGGGCATTATGTTTTCTGGTCTGTGCGTCCGTCCGTCCGTTCCTTTCGTTCGTTCGTCCGTTCGTCCGTTCGTCCCGCTTCAGGTTAAAGTTTTTGGTCGAGGTAGTTTTTGATGAAGTTGAAGTCCAATCGACTTCAAACTTGGTACACATGTTCCCTATGATATGATCTTTCTAATTTTAATGCCAAATTAGAGATTTTACCCCAATTTCACGGTCCACTGAACATAGAAAATGATAGTGCGAGTGGGGCATTCATGTACTTAGGACACATTCTTGTTTAAAAGAAATTTGGGCTATTTTTATAGTCCTTTTCCTTATCTAAAATGCATTTATTTTGGACGAGTACTTTTAAAAGTGTTATGCTTCATAAAATTTCACTGCAGATTTGAAAATATATTTTTCAGATGGGTGTTTGAATGGATGAATGCACATGGATATCCTTTAAAGATTGTACCTTTTAGTGTATGGAAAACTAGGTAAAATATTATATTTTCTTGAAAGATTGTTAGATGTCAAATACCCCAAAAGTGAATCTGCAGCTTTTAATGTGAATTTTCAATATTTCAGATTTTCTTTGTATGTCTATTTTTTACCAAAAATTATATTTGTACAATAAATTAACATCTTGGCTAAAAAAAATTACCCTGATATAAAACAAAAAAAAAGAAAGCAAAAACATTTTTATAATTTTTTATTTATTTTATATCTTGAAGTAGTCAGCACTTCTGTGTTGACTGGAGTTATCATTGATATGTTCATAATTATAAATTAACTGTTAACAAAACTTTTTAATTTTTGAAAAACTAAGGCTTTTCTACCTCAGGAATAGATTACCTTAGCTGTATTTGGCAAAACTTTTTGGAATTTTTGGTTCTCAATGCTCTTCAACTTCGTACTTTATTTGGCCTTTTATAACATTTTTGATTCAAGCGTCACTGATGAGTCTTTTTTAGACAAAACGCGCATCTGGCGTATGCATTAAATTTTATTCCTGGTATCTATGATGAGTTTATTGGTTTTATATTTCCTCAGATAGCTTTTTCTTATACTTTGCCAAAATGTAGATTTTACAATGCTTTTCAGAAAAATGTGATAAAGGTATGAGTCACTATGGTATTTTTCAAGCCACATTCGTGCAAAAATTGTAATATTTTTAGTATAGCTTCACTACACGAAAAGGCAGATTTACAACAATTTGGGCAATCATGTAAATGTTTGACAAATGTAACTACTTTTCTGCCAGATATATTTGCGGACCTACTAATGTATATGTAAATGCATTATTCCTTTGGCATTATTTAGGACGTTCTCAAAGATATGCTAAAGATAATTATTTTATTTCCATATCTTTATTCATATTCTAAAGATATGTAAAGATAGGCCTTATATTTGCATGCACTTTCCAGGATAGGAGATGTATGCAAAGTTTAAAATTTACATAAATGTTTTACAGAGGTGTGGGCAGTTTTGAGAGACCGCGGTTTATAAAACATTTACAACCAATGTAAATGCTGTCAAATGTTTATGTTATATTTGCAAACGTTTTTTGATATCGTTCATGCATGTAAAGAAATGTATTTTATTTACTAATACTTTCCAGTATTATAGTTATTTTGATAAATATCGATATTTGCAACATATCTTTACAGACGTATGCAAAGTTTTGAGAGACCGCGGTTTATAAAACATTTACAACCAATGTAAATGCTATCAACTGTTTGTGTTATATTTGAAAACGTTTGTCGATATCCTTTATGTATGTAAAGGAGTGCATTTTATTTACTTATACTTTCCATTATCATAAATATTTTGATAAATATCGATATTTGCAACATATCTTTACAGACGTATGCAAAGTTTTGAGAGACCGCGGTTTATAAAATATTTACAGCCAAAGTAAATGCTGTCAAATGTTTGTGTTATATTTGTAAACATTTGTCGATATAGTTTATGTATGTAAAGACATGTATTTTATTTACTAATACCTTCCACTATCATAGTTATTTTGATAAATATTAATATTTGCAACATATCTTTATAGACGTATGCAAAGTTTTGAGAGACCGCGGTTTATAAAACATTTACAACCAAAGTAAATGCTGACAAATATTTGCTTATTTTTGAAAACATTTGTCGGATGTATTTATGTACGTAAAGAAATGCATTTTATTTACTTCATAGTTAGTATATGAAACATTGATACTGTTAAGTTGTCTTCACACAGGTATAGCTTTGCGAGACTGCAGTTTATATCTCGCATGCACAACAAACGTAAAAGAAGAAAAAAAGAAAATAATTTACTCCCAAAAAATTAGATAAAAAGGGTCTAATATATATACAGAATAGAAAATAATCATGACAATGGGCATAAAATATAAAAAAAATAGAGAAATATGATCTAAATTATCATAGAATACAGATATGAAAGACCCCATCCAGACCCTAGTAAATGCTGTAAGATGTGTCGATTATTTCGCATTTACGGAAAAAATAAATATTTTTTTTAAATCTTATAGCCACATAATAAATGGGTAGATGGATTGATTTGTGTAAACGTCCAGTTGCAAATACTACATGAATCTCAGGTGTAGGGAGAAATGCACTATTATAATAACACTGTAATAAATTGTAAGCAGGTTTTCCTTTTGTACTTCAAAATATGAAAACAACGATGTCATTAAGAATGAACTCTAAACTAGAATAAATAAGATCAAATCGATAAACACGGTACGTTTTCTCAACCCAAGCTTAAGTCTACCAATCTTGATGTGGACTTGGAAAAAAGTTAGTTTAGCTTCTGCTTATTTGTGATCTTTTTTTCATTTTAAACAAGAGAATACAAAATAATTATTTCAATATAACTTGAGCCAAGGCGTGTGTTTCGCATGATCCTATAAATTGAAAATACACGAGTATGCACATACATGTATTTTATCAGAATGTTGTCAGAATGTTTATGTTTACAATTGAAAATGTCTAATAATACAATGAAGAAAGAGATGATGATGATGGGAGTTTTTAACGACCCCGACTGGCTATACTGCGAAGAAAGAGCATGAATTACATTATGTAACTATCCCTTAATAGGTGGTAAATGTGTCACTTGTATGTAAATGAAGGGATTTTCCTGACTGTGAAATGGTTCATCTTTTAACACTACAGGGTACTTTAAAAGGGAAACCGTATGTGTTAATTACCTAAATTGATCAAATACAATGTAACGCTAATTGTGTATAATTAAATCCAGACGTTGTAAACAGATTATACCAATTACGCAAGCCAAGAGTTGCCAGATAAAGACATCATTAAACATGCAGATTGTATTCGTGAAAACGTGTTAATAATTTGTAATAAAATATTGTATTATTGAAAAACGCAGATAATTTAAAAGTTTATATGCTTGAAAATTAAAAGAGAAATAAGGACAGTTACTGTAACATTGTATCTAAAAATATGTTTTTAATATTTTATACAGTAAAACTGTTTTTAAACAATTATCTTTTGTATATAAAAAAAAACATTCTCGTTTCCCCGCTTCTCATACATGTAGCAGATACAATAAATTCGATGCAAAGCAAGTAATTTAATTTTTGAATCAGGTAATCTCTGTATTTCGTGTTTTAACAAGAATAAAAATGACCGACATTAATGGAAAAAAAACTACATCAATTTCAATAACCTTCCTGCTCCTGTATCAGTTTTATTCTGAAGATATATATGGTAGTATTCAATCAATTCAAAATTTTAATAAAATATCTTGGTGCCCTTTGGTTTCCCAATCTTGACTTTATCCTATTTATAGGTATAATGATATAAAAAAAATCCCAGTACATGTATTTGTTCTAATCGAAGGCTCAAAATTTTTAAAATATTTCTTAGCAATAGCATTTCATTTCAAATCAAAATAATGTTGTTGCTGAATGATGTAAAGTTAATCGTCAATATTGAACTTTTAACCTCCATTTTCTCACCAGTTACAACATATCAAAATTTGAAAACCTTTGGATGAAAGGTTCATAAGTCATCGCACGGAAATAACTGGATCAGTCCGCCTGCTCGTCCGCAGTACAACAATAAATCAATAACGGGACTGGAAATCCGGTAATAAAAATAGCAAGTCATTAATAAATGTAAAATAAATTCGGTTTACTGTCACATTCTGACATCCTCATATTTATGTCGTATACTTGTAAACTGGTGTTTGTCTTTGAGTCGCTTTTTGTTTTTACTCAATGCAATAAGCAGTTAGTCGGCACTGATTTTGAAACTTGTCAGCAACAAGGCTGATATATACCTGATATATAAGTTTTATAAAAATCTGGCAAGAATTGTACACGTTAGAGAGCTAACAAGACCGGACGAAAGGACGGACGCCCGATATTTCAATGTCCACACCACGCGTCGCGCGAGGGACAAATCTTAAAATCATTTTGAATTTAGATTCATATTAATTTGCACTTTGGTCTTCGGAGATGGGTGTGTTTTTGGTGTTTTGAGTTAGATATGATATACAGGCCTGGTACAGCTGGTAAAAAACGCACCTTTTCACAAAGTGGGGAGACAAAACGACTCACATGCGATTAGCAAAGGTGCCTTTTTGTGGGGGGCATATTGGTCACATGGGCGTTGGGAAAAGCACGAGAGTATTCACAGTCTTATAAGGAGTTATTCTAACAAGTATACGAGTGTTTATGTAAATTAAAAGGGTTGCTATTTCTTTATTTGCAAATATGGAAATGTGGGATATACACAGCAACCGGCCAATTATTATAACGACAATCAAAACCAAAGACATATAGATAACACGTGACTAATGCAGAATGGACAAGTATTTTTCTACTGCTAATCTGTTACGGTAGTTTTAGTAAAGATTTGTTGGGTTCTCTTGAATATGAAAGTTTATAATTATAAAAAAAGAAGATGTGGTATGATTGCCAATGAGACAACTCTCCACAAAAGACCAAAATGACACAGAAATTAACAACTATAGGTCACCGTACGGCCTTCAACAATGAGCAAAGCCCATGCCGCATAGTCAGCTATAAAAGGCCTCGAAATAAGTATATTTAGTATAGCAAGTATTTAATCTATCAAATTATAACATCACATGTTCACAACAATAGTAAGATTTAAGCTATAACAGCAACATAGTTTATTCTCTTAGTACGTATTTGTTAGTCTTGAAAAAACTCAAACCATTATGACATAAGGAGATGTGATATGATTGCCAATTAAACAACTTTCCATCAAAGTCAAAATGACGTACATGTTAGTTTGCTATATTTGATATCTCCCAATTACCATCCACTATGAACTGCTTATACAAAAAGATATTTTGTCACCAAATGATTTATAATAATTTATAAAATAGAACATCATTATATATGCTAATATAAATTGTGTGCCCTTGGCTAAATACTGGGATCATATTGTTTTATCAGTGTCCTTTCGACAGTCCCGCACTTGGTATACTAGTATAGGATTATACGGCTGATTTCGTAGGATTATGTACAGTTTTTAAGCTTAAACTTTTAAATGATGTACCTGGTGTTAGTACATACACTAAGGATTCTCATCTTGTCAATGGTTTTTTTGTTTTTTTATGACATGTTGCTAAATTTGGCATTTTTAAATATATTACGCCGATATATTTTTTTTACCTATATTGAGGGTGCATATATATTCTCGGGATCATTTTTTTCTTTAATAATTTTTCACGAACGACAGAATGTTGAACTTGGTGTATTTGAGTGAAATTTTGCATACAGTTTCCAAGGTTTGTCCGACCATGGAAGTATATAATACTTCCACTTCCATGGTCCGACTAACTACGCACACAACCCACACGTTTACATCATACATGTACAAAGCATGCTATATTAAGATTGTGTATTGTATCAGGATGTTGATTTTCTTTTTAATTTCCACAAATAACAGAATGTTTAACCTTTCTTGACTGCTGCACCAAATGTGTTTTTCAGACACAACAATTCAAATTGCTCTGTATCGTCCTGTAAATGCATGAAATAGTTGCCACCGGACGTTGAGCAACCATCAATCAATCAATTCAAATTGTACCTCAATATCACTGTTTACCAAATTACTTTATTCTGTAACGTCACACGTTTTCTGTCAAATTCTAAGCGTATCGGTCAACTTTGAAGCAATGTATATAAAACACAAGGATGATGACATATGTAATTCTATATATATAAAAAAAAAATAAAAGGATGTGGTATGATTGCCAATGATACAACTCTGCAAGAGACAAAATGACACTGAAATTTACATATATAGGTCACTGTACTGCCTTCAACAATGAGCAAAGTCATACCGCATAGTCAGCTATAAAAGGCCCCGAAATGACATATGTAAAACAATTCAAACGAGAAAACCTAATTTATGTACAAAATAATGAACGAAAAACAAATATGTTACAAAGCAACAAACTAAATTACAGACTACTTGACTCGGGACAGGAACATACAGAATGTGGTCAGGTTAAACTCGTTTAAAGGCGCCAACCCTCCTTTCCCCTAACCTGGGACATAAACTGGACCT
This sequence comes from Mytilus galloprovincialis, assembly GCF_965363235.1. NCBI lineage: Eukaryota > Metazoa > Mollusca > Bivalvia > Mytilida > Mytilidae > Mytilus > Mytilus galloprovincialis. The sequence goes on from NC_134845.1 coordinate 61,686,121, forward strand.
CTGTTGTGTTCCCTTATCGTTACACTAACGGTGCGAAGCTTAAGATGGAATGACGGACCAGTTTAACTTGGGACAGTGGTGTAACAGTACAACATGAGAATAAACTGTAGAAATCAGTTAAAAAAGGCTTAACTCATCAGATGGATGCAAATAGAATACATCTTACAAAAAGAGAGTGGACGTGGAAGGGTACTTATACATCCCAACAACCAAAAGACTTTAAGTACAGAGTACTCGCAGTTACTGACAGCTAGTTGAAAGCTAATAACAACTAATACAAAAAGCATGCACCTTAGAGGCATAATCCGGGATATTATGTTAGTTTTTAGTTTTCTCCATATATAAGAACAAAGCCATCTATTGAAAAATTTAAAAAAAAAAAGAAAAGTTAAAACAAAGCATTTTCCCTGTGTAAATTGTCGTCAAAATTGACGGTTTTCTAATCAAATTTACGAAAAAAACAGAAGTGGTGACCTCCATTTTTTTTTATTACATATTCCGATGTAACTCGATTCAAAGTACAAGTGTGCCAAAAATTTTAGAAATCGGGAGATATGCCATTCGGTGTCGTGTTATCTTGAAATATAAGTACACAGTTTTGGATTATGAAGAAAAAAAGAGGGGAACACGAATTAAACTGCATTGAAAATGAAAAAAAATCTGGAGCAAAATTAAACATGTATACAAATCTAGGTTAGAAAAAGACACTACTTTTAAAAAAGAAATAAAAAAAAATTAACATTAAGAGATACAATCATAATTAAAAACCAATTGTTCAGAGAACAATTGAAGGTCTTTCCACCAGTAAATATCTATTTTGATATTAAAATATTAAAAATCAGTCTAAAATGTCAGTTCCTATGGCTTTCTGATGGTTAGATATGAATTTTAAGCAAAGGTCATAATCTAGAACGTCAAATTAACCTATGACCTTGACCTCAATTTCAAGGTCACTAACTGAGCATCTCAAATCAAAAGACCCTAGGTCTCTAATATGAATGGTTAATAAGTTATATCACTTTACGCATAATTTTAGATATGATAGGGGCTAAAACTCCCATTTGTTGTCTACGCACCCTTTCAACCAAAGTTATTAAGTTACGACATGTCGCAACTAACAATTTTGTAAAAATAATTTGTCGATATCTTATAAGGTTTATGAAAATGAGTGAAAATAAGCCAAAATCAAAATTTAGAATATGACCTTGACCTTTGACCTTGACCTAATTTTCATTTTTTTGGACCAAGGATCTCAAATCAAAAGACCCTAGGTCTCTATCACTTATGGTTTTCCAGTTTAAAATACATTTTAAAATTTCAAATACAAAAGGGGAAATAACTCTCATATGGAGCGTTCATATCACTTCGGTCAAAATAGGACAAATCATGCGAAGGATATAACGAGCAATTTGGTAAAATAAATTTGTCATAATATTTTACGGTTGCGAAGGAGTTCCGCTAACAAGCAAAACAGTGTTTGGGGAGATAACTCCTACAAAGAAAAGTATTCGTTTACGCAGGGTAAATTTCAACAGCGCATAAACTGTTCGATATCATATACCAAATATCTAAGCGACATATTGCGAAACAAATGTTTATCGCAAGAACAAAATTAGGCGTAAGAAAAAAAAAATATAATCAGAAGAAAAACAATAGGTCTTTCCACAGAAAAGTGGAAAGACCTAATAATTTAGTGAAATAAAAAAAGACGTAGATAACTAGAATGGTATCTTCTATATATGAGGGTGTGGATGGAGTTTACAGAATAGAGAATAATGTGCTAAAAAAATAAAGAATAGAAAAGAAAAGGATAGGCCAAAAATTTAAGAATAGAGAATAGTGGGCTTCTACAATATAAAAAATAGAGAATAATGGGCAAAATTTATATAGAATAGAGAAAAAATGGCGTACTTAATAATATTAAGAATTGAAGAACATCCACCTCCCTCCTTTTCCAGACCCTCTTTTATCCTATGACTGTTAAAAGAAAGAAGCGCCGTAATTCATAGGAACAAATAGATTTGAAAAATATTATTTTTTCTCATAAAGTCTTTTGTATAGTTGGAAACATTGTCAACTAGGTATACTTATTATTACAAATGAAATTGATATCTATTCGTTATTTTACGAATCACAGAGTTCAGTTTACTAGTGCATTTTACGAATAAGGGACAAAAATTAAAAGGACAGGAAATCACATGACAAAAAAGTCACGATTTACAAAAAAGTTACGTACGTATTAAGTTTGATTATTATTATTTACAATGAACAAGATTTATATTTAGGTAGTTCATTTTATGACTTTCATATAACATAGTTCTAGTCTTAGGTTATTTTTTACTTTTGTGGACCATTTCGTTCATTGTATTCATCCGCTGGCGTTGTTGCATGTCTCCTCTCTACTCTGACGTCCTGGGTAGCATTTTTCATTTCTGTACTTTTGTCTTTGTGTTGAAAACGTTCACACTTAATTTTTTGTGTAAATGCTTAATGAAACTTGGTTGATAAAAACGAAGCACTCAGTCTGTCATAAATTAGTTTTGGCACAATCTTAGTGCTAAAGATTAATCTCATCTGCTAAGAGTGTATCTAGTAGCAATCTTAGAAGGATTGACAGCCTTTAAACTCATGTTGCGCTTGCAACCCTTAGAGTACTCTTTACCCTTCTCGGAACGATTGGTTAATTTTTATTTGCTCTACTTAAATCGTCTTTGAATTCTCATAGAATATGATATTTGTCAACATTCTTTTTTTACTGAAAACTTTACAGAAAATTGTAAGAGTGGTCAGGGCACCCATATCTTTATCTTAGTTAATGAAAATAGCAACTGCAGTTTTTTTCCCCAGCGCATAACTGTTGTCCTAACAAACTAAGAACCTAAGTTTACGAGACATAACACAGGAAAGCAGTATTTCACATACCCCCACCCCCCAAAAAAAACAATAAAAAAAATCACTGTTGCTAGTACCTGGACTATGACCTGCGACCCCCAATGCTAGTCTATACGGGTGCAGTACTAGTCCATAACTTATGTGTATTGATTAGTAGATACAATCATGAAATGAGTGTGCGTCTCTTGCCAAAAGCAATTCATTTTAACATTTCTTTTTACATTTGAGCCACCTGTGATTTTTTTTAAATTTTTGAAGCATTTTTTACAATGACTATTAATTTATAAACTAACCTCACATTTTGAATAGTAATTTGAATATATGGGCATTTGCATTGATAGATTCTGCCAGATTTGCACTTTGCATAATTAACTAATTACAAATTAATTTATTTAAAAAGGTCATGTTTGGTACCCAAAGAACTAAAACTTCAATAGATAAACCTTTAAATTGAAGTTCAACCTGCATAGGTATTACAACATCGTGAACGGAGGAGTATGTAAAATAAAAGTTTTTGTTAATTATTCTTTTGTTGGAAAATATTTCAACTTATTTTGAGTTTTAAACACTTATCAATGCGATTTAACAATAATGGTAGTTTATTTTTGTTGCCCCTCTTTCCTTATTTTCCGCCTGTGTGGAAAGCAAGTACAATGATACATGTAGTTATTTTAAGACTTTGCGTAAATATGTATAAGAAAGAAGTGCAAGATATTCCATTATTCAAACACGAATCATATACATTTCCGCTAAAACTATAAGTCTAGACTTCGTCTTGTTGTACAGGGTACAATTGCCTTATTTTTTAAAGATAGGTTTTCCATGACACGAGCCCCTATCAACATTAGTGTAATATGTATTTGTCGTTTACAAATCTTCTTGAATTATGTTAAAACTTTTTGAGACTTATATAACCTTCAATCTTGTTTCAATGTTATTTCAATTGAAATGTGTGCAAAGACTATGTTAAATGCAATTATTGCAACAACAAAAAACACAAAAAAAACCTTATTTGATCATGATAGAAAATATAAACAGCTGCGCCATGAGCGCATGATACGCCCGTCACTTTTTCAAAGAATAAAGTTCAATAACTTCTCAATGTCATATCAGAAAATCATGAAAAACTAAAGGGAGGTTATCTTAATAAATATAAACCAGTCACCAAAGATTTTTGATAACTGTTCAAAGCATTGTCCGAAAACTGGAAAGTCCTCCCTTTTTTATGAATAAAATGACGTAACTCTGAAACTTAACATCTAAAATTTATAAAATTAAAAAGGGAACTTACGTCAATAGATATAAACAATTCACCAAAGTTTCATAAACACTGCTGAAATTAAGCATTTTTGAGTTATTGTCCGAAAACTGGAAAATCACCCCTTTTTACATAAATAAAACCCCATAACTCGGAAACTTAAAATCTAAAATTCATAAAAAACGAATGGGAGCTCACGTCAATAGATATTGACGATTCACCAAAGTTTCATGCGAATTAGAACATAAAATGTAAAATTTATAAAAATCGAAAGGGAGCTCATGTCAATAGAAAAAATAGATTCACCAAAGTTTCGTGCAAATTGGTGAAAGTGTTCTTGAGTTATTGTCCGAACACTGAAAAATCCCCCCTTTTTTCATAAATAAAACCCCAAAATTCAGAATTTTAAAATCTAAAATTGATAAAAATCGAAAGGGAGCTCATGTCAATAGATATTAACAATTCACGGACAGACGGACAACGGTATACCATAATACGTCCCACAAACGGGCGCATAAAAAAAAAACGATTCCTGTCAAAGTACATATGAACGCTGTAAAATTTTAGGATAAAATAGGCGGTAAATGAGATTTCGAATGACTGATAGTTCGATAACTTGTTTTAAGTTTTGCGTATTTAAATAACACAATCAAATGACAACGGGAGCATTGTTTTAAGACAATTTATAAATCATAAAGAAATGATAATTATTTGTGCCTTATTATATTGATGGATATTGATACTAGCGGTTGTCTTCTATTGATCTTTTCGGACCAGATCTTTCTGTAAAAGGTGATAATTGTCACACTTAACTGCTGATAAACCCCGTTGATCGGAGGAAGGGCGACATCTCATCGATGGAATGATATTATCTATCGATTTTGTTTGATTTCATTGGTAAATTGTGTGTCAATTATGACACGTGACTCACTGGTTCTTTGTTTGTAATTTTTAACTTTAACAAGAAAGTTTTTGCTGAGGACACTTCATGAAGCACATGGAGTTCAACATCTCGTGACAGGACTAACGGATAAGGAAAATATTCGTCAATAGATTAACGTTTATATAATTATGTGTGCAAACTAGCCGATTCTTTTAAAAAAAACATTCTCTCAAGATGTGTTTTGTGTCAAATATTATGTGGCAACTTTACTACAGATGAAGGAATATTTCTACACTATTTCAGAAACTTGGACTTTTTATAAAAACTTGATAAATCGCTCAATAACCTTCCGAATGCTACCGATTATAAATTTGTTACTATCTAGTATGTTTTGGCTTAATTTGTATATGTGTATTATTTCTACCAGTAACAAGAGACATATATATATAGTATATATATGTCTCTGCAGTAACATATAATACATATTGTAGTATATGTCTCTTTTAAAAAAAGTAAATTCTATGTTTTATAAACAGAGTGAATTATGACTCGTGCAATTCCAGAAGTTTCAAAGAGATACTCAAAGGAAACGATCGTGTTATGCTACGCGAATGAACCATCATAACTTCCCGAGAGTAGAAGATTTTGATGGATAAAGAAATTCACGCAGTACATCAAGAGATCAAGAACCGATTTTGTAGACCCGATTTTTTTTTATTAAAACGAAATTATTAAAATACATGTATAATAAATGATATTACCAATATGCCAAACTAATCCCAAAGCAGCTATATTTTTCATATAATAGCTTTACCAGTAAAGCTATGGCAATATTTGTCCATATAATATGCACCTTTCAAATATATCAGCAAACTAAAAGCAAATATAACTATTTACCATACATTTCTAGCTGTCTTAAATATCTTTCTTTATAATATCTTTGTATACATATTCAAAGTTTCATATGCCCAATATATTTACACATACATTTCTAGCTGTCTGAAATATCTTTCTTTATCATTTCTTTGCATATGTATACAAAGCTACATATGCCCAATATATTTACACATGTCATTGATATTATCATTTGGCCACATTTCTTAATCAAACAAATTGTCTGCAAATCTATGTATTTACCATACATTTAGGAATATGCTCAAAGGCTTTTGATATGTTCTGATTTGACATACATTTCAGCCGACTATAAAGACTAACAAAAATATTCCTTTACAATACATTTGACAGGTCTCTGCAGAATAAAGGAAATGATGCTTTACACCCCTCTATAAAGTTCTTGTTTTCAATTGGTTTACATACCAGGCAAATGTAGATGCACCTTACACTTTATAACCCCTATAAAATTATTTAAATGATGATGCTTTGCTACCTAGACAAAGAAACACATTTGCAGATGAATATACATCATAGAAAAATACATGACAAAGATTTCAATTTGCAGAGGTATACAAATACATAAGTTTGCGAAAGTTTTGAGATGGTTATAAATATATGCAAATTCTAAACTTTAAAATGGTTTGATTAGGTGTTAATATATTTTATAAACCGCGGTCTCTCATAACCGCCCATAGGAGGGTATAGCACAAGAAATGTTGATATTTACTACATGTAAAGACAAGATAAACTAAATGCAGCGGTTTATAAATATATGTAAATGTCGGTCTCTGAATACATTTACATAACATTTGCATACCTCTTCAAATCCGGGATTTCGTGTAGTGCTTATTCAAGTGCTTTTTTTGTAAAATAAAAGAAGGGTGTGTGACTTTAAAAATAAAATATGAGAAATTAGATTTTATAATATGCTTTCAGAAAATATAGAAAAAAAGAGTGTCACCTGAAACTTCTTGTCTAGGCTCCCAAAAAAATATTGTAATTCATTAATATTCTTTTATAAATTTTTACTACATTTTGTATATTAATTTAGAGTTATCTCCCCTTAATAAATGTTTCAAACAGAAATCAATACTTTGTTATTTTGCTTTATTTGAATAGACCTGTACAGTCTCACTGATTGCCAATCTGTCTCAAAATTTGCAGATTTAAGCCAAGAACTAGACTGATTGTGTACAGTGAGGACAGTCCAAGAGGGTGATTAATTAAAGCCTGTTTATTACTTTAAAATAGTCAAAGAAGTGCTGTAGAACTTATTTGTTTCTTTTTCTTACTACTGATTTTTTTTTGAATATAGGATTTTAGAAGAGTCACAGAAAAATGGAAGTAATGGATCCTTCACAGCCAGTATACAGAGACTGTTAGAGTCCTATCTTACGTATGCATTAATTATAGCAGTTCTTAGTAGCAGAATTTTAGTAACTTATTAATTATGAATAATCCATAATTTGCAAGATATAAAAAGATGTGGTATGAATGCCAATGAGACGGTACTCTCCATCGAAGTCACAATTTGTAAAAGTAAACCATTATAGGTCAAAGTAAGGTCTTCAACAGGTAGCCTTGGCTCACACAGAAGAAGTTTTAATAGCACTTTGTATTAGAAATCACATAATTTATGCATGATTTAATTTGTTTTTCAATGATTGCAAAATTTGCAATATTAAAATAATTCAGAAAATGAAAGACAAATTTTATCTTATGAGAAATGAGGCAATTATAATGAGATTATAAAAATCTTTCTTGTATATTTTTTCAGAAGTCCTGATTTCTTTTCTAATTTGAGTACATACAAGACAGACAATTTAAAACAGACATTAGAACTGTTGAATATGTCCTATCCTTACACTGATAGTAAGATGTTGAAGACATACTTCAAAGAATTATCTCAACGTAAAGTCATTCTTCCTGTTAAACGACAGACTTCATATTCGGGTAAGTTCTTATATAATATGCTTGTTTAATTGAGGCATTTAATTTGATAGTTAAGATAGCTACTTCACAAATTTTTAACTGCACCTTGAAATATATATTAAATCTATTAAATGATATATTCACTAGAAAAATGTTTATTATATAAGACTGACATATAATTTATTTTGATTTTGCAAACGATTACAAATAATTTGCATTACTACATGTAGTCCAAGTTCTTCCAATTGCAGCATAACTGCTAAAAATGCTCTACATTATGAGATCTGATCATTTTATTTTATACAAGCAGAGGCGAATCTAAGGTTTTTCCCGGGGCCAGGCTCCCCTTTTTATGTTGATACTTAATAAAAGGAAATAATTACAAGCATATATGCATTGAAGAGTTAATGCCCCCCTCCCCTCCCCTTTATCAAAATTTGTTGATTCCCATGGCCGCCACTGATGAGCTTAGGCCTTATCCTTAACAAAAAGAGAAATTTTGCTACCAAATGTGTTACTGAAAGAAGCTACAAAATGTATTTTTGATAAAGTAACTTTTTGATATATTATAATATTAGATTATTAAGTCCAAATTGCTTATACTAGTTTTTTTATCAATATATATATACTTTTGTCTCTAAATAGCTATTTTAGCTCAACTTAATCAATTTAATCATGATTATGACATCAAAGTGACATTATTTCAAATATTTTACATATTTCTCTTTCTTAAAATAAAGATTAAGCATGGTGATAAATTATTTACATAAAATTGTAGGAGAAAATGAACAAAAGTATTTGGAGTTATTTCCCTTCCTCAATATAAGGGAGATAACTGCATTTGTTTATAAACAACAAGTCAGCATGGCTTCAGGTGTGGATATTATTTTACTTGATAATAAGTACAAGAACAATTTCCCTATGAAGTTTTCATTCAATGTGATGATTTCATGATGAGGGTAGTCATGTTAGTAAAACACACTATATCTTAAAAACAGTCAATAGACATTTTTTGAGAACTATAAACATATTTATAATTTGAATGATATTTACTATTTGTGATTTTAGTAATTTAAAACATGTAGGTGAAGATTGATCCAGGATTTTATACTTCATAAAGCATTTGGAGTGGAACTTGTAATATGTCTGTGTGTTTATCGTAAATGAAACCCTATAAGGGTGGGGAGGAGGGGGGGGGGCAAATTTTTCCTACCATAATCCATTTCTAGAATGTTAATTTTTTTTCTGAAAATTTAAGGATTTTTAATTTATTGTTATTTGGGATTTCTAGATGCAGATCCTGGATCTTCAAAAGCATTTTTGAGTGATATATTTGTATTACAATTCCAAGAGATAATGACTCTTCTCAATTTTAAAGGGCTAGTACAAATCTGGAAATTTTTTCTTTTCTTTTCACAGAGGAACTATTACATTATAATAGTGGAACTAGTTATGATACACTTGTCTCTGCTTAAAAAGCTTTGAATTTAAACTGTTTTATATAATTGTATAATTAGTAATTAGTTTCCAATAGTTAAACTGAGCACAAAAAAAAGGATTATCTGAATTTATGATATGCAAGACAATAAAAATTGTTATTTAACATGTTTAATAAGTTACACAACAGTGACTTTGACAATGACACAAGTCAACCTAGCTAACACCAAAAGATATTCACTTTTTATTTTACTGAGTTAGGAAATATTTCAAGTTAAAGTAGGACCTGGAATTTAGGTTGTGGACCTTTCAGTTTAGAGTGTCAAAGGTCCTGGACCTTCCAGTCAGTCAGAGGTTACTACTTGTACAAGTTATTTTTATTTACTTGAAGAAGTAAAAAAAAATATACACATATAAGAAAATAAATAATGTTTGAATAATCTCCCCTTAATTTTCTCAAAAATTTACTTGTATTATAAGTAAATTTTTCTTACAATCCCACAAAAGTCCTCAAGTTTTGAGATGTAAATTCATGGCTTTAATGATTTTTCCCAGGTTTGCTCAATTTTTTTTAATTAGAGTTCAATGTTTCATCTCATTAATTCAACAAAGACAAATGAAAGAAACTAATTGTGCAAAGATCTTAAGTATTTGTGCAAGGCCTTCAAAAAATGCTACTTGGGGGCTTGTAAATCAGCAGTGTTCTGAAGATAACAGACAAATGGGATTTTCATTGTCCATGAAATTACACTAAATGATTAGTTAAGACATCTGCAAAGGGCAGATAATTTAAAATTTTATTAGAGCAAAGAAATCATAAGAATTCAATAAAAGACGATAGGATGACTTTTTTACTTCTGCAATTAAAAAAATCTGAGTGTCTAAGGGACATAACTCGGCCAATATTTTTTTTTACCTATACAAGTAAATAAATCACTTGTATAAGTATCCTACAAATTTACTTATGTAAGTATATTAATATTACTTCTTCAGGTTATTAAAAATAACTTGTTCAAGAAGTACCCCTGACTGCCAGTACGAAATGTAAATTTGAACCCCTGATAAAAAAAACCCAAAAAAACCATGAGTGTTTCAGGGATCTCCATGGATGAAAATTGAACGATGGAGGAACTTTCACCATCACAAACCGTGTCGATGCCGTACAGTGTAGAGCGATCAAAAGTAATTCATCCCTCCACATTAGAATTGGTGAACATGCTAATGCATTGCTTATTTAAATTATATTTATTTGAATTTTCATTATAAATAGAAGTATAAATATTTTCAATAATTGCTGTTTGTAACCATTCAAAGGCCAAGCCTTCATGGTCCCCCCCTTTTAGTCGAGAATGACAAAAAGCTGTCATGAAGGTCCCCATATATATAGTTTTCTTGCTATTTTTGGTAATTGTTATGGGGGGTTAAAAATCATGTGTCTGATGTGGAGCTTATTTTTCACGGACACTGTCAAATTCAATAGTCATGACCCCATTACCGGTGTCATATGGTATTTTGAACCCCATGGTAAATTGACCCCGGGGTCAAAATACCGCTATGGTAAATTGAACCCCCCCCATGGTAAATTGAACCCCCCCTGTATGGAAAATTGAACCCCCATGGTAAATTGAACCCCCTTGTTTTTTTCATCCTAGATGAATATTAGAACATTTTACATTATTCTAAAGCTTATCATAGATTAAAAAATCATTCATACAAGAAGGGGAGGTACATTTTCCATGCTTATTTAAAAGAAATATCTTTGCTTGGTATAAGTGCTCTGAAGTCTTTACCAACAAAATGTCATTCAAAATACTTATTGACACATTATAACTAGACCATATGTAGCTTGAATGCTTTAATTATTTGTAATTATAACATATGTATATATATATATATAAGGGCAGTTTTGATTTTCCATGTTAAAAAAAGGGGGAGGGGGTCAAATTACCATGGCAAAGTAAAATTTTAAAAATATCTTTTCCAGCAAGTTAAATACATACAAACTACTTATTGGTGAATTCTAACTACATAAAACAGTTAGAATTGCCAGATTTTTGGAAATTAAAGGCCTAGAGTAGGGGGTTCAGTATACCGCAGGGGGGTCAAAATACCATGGCAAAAGTAAAATTTTCAAAATATCTTTTCCAGCAAGTTAAATACATACAAACTACTTATTGGTGAATTCTAACTACATAAAACAGTTAGAATTGCCAGATTTTTGGAAATTAAAGGCCTAGAGTAGGGGGTTCAGTATACCGCAGGGGGGTCAAAATACCATGGCAAAAGTAAAATTTTCAAAATATCTTTTCCAGCAAGTTAAATACATACAAACTACTTATTTGTGTATTCTAACTACATAAAAGAGTTTGAACTGCCAGAATTTCTGAAATTAAAGGCCTGGAGTAGGGGGTTCAATATACTGCAGGGGGGTCAAAATACCATGGCAAAGTAAAATTTTCAAAATAACTTTTCCAGCAAGTTTAATACATACAAACTGCTTATTTGTGTATTCTAACTATATAAAAAAGTTAGAATTGCCAGAATTTTTTTAATTAAAGGTCTAGAGTAAGGGGTTCAATATACCGCAGGGGGGTCAAAATACCATGGCAAAGTAAAATTTTCAAAATATCTTTTCCATCAAGTTTATTACATACAAACTACTTGTTGGTGTATATTAACTACATATAAGAGTTAAAATTGCCAGAATTTTTTGAATTGTCTAGAGTAAGGGGTTCAATATATCGCAGGGGGTCAAAATACCATGGCAAAGTTAAATTTTCAAAATATCTTTTCCAGCAAGTTAAATACATACAAACTACTTATTGGTGTATTCTTACTACCTAAAAGAGTAAGAATTGCCAGATTTTTGGAAATTAAAGGTCTAGAGTAGGGGGTACAATATACTGCAGGGGGGTCAAAATACCATGGCAAAGTAAAATTTTAAAAATATCTTTTCCAACAAGTTTAATACATACAAACTACTTATTGGTGTATTTTAAATACATAAAAGAGTTAGAATTGCCAGAATTTCTGAAATTAAAGGCCTAGAGTAGGGGGTTCAATATACTGCAGGGGGGACAAAATACCATGGCAAAGTAAAATTTTCAAAATAACTTTTCCAGCAAGTTTAATACATACAAACTGCTTATTTGTGTATTATTACTATATAAAAAAGTTAGAATTGCCAGAATTTTTTTAATTAAAGGTCTAGAGTAAGGGGTTCAATATACCGCAGGGGAGTCAAAATACCATGGACCATGGCAAAGTAAAATTTTCAAAATATCTTCCATCAAGTTTAATACATACAAACTACTTGTTGGTGTAATATTAACTACATATAAGAGTTAAAATTGCCAGAATTTTTTGAATTGTGTAGAGTAAGGGGTTCAATATATCGCAGGGGGTCAAAATACTATGGCAAAGTAAAATTTCAAAATATCTTTTCCAGCAAGTTAAATACATACAAACTACTTATTGGTGTATTCTAACTACATAAAAGAGTTCGAATTGCCAGAATTTCTGAAATTTAAGGCCTAGAGTAGGGGGTTCAATATACTGCAGGGGGGTCAAAATACCATGGCGAAGTAAAATTTTCAAAATAACTTTTCCAGCAAGTTTAATACATACAAACTGCTTATTTGTGTATTATTACTATATAAAAAAGTTAGAATTGCCAGAATTTTTTTAATTAAAGGTCTAGAGTAAAGGGTTCAATATACCGCAGGGGAGTCAAAATACCATGGACCATGGCAAAGTAAAATTTTCAAAATATTTTCCATCAAGTTTAATACATACAAACTACTTGTTGGTGTATATTAACTACATATAAGAGTTAAAATTGCCAGAATTTTTTGAATTGTGTAGAGTAAGGGGTTCAATATATCGCAGGGGGTCAAAATACTATGGCAAAGTAAAATTTCAAAATATCTTTTCCAGCAAGTTAAATACATACAAACTACTTATTGGTGTATTCTAACTACATAAAAGAGTTCGAATTGCCAGAATTTCTGAAATTTAAGGCCTAGAGTAGGGGGTTCAATAAACCGCAGGGGGGTTAAAATACCATGGCAAAGTAAAATTTTCAAAATAACTTTTCCAGCAAGTTTAATACATACAAACTGCTTATTTGTGTATTCTAACTACATAAAAAAGTTAGAAATGCCAGAACTTTTTAAATTAAAGGTCTAGAGTAAGGGGTTCAATATACCGCAGGGGGGTCAAAATTTTCAAAATATCTTTTCCATCAAAGTTAATACATACAAACTACTAGTGTGTGTATATTAACTACATATAAGAGTTAAAATTGCCAGATTTTTTTGAATTGTCTATAGTAAGGGGTTCAATATATCGCAGGGGGTCAAAATACCATGGCTAAGTAAAATTTCAAAATATCTTTTCCAGCAAGTTTAATAAATACATCTACTTATTGGTGTATTCTAACTACATAAAAGAGTTCAAATTGCCAGAATTTCTGAAATTAAAGGCCTGGAGTAGGGGGTTCAATATACCGCAAGGGGTAAAAAATACCATGGCAAAGTAAAATTTTCAAAATATCTTTTTCAGCAAGTTTAATACATACAAACTACTTATTGGTGTATTCTAACTACATAAAAGAGTTCAAATTGCCAGAATTTCTGAAATTAAAGGCCTAGAGTAGGGGGTTCAATATACCGCAGGGGGTCAAAATACCATGGCAAAGTTAAATTTTCAAAATATCTTTTCCAGTTTATTAAATACATACAAACTACTTATTGGTGTATTCTAACTACATAAAAAAGTTAGAATTGCCAGAATTTCTGAAATTAAAGGCTTAGAGTAGGGGGTTCAATATACCCGAGGGGGGTCCAAATACCATGGCAAAGTAAAATTATCAAAATAACTTTTCCAGCAAGTTGAATACATACAAACTGCTTATTGGTGTATTCTAACTACATAAAAAAAGTTAGAATTGCCAGAATTTTTTAAATTAAAGGTCTAGAGTAACGGGTTTAATATACTGCAGGGGGTCAAAATACCATGGCAAAGTAAGATTTTCAAATATCTTTTCCAACAAGTTTAATACATACTTCGCCATGGTATTTTGACCCCCCTGTGGTATATTGAACCCCCTACTATAGACCTTGAATTTAAAAAATTCAAGCTATTTTAACTCCTTAACATAGTAATAATACTCCAATAAGTAGTTTGTATGTATTGAACATGATGGAAAAGATGTTTTGAACATTTTACTTTGCCATGGTATTTTGACCCCCCTACCATGGTATATTGAAACCCCTACTATATAATAGACCTTAAATTTTTTTAAATTCTAGCAATTCTAACTTTTAACATTGTAATAATACTTCAATAAGTAGTTTGTATGTATTTAATAACTAGAAAAGATATTTTTAAAATTTTACTTAGCCATGGTATTTTGACCCCCCTGCGGTATATTGAACCCCCTACTATAGACCTTGAATTTCAAAAATTCAAGCTATTCTAACTCTTTAACATAGTTATAATACTCCAATAAGTAGTTTGTATGTATTTAATAAACTGGAAAAGATATTTTGAAAATTTTACTTAGCCATGGTATTTTGACCCCCCTGCGGTATATTGAACCCCCTACTATAGACCTTGAATTTCAAAAATTCAAGCTATTCTAACTCTTTAACATAGTTATAATACTCCAGTAAGTAGTTTGTATGTATTTAATATACTGAAAAAGATATTTTGAAAATTTTACTTAGCCATGGTATTTTGACCCCCCTGCGGTATATTGAACCCCCTACTATAGACCTTGAATTTCAAAAATTCAAGCTATTCTAACTCCTTGACATAGTTATAATACTTCAATAAGTAGTTTGTATGTATTTAATAAACTGGAAAAGATATTTTGAAAATTTTACTTAGCCATGGTATTTTGACCCCCCTGCGGTATATTGAACCCCCTACTATAGACCTTGAATTTCAAAAATTCAAGCTATTCTAACTCTTTAACATAGTTATAATACTCCAATAAGTAGTTTGTATGTATTTAATAAACTGGAAAAGATATTTTGAAAATTTTACTTAGCCATGGTATTTTGACCCCCCTGCGGTATATTGAACCCCCTACTATAGACCTTGAATTTCAAAAATTCAAGCTATTCTACCTCCTTAACATAGTTATAATACTCTAATAAGTAGTTTGTATGTATTTAATATACTAGAAATGATATTTTGAAAATTTTACTTAGCCATGGTATTTTGACCCCCCTGCGGTATATTGAACCCCCTACTATAGACCTTGAATTTAAAAAATTCAAGCTATTCTAACTCCTTAACAAAGTTACAATACTCCAGTAAGTAGTTTGTATGTATTTAATATACTGAAAAAGATATTTTGAAAATTTTACTTAGCCATGGTATTTTGACCCCCCTGCGGTATATTGAACCCCCTACTATAGACCTTGAATTTCAAAAATTCAAGCTATTCTAACTCCTTAACATAGTTATAATACTTCAATAAGTAGTTTGTATGTATTTAATAAACTGGAAAAGATATTTTGAAAATTTTACTTAGCCATGGTATTTTGACCCCCCTGCGGTATATTGAACCCCCTACTATAGACCTTGAATTTCAAAAATTCAAGCTATTCTAACTCTTTAACATAGTTATAATACTCCAATAAGTAGTTTGTATGTATTTAATAAACTGGAAAAGATATTTTGAAAATTTTACTTAGCCATGGTATTTTGACCCCCCTGCGGTATATTGAACCCCCTACTATAGACCTTGAATTTCAAAAATTCAAGCTATTCCAACTCCTTAACATAGTTATAATACTTCAATAAGTAGTTTGTATGTATTTAATAAACTGGAAAAGATATTTTGAAAATTTTACTTAGCCATGGTATTTTGACCCCCCTGCGGTATATTGAACCCCCTACTATAGACCTTGAATTTCCAAAATTTAAGCTATTCTAACTCTTTAACATAGTTATAATACTCCAATAAGTAGTTTGTATGTATTTAATATACTGAAAAAAGATATTTTGAAAATTTTACTTAGCCATGGTATTTTGACCCCCCCTGCGGTATATTGAACCCCCTACTATAGACCTTGAATTTCAAAAATTCAAGCTATTCTAACTCCTTAACATAGTTATAATACTTCAATAAGTAGTTTGTATGTATTTAATAAACTGGAAAAGATATTTTGAAAATTTTACTTAGCCATGGTATTTTGACCCCCTGCGGTATATTGAACCCCCTACTATAGACCTTGAATTTCAAAAATTCAAGCTATTCGAACTCCTTAACATAGTTATAATACTCCAATAAGTAGTTTGTATGTATTTAATATACTGAAAAAGATATTTTGAAAATTTTACTTAGCCATGGTATTTTGACCCCCCTGCGGTATATTGAACCCCCTACTATAGACTTTGAATTTCAAAAATTCAAGCTATTCTAACTCTTTAACATAGTTATAATACTCCAATAAGTAGTTTGTATGTATTTAATATACTGAAAAAGATATTTTGAAAATTTTACTTAGCCATGGTATTTTGACCCCCCTGCGGTATATTGAACCCCCTACTATAGACTTTGAATTTCAAAAATTCAAGCTATTCTAACTCTTTAACATAGTTATAATACTCCAATAAGTAGTTTGTATGTATTTAATAAACTGGAAAAGATATTTTGAAAATTTTACTTAGCCATGGTATTTTGACCCCCCTGCGGTATATTGAACCCCCTACTATAGACCTTGAATTTCAAAAATTCAAGCTATTCCAACTCCTTAACATAGATTTAATACTTCAATAAGTAGTTTGTATGTATTTAATAAACTGGAAAAGATATTTTGAAAATTTTACTTAGCCATGGTATTTTGACCCCCCTGCGGTATATTGAACCCCTACTATAGACCTTGAATTTCAAAAATTCAAGCTTTTCTAACTCCTTAACATAGTTATAATACTCTAATAAGTAGTTTGTATGTATTTAATATACTGGAAAAGATATTTTGAAAATTTTACTTAGCCATGGTATTTTGACCCCCCTGCGGTATATTGAACCCCCTACTATAGACCTTGAATTTCAAAAATTCAAGCTATTCTAACTCTTTAACATAGTTATAATACTCCAATAAGTAGTTTGTATGTATTTAATATACTGAAAAAGATATTTTGAAAATGTTACTTAGCCATGGTATTTTGACCCCCCTGCGGTATATTGAACCCCCTACTATAGACCTTGAATTTCAAAAATTCAAGCTATTCTAACTCCTTAACATAGTTATAATACTTCAATAAGTAGTTTGTATGTATTTAATAAACTGGAAAACATATTTTGAAAATTTTACTTAGCCATGGTATTTTGACCCCCCTGCGGTATATTGAACCCCCTACTATAGACTTTGAATTTCAAAAATTCAAGCTATTCTAACTCTTTAACATAGTTATAATACTCCAATAAGTAGTTTGTATGTATTTAATAAACTGGAAAAGATATTTTGAAAATTTTACTTAGCCATGGTATTTTGACCCCCCTGCGGTATATTGAACCCCCTACTATAGACTTTGAATTTCAAAAATTCAAGCTATTCTAACTCTTTAACATAGTTATAATACTCCAATAAGTAGTTTGTATGTATTTAATAAACTGGAAAAGATATTTTGAAAATTTTACTTAGCCATGGTATTTTGACCCCCCTGCGGTATATTGAACCCCCTACTATAGACCTTGAATTTCAAAAATTCAAGCTATTCCAACTCCTTAACATAGATTTAATACTTCAATAAGTAGTTTGTATGTATTTAATAAACTGGAAAAGATATTTTGAAAATTTTACTTAGCCATGGTATTTTGACCCCCCTGCGGTATATTGAACCCCTACTATAGACCTTTAATTTCAAAAATTCAAGCTTTTCTAACTCCTTAACATAGTTATAATACTCTAATAAGTAGTTTGTATGTATTTAATATACTGGAAAAGATATTTTGAAAATTTTACTTAGCCATGGTATTTTGACCCCCCTGCGGTATATTGAACCCCCTACTATAGACCTTGAATTTCAAAAATTCAAGCTATTCTAACTCTTTAACATAGTTATAATACTCCAATAAGTAGTTTGTATGTATTTAATATACTGAAAAAGATATTTTGAAAATTTTACTTAGCCATGGTATTTTGACCCCCCTGCGGTATATTGAACCCCCTACTATAGACCTTGAATTTCAAAAATTCAAGCTATTCTAACTCCTTAACATAGTTATAATACTCCAATAAGTAGTTTGTATGTATTTAATAAACTGGAAAACATATTTTGAAAATTTTACTTAGCCATGGTATTTTGACCCCCCTGCGGTATATTGAACCCCCTACTATAGACCTTGAATTTCAAAAATTCAAGCTATTCTAACTCTTTAACATAGTTATAATACTCCAATAAGTAGTTTGTATGTATTTAATAAACTGGAAAAGATATTTTGAAAATTTTACTTAGCCATGGTATTTTGACCCCCCTGCGGTATATTGAACCCCCTACTATAGACTTTGAATTTCAAAAATTCAAGCTATTCTAACTCTTTAACATAGTTATAATACTCCAATAAGTAGTTTGTATGTATTTAATAAACTGGAAAAGATATTTTGAAAATTTTACTTAGCCATGGTATTTTGACCCCCCTGCGGTATATTGAACCCCCTACAATAGACCTTGAATTTCAAAAATTCAAGCTGCTATTCTAACTCTTTAACATAGTTATAATACTCCAATAAGTAGTTTGTATGTATTTAATATACTGAAAAAGATATTTTGAAAATTTTACTTAGCCATGGTATTTTGACCCCCCTGCGGTATATTGAACCCCCTACTATAGACTTTGAATTTCAAAAATTCCAGCTATTCTAACTCTTTAACATAGTTATAATACTCCAATAAGTAGTTTGTATGTATTTAATATACTGAAAAAGATATTTTGAAAATTTTACTTAGCCATGGTATTTTGACCCCCCTGCGGTATATTGAACCCCCTACTATAGACTTTGAATTTCAAAAATTCAAGCTATTCTAACTCTTTAACATAGTTATAATACTCCAATAAGTAGTTTGTATGTATTTAATAAACTGGAAAAGATATTTTGAAAATTTTACTTAGCCATGGTATTTTGACCCCCCTGCGGTATATTGAACCCCCTACTATAGACTTTGAATTTCAAAAATTCAAGCTATTCTAACTCCTTAACATAGTTATAATACTCCAATAAGTGGTTTGTATGTGTTAAACATGCTGGAAAAGATATTTTGAAAATTTTGCTTAGCCATGGTATTTTGACCCCCCTGCGGTATATTGAACCCCCTACAATAGACCTTGAATTTCAAAAATTCAAGCTGCTATTCTAACTCTTTAACATAGTTATAATACTCCAATAAGTAGTTTGTATGTATTTAATATACTGAAAAAGATATTTTGAAAATTTTACTTAGCCATGGTATTTTGACCCCCCTGCGGTATATTGAACCCCCTACTATAGACTTTGAATTTCAAAAATTCCAGCTATTCTAACTCTTTAACATAGTTATAATACTCCAATAAGTAGTTTGTATGTATTTAATATACTGAAAAAGATATTTTGAAAATTTTACTTAGCCATGGTATTTTGACCCCCCTGCGGTATATTGAACCCCCTACTATAGACTTTGAATTTCAAAAATTCAAGCTATTCTAACTCTTTAACATAGTTATAATACTCCAATAAGTAGTTTGTATGTATTTAATAAACTGGAAAAGATATTTTGAAAATTTTACTTAGCCATGGTATTTTGACCCCCCTGCGGTATATTGAACCCCCTACTATAGACCTTGAATTTCAAAAATTCAAGCTATTCTAACTCCTTAACATAGTTATAATACTCCAATAAGTGGTTTGTATGTGTTAAACATGCTGGAAAAGATATTTTGAAAATTTTGCTTAGCCATGGTATTTTGACCCCCCTGCGGTATATTGAACCCCCTACTTAAAACCACAAATTAAAAAAAATGATAGCCAATAAATTGTAAATTAGATTATCTGCAATACTATTTATCAAAAACAGGGGGGTTCAATATACCGCAGGGGGGTTCAAAATACCATGTGTGAAAAATGACCCCGGGGTCAAAATACCATGCGGTATAATGACCCCGGGGTCATTTTACCGCATGGTATTTTGACCCCGGGTTCACTTTTTAGGGGGTTCAAAATACCATATGA
This sequence comes from Mytilus galloprovincialis, assembly GCF_965363235.1. NCBI lineage: Eukaryota > Metazoa > Mollusca > Bivalvia > Mytilida > Mytilidae > Mytilus > Mytilus galloprovincialis. The sequence goes on from NC_134845.1 coordinate 61,706,642, forward strand.
CACCGGTATGGCTGATTGTAGCAACAAAAAAACGATTTGTACCGGTTGTGTAAAAGGTTAAAGAGATTTGTAAAGCAAACGTTGACAAATGAAAAGGTTTTTAATGACTTTATCTAGCAAATTGATGCTATGCAACATGCATATTTCGAGTCTGAATAGAAACCCGATATGTGGATGTATCAATTTGATTGTAAACTACGAAATGAATTCGGAATTACGATACAATATTTCTTTACAGGAAATATTATTTCTTTACAGGAAATATTAAGTTTTAACTTTTTAACTTTTAAAGTAATTCTATATTATCGTTTCAATACAGCAGTACTTTAGTTATTTGCAATGAAATAATAATTACTGATTTACGTCTTATTTCGTACTTCTTGAAAAAGGGGGATGCTGATTGCGTAAGTCAAAATAAAAGCATGTGTTCGACTTGTTAAACTGTTTTCTTTGAAACTGGATTATTATTTTATTTATTTAATCTAAATTATCATAAGCATTTGCGGAAACTTAGTTGAATAATTCGACAAATGAATCGTCTATCTTCAGATAGTATTCTCCTGTCTGGTTTGATGATCTATCTGTACAAGCTCAGGTACAAGTGATTAGCGATCTTAATCCGGATATATCCCTCAGGCGTTAGAACTGTATTGGATTATAATATGAACAAAGCCTGAGGGTTATGCAATTACATGCATTTGATTATAATTGCTAAAAAAATGGTGTTGGGCTATAAAAACGATAACAATTTTGAACGATGAAGAAGACAATTTAACGATGGCGCTGGTCATTTGATGATGGCGCAAGACATTTGAATGATGGCGGCATCGTTAAACAGGCCATGGAGATCCCTAGTGTTTCCTATTTCCCTACTTTCCCTTTATTGCCTACATTTTTGTCTGGTGGTGATGGAATTTACATAACAGATTCAACTGAAAACTGTATCATAGATCTGCCTTATGATTGACATTTATCGTGGACATGGTGGATACAATTTTCATAGATTGTGGAGAAAATATGTTTTCCTAGATATTTGATTTCAAATTGTTTTCCCCAAGTCTCCATACTAGCCTTTTGACAATTTGTAATTTGTTGAACATTGAATTCCTGTTAACCTAGTATACCCATGAAATCATTGAAAATTAATATCTCTCAAATGTTGATGAATCGTGCAGAAGATGTTATCATGGTTTATTTTGGTTATTTGTTTCCTTGTAGTTCTAAATAGATCTATCGATCCCCTAGTCTTCTTAATTAATGATAAAACAGAAAAAATGTGGGTTGTAATACGTAAATGGGGGTGAATATGATATTTTTTCGGACGTAGTCGGTATAGTTTCCGTTTCTGCCCTTTGAACTTAAGGACGCTTAACTATGGCAACAGAATACGCATGCTCGAAAATCCTTTCTGTGATTGGACAAAATGCTGTCATGGTGGGTGATTTGGTTGTGTTTGAAAAAACGTCTCGTTAATTATATCGTGATGGAAAGCAAGTGAAAAACTATAAATATTTGAACTAGATTTTACAAAGATTTATATTTTCATTAAAATAATTGTTTCTCCAATAGCTCTTTGCATCCGTGACAGCTGTTTTTTCGGGACAATTATATGATTTTCAATGTAAACTTTGTTGTACGAAAGGTTCATGACTTTTAGAACGCACCTACCCATGTGAGATTTCCGCGGGGTTTTGGTGAATGTAAACAGAAAGATACGAGGACCGAGAATACTGAACACCAGCAGAGAAAACGTTATTTAAATGGTATCTTTGTGCTTCTGAAGGTTATCTAAATGATAGTTTTAAACATATACTCAAATTTAAATACGTCGTATATCTTTTTTAAAGATAGTTCTTGTTTTTAAATAATATTATATAGAACTTTAGTAAATACTTTACAAATGTCTTATTTTTTTTTATTAGAGAACAGAAAATTGGAAGGAAAGATTGCCATAGTAACTGGAGCTTCTAGTGGTATTGGTCGAGCCATTGCTGTAGCGTTATGTCAGGCTGGAGCTAAAGTAGCATTAGCAGCAAGAAGGATGGAGAGATTAGAGGAGATAAATAGAGAGATAACTGATCAGGAAGGAATTTGTATATGTGTCAAAACTGATGTCACGAAGAGGGAAGATGTAGGTACTTCAAAAATAGAAATTCCCAGTTTTAAATTTATTTATTTAGTGAATAGATATTATGATCTTAATTGAACCTCTATTTATATTTGATTTTCAAGGAAAATTACTATGAGTCACAAAAAAAATTAATGAAAATAAATTACCATGAAATCAATCTGACCATGACAGGAAAAACCAGGAAATTTTAACCCTAAAAAAAATGTTTCTTATTATCTTATAGGAAATTTCTACAGTACATATATATCAAAAGAGATACAGGGCATTATATATATGTCAATGAGACAGCATCATGGATATAAAAAGACATCTATTATGTCTATACTATAGTCAAAACAGCTAGTCTTCAACAAAATACATCTATTTAAAGTAGTGTTGTCAACGGTTAACCGGTTAACTGGTTAATCAGTCGAACAACCAAATACCGAATACCAAAAACGCTAACCGGTTAACCAGACTTTTTTCAATTTCGATAGATTTGATATAAATTTGTGTTGAAAATCAAATCATTAAATAGTTATGTTTTATTTTAAAATTGTCGTTGTTGTAATTAGTTTGTCCAGTATATTGATTGCTTTCGTTAATCCTAAAAACATAAAATTAATTAGCGTTCGGGGCAGGATCTGTAAGAAACATAATTAGTAAACATGTTTTTTTAACAGTAACTTTAAATCAGTAGTGAGATTTAATTTTGCTAATTACTTCATTATTTCGTTTTCGATCTAATATTGTGTAAACCTACATTTAAATGTGCAACTTCCGTAGTGCAAGGGTTAGTCTTACTTTAAATTAAAAAATTGTGAAATACAAACCAATGTGAATGTACTCAATGTATACATGAAAGTATGAGTAACATACTTAAAGAAAAAAGCAAACAGTGAAGAAACAGGTCGTACAGCATGTACAATGACCTATAGTTGTTAATTTCTGTGTCATTTTGGTCTCTTGTGAAGAATTGTCTCATTGGCAATCATACCACATCTTCTTTTTTATAATTAATCATTTCAAATTGAAACACACCCCATTATTTTCGGAGGCAACAAGAGAAAAGGAAAGAATAATCGGTTTCAGACATATGACATATTCAATTCTACGAGATTAAGATTTTTTTGTTGATTTTTTAATCTGAAGTTGGTACAAACGCTATAGTTGATACGGTGTATTTGATTATTAAAAGTCAAACTTCGCCAGGAATCCTCACAGACAAGCCTTATAATGTTAAAGGAAAAACTTCAATTCTTAAAGCGTATTTATGACTTTGATGAAAGGTTGTCAAATTGACACTCATACCACATCTTATATCTATGTGTAGGGTTCTATTGATAAGGCTTTCAAACACCAACTTAAATTACCGGTTAACCGGTTAATCGGTCGAACGATTATCCGAGTAACCGGTTAGGAAAAAGTGTAAGATTTGACAACACTAATTTAAACAATAAGTCAAGCTCTTAATTGGAATTTAGACTAATTATTTTATACATGTAATTGAAAATGAAAAAATTCATAGAACAAATTCTGATATAATTATTGAATCTATAAGATTTGTGATTTCTTTAGTTTGTTAGTTGTTTCTTTTTTTCTACTAGGGTCATAATTTTCTGCAATATTTCAGGTCAAAGAACTAGTGAAGCATACAGAATCAGTATTTGGTCCTATAGATATCCTTGTTAACAATGCTGGCGTGATGTACTATACTATGATGAAGAATTTACATGAAGATGAATGGGAGAGACAGATTGACCTTAATTGTAAAGTAAATACAAAGTTGCTGTGTAAAGTTTTTGTGTAGTCTATGTGTAATCTGTATACTGACTAATTTCACAACTTTCACGAGAAGAAAACGCCAATATAAATCTGTGCAAATATGTAAGAAGAAATAAGGCGATGTGGTATGAGTGGCAATGAGACAAAACTTCATCCAAATTGAAATGTGTAAAAATAAAAAAAATTATATGTCCAAGTACGGTATTTAACACAGACCCTTGGCTCACACTGAACAGCAAGCTATAATGGGCCCCAAAAATGAATAGCGTAAAACTATTCAAACAGGAAAACCAACATTCTAATCTATATAAAAAAACTCTATCAAGCAACTATTTTTGTGTGTAGAAAAATAAAACGAACATAAGTCATTGTATAAATGAAACACTTATTTTCAACTTATGAGTTAGAACATCCCTTAGTTTGGTACTTTTTGCCTCTCTTTTAGATATTTTCTTATTCAAATACATCAAGTTAATCTGAAAATTACAAAATTAATTTTGTCGCGAAATGGCCTGCACACAAAATTTAGTTACTGGCAAAATAAGTTAGTGTGCAGTATGTTGAGTTTATAGTTTTGATAGACAAACAAAAACAGTATATGAACAGCCAAAAAAACATAAAAAAAAGAACTCTGACTTTTTTGTTTTTTATCTCAAAGTCAAGGAGCTCTCAATGCACTGTAGTTAATTCAATATCACAGCACTTAGTTTGAGAAATTCTTATAGTAGAACTTATTTTGTTTATAAGAGGAGAGACTGTAAGTATTAAGAGGGCAATCAAAATAATAAAAAAAAGAATACATGAGAACACTTTTTAGAAAAAAAAACCAACAGTTGACAAAATAATACACTGATGTTGCCCATGACAAACCCCACCAATTTCTTTAGGAAATCTCACATGCTCCTAGAGAATCATCAGTTCCGGTTCCACATTTCATACCCACTGTGTTACTTCTGATAGAATAAACTACTGAGTCATACAAGGCTGTTATGCATTTTATCTATCAATACATATTTATTGTAAAATTTATTAAGAAAAAGGTCACTTTGCCTTGTACTTTATACAATTTGAATTTTATTTAATAAATATTCCTGACTTATTGAATCTTTTTACATCAATACACAATGTTTCGTCTATCAGGAAAGAGTTGCTTTTGATTTTGATGATTTTAAAATTTATTAATTTATTAAAGAAAAAGAATCTTGATTTTTATTTTTAGGGATTGACCAATTGTATTGGAGGTGTTCTTGATGGAATGTTAAAACGAGGCTCTGGACATATAGTGAATATGTCTTCTGATGCAGGAAGAAAGGTAAAAGGTTACTGAACATATGTTTTATAATGAATGGGGTTATCATAGGGTCATTCAACAAACACCAATTTATGAATTATAACAAATGGGGTTTAAATATAAATGTCTGGGTTACTAAATGGTTCAAAAAGTTCATCATGGAATAATTAACCACATTCTCATGCCCTAAAAATAATCGTTAATATCATTTGGCATTATTTTTTACCGTTAGTCATCATGAAGGTTCCCCCATTACAACCCTCATTAGTGAGCTTAGGTTATAGTCCACTTGTTATGCCCCATTTATGGGCATTATGTTTTCTGGTCTGTGCGTTTGTTACTCTAGTTGTCTTCAGGTTAAAGTTTTTGGTGAAAGTTGTTTTTGATGAATTTGAAGTCCAATCAACTTGAAACTTAGTATACATGTTCCTTATAATATGATCTTTCTGATTTTAATGCCAAATAAGAGTTTTTACCCCATTTTCATGGTCCACTGAACATAGAAAATGATAATTTTAGGGACACATTCTTGTTTTTATTGTTTTGAATAAGTTTCAAAAGGTTGATGAACTAGGCATTGGTTAAGGTTCTTTGTGTTTCATTGGTTATAATGGTATAATGTTTTTGACCCATTCCTCTGTCTGTCTGTCAGTCCTGGGGTTTTTTTCATCGCATTTCCTCTCAAACCAAACAACAGAATTTCACAAAACCATTTTAGATAATAAGGACATAATATGTAGATGTGCATATCGACAGGAAATTACGATTCAATATTTTTTCTAGGAGTTATGCCCCTTTGAACTTATTTGCTTTAATGTACTACTGCAACAGTTTGTCATCTCAACTCCTCTGAAACCACACAACAGAATTTCACAAAACCTTTTTAGATAATAAGGACATAATATGTAGATGTGAATATCGACAGGAAATTACAATTAAATATTTTTTCTAGGAGTTATGCCCCTTTGAACTTATTTGCTTAAATGTACTACTGCAACAGTTTGTCATCGCAACTCCTCTGAAACCACACAACAGAATTTCACAAAACCTTTTTAGATAATAAGGACATAATATGTAGATGTGAATATCGACAGGAAATTACAATTAAATTTTTTTTCTAGGAGTTGCGCCCTTTTGAACTTATTTGCTTTAATGTACTACTGCAACAGTTTGTCATCGCAACTCCTCTGAAACCACACAACAGAATTTCATGAAACCTTTTTAGATAATAAGGACATAATATTTAGATGTGAATATCGACAGGAAATTACGATTCATTTTTTTTCCAGGAGTTATTCCCCTTTAAATTTATTTGCTTTAATGTACTGCTGCAACAGTTCGTTATCGCAACTCCTCTCAATTTTTTTTCTTATAACAATTTTGTTTTCTTACACTTATTTCATTTCTCCAATGACAATGTGGGGAGGTGGGTTGTGTGAGCACGCTCACTAAGGTTCTTTAATTTAGTGAAATAACATTTCTAGAGATAACTAAAACACACACATAATGCATTGTATTTGGTGAAACAAGCAAAAAACATGTCATAAGTATCTTGATAATACTTCAAATAAACATTTTCCTTAAAAAAAAATATATATCATTTGTGCAATAATGTTGTTAAAATTAGTAGTCAGGATAAGATTTTCATTTTGTATTTTAAAGTTTTGGCACTCAGAGAAGCTAAAACATACTGTGGATCCATTAGTATTCGTTGGATATAAATTTTCGTGGATTTCATAGGTGAATTTGAATCATAAATTCAAAGGAATTACAAATTTTCTATAGGCAGAGATCTGCAAAACCACAAAATCAAATATCCATGAAAACGAAAGTTTTCTTCAATTCAGGAAAATTGGTACCCACTTAAAATAAATGAATTTTTTGGGTTGTGGAGTCGTGAATTAATTTCTGCTTCATAGGACTGAAACAATTATAAAAGAAAGGTGTTTGATTTAAAAAGACTATTCCCATTATCCAATAAATGTTTCTTTCCATTTTGCAGGGTTTTCCAGGACTAGCAGTATATTCTGGTACCAAGTTTTATGTGGAGGGATTATCTCAAGCTCTTAGACAAGAAGTATGTGGGTCTGGTGTCAGGGTAACATGTATACAACCAGGAGATGTTAAAACAGAACTAATATCTCACTCTACAGATAAAGAGGTAATATTTCGTAAAAAAAAAAGAGTAGTATTTAAATTGTATTCCTGTCTGCTAAGATATGTCGCATTGGTTTTTATGCCCCACCTATGATAGTAGAGGGGCATTAAGTTTTCTGGTCTGTGGGTCCGTTCGTTCTTCCATACGTCCGTTCGTCAGTCTGTCCCGCTTCAGGTTAAAGTGTTTGGTCAAGGTAATTTTTGATGAAGTTGAGGTCCAATCAACTTGAAAGTTATTAACTATGTTCCCCATGATATGATCTTTCTAATTTGAAAGCCAAATTAAAGTTTTGACCCCAATTTCACGGTCCACTGCACATGGAAAATGATAGTGCGAGAGGGGCATCTGTGTACTAAGGACACATTCATGTTTATCTTTTAATTCACCCAATCTATTTACTTCTGTTTTATTGGTAAACCTTTAGTTATGCCCTATTTATTATGTGTTTATTATGCCCCATTTATGCGCATTATGTTTTTTGGTCTGTGTCCGTTCTTCTGTCCATTTGCCCGTTCCTCCATCTATCTGTCCCACTTCAGGTTAAAGTTGTTGTTAAAGGTAGTTTTTAATGAAATTGCAGTCCAATCAATTTTAAACTTAGAAAACATATATCCTATTGTATGATCTTTCTTATTTTAATGCCAAATTAGAGTTTTGACCCGAATTGCACAGTACACTGAACATATAAAATTATAGTGCTTGTGGGGCATCTGTGCACTATGGACACAATCTTGTTTTTTCATTAAGGGCATACGATACAGTTTTGATCCCGTATTTACATTTTGATAAAAATTTCCATATAGACTATTTTTTACCTGATATAATCAAATATGTTATAAAAAATATACCTCCATGTGCTACTTTTTGAGTAAAATAAGGTCGAAATTTTGTATATTTGCTCAAAATTCGGATTTGTGGCCGTATTTTCCCTTTCGAAAGAAATGTATAACTTTTTTGTTTTGAAAGATAAACACAAATTGTTTTTTGTGAAATAATTTGTAATTTTTGTATTTTATAAGTATCCTAAAAATTTATAACATTTTTTATTCAGAAATTACTCATATTTATCAAATGTTCATGAATGTAGAAAAAAACGTCATTTTTTGCTATATATTTATCCAATTTAAAAAAATTGCACTATTTACGTTTTCATGAAAATTGGCACAAGTAATCTTGTTGTGTAATCAAACCAAATGGCTTTTTAAAAAAGAGGGGTCCATGAACTCGTTTTCAAGTTAAATAAGTTTGAATGATAAAAATCAGTCAAAAACTGAATCTTTTCCCAATAAGCCATAGTTTGACTTCGCGAAAATAACAATTTACGTTAGCAACATCATTACCTTTCCTGTAACTGTATCGTATGCCCTTAAGTTTCCATTTTGCATGAGTTCTGGCTTGAACTTTAAATAAAAACTCCAATTTAGATCAGAAGACAGGATAGGAGACTAAGCTTGATACCAATTAACCATAGTAAACTATTGAACCCTGCTTTCAAAATTTTTTTTCATCACATTTACACAATGCTGTTGATAGTGCATTGAAATTGAACAAAAATTCCTGTAATCATTTATGATCTTTAAAAAGAAGATGTGGTGTAAAGCCAATGAGACAACTCTCCAAAAGAGACCAAATGACAGGAAAATTAACAACTATAGGTCATGGTTCTGCCTTCTACAATGAGCAAAGCTCATACTGCATGGTCAGCTATTATAGACCCCGAAATGTCAAATTGAAAACAATCCAAACAAGAAAACTGATGACCTAATTTATGGACCATAAAATAAGTAAAAAAAATATATGTAACCCAGCAACAAAGCAGCCACTGAATTACAGACTCCTGACTTGGGACAGACACACACATACAGAATGTAGCAGGTGGATCTAACATATTTTAGAATATCTGATGAAGGATGATATTTATGCCCCATTATGGGCATTATGTTTTCTGGTCTGTGGGTCCATTCGTTCGTCTGTTCGTTCGTTTGTCTGTCCCACTTCAGGTTAAAGTTTTGGTTAAAGTTTTTGGTGGAGGTAGTTTTTGATGAAGTTGCAGTCCAATCAACTTGAAAATTAGTACACATGTTCCCTATGACATGATGTTTCTAATTTTAATGCCAAATTAGAGTTTTTACCCCATTTTCACGTTCCACCGAACATAGAAAATGATAGTGCAGATGGGGCATCCATGTACTGGGGACACATTCTTGTTTTAGTATGTAATACATAAAAGATATTCTGTTAAGTACATGATATACTAGACAGTTCATTTTAACAACAAACTTCGCCTAGTTGACAATTGATTAAACAAAGAAAAACAAAAATAAACAGCACATGTTCATGGGAGCTTGACTTAGTACACACAATCTTCAAAGAAAAACATGGTATAACATTTTTATATTGCTGAGAATTCTTGACAAAATAAGTCGTAGACTAGAATAAGGGCTATTCCATTAAAATGTATGTGGGAGGTTAGGACTTTAAAAAAAATCTAAAATAAAAAAAAAATGCTGAACTCTGAGGAAAATTCAAAATGGAAAGATCCTACAACCAAGAGGCACTTTTTAGGTAATTTTACATAAAATGGTAATAGATGCATTCTGAAAAAAGACCCATGACCGTCACCCACATTCAATAATTAACTTTCCCATCCTACACTCTCACATACATTTTAATGGAATATCCCTAATTTTTCCAGTGTTAATTTTCTTCTCTCAACCAGAATAAGTACCTATTATCTTTTAAAAGGTTTTTGGATAATATATATTTTAAAGGAGGGAGGGAGGGGGGTCCAATTGTTATCAACAGGCAGTTTAAAGAAATAATTTTATATACATGTCATATATTTTTCACAGGCACAAGAAAAATATGATGGGAGTTCATCCTGTAAAATCCTAGAACCAACAGATATTGCCAATGCAGTATTATATGCAGTGACACAACCAGATTATGTAGGGGTAAATGAAATATTGGTGGAACCTAGAGAGGCCCCTGCTTGATACACAATCAAGTATTAACGGACAATTCGCATTATTCCAATTTTTGAAAACTCAGGAGAAGCATTGAATTCAAATATTTGATACAATCAACAATTAATCATGTTAAAGGACAGTTGTGCATTAATTTATTTCAATAATAGAAAACACGGGAAAAGCATTAGATTCAAAAGTTTTGTCAAGAAAGTAATTTCGAAATCGTCAAATTATTATATGGATATGACTAGAATATTTGAATGATTTTGAATTTTAACAATATGAGCTGCGTTAAAATAGAAAGTAATCTTATGCAAATAAATATAATACATCTGGGTTGAGTTCAATATTGTAGCAGCTACGTAGCTGCTATTTACATCTATTTAATAACTAGTCTATAGCTACACGTTCAACAGTCAAAATCTATGTAGCACTATGTAGCTGCTACGATATTGAACGCAGCCCTGTTAACTTTTATTGGGTTGAAAAAATCTATATGCAATGTCTGTTACTGTGGAGTTAATTGAGTTGATACACAAACCTTCCAAACAGACCTTAATTCAGCCTATTAGTTGATATTGGAATGTTCTAAAATCGATCAAAGTCCCATGCATGAACATGTTTATGTGCACTTGCATACAGTTCATTTCTATGTGATGCAGCGTATATGATCGTTATAGTTTGTATGTTGGAAATGTAAGGCATTAATTGCAATTTTAAGCTATGAAATAAAAAGGGCACCAATAACTTTTTCAAAGAATCTTCTGCTTTTATGCAAAATTATATTTAGTTTTTAAGAAAACAAAAATTTGGAATTATTTTAGCAGTATTTTGTGTTAAAACTTTGTGTTCAATAAATGCAATACAAAATATAATTATTTGAGAATTTTGAGACACACTTGTTCACAGATTCTGGATTGGCCAACCAACTTGTTTTTCACAGAAAAAGTTTTGTTGTTGTACTTGGCCCTCTCTTATGGAATTTTAGCAGTTAACAATTTACAACAGTTAACAATTCACAACTTCTATTATTGATAGTTTGTTTTAAAAGAAATGTAATCAATGAATATAACAGAAGTGAGCCTCCTTCGTTTACTATAGCTACTATGTAGCAAATACTTATGAATTAAATGACCTTGTTTATTATGCTAGTTATACCAAGTCTTTCAAACTTAATTATGGTTATGAAATAAAATGTTTGCACTATATTTTACTCTTGTTATATTGAAGGCCTTATTGTTCTGCTGTATGCATGCATTGTTACATGTTTTCATTATACCACTATGAGAAAAATTAATTTTTGAGAGCAATACAAATGCTCTGTTGGTCAAGATCAAGCTACCTTATGTTGTAGCAAAATTATGAGATGACCCCTTCATTGTCACCAGAGAATAATTTCATGTTTTTACCTTATTATTAAGAACTATTCTCTAAAGGCAGAAACAGATAAGCATAAAAAAGAGAAAAGAAGCTGCTAATCAAGATCTACACAATGATTATATCCTAGATACCAATGAATATTTTGTAAAAAGTCATTGTCCGTTAGTGACTAATTTTAGTGTGTTTTGCCTACTATATCAAAAACTATTATAGATATATAGAAATTGTAAACAATTAAAATCTTAGAAACGCCAAAGAAGCATAACAATCCATTCACCTCTAAAAGGGTTATTTGCCTTCAACAAAGAATTTTAGCTTAAATGTTCTTAAACATTAGCTTTTGTCATTATTTGGTGTCTGCTGTTGTCCTTCATAAGCTTTTTCAAAGAGCTATAAAACCAATTTCAACTAGACACATGTGATTGATAATTAGAGTAAATAGTATTAAGTGTGTTTTTTTCCAATATTTAAGCAAAAATGGCTGTCACAGCATAACAAAGAACATGTGTATAACTTGTACCTTTGATAACTATTTACACCACTGGGTCGATGCCACTGCTGGTGGACGTTTCGCCCCCGAGGGTATCACCATCCCAGTAGTCAACACTTTGGTGTTGACATAAATATCAATAATGTGGTCTTTTTTTTATAAATTCCCTGTTTCCAAAACCTTTAATTTTAAAAAAAAAACACTAAGGATTTTCTTATCCCAGGCATAGATTACCTAAGTAAGCCGTATTTGGCACAACTTTTTGGAATTTTGGATCGTCAATGCTCTTCAACTTTGTACTTGTTTGGCTTTATAAATATTTTGATATTAGCGTCACTGATGAGTCTTATGTAGACGAAACGCGTGTCTGGCGTACTAAATTATAATCCTGGTACCTTTAATAACTATTTACACCACCGGGTCGATTCCATTGCTGGTGGACGTTTCGTCCCCGAGGGTATCACCAGCCTAGTAGTCAACACTTCGGTGTTGACTTAAATATCAATAGTGTGGTCATTTTTATAAATTCCCTGTTTACAAAACTTTGTATTTTAAAAAAAACTAAGGATTTTCTCATCCCAGGCATAGATTACCTTAGCCGTATTTGGCACAACTTTTTGGAATTTTGGATCCTCAATGCTCTTCAACTTTGTACTTGTTTAGCTTTATAAATATTTTGATATTAGCGTCACTGATGAGTCTTATGTAGACGAAACGCGTGTCTGGCGTACTAAATTATAATCATGGTACCCTTGATAACTATTTATACCACTGGGTCGATGTCATTGCTGGTGGACGTTTCGTCCCCGAGGGTATCACCAGCCCAGTAGTCAACACTTCGGTGTTGACATGAAAATCAATAATGTGGTCATTTTTATAAATTTCCTGTTTACAAAAATTTGATTTTTTCAAAAAACTAAGGATTTTCTTATCCCAGGCATAGATTACCTTAGCCGAATTTGGCACAATTTTTTGGAATTTTGGATCCTCAATGCTCTTCAACTTTGTACTTGTTTGGCTTTATAAATATTTTGATATGAGCATCACTGACGAGTCTTATGTAGACGAAACTCGCGTCTGGTGTACTATATTATAATCCTGGTACCTTTGATAACTATTGTACTGATTGTTATATTTGTTTTGTTTTTTTTAACAAACCTGACCGCCACATCTAAAATTTAACACAAACTTAAAGTAAATGCAGTAATTGCATTATTCTGCAAAATTGTAATAGAAAGAAAAAAAAATTACTATGCAAACAATTCTCAAGATTTTATGATTTCATGCCATCTTTGTCTCTTCACTGATAAAACTTCATTAGATGAGAAGAATTTCTTAATTGTAATACAAAATTACAAAAATATCAATTTGACCGAAACCCTTGGATGGCCTACCTTTAGCGCTTCCAAGCTTTGATAACAACCCATAGAGGAGTGTTTTTTTAGGTGAATGTTTTGTGCCGAGGATATTAACATCCCAATGGATTTTGTCTGTTTTGATGTTCTTCATGGTCATAATTGATTTGGACTTCCAACTTTGAGCGCTACAAATGCAACTTATTTACTATAGTTCTTGTATATGTTTTGGAATATAATATAAAGTCTATTTTCAATGAACTAGTACACATGTTGGGGTGTGTTTTCTACTCATTTGTAGGGTTTTCATTCTCAATTTTACTAGTCTATGTAGACAAACCAGATTACCAACCTAGTATAATTGATGAATTCCAACTTATTTACTATAGTTCTTGTATATGTTTTGGAATATAATATAAAGTCTATTTTCAATGAACTAGTACACATGTTGGGGTGTGTTTTCTACTCATTTGTAGGGTTTTCATTCTCAATTTTACTAGTCTATGTAGACAAACCAGATTACCAACCTAGTATAATTGATGAATTCCAATTCAAAAAGACAGCAATCAGTCAATCAATCTATGATGGGTTTAAACTAAGTAAGTCAAGCTTTTGATTGTGTCAAATTTATGGATCTGCTTACCCTTCCGATGAAACTGAGATCACCTTCAGATTTGTGTACCATTATTTGTCTGTTTGTCTTTTTTATTTTTTTTTGCTGGGCGTTGTCAGTTTATTTTCGATTTATGAGTTTGACCGTCCCTGTGGTATCTTTTGTCTCCTCTTTTATGGACATCTTACTTTCTGAATTGACCTTTGAGTGCTCGGGTTTTTGTGTTTATACTATATTTAGACAAAAAACCGAAAGACACGTTTTGATCAAAAAAGATAAACATCTGTCGATGAAGTCACATCCTATGTACTTAAGCCCAAATGTTTCCTTGTGAATTAATGCAGGACCAGATTAACTGCTACTTTGTACATATATATTGATCTTTACAGTGCGTCAAATTTAATTGTTGAAATATTACTACGATAATTTGTATATACATTTTCAATTGAACCTACAACATTTGTAAAATATTTTGTGAGACGTAATTAATAGTTCGCGTAGTTTTTACAAGTTTTATTTTTGTTTATGTAAGTATACATGGTATATTTCTTATAATAGTTGTATGGTATCTTTTTCTAATATAAGTTCATTTCACATAATAATTGTATGGTATGTTTTCTTAATGTAAGTTCATTTACATAATAATTGTATGGTATGTTTTCTTAATGTAAGTATATTTCACAAAATATTTGTATGGTATGTTTTTTTAATGAAAGTATAATTCACATAATAATTGAATGGTTTGTTATTCTAATGGAAGTATATTTCACATTTTAATTGTTTGGTTTGTTTCGTGTTTTGTAAATGTGAGTATATTCATAATTTCCATTCTGGTATCTACGATGAGTTTATTCATATAATAATTGCATGGTTTGAAAATAGTTGTCATGTAATTATCAAATGGCAAACTTATATCTGGTAATGATAAATTAACATTACTAACATTGAACCAACCAAAGAATAGGGTAAACTGGCGAAAAAAGTATAAATCTTGAGTCGAGAGTTGGTAATATAAAAACAGTCGATTTATATATTTATTCCCATGTGGTTTACACTTTTATCTAGTTTAATTTGCTTTGAAATAATTTTAATTACTCCATTACATCTTGATTTCACAGATCCATGTCCGATGTCTGATACGTTAATAATTAAGTCGGTTACAAGTACTAAATTGCTATAGAATAGTATATGAATAGTCAAAATAAGAACAGACATACAATACATGTGGAAAGGGTGTAAAAAATCATCAATTTGCTCCCCTTGTTTCAAATCTCATTTTAAACATTCTACTATATTCTTAACAAGGACAGTTTACAGTATAAGCTGTCCTTGCTGAAAACAATTGTGATTCATACACGAATGACATTGATCAATTCTCTATATGTACATTTCGAAACAAAAATACTGGGTTCTTAATTTTTTAATTGACCTTCATTTGTTTTTGCTTTTAGGCCATGGAGTCTGTTGCTAAGTTCCTAAATGCCGCCATAGTTTTACCATTCACAGCTGGAGACGCATCTGAAAACCAAATAAACAATTTTAATATTCGACCCCACGATGGTAGTATCAGCGGAATGATTCTTATTTCAAGCGTCTTGGTGATTGTTTTTCTTGCTATGTTTGGAATAAGATTGGTGGATTCAAAAGTAAACAAGACTATACCATATTTGACATTACGTTCCTATCTGTGTGTCACAATTTTCCTAGCTATAGTTGTGTTTATTGCTCATTTCATCATTTATCGAGTGAATCGTGTAAAACATAGAAATTTAGCTTTAACGTGCTTAAATAGAGTTGATGCTGTTGCTCAATTGAAACTTGTATTTTTATGGATTTTTACGTTCGGAGGTATTTTGTATGCTTCGGTAAAAGTGATCAGAGTTCCATGTAAAGCAAATACACTAAAGGACTATAGGAATATCGGGTGTATCGACAACAACTTCACATACTACAAAGACTACGAAGAGGCAAGCATAACTTTTCATTGCCTTCAAATTTCATTTTATTTCATCCAGTCTTGTTTTATACATTTCTTCATTCGTTTCAGCTTCAGGAGTTCATGGAAGATTTATTACAGCTTTTTATTTATAGTTCTCGCTAACATATCTCAATGGGCGCATTATTTTGCGGAAATATACAAGGACTCAAACACGAAAAGTTATAAACTATTTTGTCCAATGAGTAATTATTCAATTGCTAACTGCTACTGGGAAATTGTTTTGAAAGAAATAGAACCATACTTAAGGCCAGTTGAAATGGAATATTTCCTGTTATCAATGGTTCTGATTGCTGAACTTTGGCCATCTAAGAAAAGTTACTCAAATGCAATTAATTTGCTTGAAGAAGATATTGCAAATGAATACACACCACTGGAATCACCCACACCTGGATTACGAAAAGAGCATAATGTGTGTTTGTCAAGTCGTGTACGGACTTGTATATTCGTTACTTTCGTAGTTATATTTTTCCTGCCTTGTTATATCTTCAGTTACTTAGCATTAGAAGAACGCGAGAAGAAGGCGGAATCCGTCAATGTAACAATGAAAACTGTCCATTTATTTTATGATATATTTATATCATTGATTGAGAAAATGCTATTGGTTACAAGCTTTTATATCATTTCTCAATGGTCATATTTTAGACCAATGAAACGAAAAGAAGGTTTTCATTTTCATCATAAGATGATAATTGCAAGTTTTCTAGGTTCCATTGGATATTTATCATTAGTTATTCTATCGTGCATGCATGAAGGAAACGAAAATATGTTAATCTCCCAGAAATTTCTAACAATGATAAAACTCTACTTTCAAGTTGTTTGTATTCTTCAAATGCATAATTATGAAAAATGTCACCGAGGCGTTGGCGAATACATTTATCTTGCGCTATCGATTCTTAATCTTTGTTCTTGGATTGATGGCAGTATTTTTGGAGGTATATCTATATATGATGAAGAAATGTTAAAAGAGGTATATGATATCACCACTCAGAGACTCATAATTAACGTTTTATTTCCCTTTTTAATATTCTTTAGATTTAAATCCTTCATCTTATTTTATGGGATTTATCGCCAAACCTCAGTTAATGATACTATTTTAAAAAACACTGATCATTTACGATTCGATGAGCTGTAAATTGTCTACATGCAATCCATTTTATAAAGAATCGTTTTCCTATGTGAGGGTCTTGACGAGGAATAAATAATAAAAGGTAATAGGCAGAAGAAGCAGAAAAAAGAAAAATCACAAACATACTATTAAACTCTGAGGAAATTCAAACGAAACGTCCTAAATCAAAGGGCAAAATTAAAAGCTCTACCACATCAAACGAATGAATAACATACAGGAAAAAATATATTTAAAAAAATAGAGAAAAATAGGGGAAAATAATAAATAATAAATATTAATTGGGTGCTGAAATATATGAAAATTATATGCAGGACTGTCCTCCCCCCTCATCCAGACCCTCTTATGTGAATGATAACTGATTTAAATTCAGACGTAACTGGAAATTAATTAACAGTTATCAATTTTATTATGTATTCCCATGAAATGTAACCATTTGCTAAATGTGTTGTCAGATCGTTATCTATTGTTTTAAATGTTTAGTTTTGTCAGATAAGTTATTGTAATTATTATTAATAGATGATGAATCATACATTTTTATTTTTTTCATAAGTATCATTTTGTTGAGGAATAGTAATTTTGAGGAATATTAGTTGACTGTTGGTTGATAAAAGTTCAGTGGCAAATATTTCGTGCATATCTGGACGAGAACAATACAACACTGAATACAATAGGTAATTCTTGTAACAAATGTCATCGGGGACGAACTTTGAGGCACAACACTAATCGAATATGTCGAAAATAGTGTTAACTATTGAAAATTAAAGATTATCGTTGATCATCTCAACGAGATTGATTTCTCACTTGAGCCTGTACGGCGAAAGCGAGAAAAGCAATCGAGTTGAGATGACCAATGATAATCTGTTTGTCGCTATTTTATCTATGACGACGTTGTCAATTTCATGTCAATTTCATTAGCACCGCCACGTGCCCCCTTAGATTCTAGCGATAATTTTCAATCTCAAGCGAGTAGCATGATATGAAAAATTATCACAAAAAAGATCAAAGGAAAAATGGGTCTTGTAGATATGATTTGAAACAATATTTTCCCCCATCATTTCGCGCTAATGTTATTGTGATCATGTTTATATATAATATGAAATTAAAGTACAGCTGTATGCGTTTCCTGACCATAGTCTTACATTCCTTAGTTATTACTCTCACTATAACTAAATTGCGAAATAGGTCTTCAGTCTGTAAAGAAAAGATATTTGGCGGTTGTACACACTACGATACGTTTTTAAACGCAAACAAAAAACATAATTGCAGGATCAGTAATAGTGCTAAATGTAGTGAGAAGTACGAATGAGCTTATGGCTTACCCAGAACTTGTTGATAAATATTCCGTATCAACTTCACAAATAATACAAGATGGTCTTGAAGTATAGATTTTGCGTACTGACGTTTGTTATCATCTTAATTACGTATTATAGTATTCTTTTATATGTCTTTTTTAGATATTCATTAGAAGTGACTCTGTGGTTACGTAAAACCACATACTTTGAACGGCAAAATTATTTCATTTATTGATATTACTTTTACTTAAGGATCTTGACATAATATGAATGACTAAACTATTTTATTCAATAAGACTACTTTTTCTGTTGAGTCTGTTTTTTATGATATACATTTGATGTGAAACTGTACTTATGTATCCCGTCATACTTTGAACCACACCATTATTTTATTTATTATTTTTACTGTTAAATCTGGTTTTTGTTATATCTGCTTTACGTGAGTCTGCATTTATGTATGCCGTCATACGACAAAATTATTTTTATGTCTACCTGTGTGAATTTCAAACGCGCAATTTTACACCAGTAATGAAAACCTTCTATCATTTATGGGTAGACTTTACATAGATAAATTCAGCCGTATTTGACGTGAAACTGTACTTATGTGTCCCGTCATACTTTGAACCACACCATTATTTTATTTATTATTTTTACTGTAAGTCTGTTTTTTGTTATATCTACTTTACGTGAGTCTGCATGTCTGCATTTATGTATGCCGTCATACGACAAAATTATTTTTATGTCTACCTGTGCGAATTTCAAACGCGCAATTTTACACCAGTAATGAAAACCTTCTTTCATTGATGGGTAGACTTTGCATAGATAAATTCAGCCGTATAAGAAAAGCAAAATGAGAATGTTAAATTTGATGTATGCCTTTTTGTGCTACTTTGTTACATTTGTTGTTTATGTAGTGATATTAAGATGATAACACAATATTGACTGTTGTACCCCTATTTTTGACATTTTTACTCTTTGAGTATGTTTGTTTTGTTCATGCACCGTTGACAATGTAATGGAATTTGATGCGACTGTCATACAAGTGAGAGGTTTAGCTAGCTATAAAACCAGGTTCAATCCACCATTTTCTACATTAGAAAATGCCTGTACCAAGTCAGGAATATGACAGTTGTTATCCATTCGTTTGATGTGTTTGGACTTTTGATTTTGCTTTTTGATTTTTGATTTTCCTTTTTGAATTTTCCTCGGAGTTCAGTATTTTTGTGTTTTTACTTTTTATGTCATCAACACGTTTGTCAAAATAATCTGTAAACATGCCTTTATGGTCGATTGATTGATAGTAAGTGTTCAAACGCTATTTTCAGGACTATTTGCTGGTAATTTTATCGAGGAAGACGGAGTGCCTAGAGAAAACAACCGACTTTCTGAAAGAAAACTGATAATCATAGTTAATAAAGATTTGAATCGAATGCACCTGCAACGTACAAGTTTCGAACTCGCAATCTCTGTACGGCTATAAAACATAATAACAAACACATTTTCACTGCAACAATGATTAACTACACTGAGTAAATAGCAGCTTTGATTATTGCAAATAATTAAAACAATTTGAGGAACCCATATATACTGTGAAGCTAACAAAGTAAAGCCAAAGTGTTATATAAATCCAATTATTGAATATAATGGTGGCACACCGATGTTCATTTTATTTCATAAGTCCATAAACACATTAAAAGGGAGTTACAAATTTAGAAATCGTAGCTCTAAAAGGGGGTATTTAGGCAAGGTGTGGCTACATGCATATATGATTAACATCTCCTTCTATACATAAACTAACCATCGACTGAACCCAAGCGACAGTTTGTAGTTAGTGTAAAAATAGGTATTGATTATTTGGTGTTGAACGCATCTTTTAGCAATACTGTTTACCTTTGGTAGAGGAAACCAGATTACTCGGAGAGAACCATAGATATTTGGTAGAATAACTGACAATCCTAGTCAATAATGATTGGATTGATACGAGCGAATCTGTGACGTGTGAGATTCGGACTCACTATTGCAGTGTTGACAAGCTAGTGATTTGGTAGCTCAGCAACTAAGACTACTTCACTACTGAAGCCTATAAATGAAAAGGAACAGGAAATAATGAGCATTGACATCATAAAACATGGTTGGTATATGATGACCGAATTAAAAAGTCAATAGTAAAATGAATTGAAAAGTAAAGAAACGATCAATTAATTAAAAAAAAACATTCAAAAAGATATAACGCGCTTACCAATTACATGTAATGTGGACAAGATACATGAACACCAAATAAACTTGTACTTTATAAATGGTCATCGGATGATAATGATACATATGAATATGCAAAAATAAATAAACTTCGCCACAATGTAATGTCATAAGATACTGGAATTAACAGTTTTTGTCTGAATTTGCCAAACATTTTGAAACGAATGAATAAGATCTTACTCTGTCTCAACATTTGCTTATCGTTGATTTTGAATTCTTCCCTACAAATTCTTAACATTTACAATTTTTCTCAACAGATTATTAACATTCTGTATGTGTTTTAACAGGCTATAATTATTGTGATTTGTCTCAACATATTCTCAACATTCGAAACTAATAACTGTTTTTTTGAAGACTTGCATTTTTGTTTCATTTGAAGAAAAACAAAAACACCCTAATATTTGTTTTAATGACAAAACTCAACTCTGTAATACTTTCCATCTTTCTATTATTAGAAACAACGTTTTATCAAATCAAAATCAAAGGATGAATTCTCTTGAGAAAGTTAAGTCATCTACACTCTCTTATAAATATTTCCTTGTATATCATATACAGGAAACGATTGAGTGTAAGCAGATATCTAATTAATGTGTCTCATGTAGTGGGTGATACTATTGCAAAATCTCGTTAGGACTTTTTCATTAGCTGTTTATGAATTGAACTACGAACATTAGTGAAGCATTTTAAGGGAACTATTTCTTGTAGTGGCGTATTTGATACATATTAATTTCGTTTGAAAATGTAAGTATGTCTCTCTTTATATATGTAAATTCGTATAAACAGATACAAGAAAATGTGGTTAATGCCAATGCAACAACTCTCCATCTAAGTCAAAATTTGTAAAAGAAAAACCATTATAGGCTAACGTACGGTCTTCGACATGAAACCTTGGGTCACACCTAACACCAAGCTATAAAGCCCCCCCTCCCCCCAAAATAAATAAATAAACAAATAAATAAATAAATACATAAATAAAAAAAAAGAAATACTAGTGAGAAAACATTTAAACCAGAAACCATCGTTAGCATGGTTTAACATTTATCAACATATAAAAATTACAAGTCAGGATTTTGTCTTAGGTTTACACAAAACAGATATGTTATTTATACGAATGATATAATATGATTTTGCAGATTTTAATTTTAATCAGTTTTTGTAGTTGGATTGCTGTTTTTTTTTAATTTATTTACGTAGCTATTTGAATTTTAGCAATGGAGCACGTAGCAAAGTTTTTAAATGCCGTCATTGTTCTACCATTCACAGCTGGAGATGCTACTGAAAACCAACACACAAGTTCTTATATACGACCGTACGATGGTAGTATCAGCGGAATAATTATTCTTTCAAGCGTCTTGGTGATAGCATTTCTTGCAATGTTTGGAATACGATTAGTGGATTCAGACTTTT
The DNA here is from genome assembly GCF_965363235.1 of Mytilus galloprovincialis. Taxonomy (NCBI): domain Eukaryota; kingdom Metazoa; phylum Mollusca; class Bivalvia; order Mytilida; family Mytilidae; genus Mytilus; species Mytilus galloprovincialis. Next base: position 61,728,873 of record NC_134845.1, read on the forward strand.
ACAAGACCAAACCATATTTAACAATGCATTCATATCTTTATGTCACACTCATCCTATCTTTAGTTGTTTTTATAGCGCATTTCATCATACACCGAGTTAATCGCGCAGAACGTTCAAGAAAATCTGACGCAATAGCCAAATTGAAACTTGGATTTTTATGGATTTATACAATTGGAAGTATTTTGTATGCCTTGGCAAAGATAATCAGAATTCCATGCAAAGAGAAAATAGTCAATCAATATAGAAGCGTTGGGTGTATAAACAAAAACCTAACTTACTACAATGGATATGAAGAGGCTTACATCAGTTATCATTGCACTCAAATTTTGTTTTATTTTCTCCAGTCTTCTTTTATTCATTTCTTCATACGTTGCTGCTTTAGAAATTCATGGAAATTCTATTATAGCCTTGTCTTGATAGTTCTGGCAAATATGTCACAATGGGCGCATTATTTTTCTGGTGTATACAAAGACAAAGATAAAAGAATCTATAACTTAAACTGTTCTATTAGTAATATTTCAATCAACAGCTGCTACGGTGAAACAGTGTTGATAAAGATAGAGCCATACCTAATACCAGTTGAAATGGAGTATTTCCTTTTATCGATGATTTTTATTGCTGAACTTTGGCCATCAAATACCAGTTACACACAAGTAGTGAATATTATTGAAACAGATCGCGCAAATGAATATACGCCTTTTAAATCGTTCACAAATAAATTAACAAGAGTGGCTGTGTGTAGGTCAAATAGTATGTGGACCACTCTGTGCGTTAGTTGTGTAGTTATATTATGTCTTCCTAGTTATATTTTTGGATACCTGGCATCAGCAGAGGGCGAGCAGGAGGCCCAATCCGCCAATGTCAAAATAAAAACTGCAGATATACTATATGATATATTTTTATCATTGATCAAGACAACTTTTTTGATGATAAGTTTTTATATGATTTCACAATCGTCATATTTTAGGCCCCTTAAACGAAAGGAAGGTTTCCATTTTCATCATAAGATGATAAGTGCTAGTTTTCTAGGTTCCGTTGGATATTTATCATTACTTATTTTTGCAAGCATATATGGTGAAAAAGCAAATTTGTTAATCGCTCAAAAAATTCTCACAATAATAGAACTGTACTTTCAATTAATTTGTATTCTCCAATTACACAACTATGAAAAATATCAACGAGGCGTTGGGGAGTATATTTATCTTGCACTATCAATATTCAATCTTTGCGACTGGATTAATGACAGCTTTTTTGGAGCTGTTTCTGCATATGACAAGGAAGTTTTACAATACGTATATGAATTAACAACTCAGAGACTCATTACTAATTTTTTGTTTCCCTTTTTAATCTTCTTTAGATTTGAATCATTCGTCATTATTTATGGTATTTTTCGTCAAACCTCGTCTGATAACATTGATATAAAGAATACGGAACATTTTCTTTTTGATGAGATTTGAATGTATACATGTACTAGTATATAGTATACATGTACTAGTATATAGTATACATGTACTAGTATATAGTATACATGTACTAGAATATAGTATACATGTACTAGTATATAGTATACATGGTGTATATACATGTACTAGTATATAGTATACATGGTGTATATACATGTACTAGTATATAGTATACATGTACTAGTATATAGTATACATGTACTAGTATATAGTATACATGTACTAGTATATAGTATACATGTACTAGTATATAGTATACATGTTGTATAAACATGAGTGTGATGTTATCATGTAAATGATGAATGCTTACTTATTTAAAAGTAAATGGGAATGAACTCCCAACCGTTTTAGTGTAAACTAACATGTAATTTTAGAAAGTCAGACCTAAGTATTTACATATATTATGTTTTGTTTTGTCATATTGATAATTATTTTAATAAATGTTGTAATATAACTTTTATCTTTTTATCTTTCTATATATAGAAATATCCTGTCATTATTTTTGTCATCAGAAATACAGGAAAACATAGGTCACGATAAAACACTTTTATTTTAAGTATGTTACTAAAAATAAAATACAATGCAATTGTTAAGATCTTTTGAGTCACATCTTATGCACTTAAAATTCCTATTTGAAAGTTTCCTTACATTAGATTACCACAAAAAGACTAGCGAGGATCTGTAAAGGTTTTTTTTAATGTTTTAAGCTAAAGTTTTTCTTTCTTTTTTTCTGTCCATTATGTTGTATTCTTTATTTTGCGAATATGATATCCGATTATTCTTTTGCCGATTATGTTTCATGCTGTAAACCCGAAACATACATCAAATGACATGTTTCCTTAAAGCTTGATTTATAAATTTGAATGATTGTTTGAAAGTTTAATCAAGTTATCTGTGTTACATTTCCCTGATCGAATTCTGTTTTCTATTGAATATAAAAAAGGAGTTATGTAATGATAGCTATCAATAAACACTAAATGACTAAGATGAACAAAAGAAGAGGACACCGTAAGACTATGAGTTTGACTGTTCCTCTGGTATCGTTCGCACCTCATTTTTAACAATCATTCGAAGCAATACCGTAGAGTAAACTATGAAATCTCCAACGATAAAAAGATATGCGAAATAATTGTATGATTTATACAACAAGAGACGACAAAACACTACCATTGGAAACAGCCACAGTGGTAATCACTGGATTACAATCTATTTTGGCCATCGGCAGCACATAGGTATCATGATGTTGTGAAATGGTCGCAAATACCCGTTTACTATTTTCGCTAACGCGTTGCCAGTAAACTTAATTTGCGACCATCAAATCCCCAATTGATGCCGTCGGAGCTTAAAATACAGTTATCTCCTAATTGCAATGATTATTCTCTTCAATCGTTCAGTAAAAAGCTGATTCTGAATACGAAAAATATAGAAATAAGAAATGTAGTAATACCAGCATTTGAAATCCTATTGAAAAAACAAGAGATTGTACGTATACTCTTGGCAAATTATTTTTTCAGTTAGGCTGAATAACTATGACCTTTTAAAATGTCTCAATAGAAAGTAAGATTATATATTAAGACATACAATTACGGAAAAAAGACATGTTCAATTATCGTGGGAACAATTAACGAACTTTCAACGGTATCTATTGGCATTGCACAAGGTTCTGTCAATTCAATAGACTGAAAACATCCAAGCTGACACCTTTTGTCGTTTAGTTAGTTATCGTTAAAGCAGAAACATAAAATACTTATGCATAAAAATATTGTATAATTCTGTGTGCATTGTTTGATATGTTTTTGAAAAGTTTAACCAGAAAATATTTACAAACCATAATTAGGCTGTTTGGCAGCTGCTTTTAACAAACCATTAACAGCCTTACTGATGTCTGTTAATATGGATTTTATCGCAGAAATGTTGTCACTGTTATATATAAATAAAGGCAACAGTAGTATACCGCTGTTCAAAACTCATAAATCCATGGACAAAAAACTAAATCGGGGTAACAAACTAAAACCGAGGGAAACGCATTAAATATAAAAGGAGAACACCGACACAACACTAAAATGTAACACACACAGAAACGGACCAAACATCAGACAAAATCCCACGAGAATAACAAATATAACATCAAAACCAAATACATGAATTTGGGATAGACAAGTACCGTGACACGTCTTATCGCAATAAAAATTACACTCAAAAATAAGAGAAAACAAACGACGCAACGTTAAAATGTAACACACACAGAAACGAACAATAATATAACAATGGCCATATTCCTGACTTGGTACAGGACATTTTTAAAGGAAAAAATGGTGGGTTGAACCTGGTTTTGTGGCATGCCAAACCTCGCACTTTAATGGCTATGTTAAATATAACATTGAAATGACAACATAATATTACAGGACTACAATACAAATAAATAGGAGAACGTATTAGACAAAGAAACACATGATTAATGGATAACAAAAAAAATCAGGTTTAAAATTCAATACGCCAAAAACGCGCCTCGTTCACAAAAGACTCACCAGTGACGCCCAGATATAAAAGATCGAAAGTGAAAAAAAGTACAAAGTTGTACAGCACTGAAGATCAAAAGTTGAAAAAGGTTGTGTCAAATACGGCTATGTTTTTATGCTTGGGATAAGAACATCCTTATTATTTAGAACAATTAATGCTATTGCAAACAGTAAATTTTATCAAATGAATATAACAGATATACTGAAGTATTAACTCATTACAGAAAACAAACACGAATACATAATGCAAAGACCCACACAGAATAGACACACCTGACTCAGTCCAGGCCTCAACGCAGTAAATCATAACGACGTCACATACAATGGTGAAAAGGCATAACAACTACGTAACATTTGAATTTATGAAATCTCTGAAACAGCAGAAAAATGACGTCACATATGAAAAACTATATCTCAAAAGTAAGATAGAATTAGGATTGACTAAAGATTATAATAGAACTAAATACTGACATTGAATTTAAACACGATGCATATTGCTATACTTATTAATAGCAATTAACTACAGCATATATATGTCCAGTTTGTTATGAATCCAACTCCAAACGTAGACCATCGCACAGACTACGTTGACCAAAATCAAATTTAATAAATGAAGGCGGTGATTATTTTTTCTTTCCATAACGCATAAATATAATAGAAAAGACGTCAATACATTTGACAAAATCCGATAAGAATTACAAATATAACATTAAACATTTAAACGAAATACATGAATTTTGGATAGACAAGTACCGTAACACGTCTTATAGTAATACGAATCACACTCAGCAAAACAGTCACAATCGTGAATAAGTCACGTTTGGTAATTAAAAGATTAGACGACATAATGACAAACCACAATTTACCATGTGGTAAAAATGTCCTTAGCTAGTTTGGTTAAAGACACACCGTATGGATACACTAATTCGTGATGGTGTCCATACAATTTACGGAGTGTCAATTTTAATCTGTCCTCCTCATAACTTTGTTGGAGCAGTTTCTGCGTAAGGAGCACACTCCTGTATATGAAGTCCGTATAGTGTGAACAAGCACGTGAATAACGTATCAATTGTAATATGTAAACACCATACGAAGGGGCAGATGGTATGTTACTGCTGAGAAATGGGAAATTGATAATTGGGAAGTTGAAATCGTCCCGTTTGTCATAGATTTTAGTGTGAAGTCGTCCATCTACGTCAATATTTAGGAAAAGATCAAGGTATGAAGCAGTCCTTCTAGTATCAGTAGTATCCTTAATTTCAAGTTCACTGGATTATATGATATGTAAGTATTGGCTGAAGTATGGGTTATTCAATGATAGAACATCATCAATATATCAGAAAGTAAAATTAAAGAATTTGGCAATGTGCTTTTTTTTTTGTCTTTTAGAAGGTTCTGAATGAATTCTGCTTCATACGAGTACAAAAACAAATCAGCCAGCAGGGGTGCACAATTAGTACCCATTGGAATACCGATTGTCTGTTGAAATATAAATCCTCCAAACTCATCCTTTGAAACTGTCTTCATTTTATTCAATTGATAATCCATCTCCTTTTTGAACAAGTATGATTGCGAATTGCCTATAAAAAAGCCACTAATTGGTATTTCGTTCCATGCATTCAATGTGATACTGACCGGTTTGTGTTTTCTCAGACTTGTAACTATTGCAAGATGGATGAATGCAACAAGAACAAAACATTTTTTCATTCTGTCAATCGACCAGGAAAGCACGAAAACTTGATTTTAGATTAATAAACACATAATATACATATTGCATGCTAATGTATTGATTTACTTATGCAGCTTTTGTGTGATACATGACTTTATGTATAGGTATTGTTTACATAAGCAGGTAATTATTATAAAGGTTATATACGACAAATCAATAATTCCATTACCTAACTTCCAACAGAATTTGGTTATACATAATGATGGATATAGGAAGATGTGGTGTGAGTGCCACTGAGACAACTCTCCATACAAATAACAATTTAAAAAGTAAACCATTATAGGTTAAAGTACGGCCTTCAACACGTAGCCTTGGCTCACACCGAACAACAAGCTATAAAGGGCCCCAAAATTACTTGTGTAAAACCATTCAAACGGGAAAACCAACGGTCTAATCTATATAAACAAAACAAGAAACGAGAAACACGTATATATTACATAAACAAACGACAACTACTGTTCATCAGATTCCTGACTTAGGACAGGTGCAAACATTTGCAGCGGGATTAAACGTTTTAATGGATCCAAACCTTCTCCCTTTTTCTGAAACAATAGCATAACATCACAATGTCTTCTTACACAGTTTTTGGATGAATACTCAGACTGATGCCAAAATACCTGAATAATGTCGTTTTTGACATTTGATTAACCGTTAAAGGTAACCCAAAATATTGGCTTGGACCGTAAAGGTTGTTATAATATGTATTTAGGAAAAAATAACGTCTTTCGAAAATGGTTCTATGATAAAGACATATCAAAGATATCAAGCTGGGCATTTCATATGCCAAACAAGTGCTTCGTTTGCAGTAGGGGTAATTGGTCCCACTTCTTTGTTTCAATGTTATTATGTATGATCCCAGCATAAGATTATTGAGATTTAACTCTTGTGCCTTAAAAGAGCATTTAACAGTTTCTGCTTTTGACTCACTTGACGGAGTGAAAAAGCGAGACATATGTATGCTGTTTCTGTCGTCGGCAGGGTATACACAAGTACCCGGCCCACCCCCTTAGTCATGGTCTATTGACTTTCAATCTTTTGCTTAGTTTGTATGTATTAGTTTGTGATTATGTCAGTTTATATCGAATCACTAGTGGTATGTCATTGACAGTTTGTATGCAGTTGTATAAACGTTGGCACATCTCATTACTATGGAGATTATTTGACCCAGCCCCTCAGTTATGGTTTATTGCTTAGTTTACATGTATAAAATTGGGTTTAGGTCTGTTTAAATGGAACTAATTAAGTAAAGTAAATGGTGTTTGGTATGCAGTTGTATTAGCATTGGCACATCTTATTTCCATGCAGATTGTTTATAATACTTTCAGTCATGGTTCATTGCCTTTAAATATTTGCAAAACTTGCATGTAAAAGTGTTGCTATTTTTATTTCGACATTTATCGAAATTACAAAAATACAAGACATATCTCTGAGATAACAGTTTATATTAATAGTTAGCTTTGTTACAACTGGATCGCTCGACACAATGTTTATGTTCCAGACCATATGAGTATTTGGACCATACGCGTATGTTCATGACCATATGCGTATACTCATATGGTCCGACCGTACGCGTATGGTCGGACCATATGAGTATAATACTCGTTTGGTTATTAATGGGTCGGACCATATGAGTATTTGGACCATATAGGTATATTTTTTAAGTAAATTACATTATAAAAGTTTCAATAATACAAAAACTTTATCTAAAAATACAATGATTGTTACATTACAATGTATTATTTTATAATTAAAATATACGTAAATTTATCATATATTGATACCATAGTTTGTTTCATGGCTTATAACACATGTTACATTCTTACAAATAGGCTTGATGTGACATTTACTTCCACACGGTATCATAGCTTTTTTGCATTTGCAAGTCTTAGATGTGCACGATTCTTTTTATTTGCATCTATTGTTTGCGAGTGAAAAGCTAGCCTTTTTTTTAGCTGTGTACAGTGATACCGAGGTCCTGGGCCATTCCGATATGTCTACGGTGTTTTTAAGAAGCTCTAGATCTCAAATATCGTAACATGACTGCAATACAACATATTCACAAGACAACTTTAATAAACTATGCTACTTTCCAGTGACTTCTTGTGTAACAGTTCATTAAGAAATTTTTGGAATTATTTTAAGTCGACATATTGCCATTCACTCGTAATAACAAATCGGTAATGACCATCGGTATAACATGTGTTTATTATAGTGTTGACAAGTAAGTGTAATTAACTATGTGAAACTTCTAATTTTTATTTAGCCTCTCTTTTTTATATTATATAAATAATAAAATTACCTATATGATAGCGTCTTTTTAATGAACGGTCATACCATATGAATAGTTTAGAAGTATTAAACATGTTAAAAGTAAACTGTAACAGAGTGTTAATTACCCCGACCATATGCGTACGGTCGGACCATATGAGTATATACCCATATGGTCATGACCATACGCGTATAGTCCAAATGCTCATATGGTCCGGAACATTTATAAATATATCATTAATAGTTGAAACCTTTATGTGAATGTGTTTGTCAGATTTCTGTTTGGTTGCTTTTTTTTTTTATTGAAGTGTACTCCAACATCTTCATTTTATGTAAAAAAAATACAAACAATAAAATGTTGTAGTATTCATATTTTGCACATTATTGAATTATTTCAATGTAAATTTAAATAAAAGATGCCCCATCCGCACTATCATTTTCTGTGTTCAGTGGACCGTGAATGGGTGAATATCTCTAATTTGGCAATAAAATTAGAAAGATCATATCATAGGAAACATGTGTACTAAGTCGGACCTCAACTTCATCAAAAACTAACCCGACCAAAAACTTTTACCCGAAGCGGGACGAACAGACAGACGGACGCACAGACCAGAAAACATAATGCCCATAAATGGGACATAAAACTTATTGTATAAATCTAATGGTAGTATTTGTAGTTCAATTCGGTTATCTTGTTTTTCAAGGCATATTTGGGTATTCCGTTATAACCACATAATTTAGAATTTATTATCATTCCATAAACAAATATACGGAGAAAGGGAAACAACTACAATGACATCAGGTAAATTGCTCTATATATAAATGGAAACATAATTACTGCAGAATTCTAATTGTGTTCTTTCTGTAGCAATATTTCATCTTTAACATTAAATGTTGTATTACATCATGTATAGACAATTAGATAAATCAAACACTTCCGATCACTATTTGTCGTTTGGTAGGGTTCATATTCTTTAGGCCCTAGTTTTCTGTGTAGTGTTTTGTAGATGTTATTTTCGCCACCCCTTTATTCATCGCATGTTTGGCTGTTGTAATGTCTGTTTATTTTTATTTCCATTCAATATGATTGATATCATCATTTGCTCCCCCTTTTGAAGGAAAACTCTTACGATCAATTGAAGAGTGATATTCTTCTATTGATTTTTATTTACACACACGTCAATATCTTATGTGTGTACATAAAACTTCATATTATTTACTTCCTGGGGGGGGGGGGGTCTCTTCCTATATAAAGGTATATACATATGTGCCGCTGGAATGGGTCCCTTTTTTGATCTGTCAAATATATCAATGGGGTGCAATTTTACCGAGGAAATATATCAATAGGTAGTAATTGACCGATATAGGTACTATTTGAGCTGATAAATATATGAATGGGTTATGATTTCGCTGTGAAATATATGTATAGGTAGGGATTTCACAATTATTCAATATATGAATGGGGGGTGTTTTTAAAATCCCAGCTGCACACCTGTACCCAAAATCCCATGTTGAGACCCCCCCCCCCCCGTGACTTCCTGTGTGCAGAGCACTTCATTCATAAGTTCTTGTTATGTAACATGTGTAATGCAGACATTTATTTGCTATGCAGATTTTAGAGTTGAAAGTTGAAATTTTATTAATTGAAAATAAATGATGATTTATATAAAGAAAATAATATAGTCGAATTTTAAGGGAAATACATATATATATACCATCCAAGATGTGAATAGACTGAATGTTTGTAAATACAGTAATATATATATAATAATGATAGATTTTCGATTCATGCTGTTAATTATCATAATTGATAATTATAATTTCATTAAACTAAGATACCAACACCCATACAAAAAAAAACATATGTACTGAAGGCCGGTCCAGTCAGCAATATTTCACAAGTAGCAGATAGCGGGATATCTATAGTCTGAATGAAATCAAGTAAATTACGATTCTGTTATGTAAATATGTATTTCAGGATGTAACGTGTAAAAACTGGAGCATCTAAAAAGTAATTTAAAGATAACAGTAGTAAACAACGGGTCGAAGCGGAAGGGTCTAAATTTCCCAACATCTCATTTTTTTTAAAAACATATGTGCATGATAAACGTGCACGAAGGTTACCAGCAAAGCTTTAGCATGCTCGGGTTAGCATAACACTAGTATTAAAGGATGTCTCGATTTACAAGACTGTCAGCACACGTATTCTATTATTAGTTGACTGATTGTATAATGAACCTAGAGTTTATTTAATTGTTTCTATGCTGTTCGAAAAATGATTCACTTCTGTGCTAAATGCAACGTGTGTTTCGGTGATGACCAATTTTCATATATTTTTCAAAGGGTCAAAGTAAATATTTTTGTCTAAATTTTATGAAAATTAAACGAGTCAAATTAATTTTAGTCGAGGTGTAAGTTACCACCATAAGTTATATACTTGGTCTTGTTAAACAATTCAATTTGATAAAACGTGCTTCTGACTGTGACACAGCACTTTGAATATCTATACACACGCATTTGTAAAATGTTTGGATATTTCTTTACTAACAGAAAGGAAAAGTTTAGATGGCAAGGTTGTCACAGTGACAGGTGATCCAGTGGAATTGGAGAAGCTATAGGAATAACATTAGCTAAAGCTGGAGCTAGAGTCGCATTAGGCGCCAGACGGGTAGATAAACTAGAAGATGTGAAAAGAAAAATAGAGGAATTCGGGGGAGTTTGCATTCAAGTCAAAACAGATGTTACTGTCAGAAGCGATGTAAGATAACTTCTCCAATAATTAACCGTTAAGTGATGAAGTAACATCACATTTAAATGCGCGAATAAACAAAATATAATAAAAAAAGAATAATAATCAAGAATGAATAATTGATATTTAACCCATATCTAACTTAAACCGGTTCGCTCGTTAACTGTGTTCCAAAATTTCATAAAAAAGGCGTTTAACGTTATGCATGTCATACAATTTCAAGAATATAGAAAAATGTAAAAATATCACAAAACCCACAATACATGGGATTCTCTGGTCGACATACATGTACGATAGACCTCGCAGCATATTCTGCATTTCATGTTTTTGTCCTTTTAGAAACTTGGTATTGCTGGCAAATCTTTGATAGCTCATTGTAAGTTTTTTCCCCACTATTCTCAATTCGGATCAATTGAGGACATTCACAATATATACAGAATCTTTTTTTTTCTTGAGACCGTATGAATAATTTCTAGATATAAACATGAAGATGTGGTATGATTAGATGTCTGTTTATTCTGTATTGTCGGATTGCTGTCTGAGAGGAATTTTGAAAATTAGTATCCTGACATTTAGTAAGTGCTGAAAATAAATAAGACAGGATGAATATGAATATTCTGTAACACTGTTAAAAAGCAGGAATCTGTTGTGAACAGATGTGAAGATATTTTGACGAGGTGCTAAAAAAAAGATACATTGGGATAGATAGAGTGGGTGGTCTATCTGAGAAAAACCTGCCCCTCCCAATTCTCCTGAATATAAAGAAATGGTATCGGTCTTTTATTTGAATATTCCCATTAATTTTCAGTAGCCATTTATAGTATCCGGAAATGATCCGGAATACGCGTCTTATGCTTTTAGGTTAAGGAGCTAGTGAGGAGGACAGAAACAGAGTTGGGACCAGTCGATATAATGATCAATAATGCTGGAGCATGGTATTATACACTGGTCAAAAACTTACACGAAGATAAATGGGATCAAATGATAGATGTAAATTGTAAAGTGAGTCTATAAAAATACTTGTTAGAAGCTGAAATATATGACGCACGGTTAAACCTTTCTATTATGGTCAACAATTTCATTATTTAGAATTAAAAATTACGAGCGAACTGTGGATTAAGTCTTCTGCGATACCAGTATGATGTGACATATCCTTTTCCGATGTCGAACTTAAACTTCCGACAGTTTAATAACTTGTGTACGCTTCATAATGTTTGTTTTAGCAATTGACAAGCAAGAATATGTTCAGCCGAAAAGTTTAAGTGGTTTGTATATTATCAAAGAATCCACATACTACCGTTGCAATGGACGAAAAAACTTTGTCTTTACCTTTGTCCTAACAAATAGCCAATGAAAAGGATGAAACGTCATCACATGATGCTGGATAAGCCAATCAAATAAACGCAGAATCTCGTATCTCCTTTTCGTATAAATATGAATAGAATCCATAACAAGGATTGGCCATGTTTGTGTTTAATCCAACTACATTAAAAAAATTAAGGCATCAACATGATCAGTAAAAGTTATTTGACAATATTGATTATAATGCTTGATATGGAGTAAGTACATTGTTTATTTAGTATATTTCCTGTGATATTTTAAATAGGGATTGACTAATGGCGTCGGAGCAGTTATAGACCAGATGGTTAAGCGTAAGTCAGGTCACATTGTGAATATATCGTCTGATTCAGGCAAGAGGGTATGTTTTTACATTGTCTATACAATGTGTTATGGTGTTGTGGTCTGTTGTGGTCTGTTGTGGTCTGACTAGTTTGTAAGAAGTCAATTTGATTACGGCAATCTAAATATAACTAGTGAAAATGATTAAATCAATCTTAATATCACTAGTCAAATTACTTAAAGCTATCTCTTAAAAAAGGCGAAAATTATATAAATCACGGAACTGACCAATTGTGACATTAAATAATCAAATGTATTTATTGGCTTATTATGTACTTATTTGAATTTCCCAAAAATGATTGCGATTTTTTTTTTACCTACTAGTTAGTTTATATTTTAGCCTATGCCCGTAAGATGAAATAAAACTTAAAGATGGTGCTTGCTTCGTTACTATGATATATTCCCTTTCAATTCTTATCTTATGAACAAAACACAAAAAAGATCAACTGAAAATTTCAAACATGTATGTACCACCAACTGGACATGTCCACACAATACCTATTAAGGTACTATGGTATTGCTTTGCCATCTTTGATAGTAATTGATGGTTTCATGTTGTTTTTTTTATATAAAAGATCCAATTGTCGATGTTAACATTGTTCTCCTCTCATACCTAGTGTGTATACTACTGTTGCCTTCATTTAACAGTAATGCAGTTCATTTGAATGATTTTTTTTTTTTTATCTCAATGAAGATACTATATTTTACATAGTGACCATATTTTTCAATTTTCTACAGGCGTTTTTTTATCCTAAAAATTTAATCGGTTACCATACTTTTTGTTTTGTTTTTAATTTATATCTTAATATTTTAATTAAAACGATATCAACATATAATATGCCAAAATATGAAAACTTCAATGCTGTTTATTGATTAACTATCTTAAATATCTTTTTCACTGTTTTGCTATTTTAACATTTAGATATTAAACTCATATTATTTTAGGGATTTCCTGGTCTAGCAGTGTACACCGGAAGCAAGTTCTTCATGGAGGGATTCTCCCAGACATTAAGACAGGAAGTGTGTAAGCTGGGAATTCGAGTAACCGTTGTCCAACCGGGAAGTGTCAATGTCCCGGATACGGCAGACAAACATGTCGATCCAGAGGTATGCATAATAATAAGTGTTTTCCCTGTTTTTTTAATACTTTCCGTTTTCTTTTGGTTAAGTGAATAATAAAGTGACACTCATCAACTTAATTTCGGATATATATCGGTAAGCTTTACATATATTATTGACGTAATAGACTAACAAGATAAGCCAATAAATTCCAATGAAAGAAATCGTTACATAATTGACCGAGTCATTTCTAAAACAAACAAAACTATGCAGTATGGGCTTTGTTCATGGTTGAAGGCTGTACAGTGATCTATATCTGTTAAATTATGTGTCATAAGGTCTCTTGTGGAGAGTCCCTTTGGTCATCATACCATGTCTTCTTTTTATAAGAACGTTTGACTAAAGGTTAAGTACAACTTCATGCGTTTTTTAAATTTTTTTTTCATTTTTCTGCAATATTTAAAAAAAAACCTATCAATGCATCTTTTTTTCTTTTAATAGTGATATCATTCTTTGACATAATATTACTTTAATTATAAAATGAAAACTTTTTTAATACAACATTTGTTTTTCTTTTCATTTTAGACATAATTGTTGTTTTCTGAGCATTGACGTATCAATTATATGTTATATAAGCCATGGCGTTGTCAGTTTATTTTAGATTTATGAGTGATTGTCCCTTTGGTATCTTTCGTCCCTCTTTTATATGTTATATAAGTGTGACATAGGGAATAGCCCTCTTAGCATGTTTCATCTACATTATCGACCATGATTTTTTGTTATCAGTGTTTTTTTAAGATACGTACATGTACATGTACCCGATATTTATTCCATACTCTTAAAAAAAATTATAAATTGAAGGAAAATTTAAACCAGCCGAGGAAAATAAAAGCCCTCAAAGATGAAAACATCGTTCGTAGTTTGTTGTAGAACCAGTCCATGTTTTATTTGATGACAGTTCTAGAGTCTACGATCATTAGAGTTTATATGAGCTCTTGTTCTGAATGCATCTGATGAAATTGATAGCCTTTTTCGGTTGCAATCTACATGGTATATAATACACATGTCAATTACTTTGAAATTAGTAAAATATCCCTACACATGTATGTGTACTGCACATTATTTCAATCACAGAAGCATTTTGAGTACCAAGATTCATCACAATGTAATTCATAGAAGATCATCATTTTAGATGAAAAATATAAAAACTTGCGTGTAATCTTGATGATAAAAAATTTACCCTTTTCATGGAGATTTTCATTTCTTTGGACAGGAAAATACGTCTGAGATCTTTGATATGCAAGTATACGATTTTTTTGGCTTGAACACGCTGTGTTTAGATACATGCTTTCAAATATTCGATTGTAAGATTGTTGATAAAAGTAAAAAATGGTTTAAGACAATGAAATTGAGAATGTGTACTGAAAATAGGCGCTAGTATGGGAAGTAAATGCAGCCCAGAAATTTGTGATATTAGAGCATTCGAAGGTATCAATGAAATTGTTGAAAAATATAAGTATGAAAATAAGATCTTATTTTACGGAAGGTATAGAGATGATGCATTTATAATAGATCATTCATCCCGAGAAGAGGTTAAGCATTTTTTTTTAAAATAGCAAATGATCATCACCCTTTATTAAAGTCTACTTATGAAATTTCAGACGAAGAAATTATTATTCTCGATACTGTCGTACATAAAGGGTTGAGGTTCAGGAACACCGGTATCCTTGACATACAGAGCTACACCAAACGAAATGTAGGGAGCTATTTCCAAAACCACCAATGGTGGCATATAGTAGACATCGGAACTTAAAAGAAATACTGACTAGATCGGTAGTCAAAGCTTAGTACAATATGAAGGATTGGGTCAGGACCCCTGATGAAGCACCTACCCTTCATATGAGCCACGGAATCTTATAGAGTTTGTCCTATTCTGTGTTGGGTCCTGGAGGATAGGCAAACGTGGCTGATAGTTACTTCCAGACATTCAATATTACTTTAGCTGTATTTGGCAAAACTTTTAGGACGTTTTGGTCCTCAATGCTCTTCAATTTCGTACTTTAATTGGCCTTTTCAACAATATTTGATTCGAGCGTTACTAATGAGTCTTTTGTAGATTAAACGCGCATCTGGCATACATATAATTTCAATCCTGTTCTCTATGATGAAAATATTTACAAACACTGGGTCGATGCCACTGCTGGTGGAGTTTTAATTCCCCGATGGTAATACAAGCCTAGTAGTCCGCGTTTCTGTGTTGACTTGAGTTATCATTGATATGTTCATAATTATAAATTAACTGTCAACAAAACATTTAATTTTTGAAATACTAAGGCTTTTCTACCTCAGGAATAGATTACCTTAACTGTATTTGGCAAAACTTTTACAAATGTTTGGTCCTCAATGATTTTCATTTGTACATCATTTGCTCTTTGAACATTTTTTATTCGAGCGTCACTGATAAGTCTTTTGTAGACGAAACGCGCGTCTGGCGTAAATATATAATTTCAATCCTGGTTTCTATGATGAGTTTATTTACAACCAATGCTGGTGGAGTTTGAATTTCCTGAGGGTATATATCACCAGACATGTAGTCAGCACTTTTGTGTTTAATTGAGTTATCATTGATATGTTCATAGTTATAAATTAACTATAAACACAACTTTGAATTTTTGAATTACTTAGACTTGGCCAATTTTTTTTTATGAATTTCTGGTCCTCAATGCTCTCCAAGTGTAACTCTTGTTGCCTTGTTTACGCAATTTCATGACAGAACAAAAGTATTGACCACAGTTAATCAAATAAACAGGGGACAGCTCAATCTTTCTACAAACAGGAAATTATATTTTCTCGAAAATTAAAGACAAACAAAAAGTTTAGCAAAATAAGTTTTAACCACATGATCATCTTATAAATACTCTATCGATTGTTTTATCAGGGATATATTCAAATGTATCAAGATATCTGACCAATCTGTTGTTCGTTGTTGTTTCAAATTGTTGTTAATAGTAGTTGTTGGATGTGTTGGCACGGGCTGTGTAATGTCATAGTTGTCATAGTTGTAGGTGTTTTGTGTTTTGTGTTTTGTTTTGACAGGACGTCACCACAATCGTATACACAATTAAGAAATCATTCATGGCAGCCGTAGATTTGTTGTCATTTAACCATGAGTTGGGCATTTATATTCGTTTTATTACCCTGAATGATTCTAATAGGACAGATTCGGTTATTGTGTTAACCGTGAAAGCCCTATACATACGATACTGTTTTGGCTGTTCCGTATTACCCAATGTTGATAATATAAAAAATATTATATAATTCAATTACTATTTTTTTTAATTGCATTTCCACTTATATGATTGCTTGCACTGTAATTTTGTTCGTTCTGATGCGTACAATAAGCTTTAAAGCGCTCTGTATTTTCATTTTATTTTTTTGTTTACGGAAACATACTTGTGATGTCACCTTGTTACATTGCCATGCCCTGACAATAATATCATCTCGCAGATTTTTCATTTTATGACATTTTACCAGGAAAGATAAATTGAAATGAACCGATTTTTTTATTTTGATGTAGAATAGAGATAAATATATATTGTATCTTAATATTGGCCTACGTATGCTGGGGGTTTTGATGTCGAAAATTTAGAATATCTGATAGTGTAAATAAGTTGGTCGCAACTCGGAACAGTCGTTTTGTGTATTACTGCGTTTGCGCTGAAGGCAGATATATTGTGATTATATTGGTTGACGATAATAGGTCGTCATAATAGAATCGTCGGTCATTGTTATAAAATACTCTACCTTTTAAGAATGCATTCACTAGATATGTATTGATAGTTGATACATGTAAACAGAAGTATATAATTATATATCTCAATATATTTATTAATTATATGGAACTTTATAAAAATTTAGTATAGTGATTACGAATCATTCAGGAAATAGTTTTGACTTCACTTTGTTTTTTCAAGCGAATATATTTTGTTATATTTTAATTTCAATATGAGAAAGTATATATTAAGTATGGTTTACATTGTATCACTAAACTTGCATCGTGTGTTATAATCTATGTAGAGAATGACTTAACACCGCTTGCATATTGTTGCTCTATATCACAAGTGCATAGATTTGGGCCTGCACTATCAACGTAAGGATCAATAAAATTTTCTCACTACATTTATATTTTTTCACACGTTTAGAAGTTTAGACATCCTTTCATTTAATGACCGACATACCAAATCATCACATTGCAAAGCCTCCTCATAATAATGATAAGCTTTGTCCTTGTGACCAGATATCTCATGACATACTCCAAGTATTGTAAATGTATTCGATAATTTGCTTAATGGTCTGCAGTTTGATATCATTGTTAAATAACTTAATGCCTGTTGTCTGTTGAAAGTATCCCCATTATGATGATAGCATAAATATCTGAGGCAGTGAGACATTACAATAGATGGGACTGCGAAGAGACCGTCTTTTACCTCCAGCTGTAGTTCCTGTGGTATTAATGATGAGTGCTTTAAGTATGTTATATATTCTGCTATAGCTATTCTCATCCTGTCATTCAATGAAATTGTATGATGTAATTTTTGCCTGTAACTATTTAGATGTACTTCGCATTCTTGCTTTTTACAATTAAACGCTAAATCAGGTGACAATCTTGATAGAACATAATCAGTAAGTTTTAGTGTAACATTGAACTGTCCCGTTACATAAAAAAACGACGCGTATAACAACCAACCAGAAGCAGCATCTGTCTTGGTGCCATCTTGTAAATGTCTATGATAACATTTGCGTATGTTGTACCCGTTTTCTATTGTGCTTAGAGGTGGTAGTAGTTGTGATATATATTGACTGGCTTTAGCATAATATAATTGACATACACCTGTAGTAAATGAAGATGATTCTGACTTAATGAATGTTTCACAAAATGTACGTACTTTATAACAGCTTTGAATTTTAGTTGGATGGGTTGTTACTGCATTTATCCTGTAGAAGAGATAGTCTAACATAATAAAAGAAGATTCACACTTTGGATATAATAAACGGTGAGTTGTATTTTCATGCTGAAATAAATTTGTTAACAATCCACCTATCCCTCCAAATTTTATACTCTCAAGTACACTAAGTAGTATCTTATTGTTATTTTGATTGATCTTTCCTAAGAACATATTTTGTTCAGGTATAAAATAGTTCGGACAAAAGCAGATGTTTACCCATGATATTAATTTATCTAGACATAAAGCAAAACAATGAAACAATTTAGATAACTGAAAAGTATCAATATCATCTTCCTCCGAGACCCAGAATAAAGTCATCTTCAGAAAGTAGGAACACAATAAATCTTTGACATTATTATTTGTGTTAACGATACATTTCAATGTCAATTTGAGTAGACCGTAACATAATAATTGAGTGAAGTTGAACGAATGTATAAGCATTTGTTCTGCAACAGAGAAAGACAATCTCCATAGAATGTCGTTATCTGGTAAAGTCTTAGGTCCTATAGGTACTAATAAACATCCATAATTTATAATTCTCTCAATTACTAAATTAGGGGGCCATTGCCGTCGATGACGTGATGCCCATGGAATTACGCTGTACGGTAGATATTTACTCCGAACGCAGTATGCAATATCAATCGTCTGTTGTTGGTCTGATAAACAAGGACCATGTACAAATACCGGGTTTATGCGTGTCGATTGTTTATTACTATCAATGAAGCCGTTAACTGATGCAAACAATTTTTTACATTTGAGTTTGATTATCTTTTTGGTAACCTTCTCCTCGGTTACAGGTATACCATTAGATATTACTCTGAGGAGACTGTTTTGCTCTATTGCTACAAATCTGAGTCTAACAAATCCCGGATAGTCAACATCTGTTTCCATAACGAATGTAGTACGTTGTATTGGGTGTTTAATGTTACTTATATTCTGAATTACGTCTGCGTCTTCTCTTACCCACATTATATCTATGTCACTTCCTGGTAAATCAAGACCTTCTGCTAAACTTCCACTTGATATTTTTGTTCCAAAAGTCCATAGTGCATTGTCAAAAATATCTTTCAAAATGAACAGTCGTTGTCTCGTTCGTATATCTATTTCAGTACCAATTGCTTTTACTAAATGTTCCTGAAGGGATTTCTCTCTAGGATTATTTTCGATCCAAAAGAAGTCATCTACAAAACAATACATATTTTTACCGATCTATGATAATGCCGTTCGTAAACTGAAGTTATCTTCTATAAGCAATCATGCTTAATGGAAGGTTAGTATTGAGTAGTATACACACACAATTGACACATAGTTTTGTATAGTTTATTATCGATTTATGAGTTTGACGTATACATTTTTGAAACCTCACAGATATAAATATTGTTGTGAAACTAACTATTATTTTGTTACTTTCAAATAATGTCAGTCTTTAGTAGACTAAATAAAAGGCCAAATAAAGTACGTAGTTGCTGATAAAAGACCAAAACCTGTTACATACCAGAATCCCTTTGTTTAATAGTTATTAAAGGTACCAGGATTATAATTTAGTACGCCAGACGCGCGTTTCGTCTACATAAGACTCATCAGTGACGCTCATATGAAAATATCTATAAAGTTAAACAAGTACGAAGTTGAAGAGCATTGAGGATAAAAAATTCTAAAAAAGTTGTGCTAAATATCCGGTTTTTGTTAGGGAACAACCATTTAACTTAAAAAAAAAGAAGAGTGGGGTTATTTTCTTTATTATAAAATAAATATTCTGAATCTCAGTTTGATGAAGAAGAAAATAATATCTGGCTGAGCAGATGACGAAAAAAATATCCTAAATTCATAATTCAATTACCTTATAGTGTGAAATATTGAAAACTAAAATAATTTGAATGATAGCCTTGAAAAACTAAAGTTCAAACTTCACACTTTGCGGGAAAAAACAATTCTGACTCGGACTCGGAAGTAGTTGGGTTGCTCCCTTAAGGAATCTGCTTTACATTTATTTGTTTCCTGTGCATTATTTTGATATCTTCATTACAAATTTGTCATTTTCCTATGTTTGGCCAGGGTGATGTCTGTTTTTCGTTTCCTAATGGTCATGGTGTTGTCTGTTTGTCTTTTGTTTTTTTTATGACTATTTTCCCCTTTTAAGACTGGTTTTTCATTTGTATTACAACAAAATCTAGTAGACGCCGTCATCGTCTGGGGTTCTAGACAAAGTAGATAATGATTACCTGTATTGCTGTCAGTACAATTCTGTAAATATTCCAGATATTCATTTGAAGATTTGTCAGGATATCTAAGGTTTATTATCCACTGTTCTTTTCTCTTCCTTCTTTCTAAACAAGCTTTATACACTCGTTCAAACTGTCGGATTGTTAGTCCGAAAACATCATTTGAAATTACCATTCCTCCATCTAAGGATTGGCTGAGTAAAGGGGTAAATTTACGCTTTCCACGGTATGGAAAACGTTTTACACCGTATATTTCCCAATAAGTGATCTTCCTCATTCCAAATAAATTCCCATCGTCACAAATGTATTGGTTTGTGGAGTTTGCGTTCATGGTGCTCCTAGACAGGAGGGAACTACGAAAGTAGAAGATGCCTGCAATAAAGTTGCAATCAGTTAAACTCAACTATGGATTATATGTGTTATGCAATGAATTTAAAATTGTAATTGACTTCCAATATATTAAATTATATACATATTATGAATCAAGTCAGGAATTTGACAATTGTTTTCGAGTTTGAGTTCGTTTTGTTTTTGTGTAATTAATTTTCATCAATAAATATATAATCAGTCCAGGTGTAAAACATTAAGTCGAAAATTAAGTTACATATTTAGTTACGCTTCACATTTTGTTAAAACATATATATGAAGTAACGTTTTAGCCATTTTGAAAACAGATTTTTTTAATCAATTTGACAAATGGAATATCATAATTATAATCTCATATAAAAACTGAACAGTTATTTAATCAAACGTATACCATATTTGATGTAGAAGTTAGTTTTTTTCGATGTGTTCAAATTTACATTGAATAAAAATAATACAATTTGTACATTCCACCTTCTTGATTAAGATACTGCATCACATATATTAGACTAACACAACAGTATAATGTACATAGACAACACAGCATTTTTTTAATTTCCTGATTTTAGTGGGAATAAGTAATGTCATCAGTCTTATTAAAATTGTATGACTAAATTACTGAAGTTCTGTATTAAATCAATTAGAATTGAATAGTGCAGAAACAATTTCACACGTGAATAGGTAACAATTTCACACGTTCATAGTTAATGTTCTAAGAATTTGGTCCTATAACACAATTGTCGTAGTGCATTTCTTTTAGACAATAAATGAAAAATTAAAAAATCCCACCTACGCCTTTTCAAAAATATTTTTACAGTGTGTTGTACTAATTTTGGGCCAAATTATATCAAAATTATAGAAAATTTTATCAGCTGCTACTAAAAATATAGACAAATTTATGTGAAGTGGGTCTAGATATCTTTTGACAGCTTCCAAAATGCTAATTTTTGACCTTTTCAGCTTGACCAAATCACTACTTTATTTTAAAATTGATGACACAGATTCTTAACATTGTAATATCCTCCCCCTACTTGCTATTTGAGGCATAAAACATGAAAAAATAATTTTGAAAGGGGTATAAAACAAAAATTCACACTGTCCACACTATATTCGTGAATAACGAACATAAACAAATTGTTTCCCCGGGTCATATTTACACTTTCCTTTAAATCGTACAGCCATATATTTTTTAGATCATGGACAGGACTTGATACTCGCAAAATTTTGGCATTGAAGTTATGTATCAGTGCATCATTGTCGCTTGTTCGAGTCAATCTGCGTCAATTTATCAACGAAATGCACGTGACTTTATTGATACAAAGGATGACCTATTTTAACTATATTTGTACGCGTAAAATAGTAATACGAACTTTACCATTATAATCCATATTCTCAACAAAAAAAGAACAGTTACATCAAAATTGCAGATACACAGAATGATGGCATTTTATTTGTCGATACTGACTTCATCAGTTTGTTTATCAGCTCACCCTAATAGACACGCTTGCTATTCCTGCTAATAGAGTCACTTGGAAAAACAAAAACGCCATTATTCTATATTCATCACATCTAAATAACAGAGCCTTGCAAAAGTTCATCACAACCAACCTCAAGTTTAACATAAATAATGGAGATACTTCAGAATAGCTACATATAATAATGTCTGTCTCAAAATATGCTGTTCATAGCGGGAATCATATACGACTAACACATTACCATTGATATCGGAAGCTATACCTTTATTGTAGAGAAATTACGTAGAATACTTTGTTGGCAAGTTTTACTTGTGTAATCTACAAGTATTCGATAATAAAATGAACTTATATTCACTTGTCTGCTCGATTAAGGTGACAGTAATATACATCGATGTTCAAATTGTTTAAATCGATTTAAAATATGCACCAAGGTTAAAAAAACATGCATTTATTTAATTTTTTGCACTCCAAAAGGAGTGCGACTGGTTGTGTTGATACATTTACATACTGCGTTTATGATTTACACCTTACCGTTTGTCAATTGAACTTCTGGCTATACACTTAGTATATAATTGTTGATTCACAATATGAATTCACCGATTCAAAGTAGGAGTTTGAGGAACCTGAAACAAAATGATAAAAACTTCCTGCTAAATCTGTATACTTATTTAAACTTATGCTATCTGATTAAGTATACAAACTTATACTTATACTCTCTGATTTTGTTCGTATCACAACAAGGATTGGCGGTCACATGAGCGGTTATATTTATAATAAAAATTTGATTATAAGGACATCGAAACACAATTTTTTAATTACATTTCGAAACCTATCTCTGGTCTTTTTTTTTATAACATACATTTTCCAATGGTCATATGATAAATGACCAATGCATTTTAGTATTTCTTATCATTTTGTATCATATAAGTTGTTAGCACTTAATATGTATTAGTGTTTTATTTGAGACATGTTCATAATATTACGTAATAAATGTTATTTTCAAATTAAAAGTAAACTTATCAATCAAGGACTAAAAAATTAAAAAATGACCAGGCGGTAAGGTTATTTTTGATCACTTCAAATTTGACAACTATCTGTCGAATACAGGACAACATTTTGAAGCTGTGAATGTTACCGTACGGCCTTCAACAATGACACAACCAATACATGTAAATATATATGCTATATTTGAATGCAAAATGCCCCCATATGGCAATATATAAAACAGCTGAAGCGTTAAATATAATTGCGTAATTAATACTACAAGAAAGAAAAAACATGTCTTTTTTTCTATGCATAAATTCCTTATATTTGCGAAAACACTCATTCAAAGGTAAACAATCGTGAATAGGACAAACAGTTTCGCATGTTTTTGATGAGCAGACAATTGACTTAATTCATAAATATATATAGAATAATTCGGGCTCACCTGATATTTTACTGTGATAAAGTCAGTATCAAAAACAAAAAGTCCTTTATTCTGTTTATCGGTAATTTAAAAAAAAAAAATAACTGCAATAAATGAGAAAATAACAAACGAACTACTTTTTCGCGTCGAATGATGGCGAATCACACTTGACGTCACAGGCTGCGTTACGTCATTCGAAATTTTGTCACAGTGCAGTAAACATGGCATTCTCTTGCACACAGTATTGAAAATGAATTAATGCATGCGTTTTATTTTAATATTCTGCTTTGGACATGACTCTAACAATGCCAATTATAAAGGGAGCATACCGGTAAGTCAGATTTCTTTATTTTTCACAAAGCATCAGCAGTCAGAAAATTTACGATCAGATTTGTCATCATTTTATACAAATGTAGTTCAACGACAAATTATAATTATATTTTGCTTAGTTTAGTGATTAAAATTCCATTTATCTTGTCATAAATCGCTCAGTGTTCACCATGAAAACGATCACATTGATTTTAAATAATTTTAAGAAAGCATCGTAAGCAGACATTTACTATAGGAGGTAATGTAAAAAAGGGGGGAGACAATAGAAGTTCCGTTCACTTGTTAACAACACCTCGATTTTGGCAAAAACAGTTAACAAAAAATGCAAAAATGCTGATAACAGTTAACAAACAGGGTCGAAAACAGTGAACAGCTTTAATTGATACCAGACAACAGTAAACAACACCTTGAAAAGGGCCATAACAAGTTAGCACAAAAGAGGTATTCCCCCCACCACCCCCTCATGTAAGCTGACTGTGAATTGTTTTAACAAGCTTATTTCTTGTCGACTTCATATTTCAAACACTTTAATAGACGTCACTCAACTGTTAGCTGAAAATTGTTGCTTTTTTCAAAGTCATGTTCACTAATTTTCAACACGGACCAAATATATGAAACTTAGAGTTTCCCCCTCCCCTTTTTAAATTTATCCTAGATTCCTTTTGAATATGTTAACTTTTTTGTTCTTTGTTTTATGAATATCTGTCTTTATATTCACACTAAATCCACATCTTTTAAAACTGTATATGATCATGATGGTCCCATAAAAATGTCGAAAATGCGTACATTTCATTTTTTCTAGCTTCTTTCGTGCGATAGCGGTACCTTTTTGGTTACTATTTATGTGTTGCGTCTAAATAGTAATTGTGACACTTCATAGTGACTGAACAGGTAAAACAAATACTTCCCAAGAAGCAGAAAGAAGAAACACCACTTGGAACAGCACCAGGCTATGTATTGGTATATACTATTGTATCATGAATAAAAACTCAGATTTCTAAATCTATCAAGTTTTCTATACATTTTCTGTTCACATTTTGATTTTCACAACAATCGTTCAAAAAGGCTAAACTAATTTTGTGAAAGTTTCGATCAATGACAAGACTTAGTGTTTCATTCGTCAAAAAAATCGAGCGTTTTTTGCGAAAATAATCACGCGCAATTTTGTGAATGAAAGGGGGAAAGTAGATCATTTTGCGTTGAATTTGAGCATGCCATTTGCGTACTAACCCAATAATTTTTATATCACGGCCAGTCTACTGATACTGACATTATCAGCGAGTACACATCAAAGGAATTATGTACAAATTACCGATAAACGATTTTACTGGGCAATTTTTATAATATCTAGATCATTGGTTCTGGTAAAGTTGGCGTCATTCAGCTGTTATTTCAAAATATGTTCTCTAATAAAGTTCGATGTTGGGGCGCCCATTCTAATATTTGATTGGGCATTTTCTGTAATTGGTGTTCTTGTGTGTGTTTGTGAATATATTTTTGTCACTTAGTGTTATTATTTTAGCAATTTATTTTAACAAAGTCATATAGGCGGAACGTTTAACTACCAAAAAAAACCAGGTTTAATCCCCCATGTTTCATAAAATATCCTGTACTAATCAGGAATATTGCAGTTGCTATGAAATAGTTCGGTTCTATCTATGTTGGCGATTGTTGTTGTTGCACTCTCATAGTTGATGTGTTTCCCTCGGTTTGAGTTTGTAAACCGAATTTGTTTTCTCTCTATCGATTTATGACTTTTTAACATCGGTATAATAGTGTTGCCTTTATTTATAAAGATGTCATAGTTTGGAACATAATGTATAGTTTCATACTTAGTTGCATCAGTTTAAAGTTATGTTTTCTGCAAAAAAGATTATTCATGAATCACAGTCGACATAATCATATATTTCCGATACTTTTCAATGGACAATTAAATCTGAAGGAAAATTGAAAAAAGAGAGAAAAAACTTCCTTATAACAGAAAAACTGACTTGTTATTCTTAGAAACATCATTTTGTTGGTATTCAATCATTACGATCAAATTTTAACAATCATCAGTTTTAAACACTTGAATAAATGTACTTAAAAAGGAAAATGAAACTTAATAACAGTGATTTTAGTTATACATCTCTCTTTGTTTCTTTAATACAACAATAATCAGTGTACACATGTTGGATGTAGTAATGAATTCAAGTTTGTGTTTGTACCAAACAAAGCTATCTGCCAAAATTCCCAACTGACAGTCATACGTCTTCATAAAATTTTTTGGGATAAGATCAGACAAAGAGAAAAGCGCATTGCATACATCATAGACAAATAATGAATACTATATGAGTTACTTCATGACGATTTAAAAGGAATGAAGGAGTTTAACTTGTCAAATCATTTGACAGAAGCAGAAAAAAAAATCTTATAACCACACTCACCTTCCCCCTCTATGATGATCCAAAAATACAATCGTCTTGTATACGATTGATGACTTGACTGGAGCAGTTATGTTCAACGTAACCAAATATAAACGATAAACAATATTACCACCTATATCTTGATTCTCTAGAGGAAAACCAAACAGTATATAAAAGAAGAACAAAAGATACCAAAGGGACAGTCAAACTCATAAATCTAAAATAAACTGACAACGCCATGGCTAAAAATGAAAAGGCAAACAGAAAAACAATAGTACACATGACACAACATAGAAAACTAAAGAATAAACAACACAACCCCACCAAAAACTAGGGGTGATCTCAGGTGCTCCGGAAGGGTAAGCAGATCCTGCTCCACATGTCGCACCCGTCGTGTTGCTTATGTGATTACAAATCCGGTAAATAGTCTAATTCGGTAGGTCACATTCATGAAAGGGAAGGGGGTTGTAGTTACGACGTCAGGAACATATCCGATATCATTTGTGAAACGGTTATTCCATAACGGTCAACCAACTCGTGATGGCGTCCGTAAAATTTACGAAGGGATGATTTCAACTTTACCATTTGGAACTCTTGGTTTAATAGCTTCCTTGTGAGCAGTAACCCTCTATCAAGAAAATCATAATAGGAAATGCAAGCACGGGAATATCGTATCAATTGGGAGATATATACCCCGTATGCAGGTGCTGCTGGAATGTTGCTACTTAGAAATGGAAAGTTCACAATTGTAAAGCTGAAATCATCTCTTTTGTCGTAAAGTTTTGTTTTCAACCGACCCTCATTGTCAATTTCTAGATGTAAGTCAAGATATGAAGCCGACCTAACTGTATCTGTAATATCCTTTATCTCCAATTCGAAGGGATAGATGCATCCATTGTATAGTTCATGATAATTAAAATAACTATAAAAGGAATATCCGAAATACTTGACATCACAGATGAGAAAACTTTCAAAGAAAATAAATAGCATCAGTATCCTGAATAGAATGTTTACACAATGTTTTGGGATATAACTAACTTTGTGTAAACAAAGACTCATCTATTTGCTTTTAACTACTATATGGATAAAACATGTTAGAGCAAAAATTATATTATTCTGGATAATGACATGCGAATTGTGATTATGATCTGCATGTAAAGTAAGACCATATTATCAATATTTTGTTGATGTGAAACCATGGCCAGTATGCATAATTCTGTATATGAACCTTGACCGGATGGAACAGTATGTAAAGCTTAACATGAATATATACGATACATAATAACTTAAAGTGAAATGCAATTAAATTTACCTTTCCTTTAATGAAGATGCTTGTAACATTATCAATTAAACTACACCATTTTACACTGTAGTTTTAGGC
Organism: Mytilus galloprovincialis; assembly: GCF_965363235.1. Taxonomy (NCBI): domain Eukaryota; kingdom Metazoa; phylum Mollusca; class Bivalvia; order Mytilida; family Mytilidae; genus Mytilus; species Mytilus galloprovincialis. Next base: position 61,756,930 of record NC_134845.1, read on the forward strand.
ATATGAAAATGAATGTATAAAACATTATTTCCTGTCGTAAATCGACAGTACTTGTCCTGGAGATTATTTGATTGGCTCATAATTTAACACATAGATGTACAGATATTCATGATACATTGATTTTTGTTCTTTAGGTTTTTGCCTGTTATCATTTTATATACATTCAATGATATTTTACGAATCATTGTGGTTCTCCACAAGTGTGTTCATAACAGAATCCCAGAAATATATGATTCCATTTTTTTTTTGTTGTCATGAGAAAGTTCTTTGATCTTACATCTGAACATAGAGAATGTTAATATAAGGTATTAGACACCTAGTTTTTAGCAAATCTTTGTATGTATTTTGTCGGGTTTTATTCTTTTTTTTTCTTACCACGGTGCTGTCAGCTAGCCTTCGACATATGTGTTTGAGTATACTATAAAATTGAGAATGGAAATGGGGAATGTGTCAAAGAGACAACAACCCGACCAAATAAAAAACAACAGCAGAGGGTCACCAACAGGTCTTCAATGTAGCGAGAAATTCCCGCACCCGGAGGCGTCCTTCAGCTGGCCCCTAAACAAATATATACTAGTCCAGTGATAATGAACGCCATACTAATTTCCAAATTGTACACAAGAAACTAAAATTAAAATAATACAAGACTAACAAAGGCCAGAGGCTCCTGACTTGGGACAGGCGCAAAAATGCCTATGTATATTTACATTCTATTTGATTACTCTTCTATCAAAAAACTCCCCATCACATACACATGGAACAAGAGTTTTTCATCGAAAACTAACTGCATCTATAATTTCTGTAAACGGAAGTATTTGAGAACATATCAAATATTCATTACATCAGACGGTTGACATTATTCATTTTATCAAATGTGTTTGATTATTTAATTTTCAAAATAAAACGTTATGCTTTAACTGTGAAGAAAAGAGTTACAGGTAATAGTCGTTATGTCGAAGTAAGGAGGAAATTAAATCTTAATATGAACGTAATGAGTTCATGGAATAATACAATTTATTTGAATGTACAGCTGTATTCCAAAATTGAGATTAGAGATGGACGTCAACAAAACAGTGAATTATTAGTTCGCAATATACATGGTACAATAGATGATGTGATATAAACAAACATTTAAATGTCAACAGTTTACGAATACATAGGAGGAACATTATAAGTTGCTGTTAACCTTTAAATAGTCCCATTGATACCCCAAGCAGAGACAAATGAAAAAAAAACTTTAACCCACAAATTTCATAAATCATAACAAAACCCCTCCAGACAACACTGTATACATTTTTGCTAACTTAAGAATTTAGGAAAATGTTGAAACGATTACCCGTATTAAGATAACCTTAATCTATTCGATGATATATTTATTTGTCAGATTCGATAATTAAAAACGTTTTGTTGTTATTATTGCAGTCTGTGATAAACATTCGTTGCTTACTGCGTTAATATAACTAGAATTATATAAAGCAGTCAGTTATGGAAGCTAAAAAAACCCCCAGAAAAATCTTCCTGGTTAACGAATTGTAAAGCACTTGTTGAGATGCTATCTGCTATTGTTTGTGGTGAAACAAAGGGATGGAAAACTACTGATAAAAATTATAAATAACTTGAGTAAGTTAACTTTAAAGGAAATTGAAACACAAATTTACCATGTTTACTAAATCATCTTTCGAAACCCACTCATTTTCTATATTTATACATACATTTCCATGTAGTCGCAAGTAAAAATATTATGTGTATTAAATCTCTTAATATCAAACAAGTTATTATACAAATTCCTGTCAGGGGTTATTCCAGTTCATGTTACTGTTCACCAACTAGTACAAGTAGACTTTTCGTATTGGATATGCTTGTCACTTGATGATTACTGTATAATATCTCTTATATTATGAGATACTTCGAAAACTTTTGTTAGGGTTTGGCATACTGGCCTCTTGATAAAGCAGGAAGCATATAGTACTGATGGAAAATAATTCGATTTTATTCTATTTTCATATTCGCTTTTGAAAATATTAATTCAGGAGTTCCGTAAAGGCTCTCTATTAGGTTCTTTATTATTCCTTACTTTTGTAATTGACATAGCTGATTATTTGATAAGTTTAACTCGATTGTTTGCTAATTACACATCTCCTTTTTACTCCTTCCATCAATAGCCTGTACACAAAACAAAGATTCTTAAATATCGATTTAAAACAAATCTCAACATGTTCTGAAGATAACTTAATAAATTTTAAACCTACCAAGACAACCGCTATGACATTCTCCTGCAATACCTCCCCAGATGATATTGATATATGATTTCAAAATCAAGAGCACACACACATCATCCGACATTTAGCATAATCCTGACTTGGAACAGGCATTTCCTTGCGTAGAACATGGTAGATTAAATTTGGTTTTGTAGCTAGCTAAACCTCTCACTTGTATGAAACGAGTGACAATCTGAATTCCGTATATGTAAACAGAGACTGTTACTGATAGGCCATGCGTATATTTGTTAGTCACATCAAGGATTGCTAACTCTTACGCTACAGATCGATTGATAGTTTCAAATCAAGTAGAACAATTTGCCTCCTGTTACAGTGTATAAACACTTACGAATTACTTTTGATATCAATGATAACTTCCATAGGCTATTATACACATAGTTATATATATAGAAACCATTATAAACTATATTCTTAAAATTGAAATATGTCTCATGTGTATAGAAATTAACAAATACGAATATACGAATCATTTTAAGATCAATTATTGCATATATAATGCATGTGAGTTAATGGATAGTTGCACTCAGCCAGATTCCGATAATTTATAACATATTAAGTCAAAAACATGATTGTATTTGTAAAGCAGTAGTAACATGCTATAGCAACATAAAAATTATTAAATTGTGACACACAATAAACAGCAGAGATCACTTTTATAAGATATTACAATAGACAAATAATCAACTAATTAGATGTGATTTCAAATAATTACACAGCTTCCAATTAATGATATAGATTTATGTTTTGTCATATTAGGCAACGAACAGATATATTTTAATAAACTCTGAAGCCGTACCAATCTATACACATGACACATAAAAAAAATGGTAATCAACTTCAAAACTTTTCATATTACAGCAAGTTCATAATCTGTTTATTTCTTTGTATATTTGTATATCACCCAACCTCAACATTTTCGTCACAGCACCACTACGGAGCTGCGACAAAAATGTAAGTTATAATTATAATCTTCGTAATATTCAAAGCAAACACCTAATTTAATGATTATATATTATTTATTTATTACATATCTTTTATATAGCGCCTATCTAATAAACATAATTATCTAGGCGCTTATAAAATAAAATTGAAGGAATAAATATATATCACAATGCATACAATAATAGCAAATGAATATATATATATATATATATACAACTCGTCTAAACATCAACCCAACAATGTTAGATCTGTAAATTTGCTTTCGCAAATTTTTGGTTCTTCCCTCGCCGGGATTCGAACCCATGCTACTGTGATATCGTGACCACAAATCGCCTGCACTGCAGCCGTCCCGCTAGACCATACAACCACCTGGTCTCTCAAAAAAAAGAGCTTTCGCTGGCCGTGTGTTACCTTTCCTCGTCAGTTTTAATCTAGCGGCGTACTACAGTACATGATATATAAGGCATGAAGATGTTATTTTTTTCTCTTGATAAATGAAGATGTTATTTTTACAGATCAGCTAAATTATCTATAGTAAAGGATCCTACAAATTAATGTAATATACAGTCACAGAAAATAATTATATTTATAAGTACGTCTGAGTCAGTGACAACTCTACAATAGATGTATCAATGATGGTGATACATGGCTGTGTACATAATGTTTATACAACTCGTCTAAACATCAACCCAACAATGTTAAATCTGTAAATTTGCTTTCGCAAATTTTTGGTTCTTCCCTCGCCGGGATTCGAACCCATGCTACTGTGATATCGTGACACCAAATCGCCTTCACTGCAGCCGTCCCGCTAGACGACACGACCACCTGGGCTCTCAAAAAAAGAGCTTTCGCTGACCGTGTGTTACCTTTCCTCGTCAGTTTTAATCTAGCGGCGTACTACAGTACATGATATATAAGGCATGAAGATGTTATTGTTACAGATCAGCTAAATTATCTATAGTAAAGGATCCTACAAATTAATGTAATATACAGTCACAGAAAATAATTATATTTATAAGTACGTCTGAGTCAGTGACAACTCTACAACAGATGTATCCATCGGATCGCCATCAATGATGGTGATACATGGCTGTGTACATAATGTATATACAACTCGTCTAAACATCAACCCAACAATGTTAGATCTGTAAATTTGCTTTCGCAAATTTTTGGTTCTTCCCTCGCCGGGATTCGAACCCATGCTACTTTGATATCGTGACACCAAATATATGAACATTATTTTTGTCCATCTGATGAGTTAAGCCTTTTCCACTGATTTTTATAGTTCGTTCTTATGTTTTACTGTTATACCACTGTCCCAGGTTAGGGGGAGGGTTAGGATGCCGCTAACATGTTTAACCCCGCCACATTATTAATAAGTGCCTGTCCCAAGTCAGGAGCCTGTAATTCAGTGGTTGTCGTTCGTTTATGTGTTACATATTTGTTTTTCGTTAATTTTTTAACATAAATAAGGCCGTTAGTTTTCTCGTTTGACATGTTTGAATTGTTTTACAATGTCTTATCGAGACCTTTTATAGCTGACTATGCGGTATGGGCTTTGCTCATTGTTGAAGGACGTACGGTGACCTATAGTTGTTAATGTTTGTGTCATTTTGGTCTTTTGTGGATAGTTGTCTCATTGGCAATCATACCACATCTTCTCTTTTATATATAAGAATGAAACAGAAATTAAATAGAATAATGATGTTAATTTAAAGCATTGAAAGGGAAAATATATGTAGGACTCAAATCTTTGGCGGGTTCCAAATCTATGGCAGATTTCTAATCTCTGGCAAATGTGACGTTACAAACGTCAAACAAATCAAATCTATTGCAGATTTTTGTTTTCTCCAAATCTATGGCAGATTTTTGTTTTCTTCAAATCTATGGCAGATTTTTGTTTTCTCCAAATCTATGCAAGATCTTTTTCATAACGTCACAATTGAATAACGCCATATTACATCGTCGCCGCCGCTTATGATGGGGGAAGCTATAGATTCGAACAACATTCAAGATGAAAGTATTTGATTCCCTCTACAACAATTTGCAGGTAGTTTAAAGGAAGTTGTGACCTTTTATCAGAAATAGGGACAAAATGTGCTGTACCAGCCAAAGCCCACAATGAATAGGGACACTATTGTTTTCAGTACCGGAGATTTTAGAAAAGAAGTTCTAATAAATATTTAACGACTGGCAAAGTTCAAGAAGTGAAATATCAAATAACCAGATACCAATTTGATTTAAATTGTCATTAAACAAACAAAAAATATTAACAATTAAATAATATTATGTGAAAGTTCAAACTGTTCATTTTAATTTATCTTGTTTTTATATATAAAACCTGCCTTTTTGTTTGTTAAGGGACTTACTAGTTAGTTTAATAAATGTGTTAAACAGATACATGTACCATGCATAGATTAAAAAAATATTTATTTAAGGAATGACTGTAATATTTCTTCTGTCTATGAAGAAATAACATGAAAAATTTGGTGCACACTGAATAACGCGCGTAGCGGCTTATTTAACAGTGTTCACCACATTTTTTATGTTATTTCGAATAGACAGAAAAAATATTACAGTCATTTCTTATAATTTATTTCTAAATTCCATTTTAAACCGTAGAAAACCATGAAAAAACCTTGATGACGTCACGGTCACATGACTGAATTATGTATATGGGCTCATAACAAAATAACGTAAGCCAATCAGGAGACGCGTTACATCGAAATTTAAATTATTCACAAATGGTATAGACATGCTCCCGTCGTCGTATATTTCCACTTGTTTGAGACCAGTCATTGGTTGTATATGTACTGTATTGTTTTCCTATTTGCACAAAATTTGCCATAGATTTGAAAACAATAAAATTCCGCCATAGATTAGGAAATCATAAAACCTGCCATAGATTAGGATTATTCAATATCTGCCATGGATTTGGGAAGGCATGACGTCACATTTGCCATAGATTAGGAATCTGCCATAGATTTGGAACCCACCATAGATTTGAGTCCTACATATATATTACAATGAATACCATAAAAACATATTAGAATATAACAGTCAACCAAAAAATTAAATAAAATAACGATGAAAGTATTTAGATTCCCTGCGTTATATACACAAGTTAAATCTATATAAATTTCTTTAAAGGATTTATTCACTTAGCTAAGAGAAAATATAAGGTAGAAATTTAACCAGTAAAACACAGAGAAAAAATAAATAAAACTGTCTCTTAAATAAAATCTTTAAAACTAAAAATTTAAATAAGATAAAATAGAAAGGCCCTATCACTTAAACTTTTATAATAATGAATAAATATCACAGGTCTTACACATCACAGTACGACAGTCTAAAACACGTGTCTTTAAACCTTTTTTAAAACAAGGAAGCGATTGTTGTTTCCGTAAATGAATTGGTAGATCATTCCACAATGTCGCTCCAGCTCGGTCAAATCGTCTCTCACCGTATATTTTAATGCGGACATCTCTTGTTTTCGTTATGAGTCCTTCCTTTTCTGACAGAAGTGTTCTAATAGGAGCGTATGGTACAATCAGTTCTTCCAAATATTTAGGTGCTTTATCGTGTTATGCCTTAAAAACGTAAAGTAAAAGTTTAAAATGTGATCGGTATTGCACGGGAAGCAAATGCAGTTTTATCAGAACAGGTGTTATAGAATCAAACTTCCGTTTTCTTGTGATAAGTCTAGCTGCTGTGTTTTGAATGCAATGCAGTCTTGCTTTAGTGGAAGATTTTACATTATATAGCAAAACGTTCCCATAGTCTAATCTGGAGGTGACAAGAAAACAGACTAGTGTCTTACACGCATTTTCAGTGATATATGATCTAATGTGTCCGATGGTTCGAATCTGCAGGTAACATGATTTTGAGACGGCTGTTACCTGCTCTTCCAAACTCAAGGTCATAGCACCCCCAGATTCCTAACACAGTTCGCATCACTTAAATAGTGCCATCGAAGGGTAGCTCATATTTTGATAACTGTTTGACTCGATGTTTCGGAGCAAAGACGATGTTCTCTGTTTTGTCCTGATTCATGAGTTTCAGCATATTTAAAGTCATCCAATCTCTGACAAACACGCTTTGAAACGGTCGGATAAATCGTCCCAAACACCTTCCGGTTTTATCACTTGATATCCCGGAGTGTCGTCGGCATACGAGTGGTAAAGCATTTTATGTCGCCAACAGGTTTCGAGTACATGCAGTATAACTTTGGTCCTAGAACAGAGCCTTGAGCACACAATATTGAAGACGTATAATTCTGTACAGAGTAAATCTTTTTACAACCCTATAAATATGCAAACCAGGTTTTACTATAATAATCATTTATTTTATTTTTTCTAGGTTTTAGTACATCTAATGATATGTTTATACCAGACTGCTAATAGCATACAAAGTTTAAACCAATACTATGAAATAGGTCACGAACATTAATTTTTACAATTTCTTGCATCTCTGGATATATATTTATAGATTATTATATGGCATTTTCCATAGTATCAGCCCTAGACTCCCATATCAAGCAAGAGGGCTTTAGCCCGAGAGCTTGATATGGGTCTTAGGCTGATACCACGGACCATATGGCAAATGACATGTTGTAATCTATGTATCACATATTTTCAAGCAAGATAAAAAAAGATAGCATATACCAAGTTATATTTGATATTTTGAACAAAAATTCCAAAAAATATTTAACGCAAAAATTTTGATAAATGTATCACAGTGAGTTAACAAAGTTATTTGAAAAGTTTGTCAAATAATTAACAAAACATATATTAATTCTCAGAATAGTTAATATCAAACGACTTAAAGTGTTACATTTCCAATTAATGCTAAGTAAGAAAACACCATATCGCTACTATGATTTGGAAATATGTTCCGCTTGGACTTGCGATGTCATACAACAATCACTGTTCCATTGTGGCGTCATATATTTTCTTAATTCTTTATGACGTCAAAATTGTACAGGAACTTTTGTGATTTTCACTGTTGATTTTTACATTTTTTCTACTACAGCAGATTCGCAACATTCTAAATTTTTTTTCATTGTATTCTCATTTTTCGTTTTTTGTATGAATTTACATGCATCGTCATTCGATCTGTGAGAAACCACTCCTGGTCGGCTAACTGTTCGGATGACAACTTGTTTACAAATAGTTTTTGATTGACAGGTTACCAGAAGTTAAACTCGGGAGCTCGATATGAATGTCGAGGGCTGATATCGATATTGGTCCCGAGGACTGATAACCAACCTTCACTTCCGGCTATTATTGGCCATGAAAAAACGTACAACTCAGTACAAAATATGTGATAAAGATAACATACACTATACGTGGTTGATGAGTTACAATATGTAACCAGTACCACCTTGCATTGTATCCGACACGCTAGATAACTCAGCCATATAGCCTTCAATATAATAAAGGTTATGGTGGCCGGGTGTTACCTTTCTTCGGTGTTAATCTAGCGTCGCCAGTATTAATCTAGCGTCGTAATACAGTACATGATGTATAATGCATGAAGATTGAATTGTAACAGATCAGGTGAAGTATCTATTGTAAAGGATCATACAGATTATTGCACGATACAGTCACAGACAAAATATGATATTTATAAATACGTCTGAACCAGTGACAAGTATACAACAGATTTATCCATGAGAACATCAGTAATGTAGGTGATACAAGGCTGTGTCCATTCTGTATATATAATTCGTCTAAACATTAGCCGAACAATGTTAGATCTGACATATTTGTTCTTCCCTCGCCTGGATTCTAACTTAGTCTATGAGATATCGTGACTTTTCAAAACAGGTTGGCAATAACTTAAAAAAAAAGAAAGTAAAGAAAACTTAATATGAACTATTTTTACTATTAGGGATTAGGGAACAGTGCATATTTGTTCTTCCCTCGCCTGGATTCTAACTTAGTCTATGAGATATCGTGACTTTTCAAAACAGGTTGGCAATATCTACAAAAAAAAGAAAGTAAAGAAAACTTAATATGAACTATTTTTACTATTAGGGATTAGGGAACAGTGCATGATTATCATCCGTCGTCGTCCGTCGTCGTTAACTTTTACAAAAATCTTCTTTTCTGACACTCCTGCGCCAAATTATTGGAGAAAATTACTAGCAGTAAAAATATCAAATTCATATATAATAATCTTATTGTAAAATGTGCACATCCTCCAGTTGTAAAATTTTCAAAATGGGAGGATGAGCTGCATTCTAACATTGAAGACTGGAAGAAATACTTTTGTATACTTCAGAAATGTTGTATACATATTTGTATAATTTCCAATATAAGTTTTTACAAAGGACTATTCCTACAAATACATTTTTATATAAGATTAAAATCAAAGATACAAAGGTATGTTCTTTTTGTAGATGTGAAGATGAAACTATTGGACATTTATTTTATGATTGTCAAGTGACATCAAATTTTTTATATTTGTTTTGTGCTTGCCTGAAAAATTTCTATGTTAACATTGATTTTAACAAAAAAAACTTTTTTCTTGGTTTTGTAGAACATGTAGAAGAAAGCTTATTTTTAAATTTTCTTGTAATTTTTGCCAAAAAATACATATTATATAAATGCAAGCTAGAAGAAAAGCTTCCAAATGCAATTGAATTAAAAAACAGAGTGAGAAACTTTTATAACTTAGAGTTATATACAGCAAGAAAATACAACAAAGTTTTTGAACTTGAAAAACTTTGGGCCCCTATGCTAATTATTTATCCTGAATGGTAATCTAACAACCAAATTTATATCAATATATATATCTTTTTGACCTATTTATGGAACAGAGCAAACAACATGTAATATATGCATAGCACATGTAAACCATCTTTTTTTTCTTCTATTTTAAAATAATCTATAGATATTTCTATATGAAGAGATTGTGAAAAAAGAGAGAAAGAGAGAGTGAGAAAGAAGGAGAGAGAGAGAGAGAGAGAGAGAGAGAGAGTGAAAGATAGAGAGAGAGAAAAAAAAAGATTTTCAAAATATTTATTTTTTAGTTTGTGTAAATCTTGATAAAACAATAGTCTTTTGTTGTTATATATTTGAAACCCTGTAACACCTTAGTCAGGTGGTTCTGTAAGGGTGATGTTAAATCCTGACTATTGAAAAAAAAAAAATAAAAAAAAAAAAAAACTTGTTTTGAACGGCAAATATTTGAAAATGCAGAACATTTTTTGAACATACAATGCATTTGAATGTTGAGTAAAAATTATTTTCTTTTCCTTTTTTTGGTTTGCTTCCTTGTAACTGTTTTTAGCTAAAATAATGACTTCTCGTGTCTTACTCTTGGTCATTAAGGGTCATTACTTAAACCCGTAACTTTTAGAATTACCTTTACAAGTAATTAGTAAAAAAGAGGCTCTATCAAATATTACTGATATAAGTAACTTATATAAATATTAATTTTCCATTCATATAGACAGTACTGCTTTCAGAAATTTCATTGTTTATTTTCCAACCAAATGAGAGAAAAAAACTAATTATGATGAAACACTAATTGAATTTCTGACGCACTTAACTTTCAAACCTCGCTAGTCAACAATTGGTCTCTTAGGACTACCAAAATATAATTTTCATTGAAAATCCTGTAGGTAAACTGATATAGTTTTTTAAATTAAGACTTGTATTATTCATAATTTGTATTTAAAACAAATACATGTGATCCGTACATAAGTGTAAATGGTGTATACAATTTCTTTTTCGAGTGATATTCTTAAAGTAAACTTTTATTTGCATGATATTTGATGTACTCCTTTCAAATGTTATAAACTCTTAATTTTATGTGATAAAATGATGGAAACAAATCATCAATAATACATTTAGTCCATGCTTTTATTAAAGTTCAAAATGACTTTATTGAGTAAAAAATAATATTTAAAAAAATTACACAACTTCAAAAACAATCATATAACTAAACAAATACTTGTTCAAGTAACGACCCTGATTGATGGATATTGATCGGTAATAATCACGAAGTTATAAATCAATAAATATGTATTTTTAACGTTCTAGTTTACAAGGGACAGTCCTTAATAATGCCTTGTTCACGCGTACATTTAATTCGAATTGAATTCGCAAATCGCGTTCACACACTCTTCTTTTTTTTGAATTCGAATTGATTCGAATTCGCTTATTCGAATTAGCCAATCGCATAAGAAATACGTTTTGTTAATACGAATTAAAAGTTAACGTCGCTAGGACAGTAAAAGTGAATTTGACGCCCGTTGCAATTCGAATTGGAATTGACGTTAGGACGTAAAACGTTTCGAATGCGAATTAAACTAATTCGAATTAGTTAATGCGAATATAATTCGAATTACGTGTGATCTCAGCATTAGACATGTCGCTCTTTCTAACCACGATATTCTGACTACAAGCCTACAATTCTTTGTTTTTCTCCCGAAAACCGCTTGCTTAGCGGATAAGCAGTTATAACAAATATGGGCGTCTTTGGTTTGACCCGGCCGGGAATCGAGCCCTTGACCTCTCGCATTAGAGGCAAACACACATCGACTGTTCACTGAGGCAGTCGGAAGAATAGAATATCGTACTTTAAACTGAAATGCAAATAACAATACAATTTCATAAAATTCACAATGTTACTAAAGCAAGCAAACAGTATCTAATCTATTGATATAATTTGAAAGTTCACTTCAATATTGACTTCAGAGTACATTAAATTCATCAACGTTCTCTGTATGCATTAAAAACTCTTACAGCAATTACTTTTGAAGTATATAGGTGGTTAAAATCCTTAATGTCTGTCGAAATTCCCAGTCGACTTCTTATTGCAGCTATAGCAAGGTCTTCTAATTGAATTTAAAATGAATATGTTCTCGTCCTGAACATGCATGAATTATTTACCACAGGACACAAAGTACACACAATCAATCAACTTCATAACAATGCATTCAAACAGTATATGAGTCTGAGACAAGATACTGTACGATTCTATAATAAAATATATTCTTTTAGATCACTCGAGAGCTATGAAACTGAAACGTTTAAACCAGTTATTTCTGTGCAAATCATTGCATGACTGAACACTTATGTCTAGTGATTTTAAATATTTTTTACTAAGGTACTTATTTAATGTTTCAATGGCAATATCTATCATAAAAAATGTTAGCTTAATCCGGACGGTCAAATTGCATTGATAAAAAAGTGGCGTATGAGAACCGAAGATGGAAATCTAAGTAAATGGGTGACGAAAAATACCAGAGATACCAAACTCATAGATCAAAAATAAATTGACAACGCCATGGCTAAAAATAAAAAGACAAACAGACAAATAATAGTACAAAAGACACAACATAGAAAACTAAAGATTAAGTATCACAAAAACGGGGTGTGATCTCAGGTGCTCCGGTAGGTTAGGAATATCCTGCTCAACATTAGACACCCGTCGTGTTGCTTATGTTATAAGGAATCCGGTAAATAGTCTAATTCGGTAGGTCACATTCGTGCAAAAAGGGTATTGTAGTTACGACATAAAGAACATATCCGATATCATCTGTGAAACGTTTTTTTTTCATAACGGTCAGCTGCCAACTCGTGATGGCGTCCGTAAAATTTAGGAAGGGATGAGTTCGACTTCACCATTTGGAATTCTTTGTTTAATAGCTTCCTTGTGAGCAGCAAACCTCTATCAAGGAAATAATGATAGGAAATACAAGCCCGGGATTATCGTATCAATTGGGAGATATATACTCCGTATGCAGGCGTTGCTAGAATGTTGCTTCATAGAAATTGAAAGTTCACTATTGGAAAGCTGAAATCATCTCTTTTGGGGTAAAGTTTTGTATTCAACCGACCCTCATTGTCAATTTCAAGATGTAAGTCAAGATATTGGGCAGGCCTAATTGTATCTGTAGTATCCTTTATCTCTAGTTTGATGGAATATATACGTTCAAAGTAACCACCAAAGTTTGTATTATTTAGTGAGAGAACATCATCTATATAGCGGAACGTACAGTTAAATGATATTGCTAACTTCTTATCTTTCTTCGTAAGAAGTTTCTGTATGAAGTCAGATTCATAATAATGAGGAAACAAGTCGTAAAGAAGAGGTGCATTTTTGGTTCATCTTTGAGTTCCAAACGTAACAAATCTGTTATCAATCAAGAAATCAAAAATCTTGATAATGTCAGTTTCAGAGATTGTTTTGCTTGAATCGGAGTAATTCTTTACAAAGAAGGATTTATCTCTCCCCCAGATACTTGTATCGACGTTCGCTATTGTTTTTAATGAAACAAAGTAATACCAACTCTTTCAATTTGTCTTTTAGTTTAAATGGAGAATACTTATGTAAAGTATACAAAAGTCAAATGTTTTAATACAATTGTAAGATGAGAGAGTCTTAGATTGTAAAAACTCGTAAAGATTTTTGGAATCTTTCAGTATCCACATCTGATTTACACCACCTCTAAAATAGGAAGTTTCGCAATAAACTTTGGCGCACAAGTTTGATTGCTGCAAAAATAGATGTTAATAACATAGAAAGAGGTTTCGTGGAGCACTTGCTTGGAAGACCAATCAATATACAATTGTTTGGAAGTTTAGGTATCCAATACAGTTCTTAATCTTTGGTTGAAATTCCAAAGGAACATAGAACAGACCTATGATTTTCCAGAATTTCCTCCTTGGTAAGTGTGAAGAGGGTATATGTTGAGTTTCCAAGTGAATACCTAATTTATTTATCGAGCAGTTTAAATTGAGGTTAGTGGGAAACAATCAAACTTTGCAAGGCGCGGTTTTTAAACTAACAACCTCAGTGTTGACAGGCTAGTGATTACTTTAGACGAATTACAATGAGCACTTAGGAACTGCAAGATTAGAACTAATGTATGACATTTTAGAAGTTAAGTGCAGAGAGGGACGTAGCAATGAAGTAACAATGAATGACATTAACGCCAATTACTAGAGTATGTATACGTAAGGGGTTTTATACTATCAATGCATGTGGTTTTCTTGCGTTTTGGTGTCGAACGTTAGTCAAGGAACATGTGTCACACGCAGTATAATAAATATCATTCAATTTTTATTAGGTTAATAACTGTAGATATTTCTACAAAAACCTTTCTTCAAACGGCTTCAAGATGCAGGTCAGATTCTCAGCCCAAACTGAAATGATAAAATATCATTTGTTAAATCTATGATAACATTAGTTGCAAAAATTGATTTGTACAAGATATTACTCAATTTATTTCACTTGACTGGGCGGGGTTTAACTGGTTCGCTCATAATAAACCAGTCCATCTATAGATGGGTGTTTTAGGATAAACTCATCAATGAAGTGTCCAGTCATTCTTTTGTAAATTTCTTTGATGGCACTGATAGGTGATTAGAAATCAACAATAATTATAACGGCAATCATCCTTATCACACACATCCTCAAATAGACTGTCCTAATGCAAATTAAAACGTAAGCTCCGCCCGATCAGTTTAAATAACATTGGTAATACAAATGTTGAAGAGGCCAATGTTAGAAAAAAGGAAAAAAGTATATAAGTTTCCATGAATATAACATTACAAATTGTGAAGTGTAAGTATTCGTTGTAAAACTAAAAAGAAAAGCTAAAGTTTATTTGAATTATTAGCATGCATAGTAAGTTCATAATTTATTTTCTCTTCGCAAAAACTGTAGGGAAACTCATATTTTCAAATATTTTCTTCATTGATATTTTATATAAATGAAGTTCGGCTATGTACGCAATTTTCCTGTTCGAGGTATACTCAAAAGCTGATACCAAATAAGAAATAAAGTTAAATTTACAAAATATTGAAAAAAAAAGTCCACAGTTTAAATCAGTCGAATTTGTCAAATGCGAATTGTGTTTAAAACTAAACTGATTACCTTCAAATTTCGGCAATGTCATTCAAATTATGACATTGATTGTAAATTTAGAATGAACACGGTACTTTGACAGAAAACTCCAATCTTGCATTCATTAAAAGAGATATGGAACTAATCCGATGAGAACAAATATGAATATATTAAAAAAATTTAAAATTATAAAAATAAACAAGAAGTATAAAGGACAAGATGCAACTGCTAATGATGTGATTGACACGCTCTCGGGAATGTCAAAATTCACACAGTTTTGTGGGATAGGGTTCGTGATGCTTATCACACAGTGTATGTCAACTGTTCAAATGAATGTGCAATATATATCACATTTCTGTTTAGACGTCATCATTAAAGCTCTTCTAAATCGAGCATAGTACATAACAACATGTATTCACGTGCAATTACTCATCTTAAGCAGAGTTTGTACTTCCTCTAACAAGAGTGATGCATTATGAACTTGATTTGAGAAAGTATGCTGTTAACGATAATCATATCATTTGTTGATAAATTTTAACATGTTCTACTTACTTACAACATGTCGTCGACCCACAGCAGTCTCCATCTACTACTGTACCACACCAAGTCTGACAGGTATGACGACATGTGTTTACACCTGTATAATTATCCAAGGTTATTTATCTAAATAATTAGCAGTTCATACAATAGTTTTTTAAGTTTTAACAAAGCTTATTTTCACTGCTGTTTGTCTTCTCCTATTTCATCCATTTTTGTGTATGTCGTTCTGCCACTTAAAGTTTTGATTAACCTTTCAATTATTTTTATTTAAACAAAATTTGACGACCATCAAACATTTTATACCGTGCTTTTAATCGTTTCAACTTAATTTATTAACATTGAAAGTACTTTTTCACTTCATAAGATGTTCATGTCTATAATTTGTGTCTTCTCGATGATATTGGTGGCCATTATATTGTAGAATCCTAAATCTTATACATTTTTGTAAAGAAATTACAATAAAACAGACCAATAACAACTCCAGACTCGAACATGAATTTAGAGGTTAATGAAAGATACATGTTTTGATTCACATAATTTTCTTAAATGTATTACAGCAAATTTAAATAAAATAAAAAAAAAAAACACACATTTTCTTGAATATAAAGAAGCTTTGGCTTATAGTTATCGAACTGATGAACATAATTATAAATGCGATGTTATAGCTAAACATAATTGATCTTTAAACATTTGATGCCAAGTCCTTAACAGTATCGATTTAGCTCAATAATATAAAGCTACCATCTTTTACTGCACCAGCTTCACATTTCTACCAATAATGTCTGTTTGGTAATGGATGGGACGTTAAGATATGAAATATAAAACTTAATATGTTTTTGAAGAGATAATCATATTGAAGTATTGAGCTACTGAAGTGCTGAAACCCTAGGGACTAACAATCAACTAGCAGGTGTATCATTTGAAGTTATATAATTTTGTACCAATACCAGACTTTTTGACTTTTTTTAACCCAAATTTTTTTTCAGTATTGATTCCTTTTTAACAAACACATCATTTTACATTTTGCATAAACTTTTTGATAAAATCATTTATATTTTGATTTTGATAATGTTTGATAATTTTTAATCAAATGTACTTAGTTCTGAACGTTTGTCCTAATACATTTTGGTAGTCTCTTTTGACACATTCTCTATTTCCTTTCTCAATGTTATGGGATAGCTTCATGTGTTTTACTCACATGGTGCAGGTGTTGTTGTCACAGGAGGTGTACAACAAAACCGGTTACCACAACATCCATTTGTATCTTTTGTTCCATCACATGTGCCACCTTCACTCATACATGTAGAACCTTCAAGGCATGTATCTATCAATAAAAAATGAGTTATTAAACAGTATAATAACAAAAATACCGAATAAAAAAAAAGATAATCAAAACAGAAAATCCGTAATCGAAGGGAAAATCAAAAACTCAAACACACCAACGAATGGATAACAACAGTCATATTCCTGTCTTTGTGCAGGTATTTTATTATATAGAAAACTGTGGTTAAAACCTGGCTGTATAGCATAGCCAGTTTAACCTCGTACTTATATGACAGCTGCATAAAATCGTATTACTTTGACAACGATTAACAAATTTCTCACAACAGAGACATTCTTTTGATGAAACAGACGTACCAAAATAGTAAAAAAAAAATAGAAAAAAAAAACACAAATAAGACAATCTTCTTTCATTTGTTTGTCTATGAAGTTTAAAAAAAATAGATTGAATATAGCATATAGTGAGATGTGTGTAGTTGGCCAGGTGGGTAACCTGGTCCTGATTCAATTATTGCACTCTATCGCAATTAGTGTGGAGCGTTTTAAAATTACTGCTTTTGTTAAAATTTCTTGTTAGAACATTATCATTAAATAGTTATCAAAGGTATCCGGATTATAATTTAGTACGCCAATAAAATGATGTAATCGTCAGTACATGTGAACATGTCTATTCCAAGTCAGGGAAATGCCAATTAGTATCAACTTGTTTCGTTGATTTAAATAGTAGGTGTTTATATGTCAGTTGTATTGACTACAACTTTTCTATTGATGATTATTACTGAAAAGTAATTCCTTACTTACCAGTACATTTGCAACATGCCTTTCCGCACTTGCACCCTTTAGGTAATTTTTCCACTTGTCCCCCTAATGGCGGACATGTATCTGAGTCCGAATAATTTCCACCTAGGCCGGTACATGCAAAGTTCGCTTCGCCTGTCATTTTAAAACAAATAGTTTATAGATACGTAGATGAACAATGCTATAGAAAAGTCTACTTTCATTCAATCCTTCTAATCGTAAAAATCATTAACAGGTAAATTTTCATATTTATGTTGAATAATTAGGTAAACAAAATTTTAACTAGAAATAAAACGACTACCATCACCTCCCAAAAAACACATCCAAAAACCCATTTCCCCTCCCCTCTCCCCCCAAAAAGAACAGAAAAAAGCATCAATCCACATATATCATTCAAAGATTAACAGTTGAACAACACGAACCCCCTAGTCATACCTGAACACTAAACAATAAACTCATCATACATCATGTACATATTTGTATAATTTGTTATTTTTATCAACAATGTAACATTCCATCTCACTTGTTCTATTAGTTGTGATCTGCCTAAGTTCACCACTACCAGATTACCCTTGCCTGCGATTATTTGTTTTGTATGCTTTCTATTGTACTGCAATATTTTGGAAGGAATGTTAAATCCCGATGACCGGAAGCACACCGCATCCTCATGGGATATTTTTTACAAATATATTAACTCTGGGTTGTGTTTACCCTGTCCAATACTGTCATTAACATCGCAAATACTTCCTCTTAGAAATCGTAATACATATTAACTAATTGTTTACACTTAAATCGTTTTCTATGAATCAATTTCTATGACTCAAATAGGGTACATGTATTCAATCACCTGTAGTTGTTTTTAGGATACTTAGTCCATACGAAAAGAAGTTATTTGGTCAGAGTAGGCACTTGTTAAAATTTAAAGTAAAATACTTGAGTTCTTATATTTCATTCATTTAGAGATATTTGAATTATTATAAAAAAAACAACAATTAAAGCAATCAGATAATTGATTTATATACTTTTATGTGACCTATTGATTTAGACTATTTATGAATTTGTTATAACATGAGCAACACGACGGGTGCCACATGTGGAGTAGGATCTGCGTACCCTTCCGGAGTACGTGAGATCACCCCTAGTTTTTGATGGGGTTCGTGTTGCTTATTCTTTAGTTTTCTATGTTGCGTCATGTGTACTATTGTTTGTCTGTTTGTTTTTTCATTTTAAGTCATGGCGTAGTCAGTCTATTTTCGATTTATGAGTTTGTCCCTCTGGTATCTTTCGTCCCTCACTTTTAGCTGATGAAAAAAGTCATATAAATGAAAGTAGTACAAATCTGTCTCTGCAATTTGATTAAATAAATGACTATGAACAGGTAAATTATTAACATGAATTTCAAATTTGTTATTAAATACTTAAATAGGTTATATATACAGTGAAAACCTATAGAAGACCGCTTCAATAACGACGAGAATCCATGGTCTTTCAATATCCATAAAATTCAATTATCTTTTAGATTATGCATATATACAGATCGTATCAAAAAACCTTTTCTATATCTACTGAGGTCTCAAATTTTCAGCTACAAATCGTAGAAAATTTAGTTAAAAGGGCACAGAGTGGTGACTAGACTCGCTGATCTCTTCATCGTCTTCCATATTTACGGATGGCTCAAAGTGTTGATGTGATATCCATTTATATCTATTTATTAACTAATATATGCGTAATCTTATGAAAATGTTGAGATCATGCATATCTCGGCAACGCCATGTGCTCTCTCATATAAATTAAAAAGTGAGTTTAAGCCCTCCGTACATATAGAATACTTTGAACAACATCTGAATATATTTAAAGGCCTAAACTGCATATTCAATTTTATTGATATTGAAAGACCAGGTGTCTCACTGTTATTTTTAGCGGACTGCAATAGGTTTTCACTATAGATTTTGAGCCCTTATAAACTCAGAAGACTAAAGGTTTATCCAAATGAGTTTTGCTGTCATTTATATCTATATATTAACTAACGATACGCATATTAGTATGACGATTGAACGAACAGGAATATCTACCAAACGCCCAATGCCCGTTAACTTGCATTTGTGACAATCTTTATTTGAAAGGTGACACTTCAAGCATTCCGTGCATATAGAAGATAACATTTGTCTTGGTAACACCATCTCAAAGTCTACAATTGTATTCAATTTGATTGATATTGAAATGGTTTTGTTTCTGGTGCCTTAGGTTTTTGTTTGGTCCATACGACATGAACGAGGGGTTGCATTTGATGGTATGTTCCACTTCTTTGACATTGACCTTCTATAAGAACAAACTAGGGGATGATTGTCCTCTAGATGATTCCTGTCTCTTTCCGTTGATGAGTCCATCAAAAAAAAAAATCTGGTTGATATAAAAAAAATGCGAATTTTGAACATAAGCGTTTTGCTACAACATTTTATTTGTTACAGAAATCATTCGTTGTTTTCTAATAATCAGCAATTATATTCTACAAAACCTAAGTCATTACATTAACGATTTTAAATATCTATTGGACATATACTTTAGCTGTTTCATGCTGTGAATATAACACAAACACTTCCCAAGACTTGTTTTGGTAACATGTGTAGATAAATTTTAAACCAATAAAATGCATTGTACTTTTAAGATATCTTCCTTGTATGATAATAGTATCTAATTATCCTTTTAATAATTATTGATGATTCAATCATCAAACAAGTGTTGTCAAATAAGGGAGCTACTTTTTTATGAGTTTTTTGTGGAGGCTAGGATAAAAAAATTGCCGTGCCTTTCATTCAGTTGTAATCTCTATTCTGTCTTTTTATTTTTCTTTCTACTTGATCCTGCCTTTTTTTCTAATGTTAAAATAAATTGTCATTCTTAGTGTCTCATCCTGCCTTTTAATTTGTTAACTCAAAATTCCTGTCCTGCATATTTTTTCCCCAAATATCATCCTAGCCCTCCTAAGTTAACCTTATATATTTTGGGTTGTCATGCTAAGATGATTTGAATGATATACAGGGTAATCCAAGTAATCACCAAAATTCCCTGCCATTTTAGAAAGTTTGAATATTGTAAATGATGAATATCTCTACCACTAAGCCCTTTATATTCTGGTTTGTGGTAATAAAACACATCAAATGAAATAATATGCAGCGTATTTCCAGGGATCACCCAACCCCTGTCTTTTAAGAAAGTTCGAATATGTTAGTGGTAAAAATTTATGCCTCCAAATAATATATATTCTGATGTGGCGTTGTTAAGCTCGTCAGATGAAATAATAGATTAGCCCACTCCCTCCCAAGGGCCAACCCGCTGTTATTTGAGAAAATTCTAATATCTTGTAAATCGCCCACTCCTAAACCATTTATATTTTGGTTTGTCATGCCGAGAAGTTTTGAATGATATACAGGGTACTCCAAGAGTCACTTAACCCCTGTCACTTGAGAAAATTCGAATATCTGGTTGGTGGTCAATATTACTACCCTTAAATCATATATATAAATTCTGGTTTGTCTTGGTAAAGCACATCAAATAAAATAAAGAGCAAATGTCTAAAACCGCAGGCATTTTCTAGTTTCTACTGTGAGCATAATGACACAACCTTCCATGGAATGGTTTTAGATAATGCATTTTTAACAAATATAATGTACTATTATTGCACTTTTAACATATCTTCCTTCTCTGACAATACGTCTAACGTTCTGACTAACTATTATTGATAACAGTTATACAGGCATCGTAAAATTAACGAGTTATTAACAAAAACAAAAAACAAAACTGGCGATTTACATTAAGTAGCTACATGTATATAGTGGATAAAAAAATCATCACGGTAAAATAAAAATTGTGTAAAATAGTGTAAATCATTTGAAAGGTGTCGATATATAGTGGCTACAATGAACGAATTCATAACACCAACGGCAACGTAGAAATGTATATTTACCTTTAGGTGTCTTCTGGGTGGATGTGTTCGTATCAATATAAATATTTTTTAAATCAATGTTTAAGTCTTCATGAAAACTAGTAAAGATATAACTGTATTGTATTTAAAAATTAGCCAGCGTAAAACGTTGGTTTTACTGTCGCAAATTGATTTCACTTAGCGACGCGTATAGCAGATCTTGTAAGCGGTTATTTGCAACAGTAAAACCAGTTTTACGCATGCTTAGCTTCAAATACAATACTGTTATCCTACTGTAGTGAAATCTGCATATGCATAACCACATGGTAATAAGACAAATGTCATATACTTTGGTAAAATGTCTTTATGTGTATTTCAACATTTACCAAAGAAGCGTCGAATGAGATTTTGGAGCAACAAGATATATCACATAGTAATTCAGAGAAGATCTGCATTTAAGAGGAACAAAATAAGAACTTGTATAAAGAGAAAATCCTTTTCATAAAGATGGTCATAACGAAACAAAGTCTGATACGGTTAAAACGTCTGAGAGCTTTGATATGTAAGTGTTGGATTGTTTTGCGAGGAAAATGCTGTGTTTGAGACAAAGCAATATACCAGAGTTAAGAAAACTGAAGATATGATTGATTGGGTTCTTATCATGCTTTTAAATATTTGACTTTGAGCGTTCCGGATAATTGTAAAACAAGTTTCATAAACACAATTCCAAGACGGTTTTTTTCCAAATTAGCATTAATAAAAGTGAATTAATGCAAGACTTATTTTCATTCAGCAACCAATTTGATTATTTTTTTTACAAAAAAAGCAAAGAATCATCACTGATGAATTGTTAACTTGAAAGTGCAAAAAGTGAACCATTTCGTTGACATATTCGAAACACAAAAGATCCTTCTAATACAGATACACCATTAATTACCTTTACCATTTGTATTAACCTATGCATTTATTTGGCAATACAGAACTCCAACAAAAAGACTTCTTACAACATGAAGAAGTTTACTAAAGTATCGGTTCTGAGGTACCCAGATTCCAAATGAAAGGGTTACAAAGAGTCAAGGGAATGTGGCGTATTTATCTTGCACAAGAACTAGCAAGAGATCACCTCCTTACAACTGGTGTATCTATACGTAATACACTTAACAGTGAACGATAAAAACACCAAGAATCCCTAGGCCTGTAGCTGAGCAACACCCAGAATACCTCCGAGTACGTGTGTCCAACATTCCATTATCAGCTGATGACGGTATGATTTTCTCGTTCTTTCAATCTATTGGCGAAGTCGTTACAAGCTACTTCAGAGAGAAAGTGAGAATAGATGGCGCTATTACTGACTGCCAATCTGGAGACAGAATCTTTTATGTCGAACCATTGGAGGGCACACTACCCAGATTCCCAAGAATAAGCAAGTACAATGTCAAAATATATTATAAAGGCCAAATCTACATAAATGCACATATTACTTGTCAAAAATGCCTGAAAAAGGGACACAAACAAGACAAATGCCAAAACGATTGGGTTTGTAATCAATGTCGAAAAGAAGGGCATAAAGCAAAAGAATGCCAAACTCATAGTAAAGCAGCATCACACAATGAAGTTTATAAAACGGATGACCTGTCTGTTTCTAGTGAGAGTGAAAGTAGGGAAGAGACTGACATTGGTGAATATGTTGATAACAGTGAAACCCCACCTTCACAGTCCATGTTGCCACCTACAGAAGCAATAACAGCAACAACAACAGTTATCAGTAAAGTCATTACAAAAATAGATCCTGATTTATAGGAGAAATAAACAAGAAAAAACAAAAACAAAGACAAAACAAAAACAAGCCAAAAGTTGAATCAAATGCACCAATTGACAAATTTATTGTGAACCCTGAATCAACAATACCAGTACAAAAACAGGGGAAAAGACCTGCAACAACCCTTACAGATGAATATCACAACAGACAAACTGATTCCAGTAAATCTTCAAAGACATAGATACAAGAACAGTTACCATACTGTGGATTCATTATTATTCGTTGGATACCAATTTTCGTGAATTTCGTGGGAACAGGTGAACCACGAAACTAAATGTTCAACGAACACCGAATTTTCTATAGGCTTGTGTGCAGATTTTGACAAAACCACGAAATTAAATATCAACGAACATGTAAATTTTTCTTAATCCACGAAAATTGGTATCCACGAAAATAAATGAATCCACAGTATACCATTTCCTTTCAAAATATAGTATCCATACAACAATGCCTAAGTTAATGGACACAATAATTTGTACTTGTACACATATCTGTATATACTCCTTATTTATATATATTTATAAAAAAACAATTAAAAAATATGTGGCAGTGTATGATACAATAACATTAGATTGTATATACTCTGCACAAAACAAATAGAACAATACATTTTATATAGATTATTGTCAATATAATATGCATAGATCATGAAACTACTCCATTTTTTTCATATGAAATAAATAAGTATAGTTATATATGCATATGCAATAATTTGTGTTTTAATGTACCACAATATCAATATGTGCGCTATGTTGTATAATCCTGTAAACATAATAGCAATAGCACTCTACTATATGTATATAGATAGCAAATTAGTTACATCGCCATTTTCACAAACCTGTGTACAAAATGTAAACAAATCAGTTTTCATCTATTTATACCTGTTTTTATATTCAGATAATGATCCTGTTTTAGTTGTAGCCTCAAAAGTTTCGATTCATGTTTTATGTCTTCAATTTCCTAATTATTTGCATCAAGATCTCCGTGTCCTGTTAAATATTTGTATAATTAAAGTCAAGCCCCGTAAACAAAATAATTATAATATTTGTACTGTTATCATAAGCATGCGAAAGTATTTGTTAATAATATCCCGTTGTTTTTGTTACTTGTTTATTAATGTCTCTTTTTCTGAAAAGTGTTTTAAAAATATACAATTAACGAAAAATAAATTTAATACTCACCAATTTAGAAAGATATATATTACATCCAACACATTTATATATTTCTATGTAAGGTATGGTAGTCTATTTTAGTTAATCCTCGTTCGAATTAATCGTTTTACATGTGAATGTCAATATATTTTACCAGCTAACGATTCTAAATATAGAAATAGGTGGAAACCTAATAAAGTCGGTCAATATGAAATTAAAACTATGTGAGTACATGCATTTATACTTAGTCTAGCAACTCACACAGTCAAAGCTAAAACTGTCATTAGAGATGCACATATGCTTGTATTTTTATCTCTAAATTCTGTAAATATTTGTATGTTTATTCTGCTTTTCATATTTGTAATATATGTATCAAATACTTTTTTTAAAAACAAAACCAAGACGTCACTTATTCCATTGCATATATGTTCTTTAAAGTGTCAGGGGTTAAGAAAATATGAAAGAAAAATTAGAATAAAAGAATGGATAAAACAACAAAAATGCAACATAATATTTTTAAAAGAAACACATTTTTCGAACAATTCAATAGATACAGAATTTACGGGCGATACATATCATAGTTTTGGAAGCACACAATCAAGAGGTGTTTCGATTTATATCAACCAAAAAATTAAACATGAAATCATAGATAAATATGTAGATCAAGACGGACGAATTGTTTTAATGAACACAGAAATCGATAAAAATATATTTACTTTTGTAAACCTTTATGCCCCAAACACATGTAAAGATAGAAATATATTCTTTAAAAAAGTTTCATTGAAAAATTTAGTCTTGGTATAATTATCATAGGCGGTGATATAAATGAAACGCTTAATATAAAAGATAGAAAAAGTAATAGAATTGATCAACAAAAAATAAGACAAATAAGACAAATGGGCTTAAAACTATGATATAAAATCTAAAAGATATAGATATATGGAGAGCAATAAATCCAAATAAAACGCAATATACCTGGAAAAGAAAAAATAATGAAGTACATTAGCTAGTAGGATTGCTTATTTTCTAGTTAGTCAAGATGTGAGAGTAATCAGTACTGATATACAACCTGCAACAATTCAATATACAGATCACTTAGCGATTTCACTTCAAATTAATCATTGTCAAGGAAACAAAGGAAAGGGATACTTCAAATTAAACAACAGTATTCTTAATGACGAATCATACAAAATAAAAATAATAACTTTAAAAGATAAATACGAAAAATTAAGAAATAAAAAAGTCTAGCAATTGTGTGGGATCTCTTTAAAATAAGTAAAAGAGAAAACTATCGAACATTGTAAATTAAAAGCTAAACATAAAAGAGATGAAATTACAAAATTAGAACAAAAACTTAAACTTTTGAATGAAATTCTTGATAACAACCTGGATGTAAAAAATAATAATTTGCCAAGCATAATAGATTCAATAAATAAAACAGAAGAAACGCTACAAACTCTATATTCAGATAAAATAAAAGGGGCATAAATAAGATCACGAGTTAAATGGATAAAAGAGGGCGAAAAAAAACAAAATATTTCTTGGGATTAGAAAAATTAAGACAAACAAGGAAAACATTACTGCAATAAGGGACAGTAAAGGAGAAATAACAGAAGATCAAGGCAAAATATTAGAAACAGGGAGAAATTATTATGTCCAACTAACCTTGAATTAAGAGAAATTGAAAATTATATTGAAACAACTAGAATAAATTACAAACTAGCAACACAAGAAGGTAATGCAATTGACGACAACCTGACAATAGAAGAATATACAAAATCCCTATTTAAAATGAAACTTAATAAAACACCAGGTATCGATGGTCTCCAAATTGAATTGTATAGAGCTTTCTGGTCCAACTTACAAAACTTTGCTGTAGATGTTTGTAATCATTGCTATGAAAAAAAAGAATTGACAAGTTCTCAGAAACTAGTATTAATTAACTTTATATACAAGAAAAGCGACACATTAAATTTAGAAAATTATAGAAAAATTACCTTACTAAATATAGATACCAAAATTATAGCATACTCTCTTGCACAAAGACTGAAACCAATATTGCATAAAATCATTCATAGTGATCAAAACGGTTATGTGAACAAAAGATATATTGGATTTAATATAAGACAAATCCAAGATATTATAGACTATTCGGAAATATCCAATGTAGATGGAGCAATCCTCTCTTTAGACTTCACAAATTCGCTAGAATGGGAATTTATGTATTGTTCTTTAAAGAAATTTGGTTTCCAGGAATCTCTTTTGAGGTGGAAAAATACTTTATACACAGATATAAAGGGTTGCATATTAAACAATGGCTGGATTTTAAGACCCTTCAATATTGAGCGCGGAATTCGTCAAGGGTGTCTCGCGAGTTCTATAATTTTTGTCTTTGCGGCTGAAATTTTAGCTAGTAGATTAAGACAAAATAAAAGTTTAAAGGTTTTCAAATTAAACTAGATAAAAAAAAAACATACCTTAAAATCAAGCCAGCTTGCAGACGACACCACTTTATTTTTAAATTCCAAACAAGAAGTGTCATTAACTTTGAATATTATAGAAATGTTTGGATCATTTTCAGGCCTAAAGCTTAACCGAAATAAAACAGAAGGAATATGGCTTGGCAATTTAAAGTCCTGCAAAGATAAAGTTGAAAACGTTAATTTTACACAAAAACCTATAAAAAATTTGGGGTTATACTTTGGACTTAATAAAAATGAGTGTAAAAAATTAAAGTTACCGAATATTACTTATGTTGCATCTGTAACCGAAATTGATAACGAATACTTAGCAAAATAAAAAATAAATAAATATAGTTTAATGTTTATACCAATAAAAACAATATTCAATGATCTTATTACAGTGTTGAATAGGTAACCTTTTAAAATAAGTTTATTTAAAGGAGCGACAAGTTTACATGGATCATTTCTAAATTTCCGGGCACTGTTAACAACATTTCCGTAAAAATGAGGATGTGCCATCCCGTTTGAAATAAGTTTTCTACAGGTCCAACCAAACTTCAAAACCAAATCTTTATATCTCTGGATAAATTTAATAGAGTATTAATGAGAGAAAAACTGATTTTTTTTAGGGTTTTTCCATTTGAATAAATGTTTGTATAGGTTGTACCTTGTAAAAACCGCTGTTTCTTAAACCAAGCCTCTTTTGGTGAGATTAGGAATATTCATAGATAATTAAATTTGTTTACAAACTGGTTCCCAGTTCTGATCTGTAGGTTGCATCTTGTTATAGTATTTAAACATTTGATTTTTCTACACTTTATACAAGTTTTCCACATTCCAAACTAAAAGACAAATTGAAAGAGTTGGTATTGCTTTGTTTCATTAAAAAGAATGGCCAACGAAGATACAAGTGTCTTGTCATAGGAAGGGAAAAATCCTACTTTGTAAAGGATCACTCTGATTCAAACAAAATATTCTCTGAAACTGACATCATCAAGATGCTTAATTTTTTGATTGACAACATATGTGTTACGTTCGGCGGACGTGTTTTTCAACAGATTATCGGCATTCCAATGGGAACGAAATTCTTGCCGACTTGTTTCTTTACTATTATGAGGCTGACTTCATACAGGAACTTCTTAGGCAGAAATATAAGAAGTAAGCAATATCCTTTAACTCTACTTTCCGCTATATAAATGATGTTCTTTCACTAAATAATAATAAATTTGGTGACTATGTCGAATGCATCTTACCATTACACTAGAGATAAAGGATACAACAGATACAGTTAAATAGGCCTCATATCTTGACTTACATCTAGAAATTGACAATGAGGGTCAATTGAAAACAAAACTTTACGACAAAAGAGATAATTTCAGCTTTCCAAATGTGACCTTTCCATTTCTAAGTAGCAACATTCCAGCAGCACCTGCATACGGTGTATAAATCCCCCAATTGATACGATATTCCCGTGCTAGCATTTCCTAGCATGATTTTCTTGATAGAGGGTTGTTGCTCACAAGGAAGCTATTAAATCAAGCGTTCCAAATGGTGAAGTTGAAATCATCTTTCAGTAAATTTTACGGACGCCATCACGAGTTGGTTGACCGTTATGGAATAACCGTCTCACAAATGATATCGGATATGTTCCTTACGTCGTAACTACAATCCCCCTCCCTTTCATAAATTCCACCCACTGAATAAGACTATTTACCGGATTTGTTATCTCATAAGCAACACGACGGGTGCCACATGTGGAGCAGGATCTGCATACCCTTTCGGAGCACCTGAGATCACCCGTAGTTTTTGGTGGAGTTCGTGTTGTTTATTCCTTAGATTTCTATGTTGTGTCATGTGTACTATTGGTTGCCTGTTTGTCCATCCCATTTTAAGCCATGGCGTTGTCAGTTTATTTTCGACTCATGAGTTTGACTGTCCCTCTGGTATCTTTCGTCCCTCTTAGAGACATAACTTGGGAATGTTCACGGTAAAAACAACGAACAAACAAAAATCGAATCTATCGTAGTTTACAAATATCTTATTGAATACGGCAATTTACCATTCTTAATCATATATTCCACATTAAAGCCTATAATATTAAGAACACAATAAATCACTTCCGTGTTTGTTTGTCTTGTATCATGTGCGATCAACGAAACCAGAACCTAATCTAAAATAGAGAGATATTTATCAACCTGGCTACTTTATAATTTGATGTTAAATTGTTGAAAACAAGAATTTATGAGCTTCAACATGGACCCTCTACTAGGGCAACCGTAATAATGCCTCCCTTTGTCAATCCCCCACGCCATAGTGTTGATGTGGTGATGAAGAAGCAATAAAACACTATTTGATATACTGCGGCTATGGGCGTCGGCGTCTTTATCATTTAGATCATTGGGTTTCTCGTTGGAATTGTTTTTATATCTTTCCTTTCGGGACCTTTTTAAGCTTTCAGTACTATGTGGTATGGGTTTTGCTCATTGTCGAATACCAGACAGTCACATATAGTTTTAAAATTCTACGTCATCTGGTATAATATGCAGCTTCTTACACGAATACTAATTACATACCACGTTTTTGGAAAAGGCATGCTATGTATCTATATCACTATTATTCATGACAGTTGTGTAAAAAGTAAAAAAAATGAAAATCTAAGTTCATGCATAATCACATGGCAAAATCAAATGACAAAACACATCATAATAACTACCCATCAATATCAGTTAAAAAAGACTGTACTCCTCGAATAATTAAAAAGCACGAGAACCTAATCGAATCGGCATAAACACTAAGTAAAGTTATAGGAGTATTCGCTGTATAACTTTAATAACTGTACCAACCCACCACGACGACCAATAGTGAATAATTTTCTGACTGTGTTTAATTTTTAATGTTTGCAAATACTGATATTTCATACGTATTCGTATATTTGTTTCTAGCAAATGTGATGAAGTTCCGCAATTGGCCAATACATATTTCAGTTTAATTTGTCATACTCTACTGGTTGAGGTTAATGATATCAACTAAAAACAAAGATTCAGGATATCAAAATTAAGTATAGAGAGAGATAATGTGATATCTATGGATCGATTCCGAATAGCACTATCGGTACGATACGATCGTTTTGATGTTACGCCTTTTTTCTCTATCGATTTATGAATTTCGAACAGCGGTATACTACTGTTGCTTTTATTTACACACTAAAGACTAGAATCTTGAATAAACGTCGCATGAGTTCATACCCAGGGTTTGATATAATTTATTTCTCTTTATAGAACAGTTTATTAGTTCTCTTTGTTTACTCTGTTAATGCAATTTGATGCTTCTGACTACATCATTTTACAATATTGACATCAACATAGAAAGCTTAAAGCTATTCTAAAATCCGTAATTGAATCAAAATACACATACACTGATTGTAACGTTACGCTTTTAATTGTTCTACCTTTTTGAAACTTATTTACCTACTATTATACCCCATTCTTTTCTTTCGGCATTTGCAGTGATTATTTTGTTCTAACATTGTCCTTTTGATCTTTCGATTTATAACAATAATATGACTGTTCTTTCAATTCATTTGTATTTTTCAATTAAACAGCTATGCAAATATCAGCGAGTATAGGTATCTTGTACGATCATTATTCAATTTTTGCGACTGGGTTTCCTTAAGGATATACTTATAGGAATATACTTGCTGCTCCCATGGAAGCTATTAAACCAAGAGTTCCAAGTGGCGATGTTGGAATCAGCCCTTTATCCTCAAATGTTGACACTTTTTAGCTGAAAAGTGCCAATCAAAGCGCTCCGTAGATATCGAAGATGACATTATTCTGGTAAGTTCTTTTGCTTCAATCTTTAAATATACAGATTCTATGAATCCGTCGAATTTTATGGACATTGAGAAAAAAACCGGGGAGGGGGTCTCACTGTCACTTAAGCGGTCTCAGGTAGTTTTTCGCTCTATATTTGGAATATATAACTGGCCTTTTGGGCCCTCAGTAAACATACAATACAGAAAGTGTACCCAAATTGCTTCTAGTCACATTTGTATCTATATATTGACTAACTGTCTACCTAATTTTAGGCAGATTGCGCAATCTGGAGACTCTCATAGTTGCCCTATGCCCTTTGTCATGAATTTTTGATATATTTTTTAGCTGAAAAGTGACAAACTAAGCCCTCCGTAAATAGAGAAGATGATATTATTCTGAGATATCCTTTTGATTCAATCTTTTTATATACATAGTCGATGAATTCGTTGAATTCTAGGGACATTGAGAGAACAGGGGATCTCACCGTCACTTAGCAGTCTCAGGTAAGTTTTCGCTCTGTATTGTGAGTATCAAACTGGCACTTTGGGCCCTCCGAAAACATAGAATACAGAAAATGTACCCAAATAAATGTTAGTCACCATTGTATCTTTATACTGACTAACTCATGTAACTGTCTACTCAATATTAGGCAGATTGATCAATCTGGAGGCTCGCGTAGTTACCCTGTGCTCTTTGTCCTGAAATTTTGACATTTTCTGAAAAGTGACAATCCAAGCCCTCCTTAGATATCGAAGATGACCTTATTTGGAACATTTTTTGATACAATCTTTATATATACAGACTCTATGCATTCTTCGAGTTTTTATCGACATTTAGAGAACAAGGGATCTCACTGTCACTTAAGCGGTCTCAGGTATTCAAATGATATTAGAAAACATAAAAGAGCATTAAATAAGTTTCAATATTTATATCAATTTTACTTTTTTTATTTACATTTTTTGTGTCCTTATTTCGTGTGCTCTTCTTTTCCTGTTATCTTTCATCCGTGATATTGTATCCGTTATAATTAATCTGCAACTTTTTTTTTACATTGATCAGTCATAAGAAAAGTTAATAATTAAGATGCTGCTAATGTTCTGGAAAAACCTTTCGACGCGATCCGTATGCACAAATAGTCTAACAAATAATTCAAGTTTCATTCACTATGAAATCCAAGGACCTCTACCGTCATTTAAGTATTCTACGGTAGTTTTTAACTACATTGTATGTATATTTTGAGACTTGACAAGACGTTTACATATATTCTGTATGTGTCATTTATATCTTTATACTAATTATCTATCTGAACAATAGCATGCAACTTTAGAGATAAGAGAGTACTAGTCATGTCCCTTTGACCTTTAACCTTAATTTTTTAAGCTGAAAAGTGTCACCATATCTTTTGTTTTACTTTCCATAATTATTTCTATTTCTATTAAAGTTACAAGACTGATTTTTTTAAATAATATATAAAAGTACAATATATGCAACCTTGATTGCATTTTCTTGATAAGATTCTGTATTTAATGAAGACAAGTGTGCGATTCACAAAAGAATTTATATTTGAATTTTCGATAGCTTGAACATGTTGAAGGAATCATTAAACGATTTTCTGCATAATAATTTAGTCTTTAAATTATGACTATCATACTCTTTATGTGTGATTATCTAAATTTTTATTATTTTCATCTGTGAAATTTTAATATTGAACTGATAACTTCACACGTATGTATCTGTACATGTGTTACAACCATTGTCAGATAAGTTGTTGAACGACTCAAACCGATTTCTGTAACACTTATTTGGAAAACATATTTCACTTAATTTTAAAATCTATGAATTGTTAAATGTTATGTTCACTGTTGATAATTAAGTCCCTACTTAACCGAATTTGCTCAACAAGCGTTGGTTTTAACTGATCTCATTTACAGGTACATGTATGAGGCCTGTTCAGGGTAATTTTCCCCAATGATAAATAATCTTTACACAAAAAAAATCAACAAACAATAATGTGTTTTGTAGATTGCAGTATAACATGTATAAGGACAATAAAAGTGTATTGACTTGACATATCGACGATATTAGGGATTCGGCACGAACGAGCCCTGCATTTCCCCATTTTTAGGCCTCATATTTATATTGTTGACATTTGTCAAGTCAATACTCTATACAATTGTCTATTCATTGTTTAAAATTATTGTGTAGTGTTTCTTTACACTTTAAATAGAATGGAAATTGGATATTCATGTACTTACGTATCTTGATAATCAAATGTAAAATAACTAAATAATTAACAACAAAATGGCTGGTAGGTTTAACTTTAAGTATTAGCACATGAATTTCACTTTCTATCCGAACTGTTTAAAACAAAAATTTAAATAAATAATTTAAGAAATTTTATCTGTTACCAAATAATACGAAATAGTAATATGCTATTCATACTTTTATGCCGTACATTTAAGCAATTACATTATACATAATTGAAATAAATAACATAATGATAATCATCGACAGTCAATACAGGAAGGTTGTAGTATACAAGAATAATATTCAAAACATGCATTCAATACGATCAAACCAATCCCATGTTATTCTAATACTTTGTAAGTACACATGCAATATAATATAGCCGTCTTCGAGATATTAAAAATGTTGGCACAAAGTCGTATCATATTCGTTAACATTGTAATAATCATTATATAATGTTGACATCGATGATGTCGTTAACACATACAAATGTATACAATGTAGTAATGATATAGTGTTTACATCGCAATCGATAATGTGACAGATGTCAACAAAAAGGTACTAACTAAGTACAGAAACATCATTATACTCGTTTGCTGACACTATTGTAAACATCTTTAAAATGTTAACGATGACAATTCAAAGTTATAGACGTAGTTGACAATTTAAGCAGGATAGTGTCTCGCTTTTAACACCATCGCTGTCTTTAATGTGAACGTTGTAAACACAAAGGCTTGATCTTGTTTCTCAAAATTACCAATATGTCGCTTTTGTAAACATCACAATGTATACTATGTGAATTATGTAAAAACAAGCATCATGTTCAATTGACGAGTCTTGTGTAGACAAAACGAATGTATATCTTATCAAATAATAAGCCAGGCATCTTTGGTGAATCTTGAAAACTGTAGCACAGTATCTATTGCAATGAAATGTTCGAAATAAATTGGCACTGATTCAAAAGCAGCCATCTATGACTTAATGAAAAACTCAAATGTCTTCATATTCTTTTTAAATGGTTTTAAAACAAGTTATGATATGATAGCAAATGAGAAAATTCTTAAAAATAGACAAAATGAAATAGAACTTAACAACTCTTGTCACCATAAGGCCATCACCAATGAGCAAATCTCCTAGCGCATAATAATTTAATACATGATTACTTTTCTAAAATTCCTTTATAGTTTTTTTTCTTACTTTACTTTAACAACAGCATGACTATTTTCAAGTTCTGACTTAATCGCACTCTACTTTTGCAATACACACGATCGTCGTTTTAATATACTAACCAATCTATCTGTATGTTACCTGCATTTCAATAAGTCGTATTATGTTTGATTCTTACAGAATTAGAAACAAAGAATGCATCAACAGCCCTGTATCGGTATTTGTGTCGATTTATTATAGGCACAGAGGAGCATGTGAAAACTATTAGATTATTGACATCCGCGAGAGACGATTTATCAAGCGACAAGAATACAGCAATAATCACCAGTGGCAGTCTTGGAGAAGGACTTGTGACGCCAGAAAGTGATCTCGACATGATGTCAGTAATTAAAAATATTGAGGTTTGTGAAGACAATAACGTTCATTTCAATCATAACATGACCTATAATATCATCATGGAAACAGACTATACACAGCCAGGTTATACAAGGCTACGAATGAAGAATGGTTATCGCAACATCAGGGAGTTACATGTTAGTGCCGATCAGTATTTGAAAAACACGACTTTGAAACCAATCGGTGCAAATCAAAGATTTTCCCATGTTCATGGACCGTGTCTAACGGACAAAGATGGATTATTGGACTATTGTTTCTGTTTACGTAGTAAAACATGGGTATCACAAGCAGAACAATGGATAACAAGATCAAAAACTTTATGGCCAGCATACGAAGTGAGACAGTCTATCGTAAAACATGGCGTTCTTTTTGTACCAGTAGGTGTCAGAGGATCTAACACTGAAATTTTAGAATGGCGAATATCGTTTTCCGTTGCTGAAAAAATTCTTATCTATACGTTTACCCATACACAACTGCTATGTTATGTTCTAATGAAAATTCTTCTAAAAGACGTAATAGAGAATGATTTAGAATGTAAAGATTTGCTTTGTTCATATTTTATGAAAACAAATATGTTTTGGATTTCTGAAGAATTAACACAAGCTATATGGAGACCTGAAAACTTGATATCTAATTTTATCAAATGTTTAAGGAGACTTATATACTATGTTGAATACTCGGTATGTCCCCATTACTTCATTCCTGAGAATAATTTATTTATAGGTAAAATCACAGGAGTCGCACAGAAAACACTCTTAGATAAGTTGTATAAACTGAGAAGTTATGGTTGGCAATGTCTCACATTTTCAGATAAAATTCCAAATTTGCATTCATTGTCAATGTTCTCATTTTACATTAACAAAGCACCATGGAAATTACGTGTCGAAAGTATAAAACAATTCTTAATCACATACATGATCATGACAGACAATTTACCGTCGTTTTACCAATCAACATTGGCAAAAGGCATACATAGAGTATTGCAGGTAAAGAGTTCAAATTTGAAATATATCTATTCGTACTATATGTCACAGTTTTATTGCAGAAGTATGCATTCACAAGCATTTGAGAATAAATATGATAATAAATTCACCTATAAACAGTGCAGGATCTACTTGAGTTCTATGTTAATCAATACACAATATGATGCTGTATCTGGATGGTTGATGTTAGCCTCGTTTTTCTATACAACGAAACAATACAATAAAGCTATTTATACCCTTAGATATTCTTTATGTAAATGTTCACACGAAAAGATTTTCATTGGTATGAAGTGGTCGCCTTTCCACTATGAACTTTTAAATTTGAACTTATTTAGGAACATGACAATTTTGCAGATATGTAAACTTATGGTGGTTAAATGCGTTAATTTTTGGAATAACAATATAATGATACCTAAAGAGCTGCGGAATGGAATAGAAAGATACGTTTTCCCACCTGTAGTATATATTCATTTCCTTCGTTTTCTGTGTTACTATCAGCTACGTAATACCAAACTTTGCCAGAAAGCTCTCAGAGATTTACAAATGACCATCGAAGACGACTATTTCATTGCAATTCCTTACCATACCGCAAGTTCGTACGATATGTTAGATATCCTTATTCGATTGATGGACGACAAAAGATCAGAACGGTAGGCGTTTCTAAAACCTCCACAAAACAAAATGATAAGCAACAGAAGCACCTTTACATGGTTCTCTTAGTCAGTTCTATTGTGGTGTACAGATGTTCTGTCGTATTTAAATGCAATTTTGTCGGCTGTTATTCTACAGGTAACGTGTTGTAATATACTGTTGTGTATTATTTATAGACGTATTGCTCTGTTCTAAGTATTTTGGCGTTTATTTGTACTCTTTTTCTGTCATTTGATGTGTCACTTTAGAAGTATTTCTAACATGTCTATCAACCCAGGTTCAATCCAATATTTTTTCTTTCTGAAAACGCCATGTATCGAGTCTGGAAAATGGCAGTTGTTATCAAATAGTCCGTTTCTACGTATGTAAGCGTATTTTTTTTTAGCAGTTCAGTGTTTCTGTTTTTCCGTTGTTTTCCATATAAATGATGTGTTTTTCTTGAGTTTGGTTTGTGACCTAGATCCTTTTTTTTCGCTTAAGCGATTTGTGACAATTGAACAGTGATATATTACTGTTGTCTTTATTTTTCTATTTTGTTATATAATCATGATGGTGATGTGTTGTCAAAATCAAATCGTAGTGAATGTTGCAATTTCAAAAAGCACAGAATGTTTCAATTGAAACATATTTCTACAAGCAATTTTATGAAAAGTGCTTTTGCACAAACATTCACAAATGATCTCAAAAGAACAATAGTTCCGTTTTTTCTTTATAATTTGGGAAAAAATACATGCATTCTACAATGTCTGTTTGGTAGCTTATTGTTTGTAATTTAGATTTAGATGATTACATGTATGTTTCAATTGTGATGATATAGACGATGAAAAACATGTATTGTTAACATGTCCATTCTATGAAGATTTAAGGCAATCTTTATTTAATGATATACTTCAACAAAATGATATGTTTTTAACTTTGTCAGATGATGATTTTTTTAAATTTTGTCCAAAAATGAAAATGTTCGTAGTTCTGTTGCCAAAGCCTGCCATACTATGTTCTTACGACGAAATAGGATTTTATACTGTAAAAAATCAGTTATTTTTATTATGTACATGTATCCGGTTTTATCCGTGGATGTGCATGGTGATATTGCACTTAAATGTTTTGTCTAAATAACAAAACTATGTTTAAAGGTTGTTTTATAATTCTGTATAACAGTCTCGCATAGTTCTTTTAAGAATAGCACATGCATTCTAAGATTTATTTTGTGTACCTGATATTATATTGTGTTTATACTTGTATGTATGTGGTGAAATTTTAATAAACTATTGAATTTGAATCTGTTTAAAGATTTTTACAAAAGCTAAATCAAATAATATTTTCAAATGTCTGTTGATAGTGAAAGTACCAAACATGTACTTTTTGTATTTTTTAGTTTTTCAAACATTCCTTCATTGAATATTTGCAGATGAAATTAAAAGAAAGCGTTTAAATACATATGCTACTATTTTTAATTGAAACACATGTTACCAGACTTGCATGAAGGCCACCCACATCATCAATTACATATCGTGACAAATCACTGACCTGAAACAGTTAAAAACACGTATTTCAGTCACTGTTATTGTTTAAAACTGTGAAAGCATCATATGCGACTGCAGTAAATACGGTTCTTACTTTTTGTGTCGGTGTGTTGAATAGAAAGATGACTAATTTTGAATGGCTCTGCATTAACCATTATATCACACGAACAAAATAAAAGGTTATTTCAACTGTAACAATGTTTTAGTAATAGTATATCTATATCTCTTTATTACCAAAGTCTATATAAACTATAGGTATACAATTATATCAACATCATAATAGATGATGGAATCTCAAATTATCATGTCCCTGTATACAGCTTTGCTGTTGAATATGTAAAGGCGTCAATTTTCGAGATATTTTTCAAATTTTGAAAGTGTATGCCTTTTTTAAATTCGATATAAGTGATATTCATTAGAATATGTTCATTAAAATTAAAGGTTAAAATGTGTAAAAATGTGGGGGACGTATTGTGAAATATGATCCATTTTCCGATAAGTTTGAAGAAACGCTATTAAACAAAACTTTCATTATTTAGTATTAAATCCCCCGAAAAGCAATTTTTCAAATGTTTAATTGTGATATGATTTGATTGACCATGCAGGAATGACCGATTTTTGTCTTGATAGGTTTACTAGTAACCGTATATACAAAAACAAAAATGTTAAGACAAGGTCGTTCATTCAAATGGTAAGCGATATTCAGATCAACATTTTATATAACCGCACTGTTATTGTTTGTTCAGTACATTTTTTGGCCCATTGTATATGTGTATTTAAGCATTTTATAGATATGAAAGTAACTTCGTTTTGTTTATTCGGTTGATTTCTTGAATATGCATGAAATATTTACCACTGGACATTAAGCAACCAACAACAAATCAATCGTTTTGTTTATTCGGTTGATTTCCAAAAAAGGGAAAATTTTATAAACAATATTTTACAAAAATGTATTTAAATATGCTATGAAGGTACATAAACTAAACGTAATGATACAATAATAGGTTGCACTAGTATATTCAGCGTAATGTGGATAAATTTAAATATACAAACAAGGAGAACAATTGGAGGATAACATAGAGTATTCAAGGTGATAAGTGATGAAAGAAAAAGTCATGCACTACAAACAAATCAGTTTTACTTGATTAAGGCAGCATTGAATTTCAAATTTGCTTCAAGTAACCTGGGATACTATTATAATGGTTAAAATTTTACAATTTAAAAGCCATTCATTGTTGTTTGAAAAACGCATCACCTTATTTTAGAGAAAAACATCTTTTGATTTTTAACGATTTATCTTTTGTAACACAGCCGTCATAATCTATATATATATATAGATAAACAAATCATGTATGACTGCTAAAGAGCAAACTCTCAACCAGATACTAAACAACATAAATAATTTAATGTTATGGCCGATATATGGTCTTAAACAATGAATAAAATTTAAACTCCATAGTAAGCTAAAATGGCATATATATAAGAATTACTGCATTAAAGGTGAAACATAACAATAAACTTAAAATTGCTTCCTTTTTTTTTACGACTTTCACTCCTTATACTGAACGATTGATATTTATTTAAGGTGATATGAGTATTTTCCCCCCATCTTGAAGTTTGAAGAAACAGATAATAATTTGTCTCAATCTATAGTGAAATGTGCAAATTTTAGAATAGTTTCTTATTAATGTTTAAGAATTTCATGATAAATTAAAAACCAATTGTTTAGAGAACAATTGAAGGTCTTTCCACTAGTAAAGATATATTTTGATATTGATATAGGAACAATCAGTTAATACTGTTAGTTCCTATGGCTTTATGATGTATTTATATGAATTTAAAGCAAAGGTCAAAATCTAGAACGTCCTATTAACCTATGACCTTGACCTCAATTTCAAGGTCACAAATCAAGGACCTCAAATCAAAAGACTATAGGTCTTATTTATAGTTGGTTAATGAATGATATCACCATATGGGTATTTTTTAATACAAGAGGGGAGAAAACTCCTTTTTACGTTCAACGTACCCTTGCAATCAAAATTTACGTGTAACGACATGTCGCAACAAACAATTTAGGTAAAATAATTTGTCGTTATCTTATACAGTTTCTGGAAATAAGAGAATAAGCCAAATTCAAAAATTAGAATATGACCTTGACCTTTGACCTTGACCTAATTTTCATATTTTTGGACCAAGGACCTCAAATCAAAAGATCCTAGGTCTCTAGCACTTATGGTTTACAAGATAGAAATGCATATCACTTATGGGCGTTTTTCAATAAAAACGTATTTTCTTGTCCCAGCCACTTTAAAAAAATGTGTTTGATCTCTGAAAGTAATTTTTTTGTGCAGTCAGTACATTGAATTATATTTAACATTTTTAAGCAAAGAAACAGTTTATTTTTAGAAGGATTAATAAGATATTGACTTCTGAATGGTCCAAAACAATCAAAATGGCATGTCCCTAAACCGCTTGTTCAACATTCATACTCTGAAATATCGTAAAAAAATGAAGAAATAAATGTTTTTTTTACTTAACATAAGTTCTTTAATAATTCAAAAGTATGTTCAGAGCCAAGATATTTTAATAAACAGCTTTCAATATAGTTTTTTTTAATTTCAGAAGGTGTGTCCCTAACAAAATGTCCACTACGAAACGAAGTCATTAAAATTCGCAAATAAGCAGTTTTAGAAGATCAATGTAATTTTTGTTTGCGAGAGATATAAACATTAGGATCTCACGAAAGAAGTGATGCTTTTAAAACGGGAATTAAATTGTTGGTTAAAAAAATTGAGCACATCAAATGGACCAGAGTGATACCGTATTTTTGATTATGTCCACTACGAAACGGGTCAAATCTTCTTCAGTATCTGGTTTTAAAATTATAAAAAAAAATATCAGTGTACAACTTGATAAATGCTTTGATGAATACAATCAGTCTTGTTACTATTGCAATATAGGGATTGTGGGAAAAAAAACAACATGCGAATACGTCCCTTACGAAACGGTCCCCTACGAAACAAGTATGGGAGAAAAACGTTTCGTAGTGGACACTACCACTACCATGCAGTCTTTTTTAAATCTTTTTTCAATTATATTTGTGCAAAACAAATAACCAGGGTTAGTTTCATGTAATTTTTATTATGTTTTTATTAAAATATAATAGGGTTGATGTCAACTACGAAACTTTTTGTCCACTACGAAACGGTTTTGTCCACTACGAAACGCATCAAATTGTCCACTACGTAACATGAGTTGAACCTTCATGTGTGAAGTACTGTCTAATCGTTATCGGTAAAAATGGTTTTCCAATTAATTGAAAAAAATGATTTTTGTCTAGTATATAAAGTCAACAAACTGGAATGTCTATCGGAAACATTTAAAATTGCAAAAAATATGTGTGTTTAAAAGAAGATTCGTTTTTGTCCCCTACGAAACAGTACACAAATTATGAAAATAATATCATTTGAAAGAATATTTAAGATTGCACTTTTTGTTTACAAACAGGTCTGTTATAGAGGTATTCAAAATAACTCTTGGAATTAAATTTAAGACAAGTTGATTTTCCATTTTTTTAGGTCTGAAAGTTACGCTTTTATTGAAAAACGCCCTTATATCAAATGCATAAGGGGAAATAACTCTCATATGGAGCGTTCATATCTCTTCGGTCAAAATAGGACAAATCGTGCGAAGGATATAACGAGCAATTTAGTAAAATAAATTTGTCGTAATCTTTTACGGTTGCGAAGGAGTTGTGCACACAAAGAAAACAGTGTTTGGGGAGATAACTCCTACAAAGAAAAATATTAGGTTACGCAGGGTTAATTTCAAAAGCACATACACTGTTCGATATCATATACCAAATATCTAAGCGACATGTTGCGAAATAAATATTTATCGCAAGAACAAAATTAGGCGGAAGAAAAAAAAAGTAATCAGAAGAAAAACAATAGGTCTTTCCACAGAAAAGTGGAAAGACCTAAATATTCGTTTGATGATATCTATAGCTGTTTGTTTTCTGTTTGAATTTTCTTAGATTGTGCTACATAAGGGAAGATAACTATGATACAAGAGGAGATCATTTGGGACATGCATTACTTAGATAATAAGAAAAGAGCACCTTATACATGTTACATATCAGACACACACATTTAGTATCAATATACGTCAAGAAAGAATAAAAGATACAGTATTCATAAATATGAGTACATTAATGTAAGAAAAAAATATACACGCGTCATGTTTTCAATAATTATTTCATTGACCGTTAGGCTGATATAATAAGAAATGATTAAATGAACCTTTAATACCGAAATAAGTCATATTGAGTCAACGACTTCTTCGTTTGATTTATAAATGTATTTATTAAAAATTTACGAATATTGAATCTATTTGGTAAGAAAGGATTTATAAGAAAAACAAATAATCCTGATTTAGGAATGCATTTTTTTCTGTTTACTACTGTACTGAACTTCATATTTAAAATTAATAAAAACTAATGGATAAAATAACACAGATTTTGACGGTATATATTTTAAACTTAGATGACTTTGGAATTCAACATTTGCTGGTTATTGATAGAACGAAATTATGTTTTTCTTCCGAATGTCTAGTATCCATGACATTAATATTCTTTTAAATGTAAATAAAAAGTCCAAATAAGTAGAGAGATGAATAAATATCAAAATGGTAAGGAAAAAAGTAATTTGCTAAGATAAATAAAGGCAACAGTAGTTTACCGCTGTTCTTAGTTCATAAATCGATTGAAAAAAAAAACAAATCTGGGTTACAAACTAACACTGAGGGAAACACATTGAATATAAGAGTAAAACTACGACACCACAGGAACACAACATTGATATGTAACTAACACAGAAACGAACTATAATATAACAATGGTCATTTACACGACTTGGTACATGACATTTTAATAAAACAAATTGTGGGTTGAAGCTGGTTTTGTGACATGCAAAACCTCTCGCTTTTATGGCAATGCTAAATATAACATTAAAATGACAACATTGCATGACGAGACTACAATACAATTAAATTGTGGAAGATAACGGTGAGAAAAACAGTAAATTCCCATCAAATTACTATATCATTATAGATATAAATGATAAAACAGGTGACTAGCTACAAGATCGATCAATAACCTAAGCCAGCATATACAAATTCACAGCCGCGTTAGCCAAATAAACATACTTGTAATATTTCAAAATTCAGATATTTGTGAAGATTCATCACGAGGAATGTCATATATTTCCAACCCTTTTATAAGACCGGGATGGAAACCCAATATCATAAGCAAAACGTTGCACAAACATTTCACCATATTCAATTATTAATTATCGATACGTTCAATGTTGACAGGTAGTTTTTCCAAAATTTTACTTTTGACTTATCAACTTTCTGTGTTTAAATACTATATCAATTTTAAACACATTCTGTGGAAGAAGTGATTTATAAACCTCGTTTTGTGATCTTTTACAAAATCTACAGTTTGATGCAAATATTTGTATCTCAAGTAAGCAAAACATGCTCGTTGCTGATGTAACCTAACAACAATTAAATTTGGAATCTAGCAATTAGTTTCACATGTACTGTATGGAACTATTCGTTTTCAATTGAAGTGATTTTTCGGTATAACTTTGTTTAGATTCGATCCAATATATTAAAAAGCTTACAGTAAAAGATAAATACGGTCTTAACTGTATAATCTAAATGTGCATAATAACATGCAGGACACATGCATAAAACTACTAAATACACTAAGAATATACTGGTCGAATAGGAGTTGAAGGCATTTACTTTTCACTGTCAGTGTTCAATTCCCGTTGCTTGAGGGTACCGGAGTGTCAGCCAATTACCGCTTATATCTGTCATGAAAACTGGAAATCTCAGTAAACAATGACAGGAATCGAATGCAATACAGGTGTTTGGCAGAAATTAAAATCTCGCTGCATAAAAAAAAAATGTTTATGGGGTTTAAACTGATCTGCGATATTATTAAGGCGTAAAAGTGTACCTTAAACCTTTGAATACAAAATGATAAGTCTCCAAAAAGAATTTTTGCACGAGAACACTTATAATATCGATTTCCATATTTTGCACATTTTATAGGAGGCAAACATTGTATTTCTCGCACACTGGGACACTCTTGCAAAATATTGCTAGTATACAACCTTAAAGTCATGTTTGTCAATATCTGTGAGAAACTATAGCTGTGAGATAAGAACGAATACCTACTAAGGAATCTCATTACTTCAAAATCCTCCTTTTTTACGAGACTTAAGATATCAGATACAGATGTTAAGTTAGTCATAGGACCATGCTTTGAGATAAACTGCTGCTCATTTAAATTTACAGAATATTTTGACAGGAGTTTTGGAACCAACTTAATCTAGTCGTTTATAAAAAACTGAGGACGTACCTATAAATGATGTTGTAGAATATGATGTTCTGTTAAAATGAATTGTACGCAATCCTGTTCCGTTTTAATGCTTTTACATTAGATAATCAATCTTAAACAAATGCAGAAAGTATACCGTCGGCGTAGTGAAAAAAGAAAA
The DNA here is from genome assembly GCF_965363235.1 of Mytilus galloprovincialis. Lineage (NCBI taxonomy): Eukaryota > Metazoa > Mollusca > Bivalvia > Mytilida > Mytilidae > Mytilus > Mytilus galloprovincialis. The sequence continues at coordinate 61,801,343 of NC_134845.1, forward strand.
CAAATGAAATAAATGTGTCTATAATTTTTGTGATTGTGATCCTAAATTTACGTTGAAAGTTTTTGTTTTCGAAAAAAAATGTTTATAAATGGCCGGAATTATGACATGTGATGATAATTTGCATTCATTGCAAACTTACTGAACTACACATGAATGAGGTTTTTTTTTTAAACAAAAAGTATAAATGTATAACAAATGTATATTTTTAAAACTTTGTATAACTCGCGAGTAAATTGGTTTGCTTTTTTCTGTTGGTCAGGGTGTACGTCATTTCACATGTCGTTTAAAAACATGTCCATCATATTTCTTTATAATTTTGATTAAATATTGAAGGGAAACTGATTGAGAAAAAAAAGGGTTGTTATTAAAAGGGATAGATAATATTATCCCTCATAATTTTGCAAATGTCAGGCACTTAAACACGTCGTCAAAATTCGCTTTGTTCTAGGTTGTAATTGCTGAAATTTAACTTCACGAACTCTCCAAGTTTACGGTGAAGTTATTCGTAAGTAGAAAGGTTAACAGGTTTCAATAGATCTCAACTATCTCCTATACACCGAGTCAATCAAGAATGAACAAACACACAGCAATACATTTCTCCATTCTTAATGGCTTAAGAAATTCAGGGAAGACTGATGGTATATTTCAATTAATAGTAATTGCAAATACTAAAGGATTATGACCGCTTCTGCACCCATTTTTACATTTACATTATGATAATCTTCCGGAAATTTCGAATCCTGCCATTCCAGTAGTTAGTATTCATCTGATTTTTATAGTGTGTTTTTATATTGTAATGGCAAACTATTTTTACAGACGTAAAGAAGAGATTGAGCGTTTATGTACATGTTAAACACAACCAGATTCTTTAAGCATCTTTCCCTAGTCAGAAGCCTGAAGTAAAGTGGTAATCGTTTGTTCATGTTTGTCAAATTTTTCCGTAAACTGTTTGTTGTTTATTAAACCGTAATTTTCTCAATTACATAGTTTCATATTGTTATGTAGGGGTCTTTTATAGCCGACCAAAAGGTATGTTTGTTCTCTTTTTTGACGGTTGTATAATTGTTTATAATTGCTTAAAACCACTTCATGTTAACTTTGGTCGATAGTTGTCTCATTTCAATCATACAACATCTCCGTATTTGTATATTTACTATTATATCTTAATGAGCAATTAAGGCAAGGCGCTGGTATTTTCTTCTTGTACTGTCAATATCCATGTATGTGCAACTGAATTGACAAAAGTATCATTATAGATATTATCCTTCTAGTTATGAAACACATAAATACTATAAATAACACAACCTATACAATAATACAAAAAAACATGTTACACAGAGGAACAAGGCATCAGTATGCTCGAGTTCCTTATTGACAACATTTTTGGTTGAATTCGGAGGTAGACTTTATCAATAAATTGTCGTCCTTCCTAAGGAAACGAACTGTGTCCCTCTCCTTGTTAACATACAGGTAGCTATCATATGAGACGAAGTTCCTCCAGACACTTGTCAAAAACATGAAGATCAAAGCAGCCAGATCATTGAAAATTTCGCATTTATATATCAAGATGACGTTCTTTGATTGGGTTCCATTAACATTTTCTTCAGATCTTCAAAATGTAGAAACAACAGACATTGCTACTATTGCCCTATTTTTGACTTATACCTCAAATATGACACAAGCCGTGATCCCAGTACCAGAAGCTATGAAATACCAGACGGTTTTAAGTTATCTGTTTACCCTACCTAGCAATTTATAAACTGCACCTACATATGGGTTATACATTTCCAAACTCGTTCAGTATTTTAGAGCTTGCAGCTGCTACTCGAACTTTGCTAAATGTCACCAGTGTCTAAGGAAAAAAAATTATGAACCAGGGATAACGTCAAATAACGTCACGTTCTTTTTCGAAAATACCAACCCTGATAATTATTCTAAAAAAAACTTCTCATATACATGTAATACTGGAGTCTCTATTGTATATTACACGGAGAAAACTCAGTTAGAGGGTATAACGACCCTGCAGAAACTGAATAGAACCTGAATGGAAACATTTAAAATTGAGTAGTAACATAACTTAACAATTAAAATACATTATTATAATTGTCCAAGCTTGAGGAAACGGAATACAATTTAAAATTAAAAATGAACATTGGCCATTTGTAGTATTGTTATATATTGGGAAGATAATGTTTTAATTAGGGATAAACATGAATGAAATACCTATTTCTGACGGGGAACTGACTCATTACCACACGATGAGCGCTAGATATATAACTACATGTATGTCAGAAATACCACAAATGGCAAAAACAATAAAATGACCAAAAAAGTATGTGTAACACATTACATATGCTTATATTAAATTCGAAGACCTCTCAAAATCAACGTCAGTTATATTCACAATGTAATAAGAAAGATGCATGCAGCACATCTACAAGATATACATGTTATTTGTTTACAATCACATAAATCATTTCAAACTCTACAGGCTCAACCTACTGTTTCTATTGTAGTTTTATACATTTTTGTTTGAAAAGAAAGATTTAATTACAAATGGGTTATTGTGTAACTTGTGACTTCCATTATGGATTGACATCAGTGTGTATGATTGCAAGCTTAACATTTTATTTTCTGCCTTGATATAAGTTGCAGCATACCATTAAAATTAACACAAAAGCTCCAATTTCCATTCTCACCATATCACCTGAACTTTTGCCGCAACAAGATGTCTCTCCGCAACATGTTGGCAAACATTCGCTACCCCAAGTACAAGAAGCATTTTTCTGAAAACAACAATCGATAGGACAATTGGCGCTCGTTTCGTCTATATTGCAGTATCCATTACCGCAGTTCGACAATGTTCCAAATTCCTCAAACATATTCACGCATATTGTTTTCATACAAGAAACAAACACCCAGCAAGTCGCCGGTATATTGACCCAAGTTGCAGCACATGATTGATTAACGAAATCTTGACCACTACAACCTCCACAATAAAACTCGCTCTTAAATAGTGAAGTAGTTGTGCCTTTATCGACGCCACATTCATTGCAATAACTTGGACTTGAACCACGTTGGTACGTAAGGCCATCACACACCGGTGTAAAGCTAGGCAAACTCTTATAACAGTTGTTGCAGCAAATATAGTAGCGCGATGTGCCGGAGTCGTCAAACGAGAAACCAAAACATTTTCCATCTGAAGCTTGATCGCCGAGTATTCTCACTGCACTTTTCTCCAATGGTTCTAAATCTGAAAAGAGATTGTCATCAATGTAACACATATGTTGCTAAAAAAAACATATGTCAGACATTATTTAATTGTTATATTTCCCATATGGATGTTTATGTGCTGTAATTAATTGATCTTGATGCAGATAAATATGAAACAGATGACGTGTCTTCTGTTGTTGTTTTATTTACTTCTCATGAATATCAAAAAACCTAACTTGTTTAATTAATAGCTATTTTACCTATCTCCTATATTTCCCAACATTAAAAATTCTTTTTTTTTCTTGTTCTATGTTTTAGGATTTACCAGCTGAGATCACCCCGATATTTGGCGGAGTTCGTGTTGCTCCGTCCTCGGTTTTCTATGTTGTGTTGGGTATGTTATTCGTCTTTTGCTCATGGTGTTGTTGATTAATTTTAAAATAAGGATGTTGAATATTCCCTTGATACTTTTTGCCACTTTTTTTATATATCTCTCCACTTTCAAATCTTTTGTAACAACCATTTCTTAAACGGAGTCCCCTATATTCATTCCTTGATGATGTGTCATGTAACTTTGATATACCTTATCATTGAACCCAGCAACATCTAGTGCGTTGAAGTAATCATTTAAAGTTAATACCACAGTCAATCAATTTACCGTTTCAGATTCTCATGCATTCTGGGTAATATTTCCAAAAGTGTACAACAGAACGTTGTGATTGGTTTGAAACGTGATACACATTAGAAATTCAACCAATGATTAACGTTTGGTGAACGAACAATGAGATAACCCATAGTCATCTAGATTCTGAAAAGGCGAATTAAATTTGAATGACTGTGTATTCTCATTTGTATCATACTTGCCTCGCCTTTTTCGAAATGCACCATCACTTTCAATTTTTTTGTTTACTTGTTGTAGTCCTAGAAAATATTTCGTGAGTGGAATATTTTAATTCAATAACTGTAAATATCTATCAGACATTTTACCAAAATTAACAACTTAATTATTAATACGTAAAATGTATTTAATACCAAAAGAGTACTCCATGCGATATTTTTGTTACTACGTACTATAGAGTATTTACTTCATATCTTATTGATAGACATATTTGTTTCTTTTTAGTTTAATTATTTAGCAAACTGAATGCAGTAAAAACATAAGTTATAATATATAATGTTATCAAAAATTGAAAATAAGTGTCCTTTGGCCTCACAGTTAATTATAAAACAAAATACTTTAAAAATAAATATATCATGTATTAAGTTTCTTAACTCTTTTATTATAGTTCTGTTAATAAGTCCAACATTGTTACATGTATTCATAAAAAAGAGTTTATACGAACAACACATTTTTTGAAACGTGACCTTTTGTTTTATGAATATAATGCTTTTATAGTTATTTCTTTTTAATAGTTGAAATGGCTTTTTGATATGTTATACACATTTTGAACATAATAACTGAATTGCGTATGTGTTAATACGCTACGCTTATTGGTTGATTTAACATGTTTATTTAATTAAGTTCCAAGTAATGACGATTTTTATAAAGAAGAATTTTATGCACTAAGTTAAGGTTTATTTCCCGTGTGTTTTTTCAAAAAGAAAGTAACCAGATTTTTTTTTAAAAGAAACTGTACACACACGTAATCCAAGGTATATAGATGAATAACAGGACAAATAAATATTATTAAAATTGGCACAACAAGTCTTTATTCCAGATCATGTTACTTTCAATTATTTGTTAATTTCGATGTTTGGCTTCGATATTGACCAGTCTCGTCAAATATTTGTTTGTTTGACTTTTTATGCATTTTTTATATATAAATATTGAAAAAGAAGATTTTTTTACTTACCAAAAAAATACTCTCCTACAGAAACAAATTGACATAAAATTAATAACTATAGAAGAGGGGCGAAGATTTATAGAGATACAGTCAAACTTATAGTTCGAAAATAAACTGGCAACGCTATGGCTAATAAAAAAAACAAAAACAAACAGACGCATATTAGTTAAAAAGACACAACATAGAAAACAAAAGACTGAGCAACACGAACCCAACCAAACACTGGGGTGATCTTAGGTTTTCCATATTGTAGGCAGATCATACTCCTCACGGGACATCCGTCGTGTTGCTCATAGTATTAAAAACTCGGGAAATAATTTATTTCGGTAGTCACATTTGCGGTGAAAAGGGAAGTGGATTGTAATTACGATATAGAAACATATATAGGTCATCATATGGCCTTCAAAAAAGTGCAAAACACAACCGCAAATATAGTTAGCTAAAAAAGCCCCGAAATGACAATTAAAACATTAAAACAAACGGCCTGATCTGTGTCTAAAAAAAAGAATGAAAACAAATCTGATATACATCAACATAAGACATACACTGAAGTACAGGATCCTGACTATGGACAGACACATAAGTCATTTACATAATGTGGTGAGGTTAAACATGTGAACGGGAACAAAACCATCTTGCAATCTTGGACAGTGGTGTATAAATCGTTTATCTTATTGTATTTCAAGTCGATATTTAATGGACTCTGATTTTTTTTCAAATATCAACTGACAATTAGATTAACGGTATCGTCTAGGAAGCAAAAAAGTATCATTACGTTATTTATAACTGCTTTCTTCACCGATATTCGCCTTTCAAATGTTTATGCTAGATATTCATTCCTAAAGGAATGTCCACAAAAGTGTGCTTCAGACACAAAGCACATGTCAAGTATATTTTTCACTAATGGATAAATGATTAAAAAAATATGTAGGAATGCAAATAAGACAATTATCCATCAAAGAAAAGCAATACCTAAAAAGCCCTTGCATGACATAGTTCAGAAAATAGTTTCAAACCAAAACTTTTACACAAAGGCTACGATAAATTTGGATTTGCGTGGTTGTTATGTATTAATAGCCATTTTTTGGTTCATTTCTGAATCTGCGCTAAGTAAGGATATATCTAGGATTTTATCAGGGTATTGTTGAAAAGCAAAAGAAACACGTCATATAAAAATGTTAAATAATCGTAGAAAAAAGAATAAAACTACTTATAATAATACTTATACATGTTATAAGAGTGAATCAATATGAGATTGATTTCGAATATATATTATTTTGGATATATAGGCAGATTGAAGTTTCTGGTTAAACTGTTCTATATTGTAATAACAGAATCGTACCAAGCTTATAATTTGATACACCAAACGCGCGTTTCGTCTACATCAGACTCAACATTGATGCTCGGTTCAAAATTGATAGAAAGTCTAAAGTATAAAGTTAAAGAGCGTTGAATACCAAATAATCTCAAAAAATGTTGTTCCAAAAACGACTAAGATAGTCTATGCGGGGGAAAGGAAAATCCTTAGTATTATGAATTATTCATACTTTTGCAAACAGTGTATTTATAAAAAATACCAAATAATTGATATTCATGTCAACACCGAAGTGCTTACTACTGAGCTTTTGACCCATCGGGAACAGAACGTCCACCAACAGTTGCATCGACCCAGTAATGCTGAAGCAAGAAGTAACATTTTCTAGATAATAATGACGGATATTTTATTAAAAGTTAATTACTGAAAATAAAATGAAATGTATTTTAGAAAATCATGAAAATAAATCACTAAATTACCAGGAAAATATAAACTGAAATGCACTTAAACTATAGTGCCTAAATTAACATACCTTTCATATGTTCAGGTAAATGAAATGTGGTTTTTGCTGCCATTATGGATTGTTTCAACCCGTTTATGATTGAAGGCTTCAAAATCAACACCAAAAGGAAAGCAGTACACAATAATTTCACCATCGTTCATTAGAAATAGTGTGAGTAAGCGGTTCAACTATCTTAATATTTTAATATGCGTATGACTCGATTTTGAAAGTCAGCGCTTTAAAAATCAATAGCTGGTCTTAATAATTTCTCGGGCATGACTTATAACTTAAAGTTGCGTTTAAAGATTCACTTTTTAGAAAAGGTGATTTATAGTACTTTCATTGTGTATTTGTCATTGTTTATGTATTTATGTACCTTAACTGTGCATAATTTAGTCGAATAGTATTTTACTGATGTTGAAACCTTATAAAAAGATCGAGATTATACAAAACAAGGTCACAGATAAAAACCTTTAGACATTGCATGTACACAAAATGTACTTCCAACGAAACAACAACGGATGCTGTATTAACAATGTAAACGAAATAGCTTTTACTGTAACAGTGCTTGTTTACAACGGTCTCGAATAACCAGACACGTAGAAATAAAAGACCTTCCATTCTTAACTGTAGATCCATATAACTTCTAAAAAGGATGGTTCAGTCGGTTTGGTTTTCGGTCATGTTTTGAAATTGCCTAATTCTCACAAAGACTTGCATTTCAAACATTGCATACATATTTATATGGATACCTAGGAAACTGTATGAAGGAACAGATAGATTTTGATGATGTGGGTATTATTTGCAAAAAACATATTTAAGTAACCTTTTAAATTTCTTCAAACTGCAAGTCTTAGATTAAAATAATTTTTATTTCTTTTCTGTCAATATTAGCAGCTACTGATCCTTTTACATTTTATTAGCCCACTAAATCGAACTGATCTCTAATGAGTGTGTACCCCAGTGTTTCTTGTAAGCAAAACTATAAATCACATAATGTATTTGAAAACACTGGAACCCTCGTCGTACAAAAATGTGTATCGGGTGTCCTCTTACCATGTTTAGTAAATATACATGTGCATCATTTAGAAATTATTACTATTCATATGCATTCAACAAACTTTTTCACTATCAGTTTTGAAAGAGTATCGATATTTCATTTGTTGATTTCAATAATTCTGTACTAATGAACCCGTTGTCAAATATGCAGTTTCACATATGAAAATTTATATAAATATTACTTATTAGAGGATGTTTACCAACATGGGATGTTGTAAATGGTTTCGTGTTGCTTAGTCTTTATTTTAGTATCTTGTTTGGTGTGCTAATATTTGTATTTTTTTTTTTTTTTTTTTTTTTTTTTTTTTTGAAGTAATCATACTTTATTGATATTTTTACATTTGTTAGTGGATACATCAAATACCGGTACCTTATCCCGGCCTCGTTAACCGTTAGTAGCATATAATTAATTTGATTAGTATTTGTTAGTTTCTTAACTGTAATATATACATTCATAAATCATTGTAAATTATAATATATCCAACTAAAAACATTATCAATATAGAATGATCAATAAATCTGATTAGATAAAAAAAAATAATAAATTATAAAAAATAAATAAATAAAAAACACAGAAGTTTTGAATTTTGGAAAAAAATTTAAAAAAAATAAAATAATAAATATATTTTACTTGCAGGATATATTTATTCAAATATTTGCATACAGGCAATAACTTAGAGGAACCTACATGTAGTTATAAACATAGACAAAACATCAAGCATATATATAAACCAGCATATAACAGTATTAAATTATAACATAGGTGGTGGTGTGGATAAGGAAAGGAATGTACGTATAAATAATCCTGGTACATAATGTACCAATTTTTGATAATAAACTAGTCTTCTAAAATCGGAAGCCAGGGGTCCCAGCAGATATTGGCCTTATGGAAAGGTTTTCTTTTAAAAAATAAATTCTTTTCTAGTACCAGAGATTCTTTGAGGTAGTTTTTAAGTCCTGTAAAATTTACAATATTTTCACAGAGTTTAGTTCTGTAAATATAGAATTTTGTCAGGAGTATTATTAAGTTTTTTATCCTATCATTTCCATTGTTACCTAAATTTCCAAATAAAATAATATCTATATTAACTGGAATCAATTTTGTGTTTGGTTATAAATCCAATCACCAAGTTCAATCCACAAATCTGATATTTTATGGCATGTCCAAAATATGTGCTCAATATCTTCAATAGCTTCATTACAGAAAGTACATTTATCTGATTGTTTTACCTTAATTTTAAATAAAAATTCATTTGTGCCTATGATTCTGTGCACTATTCTGTACTGGAACCAATGAAGTTTAGAGCTTTTTGTGGTGTAGAAAGACATATTATGCACCTTTTTCCAATCAAATTTTTTTTTTAATCTTAAAGACCGTTTATCTTCACAAGTAGGCCTAGTATTACTTTTTTCTAAGAAAATATTATACATATCTTTTGATCCTTTAACTGACAAAAAAAATGTTCTAATATTATTTGGTAGAACTGGTCCATGAACTTTATAAAGATTTTCTATAGAGATATTATGTTTAAGTGAATTTTGATATGATTTTATTGCTGATATAACTCAATTATAAACTAGAAAGTTAGATTTAATTTCATAAATATTTTTCCATTGTTCAAACGACATTAATTTACCCTCATTATCTACCAGATCGTTAATTAACAAAATACCGTTATTAGCCCAGTCTTTATAGAACACAGATCTGCTACCTATTTGAATATTTTCATTATTCCAAAGTGAAACTGTTAAAAATTATTCTTCATTTTTTGATTTAAGTTTATTTTGCATTTCTGTCCATGCTTTAAAAACATCTTTCCAAAAGGGGTTTTTACATTTGTTTGGTGGGCCTAGAAATACTAGATCTTCAATATTAATATTTTCTGTGCTTTCTATAAGTTTTTGAGTTTTGTATTGTTTTTTAGCAATATTTGTATATTTGTCTATGGCCATGAAAACATATTTTCGACTTATGTAGTTTGATGTTCCCCTGAATACTTTCGCGTCCCTTTTACGACACAAATACTGTTTTGAACAGTGATCTTTATTCATGTCCTTCTTTTGGTACTATTATGTATATTTTATAATGTTTTTTGCTATGCATGTGTCTGTAGTCGCGTGTTGGATTTCGATTAACGTTGTTAAGAAGTCTGGCTGTTCATAAATAGAGATATAATATCCTGATTTTTTTTCAGTAATAATGTTTGAGATGCTCGTTAATTTACAAACAATCCATGTAAACTTTTTTATCATATGCAGAACAAAAATTCTTAAAGGTTAACAATTTTGAACAATATTGTAATCCTTCAATATTGTTCTTATTTATACCGTGCTCGAGATTGTTGTTTGTTTTTGAAAAATTCAAACATAACTAGATGTATATTGCGATATATGTAACGTTATAAGAACTCGTCATCCTTCATCCTTTTGATAACGCTTTCTTATAAATATTGACATTGCACAAGTTCAGTGAAATGCGCTTTTAAAACTGCATATTTTGTGTTTAAACTAAATCCATACGATGTGTATTGATTGATATTCTATTACAATTATAGAAGAACATGAATTATTCATTATTTATAACGAGCTTTCGACAAATAAGAGTACTCACGTCGGTGCTTGGTGTCATCGGTTTTTATCTCAGTTTTGTGTTTTCCTCGTATCGATCTATCGAGTGAATCATGTTGCAGCTGATTTTTACAGTGTGTGTCTTATGTTGTGCTGTCACACCACTGTCAGAGGCTAGTGGAGGCTTGAGCAGGCATAAAAACGACAAACCACAACACATCCGTGATGGGTCTGCTCTAAGAACAGCAGTCTGCAGATCCGTGGTTGTCTCGTACCTGTCATATTTTCCGTAAATTTATTGATTTTAATCTGACGATTAGTTTTGTCAATTGATTGTTAACATTTTGAAAGTCAGGACCATTTAAGCCGACTTTATGGTAAGAGCTTTACTCAGTGTCTAAGTCTGTACTGGTGCCTCTAATTGCTATCAAACTGAGTTTTCACTATCATGCGTATTCTCAATTTTATTATATCTATTTCATTAAACTCTGGTTGATACAAAATGACATACTGCTGAAGTGCTTATGTTTACAGGAAAGATGTAAATGATATTTAATTTGTTTAACTTGTGTCGTTGGGGTTTTCTAAGCTCCTAAATGTTAGGATTATCGCATATAGGTCAATTCAAATATTTCGTGCTATACGGTTGTGCGAATGTAGATATTGTCATTCGAGGTCCGCTTTTGGTGCATACAAGTTTCCCACCCTCCAACCCGACTTGATATATTTCTCTTTTTTATATTTGTTTAGTGTGAATAATGTAACACATAATCTTTATAGTTATCAAAGGTACCAGAATTATAATTTAGGACGCCAAACGCGCGTTTCGTCTACACAAGACTCATTAATGACGCTCGTATCAAAATATTTATGAAGCCAAACATATCGAAAGTTGAAGAGCATGGTTGATTCAAAATTCCCAAAAGCTGTGCGAAATACGGCTAAGGTAATATATGACTGCGACTGGGATAAAACAAATATCCTTAAATTGATTCATAATATGTCTTTGGATACATAATGAAAATTGCTTTTATTTTTGTAGATTTTTTTTGTTTGTTACCTGCATCGGCCTCGGCAGACAGTAAAAAATGAACATTTCGTATTTTGCATTTGTTTTAAATAAAATCAAAACTTTGATGCACACTGTCATGCAAGCTGGTCCCATACAAAGTTGTTGAGGTTATTTTGTAAATAATTTTTTTTCGCTTGAAGTTATGAATTAGAACAAAAAAATGAAATTTATCATCTCTTCTAACATTCATGAAAAACCAGAACAAGAGACACAACTACAATGACATGAAATTTATGACATTACGATATCAAGATAAAAAAAATATTTTGTTTTAGATTTGAAAAATGTGTGTTAAACATATTAATAAATTTGCTTCTACGAACACCCTAGGTAATTGTTGAGGTTTGTGTTGCTAAGTCTTGAGCATTCTTTGTAACTCTTTGTAGATGGTTTGTTTGTCATTCGTATTTTCCACCTGTGGTTATGGTTGTGTCTGCTTTATTAATCCTTTGGTATATTCTACTCTCATCGTTTGAAAGACACTACTGCATTTTAAATGAAAACATATTTACTTTGAATATCGTCATTTTTGGATTTTGATTTGCAAACACAATCTCTTATCTATTATCATGAGATAGAAATACTTCAATTTAATGTAATGCACATATTGAGTTATTGAAAGCAGAAAATACATTAATCTTGATTCAAAAATATACGTGTGACGGTTGGTGTAATGAATGGAATGGTTAATCCAATAATCATATGCATCTTACCACCTATACATTTCTATGGAATATGATTGGTTAAATGCTATTCGGAGAGACCTAGTATTTTCCATATTAGGTTAGTAGGCGGGGCTTTTTTCAAAAACACGGTTACAAGTGTTGATAGTCTTCTTTATTAAATCAAAACGGTACTGAGAAAAAAATCATAAAGGTTCCAAAAGACATGAAATTGATTATAAAAGATTGAAATAAATTCATAAAACACATTTAAAGGTAACCATTTGTTATTGTTGGTATTTGTTTTTGTATGACCAATGGAAGTAGCTTATTGCATCTTAATGCTGACGGTAGAGAGGTCTTGCTCACTGTTACAGGTCACTATAGTCTAAATACCACATGTTTAGATAGCCAGTAAGAGAAATTCGCTTCATAGTGTGCTAGTGACGTAATACGGTGGATATAGGGGTCAGTAAAGTTCATATAAGAATTCGAGCTTCATATATACCGTATTAAGTCACTGCAAATGTAGCACACTATGTAACTAATATTAATAACTTTTTTGTATCCTATTTATAACTATAAAAATCATAATGATTATTGCTCTTTCAAAACTCGCTTTGATGGTAAAAATGATCCAAAGGTTTATCAATACAATATATGTTAAGAGGGTCTGTATTGGGAAAAGGGGTGAGATTAAGGGAATATTTATAGAATGGATTATTAAAATTAAGGCACCTTTATTGATCTTTAAAATTAACGCGTATTCTGTTAAGTTCTCAGGAAATTGATTAAAACTATTGAGATTTCCCAAGCCATTGCATATGGTGACACTTTGAAAAGTATTTTGAAAATACTGTATTTTTCATAAGCTGTCTATAACAGAGGTGAACTGGTATGAAGGACGGGAAATTGATAATGCCACTGGTTAATGGGATTGTTAGATAGAAACAGACATGTTGTCTTCCAACAGGCCACCCAATGGTCCCTTCAGGCTATTGATGGTCCCTTCAGGCTATTGATGGTCCTATGTTTACCACGGTTGTATAAATCAATATATTTTCTATCATAGATATGCCTCAGCCTCCACAGTTGCTCTACTTTTTCTGTGAATAGTCTTCATTAAGCACTTCGTCTTTTCCACAGTTCTATTTTAATTTTTAAACTTATAGTTAGAATATCTTTCTATCATTGAAGTTTTTTCCTTGCTATTTTATTGTGGTATTAACTTGCTTTGTAAGAGGAGAAAAAAAAATGCTACATGTAGCTTAAACGTTCAGTTAGAAGGAACCCATACCGTACCGTATAGGGGGTTCTATTCGCGGGATGTACATTTTCGCTGATAGAAGAAAATCGACAAAATAAATTTCGCAAAATTAAAAGTGTTTAAGCAAAGTTGTTGATAAAAGTTTTGAATCCTCCAAAAAAAATAAACGATAATTTTAGCATACCCTGGGAACAGTATATCTAACAGATATGTTCCTGGTATACCTTAGTCAATGAAAATCGCCAAATTGTACTCCCGCGAAAATAACTTGCTAAACCGGTCAGGGCATTACTTAAACAAGTAACAATTAAAATTACCTTTACAAGTTATGTTGAAAACGAGTCTATTTCAAATATTACTTATAAAAGTTACTTATAGGTGTCCAAAAGTACAAATTTCACTAGCTTTAACAAATTTTCATAGTCATCTGGTTAGATGGTTAGTTTTCCAATGAAATATAAAATCTTATTTTTGTATTCGGAATAAAATACTGCTCATATTTGTTCATGTTTACGCAAAAGATGTCAATAATCCGTCAAATCTTCTCAGTAAAACAGACATCTCAATTACAAGGCTTCTGCACAACACGATACTGTTGTTTTGCTACAGTATACTGTTTAGATTCTCTCTCTCTCTCTATCTCTCTGACTCTCTGAGGAGGACATTTACAAATGAAAATCAACACTCAGAATATAGTCCTAAGGTAGGACAATAAATGAACAAAAGACAAACCCGGGACACAGACGTACAAACAATAGAACATCAACTTTGAAAACTAAAAGTAAAATAGAAACATGGATCACGAAAAACATACAGGGGCGACACCAGTGAATGAAGAGGACTTGCTTCTTGCTAGACACTTTCCGTGAAACAATTTGATATTAAGACGATCTTTTTTTTTAATTTGCCTCATTTGCCTCAATGTAGTTACGGCCCTGAACTTGACATTCAATGATTGCCACTTTAGTATGGTCCCGCAACGAAGTTGTCGGTGTCATATAGTATTACCCTTGTCCGTAATTCCGTCTTTCCGTCATTCCGTCATTCCGCAAGAAACCATTATACGGAGTTTTTGTTCTAAACCCCTTCAGATATTGGGCTGATTTTTGGTATGTGAGTTAATCATAATGAGTTACAGATCAAGTTTAAGTATCATTTCGCTCCACTAATTTTTGCCGAAATTACAGGCTTTGGACTTTGAGAAATTGTTGAAAATCACAGTTATACAGACTTTTTTACTAAACGACTTCGAATATGGGGCTGATGTTTGGTATGTGGGTTAACTATGATGAGTTACAGATCAATTTAAGTTTCGCTTCACTCCATTATGTTTTTGCTGAAATTACAGGCTTTTGACTATAAGATTTTATCGACAATCAGTTTTACGGGATTTTTTTTCTAAATGCTTTCAGATATTGGGCTGATTTTTATTATGTGAGTTAACCATGATGAGTTACGAATCAAGTTTAAGTTTTGTTCTGCTCCACTAATTTCTGCCGAAATTACAGGCTTTGGACCTTGAGGAATTGTTAAAAATCACTGTTATACGGACTTTTTTTCTTAATGCCTTCAGATATTGGTTTTTTTTTATATGTAAGTTAACGATGATAAGTTAAAGGTCAGGCTTAAGTTCCGTTCCGCTCTGCTAATTTTCACTGAAATTACAGGCTTTGGATTTTGAGAAGTTGTTAAAAATCACAGTTATACGGACTTTTTCTCTATTCCCCTCCAGATTTTGAGCTGATTTTTGATACGCGAGGCTACCATCATGTGTGTGTCCACATGCGTTTATATTGAATTATTGATTTTTCAATTTTTTGGGACGGGAACATTCGGTTCGCTTTGACAAATATAGTTTTAACTTAAAACAAAAGAGATGTGCCTGCTTGAAATAGAGGAATTCAACATAGAAAGCAATGGGACCATGAACTAGTGGTGTACTTCCAATAATTAAAAAATACGTTTAACGACTAACGACAAAATTATTTTAATCGAGTAGTGGTATTAACTATTTGTTTATACTTAAAAAATCTACTCAACTTCTCGAAAATTTTAAGTCTTGGTCCATTTCTGAAATTAATGTTAACATACTTTTGAATTTTAAACCCTGTATGCCAACATTTCCCATGTGAAATTATAAAATGGATTTGTGAAACGATTGAACTACAAAATTTCCTCCTATGTGAGACATATACATTTGTTGACGTCAGACACGCGAAGCAATGAATGTGTTTTAAATTTTATAGAATGATGCTCTTGTGCTTTGTTTGTTTATTTGTTTGTTTTAAGATTGTAACACAGTGAAGACTACTGTACCCATATTTTGACTATTTTATTTATTATAACAGTATAATGTCTTTTTTGTTCACGCATCGTTGTCAATAAACCGGAATTCGACGAGACTGTTGTAAAAGTGAGAGGTTAAGCGCTATATAACTAGGTTCAATCCACCCTTTTCTACATTTGAAAATGCATGTGACAAGTCAGGAATATGACAGTTGTTGTCCATTCGTTTGATGTGTTTTGTCATTTGATTTTGCCATGTGATTAGGGACTTTCCGATTGAATTTTCATCGGCGTTCAGTATTTATATGATTTTACTTTTTGCATGTTTCATCTAAATATTCAAATTATCATCCAACATGACAAGAAGTTATCAATCCTTTGAATTACACATGTATTATATTTGAGATAAGTAAATATTGCGTTTAGTTTCATTCATTCTACAAACATATCAACTGAAAAAACATTTCAACCAACAAAGGGAAACTTAAACCTTATAAGAAGACTACATCTTTCGTGGAATGTTTTTATAATCAGTCCATGTTTATATCTATGGTTGTTCAAAACTATGTGATCCTTACGTTAATCATGAGCTCTTGCTGATATCTGAAATATGTGCATAACCACATGGTTATAAGACAAATGTCATATACTTTGGTAAAATGTCATTATGTGTATTTCAACATTTAACCAATGAAGCGTCGAATGAGCTTTTGGAGCACCAAGATTTATCACATACTAATTCAGAGAAGATCTGCATTTTAGAAAAAACAAAAAAAGAACTTGTATAAAGTGAAAACCCTTTTCATAAAGATGGTCATAACGAAACAAAGTCGGATACGGTTAAAACGTCTGAGAGCTTAAATATGTAAGTATTGGATTGTTTTGCGGGGAAAATGCTGTGTTTGAGACAAAGCAATATACCAGAGTTAAAACAATGAAGATATGATAAGTTTTTATTTTTATGCTGAAACAGATTTGCTATCAATCCACCTATCCCTCCAAATTGTATACTCTCAAGTACACTAAGTAGTATCGTATTGTTATTTTGATTGATCTTTCCTAAGAACATATTTTGTTCAGGTATAAAATAGTTCGGACAAAAGCAGATGTTTACCCATGATATTAATTTATCTAGACATAAAGCAAAACAATGAAACAATTTAGATGACTGAAAAGTATCAATATCTTCTTCCTCCGATACCCAGAATAAAGCCATCTTCAGAAAGTAAGAACAAAATAAATCTTTGACATTATTATTTGTGTTAACGATACATTTCAATGTCAATTTTAGTAGACCGTAACAAAATAATTGAGTGAAGTTGAACGAATGTATTAGCATTTTGTCTGCAACAGAGAAAGACAACCTCCATAGAATGTCATTATCTGGTAAAGTCTTAGGTCCTACAGGTACTAATAAGCATCCATAATTTATAATCCTATCAATCACTGAATTAGGTGGCCACTGCTGTCGATGACGTGATGCCCATGGAATGGCGCTGTGTGGGAAATATTTACTCCGTACACAGTATGCAACAGCAACAGTCTGTTGTTGGTCTGATAGGCAGGGACCGTGTACAAATAACGGTACCGGACGTAGAGAATGTTTATTACTTTCGATGAAGCTGCTAACTAATGCATACATTCTTTCATATTTGAGATTGATTATCCCTTCTGTCATTGTCTCCTCTGTTACCCCTATACCAATAGCAGTTCCGTTGAGGCAATCACCTTGCTCTTCTGCTACAACTCTAAGTCTAGCAAATCCAGGATAGTCAACATCTGTTTCCATAACTAGTGTTCTACGTTGTATTGGGTGTTTAATGTTACTTATATTCTGAATTATGTCTGCATCTTCTCTTACGTACATTATGTCTTTGTCACTGCCCGGTAGGTCGAGACCTTCTGCTAAACTTCCACTTGATACTCTTGTTCCACAGGTCCAAAGTGCATGGTCAAAAATATCTTTCAGGATGAATAGTCGTTGTCTCGTTCGTATATCTATTTCAGTACCAATTGTTTTTACTAAATGTTTGTAAAAGGATTCCTCTGTAGAATCTTTTTCGATCGAAAGCAAGTGATCTATAAAAAAAATACATGTCTTTACTGATCTATCTTAAAACCATGTCAGGTCGTTCATAAACTGAAATTAATCTCCCGGATATTTATTCTAAGGAATCGCTCTTATTGGACCGTCACTTTTCACTTTTGAGTAGTATGTATACACATTTGACACATAATAATGTATATTTTAAGCCACGTATGACAATTTAGAACCATCAAGTGAAACTGTGAGCTACTGCTCACTGATGATACCCCCGACTCGAGTGGATAATGTTAATAGTGTAAAAATATGCAAGTGTTCGGTAAACAGGAAGTTGTCAAATGATAAACCTGAAAACGCATCTCACGGTACAGCACACTTTTATAAACCCTGAAACCAAATTTCAGAAATCCTTGTGTTGAAGTTCCTAAGAAAAATAAGACGAACATTTTCAATTTGGCTATCATGTGTAAAATCATACAAGTGTTCGGTAAACAGGAAGTTGTCGAGTAATGAATCTGAAAACTGCATCACACGGTATAGCAGACTTATATGAACCCCAAAACCAAATTTCAGAAATCCTTGTATTGTAGTTCCTGAGACAATTGTGACGAAAAGTATGGGACGGACGGACCGACGGACAATTGGATGGATGGACTGACGGACTGACGGATGGATGGATAGACAGAGGTAAAACAGTATACCCCTTTTCAAAGCGGGGGTATAATGAAATGATACTCATCTGTGTACTATCAGCTTATTCATACTCAACACTATTGCGTAAAACATATGTATACCAAAATCTATCGTCATGTCATTTGCAGTAAATCCATTATCAACTCATTGTTATTAATATGATGAATATTGATCCATAATATACTTGATATGTTCTTTTTCTGTTATATTCTATTTTAAAATTATAATATTATCCAAAACCCAAGGGTTTTTATACCCGTAGGCATATATAACATTAGATGATATTTTGCTTTTGCTTTCATATCATTGATATAAGAGCCTCTGATTAGGTTAAATTAAAACAAATATGTCAGTTTGGACGCACTTTATATTTATAGCGTTATTTCTTTACTAATATAAATTGTACCGCAATGATTTTGCATTTGTTGCAAAACGACGTATACATTTTTGAAACCTGATAGATATACATATGGTTGTTAAACTAATTATTATTTTGTTACCTTCAAATGTATATCTTATGTATAAAAAAGTCCAAATTAAGTACGAAGTTGAACAGCATATTAGACCAGGGCCTGTTACATATCGATTACCCTGTGTTTCACTCGCTTTTTTGTTAGGCAACAACCATTTAACTTCAAAAGGGTAGAGGGAAGGGTACTCTTTTTTCTTAAAAATTGAAGAAGCAGATGACGAAAAGAGGAATATTCTGAATCCATTTTCCCCAATACCTTATAGGGTCCAAAAAAATGATTGATAGCATAGGTTTACACAAAACAGATATGTTCTTTATACGAATAATATAACATGACTCTGCAGATTTTAATTTTCATATTTTTTTTGTAGTTGGATTGCTGTTTTATTTTGGTTTATTTACGTATATATTTGAATTTTAGCAGTTGAGTACGTAGCAAAGTTTTTAAATGCTGTCGTTGTTCTACCATTCACAGCTGGAGATGCTACAGAAAACCAACACACAAGTTCTTATATACGACCGTACGATGGTAGTATCAGCGGAATAATTATTCTCTCGAGCGTCTTAGTGATAGCATTTCTTGCAATGTTTGGAATAAGATTAGTGGATTCAGGCTTTTACAAGACCAAACCATATTTAACAATGCATTCATATCTTTATGTCACACTCATCCTATCTATAGTTGTTTTATAGCGCACTTGATCGTACATCGAGTTAATCGCGCAGAACGTTCAAGAAAAGCTGACGCCATAGCCAAATTGAAACTTGGATTTTTATGGATTTTTACTAGTGGAAGTATTTTGTATGCCTTTGCAAAATGATAAGAGCTCCATGCAAAGAGAAAATAGTCAATCAATATAGAAGCGTTGGGCGTATAGACAAAAACGTAACTTACTACAATGGGTATGAAGAGGTTTACATCAGTTATCATTGCACCCAAATTTTTTTTTATTTTCTCCAGTCTTCTTTTATCCATTTCTTCATACGTTGCTGCTTTAGAAATTCATGAAAAATCTATTATAGCCTTGTCCTGATAGTTCTGGCAAATATGTCACAGTGGGCGCATTATTTTGCTGGTGTATACAAAGACAAAGATAAAAGAATCCATAACTTAAATTGTTCTATTAGTAATATTTCAATCAACAGCTGCTACGGTGAAACAGTCTTGATAAAGATAGAGCCATACCTAATACCAGTTGAAATGGAGTATTTCCTTTTATCGATGATTTTTATTGCTCAACTATGGCCATCAAATACTAGTTATACACAAGTAGTGAATATTATTGAAACAGATCTCGCAAATGAATATACGCCCTTTAAATCGTTCACAAAATATTAACAAGAGTGGCTGTGTGTAGGTCAAATAGTATTCGAACCACTCTGTGTGTTAGTTGTGTAGTTATATTATTTCTTCCTAGTAATTTATTTGGATACTTTGCATCAGCAGATAGCGAGCAGAAGGCTCAATCCGCCAATGTCAAAATAAAAACTGCAGATATACTATATGATATATTTTTATCATTGATCAAGACAACTGTTTTGATAATAAGTTTTTATATGATTTCACAATCGTCATATTTTAGGCCCCTTAAACGAAAGGAAGGTTTCCATTTTCATCATAAGATGATAAGTGCTAGTTTTCTAGGTTCCGTTGGATATTTATCATTACTTATTTTTTCAAGCATTTTGTTGAAAAGACAAATTTGTTAATCGCTCAAAAAATTCTCACAATAATAGAACTGTACTTTCAATTAATTTGTATTCTCCAATTACACAACTATGAAAAATATCAACGAGGCGTTGGGGAGTATATTTATCTTGCACTGTCAATATTCAATCTTTGCGACTGGATAAATGACAGCTTTTTTGGAGCGGTTTCCGCATATGACAAAGAAGTTTTACAATACGTATATGAATTAACAACTCAGAGACTCATTACTAATTTTTTGTTTCCCTTTTTAATCTTCTTTAGATTTGAATCATTCGTCATTATTTATGGTATTTTTCGTCAAACCTCGTCTGATAACATTGATATAAAGAATACGGAACATTTTCTTTTTGATGAGATTTGAATGTATACATGTACTAGTATATAGTATACATGTACTAGTATATAGTATACATGTACTAGTATATAGTATACATGTACTAGAATATAGTATACATGTACTAGTATATAGTATACATGTACTAGTATATAGTATACATGTACTAGTATATAGTATACATGTACTAGTATATAGTATACATGTTGTATATACATGTACTAGTATATAGTATACATGTACTAGTATATAGTATACATGTTGTATATACATGTACTAGTATATAGTATACATGTACTAGTATATAGTATACATGTACTAGTATATAGTATACATGTACTAGTATATAGTATACATGTACTAGTATATAGTATACATGTACTAGTATATAGTATACATGTACTAGTATATAGTATACATGTACTAGTATATAGTATACATGTACTAGTATATAGTATACATGTACTAGTTTATAGTATACATGTACTAGTATATAGTATACATGTACTAGTATATAGTATACATGTACTAGTATATAGTATACATGTTGTATAAACATGAGTGTGATGTAATCATGTAGATGATGGATGCTTACTTATCTAAAAGTAAATGGGAATGAACTCCCAACCGTTTTAGTGTAAACTAACATGTAATTTTAGAAAGTCAGACCTAAGTATTTACATATATTATGTTTTGTTTTGTCATATTGATAATTATTTTAATAAATGTTGTAATATAACTTTTATCTTTCTATCTTTCTATATATAGAAATATCCTGTCATTATTTTTGTCATCAGAAATACAGGAAAACATAGGTCACGATAAAGCACTTTTATTTTAAGTATGTTACTAAAAATAAAATACAATGCAATAGTTAAGATCTTTTGAGTCACATCTTATGCACTTAAAATTCCTATTTGAAAGTTTCCTTACATTAGATTACCACAAAAAGACTAGCGAGGATCTGTAAAGGTTTTTTTTAATGTTTTAAGCTAAAGTTTTTCTTTCTTTTTTTCTGTCCATTATGTTGTATTCTTTATTTTGCGAATATGATATCCGATTATTCTTTTGCCGATTATGTTTCATGCTGTAAACCCGAAACATACATCAAATGACATGTTTCCTTAAAGCTTGATTTATAAATTTGAATGATTGTTTGAAAGTTTAATCAAGTTATTTGTGTTACATTTCCCTGATCGAATTCTGTTTTCTATTGAATATAAAAAAGGAGTTATGTAATGATAGCTATCAATAAACACTAAATGACTAAGATGAACAAAAGAAGAGGACACCGTAATACTATGATTTTGACTGTTCCTCTGGTATCGTTCGCACCTCTTTTTTAACAATCATTCGAAGCAATACCGTAGAGTAAACTATGAAACTCCAACGATAAAAAGATATGCGAAATAATTGTTTGATTTATACAACAAGAGACGACAAAACACTACCATTGGAAACAGCCACAGCGGTAATCACTGGATTACAATCTATTTTGGCCATCGGCAGCACATAGGTATCATGATGTTGTGAAATGGTCGCAAATACCCGTTTACTATCTTCGCTAACGCGTAGTCAGTAAACTTAATTTGCGACCATCAAATCCCCAATTGATGCCGTCGGAGCTTAAAATACAGTTATCTTCTAATTGCAATGATCATTCTCTTCAATCGTTCAGTAAAAAGCTGATTCTGAATACGAAAAATATAGAAATAAGAAATGTAGTAATACCAGCAATTGAAATCCTATTGAAAAAAACAAGAGATTGTACGTATACTCTTGGCAAATTATTTTTTCAGTTAGGCTGAATAACTATGACCTTTTAAAATGTCTCAATAGAAAGTAAGATTATATATTAAGACATACAATTACGGAAAAAAAGACATGTTCAATTATCGTGGGAACAATTAACGAACTTTCAACGGTATCTATTGGCATTGCACAAGGTTCTGTCAATTCAATAGACTGAAAACATCCAAGCTGACACCTTTTGTCGTTTAGTTAGTTATCGTTAAAGCAGAAACATAAAATACTTATGCATAAAAATATTGTATAATTCTGTGTGCATTGTTTGATATGTTTTTGAAAAGTTTAACCAGAAAATATTTACAAACCATAATTAGGCTGTTTGGCAGCTGCTTTTAACAAACCATTAACAGCCTTACTGATGTCTGTTAATATGGATTTTATCGCAGAAATGTTGTCACTGTTATATATAAATAAAGGCAACAGTAGTATACCGCTGTTCAAAACTCATAAATCCATGGACAAAAAACTAAATCGGGGTAACAAACTAAAACCGAGGGAAACGCATTAAATATAAAAGGAGAACAACGACACAACACTAAAATGTAACACACACAGAAACGGACCAAACATCAGGCAAAATCCCACGAGAATAACAAATATAACATCAAAACCAAATACATGAATTTGGGATAGACAAGTACCGTGACACGTCTTATCGCAATAAAAATTACACTCAAAAAATAAGAGAAAACAAACGACGCAACGTTAAAATGTAACACACACAGAAACGAACAATAATATAACAATGGCCATATTCCTGACTTGGTACAGGACATTTTTAAAGGAAAAAATGGTGGGTTGAACCTGGTTTTGTGGCATGCCAAACCTCGCACTTTAATGGCTATGCTAAATAAAACATTGAAATGACAACATAATATTACAGGACTACAATACAAATAAATAGGAGAACGTATTAGACAAAGAAACACATGATTAATGGATAACAAAAAACATCAGGTTTAAAATTCAATACGCCAAAAACGCGCCTCGTCCACACAAGACTCACCAGTGACGCCCAGATATAAAAGATCGAAAGTGAAAAAAAGTACAAAGTTGTACAGCACTGAAGATCAAAAGTTGAAAAAGGTTGTGTCAAATACGGCTATGTTTTTATGCTTGGGATAAGAACATCCTTATTATTTAGAACAATTAATGCTATTGCAAACAGTAAATTTTATCAAATGAATATAACAGATATACATAATGAAACTGAAGTATTAACTCATTACAGAAAACAAACACGAATACATAATGCAAAGACCCACACAGAATAGACACACCTGACTCAGTCCAGGCCTCAACGCAGTAAATCATAATGACGTCACATACGATGGTGAAAAGGCATAACAATTACGTAACATTTGAATTTATGAAATCTCTGAAACAGCAGAAAAATGACGTCACATATGAAAAACTATATCTCAAAAGTAAGATAGAATTAGGATTGACTAAAGATTATAATAAAACTAAATACTGACATTGCATTTAAACACAATGCATATTGCTATACTTATTAATAGCAATTAACTACAGCATATATATGTCCAGTTTGTTATGAATCCAACTCCAAACGTAAACCATCGCACAGACTACGTTGACCAAAATTAAATTTAATAAATGAAGGCGGTGATTATTTTTTCTTTCCATAACGCATAAATATAATAGAAAAGACGTCAACACATTTGACAAAATCCGATAAGAATTACAAATATAACATTAAACATTTAAACGAAATACATGAATTTTGGATAGACAAGTACCGTAACACGTCTTATAGTAATACGAATCACACTCAGCAAAACAGTCACAATCGGGAAAAAGTCACGTTTGGTAATTAAAAGATTAGACGACATAATGACAAACCACAATTTACCATGTGGTAAAAATGTCCTTAGCTAGTTTGGTTAAAGACACATCGTATGGATACACTAATTCGTGATGGTGTCCATACAATTTACGGAGTGTCAATTTTAATCTGTCCTCCTCATAACTTTGTTGGAGCAGTTTCTGCGTAAGGAGCACACTCCTGTATATGAAGTCCGTATAGTGTGAACAAGCACGTGAATAACGTATCAATTGTGATATGTAAACACCATACGAAGGAGCAGATGGTATGTTACTGCTGAGAAATGGGAAATTGATAATTGGGAAGTTGAAATCGTCCCGTTTGTCATAGATTTTAGTGTGAAGTCGTCCATCTACGTCAATATTTAGGAAAAGATCAAGGTATGAAGCAGTCCTTCTAGTATCAGTAGTATCCTTAATTTCAAGTTCACTGGATTATATGATATGTAAGTATTAGCTGAAGTATGGGTTATTCAATGATAGAACATCATCAATATATCGGAAAGTAAAATTAAAGAATTTGGCAATGTGCTTTTTTTTTGTCTTTTAGAAGGTTCTGAATGAATTCTGCTTCATACGAGTACAAAAACAAATCAGCCAGCAGGGGTGCACAATTAGTACCCATTGGAATACCGATTGTCTGTTGAAATATAAATCCTCCAAACTCATCCTTTGAAACTGTCTTCATTTTATTCAATTGATAATCCATCTCCTTTTTGAACAAGTATGATTGCGAATTGCCTATGAAAAAGCCACTAATTGGTATTTCTTTCCATGCATTCAATGTGAGACTGACCGGTTTGTGTTTTCTCAGACTTGTAACTTGTAACTAAGATGGATGAATGCAACAAGAACAAAACATTTTTTCATTCTGTCAATCGACCAGGAAAGCATGAAAACTTGATTTTAGATTAATAAACACATAATATACATATTGCATGCTAATGTATTGATTTACTTATGCAGCTTTTGTGTTATACATGACTTTATGTATAGGTATTGTTTACATAAGCAGGTAATTAATATAAAGGTTATATACGACAAATCAATAATTCCATTACCTAACTTCCAACAGAATTTGGTTATACATATTGATGGATATAGGAAGATGTGGTGTGAGTGCCAATGAGACAACTCTCCATACAAATAACAATTTAATAAGTAAACCATTATAGGTTAAAGTACGGCCTTCAACACGGAGCCTTGGCTCACACCGAACAACAAGCTATAAAGGGCCCCAAAATTACTAGTGTAAAACCATTCAAACGGGAAAACCAACGGTCTAATCTATATAAACAAAACGAGAAACGAGAAACACGTATATTTTACATAAACAAACGACAACTACTGTACATCAGATTCCTGACTTAGGACAGGTGCAAACATTTGCAGCGGGATTAAACGTTTTAATGGATCCAAACCTTCTCCCTTTTTCTGAAACAATAGCATAACATCACAATGTCTTCTTACACAGTTTTTGGATGAATACTCAGACTGATGCCAAAATACCTGAATAATGTCGTTTTTGACATTTGATTAACCGTTAAAGGTAACCCAAAATATTGGGTTGGACCGTAAAGGTTGTTATAATATGTATTTAGGAAAAAATAACGTCTTTCGAAAATGGTTCTATGATAAAGACATATCAAAGATATCAAGCTGGGCATTTCATATGCCAAACAAGTGCTTCATTTGCAGTAGGGGTAATTGGTCCCACTTCTTTGTTTCAATGTTATTTTGTATGATCCCAGCATAAGATTATTGAGATTTAACTATTGTGCCTTAAAAGAGCATTTAACAGTTTCTGCTTTTGTCTCCCTTGACGGAGTGAAAAAGCGAGACATATGTATGCTGTTTCTGTCGTCGGCAGGGTATACACAAGTACCCGGCCCACCCCCTTAGTCATGGTCTATTGACTTTCAATCTTTTGCTTAGTTTGTATGTATTAGTTTGTGATAATGTCAGTTTATATCGAATCACTAGTGGTATGTCAGTGACAGTTTGTATGCAGTTGTATAAACGTTGGCACATCTCATTACTATGGAGATTATTTGACCCAGCCCCTCAGTTATGGTTTATTGCTTAGTTTACATGTATAAAATTGGGTTTAGGTCTGTTCAAATGGAACTAATTAAGTAAAGTAAATGGTGTTTGGTATGCAGTTGTATTAGCATTGGCACATCTTATTTCCATGCAGATTGTTTATAATACTTTCAGTCATGGTTCATTGCCTTTAAATATTTGCAAAACTTGCATGTAAAAGTGTTGCTATTTTTATTTCGACATTTATCAAAATTACAAAAATACAAGACATATCTCTGAGATAACAGTTTATATTAATAGTTAGCTTTGTTACAACTGGATCGCTCGACACAATGTTTATGTTCCAGACCATATGAGTATTTGGACCATACGCGTATGTTCATGACCATATGCGTATACTCATATGGTCCGACCGTACGCGTATGGTCGGACCATATGAGTATAATACTCGTTTGGTTATTAACGGGTCGGACCATATGAGTATTTGGACCATATAGGTATATTTTTTGGTAAATTACATTATTAAGTTTCAATAATACAAAAACTTTATCTAAAAATACAATGATGGTTACATTACAATGTATTATTTTATAATTAAAATATACGTAAATTTATCATATATTGGTACCATAGTTTGTTTCATGGCTTATAACACATGTTACATTCTTACAAATAGGCTTGATGTGACATTTACTTCCACACGGTATCATAGCTTTTTTGCATTTGCAAGTCTTAGATGTGCACGATTCTTTTTATTTGCATCTATTGTTTGCGAGTGAAAAGCTAGCCTTTTTTTAGCTGTGTACAGTGATACCGAGGTCCTGGGCCATTCCGATATGTCTACGGTGTTTTTAAGAAGCTCTAGATCTCAAATATCGTAACATGACTGCAATACAACATATTCACAAGACAACTTTAATAAACTATGCTACTTTTCAGTGACTTCTTGTGTAACAGTTCATTAAGAAATTTTTGGAATTATTTTAAGTCGACATATTGCCATTCACTCGTAATAACAAATCGGTAATGACCATCGGTATAACATGTGTTTATTATAGTGTTGACAAGTAAGTGTAATTAACTATGTGAAACTTCTAATTTTTATTTAGCCTCTCTTTTTTTATATTATATAAATAATAAAATTACCTATATGATAGCGTCTTTTTAATGAACGGTCATACCATATGAATAGTTTAGAAGTATTAAACATGTTAAAAGTAAACTGTAACAGAGTGTTAATTACCCCGACCATATGCGTACGGTCGGACCATATGAGTATATACCCATATGGTCATGACCATACGCGTATAGTCCAAATGCTCATATGGTCCGGAACATTTATAAATATATCATTAATAGTTGAAACCTTTATGTGAATGTGTTTGTCAGATATCTGTTTGGTTGCTTTTTTTTTATTGAAGTGTACTCCAACATCTTCATTTTATGTAAAAAAAAAATACAAACAATAAAATGTTGTAGTATTCATATTTTGCACATTATTGAATTATTTAAATGTAAATTTAAATAAAAAATGCCCCATCCGCACTATCATTTTATGTGTTCAGTGGACCGTGAATGGGTGAATATCTCTAATTTGGCAATAAAATTAGAAAGATCATATCATAGGAAACATGTGTACTAAGTCGGACCTCAACTTCATCAAAAACTAACCCGACCAAAAACTTTTACCCGAAGCGGGACGAACAGACAGACGGACGCACAGACCAGAAAACATAATGCCCATAAATGGGACATAAAACGTATTGTATAAATCTAATGGTAGTAATTGTAGTTCCATTCGGTTATCTTGTTTTTCAAGGCATATTTGGGTATTCCGTTATAACCACATAATTTAGAATTTATTATCATTCCATAAACAAATATACGGAGAAAGGGAAACAACTACAATGACATCAGGTAAATTGCTCTATATATAAATGGAAACATAATTACTGCAGAATTCTAATTGTGTTCTTTCTGTAGCAATATTTCATCTTCAACATTAAATGTTGTATTACATCATGTATAGACAATTAGATAAATCAAACACTTCCGATCACTATTTGTCGTTTGGTAGGGTTCATATTCTTTAGGCCCTAGTTTTCTGTGTAGTGTTTTGTAGATGTTATTTTCGCCACCCCTTTATTCATCGCATGTTTGGCTGTTGTAATGTCTGTTTATTTTTATTTCCATTCAATATGATTGATATCATCATTTGCTCCCCCTTTTGAAGGAAAACTCTTACGATCAATTGAAGAGTGATATTCTTCTATTGATTTTTATTTACACACACGTCAATATCTTATGTGTGTACATAAAACTTCATATTATTTACTTCCTGTGTGCAGAGCACTTCATTCATAAGTTCTTGTTATGTAACATGTGTAATGCAGACATTTATTTGCTATGCAGATTTTAGAGTTGAAAGTTGAAATTTTATTAATTGAAAATAAATGATGATTTATATAAAGAAAATAATATAGTCGAATTTTAAGGGAAATACATATATATATACCATCCAAGATGTGAATAGACTGAATGTTTGTAAATACAGTAATATATATATAATAATGATAGATTTTCGATTCATGCTGTTAATTATCATAATTGATATTATAATTTCATTAAACTCAGATACCAACACCCATACAAAAAAAACATATGTACTGAAGGCCGGTCCAGTCAGCAATATTTCACAAGTAGCAGATAGCGGGATATCTATAGTCTGAATGAAATCAAGTAAATTACGATTCTGTTATGTAAATATGTATTTCAAGATGTAACGTGTAAAAACTGGAGCATCTAAAAAGTAATTTAAAGATAACAGTAGTAAACAACGGGTCGAAGCGGAAGGGTCTAAATTTCCCAACATCTCATTTTTTTTTAAAACATATGTGCATGATAAACGTGCACGAAGGTTACCAGCAAAGCTTTAGCATGCTCGGGTTAGCATAACACTAGTATTAAAGAATGTCTTGATTTACAAGACTGTCAGCACACGTATTCTATTATTAGTTGACTGATTGTATAATGAACCTAGAGTTTATTTAATTGTTTCTATGCTGTTCGAAAAACGATTCACTTCTGTGCTAAATGCAACGTGTGTTTCGGTGATGACCAATTTTCATATATTTTTCAAAGGGTCAAAGTAAATATTTTTGTCTAAATTTTATGAAAATTAAACGAGTCAAATTAATTTTAGTCGAGGTGTAAGTTACCACCATAAGTTATATACTTGGTCTTGTTAAACAATTCAATTTGATAAAACGTGCTTCTGACTGTGACACAGCACTTTGAATATCTATAAACACGCATTTGTAAAATGTTTGGATATTTCTTTACTAACAGAAAGGAAAAGTTTAAATGGCAAGGTTGTCATAGTGACAGGTGATCCAGTGGAATTGGAGAAGCTATAGGAATAACATTAGCTAAAGCTGGAGCTAAAGTCGCATTAGGCGCCAGACGGGTAGATAAACTAGAAGATGTGAAAAGAAAAATAGAGGAATTCGGGGGAGTTTGCATTCAAGCCAAAACAGATGTTACTGTCAGAAGCGATGTAAGATAACTTCTCCAGTAATTAACCGTTAAGTGATGAAGTAACATCACATTTAAATGCGCGAATAAACAAAATAAAATAAAAAAAAGAATAATAATCAAGAATGAATAATTGATATTTAACCCATATCTAACTTAAACCGGTTCGCTCGTTAACTGTGTTCCAAAATTTCATAAAAAAGGCGTTTAACGTTATGCATGTCATACAATTTCAAGAATATAGAAACATGTAAAAATATCACAAAACCCACAATACATGGGATTCTCTGGTCGATATACATGTACGATAGACATCGGAGCATATTCTGCATTTCATTTTTTTGTTCTTTTGGAAACTTGGTATTGCTGGCAAATCTTTGATAGCTCGTTGTGAGTTTTTTCCTCCCTATTCTCAATTCGGGTCAATTGAGGACTTTCACATTATATACAGAATTTTTTTTTGTATTGAGACCGTATGAATAATTTCAAGATATAAACATGAATATGTGATATGATAAGATGTCTGTTTATTCTGTATCATTGGATTGCTGTCTGAGAGGAATTTTGAAAATTAGTATCCTGACATTTAGTAAGTGCTGAAAATAAATAAGACAGGAAGAAAATGCAGAGGTGCTGAAAAAATAGAGATACATTAGGATAGATAGAAATGGAAGGTCTATGGGAGAAGAACCTGCCCCCTCCCAATCCTCCTGAATATAAAAAAAAAATGGTATCGTTTATTTATTTGAATGTTTTCATTAATTTTCCGTAGCCACTTATAGTTTCCGAAATTGGTCCTGAATATGCGTCTAATTCTTTTAGGTTAAGGAGCTAGTGAGGAGGACAGAAACAGAGTTGGGACCAGTCGATATAATGATCAATAATGCTGGAGCATGGTATTATACACTGGTCAAAAACTTACACGAAGATAAATGGGATCAAATGATAGATGTAAATTGCAAAGTAAGTCAATAATAATAGCTGAAATCTATGACGCACGGTTAACCCTTTTCTTATGGTCAACAATTTCATTATTTAGAATTACAAATAACGAACGAATCGTGGATTTAGTCTTCTGCGATACCAGTATGATGTGACATATCCTATTCCGATGTCGAACTTAAACTTCCGACAGTTTAATAACTTGTGTACGCTTCATAATGTTTAAACCTCCGACAGCTTAATAACTTGTGTACGTTTCATAATGTTTAAACCTCCGACAGTTTAATAACTTGTGTACGCTTCATAATGTTTAAACCTCCGACAGTTTAATAACTTGTGTACGCTTCATAATGTTTAAACCTCCGGCAGTTTAATAACTTGAGTACGCTTCATAATGTTTAAACCTCCGACAGTTTAATAACTTGTGTACGCTTCATAATGTTTTAGCAATTGACAAGCAAGAATCCGAAAAATTCAAGTGGTTTGTATATAATCAAAGAATCCACATACAACCGTTGCCATGGACGAACAAACTTTGTCTTTACCTTTGTCCTAACAAATAGCCAATGAAAAGGATGTGACGTCTTTACACGTTGCTGGTAAGCCAATAAAAAAACGCAGAATCTCGTATCTCTTTTTCGTATAAATATGAATAGAATCCATAACATGTATTGGCCATGTTTGTGTTAATATCCAACTACATTGAAAAAATTAAGGCATCGACATGATCAGTAAAAGTTATTTGACAATATTGATTATAATGCTTGATATGGAGTGAGGACATTGTTTATTTAGTATATTTCCTGTGATATTTTAAATAGGGATTGACTAATGGCGTCGGAGCAGTTATAGACCAGATGGTAAAGCGTAAGTCAGGTCACATTGTGAATATATCGTCTGATTCAGGCAAGAGGGTATGTTTTTACATTATCCATACAATTTGTTATGGTGTTGTGGTTGACTAATTTGTAAGTAGTGAATTGGATTACAGCAATCTAAATATAACTAGTCAAAAATATTAAAGCAATCTAAATATAACTAGTTAAATTACTTAAAGCTATCTTTTAAAAAAGGCTAAAATTATATAAATCACGAAACAGACTAATTGTGACATTAAAAAAATCAAATGTATTCATTGGCTTATTTTGTACTTATTTGAATTTCCCAAAAATGATTGCGAAATTTTCTTTTACCTACTAGTTAGTTTATATTTTAGCCTATGCCCATAAGATGAAATAAAACTAAAAGATAGTGTTCGCTTTGTTAAAATGAGATGTTCCATTTCAATTCTCATCTTATGAACAAAAACAAAAAAATCAACTGAAAATTTCAAACATGTAAATACCACCAATTGGACATGTCCACACAATACCAGTTAAGGTACTATGGTATTGTTTTGCCATCCTTGATAGTAATTGATGGTTCTTGTTTTTTTTTATATAAAAGATAAAAACTATCTTAAATATCTTTTTCACTGGTTTGCTATTTTAACATTTAGATATCAAACTCATATTATTTTAGGGATTTCCTGGTCTAGCAGTGTATACCGGAAGCAAGTTCTTCATGGAGGGATTCTCCCAGACATTAAGACAGGAAGTTTGTAAGCTGGGAATTCGAGTAACCGTTGTCCAACCGGGAAGTGTCAATGTCCCGGATATGGCAGACAAACATATCGATCCAGAGGTATGCATAATAATAAGTGTTTCCCCTGTTTTTTAATACTTTCCTTTTTCTTTTGGTTAAGTGAATGAAAAAGTGACACTCATCAACTTAAGTTCTGATATATATCGGTAAGCTTTACACATATTGTTGACGTAACAGACGAACATGATAAGCCAATAAATTCCAATGAAAGAAATCGTTACATAATTGACCGAGTCATTTCTGAAACAAACAAAACTATGCAGTATGGGCTTTGTTCATGGTTGAAGGCCGTACAGTGACCTATAACTGTTAAATTCTGTGTCATTTGGTCCCTTATGGAGAGTTATTTCTTTGGCCATCATACCATGTCTTCTTTTTATAAGAACGTCTGACTGAAGGTTTAGTACAACTTCATGCATTTGTTTTTTTTAATTGTTTTGCAATATTTTGAAAAAACCTAGAAATGCATCTTTTGTCGTTTGTAAGTGCTATCATTCTTTGACATAACATTACTAAAAATTATGAAATGAAATCTTAGTTAATACAACATATATTTTTCTTTTCATTTTAGGTTAAAATATTTGAGGAAACGGTATCGGGTAAATCACTTGAGCCAGAAGATATAGCAAATGCTGTTCTGTACGCTGTTAAACAACCGGATTACGTCGGAGTAAATGAAATACTAGTTCAACCAAGAGAGATGCCGTTTTAAACATAATTATTGTTTTCTGAGCATTGACGTGTTATATAAGCTATAGCGTTGTCAGTTTGTTTTAGATTTATGAGTTTGACTGTCCCTTTGGTATCTTTCGTCCCTCTTTTATATGTTATATAAGTGTGACATAGGAAATAGCCCTCTTGGCATGTTTCATCTACATTATCCACCATGATATTTTGTTATCAGTGTTTTTTTTCATAACATATGTACATGTACATGTACCCTATAATTATTCCATACTCTTAAAAAATGTATAAACTGATGGAAAATTTAAACCAGCTGAGAAAAATTAAAGCCTTAAAAGATGAAAGCATCGTTCATAGTTTGTTGTACAACCAGTCCATGTTTTATATGGCAGTTCAAGAGTCTATGAGCATTAGAGTTTATATGAGCTCTTGCTCTGAATGTATCTGATGAAATTGATAGCCTTTTTCGGTTGCATATCCATGATATCCACATGGTTATAATACACATGTCAATTACTTTGAAATTGGTAAAATATCCCTACACATGTATGTGTACTGCACATTATTTCAATCACAGAAGCATTTTGAGTACCAAGATTCATCACAATGTAATTCATAGAAGATCTGCATCTTAGATGAGGAATCTAAAAACTTGCGTTTAATCTTGATGATAAAAAATTAACCCTTTTCATGAAGATTTTTATTTCTTTGGACCGGAAAATACGTCTGAGATCCTTGCTATGCAAGTATATGACTTTTTTGGCGTAAACACTCTGTGTTTAGATACAAAGCAATCTGCCAGAGTTCAAACGATACAGATATAAGCAGTTTTGTTGTTCTTATACATGCTTTCAAATATTCGATTGTAAGATTGTCGATAAAAGTAAAAAATGGTTTAAGACAATGAAATTGAGAATGGTTATGGGAAATGTGCCAGAGAGGAAACATCCCGACCAGAGAGCAGATAACAGTCGAAGGCCACCAATATATCTTCAATGCAGCGAGTAATTTCCGCAGCCGGAGCCGAGCTTCAGCTGGACCTACCCGAATCAAAAATGTATACTACATGTTGTTCAGTGATAATGGATGTCATACTAAACTCAAAAATATATAAAAAAAAAATAAAATAAAAAAATGATACAAGTCTAAAATGGGCTAGATGCTCCTGACTTGTCCTAAGTCAGAAAAGGTAACTAAAGAAACTAAACAATAATACATACATACATTACCAAAAGATTACTAGCAACTTCTGACATGCCAGCCCCAGACTTTCATTAAACTGACTGAAAGATTATGTCTTAATCATATGAATATCAAGTACAATTCATCCCCTTGGGGTTAAGTATCTAGTCTGGCGTATTAATTCAACTTTTTATTTTAAATTAATCCTGGTACTTTTGATAACGTACCATCATAAAAATATATACATGTAAGAAAAAATATAACCCGTATGATACCAATAACTGGTTTTAGAATAAATGTGTTTATTTCCAATGCAAAGACCCTTAATAGATTCAATAATAAAGCCAACATATACAATCTAAATGAACTGACACCAGTATCGTTACTATACACCTTTTTATAAAGTCTGTTTAAAGGTTTTGTTGCCTTTTGAGATGAATGCCAACATTTTTGTTCTTTGCAAAGAATATCACCATCAAAAATTGGATGTGAAATACCTGAACGTATAAGATGTCTGCATGTTAAATTATATTTAAGAATGATGTCCTTGTATCGATGATAAAATTTAGTAAACGTTTTGACTCGTTCGTGGTATCGAAAACCCTGCTGTTATGTTTTTTCAGTAACATATAATTTTCTCTAAGAGCGACAAGGGAGGCGCAATTGTAATATCTAAAAGGACACACTGCATTAAAGAAGGGTTGAGGCAGTTAAACTCTATCCAGTACACGGAGATACAAGAACCTAATCTATTACTGATTAAAAATAATATACAAACACAAATCAGCAAGATGTTTGACAATGGTGAGATTGATGGGATAACTCTTGATTTTCTCCGTGGCTCATCGAAAGAGGGACCCAGCTTGGGTCGTCTTTTTCTCCTTCCTAAACTTCACAAATTAAGTGAACTTGTTATTCAAGGGATAAAAAAAAACAAACGATGATAGTAAATGAATTATCCCCATGCAGACCAATTATTTCTCAACGTAACTCTGTCACCGAAAGGGTTAGCAAATTTATTGATTATTTTTTGATACCTTTAGTTAAAAGACAGAACAGTTACTTTAGAGATAGTGGGCATTTCATAAATAAAATAGAAAGTTTAAGGCCTGATCGGGATTGCCTCTTAGTTTCTTTTGACTGCACCAGCATGTATACAAACATGGAGTTCAATGAACTCATTCATTCTGTTGGACGGGCTTATAACAGTGCAGTAAAAAAAGATTATCCGATAAAATTACCTAGCTGTGAAACAATTAAATCGTTAGTAGCCACAGTGTTGAAAAACAATTATTTTGAATTTAATGACCGATAATTTGTACAGAAAATAGGCGGTAGTATGGGAAGTAAATGCAGCCCAGAAATTTGTGGTAGAATGAAATTCAAAACAGTGTGGCTGTGGCCATTGATTGACACATTAAATTCATCCATTGACTGGGACAATTTACACGAACGTTTGTCTGTAACGACCACTGTTCACGACGTAAATACGATAGACATTTAAACTGTGGGGTCATCAAAGGTTTCGTAACGCCTTAAATTATAAAATAATTCCAAAAATTAATCAGGAATAACCTTTATGTTTTGGTTTATATAATTGATATAAATCAAAACATCGTGTTATTTCTGATTAGTTTTTCGAATTACTTTATTAAGGTGTTGAGAACCTTTGGTGACCCCATAGTTTAAGTGTCTTTAAAAAGTACACAGTGAGCAGTGGTCGTTACATACAAACGTTCACCTAAATTGTCCCAGTCAATGGATGAATTTAATGTGTCAATCAATGGCCACAGCCACACTGTTTTGAATTTCATTCTATTAGAGCATTCGAAGTTATCAATGAAATTATTGAAAAATATAAGTATAAAAATAAGATCTTATTTTACGGAAGGTATAGAGATGATGCGTTTATAAAAGCTCATTCATCACGAGAAGAGGTTGAGGAGTTTTTTTTTTAAATAGCAAATGATCATCGCCCTTTATTAAAGTTTACTTGTGAAATTTCTAACGAAGAAATTATTTTTCTCGATACAGTCGTACATAAAGGGTTGAGGTTCAGGACTAACGGTATCCTTTATATAAAGAGCTACACCAAACCTACTAATACGTTTCAATATTTAGATAGGACATCTATGCATAACCCAACAGTCTTCTCCGGATTTATAAAAGGGGAAGCTATTCGCCACCACCGAAACAACAGCAACACGCAATATGTAAAAGATACACTTTGTAAATTCAAAGGCCATCTTAAGCAAAGGGGATATAAGGACCATGAAATGCTTCGTAACTGTGAATCGGCTCTCAACTACCAGAGTTACTCCAATAGTTAAACAAGAATCTGACAAGCAGATACCACTAGTATTTGTAACTAAATATCACTTCTCGTTAGGAAATATAAATGAAGCTTTACGAAAACATTATAAAAAACTAGTTCGCAATGCGAAATGTAGGGAGCTATTTCCAAAACCGCCAATGGTAACATATAGTAGACATCGGAACTCAAAAGAAATACTGACTAGATCGATAGTCAAAGTTTAGTACAATATGAAGGATTGGGTCAGGACCTCTGATGAAGCACCCACCCTGCATATGAGCCACGGAATATTATAGAGTTTGTCCTATTCTGTACTGCAGAAACACGATGTGTTGGGTCCTGGAGAATAGGCAAACGTGGCTGATAGTTACTTCCAGATATTCAACATTACTTTAGCTGTATTTGGCAAAATTTTTAGGACGGTTTGGTTCTCAATGCTCTTCAACTTCGTACTTTAATTGGCCTTTTCAACAATATTTGATTCGAGCGTTACTAATGAGTCTTTTGTAGATTAAACGCGCATCTGGCATACGTATAATTTCAATCCTGTTCTCTATGATGAAAATATTTACAAACACTGGGTCGATGCCACTGCTGGTGGAGTTTTAATTCCCCGATGGTAATACAAGCCTAGTAGTCCGCACTTCTGTGTTGACTTGAGTTATCATTGATATGTTCATAATTATAAATTAACTGTCAACAAAACATTTAATTTTTGAAATACTAAGGCTTTTCTACCCCAGGAATAGATTACCTTAGCTGTTTTTGGCAAAACTTTTACAAGTGTTTGGTCCTCAATGATTTTCATTTGTACTTCATTTGCTCTTTGAACATTTTTTATTCCAGCGTCACTGATAAGTCTTTTGTAGACGAAACGCGCGTTTTGCGTAAATATAAAATTTCAATCCTGGTTTCTATGATGAGTTTATTTACAACCAATGCTGGTGGAGTTTGAATTTCCTGGGGGTATCACCAGACATGTAGTCAGCACTTTTGTGTTTAATTGAGTTATCATTGATGTGTTCATAATTATAAATTAACTATAAACACAACTTTGAATTTTTGAATTACTTAGACTTGGCCAATTTTTTTTTATGAATTTTTGGTCCTCAATGCTCTCCAAGTGAAACTCTTGTTGCCTTGTTTACGCAATTTCATGACAGAACAGAAGTATTGACCACAGTTAATCAAATAAACAGGGGACAGCTCAGTCTTTCTACAAACAGGAAATTATATTTTCCTGAAAACTAAAGACAAACAAAAAGTTTAGCAAAATAAGTTTTAACCACATGCTCATCTTATAAATACTTTATCGATTGTTTTTATCAGGGATATATTCAAATGTATCAAGATATCTGACCAATCTGTTGTTCGTTGTTGTTTCAGATTGTTTGGTAACAGTAGTTTTTGGATGTGTTGGCACGGGCTGTGTAATGTCATAGTTGTCATAGTTGTAGGTGTTTTGTGTTTTGTTTTGACAGGACGTCACCACAATCGTATACACAATTAAGAAATCATTCATGGCAGCCGTAGATTTGTTGTCATTTAACCATGAGTTGGGCATTTATATTCGTTGTATTACCCTGAATGATTCTAATAGGACAAATTCGGTTATTGTGTTAAACGCGAAAGCCTTATACATACGATACTGTTTTGGCTGTTCCGTATTACCCAATGTTGATAATATAAGAAATATTATATAATTCAATTACTATTTTTTTTTAATCGCATTTCCACGTATATGTTTGCATGCACTGTAATTTTGTTCGTTCTGATGCGTACAAGAAGCTTTAAAGCGCTCTGTATTTACATTTTATTTTTTTGTTTACGGAAACATACTTGTGATGTCACCTTGTTACGTTGCCATGCCCTGACAATAATATCATCTCGCAGAATTTTTATTTTAAATTTTACCATGAAAGATAAATTGAAATGAACCGCTTTGTTTATTTTGCTGTAGAATAGAGATAAATATATATTGTATCTTAATATTGGCCTACGTATACTGGGGGTTTTGATGTCGAAAATTGAGAATATCTGATAGTGTAAATAAGTTGGTCGCAACTCGGAACAGTCGTTTTGTGTATTACTGCGTTTGCGCTGAAGGCAGATACATTGTGATTATACTGGTTGACGATAATAGGTCGTCATAATAGAATTGTCGGTCATTGTTGTAAAATACTCTACCTTTTAAGAATGCATTCACAAGATAAGTATTGGTAGTTGATACATGTAAACAGAAGTATATAATTATATATCTAAATATATTTATTATTATATGGAACTTTATAAAAATTTAGTATAGTGAATACGAATCATTCAGGAAATAGTTTTGACTTCACTTTATTTTTTCAAGCGAATACATTTTGTTATAATTTAATTTCAATATGAGAAAGTACATATCAAGTATGGTTTACATTGTATCACTAAACTTGTATCGTGTGTTATAATCTATATAGAGAATGAATGCCTTTATTTAACACCGCTTGCATATTGTTGCTCTACATGTATATCACAAGTGCATCGATTTGGGCCTGCACTATCAACGTAAGGATCAATTAAACTTTCTCACTACACCAATATTTTTTTCACACGTTTAGAATTTTAGACATCCTTTCATTTAATTAAGGAATGACTGTAATATTTTTTCTGTCTATAAAGAAATAACATAAAAAATGTTACGGTCACATGACTAAAGTATGTCTATGGGCTAATAACAAAATAACGTCAGCCAATCAGAAGACCCGTTACATCCAAAATTAAATTATTGACCGACATATCACATTGCAAAGCCTCCTCATAATAATGATAAGCTTTGTCCTTGTGACCAGATATCTCATGACATACTCCAAGCATTGTAAATGTATCTATAATTTGCTTAATGGTATGCAGATTGATATCCTTATTAAATAACTTAATGCCTGTTATAGTACCAATTATTTTTATTAAATGTTCGCATATGTATTTTTCTCTCGGGTAATTTTCGATCCAAAGCATGTGATCTATAAAAGAATTGATGTCTTTACTGATCTATCATAAAACCGTGTAATGTCGTTGATAAACTGAAATTAAAATCATAATATTGTATATTTTAAGCCAGTTATGACAATTAAGAACCAATGTGTACCATCAGCTTATTGATACTCAACACTATTGCGTAAACGTATGTATACCAAAATCTATTGTTATGTCATTTGCAGTAAATCCACTATCAACACATTGTCATCAATATAATGAATGTTGATCCGAAATATACTTGGAGCCTGTAATTCAGTGGTTTTCGTTTGTTTATGTGTTACATATTTGTTTTTCGTTCATTTTTTTTATATAAATAAGGCCGTTAGTTTTCTCGTTTGAATTGTTTTACATTGTATATCGGGGCCTTTTATAGCTGACTATGCGGTATGGGCTTTGCTCATTGTTGAAGGCCGTACGGTGACCTATAGTTGTTAATGTCTGTGTCATTTTGGTCTCTTGTGGACAGTTATTTTATTGGCCTTCATACCGCATCTTCTTTTTTATATATTGATATGTTTTTTTTTTCTGTTATGTTCTATTTTAAAATCATGTAATTACCCAAAAACCAAAGGTTTTTATATCCATAGGCATATATAACCTTAAATAATTTTTTGCTCTCAAATCATTGATATAAGAGCCACTGATTAAGTTAAATTTAAAAAAAGAAATATCAGTTTGGACGCACTTTATTTTTATAGCGTTATTTCTTGACTGATATGAATTGTACCGCAATGATTTTGCATTTGTTGAAAAACGACGTATACATTTTTGAAATCTCATAGAAATAAATATGGTTGACAAACTAAGTATTAAAAGTGTTACTTTCAAATATCAGTCTTTAGTAGACTAAATAAAAGGCCAAATAAAGTACAAAGTTGATGATTATAGACCAGGACCTGTTAAATACCGGAACCTCTTTGGTTAACCCGGTTTTTTTTTAACTAACCCCTTAACAAAAGTGTGTATCTTTACTTACAACTGTGTTTTATATTAATGTCTCATATCGCAAGCACATTTGCCATGTTTCAAAACCGGTATCACCAGTACATTAAAAACGTGTCCAAGATACCAGGTTTATTGTGATTTGGATAGAGAATTGTCTCATCGGCACTCATACCACATCTTCATATATCTATTTTAAGTGCACAAGTTACACACAATATAGTTTCACTTTAGAAAATGAAATTAGTATTTATCAATGCCGTTTGGTCTAGCCCTATCCCTTAGTAAAAAACCAACAAAGACAAAACACGGACAACTTAGTCAAAATAGATAAACAAAGCTACAAAATTGTCCATATTTAATCCAGAACAAATTGAACAGTCATTTAATCAAACGTGTAACATATTTGTTGTAGAAGTAATTTATTCTCGATGTGTTCAAATTTAAATTGAATAAAAAGAATACAACTTATACATTCCACTTTGTTGATTAAGATACTGCATCACGTTTATTAACCCCACACAAGATGATGATGGACATAGACAGGACAACATTATTATAATTCCCGATTTTACTGGGGATAACTAATGCCACCAGTCTTATTTAAATTGTATGAACAAAATAATTGAATAGTGCAGAAACATGTCATGATAAAGTCAACTGAACTTAAATCAAACAGAGGATATCAACAGATAAACATCAGTTTTTCGTTCATAGTTAATGTTCTAAGTATATCTGCAATTTAGTCCGAGGACACAGTTATATCGTAGTGCATTTTTTATAAACAATTAATAAACATTTAAAAATTCCTACTTGCGCTTTCTCAATAATATTTTTACAGTGTTTTGTACTCATTTTTGGTCAAATTATATTAAAATTATAGAAAACTTCATCAGCTCTTACTCAAAATATAGACAATTGTATTTGAAGGTGGTGTAGAAATTTTTAAACAACATCTAATTTACTTCATATACTTAACACGAAAAACCCAGTTATATCAAATTGTAGATAAACATAAGGATGGCATTTTATTTTTCAATACTGACTTCACAATATAAAAAAAAGATGTGGTATGATTGCCAATGAGACAACTATCCACAAAAGACCAAAATGACACAGACATTAACAACTATAGGTCACCGTGCGGCCTTCAGCAAAGCCCATACCGCATAGTCAGCTATAAAAGGCCCCGATAAGACAATGTAAAACAATTCAAACGAGAAAACTAACGGTCTTATTTATGTAAAAAAAAATGAACGAAAAACAAATATGTAGCACATAAACAAACGACAACCACTGAATTACAGGCTCCTGACTTGGTACAGGCACATACATAAATAATGTGGCGGGGTTAAACATGTTAGCGGGATCCCAACCCTCCCCATAACCTGGGACAGTGGTATAACATTACAACATAAGAACCAACTATAAAAATCAGTTGAAAAAGGCTTAACTCATCAGATGGACAAAATACAAGTGGACGTGGCCCGGTACTTATACATCCTTACACAAAAAGACATTATGAACATATCTGAGAGTACTCGCAGGTATCTGACAGCT
The DNA here is from genome assembly GCF_965363235.1 of Mytilus galloprovincialis. Taxonomy (NCBI): domain Eukaryota; kingdom Metazoa; phylum Mollusca; class Bivalvia; order Mytilida; family Mytilidae; genus Mytilus; species Mytilus galloprovincialis. The sequence goes on from NC_134845.1 coordinate 61,843,902, forward strand.
AGTTCAAAGCCACTAACAACTAATAAAAAATCATGCAAATAAGACTAAACTATCAATCCGTACGCATCCAACATCCAATGGATTTAGTGTAAAGACGTCATAAACAGGCAGAGAAAAACATGACCTAGTTCGAATATCAGCTCGCCCTAGGGGGCTCGCCTGATATTTGAACTAGGTCATGTTTTTCTCTGCCTGTTTATGACGTCTTTACACTAAATCCAGAGGGGCTCGCCTGATATTTTGCTGATAAAGTCACTTTCAAAAACAGAAATGCCATTTTTCTAAATTTATCACATCTAAATAACAGAGGTTTGCACAAATTCATCACAATCAACCCCAAGTTTAACATAATTAATGGAGATACGACAGAAAAGCTACCTATAATTAAAAACCAATTGTTGAGAGAGCAATTGAAGGTCTTTCCACAAAATAACCCCAAATGTTTTGATATGAAAATAGTAAAAATTCGGTTTAAAATGTCATTTCCAACGTCAAATGATAGTTTATGGTAGCAATACACAGTTAGGAGTTTAGTTTTGCATTTTGGCCCCTGTGGATTTTTCAAATAGGAAAGTTATTGTGTAATAAAATTCATTTTTAGACAGATGAGTGCTAATTTAGCCTTCAAAGATGGTTTATAAGTGCATCAAGATTATTTTTTTCATGTTTTATGGGCTGTTTTCTGTTTGACAATCCGTATTTTCATAGCTAGACCGGCCATCGGTCCAGAAATTAAAGTACCGTTTACAAACACTCTTTTTCTACATGAAGTTTTTGAAGCAATTTTACAAAAAAATGAGACGAAAGACATATGATTTTCATTGGATTTGCTGAATGATATTTGTACACAGTTTAAGAAAAGGTATTACTTCAAGCGATTGAAATTCTACTTTTAGCTAAATTGTGGGGAAATATGTGACATCTTCCCCCTCCCCTTTTTGCAATATTTTATAACAAATAAATGCAGATTGTTGCCATGGATACACCAAAAAGAAATTATATTTTACCATTTTATATACTGGATATAAAATCTATGGAAGATTCTGATTACATACATATGCCCATGTATGACACAAACAGTAAGCTTGATATTGCAAGAAAGCAATAAAAAGGGGATAGTAAAATTCATAAGGGCAAATTTTAATATTTTTTCCTAACTGTTTATTGCTACCTATAGTACAATAACTCCAAACATATATGGTTTCTATACATTTTTGTATTAAACAAGGGAGATAAATTGTAACTTCCGGTTTGAAAAATATTTTCCCGGTATCATTTAATTACATGTATTTAATTTATGTTTCTGTATACTTTTATACTCAAAATGTACAAAAATAGCTACTTCCGGTTTACACAGGGTCACTTCCTGTTCCTTTTTGAAGATCATATGGCTTTTAACTTGTAATACACATGTGTACTTCATCCGAAATTAAAATCTTACCTTCTTCAATCGGGCTGTTGGTTCCCTGTTCGTTGTCTGTTTGGCTCTGACAGACATACAACCAAGATGGCTATATATTTGTTGAGTCAAGATCACTGATTCAAAGTAGGAGTTTAAGGAACCTGAAACAAAATGAGAAAAACTTCCTGTTAAAACAGTATGCGAACTTATATTTGGGCTATCTGATTTTGTTCGTATCAGAAAAAGGATGGGCTGTTAAGAAAGTGGTTAAGTTGTAATACAATTATGATTACAAGGACATCGAAACACAATTGTTTAATCATATGTCAAAATCTATCTCTAGTCTTTGTTTTTATAACATACATTTTTCAATGGTCAAATGATAAATGGCCAATGCATTTTAGTATTTCTTTATATCTGGAATCAGATAAGTTATTTGCATATACATTACATGTAATAGTATTTTAATTGATACATGTTCATCATGTTACGTAATAAATGTTGGTTTCAAATTAAGATTAAAATTATCAATCAAGGACCAATATATAAAACAGACTAGGCTGCAAGGTTATTTGATATCACTTCAAATTTGTCATCTATCCGTAAAATATGGGACAGCAATGTGTAGCTGTACATGTTACTGTACAGCCTTCAACAATGACACAACCAGTGCCTATAAATATATATGCTTTATCATGAATCCTATACATTTATAGGAACATGATTGATTAAAAGGGTCCACGTGTAGACCGTGTATAGTCTTTATTAGGAAAGCAGGTAGGCGGGGTTTATTTCCATACATGGTTAGTAGTGGGGTTACGACTTGGTCACTATTTCATTGTTTTAATGTAAAGAAAGTTCTGTTTAATATTGCTATATCACGTCTGTTCATATTGAATTGTTATTGTTGACATTATTTATTTTTAGTGCAGACCAATGAAAGTAGGTTCTTAAATTGAACACTTGAACACTTTATTATAAAAATAAGGAGATGTGGTATGATTGCAAATGAGGCAACTCCAGTCTAAATTCAACAAATACAGATAGTCGGTAAGATACATTCGTTACATAGTGTTTAGTGACCTAATACGATATATACAGGGTCAGTAATTTTTTTTGGGGTTCGAGCTTCGTTCTCACCCCATAAGGCTTTTACTGACCCTGTATATATCGTATAAGGTCACTAACACACTATATATATGTAACTTATACTATTTGGATGTAAAAGTCCCAGATATTACAATATACGAAACAGCTGAAAACTAAATGCAATGGCGTAATTAATACTACAACAAAGAAAGAACATTATTTTTTTTCTATGCATCAATCATATATATTGCGAATACACTCATTCAAAGGCAAAAAAATCGTCAAAAGGACAAGCAGTTTCGCATGTTTTTGATAAGTATAAAATTTACTTAATTCATAAATATACAATTATACTTGGCAATTTTTATAATATCTGAATTATTCATTCTCATAATGCTGGCCTTATTCAGCTGAAATTTCGAAATATGTTCACTGATGTCGTTCAATGTTGGTCTGCGATTTGCATGTTGTGGCTACCATTATATTATTTGTATGCACTTTTCTCTGTGATGAGTGTTCTTGCGTTTGATTGTGATTGTGATATATTTCTGTCACGTAGTGTTATCATTTTATGGAATTTGTTTACCAAAATAATATAGGCGGAAAACCCTTTTCATAAAATATCCAGTATCAATCAGGGATATGGCAGTAGCTATGAAATAGTTCAGTTACAGCCCGCAACAGAGAAGTGATCGAATTGATGTTTCTTTACCGTCAAAATTAGCTACGTTATCGACAAACTTAATTGAGTAGTGACTGAACTATTGGTACTTAAACATTAAAAAGATTGACAATGCTGACAAACTTTCATGTGTCGATAATCAAGTTTATTACCGATAATATTTAAAATAATTCTAATAATATGAAACAAAATATGTCCATGCACCATTTCGATTACCAGGCCAGGCCCCTTCCTCCATGAAAATTAAATGGTCCGTGGCAAAAATCAAAAATTCCCACATGTTCAACGTCAAAATTTGACCAGATTCTATTCTTAACTGTCGGATAATATACTAGGATAACATAGAAAATGTCCTGTATGGGACGATTCTGTACTCATACTTCACGCGTAGTTGGGTAGAAGTGTCCTCGTAGTGAACGCACCCGACTACGCGTGCAGTAAAAAGTGTACTCTTACGTCGGATACCGGGCAGTTTCTTTGTTATATCTGCACTTTATCAAATACATGTACATGTTAATATTTACTTAATATTAAAAAGGTAAAAATTATTACTGAAAGCCTGTTCAGGGTTTCTTTCTTGTGTATGATTATATAATTTTTCACATGCCTGAACTCATTGACGATAATGTAAGGTGCTCTATTAGAAAAAAACTGGATTTCTAGTTCGGGTTTGAAAAAGAAATTTCGCCTTTTCTTGAGCCTGTTTTGTACATTTAGTTTAACAGATATGATCCAATGGAAATTTTCACATGGAACCTTCGGTAAATAGGAAAATGAAAAGATATGGGGTAATTTACAGAGAGACCACACTCTATCCATGAGAAAAACGGAGGGAATTTAAAAATCTAGAGGTCTCCACAAGGCTTTCAACAAGGGTGGAATCTCACTCCTTCTGAAAAGCTCTAAATCGCCCCAACGTGTACATACGTTTGGTCATCAAGAGATTCTGGTTTTTCTGTTTGTGTGTCATAAACATTCAATTCGGATTTGAATTTAATTTACCGAAACATTTCCGTACATTAAATCTTAGGACGATCAGAACATTTTAAGGACGCAACAGATCGAAGTACAATTTTAAGTAGTACATAGATGTGCAATAATTCAGCTTCCTGTACATGTTCATGAAGTTCTAAATTTTGAATGTTGATTTCTTAAAAAAAAAAAAAAAAAACACCATATTTTTTACAATAAAAAATCTCAAAATGTCCGTTAACAATGAAAAAGTTTGACCATGAAAATTCACATATCTAAGAAAAGCAGTCGTTTAATTGATTATAAGAAATTTTCAGTATTATGTCAAATTTCTTTAATTTGAGAGTTTTCCTTTAGTTACAAATGTATTCCATGTGTGATGGTGAAATAAAAATGAATGTCTCAGAAAGTGGTGAATTAGTTTCCATAAATGACAGATGAATCGGGCCAAGCTTAGTAACTTACAGTAAACAGACTACTGCAACATTGACGCACTCGTCGAACTGTTTAAAAGATTTGTGTTTATGACCAAAAATTTATATACAACTTCATTTATAAATTAATCTAAATTTCATAGCGCGTCGTCACAATAATGAAAGTTATAAAAAAAAGCTATAACCAGCAGATCTATACTTCTATAAAGAAAGTATTCTTGTACAAAAGGGTATTTATTATAAAATGGTCCTAACTATAGAATAGATAGTTTACCACAGAAATCTTAAACGGAAGTTTCGACAATTTTAAACAGATGAGATTTGAAAATAAATTTAACTTTAAATAAACACTGAAATAATTTTAATACCTCGAAGGTGTAAAGAATAAACCAACAATCTCAATCTTCAAAATTAAGTGTCTTCATTGCACTAACCGACGAGTTCATGTTTACAGTAGAAACAGTGGATGTGATTCCAATAAGTTCATTATCATTGTATTCATGAATATTTATCGCTTATATTAGATTGATATTAAAAGATTTTATCGAGGTCGCACCAACTGTTTCTACAGCTTACATCAGTTACATATAACATGATCTCGTCGATTCGCACGACGAAGCCATTGTTTATGACAGAACACACATTCTAGATTATGTATTTTTGTTTCCGTCAGTTCGAAAGTATTTGATCATTTCAACTCCTTTGTATTTCATAATATGTGTCATGAACAAAGACATATGTTCGATTGAATAATGATTTCCTCGTAACAAATGATAGAAATTTCGGAGATCCCGTATTTGATCCTTTACCGTTAAAATGAAAATGTCAATGATAGTGGTTGATTATAAAAAATGTTTTACTGTGTTAAAAAAACTTCGACTTAAACAATGAAAACTTACACGTTGGACATGAAATATTTTGTCGATGAAGAAAATTAAATTATATCACTTCTGAAATAAGTTTGTCGATAACGTAACTTATTCTGACAGTAAAGAAACGCGAATTCGATCACTACTCTGTTACGGGCTGTATATGTATGTTGGCAATTGTTTTTGTTGCACTGCAGTGTTTCTGTTGTTCCTTTGTTTTTCTCTCATAGTTGATGTTTTCTCCACGGTTTGAGTTTGTAAACCGGATTTGTTTTCCCTCAATCGATTTATGACTTTTGAACACCGGTATACCATTGTTGCCTTTATCTATATGGGAAGTCATAGATTGGAACATAATTTGCAGTTTCATACATAGTTGCATCTGTTTAAAGTTTCGTTATGTTTTTTTTGCGAATAGATTATTCGTAAATCATAGTAGATATAATCATGTATTTCCGATACTTTTCCATTGACTATAAAAATTGAGGAAAATAAAAAAAAAAAGAACAAAAACTTCCAAATAAAAAATAATTGACTTGTTATTTTAAAAAATCATTTGATTGGTATTTAATCATTACGATCAAATTTCCTGATTGGCAGTCATATCAAATCTCATTACAATGTTTTGGAATAAAATCAGACAACAAAAGTGCATTGCATACATCATGGTAGTTAATAAAGGACAAATGATAAATAGTATACGGGTTAATTCATGATGATTTAAAAGGAATGAAGGTGTTTAACTTATCAAATCATTTGACAGAAAACAACCGACTATTAATACCACATACACCTTCCCCCGTGATGATGATTCAATAATATAATCGTCTTGTCAACTGCATGATCATTAAAAGATGACCTCGACTGGAGCAGTAATGTTCAGATAACCAAAAGCTAAACCATAGACGATAATTACCACCTATATCGTGGTTCTTTTAGGAAAACCAAACAGTAAAAATCCCATGGTATAGTTCATGATAATTAAAATAACTATAAGAGGAATATCAGAAAAACACTTGACATCACAAATGATGACACTTACCAACAAAAAAAGCGTCAGTATCCTGAATAGATTGTTTATACAGTGTTTTCGGATACAACTGACTTTGTGTAAACAAATGATTATCTATTTGCCTTTAACTACCATACGGATAATACATGTTAGAGCCCCTTAAAGTATATATTATTAACACAATATGCATTCTGCAAAAATGATATTATTCTGGATAATGACATGCGAATTGTGATTATGATATGCACGTAAAGTAAGACTATATTATCTATATTTTTTTTTATGTGAAACCATGGCCAGTATGCATAATTCTGTACATGAACCTTGACCGGATGGAACAGTATGTAAAGCTTAACATGAATATACACGATAGTATGTAAAGCTCAACAATATATACGATACATAATAATATTTTTTAGTGTAATGCAATAACATTTACCTTTCCTTTAATGAAGATGCTCGTAACATTATCCAACTACACCACTTTACTGTAGTTTTAGGCATATGCAAATTAATGAATAAAACATTATTTCCTGTCGTAAATCGACAGTACTTGTCCTGGAGATAATTTGATTGGTTTATAATTTAACACATAGATGGACAGATATTCATGATACATTGTTTTGTTGTTGTTTCGGTTTTTGCCTGTTATCACTTTGTATACATTCAATCATATTTTATAAATCAGTGCGGTTAATTCTCTACAGGCGTGTTCATTTCAGAAAACACGAAATATACGATTCCATATTTTGTTATAATAAGAAGGTGTCTTTGATCTTACAATTGAACAGAACACACTGATATTACGTATTAAACACCTAATTTTTGACAAATCTGTTTTTACTTTGTCGTTTTTATTTTTTTTGTCCTGCCTTGGCACTGACAGTTTGCCTTCGACATATGAGTTTGAGTATATTCTTTGTATAGTTAGCCTCTACTTGATAACCTTTCAATTAATAGGAACTCACCATCACATATATATTAAACAAGAGTTGCATGTAGTCTAAATCGAAACATGATTGCACCTATAATTTCTGTAAATAGAAGGAGTTGAGAGTAGACCAAACATTCATTACATCAGACGGTAGACATTATCAAATACTCCAGACTATTTAATTTTCATAATAAAATGTTTTACGTCACCCTTGATAAAAAGAGTTACAGTGAGTTGTCGTTATCTCAAAGTAAGGAGGAGACTTAATTATAACATGAACGTAATGAGTTTATGGATTAATACAATTTACTTTCAATGTACAGCTGTATTCCAAAATTGAGATTAGGGATGAATGTCGGCAAAACAATTGATTTATAGTTCACAGTATATATGGTATAAGCATATATTTTGTTTTACATATGTCTTTTCTGGGCCTTGTATAGCTGACTATGCGGTATAGGCTTTGCTCATTGTTGATCGCCGTACAGTGACCTATCGTCTTTAATTTCTGTGTGATTTTGTCTAGTGTGGGGCGTTGTCTCATTGTCAATCATACCACCTCTTCTTTTTTTATATTTAAATATCAACAGTTAGTCCATAGCGAAGATATATGAACATTATCAGTTGATGTTAACCAGTAAATAGCACATTGATACCTTAAGCAGATACATATGGAGAGAAACTACAACCAGCAAAATCCATGAATCCGACAAAATCCCTGTAGACAACAACTAAAACTAAAGAGTTGAGGATAACTTTGCAACGGTACCCTCTCTGAGGTGACTTTATCTTATTCGTTAATATTTATTGTTTTTTAAGGAAGTCTGTAATAAACATCCGTTGCTTACTGCTAAAAGAAAGTTCGCTACTCATTTTCAAAATAACAAGCTTTTTATAACACTAGATATGAAAATACATGTATGCCTATCTGGCAAGGTTTATGTAACCTTGACAATATTTTAAATGGTTATTTGGTCCATTTTAATTTATCCTGAATAGGTTTGTTCCTTTGTTACTATAAACAGTAGGTTTAGTATATTTGATGTATTTACAGATTGTATATACCGGTACATATTGTAGGGTTCATATAATTATCTGACCTTGACCTCATTTTAATGGTTCATCATGTTCATTTGCTATTATAATTAAATCTTAAGTGTTTGTGGTTTGGCCAGATTCTCAGCTACCATAAGCAAAATATCAACTATATATACATAACCGTTTCTGACCTTGACCTTATTTTAATGGATCTTGAATCTTGATATGGTTGATGGGATATTTGCACTTTAAACCTTCATCTTAAAGACTTTCATCAATACCACTAGTATATAATGATACGAGATTAATAAAGGAATCAAAAGAGCAAATAATTATAAAGGTCAATTTGCTTGTTTTCGAGATACAGATGGGTGCAGTCCTAACCTGTATAGCAACTTAACTTGATAACCAGTCATTTGGACTGGTCAAAGTTAACCTGTGACCGGATTTAGGACTGCTCTGACCAGTCCTAGGACCAAAATCTAGTTAACTTGAAAAGCGGACTTGGTCCTAGGACTGTTTTTATGTCTGCCAAAAAGTTAACTTGGAAACAGGTCCGCTATTAATATAAGTTAACTTCGAACCAGTCCTGTCATAAGTTAACAGAAGTTAACTTAGAAACCAGTCCTGCCGTAAAGTCAACATAAGTTAACTTCGAAACCAGTCCTGCCACAAAGGACCGCTCTACATCGACTTTTTCAAAATATTTTTTAATATCTTTGTTTCGTAGTATAAACATCGAAAATAAAGTAAAATAATACTTCCGTTATATAAACAGGATTAAATACAAATATTTGAAAATAAAGTACGCATAAAACGCGGTCCAACGATTTACAGAAAAGAGCGACGATTTACAGAAAAGAACCGAAAAGAACCGAAAAGGACCAAAAAGAACCGAAAAGGACCGAATAGAACCGAAAAGAGCATACATATACTTATTATTTAAAGTTAAAACAATGTATATATATACACTATTTTTTTCCACTCGTAAAAAGGAAATGTATAATTCAAATTTAGATTGTACATTTACAAGGATATGTAGACTTACAAAAAAAGTTAGATTTCCCTGTATTAAGGCATTTATAAATGTTTTTGAAAAAAAATCAAAGTGTTATTTCCTTGTTTTAGAAGATAGAATTGTAAAAAACGTTTGAAGAAAATTTCAATTCCTGCTACATGTAGTAAACTTCGGCAAACTTTACGATGTCCTTGATTCGTTTCAATTTCTTAATTCAATTTACGGTATAAAACGATTGGCTACATGGGAATAAAAGGAGATTAATCAATAAAAAAATACATCATTATCTATATATTATAAATTTTGTGCACTTTACAGTCATTTCATTTCGTCTTTCAGGAAATATAAATAAATGAAAAGCGCACCCGGTTTCGGTATAATTGATAATTGTTTACTCTTTATATAGCGTATAGATTAAAGGGTGTGAAAAACGTGAATGGCCTGTTGATTTTTATTAATTTTATCTTATAAACCACTTAAAAGTTAAAACAGGATATGCAGATTAGCGAAACGATGTCAGATGGTGATAAATGTTGACCTGTGCTACATGTATCTATAGAGAAACTTGTACATGGAGATAACTGGACTTTTCCTTGAAGAATTCAAATCCTTGACAGGTTTAACGTGTCAAAGTAACAATTAATGTGTTATCATTAAACCTGTTATACACACACACACACACACACACACACAAAACGAAATATTCGTATTTATTCAATAACTTTTGTAAAGTTTTCCGTCATGTTTTAAACGATATTTTGTTTTATTTTTTTTTTCGATTTTCCGAATGTCCTTGTTATATTATATATACAACTCGTCTAAACATCAACCCAACAATGTTAGATCTGTAAATTCGCAAATTTTATGTTCTTCCCTCACCGGGATTCGAACCCATGCTACTGAGATATAGTGACACCAAATCGCCTGATGAATGGAATATATATATACACATACCAAAAACTTTATCAGGAACTGTTGTAATGTTCGAAATGAATTAGCAACCGAGATTGAAAAAATAAAGACATAAATAAATATAATTCACGTAGAACGATTGTTTGACAGTAATGAATTAATATCTTTTATTTTCTTGTCTGTTCTATGTTTTCTATTCCATAAGATAGGCATCCGACCCTGAGACTACTATCACACATAGTAGTTTCAGTCCGACACTACCTGTAATTTTTCACATCAGTGTACAGTAAGTTTTTATGTAGTCCAGTCGCAGTATAAGGTTTCAAAACCTGCTAATTGTGAAAAATATCTTTTCATTTATAATAGACTTAAATAGTTTGCAATTTGCTAATTTTCTTCAATTATAAAAAACGTCGATCTCCTTTTCTGTTCTTTTTTGCAAAACACTAACAACAAATTTTTGTTCGCATAAATTTAGGGTGCCAGCATGTCCTCCTTTTATTCAAAATATTGATACGTATCAAAATTCAGTAGTTTTGATACCTCATGTTAACTTGTACAACAAAATGATTTGACTGCATTGACCAAAACTGACCATATGTGCACTTTAATTTGTAAATCAGTATACCCGCATAGTAAGTTAGCCATGTTTTTTTTTATGTCAGGATTCAATGTATAATACTATGGACAGCAATATTGCAATACATGTACTACAATAGCAACAAATTTTTGTTCACATACATTTAGGGTGCTAGAATGTCCTCCTTTTATTCAAAATATTGATATGTAACAAAATTTCAATAGTTTTGATACCTCATGCTGACTTGTACAATGAAATAATTTGACCGCATTGACCAAAACTGACCATATGTGCACTTTAATTTGTAAATTTATATACCCGCATAGTAAATCAGCCATATTTTTTTTTTATTTCAGGATTCAATGTATAATACAATGGACAGCAATATTGCAATACACTAACAACAAATTTTTGTTTGCATACATTTAGGGTGCCAGCATGTCCTCCTTTTATTCAAAATATTGATACATAACAAAATTTCAGTAGTTTTGATACCTCATGTTGACTTTGTACAACAAAATGATTTGACCAAATTGACCAAAGCTGACCATATGTGCACTTTAATCTGTAAATCTATATACCATATTTACCCGCATAGTAAATCAGCCATATTTTTTTGTGTTAGGATTCAATGTACAATACAATGGACAGCAATATTGCAATACAATAACAACACATTTTTGTTCGCATACATTTAGGGTGTTAGAATGTCCTCCTTTTATTCAAAATATTTATACATGTACGTATCAAAATTTCAGTACTTTTGATACCTCATGTTAACTTGTACAACAAAATGATTTGACTGCATTGACCAAAAACTGACCAAATGTGCACTTTAATTTTTAAATTTATATACCATGTATACCCGCATAGTAAATCAGCCATATTTTTCTGTGTTAGGATTCAATGTACAATACAATGGACAGCAATATTGCAATACAATAACAACACATTTTTGTTCGCATACATTTAGGGTGCTAGCATGTCCTCCTTTTATTCAAAATATTGATACTCCTGTTAATTTGTACAACAAAATGATTTGACTTTATTGACCAAAACTGACCAAATGTGCACTTTAATTTGTAAATCTATATACCATGTATACCCGCATAGTAAATCAGCCATATTTTTTGTGTTAGGATTCAATGTACAATACAATGGACAGCAATATATCAATACAATAACAACAAGATTTTGTTCGCATACATTTAGGGTGCTAGAATGTCCTCCTTTTATTCAAAATGTTGATACGTTACAATATTTCAGTAGTTTTGATACCTCAAGCTGACTTGTACAACAAGATGATTTGACAAAATTGACCAAAGCTAACTATATGTGCACTTTGATTTGTAAATCAGTATACCCGCATAGTAAGTCAGCCATATTTTTTTTATGTCAGGATTCAATGTATAATACTATGGACAGCAATATTGCAATACATGTACTACAATAGCAACAAATTTTTGTTCACATACATTTAGGGTGCTAGAATGTCCTCCTTTTATTCAAAATCTTGATATGTAACAAAATTTCATTAGTTTTGATACCTCATGGTGACTTGTACAATGAAATAATTTGACCGCATTGACCAAAACTTACCATGTGTGCACTTTAATTTGTAAATCTATATACAATGTTTACCCGCATAGTAAATCAGCCATATTTTTTTGTGTTACGATTCAATGTACAATACAATGGACAGCAACATTGCAATACAATAACAACAAATTTTTGTTCGCATACATTTAGGGTGTTAGAATGTCCTCCTTTTATTCAAAATATTGATACGTAACAAAATTCAGTAGTTTTGATACCTCATGTTAACTTGTACCAACTTTGAAAAAAAAAGTAAAATCACAAAAATACTGAACTTAGAGGAAAATCAATTCGGAAAGTTCATAATCACATGGCAAAATCACATAACAATACGCATCAAAAACGAATGGACAAGAACTGTCATATTCTTGACTTGGTACAGACATTTTCAAATGTAGAAAATGGTGGATTAAACCTGGTTTTATAGCGCTAACCCTCTCACTTTAATGACAGTCTCATCAAATTCCGTTATATTTACATTGATGCATGCAGTTGAGAATACATGGATAATTATAGATTTCTCTTCACTTCTTGTGTTATTTTAGTTCTAGCTTAAAAAAAAATCAGGCATTTTCACGTACTTTTTTTTCAGCGACTAGCTAAAGATAAAGCGCATGATGATATATTATTTTTTATTGGAAATTAAGAACAAATGTATGAGGAAGATATTCTGAAAATATTGTGGGGATGTATTTATTACAGAGATGTTTATTTTAAGAAAATAACAAGAAATCACGAGTTTTCCCGTACTTTTTCAAATTTTAACTAAACTGCTAAAATAACACAATTTGTTGATTGGTTTTAAAGAAAAAGATATTGAAAAATGTAACACTGATATATATTCTACTTGTTTTGCCACCAATAAAAATATTTGTACACTGTAAATGTATTGTGCATCTCTTTTTTTTTTTATATAAAAAACTGTTTCTCTAGCTTTTCACAACTATGCCATATATGGGTATGTTTAAAGTTAGTCTATCGAAAAAAAGAGCGCATGAACCCATATTTAAAAAAAAAAATTTTTTTAACATCTATCTATACTGAATGTAAAAAACCTGAAAAAGAAGGATCCTATTTATTTTGAGATTGAGCAGCAATCATCCTTAAGTAAAACTGGCTTGTGACCGACAAAAGGTAAAACATGTTATCAAAGGGTGAATTTCATGATAAAGATATTATCTAATCTGTTTATTAATTCAGGTCACTTAACGGTCGTCATGCTATAATTAAGACTCATACATTTGCATGTGTCCTAAAATAAAATATCGATGTAAGAATAGAAGGTAGTGTGATACGTCCTAATAGATATTTGCGGTTATGTTCTTGTTCGTCAACCCAAACTCACATACAATATTTATACATAAAAAAACAAAACAATATTTGGGATATCAGCTCGCCTGAACAGTACAGTTAAGCATGTTTATTCATTTTATTTACAATATATGAATATTTGTCTGCACGCCCGTAGCCGCTGCTTCAACATATCATTTTTCAATTATACACAATCTACAAAAGAAATATCTTTGTTAACAATCTTTTCAAGCATGTATATTTCTTAAAAAACATCCACATCAATCATAAGCATGAATACATCAATTTACAATATTGACAAAATAAAAAGTGGGTGGATGTGTGGGGGTCAAATGACCAGACTGAACTGTCCGAAATGCAAGCGTCGAATGACACATAATTACACACAGATTTACCGTTACAATTCTTCCCGCTTATATTAGCTCGTGAAATACTCACTACTCTAGAGTATACCTTAAACCGGTATATCTAGTCATGTGACAAATGTCACAACAAATGCACGTGTTCTTTATAACATTGATAAATACATAAACTATCATTCGCTTACGATTAGTATTACAATTACACTTTCAGGTAGAATTTTCATCTTGGGTCGTTTTAAAGTGTAAAGATAACCGGTTGGTGCAAAAACAGACTAACTCCTATGACGTGTTTTCTATAGTTACCGTTAATTTGATTCAATTTGTCAAGTTATCTTAATTTGTCAGAGGGCTCAATTATTGAAAATGTTACCGTTATAATAGGACAAAATATACCATGATTCATCAAAATCAGTTGATTAGAAAATTGTCATGGAAAATTAACTCCATGTTAAACTTTCCTTGTGAATAATTTATGGACTTTAGTTTGTAACGTGTCCTCGTTTAAAAAAATAAAAGTATCTTAAGTAGCATTTTACATATACATGCATTAAATCTTAAATTAAATCAAGCAACTTTGTTTAAATGTTTTCTAAGCTGTCAGGTTGTCGTTTTAAAAGTACACGGATGTCAGATTGTGAACCTAATTCTAAATTTAATGTAATCAAACATACAATCGTATTTTTAACCTTATCAAATATGAAATGTAATGTACAAACTCCTCGGGGAGGAAACGGGAACAGCTAAACATTTTTACGGTATTTTCGTACGCTTCGACCTATAAAAATACTGTATTTGTCCTATTAGAATCGAAATAATTCCTTCATGTCATGCTCTATGCACATTTTAACACGGGTAGGCATTATATTTGACCACATTTTACACCTCGCTAACGCTCAGTGTGAAATATCGACAAATATAATGCCTACCCATGTTAAAATGAGCATAGAGCATGACATGAAGGAATTATTTCTTAATTTGTTTTTATATTTCTTAATAAATAAAATTGTTATATGTTTTCAAATTAAACTATATTAAACCCGTTTAAATTAAAATGCAATCTGCTTGTGTAGATATTTTAATGCTCACAACATCAATAAGATCTTAATCAAACACATAACACGTCATGTATAACGAAATATTTGTATATCTTATCAGGAATATTTAATGAACTGATAGTAAAAGAAAATCGCAAACGTCAACGCGAAATTTATTACATGAAACCAGTAGAAAAATACCGTTTACATCATTTAGCAAGATTTAAACGTTAATATTATTACATTACACAATATTTATGTCGGTTTATGAGCAGTTGCAGATGCAAATGTATAATCGTATAAAAATGTATGACTCGTACTATATGCTATCCGCTTTTGAGTACTATGCGTACGGAAAAATGAATAAATGATTAGTGTATTATGTACATTTATTCTATTTCTCCCGTTATCATTGAAGCACAGAGATTAACCATGACACCATTACCTGCCCTGATGAAGACTTCTCCAGTATTATGGTACACATTTCGTTCGTTATCAGATTCTAATCCTGATAGTCCTAGCATCCTGGTACCTTTGATAACAATTGATCAACAACGATCCAATCATTTATATTAAGGGAAATGTTCCAGTCAAATTTAAACAACTAAAGATGAACACATACATATTTACCGACTGTAAGACACATATCAGTCTTATGCAATTGCCTTCGAATTCTCTGAGCGATTGGCAGTAGGGCTATCGACGGATAGTTTGTGACCGATAACGGATAAACAAGAACAGCATTTCCTAGGACACATACATCGTATCAAGTTGTAATATTAAACGAAGACGGGATATGTTATGTGGAATGCAGAATTATTAGGCACAAGCACCAAATATTGATGGAAATTATAGGATAAGTATTTCCTTTCCCGACTGAGCTTTCTTTTTTTTTTTTTTTTTTGATGTGCGACAAACTATATCCGAACATTTTTTCCAGTACTGACACCTTAAATAAGACAAAACATGGAATATGCAGAGGAAGTGTAGAACATAAAAAGACATTGCACACTATTGAGTAGGAATTGAACACGCCACCGGAGATAAAAAAAAACCATCTGAATGTGTGTGCCGTATGTTTAACTTCTTACGAGATGAAAAAAAAAACAAGAAAAACAAAAACAAAAACAATTTAACTATGAATCTCAATTAGGTTTTTATTTTATATACTTATTTTGAGAAGACCCCCTGTTTTTCGTTAACTAAAGTCGTAAGTCCAAGTGTAATTCTAGGTATAAAGATAGTTTCTGCAAATGTCTAATATACGTACTAATATTCTGTACAATGTATGCAAGAGGTTCTGAATATTCGGTGTTTCTAAAATTCGTATGATAAGTTACATTTTATCATATTTCCGACAATCAAAAAACAGAGGAAATATTTCACAAGTTTGATTTCTGTTAAATCGTGTATTATATTGCAGAAAAAAAACCACATTATCGTATAGATTTAGGCATTTATCGTTCACGTTTTTTTTATGAATGGGTAGGTAACTCGGCACACGCATTTCTTTATGTAAAAGAAAAAAACGGATAGTATCACATATCAGAATGGAGCTTTTGAGTTAAAATTTTTTTTTTAATTATATGCCTACATTGAACATACATAGCAATGTGTAGTGCTATAATTTTCCTTAGTGTTATTGAAACATATTTCTTTTTTATTCAATTTCGGAATTTATTTTTCTTAAAAACAATTCATTTATTTAGAAACCTCGAGAAAGATGATATTTCAGCTTTTCATGATTACTTTTATTCCTCATGAACATAAATGAAATAGTTTTCACTGGTCGTTAAGCAATTATCAATCAACATTGGGGTTATTCTGTTCTGACGTTCATAACGACGAACCAAGGTGAATGTATTCCATACCCAGTTTAACCCTTTGAAGATTTGAGAGAGAAAAACAATTAAGACGATTTAGATGTACTTTTCAATTAATAGTAAGATAATAAACATGATTAAATCTAGGTTTACACCTATGAACCCAATACCTATAAGGTAACCGGCCACACCCACAATAATGTTTACCGAATGTTGATTTTCGGGAGGGAGAATTTCAGTGATTTTGCAATATAGAAAAGACAAATTACAAACAAAATGTAATACAAAAACAAACAACTTAAGACCATGGGAAACCGATCACTGATGAAATGAAATTCGTAATGAGCAACAGTTATGATATTGAATACTGATAAATCTAAGAAAACATTTATGAATGATATACACAGGACTAATGTCTCTTCCTTGGAAACCCATTTATAAACAAATTATAGGATGAACAAATTGTTGATTGATAAAGGGAATTAAACAGTTTAAAAATTCTAAATGCATTAAAAACAAAATGAAAAATGGATAGTTTTTCCAACGAGTTTAATAAAAAAAAAAGCTGCCAAAACATTAATTATTTCCTCTCATGTTCTTTCAATTAAAACTTTCAAGTTATAAACATTGAAAAAGGTAAACTATTAATTTCACAAACAAAAGGTTGTATCCCACGTTGACTAAAATATGGTTAAACAAAACAATTTCTCGAACAAATAGCGAACTATTTCGAAACTCAATGTAGACTATAAAATAGTATCAACATGTATTAGTCATGTGATTAATGAAACTCAAACTGCCTTTATGATTGGAAGATTTATTTGATGATTCTAATATGCCGTGCTCCTTTCGCTTTGTAAACAACACCGTGACAACATTATCTATATATTTATACTAAGCGCAAACTAAGATGTACATGCTAGTAGCTGTTACAAGAAACCCCTTTCATAAATTCATGTGTATCGTAACCTAAGTGCAACACCATGCCGCTATTGATGTGTTAAATCTTGAAATTGAATAAATCCTACAAAACCTTTATTGTTATTCTGATACGTCACAAAAGAAATTAATGCATTAAAGCTCAGACAAAAACTACGCCAAAGTCAAGTAATGCTTAAAGCGCATTAAAGTTCTTTCAAAACATGACGTTATACGTATTTAATTCTGAAGCAGAAAGTTTTTCCGTTACGTTAACCCTCGAAATTTGGATAACATTGCATTAAACGGAGTTTTGTGGTAGGTGTTGTTTTTGGTTCCTATTCTATTACATTATTCGCAAATCTACTGATTTCAGCAAGTCAACATGATCATGATGGTGGTGCCTTAGTTACGAAATGTAACTTTGGATTCTGGTGGCAGTTTAAGAGGAAAAAATAATGTTAATTTAAATGAGAAAATGTTGGGGTAAGAATCAAAAGAATTAAACACATTTTTTTTCCAGTTGATATTCAAAATTATAATTCACGAAAGCTATAGACATGATAGATTCATTTTAACTTTTTATTTTAGATTGATCTAACAGTGGATAAAACGAACATCCACACGTATGATTTATCAGCCCTCACTTCAGGTTTCAAATTACCGTATTTGTCCTATTAGAATCGATTTGTTGAAAATTTACACATGGCTTGGGATGTGATTTTTGTTAGTTTTATCCCTCGCTAACGCGCTCAGATTGAAATTCCAATAGACGGTCCAGCTCATGTGTAAATTTCAATGAATTATTTCTTAAGTGTACATGTCTCAGATATGACCCATAACAAAAAGTAGTTGAGGCTTTTTTGTCTTATTAGATTTCGGAAACAAGCTTTTGATTCTCTTGAAAAGATCTTTGGATGCACAACTTTTTAATTTCTAGCTTTTGGTGTCATAATAGTGAAATGGTTAAAACTAAAAACAATCTGTAGCAAAAACGTAACCGACATAAAACAATACAACAAGTGTCAAAATATTTCTATTAAATTTGTCTTGATAAAATTAAAGGAAACCCTATTTCGTACATGTATACAAGAGAATGGAAAGAAAAACCAATAAAACCCCACAAAACTGTTAAATTATCTTCATTAACTTACAACTGCTGATCTTACATTAAGGCATTTTAATACAGATGAGTCGATAAAATTCTAGGGATAAATATTTACTTAATATGAAATGTAAATATAGTGGTATCGAATTGTGCACTCTTGTACCAAAATAAACATACATACATTTTTTTTCAATATAGATATAATGGAAATGTTCGAATGTTTTTGCTATAATTCTTTTCAAAGTATGAAGAGGTACATGTATGCATGTACATTACGTGTTCACCCAACGTTATCAAGTATAATATTTTGTGTTTAATATCATGTATTTAAAGATATCCTGAATACATGCATTCTGATATTGAAGATATATATTTACTTATGTCAAATTAAATGTAAGGTCCCATCTCATGGTGAAGCAATTGAATGGCTTACATATTCTTAAAGGATTGGCATGGTTTGAATGAGTTTGTTCTCGACCAATATTGTAATAAAAAGAAAAGAAAAATTATCAAATACTGATTATATTATAACTGGAAATTTATCTTAAAGTCGATGTATCCGTATTTTTTTTCTTCTCTCATTTTATTTATGACTTTCGAACAGCGGTATACTACTGTTGCCTTTATTTACTGTTTAATTGACGTATATTATTGTAACAATTGTGGTTGACCAAACAGTTACATATAATGCAAATGTTTTTTTTTTGAACCATTTTTCTTTTATAGATGAGACTTGAGTATTATATAGAAATAAAAACATATTTACAAAAAAAAAATTGTTTCAGGCGTATTTGGGCTTTGAACTTTACTTTTGGACTTTTTTTATTCCTTTTTTTTTGTACAAACAATTTATATAAAGTGGTTGACTAGTTCACAACAGAACAACACAAACCTGTTCTTATTACAAAACAGGAGCAATGCATGAGTATACTAATTTACGATTAACTATATAAGTGAGTGATTTAGCTAGTTTTAACACAAGATCAAATCCACATATTTCTACATAAATATATACTTGTATCAAGTCAGGAATATTCAAGTTGTTGTCAATTCGTTTGTTGTGTTTGCGCTTTTGATTTTTTCCATTTGAAAACGTACTTCAGTTTTCATATTATTTTCTCCGAGTTCGAAGGATTTTCTCATCCCAGGCATAGATTACCTTAGCCGTATTTGGCACAACTTTTTGGAATTCTGGATCCTCAATGCTCTTCAACTTTGTACTTGTTTGGCTTTATAAATATTTTGATATGAGCGTCACTGATGAGTCTTATGTAGACGAAACGCGAGTCTGGCGTACTAAATTATAATCCTGGTACGTTTGATAACTATTTACACCACTGGGTCGACGCCACTGCTGGTGGACGTTTCGTCCCCGAGGGTATCACCAGCCCAGTAGTCAACACTTCGGTGTTGACATGAATATCAATAATGTTGTCATTTTTATAAATTTCCTGTTTACAAAAGTTTGAATTTTTCGAAAAACTAAGGATTTTCTTATCCCAGGCATAGATTACCTTAGCCGTATTTGGCACAACTTTTTGGAATTTTGGATCCTCAATGCTCTTCAACTTTGTACTTTGGCTTGATAAATATTTTGATATGAGCGTCACTGATGAGTCTTATATAGACGAAAGGCGCGTCTGGCGTACTAAATTATAATCCTGGTACGTTTGATATCTATTTGGTTTATTTTATTGTTTAGAATGATTTAAACATGAAGCAAAAAGCATCAATTCAAATGTGACATTGTTTACTACATAAGTAATGTCAATGCAAGAAATTCATATACAATTAAAAACCAATTGTTCAGAGAACAATTGAAGGTCTTTCCACTAGTAAAGATTTATTTTGATATTGAAATATGAAAAATCAGTTTAAAATGTTACTTACTATAGCTTTATGATGTATTTATATGAATTTAAAGCAAAGGTCAAAATCTAGAACGTATTATTAACCTATGACCTTGACCTCAATTTCAAGGTCACAAACCAAGGACCTTAAATCAAAAGACCCTAGGTCTTTAATATGTTTGATTAATGAGTAATACCACTTTACGCGTAATTCTAAATGTAAGATGGACAAAAACTCCCATTTATTGTATGCGCACCCTTTCAACCAAAATATACAAGTAAGGACATGTCACAACTAACAATTTATGAAAAATTATTTGTCCATATGTCATACGGTATTTGAAAAGAAGTGAAAATAAGCCAAAATCAAAATTTAGAATATGACCTTGACCTTTGACCTTGACCTCATTTTCATTTTTTTGGGCCAAGGACCTCAAATCTGAAGACCCTAGGTCTCTATCACTTATGGTTTACCAGTTGAAAATGCATATCACTTGAATCAAATAAAAAAGGGGGAATAACTCTCATATGGAGTCTCCATATAGCTTCGGTCCAAATGAATATCCTTATCCTAAAGATGTAACGAGCAATTTGGTAAAATAAATTTGTCGTAATCTTTTACGGTTGCGAAGGAGTAGTGGCCACAAGAAAAACAGTGTTCGGGGAGATAACTCATACAACGTAAAGTATTTTG
Organism: Mytilus galloprovincialis; assembly: GCF_965363235.1. NCBI lineage: Eukaryota > Metazoa > Mollusca > Bivalvia > Mytilida > Mytilidae > Mytilus > Mytilus galloprovincialis. The sequence continues at coordinate 61,865,540 of NC_134845.1, forward strand.
TTACGTGGTTGTAAATTTTTAAAGCGTATAAACTATACGATATCATATTCCAAACATCTAAGCGACAAGTTATTAAACAACAATACTACGCAAGAAAAAAAATTAGGCGGAAGAAAAAAAAAAATAATAATAATAATAATAATAATAATAATAATCAGAACAAAAACAATAAGTCTTTCCACAGAAAAGTGGAAAGACTTAATTATTAAAAATCTCGACAAATATGAAAGACAATAAAATGGTATGAACTTGCATGGAGGCAAATTAAGTAATTTGCCAACGATATTGCTAAATATATTGGTTTTTAAATCAAACTTACTAAGTTCGTTATATAATTTTAATTGTTTATTCCAATAATACTGTAAAATTTTCACTTAGGAAGCTTTCGAACCCGAATTTTAAATCTTGAAGGTGTATTCCTAAAAAAAACAGATATTTTCGATTTTTTTACGTATTATTTAAAATGACTTTGTTTGCCTGTCAGATATTTAAATTGGAAATTTATGCTTACTATAGGCATTTTTTTCAAAAATAAATGATTCTTGACGCATGAGGCTAGTTGTTTAGATTCAATAATTTATTTTTGTAACTTGTTAACATACTTTAAAACACAAAAGATGATATAGTAAGACCATTAAATGTGTAGCATGTGAACTATATTTAACATTACAAAAACATTTAAATCGTAACAGAACTTGATTTTCTATAAACCATAATTCAGTTCATACTACCGTAAACCGGATAATAACACTCCTAAGTATATGTAATTCATTGAAACGACACGAAGTCTTATAAGTATAAATAGGGTGCGGTGAAATGGTTCACTTAAGAACACTATTTCGTTTTGCAATGAGTAATCACTTTGTTTCTAATGCATTTGCAATTGCTGTAGAATCTCGTTGATAGAATTTACAAATATAGAAAAACACTACCAATAAAAAATCAGGGGAAAATAAAAAAGAGTGTTGCCACTACTGACAAACTGTTAATTTAATCTATTGCTCATCATGTTATAACATTGATGCCGAAAATTGAATGCTACCTAACTACAAAAAAGCAAGTCAATGTCAAGTCAAAATAATTCAGAGATTAATAATAATAAAGTTTAAGAAGCCATAACCAGTGATGTTGTGAATATTTTTGGTTTATTAAATTGATTAAATTTATAGTTATTATTTACTCACATATCATATAAAATCCATTCTAAAAATGTTCTACAGTTATATAATATTAAACCTTTTTTAATTGCATCATTCAAATGAGTTATTTTGAAATTCATTGTAATCCGATGTAATATTTATTACGCGCGAATGTAATCATTAATTTAATCAGCTACGTTGAGAAATGATGAAATCATTAGTTTAATATAATTATAGAATTTACAAATTATTTTGATTTTAGCAAATACATTTAAAGTAATCAGACCCATATCTGCAAGTATAAATAAACAATGACGATTTCAGTCATGTCAATTTATTTGTGGACTTTTACCAAACAGTAATTGGTGTTTTGGTTGCACTGTTTGATACAGTTACCCAATAAAAAAGCCAATTAAAACCTTTAAACTTTTTTTAACAATTGGTCCGAGTACACAGTTATTTCGTAGTGCATTTCTTTTAGACAATAAATGAAAATAAAAAAAATCCCACCAGCGCTTTCTCAATAATACTTTTACAGTGTTGTACTACTTTTGGGACAAATTATATCAAAATTATAGAAAACTTTATCAGCTCTAATTCAAAATATGGACAATTTTATGTTAAGGGGGTTTTGAAATCTTTTGACAGCTTTCGAAGTGCTAATTTTTTACCTTTTTCAGCTGGACCTAATCACTACTTTACATTAATATTTATGACCCAAATGTTTTTACAGTGTCATTTCAACCCCCTTCTTGCTATATGAGGCATAAAACATGAAGAAATAAATTTGGAAGGGGTAGAAAAAAAATTGGCAAGTAACACACTGTCCACACTGAGGACTATAATCGTGGACAACGAAAGTCAAAGGACGATAACTGTGTACTCGGACCAATTCGCCATCTAAATGTACAAACTTGTAGAAAGAGTCACAACTTGGATGGTTGCGTGGTAGCGTGCTCGCATCGATTTTCTCATAAATTGCATTGAATCAATTGCTCACTAATCAATTAATGTCTTCAAAACAATTATATTTCTTAATTTCCTGTTAAGAGTTGACTAGTTAGTTCTGAGTCAATGTAATGTTGTTGGAATACGAACGTTACGTCAAATTTTAAAATTGGGGCGTACGTTTGGCTGTGTGGTATATACAAGTTTGCAGCCACGTCCGGTAAAACCAGATGACCTCTATTATAAGACCTACCTATTATATTCATTGTTAACTTGGTTTTTTTCCGTGAACATGCATGAAGTATTTGCCACTGGATGTTTAGCAACCAACAATTAGTCAATCCGTTACATTCCTATGATTATTACATATTATACGACATGCTAATGTTTATAATATACAAAACCCTTTTTCGTCCCGTTTCTTGTTGTAGTACTACTTCAAATGATAAAAGAACTATTCTTAGTAAATAATTGTACCACAATTTCTGTAAACTGTAGCAAATAACAACAAAAACGTAAGACATTCATTAATTGTATGACTACCTTAAAAGGACAATAATAATTTACAAAATATGAAATATCATACAAGACACAGAAATTATACCTTAAAATGTTGTTGTAAAATAAAAAAAAAACTCAACCGCTTTTAGTTAAAACCTTGAGAATTAATATAATTGAAGATATTGACATGCTTTTGTAAGTTTTTACAGCTCACTAAACATGATAATGGAACAATTTTAACCACATAAACTGTAAAATCAGGACTTGTCAATTATTTTTAAAAAAAATCTATCATCAGAAAATGTACTTCTGTATTCAGATTCATCAATTTCTTCTAAATGCAATTTAATAATGTTTGGCCGGTGTATTGAGGTTAACTTTGTGCAAAGGTAAAATGTAACGTAGCAAATTCATATAATATTATGAGATGTTATGGTATGAACTATGTAATGTATGAACTGTAACTCTTCGATTGGTTTATGTGTAAGACCTATAATGGTTTACTTTTTTTAAATTGTTTTTTGGATGGAGAGTTGTCTCATTGGCACTCACACCACATCTTCCTATTTTATTCATGAATACAGATTTTTTAAAACAAAAAATCCATATCAGCCTCCTCTGCGAATGATTCAGTCCTTAAAGAACATAACAATATATTAACCAATATTGATATTACAGTGTATTACTTTTTTAGTTAATTATTCTAAACTAGAATTTTTTAAAAGATTTCGGAAATTATTGTGTACACCTATAATATAATATATACTTTTTTAAGATATATAAAATAGATTTATTGTATAGCTAATAAGACACAAATATACATGTCAACAAAAATTATTTAAAATATATCTACACAATATGACCAGCACTTAATCGAACCTTATGAAAAGTAAATTTGACATGATTCAGATATATAGAAAAGAACTGGAAATGGACCAATGTCGTATTTTTTTGTTGTCACGAAAGCGTAACGAGTCAACCATCGATATTCATGTGACGAAATAACAAAACAATTCTCACATCGGGAATTAACTTATGTATTAATTAAGTAAATATCGTTCCATACAATTTGTTCCAAGAAATTGTTCCTCTATCTCAGAAACTGAAATACAATTATTATGAATAGAGCACAACATCCGACAATAAAGATTGCAACTTTTAATTAAACTGGAACGATTTGTCTTTGCGAAATGAAGTTTTTTTTTATATCCTGTGTCCTTCGTTTTAAGGTAGCAATTTCAATACCCTAGTGTTCCTATGAGATAATTTCAGAATAAAAAGAATAAGAGATCTTATTGCTTTTGAAACAAGATAAATATAACATTTTATCATTATTTTATAATTTGATGTTAAGAAGCATTGTTAACCATTCATCACAAAGTCTTAGATTTACTTGTTTAACCTTTTTTTCATTTTGGGGCTGTCTTGTTCGTTATTTATTCAAATGAAATGTCAATATTTGACTTCTAGCTTAAAGGTTATTAAAAAAGAAAACATGTTTGATTTAATAATCAGATAACAGACATATGTTACCAATGGATATAGTATTTTAAATTTATTAAAAAATTTCAAAATAAAATTAAATTAAACTTTTTATATTCTGGTTTTGTTGTCCTTTTTTTTTTTCATAAAGTCTACCATTAAACGTAATTTTCAGTTGTCAAATGTTTAAACATGTGGCATTTATTACAGCATTACTTAAGTAAAATTCAATGAAGTCATCTTTCATTATAAAATATCTCTACAAATATTCCAAACATAAACGTTCCTAATTTGAAAGAAGTCGGGTAAAGTAATTCGAAAATTATATGGTTCTTAATTAACAACTAATATGTTGCATGTACTATAAATATCATACATGCAACAACGCTAGAATTCTTGAAACTCCCTACAAGTTCTTTGAAAAGGAAGGGGAAGTCTTAACATTATAAATAGGGTGCGCTTAAATGATTTACTTGACCTTTTTTTTTCTTTTAGTGCTGTTTCGCTTGTATTTATATAAAACAAAATGTCATTATTTGACCTATAGCTAACGATAAACACACAAAACACGTTTGAGCTACTAATCAGATACCAAGCATATGTGACCAATACATATACTATTTCAAATTTATTTAAAAGTTTTAAAGATAATAATTAAATAAATATTTTTGTATTCTGTTTTGTTTTAATAAAGTCTACCGTTAAACGTAATTTTTAGTTGTTCAATGTTTAAATTTGTTACATATTTTTTACAGCATTACTTATGTAAAATTCATTGAATACGTATTTCATTATCAAATATTTCAACAAATATGCCAAACGAACACTTTCTAATTTGAAAGAAGTCAGGTAAAGTAATTCGAAAACGATATGGTCTTTGATTTACAACCAAGTTGTTACATGTATATAATACATACAACGACGCTAGAATTATTGAAACTCCCTACAAGTTCTTTGAAGAGGAACGGGAAGTCTTAACAGTAAAAATAGAGTGCGCTTAAATGGTCCACTTTAGAAAAAATTTTCCAATTGCATAGGGTAAGCATTTGTTTCTTTAAATTTATTTAAATATAAAGCAATTAACTTTGACTATATTGTGAAACTTAAACATACAAAATCAGTACCAGTTTATGGTAGGGGATAACACTTATGATATTGCCACTACTGAGAAGAATTCACAGACAGATCGATGAAGTGACTTATTGAAATTACATAGTTCTTCCAACTAAATTTGACTTAACTCGATACGCTTATTTTTACAAGGATGCCAAACAATTTCTCACAAATGAACTTTCATTTTTAATTTATGAACTAATTTAAGTAAAAAAGAAACTATTTAAAATACATTAAATCAAAATTATTAAAATGTGTTTGACATCGTAGTACATGTATATGATTGAACTTGCTTTCATGATCAATCTGTTCTAAATCTCTGTATTAAAAGCATGAAATTTGAGTAAAGAAGGTTTGTAGATTCTATTGACTATTACAACCTTCTGATGTTTTGAATATTTTTCCCATTTTGCAAGATTCTTTGCTATCTCAAATGGGAGAATTATTTGAGTAAATAAAGGGTTCCGAAACCTTTTGTAGACTGTGGCCAAAAAACATCAAGGAAGTCGAACATTCATTAATTTTATGATCCGATTAAAAAGAAAATTTGGTCATAATTTACAAAATATTGAATATTATACGAGAAACCAGAACTAAAATCCTACCACAATATGTTGATATTAAACAAAAATTCAACCGCTTTCAGTTGAACCTTCAGAATTGATAAAATTGAAGATATTAACGTGTTTTACTAAGTTTAAAAAGCTCACTTAACATGATAACGGAACTATTTCGACAACATATACTGTCTCATCAGGGCCAATGAATTATTTAAGTAAAATCAATCATTTACAAATGTAATACTGTTTAAGTTGGTTTCTTCAATGTCTTCTAAATTGAATTGGATAATGTTTAGTTAGTGTGTCGAGGTGTTTTTTGTTTTGCAAAGGTAAAATACTTTATTTTAACTTCTATTTTTGCTAGCTAGTAAAATCTGAATTTTTTTAACGTCTTTGCTAATGGTTAAACATATTTGAAACTGTATATACAACATTTGATAATGATTAATTTTACGTAACAATTTACATTTGAGATATAATTATGTGAACTGTTTATGAACTGTAGCGCTTCGATTAGTTTAGATGTTATAGACATGCTTCATGAGTAAAGATTTAAATTAAAAGAAGATATTCTTTATCAGCCGACACCGGGGACGCTTCAACGCTTCAATGTTGTTATGGTAGCGTTACGAGTCAATCGTCGCTATTCATGTCCATGAACAATGACTGTGACGAAATAACATAAATTTTCTCACATTGGGAATGTACGAATATTTTCGAATATAGCTTTATATAAAATATGTTTCAAGATATTTACCTTCGATCTCAGGAAGTGAAATACAATTATCATAATATAAACACATATCCAGCAATAATAATTGCAACTTTTATTTGAATTGGAACGATTTGCCTCTTCGACATGAAGTTAATAAGAATTTATTGTGTTATGTTCTATGTATAACGATTCAAGGTACCCATATTCAATACCCTAGTGTTTCTTCAGAATATTTTTTTTGGTGCGGGGGGGGAGGGGAGGGTATGCAGTGATTAACGGTACCAAGGTTATAATTGAATACATTAGGGGACCAAACGTCTATCAGCTGTGTGGTCCTCATTATTTCCAAGCCACGATAAATAAAAAAAAATATGGCATTGTTGATCAGTCATCGTAATGTCTTACATGTACTTGTATAATCTTTTTTTGGGGGGAGGGATTTTTTTTCATTTATACAAAACAAAATGTCCTTATTTGACCTCTAGCTGAATGTTACACAAGAAGGAAACATGTTTAATTTAGCATTTAGATAACAGACCAATGTGACTTATTGTTATGAGATCTAAACTGTTTAAAAAGTTTTAGAAATAATAATTAAACAAAAGTTTCGTATTCTGTTTTTTTTTTTTTTTTTTTTTTAATAAAGTCTACCGTTTAACGTAAAATTTAGTTGTTAAATGTATAAAAATGTGGCCTTTTTCATACAGCGTTACTTAAGTATAACTGAATGAATGCATTTTTTATTGTTAAATATCTCTACAAATATGCTAACCAAAAACGTTCATAATTTGAAAGAAGTAATGTAAATTAATTCGAAAACAATATGGTTGTTAATTTACAACCAATGAGTTGCATGTGAACTATATATAGCATACATGGGACGACACTAGATTTTTTGTAACTCCCTTAGAATTCGTGGAAGAGGAAGGGGAAGTCTCAACACAATAAATAGGGTGCGCTTAAATAATTCACTTCAGAACAATATTTTCAATTGCTTAGGATAATCAATTGTTTCGTTAAATTTCTTTAGATTATTACGCAATTGATTTTGAATAAACCTAAACATGAAAAAATACTAGCAGTTTATGGCAGGGAATAACACAAAGGATTGTTGCCTCTACTGAGAAGAATTCACAGAAATTTGAGTAAAGTACTTTAAATTAGTACATATTTTAACTATTACAACCTGCTCATGTATTAAAGTTTTCTCTGTTTCTGAAATATTTAAAGTTGTTTTCCTTTATCAAATGTGAGAATTACACATTTGAATAAAACAAGGGTACCGAAACCTTCTATAAACTGTGGCCAGTCACAACACGGAAGTAGGACATTCATTAATTGTATAACCATGTGAAAAGAAAAGAAAACCAGTAAATCGTGTAAATGCATTATACAGTGTTCTTGTATCTTTTTTTGTTCTTAAAATACTATACAAGATACAAGAACATTGAACATACTACATTATTATGTTGTAAAACTATATCCTAGTATTCAGCCATTTTTAGTTAGACTTATAGAATAATTTTATTGCAGAAATATTCGCTGGTTTTTAATGCATGTACCTCAATAAAAGCGTTTGCCGTCATAGCTGTATCATCAGAAACTGCAAATAGTTTCAGTAAAAATTAACTATTCACAAATTTATAACTGTTTTAAGATAAGTTTTTAATGTAACCTTTGCTTTTAACAAATCAGCACCATACTGTCTCAAGTTATCAGAATACAATTAAATCTTAACATAACGATTTGTCAACCAATATTCAGTCTTGTAATACTACTCATTTTGCATCCACCAAAAAGAAGTGCCTTACTTACTTGTATTTGAATTCAAATTAGTAAGTGTACTAGAGCTGGATTTGTATTTGAAATCATGGCTCAATCTAACGGAAAGTATAAATATTTAAGTGATATAGAATCATTGTCTCGTTTTTTTTTTATCTTTTTCATCTCATGGAAAAAGTTTGGCCGGATTTTTGAGAAAATGTTTAATCTCATGAATGATTTAGACTTTTGGTAGATAAGTAAATAGTTTGCCCGGTCATTTAGTGTGTTAACCACACTATCTACAAATATCATATACTCATATAATCGACACTCCCTATATTATATCTGTATTCTTTTATAAACATAAACTTTGAATGTGACATACGTTTAAAATATATATAAGGTCAGCAGGGACATATAAATATATGATAGATGCGTGTTTGTACTCACCATACTTTTGAAATAAATCCTTTTAGAAAACAAATAAATATCCTACTTCTTATGAAAGAAATACACTTCCCTTTCTAATAATATAAGTAGAGTATCACGGGGTAAAATGGGACGTGATAGGACTGTATAATAGTAGTAATTATAATAACATATTATGTTCCTTTAAATCGAAATGTTTATATCAAGTACCTTTAATAAACCCAAAAGATATGAAAAAAATTACATTAATAATTTGTGTAAATAAATGTATTATACTATATGGTGTGATGTGAGAAAGAGAGGAGATTATCATTTGTAATAGGAGTGTTTTTTTCATTTTCATTTTCCCCTGCAAAGAGATTTTGTACGTTAACCTGTTCCTCCGGACAATTTATTGTTTACTATTTTGTTGATTATTAATAATATTGGTTTAAAAATTTAAATTAATAAACAAATCTGTACCCTTCATGAATGAAGCATTGTAAGTAGGAATGTCAAAAGATCTGACATTTAATACTCGAGTTCTCGGTCATAATACTCGCGAGTACTCGAGTACTCGGATAAAACTTTAACGTTTTTCATTTTTGTTGAGATGTGGTTATAATTCACATAAACCTAATCCTAATTATTATAATATGATGGTATCGTTTGACATCTTCGCGTATCGTTACAGAAAAATCAAACTGTAGGAATCAAAACTATATTTGAGCTTTATTTATGCATATTGCTAGTCCTTTTTAATAGAACAATGGATAACGGACAACCACTTCGAATTAAATAACTTTTCATAATCGAAATTATTTTTTGTGTGTTCAAGAACCAAATAAAACCTTGCCAATTAAACCATTAATTTATTCATAACGTTCGACTTGACAGACAATCTGTATCAATTAGTATTTTTTTATATTACGACTTCTAATAATTTGTCAACACAATAGTGGATTTAAATCACTTATACGAAACGAAAATTGTATTTAAAATTAAACAATAATAAAGTTTCAAATAAACATTTATTACATTCAATGTAGATTTCATACCAGATTCACAAACAAAAGTAGGTTTACGGTTTAGGTCATAAATTCATAAAAGTGTTAAGTTGTGTACAAACACCGTTAAAACTGTTTCTATTAAGTTGCGTAGGGTCAATCGCATAGCACTTTGATTGTGCTCTCGTTCAGAAATATTATTTTACCCACAACTTCAGACAAAAGTCTGTTTCTAAGTTTTGTTGCAACAAGTCCTGCACACAAAAAACAATTCTCTCGAACGGAACGGGCTATGCAGGTACTGCTAAAACACGTTTGCCTATTATAGATAACCATGAGTCAGAGAATAAATTATACTACATAGAAGTCTGATGATAAATGCATTGTCTATATTATTTTTAATAGTATTACGAAAGATATTTCAAATGGAACTTAAGTGAGAGTAAATGCAAGGAAATATATCTCAACATGTCAGTCTGGTTTAAAGCAGTTTTTTAAACATTACCATAGTAATTGTCGTCCATAATATGCATCAAATGTACAGCTGATTGTAAATCCACCATCCATTACCATCATAATCATATTTTTCAGTGTTTGTGTCGTGAGGCTGGTAAGCACTTCCCTTTCAGCACCAAGTGATGTTACACATTTATATCCATCATTTGTATGTTTTAAAACAACAATAATCATGATATGTAGGAATGAGTAGGTTGCAGGCAGTCTGAATTTAAAACAGGGAAGCACGTTTTTGTTTTATACTCCCTTTTCAGTCAAACGAAACATAGAAATATAAGTATAATTGAAAAATAGAATCAATAAAATGTTGCTAAAAAATCCTGTAACATGTATTCAATTGTATAATGATGTCGTAGTAACATCCTCATTGTGTATGATCATTATTTCTAAAAAAGATTTGTCATTTATCTATGAAAGACATCCATAATATTTCCTACTCACATTACGCTCAAAAATAATTCCTGTTCGTTTAATAAATTCGTTATACAATTGAAAATATATTACTTGTTAGATAAGAAACGCTTCTCGTTGATTATTTCTTAATTAGTTGAAACTAACTAACATGGGAAATTAATTACAATTTAAACACGTATAGGAGAAGCTTAAGTGCTATGAGCAAATACTGATCCTTGAATTGTGCAGGTGTCAACTAAGAGAAAACACCTATTTCGTATAGGCATCAAAGAGATTCATTGATTTCAAAAATGAAATGATCAAGTACATGTATATTTCCAAGACATTTTCGTTTTCACTTTTTTCAGCGACAAAAAAAAACAACACATGCAACTCTAATCAAAATTATCGTACAATGGGAACAGAAACCAGCTATGAGCAACAAGGATTGCTTCATGAAATGTTTTCTAAGCAAGCAAAAAAGACGCCAGACAAGATTGCAATTGTTGAAGACAGCGGGGCGAAAATAACATTCAAAGAGTTGGATGAAAGTTCTGACAAACTTGGCAAACATTTAGTTCACAAAGGCGTGACCATAAATTCATGTGTTGGAATTTATTTGGATAAAAGCATTGCGTATGTAACTGCGTGTATTGCTATTTTAAAAGCAGGTCAGTATTGGTTTTCATTTTTCTTTTATAATTTAAGCGTTTTCATTTTCACAAATTTGCAAGAAAACTGTCTGTGTTTCACATATATCTTGAATTTACTGGATCTAGTTTGTGACTACGTGAAAATGACAGAACACTCGTTTTGCAAAGAAAGCCATTGGTCCTCGTTTTGAACAGAAAGCCCTGTGTCCTTGTTTCGAAAAAAAAACCTCTGGGTCTTCGTTTTGAAATGAAGATATGGATCCTCATTTAACCTGTATGACCTCTTGATAATGTCTTGATAAGCAACACTAAGCAATGAATGAAAGTGCAATCACCAAAATATCTGTATTTTATTATTTCAATTAGTTCAATGCAGTGTTTATACTCATATCTCAAGACCGTACGGTGACCTATAATAGTGTAAATGTTTGTTTATCCGGTCTCTTGTAAAGATTTGTCTTATTTGTAACCATCCCACATCTTCGTTTTAATATTTAATGTTTTTGACGCAACATATCAATCTAAAATACCCAGGACCATGCCGTTACAGTCAATATCCTCAAGTAAGTCTTAAGGAGGCTCGCGGGTACAAAATTTTCAGCAAAAAATTATACATTTGTATTTTTCATTACAATTTGTTTTTATTACACTAATAGTCATTACTTAATGATGTGGTACAAAAATCAACCAATAAAATCAATTTTGTTTGCCTCCAGATGACTTTTGAAATGTTTATATCATTGAAAATGCTCCAAATTATCTCCCTTTGGTCCAAAAATTTTAAAAGCAGGTCAGTATTGGTTTTCATTTTTCTTTTATAATTTAAGCGTTTTCATTTTCACAAATTTGCAAGAAAACTGTCTGTGTTTCACATATATCTTGAATTTACTGGATCTAGTTTGTGACTACGTGAAAATGACAGAACACTCGTTTTGCAAAGAAAGCCATTGGTCCTCGTTTTGAACAGAAAGCCCTGTGTCCTTGTTTCGAAAAAAAAACCTCTGGGTCTTCGTTTTGAAATGAAGATATGGATCCTCATTTAACCTGTATGACCTCTTGATAATGTCTTGATAAGCAACACTAAGCAATGAATGAAAGTGCAATCACCAAAATATCTGTATTTTATTATTTCAAGTAGTTCAATGCAGTGTTTATACTCATATCTCAAGACGGTACGGTGACCTATAATAGTGTAAATGTTTGTTTATCCGGTCTCTTGTAAAGATTTGTCTTATTTGTAACCATCCCACATCTTCGTTTTAATATTTAATGTTTTTGACGCAACATATCAATCTAAAATACCCAGGACCATGCCGTTACAGTCAATATCCTCAAGTAAGTCTTAAGGAGGCTCGCGGGTACAAAATTTTCAGCAAAAAATTATACATTTGTATTTTTCATTACAATTTGTTTTTATTACACTAATAGTCATTACTTAATGATGTGGTACAAAAATCAACCAATAAAATCAATTTTGTTTGCCTCCAGATGACTTTTGAAATGTTTATATCATTGAAAATGCTCCAAATTATCTCCCTTTGGTTCAAAAATTTTTAGCATCAAAATTGAAATATCTTTTTTAACCCATCGGTGACCTATATTTTGTATTATTATTTTCAAATAAGCTGTACATAAACTAACTAATTGTAAAATTTAAGCGATTTCTGTAATTAGGTTATTTATTTATTTCGATATTACCTCTATTTTCGTATTAGTTCAACAGAAAAAAAGTACCTTTACAAAAATGTATGCTTCTTTCCCAGGCAGATTAGGGGCGTAAATGAACGGTGATCCCATCTTTTAATTTTTTTTTTAATTAAAGTATAAGATAAAGTTCATTTATAGAAAAATAAAGCGAAATCCTATATTAGAAAAAAAATGATTTAGACCCATGAGCCCCCTTAAGTTGAGGTTCTACCATGCACTAAATATTTCCCTTATAATCAGGGATTCATTATCCGAGTCAAAACAACGACAAACATAATAACATAACATATTAATAGCAAGTGATAATTTTAATACACTTTATCTAAAATTTGTTCGACAAATGTTAATAACCAGACCGGTATAGTTTTCGTGGCTCGGTACTTGTATATCCCGTAATTGCGGTATTTTTTTAATGATAATTCTCGTATGCCTGTCTTTTGTTTTTGATATGTGCTTTGTCTATACGTATTGTTTGGCGTTTCTTAAATCCTAAGGAGTTGCTCTGTTCTTATTCATCCCTTGATTGTGCCATTGTAAAACATTTTTGTATGGTTGTCTTTCATTTCCTCTTAAGTACTTTGTCTATATGCCTTTTTATGTTGCTTTGATACATATATGACGTGGCTCTGTACTTACACATCAAGTCATTGTGTTACTGTACTTTGATAATTTTGTGTATTATTGTCTTTACTTTTTGCTTATGTGCTTGGTCTATATGCCATTTTGTGCACATGGGAATGTTTTATAATGCTTAGGATTAAAACACAATGTTGACTGCTGTACCCCTTATTTGACATGCTAACCTTTAGTTCTGTTTGTTTTGTTCACACATCGTTGTCAATATATGGAATATGATTCGACTGTCATACAAGTGAGAGGTTTAGCTAGCTTTTAAACAAGGTTTAATCCACCATTTTCTACTGAAGAAAATGCTTGTAACAATTCAAGAGTATGACAGTTGTTATCATTTCGTTTGATGTATTTGAGCTTTTGATTTTGATTTTGATTAGAGACTTTCCTTTATGAATTTTTCTCGGAATTCAGTATTTTTTGTGATTTGAATTTTTTTCGAACCTGATTCAAACCATTGAAAGTTTACTTCAAAATTAAGTACATGATAATAAATAAAATACTTAAATAGTTATCAAAGGTACCAGGATTATAATTTAGTACGCCAGACGCTCGTTTCGTCTACATAAGACTCATCAGTGACGCTCAAATCAAAATATTTATTAAACCAAACAAGTAAAAATTTGAAGAGCATTGATGATCCAAAATTCCAAAAAAGTTGTGTCAAATACGGCTAAGGTAATCTATGCCTGGGATAAGAAAATCCTTAGTTTTTCGAAAAATTCAAAGTTTTGTTAACAGGAAATTTGTAAAAATGACCACATTATTGATATTCATGTCAACACAGAAGTGTTGACTACTGGGCTGGTGATACCCTCGGGGACGAAACGTCCACCAGCAGTGGCATCGACCCAGTGGTGTAAATAGCTATCAAAGGTACCAGGATTATAATTTAGTACGCCAGACGCGCGGTTCGTCTACATAAGACTCATCAGTGACGCTCAAATCAAAATATTTATTAAGCCAAACAAGTAAAAAGTTGAAGAGCATTGATGATCCAAAATTCCAAAAAGTTGTGTCAAATACGGCTAAGGTAATCTATGCCTGGGATAAGAAAATCCTTAGTTTTTCGAAAAATTCAAAGTTTTGTTAACAGGAAATTTGTAAAAATGACCACATTATTGATATTCATGTCAACACCGAAAAGCTGACCATTATCGCCTTTGTTCTAATTAGATATTCTTTATGCCCATTGACAACGAACCATCTTCCTTACGGGTCATTTTATATGTTGTAATGTTTGAACACATTCGAGACACTTTGCAAAATATTCTTTTTTTAATAAACTTTTGCAATTAAACACTTTACTGTGAAATTTCCATGCTGAAAGTGTATGCAACAAGAATATCAATATTCTTTCTGACTTTACCACATGGCGTCTGTAATATTTGTACACCATGGAATGTAAGGCATATCAATGTTGAATAATCTTAAAGATTTTGCCAGTTGTCTAAAGGGTGTCATTTCAAAACGTTTGGTAACCCTCTTGTTCAACCAATATCAAGATTTACTATAAAAAAGATTGTTAGTATCTCAGCACAATTTCTAAAATTCAAACCGTATTCAGTTCTATATTAAATAGTAAAACATTATTATAATGACCCCAAATATTTGATTCAAGTAACTCTTTAGCTGAATGACGTTGAACAAGTTCTTATTTAAACATTTGATTCCAAATTGCATGTACATCCAAGATAAGTATGAAGATATGATCCTCTTAAAGACATAATGATGAAGTCGTATAAAACCTGTCAGTTTTCCTATCAAAAGTCGGTGGTTCTATCTTGGTGCATTAACATCCTCAACCAATAAAAACGTACCGACTACAATTAGCACAATAGTACTGAAAGTAACGTTACCACCAATCAATCATTCAACCAATCAGAAACGGTAATTCTTAACATTGTAGACTGTTATATGCAATATAAATCGACGAAATAGTTCAGGATCATAAGAGCAATTGGTTCTGATCTGTTTTATGTTGATAGTCTTTCTTGTATCAATAGACAAGTTTGAACAAAATATGTGTTATCAAAACTGTAAATGAACAATGGATTACTATCATTGAATCTATATGAGTTCATTGGCCTTATTTTATGTTTTTAATGACAACCAACTTGATATCGAAACAGGTGCTGCTTACCTACCCCTGGATGTATTATACCCACTGCCTACGATGAAATCTATCCTTTGTGATGCAACGCCAATAGCAGTTATATCTATCAAACAATTAACAGACACGCTAGGTGGTAAGTTGACGATATCACAGACAGGGGAAGGTTATATTACATCCTAATCAATAAAAACATCTTAATTATTTTTCAGAATAAGTAAATTTAAAATTGTCGTCAAGGACTAGTTAACAGTAAAGATTTCTGATTACCAGTTGTAGTGAAATTATATGTAAAAGTAAAACAGCAATATACTACCAATGCTGGACTCATTTAGAAGATAAATTTAGCTACAAACAAAAACTTAGGAAATTGCATACACTTATTGACAGGTTAAGCTCATACCTTTTCAAAATTTAGAGCAAACTCTATGCAAGTAACAAGTGCAACTCAGGAAATATATGGCTATTGCAGATTTTGAAAAACACTGTTTGTTTTGGATTTATTGTCATGGCGTGTTTTTCTTAACTCAGTCAAGGTTTGGGCAAAAGTAAAATATATGATAAAAGAGATGAGTTGCATATTGTTAATTATCCTCTTTCAGATGGTGACGTTCTTTGTCACAATCTTAAGGTGTTTATAAATCTCTACTTGTACGATTCGCCCGTGTATGTAACAAGGTATTATAATTAGGCGAAATAAACCTATGTTTTACTGAAAAATAATAAGCATATTTCTAACTTTTATACACACTTAGTGTCCATTTAATCTTGTTTGTATTTTGGTTTAGAGATAAAACATCTATACACATTTATTGAACTGGAAGAAGAAATAGTGACAGGGGAAGAAACTCTTCCAACAGATTTGACTTTAGACAGTCGTGCTTACATTGTATATTCATCTGGAACAACCGGAAAACCAAAAGGTAAATGTTTTTTAGTAATGCATGATTGTATTTTTTTCATCATGATTCAATCAACGCTAGAGAACTGTCTTGATATTCTTTTATCGTAACACTTTCCTACTGCGTTGTGGTACACCATCGAGAAGACAAAAGAACAGCAATAACATCCATATATGTTTTATTGTTTTGATTAATAAAGTGTTTGATTTTAATCTCACGAAATACTTGTCTCTAACTCTTTCGAGGCATTTCGGCCTTTCTTTTTTTTATGCAAAATCCAGTTCATAAGAGGCTTTAATCATATTTATATATATATATTTGCAGAAAGCAAGAATTTGCTATATTATTTACTATAGATTTAACATGTTAAGGTTGATCGTAAGCATATTTTGATTTGTATGTTGAAAGGTTTTTTTTTCAAAAAATCGAAAATCATGTGAAAAGGGCAATAACTTTTAAAAGAAGTCACATTATGATATGGACCATCTGCTTTATATATCAGATATGTTCTTTATGTCGTAAGTAACTACAATCCTATTCTTGTTCCACTAATGTGACCTACCAAATTATACTATTTAACGGGTATGTTATAACAGGATCAACACGACGGCTGTCACATGTGGATCAGGATCTGCTTACCCTTCAGGAGTACATGCGATCACCCTACGTTTTTGGTTCGGTTCGTGTTGCTTGGTCTTTAGTTTTCTATATTGTATCTTATATACTGTTATTTGTTTGTTTATCTTTTTCTCCTTTAGCCATGACGTTGTCAGTTTATTTTCGATCTATGAGTTTGACTGTCCCTCTGGTATCTTTCGCCCCCTACACCAATAAACAAATATTGTCTAACGAATTCAGTTTTCTGTTCAATCTATCAATTATTGTATTTATATAACATTGTATTGAAAAATAATAAAAAGAAGTGACTTAATCTCCACTGGAGTGAACTTCTAAAGATCAACGGATTATTGATCAATCATCTAAGTCAGTTCAAAACCCATAATTATGGATGAAAAATATGAATAAAAGATTTTATGTCTTCTATATTTCATTGTTAAAAAAGTTTAAAAGCGAATTTCACAGGTGTGTGTTTGTGTGTGTGTTTATGTGTTTCAACAAGTGGGGGTTAGAAAAGGTAGGTAACTCGACGTAAAACTTTTTTTATAGCTGTTCGTCGTATTTGCTGATTATTTATAACAATCACTTGTTTTTGTTTTTTGTGTGTACGGATATTATAACACAGGTATTGTTACAAAATTAACATAATAAGTGAATGGCACGACAAAATTAGTTTTAAAGTTTTTAGCAACTTTTAACAGTTACCTTCCAATCTTTTAAATACCCTATCTTTCATGCATATATTGTGTTACGAGCTGGTGACCCGGTTAATTACTGACAAGTGCCATTTAACTTAATCTTTAAAGATAGGACATATTAGATTCCGTCAAGGATTTATACAGTTAGAATGATTCGAATATAATAGGGTAACGCTTTATTTTACTTAATAAAGCCTTGGAAACTACTAATGATGCTGAAATATAAGCTACGTAATTTTTTTAATAAAAAAGGTCTATTCGTCTATTATCTTATTTATGATTTCAACACTGTCTCATCATAGGCTAAGTACAGTTTCAGAGGTTAATAAAATACTTAAGTAACTTGATGGCGTTTAAATACAACGCTGTGTAAGATAAATGATTGTTTCGAATACTAGTATTGTATAATAAAAGGCAAGAAAAAAAGCCGTACATTGACCTCTAAATATGTTCCCAGTTTTACAAAGCAACCCGCACGAATAAAACATGTTTTGAAATGTCAAAAATTAATATCTAGTTCAGACATCAACATATAACAAATTCAAATATCTGATAAAAAAGCATAAAAAATATGTGTGCCTGAAATTGTTTACGTCCAATTCACTTGATCTATGGCGGACAGTTCTTACATTTGCAAGCAATCATACCATATAGTCTTGCTTTAATAATGTTAAGTTTGAATCTTGCAGTTATTTCTTTTCAAAGACGAAATCAATTTCCATACACATTGCTTTTGCTTAACGACTACATTTGAAGTTTCACTTCGGAGTTTATGCATATGGAATCGATGTTTCCACTACACACAAATTCCGTTTATTTTGAGTAAACTTTCAGTCGCCGACAGGAAATTAATACGTCAATAAATAAATCAACATTAAAAAGAAAAAAAAAAAAAAACAATCTGCACTGTTGATTAATTAATTATTCAACAACAAAGCAAATAACACCAGAAATAAATAATCAACAGATGATTTTTCTTCGATATTTATTCGAAAGTTACGTTTATTTTTAATTCTAGTCTACTCTATTTTCTTTGAAAGTATCTTCAAGCAAAACGGGCGTTACACGTTCTACCATACCAGTTCCATAAACGGATCTTAACACGGTCAAGCAAGTTTGAACTTTGAATTTTTAGTTTTGGTCTGATTTCGTATAAAAACGTTCGTTAAAACTTGCCGTCTTATTTAACTTTTTTTAAGTGCGGTAAATTCAGTCGATTTAGACTTGATAATGACTGTGTAAAACTGATATCTTGCTTGAAATGATGACAAAAATAAACAAGACTCGACAAACATGACAAACGCAAAAACAAAAGTGAGAACTCGTATCTTATTTCTTTAAAAATAAAGAGAGTAACACAACTATATTCAATTAACTCTTAACTTTACTTTAGATCTATCAAAATAGAAAGTTAATAAGTTACATAAGTGTCCATAATGGTGCAGACCATATGTATGACGAATGGCCTTTAAATATAGAAATAGGAATCAATCCAGAAATTAAACTGATTATATGTATTTTTACATAATTAATAGTGTTTTTGATTTCTTTAGGCTTTGATTGACAGTATGACTACATAGTTTTCGCTATTGTTACATGGTAAATTTGAATATACTCAATCTTGTGTGTATATTCATGTTTCATGTTCATGTTGTATATATGATAAAGACACACAGATACCAAATAACATAAATAATGTCGTTTTATAAAAGAAGTTCACTGTGCAGTTTATAAAATTCATAGCTAAAGGAAGATGTTTTAGATATTAATAATCCAAATGTTATATGTATTTTATTGTATTAAAACAAATCGCACGGCTGTTTATGAAGTAGTTATATCCCAGTTGATACGATATTCCCTGGCTGTCATTTCCTGTAATGATATTCTTGATAGAGGATTACTGCTACATGTACAAGGTAACTATGTCATGCAGACAAAAAATGTCTCAAACCTTTATCATTCAATAATTCTTTTCATTTTCAAAGAGAGGCGAATAATACAAAAGGAATACTTAAACTAATATGTGAAGTTAGCAGCCTTTTTAGCTTCTATTTGGACCAATTGAAGTCCGGTTGCTCTTTGAAATTTTTCAAAATCTTTTGAAAATAGAATAAACCTGAAAACATAATGTTTCTGTCAAGGTAATTATGATACTAATACTTCCGATTTGTTCAGTTGAAATCATACCTTGGAAAGTTTTTCAGATACCATAACGAGTTACTTCAGCTGGGGAAAACTTGCTTTGCTATAATTAGTATTTGACCAGCTTTTTTAAAGTCGACATACCTGCACGAATATATGTTTAGATTATTTTTTATTAACCATTTTAAAAGCATTACTTTTAAATATTTTTTCAAGAAATTGAGTATCAACTTAAAATTAATATCATGTCAATATAAGTTCATGTCTCCCATATGTTGCAACATGATAATTAATGCTTATATCTGTTCGGTGTGAGCCAAGGCTCCGTGTTGAAGACCGTACATTGACCTATAATTGCTTACTTTCATAAATTGTTATTTGGATGGAGATTTGTCTCATTGGCACTCACACCACATCTTCCTATATCTAATTACTGTTTTTACATCTCTGCTTAATAAATTTTCGATACTGTTTAGTTTAGTAACATTCCTTTAATTTACCATTACTATTGTAGTCAATTCTATCCTTCTACGAACTGAAAATTAAGTTATTGTTTGGTATAAAGCTGTTCTTCAATTGACCAGTAGTTTAAAAACAAACTTATCATATAAACCCGGATTGCAATTGTGTACGCAAGTGCGCGTCTTGTCTACAGAAGAGTTCAACTAAATAATGTCCGAAACCATGTTTTGCAAAATACAGCGGCTGTTATCTTTTTTTATGAACAAAAATCATTAGTATTTCGAAGAGTTTTGTTAACAGTAAGTTTAACCATATTTAATTTAATGATAATTCATGTCAAGACAGAGATGCTTAAAGAGTCATCATCGCTATTCAATGGTTACGATAGACTCCCCGTCTCTCCGTCCTTTGCAAAATTAGCCAAATTTGTGTGATAACAATCATGCGCCATCTACCGGCATATAATAGTCATGACTATGTCGACATCAACATTTTTACCATTGGCAGCACCTTAACACTCTTATATGTTAGAGATGTCAAAATGATTGTGTTTCTAGTGTTTTCAGATATCGTATAGTACATTGTAGTAGGCACTGAAAATATATGTTGACATTCCAACATTTGCGCGAGAAACATACAGGCAAACTTCGATAACTAATCATATTAATTAAGAACTTTACAATTGTCAACCAAATATTGTTGTTTATTTTGGGGGTAAAAACTAATTACACAATCGGCGCGTGGATTTTTTTTTTTTTTTTTTTACATTTTCTACGCACGTGATCACCTTAAAGGAACTTTTTGATTTGATGCAGCCAGTTACAACTGCGACCAAAGAAACCACAAATCCGCCAAAAGTTATTTGGAGAGGAGTTGGTCGTAAATCTTGGCTAGCTAAGATCAGAGAGAACAAAACTCCACAATCAGTGTCATCGCTCCAGTGGTAGTGATAACACTCTTTATAGAAACCAATATTAAAATAAATTACGTGAAACGCAATATTTTTTTACTTGTGAACAGTGGTATACTACTGTTGCCTTTAGTTGTCTCATTAAGATTTTCCAGTATTAGGAAAAAGGTTAAAAGTGCAAGACAAGGTACGAATTTAAGGAATCTCAAAGATATTTAAAAAAAATAGATATGTAAATTACAACTCTTATAGAGGTTCATTTTACATTATTTCTGTTTCATTGGTTTATGACCTGAACATATCAGATAATACTTACACAAATAAGTCAATGCATGGACAAGTAAGTAATAATCTTCTTCCCTTCACAATAAATAGGAATAGATTGACCTACTGATAACAATAGTTGCGTGTTAAATGCATATTTTATCTAAAAGGGACAAATTTGTGAAGTATGATAAATTAATGGTAATAGATTTTTATAGAATGATGAAAATTACTAAAAATCCAGTGCCTTTTATTTTTTAGAATATAATTAATTTGGAAAGAATACATCAAGTCTCATAGCAAAATAACTGTAGAAACATTCATGGTTATTTGTATTTCTTTTTTTTTTAACTTTATATAAATTACAATTTAAGGGGGTAGACCTTGGTTCAGGGAGATAACTCTTTAAATCAGTTAAGCGTTTGTAAAAGTCAAGTTCATCAATGTTTTTAAGCATTTACCTGAAACAGATTGAAAATAATCTATGTAACCTAGAAGCTTAGAATATGTTTTTGAAAATGGTTGACACAAACGTTCTGATGATTTTAAGAGTTATTTCCCTTAACCTAGGTCTACCTCCTTAAAGGAGACGGATCTAGACATTGCACCAAGAACTTCAGATATAGAAGTTATAGCACTTTTTAAGCTCCCCACATTATTTGCTATCTAAACTTGAAGCGATTACTTGCGGGATTTGAGAGTGTGATAACTAAAAACTATTTATATACGCACTCCTCTAAAACAACTGAAGTTAACTAACCAGAATAAAAGAAATATAATCATTAATGTGGTATTATACAGTTTGTTAAAGATTTTATGAAATGAATATTTACATCTGTCGGACACTTTAAAAAAAAATCATATTTTTTTTTGCACATGAATAAGTGTTTCACTTGAAATTTCTGTTCGTTATTCACTTAAAATAAATAAATGTCTGTATTGAGGGTATGTGAATGCTGTAACTAGAATTGGTGAGTAAAACAAATTTTGAGACCTTTAAAATTTTAAATAAATGAATTATGTAGAAGCACACTGTGATGTTTCAATATATATATGCTGTTGTTTTTTCTATGGTCTCTTTGACACATTCCCCATTTCCATTCTTAATTTAATATATATATATATATAGAGAGAGTCTATAAGAATCTACCAACCAGTACACTTACTTATATTTAAATCGATAACACACTTCAACTATATTTTACATGTTGCAGTAGTTTGTGCATCACAATGAGTTATTATTATTTAAACAATCTGCTAAATGACCAGCTATGATCTTTATATTGTCAGTTTATGTCATATGGGGTTCGAGAAAATACAATGTATATCGGGTCAGTTAATTCTATATTGGGTAAGAGTGAAATTTACTGACCTCACATATATATAGTATTTGGTCACTAGCGCACAATGTAACAAAATTATTTTACCGACTCTCTTTACATCTGAAATTGCGATGAATGGTCTATCAAATTGAAAAAAAATATTTAATATAGAAGGAACATACTTTAATTGGTCTATTTTGATTAAAAAGCCAACAGTAACAACGTGTTAGGTTGTTATGTGATTTCGGCTCTTGTTTCAATAGCTCATCATCAATTGCTTTATCTGTTTTCCTAGTGAAATGTTACAGATTTTTCCTGGACGTCGTTTTGTTTTCTTATTATATTTTGCAACATAATTTTGTACAACGGATATATGTATATTTGACATACGGAAATGTAAATCTATTTTTTTTTATTTCGCAGGGGTTGTTTGTTCACACGGGGTTCAATATTGTTGTACTATTGTGGAATTATTTGAAGCTTGTTTTTTGTAGAAATCATGTTTCGAAAAAGAGAAGCATAAATGCCCCTGTATACATGATACTTATCATGTGTTGTTCAAGTAATTTGTTCGTTTGATAACAAAGGTGATTAGTATGTAATTTTGATAGTGACATAACATGAATTTCATTTTGTTAGAGTTGAGGGTTTGTCCACAAAGAGTAGACATAATTTACGTACAATTGGGGACATGAAATTAAATACATTTTATACAATTATTTTGTTCACACATGGCATCAATACCTTCATACACTTTCACATATGACCCTTATCTTATATGGTAACATTTATCAGTCAACACTGGAGATTATTATTTTTGTACCAACGGAGGTGCAGTAGTTTGATTCTAATCGGAACACAAAGCTGGTTTTATTTTGAAGGAATTATTCTACCACAGAGTTCCTTATTATTATCATAGAACAATTGACACGAAACCATCTTTATTTTAAAGGAATAATATGTCCTCACATATGTGCTGTATTGTCATACCACTGAAGACATGCAATCTTCCTTCTTTTGTTTTTTAAAGGAATAATTTGTCCACACAGAGGAGCAGTATTTTCATACCACTGGAGACATGAAACTTATCCTTTTAACCAAGATGATAGAGTGGCCTGCAACATATTTTTCCCATGTGAAATGCTGCGACCATTACTAAAAGGTATTGTCATTAGATGTATTTCTAACTGTACACCTAAAAATGCGTTTGTAAAATTATAGTAAAAAGTATAAGCATCTAAATAGATATATCAAGCTTGATCTTAATACATATTGTTAAAAATGAAACAGCATATGTGCTAAAAAAGTCTTCATTATTGATCATGAGAACGACATTGCTTGGTTAGTTCACCATTTCGTGACGATTTTCTTGAGAAAAATAAATTTCAATCCATTTGGATAAACGGCTGTAGTCAAATTTTGGCCTATTTTGCTCCTGGTAGTTTTTAAAAGCCAATACAAATTAATACATAAAAAAGTGTATATATGTTATATAAATTAAAAAGTGGTAATTGATGTGTGATATGTAAATATAAAATTGAGAATGGAAATGGGGAATGCGTCAAAGAGACAACAACCCGACCAAATAAAAAAACAACAGCAGAGGGTCACCAACAGGTCTTCAATGTAGCGAGAAATTCCCGCACCCGGAGGCGTCCTTCAGCTGGCCCCTAAACAAATATATACTAGTCCAGTGATAATGAACGCCATACTAATTTCCAAATTGTACACAAGAAACTAAAATTAAAATAATACAAGACTAACAAAGGCCAGAGGCTCCTGACTTGGGACAGGCGCATTTGTTAGTGAATTATATAATAAAGGAGCAAAGATTGGCGTCCAGAATATGAACCAGCATACAATAATATACAATTACTGTCTTTTGATGAGGTAAATGTGTGGTTTTATTGACTTTTGAAAAACTGATATTCACTGAGGCCAACGGCCGAAGTGAATATCAGTTTTTCAAAAGTCAATTAAACCACATATTTACTGAAGCAAAAGACAGTAAATGTTTTATTCCATATTCCGAGAGAAATGAATGTAATGGAAAATATTTACCAAAATCAATTGTACATCAAACGTTTTTTACCAAAATTATACACGTAAAAGCACGCGACGTTTTGCGCGGTGAATATCCTTTTTCCGCAGGTGAATATGCTTATTTATTCAAAATCCAATTCATATAGAAAAACCTACTAATATTTTATCAATATGGAATAATTGAAGTTATATAAAATGGATAAATTTGTTCGGCTAAAAATGTCAAACGCTATCAGTATTACATAGTAGAATGGGGCTGAATATTGAAATACTAAATATGCATAGTTCAAGAGTTTTAAAATATTGTTGGAATATTCAATCGACTTATCAATACACAAAACTTGATATTAGATCTTAGTTGAAACAAACGGTGTTTTAAACTTCTGAATATATTATTTTGCATAAATCTGATAAACATTTCAATGTTAAGAATTCTATCAATTTAACAAAATAAAACACCTTTTAAACATGTTCTGACGATACAAGCTTTTCATAAATTGTATTGCTTATTTTCAATATAAAAAATAAGAAAATATGTTATAACTTCCAACAAGACACATTCAAAAGAAGTCACAAAATAAAGCCCACCATAGGGCCTTCGAAAATGAGCCGAACCAGTACTTCATAGTCAGATTTAAAATTCGGCTTAGATACAAGTACTAGTAAATTGAATTTTCTGTGGCTATTTTTTTAGGAATAACCATGAACATCATACCCAGCACAACCATCTATGATCCATATTTACTGTGTAAATTCATCAACAAAAATAAGATTACACAAATGATGTTCACGCCGTCGCTATTGGAAACTGTTATCAATACCCCGGAATTGAAATTGGAGGAACTCAAAAGTTTGAGGTAAAATATAGATATTTCACTTCATTTTTTCCCGTTAGCTTTTTGCGGTCATATATCAAGTTAGTATATAGTATGACTAGTGTCACCACACTATTAACTTGATATACAGTTTGATAATAATGGTCAAAGGTACAAGGATTATAATTTGATACGTCAGACGCGCGTTTTGTCCAAATAAGACTCATCAGTTACGTTCAGATCAAAATAGTTATGAAGCAAAGAAGTACAAAGTTGAAGAGCATTGAGGACACTAATCCAAAAAAGTTATGCCAAATATGGCTAAGGTTATCTCTTCGTGGGATAAGAAAATTCTTAGTTTTTCGAAAAAATCATTTTTTTTTAATAGAACATTTATACAAATTACCATGTTATTGATATTGATGTCAACACCGAAGTGCTGACTACTTGGCTTGTGATACCCTCAGAGACGAAACGTTCACCAGCAGTGGCATCGACCCAGCGGTGTAAATAGTTATCAAAGGTACCAGTATTGTAATTAATCACGCCAGATGCGCGTTTCGTATAAATAAGACTCATCCTGAAAAAATCGGGTCACCGAACTTGTTTTTTTTTGGTACATACATGTATCAAAAGAAGTAAAATCACAACACTTGCTCTTATGAAAATTACTTTATCTGAGTTATCTCCCCTTATATTTTTGCGAAGTCATTTTAATAAAACACACAATTGTCTATTTCTACCTCAAAATTATCTTACATAAATCACATGTTACTCTCAAAATTTAAACATTTCATCAGATATCTAGACCAACATCATCTGCTACTTCAGAAACCAAGATGGATGAAGACACCCGAGCCAGCTTTAATACCTACCGTGCCAGCAAAGTCTATCCAGTCAAGGTCGTTAAACACTTCCATCATCATTAGCTATAAACGAGAAAACATCATATTCTCTCTTGCTCAATAAACGACTTTTTTTCGTATAACATAACTAGCTCTTAATATCCGTATATATGAAAATGCTTAGGTAGACTTTTAATCTAACTACTATTTAATTTCAGGCAAATTTGGATTTGTGGCGAAGTTATGACTACAGCGTTGTTTGCCAAATGTTTGAAGTTATTGCCATTGGTTCAGTTTTTGAACGTCTATGGTACATCAGAATGCCATGACGTTGCCTGTCAGGATTTGAATTGTTATTTTGAAAAAAATAAGGTAAGATTTGTATCACCTCATCGATAGAACACGTAGAAGTGAAGATAGGTATACTCCCTCGAAATGTTTCATCAAAGTCCAGTCATTCGTTTGTTTGTATTAAACAGTCAGCTTTGCGATCAAGATTTGCCTTTTCGACTTGATCTATCTTAACGATATTACAATGCAATAAATTTTACAACTTTCGCAAATAACACTTACAATTGGTCACTAAACCAATTCAACTATCAGGCTGACTTGCTTTGCATAAAAAGCAACGCAAATGGATAAGAGAACGTGCGATAAACAATGAGGAATAGCTGAATGTTGTTATGTGTTGTTATTATGAGGTAAAGCTAGTTGAAAAGAAATTTGAATAACCATTTCAACTTAAATATAACGTATTTTTTAAGTCTATGTATGTGATACATTCTTTAAGATTAGGCAGGGAACACTAATATTATCACTTATGATTTATTCATATCAATTGATTTTTTTAAATTTAGAATTTTTTGACCGAAAGAAGGGTTTGTCCAGTTGGTTCAATTTTTCCTGGTGTTGACTTCGTTCTTATTGACAAAGACAACAAAATACAATCCACTGGAGGAAGAGGAGAGGTATATAAGTATCTAAAAAAATATATATATGCACAAAAAGAAATATCATGAGACGTTGGAACGTTTTCGTGATTAATTCATCACCATAATATCATCATATGCGATCAGATATACGTTCTAAGTGTCAATATCAATAACATACTATTGAGGTACGATTATCTTCTTATTTCTAATACTATAATTACAATTATCTTTTTTCCGAGTTACTATTATCATCCCGAATTTTTCAACGTCAATTTTCAGAGCGCTTAGACATTTCCAGTGCACTGTTACAATTCAAATACGAGGAATGGTATAGAAAAACCTTGCAGCTGGGTAACTATTGACAAAAATATGCAATATTTGAGAAAAATGACTAGAAAGATTTTTCCCTATATCTGCCGTCTCAGAATACCAGTGCATGTTTATCAAGAGACAAATAAGAAATTGCATAATATTATAAAATATCCTAATATAACACATTAATAAGAAATTCAACAATATTAGTAATTCGAATAATTGTATTGCCATATTTTGGAAATTCGTAATTCATAAAGTTACGGAAATACATAATTTAAGAATAACTTTTGATTTTCAATTCAATTTTTCGACTGTTTTTTTGGGACGCATGACACTTTTTGAGAAGTCTCAAGTAATCAAAAGTTATTTATGAGTAGAGTATATACCCGGGCATGTGAAAGAACTGTCAGATTTTCCCCAAATCGACGATAAATACCCCCGATACGACATGTTTGATTTTTCATTTTAATTTGACAATGGGAGGTAATTCGTGTCGGCAAAATGGGCAATTAGAGGTTATGGTTCTTTGATAATTTCGATTTCAATCTTATGTTTATGATGTGTATTTTAATTTTTCTATACTGATTGGCATGTAATTTACAGCTGTAAACGTTAATCTCTTTTTATAAATCTTTAATCATCTAGTTAAAGACATTCAGAAATGAATATACTTGAAAATTAAACTTCGTTTAAGGTTATTCAAACCTTATGTCGGTTGTTATTTTGAAACCAAATAATACCTGAACATTGGCAGAATCAACAAAATAATTTATGATATATAAAGATGTATATGTTACTAATATGATTACAAATATCAATTTAAATTAACAGCTTACATGTAAAGCATGTTTGCTATTAATTTTGTAATACATATATTCACTATATTTATAGCGTGAACAAACCTTATTAGACATTATTTTTACTGTTTTATCTGTTGGTTATTATAAAATACCTATGCAACCACTCTTTCTATATTCCATGATAGGACCCGACGCTTTTATAGTGTTTCGGCAGTTAAGCTAGGAATAGTCATTTAAAAATGCATTATCTCCAACTGTAAAAAAAATATGTTTGTATTGATATTTTCTAAGAAAATAAACAGATACGTTTTTATCTATGATCACTTTATTATTTTCTACTCATGAAAGCGAATACCCTATGAGTTCTAAGTGTTAAAGTTGAAATCATCATATAGTTAATTTTACAGATGCGATTAATAGTTCGTTGACCGGAGTTGTAGCTGCTTAGTCTTTCTTATATTGCGTTTCTTGTACAATTGTTGTCTGTTTGTCTTTATCTTTATTTGTCCGTCGTAGAGTTGTCAGTTTGTTTTCGACTGGCGCAGCTTTATGTCTCTCTGGATTCATTTGCCTCTCTCTTGCTTATTATGGTGTCCTCCTTTATCAAAGTAGCCGTTTTACACTGATTTGTGCATTCCTACTAGACACCATTAACATAACATGTCCCGAACGTAGCTGTTTTACGTCATATATTTTTAATTCAGAACTTAAAGCAGGTTTAGGAATTGTGTACGATTACTATCTTAACTAACATATTGTTATGGATTGTCCATTATATGGCGGAATTATTTGTAACAATATACATAGTCAGTTTCGAATGTATTTTTTAGTCTAAAGTATGTTTCAATAACAAATGTTAATCTTAATCTTTTACAAAAAAGACAATACAGTTCATCATAATACTGTCAAAAGAAAAGAAAACAGTGGATATAAGAAAAAAACACAAACAATGATTAAATATCAAAGATTTTCAAAGTATTATCTTATTGCTACCTATCCCGAAATTAAAACATAAATTTCTTCATTTTTGAATTTAGAAAATATATTTTTAAGATCTATATTGGAGGACCAACTTTAGCCCATGGGTATCTAAATAGACCAAAAGTTGAAGAGCTAAGATTTATAAAAGTGCCAGAAAGTGTAACAACAAGCCATGGGAACCGACTTCTTAGGACTGGAGACTTAGGATATATATTATCTGATGGATCATTACAGATTTGTGGCAGATGTAACTCATCTGTTACAATTAGAGACCATTCCGTAGATGTACAGGTATATTCATCGAGATGAGTCACGTGCTTTTTCTGCATTTGGTACTGATGAATAAAATAATAACTATATTTTCAAAAATACACGATAACTGTCTATTTGTAATGAAGCAGTTTGGTATATTATTTTTTTTTACATTAGCTTAAAAGCGTATTAAGGCGACAGTAATCTTACAACATTTTAACTTCAGCCATGAAAATAGTTGTAGCAACAACATGAGCTAGTAAGTATTTTGAGAATCTTTTGGACATCTATTGAAAGAATTATGAACAAATCATTAATATGTCTGTGCGAAGTAGCTAGAAATCTTAGAAAATCAAACAGCACCAAACCAATATTATTATGGATCAGGTGGACACTAGCTTTTCCTAACGAAAACGAACATTTCCATAAGATATCTTGAAAATATTTGAATGTTCAATAGAGTTAAATTTATTTGATTATTTGCAAACGCTTCAAAACTTTGAACAAGAAAAATAATTTCCACTCCAATAATATAGTTTAAATTGACACTAGTAACGTTTGTTGCTACAAAAAAATGTTCAGATGAAGATGACAATTAATTAAAAAAGAAGAATTGCAATCTTTAGATTTAAAATGCAAGCTGCAGTTTTCATTTGTTTTCTTCAAAATTGCTGCAATGCTAAACCTCAAAAAAACCCTCTGGGATAATCCGTGTGTTTAACAAAAGATATAAAAAGATGTGGTATAAGTGCCAATGTGATAACTCTCCACCCAAGTCACAATTTGTGAAATTAAACGGTTATAGGTCAAAGTACAGTATTAAACACGGAGCCGTGTTTCACACCGAACACCCAAAGGACCCCCAAACTGTCTTACCTATATATAAAAAAATGCACTAAAGAATATAGTGAACATATCGAACATAAATTTATAATAATTTTATCATACATCCTTCGTATACAGGGATTGAAGACAACCATAATTGAATGTAAAGGGGTAACTTCCTGTGTAGTTTTAGTAAAAGGACAGGAAGAAAAAGACAAATTCCTGGTGGCATACCTTGTACAAGAAGAACAGACAACTATGAAAGAAATAAGGGATTGATTATTCACTCAAACGAAAAATACCTTTTCATATGATTCCATCATATTTTGTACCTTTGAAAAGGTATTTTTGAATTTTCTCCTAGATGCTTTTTTCATCTACAAACATTCAGAAAAAAATTTAAACCAATTGGAGTGTTCCAACCCTTTGATGAAAATTGAGAAAAAAAGACCAGCAACTACAAAACAGTGTTAAATCTATATAAGTACAGAATTTGGTAATATTAGAACATTGATTTATGATTACTAGTATATAATGACATCTACAATTACTATCTATAAGTTTTTTACGTACAAAACAATAACATTTATTCAATAATAAAACTCAGAACATAACTTTATGTTAGAGTGGATACTATTTCTTTATAACATAAGTACCGAGAAACTATATCGTTATGACAAGTTTGTGACTTACTTACATTATAATGACGAGTTATTGAAAAGGGAACTTTGAAACGTTTGCTCGCTGTTGCAATAACGACTAATTCTCCTCCTCGGCCTTGAAGTTTAACAAGGGTGTGTAATGTTGTGTGACATGAACTGATAAAATTAAAACGGGAAATGGGGAATTTGTCAAATAGACAACAACTCATCCAAAGAGCAGACAACAGCCGAAGACCACCAATTGGTCTGAAATGCCGCCCTAAAATTTCTCGACCGGAGACAAACATGTATTCTAGTTTTAATAAGTGATTATGGACGTCATTCTAAACTCCGAAATGTATTAAGAAACTAAAATTGAAAATCATGCAAGACTAACAAAGGCTAGAGACTCCTGACTTGGGACGGACGCAAAAAAATGCCACCGCGTTGGCCATGTTTTTTTAAAGATCACAACCCTCCCCTATACTTCTAATTAATGAGAAAAACAAACACACAACACAAAGCAAAGTAACACACAGATTAAATGAAGTCCGAGTCTGATGTCAGAAGAGGTAGCATAAGAACTATTCAAAACGGCAATGATTTAAAATTATCAAAGGACTACTAACGGTTACTATCATGCCAGCTCTACACATCAATTAAATTGATTTAAAGATTATGTCGTCATCATATGAATATCAAGCACAATAAAAAAAAATGAATTAATATTAGAGTCAAAATATGCATTTTTTTATGAACCAACTCTATCCCTTCATAAGTGTGTTTAATGGTTTTTATACATGCAATTTGATATCCGTTATCATTATTACAAGAAAGAGTTCACGAAAGATCTACTTATGAAAACATGTTTCAATTGTAGACTGCCAATAGTAAAAACAACAGGAAAAGTAGATGAAAACGCTTTATCAAAGTTTGACGAAGAATTAACGAAATACCATAATCTTACTGCAACTCAACTGACTGACATGGAACAAAGAGTTGCTAATATCTGGTGTGAAGTCCTTAACGTTCGGGGTATACATTTGGATGACAACTTCCATGAATTAGGAGGGTTAATATTTTTAAATTATACATTTGTGTATCAAATGCATGCATTACTCCATGACAATTTTGAAATTTAACTACAGTATGCAAAATGCTTCATTGTACTTTTGATATTTACTCTATCAAATTATGTAAAGTGACAATACAATGCGTTTTTTTTTATATAAAGCCTCAGTCACACCTTAACAGATAGCTCGAACGGATGCCTAACGGATGCCTAACGGATATTTTTTTTCAATTCGTTAATGTCCGTTAGACGTCCGTTCTTATCCGTTATATGTTCGTTTAGCGTACGTTTTATCCGTCGATGTTCATTCTATTCGGTTGAAAATTTTGAGCATGTCATTTGAACGTCCGGTATGCGTCCGTATTGTGCGGTACTCGTCTGTTTCGTTTCCGTTCTTTATCCTTTACTTGTCCGTTATGCATCCGTTGGAGGTCTGGTAGACAAATTCAACAACGGCCTTCTACCGGATGTTTAACGGATAAAACGGATGTTGAACGAATGTGAAATGAACTTCTACTGTTCGTGGTATCTGGTAAGGTGTGACCACAGCGTCAGGATCTTAATTTGCCACCGTTTAATTAATTATCACTTCCCAGCACATATATCTATAAATAAATGCCTCAAACAAAGATTGTAAAGTACTTCAATGTTGATTTATCGGAACATTACTTTGCTACACCACTTTGCGAATATCATACAAAAAACGATGTGATGCAACCGAATCGTCAAAATTGAGATGTTGAAATGTTCTGCTGGTATTGTAAGTGTTAATGAAAGTAATATACTTTTAAATGTTTACCCTGCTGATGTCCAATCACTACACCTGTGATATTTTTGCTGTTTGCCTTTACGTTTATGTTCCAAAGTACATGGACACGAGGATAACAGTGTTAGAATTGATTGCTTTATATAAAAAAAAAAAAGATGTGGTATGATTGCCAATGTTCTTAATAGATAACGTCATACTTGGCACTTTTATCCCAATATTTTGTATA
This sequence comes from Mytilus galloprovincialis, assembly GCF_965363235.1. NCBI lineage: Eukaryota > Metazoa > Mollusca > Bivalvia > Mytilida > Mytilidae > Mytilus > Mytilus galloprovincialis. Next base: position 61,899,023 of record NC_134845.1, read on the forward strand.
ATTCAATATATAGTTTTGATAATTGATTCGGGAATTTTATGACAAGTCAGAGCATTTCTGCAGTAGTAAACAAACAATAAATACTACCTAGTGACTAGAACATGTAGAACGAAATAAAAAAGGTACGAAACAAAACTTGAGAAAATAAGGAGCAAGACAGGGTTGGTGTCATATGATTTGCACTAGACGTGATGCTAAACAAATTTTCATCTACCACAATTTAATGTATTAATCCACAAAACAATAAAATCATAAGTCTCAACCTTTTAAAGATTATTTAAAGATCACATTAAATTAAATAAATCACTATATCAAAATTGTTATACATTTGAGTATTTAAAAGTATTATACATATTTACGAATGTGTATCATGTACATAAGTGCGCCATTTATTTTTCAACTACACGTAACTATATGAAAACTTCATACGATATGGTGGTATTATTGTTATTGATAGCAAATCCAAAGGTTTAACAATATAAAACAAGACTGGACCAGTTGTCTTACATTTTATTACTAGATAGTTTTCAATTAAGCAACATCTGCTAAATTTTCGTCTGCACTTAAAAGAAAATTAACACAACTTCATGATCGTCAGCCTCAATCATTTTCCGATCATGACAGAATATACTCATGCATTCCTTGTCTCTTATTTGTATGGACTTTTTTTTCAAAATTTAAGCAATCAGAAGTCTGTAAATAATCATTCTGAGAAACCATAAAGATGAGCCATGTTTTGTTTCCAGAAATTATTTGCTCGCTGCAGAGCTTATGAAAAAATTAGAAAAAGAATTTCAAGTTGATCTACGTGATTCTGACTTATACATATACACAAATATTAAACAACTGAGTCAGTATATAGAAGCAAAGAAAAACAACAAGACGGAAGAACTCATTAATTCAGAAGTGACAGTTAATCTCAAGGATGAAGTCAACAGACATAAGTTGAGGAATGTAAATAGGTAAGGATTGTTTAATGTTTAAAAAATTGTAATTCAGTAAGCAATTTTGTCATATTTTTTTCTATTGCTGTATGGAATAATTTTTTATAGAGTTTCTGCAATAGTATCTTCTTTGCATTTGTTTATTTTAGGGAGAACATGTATTTATAATAGTATTCAAAAGAAAAAAAGATATATAATCTGGTTCACAAAGTTCAATTTTGTGAAGTGATCTTGGCTTTTCTGATGATTTACATAATGAGATATCTTTTCGGTATTTTGTGTTTTCTTGTATACCTGATACTATCATTCCTATTTAAATCGTATATACATTCATCATTCAAATGCTTTAACCCTGTGTGAAGTTCTGTGGTTGGTAGTAGTGTCTTGTACAATTTATACATGTTAACTGTACTAAAAAAAATAATGATACCCCCCTATTTTTTTCATTTCTTTATTTAGAAATGAATTTCCTTATTCACACAAATATGAAAGAAAATATTCTACTGTTTCATTAGTATGGGCCGGCACTAAGCCGGTCCATTATATTACAATGTATATGGGTTTGAGATTGTTACATAAGTTTTTGTGGATCTATATCTTTATTTTTTGCGGTCTGTAAACAAATTGAAGATTTTTGGTAATTGAAATAAATACATTTTTTGATTAACTTTCATATCAGAAGATGATGCAAAATATTTATTACAATGATGTTCATTATTTTATTATGCATAGAATGCTTGACTCGTATTTGTGGATATCCCAAACCAGGTTATTTTTAGAAATGTAAACGAGGTACCAGGTTCTTACGACAATATTTACTGTATATTGTATTTTAATTATTACATATTATACAGTTTTGATCATTTCACAATAAAGTTATTATCTTTACTTTCAAAGTAAACGATCTCAGGAGTTTTCATAGGTAACATAATTCAGAAACTGAAAGTCATTTTCAAACCCCTCAAATAATTACTTGGGAATTGTTCTTACTTTGCAATTTTACTGCAACCAAACAGATTGAAATAAATACATTTTGTGAGGTATTTGTCATTGCACTATGATTAGAATAGTAAAATAGAATGACATACACATTGAGGAAAATTATATATACATGTAAATGTTACTGTTGTTTTAATATAATATATACCAGCAAACAAGTGTATACTCAGGGACTATTACTGTTATTATATTAGTATAATAGTCCCAGCCATACTGATTTGTATCACTGCCATATAATAGTTATTACGGTGCGGTTGAATTTCCGGTCGTTAATTTACCATGAGACATTCAACGATGATCAATATTTCTTGTAACTGGTAGTTATTTTTCTAGTTGACCCTTCGCATCGGTATGAGCAGAATTGGTGGTTAAATACTAAGCTACATTCTTATTTTTATGACTGTTTAATGATACTTTTGAATTTTACCAAAACCGAATAAAAATGAAAACATTATGTCTAGGATTTCTCAACCTTTAGTAAGAGGAATAGTTTGACATTTGTTTGCTTGAAGATTTAAATATGTGTTATCAAACGAGGTTTGGGAAGGGATATAGTTTTTCATTTGTCCGTCACAATGATAAAGTCCATCTATCTGCGGATGTATAAGTCATAGTTCTTTAGATTTGGTTCATAGATGCTTCTTGAATAACCAAGTAGTCCTGATAAAAATAAGGTAATCTTGACCCAATCTCCGGCGCAGAGATCACATATCCGTTCCGTTCAATACTTTGTAACACTACACTCATATTAAGTGCAGTATTGCAAAGCATGTATGGAACGGATGTGAACTCTGCGCCGGAGATTGATCTTGACCTTCAAAAGTCTGCGTTTAATTTCATATCTGTGATGAGGAAATACAAATATTCTGTCAGTAAATGCAAATTTGAAAGTCACGAGTTTCCAAATGAAATCTTGACAAATGAATCAGATGATATTCCATTTCATCAACTGCACTGAAAGATATTCGATTTGCATAATTATGTTATGTTTTATAGCTTAATCATTGCTTATTTCATTTTGGCAATTGAGAATCAAAGTCATCTCAATATAACAGATTGTATAATACTTGATTTTTTTTTACACGACCAAACTCCATATTTCCGGCCCAAAATTTATTTTTGTTATTATTAGTTTAGAAAAAAAAACTTGATACCCAATTTAGAAAAAAAATACTCAAGTCTGTTGCATCCATGATATAGGAACCGCTAGACAAAATATGCAAAGGACTTTGTTGCAATGAGCTTCCCACAGAACTGTTCTTGACGTTGAACAATTATTATGTAATTTGAATAATCTAATTAGAAATTGTCTGCCTTGAAACCGACTATGCTGGCTATGTACACGTTAAATAGCATGTTCATCTTTTGTCATCAAATTTCATGATATCAAGCAAAATTAGTAGATATAGGTAACTAGTCTTTATAATGGAACAAAGTTAATTAAGCTCATATTAAAAATTGTTTGCAAGTTCTTTTTAGTGAGGGGTTTCCTTCCCTAATCGTGTCAGAATATTCCAAAATATTGTTAGTCAGGTCATAGAAGAAGCGAAGAGAGGTCGTGGGAAAATTGAAATGGTTGCTGTACCATCGTATAGCGAGGGTGTAGCTAAAGCTCAGTTCTTGTTGCTGTTGATATATGCCATGCTGTTTTCGATAACTTTAAGTATTAATGACAATCGGAATTAGCTATGTCTCGGAAAAAACGTGGTAAGATCGTAGATTGATCGAGGCAAGATCGTGCTATAATCGCAGAAAGAGCGTGGTAAGATCGTGTTGCAATCGGATACATCGTGGTATGGTCGTAGTGAGATCGTGATGAGCCTATTGATATCGTAGTCCCACTAGGCCACGATGGAACTTTGATCAGAGAAAAAAATTTGACGCTCGTAGTGCGATCGTGTAGATCGCAGTAAGGTCGTATCACGGTCATGTTGAGGTCGTCAAGATCGTATTGAGCAAGACAAACTTTGAACATGTTCAAAGCAATCGTGGTGTTGTCGTTTCGAAATTAGGTCGTAGTAGAGGCGTAGTGAGAGCGCACTTCGATCGTGGCGAAATTAGGTCGCAGTAGAAGCCTAGTGAGAGCGCACTAAGGCCGTGGTAGGATCGCAAATGTCGCTGTATCATCGTTTGCGAGAGCGTAGCGAAAGCATGATTCTTATCGGAGATACTGTGCTACGATCTCACAGCCACCTATTACGACCTTACTACGACCCTCACGTTCTCACGGTCTCGCGTTTACCATGGTACGATTCTAGCACGCCTATGCTGTCTTCATCAAAATCTTCTTACGACCTGACTACGTTCATACTACGGCCATCATTCTCATTGTCATTTTCACATAGAAAATTAAATTATTTTTTAAGGTTTTATTTATCTGTATATGATCAGGACCTATTGTCCATTTTATGTAGCAGCTCAACCATGCTTGGCAAATCTGTGTCATCTCTGCTATTGTTCTTGTTCTAGTAGATTTGAGTGGTATGGCTGTATTGCTTTCGGGAAATCTACGTACTTATCAGAATTAGAAGGAATGGGACTTATTGATATGGGACAAAATGTTGACGTTAATGCTGAGAACGTAGTAAATCGCAGAATGAACGTAGTATAACTATTGTTAGAACGTGCTATAATCGCTGTAGAAGCATGGTAAGGTCGTGGTGTAATCGGAAAACTCGTGGTATAGTCGTGGTCAGAACGTGATGAGCGTAGTAAGATGATGATAAGCGTAGAAAAGGCGTGGTGTTAACGTGGTATAATTGTAGCGGGATCGTTGTAGAAGCGTAATGAGGACGTAGTATCATCGTGAAAACAACGAAAATTAACATTTGCATGCTGCTCATGCCGCGACCTCACCACATCCTGAATTAATTTTAGATAATGGTGAGCGTGGTGCGATCGTGGTCTAGTGGGACTAGACTTAAAATCGTGCTAATCGTGGTGAGGTCACAAAATAAGCGTGTTTAATCTTATCATGCTCTTTGTAGAAGCATATTGAGGACGTATAACGTAGTAGCATCGTGAACATAAAAGTCATACCGTAAAGTCACCACAATATAAACTTGTTTTTATTGACAACAAAGTTCTAACCGCGACCCAAACGCTTGCACTACGACTATACGTCTATACCATGCCGTTCAAGAAATAAGTTCGCTTCTAGCACGCTTATGCCGTTCTCATAATGCTTTGTGTGTCAGTCATGCTCATTTCCGACGTCACAAAATCATATTAAAACTCTAATAGCCCACACATGAATGACACAACTGTGTCATCACCACTATTGTTAACTTGAAACATCGTCATTTGACATTGATATACAAGCAATAAGTTGTGATTAAGGCTGGATTGGTATATCATAACCCCTATCACCACGCCCAAGAGTTCTGACAGATATTTATACCGAGAAATCTACGTATTTCTGAAAAATAGAAAGAACGGAGCAGTATTTATATGGAACACTTTGTTAACGTTACTGGTGACAGCCAAGTAAGATCGGGGTACGTCCATGATATGATCGAAAAATGATCGTGGTCAGAACGTGTTATAATAACAATAAAATTTTGGCAAGATCGTGATGAAATTGTATAAATTATGATATGGTCGTTATGAGATCTCGATGAGCATAGTAAGATCGTGATAATCGTAATTGAAGTGGGATCGTTGTAAAAGCGTTATGAGGACATAGTAATATCCTGAAATCAATGACAATTAACATTTTCAAGCCGCCCATACCGTGACCTCATCACGATTGGAAATTATTTTAGATCGCGCTGTGCGTGATGCGATCTTGGTCTAGTGTGTCGGAGGACTTGTTTGTGTTTAATGATTAATTTTGTTAGGATGTTTCATGCTGTTACTAGGATTATTTTAAACATTATAGACGCAATCAAGTAAAATTGACAATTTTAAATAATTTTCAATGAATACTTGACAGGTGGTATCACTTCAAGGAAAATGATTTATGTTAATAATTTTAATTTTGTTAAATATTCTGCTGAATACAATTTTTTACAAGTTAGGACCCTATTTTATCTCCAGCAATGCAGGTTTTAAATTTCTTCGTTATGTATTACGTAAAAGTTACATTATTTTAACATGAGTATGTATGGTTTTAAACATGTAATTTAATTATTGATTTTTGTAGCTTCGATCAAAAGATACAAGCTTTTTGGTATCAAAAAAGTAGCATAGATAATAACAAAAACTACACACATGGAAAAGTTTTACTGACAGGTGCAACTGGATTTCTTGGATCTTTCATACTGAGAGAACTGTTACTACAAACAGAGGTAATACTTAAGCTTAATCATTGAAACAAAATTATTTAAAGTGCAAACTCAAAAGTAAAAATCAATATTAAAACATAAAGATGTGGCATGATTGCTACTGCGACACATTTGCAAAGTTCACATACTATAGGTGAAAACAAGTCATACTAAAAGAATTGTATTTCATTTTGTAATGCTTCCCCATTAGTTTTCCCTATGTTGTACAATTTAAGACGCAGGCAACATTTCATCAATAAACGGAGTAATAATGAACTGTAGCATAATTGCAATCCAACGATCTTGAATACGATTCATCAATATTAATGTTATCAGTAATTTAACAGGTCTGAAACACTACCTTATATTGAAATACATTACTAAGAATATGTATGTCTTAACACATGTAAATGTTTATTTACGTGTAAAAAAAAAAAATTACCTGGATTTTTTACCGATCTACTACAAGACTTGGATTTTGATATATTACAGTATTTAGGACTTTCAAACTGTTCCCTTTGTTCTGAAGATAGCGAAGCAAGCAACCGTAGTTTCATTTGTTTTCGTCTTTGCAATTTTTTTTTCTAATGGAGATATTTGAATTTTATTTTTATTTTTAACGGACTCAGACATTTCCCAACCTTAATACAATCATTAATGATTTTATCCATGCTATGTGCGACAAGGAGGGAACTTTGACATGTTTTGTGAAAATAGCAGCGTTGGATCTAAACCTGTTATTATTCTTTTATTCATTAGATAAATGTAATCTCCTTTTGTATATGAAGCTAGGCAGTTGTTTTTTTGTTGTTGTTGTTATTTTATATTGTTTAACACGATGTACGTTTATATATAAACATGGCAGTGTACCAATACCTATTAACCGCTGACCAACGTAAACAACATAAACGCGATATTGCTCTGTTACACGCCGGATCGCTACAGCTATCTACCGAAACCAGAAGGTATGTCAGGCCACTAGTTTCTGTTCATAACAAACTTTGTGTAATTGTAAGAACAAGTGTGTTGGATCGAAAAGTACTTGATTTTGTCAACGAGGATTCGAAATTAGTTGAAACAGTTACTATGAATAGCAGTTTCAAGCAAAAGTATGTGTAATTCTTTTGTGAAACGAAAGTTATTTTACGTTTGAATACTAATTTTTATAGTTTAAATATTCCTGTAAATCTACTACTTTGAGTAATGTGATATTTAAATGAATTTTAAAAATGAGAGTCATTTTTGATCGATCATTTTGATTGATTAATTGAATTTGTATTAATTTAAATGATAAATCTATTTATAATTTTCCAAAGCGATAGTTTAAAAAAAAATGTTATGAACATATAAACTTAAAATGGTTTGTAAATATGTGTCTCATAATCCAACTGCATTGCTTTTCATTGAATTTTCTAATGTAAATTTATATTATGTATTGTGTAATGTACAATCAGTATATGAACCAATATTAAAAGAAATGTATTATTATCTATTTTATTATTTATTATATAATATTGTTTGAATGTACACCAATATCTTATTACGTCAACAAAAATTGGCACCGTGCAATACAATCAGTGACAACAACTTAAATATGCCCATGCAAAATGACAATATTTCAGATAGTTTTAGCTTAGTAATACTTGTAAATGTCTTTTGTTTACTTATTAGTAGATATTATTTTTATTTGATGAGTATCTATGACCATAGTTCATATTTCATTTGTGCAGTCAAGGAATCTAAATTGAGAAAAGAAAAAAACAAACAAATAGGGAAATGTAAAAATTGTATTTGGATAATAAATCTCTTTTCTTTGTAGAAAGTAATAAAACTGATATTTTCGATTTTTTTTTAATAAAAAATGAAAGTTTCAATTGATACGCATGTGCTTTGTAACCAAAGCAGGGATGTGATTTTCAACACATTTTTGTATTATATGATAGTTTTGGGAGTTTTCTATACAAGTCATATTTAATACCTGTAAAGATCGTAGTATTTACTTGTAAATAATGTTAAAGTATTATTATCTGATTTCTTCATTTTCTTTTTAAGATTTGGATAGATTTTTTCTTCAATCATTATAAAAACTATATAATAATAAGCTTGTAAGAATAACTACGTATAGCAAATAGAACAAACATTAAATATAAACCTTGCGAGGGTTGCAGGTATTCTTGTGTCTTAAAAATGCATGTGTTTATACATTTATCTTCGAGTTCAATAATCACGCACACTACAACTTGTAAGCATAATACGCTATTGCATATTAAATGTATGGACTAAGTATGATCATAATGATTTCATTTTTATAATATCAATTTAATTATATTTGATATCATATGTAATAATGTAACAAGAACAAATATATATCGTGACATACTCCTATACATATATTTACATTCAAATATATAAATACACATTATATAAGTTATTACATTTAATTATGCACAACCAAATGTCTGTATATGAATAAACTTTGATATGCATTATATCATGTTTTATTTCAAATATGTTGGCTTCATGATAACAACCTTAAAATCAAATGTTTCATGGTCATGATGGCACGATGCAACATGTACATAGTTTACAGTTTACAAGGTTCATTTTAAGGAATAGATCGTTTGTAGTCAAACTATAATAAATAATTTTGACTAAGAATTGTTTGAAACATTGGGAACTGTATGTTTGTCAAATTTCCGACAACCTTATTTATTATTTATTATACTTTTTCGATCTTTTTTCTGCTGCGTCATCTATATGTATGGTACCTTGGTAAACAAAAAAAGACTTGTTCTTAAACTTAAACTGAATAACATGTTGATATTAAAGCTATCCAGTTGTTATTTCTCTCTTCAAATGTGAATGATCTGATATGTAGCTATTCCCAATGACTACTTCAAATATATAATCTATAAGGATTTAAAAAAAATCAAAATGAAAATCTTTTGAGTGTTTAAACTAGTATCGTCTTTTCCGCGTAAAACGTTTAAGAACCGGGTATATTTCTCCAAATTGGTAAATAAAATTCTTATCATATTAAATTATTACAAATTGTCCCTCTAGATAATATTTTAGCCATTAATAACTATCAGAAAAACTTGTGTTCAATGTAATTATCCAATACCACCAGATTACCATCTTCATATCCGTCGTGTACGTTTCATAATAATGATATTCTATTTTTCTTAATTGTCGGGACACTAAATATATAGTTTGAAGCACAATATCATGGGTAGTTGTATGAAATATACAAAGTCATATATATAAACACGAAGAACAACTCTTTTTTAATTGTATTTTGAATTATTATAAATTAAAGCATGAACTTTTTCTAAATGGACACCACTTAAAATATTTACCCAGATATGTTGTCCTCTGTTTCTTCTGGAAATGTATCTTGTATTTTGTAGTGATGTTATGCCTTTGTATCATTACAATTCAGGCCAATGATTTCCTCTTTAATACTGATCTTGTTTTGTACAATGTTCAGACGTATTTGTATATAGACACCAGGTTTAGAACATGACGCCAAATCTAGCAAATTTTATGATTGTGATATAATGCCAATATAATGTAGTCATCATTAATGATAAACCCAAAGGAGATTATAATGGCCATTTTGTTTGGAGTTTTTATATTGTTTCAGTGTATTATAATATGTTTGGTAAGGGAAGTACAAGACACGACACCATACGAAAGACTTGAAAAGTCATTACGTCGGTTTGGAATATTGCCACCATATCAAGGCAATACTTCACAAAAACAAACTTTGGTGCAGTCCAAGTTTGCAGAAAGAGTGGATATTATACAAGGTAGGATATCATTGTTTAAATGAAAAATCTACAGAATAATTTTATACAATCTCATATATTTTAAAATAAGAACAAACTTATGAAAATCGTCGAACTAAGTTAAATTTCTTATTAAAAGCATTTAAATGTGTTTACTACTATATGTATGATTATATAGATATTAGAATATGTGGTATGAGTGTTAATGAGACTCTTAATCTAAGTCACAATTTGTAAAAGTAAAATCACTATAGGTCAAGGTACTGTTTTTAGCACGGAGCATTTGTTCAAACAGAACAACAAGCTTTAAGGAGCCCCAAAATGTATACTTATGTTCCAATCATGACGTATATGGAGAATGATTACTACGTACAAGAAAGCTGTTGCATCAGTGCTTTTAAATGGTAAAGTTTGAATGAATTGTATTAGCCGTTATCAAATGATTGTGTCACCGATGACCAGATATATGTTTCACTTGTGATAACCACATTCTAGATCTTTGTTCTTCAGTTTTAACGCTACTATGTTCAAATGTTTCTGTATTACGACGGTGTAAGACGAGGAGCAGTACACTCAAACAGGCTTACACCTCCAGTGTTTTTTGACGAATGATATTTTATATGAATGTTTTGTTGTTGTTGTTTTTCTTTTCGCCGTGTTAAGTGTTGTCTGCATTAATTCTATGTATGAATAACATTTGTGTATGTATGTCCGCTCTTGTTTGTGGATAAAAAGGATGCACGGTTGGACTGGACTTATCTAGAATAAAAAAGTGCGAGTCCTACTATTGAACATTTAAGATACGAGCAACAACGTTTTGACAACTCTACTTAAATTATAAAATTCTATTATTGGTTATTTGAAAAACAAGGTCATAATAGATAGAAAGTATTTTATTGAAAATGTAGTATCTTTGCCACATTAGAAATTAACGTAAACATTAACTTAGAATATTTATTAAAGGAGATGTATCATTGATGAAATTTGGTATGACGGATGAATCATATCATACTCAATCAAGTGATATAGATTTCATCATACATGCTGCGGCTTATATAAACAGAGACCAACCTTATCCGGTAAAGTATATATTTTATCTTAATGACACGAATAGTTTATATATGTCATGTATGTACGTAGCATATTTGTATTAAAATTCAGATACAAAGGGTTTAATATCTATAGATAGGTCATATGATGGTAGCAAATTAAGACGTTTAGACCAATATTAAGTTGTTAAAATACATGAAATTAGAATTTCAAAACAAATTTACACATAATAAAAATTGAAAATGTACGTTGGCGTTAAGTCTTTATGGCATTGTATAAAGTGTTGAACATATTTGCTGTATTTGAAAGAATTTATTATGATATTTAAGAATTAAACTTACACTGCAAGTAAACTAATAAGCTTTCAATAATAAAATTTTCAGTAACATATACGTATTTGCCAATCCAACATTGCATAATAGTATTTTCCATTTTCATACTAGTTTGACGTTGTAGGAAAGTGATTGTATTCCGTTTTTCTAATGCTACACGCAAGGTCTGTAGACCAAAATGTTGTACCAAATTTAAATAAACAGACGTAGGTGGCTTGCTTGGTGATTTAATTGATACAAATTCATTTGTTTCAGGCTTTTGTATTTCCCAATGTGACTGGAACAGAAAATGTTGTGATGTTCTCATGTACTGGTAAAATAAAGCCAATACATTATATCAGGTACATGTAATATATATTGTTATCTACATATGTTTTTTTATTGAGCAACATCTTGAAACAAATGCTGTCATTTGTAATGGAAACTGGGATAAATAGAAGAATTATTATATATGTGAATGTTATACGTCAAGTAAACATTAGAAACACCTTAAAGTTTAAGTGAGAAGTTACAATATTTAATAGAAAAATCTAAGTTAGGAAAGGGAGTTTATCAAAACTATATGAGAAATATGGAATGAACTATAAAATTGAAAGAAAAAAAAACATGTACTTACGAAGAATATTTCTTTACTGTTTTCAGGTATAGAACAATTGAGTTTTGATTTTATTTAGCGTTTTTTAAATAAATTTAAATATTGTTAAAGGAAATGAAAATGACGTTGCATGATAAAGAACAATTTGTAGCAATGAAGTATAAATAAAAAGGCATGTATGCATATTTCAGATAGTACTTGTAGTACCCAAGCAGTGAGAAAAGGTTTAAAAAAAAAATCAGACGTCCAAAAACAGTGGCTTCCAATAAAAAGTCCATACTAACTTATTACATTGTTTAAACACAATGACAAAAGAATAATCACATTCCAAACAGAGTTAACACAATTTGAAAAATGAAAATTCACGCGGATCCTTTCTTAACGGCAGACAAATAATATGTCATGCTAAACAAATGTTATCTTTACACAAAAATTATTATCGATTTTTTATAAGTTTCCACCTATTATTTTCCAAAGGTGTAAAAACTTCGAAGAGCTCATACTTTAGAAAATACATTCATTTTTGTTGTATTCCTACTCCTAACCAAATTCTTGAAAGCAGTAGATTATGACAATCAAATACTCAGGTTAATTAAACATGTTAAACGTTGATAGTGGCTGTGACAATTCATATAAAAAAAACCAATATGTATCGTATCTATATATTACGTGTATAGTATGCTAGGAAAAAGTATTACCCGATTACCTTTAGAATTTTTGAGTTTTGTATTTGTAGTACTAATTCAGTCTTCCCTGATGGAAACCTAGATTGTTCCGAAGATGAAAACATAGAGCACTTTGATAAAAAATTAATAGATGGATACTCAAAATCGAAGTGGGTAGCAGAACAATTGATCCATATCGCACGAAAGAAAGCAATTCCTTGTGTTATCTATAGATTAGGTAATATGAACACTGCAGTTTATCCTTATGTCTATTGTAGTTGGAAATGAACAGAAATACAGGTGTACGCATACGGCCATCTTATATCATTTTTGAAAATAATCAGATATAATCCTTGAAAACGTTTGGAGGGATTTGACAATTTGTATAATCTATAGGTTGTTTTGTATTGTGTCTACATGTGACTTGCTAAAAAGGGAGATGTTAAGTAAATACTTCAAACAAATGCTTCTCTATTTTGAAACCCGGAATTTGTTTTTCTCAATCGATATATGAATATCGAAAAGCGGTTTTATTGCTGTTGCCTTTATCTGTAATGCAAGGAAATATTTACGACTTAAAATACAAAGAAGAGTATATAATTAAATGCTTGTTTGTAAAATAAACACAAGAAACACTTCAGTTAAAGTGGAAATATTATCTAGTTATTGGCAAAATGTGCGGAAAGGTAATTTATGAAAGCTATATGAGAAATATGTCCTAGATTATATAAATGAGTAACTATTTTGCCAAATGTGTGTTTATAAAAACTATTTCTTAACGGTCGTCGTGTGCAGAAAAGGCGAGTTGTAATTATAAAAAGTATATAGTGTTTATTGAAAGTTTTGGTATTGCATAAAAAAAATGGAAAGGGCATTGCATGAAAGAAAAAATAATTTGAAAAAAGAAAGTATGAATAAAAATATATGGATGCATGTCAGAAAGATAGTACATGCAGTACCCCAGCAAAGAGAGAAAAAAAAAACAGACGTCAAAAACAGTCGCTTTTGCATACTCCAACACAATTATAATTAGATGAGTTTTTTATATTGTACATGTTGAATAGGAGATACAGTATTGTATAAGTTCAGATCATCTAATATTCAAAACAAACTGACAATGTTTGCTATGTTTTCCTCGTATATCTTTTCTATTGTGCTATGCAAAAACACACAGCAATCTTTACTCTTTAATGGATATTATTTTAATATAAACAATACACTCATGAGAAAATATACCAATTATCAGTCCCCATGTTTATTTGTACAGAAAGTATAAGATATACAGATTTAGACTAATTGTTTTTTTTCTAAGCTAAAAATAATATTATAATGACTAAATTGTAAGAGAATTTCAAACTAGACAAATACAGATAGATTTTACAGTGATTATTTTTTCCTCTACTAGAAAGGTTGGTTTAAGCAACATCTGACCCTTTAAACTGAATTTGATTACTTCTTAGTACAAAACAATAGATAACATGTGTACAACTGATGTCAGTTAAGTTCAACCTTTATATATCCATATCGGTCTAAACGTAAACTTGATTATGTCATGTATGTCTTGAGACAGGACGCACGCATTACAAAATCATTCAGATTTGACATTCATGAATCATTCACATCTTTGACAGGTAATATTGCTGGTGACATTGATCAGGGAGTCTCGAATCATCAGAATGCCACTTTAGTAGTGCTTGAAGCATGTGCCAAATATAAAGTTGCACCTGATGTTGACTGGAATATTGAGATGACCCCTGTGGACTTTCTGGCTGATTTTATTGTTCGCTGTACATATACCTTGTCTACCACTCTGGGGAAGACTTACAACATTATCAATGACAAACCTTTGCAGTCAAGGTACATAAAATAATTTGACTGTTAGATGGATATCCTTTTTTATCAAAAGAAAGTAAAAAAAAAGGAATATTTATAAAGTGCATTTGATTTATGTTACGAATTAAAGATTTACCAGTGTAATGTCTTATTAAAAAAAGTAAAACATTTCATGTGATAAAAAAATTATCTTCTTCTGTCCAAATTGGTCACCAAATTTAAAAGTTTAACACGTTATATGATATAGAAGACCGTCTGAATAACAGCAAAAAATAATAGCAAATATATTCAATTGACTGGATGAATCAACGCTGAATTTCAATAAAAATGTTAGGCAGTGACTTTGTTATAAAAATATCATAAATTCTTTGAAACAGAAATAACAAAAAAATTAAAATCCTCAACAGTTTAGACGTTAAAGTGATAAAATCGAAATCATTATGATTATTTATAGTTAAGTAGTAAACTTAAATTTTAGTATATACAATGATGACTGTGGGAAGTACGATGAAGTTCCTTTCATTTCCAAATGTTATTTTTATAATTTGTAACTTCAGCACTTAAGAAAAAAGTATTTTTTTTTTCAAATTTCTGATTTTAAAAAAATTGATTAAGATGGGTTATTCACAATGAGTTAACGTGTTTACCAATACGAGTTCGAAATGCAAATACAATTTGACACATAAATTAACATACATAGGTCACCATACGGCCTTCAACGTCCATACCGCATAGTCAGCCTTTAAATTCCTTTAAAAGACAATGTAAACAATGGTAAAAAGAAATATAAGACATTTATAATTTTAGTAATACTTTGTAATTAAAAAAAAAGGTTCGTGATTTTCATCAATTAATTAATTAATTAATCCTTTTACCATCAAATTTCATCTTAATCACTAAATAATTTTTATAAAAGCTAATTTTACAGTTTTAAAAATTGTACTTTACAGATTGGTGTATGATTGGATGAATGGACATGGATATCCTTTAGAGATTATACATATCAAAGACTGGAAAAAAAGGTAACTCTAAATGACATCTAAATTGTGCATGGTACCATTAAACGGTTTGCCTGCATAAGAAACCCATGTGAGAATCAAATTTCTCTAGTCAAAGCTAGACTAATTGCATATTAAATAACTATCCAAAAGCCGGAGGGTTATTAGAACCAATAGACTTTCGTTTACCCTAATTTGTCACATATTACCCTGCGTCTGTATTCAGAAATGAATTCGAAATCTTTACTGTTGTCAGCTTCTACCATTTTGTCAACGTCAGTGTATTTTATTCTTCATTTTCATCTCCTGGTATAAAAAAGAAAGTCGATCAACAATGTAAGCTTTATCTGTATAATTCTATTTTGGTATGCTCCTACGTTTAGCAAAGGTATACTGCAAACCATTTTATTATACATAGCACTGCGTTGTACATTGGAGGAAACACAATTATGAGTTATACATTTGATTTTATAACATTGACTTACCTCTGCACAATGGACACTTTCTCTCGTGGTTTAGTTTGCCACCTATGTTTTATAGAAATTGACAATGATGATCGGATGAACAAATTTTTTTCGACACACGAGATGTTAACTTTCCATTTCAATGTAGCAATATAACAGCAGCGCCTTTGTATGGAGGTTGAATCTCCTAGCTATAACGGCGGTCCAGGTCTTGTCTTTCCTATCATGGTTTCATTGAAAGGGGGTTACTACTTACAAGGAAGCTATTAAACCAATAGTTCTTACCGGTGAAGTTGGAATCATCCCTTCGTAAATTTTAGGGACAAGTTGAGTCACCGTAACGCAATATCCGTTTCACAGATGATAACGGATATGTTCCTCGTGTTGTAACTACGATCCTGTCCCCTTTTAATGAATATGACCTTCAAAATTAGACTGATTACTGGACGAGTACTAACATGGGCAATACGGGATCAACAATTGGAATAGTTTTATCAATGTAGTGCCATAAAATATTCCTGCTATCCCCTACTTTCTTTCATAAATTTATACCATATAGTTTAAAAAAATCATATTTGTAATTGCCAAAAAACCCTTGTCAATGTTTTATAATTTTTTAAACAAAGGGTTTAAATGTTAAATGAATGCAGGCTAGAAGGAATTATTTCCCAATACATTTAAAATGGTTTTTTCTCGAAAACAAGCTCGAAGCCCCTTCTTTATTTCTGAATTTTAAGTTTCTTTGATTATATTCCATCAATTTCAAATAGTTTTCTAAAAGCTTGTTATCTCAAAACAGAGTAGTTAACATAGGAGATTTATATGTTTAATAAATTAAAAACGTCTTTTATAGAATTCTAGAAGAGCTGAAAGGAGAAAAAAATCACGGAGATACTGAAACCAATTTGCAAAGTCTGTTAGAGTTAAATCAAAAGTATGTATATTTGATGATATAAACTAGTGTATACTGTACCATGCAAAAGACATAATTGCTTTCAAATTTTAACCACAATTGACACAAAAGTAAAATAACACACATGTCGAATACACCGTATGCTAAGTCTGTACATGTATAAAAGGAAGTGAAATGAATTTATGGACAGGTTTTTTCTCTTTGAAATTGATAAAAAGACGAATTGCTGTAGTAAAGTTAATATGATTTGTGTTATAAGAATTTATAATGTATTATGCACAAATCTATTTTTGCAGCTTGAAGTTTTACAAATTTGTTAAATAAGCACTGTGAAAATATCATGTGTTCATAAGTTAATAAATAACATCTTCACGATTGTGCGGTCTTGAGAAACCAGGGAATGATGTATTGTGATTTATTGCATTCACTTCTGACACATAATAAGTTCGTTTAATAACAGTTCTGTTATATGTAACCACCAACCATTTCACATACTAAGTAGGTATTAAAACGTTTGTCTTGACTTTTGTATTAATTGATGTTTTTCCTTTTCCAATAGTGACGATTTCTGTTCCACTTTGAAGACCTACAAGACCGGCAATTTCAAAGAGGCATTAACAGATTTCAAGTTATCATATCCATACACTGATTACATATTACTGCAAAAATATGTTGAATGGTTATCTCAGCATGGATACACTGTTCCTTAAGTACACAAGACTCACATCTCAGGTGAGTTACTATATTTATTGTCGTCTGTCTTGTAAAAGGATTATATTCACTTCAAACTTAGTACAGTATGACCATGGTGTACAAAAGTTTATGTTTGTCCTTACACAAGTAACACTTCGGTGTCACATATGAGGCACAGAATCTGATCATCTTTTTCGAAGAACCTAAAATCGACACCAGTTTTGAATGGAAATTATATTGCTCAGTCTCTAGTTTTCTATGTTGTCCTCTGTAAACCGTTATTGTCTTATGGTTTTTCCCATGACTCTGTAATTTGTTTAAGACTTATCAGTTTGAATATATAAGTGATATCATCTATGCATAACGTGTTTAAATGTTATAGCAGAAAAAAACAAGTATATTCTATTCAGGTCATGCCGATTTGCAGGCAGAACTATAGAACGAGTTTCTAAAGTGAATTTTTAAAGTATTACTATTGACAAGTTTATTTCTAATTCGCAGAGTTATTTTAGAGAAAATTTACTTTCTTAAAAATGAAAAAAGTATGTAATGATCATGCGTTCGAATCGCTTTACTAGATTTACTTCCCACGGAAACGATAACAGATGAATATTTGAAAGTCGCGTTTGTCATACAAAACAAAATGCATGATGCACAAGACATATGATATAAACGACAAGAGAGCAGATCATGAACATGTCCAAATGTGTCTGGTGAGCGACAAATAAATTACATTGTATCGATGATATGCGCTGAAAAAACTCGCCAAAAGGTTAAATTAGGCGACCATTCAATTGGTGCTTTAGGCATATAATTCTCCAAATCAAATGATTTATAATCAAGCTAAATAAAACAAATGTTAATCATGCCTCACTCAGGGCCATATAATTTTTCGGTGTTCTCCCGTACGTCATGTCAGTTCGCCCTTATGTCCAGCTTAATGTCAAAGGTGTTGGCCAATATAAGTTATGATGTGTTAGTCTAATCAACTTGAAACTTTCATAAAGTACAAATGTTTGATTTTTTGGTATTTTAACGCCATTTTTACGCACCACATTAAGGCGTTTTAGGGCGGTCAGTTTTTACTGGTAGTGGAAGCCGGAGTGCCCGGAGAAAGCCATCGACTACACATGTTAGATATAGTCTTTCAAATTTAGTGTTAAATTAGAGTTTTGATCCCATTTTCACGTTCAACTGCAACTATAAAATGATTATGCGAGTGGGGTATATGTGTATCATGAACACTTTCTTGTTGATTTTATGTCATTTTGGCACCACGTGTACGAACATTTCATTTTGCATAATACGTGTAATATATAGATAGATAGATATATGTGTATAATTCCCAATTTCTATTTTACAGACGCAAACCAAATTTGATATGACGTCCTTCTATATGATCCTAGTAGCAAATGACATTGACAAACGTGTACTTTATGCTGTAGAGCGACCACATTATATGAGTGTTAATGAATTATTCGTAGAGTTATATAAGAATTAATTATTTTTGTTAAGTGATTAGCAAGTGAGAATTAATCTTCTTGTATGAGTAAAAACAAATCGTTGCATGCAGAACTGGGAAACTCTGTGGCATATAGGTGCTGTTTAACAAGATGAGGTATATCACATATAACTATAAAGGCAACAAGCGTCTTATGTTCGACTTAGTGTAATTTTATGATTATAATAATAGATAGTAAATAGATGCCTTTGTTATTTATTTGGTATTTTCAGTTTTTCTATACAATTGTATTTAAAGTATAATGTGGATGTCAAACTATTTTTGCTGATAAATATTTTTCAGAATTTCCAACAAGTTTTAAAAGCTTGCAAGCCTTGGCTGGTTATCATTATTAAATATTTCATAAATTTTCAAAAGTGTTTGGTTTTTTGAAGATTTTTTAGCATATTTTCTTTCAATTCACATTAAAACAAATTTAGGTTTCTGATTTTAAAATTCGGGTAACCGCTCTGTTAACTTAAATGGGCTATTTGTTTTCAATAGTAGCACATGTACCTCATTTAAATGTGATATGTTATAAACTGGCGTTGTCAGTTTTTTATGAGTTTGAATATCCCTTTGGTATCTCACCTCTCCTTTATACCATACATTTTTTTTTAGTTTTTTATTACATATTTTTGAGTATTAAGTTATAGTTATGTACTAGTTGTTGATTTATCATACTAAAGTTTGACAATTGTTTTCCCCTAAATAAGTCTATTTCGTACTCACAACATACTTTATTTATTTAAAGCCAGTATGAAAATATCATAGAAAAACTTTTATTAAGAACCAGCATGAACATTAATTTAATAAGCTGCAATGCACCATCTTTATGTTTACTAAGAACATTTTGTTTCTCATATCAGGAATAACACGCTTCCATCGTTTATATAATTGATAAGCAGATTAGCTAAGGGAACAATATATGCCTTTTTAGCTCGTCCGTCGTCGTTAACTTTTACAAAAATCTTCTCCTCTTAAACTACTGGGCCAAATTTAACTAGACTTGGCCACAATCATCATTGGGGTATCCAACCAATCAAGATGGCCGTCATGGCTAAAAATAGAACATAGTGGTAAAATGAAGGTTTTGGCTTATAACTCTGAAACTAAAGCATTAAGAGCACATCTGACGGGGTAAAAGTGTTTATCAGGTCAGGAACTATCAGCCTTGAAATTTTTAGATGAATCGGGCAACCGGTTGTTGGGTTGCTGCCCCTAAATTGGTAATTTTAAGGAAATTTTGCCGTTTTTTGTTATTATCTTGAATATGACTTTAGATAGAGATAAATTGTAAACAGCAATAATGTTCAGTAAAGTAAGATCTACAAATTAGTCAACATGACCAAAATAGTCATGTGACCCCTAAAGGAGTTATTGCCCTTTATAGTAACTTTTTTTACCAATTTTTTCGTAATTTTTTGTAATCTTTTAAAAAATTCTTCTCCTGAACTTCTGGGCCATATTTAACCAAACTTATCCACAATCATAATTAGGGTATATTGTTTACAAAAATGTGTGCGGTGACCCAGACAATCAACCAATATTGCCGCCATGGCTAAACAGAAAATGCAGATTTTGGCTTATAACTCTGAGACAACGCATTTAGATAAATTTGACAAGGAGTTAAATTGTTTATCAAGTCAATATCTATCTGCCCTGAAATTTTCAGATGAATTTGACAACTGTTTGTTGGGATGCTGCCTGCTGTCTCCCCCCCCCCCCCAAATTAGTAATTTGTAAAGAAATTTTGCTGTTTTTGGTTATAATCTTGAATACTATTATAGATAGAGATTAACTGTCAACAGCAATAAAGTTCAGCAATGTATAGTATAGTTCTTTTAACTTTTAAATCATGCATATATGCAAACTTTCGTATTGGTATATTTTTGTTTAAAATTTTGCAATTGGAAATTGTTCATTGTAGTTTTTAAATATTTAAACAGAACTCATAGTAATGTATGATATTCGTGATAGTTATTTCTTTATTTTTATTATTATTTTTAAATACTTTTTAATTCATGATTGGTCTTTTATTTTTTACATATGTATAGTGCTGTTTTGTTGAACTGTATCGTTTGTCATATACTGTATATGCTTATTAGTAATAAAATACAATAGTCAAACTTAATTTTCACATTTACTGCGACTAGAGAAACAACAACGGATATATTACCTTTTATTACACTTGGGAAAAACACAAAGACACTTATCGCACCCTAAAAAATAATCCCGCTTTGATTAGTTTGAAGCCGTCACGTGGTGATCCCTATGAATCCGTAAAGAGGATTAGTAAATTTCATAGGGGGTGCATGACATCAAATAGACTCCGGCCTCACACCCTATGGACTTTACTAACTCTCTTTCGATTACTGGGTCAGTAGCGTACCAAATTTTTTTCTATAATTAAACCGTCGGTTTCCCGTTAAATGGTTTTGCACTTATTGTCTAGTAATTGTTTGGGCTCTATATAGCTTGCTGTTCGGTGTGAGCCAAGGCGTTACCTTGATTTACTTTTATAAATTGTTTCCTGGATTGAGAGTTGCCTCATTGGCACTCATACCACATCTTCTTACACCCACATAAATTATAATAGTTTTCTACGGTATTCTACTATATGACTGTTCTTGAAGAGATTATGTCGACTATTTGAACATGATGATGATAGAGGGTTGCTTAACTTCTTGTGGCAAGTTAAGAACATGTTAATGTTAAACAATGTTTAAATATTAACCCTGTTTGTACAACACCGACACGACGAACCAGATTTTTAACTTATTAGCTCATAAAGTAGTAGTCCACAAGAAGACATATCACCTAACTCGGACACGATGATATTCTGACTCCGAGTCGACCAGTTTTTGCTCTTACTCCGTAATGCCGCGTCCATAGCGGAAAAGCAGCAACTATCTATTATAAAGTCTTTGGTTTTAATCCGGCTAGGTTAGAACCCATGACCTAACGCAATTGTCTAAACAGATATTTTAATCCCTGTAAATTAAAAAAAAATAGTAATTAATCCTCAATGATGAGTGTTTCATATGATTAGATAATATGTGAGTAACATATCAATGATACAGGAATCCACCAATAAAAACATTCTACACTATGAATGTTGAAAATGACCTCTATTACAAAAATATTCCTTCCACACTGCCACAGACACAAAGATAGCGTATTTGATATTTTGTGCAAAGTAACTACATCAAAGGATGCCCGACCTATGGTTCTGCTACGGCAGTAGAACGTTTTAGTAACGATCTTGTCACGCCCTTGCTACGCCTAAGATACCTTATCACCACTTATTCAATATATGTAAGCTTCAACACAGACTTTCCCGGTTGCGTTACGATCTCAATATGAGTCTACCATGACTGAACCACGTTCTTTCCACGCTCTATATTGCTATGAAAATCATCACTTTCCCACCCGTTTCATTGAGAAAACGTGCCACTAAGGGTATCAAAAACACTTAAAGGTCGTGGTGCTAAGTATAGATATCAACATAATGAGGTCGTGCAATTTAGGACGTAGTAGAAACGTATTGATGTCGTTTTGAGGACGACAAACGCATAACAACAGAGTATCATTGTCTTCGTCATTATAGTATAATCGTATCAATGTCGTAGTAGAAGCGAGATAAAGACGTAGTGAAATCCTGATAGTCTCAGTCAAATCTCAGTTAGGTCGCAGCAAAATAGTTGTCATTGGCTTCGCCTATTGCACCACGTTTCCAATAAAATGCTTGTGCACCTATATAGGTCTAATTGAATCCTTACTACGACTTTTTGACATATCAACTACGACTACTTTTGGTCACTACATGTACGTTTTAGATCATGTTAAAAAAATGGTAGTGGACCTCCATGATCATGATGACGCGAAAAGTCCTTATTACAAACTTACCACGACCACCACTTTCGAATAACCAAAAAAAAAAAAACAACAACACACACATTCTATGTCAAAGTCGACAAATTTTTATTTCAAACGGAAATACACGTTAACTGCTGTACAATGATGTGCATGTTACCAAATGTTGCCAAGAGAAAAATGTTTTAATTTTGAGCAATACTGTTTTAAGTTTATTGATAATAATTTAAAACGATAATTACAATCAATATACATCGGATCAGCATTTTATCTTCCTCATCCGACGAACTATCATCGTTTCCTCAAGGCCATACTCGTATATGGTGTCTAGGGAGAGCCAAACATGTAGTCCGTGAAATTTTCATCCCAAAACCGGAATTGAACCAGGAACCTTTGTTTTTAGTAGACCGATGCACTAACCACTACACTTCGGCACACAAAAACAGCACAACAAAACCACGCATTGCCACACGAGTGAATTGACGCCACACAAGTGTCATCGCAGGAAAATTTCTAAAAACTGGATAAAATCAAGTATTAGGTTTGCAATTATTGTACTTGATGTTTATCAAGAAATGTGTTTACTTAGTAATTCGATAATTAATTGTATTATCTAGCTATGTCTAATATGTTTGGATGTTTGACAGTGTCTTATGACAAAAGGGAGTTCTATGTTTTCCTATATGGCGTAATTTTACAGTGATGCACAATGACAACCAACCTGAGAATTAGGAGTATTGTTTATCTAATATTTAGTTTTTATGTTCAAGACGGGCATGGAAGAGACAGTAATTACATTAGTTGCCAAATGATTATGATAGAATATGTTCCATCTTTTATTTTGGATACATTTTGTAGGTTCCAGGGGCGTAGCTAGGTATTCATTTAACTGTAGGCACCAATAGGGGGTTCAGGGGGCAAATGGTTTTCAGCGTTTTAGCTGCAAAATTTTATGTACAAAAAATATAAGATTTACTGGTTATTTAATCATGATAATTATTATATACATGATGAAAAGTTCGAAGAATTATGAATAATGTACCACAACATCTGACTGCATGGTGAAATTTTCAAATAACGCAGTATAACCCGTAATATATAAAAGATATTTATAATATGCATTGCCCAGCGTAGATCAGCGTATCCCTTTAATTAAGCAGTACACCCTGTTGACGATCCTTCATTAAAAAGAATAGGCACCCGCCGCGTAAACACTGATACTACTATATAATAGAACTATCCTTTTGGCTATACATCAACCATCAATCTTTTTAAACTTAAACCTTCACCCTAGCCACACAAACACATACAGACATAGTCGATGCCTAACAAAATTCAAGAAATTCGTATATCTTTATATATCCTCTTTTGTAAAATCCCTACCGGCTTAGGAATTTTGAATAAATGTGGCCATTACACGCAGATTTGAGGGTACTCAAAATTACTGGAAGCCAGTTGATTGATTGATTTTTTTACATACAGTGTCAAATATTTATGCAAGTTCAGGATCGTTGATTTTTTTTATAATAAATTCAACTTGGAGCTAGGTCCTGTAATAGGTGTCGTCCAGGACGAAGGTCTGGAAATTTAAAAATGCCATGCATTGGAAAATGAGGGTTTTTTGGATAGGAACATAAATTTTGCCTTTCAGTAGACCAACTACGAACTCCTCAAAGAGTTGCATTCTCTCTACAACTAGGCATCGGTTTTAATGTTTCCATTCTGACCAGGCGTGACTGCGTATTTATACATCCTGCACAGCCAAACGGACGACCAACATTGGCAAGTCGGGTGAAAACAAAGTGAAAAGCTATTTGATAACTGACAACAACTAATTAAGAAACTCATGTGTCTAAGTTTTTTTGTTGATAGAAGTGATATGATCTGAGCAAAGTTCTAGTTTTAATTTAGTTTCAATATGAGGTAAAATCGTAAAAAAATCAATTCTATCCATTGTTCCATTAACTAAGGACGAGAGACTAGTGTACACATGACATTCGTTAATTTAAGAGTTTTTGACAACTTCACCGGCTTTTATTTACAGATAACGTTGTTTATTATTAATTTTTGATAGAAAAAAAAATTATTGTGAAAAAATTATGTGTAGGCACGTGCCTATATTATTTTGTGGTGGATCATCAGTATCATTAGTACAAATTTTTGTTAAAATATTCCTCAGATTAGAATACATTAAATGGTTTTTAGTAATGACAATGACATGATGCTTGGGGCTAGATGATCTAGAAAGTAAACCTGTGTGCTGATTTTTTTTCAATTCTTTGATAATATCTCCTCCAAATCCGGTCGAAGAAAAGAAAATTTTGACCAATATGACAATGATTTCACCAAAAGAACCTTTGTGAGCATGCTTCAAAGACTCATAACTGCTCCAAAAGTAATCTGATAGAATTTCAAGCATGTCAAGTGAATATTATCAACAGCTACTTAAGTAGTCTTAATATGTCTAAATATCTACAAAGTAATAGTATTCAAAAAGTTATGCAAAATTATGCTCCTTTCATTTTTTTTTTGGTTAAATGGATATAAATATAAGTGATACATGTACCAATACAGTATTTGATGTGGTATGAAGGTGTAGTAATTAATATTTACTGTAACAATGTTAATTCACACAAATTAAGAAATAAACAAATGAATGAAAAATGTTGAACATGTACAATGAAATATAGTTTAAGAAATCGATTAGTCCAGATAGGCCTTATAATTTTTTTTAAACATTAAATCAAAGGACCATTTACACTCAGGACCGAGTCATCAGTAGACAGAACAGATGTATTAAAACAACCTAGCATCATATTGCTAGTAGCGGGATTAGCATTGTCGGGAAAATTTGGTCTTTTTTAAATTTGTTCAGTGAACATACATTTGTATAATGTTTGGTTCAAGTCGAAATAGAATGCTTTTATCTCCCTATTACTTACATTGTACATAGAGGTAATACTTCTTCTACAAATCCTTGTACATGAGAGTTATCTGTCAAATCTTTATTTCACAAACAATAAATTGCAGAACAATGAACTGAGCTCAAAGCAAAGTACTTTAATAATACACTTAGACAAAGAGCTAAATCCAGTGATATACTTTGTACTACAGGTCCTTCATGAACATCCATCGACGAAAACCATATCTTAATAACATATACTACATGGTTGGATAAGAAGTCCTGAAAAAGACATGATTTTTTTTAGTCATTTTTATATGCACAGGTTAAAACTTTCTTGTGGTATAATCATTCAGTATCTAGCAACTATCAATTTGCTTCATGCACAAATTGATATAGGTTGAGTGCCCATATGTTGGAAATAAGAACACACCTCCACCTAATTTTAGTAAATTGATAAACAAATATTCAAAACTATCAAATGATTTATCCAAGACTTGTCAGTGTCTATTTGCCATTGCCACTGAATCAGTGATATATGTACACATAATTATATACATGTAAGACTAAAATTTTAAAGTACATATATAAGTCTTAACCTGACATTCAGTCTTAACTGAAAACTTTATTCCCCAAGTCATGTTCAAATCAGACTTCACAATAAAAAAATTCCATATCTACATGTACAACCAATGAAAATCAAATATCCCTCTATTAGACTAGCATTGAAATCCCAGTTTTCTAAAATGTTAGCTAGGTGGAACCTGAAACTAAACAAATTGAAACAATATAAAAAAATTTGATTTTTTTTCCCATTTGTGACCATAAAGAACTTCTTATTATATTGAATTCGGGCTTGTCTATCAAAGAACAGATATGTTGACTTGAAAATATTTGCATGTGTGTGTGTGTCATTCTGTTTATTATCATGACGAATGAATGTTACATGTGAGCCAGTTCGTTATTCGACATTCCATATGTTAGCATAAATAATTTGATATTCAGACGTTACAAATAGTAAGATGGTTGGTGTTATGAAAAAAGTAAATTGTATTTCAATATTTTTTAGTTATCTTTTAGTGACCTAATACATATTATGGTCCGTTCTCCAAAGATAACAAGTTCCCAACTTATTTTTTATTTGATTAGTTGTATAATATATAATTTCAAAACGCAAAGAACAAAATACAACGAATTAGAAACCAACAAGTTTACACAGCACAACATTGAAAACTTTGAAACCTTACTTATACGGAAGGGTAAGCGATTCCTACTCAACATGTGGCGACCGTTGTTTTTTTAAAGGCAAGTAAAAGCTTACTCGGGCAAATTTTATTGGAATAGAAAGATATTAAACGTTTAATTGACAAGTTTACCAGTATTAGATCGAATTATTATTTTTAGTACTTGTTGATTAATAGACTGGCACTCAAGAGTTCTAAAAATTTTTTACTGATAAAATCTGTATCTTAAGATGCCGGGAAATCTCGTTGAATCTACTCGGTCAGCTAATGTCACAATTTATAAATTACCTTTATATTTGCTTTTATATTTTCTCAACCGATAAGGTAGAATCGGATATGAAATTATAGATTTAACTTAAATTGAAATGCGCAAAGTTGTAACTACAGGTTAGGTTTATCTTGCTATGCATTCATAGTCATGGAAACTATAATAATAAACAAATCCGATACCTTATGTATTGTCATTTATTATATTACTTAGAACAGACTACACATGTTAACGGATAATTGTTTATGTACGGTGGACATTTCAAAGATCCACATACGGTAAAAACGTCATAAAACAGTTTACCATAATGTTGAGCCGCACCCCCATTAATGAATTCTGGATATATATCAACCCATTCGTAAGTCGAAGCAGCAGCATTTCTATACCCTCCTGACGATAAATATCCATAATACTATCTCGTCCATCCGCTGTAACATCTATTCTTTCCCGGAATCATTATCACAAAAGTAGCTCGAGTCGTTCTACATAGTGCACATGGAACATCTTGACCATCAGCATAAGAGGCAAAAAAGTTATTATTGAATTCTCCACCGTATATTTGAGCAAAATTTGAACCTCTAGGTTTTGAATAGTTTGGATCTGGTGGTAAACACACACTCTCAGCTGCCGAGCCCGATACACCATAGTGACCCCCACCAGCATATCCTGTAATAAAGTATCTCAATATATATTCCAGTTGATGCATATTAAATGTATTAACATATTCATATCGTAACAAATCAGTCATACATGTAACTCACAAAAAAATAATGTTTCCTGTTAGTGCAGCAAACGAGACTAGATTTTCAATTTGTACCAAACTGCTGATACATAATTATTTCTAATTGTATACAGTGAAAAACAGTTAAAATGGGCATTACTCTAGTTCGGAAAATGACCTACAATCCGAACTCTGTCTGTGTGCTGTTTTAAATTTCTATGCATTGTGTATAAGTGTTATTTTAATTGACATTTGACAATTTGATATTTTTTTTTTTTTATATCAAGGGTAATTTTGTTATTAAACACAAAAAAAAAAAGATTGACAGAGCAAATAAATAGAGCAGCCTGTAGTAGTTTTGAGTTATGGCTATCAGAATAAATTCTGCACCGAACAAACGACCATAGTCTCCCCCACTAGTCTTTCCATAATTTGGATCTGGTGGTAAACATACATATCCAGCAGCTGGCCCTGAATCAGTATAGTGACTCCCACCTGCAAAGCCTGTTATAATAATGTAACATCAATCAATATGGAGAAATAATGAATGCATATCCATGAAATAATGTACATGATATTTCGAAATAATGACATATCATTTTTGTGAAATACCCTATATAACAAATGAAGATAACATGTATCCAATACTTGAAATAGATATCACAGGGATATCAAAGGTTGTAATTGAATTATGTTAAATTCTCATGAATTGAAAATACAATGTTGCTTAAACACCACAGGAATAAGACTGGCCACTACGAGTATTAAAACCGTGAAATTGACAAGTTTAACCTATGTTATATTTACCGGAATAAACCAATTCTGTATTACTATTTGGACACTGCTTTCGTCCCCATCTAACACATGTTGTCCAAAGACCTGAAGTAAAGTAGATACTACTTGGTTTATTTCATATTGATTACAGACAGATATTATGTTGCTTGATTGGTTGTTTATTCAAACATAAAAACATTACAATGCTATGTTAAATACCATGTTCATGATACAATGGCATTTACGACACAATGGTAAATTCGATTTAAACATACTGAAGTACTTGAGTTTCAATCATCTTTTTATAACTGAGCAAGATAGGCAACAGAGTGTTATATCTTAACAATTCATCAGCCAGATCAATTAGTCACACTTACACAGGTTAACTAAACATGCAGTTATATGTAGTCTTTTTGACGAGCTCATTAATGATTACCACAGGAAAATTACAAAATAAATCGCAAACTCGTTAAGTTTTATAAACTTAATTAATCTCCGAATTACACCAATACGGAGGGAAATAATACTTTGCATAAAATATTTTTTTCTACACATTACATATTATACTAAGTTCCCCATGTCTTCAGTTCCATAGACTGTTTGATAAAAGAGCTTACAGACTTTACACGCTGGCTAGAGGTTAGATATAAACTATATTTCATTTCATTGGCAGGAAAATCTTTAAGTTGGAATTTAAATCATTTAATAGGAAATGTGTTAGTCTTTATTAATTCAACAATACATAAGGAAACAGGATCATTATTAATATAAAACTTTGCACTTGTAACATAGTATCTTCTAAATTAGGATATTCTAATTTCGTCTACTTTAAATAAACTGTCACTAATATAAATGTTGCAAATATCTTAAAAGTTTTCTGGTACTAGTATACAAATGATATTATTGTAAACATACAAGTTTGATATGTGTTTATAACAGAAGTTTGGTGTTTTATCATTGGATGATTCTTTCTATCTGTATACTATGCCATTGATTGATTTTTGTACGAGATTCCTATTGCCTTATTATATGTTAGATCTGATTTAGTTATAAGTGGACCTTACATGATGACATATTACCGTCCTAATTATTACTCTGATAAGGAGAGGCCGTCGAAATTGAGTAAGATTCTTTTCAGTATACCAGGTGATTTTCTCACAAAAGGGAGTCTACATACAAAAATGACTATATAGATTTCAAACAGTCAAGAGTTTATTGTCTAAGCTCAGATCTTTTTCAATATGAAGTTTTGTTACAAAGAATGGTTCTGTATTGGTATGGAAATGTACCTTCACTTTTAAAGCAATAGTCAATGAGCAAGTATGAAGAGTTTTGAAATATGTCTTCTCAAAACCGTTAATTAAATAAAATCGTTATCGGTATCAGTTTTCTTGGGATGATCCCCTTGAAAAGATGTTTCGTCTACCCACTTAGTATTTTGAAGAAAAAACACTACTGACTGAAAATGATATACCCAAAAAGTACATATCAACTTAATTAAATCTTTTATGGAAAGTTGCCTGGAAGAATAACATTAGTCTACATTGAGTTCGGAACAGTTGATGAGTTACATATTTCAAGTTGACTCCACATGTTTCAGAGACTGAACTAGTAAAAACACGCACATAAATTCACAGTATGGATACTTTTAGTCTACAGGATCAATTAATTGAGACAACTTTTTGAAGCAAATGAAGCATATTATCCTCATTAAGTTCTAAGATGGACTATAGAATTTGTTTTAAGAAAACTTGCTTTACAGGATTTTTAAGTGTGTTGATATAGACATATGGATGGATATCTTATATTTACAATATATTCTTAATGAATACAACAAATAGCAATATGTATTTCAATTGCTTTTGGGATATTTATTGAACCGAATCAACCCTAAATTCAACAAGAAGGGCTAACGAAAAGTTTAACTTTCGCATATTCTCTTCTTTATGAAAAAAAGTCTTACTTGGAATGCGGCTAAATGAGCTTTGCAACTGTTTAATTGTCTGCTCCAGTTGTTGATTTATTGTCTGTTGTTGCTGATTAGTTGTCTGTTGTTGTTGGATGGTTTTCTGCTGTTGTGGGATTAATACCTGTTGTTCTTGAAGTATTACCTGTTACTGTTGAATTGATGTGTTTTGTTGTGTAATCCATGCTTGTTGTCGAAGGGTTGATGTCTGTTGTTGCTGAATGGTTTTCTCTTGCTGTTGAATAGTTAACGTCTGCTGTTGGTTTCCGGTGAATAGCTGTTTTACTGTGGCATTCAGTATGGCAACGATATTTTTTTCTCGGTTTAAACGATTAACGAGTACATCTGGATCATTAAGCAATAGCCTCTTCTCTTCTGCAGTGACCAGATTAACACTTAAACAAAAGAAATATATTAACCAAATAATCATACTTGAACTTCCCTCATGTGCTTTGAAGAAACGATTTTACACAAATTATTTCTTATCAATCTAGTGTTAAGTAAGGTCACAAAGACAAAGATATCAACAAGTTTACATGCATATGCCAACTAGTGCATTTGAACCCTATGATCTGGATAGTACCATTTTTAAAAGGACATCTATGATTCGGCATACTCCTACATTTTCCATAATTGTGTAACCGACTAGTAATTTTTGAAGGCAAACATTTTTTTTATATTGTTCATATCGACTAATTTATAAAACAAATAAACAAACAAAATCACCGGAAGCTTAAATATATAATATATAAGAATGTGGTGGAGACCTTTACAATTTCATTCGAAACAATATTGAAATTTAAACCTTACTTTGCAAAACTTAAAATGTTACAATTTATCATAGCATATTTTTTCTCTAAGAAATAAATTCATTGATATGTAACCATTGAAGCAGATCAACTGTTCCCTCTTTGAATATGGTATTCGAACGTTAGTAGTACCCTTAGTCTTTGATGAACTGCAACTATTCAAATGTCCGATCAAAAATACTGGGACTGTGGGTGGCGCCCTTTTTTTGTGAAATATTATACAAATACCGTACAAATGAAACCAACATTGGCCAAAACCACTCATGTCTTAATGATATCCTACGGCAGCTTTTCTATTATTACCTCTACTGAGTTTTGTTTTAAGTAGGTTATGAATTGCATGGTTTCAGAACAGCATAACCATTGAACATATCCGTAAAACAGAATTAGTTGGAAACATAAAGGAATAATATAAGACATGCTAAGGTAAGGTCAATGGTGTATCTACACAATACCTAGTGAATCAACACATATCTCCTTAAAAGAGGGACGAAAGATACCAGAGGGACAGTCAAACTCATAAATCGAAAATAAACTGACAACGACATGGCTAAAAATGAAAACGACAAACAGACAAACAATAGTACACACGACACAACATAAAAAGCTAAAAAATAAACAACACGAACTCCACCAAAAACTAGGGGTGATCTCAGGTGCTCTGGAAGAGTAAGCAGATCCTGCTTCACATGTGGCATCTGTCGTGTTGCTTATGAGATAACAAATCCGGTAAATAGTCTAGTTTGGTAAGTCACATTTATGAAAGGAAAGGCTTAACTGTCAGTCAAATATAAAAATGCAAAATATAAACGCAGGATTAAAATTTTAGTGTAATCGATCCAGGCTGCTCAAAATTACCTACATACATTATACCTACGAAGACCATACCCAAAAGTTCTGAAAGTTTAATGCATTTATAGGTAAACAGTGTCAAACTCTGAATAGATCTTGATAAAATCATGTGCGATATGTAGGAGACAGTTTTGTACAAAAGAAGAAAAGAAAGCATTACATACTATAAAATATCAAAAACGACTTTTCAACTGAAACCTAGTGCAAATTATATACTACAGAAGTACTGGATATTTCAAACCACAGCAGGAAAAAATCAATTCAAAAGTAAATTATAATTTAAGATAAACTGTTTGCAACAAAATTGAATTGAATTACCAAGGCTGTAATTGTCTAAGCCTTCCGACTTTTTGGCCTTCATTGCTCTCAAACTTCGTACATAAATGCATGATTTGGTTAGTTAGCTTGTTGGGTTTGAGCGTCCCTGGTGACTTTTTTTGTAAAAGAAACGATAGTTTAACAAAAAGTCATTTATTTATGTTTTTATTAAAGGATTATGTTTTTTTTTTCATTTTAATTTGTACACTAGAAGGTCATTTAATCTATATCATACTAATTTTCCGTTTTAAATGGTTAAGAAACAATATTTGGTGATTAATTATATTATCAAGGTTGTACAGTAGTAACAAGATACACGCTTTATGCGGCACACAAGATAACCACTGTGTACACGAGAGAATACCAACGATGTGTATAACCAAAAAAGTCAATAATTAATGGAGAAAAAAAAATCACAAACCCTCTAACTAGAAAATGAAAATACAATATAATCGCTAATACCCTACACAACAGAAAGAGAGCTTAAGCTCAAATTTTAAGGCCTTAATAATACTCTTATCGAACCATGCAAACTAAAGTATACCAACAACTGTCGTAGGCATATTTTGCATGATGCAATTTTTGCTGTTCAGAATAAACCTTTTCTGTTTTGTCTCTTGTTTTGATTTAACTCAAACCAGCGGTCACTTGTCTAACGTGGTCATTGGTCAACCAGTTGTTGCATTAAATTTTCATTACAAATTTTAACAACGTTCATTTTAATGATTTACTACCGAAATAACTATACTGAAAAAATATATATTTTCAGTATCGAAGTCAAAATGAAAATTAAAACCAGTTTGCAACAGAGATTCTGCAATAGACAGTGAATTCGTGAATTCCTCGTCTTCCACTTCTTTAAATTTACATTGGAAACCGTACTGCCTATTTATCCACGAATATTAAAATTGTGAACAATTTCTTCACTTTTACAGGCTGTACAAAAGGACAACCTTTGGGTTAACGTTTAAAGGACCTGCTGACGATTTTGTGTTATTTCAATGAACTATTTTAATTTTATCTCCATTGTTCGAATAATAAATCGCAATCGGAATATATAAGGGTCTGAAAGGCCTTTCTGTTTTCTTGAATTATTTAAGTCAAAAGTAAAGTCACAAAAAATACTGATCTCAGAGGAAAATTCAATATGGAAAGTCCCTAATCAAATGAAAAATCAAATGGTAAAACATATCAAACGAATGAACAAATGTCATAATCCTGACTTGGTACAGACATTTTCAAATGTAGAAAATGGTGGATTAAACCTATCACTTGAACGACAGTCGCATCATATTGACATCGATGCGTGAACAAAGTGTCACAAATAGGGGTACAACAACAACACAAACCCAACTAAAAATTGGGGGTGATTTCAGATGCTCCGAAAGGGTAAGTCTATTCTGCTCCACATGTGGCACCATTCGTGTTACTCATGTTATGGCAAAGCCGGTAAATAGTCAAATTTGGTAGGTCACATTTGTAAAAAGGCAACGATATTGTAGTTACGACATATTAAAAGAACATATCCGATATCATTTGTATAACGGATATTCTTCACAACGGTCAACCGCTGAGCAAAAGAAGTTCTTCGTTAGATCAGTCGGTAAACACTTTGCCTTGTAGCACAGAGGTCTAGGGTTCGATTCCCTGTGGGGACATGCGATTATGCAAGTAGAATCATGCTCTACGGTTCACATACAACTACTTCACCATTCACTGAATCCAAACAAAAAACCTATGCATTAAAACATCGGAACCAATAATTGGCACCTTTAATTGTATTACTCAGAACAGACTTCACATGCCCTCCCTCAGAAACAATACACCATAGTGTTTTTTATATATATATATATATATATTACCGTTGAAGTAGATTTAGAGCGTGGTATTATAAAATATTTCCGTCTTCCCCTTATGTTTCAAAGTTTTTGTTGTTCCGTTACGTTTCGTCATATAGTAGGTGTGATTCCTACTGTTTTGGTTTGTTAGTGTTCATTATTTTTCGTCTGCTACAAGTTTTCGTGAATTTCGTTGGTACATGGAAACAACGAGTTTAAAAGTTCAATAAATCATAAAAATTTACTGAATAAATATATGCAGACTTTTGAAAAACCAAGAAATCAAATATTCACGAATGCAAGTTGTCCTCATTCGACAAAAATTGATACCCTCAAAACTATATGAATCAACAAAAAAAACAATTTATGACTATAGAACAGCGGTATACTTCTATTGCCTTTATTTATACCATAAGCATGTGTAATTGACCCAATGGCCGATCCATAATGTTAGGACCGTGCAGCAGTAACCACATATCCACATAATATGTGACCAGCCACGACATATCCAGGTTTATGGTGGTAGAACATCAGTGTGAGAAAAAAACGCCATTAACTATATGTGACTAGCCATTTCCAGTCTTAGGAGGGTACATTGTCTAAAATTTGCTTTTTGTATATTTATCTATATAATATTCCGAAACAAAAGTCTCTGTCATGTTATTATGACATATTTGTTGTAATAGCAATGAAACGAGTCATCTTGAATACCGGTATGAAAATGAGATTGTTCTATGACGACTTTTATTTATTGAAGGCACTAATATATAAAATATAACTTTATTGTATTAATTGGCTCTTAGTAATGTTCAATAGCATATTTGAATAAAATTTCAAAGAATTAAATTTACTAAAATATAAAAAATTCTTAGCTTTATTTTAGAACATGTAATTTAAACTTGTTGAAACGAAGTTAGTTTATAATTTGTCAAGGTAAGCTTTAAGAATTCCTTTTTTTAATTCTTTTAATTAAGATTTATCATGCATGTCTCTAAACAAAGTATGCGACACGTAACAGTTTATATGTCTTGGTGTTCTCAAATATGCACTTGATACAGTGCATTTATTATGGATATATTTATTAAAGAAAATCAATAGAGCAGAGCATTTTGGGTTTTTTTTTTGTAGCTCTATTTTAGAACATGTAATTTAAACTTGTTGAAATGAAGTTAGTTTAAAATTCTTCAAAGTAAGCTTTAAGAATTCCTTCTTTTAATTTAGATTTATTATGCATGTCTCTATACATACATGTAGTATGCGACGCGTACATGTAACAGTTTATAAGTAGGTGTTCTATTATATGCATTTGATACGGTGCATTCGTTATGGATATATTTTAGACTCCATTTATGAAGGAAAATCTATAGAGCAGAGAATTTTGATTTTTTTTGGTATCAATTTAAAATTAATTCAAATATTTTTCACTTCAAACGATAAAGTAAAACTCTTATACAGCTACTGAACCACTCAGGTTTCCCGTTTTTCCGTTTTCGCTTCGTTTTTCATTCGTTCCGTTTGCGTGTTTCGTTCATTCCGTTTGCGTGTCATTCATTCCATTCATTTCGTTCATTTCGTTTAAGTTCATTCCGTGTTTCATTCTGTTTATACAGCTACTGAACCACTCAAGTTTCCCGTTTTTTCCGTTTTCGTTTCGTTTTTCATTCGTTCCGTTTGCGTGTTTCGTTCATTCCGTTTGCGTGTCATTCATTCCATTCATTTCGTTCATTTCGTTTAAGTTCATTCCGTGTTCCATTCCACACGACATAGCATGATAACAATCGTGTTGTTCGGTAAATTGTGAAGCTAATAGTTTCGTTTAAGAACGTTTGCAGCGTGTGTGAACGATTATATCAGTCTAAAACGAAAGGTTATTTGGTTCGTTTCACAGATAAATTTCGTATTTTATAATCACATTATCAAATGTATTAATTTTTTGTTCTTTATTAAAAAAAAAAAAAAACGACAATCACCACATAATGGTCACTGGTTCAGGTCTAAATAGACCGTCTTTTTTAATTAAATGATGTGAAATTTTGTTAAAACTTTTTTGTTCGCAGTATACATGTAGTCATTAAAAACTTGTCGAGACATGGACATATTATATTTTACTTTCATATTGAGATTAAATGTATTCACAGGTTCATTATGTATATTTTGTAAAAAGGATGTTTAGAAATATTCCTATTTTAAAGTGTACTCTACACATGGCTTACTGGATATGCCGAGTTGCAGATATGGTTGTCTAACTAATTTACAATAAAACGAATGTAGAAAATTGTAGTATGGTAGTTTGTAAATAGTCTTCTTTCTATTTTAAATAATTAAAAGTAAATGCTGAATAAAATGTATCTACGATTGCTTAAAACATAGGGACACTATTTCAGTAAGTCTGTGTTTCATTTAAAAAAATAAAACAAGCTAGATTTATATTTTTTTTAATACAGTTACTGTAATCTTACTGTTGTAGGAAACTATTTGGTTATTTGCATATCATAAATATCATGCATATGAAACATGTATATGCAGCCTTGTGTTTAAGTTTGGTGGACTATTGACAATAACATATTTCTGTAACGCTAAAATTACTTAACATTTTATTGCAACAGATGTGTATAAATTAAAGTGGTGACAACGTTTGCGAGGTTTGAATACAATTTTTAATCAATCCAAATAACCAACGGGCGTACTCTGCAGGACATCTTTTGAAAACTTGCCAGACATTTCACACTTAGTTGTTCAACAGATAATAATGCTACTGCCAATCTTCAAATGGAACTTTTATTTTTAGCAAATGAGACTGATAAAGATATTTATATATTTACATGGATATTCATTTTTTTTTTTGTGTTTAAAATTTGTTCAGAAATATAATTCAGTATTTTTATTTCCTTTATTTGAAATGTTTAAGCTGACAGCTAATCTAAACAGTGTAGTTATAACGTGATACCTGTTAAGGGAACTGTAAACGAAAAAAAAAGTCACAGGAAAAAAGTCCCGGGAAAAAAGTCACAAAGTC
Source organism: Mytilus galloprovincialis (assembly GCF_965363235.1). Taxonomy (NCBI): domain Eukaryota; kingdom Metazoa; phylum Mollusca; class Bivalvia; order Mytilida; family Mytilidae; genus Mytilus; species Mytilus galloprovincialis. The sequence goes on from NC_134845.1 coordinate 61,936,650, forward strand.
CTCGATAATAAAGTCACAGGAAAAAAGCCACAAGAATAAAAAATCACAAGAAAATAATCACAGGGAGCTGACAATGCGGTATGGGCTTTGCTCACTGTTGATGGCCGTACGGTGACCTTTATATATAAATTTGTTAAAATTTCTGTGTCATTTGATCTCTTGTGGAGAGTTATCTCATCGCAATCATACCACATCTTTTTTATATATGTGTTGTACAAAAAAAAAAAAACAACAACACAAAACCAGAACAAGTTGTCGATTTATTCACTGATAGTTGCTTTTTCAGTTACTGAAACCGTTAATAAAAACTGTCACGTACTTTGACGTTTAAAACTAATTTGAATAAGCATAGCATATCTGTTAATACATGTATGTAAGGGCTGTATAGCCAGTCAAGGTCTTTAAAAACTTCCATCATCATCAATGTTTTTTTTGGGGGGGGGGAGGGGGGGGGTGTCAAAATAATAGATTATGATGATGTTTCTAAAAACTTGTGATCTTTTAACAAATTCCCATAAACTAGAAATTAATATTCAGTCCTAAACGTTGCCGATGAAAGCATTTTAGAAAACCATAGATAATATAGTGAAGATATTTCAGCTTTGTCTTAAAATTTGCAATAAAAAGGTACCTACAAATATTGAATCAAAACTCTTTTGAAACAAAGAAATGTGTCCAGATATATATAAAGAATATTTTTTTTCCGTGTTCCATTCCGTTTATACACGACATAGAATTTTCCTTTCCTAATCAATTGTACTCATGACTTACAGTAATGTGAAATTTTACAACAAATCATCTAAAAAATTGTACTTTAGTGTCAGTAAGGACAAAAAGTCATATTTAGTGTAAAGTGCAAAGTCCCAAAAATGTGGTTAGAGTTATGAATTTTCGTTAATTCATATATATCATATTTTATAATAAATATTAATATTAAACCGGGATAAAAAAAAATCTCAATTATACAACGAAAAGAATATTCAATAAATATTATAAAATATGCAAATTTGTGTAAAACCTTAGACAAATAGTACAGTTGCATTTTATCCACTCATCTGGTCAGTGTTCGGAACTTATGATAGCAAATAGTTAAAGCGTATTGAGGACGAGAAAACGAATAAAAAGCTATATTTCGCAAGAAACAACTATCTATCAGAAACAAAATGACTTATAGATGTTAAACTGGTCCGCCTTTCCATCTATACATGTAGCTAATTGCACTTCGAGGTGAATACAACAGGGGTCCAGTTTGTATAGATGTGAATTATTTAAGGTCACTGTCTCGAAATCCTATGCTCCACGTTTGAGTTTAAATCCCGCGATAATTACAAGGTAACATCAAACTGACATATAATTCATATTCGTTAATTTATATACTCAGAATGAATAGCTTGATCGTTTATACAGAGAATAACATAAATCTAAAATAAAAGTATGTGGTATGATTGCAAACGAGACAACTATCAACCAGAGTAAATGACGGATGAAAGCAACCATAAGTCATCATACAGAAAATCCATACCGAATAGTAAGCTCTAAGAAGATTCCGACACAAAACTATTCAAACCAGAAAATAAGTCATCCTGTTGCTGTAAAGACTTCATTACAATTGTATTTATGAATGAACGCATCAATCAGTCGATTGCTTTCTTTTGCTTACTGCGTTACATCGAGCCTACATCGATGAGTGTCAATTTCATTTTTCTCGAAAAGAGAAATATTTTGTTAAAAAGAAAACAACCTACACATCAGAGTTACATTTAATTTCAGTTCTGTTCCAGTATCCATTCGCAGTTTTTCTTAAATATTTTTTTACATTTTTTTCTTATATGCAAAGGGTTACCATGCACAGGTTTAGTATCATAGACCCGAACTTAATTTAATTATCTTTTAAGCAAAACAGGTAACTGTTGTGGTGACTTTTGTTTGAATTTTTATAGGTACAAGGACACGTTATCGACTCTACTTGATAATAGAAATTTTCACTAATGGTAGTATGAAAATTGATAGAATTTTTCGTTATATCCTTTGTCAAAGATGTATTTTATATTATGATATGTTAACAATTAAACACAATGATAGGTCACCGAGTTTGTTTTCAAGCTACAGACTGTGAAAATATGAAACAGTTTGTATGGATTATACACAGAAAGGGTATCATTATATGAATACTTGAAGGTAAAATGAATGATAGAATTTCAAATAAAAATGTGAGAAGATAGCTCTTATAAAATGCATTTAGAATACCCACAGAAAAATCGAGGCATGTTAAGCATACATGACATATAACATAAAATGAACATTTTCCGGTTAATTGTAGTAGACATAGTCCTGTCTCCGTGTTGCAGACCGTAATTTGACTTGACCTGTTATTGTTAATTCTTTATACATTGTTACTTGGATGGAGAGTTGTGTCATTTGAACTTATACCACATCTTCTTATTTGTTTGTACATTTATCTCTGATTCAATGATGTTTTAGACAGTCCGAAAATAATGAAGTGAGATATAAGGCAGTTTTAAAAAATATGTATCAGAAATACAGATTATCTTCAGTTTTCAAATACCAGACTACAATACAATATTTTTATTCCATTTTAATTTCTAGCAGCTATGTTCAAGATCGACTTCGTCTAAGCAGAGGTTCAGTACGTGCCAGAGGCAAGATAAATTTTCTACATATTTTTAAAGTCACATGAAACCTCAAATTGAAAAAAATATGCATATGTTTTTTTTAAAACTAAATGGATAGCTTTCATTATACAATTTATGTACATATACTTTTTTCTGAGGAAAATTCTTTAAATTGTCCACATTTAGAAGAAGTTTACTTATTTTTTATTGCTTGCTGCCAGGAAGCAATTCACCGACATATTTTCCGTATGCATAGTGACCTAAGCGTGACCCTCCTCGTAAAAATCCGGTGATAGCAATACGCATGAATCGGTCATTAAAATAAACAATTACCTGATTGTATATGTTAAACACGTGCTAAATACCCATGCTTTTTGTTGATTATTTACTATAAGGTGACAATCGGTAAACTTCGGCTTCAAAACACGGCATTTAATGAGTAGCCATATTTGTTAGATAATAACAGACAGATAGAAAAAAATAGACGATTATACGATATATTTGCGTAAAAAATGATAAAATCGTGCACAGAGAACTAAGTTTATGATATATACATGCATTGGTTCAAGAATTGGATGAACATTATTTTTCACCAGTCACTCGTTTCTTTTGACATTTTTCATATCATGAAAAAAATGTAATCGAATATCCTGTAATTACCACGTAGAAAAGTAATATACTAGTAAAAAAATAAAATCATATTTTAGTCTAAAATGACAAATTCTCTTTAAAAGCAAGCAATAAATTAATTTCTGAATTTACAGTAACATGAATAATGTGGCTTTCTTATTTGAATTGTTTTACATTTTTTTCATATATTTCTATCTTCCTATGCAGTTTGGGTTCATCTGTTTTGATCATTGTTGAAGGCTTTATTATGAGTAATACTATAGTTGTTAACTTGTACCTCCTTTGGTGTCAGGTAAGAGTTTCTCATTGACAATCATGGCACATCTATACATTTTTCTATAGATCTGTGGATCAAAGTAAATTGTTGTTTGAACAGAATATATTAATGTAAAATTACCTCCAAAGAAAACTTCATCAATCACTTCTCCATTGTCTTTTACTCAGCTGCTTAAGAAGTCTGATCACCTGTTGGGTCTTGTTTTCATTACAGTCGAATAAGCCCAAAGGAAACTGAAAAGAATACATACCATTAAATATTTTATAATTTTCCTACACTTAACTTAAAACAACACGATCCTGTATATAAAAAAGAAGATGTGGTATGATTGCCAATGAGACAACTTTCCACTAAAGACCAAAATGACACAAACATTAACAACTATAGGTCACCGTACGGCCTTCAACAATGAGCAAAGCCCATACCGCATAGTCAGCTATAAAAGGCTGTATGTCTGTTCAATATGCTATATATTCATGTATATGTATACCATTGAAGATCAGTTAAGAAACATAGAGTGAAACTCCATTGTGCTTGTAAGGATGTTTATGACAAATCTCATCATACATATGCATGGCCATGTTAACTTGAACTATGATAAAAAAAATCAGTATGATTTTTACCCTTCTGATACTTTATAATAAATACCAAGCTCTATCCTTTTAGTTACAATAATATGTTTATGATCTGAATTACAATACTTTTAAACCTGTTTATACATTATATATTCATAACTCAATTTTAACAAACATATTTTCCAAACCATTAAAAGAAGTAATCATACCTGTTTTGTTTTGATTCCAGATGAATCACTGTAATCATGCTCTAAGTGTGATGGGAAAATAGATTCAAACTCAGTTTTCATTTGATCAATATTTTGAATTACTGATGTTGCTACGAGAAAGGAGAGCTCTTTCTTCAATTGCTCTTGTTCTGATATTGATGGTATAAAATCAGCATGATTCAGTTGTACCTCTTCTTCAACAACGGGTTTATTTTCTGGAACAATTCTATCTACAACTGCAATAACTTGAAACAGGTGCAGAGATAGCGTTTTATCTTGGGAAGTCCTGTAGGATGGTAAAATATTCTTGTCCCAATTGTCACCAATCATTTGGTACTTGACACCAACACCTTCTTTCCACTCCTCTTTTAACTGAACCAAATCTGTGTCTAAAAAATCTTCCCAAGATGATAGCTTATTTTGAACAGATCTGGGGTTTACAGTTAAGCCCAACTTTGCCAAGCGTTCAATGTCCTATAAAAAACAAAAGCATGGTTAAAATCAAGAATATTTAAGATAGGGTTTCTATTTATGACATGAAATCAGTACATGTACAACAAGAAACACAACAAGTAAAGGAACAGCCTTTTATTGCTGTTCTTCATCTCAAAATCACAGTGAGGCCTTTAACACAGAGCTTTATTACCACCCGTGTCACCTGTATCAAAGTCCTCACTGTGATTCTATGATAAAATTTATATATACATTGTATTAATGAACTTTGACACATTTTTGTTCAAATCTAAATAAAAAGTAATTTTTACATGTATGCAATACTTCAAAATTATTGACCAATGTCAGACAGAGGGAGAAATTCCATATGATCTCCATGAAAATGAGATATTTAAATCCTAAATCAACTGCACATGAACATTTGTTTGTACCTACAGTATATCACTAATTTATAATGTAAATATTCAATTTACTAGACCGACTCACAAACTTCAGCATATATATATATATATATATATATATATATATATATATATACAGCTGATGCTGCAAGTTGCATCATGCAGTCTTGTTTGGCAAATTAACTTTGCAAAGACAAAAATTATGTATGTAGCATGTTAGTTTAAAAAAAAAAGAAATAGATCTTTCAGGCATATTTCAATAACCATAACAAGCTCTGTATTCATGCAAAAGCTAAACAGTGAGGGCTTGTGGGGGAGTGTGTTGGAACATTTTTTTTTCTAATGAGCAATGCATTTGAATAGGCACATATAGCATGTATAGTTGGAACTTCCCCCCCCCCTTCTTCACCTTTATTTTATAAAAATGGATTCACCCCTGATTTCATTAACTTTTTTTCATAATTAAAAATTTAGTCATATAGCATTCAATGAGTTTATATAATTACCCTTTGTTTGCAGGCACCATGTGTCAGAATGAATCCAATTTGATAATGAATAGAGGACATCTCTTGGTTCCTTCCATGCAGTGTCATTGAAATTATGTGCATTAGTGTTGTATACTTTTTCTCTCCTGGTGCTATTGGTATATTGTTTAAAGCTGAAGATATTACTTTCAATGTCTGTGGTGCTTTAAGTTGTATTTCATCATGAAATTTATCCCAATGAAAGTTGAATATTCCAGAGTAGGATCTATCTTGTAAAATAGAACCAGATCCCCGTTTGCAAATGGCTTCACATTCAGCGGAAATAATATTGGATGTAGCAGAGGTCAAAGTTTCTGGATGGGATTTACTTATTATGTCTATAATACATTTTTCAACATTTTGTCCTCTATGAATAGCCCTGCAAATATTTCTGTGTCTAATTTCTGGTACAAAAGCGGTCCTTTTCCCACTGGGGTAATACACTGTCATCTATAAAATAAAGAGGGACCTTTAGAGACTTGGGGTGATTGATAAAACATTATTATGATTAATTGATTTTTTTCTTTATTGAAATAAGACGAGATATCATATCTATTGGTTTTAGAGAAACTATATAAATTTTAAAAAAATTGATCACATTATACATGTTATATTCCATTGAGAAATATTCAGCACTACTTGATGAAACTGAAGTGATCTTTCAACTTGTTCAATGATGGTTAAATAGAATGCAAAATATTATCATTTAACACAATATGTATTGCTTTTAATTTATTAATGATCGATATCTAAACAGATTTAATCATGATACAGTTACTGATCATTCCATATACATTTTTTCAGTAACCATGGTAACAGTGCCAAATCAAATTTCTTATTAAGTATGAGGCACAACTCCATTTTCAGATGCAATATGAGTTCTTCCATTTTCATTTAACTTATTGGAATCAAAATTCATATCTTTTTTAATAATTAACTGTCTTGACATTTATTGATCTTGAGAAAAAAATAACAACTTTACCTGTTTTCTGCAATAACATTTACTGCAGTCAAATGAAAAGTCATGTAAATCCAACCACATTTCAAAGTGTAATGTTCATATATGTTAAAAACAAGTTCTGTACATGTATGTAGACCTGCAATAAAAACTAAAGATGCAAACTGCAATTGACATGCAAAATTTAACAATTTGACCACAAAAAAATAACTGTGTGCAGTGTAGTGAAACAGATCTTTTGAAAATCAAAGCTTATGACTACAACACTAAATACAAAATGTATCACCATGTTATCCATGTCTGTCCATCTGTGAAAAAGAGTTTTCTGTACCTTTTTTTAGACTTATTATATTTTCTCTTTTTTTCTTCTGTAAATGTAAACAGGATGTTTTTAAAGTTCCCATGTAAAAATGTAAGCACTTTTTTTGCATTCAAAGGATTGCAGACAGACTGAAGTCCTCTTACTTTCCCAAATTTTGATACAATTAAAATTAATCCAGTTTCCATACTATACATGTACATACAAATGTATATATATATATATATAGTCTTTTTAAAATTTGACACAACTATATTATCAGTTGATGCTTTTGTGGTCATTGGTAACAAACAATTAATATAAACAACAAGCAAATTCAATTGAACTTATAACATGTTAAAGTAAACTGAAAAAAGAATGACAGCAATAGTTTACCTTTTAGCACATAGGCAAAAAGTGTACTTGGACGGAACAAAAAAAATGAGCAAAATAAATGTATGACTCATGAAATTTCAATCCTTTAATCATGTTCATGATGTTAATGAAATACAAATGATTCAACTCAAATCAAGTTTGTTGCTGTCATTTTTATCGAATTAGTGCAAAATTAAAATTTTCTAAAAACTACAAACTTGAGGAGACAATCATTTGATACTGATGTGGGTGTTCGGTGATGGCTATGAGAGTTGAAACAAATACATTTGTATTTATAATTTATGGATCATTGATTTTTTTTACATGCTGAAAACCATTAAAAAAGAAATAATGCTGATAAAATCATCACCCTCTGACAGTATCAAATGGTTATACCTTTTTAACATTTGGCAACACAGCCTTTATTATCTATAAACTAAATGATAGAAAACATCTATCTGATCCAACTATAGTTTAATTTGTAATACTTAACTCATGTAATTTTAATATTTGAAATAAGAAATTATGAACATATGTTTCAAGATGAATATAAAATTAACATGTACATTTGTACCTCAACTTCTCCCACAAGACTGCTTTGCTCATGTTTCTGTTCCTCCTGTGATGCAGTAGTCTTTGACGGACTAGTAAATGACAGCGATCTTCTTGTTTTTTTTGGTGTTGGAACTATTTCAGCCACTGTATGGTCCGTCTGTCTTCCACTGAGAATCTGAGGAAAGGTTGGCAGTGTCATCATTGTAACCACTGACACAGCAGTTGGAAAGTCTGTCCTTTGTTGTTTACTTGGCTGTTGTGACAGTGGTGACCTCAATAGTCGTTTTTCATAACTTTGTCTTTTACTTTCCGACTTTGTTTTTGAACACGTCAAGTTGTAGGTCATGCGTACACCACTTCTAGTGTCATTTAAGTCTTTCTGTAACGAACCCAACTCTTCCTGCAGTTTAAGCACTTTCTCAATGTGTCTATAACATTTTTTACATACACCATTTACTTGTTCATGTTCATGTTCAAATACCTCAATAACCTTCTTAATATTGTCTACCCTTTCTCTTGTCAATTTGAGTTTATGGTTTGTTAGCTTTTTCTCAACTTTGTGGCCAGATGGGGTAATGTCAGTCTGGACAAATGAAAAACCACAAATTACACATATATTTATATACAGGTAATAAACTCTTCTGGGGGTGGCAGGACTCTTCAAATCCATAGCGATAGTTTTATACTTCACACATGTGCAATGACAATGTATTTGACACTAAAACAGTCTCCAACCTCCATAAACATCTGGTTTTGATAACAGAAGTTGCATACAAGGTAAAAATTTACAATTGAGATCTTGGTGGCTACTCATACATTATAGCAAGACCATTTAAAACGTTATCAGAATTGTTAAAAATATACGACGCCAAAAATTGAAGTAAACAAATCCTTTCGTAATTTCGGATGTGATCCAATAATTAAAGAAAACCCGAATGAATTGTTTTGACTGACGATTTCTTCGTAAAAAAAGGAGTTACATCCCTTTACCTCAGGATAAACTTCCATAATCGTGGAAGAGTTATTTTCATTGGTCGAAAAAGACACACCTACGAGGTCACTCACATGTGACCCCAAAGCGGGTTTCGTTAGATCTCCCACGCGACATATCAGAAAACGGGAGCATGAGAGATCGGTTTTTAATTAGATTGATGTTTACCTCCACAGTTTTTACATTTGTTTGCGAAATTGGGTGATTGCCCCTTGTTATTTTGAGGTGGTCCCCTTTGTGGTGTGTATTGCTTGCCATACTTTTTACCTGATGATCTTGATCCTTGTTTGTTTAACATGTTAATTGTTTTATCTTCGCTTTCCATAGTTTTAAGTTGAGCCTTTGAAAGTTCATATGTTCTAGCGAAATTTATAGCCTTTTCTAACGAGAGTTCGGATTCTTCAGTGATACATTTCTCCCGAACTTTGTGGTCTTTAGTTCCAAAAACAATGGCATCACGTACCATTTCCTCTGGTGTCACATATCCACAATCTTTAACCAATATTTTGAGGTCTGTGAGATATTCTTCGAAAGTGTCAATTTCTTTTTGTACACGGCTCAAAAATTTGTATCGTGAATAAATCTTATTCGATTTAGGGCGGACGTGTTTTTCAAAGTTCTGATAGTGCACATCAAGTTTCTTTTTATCGTCCTCCGAAAGATCCCAGGTCGAGTATATGTCCCTTCCTTTATTGCCGATCCATATCATTAGATAGTTACATTTTTGTGCTTCAGCAGTTTTGGCTAGAGGTCCCGCGAACTAGAATTCTGTGTGTTGTTGGAAAGATTTCCAAGCGGTCACTAGGTCCGTCGCTTCCCAGTCCATTTTGGGGTGTGATCCTGATAGTGCATCCATGATTATGATAATTTAGGTAGCTGGATTGTTCTTGCAACTTTTCAGATTGCTTCCATCTACGGATGGCTTAATTTCATGATGAGCAGTGGTTCAATCTGACACCATGTTGAATAACTATGAGGAAGACATATTGACAATAACAAGATATTTATTAACCTTCTATACAGGAGAGTATAATAATATATAACAATAATGTCCGGATCGTATCCGGTTAAGATATGTCAATATTACGGTATGTGACAAGGAGCATCTAGCACATTAGTATATAGATCTATCATATTTGTTTTTTGTAAATAACTAATGCTGTAGTTATTGATCAAGCCGTTCGATTTATTTTTAAATTTTCACATTCTTTTTTTTATATCGGCGCCTTTTATAGGCGACACTACGGTATACGATTTTTCCCCATAGTAGAATGTCGTATGTTGGGCTATAATAATTACTTGATACACCCACTTCATTTAAACTTTAGGCCATAATATACCTCAACTACAAATTTGTATATGTAAAAAAAATAACAACAAACATCCAGTTGGAATGCAATCTAATGCATTCGGCAAATTAAGTTTAACAAACTCCAATTGCTACCTTCGTATAGGCGAAGTTGGACCAACATATGCATTTGGAAGAGCCTCAAACTGTGAAAAGTAAGAGTCATTGAAGTTTTATTGGCTATACTATATTTTTTTAAAACTTTATTTCATCTATATATCTACTCACAGTTTATTTCATCTGGAATAACGTTGAACCCTCCAATTTTCAATAAAAAAAACAAATCCTGATCAGTTGTACGGTGGTTAAAAGATTACAATTTTAGCTTGGGATGACTAATTATCTTATTTTCAACTTCTTTGACTAAGTTCACAGATAACAATTAAAAATGAAATACAGAAAAAGAGTCGCGGATGCCAACTCGAACACATTAATAACAAAGTGATTTGTGACGTTTTTGTCAACGAACTGTACAGTGGTTATTAAAAAACGAACAACTAACTTGACACATTTGGTGTAACGAACGGAACAGTTAGAGAAAACGTATCTTTATGATATTGCAATTATTCTAAGTTCTAGAGAACATTTGTAGGAACGTAGTAATCAAACGTATAGTAATTTATTATTGCTCAATGTATAAACACGCAAGGGTTTATGCACGAAAACATTTTCAGCATTGTTTATCTCATAAAACGTAGGAAATTGCAAATTGTGTGTGCGTTTTGAATCTAGCAGTTTTATTAAACTTTCTATGCAATATCTAAAACTAACAACAACTGGTTAATTGAATAAATAAACTAACATGCACATTGCCATGCTTGTATATATATCTAGTCAAATAAGTTCTAGAAAGGAATTCGAAATTGTTTTCATCCTAAATGTTGTCCTGATTATCTCTTCGAACGCTTCAACGTCCGGATTCATTTGTATCGGGTTATACGGGATGATCAATGTACTGCAGGTATAGACATGATTTTCAGGATTTCGATTTCACATTAATCATTTTCTGCTCCTCATGTCCTTGTGTGCGTTCATCAAAGCTGTTCATGTCTTTTTGCGAATATTGACTATTAATTTGCCCTTCATTGGAAATGCACCAAGCATGTTATGTCTTTAGAAGTAATTAAATATTTTTGATCAACTTATTAATTTATAAACTCTAATTCATAACCGGATGTGTTAAATTGAAAAATGTCAGTAACCAACTTTTAAGTAAAACTGGCTTGTGACTGAAAAAAGGTAAAACATGTTATCAAAGGTTGAATTTCAATAAAAAAGAGTCTTGATTGTTTTGTTAGATTTGGGAGGCACGATTTCGATTCTCTTGAAAAGAACTTTGGATGCAAAACTTTTAAATTTCTTGCTTTTGGTGTCATATAGTGAAATGGTTAAAACTAAAAACAGTCTTTAACAAAAATGTAACTGACATAGAACAATACATAAAATGTCAAAACATTTCTATATAATTTAAAATTGAGAATGGAAATGGGGAATGTCTTTATAGAATTAAAGGAAACCCCATCTCGTACACATGTTTACAAGAGAATGAAAAAGAACCAAACACAAATTTGGGTATCGATATCGTGATTGAAGGATGGAGTTTCGGCTTTAAGTTTCCTTAACTTGCATTTGCAGATCCTACATTAAGACACTTGTCAATACAGATTACTCGATAAAGTTGTAGGGATCAATATTTTACGTATAAAATGTAAAGAGAGTAAACAGAATTGTGCACTTGTTGTACAGAAACAAAATGAAAATACATACATCTTTTTTTTTATTGTAGATATCATGGAAATGATCGAACGGTTTGGCCAACCTTCTTTTCAAAGATAGAAGACGTAAAAGTGTACATGTAAATTGCGTGTGCACACAACTTCATCAGGAATAATTTTTAGTGCCTAATATCATGTATTTAAAGATATCTTGAATACATGTATGCTTATATTACAAGAGATATATTTACTTATGTCGAACAAAATGTACAGTCTCATTTGTTGCAGAAGCATTTAAATGGCTTACATGTTATTAAAGGATTGGCATGGTTTCTATGAATTTGTGCTAGAGCAATGTAGCAATAAAAAGAAAAGAAAAATAATCAAATACTGATAATATTATAAATGGATATTAATCTTAAAAACGATGTACCCGGATTTGTTCTGTGTAATTCGATTTATGACTTTTGAACAGCGGTATATAATGTACTACTTTAGCCTTTTTTCACTGTATTATTGTAAAAAAAAATGTGGTTGACCTAACAGTTATTGCAAATTAATGTTATTTTTGAACCAATTTTCTTTTTATAAATAAGACTTGAGAATGATATAAAAACAAAAATATATTTACAAAAAAATAAAAATATTTCAGGTGTATTGGAACTTTGAACTTACTATTTCTTTCTTTTGAGCTTTTTTTTTATTCTTTTTTATACAAAGATTTTTTATAATTAAAGTGGAACACTTGTTTACAAAATAACCAATAAAATCCTGTTCCTTTTAAATATCAGATGACCAAGACCAATGCATGATTATTCTAATTTACGACTGCCACACAAGTGAGTGATTTAGTTAGCTATAACATAAGATCGAATCCACACTTTTCTACATAAGAATATACCTGCCTCAGGTCAGGAATATCCAAGTTTTTCAAGACTTTCTGTTTTCATTTTGTTCTCCGAATTCGATTTTTGTTGTTGCTTTATTTGTTTAGAATGATTTAAAAATGAAGCAGAAAAACGCCTCTTCTAATTCTGTTTTAATGTCTAATTCTAATTTTTGTTGAGTCTGCCTCTAATCTTAAGATACTATATGTCTCAAAATGTGACATTGTTTTCTACATAAGTATTGTCAATGAAACAAATTTATCTTCGATTATTAAAGATCTTGACAAAATATGAAAGACAAAAAAAAAAGGTATTAACTTGAATGAAGGCAAGAAAACTAATACCAAAACGATATTGCTATATATACATTGGTTCTTAAATCAAAATGAATAAGTTCATTAAAGAAACAAATTGTTAATTCCAATATTCATGTAAACTGTTTAGTAAGCATTCAAACCCGAATTTTAAATATTTAAGGTGTGATAATAAAAGAAGCAGATATTTCGGATGCTTTTTTAACGTATCATCTAAAGTGACTTTACATTGTACTTGTACTCAATTTGTCAGATATCTAAATTGGAAATTGACCCACTATTGACATTATTCAAAGATAAATAATTCGTGACGCATAGTTAAATGAGTCTAGTTGTTTTGATTCAATAATTAATTTTTGTTATTTGTAAACATATTTTTTAAACACAAAGGTTAATCTAGTTAGAACTATTTTTAACATAACAAAAACATTTAATTCGTAACGGAATTTAATTTTTAACAAATCTGTTATTTAGCTTATACAAACGTAAACCTAATAACAACAAATCTAGTTATATGTAATTCTTTGAAACGACAAGGAAGTCTTATAAGTATAAATAGGGTGCGGTTAAATGGTTCACTTAAGAACAATATTTCTCTTTGCATAAAGTAAGCATTTTGTTCATAATGCATATGCAATTGCTGTAGAATCTCGTTTATAGCATTTACAAATATAACAAAAGCACTACCAATTACAATCAGGGAATTATATAAAAGAGTGTTTCCACTACTGACAAACTGTTAACTTAATGTATTGCTCATCATGTTATAACATTGATGACGTACAACTTTTGATAAATTTGACGAAAATTGAAAGCTTCCTAGCTACAAGGAAGCAAGTCAATGCTTTTCTATATATCTTTTTTGCTTTTCGAAATAGTGTTAGTTAAATAGTGAATAAATTTATAAATCGATGATGAATCTAGATCTAGGTTAACATGTTTAATGTTCCTACTTTTACTGTGAAGTCAGCAGACTTGGGGTAATTGTAATAATTAATCAGCTATAACTGAATAAAATTATTCAAGTAATCATTGTAATCATCAAGCATCTAAATGTCTGATTATATGTTATAGCATTGTAATCTAGATTACCTTTTGATTACATTCGAATTACAATAGGAACAATCTAAAGTTGTGTTCATGGTCAATATGTTACGCCTTAAATGAACCTATATGTTCATATATACATGTACATATCTAATAGATATAAAATTTATTTAGAATATACTAATTGATTTATTTACTTTGAATTAAACTGTTACAGTATCAAAAGTCATTAGCATAATTAAACAGGAATTATACACATATTCACAATTTAATGAGTAAAATTAAGAATGGAAATGGGGGATGTGTCAAAGCGACAACATCACCGACCATAGAGGTGACAACAGTCGAAGGCCACCAATGGGTATTCAAGGTACGAGAAACTCCTGGACCTTGAGATGTCCTTCAGCTGGCCCCTATACAAATATGTTTACTAGGTCAGTGATACTGGACGTCATACTAAACTCCAAATTATACACAAGTAACTAAAATTAAAAATCCTACAAGACTACCAAAGGCCAGAGGCTCCTGACTTGGACAAAATTGCAACGGGGTTAAACATGTGTTTGAGATCTCAACCCTCCCCTTATACCACTTGTAGAAAAATCAAACGCACAACAATACGCACAAAAAAAAACTCAGTTTAAGAGAAGTCGGAGTCCGATGTCAGAATATGACCCAAAAGAAAATAAACAAAATGACAATAATATATAAATAACAACAGACTACTAGCAGTTACTGACATGCCAACTCCAGACCTCAATTAAACTGATTGAAAGATTATGTCAGGCACAATCCTTCCTGTTAGGGGTTTAGTATTATACCATCTTGAAATATATGAGAAGAACATAACCTTTGTCATGCCATATCCCTACTTAATATGTCTGTTGAAAGGTTTTGTTAGCTTTTAAGGTGAATACCGCCATTTTTGTGCTTTGTAAAGAATATTACCATAAAATATTGGATGTTAATAACCTGAACGTATAAGATGTCGGCATGTTGAGTTATATTAACGAATGATTTCTTTATACCGATGATAAAAATTAGTAAATGTTTTGACTAGTTTGTGATATCGAAAACCATTGTGTAATAATTTTTAAGTAATACATTAACTTCTCTCGCTAAACTGTAATACATTGGTACATACACGAGCGAATCGTACAAGTTGAGATATATAAACACCATAAGATGGCGACAAGGAACATCACCATCTAAAAATAGATAATTAACAATAGGAAATGAAAAATAATCTCTTTTATCATAAATTTTTGTAATAAGTTTCTCTTTAATGATATAGATACCAAGACGAGGAAAAGGCAGTGGTCATTGTAAGTATTAGCGTTATTTAAAGGAAGTTTTACAGGATAAATTTCTTTAGTATACATACTGAAGTCATCATTATTGAGAGCCAATAAATCATCCAAATATCTAAAAGTATTGTATAATTTTGTATCAAATGAATATATTTAATACTGACAGCTATTTTCATGTAATTCTTTCTGAATTATAATCCTAATTATTGTCCCCTGAAAAATGACAGGTAGAAGACAAATTAAGGTCAGTGTATTGCAGTTACAAATTTTGTGTAGTTGACGGGTAAAACATATGATAAATGATAAAACAATTGAATGTTTTTAACTGTGACATGTGTGATAAATAGGTTGTTTAAAGTAAACAAATTTTGATATGTGGTCATATCAAATGAAATGATTTTATACTTATATTTTTTTTTAGGATTTTTTAAGCAATTCTAGTACAATTTTACATATGTTTTAACTGCTAAATGTGTCTTATCCATATTCTAACATCCCGAGACTGCACTCTAAAAATCATGTATAGACAGAAGCCAAATACCAAACCTCATTTATAACTTTTATTCAATTGAAGTCAAAATAATTCAAAGATTAATACTAATAAAGTTTAGGGAGTCATAGCCAGTGATGTTGTGAATATTTGTGGTTTTATTAAATTTATGAAATTTATAGTTATTATTTACTAACACATCATATAAAATCCATTCTCAAAATTTTCTACAGTTATATTATGTTAAACCTTTTTTTAATTGCATCATTCAAATGAGTTATTTTGAAATTCATTGTAATCCGATGTAATATTTATTACGCGCGAATGTAATTACTTATTTAATCAGTTACTTTGAGAAATGATGTAATCATTAATTAAATATAATCATACAATTTACAAATTTATTTTCATTTTAACAATTATGTATAATGTAATCAGACCCATCTCGACAAGTCTAAAGTATATAAAGGGATAGTTCAAGTTGAAAAAAGATATGCTTAAAAAACTCCTTCAAGAAATACAATGACGATTTCAGTCATGTCAATCCACTTGTGAACGTTTTCCCCAACAATTATTTGTGTTTTGGGTGCACTATTTTTTATATAGTTTCACAATGAAGTACCCAATAAAAAAGCCAACAAAAACCTTTAATTTTTTTAACAATTAGTCATTTAAATGGAAAAACTCGTAGAAAGAGTCACAACTTGGTTGGTTGCGTGGTAGCGTGCTCGCATCGATTGTCTCATGGATTGCATGGCATCAATTGCTCCCTAATCAATTAATGTCTAAATAACAATTATATTTTTTTATTTTCTGTTAAGAATTGACTAATCAGTTCCGTTTCATTGTAATGTGGTTGGAATACGAACGTTACGTCAAATTTTGAAATTGGGGCGTCCGTTTGGCTGTGTGTGATGTACAAGTTTGCCGCCACGTCCTGTAAAACCATATGGCCTCTATTACAAGACCTACCTATTGTTTTTATTGTTAACTTCTTTCTTTTCCCTGAACATGAATGAAATATTTGCCACTGTATGTTTAGCAACCAACAAGTAATCAATCCGATGTCATACATTCCTATAATTATCACGTGTGCGACATGCTAATATTTTGAATATACAAACCTTTTCCGTCCCGTTTAATGTTTTAGTTCTACCTCAAATGAAAGAAGAACTATTTCTACTAAATAATGGTACATGTACCACAACTATCTATAAACTGTAACAAATAACAACAAAGACGTAGGACATTCATTAATTGTATGACTACATTAAAAGAAAAATATATTTAATTTATTAATTAACAAAATATGAAATATCATACAAGACACAAGGACAGAAATTATACCTTAAAATGTTGTTGAAAATAAAAAAAAGCATCAACCGCTTTCAGTTAAAACCTTAAAAATTAGTATAATTGAAGATATTGACATGTTTTTTAAGTTTTAACAGCTCACTCAACATAATAAAGGAACGATTTTTACTACATAAACCTGTCAATTTTTCTAAAAATAAAATCTATTATTAAAAAATTTACTTCTATATTCAGATTCTTTAATTTCTTCTAAATGCAATTTAATAATGTTTGGTCAGGATATTGAGGTTTACTTTGTGTAAAGGTAAAACACTTAACTTCATCATCCTTTTTTGTTGGCAAGAAGATTCTGAAAAAAGAATATATGTCTTGCTAAATGTGAAATTATTTGAACATGTATATTATTTGATAATGATTAAAGTAACGTAGCAAATTCATAAATGAGATGTAATGGTATGAACTTTGTAATGTATGAACTGTAACGATTCGATTGGTGTATGTGTAAGAAACATGCTTCATGAATAAAGATTTTAATAAGAAAAATCCATGTCAGCCTCCACTGCGAACGTTTCAACTCCCTCAGGCAAAGTTGGCTTTAGATGAATTTGGCTATTTATTTTAGGTAATTTTAACATATAGCTCTTCAACGATTTTCGGTACTTATACATCTTCGGATTTCAAATGTTTGGCTTTGAGCGTTCCTGATGAAGGTAAATCCAGAAAAGCGCTTCGGACGCAATAAATTATTAGACGTGTTGTTTTATATTTTTTCAATCCTTAAAGAACATAATAATAATAACTAATATTGATATTAAAGTGTATTTTATTTTTAAGTCAACCTTCATTCTAAACATATATGGATATATGGAAAGGCAACAACTGGAAAATGGAAAATGGACCAATTTCTTATTCATTTTTGTTATGGTAGCGTTACGAGTCAATTGTCGATATTCATTTCGATGAACAACCGACTGTCACGAAATAGCATAACCTTTCTCACATTGGGAATGAACGAATATTTTTTGTAAATATTTTTATTTAAAATGTGTTCCATCAAATTGTTCGTCAATCTCATAAACTGAAATTCAATTATTATAAATAAACCACACAAATCCATTAAATATGATTACAGCGATTTGTCTTTGCAAAATAAAGTTTTTGTTTTATATCCTGTGTCCTTCGATTCAAGGTAGTAATATCAATACCCTAGGGTTCCTATGGGAGAATTTCAGATTCAAAAGAATATGGATATTTTATTGCTTTTAAACCAAGATAAATATAACATTTTATCATTTCTTTTATAATTTGATGTTAAGAAGCATTATTAACCATTCATCAAAAAGTCTTACATTAATTTTACTTGTTTAACCTTTTTGTTCTTCTGGGGCTGTTTTGTTCTTTATTTATACAAATAAAATGTCAAAATTTGACTTCTAGCTTAAACATGTTAAAGGTTATAAAAGAAGAAAACATGTTTGATTTGATAATTAGATGACAGACATTTGTGACCAATAGATATAGTATTTTAAATTTATCATAAAATTTCAAAATAAAAATCAAACTAAACGTTTTATATTCTGTTTTTGTTGTCCTTTTAAAAAAAACAATTTCATTATTAAATATCTCTACAAATATGCCAAACAAAAACTTTCCTAATTTGAAAGAAGTAAGGGAAAAGTAATTCGAAAACTATATGATTCTTTACTAACAACCAATGTGTTGCTTGTACTATAAATATCATACATGCAACGTCACTAGAATTCTTGACACTCCCCACATGTTCTTTGAAGAGGAACGGGAAGTCTTAACATTATATATAGGGTGCGCTTAATTGATTTACTTGTGCTGAATGACATTTTTATTTCTTTTAGGGTTGTTTTGCTATTTATCTATACAAAACAAAATGTTATTTTCGACCTCTACCTAACGGTAAACAGATACAAAATATTTGAGCTTTTTATCAGACACCAAGAATGTGACCAATATACTATTTTTAATTTATTTAAATGTTTTAAAAATAAAAAGTAAATAAATCCTTTTTGTATTCTGTTTTGTTTTAATAAAGTCGATCGTAAAACGCAATTTTTAGTTGTTAAATGTTTAAAATTAAGGCCTTTGTTTTACAGCATTACTGATCATTCATTATTAAATGTCTCCACATATATGCCAAACAAAAACGTTCATAATTTGAAAGAAGTCGGGTAAAGTAATTCAACAACGATATGGTTCTTAATTTACAACCAATGTGTTGCAAGTACTATATATTATATAATACATGCAAATACGCTCGAATTCTTGAAACTCCCCACCAGTTCTTTGAAGAGAAACGGGAAGTGTTAACAGTATAAATAGGGATCGCGTAAATGTTCCATTTTAGAAAAATATTTCCACTTGCATAGGGTAAGCATTTGTTTCTTTAAATTTATTCAAATATTAGGCAATTAATTTTGAATATATTGTGAAAGTTAAACATAAAAAAATACTACCAGTTTATGGCAGGGCATAACACTAATGAGTGTTGCCACTACTGAGAAGAATACACAGAAGAAAAAAAAATCAGATCGATGGAGTGACTTTTTGACATAACATTGTTGTCCCTAATACATTTGACTTAACTTGAAAGGTTTCCGATTACAAGGAAGCCAATCAATTTTTCACAAATGAACTTTCAATTTTTGATTTGAGTAAAAAAGAAAACTGTTTAAAAGACATTAAATCAACATGTGTTTGACATCGTAGTACATTTATATAATTAACATGCTTTCATGATTAATCTGTTCTAAATCTCTGTATTAAAAGCATGAAGTTTGAGTAAAGAAGGTTTGTAAATTCTATTGACTATTACAACATTATGATGATTTAAATATTTCTCCCATTTTGCAAGATGTTTTGCTATCTCAAATAGGAGGATTACTCATTTGAGTAAAAACTGTCAACTGTGGACAAAATCAACCAGAAAGTCGGGCCATCATTACTTTTATGACCCGAATAAAAGATAATTTGGTAAAAATTTTTGAAATATTAAATATCATACGAGAAACAAAACTGAAATATTACCTCAATATGTTGATGTTAAACGAAAAAAAATCATCCGCTTTCAGTTAAAACCTTCGGAATTGATACATTTGAAGATATTGACGTGTTTTTGTCAGTTTAAAAAGCTTACTTAACATGCTAAAGGAATTATTTCGACTACATATACCGTCCCATCAGGACCGCTAAAATATTTAAGTTAAATTCAATCATTTACAAATGTAATACTGGTTAAGATTGTTCCTTCAAATTCTTCTAAATTGAATTGAATAATGTTTAGTTATTTAGTTGAGATGCTTTTTTTTTTTTTTTTTTTTTTTTTTTTTTTTGTGCAAAGGTAATATACTTTATTTCAACTTTTCTTTTTGCTGACTAGTAATTTATTCTGAAATTTGTTTACGTCTTTGCTAATGGTAAAAAATATTTGAACCTGTGTATATATAATTTCATAATGTTACGTAACAATTTAGATATGAGATATAATTATGTGAACGTTTTATGAACTGTAACGCTTCGATTGGTTTATGTGGTAGAGACATGCTTCATAAATAAAGATTTAAAAAAAAATCAATCAGCCGAGACTGGGAACTTTTCAACCCTTAACGAACATAACAATAATGACCAAAATTAAATAACTTCAACGTTCAGTCAAAACTATGATTTTTTTTTAAAAAGATGCCGGAATTATTGAGTCAATAACACACAGTTTAAGAAGAGCATTTTTCACTTCTTAAAATATAAATAAAACAGAACTATTGTATTATTAGCGAGACACATACATGTCCACAGTATAACAAGCAATAAATCGAATCCGATAAAAAAAAAATCAACTAAATAATTATTTAGATGTATAGTTAAGACAACATATGGAAATAGATCAATTTTAATATTCTTTTTTTTTTTTTGTCATGGATGCGTTACTAGTCAATCGTCGATATTCATGTCGATGAACAAATGATTGTGACGAAATAACATAACTTTTCTCACATTATTGGGAATAAACAAATATTTTCGTAAATATCTTGATATAAAATGTGTTCCAAGAAATTTACCGTCGATCTCAAAAACTGAAATACAATTATCATTATTAGAGCACACATATCCAACAATAATGATTGCAACTTTTATTTGAATTGGAACGATTTGCCTCTTCGAAATGAAGTTAATAACTATTTATTTAAGGAATGACTGTAATATTTTTTCTGTCTATGAAGAAATAACATAATAAATTTGGTGCACACTGAATAACGCGCGTAGCGGGTTATTTAACAGTGTGCACCACATTTTTATGTTATTTTGAATAGACAGAAAAAATATTACAGTCATTTCTTATAATTTAATTCTAAATTCCTTTTTAAACCGTAGAAAACCATGAAAAAATGTTGATGACGTCACTGTCACATGACTAAATTATGTCTATGGGCTCATAACAAAATAACGTCAGCCAATCAGAAGACGCGTTACATCCAAAATTAAATTATTGTGTTATGTTCTATGTCTAACGAATCAAGGTACCCATTTTCAATATCCTAGTGTTCCTTCAGAATAATTTGTTGGGGGTATGTAGGGATTGAAGGTACCTGGATTATAATTTAGTACGCCAAAAGCTCGTTTTGTCTACATAAGACTCATCTGTGACGCTCAGATCAAGTTATATAATATATATATAGTTATAAAGTTAAAGAAGTACAAATTTGAACAGCATTGAGGACCCAAAATTCAAAAAAAGTTACGCCAAATAAGGCTAAGGTAATCTATGCCTGGGATCAAAAACTTCTTAGTTTTTCGAAAAATTCATTATTTTGTAAACAGGAAATTTATAAAAGTGACCATATAATTGTTATTCATGTTAACACCAAAGTGCTGACTACTAGGCTGGTGATATATTCGTGGACGAAACGTCTCTCAGCTGTATGGTCATTATTATTTCCACGATAAATATAACAATGTATAGTTGATTATCCATCGTAATGGTTAACATGTACTTGTATAATCTGTTTTTTGGGGGGAAAACAAAATGTCCTTATTTGACCTATAGCTAAATGCAATACACGAAGGAAACATCTTTAATTTACCATTCAGATAACAGACCAATGTGACTAATGGATATAATATCTAAATTGTTTAGAAACTTGTATTTGTATTCTGTTTTTTTTTTTTAATAAATCCTACCGTTAAACGTAAATTTTAATTGTTAAATGTCTAAAATGTGGCCTTTTTCATACATCATTACTTAAGTAAAACTCAATGAATCAGTTTTTATTGTTAGATATCTCTACAAATATGCTAACCAAAAACGTTCATAATTTGAAAGAAGTAATGTAAATTTATTCGAAAACGATATGGTTCTTAATTTACAACCAATGTGTTGCATGTGAACTATATATAGCATACATGCGACGACACTAGATTTTTTGTAACTCCCAAAGAATTCGTGGAAGAGGAAGGGAAGTCTCAACAATATAAATAGAGTGCGCCTAAATGATTTACTTCAGAACGATATTTTTAATTGCATAGGGTAATCAATTTTTTCTTTTAATTTCTTTAAAATATTAGGCAATTGATTTTGAACAAACTTAAACATAAACAAATACTAGCAGTTTATGGTAGGGAAAACAAAGGATTGTTGCTACTGCTGAGAAGAATTCACAGAAATTTGAGTAAAGTACTTTAAATTAGTAAATTCTTTTGACTATTACAACTTGCTCATGTATTAAAGTTTTCTCTGTTTTGAAATATTTAAAGCTGTTTTCTTTCCTATCTCAAATGTGATAATTACACATTTGAATTAAACAAGGGTACCGAAACCTTCTGTAAACTGTGGCCAATCACAACACGGAAGTAGAAAATTAATTACTTTCCTGACCATGTGAAAAGAAACAAAAGTAACCATTTACATGAATTATACAGTGTTAGTGGATCTTTTTTTGTTCTTAAAATACTATGCAAGATACAAGAACATCGAACATACTACATTATTATGTTTCAAACTATATACTAGTATTCAGCCACTTTCGGTTAGATTTATTGAAATATTTTATTGAAGAAATTTTTGCTGGTTTTTAATACATGTAGCTCAATAAAAGCGTTTGACTTCATAGCTGTATTATTAACTGCAAACAGTTTCAGTAAAAATCAATCAACTATTCACAAATGTATAACTGTTTAAAGATAAATGTTTTTATCCTTTCAAAACACTATTGAATAAATGTCGTTAACGTATTTCGAAGTGTATTTTAGATAAGTTTCAATACCACAAAAGGAAAGTTGAGATTGATTTTGTGGATGATGGTCCCAACCGTCTAGTAATTAGGGCCTAATACAAGCGTTTTCTAGTTTAAGATAATAACTCGGAAATTGCACCTCAATGTTAATTACCACAAGTGTGCTAGAGGTGGATTTGTGTTTGAAATCATGGCTCAATCGAACAGAAAGAATAAATATTTAAGTGATATAGAATCCTTGTATTTTTTAAAAATCTTTTTTATATACATGTATTATTATATATAATTATTGAATGACTGAATAAGTAGCTAACGATAAATCTTACGAAGCGATGGATCATATAATTATGATTCAGTACACTACAAAATATAATAAATAACAAGTCTAAACGGGTACATCACAAAAAAAAAAAAACACCAGTAAAACGAACAATATGTTAGATATTTCGGATAACAGATGTCCTTCCTTGGTAATAGCACGATGTCAAATGAATCATGTCAATTCAAATTAAGACTCTATCAAAATCTTGAAATTTATACAATTTAAGCGAACGCTGGTACAATTTTAAAATTTCCAAACATGGCACAAAGCCTACAAAGATATGCCAAAATAAAAACAGTTATTTGCTATGTGAACTGGCACAACTCTATATTCCCAAAGGTGGTGACAGTTGAGATGTTAACAAAATGTGTGGAAATACAGTCCCAATAAACATTCGTGACCGATTTAAGCTGGTATAATATTTAAAATATGACAACGGTAGAGCAAATGCACCAGCGACTGCGTATTTAAACAACCCATATATAAGATCAGCAGGGACATATGAATATCAAACAGATGCATGTTTATACTCACCATACTTTTGAAATAACTCCTTTTAGGAAAACAAATAAATATCCTATTTTTTATGAAAGAAATACACTTCCCTTTCTAATAATATCTTATGTAGAGTATCACGTGGTAAAATGGGACGTGATAGGACTGTATAATTGTAGTAATTATCATAACACATTATGTCTCTTTAAATCGAAAAGTTTGAATCATGTAGTTTTAATGTACACAAAAGGTATAAAACAAATTATATCAATAAATGTATTATATTATATGGTGCGATGCGAGAGAGAGAGGAGATTATCATTTGTAATGGGAGTGTTTTTTTTTTTTTCGTTTTCATTTTCCCCTGCAAAGAGATTGTGTACGTTTACCTGTTTCTCCGGACAATTTATTGTTTACTATTTTGTTGATTGTTAACAATATTGGTTAAAAAAATTAGGTTGATAAACAAAGTTTCAAATCTGTACCATTCATTAATTAAGCATTGTAAGTAGGGATGTCAAAAGATTTGACATTTAATACTCGAGTTCTCGGTCATAATACATGCGAGTACGCGAGTACTCGGATAGAACTTTAACGTCCAGTGATTTTTTTTTATTTTTGTTGAGATGTGGTAATAATTCACAAAAACCTATTTATTATAATATGATGGCATCGTTTGACATCTTTGCGTATTGTTACAGAAATATCAAACTGTATGAATCAAAACTATATTTGAGCTTTAGTTATACGTATTGATAGTCCTAGAACAATGGATAACGGACAACCACTTCGAATTAAATAACTTTTCATAATCGAAATTATTGTTTGTGAGTTCAAGAACCAAATCAAAAACTGGCCAATTAAATCATTAATGTGTTAATAACGTCCGACTTGACAGACAATCTGTATCAGTTAGTATTTTTTTATATTACGACTTGTCTAATAATTGGTCAACACAATAGTTGATTTAAATCACTTATACGAAACAAAAATTGTATTTAAAATTAAACAATAATAAAGTTTCAAATAAACATTTATTACATTCAATGTAGATTTCATACCAGATTTACAAACAAAAGTAGGTTAACGGTTTAGGTCATAAATTCATAAAAGTGTTAAGTTGTGTACAAACACCGTTAAAACTGTCTCTATTTAGTTGCAGAGGGTCAATCGCATAGCACTTTGAGTGTGCTCTCGTTCAGAAATATAATTTTATCCACAACTGCAGACAGAAGTCTGTTTCTAAGTTTTTTTGCAACAAGTCCTGCACACAAAACAATTCTCTCGAAAGGAACACGTTTGCCTATAATAGATAACCATGAGGCAGAGAATAAATTATGTCACATAGAAGTATGATGATAAATGCATTGTATATATTATGTTTAATAGTATTACGAAAGATATTTCAAATGGAATTTAAGTGAGAGTAAATGCAAGGAAATATATCTCAACATGTCAATCTGGTTTAAAGCAGTTTTTTCAACATTAGCATATTAATTGTCGTCTTAATACGCATCAAATGCACAGATGCTTGTAAATCAGCCATCCATTACCATCATATATGTTTTCAAAACGGCACTAATCATGATATGCAGGAATGAGTCAAACGAAACATAGAAATATAAGTATAAAGGTAAACTAGAATCAATAAAATATTGCTAAAAAATCCTGTAAAATGTATTCAATTGTATAATGATGTCGTAGTAACATCCTCATTGTGTACCTTCATTATTTCTAAAAAAGAATTGTTCATTTATCTATGAAAGACACCCATAATATTTCGTACTCACATTACACTCAAAAATAATTCCTGTTCGTTTAACAAATTCGTTATACAATTGAAAATATATTACTTGTTAGATAAGGAACGCTTCTCGTTGACTATTTCTAAATTAGTTGAAACTAAATAACATGAGAAATTAATTACAATTAAAAGATGTATAGGAGAAGCTTAAGGGCTGTGAACAAATACTGATCCTTGAATTGTGCAGGTGTCAACAAAAAGACAAAAACCTATTTCGTATATGCATCAAAGAGATTCATTGATTTCAAAAATTAAATAACCAAGTTCATGTATATTTCAAAGACATTTTTGTTTTCACTTTTTTTAGCGACAAAAAAAAAACCCAAATGCAACTCTAATCAAAGTTATTGTACAATGGGAACAGAAACCAGCTATGAGCAACAAGGATTGCTTCATGAAATGTTTTCTAAGCAAGCAAAGAAGACGCCAGACAAGATTGCAATTGTTGAAGACAGCGGGGCGAAAATAACATTCAAGGAGTTGGATGAAAGTTCTGACAAACTTGGAAAACATTTAGTTCACAAAGGCGTTAAAATAAATTCGTGTGTTGCAATTTATTTGGATAAAAGCATTGCGTATGTAACTGCGTATATTGCTATTCTAAAAGCAGGTCAGTATTGGTTTTCATTTTTCTTTTGTAATTTAAGTGTTTTCATTTTCACAAATTTGCAAGAAAACTGTCTTTGTTTTACACATATCTTAAATTTACTGGATCCAGTTTGTGACTACGTGAAAATGACAGAACACTCGTTTTGCAAAGAAAGCCCTTGGTCCTCGTTTTGAACAGAAAGCTCTGTGTCCTCGTTTCGAAAAAAAAACTCTGGATCTTCGTTTTGAAATGAAGATATGGGTCCTCATTTAACCTGTATGACCTCTTGATAATGTCTTGATTAGCAAAAATAAGCAAACAATGAAAGAGCCATCACTAAAATATCTGTATTTTATTATTTTGAATAGTTCAATGCAGTGTTTATACTCATTTATCGGTAATTTGTACTTAATTTTTCCCTTGATGTGTACTCGCTGATAATGTCAGTATCAGTGGACTGGTCGTGATATAAAAATTATTGGGTTAGTACGCAAATGACAAGCGCGAATGCAACGCGCAAGGATCTACTTCGCCTTTTCATTCACAAAATTGCGCGCGATTTTTTTTCGCAGAAACGCACGAGATTTTTGGCGAATGAAACACTTGACATTGTTTGAAACTTTCACAAAGTCAGTTTAGCCTTTTTGAAAGATTATTGTGAAAATGTGAACAGAAAATGCATGAAAAACCCGATAGACTTAAAAAAAATGCGTTATGTGAAGTACAACTACATATCGTCCATGCTGAGTTTTTATTCATACCAATACATAGCCTGGTGCTGTTCCAAGTATAGTTTTCTTTTTCTGTTTCTTGAGAAGTATTTGTTTTACCTGTTCATTCACTATAAAGTTCATATTTAAACGCAACACATAAATAGTGACCAAAAAGGTAACGCTATCGCAGGAGAAAAGCTAGAAAAAAATGAAATTTATGCATTTTCGACATTTTCGTGGGACCATCATATACAATTTTAAAAGATGTGGTTTCATTGTCAATGACAGTTATTCATAGATTAAAGAACAAAAAAGTGAACCGTGATATCAAGGATTGGTGTAGTATATCCTTGGTGATATTCATATGCGGATCTATTCCAAATAATTATGACATCTTGAAAGACTATTATATTTTTTTTTCTTTGACGCCTTACATCGACAGGAAGGCGTCAAAGCAAAAAATAAAATAGCCTTCCAAGACGTCATAATTATTTGGACTAATGCGGATCTATAGGATACATTTTAAAAAGGGAGGTATAGCAGGGGACATTACACAATAAAAGTCTGCTCTGACCAGAATTGTAGCCTTTATAAGGGGTGACTGTGACCCGGGTTGCCTACCCCTAAATTCGCTTCTGAAATTAAAGGTAACTGCAAGGCCTTTGAACTCCCAAGTTTCATATTTCTCGTCTGTCTTGAAAATAAATGAACATGGTTTTGAAAAAGCAAGAATTGTAAGCTAAAAGTTTAGTGACGTCTATTAAAATGTTTGAAATAATTATGAAGTCGACAAGAAATGATCTGGTTCAGATAATTTAGTCGGTTTACATTGCCTCTTGAGTCGTGTATAAATGTCTCCTCTTCTTAAAATTATTTGAAATCAATGTGATCGTTTTCATGATGAACACTGGGCGAATAATGACAAAATAAATGTATTTTTATCCACTAATCTAAGTAAAATATAATTATAACTTGTCGTTGAACTCAAAATGATGATCGATAAAATTCAGCTGATTCGTATCATTCTTATTTCTGACTATTAGTTAACCTATGCTGATGCTTTGTGAAAAATAAAAAAAAAAATGACTAACCGGTATGCTACCATTATATTTGGCATTGTTAGAGTCATGTCCAAAGCAGAATATTAATGCAACGCAAGCAATAATTCCTTTTCGATACTTTGTGCAAGAGAACGCCATGTTTATTGCACTGTGACAAAATTTCAAATGACGTAGTGCAGCCTATGACGTCAAGTGTGATTCGCCGTGATTCGACGCAAAAAAGAAGTTCCTTTGTTATTTTCTCTGTTATTGTAGGGATTTTTTTGTTAAATTACCGATAAACAGAATAAAGGACTTTTTGTTTTTGATACTGACTTTATCACAGAAAATATAAGGCTCACCCTTCGGGCTCACCTGATATTTTACTGTGATAAAGTCAGTATCAAAAACAAAACGTCCTTTATTCTATATATATCTCAAGACCGTACGGTGACCTATAATAGTGTAAATGTCTGTTTATTCGGTCTCTTGTAAAGATTTGTCTTATTTACAATCAGACTAAATATTTGTTTTTATATTTAATGTTGCTGATGCAAGATATTAATCTAAAATACCCAGGACCATGCCGTTACAGTCAAGATAGGAAGCTCGCGGGTACAAAATTTTGAGCAAAAAATTTAACATTTGTTTTTTTCATTACAAATTTTATTTATTACACTAAGAGTCATTACTTAATGATGTGTTACAAAAATCAACCAATAACATCGATTCTGTTTGCCCCCAGATGACTTTTGAAATGTTTATATCATTGAAAATGCTCAAAATCATCTCCCTTGGTCCAAAAATGCCATGTTTTGGCATCAAAATTGAAAGTATCTTTTTAACACATCGGTGACCTATATTTTTTTATTATTGTTTTCAAATAAGCTGTACATAAACTAAATAATTGTAAAATTGAAGCGATTTCTGTATTTAGGTTATTAATTTATTTCAATATTACTAATATTTCTCCTATTAGTTCAACAGAAAAAAGTACCTTTACAAAAATGTATGCTTTTTTCCAAGGCAGATTGTGAGCGTAAATGAACAGTGACCCCAATTTGTTATTTTATTTTTATTTTAAGTATTAGATAAAGTTCATTTATAGAAAAATATAGCGAAATCCTATATTAGAAAAAAAATATGATTTAGACCCGCGAGCCCCCTTAAGTTGAGGTTCTAGTATTGTACTAAATATTTCCCTCAGAATCAAGGATTCATTATCTGATCGAGTCAAAACAACGACAAACAAAATAACATATTAATAGCAAGTGATATTTTTAATACACTTTATCTAAAATTTGTTCGACAAATGTTACAGCCCTTGGATGGTGTAAACTTCCCAAAACAACGTGTATGGTGTAATGGTGTATGACATATGGTGCAATGGTGTAAAGTGTATGGTGCTATGGTGTATGGTGTAAGAGGAATGGTGTAATGGTGTATGAGGAATGGTGTGATTGTATAACGTGCGACCGGGAATGGTGTGAATGATAGTGTACGACCTTTCATTGGTTGCAAACGATTTTTTTTTTATTTCATTTTTTCGGATTGTAAGCATAAACATAATAAAAATCTTAATATTTAAAATTTAATTGCATTATGGGTAATTTCGGATCGTGTAGATAGAATGGGGAAAGGTGTATGGTGTAAAGTGTATGGTGCAAAGGTGTAACGTGTATGGTGTAATGGTACAAGGTGTTTGGTGTAATGGAGTATGGTGTATGGTGTAATGGTGTATGGTGTTAGTGGGAAGTTTACACCATCCAAGGACTGTAATAACCAAACCGGTATAATCTTCGTGGCTCGGTATTTGTATATCCCGTAATTGCGTTATTTTTTAACGATAATTCTCGTAGGCTTGTCTTTTGTTTTTGATATGTGATTTGTCTATACGTACTTTTGGCGTTTCTTAAATACCTATGACGTTGCTCTGTTCTTATTCATCCCTTGATTGTGCCATTGTAAAACATTTGTGTATGGTTGTCTTTCATTTCCGCTTATGTACTTTGTCTATATGCCTTTTTATGTTGCTTTGATATATATATGACGTGGCTCTATACTTACACAGCCAGTCATTGTGTTACTGTACTTTGATAATTTTGAGTATTATTTTCTTTACTTTTTGCTTATTTACTTGGTCTATATTCCATTTTGTACTTCTTTGTTACACATGGGTATATTTTATAATGCTTAGGATTACAATACAATGTTGACTGATGTATTCCCAATTTGACATGTTAACCTTTAGTTCTGTTTATTTTGTTCACACGTCAATATAATGGAATTTGTTTCGACTGTCATACAAGTGAGAGGTTTAGCTAGCTTTCAAACAAGTTTTAATCCACCATTTTCTACAAAAGAAAATGCTTGTAACAATTCAGGAGTATGACAGCTATTAGCCTTTCATTTGATGTGTTTGAGCTTTTTGTTTTGATATTTGATAAGAGACTTTCCTTTATGAATTTTCTCGAAATTCAGTATTTTTGTGCTTTAAATTTTTTTCAAACCTGATTCAAACCATTTAAAATTTACTTCAAAATGAGTTTATATTCGAAATGAGTACATGATAACAAAAACAAGAATGTGTCCAAAGTACACGGATACCCCACTCTCACTTTCATTTTCCATCTTCAATGACCGTGAAATAGGTTAGAAAAATCTAAATTGGCATCAAATTAGACAGATCATATCATAGGGAATATGTGTACTAAGTTTCAAGTCGATTGGACTTCAACTTCATTAAAAACTACCTTGACTAAAAACTTTAACCTGAAGCGGGACAGACGGACCGACGGACGAACAGACGAACGAACAGACGGAGGCAAGACCAGAAAACATAATCCTCTCTACTATCGTAGGTGGAGCATAACAATACTTATAGATGACCATTATCACCTTTGTCCTAATTAGACATTCTTTATGCCCATTGACAACGAACCATCTTCCTTACGGGGTTAATGATTTGAACACATTCGAGACACTTTGCAAAATATTTTTTTTAAAAACTTTTGCAATTAAACACTTTACTGTGAAATTTCCATGCAGAACGTGTATGAAACAAGAATATCAATATGCTGACATTACCCCATGACGTCTGTAACATATGTACACCATGGAATGTAAGGCATATCAATGTTGAATAATCTTAAAGATTTTGCCAGTTGTCTGAAGAGTCATCAAGAAGTGCCATTTCAAACCGTTGGTTAACCCTGTTGTCAGCCAATTTTTCAAGATTTACTATAAAAAAAGATTGTTCGTATCTCAACACAATTCCTAAAATTCAAACTGTATTCGGTTCTATATTAAATAGTAAAACATTATTATAATGACCCCAAATATTTGATTCAAATAACTCTTTAGCTAAATTACGTTGAACAAGTTCTTATTTAAACATTTGATTCCAAATTGCATGTACATCCAAGATAAGTATGAAGATATGATCCTCCTAAAGACACAATGATGAAGTCGTTATTGTCATAAAACCTGTCAGTTTTCCTATCAAAAGTCGGTGGTTCTATCTTGGTGCATTAACATCCTCAATCAATAAAAACGAACCGACTACAATTAACACAATAGTGATGCAAGTATCGTTACCATCAATCAATCATTCAACCAATCAGAAACGGTAATTCTTATAATTGTAGACTGTTTTATGCAATATGAATCGACGAAATAGTTCAGAATCATAAGAGTAATTGGTTCTGATCTGTTTTATGTTGATAGTCTGCTCTTGTGTTAATAGACACGTTTACACAAAATATGTGTAATCAAAACTGTAAATGAACATTGGATTACTATCATTGAATCGAGTTCATTGTCCTTATTTTATGTTTTTAATGACAAACAACTTGATATCGAAACAGGTGCTGCTTACCTACCCCTGGATGTGATATACCCACTGCCTACGATGAAATCTATCCTTTGTGATGCAAAGCCAATAGCAGTTATATCTAATAAACAGTTAACAGACACGCTAGGTGGTAAGTGAAAGATAATACAGACAGAAAAGTTATATTGCATCTTAATCAATAAAAACATCTTAATTATTTTTCAGAATAAGTAAATTTAAAATTGTCAAGGACTAATTTTAAAACAGTAAAGATTTCTGATTACCAGTTGTAGTGAAATCATATGTAAAAGTAAGACAGCAATATACTACCAATGCTGGACTCATCTAGAAGATAAAATTAAGCTACAAACAAAAACTTCGGAAATGTCATAAACTCATGAAGGTGAATGGACAGGTTAAGCTCATACCTTTTCAAAATTAAGAGCAAAATCTATGCAAGTAAAAAGTGCAATTCAGTTACAGCGGATTCCATTGAGTGTGTAGCGAAAGGAAATATATTTGGTTAGCTTGCTTGTTAGCTGGACCGTGAAGTCATCATTAGATCAGGTAAACTACCCTCCTTTCGAAGTAACATAGTCCAACAGACAGATCGTTTGGTTTTCTGTCGGACTAGTCTATTCTTAAAGTGGGGAAGTTTACCTAACCTAACAATGACTTCGCGGTTCAGCTAACAAGCAAGCTAACCAAAAATATAACATTTGGCTACACACTTTATGGAATCTGCTATATTATGTGGCTAATGCAGATTTTGTAAAACACTGTTTGTTTTAGGTTTGTTGTCATGTGTGTTTTTCTTAACTCAGTCAAGGTTTGAGCAAAAGTAAAATATATGATAAAAGAGATGAGTTGCATATTGTTAATTATCCTCATTCAGATGATGACGTTCCCTTGTCATGCGTGTTACCATCTTCTGGTGTTTATAAATCTCTACTTGTACGATTCGCTCGTGTATGTAACAACGTATTATAATTAGGCGAAAGAAATCTATGTTTTACTGACAAATTATAAGCTTATTTTAACTTGCATACACACTTAGTGTCCATTTAATCTTGTTTGTGTTTTGGTTTAGAGATAAAACATCTATGCACATTTATTGAATTGGAAGAAGAACTAGTGACATGGGAAGCAACTCTTCCAACAGATTTGACTTTAGACAATCGCGCTTACATTGTATATTCATCTGGAACAACCGGAAAACCAAAAGGTAAATGTTTTTGAGTAATGCATAATTGTATTTTTTTTTCATCATGATTCAATCAACGCTAGTGAGTGTCTCGATATTCTTTTATCGTAACATCTTCCTACTGTGTTGTGGTACACCACCGAGAAGATAAAAAAACAGCAATAACATCCATGTATGTTTTATTATTTTTATTAATAAAGTGTTTGATTTTAATCTCACGAAATACTTGTCTCTAACTCTTTCGAAACATTAAGGCCTTTCTTTCTTTATGCAAAATGCAGTTCATAAGAGGCTTTAACCATGTTGATATATATTTGCAGATGCTATATTTCTTACTATTGATGCTGATTTAACATGTAAAGGTTGATCGTCAGCATATTTTGATCTTTATGTTGAAAGTTTTTTTTTCAAAAAATCGAAAATCATGTGAAAAGGGCAAGAACTTTTAAAAAAGTCAAATAATGATATCGACCATATGCTTTATAAATCAGATATGTTCTTTCTGTCGTAAGTAACTATAATCCTATTCTTATTCCACTAATGTGACCTACTTAATTAAACTATTTACCGTGTATGTTATAACAGGATCAACACGACGTCTGCCACATGTGGATCAGGATCTATTTAACCTTCAGGAGCATATGCGAGAACCCTAAATATTTGTTTGGGTTGGTTTTGCTTGGTCTTCAGTTTTGTATATTGTTTCTTATATACTGATTTGTGTCTGTTTGTCTTTTTCTCTTTTAGCCATGACGTTGTCAGTTTATTTTCGATCTATGAGTTTGAATGTCCCTCTTGTATCTTTCGCCCCCTTCACCATTAAACAAATATTGTCTTACGAATTCAGTTTGCTGTTCAATCTATCAATTTTTGTATTTATACAACATTGTATTGTAAAAATAATAAAAAGGAGTGACTTGATCTCCACTGGTGTGAACTTCTATAGATCAACGGATTATCGAGCAATCATCTAAGTCAGTTCAAAACCCATCATTATGGATGAAAAATATGAATAAATGATGGTTTTATGTCTTCTATATATCATTCTTCAAAAAGTTTAAAAGTGAGTTTCACAGTTGTGTGTGTGTGTGTTTGTGTGTTACAATAAGCGGGGTTTAGAAAAGGTAGGTAACTCGACGTAAAACTTATTTATAGCTGTTCGTGGTATTTGCTGATTATTTATAACAATTACTTGTTTTTGTTTTTTGTGTGTACAGATATTATAACACATGTACAGGTATTGTTACAAAATTATCATGATAAGTGAATTGCACTAAACAATAGTTTTAAAGTTTTTAACATCTTTAAACAGTTATCTTCAAATCATTTAAATACCTAATTTTTCATTCATATATTGCATAAAAAGGTAGTAAACCGGTTAATTACGGACACATACAGTTGAACTAAATCTTTCAAGATAGGGCATATTAGATTACATCATGGATTTATACAGTTAGAATTATTCGAATATCATGGGTAACGCTTTATCTTAGTTTAAAAAGCCTTGATTACGTTAAAACTACAAAGGGTATTGAAATATAAGTTAAAATATTGTTTTGATAAAAATGTTTATTCGTCTATTATCTTATTTTTAATTTCAACACTGTGTTATTATATGTTAAGTACAGTTTCAGTTGCTTAATAAAGTACTTATGTATCTTGACCCCAAAGGGTGACTGGGGAATAGAAATATGGTCACTTGGTCTTCTCCCGACCGGCAGTAAATTTACGCTTGCTGAAGTGGGGCGTCCGTTTGGCTGTGCGGGATGTATCAAGTTCGCAGTCGCGTCCTGTCAGACTGGGGACGTTAAATCCGATGTCTCGTGTAGAGAGAATGCCACGCTCTTTGCACGTTAAGAACCCTTGCAACAACTCTTTGAGGGGTCCGTAGGTGGCCTGTTGCAAGGCAAAATTTTTGCCCCTATCCGATAAACCCTCATTTTCCAGTGGCTGTCCAAATTTCCCCGACCATCATCCCAGATGGCCACTTTTGTGACAAGACCTACCCATTATATTTATTGTGAACTTGTTCTCGTCCTGAATATGCATGAAATAGTTGCCACTGGACATTAAGCAACAAACAATCTATCAATCAATGTATTTTGATGGTGTTTAAATATAACGCTGTGTAAGATAGGTTATAGAATAATAGTATTGTATAATACAAGGTAAGAAAAAAAAATCCCAGTTTTACAAAGAAATAAACAGTTAAGAATATGAAATTGTTTATGTCCAATTCACTTGAAATATGATGGACAGTGCCTACACTGGCAATCAATCATACCACATAGTCTTGCTTTAATATTGTCAAGTTTAAATATTGTAGTTACTTCTTTTCAAAGACGAAATCAATTTCCATACACATGTCTTTTGAATAACGACTACATTTTAAGTTTACCCTCGGAATTAACAACACATTATGGTTGAGCGTATTACATATTACATGTAATGTATGTCACAAATGCATATGGAATCGATGTTTCCACTACACACACAATCGGTTTGTTGTTAGTAAAAGTTCAGTCGCCGATAAGAAATTAATACGTCAATAAATAAATTAGTATTAACATGAAAAATACGATCAGTAATGTTTATTAATTAATTCCTCAACAAAAAAGAAAAACAACACCAGAAATCAATAACATTTATTAATCAATCGAAAGTTACGCTTATCTATAATTCTAGCGTATATATACTTTCTTTAAATGTATCTTCAAGCAAAACGGGCGTTACATACACTACTATACCAGTTTCCTAAACTTATCTAAACACGGTCTGGAAAATTTGAACGTTGAATCTTTTATTTTTGGAATTTTGGATCCTCAATGCTGTTCAACTTTGTACTTGTTTGGCTTGATAAATATTTTAATATGAGCGTCACTGATGAGTCTTATGTGGACGAAACGCACGTCTGGTGTACTAATTTAAAATCCTCGTACTTTTGATACCTATTTGTATGAAACCGTTTTACCAGATCTGAATCGTCCGCTTAAACTTTCCGTCTTATTTATCCTTTGTATGTGCGGCAAATCCAGTCGATTAAGACTTGATCAGACCAAAATGACTGTTTAAGACAGATATCTTGCTGCTAGTGGTGGCAAAAATACACAAGACTCGACGAGCGCATTAAATAAGTTAGAACTGGTGTCTCATTTCTTTATTAAGAGAGTAACACAGCTATATTCAATTAACTCTAATCATTAATCTAAATCTTTCAAAATCAAATGAAAATAGAAAGTCAATAATTAACATAAGTGCCCTTTACTGTGCAAATCAATTGTCCGATGTCCTTCAAATATAGAAATAGGAACAGATCCAAAAACTAAACTATTTATATGTATTTTCAACATTTTAAATAATGTTATATTTTTCGGTAGGCTGTGATTGACAGTTTGATTGCATGTTTTTCACTATTTTTACATGTAAAATTTGAATATTTTCAATCCCTTCTGTTTATTCATGTTTCATGTTCATGTTGTATATATGATGAAGAAAAAAGATACAAAATAACATAGATTGTCGTTTTATACAAAGATTAACTGTGCAGTTTATAAAATTGTTTAATTTAATAGCTAAAGGAAGTTTTTTTTAGATGTTAATAACATATTAACATTTGCGCGAGAAACATACAGGGAACTTCAATTAATTAATCATGTTGACTAAGAACTTTACAATTGTCAATCAAATAGTGTTGTTTATTTTGGGAGTAAGAACTTATTGCACCATCAGCGCGTAGGAACTGTTTTTTTTAAATTTTCTACACACGTGATCATCTTAAAGGTGTTTTCTGATTTGATGCAGCCAGTTACAACTGCGACCAAAAGAAATCATTAACTTGTGTCTTTGAAATCATATCTCAATCCGCCAAAAGTTAATAGGGGGATGGTGGGTTTTAAATCTTAGCTAGCTAAGATGAGGGAGAACAAACCTCCACAAGCAGTGGCATCGCCTCATTGGTAGTGATAAAACTCTTCATAGAGAACAAGTTTAAAATAATTTACGTGAGACGCATGATTTTTTACTTGTGAACAACGATATACTACTGTTGCCTTTAGTTGTCTTCGTAAGATTTACCAGTGCTAGGAAAAAATGTAAAAGTACAAAACAAGGTACGAATTTAAGGAATCTCAAAAATATATGAAAAAATTAAAAAAGTAAATTACACAACTCTTCTAGAGGTTCAGGTTACATTATTTCAGTTTCATTGGTTAATAACCTGAAAATATCAAATACATTCTTATACAAATAAGTTAATACATGGACAAGTAACTAATAATCTTCTTCCATTCACAAGAAATAGGAATAGATTGACCAATTGATAACAATGATTGCGTGTTGATTGCTCATTTGATCTAGGGACAAATATGTGAAGTATGATAAATTAATGGTTATAGATCTTTATAAAATGATGAAAATTACTAAAATCCAGTGCCTTTTATTTTTTTAGAATATAATTAATTCGAAAACGATGCATCAAGTCTAATAGCAAAATAACTGTAGAAAAATTCATCATTATGGATGAAAAATATAAATAAATGATGGTTTTATGTCTTCTATAGATCATTGTTCAAAAAGTTTAAAAGTGATTTTCACAGCTGTGTGTTTGTGTGTTTCAATAAGCGGGGTTTAGAAAAGGTAGGAAACTCGACGTAGAACTGATTTATAGCTGTTCGTCGTATTTGCTGATTATTTATATCGATCAATTACTTGTTTTTGTTTTTTGTGTGTACATATATTATAACAAATATACAGGTATTGTTACAAGATTATCATGATAAGTGAATTGCACGAAACAATAGTTTTAAAGTTTTTAACATCTTTAAACAGTTATCTTCAAATCTTTTAAATACCTAATTTTTCATTCATATATTGCATAAAAAGGTGGTAAACCGGTTAATTACTGACACATACAGTTGAACTTAATCTTTCAAGATAGGGCATATTAGATTACATCATGGATATATACAGTTAGAATTATTCGAATATCATGGGTAACGCTTTATCTTAGTTTATAAAGCCTTTAGTACGCTAAAACTACAAAGGGTATTGAAATATAAGTTAAATTATTTATTTGATAAAAATGTTTATTCGTCTATTATCTTATTCTTAATTTCAACACTGTGTTATATGTTAAATACAGTTTCAGTTGCTTAATAAAGTACGTATGTATCTTGACCCCAAAGGGTGACTGGGGAATAGAAATATGGTTACTTGGTCTTCTCCCGACCGGCGGTAAAACGCTTGCTGAAGTGGGGTGTCCTTTTGGCTGTGTGGGATGAATCAAGTTCGCAGTCGCGTCCGGTCAGAATGGGGACGTTAAATCCGATGTCTCAGGTAGAGCGAATGCCACGCTCTTTGCACGTTAAGAACCAACAACTCTTTGAGGGGTCCGTAGGTGGCCTGTTGCAAGGCAAAATTTCTGCCCCTATCCGATAAACCCTCGTTTTCCAGTGGCGGTCCAAATTTCCCTGACCATCATCCCAGATGGCCTCTACTGTGACAAGGCCTACCTATTGTACTTATTGTGAACTTGTTCTCGTCCTGAATATGCATGAAATAGTTGCCACTGGACATTAAGCAACAAACAATCAATCAACCAATGTATTTTGATGGTGTTTAAATACAACACTGTGTAAGATAGGTTATAGAATACTAGTATTGTATAATACAAGGTAAGAAAAAAGAAAAATCAATGAAATCTATAGAAGCACACTGTAAAAGACGGACGAAAGATACCAAAGATCATATTATTAATTATTAATACCTAATAAAATCTTTATATTGTCAGTAAATGTCAAATGGGGTTCGAGAAAATACAATATATATGGGGTCGGTAAATTCCATATTGGATAAGAGTGAAATTTGCTGACCTCACACTTGTATAGTATTTGGTCAATCGCGCACAATATAACGAAATTATTTTACCAACTATCTTTAAATCTGGAATTTCGATGAATGCTCTAGTATCAAATTGTTAAAATATTTAATATAACAATCAACATACTTTAATTGGTCTTTTCAAAATAATAGAAAGCCAACAGTGACAACGCGTTAGCTTGTTATGTGATTTTTGCACTTGTTTCAATCGCTCATCATCATTTGCTTCATCTGTTGTCCTAGTGAAATGTTTTAATATCACTAACATCATGAATATCCATATACTAGAATAAACCACTCCCACTTAACTCATATGGAATTCCGATAGTGACATAACATGAATTTTAATTTTGTAAGGGCTGAGGGTTTGTCCACAAAGAGTAGAAATAATTTACGAATAATTTGGGCATGAAATTTCTTGCATTTTATACCAGTATTTTGTTCACTCATAGGATCAATACTTTCATACACTTCACACATGACCTTTATCTTATATGGTAACAGTTATCAGTCCACACTGGAGATTATTATTTTTGTACCAATGGGGAAAGTCTTTGCCAACGGAGGTGCAGTAGTTTCATACCAATCTTAACAAAAAGCTGGTTTTAATTTGAAGGAATAATTCTACCGCATAGTTGCTCATTATCTTCATATAACAATAGGCACAAAACCATATATATTTTGAAGGAATATCGTGTCCTCACATATCATACCACTGGAGACATGCAATCTTCCTTGTTTTATTTTCGTAGGAATAATTTGTCCACACAGAGGAGCAGTATTGTCATACCACTGGAGACATGAAGCTTATCCTTTTAACCAAGATGATAGAGTGGCCTGCAACATATTTTTCCCATGGGAAATGCTGCGACCATTATTAAAAGGTATTTTCTTTAGATGTATTTCTAAATAAACACCTAATGCGTTTGTAAAATTATAGTAGAAAGTATAAGCATCTCAATAAATATATCAAGCTTGATTTTAATAAACATTGTTAAAATGAAACAGCATTTGTGCTAACAAAGTCATCATTATTGATCATGATAATGATATTAATTGGTTAGTTCACCATTTCGTGACAATTTTCTCGAGTCTAATAATTTTCAATCCATTTGTATAAACGGCTGTAGTCAAATTTTGACCTATTTTGCTCCTGGTAGTTTTTAAAAGCGAATACAAACAAGGTGTAAGTATGTTATAAAACCATAACATGCATTAGTAAAAATAACCTGTATCTTCGATGAGTTTATAATGTGATTGAAACAATCTCCCACATTAGCAGGTGTAGTGTTTTGTCAGATTTTTTCAATGTTTATAATTTAATTTTGGTTGTCACACGTCATCTTTTTAACTAAATTATTTTTGTTTATCAGCTCATAGACATGATTGTGTCTTGTGACCGTGACGTCATCAAAGTCTTTTAAATGATTTACTATTTGGAGAAATTGAATGACATTAGAAAATAATGATTGAAATGTCTTGACAATAATTTTATTTGCTATAAACCTAATTAATAAACTAAAGGAAAGAAACGAAAGGTCGAAATTTCACAGCGATCTTTTGATATCGTATAGTAAAAAAATGTTTTGTAAGTTCAAACCTGTGTAACGAAAAGAGAGGACAATACTTTTGGAAGTGTAACTTTTAATGTTAAGAGTTGGTATTTTAATCAATTTGTTGAACAGTGGAATCAAAGCCGTAATTGATTTCTGAGATGTAAACATGCACAGTTCAAAAGTTTTAAAATATTACTAGATTATTCAATCGACTTATCAACACCTAAAACTTGATATTAGATGTTAATTGAAACAAACGTTGTTTTAAACTTCTGAATATATTACAATGCATTTCGCATAAATCTGATAAACATTTCAAAGTTAAGAATTCTATCAATTTTACCCCCCAAAAAAACTTTTAAACGTGTTCTGACGATACAATCTATTGCTTATTTTCAATTTAAAAAAATAAGAAAATATTATAATTTCCAACAAGACACATTTCAAGGAAGTCAAAAGATATAGACCACCATAGGGCCTTCGAAAATGAGTAAAACCAGTACTTCATAGTCATATCTAAAATTCAGCTTAGATACAAGTAACTTGAATTTTCTGTGGCTTGTTTTTCAGGAATAACAATGAACATCATACCAAGCACAACCATCTATGATCCATATTTACTGTGTAAATACATTAACAAAAATAAGATTACACAAATGATGTTCACGCCGTCGCTTTTAGAAACAGTTATCAATACTCCGGAATTGATATTGGAGGAACTCAAAAGTTTGAGGTAAAATATAAATATTTCACTTCATTTTTTTTCCGTTAGCTATTTGCGTGACATATATCAAGTTAGTATACAGTATGACTAGTACTACCACACTATTAACTTGATATAAAGTTTGATGATAATGGTACAAAAGTCAGACGCGCGTTTTGTCTTAATAAGACTCATCAGTGACGTTCAGATCAAAATAGATATGAAGCCAAACAAGTACAAAGTTGACGAGCATTTAGGCCACAAATTCAAAAAAGTTATGCCAAATACGGCTAAGGTTATCTCTTAGTGGGATAAGAAAATCCTTAGTTTTTCGAACTTTTTTTTTAAATAGAACATTTATACAAATTACCCTATAATTGATATTGATGTCAACACCGCAGTCCTAACTACTTGGCTTGTGATACCCTCAAAGACGAAACGTCCATCAGCCGTGGCATCGACCCAGCGGTGTAAATAGTTATCAAAGGTGCCAGGATTATCATTGAAGACACCAGACGCGCGTTTCGTATAAATAAGACTCATCCGGAAAAAATCGGGTCACCATTTTTTTTTGGTACATTCATGTATCAAAAGAAATAAAGTCACAACATTTGCTTTTATGAAAATTACTTTATTTGAGTTATCTCCCCTTAATGTGCAAAGTATTTTTGACAAAACACACAATTGTCTATATTTACCTCAAAATTCTCTTACATAAATCACATATTACTCTCAAATTTTGCACATTTCATCAGACCAACTTCATCTGCTACTTCAGAATCCAAGATGGATGAAGACATCCGAGCCAGCTTTAATACCTACAGTGCAAGCGAAGGCTATCTAGTCAAGGTCATTAAATACTTCCATCATCATAGCTAAAAACGAGAAAACATCATATTTTCTATTGCTCAATAAACGAGTTTTTTTCCAATCAAATAACTAGCTCTTAATATCCGTATATTTGAAAATGCTTATGTAGACTTTCTAGCTAAGTACTATTTAATTTCAGGCAAATTTGGATTTGTGGCGAAGTTGTGACTACAGCGTTGTTTGCCAAATGTTTCAAGTTATTGCCATTGGTTCAGTTTTTGAACCTCTATAGTACATCAGAATGCCATGACGTTGCCTGTCAGGATTTGAATAGTTATTTGGAAAAAAATAAGGTTAGATTTTTATCACCTCATCGATAGAACACGTAGAAGTGAAGATAGGTATACTCCCTTGAAATGTTTCATCAAATTCCAGTCATGCGTTTGTTTGTATTAAACAGTCAGCTTTGCGATCAAGATTTGCCTTTTCGAATTGATCTATCTTATCGATATTACACATGCAATAAATTTTACAATTTTCGCAAATAACACTTACAAGTGGTCAATAAACCAAGTCAACTATCAGGCTGCCTTGCTTTGCATAAAAAGTGACAAAAATGGACAGGAGAACGCTTGACGAACAATGAAAAATAGCTGAATGTTGTTACGTGTTGTTATTATGTGGTGAAGCTAGTTGATGAGAAATTTAAATGTAACGTCATTTATGAAGTCTATGTATGTGGTGCATTCTTTAAGATTAGGCAGGGAACACAAATATTATCACTTATGATTTATTTCTTTTTACTGATTTTTGTATATTTAGAATTTATTGACCGAAAGACGGGTTTGTCCAGTTGGTTCAAGTTTACCTGGTGTTGACTTCGTTCTTATTGACAAAGACAACAAAATACAATCCACTGGAGGAAAAGGAGAGGTATATGAATATCTAAAAACAAATGTTTGCTTAATCATGTTCATTGGTATTAAACTGATAACCGTCACTGGAATTACGATTTCCACAATATGGCGACGGCATATAAGGCTAAAATCTTTAAAGTGATTTTTTTTCAAAAATGAGGCATGTTTTTATCAATACTTAGTCAGCTGCAAGGTTTTTCTATACCACTTCAACCTATTTGAATCGAAACGGTGCACTGAAATTGTCTAAGCCGCGCTTTGAAAAAAAAATTGCCGTCGGAAGATAATTGTTTTTAGGAAAAAAATACAATTGTCAATTCTATGTTATAATCTTTAAATTCGATCTTTTAAGCATATCTCCAACACTAAAAAACTATGTTTGTATTGATATTTCATACGATTGTTACGAAAGTAAACAGATACGCTTTTATCAATGATCACTATATTATTTTCTACTCATGAAAGCGAATACCCTATGAGTTCTAAGTGTTAAAGTTGAAATCATCATATGGTTAATTTTACGTAGTAGAGAATTGATAAGAAGTACTAAATTCGTAAACGATAACCAACAGCGACTTTTTATGGAAAAGCTAAGTGATCATGGTATGATATCATTTTAATACTAAAACCAAAAGTAAGCATTTGCTATGATAAAAAGGGAAAAGCCTTGTACGTTAAAAATGATAAGTGCAATGTGTACATGGATGTTTATTTTATCAAGGAATTGTACTAATAAGTAATATTTACAATTCCTTAATTTTATAATCACCTGTGTATATATTTTATTAGATAACAAAAAGACTAAAATACTGTTTATTGACATGCATTGACAGATATACGATATAAGAGTGATATTTGATTAATTATTTTTATCAGTACTCGTGGTCTAGTGGTACCATGCATAGACTACAGACTTAACCGACGAAAATACGCGCGAGTTCGAACCTTTTATTAGTCACTCGTTTTTGAGAAGATAACATATAAGTTAAAAGTTAATAGTTATGATATAAGTTATCTTAAGTTAACATGGTGGTCAGTGGATTCTTGAAAAATAATCTTCTGTTAGAACAATAGACTGACGTCAGAAAAATGGGTTAAAGATGCGATA
Source organism: Mytilus galloprovincialis (assembly GCF_965363235.1). NCBI lineage: Eukaryota > Metazoa > Mollusca > Bivalvia > Mytilida > Mytilidae > Mytilus > Mytilus galloprovincialis. Next base: position 61,981,181 of record NC_134845.1, read on the forward strand.
AATAGTTGGTTGACCGGAGTTGTAGCTGTTTAGTCTTTAGTATTTTTATATTGAGTTTCTTGTACAATTGTTGTCTGTTTGTTTTTATCTTTATTTGTCCGTCGTAGAGTTGTCCGTGTGTTTTCGACTGGCGCAGCTGTATATCTCTCTGGATTCATTTGCCTCTCTCTTGCTTATTATGGTGTCCTCCTTTGTAAAAGTAGCCGTTTTACACTGATTTTTGCATTCCTACTCGACACCATTAACATAACATGTCCTGAACGTAGCTGTATTACGTCATATATTTTCATTTCAGCGCTTAAAGAAGGTTTAGGAATTTTTCATTGTGTACGGTTACTATCTTAACATATTGGTATGGATGTTCCAATATATGGCGGAATAATTTGTAACTATATACATAGTCAGTTCCGAATGTATTAAAGAATGTTTCAATAACAAATGTTAATCTTAATTATTTACAAAAAATACAATACAGATCATTATAATACAGTCAAAAGAAAAGAAAACATTGGATATCAGAAAAAAAAATACAAACAATGATTAAATATTAAAGGTTTTCAAAGTATTATCTTATTGCTATCTATCCCAAAATTAAAACATCCCAAAATTAAAACATAATTTTTTTCACTTTTGAATTTAGAAAATATATTTTTAAGATCTATGTTGGAGGACCAACTTTATCCCATGGGTATCTTAATAGACCAAAAGTTGAAGAGCTAAGATTTATAAGAGTGCCAGAAGGTGTAACAACAAGTCATGGGAACCGACTTCATAGGACTGGAGACTTGGGATACATATTATCTGATGGAACATTAGTGATTTGTGGCAGATGTGAATCATCTGTCAACATTAGAGGTCATTCCGTAGATATACAGGTATATTCATCGAGATTAGTCAGGTGCTTTTTCTGCATTTTGTACTGATGAATAAAATTATATTATCAAAAAATACAGGATAACTGTCTATTTGTAATGAAACAGTTTGGTATATTTTTTTTTTACATTAGCTTAAAAGCGTATTAAGGCGACAGTAATCTTATAACATTTTAATTAAGTTGAGCCATGAAAATAGTTGCAGCAACAATATGAGCTAGTAAGTATTTTGAGAATCTTTTGAGCATGTATTGAAAGTATTATTTACAAATCATTAACATGTCTTTGCGAAGTAGCTAGAATTTTTTCCTAGCATCCCAAACATCACCAAACCAATATAATGAAAGATCAGGTAGACACTAGCTTTTCCTTGGAAAATGAACATTTCCAAAAGATATCTTGAAAATATTTGAATGTTCAATAGAGTTGAATTTATGTGATTTTTTGCAAACGCTTCAAAACTTTCAAAAAGAAAAATAATTTCCACTCGAATAACATAGTTTAACTTGACACTAGTAACGTTTGTTGTTACAAAGAAATGTCCAAAGGACAATTAATAAAAAAAGAAGAATTGCAATCTTTAAATTCAAAAAGCAAGATGCAGTTTTAATATGTTTTGTTCGAAACTGATGCAATGCGAACCCTCAAAAACCACCTCTGAGATAATCCATGTGGTTAACAAAAGATATAAAAAGATGTGGTATGAGTGCCAATGTGATAGCTCTCGATCCAAGTCACAATTTTTGAAATTAAATGTTATAGGTCAAAGTACAGTATTAAACACGGAGCCTTGTTTCACACCGAACAGCAAACTTGTAAAGGACCCCCAAACTGTCTTACCAATATAAAAAAAGTATGCACTAAAGAATATAGTGAACATAACGAACATAAATTTAAACTAATTGTATCATACATCCTTCGTATACAGGGATTGAAGACAACCATAAGTGAATGTAAAGGGGTGACTTCCTGTGTAGTTTTAGTAAAAGGACAGGAAGAAAAAGACAAGTTCCTGGTGGCATGCCTTGTACAAGAAGAACACACAACTACGAAAGAAATAAGGGATTCACTCAAACAAAGAATACCTTTTCATATGATTCCATCATATTTTGTACCTTTGAAAAGGTATTTTTGAATTTTCTCCTAGATGCTATTTTCATTTACAAGTATTCTGAAAAAAAAATGCACCAATTGGAGTGTTCCAAAAAGTAAGATCACAAAAATACTGAACTTAGAGGAAAATCAATTCGGAAAGTCCATAATCACATGGCAAAATCAAATAACAAAACACATCAAAAACGAATGGACAAGAACTGTCATATTCCTGACTTGGTACAGGCATTTTCAAATGTAGAAAATGGTGGATTAAACCTGGTTTTATAGCGCTAACCCTCTCACTTTGATGACAGTCTCGTCAAATTCCTTTATATTTACATTGATGCGTAAACCAAACAGACACAATAAATAAAATAGTCAAAATATGGGTAGATCAGTCATCATCGTATAACAATTTTTAAAGGAACAATTTAACAGAAAACAAAAACATCTATCTATAAACACATTCATTGAATTGAGTGTCTGACGTCAGAAAATTTTATACATCACATAAATTTGTCGTTCAATGTGCATACAATCAATTTTAAAATTTGCATAGGTAATGTTAGCATATAGGGTTAAAAAATCAAAAGTATGTAAGAATAAATATCAGAAATAGACCGAAATTAAAAATAGTCCAAAAGTTATATACAGAATTTATCAGAATCCACAAATAGTAAATTCCACTACGCTATTGAATGATTTTGACGTTTATGGTTCAACGTATTTTGTAATTCATAATAGAAACATATCATAATGACATAAACTAGAACAATATCATACTGACGGGATCTTTTAAAGTACAGAGTCACGTTATAAGAACAAAAGAAATACAAAAAGTCGCATATACAAAGCACGACACCAAAAATTCAAAGACAATACAAACACATGGACGAGATGTACAAGTACCGAGCCACGTCAAACGGATATCTCATAAAACCATTCAACAGTAAAAGTAATATTAATAATAGAACAAAGACAAATGAAAGAACTATAAAACATATTATTATGCTATTAAAACTATTAAAATGATAAACAACATCAGTACGCAGAATCTATACATCAAGACCATCATGTATTATTTGTGAAGTTGATACGGAATATTTATCAACAAGGTCTTGGTACCTTCCGATGAACTTGTTTAGAAAAAGGACGAGACGTTCTTTGACATACCCCTGGTTCATTACCTTTCTACTCAGACACTGATGACGTTTTACAAAGTCTGAGTAGGAGCTGCAAGTTCTTGAATATCGAATAAGTTGGGAAATATATATCCCATATGCAGGCGAAATTGGTATATTGCTACTAAATAAGGTGGGGGAAATTTATAATTTCAAAATTAAAATCGTCTCGTTTGTCATAGATTCTGATACTGAGATGACTGTGTAAGTCAAATTCGAGATATAAGTCTAAAAATGAGGCGGAGAAAGCCGTGTCTGTTGTTTCTTTAATCTCTAGTTCTGGGGGATATATTAATGGAACCCAATCAGAAAAGTTCGGATTGTTTATGGAAAGAACATCAATATATCTGAAAGTGAAATTAAATTATCTGGCTTCTTTGATCCTCTTTTTTTGTCAATTGTCTGGAGGAACTCCAACCCTTTAATGAAAATTGAGAAAAAAGCAGCAACTATAAAACAGTGTTAAATACATATTATATAAATACAGAATTTGGTAATATATTAGAACATTGATTTATGATTACTAGTATATAATGATATCTACGATTATTATCTATAAGTTTTTTACCTACAAAACAATAACATTTATGCAATAATAAAACTCAGAACATAACTTTGTTAGAGTGGATGCTATTTCTTTATAACTTAAGTACCAAGAAACTAAATCGTTATGACAAGTTTGTGACTTACTTACATTCTAATGATGAGTTTTGGAAAACGGAACTTTGAAATGTTTACTCACTGTTGAAAAAACGACTAATTCTCTTCATCGACTGTGAAGTTTGACAAGGGTATGTAATGTTGTGTGTCATGAACTGATAAAATTAAAAAGAGAAATGGGAAATGTGTCAAATAGACAACAACTCGACCAAAGAGCAGATAACAGCCGAAGGTCACCAATTTGTCTGAAATGCCCGAAATTTTCTCGACCTAAGCCATGCGTCTGCAGGCCCCTTTACAAAAATGGATTTTAGTTTTAATAAGTGCTTATGGACGTCATCGTAAACACCGAAATGTATTAAGAAACAAAAGTTGAAAATCATGCAAGACTAACAATGGCTAGAGGCTTCTAACTTGGGACAGACGCAAAAATGCAACCGGGTTAGACATGTTTTTTTAAGATCACAACCCTCTCTACTATACTTCTAATTAATGAGAAAAACAATCACACAACAATAAGCAAAGTAAAACACATATTAAACACAACAATAGGCTAAGTAAAACACAGATTAAATGACGTCCGAGTCCGATGTTAGAATAGGTAACAAAAGAAACTATTCAAGATAACAATGATGTAAATTATCAAATGACTACTACCAGTTACTATTATTCCAGCTCTAGACATCAATTAAACTAATATAAAGATTGTCTCGCCATCATATGAATATCAAGTACAACAAAAAAAGTGAATTGATATTAAAGTCAAAATATGATTTTTTTTTATGACCGGACAACAGTTTCGTAACTCCAGCCCTTCATAAATATGTTGAATGGTTTTTCTACATGCATTGTTATATCAGATTTGTTTTATTACAAGAAAGAGTACAAGAAAAATCTACTAATTCAAACATTTTAAAATTGTAGACTTCCAATAGTAAAAACAACAGGAAAAGTAGATGAAAACGCTTTATCAAAGACTGACGAAGAACTAAAGAAATACCATAATCTTACTGCAACTCAACTGACTGACATGGAACAAATAGTTGATAATATCTGGTTTGAAGTCCTTAACATTCGGGGTATACACTTTGATGACAACTTCCATGAATTAGGAGGGTTAATATTTTTAACTAATAAATTTGTGAATTAAATGCATGCGTTACTCAATAACTACGATATTCAAAATGTACATTTGATATTTTCTCTATCGAACTTTGTAAAGTTAAGAATACAATAAACAAGTGCGTTTTTTTTTTATATAAAGCCTCGGTCACACCTTAACAGATAGCTCCAACGGCTCCCTAACGAATAACTTTTTTCAATCCGTTCATGTCCGTTAGACGTCCGTTCATATCCTTTAGATGTCCGTCCATATCGGTTATATGTTCGTTTAGCGTACGTTTTATCCGTCGACGTTTGTTCTGTTCGGTTGAAAATTTTAAGGATGTTCAAAACTATGAAAGGACGTCCAATGAATGAAATGTCAGTTAAATGTCCGATTTGCATCCGATTTGTACGGTACTCGTCCGTTTCGTTTCCGTTCTTTATCCGTTACTTGTCCGTTATACATCCGTTGTAGGTCTGGTACACACATTCACGAACGGCCTTCTACTGGATGTTTATCGGATAAAAACGGGCGTTGAACGAATGTGAAATGGACTTATACCGGACGTATAACGGATAAAACGGAGGATGAACGGATCTGAAACGGATAAATGCTAATTGAAAATTTCGCTTCAATAATGCCAATTATTTGTGTGTCAGATTTCTTGAGGTTAACGAATTTTCATTATTCATAAGGCCAATTAAAATTAATGGATAGATTTTCATGCACGCCCGCCCCTCCGAAATCGTCCCGCCCCGATTTTTTTTATTTTCAAAAAATTACGATTTCCGGATTTTGTTCATTACCGTTTCCAGTAACCGTAAAAAATTTTGTTTCCATCAGAACTTCCTGTTTCAAATTTCGGTTTTCGTATTTCTTCGAGTAATTTAAAATGATTCTGCAGCTCTATGATGACAAAATCATCTACCGAGAATAGAGATTAATTACGAGAAGGGTATAAAATAATCGGTTTACAAGTAATACGCTGTGTCCAAGAACGCAAATCGCGGCATGACACAAATTTCTGTGGTTAGAAAACCGTTTGATTTTTTATTGATAAAATGACTTTGTGACAGAAATTTTGGACTGTGAATTATATCCAAAGAGAAAGAACCGTGGAACACATTGGTACAAAAACATAACTGGATTAAAAAAAATTGACACAAGCACGAACTTGTTAGATTGATGACAGTATAATGAGTTCAAGAAGTCGACAAACATACACTTAGGTTTACCCATGGCTATTGTTTTTTTTTGTTGACAAACAGCAAACACCTTCTGTCCCAGTACCCTCAATAGAGTCATTAAACAACTTCTTCTTTTTTGTTAAGTTCCTGTTTTACATATTAATTATATTTGCATCTATAAGAAGATTCTTAAAACACCAACCCTATTATTTTCAAAACTGTTTGAGTTTTCATTTTATTTAGTACTCATAATTCTTTTATTGCATACCAATGCATATTTGTTTCATTTTATGGAGACAAAAAAAAACATAGCTTAGAAAGACAAATAAATTTGGTGAAGATAGTCGAACTGAAGAGAGCATTTCTCTATGTTTTTGCTCTCTACTAAAAATAGGTTTCTAAAGCAGCAATTACATGTGGAACAGTGGTTGCCAGTCAGAGGTATTTATTTACCTTTGAAAAATTATATACGATTCCTTATACATGTATATACATGATATATTAAAGCTTATTATTACACTTGCATATATGAAGAACAAGTCACAAGAGGGTTTCATAAAAAATAAAAATTAAAATATAAAATCCTCCCACCCGCCCCATTTTTTTCAAAAATTTGGATGAAAATCTACTAATTAATTTTAGTTGGCCTAATCGATCTTACCGTAAGGGCACGTCTTCACTATCAAGCAGCTCATATTCATGCCAGACACTACCCTTTCGTGGCATTTTGAAGAACAAACATACACCAGTTACACAGAAATATTTTGAATATTTATGCAATTTACAAGTATTATTATTGCCGCCTTTGATTTTTCCGTATATCTTGTTCATCCTTTTTATCGTGTAGGCTTCCGTTAGGTGTCCGTTTTTGTCTGTTCTGTCCGGTATGATTCCGTTTCTCGTACGTTGCATACCCGGTGTGTGTCCGTTATGCATTAGTTACTCGTCCGATGTATATGGTCACTACATCAACAGACTCCCAATGGATAACAATTTGGTCAATGGACAACTTTTCTTTTCATTCGTTAGCCATCCGTTCGTGGTACCCGGCAAGGTGTGACCACAGCTTTAGGATCCGTTTAATCAATTATCACTTCCGAACACATGTATCTGTAAATAAAAGCCTCAAACAAAGAATGTAAATTACTTCAATGTTTATTTATCGGAACATTACTCTGCTACACCACTTTGCGAATATCATACAAATAACGACGCGATGCAACCAAATTGTTAAAACTGAGATGTTGAAATATTCTGCTGTAAGTGTAAGTGGTAATCAAACTAATATCACTTTTAAATGTTTACCCTGCTGATGTCCAATGATTACACCTGTGATACTTTTGCTGTTTGCCTTTACGTGTATGTTTCAAAGTACATGCACACGAGGATAACAGTGTTAAAATTGATTGCTTAATGTTTTTAATAGATAAAGTTATATTTGACACTTTTATCCCAATATTTTGTATAATTCATTACATGGAGAAAGGAAATGGGGAATGTGTCAAAGCGATAACAACCCGACCATACAACAGACAACAGCCGAAGGCCACCGATGGGTCTTCAATGTAGCGAGAAAATCCCGCACCCGTAGGCGTCCTTCAGCTGGCCCCTTAAAAAATATGTAGACTAGTACAGTGATAAAGGACGTCATACATAGATATGAAAGTTTATGAGTTTTGATAATTGATTCTGGAATTTTATGACAAGTCAGAGCATTTCTGCAGGAGTAAACAAACAATAAATACTATCTATTAATTAGAACATGTAGAACGAAAGAAACAAGATACGAAACAAAAATTGAGAGAATAACATTTAATCATTAAGGAACTAGACAGGGTTGGTGATTTGCACTAGACGTGATGCTAAGCACATTTTCATCTACAACAATTTAATGAATTAATCCACATAACAACAAAAATCATAAGTCTTAACTTTTTAAAGATTATCTAAAGATAACATTAAATTAAATAAGTCACTATATCAAAATTGTTATACATTTGAGTAGTTAAATGTATAATACATATTTACAAATGTGTATCATGTACAATAAGTGCGCTATCTATTTTTTAAATACATGTAACTATATGATCAACTCATACGATATGGTGGTATTGTTCATGTTGTTATTGATAGCAAATCCAAAGGTTTAACCATATAAAACCGGACAAGACCAGTTATCTTACATTTTATTACTAGATAGTTTTCAATTAAGCAACATCTGCTAAATTTTTGTTTTAAGGAAGAATTCTTCTGACGTTTCAGTCTCATCCAGTCTCATTGAAATCTCGTTCTGAAATTATTTCCAAAAACAATAGTCAAAAGTGGAAAATAGCAGTGGATTTGATAAATATCATAATCGAATTGTGTATTTCAAATACGTAGTTTCTGAGTAATAGCATTTTCTGATTATATTACTAATCTAGTCAGTTTTTTTAGTGAAAATTTTGAGAGAATGTGTGAGGGTTACAAAAAATGATTTACCAGAAACATGTACATCCCTTATAACTTTTTCTTTTCAAATTTCTTAGATACTGTATGTATTTTTTTTTTTTTTTCAATCATGTATATCAAGTTGAAATAATATGTATTTCGTTCTCAAAACTGAGAAAAATTCACAAGTTTACAAAAATGACAACATGGTAAATTTGACACGAAAAGCATCAAAATATGTTAAAATTTCTTATATTAACACCTACCAATAGTGTTTCTTTAGTTGAATTTATTCAGATTGGTCCACTTCATCTTTATTGAGAGCATGAAAACAAGTTTAATTGTAGAACTGTGATTTTTTTCACGATAATTGCCCAAAAATGGGTAAAAATTGATGAAAAATGGAAAAATCATCAAAATTATGTACTTTCAAAAGGCTGAAGCAAAAAAAAGTGCACCACCATATGATTGTTTCTTCACTTACTATTTTTTATCAGTCATATAACCCCAAAAATCAGGTTTAGAAAAAAAGTTTTATCTAGAAATGTGTGGCTCCTCAGAGGTGTACATCTTTAACTTCATCATGTTCATGATCGTCAGCCTCAATCATTTTCCAAACATGTCAGACTATACTCATGCATTCCTTGTTCTTTATTTGTATGGGAATATTAAGATGAACCATGTTTTGTTTCCAGAAATTCGTTGCTCGCTGCAGATCTTATGACAAAATTAGAAAAAAAATTTCAAGTTGATCTACATGTTTCTGACTTATACATATACACAAACATTAAACAACTGAGTCAGTATATAGAAGCAAAGAAAAACAACAAGACGGAAGAGCTCATTAGATCCGAATTGACAGTTAATCTCAAGGATGAAGTCAACAGACATAAGTTGAGGAATATAAATAGGTAAGGAGTGTTTAATGTTTCAAAATTTGTAAAGTAATTTCATCTTATTTATTCTATTGCTGTTTGAAATTATTTGTTAAAGGGTGTCTGCAATAGCATATTTTTTGCATTTGTTTATTTTAGTGAGTACATGTACTCATAATAGTATTCTGAAGAAAAAAAGAAAGATAATCTGGTTCACAAAGTGCAATTTTGTGAAGTGAGCTTCGCTTATCTGATGATTTACACAATGGGATATCTTTCCGGTGTTTTGTGTTATCGTTTACTGCGGATTCTATAACATGTATAATTTCTATTTAAAACGTGTATACATATATCATCTAAATGCTTGAACATATTATTTTCGTTAAAAATACATTTCTGGTTGTTGGTAATAATTTCTTGCTCAATTTATACATGTTACAGTACTTTTTTCAAAAAAGAAACAAATACCCCCTTTCTTCCCCTTCTTCTTTATGTAAAAATAAATTTCCATTTTCACACTTACATGAAAGAGAATATTCTGCTGTTTTATTTTTGATAGATATTTTAAGTTTTCATTAATCATTTATTGTTATTTTAAAAATGAAACAAAAATACTCAAGTCTGTTGAATCAAAAGAATATGTAATAATGGAACTGCTAAATAAGGTATTTGCATACTTTGTTGTTATGAGCTTTCTTCATATTGTTTTTGTCGTTGAACAATTATTGTATAATTTAAATAATCCCATGCGAAATTTTCTGCCTTGAAACCGACTATACTGACTATGTACACTTAAAATTGCATGCTCATCTAGATCTTTTAATATCAAATAGAATTAGTAGACATGGGTAACTAGTCTTTATAATTTAACAAAATTACATTTTAGTAGAAAACTGTTTTAACGTAAATTAAGCTTCTTAGTTAGGGTTTTTCCTTTCCGAATCGTTTGAGAATATTCCAAGATATTGTAAGTCAGGTCGTAGAAGAAGCGAAACGATATCGCAGGAAGGTCGTGGGAAAATAGGAAAGTTCGCTGTACCATCGTATAGCGAGGGTGTAGGGAAAGCTTAATTATTGTCGCTGCTGGTGGCATGACCGTGCTGTTGTCGATAATTATAAGTATTAATGACAATTGGAATTAGTTAGCTCGCGGAATGAACGGGGTAAGATCGTAGAATTATCGTAGCAAGAGCAAGCTATTATCGTATACAGAGCGTGGTAATGTTGTGCTGCAAGTGAATACCTCGTGATATGGTCGGAGTGGGAACGTGATTAACCTATGAAGATCATGATAATCGTGAATAAGCGTGTTTAATCGTAGCGGGCTCGTTGAAGAAGCATACTGAGGACGTAGTAGCATCGTGGAAATAACAATTCCGCTCATACCGTGACCTCACTCTAATCTGAATTTGTTTTTATTGACAATCAAATTCTAACTGCGACACAACAACGTGATGCGATCTTAGTTTACTGTGACGGAAGATTTCTTTGTGTCTGCTGTGTTATTGTATTCTGCTGATACAATATCTTACAAGTTATGAACACATATTGTCTCCATCAATGCAGGTTCTAAATTTCTTCGTCATGTATTACGTTAAAGGTACATTATTTTAACATGGGTATGTATGTTTTAAAAATGTAATTTAATTACTGATTTTTGTAGCTTCGATCAAAAAATAAAAGCTTTCTGGTATCAAAAAAGTAACATAGATAATAACAGAAACTACACACATGGAAAAGTTTTACTGACAGGTGCTACTGGATTTCTTGGATCTTTCATACTGAGAGAACTGTTACTACAAACAGAGGTAATGCTTAAGCTTAATCATTGCAACAAAATTATTTCAAGAGAAATCTTAAACTTTTTAAAATCAATTTTGAAACAAAAAGATGTGGCATGATTGCTACTGCGACACATTTGGATACGATTCATCTATATTTATTCACGTGTTATTTACTGAAATACAACACATTTTGTCGTGCAATGCTGGATTAACAATTTAATTCGCTTAGTTTTTCATTTTTTGTATCCACATTTATAGCTTGTGATATAAAGTATTCGTTCCATGCTCAGATTAAGGAACAGTTGTTTCTTTTCGAAGAAACAAGTGTTTAAATTACCCGATATATAACCATGAATGTGTTTAACGACGACACGGAAATCTAAGGTATTCCACCACCAGATAGCATCAAAACAACACAATTATCCATAAGACAAACTTACTTGTCAGATACAATTATTTTATGATATTGTACCTTCTATTATGATTATAAAGTTATTTAAATCGAGAAAAAAAATGTGTTGATTCTTCTGTCTTTAAAAAACAACAACGTATAATCATCAATAGGGGCCATTTTATTCTACAGATGATTAAACCGTATATGGATTGTTCTCATTGTTGAAGGCAATACGGTCGCCTATCATTACTTACAACCACTTCACTTCAGCTTAAGTTGTCCCATTGTCAATCATTTCTATCTCCTTATTTTTGTATACAAACATCTTTCAGAAAAGTTGGTTTTCCATTTTGAAATATTTATATACATGAAAGTGTTAAAACATCTATGAATATGGATTTTTGACATATTTCAGTATTTAGATCTTTCAAACTGTTCCCTTTGTTCCGAAGATATTGAAGCAAGCAACCGTAGTTACATTTGTTTTCGTCTTTGCAATTCTGTTTTCTAATGGAGATATTTGAATTTTATTTTTTTATTTTTAACGGACTCGGACATTTCCCAACCTTAATAAAATCATTAGTGATGTTATCCATGCTTATGTGCGACAAGGTGGGAACTTGTGTGAAAATAGCAGCGTTGGATCTAAACCTGTTATAATTCTTTTATTTATTAGATAAATTTAATCTCCGGTTGTATATGAAGCTAGGCAGTTGTTTTTTTGTTGTTGTTTTTTTATATTGTTTTACACGATGTACGTTTATATATAAACATAACAGTGTACCGATTCCTACAGTTATCTACCGACCCCAAAAAGTATGGCATGTCACTAATTTCTGTTTATAACAAACTTTGTGTATTTGTAAGAACAAATGTGTTCAGATGGCTTTTAATTTCTAAATGTTCAAATTACATTGAACAAATTTTTTTCAACGATGATTCGAAATTAGATTAAAAACAGTTACTATGAATAGCATTTTCAAGCAAAGGTGTGTGTAATACTTTTGTGAAACGAACGTTATATTTACTTTGAATACTATTTTTTAAAGTTTAATTATCCCTGTAAATCTACTACTTTGTGGAATGTGATATTTAAATGAATTTAAATGATAGTCATTTTGATCGATCATTTAGATTTATTAATTGAATTTGTAAATTGTAAAATTTGTAAAATTTAATTTAAATGATAAATATATTTATAATTTTCCAAAACGATAGTTTGAGGAAATGTTATGAACCTATCAATTTGAAATGGTTTGTAAATATGAGTCTCATAATCCAACAGCATTGTTCTTCATTGAATTTTCTAACGTACATTTATATTATGTATTGTGTAATGTACATTTATATTATGTATTGTGTAATGTACAATCAGTATGTGAAACAATATTAAAATAAATGTATCATTATCTATTCTTATTTATTATATACTATTGTTTGAATGTACACCAATATCTTATTACGTCAACAAAAATTGGCACCGTGCAATACAATCAGTGACAACAACTTAAATATGCCCATGCAAAATGACAATATTTCAGATAGTTTTAGCTTAGTAATACTTGTAAATGTCTTTTGTTTACTTATTAGTAGATATTATTTTTATTTGGTGAGTATCTATGACCATAGTTCATATTTCATTTGTACAGTCAAGGAATCTGAATTGAGAAAAGAAAAAAAAACAAATAGGGAAATGTAAAAATTGTATTTGGATAATAAATCTCTTTTCTTTGTAGAAAGTTATAAAACTGATATTGTTCGTTTTTTTTTAATAAAGAATGAAAGTTTCAATTGATACGCATGTGCTTTGCAGCCAAAGCAGGGATGTGATTTCAACACATTTTTGTATTATATAATAGTTTTGGGAATTTTCTATACAAGTCATATTTAACACCTGAACATATGATCGAAGTATTTACTTGTAAATAAAGTTAAAGTATTATTATCTGATTTCTTCATTTTCTTTTCAAGCTATGAATAGATTGTTTCCTCAATCGTAATAACTACAATATAATAATAAACTTGTAAGAATAACTACGTATAGCAAATAGAGCAACAATCATTTAAATAAACCTTGTGAGGGTTGCAGGTATTCTTGTGTTTTAAAAAATGCATATGTTTATACATTGGGCCATTCCAGTTAATTTCTAACAGGTGGGGATGGATGAGGAGAATTTTGCTTATACGTATCAGAAAAAAAACATCATGAAAAACTACCTATCAGATCTAAAATTTAAGACCTATCAGATGTAGGGTTTCTGTTCATATTGGTTGGATGGGTTTTCATAGGAAAAAAAGACCTATCAGAATTTTTTACAGAAAGGATTGTACCCATCAGAATTTTAAATACAATACCAGATAATGCATGATACGTAAATGTCTACTTTCAGAAGCACCCCTAAGATCTAACATAGGCATTTTTGAAACCCCTCAGATGTACTTATTTTAAATTATTTACTTCTGCATGACCCTCAGAAGTTTTTTGGGTATAAGTGTACATGTCAGATGAAAAAACCAAATTTTCACCCCTAAGATATATGAATTTTACACCCCTCTGAAAGGACCATCAAACCCCCTTTAGAAGATATTAACAGGAATGACCCATTTATCTTCGAGCGCAATAATCAAGTACGCTAAAACTTGTAAGCATAATACGCTATTACATATTATATGTATGAATTAAGTATGATCATAATGATTTCATTTATATAATATCAATATTAATAATATTTGATATCATATGTAATAATATAACCAGAACAAATATATATTGTGACATACTCCTACATTTATATAAATACACAGTTATTATGCACAAACACATGTCTGTATATGAGTAAACTTTGATATGCACTATCATGTTTTATATCATATATGTTGGCTACAAGATATTCTAACATGACGTCCTTCAAACGCTTTGAGTACACAACCGTGGTAAAATATGAATATATTGCCAGAGCTGTTCAGATTGTTCTCCCACGTCATATATGCTTTTTTATGAATAAGGTACCCGACGTCATAGAAAGATGACGTAAGAATATAAGCAGTTTACGGGAAAATACACGCTAGTGAAACCTAAAATCATCACAACAAGAAAACGTAAACAAACGATGATAAAATCTGGTGTAAGCCAATTATTTTTATACATATAATACATTTAAGTACATTATCATTTAAATTCGTCAAAAACTATCTAAATACGTTATCGAAAATAGTTTAAGCATGTCACTAATTCAGTTTACTCCGTTCTTTTACGCCAATTTAATAGTGCGTTTATTTACGGGAACGGCAAATATTGTCCTCCACCTAGAGTGCTTCGATCCAAAAGAATTGCCGTATATGTCCTATTAGAATCGAAATAATTCATGGGGGCTTGAATATATCTAGATTTTACCACGGGTTGTCCCTTTATGCCGATATTTTACCCCTCGCTATCGCTCAGGGTAAAATATTTGTCATAAAGGGCCAACCCGTGGTAAAATCACGATATATTCAAGCCCCCATGAATTATTTCTTAAACAACCTTAAAATTAAATGGTCCATAGTAAAGATGGCACGATGCAACATGTACATAGTTTACAGTTTACAAGGTTCATTTTAAGGAAAATATAGTTTGTAGTCAAACTATAATAAATAATTTTGACCAAGAATTGTTTGAAACCTTGGGAACTGTATTTTTGTCAAATTTCTCACACCCTTATTTAGGATACATTTTCAATCTTTTTTTCTGCTGCGTCATCTATATGTATGGTAATTCGGTTAACAGAAATAGACCTGTTCTTTAAACCATTTTTTTAAACTGAAGAACATGTTGGTATTAAAAGGCAAACTATCTAGTTGTTTTTTCTCGCTACAAGTGTGAATGATCTGATATGTAGCTATTGCGAATGCCTACTTCACATATGTATTAAATCTATAAGGATTTTTTTTAAATCAAAATGAAAGGTTTTTGAGAATTTAAACTGGTATCGTCTTTTCCACGTAAAACGTTTAAGAACCGGGTATATTTCTCTAAATTGGTAAACAAAATTCTTATCATAGTAAATTATTACAAATTGTCCCTCTTGATAATATTTTACCCATTAATAACTATCAGAAAATCTTGTCTTTAATATAATTATCCAATCCCACCAGATTACCATCTTCATATGCGTCGTGTAGTTTCATAATAGTGTTATTCTATTTTTCTTAATTATCGCGACACTAAATATATAGTTTGAAGCGCAATATCATTGGTAGTTGTATGAAATATACAAATTCATATATATAAACACAGAGAAAAAACTCTTTTTTAATTGTATTTTGAATTATTAAAAATTGAAGCATTCCCTTTTTATAAATGGACACCACTTAAAAAAATATTAATCCAGATATGTTGTCCTCTGTTTCTTCTGGAAATGTATCTTGTATTTCGTAGTAATGCTATGCCCTTTTCTCATTGCAATTCAGGTCAATGATTTCTTTTTTAATACTGTTGTTGTTTTGTACACTGTTCCGGCGTGTTAATCATGTTTATATAAAGACAACTGGTTTGAAACATGACGGCCAATCCAGCGAATGTTATAGTTGTGATATAATGCCGATATAATGTAATCATCATTAAGGATAAACCCAAAGGAGATTATGATGTTCAGTTTGTTTGTAGTTTTTATATTGTTTCAGTGTACAATAATATGTTTGATAAGGGAAGTACAAGACACGACACCAGACGAAAGACTTGAAAAGTCATTACGTCGGTTTGGAATATTGCCACCATATCAAGGCACTACTTCAGAAAAACAAACTTTGGTGCAGTCCAAGTTTGCAAGAAGAGTAGATATTATACAAGGTAGGATATTATTGTTTAAATGAAAAATCTACAGAATAATCTTATAGAATCTCATATATTTTAAAATAATAAGAAAGTTATGAAAAATATCGAACTAAGTTAAATTTCTTATTAAAAGCATTTAAATGTTTTTACTACTATATGTATGATTATATAGATATTAGAACATGTGGTATAAGTGCTAATGAGACTCTCCATCTGATATCTGATATTAGTCACATTTGTAAAAGTAGAATCATTATAGTTCAAATTCAAGTTTGAATGAATTGTATTAGCCGTTATCAAATGCTTGTGTCACCGATGACCAGGAATATGCTCCACTTGTGATAGCCACATTCTAGATCTTTGTTCGTCAGTTTTAACGTTGCCATGTTTAAATGTTTCTGTATTACGACGGTGTAACACGATGAGCAGTACACTCAAGCAGGCTTACACCTCCAGTGTTTTTTGACGAATGATTTGTTTTTCATCTAGCATTTGTTTGACATGGCCTCCCCTCATTTCTATTGGAGTTATCAAGACCAAATATGGACCATCGGTAGACCTCATCATGAAGTATGACCAGATGAGGCTGTGTAGGATTTCATCATCCCCTTTAGAAGTTATCTCCCTTTCATTGTTTTTTTTTCGACATGGTCTCCCTTGTTGTTTTGAAAGATATCATGACCTTATCTGGACAATAGGTAGACGTCATCATAATGTATTACCATATGAGGCTGCCTAAAAAATTATCATCCCTTTTCAGAGTTATGTCCCCTTGAAGCAATCTCTTTTATTTGCATTTTGCTTTAAAAGTATTAGAGATAGAATCGATTTGAAAATGGCAGCATGTACAAGAACAGATGGCAATGTTTATAAACATAAACAATTTATTTGTTACTAAGCCTTATAAGGAGTTATTCTATTTCGAAAACCAGAAGTAATAGAGGGTTGGAACCTTTACCAATAATCTTTAATTCATATGACCTTTAATATGCACCCAATGTCAAAGGTCACTGAGTGCAAAAAAAAATTACGCTGCAATTTCAAGCTTACATATTAGGAAAACGATAAGACTTTGCTGCATACATACAGCGTATAAATTGTTCCTCTCGACAAGCTCTTCGTTTTATACAATAATTCAAAAATTGTCCGACCGTCTGTTTAAAAGTTACAACGGGATGATTCTTAAAAATATAGTTTTGTGTGCATATCTTTTTAAAGGTCACAGATATCAATGTACTATAAGCTGCAAAGATGATTAGTAAGTCAAGACCTTCAATTTGAGATCAATGAAAGGTCATGATGAAATTTCACCTTGACCTTCACAGTATACTATGACCTTGACTTTGTGATATTTCAAAGGTTAAGTGGTCCTGAGTTAAATGGTGGTAGTCCCATGTCTCTACGTTTTCCGGTTCTCAAGTTTGGTATTTGATTATTCATTGTGACCTTGATGGACTTTGAAATTGTACCAATTTATTTTTCTATAATGTCCTTTAGCTGTAGATGTTTTATCATTTAACAGATTTTAGATATCTATTATCGTTTTAGAGATAATGCAGTTTTAAATTTTGCGAGTGGAGGCTTGTATTTCTGAATCAACAACAGCTTTCCACTTAAAATGTTTAAGAAATTGAAGAAGTAAACATAGGTATATTTTTGACCAAATACCAAAAACCTTCATGGAAAAAAACACCAAAAAATCAATTTGAAATTTTCATGTTTTGAATTGACTTTGTAAGTTTCATAACTTCTATCTATATAGTTGATATTGCATCATTTTTGGCACTTTGTCAAATGGGGTCATCTTATATATCAAATTGAAGGTCTTAATAAACTCTACTTAAAAATGAAATTTTAAACCGCCTTCTCATCCCAGGGGGACGGGTGGGGTCATTTAGTGCAAAAATTCAAATTTTTCAGGTGGTAAGGTTGTCGCATATCAAATGAAAGAACATAAAGAATACATTTCAAATTTTAAATTGACATCCCCAAAAAATTGGTTGGTGGGTTCATTGAGTGCAAAAAAAACTCAATTTTCTTTTAAGATAGGGTTGTTTTATATCAAATGAAAGGTCATGTTGTGTACATTTGAAATATCAAATTCCTGACCTCCCATAATTACTTGGATGGGGTTATTAAGTGCCAAAATCAAACTTTCTAGAACATGGCGTTGTAACATATCAAATGAAGGATCATCAAGTCTTTGTTACACATATCATACTTCCGATCTCGAAAATGTAGGCGGATGAGGTCATTAAGTGTTAAAAGCTTCAGTTTCAGAAGGTATGCTTGTCATATATCAAACGAAAGGTGGTACAAAGTACATTACAAAAACATCACGTTTACTGGAAAGACCTTTCAATTGTTTTACAAACAATTGAGATACTAGTTTTTATGAATGTTTTGTTGTTGTTGTTTGTCTTTTCGCCGTGTTAAGTGTTATCTGCATTAATTCTATGTATGATTGACATTTGTTTAGGTATGTCCGCTCTTGTTTGTGGAAAAAAAGGATCACGGTTGAACTGGCCTTATTTAGAATAAAAAGGTGCGAATCCTACTATTGAACATTTAATATACGAGCAACAACGTTTTGGCAACTCTACTTAAATTATCAAACTTTAATATTGGTTATTTAAAAAACAAGGTCATAATAAATAGAAAGTATTTTATTGAAAATGTAGTATCTTTGCCACATTAGAAATTAACGTAAACATTAACTTAGAATATTTGTTAAAGGAGATGTATCATTGATGAAATTTGGTATGACGGATGAAACATATCATACTCAATCAAGTGATATAGATTTCATCATACATGCTGCAGCTTATATGAACAGAGACCAACCTTATCCGGTAAAGTATATATTTTATCTAAATGACAAGAATAGTTTATATATGTCATGTATGTACGTAGCATATTTGTATTAAAATTCACATACAAACGGTTTAATATCTATAGAAAGGTCATATGATGGTAGCATATTAAGACGTTTAGACCAATATTTAGTTGTTAAAATACATGAAATTAGAATTTTAAAACAAATGTACACATAAAAAACTATTGAAAATGTACGTTGGCGTTACGTCTTTATATGGCATTGTATAAAGTGTTGCTGTATTTGAAGGAATTTATTATGATATTTAAGAATTAAACGTACACTGCAAGAAAACTAATAAGCTTTCAATAATTGACTTTTCAGTAACATATACATTTTAAAGAAAATATCAGTTTGAACAATTTTGCTGTATATCAAATCACTGGTAAAAATCCAATTTATATTAAAAATAAATCATAACACTGAAGTAAAATTTTTACAAAGATATCCAAACACTCAAATTCGTATTTGCCAATCCTGCATTGCATAATGATATTTTCTATTTTCATACTAGTTTGACGTTGTAGGAAAGTGGTTGTATTCCATTTCTAATGATACACGCAAGGTCTGTAGACTTTAAATGTTGTACCTAATTTAAATAAACAGACGTAGGTGGCTTGCTTGGTGATTTAATTGATACAAATTCATTTGTTTCAGGCTTTTGTATTTCCCAATGTGACTGGAACAGAACATGTTGTGATGTTCTCATGTACTGGTAAAATAAAACCAATACATTATATCAGGTACATGTAATATATATTGTTATCTACATGTGTATTTTTTTTTATTGAGCAACATCTTGAAACAAATGCTGTCATTTGTAATGGAAACTGGGATAAATAGAAGTACAATTATATATGTGAATGTTATACAAGTAAACATAACAAACTCCTTAAACTTTAAACGAGAAGTTGAACTATTTAATGGAAAAATCTAAGTTAGAAAAGGGAGAAATACAATGTATATGAGAAATATGGAATGAACTATAAAATTGAAAAAAAAACATGTATTTACGAAGAATATATCTTTACTGTATTCAGGTGGAGAACATTTGAATTTTTATTTTTAGCATTTATAGAAAATTTAGATATTGTTAAAAGAATTGAAAATGGCGTTGCATGATTAATAACAATTTGAAACAATAAAGTATAAATAAAAAGACATGTATGCATTTTTCAGATAGTACTTGTAGTACCCCAGCAGTGAGAAAAGGTTTTTAAAAAATCAGAAGTCCAAAAACAGTGGCTTCAAATAAAAAGTCCATACTAAATGATTACATGGTTTAAGCACAATGACAAAATAATAATCACATACCCAACAGAGTTAACACAATTTGTCAAATGAAAATGACGAGGATCTTTCTTTTTAACAGCAAACAAATAATGTGTCATGATAAACAAGTTTTATCTTTACACAAAACAATATTATCGTTTTTTTAATAGTTTCCACATATCATTTCCAAAGGTATAAATACTTCGAAGAGCTCATACTTTAGAGAATACATTCATTTTTGGTTTTATTACAACTCCTAACCAAAGTCTTGAAAGCAATAGATTATTACAATCAAATACCCAGGTTAGTTAAACATGTTAAACGTTGATAGTGGATGTGACAATTCATATAAAATAAACCAATATGTATCGTATCTATATATTACGTGTATAGTACGCTGTTATCTAGGAAAAAGTATTACCTTATTACCTTTTGAACTTTTGAGTTTTGTATTTGTAGTACTAATTCGGTCTTCCCTGATGGAAACCTAGATTGTTCCGAAGATGAAAACATAGAGCACTTTGATACAAAATTAATAGATGGATACTCAAAATCGAAGTGGGTAGCAGAACAATTGATCCATATCGCACGAAAGAAAGCAATTCCTTGTGTTATCTATAGATTAGGTAATATGAACACTGCAGTCTATCTCTATGTCTATTGCAGTTGGAAATGAAAAGAAATAAAGGTGTACGCATAAGCCATCTTATAAAATTTTTGAAAATAATCAGATATAATCCTTTATAGTAAATTTGAAAACGTTTGGAGGGATTTGACAATTTGTATTAAATATAGGTTGTTTTGTATTGTATCTACATATGTCTTGCTAAAAAGGGAAATGTTAAGTACATACTTCAAACAAATGCTTCTCTATTTTGAAACCCGGAATTTGTTTTTTCTCAATCGATTTATGCATTTTGAAAAGCGGTTTTACTACTGAAATGTATGGAAATATTTACGACTTGAAATACAAAGAAGAGTATATAATTATATGCTTGTTTGTAAAAAAAACCATCAGAAACACTTCAATTGAAGTGGAAATATTAACTATTTATTGGCAAAATTTGAGGAAAGGTAATTTATGAAAGTTATATGAGAAATATGGCATAAATTATATAAATGAGTAAATATTTTGCCAAATGTGTGTCTATGAAAACTATTTCTTAACGGTCGTCGTGTGAAGAAAAGGCGAATTGTAATTATAAAAAGTATATAGGGTTTTTTTAAAAAGTTTTTGTATTGTATAAAAAAATGGAAAGCGCATTGCATGAAAGAAAAAATAGTTTGAGATAAGGAAGTATGACTAAAACATGTCAGAGATATAGTACATGCAGTACCCCAGCAAAGAGAAAAAAAGACGTCACAAACAGTCTTTTCTGTAGTATGCTCTACCACAATTAGATGTTATTTTTATATTGTACTTGTTGAAACAGGAGAAACAGTATTGTATAAGTTCAGATCATCTAATATTCAAAACAAATTGACAATGTTTGCTATGTTTTCCTCGTATATCTTTTCTATTGTGCTAAGCAAAAACACACAACAATCTTTACTTTTCAATGGATATTGTATTAATATAAACAATACACTCATGAAAAATATACCAATTATCAGTCCCCATGTTTATTTGAACAGAAAGTATAAGATATACAGAGTTAGACTAATTGTTATTTTCTATGCTTAAAATAATATTATAATGACTAAATTGTAAGAGAATTTCAAACTAGACAAATACAGATAGTATTTTAGTGATTAATTTTTCCTCTATTAGAAAGGTTGATTTAAGCATCATCTGACCCTTTCGAACTGAATTTGATTACTTCTTAGTACAAAACAAAAGATAACATGTGTACAACTGAATTGATTTAAGTTCAACCTTTATATATTCATATCGGTCTAAACGTAAACTTGATTATGTCTTGAGACAGGACGCACACATTACAAAATCATTTAGATTTGACATTCATGAATCATTCACATCTTTGACAGGTAATATTGCTGTTGACATTGACCGGGGAGTCTGGAATCATCAGAATTTAGTAGTGCTTGAAGCATGTGCCAAATATGAAATTGCAACTGATGTTGACTGTAATATTGAGATGACCCCTGTGGACTTTCTGGCTGATTTTATTGTTCGCTGTACATATACCTTGTCTACCACTCTTGGGAAGACTTACAACATTATTAATGACCAACTTTTATACTCAAGGTACATGAAATAATTTACTCTTAGATCGATATCCTTTTTTTATGTTACGACATTAAGATTTACCAGTGCAATGTCTGATTAAAAAAAGTAGAGCATTTCATGTGAGAAAAAAATTATCTTCTGTCCAAATTGGTCACCATAGTTAAAAGTTTAATATGTTTTATGATATAGAAAACCATCTGAATAACAGCAAAAATTAATAGCAAATATATTCAATTGACTGGACGAATCAACGTGGAATTTTAATCAAAATGTTGGGCAGTGACTTTGTTATAAAAATATCTTAAATTCTTTGAAACAGAAATAACAAAAAAAAAATCCTCAACAGTTCAGACGTTAGAGTGATAAAATAGAAATTATTTTTTATAGTTAAGTAGTAAACTTAAATTTTCGTATATACAATGTTGATTGTGGGAAGTACGATGAAGTTCCGTTCATTTTCAAATGTTATTTTTATAATTTGTAACTTCAGCACTTAAAAAACACTGTCTTTTTTCAATTTTGTTATATAAAAAAAAGATTAAGAAGGGTTATTCACAATGAGTTAACGTGTTTACCAAGTACACAAGACTCAAATCGCAGGTGAGTTCCTATATTTGTTGTCGTCTGACTTGTAAAAGGATTATATTCACTTCTAACTTAATACAGTATGACCATTGTGTACAAAAGTTTATGTTTGTCCTTACACTAGTAACACTTCGGGGTCACATATCAAGCGCAGAATCTGATCATCCTTTTCGGAGAACCCAAAATCGACACCAGTTTTGAATGGAAATTATATTGCTTAGTCTCTAGTTTTCTATGTTGTCCTCTGCAAATCGTTATTGTCTTATGGGTTTTCCCATGACTCTGTAATTTGTTTTAGACTAATCAGTGTGATATCATCTATGCATAACATGTTTAAATGTTATAGCAGAAAAAAACAAGTATATACTATTCAGGTCATGCCGATTTGCAGGCAGAACTATAGAACGAGTTTCTAAAGTGAATTCCTAAGGTATTACTATTGACAAGTTTATTTCTAAATAGCAGACTGAATTGTTTTAGAGAAAATTTACTTCCGTAAAAATGAAAAAAAGTATATAATGATCATGCGTCCGAATCTCTTTGCTAGGTTTACCTTCAACGGAAACGAAAAAAGTTAAATATTTCATACAAGACAAAATTCATGATGCAGAAGACATATGTTAAATCTTTATTTTACAGACGGAAGCCAAATTTGATTTGATGGCCTTCTATACGATCCTAGTATCAAGTGACATTGACAAAAGTGTACTTTATGCTGTAGAGCGACCACATTATATTAGTGTTTAATAATTATTCGTAGAATCATATGAGAATTAATTTTTGTTTGTTTAGTGATTAGCAAGTGAGAATTAATCTTCTTGTGAGAGTAAAAAACAAATCGTTGCATGCATAACTGGGAAACTTTGTGGCATATAGGTGCTGTACAACACGATGAGGTATATCACGTGTAACTATAAAGGCAACAAGCGACTAATGTTCAATTTAGTGTCATTTTATGATTATAATAATAGATAGTATCGATACAGCACATAGATGACACATAATTTCTAAGTTGGGCATGCAGAACTTGTTTTACTCCCAGACGAAGATTACGGGTATACTCAAATGTCACAATACTAACATTTTGACTAGATATATGGTCGATTTTGTAGTTCATTATTCATTCGGTCCTTATTGATCTAAATATTAATATTTTTTTATTTACCTTTTACAGTAGTGAATGTTTTGGGTTTGTAATTATTTATAATAAACTTGTCCATTGATTATTTATACTATACGGGTCTGTTCTTTCATGAGCATGCAACACGACGGGTACCTCATGTGAAACAGGTTGTGGTTATCCGTCCAGAGCAACTAAGGTCGCCTAGGTTTTTCTTGCTTTATTCTATGTTGCTTTTTAGTATACTGTTGTTATTTGTTATTTATTTGTTATTTTCATTTTTGCTGATAAATATTTTGCAGAATTTCTAACAAGCTTTAACAGTTTGCAAGTCTTGGCTAGGTATCATTATTGAATATTTCATAAATATGATTTTTCCCTTTGGTATCTCGCCTCTACTTTAAAACATATATATTTTTTAGTTTATTGTTACAAATTTTTGAGCATTATGTTATAGTTATGTACTAGTCGTTGATTTATTATTACGAGAGTTTGACAATTGTTTTCCCCTCAATAAAGATTAAAAGTATATTTTACCGTGTCTTATGTCATCAGTCTATTTTTACTCACAACATACTATATGTATTTATAGCCAGTATATAAGTATCATAGAAAATTTATTTATTAAGGTACAATGCACCATTATTATGTTTACTAAGAGCATTTTGTTTCTCATGTCACATGTATCAGGAATAACACGCTTCCAAATTTATCGTTTATATAATTGATAAGCAGATTAGCTAAGAAAAAAAGATATGCCTTTTTAGTTCGGCCGCCGTCGTTAATTTTTACAAAAATCTTCTCCTCTTAAACTATTGGGCCAAACTTAACTAGATGGCCACAATCATCATTGGGGTATCCAACCAATCAAGATGGCCGCCATGGCTAAAAATAGAACATAGGGGTAAAATGTAGACTTTGACTTATAACTCTAAAACCAAAGCAGTTAGAGCATATCTGACGGGGCTAGAGTGTTTATCAGGTCCAGATCTATCTGCCTTAAAATTTTCAGATACTCGGACAACCGATTGTTGGGTTGCAGCACCTAAATTGGTAATGTTAAGGAAATTTTGACGTTTTTTGTTATTATCTTGAATATTATTATAGATAGAGATAAATTGTAAACAGCAATAATGTTCAGCAAAGTAAGATCTACAAATAAGTCAACATGACCAAAATAGTCATGTGAACCCTACAGGAGTTATTGCCCTTTATAGTCACTTTTTATAATCTTTTACAAAATTATTTTCCTGAACTACTCGACCAAATTTAACCAAACTTAGCCACAATCATTATTAGGGTATTTTCTTTAAAAAAAATGTGTTCAGTGACCCAGACAATCAACCAAGATGGCCGTCATGGCTAAACATAAAACATAGGGGTAAAATGTAGATTTTGGCTTATAACTCTGAAACCAACGCATTTAGAGCAAATTTGACAAGAAGTTTAATTGTTCATCTATCTGCCCTGAAATATTCTGATGAATTTGGCAACTGTGTAATGGGTTGCTGCCCAACAATTAGTAATTTTTAAATAATTTTTGCTGGATTTGGTTATTATCTTGAATACTATTATAGATAGAGATAAACTGTAAACAGCAATAATGTTCAGCAAAGTATAGTATAGTTGTTTTTCACTTTTAAATCATGCATAACTGCAAACTGTCGTATTGGTATAATTTTTATTAAAATTTTGCAATTGGAAATTGTTCATTGTAGTTTTTAAATATTTAAAGAGAACTCATAGTAATGTATGATATTCGTGATAGTTATTTCTATATTTGTATTATTATTTTTTAAATACTTTTTAATTCATGATTGGTCTTTTTTTATATGTATAATGCTTTTTGGTTCTGTATCGTTTGACATATACTGTATATGCTTATTAGTAATAAAATACAATAGTCACACTTAATGTTCACATTTACTGCGACTAGAGAAACAAACACGGATATATTACCTTTTATTAAACGTAGGAAAAATACAAAGACACTTATTGCACCCAAATAAATAATCCCGATTTGATTGGTTTGAAACCGTCACGTAGTGACCCCCTATGGATCCGTAAAGATGATTAGTAAATTTCATAGGTGGCGCATGACATCACGTCTACTCCTAATGGTGACGTCATATATAAATGATTTGTGTTTCATTGTTTATTTTTTAACAAAACGCAGCAGAAAAAGTTCATCGAGCGATAAATTCGTTATACGGTTAACTACTTACCCCCTACGGATCAAAGAAGGTGATTCAAATCCAGAGGGGAATTGGACTCCGGCCTCACCCCTACGGATTTTACTAACTCTCTCTCGATCCGTAGTGGGTCAGTAGCGAACCATATTTTTTCTATAATTAGACCGTTGGTTTTGTTTCCCATTTGTAATGGTTTTACACTTATTGTCTAGTATATTTTTGGGTCCTTTATAGCTTGCTGTTCGGTGTGAGCCAAGGCTCTGTGTTGAAGGCTGTACCTTTTATAAATTGTTTCTTGGATGGAGAGTTGTCTCATTGGCACTCATACCACACATCTTACATCCACATAACTTATAATAGTTTTCTACAGTATTCTACTATGAGTCACTGTTCTGTAAGAGATACTGTCGACTATTTGAACATGATGATGATAGAGGGTTGCTTAACTTCTTGTGGCAAGTTAAGAACATGTTAATGTTATACAGTGTTTGAATATTAACCCTGCTTGTACAACACCGACACGACGAACCAAATTTTTAATGTATTAGCTCATAAAGTAGTAGTCCACAGGAAGACATATCACCTACTTGGACACAATGATAATCTGACTCCGAGTCGACCAGTCTTTGCTCTTACTCTTTAATGCCGCGTGGATAGCGAAAAAGCAGCAACTATCTATTATAAAGTCTTTGGTTTTGACCAGGCTAGGTTAGAACCTATGACCTAACGCAATTGTCTAAAAAGGTAGTTTAATCCTTGTAAATATAAAAAATAGTAATTAATCCTCAATGATGAGTGTTTCATATGATTAAATAATATGTGAGTGACATATTAATGATACAGGAATCCATCAATAAAAACATTCTACAATATGAATGTTGAAAATGACCTCTATTACAAAAAGTGTTCCTTCCCACACTGCCACAGACACAAAGATAGCGTGTTTGATATTTAGTTTTTTTAACTACATCAAAGGGGGCCCGAACTATGGTTCCGTTACGGCAGTAGAACGTTTTAGTAACGATCTTGTCACGCCCTTGCTACGTCTAAGATACCTTATCATCCCTTAATTAATAGATGTAAGCTTCAACACAGACTTTCCCGGTCGCATTACGATCTCAATATGAGTCTACCATGACTCAATCACGTTCTTACCACACTCTGTATGCTATAAATATCACCACTTTTACACCCGTTTCATTGAGAAAACATGCCAGTAAGGGTATCAACAACGCTTAGAGGTCGTTGTGCTAAGTATATGTATCAACATAATGAGGTCGTGCAATTTAGGACGTAGTAGAATCGTTTTGAGGACGACAAGCGCGTAAAAACAGCGTATCATTGTCTTCATCTTTATAGTATAATCGTATCAATGTCATAGTAGAAGCGAGATAAAGACGTAGTGAAATCCTGATAGTCTCAGTCAAGTCTCAGTTAGGTCGCAGCAAAATAGTTGCTATTTGCTTCGCCGATTGTAACACGTTTCCAATAAAATGCTTTTGCACCTATATATATATAGGTCTTATTGCATCCTTACTACGACTTTCTGACATATCTACTACGACTACTTGTGTTCACTACATGTACGTTTTAGATCATGTTAAAAAATGGTAGTGGACCTCCATTATGATGATGACGCGAAAAGTCCTTATTACAACTCACCACGACCACCACTTTCGAATAACCAAAAAAAAAACCACACACATTCTATGTCAAAGTCGACAAATTTTATTTCAAAAGAAAACGCACGTTAACTGATGTACATTTATGTGCATGTTACCAAATGTTGCCAAAAGAAAAATGTTTTAATTTTGAGCAATACTGTTTTTTTATTTTATTGATAGGAATTTAAAAACGATAATTACAATCAACGTATATCGGCTTTTAGGGCAAATCTTTACATGTATGATCTGTTAGAACCCTTGTCATGATTAACAAATATCATCTTGCTACAGCTATGAAAAGAATAGTTGAAAATTCGCCGGGTAAAATTGACCTGATCTCGACAGACTTAGATATGATCTTTAGGTGGCATTTTTGTTTGTTACATTACTCTTCTATTGGTTCGAATCTTATAAATCCTTACCTTTTAAACATTTCATTTTTAGCGTTCCTTATGAAGGTAGATCCGAAAAAGCTCTTCGGACGCATGACATTTATACAGTTTTGTTTAAATTTTTTAAAACCATATTCGTGTATTATTATTTCTGATGAAGTAAGAAATGTTATTAATCACATAACTCTCAATCAAATGAAAATGTACAAATTATCGTACTTTTTCATGACAACCGTAAGAACATAACCAGACATGCATACAGATACAAATATAAATTGATACAAAGAATAATGGATGAATATAAACTCAACGACCAGCGCCAAACAATTTAATGAGAACTGACGTAATACAAGCCGGGTGACAAAAATAGTATGCGTGTGCAGGACGAGAACTATTTTTTCAAATAGATTTTACATTTTTATATGAGTTCACCCGTTGAGGTAAACTTCTATACATTTTAAGATTAATTGACGCAAGCTATTATTATATTATCCTTCTATATGACAGATTGTCTAAACATTAAGTCGATTTTAATGACTAAGACAGATATACATGAGCTATGATCTTTCAACAGAATAAGAATACACCAGCGTATCACAGACATTTCGCGGGGTTAAAAGAATGTAAACTGTTTTAGGATGTTTTTATTTTTTGTAAAGGATTTTATTACTAGAGAAATTAAGTCATAGGTTCTTGGAGACCTTTTAGATCTTTTTCTCAAAATCTGTTATTTTATTGTCTTCTATTCAGTTCAATATTTTTTGGATAATTCTGTATACTGTGAACAGACATATACAGTAATCTCTGTATAACACATGTCCGCCGTTGATAGTAAAGTTGGAACTGATAGTAAAATGCAAATAGTACATTTTATGAATAGTATACAATGTATGTATGGTTATAGTATACAGAAAAAGCAAAAAGTACGTACATGTATGCACATTATGTGTTATTCTAAACAGTCCTAAAAGGAAGTGTTTTCTATGTCCGATCAAGGAAACACTGTTCCGCTGACTTGATAATTGTTCTCCTCTAAAAATAACCCAAACGGAATATTTATAAGCGAGGATGACAAATGCAACTATGCATAGTACCTATAGGAAACAAAGGCATGGTGATTAATGTAATGTGGAAGGAAGAGAAGTGAAACACAAAATGAGGTCGCATTATTAAATAGTATTGATAGTTAATTGGACAAACAATTTTTGTTGATGGAAATTCAAAAAAATCTTTGACCAAGGGTATCACCAGCCTAGTCCAGTATTCAGCACTTCGGTGTTGACATGCATATCAATTATGTTTTAATTGTTATAAATTTACTGTTTGCAAAAGTATAAACTAGTCGAAATACTTAGGATTTTCTTATACCAGGCGAAGATGACCGCAGCCGTATGTGGCACAACTTTTTGGAGTTTTGGGTCATCAATGCTCTTCAACTTTGTACTTGTTTGGCTTTCTAACTAATTTTGTCTGAGCGTCACTTTTGAGCTTTATGTACACGAAACGTGCAGCTAGCGTATTACATTTTAAGCTTGGTGCCTTTGATAACTATTTGACATTACCTGTATTTATTTAAGCTCATTGTCGTTATTTTTATTCAACTCTAGTTTTCAATAGAAGCAAAAGATTTATTTCATTTTCCCCCTGAATTATGTGTTTCTTAAAAGACATTTAGAATCAACAATCCATAGATCTTTGTCTGCGTGGTGTAATTTCATTTTAACACTTTCTATAAAAAAATAAACCATAAAAGTCAGATATTCCTTATGCTTGGCGTCTGTGGTCCACTTCTACTTCTTTAATCACTAGCAAGTCAATATTGAGGTTGTGAGTTCGAAGCCCGCTCTTGTGGGTGTACTCGACTTGATTGACTAGGATTGTCAGTTTTCCTACCAAAGGTCGGTTGTTTTCGCCGGGAACGATAGCTCCCTCCACCAATAAAAACTGATCAACACATAATAGTCCAAAAGTAGCGCGTAAAAGTGTTTTTAAAAGACCAACACTCAATCAATCATAAGCGTTTTAAGATTTTACCGTCTTCAAATCAACATGGATAAGATCAAATATACGGGTAAATTGGAATTTAGACGTTTTGTCTTTTATCAGTTGACTCGTTACAGGAGTAATTTTCTTGACATATCTATTTTTACATTTTTTATATTTTAGGTAAAAACAATAAGATTATACAAAGAAAACCCTTTGAAAGCTGTGTTATAGGTAAAATCCTAAGTAAGTTTTGATAAAACGTAAATAACAGTTCTAGAGTACGATGAAACAATACATAAATGACAAAAAAGTGACTTCCGGTTCCAAAAAGGTGGCAAAAACGTTGAAAATGGCTGCATTTCGTAAATCCTTTGAAAACTGTGTTTGAGATATTGTCCAAAGTAAGTTTCTATAAAACGTAGATTACTGTTCCTTTAGTTCGATGAAACAATTCATAAATGACGAAAAAGTTACTTCCGGTTCCAAAAAGGCGGCAACAACGTTGAAAATGGCTACATTTCAGAAATCCGTTAAAGCTGTGTTGAAGGTATAATCCAATGTAAGTTTGATAAAACGTTTATTACTTTTCCTAAAGTACGATGAAATAATACACACAAGAAGAAAAAGTGACTTCCGGTTCCAAAATGGCCATAAAAGGTTTAAAATTTCTTTTTTTTTTGTTTTAATTCATATTATTCTAATTTACCATAAATATCACTTACTTTATTAAGTTCAAATAACTAGTTTGGTTAGAAAAGACAGGTTGCATTTCTTATAATTATCTTACAGTTGACAATACCCAAACCAGTACAAGGGAGGATAGAACGGTAGTCTTTACACGGCTAGATTTGTTACATCCCCATTTCAAAAGTTCCTATAGTCGCCGTCAGCTGAAATTCGAAGCGGTTATCGGTAAAAATAATCTAAACTATCAATCGCGTTCACTCGAGATATAGTTTTTCACATTCCATACATAAATCGCAAAAAGAAAAAAACACTACTGACATACCTTTTAAGTGATCGCACTGTAATAATCATGACCTTCACATTTTCCAGAATGTTTTCCATTGTAATTCCGCCATCTTCGTTTCTATGAGAATCATTTGTTTACACATGACATTCGTCACTTACGCAGTTTCCTGAAATGTTCTTTTCATTGATGTGATAAGGTTTCCCGCGCTTTATGCAAATTTTATGAAATTAAACTCTACGGAAACACTTCCGGTAAAAACAATGGCGGATTCCACCATTCAAAATCGTCCTGGAAAATGTGAAGGTCAGGATTATCACAGTGCAATCACTTAAAAGGTAGGTCAGTAGTGGTTTTTCTTTTTGCGATTTATGAATGGAATG
This sequence comes from Mytilus galloprovincialis, assembly GCF_965363235.1. NCBI lineage: Eukaryota > Metazoa > Mollusca > Bivalvia > Mytilida > Mytilidae > Mytilus > Mytilus galloprovincialis. The sequence goes on from NC_134845.1 coordinate 62,013,207, forward strand.
TGAAAAAACGCGATTGATAGTTTAGATTAGTTTTACCGATAACCGCTGCGAATTTCATCTGACGGCGACTATAATACGCGGATGCAACGGCAGCCAACGAAGTCCATTTCGGTTTCCAACTGATATTTTTTTCTTTCATTTAAACCCATTTTTCATGACGGTTGAGCACACCTTGATATGCTTCTCTGTTGGTGTGCCCTGGAAGAGAACCTCTTGTAGGCGGAATTACATCGTAAAGACGCTGCTTCCTGACAAATGATTCAAATCGTCCCTTGTTAACAGCAAATGTTGATGTTGTCGCACATGATGCAATCAAATGCTTCTATGATGTCCATGTCTGTGTCGTCATACAAAATTAAAAGCGAGCAAAAACATCCGAAACATCTGGAAATACTTCCCATGTCTGTTAAGCTGACTTCTTCACTTTCCCACCAAGTGCTGAAAGAGTGTCACATTCACAAAATGCATAGAATAAAAGAATAGCAGCTGCACAAGGACCAAACAAATTTGAAATGACATATACATGAAGCCATTGGAAGTCTTTATTCCTCCAAAAACCTATCCACACCTAATACGAAGGGATCTGCAATCCCTAATCCTACTACATCTGTGTCAGTACTAGTTAAAATTACTTTTATCCATAATTTTCACCAGCAAACTTACCGTGGACAAACATACGTGTATCTGCTTGTTCATGGTTATAACGGGATATTTGGGAAGTGTCCATATTGAAAGGATATTTCACTTTGAGCATGTTGAGTAACATAAGCATTTTTTTGTTCTCTAAAGATGCAATTCTGTCGGCAAGAAACTTGAACTATTCCGTTTTGTTGTAATTTTCACAGAGAAAATTACTCAAAACCCTTGGCGTTCTACCAGAACCAACAATTTTCCGTCTAGTACCAGCACTTTGCTTTTTCTCGGTCCAGCCTTTAAATTATTAATTTAGTAAACATCAAATGCAATGTCTACTCTGTATGACATTATTTGCATTATTATTAATTATTTTTTGTACGTAGTGGCCTTGAATTAACCAACAACGATATATGCGTCAGAATTGGGATCAGTTGATGGCAAATCGCACACTGTTACGAGTATACCCATTTGCTGCGATTTAATAACACTGTTTAAAGTGACATCCTTAGACCAAGACAGAGGAGTAATTTGTTTTTCGTGGAATTCTTCTAAATCAAACTGTCTACTTTTACAAGAAATGAAAAGTCTAGAAAAGAGATTGCAATCACTTTTCATGTTCCTCAGCTTTGTTTTTTTGACAAAGACATTTCCAGTTTTGTTAACGGCTATAATAGGAAATGGTTCTTTTTTATCTGGTTATAAAAGCAGTTTCTCCTTCGATTTGTATTTGCTTCAATAGATGTTCGTATTGTTTGACCTAATATCTTGGAGTTCACATACATATCTCACCTGCCTCCGAGAAAACAATTTTTTTAAAAGAGTAAATTTTGTACAAATCAGACGACTGTTCTAGAAAAAAAAAGTCAAATCAGAAAATGGATTTCCGAACTCGTTCATCACTTTAGAAAGCTTTTGAAGCTTTTCAAAAGAAATCCTTTTGCGTTTTCGTAGGGCCTTCATAATGTCGTTCGTCTGTTTTAGAATGACTCAAACCACTAGATCTTTCAAATTCATCTCCAGGCTACAGACGTCAACACATCCATCGTCTCAAAGGGATCTTCCGTGGCACATACATCTTTCTTCACAACTGCATTATTTTGTTTGTGTGCCTGATAAATTGTGGTATAAGATAACAACTAACTGGTCTTACGTACAACGAAATTGCCATTTGCAAATTCCATTGCCACCTTGTGGGTGATGTTCTTGAAGGGAAGGCACATTTCAGAGATGTATCAGTAACCATCGAGCACAATTTACACGATCTGGACCAAAACATACGGTGTTATGCTTGATATAAACTCTTTGTGATGTACGATATCTGACTCATAAATGAGCATACGACCAAAAGCACAAGAAGTTCTTAATTCATAATTGAACGCCAGAAATTACACTGTGGTCTAGATGACTCTCTTTCCTTAAAAATAGTCTATCAAATAATGAAACGACAAATCAGCTATATCATGTATATATTCTGCGTTTAGACATTAATGATTCAAGCAAAAAAACACGCGCATGTCTAGTCTTTGGTACATTTGATTATAAAAGAAAATAATTTGACGTTCTAGGTGTTGCAATATCGGCTTCATTGAGGGCATAAGTCCATCCACTTTCAGGGAATTTATCAACTAGAATTTCAAAACAAGCCTTTTCAATGTACAATAAACTAAACATGACGATAAACTTATCTTTTCCGCACAAATCTGGCCATTCCAATTGGTTTTGTTTAGCCAATACCAAAAGTGCTTGATCTGCAGCTAGAATTGATGTTTGGCCGGGATTTTGAAAGTTAACAACTTTTTTCACCTTATCCATCAGATACTTGGTTAATTCAACTGAATGAGCGTATTTTCAAACAATGATATCATTGAAGTTACACTTGAATAGTAGAGCATAAATTTTTTGAGAAACGACCAAGATATGTTTACGAAATTCAAATATCCTCTGTTTGACGAACTACGATTTACAATCAGTGTGCCCTGGTAGTGGATGCAAATCGATCTGTTAATTGTCTATTGCATGCGCAAAATTGATAAAAGAATTTGTTTAATATTACAAAATGTTATCAAACCAATTCATAATACCATTAAAAATCCAAAAGCACCAAGTAAATAGTTCAAATGTTTATGTGTGAATTTTGTTACATTTTCGCGCATGCGCAAACCCTGAAGAGTAAAATATTAATTCTATTAAATACGTCATATGCAATGAAAATAGCAACCAAACCTGATAATATTTTTCACTGAAAGAAGGTCAAAGAAAAAGTTTTCCAGAAAAATAAGTATTTTCGAACTGGAAAAAAACAGCCATTTTTGAAAATGGCCGTGGCCATCTTGAAAAAATGATTTTTTTTTCATGGCCGGCAGTTATTTCTTAAAAAGTTTATAATAATGATGCTTCGTGCTAATTTTCATGCTTGTATCATCATTTGCACAATTCCCTCGATTTTGCTTGCTAATATCTTCCACTATTGTACTTAAACTATAGTAAGGAGTTTTGATATAATTTCAAACTTTTGAATCATATACAATGTTTCATAAAACGGTCGATTGTGGTAGGTCCAAATACATATGGATCTTTTTTCGTCCATAAGCAAATTCAGCAGACACATGTTTTTACAGAAAGATAATAGATTGATCTTTTTAAAGCATAAATTTGCAACTCTGCCCACGTTGGCGGTTTTTTTGGAATACAATCCTAAAATTGGTCATCGAAAATAATATTTATGTATTTATGCTACAGGTTGCTAATTGATTTAATACCATAAAAAAACAAGGTATTTGTCATTGTCTAGGGCTTTCTTTTTATATTTTGATTATGAATAATTAATAGGACCTTCAATAGTGAATTATATAAGTAATACTAGAATTGCAATGCATGGGCTCTGGATTAAGGTAGGTTTTGGTATTTCTTTGTTGTATTCTTAGTTTGTCCTTTTTAGTCAATTATTATCTATTCTCTATATTAACACCAAATAATTCTCATTTTTTTTTTATTTGGCATTTCTCTCTATGCTTGATCTTTTCTCACACTATTTTCTTGTTTTTGATTATGTATATCCAATACGGACCCTCGTGCTTTGCAATGAACAATTTCAACCAGATTTAAATTGGGTTATCTTCCGTTTGTCAGAATTGCAAAAATATTTAGTTTTTGCCACAGATGTTATGTATATAAAGTTGAAGCAGTGCACATTGTTGTTATTGCTTCTCTTTTTCATAGTTGGTTGAACCTTTTTTATATTGAAGGTCACAAACAAAGAGAAATGTATCTTGTCGTCTTAGTTCATATGCACTAATTGATTGATTGTAAAGGTCCTTACGCATCTTTTTGACGAATAAACGTCATTTTATTGAGAAATATATTTTCAAAAAAGCAATAGTTTAAAGTTAAATACTTTTTAAAGTTTTATGTTATCACTATGATTTTATCGGGACGATAGACAATACAAATGAAATTAAATGTTAAATGCAATGTAGATAAAAGTAATTTTTAAATTTTATATGACATCAATTAATCAGAGACGTCCCGAGTACTATGTTGGTTTTGCAATGCCGGTTGGTTGAATAAAAAGGGTGTATTATAAACATTCCATACACTGACCTAGTGCCATAAACGTGTTTTTTTGTTATTATTTAAACATTATTTCTTTGGTTAAATCATTTTTATCATGAACAAATTTGATTTATTTAGGGCTAACAATGAAAACAACACGTTATTAATTTTATGCGTCTGTAACGCCCTTCTTGATGCACCTTGATTAGAAATATTTGAAAGCCAAGGATGTGTAAGAACGGAAACAATAGACAAGCTGTACGACCAAAAGTGACATGAAACAATTAGTCAAACCCATTTGATGTCAACTTAAGTTTCTAAATAATTTAGAAACGTATGATCGGACAAATTAATAAAAATTTGTTATAGATGATGTTAGTCCCGAAGTACTGACTACTGTGCTGATGATACCCTCGGGGACTGCACCTACTCTCATTGTCATAGGCAATACGATGATACAAATATATATCATACTATCGTATATGTCATACACATCAAGTGCTATCGATGGGAACCATAAGTCTTGTGATACGTTCCATTAAGATCGTTCACCATTATACTAGATTGTCATTGCAGACGTATCATGGAGAAGCGAGATAGGAGTCGGGGTCGCATAGATTACATTTACTATAAGTCAATTGTTTGATATCGTATTCGTAAAACATACTACACAACAATCAAATGGTAATCACATATATAATGCTTATCATGACACATTAAGGTAGAATTTGCAATGATAATAAATACCAGAAACCAATCGAATGAGAGTTCCATGGTAAAATAATCATCATTGGTGAAATCTGATGAGGAAAAATAGTAAATATATACCACTTGAAAGAGATATAGGGTATTGTTTATCGGATTACAATAAGATGGGGATCGAATAGTTGATGATTGAAATATATATTTTTTAATTGTTAAAATAGCTCAGATTTCATTTAAAACACCATTTGAATTTAACCATTGAACAGCAGATATGTAGATATCATTAATTGGTTTAAAAAGCTAAATGTTATCAAAAATACATAAATTGTTTGTTGTAATATATTTTTATTTGCAGGAATATGATAAAAAGGGTGTTTTTTATATGGTAGTAAGTCATCAATTTAACACGTTTAGAAGTTGTCCTTCTTATCTTTTTCTTGGGCTCTATATATAGACACATGTATATAGGTCAGTCATTATTATACTGGAACTGTTACAGACGTTGTTTATTATGGTTATGTTCGGAATAGTCATTTATTCTCATATTCAGATTTTTTTTTAAGAATCTGAAAACGGATTGAGATAAATCAAATATTTAAACTCTTCTATTGAATCATACATGTTCGAAATCCTGAACCTCCTCAGAGGTTTTTCACATGCAATATCTTATTATGTTTTCCGTTTTTTAGAACTAGATGTTTTCGCAGCTCTATTATGGTTTTCGGTTCAATTTATGTACATTTTTTTTAGTGTCAGAACAATTCACAGCTAGGCATATTTCGTAGACATATGTCTGTTGTTGAAGGTGTTTTACACGCTAGATATCTTTTGTTTATACTTGACGTTAACTTATGTAGCTGTATTATTAACGTTTATTCCATTACATGTTGATTTTGAAAGCTAAATCAGCATTTGATTGGTTGAAACTATCACACGTGACGTCGAACAAACCATCATATTCCCCTCTGAGAATCATATTCCCCTCCGAGTATCATATTCCCTTCTGAACGTCGAGATTGCTTTGTGCGACGTTACATTCGTTATAATTAGAATAAAAAAAAGGGTAGACAGTGGAATAACACATTCATTTCCCTTGGCTTCGTGAGATATGAATATGTGTTTACCCTTGAAAAGTCATATTTACCTAGGTCAATGCCCTCGTAAAATATGACATTTCTGGGGTGAGCAAATCTTCATATTCCCCTCAGGCACGGGAAATAAATGTATAATATCCAATACAGCCTTTTATTCTCATTCATATTTCACAAAGTGGTAAATATACAATAAGACTATGTTCTTATTCTTAGTGAAACAACATAGTTTTTCAATTTTTTATATACAAAACGAAGACGTTGCATGATTGCCAATGTGATAATCATTTGTCTTTATAAATAGCTAACTATGCATGCTAAATAATTCTATTATGTAATCCATAATGTTTTGTGTTACGCCTTTTAAAGTGCATTTGTGTAATTTGACATAACACACCTCTTTAAATATAATGGAACTACAAATCGTTAAAGATATCAGAGATTAAATTGCGTTCATTTAAAGAAGATAAGTAAGGGTTAAATTACTCTTTGTTGCGTCCATTTACTCACGATGTTAGGGATCAATTAAACATCGGATTAAGAGAACGTGTTGTTTCCAAAATATAAGTATGTAGGCGATTCTGAGAAAATATGTTGGTGAAATTTTTAAAACATATTAACGTTGTAATTTATATTCCATTTGACAAAAAAAAATCTGTCAACTGTTAAATTGTTTCGCACAGTGTGTTGAAATGCACATGAAATATAGCCTTATACATTTTTTTATATCCCAATTTCATACAGTTAAAAATATTCCAACTATTTACTAAAGCAATTAATCTTTCATGTAGATATATCAAAATCAAATTTTATCTAAAAAAAACCGTGATAAAGTAACAAGTAAGAAAACAAAAACTCGAAAAACAAGGGAAATACAAAATGAAAAGTGTTGAAATGCACATGAAGTATAGCCTTATACATTTTTAATATCCCGACTTCATACATCTAAAAAATATTTAAACTTTTAACTGATTAATGATACATGTAGATATATCAATAATCAAATCGTATCTAAGAATCCCGGGATAAAATACTAAGCAAAAAGAAAATTAAAATATCGAAATACAAGGGAAATACAAAATCACCGTGTATCATCATACAGCGGATATAGGTACTAACCAAGCGGGCATGATCGATTTTTTAACTGACACAGTAACGAAAATCTTTGTTTTGTTTTATCAACATTCAGTGCACATTTCTCAACATCTGAAATTCCTGCTCCAAAATAATTTTCGCATCGATATTTTGTTATTTATAAGACAACTTATATATTTTAATAAGAACAATGAACTTGTAAATGCGCAAATAGTTGTAAATGTAGACACCAACATTCAATTTCTATACAATTGTCGCGACGTTAACATGTTTTAACTGAAAGAAAGCAAATACAGGACAAAAGTAATTGTTTCCAATCATAAACCTACCTGTGATTACTCATTCCTTAAAACCTTTTGGGTAATAAACGATTAAGAACATTTTGTTTTTGTGTACGGTGTACATCAACTTAACTATGCACCGTACAGAAGGATTAATGTGGTCAGCTAAACACCGTACACAACGCTTCTTTTCGGAATGAAATATCGAAAAAAACATATGCATGAAAGATTTCAATGCCAATTATTGATAAAACTATACTTATTACACACGCACAGTGGCCTTCTATCAGAAAAAGAGTTGCAATGAATATAGAATTATATCGGATAAGACGGGTGCCAACTTCTTTGACAAGTATTTGCACATGTTTTTAGTAATCATTCTTGTTTTGGGAAAATAATGAGACATCTCTAATCATCAACCTACGACCAAATAATTTCTTAAAACAACAATTATGTTCAGTTTGAGGTACACATTGATATTATGTGACAAAACAAAGATTTTCATTACCCTGTGAGGTCAAAATCGATCACGCCCGCTTAGTTAGTACCTATTTCCGGTGTACTGATGATACACGGTGAAAATGGAAATTCCTTTATAAAATGGCAAACGCACAAGCTCAAATGTATCGAAGAAATAGAAAACAACGGTTATATTCCTGACAATGTACATATATTCTCTTATGAAAAACATGGAGGATTAAACCTAGTTGTATAGCTCCCAATCGTATGACAGTCATATTTAATTCCATAATATTGACAACAATGCAAAAGTAAAACAAAGATACATAATAGGTAATTGGAGTACAGCTGTCAACATTGGAATACAATCACTATAAACAAATAACTGTTTCCATATTGTTGTAGACAACTATATCAGCCAGAGTATGATAAATGCACGGGGAGTATAAAAAAAAACATAGCCTATCCAATATCTTTGAGGAAAAAAATAATTTAAATAGAACAATGTATATTACATCAGAGAAATAATTGTCAATTTGTAGTTCCGATTGTCCTATGCTTACATGACTTGTTCATAGTACTTTGAAGCATAAAAAGGTGACGACAAACTTCTTAAGGCAAACAGTACGATTTAAATTTTAAAGTATCATTTAATCAGTTATCATGTGTAAAAACATTCGGCAAGTCTTAAATCCAAAATCTGAAAGAAAAAAAGGCTTGTGAAACAAAAGAACGACTTAAAACGACAAATAGAATATTAAAAATGTACTTATATTCGGCTTTAAATATTTTTCTTAAAACCATTCACAACATAACCCACAAAAGTAAACCGGCTCCTTATACTGGACAAATTATTTGTCAAACCATCACACGTAATTTAACAAGAAATAATGTATCCTGTTAATGAACATGATAGTAGTTTTCTTTTAAATTTGTTAAATCCCCATCAGATGCAATCAACTATTTTTGAACGGCTAGTTTCTTTACTACTAAAATCTACTTTTCAACATAAACATGCATTTGTATTAGAATACTTTGTCTTGCTTCCTTGCTTCTGTTTTCACTTAAAATATAATTTTTTGTGCACGTAGATGGCATTACTAAAACCAGTAACTTTAAGAAAAAAACATGTACAAGTAATGTTGAAAACGAGGCTATTGTAAATACTACTGATATCAGTATCTTTTGCAAATATTATTTCTAAAGATGTCCATCCATACTGACTGTACTAGTTTTATAAATTTCCGCAGTCATATGGTTATTTTCCAATTATATATTAAAAAATTGAATTATCTTCAAACCTATTGCCTTTCTGGTGCACTTTTCTTTCTTATTCACGCTTGTGTGTCTAATATAAGTCTTTTTGGACTGTTACAATATCATATTTTGTTTTAATCTTGAAGATTGACTGATATGAAAACTGGTTATTTTTTAAATCAAGACTTGCATTTGTACTGTTGATTATAATTTGTAACTTAAACAATTACGTATGTTCCTAACGTACATGTAATAGGTATTACTAATTCTTTCAAAAGCTTATTACAAAAAAAACCTCCTTTATACTTTTATACTATATACTCCATTCAGATTTTATCTATTCTTTATTTTATGTAATATTATGATGTGAAAATTCATTAATACTAGATCAGTCCATTTAAGTATTTAACATGTTTAAAATTAAAAATTATCTATATAATCATTCTTCAAATAATTACTTGTTAAGTGACCATGATTGATATATATTGATAACTAAGACCCAATGAGTTAAAAATAAACAAATATGTTTTAGGTACAGCAATGTTAATTATAGTGATTATAATCCATCATTGAAGTCCCCCAGTGTGTGTATTGTTCCTTTTTGTATGGTGTCATACATATCTCTTAAAATAGACAAAAGGTACACAAGATTACATAAGGGATTGATTTATGTAATGTATGCATATAAACTCATCATGTATACAAAGATTGAAAAGATGTACCCTAGACGCAGTACGATATCACTGGTTCATATAAAGACGGTTACAAACCTAAAATATAGTATTTGTCGCCGGATAAATAGTTAACACAAATACATCCAAGTTGGAGGTAATTTGAAAAACCTCTATTTAAAGATCGAAAACAAGAAAATGTATTTCTCTAGTTTTGTGCTATTTTCACATTTCTTGATCGGTGTGAAAAAAATATTTCTCCTCACTAGTGAAATATCTGACCCTGCCAAATGATTACATGTAGTCAACATTTGATTATGACGTCAAAATGTTTTTTTTCTGCTGATTTTTTTTATTGTGACGTCTTGAAAAAAGGCGACCATGCCTGATGATGTAGCATATAAAGAACACAAGTCTCTGAAATTGTTTGAAAAAGAAGGATTAAAATCATCAGAGAAACATATTTCGATGATATAACTCATGTATTACGATATTTCTCCACTCTCGACAGTTAAATTTTAATTATTTAAAAAAGCTCTGCAAGCCTCGCGCTTGAAAAGATATCATTTAACAGTTTCGAGTACAGAAATATCGTAATACACTTTTTGCAGTGAAAGAATCTTTATTTTTCAAATCATGCTGATATAGCTGATTCTGAGAAATGTTGCTTGCGATGTTTCTATACAATTATGCGATAGCCTGAGATAATTATCTCCTTTTGGTAGACAAACAAAAAAGGAACGTTGGCATGACATACCATCACTTGTTTTCTACATAAAATATGTTCAACTACGTAATACAGTTACGAACGATCATTAGGAACATTGTAATGAAAAAAACTTCATCAAAATCTACCTTGACCAAAAACATTAATCAAAAACTTTAACTTGAAGCGGGACAGACGGACGAACGAACGAACAGACGAACAGTCCCACAGACCAGAAATTACAATGCCCCTTTACTATCGTAGGTGGGGCATAAAAAAGTTTGAAAAGTATGTGTAATCCACCATTTGCTTCATAAGGGAATGTCTGTACCAAGTAACGAATATGACAGTTGTTTTCCGATCATTTGACGATTCTAAATTTTCATTGGTATTTTTTTTATTTTACTTTGCTGTTTTAAAATTTTCTTTCGCACGTTGACAATAAAAGTACATTAATTAAATTTAAATAAGTCACATAGTTCATACATCTTTTTAATGAAATTAAATCGGAAGTATAATGATGTATCATTAGATAACACTGCTAAAAGGGAAAAAAAAAGGGGTTTTAATCATGGAATGGTTGGAAAGTTTTACAAGACCTTTCTCATAACGGATACCAAGAGGACCGGCTTTTTTATCTGTTGATATTAATAGAATTTGAAAAAAGATAATATAATACAATCATGAGGTCATCGCTAGAAAATTTATTTTAAATATTTTGTTACGGTGTATTCTTTTACGTTAGATTTTTTTGTGGAATGTTTTGAAGCTAAACATTGAACATAATGAGTAAATCGACACATGTACAATTGGAATGAGTGATAAATTATGTTGTGTAGAATTTATACATCTATACATTTATATTACAAGATTATTTCGTACCGATTCAAGTAATGTTTCTCATCATTCAAAACAAACAAAAATTTTAAAATGTACTGATATTTGGTTTTAAACAAACATTATTCTTTAAACCACAGTGAATTTGAAACCCACTTATCACATTTCAGTCATTTGTATATTCAAGATTGAAAATTCTGATATCATGTTTGAAATAAGTTGTATGATGCTCTGATGATTTAAATGAATGTTATCATGGTGGGTCTATATTGTTGAAACCACAGGAATTTGACAGTTACAAATGTGCAAAATTGACAGCATAATATATGCAAATATGTTCATTGTATTTTTTTTTTTAGATTAAACGTTATTTTCTTTATATCAATATGTTTTTTATTATTATTTCTTTGTATGGGAAATAATTTGTATTATATCTACACAGGATGATTGAAATACTAATCAATGTCAGTCATCCAGTATTTCACTATCTAAATTGAAAGAATTTAGCGTGTATAAAGTCTTAAAATTCAGTTTTGATTTTCACTGTGAATTTAATTCAACAAACATTTTCTATTTGACAAAAGCTTATTTGTTCAATTACAGAAATGCAATAGGTACATGTATTTCGACAATATGGCTTTCGAAAATTGCTGTAAGGATCCAACTGTCAGAATACATTGTATGTACAAGTAAAAAACTCTATTTTTCCTTTCAAGAATAGGGTAAAAATGTTAACATTTGCTCTTTTCGGTGTTGACCAATTCATTAAATCAAATCGATCTCGTGAAAGTTTCATGCATATAAGTGATGTTAAAACTAGCTCTAACTACATCATGTCCATAATGCGTAACACGAGAATTACATACTATAATATATCTTTAGAAGATACGGAAACAGCTGATGTGGAGTATTTCAGATTATTACAACATTAATTCAACTACAGAAGTAATGTGAAAATACCAACATAGACATAATGTTTTGTCACTTTCTAGTAAATAAAGGCAACAGCAATATATAGGCGTTCAAAAGTCATATTTCGATAGAGAGAACTATATTCTTATCACATAATCAACTTTGTTTGTGGCAGCAGTGTATTACACGAATGAAATTGTTACTCAATAAACACAAAATTTTGAAACCTTTTATTGCCAACAGAAAAATGTTCTTCATAAATTATTTATATATTGTAAGACGGATAAGTAAAGACAGCTTAATGTTTTTTGGAATTAAATAAAACATTTATGTACTTAACCAAACAAGTAATTTTCTATTTAAATTGATAAAAAAGCAGTTCATGAAAACTAGATCAGAGGAAATAATGACTTATAAAGAATCATGCATTTACATTTATGTAGGACTTAGACCGTAAATCTAGAAATACAGCATTTGCATTTATTTCCAGAGAGTAATGCATTTTTTATTTTTTCCACATATACAGGGTAAAACCGTGTAAGCCAATCGTACATATACTAAATAGGTTGGAACAGGTAAAATGGGTATGCACATAGAGAAATGATAATTGAAATAATTCTATTCAATATATTTATACTATCAAGAATTTGAATAGATTTAATTCCGTGAAATGATATTCATAGTTGGCAGTACAAAGTATATTTTGTTAACAATGGTATTTGAAAAATCGTATCAAAATGTGCTGACGATCATTTAAAAGCCCATCCTGTTATTTGTATTAAAGAATGTGATTTACGGAGTGAGTGTTATCTAGTACGTAGATATAGCCAAAACTATGTAATAGAGCCAGATACAAAGTGTATATTATAATAACAAAATCCTTTTAAATGATTTTACATGTACAGATGTGTATTGAATAACATACAGATAAGACCTAGGGCATGGAAACCTTGTGTATTATCTTAAAATAAGGCATACGTCGTTTAAAATTGACAAAGAAGCCAACTATTATACATAAATATGTTAAATTGATACTTTATTTAAAACTGAAAAGAAAAATACAAACATTCGTTCATACATCATGTACATATTCTTAAAAACAAATATCAATTTAAATCAACAAAAAAGAATGTATATCTTTGTTGACATATTTTAATTTTTAATTTTAGTGTAAATGGGTTATAACACAAAGTGATTACTGTACCTTAGTTTTGAAATGTTAACCTAACATCTCTATTTGTTACTTTAGAAAATGCATTTCATGAATATGACAGTGTAAATCAATTCCTTAAATTTATTTGAGCTTTTGAATTTGCAATTTGCTGAGGGACTTTCCGTTTAGAACTGTCTTCGGAGTTTGGTATTTTTTTTTATTTTACTATTTGTTTTGGTCAAGTTTTTGGTTATGCTGTTATACAATTGAAAGGTTCAGATAGTCAAAAAACCAGGTTTGATCCACCATTGTCTTTAAAAGAAAATGTCTTTACCAAGTCAGGAATATAACAGTTGTTATCAATTCGTTTCGATGTGTTTAAGATTTTGATTTTGCATTTTGCTTAGTGACTTTCCGTTACAATTTTAGAGGAGTGCGGTAGTTTTTTTACTTTACTTCACACCCATAGAGACCTCAGAAGAAAATTGGTAGGCATAGTAATTTTCGTGTTCAGTGTATTTTTTTGTAATCAAAATATAAACCAATACTATATAGCATTCGGGAAATATCCTATGCGTGAGAGATTTATAACAAACCCGATATAGGGTTTCTGAAATCAAATTACAAGTAAAGAATGTGTTGCATCTAACATAATGTATTTTTAAGTAGGCAATTCTGAGAAACCTTGTTGGAGGAATTACTTAACATTCTATACTTACACGGGGAAATACAATCATCTATATTCCGACAATCAAATAAAAAAAATATGTCAACTGTCAAATCATTTGTCTCATTTGTTGTATTGCATATAAATAATTACCTCATACATTAACAAAAACACTTCACTTGGTTGCCATGGCAACCATGGTCTAGCAACATTTTGGTGGACATTTTTCTTACTTTATCACATGAGCACATGTTTTGTTTAAGTTTTATGAAAATCGGTGACTATGCGTGCCGGCCCCCTATATAAAATGGTTGGTGGTTACAGAGAATTTCTCTCAAACTGTACATATCAAGCTTGTACTGAATTCTACTAAAAGCTATTACCTGGTATTGAAGTGACTAAAAGCGAAAAGTATCAAAAACACTAAAGTAACCGCAGCAGATAATATAAAAAAGAGTATGTGATATGAATGCTAATATGAAACCTCTTTACAAACGACCAAATGACACATAATGTTCATGTAACAAATATAAGTCAATCATGAGCAAAACCCATACTGTAATAAATAAGGGCGACAGTAGTATATATACCGTCGTTCGAAAGTCACAAATCGATTGCGGGAAAACAAATCCGGGTTACAACCTAAAACTGAGGTAACACATCAACTATATGAGGAAAACAACGAAACATCAAAATTCGAACACTGAAATGCAACAAAAATTAAACGTCAAACAAAAAACCGCAGAAGTCTGGAAATTTACTTGAAGATAAAAAATGACTAAATGATTTATTTCTCAGGTTATGTGAAGATCTAAATGACTGTTTAAGACTAGTGTGGAGCTACTAAATGTATAACTGTAATTTAGAATGCAAACGAAACGTATAATGTTTTTCAACAAGAATTTTAAACCTAGATTTTAAATTTAACTATATTCAAAATTCAAATAATCAAACATGTCTGATCCCCCCCCACAAAAAACCAAATCCATGGGTAACTTCCCCAATTCAGCATTCGTCAACAACTCAGCTTACAATTAAACGAAGCTTATTTCGGCAGTCAATCCTTGGTTATGATAGACGTCCAGTCTGATTTCTGGTGAATGGAGTATGCCACCAGCATTGCATATTTAAAATCCTTTCAACAACTTGGAATGTTCGCTAGGTGAAATACAGTGTATAGTTAGTCAAGATGTATGTGTCTAAATTTACAAATACATATTTCAGGGGTAGTCGTTAAGTTATCTCCTTATCCTGGTCAAACTACATTTCAGAACATATACGTTTTAAAATGCATTGGCAATATTAATCACATCCTTAATCTAAATAAAATAATAGCACATGGTCCTTATACATGGAAGTGTACAATGATCAACACACGGCCTGTTTATACTCAACTCATTCATTATAGGTGTTTGAATTATAAAAGTCACTTGGTGATCAGTCAAATATATTAAGACAAGCATGATTTCTTCAATATGTTTTGATTTACTGTCAATAATTATATAATGCAAGTAACATGTTCTAGTTTTTTAGACGGATATATTGATTAAAACATAAAAGTGGTCCCTTCAAATGAATAAAATTGTACAGGGGATCTACAGACGCACCATTCATACAGACAATTAATACAAGGATATATGTATTCTACAGATAAATATGTTGCACATTGATCGGAAATGCATGGTACAAATGTATCAAAATTTACATATATATAAAAAAAATATAATGAAATTCTATTATTCTTTAAATTTTCTTTAAAAAAAAAATACTTGGAGATTCAATTGCATATCAAAGACGAAGGTGTCAACCTCATGGCAAAACACATACACCAAGGTTGCAAATGCTAAGGAACTTTCGTATAACTTAATTTTTACGTGCTACTTGATTTTGTGTTGATTACTAAACAATGTCAATTTCTATTTACTTTGGCAACAAATCCGAAATTTAAAGTTGAGCTGCTGTGAAAGTGTTCATTGAGCAAATCATACACAGCATAGTAAGCCATACAAGGCCCCTAAAATAAAAATGTAAAGTTTAGTACAGACTTAGATGTTTGCACACATTTGTTTAATAATTGTCCTTGAAATTCTATTCACAAGAAATCGTTTAATATGTTTTGATTGCTCTCTTCTTATTATCTGTATCGTAAAATAGTCAAAGTAGTAGACTAAATATCAAGTCCTAGAATACCAAGGCAGGTTTGGAGAAAGTTTATACTTGTATGGTCTTGTATGTTTCCTACGGACATTTAACGCATATTGTTAGTCTACAGTGACAACATTAAGAAAAGATAACATGATGACTATTAGACATGTTACGAAAAGGTATATTCACGACGCTGATGTTGACAAATTACACTTTAAATGTGGGGAATGTGTCAAAATACAAAAGAGATTACCTGTTTATACATTAGATATTATTTAAAATCTGCATTGAACCTCTACTGCAATTAAACTGCAGTTTGACCGCAATGTAAATGCAATAGATATGCGGGACAACGTAAATTTATATCTAACGGGGCCTGTTTTAAAACACTTAAAGTACGATTTCTAAATAATTTCAACTTGAGACATGTTGCATTATAGTTTTAGAAAATTTACTCCCGGTCATAAAGCTTTAAATGCATGTTTTTTACCTTTATTTCCTTAAAAACTTTGTCTTAATTTAAACAGTTTCAACTCAATTTGTATTTTCTTTATAAGGGGTTTGTGATTGATTGATTGTTGATAGCTTAACATCCTGTGGCAAATAGTTCATGCATGTTCAGAACGATAAGAGGTTTGTGTAAAATATGAGTCTCTTCTCATCGGTTGAACATCCCTGCAGCGTTTCAAAAGCATTGCATAATGACTTTAATTTTACAACTAAACACCACTGTATGCAGATATTTTGTATTTTTTAAATTCCTGAAACGTTTTGTGGAAATTCGCCGACCGTTTCATAAGAAAATGACAATAGTAAAATTAACACCGATGACCGATGGGTGTTTCCTCTATTGAAGATAACAATGCTAGGGGTTTCTCTAAAAAATACTGTAATGGCGTTTTTATATTAAATCTGTTGAATGTGTACTTATAACTACTATACGGAGGTACCAATTATTTTTTCATGGAGGGGGAGGGGGTCTAGGATTAAATTTGAAAAAGGCAGGACAGGAATTTTGAATTTAAAAAAAAAGGCAGAATGAGCAACTTGAACAAAATAAATAGGGAAGGATGACAATTTATGTAGAAAAAAAGGCAGATTAACTAATAAGTCCGGACAGAATAGGGCGATAAAAAGGCAAAACATATATATTACAAACATGTTTAAGCCCGCCATACTTTTCATTAGCCTGTCCTACATTTGTAAATCAGGGGCCTGTAGTTCAGTAGTTGTCGTTAGCTACTGTCTGTCATATGTGTTCTTCGTAAATGGTTTTGTTATAGATTATTTACCTTTTTCGGGTTCTTTCATAGCCGACTACTAGTATATGGTAAAAAAATGGCATCAACTACGCGATAGGTGACATACAAATCCCACAGCGTTAGTTGCAATCGACGGAACATCTAATGTCATTTACAGACCACAGACGGAGTCTCAAGAACAATTTTACTCGGGACACAGACACAGACATTGCATTCATACACAGGTGATTGTGGACTATAAAAATCATACAAGATTTATTCGACGTGGTTTCCTAGGACACCAAAATGATGCCCAACAGTATAATCTATTGCCTTTAATTGGACCAGGTTTGGAGTTAGATTCCCCCCAGAATTTTGTCATCTTAGCGGATAAAATTTATCTGTATCGATCGCCCCTCGTTACCCCCTACAGACGCCATCAACTAAGAGCTGAACCACGAGTAGAAAGAATAAAATGTAAAAAAAATGAATTTGCGTATAACAGAGTTTCGAATATATGTCGAACACACTATAAGGCGCTTAAAAACTTTCAGTCATTGGAAGCTTATGGAGAGAAATAACACCAACCAGACTGTAGACTTTTGTGCGGGATTAGTGTAGCGACTGATTGACTTTTTTAAGAACTGTAATACAACAATAAAACTTATTACTAATTGACTTATTATTTCTAATAATATATTATCAATTTAGAATCGAATGAACTTGTATAACTGTCAGCCCCCCTTTTTTTCTAGCCCACCCACTCCTGTACGCGTACACCTTTTTCGTCTTATGATAGCCAGCAATGATAACACAAAAGCAATTGTCATATAGAATGTTACATAATGATGTTCTAGATAAATATCAATTAACCAAGACGCACAGGATTTTAATTTTAAATATTGAAATCTATAATCAGTGTTTTGACACGGTCCCCAAATTTAAAGTCTAATTTGTCAACCTCAGCGTCGAGAATATACCTTTTCGTAACATGTCTAATAAACATGAGATTTATAGCTACGATTGAGATTAATAATCTATTATGATTTTGTATATTTAGATATTGTTAGAATCTTAATTTGTTATATATCCTTACCATGCCGAAGCATCAAGTCTTGCTCTTTTTTGAGTTCATTCTTCAACTTTTGCGATCTTTCGAATGTATGCTCGGGCATTGTACATCGATACATTTCTATTGTCCGTCGTTAATAGACAAAAAATACTTATTCTTTTTATTTGTATATTATATATTACCAAACATTTATTTTTATTTTTTTGGAAAATACTCCTCTTTACTCAGTAATTGAATGTAAGTTTTCTCGTTTGAACTGTTTTACATTGTCTAATCGGGGCCTATCATAGCTGACTATGCGGTATGGGCTTTGCTCATTGTTCAAGGCCGTACGGTGACCTAGAGTTGTTAATGTCTGTGTCATTTTGGTCTATTATGGATAGGCGTCTCATTGGCAATCATATCACATCTTCTTTTTCATATTATACTTTCTATAATATTTCTTAGAATTGTTGTTTGTAAAGATGAACCAGCAAGTGAACCGTGTTATTGCGTAAGTTAAACTAAGGCAACGGTATAAAACTGTGCGCTGACATAATTCTTCTCAGAATCACATTTATTACTTCATAGGGTAAGTACCTTTGTTCAATTGTTCATTTAAATTAGGCATTTAATTTTCAAACTATTTCATTTGAAATTATAAGCATACAGTGAATAATACGACAAGTATTTAAAATACGACATTTTTAATATGTGTCATCAGATGTTTGAATGGTGTCGTTTTATTTGATTATATTTAAACTGTATTGAAACGACGATTAAGTTGTGTTTTAAAGGAAACATAGTAACAAAGAATTAGTCCATTTGTAGTAATGAAGTTAAAAAAATATATTCTACTTAAAATAACACATGCAAATGCTTTATTACTATTAATCTGTTTTAGTTAAAAAAAAAAGAAATTGTACATGAAAATCTATATTATTGAAAATGTTAATGCACAATTGGCATTAATACAATTGAAAATGTAAATGGGGAATGTATCAAAGAGATAGAAACCCATCAAAGAGCAGAAACCAAACGAAGGCCACCAATCGGTCTTCAATATAGCGAAAACTGTTATTTGCTGTACTGAAGACCCTCCGCAGACTTTTTTCATTCTGAAAATTTTATTCCATGTCAGAACGGCATAAACATATCATGTTCACAGATAGGAGTTATCGGACTTTGAGTAATGTTTTGACAATACAAAAACGTATCATTCTAAGAGAGAAAAAACATTTAAGATTAAGTCAAAGAGACTTACATGCTGATACATATTATCGAGGTCATGCATGTTTAGTTGCTTTTTTTAAACTTTTTTTTTATTTGGGAATTTCTTATACATCAACTATGCTATTTGTTCTGTCTCATGACTATCCGTATTTGGAGATGAGTCGTTGCCCTTCCCTTATTACAAGTCTCATAATTCAGTGTTACTTAATGCGACAGCAATATACAGAATCCTGTTTTATTTGAAAGTCAATACCACATTTAAAAATCAAGTCATTAAAAGCAAATATTTAGTAATATACATGTGGTCTCTTCAAATTTCTTAAAATGATTTGATAATGCCTTCCTTGTTTTGTCATTAACCAATAAGGACCGAGCCATAAAGTATTATGAAATTAAAATAAAACTGTAAGAACTGTGTCGTTTCAGGGAGAACTTGGAGTAAAAAGCAACATGATTAAGTATATAGTATACACAATGTTATACATTAGTAAGGTATGGTTTAAAGAATTTTTGTTTTATATGAAATACCTATTAAATTTTGGAGACAGAGTGCGGACCTTGTTTAAAAAAATTGCATATATTGGTAAATGGATGGTATGGTATACCAAATATCTGCTAAACCTTCATGACGGACTACATGCAATACGAATATCCCTCCAACCGGTCAATGCCAATCAAGAAAATGCAGTTTATAATATTACTGTACAAGGAAATGGAATAGCGGTTCAATTTAATCAAATCGAAATAAATCAAGAAGCAGGTAATGGTATACACAATTTTCAAGCCGAAGCTAATGGTGTACTCCCATTGGATATTTCAACCATGATTGTAAATAGAAATGGTAATGACGGAGTTCCTGAATTGTTCTTTCGTTGGATAGAAATAGATGGAGGAAATAGATTTTCCTTTCATAAGAAAATAACGCGAGAAGGTTTTTCAAGTAGGAAAGATACGCTTTTACCTCAAGATGAAGGCAGTCCATATCATAGAGATCTACGAACCTTTAATCTTGCTGAGAAAAGACTTAAATATGGATATGGATTGTATAATGGAAATGATACAGAATTACCGGTCAAGGTAAATATCAATATCAATTCCTAAATATATATACATGTATTATGTCACTTGTATAAATACTTGCCATTAAACTGATTGGGATTATTGAATGTTATGACATTCTACATTATAAAAAAACAAACGTGCATTTTGAGCCTGTTCAAATACTCCTTCCCGTGTATGGTTGTAAATTGCTCCATAAAAATGACACAAAAGTCATTCCAAATTGGTCTGAAATCATTTCCTCCTTATAATTTTTGTTTAATTTTTTAAAGATTTTGACATTTCCATTAAATATGGGTTTTAAGGAGAATTGAGGCATGCGTACTAACATTTATGCATTCCCTTTCTTGCCGATTAGGGCTGATATCTAAATTTATACATATCTAACGTATAAAAGATTTGAAAATATAAAAACAGACTATTGATAAAAAATTGTTTTAAAAGGACAATATCGCCTTTAAAAGTGCAACAACTACGTTTTTTTTTACTTATTCGTAGAATTGTCATCTCGATAATTTTTGCCTCTTTAATTTTTTCTCCATCTGCTATAATCTACAACACATGAATAATAATTAGCGCAAAACATTGATTAAAATCCCTCTTCAATGTCTATCATATTTAGCCAACTTACAATTGCAACAATCTGAATTATTTTGAGTTTTGATCTCGGTTTTACTATGCCTTAATATATATGTTTTATTAATTGCCTTGGTTTTTCGATAACAGGTTAACAATCAAAATAATAAAAAAAAAAAAACAACGAAGATTTGTAGATTTGCTGTCTAAAGTTCCCTTTTATCTATTATCGATTCTCCTATCATAGGTCGGTGGTTTTCTCTGGGTTATTCGGCTTCCACAACCAATATAAACTGCCCAACACGAAATAGCTCAAAAGCGGTGCTTAAAAAATGGTGTTACAACACCAACACTCAATCAATATACTATATCAGAAAGTATGCCTGAATTTCCACAGCAGTTACCGGTCTTGGATGGCTGTCATTCAGCTTTCTATGAATTTCGTCCCATAGATGTTCAATGGTGTTAAATTCCAGACTTAAAGCCGGCTTAGGCATATTTATCATGTTCATGCAATATGCAGATTACGAACGTAAATTGTCATCTGGAAAGCGTTGTTTTGATAATGTGTAACATATGGCACAACAAGCGGTCGTAGAACTTTATCGGTTTAACAGGCTGCATTGACAGCATTTCCTCTGCCTGATCCAATATTTTGATAGAAAACAGGCCCTACTATATGGTTCAAGCCTTAACTGCCTCATACCATAATGCCCGAACCTGCCCAAGGGTCTCTTTTTCATCATACAGTTATCTTTAAATAGTTTGTCTAGTCTTCTACAGATTCGTGTCTTGTCATCTGCATATGAAATGATGTACGACTTTCGTCTTAAAAGATAATCGTCCTTGACCAAAATAATGATTCCGGTAAAGGTTGTTCTAAATGTTAATAGACGACGAATGCTAACTACATTTACACGTAATTTTAAAAGCTCACTTGATCTTTCAGGTTAGGTGAGATAAAAAAATTTGACAAGAAAAAAATATGTATACATATATATATCGGTCCTTTGTTGATTTTCCGGTCTTTTTTTTTTTCATCTATCAACGCTATGCCTACATCTTTGTTGACATCAAAAGTTTTAAATGCATGATAGCATGATATCTTCGCTCATCTGATAAACAATAAGTCATTTATTTCGTTACAAGAAATATTTGTTTAAGTCTTCCTTATTCTGCGATAGATATCATGGTTTTGTTTTTAAAAGTCTGTCTGTACTTAAGCAATTCTTCTTGTAAAGGGGATATCACATTTTATTCATGACTATCTTATTCAAATAACCCGTTAAATCAGATACTTTGAAGCCCGTTGAACCTTTGAATAAACTAATTCCTAAAGATAATCAATTAAACCCCTTCAAATCATGTTTTAAAATGCTGTTATTTGTCAAGCAAAAAGTTGATAAACCTTATATTCTTACATCCTGTAATTGTAATTATGCAATGCAAAAGTTCATGCGTTTCCAAGACTGTTCATGATTCTTAACGTTAGTTCCGAGTAGTTCGTAAAAGAGGGGCAAAAGATACAAGAGGGACAGTCAAACTCGTAGATCAAAAATAAACTGACAACGTCATGGCTAAAAAAGATAAAAGATAAACAGACAATTGATAGATCTCAAGAGCCAACATAGAAAACTTAAAACTAAGAAACACGCACTTATTGGTACTTACCTCAAGGAGAAAATAATTGATTTGTTTTTTTGTATAAGTATTTGATATATCAAAAAGTAACTAAGTTTTGTTGTCTGTAATATTTGGGTTTTTTTTCATTTATTTTTGTCATTTATCTTGGCGTTTTTTTTATTACAATAGATTCACATTTTTTGGGTGATTTTTTGTCAAAGATTTTCCTCACTGCTGATAACACATCGTATCAAGTTTGTACTACATGTATATGTGAGTGTCTTCTTTGAGATACATATACAAACAATATTGCATATAGTAACGAATTGAATGTTCATTCGAGTAACACTTATTAATAAGTACATATCAGGTGGATTATAATCTTTTTGATGAAAATTAAGTTCAAATTACACCCAGCTCTTGAGCTCTTGTGCTATTTTTGTCTTCTTGTCTTTTTCTTGTTTTGATTATTTACTTTGTCTACCTCGTCTCTAAATGCTATTTTATTTTTTTCTTAATTGACATAGTTTATGTTATAGGTGATTAAGATTAGAACCCATTGTTAACTGCAGCAAAATTTTCACTGACATTTTTACACATCGTTGTAAAGGAGTAGGTTCAGTAAGACCCCTTTTTGGCCCCAACATATAGCAGTTTTACAAAATTGTGAAAATGTAACAATTTAGCTATTTATTAGAAGGACGAATGCTTTTGCTACACAAATATGGGCTGTTTTTGACAATACAATGCACATATATTGGGTAATAACATCATTAAGTCATGCTAAATTACTGAAATCTTCACAATTTTAGCATTTTAGTTAATTTAAGTTCCGTCTTAATTGAAAGTGGCCGCATTCGTGTTCATTCATAATATTGAAAAGTAAGTTGTATTTGATGATAATACATAACATATATAAAGGTTGAGGATGAACATGGATGCGGGCACTTTCATTCTTGACAAAAACCATCTGAAAATTGACGATTTTGTGCATATTTGATAGATTTTTCATATCTAAGCTTGAATTGGAGCGTTTT
This sequence comes from Mytilus galloprovincialis, assembly GCF_965363235.1. Taxonomy (NCBI): domain Eukaryota; kingdom Metazoa; phylum Mollusca; class Bivalvia; order Mytilida; family Mytilidae; genus Mytilus; species Mytilus galloprovincialis. The sequence continues at coordinate 62,037,194 of NC_134845.1, forward strand.
TAATGACTTAAACAATTCAAATCTTTCACATCAACTAACTGAATAAATTGAAATAGACACTCAAGTGTTTAAAAAGTGTCCAAAATTTTTCGTTTGATGAACATGAAATTTGAGGCCAAAATCGGCCCTTACCGGACTTACTACTCCTTTAATGGAATTGTATGCGACTGTCCTACATAAAAGGTTTAGCTATCTATATAATTAGATTTAATCTAGTATTGTCTGCATCAGAACAAAATAAGGAATATAACAGTTGTTTTCTAAAAGATTGATGTTTTTGAGCTTTATATTTTGTCATTTCCGTTTTTGAAATTTCCTCGGCGGTCTGTATTTTATCTTTTAATTTTTTGGTAGCTTATGTCATTTTGATATAATTAAAAGCCACTTCATTAATCAAAGCAATGCTATACTTAAAAAAACGTCAACAAAAAAATATTAAATGAAGATCTACTATTATATAATCTTCTTAATTTAAGAATGCTTTACAAATTATCCTTCAATATCTTTACAGATTGCGAATTTGCCAGTGGAAGAGAATTTTTCATTCTGCTACGTTTTGGTAGGTATGGAAAAGATAAACTTTGTTCTAAATTACTACTTCTCATAATGATTTTCAAATATTGTGTTAGATAATACTGTTGTACATTTGATAAGAAAAGACATAATCGAAAAATCGTTATACAAACAGTAACATTCCAAGTGTTTAGAAAATAAATATATTATGTCTAATAAAAATGTCAAACTGATAACCGTTACTACGAAATTTAAATTAGAAGATGCTGTATGATTTACTAGTATACCGCTGTTCGAAATTCATAAATCGATAAAGAAAAAACAAATCCGGGTTACAAAGTAAAACTGAGGGAAACTCATCAAATATAAGAGAAGTACGACACAACAGAAACACAACATTAAAATGTAGCACACACAGAAACGAACTATAATATAACAATGGCAATTTCCCTGATTTGGTACAGGGCATTTTAGAATAAAAATGGTGGGTTGAACTTGGTTTTGTGGCATGCCAAACCTCCCGCTATAATAGCAATGTTAATTATAATATTAAAATGACAATATTACATGACAGGATTACAATACAAATTAAAGAGAGAAAATATAGGACAGAGCAATATATGAATAATAGCCAACAAATGTACCAGGTTTAAAAGAACAACAACAGGTTTTTAAGAGAGAATCGGTCCATTTTTATGTTTTTTTTTTTAGTGAAGATCGGGTGCTTTCGAGTAATAAAACATGCGATCAGGTCAATTAAATGCTATTTAGTTGTTTTAAATTTGAAAAAGAAAAAAAAAGGTATTTCTGATTTAAAAAGGAATGACTATTTTCTAGTTTATAACTGTAACTAAGAGAAGGAACATATTGTACATTCCCAATAAATCACCACTGAGATGATATCAAACATTATTTTCCCGAAAAACAATCTCAAATGAGCCGAAGCCGAGATTGTTAATTTTTTTTTTTTTTCGCTACATAAGTGACATTTTATTTGCGATGGTGAATATTCATTCATTATTGTCTTTTAATGATAAAATCTATTCTATACATACTTAACTATGACGACACGTACACAACAACGTAACAGTTATTAGAAAACAACAGAAGTGAAGACATTGTTTTTTATTTAATATCTTTGAAAATGTTCTTCTTGGGCTAAAACGTAGATATTACCCATTGTCTTCTATTTATTCATGCAAATTCAATACATTGTCCTTTTAGTTATGAAGTTGAGTTTTGTCTACATGAGAGGTGACATTCGATAAATTGTTTCCACTGAGCCATGGGATAGACTAACTTATTCCTATCATATTATACATTCGAAAGCAGGTATTTTCACTTAAAGTATGAAAAACAATATCGATATAAAAAATCAACTTGACTCCATATAATTTTACAGAAAAATAGTATAATTCCAACCGCTGGAATGCTTCTATCTGAAGGATACATAATGTTCAAGATGTTATTGAATCGGTTTCCACATCTTCCTGGAAGGTGGAGATTCTTAGGAGAAATCAACACAGCTTACCAAATATATTTTAAAAAACCAAGGGTAAGAAGAAAATAATACTAGTATATCATTACATAAACTTATTATTACACATATTATAACATGTATAATGTCCGTTTCGATGACAATTCCTTCAGTTTTTACTTTAAATTATTGTCATTTAGATTTAAAATCATTTTCAATTTTTTGGGCGTTGCAGTATCTTCAGTGAATTCAGGGATTTATGATCATAAAAATATTATGTACTCATACACAAGATAAATGTCGATTTGAACATGTTAAATTTTCAGGGTAACATCAATTGGGAAGCTGATCTTCATTTTGCGCAGCAAAGACTTAATCAGTGCAATTCGTCGTTAATAAGGCGTGTAAATAACATAGATCAGATTGCAGACATCATGGACAAGTAAGAAAGATCCCATTTATAACTTGTGAATCTTTTTTTTTTCAAAACAATAATATTTAAAGAGATATGTTTTTTTTTCCTCCTTACGTTTTTTTTTTTTTTTTTTTTGAATCACAAGAAACTGAACAAACCATGTTTTGAATGCTATGAAATGATAATGACACAGTGCACTGGTCACATTTTTTCTGCATGAAGATTTATCATAAACACTAGATATATATGATATAGTAGTTTCAGAAGTTTAAATATAAAAACAAGAGAAGTGTGGGTAAAAACGATACAAACGGACTAGATAGATGTTTAATAGAATTGAGAATGATAACAAGGAATGTTTTAAGGGGACAACAACCCGAATTTGATTAATCAAAAGGAGTTGAAAACTAGGTTTAATTGTACGTTCATAATATAAGCTGAACATGTTAAACATGTTAAATTAGTATGTATCACTTACCCATTATTTCACAACGGTGAACATCATGAAGTAGAAGACCCTCGCTAGGTCTCTCAGTGTATCAGCGTCTTAAGAGAGCAGTATTCAAAGAAATATTCGCTACATGTATATTTTTCAATGCTATTTACGTTTGATATATCCTTCTTATGCTTGATGTAATGAGATAATTAAAAACGGAATGACTACGATATTTTAAAGCTTTTAGACATTATTGTGAGGTATGTGTTTTACCAACGGTGGAAAGCCGTATTGTGACCTCTAATTACCTTTTTCAACGTTATTCGAACTTTATAGGATATTATTCTCATGATCAGTAGTAATCAAACAACAACTCATTCATTAAAACAAAACAAAATACAACTTTCAAAGCTATTAGAATATTTGAAATATGTAAAATCATAATATACAATATATGTTTTGTTTTTCTTTCTTCCGTGTATGTACATGCTTATGTTTCATATTCCAAGTCTGCCAAATGGTGACCTCAATGCTATTGATAACGTCAATGCAGCGATAGTCGAACGGCAATTATACTTCACCAAAATCAACGTACCAGAAGGTTTAGCGGTAATGTAATGATTAAACTAACAATTCACACACACACACACACACACACATACACGCACATGTTCATCATGTTAAGCTCACCTTGCCTAACAGGCCAAAATAAGCTTTTCTAATCACTTTGCGTCCGTCGTCCGTCGTCTGTCGTCGTAGTCCGGCGTCGTTAACTTTAACAATATTATTCCTCCTTAAAATACTTGGCCAAATATAACAAAACTTGACACCATTTTTATAGGTGTATCTTGATAAAACGATTGTGTCCGACGACCCCACCTGCCAAACAACATTGCCCCCATGACTTAAATAGAACATAGGAGTAAAATGCAGTTTGTAGCTTATCTATACTATTAAACGAGAAGACCTCATTTTGTGTGTCGCTTCTCTTCCTTCCACGATAAATTAATCATCATGCCTCTGTGTTCTATAAGTAACATGCATAGTCGCATTTGTAATCCATTCTTATGAGTGTTCAGATTGAGATATATTTGGAGAAAAACAACAAAAAAGGAGTTCGGATATTGATTCCGACATCAGACTGACTTTTAGTCATAGATAAGACTTCCGGTTTGAAACAGCCACAAGTACAACCAATCGTATGATAGATAACAAAAATGAAAAATAGATAAGCCAATCAGAGCGTTCTCCATTACATGGTGTTTAGATCTCAAGAACCACAACTATTATATCTCCTTAGAGATGACAATTATTTTTCGCGTTTATCTACACGTTAACTACGATTATACTACTTCAATATATAGAGACTCTCTGTATTCTGTCTACTTTTTTCTTTGAAATGTTTACCATTTAAGGCGAAGTGTACGTAATTAAACTACACAATGGATTTTTTTAAAAATTTTACATATAGATTCTGCTTGTAAAAATAAATCGGAAAATAAAATAAAAAAAGGGGGTAACCGTTTTCGTTTTTGAGATACGAGCTGTTGAAGTTAACAGCATCATACACCAAAATTACAAAGGATATATAGGGAAAATAGTGAAATTCGACAGGAATTGTTACATTTCCAAGATTTTCTATTATATTAGACAATCGATTTTTTTTTAAATTTATGAGACGATTCTAAAATGTCTGAGGAATCCATTGGTGCAAAGAAAGTCCTTAGCAACCGTGCTACTTTTCAAGCTATACCCTGTTAAAGTTGAATCTTGAGTGTAAAAAAACAAAAAAACAACGACAACGTTATTGACGTCGCCGCAACAGTTACGACGTTTCATATAGTCCTATACTTGTATGACATATATACCGTTTTGTTGGAGTTCGTGTTGCTCGGTCTTTAGTTCTTTATGTTTTGTGTACTATTGCATTGTATTTGTCTATTATATTCGGGTGCGTTCGGAGATCGCCAAGCTAGAAAACGGTTGACATTTTCTTCATTATGAACTAGAACTATTTTCGACCTTGGTGCCTTATTTTTTGTTAAAATCTAAACACTGCGACGTGTTTCCAAAATCTTTGTTCCCATAAATCTTTATTTCATCAAGGTCTCTTCTCAGAATATCAGCCACCTGTCTGGCACAGGATAACAAATCAATATTTAAGTAAATTTAAATTGTGTGGTAATTCTTAGTACATTTGGGTAAATTAATCTTATCTTTGTGCCGCATAAGCATCCCTATAATTCAACACATCCCTGAGCCACGACATTATATATTTTATGCATTGCATGCGCTTCTTTTTATCACAATCCAGATCGGCTAGTAACCGTTGTATAACTTTACACGTCTGAAGACGAATATTTGCGTGAAACATTTTTGTATGATTTTTATTTCTGGAAATCAATCTGAAATCTACAACAGTCCATTTCCGAAAGTCGGGCTGGACCTTTACTTGTATGTGCATTCGGGATTTACACAAATTGTAACCCGAATAATTCAGTCGTATTATTCAGCTGATGTACGAATGCTACATTTCTCGTGTTGGAGAAAATGGGACATGGAAAGGGCTTGAATTATTCGAGTTACTCAACTTGGAACTCGGGAATATATTTCTAGCTGTTCGGAATTCGCGGAAACAAATGATTGTTTTTCGGCATTACGGTATTGAATCAATAGAGATACCAATTATTTCTTTTAACAAATTCGAATACCAGTCAGTTTATAGGACTTCAGTTTGAAATAGGGGCGGCAATCCATTCATTTTATCCAATCAATTGGAAAGGGGGGGGTCAACATTGATAGTCAAAACGGTATGGGCTTTGCTCATTGTTGAAGGCCGTACGGTGACCTATAATTGTTAATGTCTGTGTCATTTTGGTCTTTTGTGGATAGTTGTCTCATTGGCAATCATACCACATCTTCTTTTTTATATTGAAATATTCGAGAATAAACGTTGAATGTAAATTATATGAACTCCAAAGTCTCATATTATAAGACTAGTAAACCACAGGCTTCTCAATTCTTGTATGATCATGAACTAGGTGAAAACCTAGAGCTGACAGAGTGCGAGATCCTCATGGATAATCATCGAGGTCGTTAAACACCCCTTGCAGTAAACTTTTGTTAAATTTTAAAAAAAAAATCGAAATGTTATAGTCTGAACACATTTCACCTCTCATTCCACTAAATATTAAATTGCAGTTACAAGTATCACAAAACTTCCATGACCTCTTTTCTTTAACCATAATAGAGGGAGGAGGGAAGGAGGGATCCAGATCCCAAAATCCCGGGCTTAAAAACACGAAATCCGGCGAGGTCTCGAATTAAAAAAAATCTAAATCCCGACTACCCGAAATTCGGAAATAGAATTCCCGGATCCCGAAAGGGTCAATCCCGAAATCCCGAGCTCAAAAACAGCCTATCCCGGAGTTCCGATAAAGGTCCTACCCCTCTTCCCATTTGATACTTCAAAATTACATTCTCTAATTTTTAATGATGCACACAGACACAATAAAAGAAAACAGATTTCGCTATATATCTCTTCGAAATTTGAATTTGTGAAAGAAGAAATGACATGTTATATTTTATCTTACATGTGTACTTTCAATTTCAATATGGTTCTAAATTTAGATTTAGTTTTCCCATAAATTGCGGACGGAATAGAAGACACCTGTTTATTTTCTGCACATGTAGAAAAAGTTGAAAACTGGGAGTTGAATGACATTATTTTTACTTATTTTAAGATAAATGTTAGAGTGAGACAATTTTCAAGTTACTGAGTAATTTTTGGGACATAATTTGTTTATTTTTTGTTTGTTTTCCGTCTTTGTTCTTCCGACTGGTAAGTTTTGCACTAGTGGTCAAATTATTCTCTTGGTATCGTCGGATTTCTTATATGAATATAAATCATGTTCTTAAATTTTCAATTGCACAAAATACGAACATTTCAACGTCTTTTTAATTAAACAATTAAATTCACACGTCTTTCATTAACTATTTGTAACCTATTATAAAACTTTACGTTGAGTATTGTGTTTTTCGTTCAAGACTACGGCTTTTTAAAACGATATTGTTGGGTCAATTCAGGTTTCATTTTAATTAATTTGATATCAATAGAAGAAAAATTGTTACATGTTTATTTGTTTATTTGTTTATAATTTTGTTGTGAGGCGTTTTTTCTGTCTGTTGATATCCGAACACGAAATGCCTTCTCCTACGCGTCTAAAACAAAACAAAAACAGTGTTTTAAGTCAGGCTGCACACAGAACAACGTACAGATAACTTGCGTAACTAACGACGAACGTTTTTAATCCCGTATTCCGCTAGAGGCGTGCAATTACGTACACTTCGCCTTAAAAGGGGTCATACCAGTTGTATATAATTGAAATAAGTAAAATATGTGGAAACAAGAATGTGTCCGTAGTACACGGATGCCACATCGGCTCTATATTTACTGAGTTTGAGTTGATTGGACTTCAACTTCATCAAAAACTACCTCGACCAAAAACTTTCACCTGAAGCGGGACAGGCGTGTGGACGAATGCACAGACTATAAAAACATAATGCCCATAAATGGGGGCATACCGTAAATTCATTGTTGAAAGTGAAAGAAGCGATTTGGCAAAAATAAAAGTAGGGAAAAGATTAGAGGGAGGCAGGACCTTTTTCAGGACGTCGGGATCGATTGTTTTAAAGCTCCGGATTTTGGGATTGATCCTTACGTGATTTCGGGATATGAATTGCTTAAAATTTTGCATCTCTGGTTTGATGTTTTAAGGTACGAGATTTTGGGTTCAGGACCCCTCCGACCACCCCTCAAAAGCCTTAGTCGGTCTTAATCATTTATACAAGATTCATATCCTACCATTGGCGTGTTAATAAGGCTATAAAAGAAAATGGATTGTCTTAGAAGCACATTTTATTAGACTAAGAATGGTCTTTATATAAGGATTTACATTTATTTCATGTTTGAAGCGATGCAAATTTTAAATTTAATTAGACTTTTACCAAAAGATGCATTGTAGCAAAGGAGAAGAATAATTGTGGTCTGAGGCCAGAAACACGAAAATAATTGAATTTAACAGAAAGGAAACACATATCCGACTTTGGAAAAAGGTGTCTTTTATGAAATTCTCCATACATAATATCTTTTACAAAAAATCATCCTACAACAGTCCACAAGCTGTATATGCCCGCGATTTCGCGGGTGTATTCTAGTATCTATGAAACTAAAGCATTTAGTGTATATCTGACTTGAGTACAAATGTTCAACAGGTTGAGATCTATCTGCTCTAAATATTTGATACAAATCAGATAACCTATTGTTGGATTGCTATTCCTTAATTATCAATTTTAAGTACATTTTGCAGTTTTTGGTTAATATCTTGAATATTATTATAGAGAGAGATAAACTGAAAACTGCAATAATGTTAAGTAAAATAAGATCTACAAATAAGTGAACATGGCCAAAATCGTCAAGTGACCCCTCAATGAGTTATTGTCCTTTAAAGAATTTTTTTTTTTGAATTCTTAAACTTTTGTAACCTTTTACAAAAATCTTGTCATCTGAAACTTCTGAAACAAATTAAACTTAACTTTTCCACAATCATTATAAGGGTATTTAATTTATAAGATATATCCAATGACCCCGACTGCTAACTAACATGGCCGACATGGCTAAAAATAGAACATAGAGGTAAAATGCATTATTTGGCTAATACATATATCTCTCAAACTAAAACAACAGAATAATTATGGCATTATGGGTTGCATCCGTTGTAAAGAAAATGTCATATAATCGACACAGGCTTTTAGAGCCTTTAGTGTATTTGTACCAGGATTTTCAAAACGCAGGTTTTATAAATATTAAACTTCTTGGTGACAGATACTGGGTGAGACACGAGAAATACCGGTCTGAATCATAGTGGAGCGGCGAATGTTAAAAAGTCGCTTAGTTAACGATTTTAAATTACCTAAATACCTCATGGAATTTTAAGGTCTTAAATTGTCTATCGATTATTCAGCTTTAGAAAAATGTCGTTAATATCAAATGTGGTACAAATGACGTTAAAAATAGCCTTAACTGACGTTACCCAATTTGCATTGTATACCCCACTGCTAATTCGGTAGACAACTTTAATAACAAACCCGCTCTAAAAAATAATTTGTGAACAAAATTGGTAAATACAGTTATTCTTGAACTTCATTCAATATAAGGGCATTTCCAAAAAGTCCTATATGTAAAGCACAATGCATCTGAAAATGATTGAAATAACACTGAAAAATCATCGTTTTTCACCTAGCATTATTTGCACGTGCAGTATAGGTGTATTTTAAAGGTACAACAGTCAAGTCCGAATATTTGTCATAGATTTACCGACATTGTTGTGGTTTCTAGTTATGTTCCCACATTCAGCGATTTAGCGAAGGTCATTTTCAAGCATATTTCTTGTTCACTTTATAATTCCCAAAGCCTTTTGATTAATTTGAATTGTTTGACATTGTTGTTTACTCGTTTTTGTTGAATCTAACTGGGAAAGTTATCATTGTAGGGTTTGTTTGGTTTTCAGGTGTGTTTGTTTTGTTTTTATTCAATCAAATTGATTATTTAACAGTATCGTTAAAACTAGTCCCGGTAGATGCCGAGACAAATGCATTATCTGCGATTCTGTTGTTGAAGAAATTTAATAACATCAACAGAATCTGGAAGAAAAATTCTGATAAATGCTTTATCAAAGAGACGTGATGATTTGTTCAGTTACATGAATGAATTCTGCAATGACACCGCAAGTGAATTACCCGTATTTAGGTATCATAGGTCATGTTATAAAAGCTACACAAGTAAGCAGAATTTAAAACCAATATCATTTTCTTCAGCTGAAAAGGAAACACCTAATATAGATTTCGATTTATCTAATCTTTTGTGCCTGAAAATATTGATCACAATACATATCAAAGTGTATTATTTGCAAATAAACAAAAGGTTGAAAACCTGACATCCAATTTCATCTGCTGAAAGGTTAGTCAATCTTACAGATACTGCTGTAAGGTCATGTGACGCTGAAATGATTAATCGAACAGAGCAAGATAACATGACTGCACATTTTGTTTGATTTATCAGCTATGCATTTCGGATACTCTTTGGAAAACTTTTATCCTAAAGTATTGAAGAAATGCTATTTGTCGAAGTCAAATATCAAGGTTATTCTGTAACTGTTTTTATTTGGCTTTATCATGATTTGCATACCACGAACTACCTTCAAAAAGTTAAATAAAACGTTGTTCTGACGTCATGTGCAAATATGAGAAAGATTTTGTATGAACTAAAGCATTTCTACATAATACTACTCATATAATTTATTTAATAGATTATTAATTTTGAAAATATCAATAGTATTGTTTCTCCAGGGGAAAAAAGGATCTTTTAAGTGATGACCTTTGACCTTAATTTTCGGTATAATTGTACTAGATTTTATATTTACGACACATATTTTCAAAAACTACACGATTTCAGCTTTCCAATGAGCTATTAACATCCCTTTAGGTATTTAGGTAACTTAAATTTCTAAAATTGTCCTCCCCGCCGCTCCACTTTCAGTGAGAGGATTGTGTGTGCAAATAAAAGCAGTACATGTCATTCATGAAAGATAATCACAGCTAAAAAGCTTACATATTTTTTGTTGACTTATTCATTGTTTGTAATTCAGCAATATGAGTTTTAATTAATATTGAAACCTTTACAAAAAGGTTCCCTTCTATGTCTACAAAAAGGCTATGTATATAAGGTCACCAAAAAATGTTTAAAAGCGTATCATGTATAGGAATTAAATTGTACTATATTACCAATGCAATGAATATCAAAACCAAATTTGTTTGTGTTTGTATGAGAAACGCAGAAACAACTATTTGTTCAACAAAAATGGCATACATTAACCCCCCCCCCCCTTCCCGCTTTCCCTTCTTTTATCCCCTTTTCTTCTCATATCCCATCAAAGGCATAAATTGACTGATTTTAATCAATTTGGATGTAGTCCAGTTAAGTAAACTTTAAAAGACACTAGATTGACTTTTTTTTCAAATGGCCAAATACTATATGTCTTAGAACTAGTATTTGTATTAAACTATCAAGACTTTAAATATATGAGTATCGATAAAAACAAATGTGGTTGACAACTGTTTAAACTAAACTTTACAATACAAATTACTAAAACCTGTTATATTGATCGTTATATGAAACTTCACATCCCTTTTCTTTCAATATTGATCGTCATATCTATTTTAGCATCTTCAGACGTTAGATATCTTCCTGAATTTTAGTCAGATTACCTGATTTAATGCATTTTGAATGTATATGTCCACTTTGATATGACTGACCTCAACCTTGAACCTAAACATACGTGTTATACAAATATGTAACTGATTCAGCTACATCATGTATAAAGCCTAGCAAAATTTCATAGTGGCACTGGCATGTGCCTAGTTTTTGGCAAAAAGTATGGAAATTAAGCCAAATAGCTATTTTTTTCCTTATACATATTATAAGAGAGCACATGTATGATGTGATTATAACACCATTAGTGGATCGATGCGTCTGATTTTTGTATTTGTCACAATATTTGCATGTTATTTCAATAGATGATTACTAGTGCCATTATGACTAAATTCACATTTCAGAGGAATGTAGAGGGTATATTATTTAGATAATCATCGATCGTTTAAAATACATGATAGGGACAAATTTGTGTTTTGTAAATTCATTTGCTAATTTGTTGTCTCATTTGTTTTAATCTCGCATGTTGTTAATTTATAGATTACAAATACAAATCGTCCGTCGTCGTTAACTTTTACAAAAATCTTCAAATCTGAAACTACAGGGCCAAATTACAACAAACTTGGCCACAATCATCATTGGGGTATGTATTTTAAAAATTGTGTCCGGTTACCCGGCCAACCAATCAATATGGCCGCAATGGCTAAACATAGAACATAGGGGTTAAATGCAGTTTTTTGCTAATATCTCAATAACCGAAGCATTGAGAGCAAATCTGACATGGGGTAAAATTGTTGATCAGGTCAAGATATATCTGCCCTGAAATTTTCAGATGAATTGGACAACCCACTGTTAGTTTGCTGCCCCTGAAATGGTAATTTTCAGAAAACTTTGCTTTTTTTGGTTATTATCTTGAATATTATCATAGATAGAGATAAACTGTAAACAACAATACTGTTGAGCAAAGTATGATTTACAAATAAGTCAACATGACCAAAATGGTCAGTTGATCCCTTAAGGAAATCTAGATACAGATATACTATTATTGACAAAATATGATATTGGGAAAGTATTTTGCTGGTTTCGTGATAGTCGCAAGATTGCATTTGTTTGCTGATGTGGCGTAATTCAATTACCAATCATTCTATACTGGGTGATGATGTAATCAAAGTTATATTCTCGTTTATTCAACATAAACGAGTTGTCTGACAAATGTCACGTTTAACTATGATTATATAAAGCTTAGAAACATTCAAAGTCAAACACAACAATTTAAAAAGAAGGAAATACATGTCTGGCCATGTAATTGTGAAATAAGTCTAAAACCGGAATGCCATCTATCTTTGGTATGATGCGCTACTCTGTTAGCACTATTAATTCCTTGTCATAAAATATATAGCTCGTTTTAAAGGTTATATTTTTTTTTCGCCATTCATGTCCACTAGCTTGGCTCAGTAGTTGTTATTTGTTAGATGTTGTTTAGCTTTATATTCAATTTTGCCTCAATACAGGTAAACATTCGTTTATTTGAGTTGAGATATAATTGGAAAAAAAACTTTCTATGTAAATCTGCACATTTTTTTGTTTCTAGGTTCCTAGTCCGGTAGTGCTATTCAAAAGAACAAATAACGGTATTCATCCTGTTGCTATTAATCTGAATCCAGCTAATGGAGGACAATTTGTAAGTGAAAATGGTATATGATACATTGTATACATTATAAACCAGTAGATGTGGTATGTGTTGTGAAGGTATTTATCGTCGTTGTTAAGGGATATTTCACAGGGAGCCACTTATGAGATAGAACTATGATTGTGCTTTAGGATTTCTATACTGATAATCATGATCATGGTAATTTTCCTTCACTCGTTTGCCAAGTTTTTCCTACGGTTCTTGTAGTTAGAATTATGTCTGGACATCTGGGGACTACATATCGTTGCTATGGACTGAATTGGCAGCAAGAGTGGGACTCACACCATTTAAAGAATAAATAAAACGAACTGAGTGCTACTGGCCGGGAAATGATGTTTTTATTTATACTTTCTTTTCTTTCCTTTTTGATCAAAATATTTACAATACATAAGTTATACATATTATTAGTACGATCTTTTGACAAAATACAAGTATTTCTGTTTCGTACATTTCTGAATTAAACTAGTAAATTCTATGTCAATTAACTATGTTTTTTATATGCATCAATTCACCACTATTTCAAGTAAATTCACAAAAATATAACATCTGCTTTTGATTTAATTCCATTCATCCTATTTATTGTTCGTGGAGTGAATGATCGCATGAAGTTATATACTATGATGTTGAATCCATATACAGTTTAGTATATCTTTTGCTATTACATTAAGAATCAAATTGATACATTACATTATTGAATTATCTACATGTAATAAAATATCTTATTTCTTATAATTGATGAATTATTTCCTACATTAATCTTAAATGCATGTATCTAAACTTTAAATAAATAAAACTAGCTTACTGTTTCAAAAAGTAAATAAAAAGAACTCAGTTCTGCTTCCAGGAAAATTGTGTTGTCAAGGACCTAATTAAATATTTTGTATCGGTTCTGTTAAATACCTGACATTATTTCTCTCCCGTGTAAACTGAGCCTTTCTTGCAAATCATGTAATTTGTTGCTAAAATACTTGTAGCTCCATGATAAGCAAAATGCACTTCTTTGTGTTTGAAAAACATCCGGTTTAATATTTCTAAAATCAAATGAAATAATATTTTGCTTGAATTCCAATTTCTGATCTTTTCAATAAAAGATGATTTAGATTTTAACTATTATTTTGTATATATAAATCTACGTACATGCATTACAGGTGGTGTGCCTTTATGTTTTACTGAATATTCACGATGCTAAAGCTCATCTCCAATTCTATGAATATGGTTATAACCTTGGATGTGATATCAATGACATAAATCTGTCCGGCAACCTAATCAATAATTATGATTAATCATTATATTATTATTTTTTTGGCCTTTTATATTCTCTTTTTACATTTACTGTTCTAATCAACTAGAAATATATTTTTGTTTTACTAAGATCTATTTTATTTTAATTTCTAATTATTTCTAATAGCATCCTAAATCATTTCATAACATAGGAAAGATCTATTTTATTTTAATTTCTAATTATTTCTAATAGCATCCTAAATCATTTCATAACATAGGAGTGCCAATGAGACGAATTTTCCCTGCAAGACATAACATGATAATGTACATGCAAAATTATAGGGTAAAGTAAGGCCATCAACACAGAGCCGTGGTTGATGTTGAAAAGCAAGCTTTGGAGAGCAACAAAATGAAACATGCAAACAGATTTTGAGATTCATATTTTTTGTTCTACCTTTCTTATGGTTTATCCATTATGAATTTAAATTACCTTAATTGAAAAAGAACAGTACCCGTTTAAAATATATTCCTATAGCTTACTATTTTAGGGTTTCAAAGTTTGGCTGTTATATTGTTCCAATGATGTCTTTATTGAATCGATGCATTTCACAGGAACATTGCAACACCCAATTTTTTTTACTGACCGAAGACATCTAACATGACTATTTTGAACACTCAAAGTACTCAATACATTTAATAACCAAATTTAGGGAAAGTTTTCAAATGACCAACTAAAATAAAAACTATATCTAGTAAAGCCAATTAGGCATTATTATAAGATCTAATGGAATAACCAATTATTATGATTTTACCTACCATAATAAAAACAGTTTTAACATAATTATCACGTTCAATGAATGTTACACTACAAAATGTTGGTATAAAGGAGGTCAATGTAAAATAAACATGATGGATGTTTCCGATGTTAACGTTATAAAAGCTGGTTCTTCACAAAACAAAAACAATTTTCACAACAACAAAAACCTACCTTCTAACCAGACGACAATCTCGAAATCAAGATTCGAAATCGATCTTATATATTCACTAAGAAAATGAATTCCACGACATATTAGCACATTCGATTTCTGTAAACAGAGACCCAAGGTGTGGCCTTTTTAATACTTTAATTTGAACTCGAAGTACATTCATTGAAGGCAAAGCCCTTTTTAAAAAAAAACACACATTTATTGCAAATCACAAACCTTGTTTCAGTATATGCATTTAGTATGCTATACCTTTACGACAAGTTTGTGTGATTGGGTCAGTATCCATGATTTAGGATCTGACTGTTAGATAAAAAGACTTAAGTTAACATTTTGAAAAATGCACTAGAGGAAAATGAGTTTGTTTCCGTGTTTTGGGGACACTGTTATTGTTTACACCTTCATCATTATGTTTTTGTCACCAACTTTAAAAACCACAGTGTCTGTCGTCAAGAACATTGTTGTTGCATATTGTCACAGACATGATAATCGGTATTGAAATTTTATAAGTTTAACTGAAATCATTATTTGGTATGACATGCAGTATTTTGATATATACATATACGCATCGTATAACATGTATAACTTGACATTCGTTATATATATTATTTTGTATTGCACTTGTTCAGTGTGAGGTCACTTAATTTGAAATTTTAAAATCAATTTTGAAAGATACAAATTTGATAAAAGTAGCTGAAACTTGATTCATAAGTATATTACTGATTTTCAATTTTCTGATTTTTCTGAATGCATGAGTTTTCACTACAGGTGTTTCAACCAGATAACGCTCAAAACGCGTGGCGACTAGCTAAGATGTGGGCCAATTTAGCAGATGCATCGATGCAACTTAGCGTTACCCATTTAGGTATGCATAATTTAGATTTGTTTTCCATTTTAAACGGTTTTTTCCGACAGAGTCAGAATATATTGAAAATATTTTCTAAATCCTGATCCGAATCTACACTGACAGCTTCATGAAACAAATTACTTTGAGACACTTAACAGTCTGCATAATACAAATAAAAAAAAATAAGACTGATCATGCCAACAAAAATCGGGAGTGACCTCATGTGCTCCAGTAATTAAAGTATTTACTCACCAGTCATGTAATTCATATATGAACAAATTCGTTAAAACGTTTAGTTTTGTGGTCACATTCTAGGAAAATTTTGTTACGACAATTGAAACAGTCATGTATCGTACGTATTATATTATGGTCAACCAACTAGAGAGATATTATTATGGATGACCTCAACTCCACAATACTGACAACTTTTGTTTTAAGGGCTTCCTTATCAACAACAACTCTTTTTTAATCATGGTTTACAGTTGGAGATCTAGAGCTACAATTATATGTTTGTCTCAACATTGTGTTTTGATAATCAACAACTGAACACGTCAGTATTAAAAAGTTATGTTTCCAATCAATTGATACAGGCTCACAATATTTTGCAACGTTTGGTTTATGCTAATTTTCAGGTCAGTGGAAGTTACAAGGCAAAACTGATTATTCATAAATGAGGAAATATTACAGGGGTAGTTAAAATTTATATACTTAAAGAACCTTTAAAGTACTAGTATTTAATTTTAAAATATTGCGATCGTAAAACACGTCCTTTAAATCTTTGATTTGGTAGAGGTGTAAGGGATAATAGGTTTAACAAATACCGACTGGTTCTTACACCTTTAATTTGAGCTGATATATGATAAAGGATATTGTCGCTGGTAATCACATTGATACATTTGTTTAAAAATGCAGTTTTATTAATATCCTTTCATTCGTCGAGAGTAAATCGGACTGAAAGGTATACTTTTAGCAGTATTGTTATTATAGTTTGTTTCCTTGTTTAAATGGTGATTTTTACTAGTGGTTTCCTTCCATAAGTTGACCTGAGAAAGAACGGAGACTGCTGAATAAATATACGAGCAAATTTATTAGATGCCCACCGACATCTATACAAATGGCAGTAGGTCATTGAAAGAGACATTATAGAGAAGCTGATGTATAATGTCCATGATTCTAATATGACGTGATTCTTTCGCGTTATGAATAGACCCATGCTCTAAATTCAATAACTTAATAATATATTTCATCAACGTAACACTTCCAAACTCTTAAATGATGCACATGTTGTTACTAATTCATTTATTATGACTGTAATGCGTTGCATTCCGAAATTGACATATTTGACCTAGATACGACAATCGTTTATGCTGGCTTTTCAAAAAATCCTCCCTCTGAAAAATCACAGTTCCTGCCGTTTGCTTCTTTACAAACAAACAAAGGAGGTTCATGGAAGAACCTTCACAATTGCTTTGTCCACATCGGACACAGAAATTACCTTAATTGTCCTAATCGGAATCGAAATAATTGATGCAAGCTATACTGCATTGCACTTTTAACATGGTTATGCATTATATTTGTGTTAGTTTAGCCCTCATTATCGTTCAGGCAAAAATAATCACTAATAGTCACTAATCAGTCTTTCGTAAACAATGTTTGTGCCAGGCGAACAAACTTCTTATACTGTCTCTATGATAAGTCATTTTGTTTTTAAGTTAAAATTCATCATTACTCATTTGTTGATTGTGTCAGTAAATTCGTAATTTGTTCTGGTTTCAATTTTCGATTCCAGTAGTCCGCATTCTATCTACAGAGAGATGTTGCAAGTAAAAGAAACTCATTATAAAAACAAGGGTTGAATGATTGTTATTCCTGTGGTAAATCTATTTCTCTGTTTTGGTTCCTGAATTACAGATAAAAAATGTCTGAACTTAAAAGAAACTTTTTCAACTTTTTTATTTATTTATTTTTGATTTTTGCGGCCTTTTGTCTATATCTAGCAGAATATTCGTTCTCACAGAAACCTTCTGATCGATTGTGTCCTTTTCCAGATTGAAATTTATTGAGTAGGTCTGGATTCACAATGTTGACTGTGCACCCATCTAGTAGACGGGTTTTAAACCTTTCGGAGTTTATGCAATGCCCTCAGATTATTTTGATTTGTTACCAGGTAATTGTATTATTTGATGTATACTAATATTGGCCATAGATACCGATATAAGTTTACAATGCAGTTTAGTGTAGAACAGCTTATGGGTAAATGAGAAGATTTATTTCTACAATGAAAACTGTCTACCTTTTTTTATCATAAAACTTCATCATTCAGCATACACGAAATGCATATCTCGCAGTTACTCTACGGTATTTCATTATATACGTCTTGAAGAAGGTTACTACTAACAAGGACACTATTGCATTTAATGGTTCTAAGTGGCTAAGTTGATTTTAGTTATCAAAGGTACCAGGATTATAATGTTATACGCCAGATGAGTGTTTCTCAGTTTTTTGTTTTGTATGATATGTTGATATTCGTATTTTTTCATTTTATCTATGCAATTTTCGACCATGGTGTTTAAGTAGACTGTATGATTTAGAACTGATTTACGTAAAGTAACTTTTTCTCTCTTTTTGTAATACCATGTAGAAGACAACCCCGATGTCTATCTATTTTTAATAATATAATAAAGGTATTAAAAATCTTTTATACGTTAATGCATAGACAGATAAGTATAATATGTAGATAGCGTTCTCTTGCATATGTTTCAATGATAATTTATTTTTTAATTTTTACATAATGTGAAAAGAGAGTCGAAAGATACAAAAGTCAAAAAAATGCTTAAGTCCGAGAAAAGTTCAATACGGAAAGTCCATAATCAAATGGCATAATCAAATGATAAATCATATCAATCGAATGGACAACAACTGTCCCATTCCTGACTTTGTACAGGCATGTTCAAATGTAGAAAATGATGGATTGAACCTAGCGCTGTTAAACCTCTATCGTTTGACAGTGAAACTACATGTGACCAGTTCAAAATAAATTGATAATCACATAGCTAGCAGAACAAAAAAAAAGATTAACAGACAAACAATAGTACACAACACAACATATTACAATAAACACCGCGAAACACGAAAGCCACAAACAAAATGTGATGATTTCCGAACGTATGGAAGGATAGGTAGACCCTGCTACAGATTTCCTGTTGCCGGCGTCAGTACAAACCCTGTTATAACTATAATTAGTTAGGTCACATTTGGAAAGAGGGAAAACGGTCGTGAATACATCAGAATGTACATACATGACTTTGTGTATCAATATTCAATTGTTCAGATATATGGACTTAAATAATGTAAGGAATTATTATAACTTGACTTCAAAGCGAAGTTTATAACTTTTTTGAATTGATATATTGAACATTTAATGTGAGTTTCTTGTAGTTCTTGCAATATTAATCATATTATTCTGTGTAAAATACGAAGTGCATATTCAAAATGTATCAACCGAGAAAAGACTCTGATAGAGCAAATAAGAAAGACGACGAACGAATATGTTGCTAAAATACAATAAAGAAAACTAAAGACTTAGTTACATCAATTTCAACAAAGCTGAAAATTATCTCATGCACTCCGAATAGGTAAGCGGATCATGAAATATTCAAATCTTCAGTAAAGATTTGGATACTTAAATTAAAATGCAAAAGAGAAAATATAGTTAAGCACTGTATTTAACATTCTCAATTAATTCAATTTGATCTGATCAGTTTATTTATCAATTTGCATTATTCAAATGTTATCCATGTAATTACACGGTACTTTCCTAAATTATATGGTATTTTTATAACTTGAAGAACATTCAGTTGTTATTGCTGTATCATATTTATGTACGGTCTTCAAGTTTTCCAAACATTTACACTAATTATAATTTAAATATGTTTATTCCATTTATATAACAATGTTAATTCATTACAGGACTAACTCATTTATTAATGGAAGGCATTGCTATTTGTGTACACCGCAATCTTTCATCAAGACATCCGATTTATAAATTGCTTGTACCACATTTCTATTACAACATTGCTATCAACGAGTAAGTTACACAATTAGTTCAATTTACAAAGGAAGGATATATTGTTTTCGCAAAGTTAAAGTTGAAAACACAACAAATCTGTAACACAAGTTCTACAGATGGTCAGAACATCTTTTTGGGGCGGTCATTTCATTTGTCTATCTTAGGATTTGTCTGATTTGTGCTTTAAAGTTCTTGTATTTAGTGCAAAACGGCAACCTTTAACTCAAAAGTAACATTTGCAGATTATGTCATTTATTTTTAGATACGAAAAAGATATTGTTCTCAAATGTGTATCTCCTCCTTATTTATCGTGTGTAAAGGTGCATTCTTCTTTTTCATTCAATTGACGAGAACAAAGTGTTTTATTAAACGATATTCATGTTTGCAGGTTGGCACGCGAAACACTGTTTATTCCTGGGGGATATCTAGACAATACTATGAACATTCAATCAGCTGGAGTTTTGCAATTGATTAAACAAAGGTATGTGTCTTTTGTATACAATTTTGTTGAGTATTTTGTCATGTTTTATCTTGTTTTTTTTTTCAATTTTAAATAGAGTGTTGTCTTTTTAACTTATATCTTTTGAACATCGCCTTCACATCGGGAGGTTTGAGTAGACAAAGTACAAGGCTCTTCCAACTATTTGTTCTAAAAATGTCCTATAACAAGAGAGGGATATGGTACTTGTTTCCGTTGTTCAATTGGTTTCCTTTTATTGCCAGGCTTCCTTTGGTATTAGTTGTAACATACATTTGTTTTCTCAAAATCTTATGCCTCTAGTTTGGAGTAATACAAAGTTAAATCACAAACATACTGAACTCCAAGAAAATACAAAAGGGATCAACAGCTCAAACATATCAAACGAATTGATAACAACTGTCATATTCCTGACTTGGTACAGACATTATCTTATGTAGAAAATGGTGGATAAAACCAGGTTATATAGCTAGCTTCACCGCTCACTTGTAAGACAGTTGCACAACATTCCATTATATTTACAACTATTTGTGAACAAAGCAAAGGCATAAAAGGTAAAAATGTAAATAACAGTCAACATTAATTTAAACACTATTAAATCAATTGAATAAGCCAAATGAAATCGTCTCTTGAAAAATGGAAAAGGATGTTGGGTTGAAACAGATATATTTTCATCCTTCACATATTTATCCGGGTGACAAAGGCAATGGCTAGGTGTAGATTCTTGCATGTGTATTTATAGGTTGGGCGACTGGAATATGAATATCGATGGCACGTTTCCAAGAGATCTAGCAAATAGAGGTGTAAGTACATGTTGTATAGAATTAAATGTTACACTACGTTTCTAATTAGATATAATCTTAAATAGTTTGGTATGCTTGCATGCTTTTAAACTTGTGTATAGATGTAAGAAGATGTGGTATGAGTGTCATTGTGACAAAGCTTCATCCAAATCACAATATATAAAAGTATATAGGACAAAGTACGGTCTTTAATACGAAGCCTTGGCTCACACCGAACAGCAAACTATAAAGGGCCCAAAAATACAACATGTATAACTAGTGTAAAACCATTCAATTGGTAAAACCAACGGTCAGATCCATATAAAAAACGAAAAAGAAACCACATCAACAAACGACAACTACTGAACCTCGGATTTCTATATGTGAAGTATGTTTTAAAAGTCAGTTGTAGTTATGAAGGATACGTAATTATACGGATAGCGAATAAAGTATCATAATGTGAAAAAGTGAAAAACCACAACACTTAATAAATTGTATGCGTCCGAGGTGTTTTTGTGGATGATTTTTTATCGGGACCCTCTGAAGTCGGATATTTGAAATTAGAATCTGTAAGAAAAGAGGCTCAAAACCTTATCATGACAGTGCAAACTAAAACGATTTATGACTTACACATTACAAATAAGGTTTCAGGGGTTCTGTAAATAAGTAAATTGATTTTTTTTTTTGGCTTTTGAATTTTTATACAACAATCATTTATTAAATGATAACACGGTTAATTTTCATTATGACTAAATGTTGATGTTAGTCCTTAAATTCACATTTTCCCTAATAGTAATATGAAAGACACAAAATTTAAAAAAAGTAGACAATTATTAGCTAAGAACAATTTAAGATGCTAGTATTGATTTATGCCACCATGATAATCTGTATCGAAGAAGGAGGTGTTAATCATAGTTAACTAGGGAAATAATTTTTTCTACTTTTTAAAATGTTGTGTCTTTCATATTACTGTTATCACGTATCTTTTACAGTGGTGTATATCCCCCTTTAGTAAATATATTTCATTTCTTATGTATTTGAAAATCTAAACATCAGTATATGAACATGAAAAACCGTTTTTTTTTTACATTTTGAAAATAGATAACCGCAGCTTAATTTAATTACAAAATCTGTTTAAACTTGTTTAGTCTTTTAAGACAGATTGGTCAGATTAATATGCATCCTGATCACACTTCAACGTGCTTCTATATATTTGTCGTTTCATCAATACCCAGTTCTTGCACGTCCATTAACAATATATGATACAATATAGAGATAGTTAAGTGTATTTGCAGCTAACAGGTGATGGTGGAGATAACCAGGTTAACATACCTGGATTTTTCTATGCCGAAGATGGTTTACGACTATACAATGCTATACACAATTATGTAGAGCAATATGTTCATCACTATTATTCAGGAGTGGATGACGATGGTAAGTTAGTTTTAACTGGTCAAATTTAAATATTACACTTTATTACCCTTTTGAAGGAGGTGAAACAGTTTGCATTTTTTACGTAACGAATTCTGTTTCGTAGTCAATGAATCAAAATACCTAAACAAACAACACATAATTTGTTTTATACAATTTCATTAGATTTACAGTTAGGGTTAAGGATTCTCACAAACCAAGACCACTGACTTGCACTTTTTATTTAGTTTCACAAGAAACAAAATAACGTCGTTGTTCATTTGTGATATTTACAGTTTTAAAATTGTAAATCTGCTTTACGATGGAATTTTTGTTGCAAAAATATAATGTCATACTGCGAAATTAAATAGAAATACAAAAGGGAAGCAGATGTGATGACGAAGCAGTAGTTCATTAGTGCAGCTTTATTATCAAATGAACCTGTGAGTTTATAAAAAATGAAAATCAAAAAATTTCACAAACTTATCTTACAATAAAACAAATATTATCCCCATTAGTTCGTGTTCGTCCGTATAAGAATTCGCGACTTGCAGTTGTCCTATATGAAGTTTAATAAATGACTTTAAACTGTTTAGTTATACACCTATCTTAAATAGTGTGCTTCAGATTGATCAGAAACATTTATATTGTTGGTAAGACAAACATGTCTGCATAATACATAAGTCCATACATTAGTTATGTGATCGTTAAAAATGTTTCAACTACTAGTATCTTGAACTACGTATATTGTCATCAAATGAGTAATAATGTTCACTTGTGTGACGGTAGTTTTGAACTAGTAGTGGATACGTCATGAATTATGAACTGTCGTTGATTACATGGATTAGTTTGATCTGAACTTATCACTTCATCTTTGAAAGCATTTGTATTTGTATTGCTTGATTGCAGATATCAGAAATAGGTTATTAGGCGACTTTGAAATACAGGCGTTTTACACAGAATTAGTTAAGCCACGTGCATATCAAAACGGAGGAATTGGAATGCAGGTAAATGTATAGAATAATTATTAATGTAAGAGCCAATTTTTAACATGTTAAAGTCTCCCCTAACGACGAAATAGAAAAAAGTTAGACTTAGATATGCTAAAAAATGTCAAATGATCAACATTATGAATTGACCCGATTAATAGTTATTGCCATCTAATCGTAATTTTTCACATCTAATAAAGGAATTCAATGTAGTATGCATACATGTAGCAAACAAACAAAATCACATTTAAAATCAATGTTAACAGCCTGATGGATCCTGAATTGTCCCTACCCATGCTTTGGTGTAGATATAAGAAATGTGAAAAAGAGAGTAACTTGATGGTTGACCAAAAAGGAAATTCATTTAGAGATAGATTAAAAATAATCTATAAAATTCTTAAATTAAGTAGCTTGTCGCAGCATAAGAAACATGATTGGAAGATAAGTGTTTTATTGCGCATGATGTATACTTCGACGTAACGGAAGACGACAAAAACTGCTTTCCACTTGGGACTAATTCGACCATTCACATGTACTTCGAAGTTTGCCATTCAGTGAGTAACATTTGTCTTTAATACTCAAAATGAATCTGCAATTTCTACAGACAAGTCCAATAACTGATTTATTTAGGCTTATTTATTTTTGCAACGGGGTATTCCTTGTGAAATATGACTGTTCTGTCGGTAGAAAATACATCCTCTATCATACTTAATTTTACAGGGAGTTCCAGGAAACAACGGCAGATTTGACACAACTGGTCAGCTTGTTGATACCCTAACGTCAACAATATTCATATGTTCGGTTATGCATGCAGCAACAAATTTTCCACAGTATGATCAATATGGATTCCCGCCAAATTATTCAACATTACTTCATGGAGAACCACCTCAAAATACGGTATTGTTTTTTTTTATATTTTTTGGGGTAAATTATACAGTCACGTGTTTTATGTAAGCACTCCATATTCTAAAGGTCGAAACAAAAAATATAAAAAAAAACAATCACTTTATTGTTTCTAATTGAAACTAGTTGAAAGGTATTTTATGATATTTGATTGATGATTAAATTAACACATTTTTCAAAAAAGGACCATGCTTTTAAGAGGGGCGAAAGATACTAGAGGGATATTTAAACTCATAAATCGAAATTAAACTGACAACACCATATTTAAAAAGAAAAAGACAAAAAGACAAACAATAGAAACTTGACACAACATAGAAAACTAAAGAATAAGCAAAACGAACCCCACCAAAAACTAGGGGGGGGGGGGTCTCAGCTGCTGCGGAAGGTCAAGCAGATCCTGTTTCACATGTAAAATGGGACATGGCATCAACTTTGCTAATAAATAAATTCATATGTTCAGGATTAATTAAAATGTTCTTTTTTGTTTTTCTTTAAGAGTTTAGTAGAAGACCAAGCTGTACTAAATTGTCTTCCATCAGTCAGAGAAACATTCGACATCATGACAAATTTTACTCTTCTCAGTCAAGAAACGACACAACCACTCGGACAGTCTGAAGTTCAATTAATTGAAGACCCAAATGCAGTCACAATCCTTAATACGTAAGTAGATTATAAAGAAGTGTAACGTTTTCGATCTTATAAATACCTTCGGCTATTGCAAATGTATTTAATAAGCTTTGATTCTAGCCTAGTGTTTTGTAAATTTTCCAATGCTTTGACTTTTTTTCATGAATAATTTTCCTGTCCTCCGATTCTTTTCAAACACGGAATTCAATCGAGTTTAACTTACTTCTAAAAAACTTAATATAAGTAATTTTTTTTAGATATTTTTAGAAATGGACGATTACTGAATCAATGACCTACTTATTATAATTTGCCATTGATGCAAAGTCAACGTTCAGTACTGACAGGAACAAAACGATTGAGAATGAATCACCATCGCATAAAAGAAAAAAATCGTATTTGTATTCAGACACTCGTTACATACAACATTGAGAAATTCTTGAATTCCTTTTTAGTTCTTGGTTTGGAAGCTTGTACCTCTAAGAATGTATTACAAACATGGTATCACAACCGGTCAGTACATAACGTTGTTGATTTATTGAATAAAGTGTTTCCTAAAGTTGACACTTATATACTGCTATAAGGTTTTTAAATAATGTCGTAATCAGATAAAATGTATGTTATTTTTTATCAACCTGTATGGTTGCAGAGATTAAAGACTGTTTGCCAGAACACATCCTATCGATGCTTAAATGCTGACAATGCCCAATGCTATCTTTTGAAAGTCTGTCCACATAATGGCTCAATCTATTGGATATTTACAAATTCATTTTTAGCTCACCTGGCCCGAAAGGCCAAGTGAGCTTTTCTCATCACTTGGCGTCCATCTTCCGTCATCGTCGTCGTCCGGGGTCGTCTGTTAACTTTAACAAAAATCTTCTACTCTGAAACTACTGCGCCATATTTTAACAAAACTTGACAACAATCATCATTGGAGTATCTAGTTCTAAAATGTGTCCGCTGACCCGGCCAGCCAACTAAGATGGCCGCCATGGCTAAAAATAGAACATAGGGGTGAAATTTAGCTGTTGGCTTATAACTCTGAAACCAAAGCATTTAGAGCAAATCTGATTCGGGGTAAAATTGTTTATCAAGTCAAGATCTATCTGCCCTGAAATTTTAAGATTAATCGAACAACCCGTTCTTGGGTTTCTGTCCCTGAATTAGTTATTTCAAGGAAATTTTTCTGTTTTTAGATCACTTGGCCCAAGCCAAGTGAGCTTTTCTCATCACTTTGCGTCCGTCGTCCGTCATCCGTCGTCATCGGTCGTCGTCCGTCGGCGTTAACTTTTACAAAAATCTTCTCCTCTGAAACTACTGGGCCAAATTTAACCAAACTTTGCCACAATCATCATTTGGGTATTTAGTTTAAAAATTGTGTCCGTTGACTCGCCAAACCTACCAAGATGGCCTCCATGGCTAAACATAGAACATAGGGGTAAAATGAAACCAAAGCATTTAGAGCATATTTGACGGGACACGGGGGGGGGGGGTCAATTGTTTATCAGTTCAAGATTTATCTGCCCTGAAATTTTTAGATGAATTGAACAACCGGTTGTTTGGTTGCTGCCCCTGAATTGGTAATTTTAAGGAAATTTTACCGTTTTCGGTTATTATCTCCAATATTATTATAGATAGAGATAAACTGTAAACAACAATAATGTACAGCAAAGTAAGACTTTTAGGAGTTATTGCCCTTTATAGTAAATTTTTAACAATTTTCATTAATTTTGTAAATTTTGGTAAATTTGTATGCCCCACCTACGGTAGTAGAGGGGCATTATGTTTTCTGGTCTGTGGGTCCGTTTTTTCGTCTGTCTGTTTGTTCGTCTGTCTGTTCGTTCGTCCGTTTGTTCGTTCGTCCATTCGTTCGTCCTGCTTCAGCTTAAAGTTTTTGATCAAGATAGTTTTTGATGAAGTGTAAGTCCAATCAACTTGAAACTTAGTACACATGTTCCCTATGATATGATCTTTCTAATTGTAATACCAAAATAGAGTTTTTAACCCAATTTCACGGTCTACTGAACATAGAAAATGATAGTACGAGAAGGGCATCCGTGTACTTGGGACACATTCTTGTTACAAAATGTTATTCTCTGTAACTACTGGCCATGGGCAAAGTGCATTATAGATAGATATGTTCTTAACAGCAAGAGTGTTCAGTAAAGTAAAATTGCATCACAGGGGTGGGCTAATATCTACAAACACATCAGCATGACCAAAACATAATTTGGCATGAATCCATCTGTGTCCTTTGT
The DNA here is from genome assembly GCF_965363235.1 of Mytilus galloprovincialis. NCBI lineage: Eukaryota > Metazoa > Mollusca > Bivalvia > Mytilida > Mytilidae > Mytilus > Mytilus galloprovincialis. Next base: position 62,064,558 of record NC_134845.1, read on the forward strand.
TTAATATGCATATAGACAAAGGTGAGCGACACAAGCTCGTTAGAGTCTCTACTTTTGTTTTTGAAACAAATATTTATTTATTAATTTGTATAGACTGGTACATGTAAAAAAATTTCAGTACGTGCATACATTCTTAAGTCAGCTACATGGGATATATTTGGGTTTTTTTGTCGTTAAGGTTTTTTGTGTGCTTAGTGTCCTTCTTCTGAGCCCAGAATTTTTCTGACTGATTATTTTAGTTAGTTGCTGTTGTGTCCTTACACCACTGCACATAGTTCGGAAATGTGTAAACGATTAAAAACATATTAAACCCGGTTCTTTGTTTTCAAATCCAAAGTCAAAAGTAAAATACCAAAATAACCGATCTCCGAGTAAAATTCGGAACATCACGTTTCTAAGCTAATGGCACAATCATAAGCTCAAATACATCAAACGAATGGATAACAACTGTAGAATTTCTGACTTGGTACAGGCAATTTCCTATGTATAAAATGTTGGATTTAACTTATTTCATAGTTAGCTAAACCTCTTACTTGTATGACAGTCGCATAAAATTCTATTTTTATTAAAAACGATGTGTTAACAAAATCAACAGATATAATAGTTGAAATGTCAAAAATAGAGGCATATCAGTCGACATTGTGCTATATTCCAAATCACTATAAAATCAAGCAAAAATGACAACAAATATAACAAATCGCATATTCAAAAACGAGACAAAAATACAAAATTCAAAAGTCTTTTATTTAGTCAAGCATAAATCAGGTGGCGTTCCCTTTTAATTTTAAAATGTTTTTGATATGCCAAGGACTTTTATTTCACTATGCTTTACGCCATATGTTTCCTCACTTTGCACTTAACTCTATTATTTAGATATCCAAAGTTTTGAATGTCAGAGAAAGAGTTGTTGAGAAAGCAATTGTCAGAAAATTTTACAAAACAAAACGTTCTTTAGGCCTTTTGTTTGCTCTACGATGACGGCCTTCCAATGTCCTATGGATGCTTTAACTATCATGTTAATTGGTCTCATTTACAATAATTCGATATCTTCTTATTCAATTAGGCCAACAAACAAACACGCATTTACAAATGAGGTAGGTCATATTATTTGATTCCAAAATTAGTTCAGCATAATTTCACAACAATTTCCTAGTGCATCCTATTAAATATTTCTCTTAAAAGATATACGTATTTATTTGAATTCAAACACATTTCTTTCAAGTAACTTTATATTATAGGTTCAGAGAACAATTGGTCCTAATTGAAGAGGGGATTAATGTGCGGAACAGAGCAGGAAACCTGAATCCAAATTTTATTCCATATACTAGACTTTTACCAAGCAATATTCCGAATTCAATTGCAATATAAAAAACAAAGTGGTTGTAAATGCCATCAACATATAACAACAATATATGTTAGTTGATATATTAGTTAAAACATTGTTTTTAGTAGCTAGCCGTTTGGAAAAAGAGGATTAATTAGAACATTTGTGAGTTTGATCTTGAACACTACAGTTGTTTACAGCGTTGCCCTTTGGTCGCTGTTGGATATGTACGACTGTATGGCAATCTTTCTAACTCTCCTTATTATTGTTTTAAAAAATAACATGGGTTAGGCTTTCGTCAATCTTGTATAAATAAGTACACTTCATGTCTTTAAAAAGTTGATTGCATATATCTCTTTATTTACAAGACAACAAACATAACAGTTTATAGAGTTCAATGAAAAAAAAAATTAGTTTATCTAGCTCGGTTAACTTTGTATAACATTCAGGATTTTAAGCGAGAACGGTCGACATTTAACAGCAATTTTATCAAACACATGCATTGCTTTTATGTATTCATTTTTTTTCTCTTTATTACATAACAAAACTATTATTGACCCAAACAGGAAGCTGCCTGTGTTACTGTATTCCCGTATTTGACCAAATAGTTAAATGTGTATTCATACTCATGAAAGATATCTATTACCCGACAATTTGATCTATTTTTGGTTTTATTAATCTATAGTCCTTTTTTGAATTAATAAGTGTGGTTAATATTTTTTCAATGTATACTGTATTTATTGAGCATGTGCATTGCAACGTTTTAATAAACTGTTAAACATGTTAAATTAATCATATTAAATAATATAAAAATCAAACACATTATTCGTAATTATAAGTAGTTTCATACCGCAGTCCCACTAGGCTACGATAGCACTACAGTCTGTGAAAAAAAATTAATATTTTGACGATCATAGTGCGATCGTGTAGATCGTAGTAAGGACGTTGTAAGGTCGTGTTGATGTCTTCATTATCGTGATTAGCGTTGCCAGCTTTGAACATGTTCAAAACAATCGGGGTGTATTTTTGGCGAAATTAGGTCGTAGTAAAAGCGCAGTGAGAGCGCATTAAGGTCGTGGTAAGATCGCAAAGGTCGCTGTACCATCTTGGCGACATCGTAGCAAAAGCGCGATTCTAGTCGGGGAGACTGCGCTGGGATTTCACAGCGACTTAACTACGACCTCACTACGACCCTCACGTTTTTACCACGGCCCAAGCACGCTTCCACGACTACTTTACTACGTTTATATCACGCTTATACAACGCTGTTCAAGACCATAGTACGATTTTAGTACGCTTATGCCGTCCTCATCACGCTGTTCTTACGTTCATACTACGATCATCATGATCATTGTCGTTGTCATATAAAATTTCTCCAGCTTTTGTTTTTCTGTATGTAATATGGACCTCTTGTCCTTTATCGCCAACGGCTCAATTATTCTTGACACATCTGTGTCATTCCTACTATCGTTCACTAAAGCATCGTCAGTTGATTTTGATGGACCAGCTTCTGGATCAAGATTCGTTACTATCAGATCTGTAGCTCACCCTCTACTTCTACCCTTACCCTTACGTAGATTTTGGAAGCGTGACTGCGTTTTTTCCGAGAAACTCTATCAATGAAAAAAAAGAAGGAATGATACAGTATTTATATGGAACACGGTATTCACGTTATTGCTGGGAGCATAGTAAGAACGTGGTATGAACGTGTTATGATCGTAGTATAGTCGTGGTAAGAGCGTGCTATAATCGCAGTAGAACATGTAGAAGCATGGTAAGATCGTGTTGCAATCGGATAACTCGTGGTATGGTCGTAGTGAGGACGTGATAAGCGTAGAAAAATCGTGATAACCGTACTGAGGTCGCAGAATGAGGGTGATGAGAACGTTGTATAATCTTATAATCGTAGTGGGATCGTTGTAGAAGCGTAACGAGGACGTAGTAGCAACGTGATTGAAACGAACATTTACATGTTCATGCCGCTCATACTGTGAGCTTACCACGATCTGAATTTATTTTAGATCGCGGAGAGCGTGGTGCAATCGAGGTCTAGTGGAACTGGGGCTTTACACAATTAACTAGAAAACAAATACGATAATGTATAAGATACATGTACCAATGCAAGAACACAAACGTTGTAATTCTTGGCAGAATAACATAAGCACAAGCTATATGTCCGGACTAGCTCACTATTTGATTCTAATCTACATAATAATTGAGCTTAACATTCGGGTTACTGGAATAGGTTTTTATAGGTCAATTGATTAATCACAGTTTATAATACCATGGTGGATAGTTATAAATCAATGGGTCAGTAATTTCATTTTTCGATTATAAGTATAAAAAATAATGCTGTGCACTACTTTTCATATTCAACGTTTGGTAAATAAATGAAATTTGGTATGATTGCCAACGAGACAACTGTCCAAAAATGACAAAATGACACAGGCATTGACAACTATATTAGGTTTTCAACAATAAGTAAAATACATACCGTATAGTCAGCTATAAAACGCTCCAAAATGTCAAATGTAAAACAAATCAAACGATTAAGCTATTAGCCTGATGTATATATACAAAATGATGAACGAAAAAAGACAAACAAATGTGATATACTCAAACAACGACTACATGTTGTACCACTGAATTACATGCCTTATACGCTAACTATTTATTGACGAAAGATTTAATTGAAGCAATTTGAATAATCCTTAAGAATGAAATTTATAAAATATAAATTAGAAAAGTGTAAATGAGCAACAAACATACGATCTTGCAATGAAGGATTATGTATGGGTCTTGATTATCATAAGACCTCAAAATTTTGATGGAAGGAAAAATGTGCTAATCACGATAAGGTCTATCCGTTTGTAAATTTTGCATAGACATTTCACAGAGGTATTTTCTTGGGAAACACCATTTTTGCGTGACTAAATAATGAAATAAAATCTTTTTCGTTACCAAACAGGACATGAAACATTTGTTTTCAAAGCTCTATGTCGTAATGTTTCTATTCCCCTAATTTTCAATGGAATATTCATTTCACTTTTGTTCTGAGATATGTGTTTTGTAATAAACAATTCATAGAAATATTGTTTGCGTGTTGTCATTTCATCACATTTTAACACCCTCTATAAAATAGAATCTTGAAAACATTCCAAATGGTTAAGTAAATTCATCTTATCATTTGGCATCCGTAGTACTTCGTTGACTTAATAGAAAAACATTCTTTTAATACCTGGCCGATATCATAATCGGGGTATTTGCGTCCGATGATCCTGCTTCCCAATCAACATGGATAAAAACAAAACATACAAGGTAAACTGGACGTTTTGTCCTGAAAATTAATAATAGAGAATAGTTGAAAAGAACATAAACACTAAAAATGTTTAGGTATATCTACTAATATATATCTTTATCAATTGTTTAAGATTGGTTCTTATCATCCTGAAATATATTACCATGATAACATAAAAGAGATAACATTTCTACAAATAAGTCAAACATTACCTTAAATTGTCAGATGACTCCTCACAGAAATGATTGCCCTAAATGACGATCTATACATTTTTTTCTGGTGTTGCGTATTACCTTCAAAGCTTTAAAAAATAATTCTACCTGATATGCAAAGTTGTCAACATGTCCTAAATCGTCAGACGACTTCTTAAAGTAGTTATTCTCGCTTTATGCTGATCTTAAAAAATATGCTGCATGCTTGACCATTATAAACAGTAGATTACTAAAAACTGTAAAAAGCCAAATGGAAAAGCATCAACTATTACATATCTTGCTATTGTAGCAACTCTCTCCGTGTGGAGGTGTACACATTGTGGTGTTTACAAAGTTTAACTTGTTGAAGCAATAAATTACTTAGTACTTAGATGAAGCATATCCGGTGAAATAAAAAAATGTATTTCATAATATTCTCGAGGATTCCGTTTTTAGTGAACAATATAGCTGGACCAACTATTACATATCTTGCTATTTTAGTAACTCTCTCCGTGTGGAGGTGTAAACATTTTGGTGTTTTTCAAAGTTTAACTTGTTGAACCAATACATTACATGTAGATTTATTTCCATGTGTTCGTTTTAAATATTACAAATATTCAAACATAATTTAGAAGTAGTGAAACCCAATTTCCTATTATAAGACATATAATTTGTTAGTAGGAGTGTGGTTGAACGGCCGCGAGTACACGTAGTATATGCACAACCCACGCAATAAAACTATATCATGAAGTTGTTAACTATAATTTGTCGTAATTGCTTCGAAATTACCCATCAAATAAAAATCAGATCAGCAAATAAAATGTCACTGTGACATTATTTAACAGGTTTTTATTTAAGGGTTGTAATTTACTTCTTCTGAAATGATCACATCTCAGTAATTCGTGGATATTAAAGAACTCTTAATTTTTTTTAATACAGCTTGTTATAACATATTTAAGTATTCTAAATTCTAAATGTCCTAGACGAATTAAACGGACGTTGTTTTTAATTTCAAAAGTAGAACAGAATGTAGTCGGGTCAGGTTTAGAAATTTTTGTCAGATGTTCTTCTTGTGTTTTTTCCTACTAAACATAGTAAAATATTTTGCCCCATTCCACCCACATATTGTTCATATCAGACTTCAATAGCTCACAAAAAGGTTATAACCAAAATCTAAGCAGATTCTAGATTAAGTATCAATTTTAATAAGTTCTATATCTTTTCAATTTATTTTCACCTAAGTACATCCTTACTATGTATTATGTTAAGCCATATCCCACATTTTTGTGAGACGTCCGGTGTTTTAAAGCTTTAAGATCGTCTTTGGGGGATATTTTAAATTGTGTGTCCAATTTGTAAGGGAGATACCATTTGATTTTTAGGGGGGGGGGGGCTAGGATGAAAAATTGTGTCCTGCATTTTTTTTTTTTTAGTTGTAATCTCTGTCCTGTCTTTTTATTTTTCACTCTATTCGGTCCTGCCTTTTTTTTATTAGTTTATCCTGACTTTTTTTACCTAAATTGTCATCCTGCCTTTTTTTTTTTTTTTGCAAAGTGTCTCATCCTGCCTTTTTTTTACTCAAAACTCCTGTCCTGCCTATTTTTTTCAAATTTCATCCTAGCCCCCCATAAAAATCAAATGGTAGCTCCCTAACTGTACAACTGTAGATATATTTCTATAGTTGCATTACCAAGCACACCGCCGTGTATATAAAAAAGTAACCAAGATAATAAGCAATGAATCCAGCTCTGATCTATCGTATCGATTGAAATTTACATTGATTGAGATGATTTTTGCTAAATATACTAAATTCTTTTTGACACATTCCCCATTTTCATTCTCAATTTTATTTTAAAAAACGAAAATCCACGATCGCAAACCTCAAGGCATTCTTTTTTTTTTACCGTAAACTCATGATCAAGAAAGAAAGTAGCTTACGGTTTCGAGTGTAGTATGAGAACAAGGGGTCTCGGTGGCCGGGTGGTCTAAATAGTTACTATTATTATCACTAGCCAGTCAACACTGAGGTTGTGAATTCGAATTCCGCTCGTACGGGTGCACTCGACTTCAATCTTAATTGATTAGGATTGTCAGCATTCCTTTCGAAAGTCGGGGTTTTTCTCCGGGCACTCCGGCTTCCACCACCAATAAAAACTGACCGCCACAAAATAGCCAAAAAACGGTGCTTAAAGCTGCGTTGAAACACAAAAACATCAAATATTTGTGTACAATACAAGCTAAGGAGAATAATCTACCAAACTGTATTGATAGTAGACCTAACTTCATGTCAAATTATAAATCTTCAACAAATATTGTTGTGAGCACATATTCGTTATATTCGAAAGCCGACAAGGCTCTCCTATAATTCAGAATTCAACATTCGTAATTTTAAATTCAGCATTCAGAATTCGGAATTCAGAATTCGGAAATATTTATTTTTTAATGTTATAAACTTAGTTATTATTGTAATAATTACTATTTAGTTTTCATTTTGATATGAAAATTTAATACCTGTCTTTATATCATCTACTCCTTCTTATATAAAGAAATTCTATTTATTTGTCCATGGCATAAACTATTGAAAAATTAGCACTTAGATTTATAATTCTCTGTGTCTTAATTCTTAATTAGTAAATTCCTCATTGAAACTTCATATATTTTGAACTTGTAATGATTTTAACATTTAATATTTAATAATATAATTATATAATTCGATGTCATGTATCACGTGTATGAACATATATAATCACATGTTAAACTATAATGAGGTATGACTGGGGGTCTTCAGTTCTTTATTTTTTAAATTTTTTCTGTCATTATCTTTTCTCTATTCTTTGAAAATTCTGTCTATTATTTTCTATTAATTCTTTATATTGTAGCACATCATTAATTTCTTTTGACAAAATTGTTTTTGGCTATTTTTCTCTATGTTTGCGTGTCTTTTTTTCTATAATATGATGGTGCTTTATTCTCTATTCTGTACACCCAATCCAGACCCCAAACAATGTTAAAAGCTACAAACTGGTACTTAGCATATCCGGCGAAAGGAGAAGATGTATTTCATTATATTCTCGAGGATCCCGTTTTTAGTGAACATTATAGCTGGACCAACTATTACATATCTTGCTATTATTATGAATTTGTTTGCCTTTTATGGTCTTTCCGATAAGGCTATCAAGACGCCATCAACAATTATCATGCAAGGACTTGCTGTAGCCGACAGCTTGACTGCATTGAGTATTTATGGGTTCGAGCCGATATTTGAAAGTTATTATGAAAATATTGGTAGACCTGGTTCCAACAACAATTTTACCATACCCATTGCAAGCTTGGAGGAAATCAGAGACATCAATATTGACATAACAGATACTAAAAATCTATTGGATATCAAATACCCACTGTGTGTCATACACTACTGTGCTACCCAGTTAGCCGACTGCTTCCATCTAGTTTCTGTTCTTTTGACAGCTTCGCTCGGACTACAAAAAATGTTCGCTGTACTTAGACCGTTCTGGAGTATCACAACAATAACAAATAAAAAGTCGGTTATCATATGTTTTATTTGTTTTTTTGTTGCAATAGCAATCAGCGTACCTAGAATGTTAGTGGTTTCCTTTGAACGTGTGACGGATAGTGCGTGTTATATATCAAAACCCAACGGAATACTTGAGGGTTACGTTCTAACATTTTATCCAATCTTATTCAGTCTTCTATTAATTTTTGCACTATGTACAATGCTAGTATCATCATGCTATATAACTTTTATATTGTGTACCAGAAAACGAGTAAGGAGACATTCGTCAGCCTCGATGTCGGAAAAGAAGTCATGTGTTCTTATCGTCACAGTGATGATAGTTTTCATACTTTCGGAAATACCTCGACTTGTCCTAAATACATCAGTGATCACGACCTATGCTTCAGATCTGGGAAAGGAAAATATTGCATGGAATAAAGTGAAAGACGAAATTGAGAAAGAGTCCACTGTTTGCTTCAAAAGGGCTGAAGATAGTGTTTTGACGACTATTTTATCAGATTTAAAATTTTGTGATATCGAACATCTGAATAACAAAGTACAAACTGTATGTGAGAACAAGAATTATTCGGAATCGATTGATATGGACTACGTTGATTGGCTAATCGATTATGTTGAAAATCAGGTTTACAAATATTATGGACTGCAACTGAAATTCAGAATCAAAGAAAAATATGAAAATATGATAGAAGACCTATTTGAAAAGTTGTCATCATTAACTGAGACAAACTACCGTAAGGCTATCTCGAGAATAAAACCCACTTTAAACTGTTACGATAACATTATTAAAGCGGAAATCGTCATGATCACGTTAATTCTCAATTACAGTGAATGCTACGAGAGTTTGATTTACTCCCTTCATAAGAATCTCCCTTTTCTTTTACTAGGTGCATCTCCGTACAGCGAACCAATGAACTACGTGTTGAATATTATTTGGGGGAATATTAATATAAGCATAGAGAACTTCAAACTTTTAACCGAAATCTTAAAAATGTCTACCGTTTTAGGTTGTGCATCAAACTTCTTAATTTACATACTGATGAGTCAGAAATTAAGGCGAACTTTTTTTTTTAAATTGAATGTTTGTAATTGTGTTAATCCAGTAAACGCCTTTGAAACGGAAACCTTAGTAACGTCTTTACGAAAAAAATAATTCATACCGAACTTTGTTTTAGGAATATTTATTCTCACTCAACTTCGTACTTTATTTGGCCTTTTAACATTTTTTTATTCGTGCGTCACTGATGAGTCTTTTGTAGACGAAACGCGCGTCTGGCGTAAACAAAAAATGTAATCCTGGTACATGTATCTATGATGAGTTTATTTATTGTAAGCATTCATTGTATGTGCTATGGTCCGATACATGTATCTACTTCTGGCTTAATGAAAGTGTTCTAGTCTAGTAGACTGACGATTAATTTCATTAGACTAAGTTATAATTTCTATTTGTGTATTTACGTATCTTAATGGAAGTGTTCTAGTCTAGTAGACTTATAATAATTTCGATTAGACTAAGTTATAATTGTTATCTGTGTCTTTACGTATTTAATGAAAGTGTTCTAGTCTAGTAGACTAATGATTAATTTCATTAGACTTAATAATAATTTGTCTTTGTGTAATTACGTATCTTAATAGAAGTGTTCTAGTCTAATAGACTTATAAATAATTTCATTATAGACTAAATTATAATTTTTATTTGTATATTTACGTACATGTATCTTAATGGAAGTATTCTAGTCTAGTAGACTTATGATTAATTGCATTAGACTAAGTTATAATTTTTATTTGTGTATTTACGTAACTAACATGTATTTCGTTGCTATAAAAGATTTGTCTGGTTGACAATATGATAAAATGACCTTATTCTATCACACGTATAACGTGTATAAGAAGAAAAGATAATGTATAATTGATACACTGTCAGTTCATTTTCGATCGATTTTTTGGCCTAACTGATATTCATGCTACATCCACTGTTTTGGTGTAATTATGCTTGATAGTAAAACAGGGTCATATGAATATAGATAAGTGTCTTACGTGAATTGGCATGTAAGGATGATAAATGATCGTACAGCCTTCAGCAACGAAAAAAAACCCATACCATACAGTAAGATAATAAAGGGCAAAACATCAACATTTTTAAATTATCCGATTGAGAACACATAGGCCAGAAATGCAGAACGTAAATAAAACTGACAATTTGAAAATTATTTAATAGACAAAATGATTAAATGAAATACATGTAATGATTTTCTTTCTTTGATGTAATAACAAAAAAGAAAGACACACACAAATTAACATGAACAATGTTACTTTCACACACATAAAGACACTCTCTAACAAGTATACATTTAGTAGAAGACGGGTATAAAACCATGACATCGAATCAAATTGTCCATTTGATTTTGTAAAGTGTTTTGAAATATTTTATAGGGCTTTGAATATGTTGAAATAAGTACATTTTTGTCATAGTGAGATATTTAAAAAATTGTGTGAAGTATTAATTTTGGAATTTCGTTTGAATGTCATGAATTATATCAAAGAATGTACAATTACAAAAAGATGGTGGTCACTTTTGTAAAAACGGCACAAAAAAATAGTGTAAAAAATCATCCATTTATATCAAAATTAAATAATAAAAAAAGTCAGAACAAACACTCTATTTCATCGTTTAAAAAATGAGTTATCTTGTTTATATTGTCAAGAGCTTCCTGTACATGGACAGATAAACAAAGTTAATTTGGAAGTTAAGTAGCATTTTACATCACAATTTCTCTGTTTTATATGTACATTTGTAAGTAGCATGTCATTTGAATATTTAATATGTTATTCAATGAAGTTAATCTCTTGAATTCCAGTTCCTGGTTGCTCCTTTTGGTCGTGTTCTGTTCCAAAGCCAAATTTGATAATCTGTTCCTAAACAAGTGTTCATAAACAATTTCTTTCCATCTTGTGAAATTTCAAGGCACTTATTTGTCAGCACATGGTATAGTGTATTATCCTAAATAGAATACAAATAAAATTAGATAGAACTTATTTAAAGCAAACATTATATTTAGAGTATTGAGATTCTGAACATGCACAGTGTATTTTGTGATTACATGTTATATAAAATAAAATTGGTGTTGACACATAAACAAGAAATAATAAAAAATGGTCTGGAATGAAATTTTATAAAGCGATTAACAAACTTGCCATTCTTTATACATTCTTTCTTCCATGCCACGAAAAAAGTAATTTGCAAACGCGTCAACTTAGTCCTGGTATCTATGATGAGTTTATTTGCAAAAGCTTCATTTCTCAAATAGAAACTGTAATATGTTTGTGCTGACAACACATGTTACTTTGATATCTCTCATTAGCTAAATGGTTTTTTTTAAGAGAGTATGTGAAAAGTAAAATCACAAAAATACTGAACTTAGAGGAAGATCAATTGGGAAATTCCATAATCACATGGCAAAATCAAATAACAAAACGCATCAAAAACAAATGGACAAAAACTGTCATATTCCTGACTTGGTACAGGCATTTTCAAATGTAGAAAATGGTGGAAGATAACCTTTTTATCAATTCTAGAATTGACGTTACCACATATATTCTTACAATTAGATGGAATGTTCTCTGTAGCAATTATATTTGCGACGTTATAATCTCATTTTTCAATTGCTATCTTACTAGAGAAAAATTACATTTCCCCATAAATAGGTTGGCCTTTTGTGTACCAAAGGCAGGTGAAGGAAGTAAACTTAGGACCGCTGTGATTGGATGTAAGGGTATAATATAATTCTTTATTTATCTATCAATAACTGCAGTGTATATATTTACAATATACTTTTGAAACCTTTTGAAATATATTCTAGAGAATTATTCAAAAAGTCTTCCAAAATTTCATAAATTTGGTGAAAAATTACGTTGGTCATGGATAACATAAACAAGCTCCGTTGGAAGTTGGTCATGATACTATTTCGTTTCGACTTTTAAAACAGAAAAATAAGATTTAATCATTCAGCATTAAATCAATTTAATCAATTGAGAGTATCGTCTGCTAAACCAGAGTTAACTTTTTCTTTAATTTTGATGGACCTTAGCGTCTTTTGTTAACCTACATTTTTCATAAGCGGTTTTCCCGCTTTTATTTGGTATAAAGTTGCATACTTGTCGTGATTTGTTCATTGTGTGATTTGAACCCTGAAGGAACACAAAAAAAGAACAGGTGGATTCGGACATAAGTAGTTATAACAATGCCAAGAGGTAGAGGTAGATGTCACCGACAGGACCCGGTTAGAGGTCCGAAGCTACGGGTTAGGAGGGCTCCTAGGGAAGTACAACAGCCACAACCAGTTGTCAGAAATGTGGGAAGACGTCCGCCAGCTGATGTAGAGCAAGCATATATAGAAAGAAGACTGCGGGTTGATGAACCCGAAATTAGTTGACATGCGAATGAATGAGCCGCAATTAGCTGTCTTAGATGAGGTTACTGAAGTTTAGGATGAACCTATAATGTTACCTGTCTTTTAATGAAGTTGACATATTTATAAGCCAAAAACTAAGGATAATTTTTGAAATCTTGAATACATTGATTTGTCTCTTATGAATCGTAAAAATGTTAACAGCCAAACAAATCACGAATTTCAAAGCACAATTGGCATTAATGAGGGTATGCTAGTTATTCAGAACAAAGTTAAAAACATACTGTTAGTTATGTTGTAGATTGTATTGATTCATTTATTGCCTATGCCCAGGTCCTTATCAAAAGGTATCTTGGAAAGGCAAGTGAACTTTTCCCGTATATGTCTATATTGAGGGGTGCAGCAGCTAATCATTCTTTTGAAAAATGGTATTCTTATGACCAACAATCTCGTTTAAGGGTAATAAGGGATCATAAAAAGAAATGGTCCTCCATAGATGTGTTTTGTGGTTACGTCTTTTAACTACCAATACTCAAAAACAACAACAAGCTGATGTTAGTTATAAATGCTACGATTTTATTTTCAAAGGTTTTTGCAATAAACGCAATTGCCAATACAGACATGCATGTCTCAAATGTGGTTTGGATCATTCTTCCTTAAGATGTCGTCGATTTATGGATAATGAAGTTGATACTGATCAATCTAGGTATAATAGGAATGACATTGCACATTTGCTTAACAACTCAGCTAATAGACAAAACCCAAAAGGAAATTTTAACAAAAGATATTTACATATTTTCAGAACTACATCCAGACAAGCTTAATATTAAGGCTCAAGGAACATCGTCGATTAATGTAAATGAACTCTTTTATAATGCTGATTTACATTTGTATGCTGACAGTGCAAGTGGTTTTTCATTGGGTTGTGCAGTTTATTTAAATGGATCATGGACATTTTTACAATAGCCATATAATTGGGACAAAGTTTTATTAGTTGACATCACTTATTTGAAAATAATACCTATGCTTTGGTAATCTTTTTATGCATTTTAAATAAATTTCATTCTGTTAATTTGGCTATTGTTGCAATTTGAAATATTAATTATAAAGCTTCAAACAGCATTTAACTTCGCTTTTGCTGCATTTTTACGTGTGAATGAACTTGCCACTACATCAAATGCTGAACATAGGCGAGATGTTTATATTGATAATGTAAAATCAGCTTTTTGTTACTTTAATTTTTTTCAAAACCTGATCAAAAGGGAGATCTATTACTGTTAACAGTTTGTTGATAAAAATAAATAATATGAGATTTGTCCTCTACATAGTTTGCAAATGAGACCTGAAAAAATGGTCCTCTTTTATTACATACTAATGGGAAATATTTATAAGAGTTCAGTTTCAAATTGATTTAAACATTCAAATTGGAATCCAGTTTTTGAGTTTAGACACACATTTATTTAATACCCATTCGTATAGAATAAGAGAAGCGACATCAGTCTTTTTGTCTTGGTAACTCTGAAAATTAGATAAAACCATTGGGCGCAGGATGTCTTCATCATTCCAGAGCTACATTAGAATTGCAAATTTTTAATTTTTGTTTAATAAAATGACATTTGGTTTATTGGTTTATCTTTGTAATTTAGTTCAAAATTTATGCAGTTTTTATAAACATGCAATAAGTTGAACAGTGCTGTTGAATTTACAATTTTGTTGTAAGTTGTAAATACAGTTAAGTGAATAAATGTTGAGTTGTACACGTTGTTTATAGTTGTACTGTTGTATAGTATAGTTGATACACTCTGTTTTAACTGTTGCATATATAGTACAGTTGATATACCCCGTTTTAACTGTTGTAAAGTACGGTTGATATACTACGTTGAACTGGTGTCTTCCTCCTATTCCCACTTTTTAAAAATACTATTCCTTCTATTACCACTTGCAAATAACAATAGATGTTTTGATATATAATTTGTTTTTATAACAATCAAGGTTAATTAGAATTTCACCTAAGATTAACCTGCATTTTTTTCAAAGCATAACATATAATTCGTACACTGTTTAGGTATAATACCTTGTTTATTTGTAATATGTTTCTTATTTCATCAAAGAATTTACTTTAAAATAAAGAAAAATTATGATAAATAGATTGGAGTTGTAAACAGTGATTGTCTAATGGTACAATGCTACAATGTGTGATTTGATTTAATGCTGTTGTATAATTTCTGTTATATTATTCTTGCTTGAAACTACAGTTGAATTTGTGTTATAAAATTAATCAAATAATTTACTTATATTTGTATTAATTTCTTTCATATTTATTTTGTTTAATAAAATCCAGAATTCGTGTAGAAAATAACTTATTACCTGTTCTAATAAAAAAAAAAAGCACTGGCCAATTAACAGTTGATTAAAAAATGTTTGTACAGTATAATCCTTTGTTTGCACATGAAATTTTACCTTTTCTTACCAGATTTATAAAAAGTGGGAATAGAGGGAATGAACCGTTGAACTGTTGTATGGTATGGTTGATAAACTACGTTGAACTGATGTATGGTATGGTTGATATACTACGTTGAACTATTATATAGTATGGTTGATATATTACTTTGAACTGCTGTATAGTATGGTTGATATACTACGTAGAACTGTTGTATAGTATGGTTGATATACTACGTAGAACTGTTGTATAGTATGGTTGATATACTACGTTGAACTGTTGTAAGTAATGTTGATTGAATTGATATGGTTGAGTTGAAAACCTATGTAATTTCAGAATTTGTTTTAAGTGCTTGTCATGGATTGATAAATTTTGTTTGGCGATTCTAACAAACGGAGTTTGCTAGCATTTGGCTGAATTTATCACAGTTGGCGTCTGGTAGCCCAGTTGCCATTTGGAGAAAACATATGATGGTTGCCCTTCAATGTTTTTATCTTGGACATTAATTAGATATTGTCGATGAATGCAAATTCGTTGGCCGGTTGATACATAGTTGTACTGTCCTTATAAATACATGACAAAAAATTTCCAAAATTCAAACTTACTATTTGTTGTTTTTTATTATGATCATATGTTATATAGTTTGTCTTACAATTTGTTTACATTTATTTAACGAAGGTAATCTGGAGTCGTTGGAATTTGGGTATCTTTCATCTGGCATATCGTATCCCTTAATTGACTTCTGTTGGTTTCTTTCGAATATTTAATAATAAAGTATTAACACTTCATATTACTGTTTTATCCAGGTTTTTATCATAAAAAGTTGTAAATTTATAAAACTTTAGTATTGTCGCCTATCGCAGAATAAATAGTACCGTTTTCCCTTTTAGTAGGATCATTGTGTTATTGATCTTAGAAATACACGAGATGAAGGAAGAAAACTATGATGACGACTGTTCACTAATTGACCAACAAAATGCATATTCAAGACAAGATCAATTTTTGCCGTATGTGCAATATGAATATGAACCCTGCTTTATATTAAGCTGGATTTTATATGAGTTGATTCACATTACAACAGTCTACAGAAAGATATGACATTATTCCAGACTCATTATAACAACTCCGTGCCGACCAGTCTTTGCTCTTTCTCATTATAATAACATGTATAGCGGAAAATTTGATACGTTCACGAATGAATAGTAAGTAGTGCTGTTAGATTATTAACTTGCATACATGTATACGTCATTCAATCGGCAGCTGAACAGCAATAGAACAACTGTATTGTTAATTATTCAGAAAGCCTTAGGATAAAAACGAAAATGTTAAGATTTAAGATCATACTTCTCTAAATTCCCATGCTTGGTTACCGCCCATCTGATGACAGGATTGAACTTGTATGACAGGGTTACCACTGTAATCAAAACACCCATAGTCACGTCGTATTTCTCTGGCTGTAGTCATATACCATAGCTAAAGAATAGAGGAAATACAATGTTAGTTTCTGTGATAATATTTTGCGGTCTTGAAAATGTTGTTATATAATTTCTCATGTTTGTTTTCTGATCTATAAAACAACAACAGAACAGACAAAGGATTGTAAATATTAGGGAATGCATGCTTCTTATGAAGCTTTGCAGGCCTCATTCACTCACACAATGATTATGTTACTAACGACTTTCATTATTAATTATTTTTTTAAATTTAGAGAAATTCTCAAAGATGCTATTGCTTTGTCAGAAAAGTGTCATGCTAAGAACACTGAATTGTTATTTTGAATTCGATTTACTCAAGCATTTCAAATGTCAGGAGATAAGAAATGATTGTATTAGAGACAACCATTTATTATAGTTCTAATGATGTTGATGTAAGCAACGATTTGCAAACGTGAGACCTACAAAATACAACCACATACAGTAAAGTTACCTACACAATGCATGACAATATGCAAAGCGGTTTTAAGAGTATGATAAAAAAAATATTGTTATGACAGAGAACATTTAACGATACTATTAAATCGAAATTCGAACTTCCGGAAATACACATAATAATTATGACGGAATTTAACATCTTTGTGGGCGCTTCACACTCCACCTACCGAAACGGTGATGATAAAGTATTTTTTGTTTCATAGTATGAACTGCTGCTTGACAATCCTTATTTTTTCCTTTCGGATATATATTTACCTGCATTTTTAGTATTGAATATATTATTGATATTTCATCTCCCCCTTTTCTAATTAATCACAAAACTGGTACTTTTGTAAACAATTTCATCATGAAAAGTCGTAACAAACGCAAACTAAATATGTATGTTATAACTATAATACATTAGTATCCCCAAATGTCATATCCGGAAGAATCGCAATGTTCTCCAACAAACGCAATTTTAGTGAAATATTGAAGTTCAAATGCCGTAGGGCTGTAGAAAGATTGAAACGGTCTGCTAACTAGATATATTATAGATCTGAAAATACGTTTTTAGACAAAATTGTACCATGCTGACATATAATAAGTCAGTATGATACACTTATCTCCCAAAACTAGTTTTGAAATCTACATTTATAACAAATCAGTCAGGTCAAGTTGATCGTTCGAAAAAAAAGAGAATTTTCATTATAATATACAAATCAATTTATTCGTATAATTATACTACTCACTAAAATGAAGTTTAAGCAATAAATCAAATAAATTACATGAAGCAAACATCAGCTAATGTTACAAAAAATACTATCAATCTTACATTTTGTGTTACTGAACAGTTTGCCATTGAAAGGGGCTTCCCTGTTTGTCCATAATCACAATTGCCTGCTAGGCAGTAAGGTCGAGTCTTTGCTCTTATCTGAAAAAAAATGTCGTTACATAAGTTTTAACAAAAATGCCTCTAATAATACTTGCAACTATTTCAGCTATCAAGCTAAATGTTGCCCTCGTATATTTCCTTTCTACAGTTTTAATTTAACAACAATGTTTAAAGTGTTTTTCAAAGATAAGCATCTGCTTGTAAACTGCTTGCACTTGATTCAAGTTTGAACTCTTTCTTTGCATATGAAAGTATGTTCTTATTTGCTGTCTTTTATAAGGGATTATTTGTTGCACTTTGTAAATTCAGCTGTTTCACAAATCACGCCTAATTGTGGGTGATATATACCGATAATCTTCATACATATGTACTTTTGTTTATGTATTTGAACTAGTACTTGTTCACAAATATGATCCCTATGTTTTATCTTATAAAGACATAAACTTCGGGATGTTACCAGCATATATACATATGGTAACGGTGAATTTTGAATATTCAAAAATATTCAAAATAGTAGTACAGAATGTAAGTATAAGTTTAATCTCTTTCGTTTTGGCCATATACATGCTAAAAATATACCACAGAGCCCTTTGTTTTGGACTTCGAATAAAATAGTAGTGCAAATCAACATTCCATTCTCGGATATAGTTTTACACGAAACTTCATAATAAAAGTGGCACAGTTTTAACGGGAAAGCGAATTCCTATAGGAAATTGCATTGTCTATATTAACAGAAATGCAACCTTTAGTAAATGTATTACTAGTAGTTATTTTGAAGATTGCAGAGCAGAACATAATATTATTTGATTTACTTCTGAAGATCTTCAGGAACTTTAAAAATTATACATACTAGACAGGCCAGGGCCTAAATACTTATCTGAAATAAGGTAAGCATATATGTAAACCAATAACCTTATCATAAATACCAGGCTTGACAATTTGAACACCAAGGGCGAGTTTCGTTTACAAAGGACATTGCATCAGTGACGCTGGAATAAAAACATTAAAACGGCAAACCCAATCATGAAAAAATTGTTGTATTTTCTAATGTCATTTGATAAAAAAGGGTATTTTGGGAAAAAAAAGCATAGACGCAGTTTATCAAAATTCAATACACATGAACATCTTTTAAATCTCTAAATCTATGTGTATTTCGTCATTAACCTTTGTAACTTAATATCAAGAGCTTGATAAGAAAGTTTAGTGACTGAGTTCGGTATTTTTGTAATTTTACTTTTTACCAATGCTGCAAATATGTTTCTGTGCAATAATATTTACGGAATTTACAAAAATTTAATGTTTATAAACATCTGATACAATTAGGAATACGTTCACCATAGATATAAAGTACTTCTGCTAGTGAAAACGTCATTGCAAACACGTATTCATGGAACTATTTTTGCATTGTATTTCTATTTCAATACTTTACAGTGACATCATCTTCAAAATTATTTCAGTTTACGAGAAAACATTTTTTCTTTTTCATTTTAAATAAAAAAAAGATTTTTAAAATTATTTCATTTTAAATGTTCAACTTGTTTATGTCTTTTAAATTAGGATTATGCTAAATTTACCTCTGCATTATGAACTGATATTCAGTAAAAGAAAGTTTATTATAAGTGTATAAATGGGTTACCTGTCCATATGCTAATGATTCACCTGGTACCCACATTTCAGGATAAACATTCTTCAGGAACCATTCAAAACTCTTGCATTTCAATTTCTTCCGTAGTTCAATTCTTGAAGTTATATTACCGTAATCTCCCTGCAATATGAAAGTATGAAGATGTGATATTGCGAACGAGACAACTAACCACCGCTGTTGAAAACAAGTGGATATAAGCAATTATTCCCAACCTTACGACCGTAAATACCGACGAGTACCCTTCTTAGCCTATGTAGCTTAGTGTCATTAGTGATAGTGTAAAATTTTCACTTTGTTTTTTGTCAATTGCAGATTGTTGGAATGGGAGTAATTAAATAAAAGTTGAGGAAGTTCGCTAGTACGACCAATGCTATATGTATTATTTGCGCAACTTTGACAGTCAGCTTTGTCCATAAGTCTTGTAACTTTACTTTATTAATAAGCTGATTTGGATTATATATGTCTAACTTATCAAAAAATGAGTTAGCTTACGTATGAGTATACAATTAAAAATGTGTCATTCGGGTGATTTACCCCAATGGTCAAGATATTAATTCCAGCCAAAACAATGGATGCCCATTGTATGCTTCCCAACAGGATTATGTTAATACACAAAACGAAAAAGAAACCAACTATAATATGCCAACGTATTGTGGAGTTAAAATAAAGTATTGCAAGTATAATTTATTACCAGATTGTGGCCTATTCTGTCGTAATAGTATTCTTTATAATCATCAAGCCACACTTCGCATAATCGAACATTATTTTTCAACAATACATTTATGTTTGATCTCCATTTGTAAGGGGATCGTTTTCTAAATATATGTCCGACATGCGAACATGGCGTTGTTTCTAAAGTACCACCACACATCCATATCTACAATTCAAAAACAACAGATTAGTATAGGTAGTCTACAATGGACATATACATTTTCGAGAATAATTTGCCAATTATGTATGCAGTACTGAAACGATCCATGTAAGGAAAGAGATATGTTCTTTCTCTTTGTGCCTTCAGTGTTTTTTTGTTACATATGTTTTTTTTATATAGTGATTATGGTTATAACGCAATGTTGACTGCTGTACCCTGATTTTTTTATATTTATTCTTTTAATTTAATATTATGTTTGTTTTGTTTCATTGTCAATATAATTTAATGCGTCTGTCATGCAATTGAGAGGTTTAACTAGGCTTTATTCACCATTTTCTACATAAGAAACCCCTCGTACTAAGCCCATACCAAGTCAGGAGTGTGACAGTTGTTATTCATTCGTTTAATGTGTTTGGGCTTTTGAGTTTGCAATTCAATAACGGACTTTACATTTTGAATTTTCATCAGAGATCGGCATTTTTGTTATTTTGCTTTTTTCTTGTTACATGTACACTTAGATTCTAGACTTCAGTCACGGACAAAAACATTTAAATTAGTGATATCATGCTCATTCAATTTATAAGGAAATTAAAAACTATTTTGCAAGCATCAAAGACAATTGAAATAATTATATGATACGAAATTCTTATTTGGAAAAGTACGTTCTAAACAGTCTTGTTAATTAAAATGATAAATAAAGTGCTTTATCGAAGATTCAATATTTCGATTTACAATCTGGACACATATTTCAAAAACTAAACAATATAAAATGAAGCTGATTTATTAGACGTATTTGCTCATATTGTTTTTTTTTTTATTTATTAATTTAATGAAATTATTCAAAAAAATTATCAAAGATAAAAGGATTATAATTCTGTTCGTCTATAAGATATTCATCAGTGACGTTCCAAAAATATATCCCTATTCTTAAAAGACAACAAACAGTATAGTAGTGCAAATGCAAAGATATTCTTTTGTATATATAATGCGGAACATACTCTAAATGATATTTCTAGATTTTCACCTCCCCATATATCCATTCCATCATCATATGTGCCAATGTAAGTAAAGTAAGCATGACTGATCGCAAATAAACCACCAGCCATTGTTGGTGATCTACAAAATGAAGATTCTTGTTTCATAAGCCAGACAAAATTATAATAATACGAAAAATCCATTTGAACCATTAAAACATGTGACACAACTGTTCTTTTTTACAAATGCTTAATATATCCCAGCTGTAAATAACATTTCATGAAATTTGAATGAAATTTAATCCTCTTAATTAGACGTTTGATTGCATCTCAATTACATATTTTTTATTTATTTCGGAACTATAAAGAAACAGAGTAAGGGTTTACGTATCTTATTGTGAACATGTAAGTGCCTTCAATTTAGTATCCCCTTATGTTACATACATTTAATCGCTTAAAAAAATGTATAATAAATGGTAAGATTTTAAACAATCTTAAAGTAAGTGATATTTTGAACAAATCTTAAGGTCCCAGGTCACATGTCGTTTTACATAAGACGTCAGATCGCAAGGTCTCCTACCAAGGCCCTTCGATCACAGTCGGAGATTTCATTGACCCATGTATAAGCCAACCTTAATTAAGGATGTACTTGGGTGAGGTATTGAAATTTGTGTCAAATGTTCCGACTCCTTGGTGTTTTTCCATACAATACAATATATTTTTTTTTGCCCCGTAACACCCATTTATTTTTTCATATAAGACTTAATAGCTCATGAAAGGTCATTTACCAAAATTGTATAAGATTCTTGATTTTCTTTCGTTTGTTATGAGACCCAAATATTACCAATGCAAACATGAGGAAAAAGTCAGAGTCAGCCTTTTCCTGCCATATTTTAAATCTCAAATATCTCGAAAAGAAGGTCCATGACTTATCAAATTTTTAGCTGATCTTTATCCTGAATTGATGCTCTACCAGCTTATAGTATCAATTTTGATTTCTGAATTTCTTTATTTTTACCTAACCTCACCTAAGTACATCCTTAATCATTCGTGGCATTATTTTAAGTTTTTAAAATATCGATCAAATAAAAAACAAAAAAGATAGTAGAGTAATGTAACTGTCAATGCCACTCTTCATATAAACTCGACTGGTTTATTGATTGATTTAATGTTATGATATTCTTTAACATCATGATGAGTTTAAGAAGGCTTTTATTATTTCTGTTACCTAACTGGTGTATGGTCTTCGTAATTTCTTCGTTTCCGTTCTTCTTCAGGTATTCCATGCCACGTAAAAACCATATTCCAATCAAATCCCCCGACACTAGTAGCTTTTGCATCTTGGAACTGGAAACCAAATGTGTCATCGTTAATCACATCGATGACAGGTGTAACAACCGTCGTCCAGTTTTTGGCTATTCTATCTAACATTGGTTCAATCCAGCCTAAAATGTGTAATACTATGTCAGAATTTTGGACCTCAATGTACATCAAGTTCGTACTTTGTTAGCCTTTTTAAATATTTTCATTCGAGCGTCACTGATGAATCTTTTGAAGACGAAACGCGCGTCTGGTGCATAAAATGTTAATCCAGGTATACATGTATATACTATATATGTTTATTTTGTTTTCTTAGGAATGTTCTATATTTGTAACAAACATTTTAATATCGCAAATTTAAAAAAAAATAACTGATGAGCATTTAACATGTTTAACGTATTTTTAAAGAACCCCAATTCCATATGAATTTACTATAATAATTGCTTATAAAATGTATCGATGACATTACGCAAAGAGTGTTTAGGTTTGACCAGATGAAGAGGTTGTTGATGTCATTTTTGATCCCCTAGAGTTCGAGAATCAAAAAGAATAATGAATACATGTAAAGCAAAAAGCATCCTGCAAATGTTTACAAAACTTTTAAAAAAATTCGTCGGAAGGTTCCAAGACCTTGTTGATAAATATTCCGTATCAACTTTTAAAATAAGACACGATGGTCTTGAAGTATAGTATAGATTCTTGGTACTGACGCTGTTTGTAGTCTTAATAGGATGTTATATAATTTGTCTTTATCAATATTACTTTAACTGTTTAGTCTGTTTTTATCAATATCCATTTGACGTGACTGTGTGCTTATACATTCCCTCATTGTTTTATTGTTTTATGAAAATTCTCGTAGTTTTGTCTTTCATTTTATCTAGTTTGCTTTGTCGATATGCCATTTTGTGTTTCTTTGATGCATATGATTTGTAGTTACAAGTACACACCCGTGATATCACGGGTCCGTGACTGAATTAAAGTATATAACTATGCCTAAGCCTTATTTTAGTAATTGGTATTGTCATCTGATAAGTCATGTCGATTATAAGATACACAGTTTTCTCTGCTTTCAAATCTTTCTGTTTGAACCCGTCGACCTGGAACTTATCAATTATTGGAAATACTTAATTATTTGGAAAACAAAAGGTCCTGGCTATCCAGGAATGGAGTATTTTTTAATCAACAGCATTGTCCTATATTAGTTATCTTAGAAAGTCTTGCTGATTGCTGAATAAAACTACAATAGGGAACAATTTGACAATGATTGAATTTAGTAGTGTCAGTCCTTTGATTATGACCCGTGTAAATAGCAAAATCCTAAATACACCGTTTGATGGTGCGCCTGTCAAATGCAGAACGTACAGATAAGATAAGGTAATAGCTGAATATACTATTTGTATCAGTATCGGATTCGACCCGGAACTTGTTAATTATTGGCAATATTAATTATACTGAAAACAAAAGGGTCTGGAGTGGTGTAATTTTTAATCTACACCATTGTCCTATATTAGTTATATATAGAGTTGAATTCTTTGATTTGTCGTTTTTACCCGATGACGGCTGACAAATTGGACCTCGTAATTTTAGTATTATAGATACATCCGGTTACTGTGTTATTGTAAAATATGTTAGTATTCTTGTCTTTCATGTTTGTTTGTGAGCTTTGTGTATATGCCTTTTTATGTTTCTTTGATACATGTATGCCGTGGCTCTGTACTTATATATCCCCTCATTGCGTTATTGTGCAATGGTAATTTTTTTATATTCCTGTTGTTTTGTTAATACGTTTATGTTTTGTCTATATACCTTTTGTGCTTCTTTGTTACATATATGTTTGTTTTAAAAGGATTGAGATTATAACAAAGTGCTGACTGCTGTACCCAAATTTTTGACATGTTTACCTATTATGTCTGTTTCTTTTGTTCACATATCGTTATCATTACAATACAAATTGATGCGACTGTCATACAAGTGAGTGATTAAGCTAGGTTTAAAACCAGGTTTAATCCCCCATTTTCAAGAAAATCCCTGCACCAAGTCAGGAATATGACAGTAGTTATCATTCGTTTAGTCTGTTTTCCATTTGATTCGGGACCTTCCTTGAATTTTCCTCAGAGTTCAATATTTTTGTGATTTTACTTTTTACTTTGTCCAATGTTCAAGCCTCATTAATTGATTCAGATGACAAAAAAGGTTAAAAACTGACGGAAGCTTAAAACGAAAAACGTTTGTGCATAACACATCTTCCATTCTCTGTCAAAAACTTACAATCGGTTAAATTAAGAATAAAACATCTTTATAAGTAAATGGTACTAAATATCTATAAAAAAAAACTGAAAATAGATGAGAAAAGTTTATCGGTATTTATAAATACAAATGTCACGTAGAAGGTATACATTGCCGGATTTACCGAGGGCACAAGGGGTAAGTGCTCCCTCCCACTCGGGGTCACCAACACAATTTCTTACAGTTTTATTGATACTGTAACAGCTTTTTTAGGTCGAAAATTTACTTACCTTCGGCACATTCAATGTGAGAATCCAAGAATACCAGCACTGTGCCGGTTGCTGCTCTGTATCCACGTAACCTCGCTCTGATCAGACCTTCTCTATTTAACGCTCTTACAACTTTTACTTTCGGAAAATCCTCTAGATATTTGTCTAATGGTTCTGCTAAGTGAGCTAAAATGCATCAATTGTTACAAAATATATCTAAATATCTGTAACACATTCGTATAATGTACATATACATGTTTCTTTTGGGGTTCTTTGAGTTATTGACTTATTAAGGAGGTAGACCTAGGTTAAGGGAAATAACTCTTAAAATCATCAGTACGTTTATGTCAGCCATTTTCATAAATATGTTCTAAGCTTCTTGGATACATAGATTATTTCCAATCTGTTTCAGGTAAATGCTTCAAATTCATTGACGAAACCTGAATTTTACAAACACATAACTGATTTAAAGAGTTATCTCCTTGAACCAAGGTCTACCCCCTTAATGTCTTGTTTTGTCCTACATCTACGTCTACTTGTGAGCCTATTGAATGGAAATAAAACATCTCTATACAATTTAGTTTAACAGCCTTAAATTTTTTTTAGTTATGAAATTATGCCCAACTATTACGGTTTTGCGCTATGTTCGTATAAGTGACCCCGTAAATGATAGTTGTTTTACTCAAGTCGAGTAATTTTTGTACATCAATGCCAATATAAACTAGAAAAGTAATGGGCTACTGAAGATATATAATAGCTATAAGCAATGATAAATACTTACGCATGTCAGAGCAGTCATCTGCTAATATAACTTCTCTGAGAAGATGCTTAGGCGTTCTATTGACAATACTGTGGACGGATCGTAGTAGCACAGACCAAGCTTCGTTGTGAAATGTAACAATTACACTAACGTCGGGTAAGTTCTCAGGATATTTGATAAGTTTGCACCTAACATTAAAAAGACGGTATTCAGGATAAACAAGTTAAGGATATTTTACAGTTTGTATGATGTGCGCATGTCGACCGTGAAAAAGACACCACGTAAGGTGGTCCATAACACTTCAGAGAGATAATTATTCTAAAAATCAGCTTAGATTTTAATCAGATTATATCGTTAAGGAAATATTATATTCGAAATTATCAAATTTGGTGTTTGTCAAACTGCGTTTACATATCCAATGAAATGTACCAAATGTGCATTTACAAAATTATTTCCTCTTCCGTCATTTTGTTTTTTTAATTCCATAAGTGTATATGAACGTTGGAGACAGATTAAACTAAATGGTATTTATGATACATTACTTTTCATCTCTAGGGTCTTGTAATGTTCTGTCTAATGATATACGGTTACTGAGATATTCGTTGAATGCATTGTTTTTCCATCCAGTTTTGAAATCCCTCTTTTGTTCCTCAGATAACGAATCTTTACTAATGTTGACTGGTTGTCCATTTTCTCCTGTAACAGGAATAATCATTATATTATTTACTAAATGTCTTATCATGCTTATAGTCTTCTCGTTAGAATGGGTTAACAATAGACTAAGTCAGTTTTGGGCCCTTTATATCTTGTTGTTTGGTGCGAGCAAAAGCCCCGTGTTGAATTGGAGACTGTTCTTTAATCTATAATGAGTTACTTTTCCAAACTTTGACTTGGATAGAGAGTTGTATCATTGGAATTCATACCATATCTTCTTATATATATATTATGGTTATGGCCTGTTTTTTATTTCTAGTATTTAGAAATATTTCTCGTATCAATCTGATGGGCTTATCCAGCATCATTAGAATTAAGGTATACTGACATTTTCATGGGCTATTCAGTGGGTCTTTAATGACTTTCAAAGGTTAAAAGACAAATTAAAACGGAAAGTCCCTTAAAAAATATAAAGATTAAAAACTCAAACAAATCAAACGAATGGGAAACAACTGGGATTATCCTGACTTGGTACAGGCCTTTGTAGCTCTCTTTTGAATATGAGACAAGAATATGTGTTGAAGGCCGTACATCGAATTATAATATAGTGAAACCTGATTAAACAGAACCCTGAACAAACCGGAAACCTGTCTAATCCAAACTTGTTCTGAAGACCAATCATACCACATTTTATGCATTGTGAACCTGATGAAACCGAATACCTGCCAAAACCGAACAAAATCTCAAGTCCCGAAAGGGTTAGGTTAAGTCAGGTTTTACTTCGTTTACTTTTTTTGAGTTCTTTTCACATTGTGACTTGGATGAAGAGTTGTTTCAATTAGCACTCATACCACATCTTCTGTTTTACATTATCTAAAACGGTGGATTAAACCTGGTTATATAGTTAGCTAAACCTTTCAGCTTTTTTGTATGACAGTCGTAACAAATCCATGATACAGCAACAGATAATTAAACTTGAACTGCACATTACGAGGAATTATGCAAATGTCAAAGATAGTGATTGTCAACATACGAGACCAATAAAAGACAGCTATGAACTATGAATGTATATCGTACGATTAATTCCCATTTGGACATCATATGATTATTTCATAGAAAGAGTTTGTTGATGTATGGTTATGTATGTGTGTATGTGTGTGTCGATGGACTGGTGAGCCAGTCTTGAACAGTAACTATGTTTGTATTCATACATGGTACCAACATACATTGTACTTCCACCAATGAAAAAAAAATGTCTTCGTGTTATTGTAAATGTAGATTTATAATTTGAAAGAACGGAAATTTAGAAGAAGAAGAAAATAAAACAAAGAAAAAGAAGATTGTGATAATTTGATACTAATGTGTTACTTTACGAGTAACTGTCATTGTAATAAGATATCAAATTTAGTAAAAAAAAATGTCTTGTCTAGTAGATCTTTCTTTTTTGTTAAATAGTAGGCTTTAAGATAGCGTTATTACAAATTTATTCATTTATATACATGTACATTGTATGTTGACTATTTTATAGGATTTATATCTTTAATTCTAATTTTGCACTTCAGGGATCAACATATAGATTCACATTCACATTGAATTTCTTAACTTTTTTTAGGTTCTTAATCCTCTTTGCAGATTTACTTAAATATACTATTGATCGTAGTTAAAAATGAACTTCATAAACTTGGTGGATTAAACCTAGTTTTATAGCACTTCATGTGGTCCGAGACCACAATTGTCGTCCCTTGATTTTCGTTGTTCACGAATATAGTCCCTAGTGTTAACAGTGGGTTACTTGCCAATAATTTTTATACCTCTTCCAAATTTATTTCTCCATGTTTAATGCCTCAAATTGTAAGTAGGGGGGTGAAATTACACTGTAAAAAAATTTGGGTCCAGAATTTTACAGAAAAGTAGTGATTTGGTCCAGCTGAAAAAGGTTAAAAATTAGCACTTCGGAAGCTGTCAAAAGATTTCAAGACACCCTAAACACAAAATTGTCCATATTTTGAGTTAGAGGCGATGAAGTTTTCTATAATTTTGATATAATTTGCCCCAAAAGTAGTACAACACACTGTAAAAATTTCATTGAGAAAGCGCAGGTGGGAATTTTTTAATTTTCATTTATGTTCTAAAAGAAATGCACTACGAATTAATTGTGTTCTCGGACCATGTATAGCAAGTGATAAATAATATAGATTAGGTTTTCTACACATTGATATCGTAAACTATCAGTATTACCTAGTCCTTCCTTCACAAGTACGTCAAATTTTGGAAGCTCTTTCAGTGGTGGTTTTATTTGTAATTTTTCGTCTTTTTTATTTACTTCCTGTTTATTTTCATCTATATTCACATTTTGTTCCTGAATATTATCAATTTGTTGATCAACAGCTGGTTCCTTCATTTTATCGTGTATTGGAAAATTAGGAGATTCCGGATTTTTATCATGGTCGTCTGGTGGTTCTAAAGGTTTTACATGGTCACGTGGTGGTGTATTTTCATTGATGGCTTGTCTCAATTTGACATCATAGACATCCATACTTTCTGTATCAACGTCATTCGGTCCCGTCATATCTTCAACCATGAATATTGAATACCAGAGAAATGCTACTAAAAGTAATAGGAATATTGGTGCTGATAATTTCTTCCGGAGCAGTCGTACTAAATTCATTTTTATGGTTCTGAAACGATTACAAATAGTATGGTTTATTAACACGAAATAAAGTGATGTTAGGGAGTATTTCTTTAAAGTTTTTATTGTTATGTAAAACTTGGTGAGGTAAAACAAATAATATTTTTAACATTTCTTATCAAACATGTATTTCATGCGCATTTTGCAATCAACTTCTTTACATACATTTGTACATGTATGTATTCATTAATCAATTACTATTTAAATCAGTCTCTAAATAAATATACACCCATGGCTTTCGAATGTTTTAGTTTTAGTCCCGATGAAAATTTATATCAATTTAGTCTTATACTTAAGGTACATGTAGATGGGTGTGGAAGGGATCTAAATTATTTTTTTAGATTTTTTTTAATAATTTGTAAAAATGTTTATATCATGCTTTTTTTCAAAAAAAGATACTTAAAAAGATGGTTCATGATTAACAAACATACAACAGTTTAATTTGATTTGGTTAGCATAATTACATGTATATTAAGATACATTTTATATTTTGCTATCTTGACCTCAGATTCTCTGTTTTTTACAATCCAAGATGTCGAAAGACACCCATAACACCATAAGTGATGTTCTATATATATTTTAAAAATAGGGAGACTAGGTATGATTTCCAATGAGACAACTATATATCAAAACTCAAATTAAGCTGATATTAGCAAGAATAAACAATCATAAGGTCTTCAACAATGAGAAATATTCTTAAAATGACTGTAAGATAAACAACATCATCGTTCTGTAATCTAGAAACATTGATAATTCTAAATGTTTTTTACTATAAATTGATGTAAAAAATAACTTCCTATTGCGTTTCTTATATGGCTACAAGACAAATAAAACTTTAAGGTTTTAAGTATTATAGGGTTATTGCATGAATATTGGGAAATATTGTCCCGAGTAGAATTTTATATTGCACGAGCTTGCGAGTGCAATATATGTTTTACAAGGGACAATATTCCCCAATATTAATGCAATAACCCTTTTATTGTATAGCAATATAATATTTGAGAGTAAAAATTGGTTTAAACTGAGATTTTGTCGTTGATGATGTCATGAATTTCTGCTTGATTTTTAATATTTTTAAATTGGCATTTTAAGGGGAGGTAACTCTAAAATACTGCATTTTCTGAAGGAATCTACATGGAATTTTGCTATTTTGTATTTTAGCTGGAAAAAACGCACGGTGACCCTATCTTTTCTTTTGATATTCTCAAATTATTTTATAAAAACTATCTTCACGTATTTTATTTTACAATTCTATCATTTAGTTTAGCTTTTAATCACATAATGGTGCTTTTTCCTGTATAATCCATACCAAATTTGTCATTTTGTCACGACCTGTAGCATGAGAAAATGCGCGGTGACCTATCATTTCTATTATATTTTTGAACATATATCAATAGATACTACGTTTTGGCAAAGTATGAACGAATTCTATCATTTCTAATTTAAACTCCCATACCACCTTAATAGTTTTACCCTTTCAAATGATCTTCATTAAACTATGCCTATCCAGATCACCAAATGTTAGCAGATAAAATAAATGTCATCTTATTTGTAACCGTTTCTATTTTACTTGTTTGTATTTTTGTTTTTGATAAAAGAGCAGTTACTGTGAGATGGTTGATTACTAATTAATCCATTATATAAATTTCGTCATTGTTACAACTGATTGTTTTTAAAAACAATTGCGTTTGCAAGTGAATAAATGCTAAAAAAATAAAAAGTCAACAGAATTTGGCATAGGCTTCCCTATATTATGTGTTTTACTTGATGTCCGACAACTGTCGAAGACATTGTACATTCGGAAACATTTGTTTTTAACATAACATGCGAAATGTCATTTACAAATATTGTTTCGTACATTTCTAATTCTATGACATTATTTGGATAAGAAGTATCGATCCTTTACATGGGTACCCCGATTTTCTTTTTGTACGCTGTATTTATTAGCACCTGTTATAAGTATATGTACATATCTACTAAATTCCAAGAATCTAGATCTCGATGTATTGTTTACATCGTATTCTTATTACGTGAGATTAACGTCAGTTATATAGTATATGCATTCTGAACTGATAATCCCTAAAGCTAGGCAATCCTTTATAACATTGAAACAATAAAGTATTGCATGTTTGCAATAACTATAAGACAAAAAACGATATAACAACGTCAGATAACTAATCCGTATTATCTTGAGACATAATTTAAAATGATTTTAATACCCTTTTCCGGTTAGCTCTACATTTTATCACATGAATGACAACGAACGCAGCAAAATAGATTATTTTACTTAACTGCTGAATCAAAAACCATTTTGCATTGTTTGTTTAAAAAAAGACGAGTGACACACGTGGACCTCAGTCTTTTATTTCCTGTGTTATGTTTTACATTCTGTCGTGTATCGTTTTGTCCCTTTTCATAGTTTCCCATGACATTGTTAGTTTTATTTCGCTTATGTGCTTCAAGGTACCTTTGGGTATTGTTTGCCTCTGTGTTATTGTAATTATACTTTTAATGCATAACTATTCCTGTTAAATGATTCAACATTGTATGAAACCGATGCCCTACTTCGATAAACCTGTGTTCTACTTCGATAAACCGATTTCATACTTCGATAAACCGATGTCCCACTTCGATTAACCGATGTCCTTCTTCGATTAACCGATCACCTACTTCGATGAATTGATTTCCTACTTCGACGAACTGATGTCCAACTTCTGCAAACCGAGGTCAAACTTCAACAAACCGATGTCCAACTTCGACAAACCGATCCTGTTCGGCGTAATTTTTAAAAAACTAAGCAAAAGTTTGCGACTGTCTCTGACAATATGGGCTTTTAAGTTTCTTTTAAAATTAGTTACAGCTTTTCATTTATAGACATATATATTAGACCGTTGGTTTTCCCGTTTGAATGGTTTTACACTAGTAATTTTGGGGCCCTTTATAGCTTGTTGTTCGATGTGAGCCAAGGCTCCGTGTTGAAGGCCGTACATTGACCTATAATGGTTTACTTTTTTAAATTGTTATTTGGAAAGAGAGTTCAACTTGTCTCATTGGCACGCACACCACATCTTCCAATATCTATATAATTAACTATTCACAAATTCCTCTCTAGATTTCCAAAATTCTAGTATTATTTAAAATTGACAATATTCTAAAACACATATAGTTTGAAACTTTAACAATATGATTGCATTGCGCAAATATAGTCCCCGACTGTTTGGTATAATATTTTCCACTGGACGTTAAGCAAACACCTTGCTATATGTATAGCCATCGATATAAAAGCTTGTAAACTGTATGTTATCCCTGGTGGCATGGAATACGAAAGATTCAATTATTTAGGACTGTTTGTAGACATTTATTTTCGCTTTCACCTACACTGTTACAAGAATTGTCTTGGGCATCGTTAAAAAAAAGAACACATTGGGATATTCTAATTAAATGTATTTAAAAGTTTTTTGTGACATCCCAACTTGTCATAATACATTTAAGTTGAGTCGAAAGTATAAAATAAAAATAGTTAGGTCGTATAAGTGTAATTTTACACTAATGGAGACATTCAAAATTGAAGTCCCTGGAGGTTTATAAAACAAATCTGAAATAAAAAATGCGGATTATTCCCTACTTTAAGTTTACAGTTGTTATCATATATATATTATTGATATTATGGCGTTGTCACTAGATATTTAACTTAATACCAATAAAACGTTTCAAAACTTATTTTATTCAATTGAGTCAAGGGAAATTTCGTTTATGATCACATAGTTTTAAACTTAAGCCTTCCATTTTACACACCAACACAATGATTTAACAGAAAGCAGAGACTCATACGAACGGGCATATCATGTATCATAATAAATCTGAAATGACATAAACATTTGATTGTTTTAACGTTGTAACGTTCATGCATTAAGCGAACATTAGGCGTACGCCTCCCCTTTTCAAGCGTCAAAATAATTATATCATATTTTTCTTGATTATGTAGAATGCAATCGTCTTTCTTAGAAATCCTGGATCCGACCCTTGTATTGGTAGCTCTTATAATTTTATTTCTTTTAAACTGAATTGTTTTTTGCGTTTTGTTGTGCAGTTTTATTCCTCTGTGACAAGATGCAAAGGATGAGGATTGAAATATCACAAAACATTTTTTACCCAGCATTTTTGTGCCTGCCATTAGTGATGAACCTCTAGGCTTTGTTGGTCGTGTTGTTTTGAAATTAAGGTTTATTTGTATGTTTCAGAGTGAAGTGTGGTATCTTCTTGCTCAACTAGTATACACTATTATTTAGGGGCCAGCTGACGACTGCCTTCGGTTGCAGGTATTTCTCGCTACGTCGAAAACCATATGGAACGCCATGACTGCCTTATGTTAATGATCAGCATTGTATGCAGTGCTCACAACATTATATGCAGTGCTCACAACATTATATGCAGTGCTCACAACATTATATACAGTGTTCACAACATTATATGCAGTGCTCACAACATTATATGAAGTGCTCACAACATTAAATGAAGAGCTCACAACATTATATGAAGTGCTCACAACATTATACGTTTTTTGTTGATGAAGGTGATGATCGGTGATGGTGATGATGATGTTTGATGTATGATGAGATTGATGTACATTGTATGATGAGATGATTCGGCAAACTTCGTTTTTTTAGTGAAAATTACCGAATCCATAATTGGTAATGCCCAGCAAACAAATTTAAACAGTTATTAAAGTCATGTTATCATTAAGGCGGTATACAATATTTAAAAGTAAATTAAGAAGTATGATCAATTTACCACAAATTTATTCAACACCAGGGCATTTTAAACTTATTTTGATGATTTGTTTCACCATATTCACAACTAAATATGTATATACTTAAAGTGTTTAAAAGTTGCTTCGCCGAACGCAGCTGGATACGTCTGCAGAGGTCGAAACTTGGACCGTTCGGACAAAAACGGACACACTATTCACGCTTGATACAGGTCTGAATTTGGATTGTAATTAAATATTTGACACATAATAGGTTTCTGACAAAGAATAACTGTAGTCAAAGAACTTAAAATTGGTTATATAATTTGAATTCATACTTAATTTTTTGCTCTTGCACTACGCTGTTGCGAATTGCCCCACCGCCTCCAAAAATTTAAAAAAAAATACACCCTTTTTTGTTGATTTTGTGCAATACACTATGCTGTTGCATATTGACCCTAACCCGAAGAACAGACAAATGTTTCCCCTCACTTTTTTTTCTTTTTAATTTCTGAAATCTGTCAGAAGTACACTGTTCATTGCATTTTTTTTTTAATATAAATGTTGGTCAGCGATGTTATTCGAAATAGAATTTTACTTAAACATTTACGATTTTCAATCTTATTTTAAAAAGGCATGGCACAGCAATGTTTAGTGCTAAATAACTAGTTTGTGAACTTAAATCCTTTTAAGTATATAATTCGGACTATACTATACATAACAGTCAAATTAGTTTCGACAATTTTCCAATTCTTACCCCGTGAGTGATTCATATACAGGAGAAAGAAGCCCCACATAAACAATCCAGATACATCGTCAAAAGTAACTTTCCAGATAACGAAAAATATTCAGATATGAAATTTTCAACCTCTTACATGGGAAATGGAAAAAAAATGTTAGTAAAAATAACTGAAATCCCCAGACTATAGACAAGCTTGTATGTGAGAAGAATTAGAACGCCAATAACAACAACGAGAATTATTCACAGTAAAACAATACTAGTAGTTCTCCACTAATATACATTTTTTTGTTATTATATTACAATTATATATTAAAATAATAACGAGTGTCGTTTTTTTGTGCTTCTGTAACAAAAATTTTGTGTGGACATTCAATAAAATCAAAAAAGTGCTCAGTAACAAATAGCATTCCTCTTTTATGTGTTGTTGCTATCATCTGGACCTTAACACAAATTTGAATCTTTTTTCAAGGTGCATTGTTATCAAAGAAGTGCGATCTAAAAGATATCATTCTTCTATGACTTGTAGTTGATCAGATTGTGTATCTTAATGTATCTTAACCAGAATTAATTAAGGTCAAGATGACTCTTTTTTCATGGACAATCGTTACTATCCAATAATAGTAAATCATTCTTTTTTACTCACAGTTTGTTTCAATCTTGACCTAAATGCAAAACTTAGATGCATGATTTTTTTTTATTAGTTGTTAGTGGCTTTGAACAAGCTGTCAGTAACTGCGAGTACTACTCTCAGATCAGTATTTAGTGTCTTTTTGTTGTTGGGATATACAAGTACCCGGCCACGCCCACTCTGTTTTTTGTTAGATGTATTTATATTTGTATCCATCTGATGAGTTAAGCCTTTTTCAACTGATTTTCATAGTTCTTTCTTATGTTGTTCTGTTACACCACTGTCCCAGGTTAGAGGGAGGGTTGGGATCCCGCTAACATGTTAAAACCAGTCACATTCTGTATATATGTGTCTGTCCCAAGTCAGGAGGAGCCTGTATTTCAGTGGTTGTCGTTTGTTAATGTGTTACATGTTCGTTTTTCGTTCGTTTGTTTGTACATAAATTAGGCCGTTAATTTTCTCGTTTGGAATGCTGTACAATGTACGTTTATCATTTCGGGGCCTTCTATACTGACTATGCGGTATGGGCTTTGCTCATTGTTGAAGGCCGTACTTTGACCCATAGTTGTTAATTTCTGTGTCATTTGGTCTCTTGTGGAAAGTTTCATTGGCAAGCATACCACTTTCTTTTCATATATTAACCATGTAGACTGACGAACAAACGTATACATGTAGTAAACATTTTATTCACCCCCACAAACTCAGTTTTCATAAGAGATGATAAGATGATAATTATAAATGAAAATGTTAAAGTGTGTCTTGAAATGGTAAATTTTTCTTATGAAAGTTTATATCTCTATATAAGACTGCTGGTCATATTTAGAAGACAAACTGCTTGGCGTGCTAAAAAGCTTGTAAACAAATGGAATAATTGATGTAAAGTTATGTTAAACACCTACAATGAAATGCTTTAAACTGCATTTTCCATATCTGTTAGATACTTATTCATGTAAAAATGCCAAATTCTGAAAATCGATGCCAATAATGACTATCATGATATATATATATATAAGCTAGCGTAATATGGCACTTAGTTGTTATAGAAAGCTGACTATTTTATTTAAAAGGTAATTAAGCATTTTAAAACTTAGTACTGACTATAAAGTGACACCTTGCTAAAGTTCTTCAGTAGGAAATGACCTCGAGGCATATATCATACGAATGTTCCTTCGATATTTCATTAACTAAAATTTTCATTATTTAACTTACATTATGCCATGCATATTTCTTACGATGAACATAACTAGTTCATTCATTCACCTCTTAATTTCATCTTTTCCTCAGAATGAACTTCCAATAAATTAATAAAATTATATCTGTCCAATTGCAGACAATAACAGGCGTTATTTTTTTTTCTAATATAGTTTTCAATCGAATTGCCTTGATAAAATGACTTCAACAACTGTTTCAATTTTTTTGCGGGGCACTTTCAATTATGACTGTATTTGGTAATTTCCGATAAAAAAAACCCGAAGTTTACCGAAGTTTACCGAATCTGAACCACTACCATCACTTATTTAAATCAGTTTTAAATATTGTACTAGAAGACACCCGCGAAATCGCGGGCATATACAGCTTGTAAAATGTTGTAGGATGATTTTTTGTAACAGATATTATGTATGGAGAATTTTTATAAAAGGTATCAAAAGCCCTCTCCCTTTTTTCCAAAGTACGATATTTGTTTTCTTTTCTATTAAATTCAGTTATTCTTCTCCTTTGCTACAATGCATCTTTTGGTAAAAGTCAAATTAAATTAAAAATCTGCACCGCTTCAAACATGAAATGAATGTAACTGCTTATGCATAGACCATAATTAATAAAATATACTTCTAGGACAATCCGTTAGTGCTTTTTCTTTTGAGAGCCTTATTAACATGCCAATGGTAGGATACGAATCTTATATAAATGACTAAGACCGACTAAGGCTAATTTGAGGGGTTGTCGGAGGAAAATCCCGGGCTTAAAAACACGAAATCCCGAGATGCAGAATTTAAAGAAATTCATATCCCGAAATCCCGAAATCGAAAATATATTTCCGGATCCGGTAAGGATTAATCCCCAAATCCCGAGCTTAAAATCACCCGATCCCGATGTCCAGAAAAAGGTCCTGCCTTCCTCTAATCTCTACCCGACTTTCATTTTTGCCAAATCACTACTTTCACTTTCAACAATAAATGTGTATGCCCCATTTATGGGCATTATGTTTTCTAGTCTGTGCATCCGTGCGTTCGTTCGTTCGTTCGTCTGTCCGTCCGTCCGTATGTCCCCCTTCAGGTGAAAGTTTTTGGTCGAGGTAGTTTTTGATGAAGTTGAAGTCCAATCAACTCGAAACTTAGTAAATATAGTGCCGATGTGGCATCCGTGTACTATGGACACATTCTTGTTTCAACATTTTTTACTTTGACTTATTTTAATGTATCTGCAATTGGTATGACCCCTTAAATAGTAAACATTTCAAAGAAAACAGTGGACAGAATACAGAGAGTCTCTATATATTAAAGTAGTATAATCGTAGTTTACATGTAGGTAAACGCGAAAAATAATTGTCCTCTCTAAGGAGGTATAATAGTTGTGGTTCTTGCGATCTAAACACCTTGATATGGAGAACACTCTGATTGGCTTATCCACTTTTCATTTTTGTTATCTATCAAACGATTGGTTGTACTTGTGCATGTTTCAAACCGAAAGTCTTATCTATCACGAAAAGTCAGTCTGTTGACGGAATCAATATCCGAACTCCTTGGTTTTTGTCGTTTTTCTCCAAAAATAAATCTGAATAATCATAAGAATGGATGACAAATGCGACTATTTATGTTACCTATAGAACACAGAGGCATGCTGATTTATTTATCGTGGAAGGAAGAGAAGCGACACACAAAATGAGGTCTTCTCGTTTAATATTATAGATACTGCCTTAATGATAACATGACTTTAATCACTGTTTAAATTTGTTTGCTGGGCATTACCAATTATGGATTCGGTAATTTCCGCTAAAAAAACGAAGTTTACCGAATCATCTCATCATACATCAATCTCATCATACATCAAACATCATCATCACCGATCATCAACAAAAAACGTATACTGTTGTGAGCACTTCATATAATGTCGTGAGCACTTCATATAATGTTGTGACCACTGCATATAATGTTTGGACCACTGCGTATAATGTTGTAAGCACTTCATATAATGTTGTGAGCACTTCGTATAATGTTGTGAGCACTGCATAGGATGTTGTGAGCACTGCATATAATGTTGTGAGCACTGCATATAATGTTGTGAGCACTGCATATAATGTTGTGAGCACTGCATATAATGCTGATCATTAACATAAGGCAGTCATGGCGTTCCATGGTAGCCTTGGGTTGTTTTCTGTTCTTTAGTCAGTTGTTTTCTCTATGACATTCTACGTTTCTATTCTCAATTATATCTACTTTAAATAGTTCAAACTGGAGACAGCCTTTCGTTTTGAAGTGTAAGTTTTTGCTTTTTCTAAGAATGTAATTAGTACACTTATTTCAACATATGCAGTATAGCAGTGTTGGAAGAAAAAACGAATCAACTCACCACCAGATTCTTAACTGTGCATTTTCATAATAGGACTTTCGGATTAGTATATATGCGAGAGAAAAAAGGGTACACTGTGGAAATAGAATATGGTCACCCCTTTGATTAGTTTGTGTGTTTAGACATATATTGATAAATACACTGCAACATCCGGTCAGAAAAATCAGATTCATCGTGTAGAAAGTATGCAGTGAACGCTCTCTGCACATTAAAGAACCATTGCAAAATTTCTCTTAGTGTTCATATTTGAAATTTGTTCGGCAGCATATCTGTCCTTATCCAGCATATTAATCTAATTTTCCAGTGATAGTCTATTAGGGACGGTGCATTATTTATCAAGCAGGGGGGACCGGTGCAAATGGTAAGGGGACATGTACTTTTTCAACGTGCAAAGTAGTGGGACCTGATGATTTTTCATTATCTTAATGCATGGGACATACACTTTTTTCAAATGCTTAAGTAGTAAACATTTTATTTTAATTAGCCCAAAAATACACACAAGAAACATTCAAACAGAAACAGAATATGATAAACAATTTTAGTTTTGACTGGTGTAAATCAGCCCATGTAACCAAATTTAAATATTGGTCTTACAAAATTCAAGCTTATTAGGTAGTTTGATTTATTGCTGTGAAATGAAAGAATTTAATTTTACAATAGGTAAAAATAAAGATTATTATATAAATTCAGATAGGCATCTTTAATTTTTTTTATAACTTTTTCAAATCAACTTGGATTTTCATCAAACTATGCAGCTATCTTTGATATATATATTAAGCTTACTGAATTCCAGGTCATTTTAGTTTATTGTTGTATTGCTGTCAAATTTAACAATTAAATTGTAAAGTGTACTATCTCTATTTTGTTCGAACTGCAAATTCTAGCTTTTTGACCTAGATTTATCTAATTCTTAAATTTGACAGCAATACAACAAAAAAACAAAATGACCTAAGATTCAGTAAGCTTAATATATCTCTAAGATAGCTACATAGTTTGATGCAAATCCAAGTTGATTTGAAAAAGTTATTAAAAAAGTTAAAGATGCCTATCTTAATTGCAAATCCTAGCTTTTTTTACCAAGATTACTTTAATTCTTAAATTTTACAGCAATACAACAAAAAACTAAATGACATGGGCTTCAGTAAGCTTAATATATATCTAAGATAGCTGCATAGTTTGATGAAAATCTAAGTTGATTTGAAAAAGTTATAAAAAAAATTAAAGATGCCTATCTAAATTTATATAATAATTTTTATTGTTACCTATTGTAAAATTAAATTCTTTCATTTCACAGCAATAAATCAAACTACCTAATACGCTTGAATTTTGTAAGATCAATATTTAATTTAGTTAGATGGGCTGATTTACACCAGTCAAAACTAAATTTGAAGGTCAAGACTAGTCGAGAATGTTAAAATGATTGTCAAAAATATTTATATCACAATAAATATTGTTGCTTTACGTTATTTAAGGTACAGATTGTGTTTTTATTCACTCAATATATTCATGATATTCATGGGACACATACTTTTTTAATGAATAGAGGTCATGGGACATAACTTTTTTTTCCTATCACATCAGCATGGGACAATACTTTTTTCCAAACAGGTTTTGGGATTTGCACAGGTCCCCCCTGCTTGATAAATATTGCACCGTCCCTTATGTCACGCACTGAACCCGGTGTATGTATTGTTTATATGTTCACGTCTTGGACATGCATGACATGGTTCCATTTGATTTAAGCAATCATCAATCAATCAATCAACCAATTAATTAACCCATCAATTAATTAATTAACTAATCAATTCAACCAATTCAATCCAGGTTATCGGTCTGCTTTCAAATGTCAATAGCATGCTATTCTCTATAATGTTCATGTAATATATGACACTCGTGATAACGTTTTTCCTTCTTCGGGGTATCCACGATATAGTATGAAAAGTTATTAAACTTCCACCCCTTATCAATTATTCAAGAACTAAAAACTAACAAACATCTTCCTCGAATAAAAATTAATAAGTAAAGACAAGACAGTGTAATTTCAAGATACCTTAACTCCGCCATTAATGTCAATTTTAAATATGACAAACATCTTCCTCGGATAAAAATGAATAAGTAACGACAAGACAGTGTACAGATGCCTACACTCCGCCATTGATGTCAATTTCAATGTGTTCTGCAATATGCATAGGAAATTGAATTCTTTTTAATATTTAACGGACTTTTTAAATTAAAGATCAACAAAACGTGCCAACGAATACTCAAGCTGTTGCTTGATTTTGCAACGTTTATTAGACGAAGGTTAAATATTGTTCTTGTCACAAATCGATGTACTCATCAATGTACTATCTTAAATGAATAAAAACCGATTAATCGACATTATCTAGTATTTGGATTATCTCAATTATCTCAAATATCCAAATAAGATGTAGTATGGTGGCCAACTTGAGACATCTCTTTACCAAATGACGTAGAATTTTTATACAACTATAGATCACCATACAACAATAAGCACAATCCTTACCAGATGTTAATCCAGGATTTTGAAAAAAGGGGGCTCAAACAAGACAACATTTGGAGTGAAACACGTAAAAAGTCTTATCAACCATAAATGTAGTTCCATAAAGGAGAACCGGGCTTCATCCCTTTCTCAATCCGCATCTGCATACCGCATGGTTAGGTTAAAAAAAGGCGCAGACATGACACTTGATTTATTCTTTGTTCATTCCGAAGCGGCTTATCAACATAACATCAAATATTTGCCACTGAATCAGTGTTAGGCAAACTTCAATCGACCAATCAATCATCTGGTATCTTGACTTTATTTTTCTAAGGTAAAGTAAATTATTAATTGGATAACGCTCTTTTAAAAATGTGATTTAAGAACAAAACGATGTTATTTGTTTTGAAGCGTTCGTGTTAGTGAAGTGAGAATATTTTTACTTTTGTTATACTAATAAATTTAAATATTAAAAGCACTCCGTAACTTTAAAGATCGTTTCATCAATAAAAAACAGGATATAACCAATCACCAAAAATAAAAGACATTACAAGCAGACCACATCAACCAACAACTTCTCCGACAATAAAGAGAAAAATACAAAATGTTTGATTTTTTTAAGACAATTATTTACTCAAACGGACGTCTTGAACTTTCCTTCCGTTCGATAAACAATTTGAATAAGGGAACAATAATTTAACTTCAAAAGGAGGGAAGGGGGTTGGATGGATGGGGGGTATGGTCCCCCCTCCAATTTGCCGACTATAAATAATCTGGTCAAGCAGAGGACACGATAGATAAAAAAGAAGATGTGGTATGATTGCCAATGAGACAACTATCCACAAAAGACCAAAATGACACAGACATTAACAACTATAGGTCACCGTACGGCCTTCAACAATGAGCAAAGCCCATACAAGCATGTTCTGAATCCTTATTTTCCCTATACCTTAGAGTGTTAAATTTTTAACAATATAATTTAGTTGATTGTTGAAAAACTAAATAAATTAAAATTTCTAAGGATTTTCTTATCCCAGGCATAGATTACCTTAGCCGTATTTGGCACAACTTTTTGGAATTTTGAATCCTCAATGCTCTTCAACTTTGTACTTGCTTGGCTTTATAAATATTTTGATATGAGCGTCACTGATAAGTCTTATGTAGACGAAACGCGCGTCGGCGTACTAAATTATAATCCTGGTACCTTTGATAACTACATGTATCTGACTGAGACAAAAAATATAATCATCCCTTAAAGTTCAATGAGTTGTTCCCTAAGTACCAATTGTGAAGTACAAATCATGTACGTAACAAGATTGATGTGTTTAACGTCCAGCGCAAAATCTAATACATGTACATATTCATGACGAGAACAAGTAAGTGTTTTATGATCATTAACCTTGCTTAATACTAGACCGACATGCTGAGTCAAATTGTAATGTGCTAGTTAACTAGGAAACGGTCTGACAGATTTCGAGCCCATCAGTCTTACACCCGCTTGTTTGGCGGAGAAGAAGCAATTACCAAGCTTTAAGTCTTTGTTTTGACAAGGTAGGGAGGACGTTACAAGAAAGACGAATACTACTTAGTAATTTCCAGCGGCAAATATTTTATGTATGTTCAAGACGAAAACAAATCAACAATAATTACAATGTAATTGAGGTCGTCTAGGATAAAGGGGGAATCGGTTATATTTATTTCGTGATAAACTTAAGGTAGGTTGTTTAGGATATAGGGGGAATCGGTTACATTTATTTCGTTATAACTTAAGGTATATTTTACCTTAAATTATCACGAAATAAATAAAATTTTACCTTAAGTTATCACGAAATGAATATAACCGATTCCCCCCTGTATCCTAGACGACCTCTATTACATTGTTATAATTGTTGATTTGTTTAAATGGGAAACTTAATTGAAAAAAGCATTTTAAAAGGTATGTTCGTTTAAAGCACTTTCCTGGTTTTAAATAGTATTCAGTGCCTTTTGAAGACTAGAGATGTCCTATCGTTTTAAAACTTAATTTGAAATAATAAATATTAGGCCATTTTTAAGTGTTTATAAAACCTTAGGGTCAAAAAGGACCTACATGTTATATGTGTTTTTTTATCTATTTAATATATAATATGAAAAAAATTATAATCCAACAAAACTAAATAAACTACGTTTTCTTACCTGATCAATGTTGAAAGATGAATACACAGGATGATAATATTTTAGATAATCAATTTCATTGTCCATTTTTCAAATGAACAGCTGTTCCGTCATATATTCTCCTCATTGTCAAACTGCTTGATTCGATGCATGCATTGATTTTTACTAGTTATTTATCGCATTTGACACGTGGGACTTAGATTACGTTTTTACACCCTCAATCCGAATTTTATGCTTTTATGTCAGTGTATTCCCATTGAGATAAGTTGTATTTTACTGTTCATGTTTAAAATTTACGATTTTCCTTCTTTTTGATAAAAGTGTTAATTAATAGAAGGAAATGCAAAAAAGGCCTTTGACATTATCTAATACGGAATATATACTTTTTTCGGTTAATACTTACATTTTAATATTGAATGACTGATTGATTGGTGTTTAAAGTCACTTTCAGCACTAATATGATATTTCATGTTTGTTATTTTTATTGGTGGATGAAGCTGTGGTGTCCTGATGGAACAAGCGACCTCCGGTAGGAAAACTGACACTCACGTCGTAGTCAATTAAGATCGAAGCCGATAGCTCTTGCCACGACGGGCGGGATCCAAACTCACATACCCAATTTCGACAGAGTAGGGATGCAGTAGTTTGACTGCATGCTTACGTTTAAAATACCCAATGCCACGTTGAAAGTTTTGAAAATTACAGTCATATATTAAACAAATATTCTAAAAGGAGACCTATATTTTTTTATTGAGTCATTGCTTGCAAAAGGCAAATGATTTCCGAATGTCATTTGATTCTATTTAGATCTGACTACATGTATATCACATATTCGATCCGAATGGAAATAGAAGGAAATTTAAAAAAGGACTGTAACATTATATAATACGGAATATATTTAAAAGAATTCAGTGATAAAAGCATGAACCATATTAAACAAAAACACACAGCAACTTATCTAATGAATCCATATACATGTATATATATATATATATATATATATATATATATACAGATTCAGATTCAATATTTTATTTGAGTCTCACCACTTGTAATACATATAATACAATTTTTGTACATGTATGTTAATTTAGAACGGATAATGATATACAATGTATGTAGTACTACATAAGTAAATATATTTTGATAAAATTGCATTTTATAAAGTCCCTGTTATTGTGTACTGGTATATTTTTTGGCTAATTATGTATCACACA
Organism: Mytilus galloprovincialis; assembly: GCF_965363235.1. Classification (NCBI taxonomy): domain Eukaryota; kingdom Metazoa; phylum Mollusca; class Bivalvia; order Mytilida; family Mytilidae; genus Mytilus; species Mytilus galloprovincialis. The sequence continues at coordinate 62,109,517 of NC_134845.1, forward strand.
TCAATGCTTATATTCGTTTAAGGGTGACTGTCCTTTTTTATTCTTTATTGGTATGTTAACGTTTGCAGTATAATTCTTTTCATTTTTAATATCTGATAATTACATGTATATCATGTCGGTAGGGACTAATGAAAGGAGATTATTTCTTCTGTTATATAATATTACAAAAAATCTGTCAGTTTTATGTGGTCTGTTTAGATATTTGCTTTTAGTTGGGAGGAACTAATGTCACATTGTTTAATTACCATTCGTTCAAATATTTTCCAAAGGTCTGTTTTAATTAGTGCCAACATCGTGCGCAATGTCTTTGTCAACGGATTTTTTTTTTCTTTCTGTTATTGATTTATTGATTTATTTGTAAATTGGATGTCTTCACGTATTGATTTATAATAGTATACTAGATCTACCACACCAATGAACGTTCGACATTTTATTATGGTGGAACCAAAAACCTTGACTAAAGTTAAATTTCCTCATTCAATTTTCGAAAAAAAAAATCAGTTAGTGTTAAGTACCACCTTATATTGATATCAGGTTATAATATCATGAACAGTTCATATACAGATACTCAGATACTGATTATTGTCTTGGACATTATCTAAATATTTGCCACTGGACATCAATTAAACATCAATCAATAAGAATGGTACCGATGTTGGTTGTGGTCGAGTACTTCATCCAATTCCGTTATGCGTTTCCAATTGAATTATGTAAAAGGAACATACGAACAGCATATAGCTCTGCCCACCCAACCAACGAACAGTATAATTGTTTTGTTCGTGTACTTGTAGCAATCTCTAAATGTAACACAATCTCTTAATAGTACTTAACTAAAAATAAAATTGACAAATAATACAGAACAAATGAATAACAGCTATGGAAATACAAAAAATGAAATCTTATCATATAATTTGGAAGAATAATTAAAGTTGTATGTTTATTGTATGACGTATCTACTTAGTACTGACACCGACTTCTGAATTTCGTCTTAATGACGCACAGTTGATTGCACGTGGGGTAATACGGCTTGAATATCACCACAGTTGTGCCTCATTTTTGTTACCAAAACAAGATAATGTATTATGTTTTTCATGAATTTTTTAAAAACGTATTTTGACGTCTAGATCAGTGTTTTATTTAACCGAATCGGATGTCAGAATGGGGTTCAACGCGCGTCTGCATGGCGAACTCTTTTTAATCCTGATATCTTTAACGATTTTATTGTGTCGTACAACCCAGATACTGGTATGAACAAAATCGAGTTAAAATACAAGTTTCGTTTGATATAAGATACTATGAATTGTATGATTTCATTACAAGTTCACGTGAGACTATACCCCTACCCACCAGAAAAAAATGCTTATCTTTCTCAAACACCAGTGTTCACCCTTTTTTTTGGGTAGTGATCGGGTTGTTCAATGTAGTGGTCGTCGATTGGTTGTTATCGTTTTGTTGCCTTGGCGTTTTCGGTTATTTCGACTTATGTGTTTTGAATGTCTCAATTGTATCTGTCGCCTTTTTTTCTCAAGAACAAGCGTCTTAAGGAACAATCGTCTTAAATGACACGTACATGCAAGACTGGATTATTTTAAAAAAATGTTGAGCGGTACTTTGGCATACCGATATCGATATAGAAGAAATGTTGGATCAACCTGATTTTAAAGTAGAGAACTAACTTTTTAGTCTTGATAAACGCCAAGGTATTGACAAATGTTAATTAAATATTGAAGATGTTCTGAAAGACTCTTAATCTAATGAATTCCAATTTCTGGTTGGCCCTGGTGGTCCACCTCTGTTCCAAAGCCAGATTTGAAGATCAGTGCCTAAACAAGTGTTCATAGATAACGTTTGTCCATCTTGTGATATCTCAAGGCACTTCTGTGAAAATACATGGTACAGCGTTTTATCCTAAAATAACAAATAAAATTTGATTTGATTCATACATGTACATTTGTACGTACATTATAAAGGACTAAATTTCAAATGAGAGTATTACTACAAAACTGTGCTTTATTTTTAAAGATGTGCATTGTTTAATTTCGGTCAAAGCTACTTTTGAAAGTAAGTCATTAGGGCTGCTATCAGAATATTCATACGTAGGTCTTAAATGCAAGATTTTTTATTCGTTGTTATCGATTTCAAGTAGTGTCCAGTAACTACGTGTACTTTCATATTTGTACCTTTGTGTTTTAATCAGTTGTTTCTGTGTTTTTTAACAATCCGATGAGCTGAGCTCTTTTCAACTCACTTTTATAGTTTGTTCGTACATGTATGTCCCTTATTTGAGAATGGTACGTAAGCGCGCCCGCAAAGATGTTTAATAATGCCCCATTCTTTATGTGACTGTTCAAATTCAGGAGCCTTTTTTTCAGTGGTTACCATTTCTTGCTGTAAATGACGTTTGTTTTTGTTTATGGTTATGTACACAAATCAGCCCGTTATTTGAGCATATAAAAATATTTCTCCTTTTTCATTTCGGAACCTTTAATATCTAGCTCTGGGCTATGGGTTATGCTCAATGATGGAGGTCGCACGGGTGCATATAGTTTTACGTCATTTTGTTCTCTCATAGAGAGATGTTTCATTACCAGTGATACCATAGTTTCTTATTTGTATATTTTTTTTTTTAGACTGATACCTCTCGATATTCCCATTCCTGGTTTCCTCTCATTTGGTGACATGATTCCATCTGTATACCAGGTTTCCCGCTATAATCAACGCATCCATTGTCTCGTCTTATTTCTTTTGTCGTAGTCAAATACATTACCTTCTTTGTTAGAAAAAATATTTAAAACTATTAAACAGTCTATCAATGTGTTTATTTGATTTCTAAAATTCCGTGTTACAATTCTTTGAAAGTTTCAAACTATAATAATTTTAGAAACTTACATTGGTTTCTGATGGAGAATTTTTTCATTGCTTATTAGTTTTACAAATATGAATGGAAAATAATAGGCAAATTTCAAAGAGTAAATTTAACACCATGCGTCGGTGACTGACAGACTAACAGAAAGAATATGGTCTCTTGTGGACAGTTGTCACATTGGCAATCATACCACATCTTCTTTGTTTTTATGTACGACTAATTAGTTGCACTCCAATCAAAACAGTTGAGAAATATAATTAAAATACAACACATCACAAATAAAAAAATCAAACAAATAACAAACAAATGAAAACAAAAAACGAAATATAGACTTTTTTAACAAGTATTTTAAAGTAAAACAGAAATTTGACTTTATATCTTACATTATGTCCCGATGAACAATTGACCAGTGAGATTGGCTTCCCTGTCTGTCCGTATTCACAATCACCCTTAAGGCAGTATGGTTGGGTTTTTGCTGCTATCTATGTACAAAAAGACAATATCTATAAATGATGTACATGATAAGTACCAACTTAAAATCTATTATATTTTTGTCTCCGAGATCTGGAAATGTTCTTAAGCTCTGTCAGACTAGTCCAAATAATTATGACGTCTGGCAAGGCTATTTTTTTTTCTGGGACGCCTTCCTACGACGTCATAACGCCGAAGCCATTTTTTACGTCTGGAGTTTGAGAGCAAATTTTGGGGGGAACTTTCGGAGACCTTATTTTAATATGAAATTTTCATTGCTGGTTAGAAATTTTTACGTTATTACAAAGTCCTACCTTTTTTGTACATATTGATGTAAAATATTTCCAGAAATACCCAAAAGAAAAGATAAAATAAGATGCGATTCAATGTCAAGTGGGCAAACATTTATTTTGTTTCAAAGAGATTTCAATTACAAAAGAAACATGACTTCCGGTGAATATAAAATATTAAAATCGGTTAAATTTGACAGACCCGAATTTCCGGATAATGTAAATCGAACGTTCCGGAAATTCGGGTCTGTTTAAATTTTACCGATTTTAATATTTTATATTGGCTTCGGCGTTATGACGTCGTAGGAAGGCGTCCCAGAAAAAAAAAATTAAAATAGCCTTGCCAGACGTCATAATTATTTGGACTACTGTCAGAGCAACTACTTCCAGTGAGTTCGTCAATTTAATAGTCGATTTTAATTATGACAATATTTGTGTTTTCCTCTTTTTGCTTTTGTTCCCTAAAAATGTCACATAAATTAAGACGTCCATCTTGTTGATGATAATTAATAAGGAATATTCAAATTTACCTCCATAATGGAATTTGAATCCATTATGTCGAAGACGGACCGACAAAACAAAAAGAAAAAATATGTATTGCATTTACATTTGCATCTGAATAAAAGTCGGACATCAAAATGTTGTAAAACACCATTTAATCTATCAAAAACACTATGGAGTTCATCATAAATTTGACATGCCGTGTTTCAGATCTTCATCGTAGTTATTTACATTTACATCTACATCTACATCTAAGTGCACAAATACTATACCTGTCCATATGCCAATGATTCACCTGGTACCCACATTTCAGGATAAACATTCTTCAGGAACCATTCAAAGCTTTTGCATTTCAATTTCTTTCGTAGTTCAATTCTTGAGGTTATGTTACCATAATCTGATGGCTGTAAATAACATGAAAATTTTAAATTCAATCCACACAATATATCATGAAAGCGCACATAACCACAACTAAATATAAATCATGTAAAATAAAGTGACGTTTATGAAGGTACTCATGTACATGTGTTTTCAATAGAATAGATATAAAGGACAACGGGGAATATGTCAAAGATACAACAACCTGATCAAAGAGATGAAAACAGTCCAAGGCAACAATGGGTTTTCATCGCAGCGAGACAATCCCGCACAGGGTTCGAATTTCAGATAACCCTTTTTACAATAATGTAATACAGTATAGAGTATAATTGACTAATCTCTGGACATACAAATGATCCAAAAACTATTTTCCTGATTGTCATTGAAGATCAGGATGACATGAAAGTTTACAGAAGAGAGACCACTCTCGAAAGTGTACCCAGTAACTAAGTCAAACTGTATGTAAATCAGTGGATGCACATAATTTAAAACTAGATAAAGTGATGCCCCCGCACTCGATCCACCCTGAAGTAACTGTATTATAGCAAAATGAGTGTAGGACTTTCTTTGAGATATTATTGTGTCTGGGAGACACAATTGATGCCCCGCAGATGCAAAATATTATTTAAAAAAATACACTGTTCAATTGAAAAGGTTGATTTGCATACATATACAATGTACAATGATAAACATAAACAAAGGCACATATTGAGATGAACTTTACTCGGCTGTGAATACGTCGATATAATTACATTAGATGTATGTTTCATCATAATACTTTATTCTGATTGGCTAACTTCACATCACGCATTATTCCTAAAGCAGTTGCATCATTCAATAAAACTTTGCATTCATAACACGTGGTCCGACAATAAAGTGCACATGTGAATTAAATAAAACAATTATAAAATTCGTGTTTTCATGAGCATAGCTAAAAAATGTAATTATAAGTATTAAATACTTCTTTTTATAACATCATAGGGTTGTAAAAGCGTTGACCGTGCGCACATTTTTAGTATGAAGCGCTTCCGCGTTTCATTTAAAATGTACTTCGGTCAACGCTTTTACACCCCAATGAAGTTACAAAAAGAAGCATTCAATTCTTAACTGTGCTATCTTTGTTGACACTAGATATTTATATTCACCCATAAACATCCATGGTGTGGCAGGTAAGCGCTGCCGCCTTTTACATATCATATACAACGTGTGTAAATTGTGTGAAATCGGAACGATTCTCTATTCTTTTAAGAAATCGTTTTGAATTCAACACAAATACAAAAAAAAAATCCACTATAAAATAAACTTGACCATGCCTGTTATACAAGTAAATATTGACAAACAAACTTCTAAAAAGACCTGGAAATATTTTTGTTTTCTCAATTAATATATAAGATATCTCATTTTGTTATTAAGATATCTCAATTAGTTTATAAGATTTCTTATTTAACTAAATAAGATATCTCGAAATTGAATTAATATAATAAAGCTAAGATAGTCTTTCCCTTAATCAATGTCAAACAAAACATGTATGACTGACACAAATGAAGCACTGGAGTCGGTTTCACAAAAAAAAAACTTACTGCTTAGATTGGTCGTAAGTCATGAACAATTGAGTGTAAATCAATCTTAGTCGCAAGTTATTTGTTTTGTGAAACCGACTCGTGATATTTAAGATTTGCCTCCCCTTAACCAATGTCTAACACACATTAACACACATTATCTTACCGAATGTATGCCTATCTTGTCATAATAGTATTGTTTATACTCATCAAGCCACACTTCACATAAACGAATATTATTTTTCCGTAGTACGTCAACATCTTTTCTCCATTTGTAAGGGGAACGTTTCCTGAATATATGTCCAACATGAGAACATGGAGTTGTTTCTAAAGTACCACCACACATCCAAATCTACAATAGAAACGTATTAATTAAATTGAACCTAACTAAGTTAATTCCAAAATTTGTTTTGAAACAATCAGGAGGTCGTAACGAATTGTTGATCGGAAAAACATTGAGGAATCGTCTGATATTGTATCATATAGATGAGAAAGAATTTGAAATACTCGATTGCAGTGACCGAGGTTTCTATAAATTTAATAAAGTGTTGACTGAAGATTTTCGTGATGTAAGAACTATACCGAAATTGATGACTGATGATGTGAGAAAAGGACTAGATGAGATGATAGAATTTGCGACAAATAAAAAACTTTAAATGTTTTATTATTTTATTATATGTTGATTTGTAAGAGAGATAGTTGGTATGTTGTTTGTGAGTATGTTGTGAAAAAGTTTTTCCAAATATTTTGAAAATTTTTGTGCTCTGTTTGCATATCTTAAAATAGCTGATGATTGACTCGATATTTAATACTTCGAATTATGATTGCGTTGTGGAATGGAATCCAGCCCAGTGCGAACAATATTTTCTATTGTATTATTTTTTGTCCTCTGTCGGAAAATAAGACGTCATAATCATTTTTCACTCTAAATTTTCTTTGTATTCTGTGTAAGCTTTTTATCAATTTGAATGTATGTGCTGAATGGTAGATAAGAGTGAGTTAGAATATAAGTATATGAATATTTTCTATAAGGATATAATATGATATCTATATATGAGTATATAACCAGATAATTGTGTTCGTGAAAAATATTTCACGCATTTGAATTGTAAATGTAGAATATTGAATGTTTCTTTTCAGAGAAAGGACAGTAATTGATAATAATGTATTTCATTGATGTGTAATTCTGAACTGTGATATGTAAATACGAAGTTTGATTATAATAAAGATAAAAAAAAAAAAAAGAACCTAACTATATTATGTATACAAGTAATGAATGATGCGGGTATAAAATGAATATTTCACAAACACCCGTTTATCATACTTTGCAGTTTAGGATGAACATGTGATCACATTTCTGTGTAATAATACGACAAACTTTAACACTTAAACTGTTTTGAATTGCTATGGGTGGAGAAATGTCACATACATAATCAATTACATATTTTAGATTTAGAATAATTGACCAAAATGAGGTTGCACAGTTTGGTTTGTTTATACATACTGTGGCCGTCTAAATCTTGTAGTGAGATAAGAAGCATCCCTTGTGACTTTGAGATGAAGAACAGCAATAAAAAGCGCTGTTCATTTGCATTTTGTGTGTTGTTTTGTTGCTGTCCATGTACGAATTTTGTGTCCTGGAGGGATATCCCATATCCTTTATTTGTCTGTTGTACTATAATCCAAAAACTCAAATGGCTTCCCCTATATAATGCAAGTGTAAAGAGTCAACATCTAATACATAACAAACCCTAAATGATATTTCTAGATTTTCACCTCCCCATATATCCATTCCGTCATCATATGTTCCAATGTAAGTAAAGTATGCACGACTGATCGCAAAAAGTCCACCAGCCATTGTCGGTGACCTACAAACATACATTGTATGTTAACATTAGTTCAGAGACATATAAAGTAAGCATACGTTTCTTTTGTTTAAAGCTACAATATTCCCTGCATTGGTTGTTATCTGTTAAACGCCCAGTGACAAATATGTCTGACCTGGATATTCATGACGAAAGAATATCGAAGTAAAAATGAATACAATTGGTGAGTTATGTAACAAGGACGAACCGGGATGAACATGGAATATTTAGACTGCAACTGTAAATCTAGGGTACATTGGATGGGGACATATACATTTAGCGTTGTAAACGGCCACATATGTACCCATCAAAGAATTGTTGTTATGGTGCTTAAAGTATAGAGAGCATCATACTCTCGATCTCTTCGCAATGTATTGGATGTTACGTCGAAGTTTTGATGGGGCCTCTGTGTATACCCCCTTAAGAAGACCGTAGTATTTTGGAATGTTTTTAAGAATCTATTTGTGTATTTTTCTGACAGAAAGTAAAGTTTTAAAATGCGTTTTAAAAACATAAAGATGAGTAAACCAAACATTTTATTATAACTGATGAACATTTACCTGTACGGCAAATAAACTTCGTAATTTCTTCTTTTCTGTTCCTTTTCCGGTACAGAATGCCAATTAAAAACCATTTTCCAATCAAATCCCCCGGCAAACATGTCATTAGGACCTTGGAATCGGAAGCCAAATGTGTCATCATCAATAATATCTATACACGGAGTAACTACAGTCATCCAGTTTCTCTTTATTCTATCCAACATGGGTTCGATCCAGCCTTAAAATATTTTGAGTGTAACAATGGTTGATATCGTTAAAAAACTTTTCGATAATGCAAAATAAAGTTTTTTTTCCTAACATATAAACAACCTTCTTTATCTGAATAATTTAATTTTCAACTTATGCGGATGCATTTCCCCCTCCCCCGATTATGACTTTGTATGATCGTCAGAGAGTTGAAACAATTTTAATATTTTTATTATTATTTATTGCACTAGCTATACAACGGATTCGTAGATGGCCTTTTCGATGACATATTTTTGTTAACAAACCGTACGTTCTTTTAATACAATGCAATGACAGACCATCTTCTTTTTATAAGTAAATTCATAACGTGTCATTTTTCAATCGATTACCGTCCTAAATGTAGTAAGATTATTTGAAACTTGATGTAATAAAAGGCTGATAAGTTATTAAATCATGTATATATATTTATGAACATTTGCTGATTTCGAAGATATCAAAAAGAGTATCATCTATACATCGTGTTTAAATTGTATGTGTTCAGGAAAAAAGAATTGAAAACAATGACCCCCCCCCCCCCAACCCCCTTTCCCACCAAAAAAAGAACCACAAGATAGAATCATAAGCGCAATAAAAAAATACATCAAATACGCAATCATGGAAGTTGTGGTCCCATGAAAATGTTGATAATAAAAAACAACAGTGAAATATTCTGTTGTTTTCTAATCTTTTATCGGGTTGATGTCTCTTAGGCAATCACACAACACTTTCGTACTTTTTCAAATATATGTTAGACATTCCATACCTTCAGCGCATTCAATATGTGAATCCAAGAACACCAGCACAGTCCCTGTTGCAACTCTGTATCCCCTTAGTCGGGCTCTAACAAGACCTTCCCTACTTGTAGCTCTTACGATTTTTACTTTCGGATAATCCTCTAGGTACTTTTCTAACGGCTCTCCCAAGTGCGCTGAAAAGAAACCCACATTTAAATGATTTTAGAAGGTCGACGCTGATTATGTACTGTATATATACACTCATATATACTTGATGATGTCCCAATTCAGGAGCCTGTAATTCAGTGGTTGTCGTTTGTTTATGTTTTACATATTAGTTTTTCGTCCATTTGTTATATAAATAAGGCCATTAGGTTTCTTGTTTGAATTGTTTTACATAGTCATATCGGGGCCTTTTATAGCTGACTATGCGGTATGGGCTTTGCTCATTGTTGAAGGCGTACGGTGACCTACATGTATAATAGTTAATTGTTAATGTCTGTGTCATTTTGGTCTCTTGTGGACAGTTGTTTCATTGGCAATTATACCACATCTTCTTTTTTATATTGAAGCTTTTTCCCGTTTTTTGTTTTGTTTTGTTTTTTGCATACAATTACGTGTATGGATCTATATATGAAACATTTACCAATCAATTGTGTTAAAAGAAAAGCAAGTACACCTGAACCTTTTTGTATCAATGTCACGTATCGCCTATCATTGTTTGCTCTTTGTTCCTGTAAGCTGACATCTGTCATATAAGTCGGTAGTTTTACTGATTAAAATGCGTATAAGGCTATGACGTTAAGCACGATATTGCGTCTCAAATGGTAACGTCAAATTTTTACGTTTTAATGCGATTACCGATTATTTGGGATAAGTTTTGTATTTCGCTTGCAATTTTTGTTTTGCACATCAATATGGATACTTCTTATAATGTTTGTTGTACTGAATATGCATTGAATATTTCCCAATGAAGGTAACGTAAGCAACAAACAACAAAATATATCGTATTTGGGTAATGCATATCTTTGAAATGAGAAGATATATACGGTATGATGAGTGCCAATGAGACAACTCTCCACCAGAGATCAATTGACATAAAACGTATTAAAGTGCAATGTTTTCCCATTTAGAACCGAAAAGGAGGAGGATATATATTTTGCTTTAATAATAATAAATTCTTTATTTGCAAAACAGACAAAAACCAATTTAGGTTATGGCAAATACAAAACAAACATGATCAAACATAATGAAAACTCGACAATATTATAATAGATATATGATAAAAACAGTTATTGTTCTCCTTTCCTCAGTTCTAATGACTCTTTAATAAAAGAAACAACTGCTTTTACATCATTTGGTGTTGATGGATATAATATAAAAAGTTTGTCGAGAATAACAAGTTAAACGGGTCTTGCTTATAAAATTCACTATACTTTCTTTAATAGCGGTACAATATTAGATTATGAAATGAAATGATTGTCTGAAAAAAAGGTTAATTATAATTCTTCTCATATGTTTACAAGCTTTGTATGATATGGAGAGGTATATAGCCACGCTTTAGGCCCAATTTTATTTTCACTTTCAATTCTATACACATGAATCTTATTGCAGAGAAATAAAAAAAATATCGCAGTCAGTTTACGCTTCCCAAATTTGAAAATTTGATAAAGATGATTTGTTATCCTCTTGTAATACCAAACTTTTCCACAACTTAAGAACCTCATCTAAACGAACAAACCCAGTCATCGGATTTTTTTTTATGACGCTTTGTGGTCTTGTTGATAGTATTTGACTATCAAAAAAATTCTATCTGAGGAACTATAAACAGATGATCCACCATAAATAGCGTACCCCGAATCGACAATTTTGAAAACGTACGAAAATCGTCCAGTGGACAAACTTGCAAGACATTTCATTTCTTTGAAAACGAAGTCGTTTTAACTACGCAAGTTATCAAAAAGTATGTTGCTGTTTTGTAAAGTTAAAGCACAATTACGGAAAAGGACTATTTAGCATGCAACTAATCTAAATTTTTAATAAATAACGTCGCAAATGACAATTTATTTGTAAAAAACGGCGAAATCCGACATTGGACATCTTGCAAGACATTTCCCAGAAGCCGTTGCATTTTTAGATGTAGTGTGAGTGCTCCAAAAATTCGATGTTGATATGGTCTATGTATGCACAAATGTGAGCCGAATTTACACAAACGAAATATCATATAATCTTATATTTTAAAACCTATAAATTTTGATAACTTAACATCTTCCAAAATCTGACCAATATGAACACTATTTGTTTTTGCCAAAAAATAGCGTTGGTCGTATCTGAAACACATATCCAGTAATATTGTTATACTTTATATATGGAGCATATCATTCATTCGAATTTTCGTGGATATAACACTATTTTGAAGAACACAAACACCCCTGCTAAAGTGATTATGCGTATAGTCTGTTACGTCTGACACGCATATTTTTGACGTTTTGTCAATATGTTGTCCTTATTTTAGACTAAAGTAAAATATGATAAAAAAAAATTGTACTTTTTTTCGGAATAGTATTTACCTGTCCAATCTATGGATATAAGTTTTATATAACTTAACTGTTATGATTTTATAGAAAAGCTGTTTATTAGTGTGGACTGGTTGATTACACGGTATTGACGCAATAACGTGCGTAACGTCTATACAAATCATGGTTAGTTTTAGGTTTTCTGTTTGTCCGTCCTTTCTGTTCGTCCGTGCGTGTGTCCGTTATGTTAAAAAAATCCGTGCCGATCAATAACTATTAAAATAGTTATGTCCCTGGGAAATGTTGATTATATAAAAAAAAAATATGGATTGTTAGCGCTGTCATTTGTACAATTCTTGCCAGATATTTATTGCGCTGAGATATTTATAAAAGAAGTTTGTATTTCTTGACAATGAATGCACAGATAAAAGATGTACAACGCAGGGCATATTGAACTCTGTTCTTTTATTATATTTTAATTCAATTGTGATTTAAAGAATTCAAACAGTAGTAACAATGACTTACGCATGTCAGACCAGTCGTCTGCTAATATCACTTCTCTAAGAAGATGCTTTGGTGTTCTGTTGATGATACTGTGTACGGATCGTAGCAGCACAGACCAAGCCTCGTTATGGAATGTAACAATGACACTGACGTCGGGTAGATTTTCAGGATATTTGATAAGTTTGCACCTGGAAATAAAGATATGTTTTAAATATGATTTGTATATGGCACATACGTCGGAAAGGGTCTTACGTTAGCATGCATGGGGGTAGTGTGTCTTCATAAATCGTAAACTAGCAGAAATTGGTCAGTCCGCTAAGATTTTTTAACAAAAAAGCAAATTTTGAGGCAAAATTCAATTAAGTTGTAAGATTTTTCAAAGAAATTAGATAACTCTATTGGCTCATAACGACTGCTTTTCATCTAGATAATATATTTTAATTGTTTTAAAAAATCAATATGATATGGCGAAAAAAGAACAATTTCATCATTATTCACTTTAACTTTCTAAAAGTATTTTTAATATATTGTATATAGCTTTTCTAATGATGGGGAGTTTTAAACATGGCATATTGAAGGACCCTTTTTTCTGTTAAAATTCAAAAGTTTGTCTTATATATGCTGTTAAGTTCACTGGTGTGCTGTTTCGTTGCCTTTACAATTACTTTAAAATTTCTTTAATTTAGTTCCTAAATACTTTTCAATTCTTTGATCTTTCAGAGTTCTATCCAATGAAATGCGGTTGCTGAGATAATCATTGAATGCATTATTCTTCCATCCATTTTTATATTCCTCCTTTTCTTTTTCATTTAATAAACGTTTACTAATGTTCACTGGTTCTCCACCTTCTCCTACAGTATGAGAAACATATCGTATCACTACGTTATATTTAAGTACATTATTTTGTATATAGTGAAACCTGTTTAAACCGAATCTCTTCGGGACTACAGATTTTGTTCGTCTCACATCTTTTACTTATACCTATTTGGTGTTTATATCGGAGGTAAATTGTAAACCAAATTGTAAACTAAATTGTAAACTAAATTGTAAACTGAAGTACTGTTTCTGAACTGTTTTTGTAAGGTACTTTCATCTTTAGCATTTATACCGTCCAGATCGAAAGATAAATACTACGAACAACCATTTTATTTAGTACTATTCTTTTTTTTTTTAATTTATACCAGAATGTTCTTGCGTGATTTTGTAGCTCTTTTACTTTGTTGAAGACCGGTAGATGAGCTCTTAGACCAGTCTATATACAACAACTTCTTTTTAAGCTAGTATTTAAATGATGTTCTGACGGATAAGATAAACTCTCTGCTGGATAACTTAGAAAGATTATGACCTTTATTGCTCCACGTAGAAATACTACTGTAAATATAATGAATCCAAGTAGAGCGGCATGTGTAACTTAGAATGTTAACCTTAGTGAAATCATGACTTAACGAATAAGTTTCTTTTTCATAAAATTACATTTGCATAGAAAAAGAGAAAATATATACAGCCCGTAACAGAGAAGTGATCGAATTGATGTTTCTTTACCGTCAAAATTAGCTACGTTATCGACAAACTTAATTGAGTAGTGACCGAACTATTGGTACTTTAACGTTAAAAAGATTGACAATGCTGACAAACTTTCATGTGTCGATAATCAAGTTTAATACCGATAATATTGAAAATAATTCTAATAATATGAAACAAAATATGCCCATGCATCATTTCGATTGGGCGATGAAAACAAAATCAGTATTAATACTAGATTAAAACAGATTAAAACATTACCTAAACCTTCTTTGACAAGAACGCCAACATTTGGAAACTCTCTTAACGGTGGTTTAATTTGCATTTCCTCGACTTTTTTATTTCTTTCTTCGTTGCTGCCAGCTAAGGTAACGCTATAGTTATTTATATTTTCTGTTGATTTTTCTAATTCGGAATTTATAAAATAAAAAGAGCCTGAGTTTGTATCATGGTCGTTTGGTGGTTGTAAAGGTTTTATATGTTCACGTGTCGGTCTGTCTATACTTTCAATGGCTTTTCTTAATTTTACGTCATAGAGATTCATATCCTCGGCGTCAGTGTTTTTGGGTCCAATCATAACTTCAAACAAAAGAATAGAATACCACAGAACTGCGACTAGAAATAGCAAGACTATTGGAAACAACAATTTACGTCGGAGTTGTCGCTCAACATTCATTCTTCGGGACCTGAAAAAAAGAATCAAGAAATCAGTGATTTAATCTATATGATCAAATAAATTTCATAAATTCCTAATATCGACTTTCTCATTTAAAAATTTCCAAAGATTGAATCACGTGGTAATTCGACATGATATTTAATCTACAAATTAAACGCCACATATAGGACCGAATGTGCAAGGCTGTACAGCCATTCAAGGTCGTTAAAAACTCCCGTCTTCGCAACATACCGGTACATCGCGTGCTATGACCATGATAGTTACGAGAATGCGCATGTCTGAGTATTTATATTGCACATTTTAATACTTTTTTTTAAAAAATAAATGTGTAGGAAATATATAATGCGTAGCAATACTTAACATTCGTAAGATATTTAAAATGCTTAAGACAAAATACAATTAAAAAAAAAGTTTAAACGTTTATCGACAGTAAGTCAGTAGCTGTAACACATTTGATTCGATAATATATGATTATTCTTTTCAGATATTCAGTTGTCGTTCTCATGAATTTAGTTACAGAGACTGAGCTCGGTGATTGTCCAATTGGAAAATCTCAAACAGTGTATATAGTTCCAACATATGACCTAGTCAATTTACATCCATTTTTCATAGTTTATTCTGGAAGGACTTATCCCAAGGCCTCTTTTGGTGCACATTGATTAAAAAATAGATACTAAAATCACACAGGGTTCAAATGAAATAATGCGCACATATAAATTCTAGTGTGTTTTTCATGCGATATATATATATACTGAGTGCCAAACTTATACCCATTGGTGGCCTTCGGTTGTTGTTTGATCTATAATCGGTTCGTTGTCATTAATTTCAATCAAATATACAAAGCGCATAGTTAGCTATAAAAGGTATTTAATTTGATTGAAATATAGCCTTTTATAGCTGACTATGCAGTTTGGGCTTTGCTCATTGTTAAAGGCCGTGAAATTATGTTATGGATGTCAAACAGATATAACTAGAGGACTCAAAGTTTTGACACATTCCCCATTTTCTTTTTCAATTGTATTATAAACGACATTGCGTTAACCATTATTTTGGGATGAAATAAGTTTATGATACAACTTTAGTAAAATTGTTTTCATCTTATTTAAACGGGAAAAACATTACAGGATAACTGTAATTATAGATTGAAATGATTATTCAGTATAAAATGTCTAGCTTGTCATGGACATATTTTTCTCCTGATTGAAATCCCGTGAACTAGCCTGTTTTGACAAATGCAACTCAGTACAGCGTATCGATTCAACACAAATAGTAAAGTACATACAACTACAATACATAGGCAAACTTCCATACATGACACACAATTATAACACGTACAGAAAAAACAAAAAGAAACAAAGGAACAGCGCTTTTTTTTTGTTGCACTTCCTCTCAAAGTTACAATGAGGCCTTTAACACGGATCCAACCAAAATTATCACCTCCGTGATTGAGACGGCCGCTAGCTTTGAACAGCTTTAGCGGAATTCGTTGAATTATTTTGGATATAATTTGTAAGATAAACACATTATCACGGACGGTGACTATTTTCCTGAATATGCATGTATTCTATGGCAAAACATAACGTATCAATTTACGAACAAGCTGTCGTCATTTTGTGTGTGTCTGTTATAATAGATACGTCTTACACAAACAATATCTACATTTTGTATATTTGATTGAAATTAATCTTCAATGGTGCATTTGTCGATCAATATATCATCAAGTTATTAGAAATGTACTACATGTATGTAATTTTTTTTATCTTTTTTTTCTGAGTTCTAATTGACATCTGAATTCTTTCGTGTAGTCGTACATAACATATACCGTAAAGGAAGTTCACTTCTCAGTTTCAAAATAACAAGCGTTTCATAAACATGAACGTTGTAACACTTGTAATTTTTTATACGAAGCGAATTAATAAAGGAACAAAAAAACGATAACAAATTGTGCTTGTTTTTGAGATAATAATTGAAAATTTCGCGGGAAAAATATTCTTGATTTCCCCCTTGAAATTGATTATAGTCTTAAATGTATAATAAGGCCGTTAGTTTTCTCGTTTGAATTGTTTTACATTGTCATTTCGGGGCCTTTTATAGCTGACTATGCAGTTTGGGCTTTGCTCATTGTTAAAGGCCGTGAAATTGTGTTATGGATGTCAAACAGATATAACTAGAGGACTCCGTTGATCTAACAAAAAAATCAAAAACTAGCGAACATCCTTAAACAAACACGAATCTATAAGCATTGTCAGGGTAAATTGATCATACACGTACTACATGTAGCATCGGTTGTTTAAACAGGTTTTCTCTTGCTAAATAAATTCAGTATTTGAGCGTTGAAGTTTTACTTCCATTTGCCATTACTACACGTGGTCAATGTAAGTTAAAATGTATGTTTGATTACTGTTTGTAATTAATCGACGTTACATGTACACATGTAACTTTGAATGATCTATTATTAATACTTTCAAATAGTAGCCGTTTTTTCTTTTTATGGTTAAAATTAAATATAATATGAACGTAATTCTCCATTCATATTTAATGAGGAAAAACAAGACACCCTACGCTCTTTAATCTTAAATTATTTCAAGATGAATATAGTGCTTTATGTTAATTGATATCTATTACATAAAGGTATAGGGACTTTTAAACTGTACCCTATACCTAATAACTACTAGGTATACTTTTTTTTCTCATTTTAACATTCAGAACTTTAATTAGAAACTTAAAATGAAAAAAAATTATAGTTTAGTCTCAGATGCATGATTTTTTATTAGTTGTTAGCGGCTTTGAACTAGCTGTCAGATAACTGCGAGTACTCTCAGATTTGTTCATTGTGTCTTTTTGTGTCGGGATGTACAAGTACCCGGCCACGTCCACTTGTATTTTTGTCCATCTGATGAGTTAAGCCTTTTTCAATTGATTTTAATAGTTCGTTCTTTTGTTGTACTGTTATACCACTGTCCCAGGTTAGGGGGAGGGTTTGGATCCCGCTAACATGTTTAACCCCGCCACATTATTTATGTATGTGCCTGTCCCAAGTCAGGAGCCTGTACTTCAGTGGTTGTCGTTTGTTTATGTGGAACATATTTGTTTTTCGTTCATTTTTTTTTTATATAAATAAGGCCGTTAGTTTTCTCATTTGAATTGTTTTACATTGTACATGTCTTATCGGGGCCTTGTATAGCTGACTATGTGGTATGGGCTTTGCTCATTGTTAAAGGCCGTACGGAGACCTATAGTTGTTAATATCTGTGTCACTTAGGTCTCTTGTGAACAGTTGTCTCATCAATCATACCACATCTTCTTTTTTATACCGGGTACTTTTCGTTATAAATTATGATGACAAGGACGGGTCCAGACATTTTTAAAAGGGAGGGGCGGGGGGTCCCATCCCAGGATAAAAAGGTGGATTGGTGGGTTCCAACTATATGTCTTCATTAAAGATGCATTGATCGTCCTAAATAGGGGTTTCAAACAGCGG
This sequence comes from Mytilus galloprovincialis, assembly GCF_965363235.1. Lineage (NCBI taxonomy): Eukaryota > Metazoa > Mollusca > Bivalvia > Mytilida > Mytilidae > Mytilus > Mytilus galloprovincialis. The sequence goes on from NC_134845.1 coordinate 62,127,664, forward strand.
AACCCCTTCCCAGCCCCTGGATCCGCCACTGCAAGATCTGTAAGGCAGCAACCATTTGATTTTCGGGGGGGGGGGGGGGGGGGGCTATGGTTTTTTTTTCTGTGCAAACTTTTTTTTTCGCCTTTTGCGAAGAACAATCTATTTTTTTAGCAACAAACCGAAAACAATTTTTTTCTTTCAATTTTCGCATTACATATAGTGGGAGCTGAGGGTGAAACAAACAATTTTTTTTTCTCAGGGTCCAAAACAAATTATTTTTTTCACCAAAACCTGGAAACAAACTTTTTTTTTCCAAAAAAAACCATAGCCCCCCAGAAAATCAAATGGTTGCTGCCTAAATGTTTTAAATTCCCCTAAAACTTTTATCCAAACTCATCCTTAAGGGTATTGTCTTCCCACTATATACAATAAAATAGATAATAAACAAAAAAATTATATATCAACTTCATCTTCTTACCTGATCAATGTTATACTATACTATTATGTTGATAATATTTAAAATAACCAATTGCATTGTCAATTTACAAAATGAACAGCTGTTTGTTGGATGTTCTTTTCATTATTATACTCTTTCATTTCATGTCTGAATTGGTTGTTTAGACTTTCATTCATAATGACACGTGAGACAAGATAGATTTATATTTGTACAACTTTAGTCACAAATGTATGTCAAGGTTTACAATTGCGTTGATTTGTATTTTTAATATGGGGACGAAGTCCCCAATAACAGTAGAAAATTCAATAAAAAAAAAAAAAAAAAAAAAAAAAAATTCCGAAATTTTCATTGTACTAATGAACTCAAGATTCAATTTTTTTTTGTCATGTTTTGAATTCCCGCATCTGCGCAGAAATCTACAATGTACTTCATTTTTCCGGTCTCATTCGCATGAAATTTTGAGTAAAATATATATTTATTAGTCTAGTATAAAATAGGAAGGAACGCAATATCAATTTCATTTTTAATAATTCCTTGATATGAATACCTAATGACAGCGTTTCTTTGCATTGCATATGACGTCATAACTTAAATAACGTCACAACTAAAATCCCTAACAACAGAACCAAAATCGGAAACGTTAAGGTATTTCCGTTTTGAAATTAAGATATGTTTGAATTAAAAAAAATCATACAGACTTCGTCCCCTTTCACAGGTAATGCATGCCTCATATTAATTATCATGATTATGTAAAAAAGTTTAGTACTAATGACCATTATTGATAATTATAGTGCTAATGCTAATGATAAAATAATGATAACTATATGATAATAATGATGATAAAACAAACTATTCTCTTCAACTGATTCAGATGTATGCCACTCTTTTTAAAAAGACAAACGGTGTTGATATTTATAACAATACTTAATTGAACGAACAAAATCATCTTTCGCTGAATAAACGTAATTATCGCTATTTTTTCCTTTGATCTTGCTGACTGATAATTTCCAAGTGATATGAAAATTATCGCTAGAAACTAAGGGAACACGTGCCGTTGTCAATGAAAATAACAACGTCTTCATATTTTCTGAGATATCGGTCATGAAGTAGCTTATATAAAAAAGAAGATGTGGTATGATTGCCAATGAGACAACTCTCCACAAGAGACCAAAGTTGTGATATCAACCAAGAAAAATGAAGTGACATGAAAATTGTAGTCCCTAATTTCTCGTCAAACTGTCTCTGGCGAATACTAAATGTCTTTCCTACTTCGTTATGGCATAATAGGGTATGAGCTAGAATTAAATTAGCAGTGGCTTTCCGGGGGCAGAAATAGCACATATATCCACCTGCAATAAATGAATTAAAACAATATTTACTATTTTTCCTATGTTTTTGTTCAGGACAACTTAGTGTTTGTTTACCGTCTCAATCAGAAATCAGATGAAGGGTGACACATGCGTTTCGCCTGACAATAATTTCCACATATCATAACTTTCTTTAAAATTGCCCCTTCGCTCATTCCCATATTTTGTGACATTCCTAGTTCTTGGAAATTTCTGTATAATAATATTAACACAATTCGTGTTTTCCCCATTTTCTAATTTTTTGAAGCTTGTTCACCCTTCCAGTTTTATGATATACTTGTATGTAGCTGTTTTCATTATAAGTTTTAATAATATATGCATAACCAGAACTGTCATAAGATATTGGAACATTTCGTAATTAATTCCTCTCTATAATTTCATCTTATGCTATCAGATACACGTTTTAGTGTCAATATCAATAAAACACTATCCAGTTACGATTATCTTTTCATTTTTTAATACCATAATTACGATAATCTTTTTTCCGAGTTACGTTTATCATACCGAATTTTTCAACGGCAATTTTCTAAGCGCTCAGACAATTCCAGTACACCGTTAATACGATTCAAATATGATGTAATGGTGTAGAAAAACATTGCAGCTGAATAACTATTGACAAAAACATGCTACATTTGAGAAAAAAATACTGTAAAGATTTTATCTATACAATGTATCTGTCGTCGCCATATTGAGATAATCGTAATTCCAGTTACGATTATCTTTTCATTTTTTAATACCATAATTACGATTATCTTTTTTTCCGAGTTACGATTATCATACCGAATTTTTCAGACAATTCCAGTGCACCGTTACGATTCAAATATGATGTAATGGTGTAGAAAAACATTGCAGCTGAATAACTATTGACAAAAACATGCTACATTTGAGAAAAATTACTGTAAAGATTTTACCTATACAATGTATCTGCCGTCGCCATATTGGGATAATCGTAATTCCAGTTACGATTATCTCTTTAATACCAGTGATGTAATATAGATAGTTGATAAATTGCTAGTGCTAATTAAAAAGTTTAAAAAAATCGGGGGAAATTCAGGAGTTATCCCTACAAAATTGTTTTAATTTTTTTTAATTAGTTATCTAGATATAGGAAGATGTGGTGTGAGTGCCAATGAGACAACTCCACATCCAAATAACAATTTATAAAAGTAAATCATTATAGGTCAAAGTACGGCTTTTAACGCGGAGCCTTACCTCACACCAAACAACAAGCTATAAAGCTTGCACTTTGTAAATACAGCTGTTTCTCAAACCACGTCTCTTTTGGGGAGATTTAGAATATTCATAGAAAATTAATTTTGTTCACATACTGGTTCCCAGTTATGCTCTCTGGGTTCCATCTCATAGAGATATAACTTGGAAATGTTACCAGTGAATATACATGTGCATATTGTTTACATTGAAATCTGTGGTAACCGTTCATTCGAGGTAGGGGTAGTTAAGAAAATTAGTGTTAGTTTAAACTCTGACTAGTTCAGGGCATATAAACATTGAAAAATATGCCGCACAGCCATATATTTTGGCCTTGGAAAAAATTGTAGTGCATATGAACTTTCAATTTTAGGATAAGATTTTTTTTACAAAACTTCATAGTAAAAGTGGTACAGTTTTAATCGTAAAGGGAGTTCCTATGGGAAATTGCATTGTCAATATTTACAGAAATGCAACCTAAAGGGCTCCAAATTACTAGTGTAAAACCATTCAAACGGGAAAACCAACGGTCAATTAATTTGCTTGTTAAGTCATTTGTTTTAACATGAGAATTGAAAAGACACCCAGTTGAGATTGACAAAGGTCTTCAAAGTAAACTTTTAACTGACTCTGATACACAATAAGTATCATTATAATGATAAATGTAAATAAATGTTTCCTGTCTGTCAATAACATATCGTTTGAATAACACGAATACTATGATTCTTTCCATGTGAACCTATATTGGAATAATGTTTAAATTCGCATTAATTTTGGCTTTTAACATTATCAGACAAACATCTTGCAACAGTGGAGAAGGAGAATGTTTTTCAGTAAATGCCAATGGGTACAGTACTTGCAACCTTAGGCGTTACTGTTTGACGTGAACTTGACTGATCGGTGAATGATCGGTGACGGATGTTTGACTGATCGGTGAGTGATCGGTGATCGGTGACCCATAGGATCCGTCAGATAAGTCAAATAACCTATGTGAGAGTTACCCTGACAACTGTCACCGATCGATCAGTAAATTAAATTTACGCACGGATCGGACGGATACGTATATATTTAAAATTCTTATGTAAACCGAACTCGACAGTGTTTACAAACATTGAACGCGGACCTCTACGAAGACACCTTAATTTACACGTTAATTTGTAATAAAATTGGTTGCAATAATAAAGTGAAAATAGTATAACAGAATAATATGCTTAGAGCGTTAAATTGTTTGTGTTGATTAATAGTTTTGTATTAAATATTGTTAACATCAGAGACATATGTATTACATATAATACATAATTGTATTATATGAATTTATTCCTACGAAAATGGTTATTATTGACCGCCATTGGTTTTTTGAACTTTTTATAGTTTCGAATAGGTTGTTTTTTCGTGAAATTAAAAGAATGTCAAAGAAATAACATTAAATTTTTTTTCGCATTGTTTAGAATTACCAAAAATGTTCTTCTTTTTATCAGAAATGATACTATTTTATTTGAAATCAGTTATTTTTACCATCTTGAGACAAGTCTTCTAATCAGAATTGAGATATAATGAGAATTAAAATACTTAAACTTTTATTTTTGTGGAATAAGAATGCAGTTATTGATTTATTTTGATACAAATTATTAACCGTCATATGATTTGAGTACTTTTTGTCCATCAAGATTGGCTGTTCTTCATAAAATATGCTTACTTTAAGGAAAAAGATACTAAATTTTTGTACGCGTTGCCTAAAATGCAAATATTTCTTCATTTTACTGAAAATTATTGACCGCCAATAAATTTTTGTACTTTTCATAGTTTAGAATAGTTTTTTTTTTCATAAAATTAAAAATATATCAGAAAAAACATACTAAAATGTTGTTCGCATTGTTTAAAATAACCAAAACTATTCTTCTTTTTATCAAAAATGATACTATTTTATTTGAAATCAGTTATTTTACCATCTTGAGACAAGTCTTCTAATCAGAATTGAGATATAATGAGAATCAAAATACTTAAACTTTTATTTTTGTGGAATAAGAATGCAGTTATTGATTTATTTTGATACAAATTATTAACCGTCATATGATTTGAGTACTTTTTGTACATCAAGATTGGCTGTTCTTCATAAAATATGCTTACTTTAAGGAAAAAGATACTAAATTTTTGTACGCGTTGCCTAAAATGCAAATATTTCTTCATTTTACTGAAAATTATTGACCACCAATAAATTTTTGTACATTTTATAGTTTAGAATAGATTTTTTTCATGAAATTAAAAGAATATCAGAAAAATCATACTAAAATTTTGTTCGCATTGTTTAAAATAACCAAAACTATTCTTCTTTTTATCAAAAATGATACTATTTTATTTGAAATCAGTTATTTATACCATCTTGAGACAAGTCTTCTAATCAGAATTGAGATATAATGAGACTTAAAATACTTAAACCTTTATTTTTGTGGAATAAGAATGCAGTTATTGATTTATTTTGATACAAATTATTAACCGTCATATGATTTGAGTACTTTTTGTACATCAAGATTGGCTGTTCTTCATAAAATATGCTAACTTTAAGGAAAAAGATACTAAATTACGTTGATCATATTTTTTATTTTTATAAATGTCATACTGTTTCTTCCGTGTGTTAATTTAAACAAAGAAGGTTTCCGTATAATGATAAAATCTAACAATTGTTGCAAAATGTATTAACAAATGACTGTAGTTCATAATTGTAGTCTGATTTTGTTTAAGTTCTTAATATAAACGTTAAGCTAGTTGTCAAACAATCACTTTTCTGCATGTTTTTATGCCCCATTATGGGCATTATGTTTTCTGGTCTGTGCGGCCGTTCGCCTGTTCGTTCCTTCGTCCGTCTATCCCGCGTCAGGTTAGAGTTTTTGTTCGAGGTAGTTTTTGAAGAAGTTGAAGTCCAACCAATTAGAAACTTAGTACACATGTTCCCTATGATATGATCTTTCTGATTTTAATGCCAAATTAGAGTTTTTACCTCATTTTCACGAAAAGAAAAGTGCGGAAAGGGTATCCGTGTAATAGGGACACAATCTTGTTTCCTCTTGAAATAACGTGCAATACTGCTTAAAAATATTGAAATAAAATGCACACAGAAGAATGCAGTAATATTCAACGAGGGGTGAAAATAGAGATAAATTTGGAATAAATAATGTATTCTGTATCGTCGTTTTCTCTTCAACGCTAAACCCAAATGTATTAATGTTTGGAGTTTTTGACTCATTTCCATTTGATCAAGTTTAAATGATGAGACATGAATTGGTTAATGTCACAGAGCGAAGGAAACTAAATTCATAGTTTATGTACTTCTTGGGGTACTATATAACAGACGATAGTGTCAAGAAAATTTCCCTGTCAAGTTTTATTTACAGGTCAATGCAGAAGATATCTTTTAGTCTTTATTTCAGTTTGTTTGTGCTTCGAGTTCATCTAATATATGTAATAAGTCATGTCATTTGAATTGGATGTACGGTTTGTTCATAGGTTAGGATAGAATTAACAGCTTAAACATTTGTTTTACCCTGTAATATTCTGTATGTGCATGTAAAAAAACCAGAGCCTGTTAATTGTCTTGTTGCTTGTTGATGCCTGTCTTATTCTTTTTTCCGTTTATATTTTTTTAGTTTGAATGATTTTATTTTTAAATTCGAGTCCTTTATCATGTTTATAGATGACTATGCTGTTGATTTTGCTTATGCATTATTATTGTTGACATGTAGTTATGACCATTTATGTCGCATTGAATCTGGTAGATAATTGTCTCATTGGAATATATTTATAAATTGTTTAACGTCGAATGCATTTAACAGCATTAACTTTTCCCTCAATTGGTTGAAAAACACTTATCTTAAAATTTGTAAAACTATATTCGTCATTTAATGATTTGTTTCGCAGAGAAAAGTTGGCCAAGTTTTGTAATAAATAATTTTGTTCTGAACATGCTCCAAATTGTCCACCTAACAGGACGGACTCCACCGGTCGTCAACATATACTTAAGGGATAAACCATATGAATAACAGAGTTTAACGGATATGAACGAACACGAACAAACGTATAACGGATAAAACTAAAACATATATCAATTATTACAATATGTATGTTATAACACTTGATAAAAATGATTTTCCAATTCTGAATTCCGAATTCTGAATTCTGAATTCTGAATGCCGAATTCTGAATGCTGAATTCTGAATTATAGATAAGACTTCTCGGCTTTCGTAATTTTGCCAGTTTGAATTAAGATATTTCACACAGTGCCGGCAATATATATATAGTAACTGCCTTTTATTTTACAACAAAGAAATATAGATTACATGTCGACTGCTTTCCTCATTCAATAATTATCGTGAAATGTACGAGCTTATCATACATAGCCGATAGAGCGACGATATAATTTATAGGTCAACAAATGAGGGGTGTTAACTTAGAAGGGTCTTGATCCCAAAACCCGGGCTTAAAAACACGAAATCCCGAGGTCCCGAATTTAAATAAATTAAAATCCCGACATCCCGAAATTCGGAGAAAGAAATCCCCGGGGATCCCGAAATCCTGAGCTTAAAAAGGCCTGCTATCCCTTCCTCATAAATCTCATAAATGATGAATAAAAACTTTATTGGTGGTACACCATCAGGCTGTTGTTTGATATGTATACACGAGTGGGGGGCTAAATCGCTGTTATTTTAAAACTCTCTTCCTTTAACCAAAGAAACATTCCAAGCCCCCCTTCCATTTCCATTTTTTTTAATCCCACATCCCCACTTTTATCTATCCCTGTCCGGTAAACATAAAAACAGCTTACATGTTGGTGACCTTCTGCTGTTGTTTTTTTCTATGGTCGGGTTGTTGTCTCTTTGGCACATTCCCTATTTCCATTCTCAATTTTATTGTTAGAATTATGCCCTGACCATGGCCTTTTAGGGATTATTTTTTTTTTATTCATATTTTTACAGAAGTGAAATGTCAAAATAGATCCATGTTTGTTCCTAGTAATAAAATAAGTAAAAAATCTATGTCCTCCTTTTAATTGGTGTATTGAAGGTTTTTTTTCCAAAACATTTTTAATTATGAAGCTTATTCTTGTTTTGAAGAATCCCACCTGGACAATTTTAAAGTACATGCAATTCTTTCAACTTCCTAACTTTTTTTAAAGTGCTTTATCTTTTTTTGTATGCTATAAATATAAATCAACAAACACTTACAGTAATGACACGAGCGCATGATACGCCCGTCACATTTTCACAGAATAAATTACTTCTCAATGTCATATTTGAAATTTATGAAAATCAAACAGGAGATTACATTAATAGATATACACAATTCACCGAAAACTGGAAAATCCCACCTTTTTTAAATTTAATAAAACCCCATAACTCAGAAATGTAAAATCTAAAATTTATGAAATTATAAACATCAACAGATATCAACGTTTCACTAAAGTTTCTAGTCCGAGATTACTCTGACATCCAACAGCTGTTTTGCCAGACAAGCTTGGGTTGTGGGATCACGTCTTGCAGAGTAATCTCGGACTACAAAGATTCACGAGAACGGCTGAAAGCATTTTTTAGTTTTTCTCAAATTCTAGAGAAATTCCTTTTTCTGACAAATATATGACTCTGTAACTCAGAAACGTGAAATCTAAAATTTATAAAAATCAAAAGGGAGCTCTTGTCAATAGATATAAACAATTCACGAAAATTTCACATGTTGGTGAAAGCATAATTCTTTTTAATGAAAAAAAACTCGGAAACGTAAAATCTTTATCAAATAAAACAAAATGGAGCTCACGTCAATAGAAATAAACAAAGTTTTATGCAAATTGGTAAATGGGTTTTAAAGTTAATGTCCAACATGTTGACGGACGGACAGACAGGCAACTGTATTATACCACAATATGTTCCGTAAACGGGCATACCTATAATGGTTTACTTTTTAAATTGTTATTTGTATGGAGAGTTGTCTCATTGGCACTCACACCACATCTTCCTATATCTATATATGTAAATTATCTTGATTCTTAATGTCTTTTCTGTTGCCATCTTAACTAGTTGAAAAGATATAAACTTAAGGTGAAGCTATATCTTAATACAGGAAATAAAATACTATATATAGTACCCGCCCTAGAACAATTACCCTCAAAATCAATCCCAGCCTTCTCTTTATACATGTAGTACAAGTTTAGATAGATATTCTTAAACACAAGTAAATGTCTGGAAACTACAACCAGATGCTCCGCAGGGCGCAGCTTATACGACCGCAGAGGTTGATAGGCATGTAGAAATTGCAAGGAACCAATATACCAAATAGTTAACATATTACTCATAATCATGGAAATTCACACAACAAAAATTGAAATGAGCCAGACGTCATATCTTGATACGAGTGCAGATGTTGAACCCTGAAGACTGAACAATATTTGATAAAACGTTCAAGCTTGATACAGCTTTGTATTTCGATTGTGATTAAAATTTGACACAGTAAAGGTTTCCGAAACCGAATGAATGTGGTCTATGCATGTAAAAAAAAAAATTAGACATATACCTACATTTGCATTAGGGTCCAGTATCCAAAATCTAAATGTTTGGGTAGATTTAGCATTTTAAACCACCAACAAAACATATATATTTTTAACTAATTTTTGACCCTACGGACCTTAATATGAGCCAATTTGAAAACCATGACAGACCAAAAATCAAATAGTATCAAGTACACTGTTAGATCCAGCATATCAAAGAAACTTACAAAATTCAATTTATGTTGAAACCAAACAAAACTATATTTCGGGGCCTTTTATAACTGACAATGCAGTATGGGCATTATTCATTGTTGAAGGCTGTACAGTAACCAATAGTTGTTGATTTCTGTGATTTCTCGTGTGGAGAGTTGTCTCATTGGCATTTATACCACATCATCTTATTTACATTCAATGTGGATGAAATTCCAAAAGGACTCAAAAAGTTTCATTTTGGACCTTTTGAACCTTAAAATGGACCAATTTTTAAAATTAAGACACAAAATGAAAATTCTGAACACACAGTTATATCCAGCATATCAACCAAACTAACAAATTCAATATTTGTTGTAATCAAACAAAATTTAAATTAGCTCAATATGGACCAAATTCAAAAATTTTCAACTCAAGTCTCTTAGTTTTATTAAAAAGGGGGGTAAATTATTTAGCCCCTGTAAGGATATACATGTACATACCATTATTTTTGCTGATTCAATTTCATATTGAAAAATATTTTGTTATCGTTATTAACTAGTCCCCTGCGAATCACTGTAGTGACATCTTGGACCATCTTGGAATTTTATGCACTGATAATTTATTCTCGACATCGGACCTAACAACATGGCGCTTGCCCTGAATTGGCTTCTGTGTCTGGATGAAACTCCGCATGATTATTGGTTTTTGAATGGAAGCAAAACACTAAGTTCTGCTTGTATTTCAGCTACATGTACATTGGGTAGAAAAAGTATAGCCACATATCAATGTACGATTCGCACGATGTGTCACGCTGCATTGTGTCTATAACTATAATCATTTTTCGATTCGAAATAACCTTTTTCCCTAAGCGATACCGTAACTTTATATTCATTTGTCTACTTCTCTTTTGAGGCTTCATCACTGTTGGGGATGGAACTAGAATGTTGATAATGTTTAGCAAATTGTTTTAGCAAGCTTCTTTATCGAACGTTAGAAATTCTAAACGTGACGTACGTTTGATATTGACGTCACACAGTGAAAAGGTCACACGCACGAAGAGTACGACAGGAGAGGGGCTCGAGAACAAATACGGAATTTAAATTTTTATTGAAACGGTATTATCAGTAAACTGATAAATATTATTACGTTTCGGGTTACTGTTTATTTGAAGCTGTAAATGCATGCGAGAAAACGCATAAAAAGCTGCTCGCAAATGTAATGCACTGAGTTGAAGTTCATCTCATGTTTCCTTTCCTTTATACGGTGGCATACTAATACAACTTGACACGAATACAATACAAACAAACGGAAGCACACTCATCAGATTGAAATACATATCTGATCTTGTTTATCTTGACATGCTGACTTATTTACCTGATGATACTATCGATCGGAACGGCGTCTTAACGGTCTTAAAAATCTTGAGGATTTCTCTAGCAGTAAATCCAGTCAATTAAGATATGATCAGACCATAATGACCGTTTCAGACTGAAATCGTGCTACTAGTGATAAATATATATATATATAGCCTTCGGAGTCTAGTTTCCCTGTCTAGGAGCAATTAAAAAAGGAATTAAGAGCCTAATTCTTCTGTTTAGACACGTGGGACATAGCCTAAAAAAAAGCCAAAAAGGAAATGAGAGCCTAGTACCGCTGTTTAAACAAGTGGAACCTTACATGTAGAAACAATTGAAAAAGGACTTGAGATTCTACTTCTACTGCTCAAAAACGTGGGACATAGCCTTCAAAGCATAGTTTCTCATTTTGAACACATGGGACGTAACCTCTAGAAACAAGTCAAACAGGACTTGAAATCCTTATTCCTCTGTTTGAACATGTAATGTAGGACCTAACCTCATTGAACACGCGAAAAAGGAATTTATAGCCTAAATCTTATGTTTAAACATGTGGGATATAACCAAAAGAAAAGGAATCAGTGGAAAAAGAAATTGAGAGCCTAGTTTATCTATTTAAACAAGTAGAAACTAACATGAAGGAGCAAGCAAACAAAGAATTAAGAACTTAGTTTCCCTACTTATAGACGTGGTACCTAGTCTCTAGGACCTATCGAAAAATGACTCGAGAGCATACTTCTCCTGTTGAAACACGTAAAGTTTGAGAGCCTACTTTCCCTGCTTAAACAAATGAAGCATCTAGGAACACACGAAACATGACTTAAGAGCCTCATTCATCTGTTTAAACACGTGGGACCTAGCATCTTGGACATGCGGCTCCGTGCAACATGTTTATTTATATTTAAATTAGGATTTCTAAGAACATATAAGGATTAAAACACCCCTTTACAAATATTCTTGTATCTCCATTTATAAAATGTTCTTTTTTTCATAAGGTTTTCCCGGAATTTGTGACCTTCATTTCTAATTATTTCCAAAATAGCGAAACCCCTATTTCATATAAAGAAGCACGCACTGAAGTGGTGTGATTGTGACATCACCAAGCTGTTATCACGCGCGTCTGGCGTACTAAATTATAATCCTGGTACCTTTGATAACTATTTACACCACTGGGTCGATGCCACTGCTGGTGGACGTTTCGTCCCCGAGGGTATCACCAGCCCAGTAGTCAACACTTCGGTGTTGACATGAATATCAATAATGTGGTCATTTTTATAAATTTCCTGTTTACAAAAGTTTGAATTTTTCGAAAAACTAAGGATTTTCTTATCCCAGGCATAGATTACCTTAGCCGTATTTGGCACAACTTTTTGTAAACGTGTCTAAAACTTATCTGTAGCGCGTTAAACGCACCTTTAGCGTAGGTATACGCTAGACACACGCTTAAGACCGATGCATAAAAATTTCCTCGAGTTGTATCGTTCCCCAAGCGTATATCTTTGTATTTCGTCGTACTTCAAACTTATGCAGTGCGCGTTTAACGAGTGCTTAGCGTTCCTCTGGCGTGCGACTAACGTATACCGACCTTGACAATTTTCTCTGTACGTTTGGTGCACGCCGGTCTATACGCCAATGTGTGACGCCGGCATAACTTAAAATGTGAAAAAAAGTAAATTCATATTCATAATTTATATGGTTTTTTTTTTTAATTTCATATAAAATAAAACAACAAATAAAAGATATGTAAATGATAATTCGTCGTTGAGACAAAAAAAACTACACAAATAGCCCAAAAATTAATTAACATAACAACGTTCTTGATGATCTAAATATAGTATATATGTTACAAACCATGAGTATTTGGACCGTACGCGTACAGTCCGGACCGTATACGTATACTCGTACGGTCCGACAATACGCGTACGGTCGGATTGTATGAGTATATGCGTATGGTTCAGTACGAGCTGACCATACATGTGATTGAATCATTTTGGTTCTATTTAAACAATTTATCACAATCTTTACAAATTGGTATTATTACAATTTGATGGATAAACTGAACAAACGAACAATTGAAATTAAATATTTGTTTAATTGTATATCTGAATCCTATTTTGATCAATTTTGACATTATTCTACTTCAAGTAACGTTTCATTTTTTACATTTAAAAATGTACATATTTGCTCATGCATGTTCCTTTGCATTTGCATTTTTTTGTAAAGTTGCAAAACATTGTAAAACAACTGTCCTCCCATATTTTGTTTTCATATATCTTCAATTTCAGTGATCATAATTGAATTACTGTATAACTGATCCACATGATAAACACACAAGATTAACAGAGTTAATTAGCGTGATTTTTTTAAATAGTTAGAATATAAAGTTTTTATTCAAATTACAACTGAACTTTTTTATATTAATTTGAGAGTTCAGTTATGTTGATTTGTAATATGCATTTGTATCTAATAAATATGACCAACTTCTTATTATTAGTCAGAACGTACGCGTATCATTATATCTCAAAATCAAATATGGGGAATTCAGCAAGGTGTTTTTTTGTTTCTTAAAGAATGTTCATGCGAGTACAAAAATAAATCGACAAATAGGGTTGCACAATTAGAACCCAAACCAACAGTCTATAGAACTAGTATTCCTCAGAATTCAACAAATATATTGTCAATCAAAAAATCTAGCTTTTTGATAGTATCCTCGTCAGTGTATTTTCGATAGAATTATTGGATTTCCTCAATAATTAAGAATTATTGTAACCTACAACTAGAAGTTTATATGTTAAACTCCTATTTTACTAGAAAACAACTCTGTTTAATGAGACGTTGGGGTGGATGTTTCAAATGAGCACGGTAAATAACAGTGTTAAGCGCAGAACAATGTTACTGTAAAATTGCAGAGATTCAGATCTAAAATTAAGCAGTAAATCTTTAGAATTTTTCAGAATTATGTTTAATTGACAATCACGTAGAAATACATTAAATACGGAAAAATATTTATTATTGTAAAACTATTTTAATGAAACAAGTACATATACTTAAAAATTGGAGTCTTTCTTTCCTTTGTGCAAACTATCAAACATAAATACTTTAACTTTAATAAGTAGACAAAATTACATTATTTGTTAATCAAACTAACAGATGAAGATCCAAGTAAGTACAACGGTATTTTTTGTGAAAATTAGTCGTGAACATTTTCTGAAAACATATTTTTTTTTTACAAATTATGTATTAAATAAACAACGCAATTAATCATCCGTTCCCAAACCTGTCTAATTTCCTATTCAAATAAGTTGAACGGATATGTATCCGACATACATTTACTAAACAAAGAACAATTAGGATACAAATAGAATGACTGTTTGTAGTACTTCCTTTTATAACAATTGGGATTGACATAGCTTTGACCGAATTCATTGCAGCTACACGCTAATACATTTGAAATACATATACAATGTTAAGTTTGTTATCAATGTAGTTTTCATTTTTAAAGCGTTTGCCAGTCATTACCAAACACAAAGAAAACTTGCCTCCATAATAATTAATCAAGACTTGTTTTACATGTCTATCAATCATTTAAACCGACATAACACATCAGCGTATAACACCGACCTACGCCTAGCGTGTTCAGAACCCATGTACACTGCCAATACGGTAGTATTTTTGGGCGCATTCAATTTGTCGGTCATATCTACATGATCTATTTTGTGTGCACAACGAGCTGTTATGCTTTAAGCGTGTTTATGGCATACGAGAAGGGTAAACAAGAGTTTATCGAGCGTTGAAGTAATGTATGTAGACATATGTTTGCCTGTTTTTCTTACGTAGATGAAATAAATACTGCGAAGTAAAAATGTCCCTTGAACGTAATCGAAACACGTCCCAGTCGTACCTGGGACGATTATCCGTGCTATCGGCGTGTTTGGGACATGTATGTATGAGGTGTTTGTACTACTTTTGTATAAACATGGTCTTTGACGATATGACAGTTGCTATGCATTCGTTTGATGTGTCTAAGATTTTGAAATTGCAATATGCATAGGGACTTACATTTTATTTTCAATCCTCGGAGTTTAATATTTTTGTGACTTTCTCTAGTAAATTCATGAATTTATACCACTAAAATTATAGAGCAAATATCTTTAAATGTCAGAACACGGTTTTAATATTTGACGATGGCGTATTTAACCTTCATAGAGCGCAAAAACTACGCCAGTCGTATGTCACGAATATGCCAGGCATACGTCCAATTAAAGTCGAACAATTTTGAGGCGTGTACAACGAACCCTTAACATGTCTTAAACTCGGAGTTCATTTTTTTTGTAATTTTCTTTTGTAAGTTCACGAATATCAGCCACTATACATGACACAGCATGTCTCGTTAAATTTCATAGTATGGTTTCAATACGTCAACGCGCTTGTAACGTATGTTTTACGTGCGTGTAGCGTACACGTTTGCGGTTGACCGACGCTTGAGCTAAAGGAATAATTTTATGCTGCATATAAATTCACCAACCGCATACCTTTCATTTTGACGTACTTCAAACTTTTGAAACTCATTTTTAACGATTGTTTAGGGTTCCTCTAGCATGTACCTAACGTATATGGACTAAGTAAATTTTCTCTATAAGTCTGGTGCACGTCGGTCTATACGCCAATGTGTGACGCCGGCATAAGGGTGATACCTTTATGAATTTTGTGAAATTTAATTGGATTTATCAGTCATTTTGGTACAATGAACTTGCATCTACAATAACAGTTTAGTGTCTTTAGAAATCACATATATTTGTACTAGGATAAAAAAAAAACAGGTGAAATGCGAGTTTAAGCGAGCTATTTTTCCTGGTTCGAGCTGAGTACAAATATAGATGATTTTTAAAGACATTAAACAGTTATTGTCTTTATTCTGTATTCTGTTTATTGTTGTGATTTGAAAGACAGAAACACTCCCATTTGTGACTTTCTTTTCGAATTAAATCCCTTGAGATCCACGTAGCATTATCCAAATCACACATTCAGTTGAAGACGAGTTCGCAGAAAAGAATCTCTAATTGTCAACAATAATACATTGGTCAAAGTAAATAATTATCTTTTTCAACATTACAACTGATTTCAACATTAAAATTAAATTACTAAACATTGTCCGATCTGGAAAAAATGTGTATGAGTTAATCTGCGCCTCAGAATTTGAACTGAATTTGACATTCACTTAATTTTGCTGAAATTGACATGATTGATTTTTTGTTACACTCATTCATGTTTTGAACCCGAAGATTGGTGTTTGCAATCAGAAAATGGGTTTATTAATTATTTGTGTGAAGAAATGCTTGTAAACAAACAGAACACTAATGAATCTATAGTTTGCGTACTGTCAGGCAATACGTCACTCGAATGCGACTGCAATACACAACTAACATAATCAACTGCAATACATATTATGAATGTTATGAGGTGACGAAGGTTCATACAACACTCGTCAACAGCAATACAAAAACAAAAACCGGCAATGGGTTAGCCTTTAAAGCGATATCTGTAAAGTAAACAGATACAGCCTAGCGATATTTCCTGGGCTGTATAAGACACCCAAGTGCAGGATAATAACATTCATTTTACCTCCTATACAATTCTAGGAATATGATTGGTTAGAAGCGTCCGCGTGGAGACCGTGTATATTTAATATAAGGTTAGTAGGGAGGCGAGGCTCATTTCACACACGGTTAGTTGTGGTGTTACGTCTCTTTATATTCCATATTAGGTGAGAAGGTAGACGGGGCTCATTTCAGTAGTGTGTTCCTTTATAAAAACAAAACGGTACTAAGAAAAAAATCTTTTCAACAGGCGAATAAATTGATGATAAAGATGGAAATAAATTTATAAAACACATTTTAACCTAACAAGTCGTTATTGTTGGCATTTGTTTTTGTGGAATCAATGGAAGTAGTTTCTTAATGCTAACAGTATTGAAGACTTGCTGATTTATATAGGTCACTAGTCTAAATTTTACACGTTAATATAGTCGATAAGATAAATTCGTTACATAGTGTGCTAATGACGTAATACGGTATATATGGGGTCATAATTAGGTTGTTAAAGCCTCGGTCACACCTTACCGGATAGCTCGAACGGACGCCTAACGGATAACTTTTTTTCAATCCGTTCATGTCCGTTAGACGTCCGTTCTTATCCGTTAGGCGTCCGTCCATATCCGTTGCATGTCCGTTAAGCGTCCGTTTTATCCGTTGACGTCCGTTCTGTCCGGTGGAAAATTTTGAGCATGTTCAAAACTTTGAACGGACGTCCAACGGATAAAATGTCCGTTGAACGTCCGTTAGGCGTCCGTTTTGTACGGTACTCGTCCGTTTTGTATCCGTTACGTGTCCGTTATGCATCCGTTGGAGATCCGGTAGACCAATTCACCAACGGACGTCTACCGGACGCCTAACGGACGCCTAACGGACGCCTAACGGATAAAACGGATGTGAAACGGACATTAACGGAAGGATAACGGATAAAACGGATGCCTACCGGATGTAAAACGGACAAATGCCAATTGAAATTTCGCGTTAGAAATGCCAATAATTGGTATGTCAGATTTTCTTGAGTGTCATGAATATTTATTATTCGTGATGGATCTTGGAGTAAGAGCACGTCTTCGCTACCAAACAGCCCTTATTCAGGCCAGACTCAACTTAAATGTAGCAAATATAAACCTTATAGCTGTCGAAAGGAGAAGAAGGAGAAGACAAAGGAGATGGTGGACACGACCATGGCTTAGTCCTGAAAGACGATGCAGTTTTGGTCTATATGACCAACTCATGACCGAACTTAGGCGGGAGGATCGGCAGTCCTTTGTACACTTCCTTCGAATGCCCACAGAGATGTTCGACGAGATATTGCAAGTTGGACCTCGCATAGCCAAGCAGAATACCTTTTACAGAAATCCACTGGAACCAGGACTCAAGTTAGCAATTACACTTAGACACCTTGCCTGGAGCAAAATATCGTAGCATGCAGTACGGATGAAGAGTTCCGTATAACACATTATCCGTTTTCATACCAGAGGTACATAATATAAACAAATTCAGAAAATCAACTTAAACTCTATAAGACTGAATTACCACACTGCTTCTACCTTGATTTTTTTTAATCAGAGTAGCTCTATATTTGCACACATATCATGCTAAACAAGACGCAACACAAAATAAAATCAACTAAACCTGTTAACTAAAGTGACCCTCGTGTGTAAAAACGTAAAAAAGAATCGGATAAATTGTTCTATTTGTTTGGTACGTGTGACCTTGATACCTGTCCTACTGACCACACTTTCCCAGAAGCAAATATTATAACATATATACATGTACTAGATACAATCATTTTAAGGTCACGTGTAAGTGGTTTATTGCCTTTAATTTTCAGATGGTTTATTGCTTTTAATTTTCCGATGGTTTATTGCCTTAAATTTTTAGATGGTTTATTGCCTTTAATTTTCAGATTATTTTGTTCATCCGTTTTATCCGTTACGCTTCCGTTAGGTGTCCGTTTTATCCGGTACTCGTCCGTTGGATGTACGTTCGACGTCCGTTCTGTCCGGTACGTATCCGTTTCACGTACGTTCAATGTCCGTTGTGTGTCCGTTAGGCATTCGTTACATGTCCGTTAGTAAACCAACGGACTCCCAACAGATAAAAATTTTGTCAACGGATAACTTTTTTTTTATCCGTTAGGCGTCCGTTCGAGCTATCCGGTAAGGTGTGACCGAGGCTTAACACAAATGGTCTTTAAACCAAATGAGAAATAAATATCCTCGACTATACTAGCACACTGTAGATAAGATGTAACAACCTATTTAAACGCAGCAATATTATAGATAATACATTTTCAGAGGGAAAAAAGGATATATTCACTAAATCGTATGAAGTTAGACAAACTATACATAAAAGAAGTTATAGATGTAGTATAAATTTGAAACCAGAAAAAACACAACAAAAATTTGAAAATTTATATATAATTAAAAACACACTCTGTAATGAAGACCAAACAAAAACAAAAGTATAATAATAATGCCAATAACGTTATTAACAACATTTATATCCAATAAATATCAACTGTTTATTAATAATGTCATGGTAAGTTCAAAGAATAACAAGATTTATAAATTCGCAATGATGTTTCTTCCGCATCGAACTTGAAGTACAATGTATAGTATGTGGCCATGCAATTAAAACTCACATCATTGATTTTGTTGTGTTGCACTCCAAGCAAAGCTTTTAATAATATTGGGACTTGTGAAAGAACTGGTCCCGATGGGTAAGTTTGTATAATTGCATTAGAAAAAGTTAAGTTAAATCTGAATTTAATGATTTGAAGAACAAACGTTATTTTGGTATTGTTATTTAACTACGTGTGAAAATAGTACATATCTAAACTGATTTATAATGCAATTTCAGGACAATGGTGAGGTTGAACAACATTTTGATAGCATTCACGCAGTCGGAATATAGAATATGTATTCATTGAAGAAAATGTTACTAAATTGACAAACTTGTGTCTAATCGATGTGTGCGTGTTTTAATAATAGGTTACGTTTATTCAATTATATATGCAAAGCAAAACCAGAAGTCAGTTTGCAATGATTTAAGGCCGTGTTCACATTGACCTAAACTCGGTGTTGTGTAAGTGTAACTCACACGTAAACTAAACAAAATTACGTTCCCATTGATAAAACCCAATGTTTACATGTAGTGTAAACCATGTTTTGTCTACATGCAGTCGATACTCGATGTAGGCCTTGTGTAGATTAAGTGTACACAAAACTATAGGCATTTAAAACATTAGTTTCACCGTGTATATTTAAGGAAGAAACTTTTTTGAATAAAGTTGATATTTATAACAATTATTAATAAAGTTCTTTACAGAAATATTTGTCTAAACTTGAGTTATATATATATTTTTTTAAACTTAACGTAGCTTTATTAAGCCCTTATCAAGACAAAGCAGCATCATTGCCGAAAACATAATTCATTTGAAAATTAATGTCTTTCCGAATCGACTTGACTTGCACAGAAATGCTTGTCACTGGTCTGTACTCAAACAACGATTTACTCATAAATGCATTACTTAAAAAGTGTGAGGTAAATGTATTGTTTGTATAGTACATGTATCTCGGATCCGTTAAATTACCCTTAAAACTAAAAAAACAAACATTACCCCTTTCCTTTGCCAAATACTCCTTGGAGAAAAAATACCATTTGAAACAAACAGAAAAAATAGGAATATAGTGATCCCTAATATACCATTCCTTTTTCTCCTTCAATCTCTGTACCGATGTAATGCATTGGCTTTCTGAGAATAAAAATTTATATTCTTCGCTGTAAGCACGCTGCTGCAGCCTACGTTTTCTAATGCTTAATCGAGACATCTTTATTATTTTTAAACTACTGCAAATCATCAAAATGGCTTTCATATAAAAAAGCAACCACTTAACTTAAAAAGGGGGGGGGGGGGGGGTATTTTATTAATTTAACTGAGCCAGAAATTTTTCGGTGCAAACGTTTTATTCCGGTTTTTTTTTCCGATGCTGGTAATCAATTTTTTTTCAACTTTTAACACTATAATGTATGGGGAAACTCTTGATTTGGAATATTTTTGTATCATCTGTAGGCCTTTTTTTTTTTATCCAATTGGGGTTCGGATTATTTCCATCGATACAACCCCCCCCCCTGATTTGAAGTCAAATGGTCGTCCCTTACTGCTAGAAAAGTTGTCCGAAAACTTTGCATTCGGTTCTACGTAATGAACACTTAAATGACATAGAGTTTACAAGTGTGAACAAATCTATGTACAGATAATTAAACAAGGTGTATAGATGTGAACAAATTTAATGTGAACCCAATGACCAGTACATTAAACTAATTGTAAACAAGTTTACTGTACATGGCGTTTGGTGTGAACACGGCATAAGTCAAAGTACAGTATATACATGTATGTTAACCATAATATAATGTCATCTTGATATTTGTAATAATTTTTCTTTTTCAAATCTTAATACGTGTAAGCGAAATTGTTTGCAATGCTCTTCAACTTCGCACTTTCTCTGGCTTTTTTAACATTTTTTATTCGAGCGTCACTTATGAGTTTTTTTTTTTTTTTTTTGAAGAAACGCACATCAATACACCCATTCTGTATTTGATATCATGTTGTGATTATGCTATTACATTTATTGATATAAAAGAGATCAATTTCTCACAAGCTGGAATATTAACTATCTATTCTTCATGACTGCAGTACTTGTATTTGTTTTGTTTACAGATCTTCTACTAAGTTTTGCTGTGATTTCTTCGAAAAAACAAGTAATGGATGTATAGGTATGCTTGATCAAATTAAAGACGAAAGAAAGGATCTTTTTCAACTAATGTCGCCCTCAAACGATAGAGATATCAAGATATAAACATTCATTCAATTATTTAAGTTGTGAGTTAGATAAATTCCCTTTCTGTCTGAAAATGTAAAGTAAACTGTAATTATGACTTAGTTTATTTGTACCTTCATATTTAGGTGTCTTTTATATATTTCCGGTTTAAATATAGTAGATGCGGTATGTCTGTTATGGCAACGAACGATGATAGAAACATCTATAATCATGGGGTTTGTGTTTAAAGGAGCTGGCTTGTCATGTTAGGATTTTTTGTCAGATTTTCGGAATTTTCGGGTTTTATCCATTTGAATGCCTGGAAAAAATTTGCCCGGTAACCCCCATTTTTCTTTTTGTAAATCTTTTAAACGTATAATAATAAGCCATTTGTAAAAGTCTTATACAATTTTGATTACTTTTTAATAGTTTTTCAGAACTTACACTGTTCAATGATAAAGCTATGAAAAGTCAAGAGAGAATATTTTCCCGCCAAAATGTCAATGGCATATATCTCGAAAACAAGCACGGTGACATATATATTGTTTTGGCTGTTTGGATTCCTTCATTAATCCCCTATCAATATAAACTAGTGTTTGGAAAAGTTAAAAACATGCGTGGGCATGTTTATACGCACCAAATCTTATATTCTATATAGTATTACTTTCTAATAGCATGTACAGTTGGATTTGAATCCTTTAATGGAACTCCTTGTGTACCATGTAAACAAAACACGTATGGCAAGAAGTGTCGGAATTGGTGTAGCTGTCTGACTAGTCAGAGGTAAAGTTTGACTATGTTTTTTAACTGATATTTATATTAAGATTTGATAATATATTTAGTGACAACTATATCGCTTTTAAACTATTGCACCTCGGGAAAACAATATGGTTATCAACGCAATAAGTAATAAAAGTTAAATTTTTTTTTACCGTAAGTCAAGCTGTAGATATCAGGTCTCAAAGTCATTACATTTATCAAGCATGTTATGTTAATATATGCATTGACTGCTGTAAGTTTCTTCAAATTTAAAAAAAACAAATGCACAAAAGACAACTGGAAGCTACACAACAAAACATTTTCTGAATTAATCACGTTACGCAATACTTTTATACCATGATTCATTTTTTTTTAAACGATATCGTTCTGAAAAACTTACAGAGAGAGAGAGAGAGAGAGAGAGAGAGAGAATTTCAAATGCATTTGATAATAATAACTTCATAACACGTATAACATTTATTTTTCCAAATATAGATGTGATCACATACATGGATGTGTGGAGGTTTTAACAACAATTGAACTGTATCAAGGTATATACTTGTATTTCTTCGTGTTCGTACTAAACGGTACCTGCAAATATATTTCACATAATCATAATCCATAATTACTTAAAAAGTGTGAGATAAATGAATTGTTTGTCTAGTATCTTGGATCCGTAAAATTACACTTAAAACTTAAAAAAAAACAATACCCCCCTCCCTTTGCCAAATACTCCTTGGAGAAGAAATACCATTTGTAACAAACAGAAAAGATAGGAATATAGTGATCCCTAACATAGCAATCCTTCTTCTTCATCTGTAAGCACGCCGTAGCAGCCTACATTTTCTAATGCTTAATCGAGACATCTTTAGTATCTTTAAACTAATGCAAATTATCAAAATGGCTTTCATAAAGAAGCAACCACTTAACTTAAAAAAAGGAGGGGTATTTTGATTATTTATCTCAGTCAGAATTTTTTCCACGCAAACGTTTTATTCAGTTGTTTTTTTTCGATGCTGGTAATCAAATTTTTTTTTAACATTTGACACTGTAATGTTTAGGGAAACTCTTGATTCAGAATTTTTTTTTCAATGCATACCTGCCAACTGTCACTCTTGAAACTTCCACTTTGAAATTTTAAAGAGATATTTTGTCCACAATTTTAAACAAACAGTTAATTTTACAATGAATTGAGGCTAATAAAAGTATGAATAAGCCAAAAAAACATAATTGCAATGTATTTGAAGTTCCCTTGAAGGTTTTCTTTAGGAGTATTGCAGCCATCTTGCATGCAAAACCCCCATGGGCAATTTGAAGGTTGGCAGGTATGCAAATTGGGGTTCGGAATACCCCAAACACCCCCACCCCCCCCTCCAAGTCAAATGGTTGTTCCCTTACTGCTAGAAAGGTTCTCCGAAAACTTTGCATTCGGTTCTACGTAATGAACATTAAAATGACATAGAGTTTACATGTGTGAACAAATCTTATGTACAGGTAATTAAACAAGGTGTATAAATATGAACATTTAAATGACATAGAGTTTACAAGTGTGAACAAATCTTATGTACAGAAATTAAACAAGTTGTATAGATGTGAACAAATTTAATGTGAAACCAATGTCCAGTACATTAAACTAATAGTAAACAAGTTTACTGTACATGGAGTTTGGTGTAAACACGGCCAGTCTTTAAATGTCAGCAGTCCTTTTGCGCCAATTACTGTTTTTCAGGGGTATCATTTGCGCCAAATTTTGTTTTCCAAATGTATCAATTGCGACAATATTCGAAACTCATTTGCGCCAATTTACCTGTACACATATCTATCATTAATAGTAACGATTAATATATATGTATTCTCATTTTTGGCTTACAAAGTATCATATGTTCGGAGATATTTCATAATGTAGATGAGCATCTGGATTCTGGAGAGAAATTACTTAAAATGCCCTAGACAGTCAATGTACAGAGAGAGAATAAAACTTATTGCTTTGCTGAGTATTTAAGATATGTATACCAATGGATAAGAAAATAGAAGCTTTTGCTCATTATGTTTTAGCAACATATGTTGATGACACAGTGCTTTGTTCCCACCATGCGTATGGGTTCTATTATCATAAGAATAAAAATGAACAGTTTTATGCATTTCAACCTTCAATGTTTGTGTTTTTGGACAATAAAGTGAAGTTAAAGTAAAAACTACTACATACAATGTACATTTATTTGGGAAGTACCCATGCAGCAGCAGTTAGAAGAATGTTTCAGAAAAGGAAACATTAGCAGTGTAAGCTGCCGGTTCCAAGTCCGAATAAAGGAGTAGGGAAGAAATTTTTCTTCTAGTTGGCGCCAACCTGAGACTATATTCGTATGTTTTGTTTTTGGCGCAAATGATACCATGCAATTTTAAGACATGTGGCTCAAACGTAGCATTTTTGGCGCAAACGGATCTCTCCCCTTTAAATGAGGGGACTGTGTCAAACCGTTGATTATCGATTGAAACAGGTAAAATGCAATGTATGTATTGTTATCCAGGCACAATGTATTTTACACGCTTCTTGTTCCATTGAAATAAATTGCTAGTAATAATAGGATCGGAAAGGTGAACGTGTGTGTGGAGTGGGAGCGGGGTGGGAAAGGGTGCGATGGGTTTTCTTATTTGTTTGTCATTGAACGAACAAACACCAATCAATCAATCAATGCATGCAAAACCCACGCAAAGCTCTACAGTCTAGTTGACTTCTTTGTCGATTATTTCCTTAGGTTTCAATTGACACTTTGAAAGTTTGTAAGCGCCAATAGCGTGTTCCAAGCTTATTTTATACATTTTATTCTTTCTGCTCTTTTTCTACATGTACATGACGCCAATATTGAGTAACAAAGATAGAACGACATGCGATATTTTTATATTACTTGAAATGACAAAATCCTGTGGAAATCTAATATCATACGTGGCCAATTGAAGGCATTTTACCAAACCGTTGAGCATCATCATGTTGTCCTATTGAATTACTACATGTGAACCTGGAAAAAAACCTGCTTAGGTATATAATTCCGGTATCTGGACAAGTCTAAAAATGGCACACAAAGTGCTGAAAATTTCCGATAACGCTTAAGGCATTTCATGAAACATGAAACATGAAAACTTAATTAAACGCCTATTTCTACATATACAATATGTATTCAATGGTGTTGTACATAAATGACATATAAAATACAAAAATACAAAATGTATGTACTATACCAAAAATTGAAAATATATACTGTGATACACAAGAAAAAAAGTCAGAAAAGTTCAAAATAATTTTCGAAATACAATGTTTTCAACCGACATTTAAAAGTATCCAAAGATTCAGAGTTTCTTACATTTGTACCTAGTTCATTCCACAATTTTGGCCCAATAGTACTAAAGCTTCTATCTGAAAAAGTTTTCTTTTTGTTATATGGGACTGCATAACAACCAATAGATGAATCTGACGACCTTAATGAACGTTTCGACACTTGAGGATTTAACAAATTGATCAAATATGACGGTGCATTACCTACATGACAGTTATACATATATGTTAAGATTTTGAATGTAATTCTGGCTTTGATCGGAAGCCAGTGTAAGTCAAACAATGCCTGCTTGGCACTATCATACTTAGAACGGTTTAACACAAGTTTGGCACACATATTCTGTATACGTTGCAATTTATATAAATCAGTTTGTGAAATTCCAAAAAGTATAACATTGTAATAATCTGAATGTGATATAACCAAAGATAAGACTAAAGTTTCAGTTGCTTCTTTCGATAGATAGGATCTTATGCACTTTCTTTTGTAGTAGTTCATCATTGCTGTTTTACATTTTTTAGTAATATGGTCTTTGAAGTTTAGAGTCTCATCCAGAAAAGCTCCTAAGTACCGTATATATGTTTTTGATTTTATAACATCTCCACAAATGATTATTTCTTTTGTCTGACATTTAGAGAGTTGGTGTCGACTGCCAAAGAGAATAAACTCTGTTTTCGCATTGTTCATTTTTAGTTTGTTACTGTTCATCCAGGTTTTTATATGAACAGCGCAGTCCTGTAAGTCAAGAATTGCATCCATCTCATTCGTTAATGTTGGCACGAAACGTTTATTAGCAGTATGGTCGTCGGCAAATCCGTACGCAGTAATAGATGGTGGAATAATGTTGAATAGAGTTTCGGCGTAGAACAAATAAAGCCAGGGACCTAAGCAACTTCCCTGTGGTACGCTACATTCAAGTTGTCGCTCTGATGATGTGGTAGAGCTGACATTTACACGACAGCTTCGAGGTCTCAAATAGGAATCGATCCATTTAAGTGCGGTCCATTTACACTGTACTGATATTCGAGTACTTTTATCAAAATACTATGATCAACAGTATCGAATGCTGCACTTAAATCAACGGCGATCATAGCGGTGACTTCTTGATGCTCCATCCCATTGAGTATGTCATTAACGAGTCGTAGAAGGGTCGATTCGCACGAATGGAATTGACGATACGCATATTGGTTTGTAGGAAGGAGATCATGATCTTTCACGTGTTCATTCAGTCTATATAGTGCACATTTTTCAATGAATTTAGACAGGAAAGACAAGTTGCTTACTGGTCTATAATTTGAGTAAATTAGTTCAAGACCAGCCTTTTTCAGCAGAGGCCTGACTACCGATTGCTTCCATCTTAATGGGAAGACGCCTTGATAAAGAGACAAGTTAACTAACTTTGAGATAACAGGCAACAATTCACTAATGAACCATTTAAGTACTTTCGTAGGCAAAATGTCAAGTTCGCATGATTTACATTGCAATTTATTTATGATGGTCTTAACTTCGTCTTCTAAAAGATTTTTAAATGATGTAAATAATGGAACGTCTTTGAACAATGGTTTGTAATCGTCAAAGTCTCTCAGAGAATTACGAATTGTTTTTATTTTGTTCATGAAGAAGTCCGCAAATTTATCGGGAAGTTCGTTTTCGTTTTCAACGGCTGGCATCGGATTTTCCGCCTTACTGCCTGTTAAGTCTTTTACGAATTTATATAGCTTTTTAGAATCACCGTTAGAAGAAAGTTCTTTTTGACTAAGAATGGAATGTTTCTCATTTCTAAGTTCATAGTGGTATTTGTTCATGGATGTTTTATAAATTTCGTAATCACACGATTTTCGGTGTTTACGCCAGAGTCTTTCCGATTTCCGCATGAGTCGTTTCAAAGACATGATCGTTTCGTTAAACCAGGGCTTGGGTGCTCTACATATTTGTGTCTTTTCCTGCATTGGTGCATGAGTATTAAGTAAAGATTCGATAGTGTTCTCAAATTCGCCAACAAAGGTTTCAACGTTATCGGAATCTAATGACAATTTTTGGAGATCTTCTGTGAAATATTGTTTGTTCATATTTTTGAAGTTTCGAAATGAAATGGATTTACTGACAATGTTCTCTTTTTGTACCCTCGTTGTCACTTTTACGGCGCAGTGGTCAGACAAAAACGAACCTGCTTCACACGAAACGAGATCGACTTCATTCGTGAATTCCGTGATAACCAAGTCTAGACTACGGCCGTGAATATGCGTTGGAAAGTCTACATGTTGTATTAATCCGAGTGCATCGAGAGAGTTATTGAATTCCGAAATCGCATTACTGTTTTCCTCGATTTGCAAGTTAAAATCACCCATGATTATGAGATTTGAATACTTAGGGACTATATCTTCTAGAAACTGAAAGAATTCGTTCACAAATTGAGTTGGTGTCGCTAAGGATGGTGGTCTGTAAATACCAATGCAATTTATTGTTATAGATTTAAATACTAGTTGCCATATTCCATACTCAAAACACGATTTTGTGCCGGAAAACAGTTTACGCATTTTAATATTGCTTCGACATGATAGGGCAACGCCGCCACCGATTCTATTTTGCCTGTTTGAAACGCTTATTTTGTACCCATTTTGATTAAGATCTGATGTTTCAAATTGATATTGCTTTTCATCGGAATACCAGGTTTCTGTTAAAATTGCAAAGTCAACATTTTGTTGACGTAGCATTTGCCCGACGAGGACGTCTTTTTTGACTAGCGATCGGCAATTGACAGTCAAGCAGATGACATTTTCTGCGAAATTGCTTAGTATATTGCATCGTTTTGGAATATATCAAATTAGACGGATTAACACCAATTTGTTTTCTAGATATTCTATGAGTTTTATTTTTCTTTTTGCCTGAGCGTGATCTTCTATAATTTAATATTTCCAAACCGTTTAATCTTTCTAATACGTCACGGTCTGGTTTAATCAACCGTCTAGGGACTGAGCGATAGTTCATCAGTTCACTTGTACTGTATGATCGTCGTACTGTACCTTGCGGGTTATCCATGATTACACGTACTGAGTAGGTATTCACTAGGTTGATACACAATCCTTTGTTAAAGTTTAATAGTCTTATGCAAACTATTGCAAATACAATTCCAAAAATTAAGTTCGTATTCATGATTGATGCATAATTTTGAATTTCATGCCGTCCTTCCACGTATTTGTCGAGAATTGCAATTGGCATAAACAGATCTAGATTCACATTTAATACATTATTATTGCATATTTGTTCCATCAGGAATATTTATAATGAAATTGTCTTTGATAAGGTTTTCAAAGGGATGTTTGTTATAAGAAACAAATACACATTCACACCATTACTATACAGTCTAAACACCTGATTCTATTGATACATTGGTAATTGAAATCTTTAAATCACTCCTATGGTTTGATACGAATCCCGCATCTAAAGTCTAATTTGTCAACCTTAGCGTCTAGTGTTCACCATTTCGTAACACGTCTAGTTAAAGATTAATAGCATTTTAGATCGGGACAATATCTTATTACAATTAAAATCAACAATGAGTGCATACGTACAGGTCATTCAAATATCAGGATGATATAAGATGCTAACAGCTGGATAATTTGTCTATATAAGTGTATCACTACCTAAGCATCAATACATCTTTAGTTTGTATAATATGTTCCAACAATATATATATACCTATTGGTTTCACAGTTACTACAGACAGATCTTACTACCAGCATACTAATAAGTGAGTTTACTTTAACATGTTTATGGAATTATTAAGTTCTTTTTTCTCAATTTACAAGATCTGCAGATAGCATCATCTTTTAATATAGATGTGATAATCCTTTTTGTTTTAGATTTTTCATCTTACAGTTTGAAATTTAATCAAATGTTAAACATCACTATAAACAATAGTGACGGGGAACAAAAAACAACAATATGGATTGATACTGTTCTTTTTTTTATGAAAATGTATGTCAAAATTTCCCCAATGTGACTTAAAAGGAAATGCTGCTATATAAACGGGACTATTACAACGTTGTTACACTGTAATATAGAGGCCTCGTTCAGGTCGGTGGTCGAGTGTGCTAAATAGTTAAACTCTTGCAAATTACTAGCCAGTCAATACTGAGGTTGTTAGTTCAATTTCTGCAGACGACAGACGCATTCGATTACAATTCTAATTGACTAGGATTGTTAGATTTTCTACCGAAGGTCGGCTCTTCTCTTAAAGCACTCCGGCTTCCTCCGACAGTAAACACTGACTACAATGAAATAACACAATATTTTTGAAAATGGCATTAAACACCAATCAATCAATCATTACAATATAAGAATTATACGCAGTGAATTTATGCGGCCGACTTATAAAACATATAATTTATATCGTTCAAATGGCAATATACATGATAATAATAGTATTTGGAAGTTATGAACTCAGCGCTCTCATGCACACGTTTCATATTGTATGCAAGCATATTATACATACAAAGATGTTACAATGTTGAGAACTCTGAGACTTGTTTAATATATAATGTTATAATAACCATGGTGTAAGAATTCGTATGTGTTCAGTTCTTATCGGGATGTTATCATGTCATAGCATGTCAAACTTTTAAATAAACAACATCCTGAAGAATTATAGTTTTGCACTCAGCATATGTAATATACATGTGTAGGAGTTATTTCCATTAAGCATGTGATGTATCTGGGGTAAAGTACATTTTTTATATAGAAATTAGAAGTATTTTGCAGAAAGTATGGTTGTCCTCTTATACCAAATTTGACGTGCTCATTTGGAAAGACATTACTGCGTATTCAGAAATCAAACACATTTGGTAAACATGTGATAGACTGCGCGAAGTCCAGAGAAATATTTCTTTTCCGTAGTGATCATATGTTATCTATTTGAAGAGAATATTCTCAATCCATTATTGGTAGACATCTTGGTGGCTGTGACTACAACATGTATATTAATACTTTGAATCTAAAATCATGATTTCCCTCCTCATAATTTCCATCCTCAGTTTATATATATACATTGATATCTGAATTTCCTATTAAATTGTATTTTGTAATTTCAAGCTATTATGACGTCTTTAATTTTCTTAAAGCGGCAATCATTTCATGTCAAAACTACACCTTGTCTTGTTCTGAAAAGTTGAGCTTACCTTTCTAGAATTTTGTCAGTGCAAAAAACAGGTCTTTCTGATCTGACTACACGGCTAATGTTCCCCTATTGTAATATCATATATTGTTTTTACTATTCAAAATATACCAAATATTTTACATATGACAAAGTTACATGTACATGTTTGCGATGGAATTATTTTGTTGAAAATATGAACAATTTTAAATTATTAAATATTCTGTTTGATCATTAGAGGTTCTATGCATTTATATCAAGGTTGACTTGTCGCCTGAAAGAGCTAACAGTAGATATAACAAACTTTTTAACATTATTGAATTCTATGAAACAAGGTCATTGAATTCATTTGTTTCTGTTGTTTTAAAACAATAGTCCATTAAAAGACCCAGATTAATCATAATTTCCGCATCAAATTGATTTGAAGGATATGTATCCGAAATTCATTTGAACAATTAGAGGACAAACACATGTCTGCAGTACTTCCTTTCATAACAATTGGAACTGACCTTCTCACTTTGTTAAAATCTAATTAAAATGAAAAATTTAGAGTTTAAATGATATATTTGCGATAAATTGTCACAAAACAAAGATAAGATTCAGTTTGGATTATTCTATCACAGCTGATGACTCTAAATAATTTGCTTTAAAAGATATTGCGTGTTACCTTTGATCTCCATTTATTATAGTTTCTTATAGTTTTCTTTTACAGTCATTTTGCATTAGTGTATAATATGCTAAGTAAACTAGAAAAAAAAGGAAAGAACAAAATTCAAAATGAAAAGCCGATTATCAAATCGCAAAATCAAAAGCTGAAACAAATTTACTGTAGGAGATCTGATGATAAAAGCCCTTTTCTACTGATGTTGATAGAGTCTTACTGTATGTTA
The DNA here is from genome assembly GCF_965363235.1 of Mytilus galloprovincialis. Lineage (NCBI taxonomy): Eukaryota > Metazoa > Mollusca > Bivalvia > Mytilida > Mytilidae > Mytilus > Mytilus galloprovincialis. The sequence goes on from NC_134845.1 coordinate 62,159,299, forward strand.
CATCAATGTTCTTGTTACGGAGGGTTTGGCGCCTGCAAACTAGTTTAACACCTATCACATTTTGTACGCACCTGTCATAATATGTCAAAAGTTTAGTGGTTGCTGTCGGTTCAATATGAATATGTGTTTTTCGTAAATCATATTGCACAATTGTTTTGTATAAAGTATGCCATAAGAATGCTCAAATGAATTTGTTCATTTTTTTTTCATGTCGGGATTTTAAACCGACTGAATGATATGGCTTTTTCTCATTTTTGAAGACCATACAGGACGAATCCCTATACTTGCTTAAATTCACGTGATTTGAACTTTGACATATAGTTGTCTCATTTGCAATTTTCATATTGTCGAATGACTAGTCTTAATCATGTTTATATACAACGAGAAATACATAGGCAAACTAAACATGCAAATACAGATAAATGTAGTTTATATTTCAATAATTAAAAAGAACCAGATAAGTAACATCTTTTCAAATTAATTAGAATAACAGATAACTTTGTGACTTGTGGTATAGATCAAACTCCAGTTTTCCAAAAGCATAGCAGTATGGTAATGTAAACTATTGGATTAAAAAAAAAAATTTCAAACTATTCAAATGTTTTTTTTTTTTTTAAAGTGTTATAAATGTGCAAAAACATATTTACGGAAGCGTATTAGCGCCACCCAACTTTTTTTTTAAATATTTCTTTCCATGTTTGCGTTAAAACGCAAACCTTTGTATCATATGACTTTAAGGTTGAAGTGAATTATACGAATCTAAGTTTATGTTGGTACAGTATGTCAAATATGCATGGTTCCACAAATCTTAAATTTCTACATACAATCCCAATATTTTAAAAGACTAGTTTTGCGTTTTGAAAAGGTTGATGTTTGAGCTTTTGGTATATCATTTTAAAAGGGACTGTCTAATTAGAATTTTCCTTGGCACTAGGTATTTTTTGTTATTTTACTTTTTACCCAATCTTGCTTAATTATACACAGTTATTTACATCATGCAATCAAATAGTACCATTGTTTCATTAATTAAAGATAATGTATTGTGCATTCCGAAAACGATTTCTCTACAATAAGTGACTTATCTTTACACTTTAACAAAGTAGTTAAAGATTACAGGCGTCAGTCAAGATAATAATTATATGTAAATTTATTTTCTGACGTCCTGTTAAAAAAAAAAAAGGAATTAAAAAATCAGAATGAGTGTTTTCTGGTGCAGAAATAGAGAGAAACTCTCAGTGATGATCAAAATTAAACAAGAATGTTCTTCATTCAGACTATTTCAAAAATTCCGGAACCATAGAGTACCCTAAAACATTTCTTTCAAAAAAGCTTTGGCACTGTATGTGTTTTGCAGTTTTATTCACACCCAAAATTGTTGAAAATTCAGAATGTGTATATTTATATGCAGATGTGATCCCATTAATGGATGTGTGGACGTTGTAACAACACTTGATTTGCATCAAGGTATGTCCCTTTTTTCTGCATGTGAAAAATAAGCGGTACAAGGGAATATATTTCACGTTTTTAATTGAAATCAATAAAACAGAAAATATAACATTTGTACCCGAAAAAAAATTACAGATACAAATGTAGAGGCAAACTTGTCAACATATGGTATTAAGCATTTGATATGTATACATGAGTTTTTAGCCGGGAAGTAAAATTACAAGAACAAGTGCCTTCCGAAATTTTTAACCGGTTTTCTATATACGTGAGTCAACTAGTATTAGACTAACAACTACATACTACATTTGTGTACATGTATCACCTGCCTAAATTTTTTTTTATATGATCCCGTCTGGCCTTAACAATCATTTATATCAAATCCCTTTTCATTTGAAAACAACTTTCATTTTCACCAGCAGGTATTCAAGTGGCAAATAGTTCATGAATATTCAGGAGGACGACAAATGAACAAAGTACAATAAGTTGATCTTGTAATATGGAGGCCGTCCGGAATGAGTGTCAGAAAAATTAAACTGAAATATTTGATAGGAACAGACTTTTTTCCCTCTATACGGCCATCTTGGGAACATATAACTAGAATTATGAAAAATTTGTTCATCTAGGTTATGCATTGTGATACATGCGTACTGCAGCGTACATGTACATTGTATGTTGTGAAAGTTATATACGGATGTTTATGCCCCAGCAACTAGAAGTTGGGGGGCATATTGTTTTACTGATGTCTGTCCGTCTTTCCGTCCGTCCCATTATGGTTATATACGCTATTCAAGATAACTTCTACAGTTTGAATGCTAGGAATGTTTCACTTTGCAGGCTGCTTGTACAAACATGTATATTGAAGGTGTGCATGTAGTCAGGGGGTTGCTATTTATTTATGTTTGCTCTTTTGGGAGATAGTTTAACTTTTTTCATAAGAGGTGCATAGTAATACCAAATATCTTCTCCAACAGTAAATTTAATGCTAGAATGTTTTCACTTTACAGACTGTTTTTACATATATCGAAGGTATGCACGTGGTCAGGTATTCATTTTTATTCATATTTGCTCCTTTTGGAGATAGTTGAACTTTGTCATTGTGCTCCAGTGATCAACTTTGTGTATTTTAAAATAACACTTTTCATCCGCGGGGTCATCATTTGTGTCTCACAGACACAATAATATCTCAAAGAAAGTCCTACATTGACTTTTATAATACAGTTACTTCAGGATGGAGTGCACTTGTTTTTAAATTTTACCTTAAAAATACAAATGTATTATTCATTTTATGAAACACACATAAAAATGTAAAATTTTCCAACTTTACAAGGCGTAAAAGGATGTATGTATATGTTAAAAGGCCATTCAATAACAAGAGAAAGATACCAATTAAAGATATAATAAGTTTAGACCAAATAGTTTTTTTTTCAAAAGTATGTTTGACCTTATAAAGTATATAGAACATAAATCAAAGTAGTTGAAAAAATATGCGTAGTGTTAAAACAATTTCGTCAATCAAATTAGTTTATCAACTATATTTTTTTCTAGATGTATCAAATGACGAACATATATATGTATATATATTCGGAGGCAGTCTTACATTTTCTTTGATGCTACTCGTTATTTACTACAAGATAAGATGGTATAGATCAACACATGTAGTCATCAGTCAGGGTCCTGAAACGAATCAAATGCCAGAGGTAAACGGAATTGAGAGTGTTTATGACGAAATTGATGAATTGTCTCTAGACGATATGAATCAACAGCCTCATCGCAATAGTTCTAGTATTGAGGATGATTCTAGCAACTCTTCAGGTACAACCAAGGTTGGTACGTCGAACAACGAAGGTTACCTTAATCCATACCAACCTATAATACACAATACAGATACCCACACATACAGCTTGACTTCAGCTGCAGTTTCGTCAACCGACGAGAAAATAGATGATCACATATGCAAGGAAATGTGCAATCAAATCTACGTCAATGTCAAACAAGATGAAAATACACAAAAGTGTTTAAATAACACAGTCTCGCAGTCCCGCAATAATTCTGACATTCCAATTGATACAAATCCTGTAACAATTGATTTACATAGATATAAAAACACGCGCATCTTTTAAACGTCAAGTCAAATTATGATATATACATGTATGTTACACTTTTATACTGACTTAGCATCTGTTTAAACTCTTTATAATTACTAATACCATTGTAAATGTTGTACACAATTACATTAACTTATATATATAATTAAGTTATCATTTAGTTTTGGCACCTCAATTATCGTGACTGTCATCCTAATAGAACGATAAAATGATGATTTTAGATTTCAAATCTTTATTTCTCTATCTTAATGTGTTTTGTTATTCACTTGGTCCAGCTGAAATACACGCAGATTGAAATATACACATTTTTTGTGAATAGTTGTATCATTTGCAATCATACCACATCTTCTTTTTCATATGTTAAATTTTGTATTTACATTGTGTCATAAATAAAATGTATTCGTTAATTATATGTTAATTTGATACTTTAAAGTGTGACAGTGCCTTGCTATGTTGTTATGTAACACATTTGTTTCAGGCTAGGGTTAAAGTTGGTGCCTTATAAACATTTAAATCCGCTGCATTGGTTTGAAACTGTCCTAAGATAGGGCTTTTCAGTAGTTTGCCGATGTGGTTCATAAGTGTTCCTCGCTTTGTACATATATAGGCTTTACCACTGTTGTCTTGTGTGAACGATTTTACACCAGTATCGTCATTTTGGGTCCCTGTATTACTTGCTGTTCTGTGTGAGCCCAAGATTCACATTGAAGGCCGTACTTTGACCTATAATGGATTAATATTTCAAATTTTGACTTGGATAAAGAGTTGTCTCACTTACACTCATATACCGCATCGAATAACCCCGCCACATTATGTATGTGCCTGTCCGGAGTCTGGAGCTGGTAGTTCAGAGGTTGACGTTAGCTGCTGTGTTACGTATTTAGTTTTTGTTAATTATCGTGTACACAAGTTGTCTTCTTGTTTTGAAATTACATGACTGTGTAATTCCGGGGCATTTTATAGCTGCGGTATGATCTTTACGCATTGTTGAAGGCCATATAGTTGCTAATTTCTCTGTCATGTTGGTCTCTTGTGTCGAGTTGTCTCATTGCCAACATCATCTTTTTTATAAATTTCTTGAATCAGGGTAGGATTTATTTGAATAAAAAAAACCCCTATTAGTCATATAGTGTGGGTGACATTTAAATAACCTTTGGTCGGTACCTCCGATGGTTGTTTGTAACTCCTATAGAGTATTAACAGCACTTTAGTCGGTTCATACATTTCAAAATCAATAAGAAACTAATATTGCAAATGTTCAGGCCATTCCGACTCTATGTTTTGGACCCGTTTAGCTATATATATAACTTCGTACGTACCTTTAAAGCATTACATACTCGGCTGTGGAAGTTTTGCCTTTGAGCTATAGATAGATGTAAATACAACAACCTGTTTTTGCGTAGCAAATTTTAAAGTGCAATTTAATTTCTCCTAGCTCTGTTTGGCTACCGAAGCTGGTGTTCTACTATTCTCGAGGGTATTACCAACCACGTTGAATAAATTACAGTATAATGTAGTGGTTTTACTGTCTGCATATTGTTTGCTGCAATTTTATAACAGGTTTTTGCTTATATAGCAAAGAAAAACATTGTGTTGAAGTACATATCAAATATAATTTTGTATTTTCTTTGTTAAAAAATTGAAAATGTTTTATTTTAGGTTTTACCATTTTTACATATATACATAGTTCACGTAATAAGCACATGGTTTATCAAATATGAGAATAGCCATTCATATGATACTTTACGGAAAAATCAATTTATAGAGAGAAAAATCAATTTATAAAGAGAAAACAAAACGAAAATTGAAAAACGAATATTGCAATTTTAAAACAAATCAACGTTTCAAACATTTCAGATGAAGATTTAGATCCATTAATACAACTAGTTAAAGTCATATGAAACCTCAAATTAAAAAAAAATGATGCATGTTTTTTTTATAACAAAATGGATAGTTTTCATTATTTAACTTCTGTACATATATTTGTTTCTAAGGACATTTTTTTAATTTGTCCTCATTTAAAAGAAGTTTACTTTTTTTTAATTGCTTGCTTCCAGGAAGCAATTCGCCGACATATTTTCCGTATGCAAAGTGACCTTTATAGCTTCTTGTTCGGTGTGAGCCAATGCTCCGTGTTGAAGGCCGTACATTGACCTATAATGGTTTACTTATTTTAAATTGTTATTTGGATGGAGAGTTGTCTCATTGGCACTCACACCACATCTTCCTATATCTAATTAGCGTGACCCTTATCGTAAAAATCCGGTGATCGCAGTACGCATGGATCTGTCACTGAAATAAACTATTATCTGATTGTACATTTTAAACACGTGTTCAATATCCATGTTTCTTTGTTGATTGTGTTCTATAGGGTGACAGTCGGTAAAATTCGGCTTCAAAACACAACAAGTAATGATCTGCTATATTTTCACAGCATAACAGACAGAGAGAGAAAAATGACGATTATACGATATGTTTGCGTAAAATATAATAAAATCGTGCACAGAAGACCAAGTTTAGGATATATACATGCATTGGTTCAAGAATAGGATAACATTATTTTGCACCAGCAACTCGTTTCATATGACTTTAAAGTTACCTATTTTGTAATCTTGTCATTATTCTCTAAATGTACTTGATATCTTAAAACTTTGCAAAAATCAATTTAAGTCCTTATAAGTCATAAAATAGTAAGATGATAAAGTAAAGAACTAAATTATTTTAAAAGGTTACTTAGACTGACAAGTGTACTTGTGATCAAGATCAGATAACTCTGAGAAACATTTCGACCTTCATATAACATTTTATAAATCGGAAACCGAGAGTGGGAAGATATCTTCTAATTTGTCATCGGTAGACGAAATAAATACGATTGCCATAGTTGGGTAGGATTGCTACGGATGATTCCGGCAACAAAAGTAACGTACATAGGATTTTTTTCTGAGACAAGTGCCTGTGCACATCGTTCACTTAATTCCCCTTAATTCTTTATAAAAAAGGTCCTTGAAAACTTTACGTTTGGATCTTTAAAAAGCATAAGTTAAAAAATCTGATTTCAGCTGACTATGCGGTATGGGCTTTGCTCATTTTTGAAGGCCGTACGGTGACCTATAGTTGTTAATTTCTGTGTCATTTTGGTCTCTGGTGGAAAGTTATCTCATTGCATGGCATTCATACCACATCTCCTTTTTTATAGATAGCAATCGATCTTGTAAGGCACTTGGTTTGTTACGAACAGCTTTCATTCTGTGTACGTTTAGAAGCAAGAGCGTGGCGAGTATTTTTTTTCTCTTGCAATGGAGAGCCCATGATAATCAGGTTTAGATGTCAGTCTAATTATATGCAAATAAGGCCTTAGGGTTTTTAATACAAATCATGTAAACTTACGTGTATCTTTTTCTTGGAATTATAAAGCTCTATTATAGATATACAACACGAAAATACGTAAATAAAAGACCATGAAATTACTATTTCACAGGAGCTGCTCTACCTAGCATTGGACCCTGTGGATGCGAAATCTTCGTAGATATATACATGTACATGTACAAATGACAGGTTGACTGATTTCAAAATTTTAAGATTAATGTTGTTTTCAAATGGGTATTTAAACGTAATGATGAGAAGGAAAGAACTAAACAAAAAACATACTTTTTTTAAGATGGTATATTTCCCAACATTAGGAAAATAACTTAATAAGTTGTTGGTTGCATTAGGTCGAGGGACAATATTTTAAAGCATATACAGGTTTTCATTTAAAAAGTAAATAACAAAAAAACCAAACTCCGATGAAAATTTAAAACGGAAGATCCGTAATCAAACGGCATAATTGAAAGCTCAAACACATCAAACGAAAAGATAACAACTGTCATATTCCTTACCTGGTACAGTCATTTTCCTGATAAGAAAATGGTGAACTTAACCTCTCAATTGTATGGCAGTCGCATACAATTTCTTTGTCTCGACCAAGATGTGTGAACAAAACAAACGGACAATAGGGAAAAAAGTCAAAAATCGGATGTACTCATTTAAAATGGATAACCGGTATGTGTGGTCATAAACAAAATTAATACAGACTTATTTCCTCTATATTTCCTCCATATGAAAATAAGAAGATGTGGTATGATTGCCAACTATCCACAAAAGTTCGCATGAAGTGAAGTGAATGTGAGAATGAGCTTACTTATTCAGATCAATACTTAAGAAAACAAAAATGTTATTCACAGTGCAGTAATGAAAATTTAAATTTTCGTTTTCTTTACCTGTAAAATGAAGCAAAAATAGTTTTTTTTTTGAGTGCACATGTAATATAACCTTGTTGCACAAATGATAGATTAGATTTTGTAAAAAATGGTGCAAATGCAACTAGCACATATCGATTAATCACATTAGTAAAAATGAAAGACAAGAATTCAACTATTCATTAATTAATTATCAGTCATAAACCGAAATGTTGACCATGTTTGGCACACATGTATCTCTTTTAGACTACACTTCTGTAAATTAGTCGATACATTTTGAAAAAGTATAATATTAAAACATAGGTGAAAAACAAAGCATTTTTAATATTATTACCATGCGGTAAATGTTATCTTTCAGCAAATTTTCTACAATTTCTCACGATTGAGTGTGGGTTGTGTATTAAACGTCCAGTCACACATATATATATATATATATATATATATATACAACTCGTCTAAACATCAACCCAACAGTGTTAGATCTGTAAATTTGCTTTCGCAAATTTTTGGTTCTTCCCTCGCCGGGATTCGAACCCATGCTACTGTGATATCGTGACACCATATCACCTACACTGCAGCCGTCCCGCTAGACCACACGACCACCTGGGCTCTCAAAAAAGAGCTTTCGCTGGCGGTGTGTTACCTTTCCTCGTCAGTTTTAATCTAGCGGCGTACTACAGTACATGATATATAAGGCATGAAGATGTTATTGTTACAGATCAGCTAAATTATCTATAGTAAAGGATCCTACAAATTAATGTAATATACAGTCACAGAAAATAATTATATTTATAAGTACGTCTGAGTCAGTGACAACTCTACAACAGATGTATCCATCGGATCGCCATCAATGATGGTGATACATGGCTGTGTACATAATGTATATACAACTCGTCTAAACATCAACCCCACAGTGTTAGATCTGTAAAGTTGCTTTCGCAAATTTTTGGTTCTTCCCTCGCCGGGATTCGAACCCATGCTACTGTGATATCGTGACACCAAATCGCCTGCACTGCTATTCAAATTTATGGTTCAAATTACGGTCTTTAACACAGAGTCCTGGCTAGAACCGAAGGACAAGCTTTATAAATGGCCCCATCAAATGACTAGTAAAAAATCATTCAAACAGGAAAACAAAGAACCTTATCTATATAAATCAAAGTACTTAAAATCTGAACTTGTATGAGCATAAGCACTTGTCTCAGGAATATATTATGTTCACACTATACTTATATACACATGGAAAAAAGTATTGCAACACCAAATTGAAATTGAAATTAAAAAAAACACTTTTTATTTTTTTGTGATATAATTTGGTAAAATAGAACAACTTAAACATTATTTAAGTATCACCTGAGCTTAATCAATAAATATCGAATCGATAAGTTTTTATCTGCACATGCAGCTACTGTACCCGTAAACAGCAAAACAGATGTTTTCATCCTCATTGTTTTCAACACTTTAAATAACCAAGTTTTTAAAATTATGTGATTGACACCTTGTAATGGGTCCTTGACAACTCTTAACTGCAGCAAGATGGCAGATTATCAGCATAAGAGAAGCAGGGATGTCGCTGTAACAACTGCACGTATTGTTGGTCATCACCATTCCACTATAAGTTGTTTTGAGAATAAAAATCAGGCAATAAACGCTGTTAAAGACCTTGCAAGATAATGAAGACCCCCTATACCATTTGCTAGGGAAAATCAAGCATAATGAAGGTTGGTCAGAAGGAAACCCATTGCATACAAGACAATCCTAAAAAGAGAGTGGTGGCCATACAGGAGCCTTTTAACAAGAACTGTTCGAGATCGACTCATCGCTACTGGTTATCGTGCGACAAGACCATTTCGGAGACCTTTGCTAACGAACAGACACACAGTTTTCCGTATCACACGTAGTGCAGAGCTCGCCAAAGTTGGAAATTAGCATCGTGGAGGAGGATCCAATGTTCAAATGGAATTCGGTTCATCTTCCTTGGCCCGATCGTTGCCCGGATTTGAACCATATCGAGCATATTTGGGACACTATTGGGCGGAAAGTGCGCGAAAGGACACCCCAGTTCAAACACATTATGAAATAAACAATGCCCTTCATCAGAAATGGTTGCTGCTGCCTTAGCAACACATTAGTCGATTTATGGCAGGAATCAGAAGACGCTAAGATGCGGTTATCTGTTTGAATGGAGGCTGCGCACAAAGTACTAATTCTTTGGGTATAACGAACAATCATGATGTGAACAGTCATCTGAACATTAATTTTGAAATGTCTGACATTGTAAAGTTCGACTACAGTAAAAGTTGTAAAATGCATTTTTTTGTACAAAATACACCTCATTTTGTTATTAAAATTGTGGTTATATAAATCATTTTTTTTTCAAACTTTTTTTGTTCGTTTCAATGCCAATGTTATCATAAACTATGTTTCAATAATATTATACATATATTTTATTATATTTCATAAAAAAAGAGGCTGATTTTTCAAGTTTTAAAAAATCAAGGTGTTGCAATACTTTTTTCCATGTGTATATATATAACAATAAATTTATCAAACACAATTTATAATTGCCGATCACCCACAAGACTAGAAGGCCACCGGATTTTATTATAATCTGTCATAACAAACATAATATTTTGCAATAATATATATACATTTAACAATGCTTTCAATACAAAATGAAAACATTGACTCCGTCATAAACCAACCCGCCCGCCAGGAAAAACCAGCAACCAAATTACCTTAGTCGATATGGAAACCTGTGTCCAAACCCTAATGCTCGGAAGATCGTCTCGAGAGGTGTACTTGGATAATACTGAAAGTTAGCTAATGTTTACATAAACAAAATATCATCAAAATGTGTAATAGCAAACAAAAATACTAATGGTACAAAAAACAAATAAAATCAAACAATAATGAACCAACATTAAATCTGAACTTGACCAGTTCGAAGTTGTCGAGAGAATGGTCTGATAGGGAAATTAACCCGCGAAAAATGACCATTCACGTGAAAATACAATTAATATCACGTGTCCATACATATATTGAAAGAACCGTTAGTACAATAGTTTTCATCTATACTTCGAAACGCGAAAAATTATAAGTACACACTATACTTATATATAACAATAAATATATCAAACACAATTTATAATTGCCGATCGCCCACAAGACTAGAGAATTCAAAGAAAGGGCTGAAACGGATAGAAAAATATATATCTATAAACATAAATTCTTAGAAACTGAAATTCTATTATAAAACGAATCTGCAATGTACCCGTCTTTACTTAAATCAGATTTCCAACGTCCATGCCTCTTTATACATCTCTCATTAACATCTGACTTGGCTGCAGCAGAAGCGCCACCTGAACGTAATGAGTATAAACCTAAGTTAAGTTGAGGAGCAACCATTTTCAACCTTTTAACGATATTTTGCCTGGCTGCTGTATAACTAAGCTTCTTATTTTCATAAATTAACTTAGCTGTAACACCCGATCTAAATATGGGTCTGAAAACAAAATGATCAGAATCAACGTCCAAACTAGATAAACCCAAATAACGCTTATACATCATAAGGGGACAAGCTTGAGAACTCCCTTTGAAAATCAAAATTTCGTTGCCCAGTCTATATTGATCAGTTTTGCTATGCGACAAAAAGAAACATAAATAGACATGTATTCCTCATATATCTTAATTCATCAAAACGTAAAAAACCTGCATAACTATAAGTATCATAGTTTAATCCCTAATCACTAATAACTCACTAGAATCCTGATATATAGAACATAGCATAATGTTATCAACTGGGTCTTTTTTCACGACTGGTTTACCGTTCCGCCTTTTGCACGATTCTAATAGAAATTTTATGAATGAATTGCTTGTAGGGTCTATGTAACCGTTTAATTAGTGGGCCCATTTTATAGAATAAATCGCGGACTGCAATACACTTCATGAAGAATGTTTGTCAATAAGAAATGTTAAGTATAACGCTACAATTACTGGTTCGGCTGGTAAATCAGAAAAAAAACATGTTCATTAATGAATGACTTCCAACGATTAAATCCGGCGAAGTACTTCTCTGACGTATTTTCTCTTTTCCAATCCACTATGTACAAAGCCATCTTTCCTGCCAAAAATCTCAACACATTGTTTTCTCCTACACCACTGCTCTCAACAACATTCTCAACGTTCTGTCTCAGTTTTAAACCTAAATAACGCAAAAACCCTCATTCAAATCTGACAAATAAAGCAATCATACTAAGTCTTAGAGGATTTTCACCAAAAATTCCATTTTTACAGGTACCCTTTACTATAATGTTGTCTCTAGGCAAATAAATAACCTCCTTTATACAATCTCTAAATCCGCCGTCTTTATATAAAAGTGGCCAATAAGGAGAAGATTTCCATTCAGGAATAACCAACATGCATTTAGCCTTGTCCTTAATTATCTTGTTTCTTGTCATGGAAACTAACTATGGAGATGGCACTAACCAATTAGTATCACCTCCCCAAAACTGACTAAAAGCGTGTATTGCCTCAGTACCTGGGCACCAAATTTTCGAATTAAAACGAGAGCTCTGAGCGTTTTTCATGAGTAGAAAATCTGTCAACAGTAAAAGGTCCAAATGTACAACTCAGATCATGGAAAACGTTCTTTTCGATGCTCCAATCAGCCGGATCCGTATGTCTACTTAAAAAATCAGCATGCTTATTCTCAGTTCTCGGTACCCAATTGGTTTGTAAACCTATATTCTTTTTCGAGCAAGAATTGAGAATATCTGTTACAACCTTCTGTAATTTGTATTTTCTGCTACCAACATTCAATATATGTGTCACATTCTTGTTATCAGAATTTACTTTAACGGTCTTATTCTCAGGAAATGAATCATATGAGTTCAAAACTCTTCTAACCGTCTCTAATTCTCGCCAGGTAGAACTTTCAAACTGTTCACCGGCGAACCAATTTCCATAAATCTGATGATTTTCACTATGAAAATCCAAAACTGTGGAAAAATATCCACCGAAGCCTACATCTGAAGCATCACACAATAATTCAATATCATACATGTCAGTTAAATTAACTGAACAAATATCAACACCTACAAGATTAAGTGTTCTGCAAGAGTTTTTACAAAAACCAAGCTCATCAATAGCTTCTACTGTTATTCTAACAGGTGCGTTCAAACTAGCACGCGCTTGAACACAATCATATAAAAATCGTGTGTTCCGTCTAACGATATCACCCAAAACGATTTGCATAGAAATCAGCTGACCAATGATACTAGCCAAAGTTCGAGCACTGCAAAAAGTACTCCTTTTCCAATCTCGCTTAAAATAAGACTCTCAGCTTTTTCTGCTTTGTCAATTCTCTCATCACTAACACAATTTTTTCCTTTTTTTGTGTCCCGAACATAACCTAACCATTTAACATACTGTGAAGGGAACCAACTACATTTTTCATGTGCAATCAAAAATCCTAGAATTTCCAATTTTTGTTTTACCTCTTGACTGGTTTTAAGACACGAGCTTAAATCTCAAACACCACCTAAACCATTTGCCTTCAGATCTCAAGTGTTTGACTAATTCTCGTAGTACTTTTGAAAAAAATGTATCCAGCTGTAGCTAAACCAAAATGGCAGTACATTAAAAAAAAAAAGTATCTAACTTTGCCTTCAAATTCACATGAAAATCCTAAAACACTTCTATATATTTGACAAATCTCAATATGATGATAAGCTGACTTAAGATCAAGGTAAAACAGAGAATCATCCTTCTGAAACATATCTCGGGCTACTTTTGTATCTTCATACTTAAATCTGAATTTGACCAAATGTATGTTTATGTGTCTACACTATAGTACAAGTCTGGGTTTTCTCAATTTGTTGTATGCAACTGTTAAAGGGTTAACTACCAGTTGAATCTTTTGTACCTCAGAAATACATTTTTTCTGTAAAAGATTGCTGATCTCATCTTGAACAAATTTCTTATTGTTTAATGACGATCTGTTGTTTTTAATTACAGCGTGTTGAGGCTCGGTTTTGAATGGTATTTTATATCCGTTTTCAATAACGTCAATAATGTGTTTGTTTTCGGTAATCAATTTCCATGGACCTATATTGACCTTGAGTCTACCAACTGGCGGGACGTATTCATGCTGAACGGTTGTATTCGTATCAATACACATCACCGTGTGAGTATTTTTAACAGTATTTACTTTTGTAGTTACAGACTTATTGCTTGAATCACTGACTAGAGGCGCAAAGTGGCCTTGTATTATATCAATATTATCAAAACCTAAAATTTGAGAATAAGAATTACTTATCTTATTTTTCATGTCTGGACATTCGTCTACCCAATGATCCTTATTTCCACACTTGAAACATCTTCCAGGCTTAATGGATTTGGTTTCTTTCTCAGAATTTCTGTAATAAAGTGTTGGTCTTGGTTTGCCTTTCTCAACCTTTTCCCCCTTACTCTTTCTTTCTGCTCTAGACTGAGCCCTCATCATCTTCTTTTCGTCTTCTGAGTCGTCAGCCATGGAATTAGCTACGTACTCACTGACGACTTTCCACCCAAGCTGAGAAGAGTCGGTCAGTTTTATAAGCTTTTGCCTTTCACGCACTACGTCAATACCTTCAATCATTTTCATTTTTGCTGTCCGCACTGAATCAATTCCCAATTCTGGAGCTTCCAGGCTAGCTTTAGCTTCTTTCAGCTTGGTTAACACTTTCGGCTCATGACGATACTGGTTTGCATTTCCTTTACGCTGAAAACTATAATTGTCAGTCATGGTTTCTTCAAGCTTGGCTATCTGAGTTTGGAAAATCTCCTGCTGTAACTGTTGCAGATTTGATTGAAAAGGTGAAAGCCTATTATCCATCACTGTAGTTATGCTGTTTAGAAGATCTTGCTGTGAAGAAGAAAGTGCATTTTTCACCTCGCGTAGAATAACTGCCTTAATTGGATCGTCTAAATCGGTGTCCATCTTGATCAGTCCGAAGTTGGCGAGAGAATGGTCTGATAGGGAAATTAACCCGCGAAAAATGACCATTCACGTGATACTACAATTAATATATACATATATTGAAAGAACCGTTAATACAATAATTTTCCTCTTTACTTCGAAACACGGAAAATTATAAATCCCTTTTCCTAAACAAGGACGTAATAAATCAAATTTAATATACAAGAAACATATTAAAACATATTAATATTCGAATAAACACAATATGAATGATGAAGTAATTCTCTCGAACGGAACATTTCTTTATGTATTCAACCAATTATTATAATTATAAACGTTTCAAAGACGTGTCTGACCATTGTCTATCATGTTACTGTAACCTTGTCATCCATAGTAACATGATCGTCATAACAGGATAGCCAAATGCTACTCACTTTGATATAGTAATTCTGATTATGATAGCAAAAAAAGTTAACTAATCCTTTTCAAACCATTTCATACGATATTTAAAGAAATTAAAAAAAAAAAACATAACTTAAAACAGAAACAAATTGTTTACAAATCAGTGAACAAAATTACAAAGAAATCAGTTTTTGGTTAGTTTTCTACTAATTCGTTCAACATTTGAATACATAGGAAGTAAATGGTACTCGGTATTAGCAGTATCACGGTTTGAAAGAGATTTCAATACGATTTCAAAGTAATTTGTTAATTTAAGTTTTTTGTAGAGGTATTCATCTATCATAATAATAATAGTGTGAGGACACCACACACCCACGCGAAAATAGGACAACACGTCATTGAAGGGCAATAACTCCTAGAGTTAGACGATTTCTTCTATATTGTTTTAATCGTATATCTTGTCTTGCTGGTTATTTTTGATGATTTTTCTACTTCTATCTACATGATCTACCCATGATAATTTTTAAGATATCAGGAAAAAAGCCAGTAATTGGTTGAATCATCATCAAAGAGCAATACATGTATCTCTTAACTCTGGCGACTTCGATAGTGTAAGGCTTGTCTTGTTGATCATTTTTAGTATTTAATATTTCTCTTTATCTAATATTGTTTTAAATAAATAACAACAATTGCAAAAAAAAATATTAAAATTTGTCATTTCAGGACAATCACGCGCAAGCACTCATATGCGTACAAATGGTATAGCTGAACATTGTTAACACTTTGCTAATATAAATTTTTTTCTCTATTTAAAACGGATTTTAAAATTATGGACACAGCTTGCATTTTTGTCCTATTATATTTTGTTTAGCCATTGCTGCCATGTTGAATTGATCATCGAATACATTTGTTAAACTGGACACCCAAATGATGATTATGGCCAAGTTTTGTTTAAATTGGCCAAATGGTTTTAGAGAAGACAATTTGACGATAGACGACGACAATTATGAGATGGTAAAAGTTTACTTGGCCTATTTGCCAGGTGAGCTGAAAAGCAAGACTGGCTGTGTTAACAATTTGAGCAACTTATGAAACGCATTAATCAAACGCCATGTTAAAATTTTTTCAAGTTACAGCATTCAACAATATACCCTGGTAAAGAAAGATTAAGGTACATATATGAGGATTGTTTAGTGGATAAGGATAAAAACATAACTGTCAAACAAAAATACATAATTGAATACCTTTGACGTAAACGCAAAATTTTGAACATATAGAGCAATCTGAGAAACATATTGATCACTTCCCAGGACGTAAAAGTCTTACAATGTCAGTATAGGATTTTTTACACGCCAAATCGAATGGTGTTTGATTGTCGTTGTCAGTTGAAGTAAGTAAAGCACCTTTATCTATGAAAAGTTTTACAACATCAAAATGACCTCCCACTACAGAAAGATGTAACGGAGACCTTTTATTATGATCATTTTGGTTAATTTCAGCACCTCGGTTAATCAAAAACTTTGCTATTTCAGAATGTCCGTTTTTGATAGCTACTAATAATGGGGTTGTTCCATTTGAATCTCCCTTCAAAATGTCACTTCCATTTTGTATCAAATATTCAATAATTTCGAAATGACCTTGTCTACATGCAGAAAACAAAGGTGAACCACCCGATTCATTACACAATGTTATACTAGCATTATTTTCACACAACAGTTTAACTATATCTATAAACCCTCCCCTGCATGCGGCATACAGTGGCGTACGTTTTTTATTGTCTGATGCATTTAAATCCGCTCCACTGTTAACAAGGATCTCTGCAGCTCCTGTTCGTCCTTTAGCGGATGTAACAAATAACGGTGTCATACCGTTCTCGTCGCACTGATTGATGTTAGCGTTTTTTTGTAGTAAAATGTTCACAATTTCGTTATATCCTTTGTCAGAAGCAATGAATAAAGGTGATCGCTTATTCTGGTCGCAACGCGAAACATCAGCATTATTCTCTAATAGAAAATTAACAATACCCTGGTGCCTCTTACTGCATGCAATAAACAATGGGGATCGTCCCTTATTATCAGGTGTGGAAATGTACTCACTGTAAAGAGATAACAGATGTCTCACAACATCTTCACTCCCATTCTTACATGCAACAAAAAACGGGTGTTTGTCCTAGATTATTGCATTTTGGTAAATCTGAAATTCTTTTTGATAATGTTTGAACAGTCGACAAGTGACTCTCTGATGACGCTACAAGTAATGGCGAATTACCCTCCAAATCACATTTTTTTAGATCGGCATTTTTTTGCAGTAGTCTTTCTACTATAGTATCGCATCCTTCTCTGGAGGCGACCAATAAAGGAGACTGCCCTTTATTGTCACACAACGAATGGTCAGCATTGCTATCTAGTAGTGTGTCTACTATACTATCGTACCTTTTTCTTGAGGATACAATTAATGGAGACTGTCCGTTCTCATCACACAGAGAATGGTCAGCATTGCAATTAAGCAAAACGTTCACAACATCTGTCTTTCCTAAAAGACATGCAACAAACAAAGCCGTTCTTCCAAATTTGTCACGTTCATTTATATCGCATTCCAATTCCAATAACAACTCAACAACATCGGAGTGTCCTTCGAATGTAGACTCAAGTAATGGATTTCGCATTTTGTGCGAATAAAAATGATGCTGTTTCGTAAATTCTATATAATCTTCATAATCTGTTTCACTTTTCACGGTAAAATGTTTTAAAAGTCCGCGTATTTCTTGTTGTTTGTTTCGACAGTACGATAAAAATTCGTTCCTATAAGATTCATTTTGAAGTTGACTGTTATGAAATGTACTATATGTTTCACCTTGCTTTAAATCGAACAATAACCTATCGAAATATCTATTTTGTCCATCCTTGTAATTGATAATAACTGTATGTTTGTTGATTTCTGTCATATCCGATTGAAAGCTAACATGTTCAGCAATAAAAGAGCTTCGAACGAATTTGATAAAACTATACAAAAATATCTTGCTACATACCAACTCGGCAATTTGATACACTTTTGTGTGAATAAAATGATAATAATTTCCAGTTTTTGTCATAAACATGCCCTCTAAGTTCCCTAATTGCTCTCTAATTTTACTTTTAACTTGGGCTTTATCAGTTCGTAAATTAAATTCCAAGCAAATATTTTCGAACGCCTGCCTTTCAATATCTGATTTATAAACGTCGTTTAGTATCTCTTCCCTAAAGTTATTATGCAATAACGCACATAATGTTATAATGCAAAATTTAAGTTTGTTGTTCTTTTCAAAATATATCAAGTCTTCTTCAATAAAGTCTTCAAGGTTTTTAAATAACATGCTAATCTGTGTTGCTGTTTTATTCTCAGCTATTTTACACAACAATGGAAAATATTCTTTGTCAGATGTTAATTCTTGTGCAGGTCTAGACTCCGTTTCTTGGGAAACGTATTTGTTCATCATTTTTAATTTTTCATCGTCGGACAAAGGACAGTCTGATAATTGGAAAACATATTTCAATAGCAGACTGAGTTTTTTAAAGATAATGTCATCGTAAATATTAGAACCAGTAGCAAAGAGTAGTTTTACGTCATTAACACATATGGTATCATTCTTATCAGAAGTATCTAAAAATTTTAGAATTGCCTCGATTTGAGAAACCCATACATCAACTGATGGTGTATTTATATGCACCTTCCCGCACAAATCATCGACAACAAATATCTGTTTTTGTTCTCTGTTAAGGAATTCAAAAATAGTAAATGGGCTCAGTACTATTGGTATGATTTCATATTGCTCTTGCTCCTTCAATTTTAACGCTATATGACGAACTATAGAAGATTTACCATTACCGTCAACAGCAACTACAAGAACACAACCATCCCTTTTTAGTTTTTCAGATATTTGATGTGTTGCCTTAGTTTCAATGAACTTTTCGTCGTCTTTTAACCAGTCGTTTATGTGCTGCTTATGTACATCTAATGATAAAAAAGAAATGGACTTTCAAATAAATCCTTATCATTGTAAAAACTACACTATGATGTATCGTTTAAAAATACAATTTTAATAGTTCATTTTTATGTGTTCGTCATGTTCATATTATATGTTATACGTATCTTATGTTTTGCTTCGGTCTCCTACAAATACGTAGAGCATGCCTAGCATTCATATCTATTTGAATAATTAGTACCCCGTCACACTATGCCTTTTTAAACGGGTTCTACCCGAATTTATAAATCCAGGTAACATTTAGGTAGTGTGAACGCCTTTTAGTGTGAACGTGAAGAGCAGTGAATATTAGTTTGTTGTTATGGTAATACATGACGTTTGATTTTAATTGATCTCCGAATTTTCTTATTGCATGACGTCATATATCGAATGACATAATATTTTTACATGTGATGTAACACCTACCGTATTGTTTTGCTACATTGTAAATTAAATTCACATAATGAATTATCAAAAGGCGGTAACAAGATGGATAAGTGTATTAAGCTATGATAAAAGCCATTTCAGACTACATTAAGTAAAGTAACGCAAGTGTGGTGAAATATGAAATACAGTGGATCGATATTGGTTACAATTTTGTCGCTTATATTTCTATTTTTTGTTGAGAGGGAAAATTCCAAATTTTTGTTAACTTACTATTGTGTGAACTGCGGCAATTAATTCGGATAAATATTCGACCGGCACAGATTTCATACACGGTATAAGGGTGGATCCGTCATAAGTTAACCATACACCGATTGTATTGCAAACGGGACGTTTCCAGTCAACGTTTGTGTAAAAATGAATAATGAAATATAATAACATTAATTGATGACGTCAAAAATCACATACGAAATGTAGGCATCGCATTAAGATCCATGTGATCACAATGTAATGGTGCTGGACCAGTTTAACCGAAGTGTGATAAAAATCGTTCAGGATTTCTGACCAAAATACATCTAATCATATCGATAAATTTTGATTCTTTTAATCGCAATGCTCTGTAACGTGGCGTCACATGAGTAGGACACCATAAGTGTACGGCGTGTCATTGCATTGCAAAACATAGTTGTTGTAGATAGCATACTATTCATATGTACTGTTTGGTGCAAAACAAAATCAAAGCATAACCATAAAGGACATTGAACACTACCTTTCGTTTTTTTCTGCCTTAACTCTTTCTCTCCTTTCTGTGTCAAGTCGTCAGGAACTAAAAACGTAATTTAAAAAAATGAAATAAAAATTTGACCTAGGTGACAAACTAGCTAAAATGCGTAACACAATATTTATAAATCGTACTGAATCGTTTGTGGTGCAACACAAGATGATTAGGCAATACACAGGGAAAACAACTATCATGAACTTATCTCTGGTGTAAAGGGTTCTTAAGTTTTTGTGGCGTACGGTTTTAATAATCTCTTTATGTAAGCTTATCATTTACTTTGATCTAAAAAAATAGATTAACATAAATCATATGCATTGTAAAGTTATAATGTGAAAACATAGCTTTACTTGTTTCTATTTTAATGCAAACACATTTTATATAACTTTGAACATAATGAAGAAAAAGGGTTTCACCTCTCTTTGGTAATGTTATACATTTCTCATGTGCTTAGGCAGATATGCATTTTTGTTAAACCAATTGTAAGTTCTTCATTGGTCAAATACAATTAATACAGTAACTTTGTTTTACTGCCTAATTTTTGTTTTACTTCAAAACCATCAAATATAAGATTACACAATTTTGTTCAAATCCGATTATCTTATATAATACACGACATGAAAAATGATAACCAGAATCGATCAAAAACTTATTGTTTATATTCCCTTTTTCTAGATTTGAAATAATTTTGAGCAAGAAATTTCTATAAACATAAACTGGGCGTAACGTCGCCAAGGAAATCAGAGGAGAATACGGTACCCATGGGATAACATAAAGTTTTGTTCAACGGCACATGGAATAATCCCGATCGGTACATTGTTGGTTGTGCCATCAATTTTTTAATACAGCGGAATAAGAAACTCATTTGGATTTGGCGATTATATTTGCACTTCCTTTTCGTTTATTTATATGTAGCTTTTCAAATGTGTAGTTTCTAATACATCATTGAATTTGAATTAATCAGCTTTGTACGTTCTTGTAGAATGTAAATCCAGAGGAGAGCTTTACGCGCATGCAATTTTGGAAGGCTGTTTTGTTTTTTTTTTTATCTAAAATTGCACTTTTAAATGATATATGTAATACGTATTGAACTTTTCGTATCAGCTAAGCATATTGTTTAACAATAACGCAGAGCGAGGTGACAAATCTACTGGCTGTAGCACAAAATGAATGCTGGTTTTAGACTACATATGTAATTGCAAAGAAGCAACGACGATATATACATCATAATTTTCTCCTTCATTTTATAATTGTAAATTTACACGGTGGGTATGGTTGTCCTGCGAGAGAACGTTCTGTGCTGGTGATTTGGTCCTGTCAGGTGCTGGTGGGTCCTGATTCTGTGCTGGTGGGTTTGTTTACATTGTATCAGAACGGCAATAAAACGACTGTTTTGTTGCTTAATTTTTCTCTGATGCGTCATAAGTACCATGCAAAGTATATTACAACAATATTATATTGCAAAAGTCGTGCAAGTTCGTTAAACGGAATTGTCCTGACGCTGTGCTGGTGATAAGAAAAACGGTCCTAGTTCTGTGCTCCTATGTCCTGGTTCTGTGCCTTTATATTTTAGTTAAAAGTGGCATATATTCAAGATCATTGATGCTGTACTGTTATTGACTAATTAACTGTTGTCTGCTTTCTTTAAATTGACATTGTTGTGAATCTGTTTACTGTTATTATGAGGGAAAAAATACCCCTATTTTTTTTTTTTTTTTTAATTAACTGTAATCTTATTTGTTGGCCTGTTAATTGAACCCTTCTTGCCCCCTTTTAAGATAAGAAAATATATGTTTACGATTTTCGGGATAACGATCATTTTGCAAGATCACCAAAATACGTTGTAATTTATACAATACTTATATAAAGTAGATGATGTGGTATGTTTGTTGTCAATGGACAAATTTCCATAAGAAATCAAAGGAAGTATGTGTTAACAACCATACGTCATCGTACGACCTTCAACAATAACCCATAAAATAAAAATGTAAAAGGTTTTGCATAAAAATGGAGAGCAAAAATATAGAACAAAGGACTTTCTGAGCGTTTGAATCATATGTCTTTAGCAGCTTAAAACACATTTGTTTGTGAACAATTTAGTGCTGACTACAAGAATGACAATAGTATTGCGGGTTTGTTTGTTTGAGTTGTTTTTTGGGGGGTGATGGGGGATAAGTTAGAGCGAGGTTACAGTGAAAGTTTTAAGCTTGGAATAGTTTCCCGTAAGATTTTAAAGTTGTATTTTAAAAGAAAAATGTGTCTTATAGCTATTAAGAATCACTTGCTGTATCTGTAAGATTTTTTCAACATAATTTTTTTGTCTGATCAGGTATTCAGGTATTTTTTTTCGAAAGTTCGATAGAACACTAAAAAAATCACTATTTTATGAAAGGGCAGACTAGAATATGTCAATTTCAAAAATTAAGATATCTCGTAGCTTCATACTACCAATTGAGTATAAAACAAGTATATAAGTTTAAAAAAGAAATTCTTAGATTAAACACCTATATTTAACTTTAAAAGGTAATAACAGTTTAAAACAATACAAATCTACACACACAAAAAACTGGCTTAATTTCAACTGGTTATCAACCCGAATCGCTATAAGATCATATATAAGCTCGACTGTGTCGAGGGGTCGTGTGAGGTTCATGTATTGTCTTGGCGTCCGCAATTACAAAAAGATCTTTTCTGAAATTACTTGACCAAATGTTACCAAATGATTTTTCAAGAGTGAATCTAGGAAAAACAATATGCATCAACAAACATGACCACTGTCTGTTAAAATGTATTTGAGTTTTTAGTTACAGCCGATTCCATTGAGTATGTAGGCAAAGGTAATATCTTTCCTAATTCATTGATAATCATGTTTTTATTTAAACGATATGCTATCATTTATTCCACTAAACAAGTAAAATCCTTCCTCTATTGAGCTAATCGTGTACATGGTAAGAACTATAAGTGTACATGCAATTCGAAAACAAATGTTTTCCCGCCATACTCGTATTGTATTGCATCAATGTTTTACTTGTTGTTTTAAAAATATAATGTGCGGCCTTTCATTTTCTAAATTCATTTCATAGTATAAGCCTTGTTATAGGATCATAATTGAATATGGTTAATAAAAGTCCTGACTAGCTTTTTGTTTACAAAAAAAAACTAGCTGACTTTTCTCTTCAATAGTTAAGAATATTTTCTTGGACCATTTTTTCTAATATCAAAACCAGTGTCTGTTATCACTTGGGTAAACAATGGTTTACGTCTCAATGAATGCAATGGATAAACAATTGTTTGCGTCCCAGGGAATGCAATGCTCTACTGCGACAACATATTCAGTGTATTTTCTCGTTTCTAATTTTTTCTATAGTCTTTTACAGAGAATTTTTTCATTTATTACATATACGATCGATACATCATGCAACTATATTTCTGAATGTATTGTATCTATGTCCAATAGTCAATACATGACATAGATGAAAACATCTGTGATCCTCGATTTCCGTAATTAGTTTGTGTGATTAAACACAATATATCTTCTTACCTGCATAGCTATACAGAATCTTAAATCCATATTGTTAGATGGCAAGTTCACTAGAAAATTATATTGTCATATTTTCGTTTCTTTTTCATATAAATTCTTTAAGTTAAAATATATGATCACTGTAGAAAATTTATTGTTGAAGCGGAAGTCATGGCAGCTGCAAGAAAAAAAAAACAATGAAAAAAATAAGATTTATATTTAGTTGCACGCAATTGTGTAAACATAATGGATGCTGTAAGATTTAAAAAAAAATATATCAAACTATAAACTCGTGAAAATAATTACATACCTGAAGATCTATAAAATTACTGTGATATTTTCTAGTGTTAATATAAATGTTGTGTACTCCATATCAAAATACGAAAACAAATCTGACATGTACAATTATAGAAATTTATGATTCTGCATTAAATGGAGAATCAAATGCTTTAAATGAATGTTTAATTGTTACAGAAGTCAGACTTGTATAAGGTATTTGGTAGACAGTAGAAGAATTAACCAAACATTAAATTGTTGAAGGAACATAAATGTACTCTACATTTATATTTATGTATTTCTTTACTTGATGTGTTATTTATATAAACATAGACATTTGCAATTTTAACTGTATAATACTGTTAGTTGAACTACTATAAATAAAAATCGGTAAACCTTTTCATTAATACCTACACACATTTAAACAATATAAATGATCATTTTAAATGTTTCCTTATTGATGTTGCATGATCAACAATGATAGCAAAACTGACAGTGGCGTTTGTAATTCTTAACATCGGTTATGTTTTTAACAAAAGTGGAATATGCTTCGAAAAGAATGTGATTGGGTAGGACAATAATCCCTTTCTCATACAACACCTTATCTTGATAAATTCTTCAATCGATATTTGTTTTTTATATAAGTTTGAATTGGACTCATTTTTTTCCAAAAAAATTAATTAGGAAATAGAAAATGGATACAAATGTAATTACCTGTCATGTCATTTGATTGCATAAATTAAAAACATCAGTACAACAGAGTCGGAAAATAACACTTAAGTAAGAGGGAAAAGATAAAATATTATAGAGAACGTTATAAGACTAAACGATTATTTGTTTACATCAAATTGTATAGAAAACTGAAAACTGATAAAGCCAACTTCCTCCCAAACATGGGTATGTTTACAGGTGTAATGAATTGCCACCTTGAAATGATTAAAAAAGAAAAATCATTTATATATCGCGTTCCTTGTTATAATAATTGTAACACAATGCATGCCATTGTTTGCTAGAACAATTACTACACAATATATCTTGCATGTGTAAAATATATTATATAACAATTAACAAAAATTACGATAGCGTACATACAACTTCCAGGGGGGATGCTCTCAATGATTATAAGAGCATTTTTGGCGACTACACCCTAGTTAATATTAATTGTTTTCAAAAAAAGGATGATAGGTAAATACAGCCCCGGTATACTGCATTAACATGAGTTATATGCTACACCGATTGCTTATATGTTGATGTAGTTTTAATTTTATCTTTATTGACATTTAAGCACTAGTTAACCAAACATTGCATCTATGTAAAATAATGTTGGTTTGAACAGCTCTTTAAATAGTGTTGATTTTTAGTCATATTGGTGACATATGAACTGTAGTAAATTAAGTTATAATCAGACCGTTCGCCTTGTGTCAATAAACATGTGTTTGGTCTATGTTTTTAATGTCATATTGATGTTCTGAGAAAAAACCTTACCAGAACTAAGATGACTGCTATCAAATTGTCCGAACACTACTTCATGACTACATTTAATAAATTGTCAATACAGTAGGTTCAGCAGGACCCCTTTTTGGCCCCAAAATATAGCACATTTACAAAATTGTGAAAATGTAAACTGTTAGCTATTTACTGGAAAGAAGAATGCTTCTGCTACATAAATATTGGCTGTTTTTTTACAATACAATGCACATATATCGGGTACTAGCATCATTAAGTCATGCTAAATTACTAAAATCTTCACAATTTTAGCATTTTAATTAAATTTGAAAATGGCCGCATTCGTTGTCATTCCTAATATTGAAATGTAAGTTGTATTTGATGATATAACATAACATATATAAAGGTTAAGGATGAACACGGATGAGGCCACTTCCAATTATGACAAAAAACATCTAAAAAGTGACGGTATTTTTGTTGTCATATTTGATAGATTTTTCATATTAAAGCTTGAATAAAGAGCAACTTTAATGACTAAATCAGTTAAAATTATTAACATAAACTAATTGAATCAATTAAAATAGACACTTAAGTAGTCACACCACATCTTCATATATCTACCTTGATAAAGTGTTGAAAAAGGTCCAAAATCTTTCGTTAGATTAACCTGAAATGTTAGGCCAAAATTGGCCCTTACCGAACCTACTCCTTTATCTAGACCCTGAACATGACATAAATTGGTCAACCAGTGTAGAGAAGGGGAGGACAGTTTAAATGTTTTGTCAAAAATAAAGAAACCAATGATTTATGTGCTCTGTCAGTTCAATGAAATTGTGTATTATCAAATATAAATTCATATGCTCTAGTTACTTTATATGTTCACATACCTTTTCAAATAGTTTTAACGTATATGACTTTTCGATAAAGTTGGAATAAAACTATATCTGTATGTTCATATCATTGCGAAAAAACTTTACCACTCGGCTTATGATACCCAAAAGGACTGACTTACAGTTCAACATAGGTTTGTAGTTTAGTGATAGTTTTAGTTAGATGGATACAATACATCTTAAGTTTAGGAATGCTTAGTCTTAAGTTAAGATAAGTCATTAAAAGTTCTGGAATATACTTTTGATAAAAATACTAAAACACACGAACAATGTATTGCTTAGAATTATTCATAGCAAAGAGTTATCTTTCAGTAAAAATGATCCAGATGTAACAACAGCTAGCTTCGATCCATTTTGCTGTGATTTTTATGAGGAAAGAAATGGAACATGTGTCAGTAGGTATTACAGCTTGTTTAAGGTGGTACCCAACACTTTAACTAAAATTAATTTGGCTCGTTTAATTTTCATAAAATTTTGACAAAGTATTTACTTTGACCCTTTGACAAAAATATGAAAATTTCAAAAAATTTGAACCAATCGTTTTATCAGAAAAAAATACACTGGTTATATAGCAGTTTGACAAACACTTATTTTGATAATTGAGAAGCTTAATATTCCCTTAACAACATAACGTATTTTAAACGTTTAGCTGATTTTACAGAGTTATCTCCCTGTAGTGTTAGGTACCACCTTAAATGCTAAATTGAATATAATGATTTAATTCAAATATTTGTGAAGAAAAAACATGCGTTTTCAAAAATTATTTAAAAAATGGAATGATTTTTATGTTACACTTTCTTAAACTATTTGATTAAATTATATGTATGTGCATCACTTTACTGGTATTTTTTTAACTATGCGACTGTATCAAAATGTGGTAAATAATGTTGCTAGACATACATGCATCATGTGTTTTATTCGTATACAAACACGGAAATACATAAGCATTGCTGTCACCAAATAATTTTCGCGATTACATATGCCAATAAATAGCTTCAGTACTTAATTAAGTATCGTAATACCAGATGATTTAAACCTTATTCATATTTTTACGAATTTGAATGACAGAATGCAGAGACGGATTTGAATCAAATGGAGGAAATCCATGTATACCATGTTCCTTGAATACATATGGCAAGTTTTGTGTAAAAAAGTGTGACTGTGGAATATATCAGAGGTATACTTTTTTAAAAACGTATTGATGATATTGATTGAGTGAAGTTAACTGATTAGATTACAATTATTGCATGTTATGTAAATAAAACAGTCATACGTTGAAGTAATTTTACCGCAAATATAATGCTACGCATACATAATGTAGTCTGCAATCCAATTTTCGATGCACACATCATATTGGAATACACACTCTGAAAATATACACATCCGTCGCCTATATGTACTACGGTGTATGAAGATTTGACACAAAAAACACTTGGTTCTATTCAGACATTCAGTATTAGGCATAACTTGGTAATGATGACTGTTTAACCAGTGCACGTGAGAGAACAATCAATTTCGATAGTTACTTTTGTAATATAAATGGACCTGCGTGCAAGTTGTGTGAATAGTTTTAATGTTTGCTCTAAGTTAATACTTGCTGCTAATGATACCATAGATTAAAATGTGGTATCCTGAATTTTCTTGTTCGGAGTTGAATTAAATTCATGTTTCGAGAACATGGATTTGCAGGTGTCCGATTAATGAATACACAGATCGTATATAGATAGTTTGGATATAAGATATACTTCACGAATTCAATATTTATTCAAAATAATCCTTTGTTTAAAATCGATACAATCAAAACCTGCAAATATACTTGATCTGTAAACTGTTTATTCTTATCACTAGTACACTTGGTACAACAAAAAAACAAATAAGGCCTTTAATTGCCTTTTGGATTGTCAACAATTTGTCAGGAGTTTAGATTTTAATCTATATCATGTATATTTCATCTTGTCTCATATTCTCAGTAACCAAATTATTATTTAAACTTAAACGTTTCCGTGTGTTTAATAATCTCAACTTGCACGATTAGCTCGTGTTTATATCTTCGTCTTATATTTCAGCGAAAGAAATTAATATATCATAGAAAAATAATTACACCAGGGTTTTCGATTACACAAACTTGTCAACCCTTTGCTAAATTTGATTCTCGGTACAGGGACATCATTTGTAAATATAAATAAACATGTACACATCGTATGCATATGTTATACGTTCAGGTATTTATAATCCAATCTTTTATGGTAATATTTTTTGGAAACGCAGCAAAAAAAAAATGTCTGCATTAATCTAAAAAGCTTATAAAACATTTCAACAGATTTTTAAGAAGGAATATAGTTACACTACTTTTGTCAAAACATTAAAGATGGCAAATCTTTGCTTTGAAATGTATTCACTTATACATTGGTAGGAAGAAATAAACACATTATTATATTATAAAACCAGTTGTTTGCACGATGCGGGCTATTTCAACTATCAGATATAAATGGGAGGCAGTAAAAAAATCTCTGTATAAATATAACTTTTGTTGAGTAGTTTATAATGTTGGGGATAGTATTGTGCCATCTATTTGCCTTTGATTTTGGTTGTATGACTGGGTGTTGCCAAGACATTGAGAATACATGAAACAATTAATAGATTAAGATCAATTTATATTTCATTTTTGTTTCAATATACAAATCTTAAAAAAATATTCACATTCACAGATTAAATTGATGCAGTTTTAAGATTATCTTTTTTTTTATTTAAAAAAAAAAATAGATGTCATCATGTTGACGGATGCATCCGAAGATCAAAAACAGACAGTAGCACAGATTTAGGTTGGTATTCAAATATTTGAATAGCGTTATTAATCTGAATTTGAGAAACTGACGTATACCATATGATCAAACATAGATTTTCAGCTCAAAATGCACACTGACGTCGTATCGTCATATGTATATCAAATAACAACATTATTGTTTTCTGGTATTTTTCTCCATTGAGTATGAATATTTTACTTGAATGATCCACATTTCGGTAGAATCAAAGAAAGCAAATAACTATTTTTTTTAAAACTCCTGCATACATATAGCAAATCATTGATACTATTTTAGTTTTTTTTTTACATTCGTGATGTAGTTATTACTAACAGAACTGCAAAGGGGAAGTAAATGATAACAAGAAAACATTAACAAACTTATAAATCACAAAGAACTAAAAACCATGAAACTGAAACTTATCATTTGATTGTAGATACATCAAATGAATACATAAAAAATATTGCTCAAAGTGCAATTCCACTGTTTTTTAATTATGTTTATTGTTTGTAAAACATAATTAATTGAAAACGTTTTATAATTCTTTTTAAAATAGTTTTAACTTAACCCTTAAACACATCGAGATTAAAATAATAACATGTCCTTTCCATTGTATTGAATAATCTTCAAAGATTCAGTAAGAACTTGGACTTCTGCAACAACAACTGAACTTTCAAGTACAGATATTCAAAATGGTATGAACTCTTTCTTTTTCGGAGAATGTCCTCTTTTTGTTTTAAATTAAAAGTATTCATTTGAGCTAATCTAATTATTTCAAATATGACTTACAATTATAGACTAGACAATATTGCTTTAAAAGTATACATGTATCGTTCGACACTCTGAGTGGAAGATACCAGAAAAAAATTACATTGTTGTCGTGTTATTATGATTAGTTATAATATCAAACTCGAAGTGGATTGGATAACGTACTAAATTATTATATCTTTTAAATATATGGAAAGTTGAGTGTTTCAAAGGAAAACCAACATTCGGTGGCATAACTACTTGTTTTATTTTCACTTATTTTATGCTTGGACCATTAACATTCAACGGCCAAATTTATATTGTCGGTTTGTATCATTTACAAAGATTATAACACAGAATTGCAGATGAAATGTTCACCAATAGGACCAATGAATTTAATTTTCAACTATTTCAAACCGTAATTATAATAGATTTAAAACAAAAGCATATTTCCTCTGGAAGATTTTATTCAAAATGAACAAATGGCCATGTGTATGCATATATAATTATAGAATACTTAAATAATCTTTTGGAGGGGAAGGGCAAACATTTCACTTGTTTACAAATCTTATACAAAAAGAATGGACACAAACAATTGAATAACTATAAGAAGCTTCACATTGATGTTACATTAACTATTCAGTATGAATTATTTCAGACATTTCAAGAGGCTTTCCTATATATTTAGCACTTGGGATAGGAGGCATAGCAATAAACATGGTGTTGTGCATTATGTGTGTGGTTTCATATAAGAGAAAACACCTCAGTAATGACATTATATCACACAAAAATGCAGTTATGGGTCCAATAGAAGATGCAAACATACAGGAGCATGCATATGACGACATTGATGAAAACGCTATCATGGGGGATATAATTAATCAGGGAGTTGTTATCAACCAATATATCAAAGAAGAGTCCACATCATCTGGTGATTGTGTAGAAGATTTCCCGGGAGACGATTTTCTAACGCCATATCAACTGATAGTTCGTTATTCAAACGCAATGTACAAAAATCTTCCACTGAATTCGGACACACCGAAATGTTCAGGAACGGCAGGTCGTTTTGTTGAAAAATATGAAAATACAGTTATATTTCACCAAATCTTATAAGTAATTACTCATGTTACTTTATAATCTATTTCTAAAAAAGAATGAGATGCATCAAAAACTGCGTAGTCGGTATTAACCAAACAAAATATTATTTGATATATGAAAGATCAATTGTATTCCTATAAGAAATTGTGTGAGCACATTTAACTTCTTTCTGTAGTTTTTCTGGATTGTCTTTTCTATTTGTTTATTACAAGATGTTGATGATTTTGCTACTGAAATGCAAAATGAACCCTTATCTATAATATGATATATAATCATGTCCGATGAATTGAGTTGATTTTGTTAACTTTTTTGTATAAAGGATTAACGACATGCTTAAAAGTGACCAATCGCTCATTTGTACAGAGTTGCATTGGTAACAATCAGCTTCAAAATCAATAGATTATACTTTAACCTCTTATATGAAGAACTGTATAAAAAGGACTAATACAAACCATTGTTTGAATCTACTTATGTTTTATCAGTATGCCATGGAGAGAAACCTAAATTAAATAGCCAACTATCGTTTCAAATAACGGCTAAAAATTTTGTATTGTAATTTGATGTATTTTTAAATGTATTGAATTCAACATAGCATGCTTAGGAATGCTACCAATTCCGGGGTTTTAGATACATACACAAAAATGCTTCTAATCTTTAAATGGATATATTGCAACTATTACATGTTGTCAATACGCTCAAACGGGTTCAACATAATAGCAACTTTTACGACATATCACAACGCGCTTCTGGCGTACTTTATTATAATCCTAGTACCTTTGATAACTTATTGTTTCAAATCCTGACCGTATCTTGACTTACCAGCACATAGTCATAAAATGTTTTATTAAAAAAAAAATGGATAACTGCAAAACAATTTCCAATAATTAACAAAAACCATACTGTCAAATGTATTACAATTCAAACTAAATAACCAACAGCCTAATACATAAACAGACTTTAAACCAAAATCAAATATGACGGATGACAATCACTGTACAACATGCTCATACTCGGGATAGACAAATATGAAATCTTGCGAAGTAAATGATGTTGCTAAGCTCCTAATCCCCTCTCCATCTAGCCTGGGCCTTTATAAGGTAAGGCGAAAATTGTACTCATCAGTTTGAAATGGATTGACTCGCATATTTATGGCAATATCAATAGTATAACCTTGTGTTGAAGCATACTATTTAATAAGCAGCAAATCAATATTTTTTTTAGTATACATTTACCTATCATTCGAAATTTAATTATTTTCCTGATATACATTTTGTAATGGTCAGTACTTTTGACACAATTCGACATATCCAAGAATGGTACGTTCTTTCTGTGTCATTTTATCAAATCTAAGACTTTGGTTCCTCTATCGACGTCTCTTATCATCATACATGTGTCATTGCTGTCTAGTAGATTAAGCTGATTATCATTTTAAAATTCAGTAACACATAACTTAAAACAGTTAACGTGATACTCAAATATTCTACAATAATACGGTAGGTGGTCCTATATTATTTGTATAAAACTTTAATAGAGTATAAAAAACGTCTACTGTGAGATTAATATAAATAAATCTACGAAATACACGATAATTGATAAGCTCTAAACACCTAGTTAGACCATATATAAAGGTAACAGTAGTATGTATACCGATGTTCAAAACTCATAAATCGATAGAAAAAAAACCAAATCCGGGTCACAAATAAAATAGAGGGAAACGCATTAAATATAAGTGGATATGCACATCAATTCATCATGTATACAAGGATTGAAATGTTGCATTTGCGACAGACGCGATTTTCTCCTACAAAAGACTCTCCAGTGATGCACGATTAAAAAAAACTTATAAAGGCCAAATAAAGTACGAAGTTGTAGAGCATTGGGGATCAAAACTTCCTAAACGTTTTACCAAATACAGGTAAATTGTAATATATTCCTATCATCGACAGCTAGATAATCTAATATAATAATGTAACCATGGTAACCTGGGGATATACATAAGCTTTTTTATTAATTTTATTTTTTTTAAATAATATATGGCATTGTTAACATTTAACAAATAAAAAAAAAAACCCGGAGATTAATCATCTGTTTCAAAACCTGTCTTTTTTCCGAATCATATCAGTTTAAAGGACGTGCTTCCGACATTAATTTATTGAATAGAAAACAATGGGAAACAAATACAACGACCGTCTGCGGTCCTTCCTTTCATAACAATTCGAATTGACATACTTTCCTGTTTAAAATTTATTACCCTGATAGAAATAAACAAATAATATGTAAAATAAGAAGCGTATAATGTAAATAATAAAAGTTTTGGAACTTATTGTCACTAACAAAGCATGTTTTTCCACATTAACATATTACGGTTTGTGGCTATGAATAATGCATTTGAAAAGGCCTACATGTATGTGCCTTTATCGCAATGTTTATGTTGTTTTTTCTATTATTTTTGCCTGCTGAAGTTGTTTCAATATGTCTTAAAATTTTGTTGTAATCAACGTTTTGATAAAAATATTTTGATACAATTTGAAAATTAAGCATTAACAAATAGGACAATAGCATGTAAATCATCATTTGTCTTAGTGTAAATAATCAATGAAGCAAGAAAATTATCGTAAAATACATACATATCTATACAGAAAATAAAATATATATTTATTTATTTTGAATATGAAAATAAGAAATACTACATGTATACACGAAAGGACTCATATATCTTGTATATATTCGAGAAAAACGGAACATGCATCTGTATGAAAATTACATCAACTGAATTAAAATAACTACGTAATATAGAAACAGTAATTTGGAAAATAATAACAAACATGTTTCATTTACTGACAACATTAAAAAAAGTATCCAAATACTTTAAATGTGTAGTTAATATGTCATGGTATATTCAAAGAACAACACATGTTTTCTAAATGCACGTACAAATTCTTCCGCGTTAAATTTGTAGCTTTAGTTATGAACACATGATGAAAGTAAAACTTATATTATTGCTGTGTTTGTTTTGCACATTCAGTCAAGCCCTTTCTAACAATGGAACTTGTGGAACAAAACAAAAAGATGGGTAAGTCTTTTCATATGAACACCAGGATTATTAGGTAAATATTTTAGTGATGTATTTATCAAAATCTGTATCGCTAATGTGTAATGCGATGTAAATACGCGTAGAACCTTTTACATATTTAAACCAAATATTTTATAGTATTTAGGTAGATTCATGGTATACCGCCATCTTGGATATTACTATCGCAGAACACAATCGGTATAGTTATTTGCCCATATCTGCAAATTTGTAGACAGATGTGCAATTTTATTGATTAGACTGTTTATTTATACGAAGAAACTTTGCTGAATCATTGCATTAATCAAAATATTTAAACGAATACCAAGCATTTGAGTTTTAGAATCATTTTTTTCAAATAAGCCATTAAAGGGGAATAACTCTTTTGGTAAAAAATGAAGACTAGAATGATGGGGATTTTTTAAAATTTTTACTAGTAGCAAGAAAACAAGTTTGGTGAAACAATTTTTTCGTGTTTTTTTTAAAACAATTACATATTATAAAACCTATCTTCTCACAATTTAATTCTAAATTTTGTCTCATAGCTTTCTTTTCAGTCACAAAAATGTGTTTGTTCATGATCATTCTAACCAAATTTATGCATTTTTCAACAACTCATAGCTTCAAAAATAGCACGGTGACCTATCCTTTTTATTTATTTTTTGAAAAGAGCAAAACAAGTCTTCATTATGGCAAAGTATTAGACAATTCTATCTCGGAAAAATATACTTAAGATCTACCTTAATTGACCTAAATGAGTTTGAACATCATATTTTGAGCATCCACACAATACAATTAAAGGAAATGAAACATAGAGGACAATGGTAATAGCATACATACCATGAGTTCAGTAGGACTGCCGAATATTTTCTTATTCATATGCCTTTTTTAGTCCATATTTAAGCACAAGATGTGTTTATGCGATTAAGAGATTTGATTATCATTATCCCGCATATTGAAATATTTTTTTGTTCTTAACGTTTATACTTGTTTTGTTCACAGAAAGTATACGAAGTTTTGCTGCGATTTTTTCTGGCAAACAGAGAATGGATGTGTGGGTAAGTTTGACAATATTAAAGATAAAACGTCGGCCCATAACCCAAAACATGAGTGTAACTGTACAACAGAAGAACAACCTGGCAAACTCGTCCAGAAAGGGATTGTGATACAGTCAACAGCACACATAATACTAGACTAAGTGTACAATCACTAAAAGTTGATTCAAATACATTTTAAACAGATTGAATAACCCATGCTATGTTTGACTTAAACATGTACATTTTACATATAAACTAAAAACGGTCACTCTTGGGTTTCAGATGAAAAAAATGATAAAGCTATTTTCGATTTCGGAGATTATAATCTTCTAATGTAAATTATCAGGAACCATATTCTGAGCTTTTGATATACAAAATATAATCAAATATCAATGCAATTAATGTTAGAGCTTCTAACATTTGGTTCAAATGCATTTTCGGCTAATGAAATAAACCAAGCTTCCTTTGAAAAAAACCTCATACATATCAGACCAATTTCTGTTCTCTATTGAAATGATACAATCATAAACATGTTCAGAGTTTTAGATTATATAAATAATTTCGATTAAGAGAAACTAAATTCTGAGTTGTTTTTTATATACAGCAAATAATCAAATACAAATGCAAGTGCAAACACTTCCAGCTTATCATTTTTATTTTTGTTATGCATTATATTATATCTTGTATCCCTTGCATTACATTTAATATCTAAATAATCAAATACTATATCTAATGTATATTTTTTCATTGATTTTGTTTTAGCATGTAATGACGGTTTCGAGTCCTTTAATGGTTCTCTGTGCACACCATGTTCGAACAACAATTATGGAAAACGATGTCTTAAACAGTGTAATTGTATGACTAATCAGAGGTAATGTTCACCTATTCAATTCGAATGTGAAATATAAGAGAAGTGTTAAAAACAAATATTTCAATATTAAGATCATAATTTAAAGCTGCAATGTTGTTGTATTGTTTATTACATATACATCTAAAATCCTTACATTTACAGCAAGCTTGAGCTCTTTTGTAATTATTTGACGGATGTTACTATTTTTTTTCTCTTTTTGTCATCATTTGATGAGAAAATACTAGCAAATCATTCAGAAAAAAACCAATGTTCATTTAAGGTAGCTCAATACAAAGACGTTTTACTGCTCATTTCCAACCTTTAAAATGCGTTTACTTTCTAAAGACTTCATATAAACTAATAAAAGAGGTATATATAGATATATTAAAGATTAATCTTTTGAATAAATGCAATATGTTTGTTATGCAATCATTATGTAATCAATTATTATATAATTAATGTCAAAATCTTGATCAGTACACTTGAATGAATTTAGGTCTATCATCTCTATAACTATACAAGAAATTTAAACGAAATCTTAATCAACACAGCAAAAGCTACAAGAGAGGGTGTCAAATTATCGCTATCGTATCATATTTTCTCATACATCTGTAATTAGTGTTACCATCCTTACCACATAGAAGTAGATAATGCTTGATAAGGTGTAAAATTTGTTTATACATTCTATCCGAAATATGAGTCACCTGTTTGAAGATTATGGCTCTTGGAACAACATATAATGAAATAAACCTATTCGGGGTATCCATGAAGAAGCTAACATCAATTACAAGTGGAAATTTCTTTAAAATTTGGTTAACACAGTTAATATTATAATTGATAACATAATTTTTGTGTAATACTAACATTACATTAATTTGAAAGAGTAATCTGTTAGCTATCTATAAACACAACTTTTATAAAATTTTAAGTATTATAAAGAAAGTTACAGCGTTTTAAAACTGGGGAATGGGAGGTATACAATTTTTGTATTGTGCTTTCTTAAGACAGAACTAGCAAGTGTTACATAACTCATTTTAATCCTGGTTGATATGATGATAATGCTGTATATGTATATATAAACTGTATAATGTGTGTATTTATCTAATCCTATGAGTTGAGTATTTGCTTACGGAATAAATAATTATTATGACGAAGATAAGCCTGTGTAAATGTTAATAAACGTATTTACTTTACAAATTCATATCGTCACCATCGGGATTTGAACCCCGGTCGTCTGCGTGACAGTCAGTGCGTTAACCCACTGAGCCAAAGAATCGATTCCCTAGCTTAGTTGATTAAGGCTGGCTTTATATGTTCTACCTGTACTAAGGAGGGGAAGCAACTCCGTTACACTATTCCCCCACCCCAAGAGTCATCATATCTTTGTATATGACTCTTAACAACACAAATCCTGGCTATACTCCAGATAACCATCGTGGATTTTTTAGTTGGGCGCCAAATGTAACCGGAGAGTACGTATCTACTTTACAAATTCATATCGTTACCACCGGGATTCGAACCCCGGTGTCTGCGTGACAGTCAGTGCGTTAACCTACTGAGCCAAAGAATCGATTCCCTAGCTCAGTTGATTAAGACTGGCTTTATATGTTCTACCTGTACTAAGGAGGGGAAGTAACCCCGCTACACAACAAGTCTTTTCCAATAAAATGTAAAACGTTATTTAGTGACAATTGTCAAATTCGTAATCAACTTATTAGTTCATGTCTATGTTTTTAGCGTATTACTAAATGTTTTATGTTTCAACACAAATGTTCGGTGTCTGCTTCACGACATTTGTTAACACCAGACAACACTAAACAACATCATTTGTTACCACCACTACTCTGAAGAGAGTTCAAGTGGTACTATTGGTCAACCATGATGTCTTGATTGCATGACTTTTATCTTCCGTTAGAATAAATACTAATGGTACTTTAATTCGTCAAGGGTGCTGTAGAGTGAACTGGGTCGTAATCGTTGGCAAGCAAAACATATTTATACTGTACCGTTAATGTTTTTTTGTTATGAAAGATGTTCTCAAAGTTTCAAGATTAATTAATCATAATCAAAGGTAGACCCTTGTGGAATTGTCTTTAATAAACGTGGGATTGATTCAGGATATGTAACATATAAAATGTTATGTGTAAATAGTGTAAAGTCTAGTTAAATAGAAAACAATATTGAAGTACAAATAAACGTAATACCAATACATGGACCTTACGATGTTTCGGGTTATTGTTGAGATTGATCTTTTAACATTTCTATATTAAAATATCAAATTTTCAAAACACAGATGTGATCACATCAGTGGGTGTGTGGACTTTACAACAACAGTAGATTTGTATCAAGGTATTTACTTTTATATCTTCATGTGAATACTATGTGGTACATACAAATATATCAAAACTAAGAAATAATTGTATTGCACTTAAAAAACTCTGTGGTAATCCATCTATAGTTTAACTGTCGCAAATTAAGTTTACTAGGCGACTAGTGCTATACAGATAGTGACAAATTCTGTAATAAGCGCTTGAAATTGTTATTGATATAAGTCATCATTCAGAAATAAATCCTGCGTACCTTTTGTTTTAAACTTTAATTCTACCCAAATGCATGTTAAACTTAATGAATGTCTGGGTTTTTTTTACGAAGTTCTTTTTTGCAAATTGTTTTGTAATGAATTATGCCGTAAGTGTTCTTGTTAACACTGTTTTGAATATTTTTTGTTTTGGCCTTATGACGCTGACTACACGGATGGGTTTTGTACATAACTGTTGAAAGCCGTACGATTGACTATTACTTCTTTGATCAATATCATGTGAACTCCTGTGGATACAACAACTCCTAATGTTTATATTAGGTAATGAATCGAAACAAAAGAACACGAATGGACAACTTAAAGTAAAATCACGAAAAATACTGAACTCAGAGGAAAATCAATTCGGAAAGTCCATAATGACATGGCAAAATCAAATAACAAAACACATAAAAAACGAATGGACAAGAACTGTCATATTCCTGACTTGGTACAGGCATTTTCAAATGTAGAAAATGGTGGATTAAACCTGGTGTTATAGCAAACGTCTCTTAGTGATGATTAATTCTTGAAAAAATAAAGTTGATGATCGTGATTGATGATAGACGACTGCTTTTCTTCCAGCGAAAAATTGATATACATATGCAGGAAGAAAACATAATTATTATGTAATAGGAATATTTATGTTGTACTACAATGTAAACCGACATGCTAAGTTGGAGCTTTAACCAAACGTGCCTGGCGTAGAATCAGATAATTCCGATTGTATGTTTGACCCGTCAGGAGTTCGAATCCACTCACCTCAAACACGCTACCTCAAGACTACAGAGGTGGTTAAAAAATGAAAAGAAGAAGTACACATAAGTACCAATTATGTACAAACACATAACAACATGTAAAACAGTCCAACGGATAGACAAACGGACTGATTTGTGATAAAACATGTACAATTATCACAACAACAAAAAAGAGTTATGGCAGAGATAACTTACTGAACTTTTGATTCTGTCATTTGATAAGGGACTTTCCTTTTTGAATTTTCTTTGGAGTTCGTTATACTTGTTATCAAACTTTCTATCTGCATATAAGGGAACGGTAGGATAAAAAAACAGAAATCGATTGAGATAAAATACATCGGGGTTACAAACTAAAACTTAGGGAAACAAATGAACTATAAAAGGAAAAACTGAAGTGCAACAAAATCAAACGAAACGACATATAACGAAACGAAATATTTTATAGCAACTAGCATATACCTGACACTTTACAGAAAAAAATGATGGGTTGAACCTGATGATTGATAGTAAAACATCCCGCTCCCATAAAATTAGAGATTCATTACTTGAAAATGTCACATTTAGATATAGATTGTAACGAAATTAATATGTTTCATCTCTCATTTAGTTTCATGTTAAAAACATTTAATCAAAATTAATAGGTTACTCTACGGTTATGATGTCTGTAACAGAGGAGGAAAGTTCGAATGATAAACCGAAAGAGGGTAGGTTCACAATTTAAAATATTTCATTTACAAGTGGAATACGAAAAGAAAGTTAAATGCTTCACTTGATGTATACAATAAGTACATCTAACATTGTACGGAAAAAAAACACCTTAATAAGGAATATGTTCGCGAAGAACTAAGATCTGCAATATACGTGAAGTGAAATGTAAATCAGGAAAGATGGCCTATTGCCAACGAGACGATTACATATAAAGACCACATGATAAAACTGTAGACAATTTCAGTTTATATACTTTTTTTAAATAAACCTAAATTCCTAAGTCATGATTTGTCACTTGAAGCACATTATTTCTGTTATCTGGCAGTAGACATTATTTTCGTGAAACTGAAGCAAAATAAAGTCAATAATTAGCGGATTTTTAGCCCTTATTGATTTAAAGATAAAAACATTTTTTTATATGGTTTATGTAAAATTAAAAATTATATATTGCAGTAAGCCTTGCACCATATGCATAAAATAAGACTAAATGAACTTTGTTTATAAAGAAGTCAAATGTAAGTAAATTACATTTGCACATGCTTTTGAATTTTCATCTGACCATTGCTCTGAATTTCGTTGATCGAATATTTAGACCAACTTTATATATTCCCACAAGACAAATAAATCGTATTAAATGGTAATTTTCTAATTCTGCTTACATGTTATTCGCTGCTTTGATAGCGACTTCAATGGAAATCGCTAGCAAATACAATGCTAGATTTACCTTGTTCTTGTTGAGCAAAAAATACAATGGCATCCCCGTAGTGCTTCTCAAGTTGAGCCTTAAGTTTAGAGGAATTACAGTATGTCTTACTTACTTTATCAGGTAAAAAAGAGTGGTACATTTTCAAAAGTAATGACAATATCAGAGACTTTTTGTCACGAATAAGGTCTCTGTTTATAATTTCAACTACTCTTTCAAATGCCAAACCATACGCAGTTTTATCAGTGAATTTTGGTCTATATGCCAGGTATGTGGTCAGACATGCTGCGTGATACACTGCATTATTGAGCAAATTATCTTGCTCTATTCGATGAATCATTTCAGCGTCGCATGCTCTAACAGCAGCATCTTTAATATTGACCAACCGTCCAGCGGATGAAATTGTATGGAAAGTTTTCACCATTTTATGAGACTTTTTTTTGCAAATAATACACTTTGATGTATTGTGATCAATATTTTCACGCACCAAAGAATAAGTTACATCAGAACTTATATCTGGCGTTTCCTTTGCAGCTGAAGAACATCATACTGATTTTAAATTCTGCTTACTTGTATAGCTTTTATAACATGACCTATGATAC
The DNA here is from genome assembly GCF_965363235.1 of Mytilus galloprovincialis. Lineage (NCBI taxonomy): Eukaryota > Metazoa > Mollusca > Bivalvia > Mytilida > Mytilidae > Mytilus > Mytilus galloprovincialis. Next base: position 62,200,694 of record NC_134845.1, read on the forward strand.
CTACATTTGGGTAATTCACGTGCTGTTTCATTGCATAATTTATTCAAATAACTGGACAAATTATCACGTCTCTTTGCAGCAGTATTTATCCCACTTTTTCTTCCAGATTCTGTTGGTGTTATGAAAATTTCTTCAACAACGGAATCGCAGATAATACATTTGTCAACACCAACAACCACTCTTCTTTTTTTTTTACATCTGGCGGGACCATTTTTAACGAGACTGTTATATTGTTCATTTGATTGAATAAAAAACAAATCAAAAACACCTGAAAACCAAACAAACCCTACAGTGATGTTCACTTTCCCAGTTTAATTCAACAAAAACGAATAAACAACACCAAACAACATAAATTAATCACAAGGCTTCGAAAATTATAAAATAAACAAGAAATATGTTGGGAAATTACTACGAATGACCTTCGTTAAATCGCCGAATGTGGGACTATAACTAGAAACCACAACAATGTCGGGAAATCTGTGACAAATATTCGGACTTGAAATCTGGATAAAAAGCAGATATTTAGCCAAATATCTATATAATTAGGATTTAATTTCAAAGAGTAGATCAGGTCGATTGAAGTATTATAAGGCGGCTTAACTGTTGTTCCTTTTCAATACACACATACTGCACGTGCAAGTAATGCTAGGTGAAAAACGATGATTTTTCAGTGTTATTTTCAACTGTTTTCAGATGCAGTGTGCTTTACATGATGAACTATTTGGAAATGCCCTTATATTGCACGAAGTTCAAGAGGAACTGTATTTACCAATTTCGTTCACAAATTATGTTTTAGAACACTTTGTTATGAAATTTGTCTACCGAATCAGTAGTGGGGTATTCGATGCAAATAGGGTAACGTCAGTTAAGGCTATTTTAAAGTCATTTGTACCACATTTGATACTTACGAAAAACATTTTTTCTAAATCGGAATAATCAATAGACAATTTCAGACCTTAAAATTCCATGAAGTATTTAGGTAATTTAAAATCGTTAACTAAGCGACTTTTTCAACTTTCGCCGCTCCTCTATTGATATCATATGTCTCTGACAATGTAATTGATTTGCTGATAATTTCTGAATGTCCTTTAATTTTTTGGAAACTTGTTCCTTTTCAAATCAGTATTTACTGTCAAAGAGAATATTGTGTTCGCCCTGTGACTATTATAAAGTATACTAGATTAGTCCTAGGTTCGTCTTTTACTTTTCTCTGCATGTAAACACTTATAGGTAGAGACTATGTGCCGCTCCCCTGTACTAATTCATCCCTTTGAAAGAAAACAAGATCCAAGTTGGAATGATCTCTGTTAAGCTTCCTACATCAAACAGTGAAACTTCCTTTGGTCTTAGTGTATAGATATATTGCTAAAATGGTAATTAAGCCAGTTGCTTTAAAATCACAAGATCAGGATTGAGTAAGGTTAAGGGGATGTTGTAGTACTAGAACCTGACTTATCAGAGACATATAAAAGATGCATATATATGTAAGCCTCAAATCTATGTCCGGCCTCAAATGTATGTCCTTCCACCAAATCTATGTCCTTTTTAATATTGCGTCATAGACGTTCCAAATCTATGTCCTGTATTGTCTCACATCTATGTCCTTTATTTACTCAAATCTATGGCCATTTTTAGCTCAAATCTATGTCCTTTCATTGACGTAAAAAATAATAAAACGTCATCAAGTAAACAATGAAAAGTTAACAATTACAGGTGTAAGTACGGCCTTTAACACGGAGCATTAAATCACACCGAACAATGATTTGAACAAGTGGTTTATATGACAAAAGCAGGGTTAACATTTTATCTATTTTAAAATACACATGGTTTAAAATTGCTTTATATTTTGTTTTTTTTAAACTTGAGGAAAATCTGTTATGAATAGTGGACTGATGGAATATTTTCAAATACGTCAACTAGAGATTTATCCTCTTGAAATGTTTTCTGACAATTATTGGGATATCTTAACTTGCTCCTACTTTTTGGGAATATTTATAATTCAAAACAAATCCAGCCATGAACAAAGGGACTGCAGTGTTTACATCTGGTTTCTGGAGAGAAGGAATTTGCCGAAACATAAAGAATGATTCTTTTCGGGGAAAGATTTTTGTTACTAAAGACATAATTACAAGTTTTACATTTGAACTAAATAGATATCAGCTAATACCAAACAATTGATATATGCTTTATTGTGATTTACAAATATTTTAATTAAAAATATACGTAACTTTTATTTTTAGCAATTCAGAATGTTTTTATTGATAGTTAAAGTAACATATGATAAATAAATTGGTATGAATGTCAATTTAACAGCAATATGAAAAAATTTAGAGACAATTGAAGTACGCTGAAATTGCATACAAATAGTCATTCTTTAATGTCCTTTTAGTAAAAAAAAGTATGTGTAGTTTAATTATTGAAAACGGCATACAATAATAATACACACATGTAAAGATTTTAACTACAAACATGGAGAAATTACTTTATAAAACAAAAATCATACAAGACCGTATTTATAAAACAAAAATCATACAAGACCGTATTTATAAAACAAAAATCATAGAAGACCGTACTTAAAAAACAATATTTTAAATCAGGGACTTTCTTAGTCCCTGTTTAAATACAAGCAAAATACTCTAGCTAGATTTACTTATACTTGACCTCTTGTACACACAGGGAGAACACATGTCAATAAATTAATATTGAACTATGCGAAATGACTTAATAAAAAAAAACCTATAAGGCCGAAATTATTAGACGGGCATAAATTTGCGCATCCCTGAAAAAGAATTAAAACATTACACAGTTTTAAAGCCTTATCCTTTATAACGGACAAAGATTTGAGAAAAAACGTCACGATTAGATATCGGCCACAGATTTGAGGCCAAATTATTTTTTAAGGACATAGATTTGTGAATGATGTCATGATAAAAAATCGGCCACAGATTTGAGGCCAAATAATTTTTTATGGACATAGATTAGCGATTGACGTCACAATGGGACATAGATTTGAGAAACGGACACAGATTTGAGGTCGTACACAGATCTGAGGTTTACATATATATTTATAGATTATCGTTGATCATCTCAACGAGATTGATTTTCTCGATTGATCCGGGACGGCGAAAGCGAGAAATGCAATCGAGTTAAGATGACCAATGATTATCTGTTTATCGCTATTTTGCATATAACGACGTTGTCAATTTCATTTCAATTTCGTTAGCAATGCCGCGTGCCTCCTTAGTTTCTAGCAATAATATTCCATCTTTAGCAGGTAGCATGATATGAAAAATTATCACAAAAAAGATCAATGGAAAAATGCACAAAATAGCGATAATGTATTATACATGTTATATATGTGACGGTCTGTTGTAGTCATGGTAGTACATATATCTTTAGTGTTCTGGTCATTCTTTCTCCATTGTCATCTTCTTATTGCTCAATAATTTAAAAATTAAGGGGGGTGGGTGGGGGAGCAATGAGAAATTAAACAAAGGAGTAGGTTCAATAACACCCCTTTTTGACCCTAAAATATAGCAGTTTTAGAAAATTGTGAAAATGTAATCTGTAAGCTATATTTAAGAAAGTAAAATGCGTCTGCTACATAAATATGAGCTTTTTTTGACAATACAATGCACAAATATCGCGTTCTAGCATCATTAAGTCGTGCTAAATTACTGCAATCTTCTCAATTTTAGCATTTTGGTTAATTTTTAGACGGTTTCCGTCTAAATTGAAAGTGGCCGCATTCGTGTTCATTCATAATATTGAAATGTAAGTTGTATTTGATGATAATACAAAACATATATAAAGGTTGAGAATGAACACGGAGGCGGCCACTTTTGTTTTTGACAAAAACCATCTGAAAAGTGACGTTTTGTGGCATATTTCATAGATTTTTCATATTTAAGCTTGAGCGTTTTAAATGACTAAATCAGTTAAAATCTTTCACATAAACTAATCGAATCAATTGAAATAAACACTTAATTGTTCAAAAACTGTCCAAAAACTTTTGTTTAATGAATCTTAAATTTGAGGCCAAAATCGGCCCTTACCAGACCTACCCCTTTATCTAAATATGAGTATGATTTGTAATCAGTTATAGAAAATATTATTCTAAATTAACTCCCATTGACCCAGCAGTTACATCTAACCTTTAGTGGAAATGATTCATACCAAACAAAAAGATCGAATAAGAATATTTATATACTAGTATCAAGTCAAAACATATATTGTAAGACAGTTGCACATTATACATTTACATATATGCCTAGAGATGTAATATAACTTTGTTTTTGCGCTACATATCTGTTTTTTGTTATTTTTTTAATATATATACCGTTTAAGTAAAACAAAACTAATCTTGAGAAACAATGACAGTTTGAAAAGATACATTTTTTTTTGTAGAATACAAATTCGGTAAATATGTTTAAAATTTGTGTGAATTTTCTCGTGTAAAATGAATGTTTTATTTTTTCACATTTATTTCTTTGATGCCTTTGAAAATAAGGAGATGTGGTATGATTGCCAATAAGATTACTTCACCAGAAATTTTGCACATGCATTTTTAAAACTCTAGATTCATATGAATGAAATTTTCAAATGTGTAAATTTCAAGTTGAATAATACATACGTACCGTTTTGGTACAGGCGTTAAACGCATGTTGTTTAAACCATGCGTTTTCCATACGTAAAACGTACGTTTTACAGACGTTTTTTTTTAAACGTACGTATAACATGCATTGCACTTTTTGCTGAGTTTTTATCGTTTTGTAAAACACACATACAGATGCATAATTTTGCAGCTTTACAGGGCATAAAAGGATGTATTTAAATGTTAACAAAGCATACAAAAAAACAAAACAAAAGATCGGTGTCACTTTCAGATACAGAGTCACACTATCGCAATTTAAGACCATTTATTCGAAGAATACAAGTATGATTGACCTAATAATAAAATTCAACATTAAGCACTAATTAAATTACTGCGAAGATATCTATAGTGTTAACAATTTCATAAAGCATATCATTTATCGTGTATGTTTTTTTTTTCTAGATGTATCAAATGACGAAAATTTATATGAATATGTTTATGCATTTGGAGGTGTTGCTGTATTTGGTATGGTTTTACTCGGCTTTTATTACAAGATAAAGTGTTATAAGTTGCAAAATACAATCAACATTCATGATCCTGAAACAAATCACACATCAGAGGTAAACGAAATTGAAAATGTTTATGACGAAATTGATGAATTGGCTCTGGACGATATGAATCAACAGCCTCACCACAATAGTTCTAGTATTGAGGATGATTCTAGCAATTCGTCAGGTACAACCAATAGTGGTACGACGAACAACGAAGGTTACCTTAATCCATACCAACCTATTATACAAAATACAGATACCCACACATACAGCTTGACTTCAGCTGCAGTTTCGTCTACCGAACAGGAAATATGCAATCAAGCCTGCGTCAATGTAAAAAAATATGAAAATTTAGAAAAGTCTTCAAATGACTCAGACTCGCAATCTCTCGATTATTCTGATATTCCAATTGATTTGAAACCTGTGACGGTTGATTTAGATGGATATGAAAACACACGCATCTTTTAAACATCAAGTCAAATTAAAGATATATACAGTCATGTACATGTATTTTACACTTTTATACTGACTTTGCATCTGTTTAAACTCTATACAATGACTAGTAGAGGTAGGTCATTTAAAGACGTTACAACCGTATTATATACGTTGACGTATCCGCATCTGCAGGTATAAAAAAACAGTATGTGATTCCGAGCTTTAATATTATGCACTATCAATAATCCACAATTTCTAATGTAAAATATCAACAAAACGAATATCGATGCTTGTGGAACATGTTATCTGACTTTTAATTAAAGATAGTTGGAACCGTTTACAGAGATGATAGTAGTGAATACGGTACAATCGTTTGTTTGTGTGTTAACTTGTGCTCACGCAGAACCAATTGTTATTTGACAGATAGAGTGATATTCAATATGCTTTTGTTCAAATGTATTTATATTACATATTAAGACAACTCGTGTTTCTATTACCTTTTGTGATTAGGTCACAAATGAACAATATTCAAAGTTCCTTATATTTTTATAAATAGTATATTTTTTTTTTGTGTGTTCATTCAAAAAAGATCTTGAAATATATTTTAAAAATATATTATTAAAGGATTGTGTACGATATTCGTGTACCTGCCATACATTGGCTCATGTTTATGGGCATGTAACAGTAGTTGATAGATTCCTTTATTTTTTTACAAAACACCACTATCGCAAATATTGAAAGTGAATGTTTGATTGTTTCGAACAGATTCCAATTAGGTACAAAAAAAAATGAAGCAAAACGTATAATATTCATAAGCTCGGGATGACGTAATATATTTTGATATATCTGCAGATGCGGATACGTCAACGTATACGATACGGTTGATAGTTTTTTTTAAATGACCGACCGCTAGAGCATTTGCATTAATCAAGTACTTGCTGGCGTATTCGTATCGACGTATCGTATAACACTTATATGAGGAAAGGATAAATTAAGTCAAGTTGGTCCCGATGAAAATATTATATAATGCATTTTATTTTAATTGAGATCGGGTTAAATCATTATTGTTAACAAATCTGTTCGATACGTATACGTCGATCCGTGCACGTATCCTGATACGTGAATAATGCAAATGCTCTTCTAATACCATTCTACACACAATTACATCAACTCAAATACATAGTTAAGTTATCAATTAGTGTTGGTACCTCAAATATCGTTTTCTCCTAACAGAGATTTACAATAGCTAACCGACTCCGAGTCAGATTACGAGCACGACTACAAATCATACAGGTAAACTATATTTTGACTTGGATGAGTTTAATAAGTTTTCATTAAAATGAAGCATTGAAAGCGTATTATGGTCTTAAGCTCGGGATCACATAATATTTTGATAGATCTGTAGATACGGAAACGTCAACGTATATGATACGGTTGATACGTTTTCAAATGACCGACCTCTAATTATAGATATTAATTGACAGTGCTTCGTAAGCATTAGGAGGCTGGCTGATTGACTTTGTATTAATGTTTTTAAAATGTTATATCAGGTTACACTATAAATAAAATTATATATATATATATATATATATAGGTCGTCCATACATCGAATCAATGAATTTCTGTTAAAAATAGTTAGGGAAACCCACTAGTTTAATATTCGAAACAAAACAAATAAATGAAGCCGAAAACTTTAAAAAGTGTGATGATTTTTTTAGTTTAAATTAAATAATATTATATTTGATAGATAACATCAAAAGGACGAATTCAGAAATACGGTGAAAATACAGCGTCAAAAAATAATAATCTCTTTTCATTATTCCCTTTTTTACTTGAATACTAAAACATAAACTATTTCATTACTAATTATTCATCATTGAACATTGAATAGTGAATAATTAACTATTTCATTATTCATCATGTTCATTACTGAGTTTTTTTATAAGGAAAGAGCTATACGACATAGGGGTCCGTGTGCATGTTTTTGAAGTATAAGCTATTAAAGTTTTGTCTTGATTTTCCCTTATACATGTAATTGACTAGTTTATTTCAGAAAATAACGAGTATATTATAAGTTTTTATCAAATTGCTTCTTACATATAACCTTGTTTACAACATCTGAGCATCTAAGGTTTTGTTTTCTATTTTAAACAATGTTAGTTGTCAGATGGTATCACTGATCAGATTTACAAACTAGATAATTATGACTAGCCATGGTAGCAATTTATTAATTAGTAAACGAAATTCGAATGACGACAGACCCCATGGAGACGAATCTCCTCCGGGTGTGGGATTTTCTCCCTTTGGTCGGCTTGAAGGTCTTTGAGACACTTAACACTTCCATTCATAATTTTACCAGACCCTCGGATCAGGTGGGCATTTTGAGCTATATATACATTAGTTCGGACGGAAATTATCATCGTCAAATATATAGTGTTATTATCATCTTTCAAATCTAAATTTCAATTCACATATTTTTAGATTATAAAAGAGAGACGAAATATACCAGGGGGACATTTAAACTTGTAAGTGGAAAATGATATAACAACGCCATGGATAAATAAAACAACACACACCTGACATACAGACAATAGTACACAAAATACAACATAGAAAATTAATGACTGGGCAACACAAAACCCAACAAAACTAGGAGTAAACTTCGGTGCTCTGGAAGAGTAAGCAACTACTGCTCCATGTGTTACATCCATATTGTTGCTAATATAAGTAATGTAAGTCAACGTGGTAATACATTGAATTCGGTAAGTCACATTCGGGAAAAAGGGATTGGGTTGTAATTTAGATACGACATTAAGAACATATCCGTTACTATCTGTTAAATGGATATTCCATAATGGCCAGCAAACTCAGGATGTCGGCTGTAAAACTTACGAATGAATGATTTAATCTTCACTTCTTGGAACTGTTTGTTTGATATCTTCTTTGTTAGAAGCAACCACCTATCAAGGAAATTATGATAGGAAAATCAAGTCCTGAATATATCGTATCAACTGGGAGGTTCTTACTCTGATTGGATTTTGCTACACACAATTGGAAAATTCAGAGTTGGGAACATGAACATGATGAAATAGACTACATATTTGTAACAACCAATCACAGAGAGCCATCTATTTTTATCTCTATGTCATGTTCCCTTCATAAAATGGCTGCGCCCATGTAATTTTTTTTGGTAAATTGTAACCGTCAGCAATTTTATATTGACTGGTTGTTTTTTTACGTTTACAAAGGTTAACATTTCGACATTTTAGTATTTCTATCCGCAATAATTGTTCGAGAATAAATCAGGTCGTTGTTTTTCTTTTTTGTTTTGTTCTTAGATTCAACATCGCCGTCGATGGGGGTAGACTGTTTGTTAATTGTTGAAAAGCGTACTGTGGTCTCTAGTTCTTAACATCATCTAATCTAAAATATATTGGAGCGATTAGCATTACGTTCGCAGATAGAAACATCAATGCGATTATTCATCCTTGCAAACATGTTAATTTTGGATCTTCCCATCTTAGAACTACGACATGAATTACACTAAAAAATAGCCACAAAGTCGGTTAGGAATGAATAAATGCGAAATAATGTATAGTAGTTGTCTTATATGATTATTATGTTTGCATCCATTTGATGATTTTAGACTTTTTAACTGATTTGTATAGTTTGTTATTACGTTGTACCGTTACACCACTGTCTGGGGTAAGGAGGAGAATCCCGCTAGCATGTTTAACTCCGCTAGTTTATGTATAAATGTGCCTGTCCCAATACAAAGCCTATTATTCAGTGGTTGCTGTCTGTTGCGGAGTTACATATTTGTTTTTCGTTAATTTGTTTTAAATAAATAAATAAGGCCGGGAGTTGTCTCGTTTGAATTGTTTTCCCCTGTCATTTCGGAACTTTTTATAGCGGACTATGTAATATGGGCTTTGCTCATTGTTGAAGGCCGTACGGTTACCTATGATTGTTAATTTCTGTGTCATTTTGTGATATCTGCACATTTATTCGGCCGTTAGTTTTCTCGTAAAATTGTTCAGCATTTGATATGTTTTGGCCTTTTATACATAGCTGCTGTGTTGACTTTGCTAAATACTCTAGGCCGTATCGTGACCTTTTGCGTTAATTAATGTGCTATTTAGTCTCCTGCGAAGAAATCGTACTACAGCTTCTCTATATTTACTATTCATGCAACAACTGTGCAAGCTGAATCATTAGGCCATGTACAAACAATGCTATTTTTTGCAAAAAAAAACATTGCAATGAAATCGCTATACTTTTTTGCTGTTTTTACCTGTACAAAGGATATGTGTAGTTCTTTAAGATTTAAATAACAATTTAACATATAACCAAATCATAAATGCCTGATGGATACCCCGAACAGCAAATTTGACATAATGTGGAAAATGTAAATATTAAAAAGAAGATGAGGTATGATTGTCAATGAGATAACTCTCCACAAGAGACCAAAATAACACATAAATTGACAATTATAGGTGACCGACCACACGGCCTTCAAAAATGAGCAAAGACCATACCGTATAGTCAGCTATAAAAGTCCTGGAAGTGACAATAAAAAACAATTCAACCGAGAAAACTAACGGTCTTATTTATATAAAACAAAATAAACGTTATGCATTTTCAATTTTAAATTTGCTTGTCATCATATATTTTAGAGTTGCTTAACATACTATTGATTGCGTATGTGTTATATTTACTTCAGAATAAAAACAAAAGAGTTCCGTTTTAGCCAGAGCGGCTATCTTCCTTTTCTGTACCAGAAACAAATACAGAATTACGTAACAATTCCTAGACAAAACGTAATGGAACCTAGTCATGCGTACCATAAAGCGTAATATACCGTACAAAAACCTAACGAAACGCTGAAGATACGTACTTAACCGTAATACTATTTAGTGATTGTAATCAAATACGTGTCTAATACGAATTTCTACTTTCCTGCTACGTTTTACTGTTTCTCTACGTTTCTACTACGTTTTTATTTTTATTCACGTTTTTATTGTGCACACCAATACAAATGGGACAATCACGTATTAATCCACGAATAGCTACGTATATAGCCGTTTTAAGTATTGATCGATACGATTTGTCTACAATTATTGCCGTTTCTTTACGTTTTGAAAACGTAGCAAAACGAGATGACCGAAACGTGACAGTGTGAATGGTGCTTTATCTGTCTACCACATATAAAATAATCCAATGGCATGTGTTAGTCAATAACTTATTTATGTACAGTTTGTTAACAAATTATAGAACACAAATTATACAAAATCACAGGGGAAAAAAACATCATAGCAAGTTACTGATCCAAAAATGGTAGACATTGGCTATCTTATGTTCATTATTAAATTCGAAACTAAGGTGTCTTGTATAAATCAAAACTAAGGTGTCTTGTATAAATTTAAACTAAGGTGTTTTGTATAAAATACCCTTTGACGAATGTTACTATGATGCCGTGTGATATTTAGGGAACATGCTTACAAGTTGACTTTAAAAGAAATGGGATAATCATGCTTGTAAAAAAACTACCCAAATATACAAAAAAACAGGTAAGACTAAAAATTTATAAGTATACAAAACACAAAAAGGATTTTCAAGGCAATTTCAAAAAGGAGAAGTCTACACAAATTGACAAAATCAAACGCTATCAATAAACACATTGGTCTCCATGATGTTGCTCATGTAAGTACTACCATGGGAACGATTCCTATTCGGTAGGTCACATCAGGGTAAAAGAGGACGGGGTTGTGGTTACGACAATTGGAACATACATTTATTCGTCGTCATTGGTTAAACAAATTGTCCATAACGGTCAACCAGCTCGTGTTGGAGTCCATAAAATGTCAAAAAGGATTATTACCTGCAGCATTTGGAACTATGGGTTGAATGGCTTCCTGGTAGGTATCAATCTTATATCAAGCAAGTCATGATACGAAATGCAAGCACTGGAATATCGTATCAACTGGAAGAAATGTACTCCGCATTCAGCCTCTGCTGAAGTTTTGTTTCATAGAATTGATAAGATCACTATTCATCTGTTTGTCGTAAAGCTTTGTTCTCATGCAATACTCATTGTCAATTTCTAGATGCGAGTTAATAACATTAACGGTACAAAATTGTCTGCTCCAGATGCGCATTTCGACAATACATGTCTTTTCAGTGATGCTCGTGGCCAAAATACAAAGCTTAAATAAATAAATATAAAAGATAAAGAGCTATAATCCAAAAGGTCCAAAACTATAGCCAAATTCGGGAAAGAAATCAGAGCTATGCATGAGGGAGATACATTCCTTAATTTATGATAATTTCTAACATTTTGTAACAGCATATTTTAATAACACAAAACAATCCGTATGTCCATGCCAGTACCGAAATACATGTTAAGATATGAGACAGAATAAACTGCATCGGTTGCATTCTATATTCTAAGTTCTATAGGATATATATGGGTTCAAGATAATCAGAAAACTTTGAATAATTTAGCATGAGGACATAATTTTAATAGCAGAATGTGAGTTTAAATGATAACCTTGCTTCTTATTACACATCCTAATGAGCCCATGTATGTAATCTGCCTCTTACAAATAAATAAATAAAGTATGAAGTCCACAAGATTATCAACATTGAACAAAAAAACCCAAAGCAAAGTGAACATGCATGTATCAGTATAACGTATTTGACAAGGGTGTTTTGCATAACTGTCACTGAAATAATAAAATGTATATAAATACTTTTAATCAACAACAAAAAAGTACAAAATATGTTACATGTACGATAGGAGAAACATATTATTCACTTGTCGGGACATAGAAGTTTTACAATGTCAGCACCTGAGTTTTTACATGCCAAATCAAATGGTGTGTGATTATTGTTGTCAGTTAAAGTTTGTAGAGCACCGTGATTTATAAGAACATTAATTATATCAACGTGTTCTCCAACGACAGAAACATGTAACGGGGTTCTTTTTAAACTGTCACATTGATCAATTTCAGCACCTCTGTTAATTAAAAAGTTTACTATGTCAGTATATCCTTTTTCGATAGCTGCTAATAATGGGGTGGTTTCATTTATATCTCCTTCAGAAATGTTGCTCCCGTTTTCTACTAAATATTCAACAATATCGAAATGACCTTGCATACATGCGGCAAACAAAGGTGAACTGCCCTCTTCATTGCATAGTGTTATGCTAGCTTTATTTTTACACAGTAGTTTAACTATATCTATAGACCCTCCCATGCAAGCTGCATGAAGTGGAGTACGGTTTTTATTATCTGATTTGTTTAAATCAGCTCCATGGTCAACCAGAATCTTCGCAGTTTCTGTTCGTCCTTGTTCAGAAGCAGCAAACAATGGCGTCATACCTTCTTCGTTGTACTGATTTATTTCAGCTTTGTTTTGTATCAAAATGTTTACAATATCTTCATATCCTTGGGAAGACGCAATGAATAAAGGTGATCGTTTATCCTGGTCGCAACGCGAAACATCAGCACCATTCTCCAATAGTAGTTTAACAACACCAAAATGTCTCTTACTGCATGCAATAAACAATGGAGATCTGCCCTCATTATCAGGTGTGGAAATGTACTGATTAAGGAAAGTTAAGAGATGTCTTAAAACTTCTTCTCTTCCATTCATACAGGCAACGAAAACCGGTGAGTGTCCTAACTTATTGCATTTTGGAAAATTTGTATTTCGTTTTGATAATGCTTTAACGGTCGACAAATGATTCGCAGAAGCAGCCACAATTAATGGCGAATCACCTTTCACATCACATTTATCAACATTGGCATTTGATTGCAGTAGCACATTTACTATATCATTATATCCTTTTCTGGAGGCGACAAATAAAGGTGATTTCCCATCATTATCACACAACGAGTGATCAGCATGATGATCCAACAACACTTTAACTACTTCTGTCTTTCCTAAAAGACATGCCACAAATAAGGATGTTCTGCCTAATTCATCTGCTTCATTGGCAGCGCAGTTAGACTCTAGTAACATCTGCACTATGTCGGCGTATCCTTCCCAAGCAGTCTCAATTAGTGGTTTTCGCATTTTGTGTGAATAAAAATCGTGCTGTTTCGTAAATTCTGTATAGTCTTCATAGAGTCTCTCCGCAAATGTCTCGTTTTCCGTATCATTTTTTTTACTGAAATGTTGTAAAAGTTCACTCAGATTGTGTTTTCTACAGTACGAACAAAACTTAGTTCTGTATGATTTATTATGGAGTTGACTGTTATGAAATGTACTATAAGTATCACCTTGTTCTAAATCGACCATCAATCTGTCAAAATATCTTTTTTCGTCGTCCTCACTATCGATGCTTATAGTGTCTTTATCATTGTCTGTCACTTTCGATTGAAAGCAAAAACGTTCAGCAATAAATGAGGTAGGCAGGAATTTAATAAAACTAGGAAGAAATGTCTGACCACATATTACCACAGCAATAAGATAAACTTTGTCATGGATAAAATTATAACAGTTTTCTGTTTTCGTTATATACATTTCCTCGAGGTTCCCTAATTGTTTTTTAAGTTTGTGTTTAAATTGTTTTTTAGTATGTCTGAAATCAGTATCGCAACAAACATTTTCGAGCGCCTGCCTATCAAAGTCTGATTTATAGTCGTCGTTGAGTATATTTTCTTTAAAATTGTTATTCAATAATGCGCATAATGTTATGTGGCAAAATTGAAAATAGTTGTTTTCTTTCAAAATCCTCAAATCTTGCTTGATAAACTCTTCAAAATTGCTGAATAGCTTGATATTTTGATCATTTGTTTTTCGTTCAGCTATTTTACACAACAGTGGAAAATATGCCTCATCAGAATTGAATGTTTGCAACAGTTCTGTCTCCGCTTCTGTTGTAATATATTTTTTAATCATTTTTTGTTTTTCGTCGTTTGTTAAAGGCCAGTCCGTTATATTGCAAACATATTTCATCAGCAATTTCAGTTTTTGAAAAATTCTGTGATTGTAAATATCTTGCCCAGTAGCAAGAAGGAATTTTACATCAGCAATATCTTCGTAATAAGTTTTACCAGGAGTATTAATCAGTTTCATAAATTTATTGATTTGCCAGAACCAGACATCGACAGATTTGGAATTTATTATCACCTTCCCACACAAATCATCTACTACAAATATCTGTTTTCGCTTTCTGTTCAGGGATTCAAAAATACTACTTGGACTCAGAACTATTGGAATGATTTCGTACCCTTTCCTCCTCAGTTTCAACGCGATATGACGAATGATTGAAGATTTACCAATACCTGAGGGACCAACTACTAGAACGCAATTGTCTGTTTGGAGGCGTTCAATTATTTTGATTGTTGCAATAGTCTCTATAAACTTTTCGTCGTCTTTAATCCAGTCGCCTATGTGCTTATTTTGGATTTCTAAATTAAAAAATAAAAGTTCTCATTCGAGAATTTATTTTCATTGATACAGAGGAATTATAAGTAAAGAAATAGACTTAGTTTTAGTCTTAGATGCATAATTTTTTATTAGTTGTTTGTGGCTTTGAACTAGCTGCCAGATAACTGCGAGTACTCTCAGATCTGTTCATTGTGTCTTTTTGTGTCGGGATGTATAAGTATCCGGCCACGTCCACTTGTGTTTTTGTCCATCTGATGAGTTAAGCCTTTTTCAACTGATTTTTATAGCTCGTTCTTATGTTGTACTGTTATACCACTATCCCAGGTTAGGGGGAGGGTTTGCTTCCCGCTAACCTGTTTAACCCCGCCACATTATTTATGTATGTGCCTGTCCCAAGTCAGGAGCCTGTAATTCAATGGTTGTCGTTTGTTTATGTGTTACGTATTTGTTTTTCGTTCGTTTTTTTAACATAAATAAGGCCGTTAGTTTTTTCGTTTGAATTGTATTACATAGTCTTATCGGGGCCTTTTACAGGTGACTATACGGTATGGGCTTTGCTCATTTATGAAGGCCGTACGGTGACCCGTAGTTGTTTAATGTCTGTGTCATTTTGGTGTTTTGTGGATAGTTGATTCATTGGCAATCATACCACGTCTTCTTTTTTATATTAGCCTGGTACCTTTACTAACTATTTGGTGCATGGTCTTACCTTGCATCGTAATATATGCATGTACTTTGTATCACCTAGATGTTACCCAATACTACCCTATATTGACATGGTAACATTCATTGACATAGCAAGTACATGTATTTCAATCAAACGAAAGTCATAAAAACACTTCAAAGAAACCATCACTCGTCATCAGCATACATGAAATAGAAATCACCTCTCCGGAAAAATCACCAAAAACACATAAACTTATGTTTGTCCGTCATCTTCAATGATGCAAGTGGGCATATTGATTTTTTTAAAGTACATTCTATCTACGATTGCATTTTGATGTTAACATATATAAATACATAGAAAAAATTGTAAGTAATGTTACGGTTTATAATCGAGGACAACGAGAAATAATGGTAAATGTAAGGAACACAAAATGTTTTCTATATCTCTTTAGTACGTGTTAAGTTATGCTTATTTTTCAATGTTATCTAGTATTGGGATTCTTATTTCCTTTAGTTAAGAACATTATAATATCGAAATGACTGCTAGCAGCATGCTGGATTTAGAATATCGAACAACGAGTAACGAATTGACCACTTGCAATGTACATCACATACATTCTGATTTTTTAAAGACGGTAAACATTCGTGATATAGGCTGACGAATTCAAATAACATGAATAAATAATTGTTTTTTTCTCTCTGATAAACGTTCTTCATACAACATAACAATATATATAAAATACTCAAGCTCGCAGTGTTAAATTTGGTTTGTTTTTTGTTTGCTACATTACCAATATCTAAACTTTAAAATGAGCATTTTATTTAGTTGTATATTTGAAAGCATTGCCATAGAATTTTAAAGTAAATCTAGCGTCTATATCTAATAAACAAATAAAAATATGTCGTTCGATTGGGGAAGGGTGAGACAACTCTCCATCAGAAACCAAATGACATTGTACATTTACAACTACTATTCACCATACAGTCTTTATCAATGATTAAAACTCTAACCACATAGCAAGCTCTAAAAACAAAAACGGAAATCACAAGTTTACAATAACTCAAATGAAAAAAATAACGACCGTTATACGTAGAAAACAATCAAGAACAAAAAAATAGGATTAATAGCAACAACAACCGTTGAATTACAGGCTCCTGTTTTTGGACGGACTCATTCAGAATGTTGCGTGATTAAACTGGTTTGCGGGTGTGACTGTCCTCCCTAAAATTTTACTATGGTGTGAAAGTAATACATAAGAAAAAAATATAAGAATCAATTGGAAATGACTTAACTCATCAGATCGATACAAAGTACATACACAACTAA
This sequence comes from Mytilus galloprovincialis, assembly GCF_965363235.1. Classification (NCBI taxonomy): domain Eukaryota; kingdom Metazoa; phylum Mollusca; class Bivalvia; order Mytilida; family Mytilidae; genus Mytilus; species Mytilus galloprovincialis. The sequence continues at coordinate 62,217,666 of NC_134845.1, forward strand.
TACAAGACACAAAGTACAAATCTTTGAGTACTCAGAGTAACTGACAGCTTGTTCAAATTCAATAACTAATTAACACATAGATTTGTAAGACTTATACTTTAAATTTCCTTGCAGCTACATATGCAATACGTCAATCTAACCATGGAAGTAATATTTAAAAGAAATAACAACGTCCAATTAACATGTATAATCATGTTAATGGCCTGCAGAGTTCTGTACTAAAGTCATATGATTTTATCCAATTATAGTCTCAGCGGCAAGACCCCTTTGGATACTATCTGTGATGCCGCGATTGTAAAATGGCATCTGGAATTTCTTATCAGTCACGTGATCTTATCGAGTACGGTAATAATAAAGCACCTGTGGGAAATCCTAGTTTATTGATTAACAAGGTGGCGCTGTAATACATATAACTTCTACCTTAAAAAAGAAATAGAATGATGTAAAAAAAACTTGAAAAACGGACGAGAATTGTTTAAACTGCAACAGATAAACATGGAAAATTATTCCCGTGCTTGCATTTCCTATCATTATTTTTATGATAGAGGTTTGTTGCTCACAAGGAAGCTATTAAATCCAGAGTTCCAAATGTTGACGTTGAAATCATCTCTTCGTAAATTGTACGGATGCCATGACGAGTTAATTGACCGTTATTGAATAACCGTTTCACAAATGATACCGGATATGTTCCTTACATCGTAACTACAATCCCCTTCCCTTTCATAAATGTGACCTACCGAATTAGACTATTTACCGGATTTGTCATCTCATAAGCACCACGACGGGTGTCACATGTGGAGCAGGATCTGCTTACCCTCCTGAGCACCTGCTATCACCCCTAGTTTTTGGTGGGGTTCGTGTTGTTCATTCTTTAGTTTTCTATTTTGTGTCATGTGTACTATTGTTTGTTTGTCCTTTTCATTTTTAGCCATGGAGTTGTCAGTTTATTTTCAATTTATGAGTTTGACTGTCCCTCTGGTATCTTTCGTCCCTCTTTTATACTTATTTCTGCATTTGATTGCTATTGACCGTTCGTGTTAAACTGACCTAAAAGTATTTTCCAGCTGAAAGCGGATCCCGAGTAAAACAGGTAATACCGATGAAGCGATCATGTTTCACATGATGTGAAACAAAATAACGAAAACTAATCTAGACATAGATATTTTTACTGTTAAAATGTGCAAAGTTTATCAAGATTAAAAAAAGGATATTAAATATTTTAAATTTATGTATATAATGTATATGTTAAACATTTCTTGATTACATTATTGAAACGGTACAACTAAAATTGCGATAATAAGTTCGTAAAAATATATTGAAAGAAGTGTAAAAATACAGTTGAATAATAGTATCAATTTATAACACGATACAGCAAAAATTAAAACAAACAGACAAAATGAGCTTGGCGCTATATATATCTATCTAACCGTTAATTCATTTAATACGAATAAGTTTAAAGAATAGAAAGGTTTGTGAACATTTTAATTAATTGGTATACACGCATAACTTATTCTCATTTGATAAAAAGGGGCCCAAACATATTTTTTATACAATCATATTCTTAACTTTTAAAAAATGCAGCTGAACTGTCTGTAAATTTAAAAATTGAAAACGATCCACCCTTGTTCTCCAATTTTAAATGTGCTAGCTGTCATCTTAAACTATTAAGATAAAAATATACAGAAATTGCCAATGAGGGTCGGTTAAAAACAAAAAATTACGACAAAAGAGAAGATTTCAGGTTTTCAATTTTGACTTTCCATTTCTTAGTAGCAACATTCCAGCAGCACATGCATACGAAGTACATATCTCCCAATTGATACGATATTCCCGTGCTTGCTTGCATTTCCTATTATGATTTTCCTGATAGAGGATTGCTGCTCACAAGGAAGCTATTAAACTAAGAGTTCCAAACGGTGAAGTTGAAATCATCCCTTCGTAAATTTTACGGACGCCATCATGAGTTGGTTGACCGTTATGGAATAACCGTTTCACAAATGATATATCGGATATGTCCCTTAAGTCATTACTACAATCCCTTTCCCTTTCATGAAACCTACCGAATTAGACTATTTACCGGATTTTTTATCACATAAGAAACACGACGGGTGCAACATGTGGAGCAGGATCTGTTTACCCTTCCGGATCACCTGCGATCACCCCTAGTTTTTGGTGGGGTTCGTGTTGTTTATTCTTTAGTTTTCTATGTTGTGTCACGTGTACTATTGTTTGTCTGTTTGTCTTTTTGATTTTTAGCCATGGCGTTGTCAGTTTCTTTTAGATTTATGAGTTTGAATGTCCCTTTGGTATATGTCGTCCCTCTTTTATACTAAAATCAACATTGAACGAATTATTCATACATCAGCGGAATGTAACGGTGTACTATTCGTTTTACTTCTCACATATATACGACAACAACTTGTCTATTCGTTATTTTCCGTGAACACGAAAATGGCCGAAAAGTGTCAGTGATTTGATTGATCGCATGCGTAAAATGAACAACCATTCCATATCGTAAACTGATTAACGAGTATTCGAAAGATAGGAGGTGCGCAAATGAAACCTTGAACTGGCGTGGTTGTTTTTCCTTTCAATATTACTTCCATAATCTAAAATACAACATGTGTATAATTGTCATTAATAATCACTGGGGTAAAGCTAATGACCGTAACTGCATTCACGGTCATCCCAAGATGTCGGATAAAAAATTAGGTCAGTATTTGTATTGTCTGTTTAAGTGTTTCTAAATCATTTTCTTTACAAGGCAAACATTGGTACAATGTAAGCATATAAAAGACTTACACATAAATCACAAATTGCTACCGAGAAATGTGTATGAAACAGGAAATTGGATTTGAAAAAAAAGCTAAAATGACCGTAAATCATAATCAAGATGACCGTAACAGGATCAGCGATTCATAATAACAAGGGTAACTGTAATTGGTTAAAAATATGACTGTAACTTGTAAAGAATTACCGTAATTTTTAAAGGATGACCGTCAATTCTAAGAAATATCCATATTTTCATTCATAGCTTTTTTGTTGCGTTTGTCTCAATAGGAGCTCGGTTAGCGGATATACATATGTTTAATCAATTTCTTTTGAACTATGTGCCATATTTTGAGTTTATAACAATAATAGTAAATTACATTTTTCTCGTAAATAATCAAATATTTATTGATAACGACGTTAAAATTCAAATACAAATTGACAGCGATACGACGAAAAGTTGACGAAAAAACCCCATTACAGCTTTTCGATACAAGCCTGCAAAACAAAACCTCGATCGACATCACTACAAAAGTCTAAAAGTCTGAAATTTTATGTCTTAATTTGCATAAACTTTTACTCGAAATTCTCAAAAAGTATGACTTGTTTCTTAATTATTCTTGACAAATTCTCATTATATTAATTTTGCATGAAATTTACTCGACATTTTCTAAATATTCTGAATATGGACTTAAATTTCATGACTAATTCTTGACATTTGAATACTGTCTTGACATTTCTCAACATATACTCGACATTTTTATTTTTTCTCAATAAGGCTTGACATATTCTGAACATATTGTATTTTGTCTTAAATCTTCATTTCTCTTCATATAATAAACTGTTGTTTCAAGTTATACTTCTTACAAAAAAAAAAAAAAAAAAATAAAAGTTGGGCATGTAAAATAATTGAGAATGTGGGTGTATAGATATTTTTACAAATGCAAATATGGCTATGAAATCTTAATTATAAGTTTTGATAATTCAAATGTCAGTATGTTGATAAAAAAAAAATGTGGGTTTTTAAAAAATTACAAATTTTGATTCCTAAATCTTATAAATAATTACTAAATTACTAAATTACTGAAACCAATCATACTGTAGACATATTTTAGTCTATATGTATATTATTCAATGTTAATATGGTTGATAATTATTGTACACAAATGTGATTTATATAAATAGCAATTTTAAAGTATAATGGTATCCTAATTCTTTTAAAGAATTACAAATCCTTCATTAAACAGAAGAAAATTTGTGTAATGTCATCTGTTTGAATATACATTAGTCATTTAGTATTACACATGGACAGGATGTTCAAAATGAAATTAAGGTATTACACACCCTAGGGTACACGCAACTGTCAAATAGAAATTACTGCTTTACCTGTTATCATCCATACAACTTATCAGTTGACTGACCATGCTCTACAATTTGAAAAGTTGATAGATGAGAATGAAAATCATCATTTTAATGATTAAAAAAAAAAAGAATAAAAATTGATTTTCTTCATCAAAATTATGAAGTTCATTATTTAACAAAAACAAATTGAATAATTCCCAAAGATTAAAAAAAATAATTATCTCCTGCAGAAATAATAAAAAAATATATTAATAATGGGTCACATCAATGAATTCTATAAAAATTATTAGTCCTATGAAATGGGTCTCAAAAAGACATGCATGATATAGATCGAAACATTTATTCTTTTCAGGAGGGAGTTATCACAAATATTATGAAATTCAACACTCACATTTGAATAAAAAATGTTTTTGGGCTGTTCTAAAATATGAAAAAGATTTTGAATCAACAAATCATTTGACCTGAAAGAAAGCCACTCCCCTTTTTATAGACATTAACACGCAAAAGAAGAATTGTGGGGTCCAAAATAGACACATTTTAAAACTGCCTACAAAACACCTATTTTGTAAAGCAAATTTGACTGGCAGTTTTGTTAACGGCAAAAATCTAACTGCTGTTTGCCATATATACTTTAACATATATTCCAAGTGAAAACAACTAATTAAACGTTTAACAAAAATAAATCAAAATCAAACTTCATGGGGGATTATTTATGGTATTCCAATTAAGTAGCACCCACATTGTATCTTACTATACACAATTAATCCTTGATTCTTCAAAGTTTAGTTTAGCCATAATAAAAAGGAGTATATAACAGCAATAGAAAGTCATAAACAATGCAGAATAAGTCTGTTCACATTTCAGGCGAAATTTATACTATTGAGATAGTTTCAATACATATTTAAGACTGTCATGAATGTGTTGATATATATTGATACAGCTTTAAGACCGCCAAGAATGTGTCAAGACATATTCATACATTATTTAGAATGTCAAGAATATGTCAAGACATATTCAGACATTATTAAGAATGTCAAGAATATGTCAAGACTGATCGAGACAAATTAAAGACAGTCAAGAATTGGTAGAGACTAATCCAGACTCTTATCAGATGATACAGGAAGTGTCGAGAAATATTTAGACAATGTTCATACTGTCAAGACACTTGTCTAGAAATATTAAGAACCTTATTAGACAAATTCATACTATGTCAAGAATTTTTAAAAGTTGTTTAGACAAATTAAGAATGTCGAGTAAAATTTCATGCAAATTCAGACAAAAACTGGTCTTTTCAGACTTTTTGACTTTTGATGTGCTTGCTTGCTATGTTTGCTTGGACGTTTGCAAACAAAAGGTAGGCGGAGTTTCAATATATACTGATATTTGTGTGGACATGAGTCGAAGCTAATGTTTATTGCCCAATAAAATTCCAGTATATATTAAACAGACTACCTACCTGTTGTTTACAAACATTCAAATAAACATAGCAATCAAGTTGATCAATGGTTTGCTATGCATGCTTTTATAGAAGAGCTGTAATTAATAACATATGAATATCCAGTAATAGAGCCCATGTTTATGGTTCCAGATGAAGCAGATTAAAATCTTAACATTTGTCAAAAAAAAAAAAAAACATTCCATTGACAACACCGGATCCGATGGAACTGCAAAATTTATTCTGCATTCAGTTGGTTTGACTGGTACGTTTTCAGCTGTTAGTCCGTTTGCTTCATTACCACTAAAAATTTAACTCCTTTACCGATATTTGATCAGTTTCTTACATGTCTTAATAGTAATCCAGAATGCCAGCGTGTCTGGAACATATCTTGTAGAATATATTGTTGACTGGGAATAAAACCTTCCGACATCCATTAACGAATGAAAAGCAATATTTTCAGTAAATATTTCATTAGATATGAATTTCATTACTGAAATTATCTCGTATCGTCCTATTTCTTTTAGTTTTGCTCCAATATTTGGTAATAGTTCATAAATATAAAGAAAGAAGACGTGGTATGACTGCCAATGCGACAGCTCTCCACAAGAGACATCTTTCCACAAGAAACCAAAATGACACAGAAATGAACAACTTTAGGTCACCGTACGACCTTTAACAATGAACAAAGCCCATATCGCATTGTCAGCTATAAAAGGCCCCTAAATAACAATGTAAAACAATTTAAACGAGAAAAATAACAACCTAATAAACTTCATTCTTTAATTCCGTTTGACACCCTTCTACGACTTAATCTCCACTGACTTTCAAATTTGAGGATACTCATATGAATAATATAGTTTGTTTTTCTTAATTTATATTTGGCTTTTAACCTTTTCCTTGCATTATTTTAAGTTTTGTTACTTCAACTCCGAAATGTACGGATCGATATGCTGAATGACCAGTGTTTTCATCCAAAACTTTCTTACTAAAACTAAATGTTTGTGGACCAACATGATTGTCTATAGTTTGTATCAAAATGCTGTCTACATTAAATGACGTGAATTTGCAGGTGGTATAATGAAACGACATGATGTACGTATCTGAAATAAAGAACATTTGCAATGGTATGTGAAACGATATAATGTCAATAGGTGTACATGCATTGAACAAATGTTGAAATTTAAAAAAAAAGGTGTACTTATTAAATGATATTAATGGGAATCCCAGAGGTGTACTTGGAGGTTACATATGGTGAACTATGTAGTTTTTCTTCTACCTATAGGATACTTCAGTCTTATAATTACGTTTTATGATAATCCTTTATAAATTACGGTCATCTATTTACCAATCCCAGTCATCCTTGTTATATGTTACGTTCATCTTGAAAATATTTCAATCAGTATTTACGGTCATCTTAGCGATTTTTTCATATCCAATTTCCTGTTTCATACACATTTCTCGGTAGTAATTTGTGATTTCCGTGTAAATCATTGATATGTTTACATCTTACCAATGTATGCTTTGTAAAGACAATGATATAGAAACATTTAAACAGACAATACAAATGCTGACTTTTTTTTTCATCCGACCTCTTGGGATGATCCTGAATGCAGTTACGGTCATCAGCTTTACCCCAGTGAATAATGTAACGCACAATAAAATAGAAAATACTAAAATTGAAAGGTAACTAACAGTACCTTTGCTCTTTATCAAACGAATTGACTCTTCCTCGTCTTTCTTTACCAAGTCATCAGGAACTAAAAGCAAAATTAAAATAACTATCTGTACCACAGAAACTGGAGGGACTGAAATTGATTTTTAGATTTAAAACAAAAATTGTCAGAAGGAAATTAAAGGAAGACAGTTAACCCTGTATAGACGATTGCCTTTTCATGCAATCGTTATAATGTGGGGATAGGGAAATACATTTTATAGCATGACAATACATTATTATGAATACGGTTGATATTCGAATATCTCATTTAGAAAACAATTCTGAAATTAATAATAGGAACCATGATATACCCATTTCTAGAATAAAAAACAAACTCAAGGTACTCGCAGAGCGGTTTGTGTTCGTACCGGCAGACAAGGCAGCAAATAATGTAGTGGTGGTGTGACGCATATACTACACGAAAGTTCTTCAAAACGAAATTATCAATTCCTCTACATTCAGGTCTGTGCGCACCACAGAGAGTCAAATCGTTAACAAGCATACCACTGCCACTGCCCAGCTTAAAGCATCTTCCGAACATTTGAAAGTCCCTACCATGTACTGGTTACCGAAATTACACAAAAAACCATTTAAATTCCGTTTCATCTCCGCTTCCAGTAAGTGTTCTACTACTAATCTATCAGTGCTTCTAACCACCTCCCTTACTTCTATCAAAGAACTGGTTATTAACTTTTGTAATAAAGCTTATGAAAATAATGGTATTAATTATTTTTGGAGTGTTAAAAATTCTTTAGAGGTTTTATATAAAATACATGCTTCCAATGGTCCTTACAATTCTGTTGACAGTTATGATTTTTCTACTCTGTACACTACACTTCCACACACTCTTATAAAGAAAAAGTTTTTGTATTTGATAAAATGATCTTTCGAAAAATCTCATTGTAATTTTATTTGCTGTAACTCGTTTAAGGCCTTTTTCTGTAACGAAAAAGGAAAGTATGCTCGATACACTTACTGGAAATGTGAGGATATGATTGAAGCTTTAAACTTTCTGCTTGATAACATTTATGTACGTTTCGGCGATAAAGTGTATCGACAGGTAGTAGGTATTCCTATGGGCACCAACTGTGCCCCTTTAATAGCAGATTTATTTCTATATTGCTATGAATCTCAGTTTATGACCAAACTCAGTAAAGACCCATCATTGTTACATTTGGTTGATACATTCAAAAATACCTACCGTTATCTGGATGATATTTTTTCGTTGAATAATCCAGAGTTCTCTAAATATACTTCAGAAATTTACCCAAACGAACTTACTTTAACTAAATCTAACATAAACAGCAGCAGTTGTCCTTTTCTAGATTTAGACATTCAATTTCAAACGGGAAACTTCACACTAAAATTTACGACAAAAGAGACGATTTTTCATTTCCTATTGTTAATTTTCCTTTTTTAGACGGCGATGTGCCTTTGGCTCCATCATACGGTGTTTATATATCGCAACTCGTTCGGTTTGCCCGTGTGTGTTCTGATGTCATAGATTTTAACGAACGTAATCAATGCATCACTGGTAAATTGTTGTGTCAGGGATTTCGATACCATAAATTACTTAAAACTTTTACTAAATTCTTTCATAGATACAAAGATTTGATTAGTAAATTTGGCTATACCTGTAGAAAGCTTATTAAAAATGGTATTTCACATCCTAAATTTTATGGTAATATTGTACTTAAAGCGAGGAAATCACTATGTGATTCTTGTAAACTCATCGAACCTTTAAACAAACTTATAAGTAAGGGTTATCGTACCAATATTGTAATAAGATCTCTGAATATAGTTCACATTGGCACTAATATTGATATTGTCATTAGCAAATTAAAACACAACTAAATTTCATTATCTTTTGAGGCGAGATGTATAGAGACACAGACACGTTAACTTTTATTTCTATAGAAGTCGCTCTTCACTATACTACTACCTGTCGATACATTTATTTTTGGCATTGCACAAGTCATGTCTTCTTTGACTATTAATGACGTTAAAATACTAAATCCCTGTGATGTGTTTTAGTCGATTTTAGTCTCTGATGCATGATTTTTTATTATTAATTGGTTTTGGCTTTTAAGTAGCTGTCAGTAACTGCGAGTACTCTCAAATCGTATTTTTTTGTTAATTCGACCTGTTGATACTGTTTATAATGCTTTTTTGTTATTTTGTATTTATATGGATCTTGTCTGTACACCATCTTTGATTATTTGTAATATCTTCAATTTTTCACTTATTCTTACAACATTTGTATAAACTTCAAGATTATAAAAAAACCGGTTTTTTTTCTAAAGTGAACATTGATTGGTTAAATATTTCTCAGTCATGTCCTGTGTTTGAATTTGTTTGTTAGCTTTTTGGTCATGAATGTTTGTCTCTAATATTTAATTAACTGTGCATTTGTATTCAGATATCGCAGATCAAATTTATTCGTTCATTGTTTAATCATACGTTTTTTGATTAAGTTAAGTCTGCCAATTGATATTTTATCGTATGTTTGTCTTTGTTGTGATGTTATGCTATTGTTTCAGAAAAAGGGAGAAGGTTTGGATCCATTAAAACGTTTAATTCCGCTGCAAATGTTTGCACCTGTCCTAAGTCAGGAATCTGATGTACAGTAGTTGTCGTTTGTTTGTGTAATATATACGTGTTTCTCGTTTCTCGTTTTGTTTATATAGATTAGACCGTTGGTTTTCCCGTTTGAATGGTTTTACACTAGTAATTTTGGGACCCTTTATAGCTTGTTGTTCGGTGTGAGCCAAGGCTCCGTGTTGAAGGCCGTACTTTAACCTATAATGGTTTACTTTTTAAATTGTTATTTGTATGGAGAGTTGTCTCATTGGCACTCACACCACATCTTCCTATATCTATTATGTTAATACAAAGACATGTCTAGACATGACTGACGTATATAATATCACACGAAAGGCTATTCAAGATGATTCACTGAATTCTATTTTATATAATGATAGTTTATTCATTATATTACACTTGTCCTGCCAATGAATTATAATATTCACTGAGAGTCATACACTCGAAACTAAATCGCCTGCTTTTATGCTGTTTATATTATCAAACACGAAGCGATGACTTTTGAATGGTCACAATATTATAGCTTTATACTTTGGCAATTAGTTGACAGGATTAAAACGTAAAAGGATTAGGAACATCATAATATAAAAAAGAAAGAATTCTAAGTTTCCTAGATAATTCCTGAAAAATAAAATATCTAATTTTGAGGATTATTTATAAATAAGAAGATTTGGCATCAGTTCCAATGAGACAACTATCCATCCAAGTCGCAGTGAATAAAAAGTAAATTATAAAAGGTCAGAGCGCGACCTTCAACTCGGAGCCTTGGCTCACACCATACAGCAAGCTATAAAGGGCCACAAAAGACTAGTGTAAATATGTCAAACAGGAAAACAAACAGTCGGTTCTACGTAAAAAAACAAAAACTAGAAACACTTATAAACCACATCAATTGACGACAACCACTGAACAAATAAACACATCTTTTTAATTGGATTATGAATAAAATATTTGTTTTAAACATGTTATAGTTTTGGAAGAATCATTTCTTCTTAAATTTTGTTTGCTGCAGAAAAGACGATATTGAATCCATCAACATTCTCACAAAAACAAATTGGGGTCCCACATTGTGTTTGGTTTAACACCATCACATGACAGGTAAAATCCTGCATGCGATACATTCGTTTTTCGGTTCATAACTTACCCCTTCCCGTACAGATTCAGAAAGGGTTTGTTGAATCTTAAGAGGTTTCTGCCGTCGTACTCATTCCTCTGTAGATCCGTGAACAGTCAGTAGCTATAATGTATCGTATTGTTAATCTTGTACACCAAACGCGCATTCCGTCTACACAATACTTATTTAGGACGCTCGGATAAAAAAAGTAAAAAGGTCAGACAATGTTCGAAGTTGAAGAAGATTGAGGACCAACATTTCGAAATGTCTAGTCAAATACACCTAAGGTAATATATTCCTGGCTCATAAACGATGTAGTATTTCAAAAATGTATAGTTCATATGACATAAACAAATATATTTCAAACCTAATCTAAATTTTCAGACCGTATTTTATTGTGTGCATCATTATTGTATCGATATCAAAATCTTATTATCCTTCAAGAAGATACTCATTGAAAAACTGATAAAATAGCAAGAACTCCGAAAAGGATCCAGACCAGAGATCGGCTGAGACGGTATGGTTTTCGAATCCTCCAATGAATGCTCCGTTGTGATTCCATTGTGAAAGGAATAATCTTCTAATCGAAGCATTATACGGTTTGAATTTTAGTAGATTTGGTTTGTTTTTAGCTGGAAAATAGCCACCGTCATATTATTGGTAGAAAAATCACACAGTTATGTATGACCAACGTTCCACATTGCACTTGTTCAGCAGCAGGAATTTTAAAAAGGTGATTTACAAACAAGTCTTAATTGAAAACTACGTTCAAACCTATCAATGCCTAGGATAAAAACCTCAATTTTTAGACGTGTAAATGTAAAAATAACTTCGTTGTAGAAAAGTCTTAATACAGCACAAACAACATTTTCCAAAATACCAAAAAAATGAAAGAGTATATTTTAACAAAACGAATTTGACTAACAGGTTGAACAACTGGTGTACTTGTTGACTGCCATTGAAGATTGGCAAAAACATTAATCATAAGATGTAACAAAATGGAGCTTAATATTAATTTAATACTAAAGAGAAAACATTAAACTTGCTGCAAAGGAGGTGCATAAAAATTATACACCAGATCCGGATTTCGACAATAAATGTCTCTTCAGTGATGTTAGGGATCGAAACGGTATTTGGAAGGCCATATGATTTACCTCAATTAAGGATAGACTCTTGAATTTAAAGAGTCAATATAGGATGAACGGATCATGTAAACCAGAGGGAAAATATGATACAAGCCAAAACGAAAAAATGTAAACAAGATTAAATCTAAAACTACGTTCAAACCTATGATTGCATTGGTACAAAAACACAATTTTATACGTGTGCGTGTAAAACAAATTTCGTTGTAGAAGGGTCTAAATACAGCACAAACCACATTTTCCTAAAGACTAAAAAAGTGAAAGAGTATAATGTAACAGAACTCATTTGACTAACAGGTCGAACAACTGATGTTCTTAAACCCTGCGGACTCCCATTGCCGATTGCCAAATGAATTGGTCACAAGATGTAATCAAATGGATCTTTATATTAATTTAATACTAAAGAGAAAATAATGAACTTTCTTGCAAAAATGTTATATATATATATGTATACCGTCTTGATACTTTTGATGCTGAGCTATTTCTTTGATTATTTTGTCCATCATTATAAATTGTCCTAAAATATACAAAAGAGAGTTCAATAAATGTACTTGCCATACAAACCCACCTGATAAAAGTTAAGGGCCACTTCATGTTTTCGTCCCACTCATTACGTTACTGTACGGTTCAGTTGAGTAAACTTTGTTTAATACGTTTGTCAGCAATATCAAACGTCTCTTGATTATTTTTTTAAAAATCACGAAAACAGTCGTGCCACTGATCAATTAACGATCGTTAGCATCAGTTTTTACATATCAACATAACTAAAGGGAGATAATTTTGTTACTTCTACGATTCAAATTTGAATAAAATAACACCAAGAAGGCGATTATTAGGTATATGTTGTTTTATTTTTGATAATATTGTAGTAATTGACATTTGTTGACCCAATGAATTAAAAATTGCGGATCACTCCTTGGCTTCGACTGGTCAACTGTAGATTTGACGGTATTTTTTTTGCCATTGAAAACGAAAGTTTAATTAAAAATGCATTAAATGATAGGGTTGTTTGATAAAGGCTTCAATTTGTTAAGGTCCTTCATCGTTCCTACCAATTTGTGGGAAAACTATCGAACTTAAACTATGACACGTGATTTTGTATTAATCAATCATATATTTACTATATAATGTAAGGTATGATAATATGATAAACTAGAAATCATTCAAAGCACAAGTGAACTCATGAATGCAGAATGCAATGTCATCTTTAACATATTCATTTCATGCCTTCATTTTTTTTTTATTTCATAAAGAATTGGGTCGCGTTATCTTTTTTTTCACTCCTACGGATGATGTAACATTTAAAATAATACATTGAAAAAAATATATTTGTTGAAATGCTGATAAATATGGATTAGCAGGCTTGAAACTAAATGTCTAAATCAATTGAAGTTATACTTACTACATTTGTTGATCAGGTTACTACCAAACATGCCGAACAAGATCACTGAAAAAAAAACAGAGATATATTTTAACATTACGTATTTGAATATTGAAAAAAATTACATTTTTAATATTTTTACCTGACTTAAATCTTTCTTAGACATTACGTTTTGAATTTCAAATCACTGCACACAATCATTTTGTCAAATTCGTATACACAAAAATATTATAGAATTTTTTTTAACAGCTTTAAAAACAAACAGCAATTAATCAGATTAAAATGGGTAATAAAACATCCATTTTTACATGTTTTTTTTTTTATCTAATAAGCAAAATATTGACGAAATAAATTAAACTAAATATTGTGACAAGTATACTTTTTATATCTGCAAAGCAAATAATCATTTATAATTTATTTTTAATTTCTTTATTTATATTATGTTTGATTAAATGACTTCATTTCTGAGATGTCAAAATACCCCTTAATTTATTGGCAAATAAAGAAGAACAAATTCCCTCTTCTGTCAACACATCTTCTGATCTAACTGTGTGTGCCACGTTAGCTTCTATCGAAAGACTATTTAGGATTGCTGGCAAAGTGTTCAGACCAGATAGAAGCAGACTAAATGACAAAACATTAAAACTATAAATGATGATCAGATGCAATGCTTAAACTATGTCGTAAGCTTACATGTATCTTTTTTTCACATGTGTTATATATGATATTGTTTTAACAAAACTATAATGAAAGATAATGTGTAATTTAATTAATTATTTAAGTAAATAATTATAATTTAATTAATTGAATTTCAAAAACTGTGTTATGTGTTACTAGTGTAATTGTTCATTTTTGCAATGTAATGTGTATTTCAAATAATTACATTACAATGTAATTGACTCTAAGTCTGACTATTATTTACATGTTGTGTAAGTGACCTTATACGATATATATATATATGAGGTCAGTTAATTCCTAATAGGGAATCTATTACAACGTGTAACGCATTTTTCTTACCGACTGTCTTCACATGTGGTGCTTAAACTATCGGCCTATCAAAGTGATTAAGTCTTCAATCTTAGTTTTAAGAATCTACTGGTCTAATATACAAAACAAAATGCCAAAAATAACAACGTATGTCAACAATAGCAACGTGTTTGCTTTAAATGTGTATTATGAATGTATTTCATCCTTTAATTAACAGTTTCTTCGTCTATCTAAACTTTCAGATTTCATTTTTGTTTTTAGGAGAGTTACTCCTTACTAATGTCATATGGTTGATTACCCTATATGGTAACTGACCATGTATTTTTGGACACCCTATATCAAATATTTATAGTCAACACGTGTAGTCTATTAACCAATCATATCCCCATCAATCTAAAGGAGGTTAGATTGGTTGTATACAGTGATACCGCTGCTTCTGAACTATTAATTTTCGGGATATTCATGAAAAAATCTGTATTTACATGATTTATCACATAAAGTAAAGCAACATAAATACCTCACGCAAGGAAGAATTCAAACGAAAAACCCCTACACATTTAGAAAAATCAAAAGTTATAGCATCAAACGAAAGGAAAACAACTAACATATTTTTAATATACTACAGACATTTTCCTATGTAGAAAATGATGTATTAAACATGGCTTTAAAGCTACTAAAACCTCTCACATATATATTTCTTACATTGTCCGTATATACATTTAGAAATTACAAGAACATTAAACTTCCGACTCCCTCCAGTTAACCTTAGATGGATTGGGTATTATTTGTAGTTATTCAAATGATTTTGTTTTTATGCATCTTTTTTCTTCTTCTCTTATTCAGCTTTAAACTCTCCAGATGAAGGTATATTCAGAAAAGCACTCCGAACACATGCAATTGATCAAGTGTTCTTTCCATCTTTTAAAACAATATAATGGCGTTATTGCTAATTTCATACAAAAGCGATATTAACCATGTTAACTGTAATTAGGTCTTTCCACTTTTCTGTGGAAAGCCTATTGTATTTGTTCTGATTATTTTTAGGTCTTTCCACTTTTCTGTGGAAAGACCTATTGTTTTTCTTCTGATTATTAGGTCTTTCCACTTTTCTGTGGAAAGACCTATTGTTTTTCTTCTGATTATTTTTTTTTTTTTTTTTTTTTTCTTCCGCCTAATTTTGTTCTTGCGATAAACATTTGTTTCGCAATATGTCGCTTAGATATTTGGTATATGATATCGAACAGTTTATGCACTTTTGAAATTTACCCTGCGTAAACGAATACTTTTCTTTGTAGGAGTTATCTCCCCAAACACTGTTTTCCTTGTTAGCGCATCTCCTTCGCAACCGTAAAAGATTATGACAAATTTATTTTACAAAATTGCTCGTTATATCCTTCGCATGATTTGTCCTATTTTGACCGAAGCGATATGACCGCTCCATATGAGAGTTATTTCCCCTTATGCATCTGATATAAGTGATATGAATTTCTATCTTATAAATCATAAGTGATAGAGACCTAGGATCTTTTGATTTGAGGTCCTTGGTCCGAAAAAATGAAAATTAGGTCAAGGTCAAAGGTCAAGGTCATATTCTAATATTTGAATTTGGCTTATTTTCACTTATATCCAAAGACTGTATAAGATATCAACAAATTATTTTTACTAAATTGTTAGTTGCGACATGTCGTAAGATGTAAATTTTGATTGCAAGCGCACGTTGAATGTAAAAGGGAGTTTTCTCCCCTCTTGTATTTAAAAATACGCGTTTGGTGATATAACTCATTAACTAAATATAATAAAGACCTATGGTCTTTTGATTTGAGGTCCTTGGTTTATGACCTTGAAACTGATCTCAAGGTCATAGCTTAATTTGACGTTCTAGATTTTGACCTTTGCTTTTATTCTATATGTATACATGATAAAGATATACAACTTTTAGAAAAAGATATCAAACCATTTAACCTTGTAAAAAACAACCGGAAGTGACCTTTTGTAAACCGGAAATAGCTATTTTTTGTACTTTTTAATATAAAAGTATATAGAACCAGATATTTTTGGAATCAGTGTCAAGTAAATATTCAAATATAATCGGAAGTAACATTTTTCAAACCGGAAGTAACAAATTATCTCCCTTATTTAAAAAAAATGTATGGAAACAATATATTTTTGGAATCAGCTTACTAGGAGCTATCATTTGACGATTGAAATGACATTTTAAACTTAGTTTCACAACTTTTCATATCAAAATACATTGTTTTGATGGAAAGACCTTCAATTGTTCTCTGAACAATTGGTTTTTAATTTTTTTTTTTTTTCTTCCGCCTAATTTTGTTCTTGCGATAAACATTTGTTTCGCAATATGTCGCTTAGATATTTGGTATATGATATCGAACAGTTTATGCGCTTTTGAAATTTACCCTGCGTAAACGAATACTTTTCTTTGTAGGAGTTATCTCCCCAAACACTGATTTCCTTGTTAGCGCATCTCCTTCGCAACCGTAAAATATTATGACAAATTTATTTTACAAAATTGCTCGTTATATCCTTCGCATGATTTGTGCTATTCTGACCGAAGTGATTTGAACGCTCCATATGAGAGTTATTTCCCCTTATGCATTTGATATAAGTGATATGCATTTCTATCTTGTAAACCATAAGTGCTAAAGACCAAGGATCTTTTGATTTGAGGTCCTTGGTCCAAAAAAATAAAAATTAGGTCAAGGTCAAAGGTCAAGGTCATATTCCAATTTTTGAATTTGGCTTATTTCCACTAATTTCCAGAAACTGTATAAGATATCGACAAATTATTTTTTCTAAATTGTTAGTTGCGACATGTCGTAACACGTAAATTTTGATTGCAAGGGTACGTTGAACGTAAAAGTGAGTTTTCTCCCCTCTTGTATTTAAAAAAACGTGTATGGTGATATAACTGATTAACCAAATATAATTAAGTCCTATGGTTTTTTGATTTGAGGTCCTTGGTTTATGACCTTGAAATTGAGCTCAAGGTCATAGATTAATTTGACGTTCTAGTTTTTGACCTTTGCTTTCAGCTCATATTTATACATGATATATCCATGAGACTTTTGGCGAAAGGTATCAAACCATTTAACCTTGAAAAAAACAACCGGAAGTGACCTTGTGTAAACCGGAAGTAGCTATTTTTGTACTTTATTAATAAAACAGTATATAGAACCAGATCTTTTTGGAATCAGTGTCAATTAAATATTCAAATATTATCGGAAGTAACATTTTTCAAACCGAAAGTAACAAATTATCTCCCTTATTTAAAAAATATTGTATAGAAACCATATATTTCTGGAATCAGCGTACAATAACCTATCAGTTGACGATTGAAATGACATTTTAAACTTAATTTTACAACTTTCATATTAAAATACATTGTTTTCAGTGGAAAGACCTTCAATTGTTCTCTGAACAATTGGTTTTTATTATTTTTTTTTTTTCTTCCGCCTAATTTTGTTCTTGCGATAAACATTTGTTTCGCAATATGTCGCTTAGATATTTGGTATATGATATCGAACAGTTTATGCGCTTTTGAAATTTACCCTGCGTAAACGAATACTTTTCTTTGTAGGAGTTATCTCCCCAAACACTGTTTTCCTTGTTAGCGCAACTCCTTCGCAACCGTAAAATATTATGACAAATTTATTTTACAAAATTACTCGTTATATCCTTCGCATGATTTGTTCTATTTTGACCGAAGCGATATGAACGCTCCATATGAGAGTTATTTCCCCTTATGCATTTGTTATAAGTGATATGCATTTCTATCTTGTAAACCATAAGTGCTAGAGACCTAGGATCTTTTGATTTGAGGTCCTTGGTCCAGAAAAATGAAAATTAGGTCAAGGTCAAAGGTCAAGGTCATATTTGAGATTTTCATATGTCTTTGATTTCCCTATAATTCTTAAATGGTTATAGATACAGAAAATTTAAGCAGTGAAAAATGTTAAGGACTTCAAGGGGCAACTTTGTTACATTATGACTATATTGGTTTTACCATTGTGTAAGGGACATAATCCCCATTGATGGTTTATATAAAGCCATTATTAGACAAAACTCTTAAACAAAATGACCTTGACCCATAGGGTCTTCTGCAATGACATTGTGAAGAAATGACCTTGACAAAGGTCACAAGGTCAAAGGTCAAGGTCATGTACATATGTGATTTGGGGCACTACTTGAAGAGTTTTATGTGTGTTTGCCTGCCAACCAACCAACCAATCAATCAATCAATCAATCAATCATGATCATGATCAATCAACCAATAATTATCATGATCAATCAATCAATCACGTTTCCGTCTCGTGTGTTTATCATAGGGTTCAAGATCTTCTTTGTTTCTTTTTCGCTGTTTCAACTGACCCTATCCAACGTGTGTGACCAAACAACCAACCAACCAACTAATCAATCAATCAATCAATCAATCATGATCATGATCATGATCAATCAATCAATCAATCATGTATCCGTCTCATGTGTTTATTATACGGTCCAAGATCTTCTTTGTTTCTTTTTCGCTGTTTCAACTGACCCTATCCAACGTGTTTAACCAACCAACCAACCAACCAACCAACTAATCAATCAATCAATCAATCAATCAATCAATCAATCATGTATCGGTCTCATGTGTTTAATATACGGTCCAAGATCTTCTTTGTTTCCTTTTCGCTGTTTCAATTGACCCTATCCAACGTGTTTAATCAACCAACCAACCAACCAACTAATCAATCAATCAATCAATCAATCAATCATGATCATGATCAATCAATCATGTTTCATGAAAAATTGAAATTTAATATTGTTCTTGCGTCACTTCTGAAAAAAAATCAACATGTACTCTGAAACTACAAGTACAATCGACCTCAAAATTTGCAGTCAGCAGGGCATACATGTACTTAAAGTTTATAAAAAAACTTGGTGCAGATATCTCTCAAAGCTTTTCCTAGAGAAAAGAAATGGCAATGCCGTAAAAATCGCTTGCAAGGTCCGTAAATCTCAGTAAAAACCTACAATAAAATGTCCGCTCCGAGATTGAAATACTAATCTGTGTTACAAACAGGTGCTGTACAATATCAGAAAATAATCAATAAATGTGTTTTAAAGTTACACCGGATCAATTAAATCCAAAACATGCACTGCCCGTGAACTGTGATCCAAATGTCAATTTCCTACAATGACAAAAGAAATAACATTGTGTTTATTCCGTCTCTATACATGTTGTCTGTTCAAAGTCCCCACCTAAAAAGAAATAAAAAGACTAACTTTTCGTTATTATAAACCCGTGTCACGTGATGTGGCGCGCGCGCTGTACCTAAAATAAAAGAAAAACTTTCCAAACTAAACATGAAACTTCTCCGGTAACAATAATATAGACCCCATACAGAAACAAACAAACAAACAAACAACCCCCCCCCCCCCCCCCAAATTCAATTAATTTTAAAGGGGGAAAGACCGCCTACAATTGCTTTTTTAAAGCAATTGATTTATATTATAACATGCATTTATCATGCAAAACAACATGTGAGCTATGTCGTTTTGAAAACGACCTTATACTAGACCCATAAATTAATGTAAAATAAATTTCAGCAAAATACTATATATATATATATGTTTGTTGTAGAGAGGAACACACTTTTAAAAATATATTTTGGGATTATTTGTCCAATATTCATAGTGATAACGATTTATAGAATTGTGAAAAATTTGTTCGAGCCATTTTGACAATGATGTCTCAAGTCTCATCAATGCACCCGAGTTTGAAAATTGTTTTCATTGTATCAATTTCATTAGATGTTTGTGCATATACATGTATGTTTAGCTCACTGTATTTACAAAACAAAGTGTATGTAAGGGATCCATATTTTTTTCCTTTAAAACGCATATGAAATATTCATCTCAACACAATCTTACTTTGCTAGAAATCTTACGTCCAAAGTATATAATGACAGACGTTTCTTTTTAGATTTAAATCAGAATATGCTATTAAAAATCTTCATTTCAAAGTTGACAGATAACCGGACTTATTTTGTTAATTTAGTTTTATTCTATTGGTATGAATAGTCGCTTGGTTACTTTTATGTATGGCGTGTACGTTTGCTCGTCGCTTATATATGTACCTTATAATTAAGAACGACATGGTGTCATGTGCCTTGTTATTTTCGTACATTATTTTGAATTGCATCTTATGAACACACAAATGTTAGAAACAATACATTCGAAAACTTAGACCGTTGATTTCCATAAGTAATGACTTTTATTGTTTTATTATATATTATAATGTTTTGTTATATATATTATAGACTCAGATGGACTTCCTTTCCTGAAATCGATATACAATGTAAAGTCAGTGATCAATATTGTTATCCTCTAATCGACGTCCTATGTGATGTCAGGGAATACACAAAAAAAAAAAAAAAAACGGAGTCAAACCAACAGAGTTCTTCTCATCGATGTCCATTTTGTTTTAGTTTAGTCTCTGTATATGTTATCTGTATCGTTTTGTCTTATGTAAAGCTGCTTTAAGAAACTGGTAGTATTCATACATAATTTTAAGTTATAAATCATAATGACGTGGTCGGTAACAAGCGCATATCAATGACTGTCGCCTCCAAATATTAGTTCAGTGTGACGTCATAATAAAGGTTTACCGATTTGCTACCGTACCAACCGTAGTAGCCGTTATTGAACTTTTGAAATTATTTCAGATATGCTTTTAACGTCAATGTTTGTTTTATGAATCCTAATATAAAGTATTTGGGTGATTTTAAGCTACAACTTGGTTTAACTTTCATGTAGATATGTTACCTATTCATTACAAACGATATTGTGTGTACTCGATAATGCTTTCAACAAACCGTTGCAAGCATAACCGTTATAACGAACAGTTTATTTCCTCTGAAATTGCACCTGCAAACAAATGCTAAACATAAAGCACATTAATATTTTGTTTGCCTGTTTTATTGATATTCTAGTATAGAAAAGATAAGTTGGTATTTTTGAAGGGTTGTCTTTAAAAAAAAACATAACAAAATAAGAGCAATTTTAACATATGAAATTGACCTAACATTTGATGTATTAGAATAAAGATAAAAAAACACATTATATTTATAATAAAGATTTTTTGAAAAATACATTAGATGTATAATAAATATAATTTTCGTTTTTACATAACTTATATGTTTCATTTTGATAGTTACATTATTCTGATTGACCTCTCTGCAATCTCGCGTTATTCCATAAGCAACTTGATTACACAATAACATTTATCATTCAAGATGGCACGAGGTCCCACAATAAAGTGCACAGGTATATTACATAAAAACTTGATAAACATCGTGTTTTCATGATCCTAGCTAAAAAATGTAATTATAAGTATTGAAGGCTTCTTTAGTAACTTCATAGGGATGTAAAAGCGTTGACCGTGCACACTTCCGCGCTTTATACAAAATGTACTTTGGTCAACGCTTTTACACCCCAATGAAGTTACAAAAAGAAGCATTCAATTCTTAACAGCAAGTAATTATCATATTAGATAACTACTAACACGAATGAGCATGTCCTGAGAAATATATGTACTATTCAACAAAAAAGGTAACGATACACAAGTTTGAACTTCAAATTATCATAAGATAAAACACAAAGGAAACACTGTTAAATTATCCAACAAAAACATTTATTTGCAAAGCAAATGTATATGATTAAAAAGAATCTGACCAAATTGAAAATGAGAAAATACCGTGTTATAGAACACAAGGGTAACATTTATTTTGCGGGAAATTATGACAAAAGTCGGAACTTAATTTAGAAGATGAGAATTAAAAGTGTTGTAATGTCTGCAAAAGCCTTCAAGTAAAGGCGATCAGGTTTAAGTTATAAGTTTTAAGTTCTCTAGGTGAAAATACGACTTTGAAATAACAAACAATGCCAAAAAAATAACGAGTTTTTGCCTTAAATCAATGGTTTCGATGAGAAAATAACAATAGGTCAAATATTTACCTTGGTACAAAGTATCCAATTTTATTATATAATGAAAATGTATTGCCTTGTATCGCTTCTTTTGTTGACTTGTATATAATAGTATATAATATCGGTAACAACTTACTTGTGTTTGATTATTTATTAAAAGCAAATCTTTCCGTTCTATGTTTTGAGTTTAATATTGTAGGTTAATCTAGTTGTTTAAATTCACTATCTATAACACCATTTTTTCTATTTTTCTGCAATTTTGCAAACATTGTCATCCACACGTATGATACAGTTTACCAATTAAAGTTAAAAGTACAAATAAAGGATCATATAAAGGACACACTTGTAATATTCATTGAACACAAGTGTCAGTACAATTGTATCTAATATAATTATATGACAATTATTCTTGTTAATTAAAACCAAGAATTATTTTTTCCATTGTCATCCGAATTATGAATACTGATTTTTTTTTTTATATTTTTTTATTTACTTTCTAGCATGCATTTTTAGAAAAAAAGATATCGAAAAATTCCCTTTTCACATTCAAAGAAAATCTCCGCTCCCTCATCTTCTCTGAGAAAAAATCTCCTCTTGCAATAATCGAAATAGATTACTTGAATAGTAATAATTAGTTTAAAAATCAAACATAAACTGCTTATAATACGAAAAATACGCAATTTTGACACGTTAAAAAAATACAACTAACACTAGTATCATGTGTTGTTGAAAGTAGTTTATAGTCTGTATATTATTTATTGGAAAGTCTGGTAGAAAATAAACTTTTTTTTTCTATAAATAAACGAATCATAAACAATACCTATAACAAATAGACACGCACATCTATATTTAGAATATGAAAGCCAGTTCGTTTGAGGTCTGTTTGATTCATGCACATGAGAAGAAATAAGTTATCCCATAAAGAATCATAAACAATCTTTCTAGCAACGTGGAAATCGTTATCAAATAATTCGTTTAACTATTTTGTTTTGGTAAAACGAATTTCAATTCTTTTAATTTTATTATGATGAAGAAAATTATTTCATGCATTAAATGATACCTCAAAACATCCCTAACGGTATGGTTACGTACCAACCGTACCTGATACGTAGCAAATGGGGCTTCTTTGGACGTCGATTGGAGGAACGAACGTCGATTAGAGACCGGACTTCGATTGGAGTCTCGCATATGATTGGAGACAGAATCTGAAAAAGTGCTTACACAGCATGATATGCTTACTATAATTTGACCATTGAAACCAATTATGATATATTAAAATAGTGTTGCCTATGAATGTGAAATAGTTTGTTTTTGTGTTAAGTTGTTGATCCTATATAATTTGACTCAATATGTATTTTATGTCAAAAATATAAAATCCGACATGTTTATGACGTAAGGGTGACATTCTTGATAAAGGTGTTCAGATAATACTCTAATATATCTATTGAAGACAGTTCTTAGACCTATAATAATTTACTTTAAGTTTGCAAATTGTGGTTTAGATGGAGAGTTGTCTCTTGGCACTCATACCATAACTACTTATATTAAAAGGGAAGGTAAACTTTTAATTAACATTCTGTAGATGCTATGCTTAAAGAACTATAGAATACAGATGGGTGCGGTCCTAACCTTGACAAAAGTTAACTTGAAGCAGACTTGTTGACTGCTTTCTAAGTTAACTTGTGAATTTTTAAGCGGTCAAGCAAGTTAACTTCGTCGTTAGTGGACCAGACCTACGGTCTGCTTTTTTAGGACTGCTGCAGTCCTATCGACAGGTCTGCTCCAGACCAGACCTGTGGACAAGTCTGCTTTCAACCAGTCCTGAGCACAGGTCTGCCCCAGACCAGACCTGTGGACAAGTCTGTTTTTGACCAGTCCTGAGGACAAGTCTGCCTCAGACCAGACCTGTGGACAGGTCTGCTTTTGACCAGTCCTGAGGACAGGTCTGCCTCAGACCAGACCTTAGGACAGGTCTGCTCCTGACCAGACCTGAGGACAGGTCTTCTTCTGACCAGATCTGTGGACAAGTCTGCTATTGACCAGACCTGCGGACAGGTCTGCTTATGACAGATTATCGTTATAAGAGTTTTCATATCAGACTTCATTGAGCTTTTATTAAAATATGTAAACAACATTCGCATTGTTTTTCCACAGATATCATTTATTTTTTTACTCGCTAGACTCTACTAGATATTATACAAGTTCTCTTTTTTTTATTTGATATACATGTATTCTTATATAAATAAAGAATGGCTATACAATCACATAGAGAGTGTTGGTTTTTTTTATTAGAAGGCGGATAGAAAGGTTATCCAACGCATCGGAACAACATTCTTATATCACGGGATATCAACAACATTGTCGACGTTGCTTCGTTCCCCGTTTATTACCTGTCCCTTCCTAAATTTTACTTTTAATATGCATAAATGTATACATGCATGGATATTTCATATAATTTTGTTGTACAAGTCAGCATGAGGTATTAAAACTACTGAAATTTTGTTACGTATCAATATTTTGAATAATAAGAGGACATGCTGGTATCAAAAATTTATGCGAACAAAAATTTGTTGTTATTATATTGCAATATTGCTGTCAATTATATTATACATTGAATCCTGACATTAAAAATATGGCTGATATACTATGCGGGTATATAGATTTACAATTTTAAGTTCACATATGGTCAGTTTTGGTTGATGCGGTCAAATAATTTTGTTGTACAAGTCACCATGAGGTATCAAAACTGCTGTAATTTGGTTGCGTATCAATATTTTGAATAAAAGGAGGATCTCCTTGTCCCCTTAAGTATGCAAACAAAAATTTGTGATTATTATATTGCAATATTGCTGTCCATTGTATTATACATTGAATTATGACATAAAAAATATGGCCTATTTACTATGCGGGTATATGGATTTACAAATTTAAGTGCACATACATGTATGGTCAGTTTTGGTTGATGCGGTCAAGTAATTTTGTTGTACAAATCAGCATGAGGTATTTAAACTTCTGAAATTTTGTTACATATCAATATTTTGAATTAAAGGAGGACCTGCTGGCACCCTAAATTTATGCGAACAAAAATTTGTTGTTATTATAGTACAATATTGCTGTCCATTGTATTATGCATTGAATCCCGCATAAAAAATATGTCGGTATATAGATTTTCAATTTAAAGTTTACATATGGTCAGTTTTGGTTGATGCGGTCAAATAATTTTGTTGTACAAGTCACCATGAGGTATCAAAACTACTGAAATTTGGTTACGTATCAATATTTTGAATAAAAGGAGGACCTGCTGGCACCCTAAATTTATGCGAATAAAAATTTGTTGTTATTATATTGCAATTTTGCTTTCCATAGTATTATACATTGAATCCTGACATAAAAAATATGGTTGATTAACTATGTCGGTATATAGATTTTCAATTTAAAGTTTACATATAGTCAGTTTTGGTTGATGCGGTCAAATAATTTTGTTGTACAAGTCAGCATGAGGTATCAAAACTACTGAAATGTTGTTACGTATCAATATTTTGAATAAAAGGAGGACCTGCTGGCACCTTAAATTTATGCGAACAAAAATTTGTTGTTATAATATTGCAATATTGCTGTCCATTGTATTATACATTGAATCCTGACATAAAAAATATGGCTGGTTTACTATGTGGGTATATAGATTTACAAATTAAAGTGCACATATGGTCAGTTTTCGTCAATGCGGTCAAATAATTTTGCTCTACAAGTCACCATAAGGTATCAAAACTACTGAAATTTGGTTACGTATCAATATTTTGAATAAAAGGAGGACCTGCTGGCACCCTAAATTTATGCGAATAAAAATTTGTTGTTATTATATTGCAATTTTGCTTTCCATTGTATTATACATTGAATCCTGACATAAAAAATATGGCTGATTAACTATGTCGGTATATAGATTTTCAATTTAAAGTTTACATATGGTCAGTTTTGGTTGATGCGGTCAAATAATTTTGTTGTACAAGTCAGCAAGAGTATCAAAACTACTGAAATTTGGTTGCGTATCAATATTTTGAATAAAAGGAGGACCTGCTGGCAACCTAAATTTATGCGAACAAAAATTTGTTATTGTATTGCAATATTTCTGTCCATTGTATTATACATTGAATCCTGACATAAAAAATATGGCTGATTTACTATGAGGGTATATAGATTTACAATTTAAAGTGCACTTATGGTCAGTTTTCGTCAATGCGGTCAAATAATTTTGCTCTACAAGTCAGCATAAGTTATCAAAACTACTGAAATTTGGTTACGTATTAATATTTTGAATAAAAGGAGGACCTGCTGGCACCCTAAATTTATGCGAATAAAAATTTGTTGTTTTTATATTGCAATTTTGCTTTACATTGTATTATACATTGAATCCTGACATAAAAAATATGGCTGATTAACTATGTCGGTATATAGATTTTCAATTTAAAGTTTACATATGGTCAGTTCTGGTTGATGCGGTTAAATAATTTTGTTGTACAAGTCAGCATGAGGTATCAAAATTACTGAAATTTGGTTGCGTATCAATATTTTGAATAAAAGGAGGACCTGCTGGCAACCTAAATTTATACGAACAAAAATTTGTTATTGTATTTGCAATATTTCTGTCCATTGTATTATACATTGAATCCTGACATAAAAAATATGGCTGATTTACTATAAGGGTATATAGATTTTAAATTTAAAGTTTATATATGGTCAGTTTTGGTTGATGCGGTTAAATAATTTTGTTGCACAAGTCAGCACGAGGTATCTAAACTTCTGAAATTTTGTTACATATCAATATTTTGAATAAAAGGAGGACCTGCTGGCACCCTAAATTTAAGCGAATAAAAATTTGTTGTTATTATATTGCAATATTGCTTTCCATTGTATTATACATTGAATCCTGACATAAAAAATATGGCTGAATTACTATGTCGGTATATAGATTTTCAATTTAAAGTTCACATATGGTCAGTTTTGGTTGATGTGGTTAAATAATTATGTTGTACAAGTCACCATGAGGTATCAAAACTACTGAAATTTTGTAACGTATCAATATTTTGAATAAAAAGAGGACCTGCTTGCACCCTAAATTTATGCAAACAAAAATTTGTTATTGTATTGCAATATTTCTGTCCATTGTATTATGTACATTGAATCCTGACATACAAAATATGGCTGATCTACTATGAGGGTATATAGATTTACAATTTAAAGTGCATTTATGGTCAGTTTTGGTGGATGCGGTCAAATAATTTTGTCGTACAACATCTACAAATCAGCATGAGGTATCAAAACTTCTGAAATTTTGTTACGTATCAGTATTTTGAGTAAAAAGAGGACATGCTGGCACCCTAAATTTATGCGAACAAAAAGTTGTTATTATTATATTGCAATATTGCTGTCTATTGTATTATACATTGAATCACGATATAAAAAATATGGCTGATTTAGCTATGCAGGTATATAGATTTACAAATTAAAGTGCACATATGGTCAGTTTTGGTTCATGTTGTTAAATAAGTTTTATTGTACAGGTCAGCAATAGGTATTAAAACTACTCAAATTATGTTACGTATCAATATTTTGAATTAAATGAGGACATGCTGGCACCCTAAATATATGCGAACAAAAATTTGTAGTCGTGTGTTTACATGAAATTAACTATCGCTGATTGTGACCGCATAGTTCAGGAATGTATAACTAACAAGAACGTATACAACTAACATCAAATATACTTCTTTTCAAAGATATACAATATGGTTGAATTTGATAGGTATTGGAAGATATATTCAGTGCCCGTTATCATTGTAACCATGCAAGATCGTTTTTATAACTGATAGATTGTCAGATCACAGATAAATTAGTTTTACCAGCAACGTTTTATGCGTACCTAATTTTCAAATATTTGTATTTAATCCTGTTTATAAAACGGAAGTATTAATTTTACTTTATTTTCGATGTTTATACTACGAAACAAAGATATTAAAAATATTTTTTTTAAAATCTATGTATAGCGGTCCTGGTTACAATTTAACTTAGTGTTGAGCAGACCAGTCAAAAGTCAACTTGGGAACAGGTCTGGCTTTGATCGAATTTGTCAAAGCAAAAGTTAACTTATGTTAACTTTGTGGCAGGACTGGTTTCAAAGTTAACTTATGTTAACTTTATGACAGGACTGGTTCCGAAGTTAACTTATGTTAACTTACGACAGGACTGGTTCGAAGTTAACTTATATCAATAGCGGACCTGTTTCCAGGTTAACTTTTTAGCAGACATAAAAACAGTCCTAGGACCAAGTCCGCTTTTCAAGTTAACTAGATTTTGGTCCTAGGACTGGTCAGAGCAGTCCTAAATCCAATCACAGGTTAACTTTAACCAGTCCAAATGACTGGTTGTCAAGTTAACTTGCTGTACAGGTTAGGACTGCACCCATCTGTAGTATATACTTTGAACCACAACATTATTGTATATATCTTTCTGTGTAACGTTTACATTCTGACGTCAAACACGCAATTCTACGTTATATTCAATGTTAATCTACCAGTCTGTTCCAGTACGTAAAATCTTTCAATCGTTTGTGGCTGGATTAAACATAAATAAATATAATTCAAAAACAAGAAAGCAATGAACATCATGAATGAGGTTGTTATCTTTGATATATGCCTTTTTGTGCTTCTTTGTTTAACATTTGTTTTATTTATTGTGATTTAGATACTTGTGGTACTTGTACATCCTGTCATAATGGTTTATGGTATTCTCGTATTCTCATGTGATGCATTTGTTACATGTTTGTTTGCTTTTTTAGTGATTGAGGTTATAACACAATGTTGACTGCTGAATATTTGACCATTTTGCCTGTTATGTCTGTTTGTTTTGTTTGCGCGTCGTTGACAGTATAATATAATTTGATGCGACTGTCATACACGTGAGAGGTTTAGCTAGCTATACAGCAAGGTTCAATCCACCATTTTCCACTTGAGAAAATGCCTGTATCAAGTCAGGAATATGACAGTAATTATCTATTCATTTGATGTGTTTTAGATTATGATTTTGACATTTGATAAGGGACTTACCGTTTTGAATTTTCCTCAGGGTTCAGTATGTTTGTAATTTAACTGAACCCAGTTTGTAAAAATTAATCAAGTTAACTTTTTTTGTAATTTCAGAGTCTAAATAATTGCATTTTTCATACATAACATTAATTTAGTCATTTTCTTAAAATCGATTGTCAACATTTTAACAAATATTTCCATTCATTATCTGTCAAGTAGTTGTATAAATTTATATGTACATTGTATCTAAAAATTTACCGGTTAGTAAACACAAGATGATTTTGTTAGTGTATTTTTTATCGTCAAGTTTATGATATAGAACGTTTAACCAAAATACGTACTTAATAATAAAACAATCAATACTGCCCATTGTGATGGATATCTGTGTATTTTGAATCCAGTCAAGTCTGAAATGAAAGCATTAATAATTTAAATAGCAAGTTAATCGTTATGTATCAAAAGATATTGTTTCCATTGTTAAAATAATGTTTACGCTTGACATTCTGTAAAATCGGATATAATGGTTATGATGTTTCTGGGATTTTCTCTGAACAAAATGCTTGGTTTATTAAATGGGAACATGACATATTTTATAGATAAGCTTGTAAAATAGTTTCAGTTTTGTTACAACGAGACAAGAAGTACCAAAGGGGAGTACAGTGTAGTAACAAAGTATACATGCTTTTACCAGGCACTATGATGCCTGCCGCCGGAGAGAGGAATTTCATTTGTTTCGTCTGCTATGGACATAAACAATTGTCATAATTCACTCCAACTCTATCAACTTGTCACTGAATCAAATAACCTGCAGAATGGCAATACTAAATTGTTGTTAAATTTGTTCTTGAATGAAATAAAATGACAAATTGTCTCTAGGCATCTGGTTCAACATCTATGATGCATTTCAAATTGAGGAACACAAAAGTAGTATGTAAACGACAAATCTCTGTGTGGTGATATTGAATATTTCACATTTTTAAACAAGTGACTGAGCTTTACAACTTTCTGATTTAAAGAACATAGGACCATAGAATAAGGGTGAAAAAACAATAGAGTTATTGCATGTATTAAATTTTCAAAGAACTTATAATTTGCAAGAAGGTATTTTTCTCCTCCAGAAGCTGCACCACAAAATGTTTTTTTTGGGAATGCTAAATACCGGAATATGAATCTCACTTCGTACTTAGAAACTCACGTGAAAATGTCACAGGTTCGAAAAGATGTATCATAAACATCCAAGTTTACGAGACATTTTGTATACATGGAGGAATCGCCTATTTGAAATGCATCGTGCTTCTGTACTCATCTCTGGTAAGCTTTGTGTATTTTTAATTTCGGTTAGAATGTTACGTTTGTTCGTATTTGTTTAAATGCCCCAAAAGACGCAAGCTTCAAGTTAATAATGCATTATACCATTCTCATTTTGAAGATCCTCTGTAAGTTTTTCATTAAAGCTGGTTGTAAAACTAACTCAAATCTGATTTCATATTTCAAATATCCGAGTTCGAATTTAAAGCTTTATTCGTGAATTTGCATGGTGTGGCGTTATAATGTCGACATATCGACATGTGTGGCGTTATAATGTCGACATGTCTGTTGTTGTCTGTTGTATGGTCGGATTGATGTCTCTTTGACACATTTCTAATTCCCATTCTCAATTTTATTATGGTTAATGAGATATAATATTACATTGTTAATAAACAAGTAAATATAAACATCTCTGTTAAAAAGTTATTATGGATTACTGTATGTGTATTCAGATTTTCTAAAAGTTGAAAACCAATCTTTTTGAAGTTTTGTAAACATGTATTTTGATTATGTCGGATACTTTTAAATCTACATGTAATTAAATGTTTATTTGTTGTTTTGGTTTAACTTCTTATTAATAAAATGAAATGATATGCAAAAAAATTCAGGATCTGATATCGATCTTACATAATCAGATCGTAATATATGTACATCTTTACTTTTAGCATATACTTTTTGCTTCATAGTTTCGATATATCTAAAACTGAAACTGAATTTGTGTGTTATGTAAAAGGTA
Source organism: Mytilus galloprovincialis (assembly GCF_965363235.1). Taxonomy (NCBI): domain Eukaryota; kingdom Metazoa; phylum Mollusca; class Bivalvia; order Mytilida; family Mytilidae; genus Mytilus; species Mytilus galloprovincialis. The sequence continues at coordinate 62,249,286 of NC_134845.1, forward strand.
AAATTAGAAAAATACCGAACTCCGATCAAAACTTTCAATGGAAAGTCCTTAATAAAATGGCAAAATCTATCAGCTCAAATGAATGACAAACATCTGTCATATTCCTTACTTGGTACAGGTTTGTTTCTTATATAGAAAATGATGGAAACCTGATTTTAAAGCTAGGTTAACCTGTCACTTGTATGCCAGTTGCATAACACTCAATTATATTTAAATGGAAAATAAAACTAAACACAAGTTAGCAGTTAATTGTTTTGTAATGTTAGATTATTTAAAAAAATATATTTAAGCTAGTACATATATGCATTTTCAAATACGAATTGTATACATTACCCCAAAAGTACGATGGCGATACTGTTACAGTGTCTTTTAACCTGTACAACAATAATTCAATAATTTCAAATAGTCTCTTAATACGTCGAAAAGAACACACAAAGGAGTATAAATGGTACAAATATGATCATTACCTCTTTGATAATAAGGTAAATATGTAAGACGATTTTTGTAAAACGTTCTTCGAATAAAGAACTGTATTCCTACAACGGTGCTTAATTCATGAATTGTAAACCAACTATATCCTTTGAGTGTTTGTTTGTTGTGCATGTGTATGCTTTCAAAATTCTGGCATAATTTTAGGTAAAAATCCGTTATTTAAATTGTTATAATTCTGTGGATTCACTTATTTTTTTGTACCACCTTTCGTGGAATAAGGAAAACTCACTTTTTCGTAGATATTTAATTTTATTGTTTTGTCAAAGTCTGTATACAAGGCTTAAGAAAATTAATAATTCGTTGAATATTTCATTTCATGGTTTACCTATCCACACGAAATCCACGAAACAGTATCCAACGAATAATAATGAATCTACAGTAGTCATTTTTGCATTGTTTTTTTTTCAGAAATTACAATGTTACAAATTATATATGTATACTAAATGTTTCTTTTAAATATCTTGTATTAATCATAAGTGTACATTTATTTGTGTCTGAAACATTCTGGATCTTTTTTTTTAGGAACACTAAACACTGAAATCAATTTCTGTGAATGTCGTGTACTTGTACTGAAACACGTACAGAACCACTTGCCTTAACATGATTAAGGTTAGTTTTCGTAAGGAATTTACAACATTAGCCTCAACTTTGTACTTGATTTAGCCTTCCACATCTAATACCATCGCGCAACTGATGTTAAAATGGACATTTGGCGTTCGAATCTTTAAATATGGTATTTTTGAACAGTTTGTATACACCTAATCAGAGAGTATTACAAAAGAAATCGTAGATCCACAAAAATCTACAGTTTGAAATATAAATATATAGATGAGCTTAATCCAAATCTTAAATTTATGAAATTGAAAACTTGCAACCGTTCAGAAAAAAAGAGGATTATAACACAAGCAATTTGAAAAAAATCATGTGAAGTTCGTGAATTATTTCGGATAAAATGACTTCAAACAACTTATCCTTTCGGTCTCAATGACAATATATTAGGACAGGAGAACATATCTAAAACTTCTATCTATACCATTGATATTGTTGATAAACAACTTAGAAATATTAGGTCTCATGATAAAAGCGAAAACCGTAATCAAAGTATTAAACATCGTATAAATTGTAGACTTGTTGATAATATCTATAATAAAAGATAATGGCAGACATCAAGTATTATGCAAACTGGGTCAGATACTAATAAGTAAAGTATATGCTATTTTTCTGGACTGTGATACTATATCTTTTATTAAACCCTTTTATGATAATATAGACCCGTCCATTATTTGATATTTTTATAAAACAAAACAAGCAAAAGTGTGATTCGTAATTATACGTCAGCTACATCAGACGTCACTATAGAAAATAAAGTTCCTTCAACTTAAGAACAGGGAGGTGTTCTATTTTTAATATCAGTGCTTTAAGCTACCTCCCTTACTACTTTAAAATAACTTGTTATTTACTTTTGTAATATAGCTTATGAAAATAATGGTAATAAATTTGTTTGGATTGTTAACAATTCTTTAGAGGTATTAAATAAAATACATGCTGTTGATGGTCCTTTTAATTCTGTTGATAGTTTTAATTTTTTTAACCTCTACACTACACTTCCACATTAACTTATCAAGAAAAAGATTACATAATTTTTAAAATGGCCTTTTGCAAAATCTTATCGCAAATTAATTTGCTGTAACTCGTTTAAATCCTTTTTCTGTTAAGAAAAAAGGAAAGTATGCTAGATACACTAACAGCACCCCTTTAAGGTAGTTCAGGGGTATAGAAAAAAAATGACAGAATTTTCTTATTCTTTGTGAAATTTAACTTTAAAGTATTGTAAATGAAAAAATACAAAAAAAATTGAGGGTCACCGGCCATCTAAGAGATATTTTGACCTCTGAAAATGAGTGCAAATAGGTTATATAGAAATATAGGGAAAATGGACAAAAAAACACTTTGATTGAATTTTCAAAGCAAAACAAATGACAGAAGTTTCTCATTCTTTCATACTGTAAAGTTTGATGTCTCTATTTTATAAAATTGAAATAAAATGTGGGGGTCACCGGCCATCACAGAGATTTTTTTACCTCTGAAAATGAGTGCAAATAGGCTAAATATAGGGAAAACAGACATAAAATCTCTTTGATTGAATTTTCAGAGCAAAATAAATGACAGAAGTTGCTAATTATTTCATACTATAAAGCTTGATGTCTCTATTTTAAAAAATTGGAATAAAATTTGGGGGTCACCGGCCATCCAAGAGATTTTTTGACCTCTGAAAATGAGTGCAAATAGGCTAAATATAGGAAAAACAGACAAAAAATCTCTTTGATTGAATTTTCAGAGCAAAAAAAATGACAGAAGTTGCTCATTCTTTCATACTGTAAAGCTTGATGTCTCTATTTTATAAAATTGAATTAAAATTTGGGGGTCACTGGCCATCCAAGAGATTTTTTGACCTCTGAAAATGAGTGCAAATAGGCTAAATATAGGGAAAACAGACAAAAAATCTCTTTGATTGAATTTTCACAGCAAAATAAATGACAGAAGTTGCTCATTATTTCAAACTGTAAACCTTAATGTCTCTATTTTATAAAATTGAAATAAAATTTGGGGGTCACCGGCCATCCAAGAGATTTTTTGACCTCTGAAAATGAGTGCAAATAGGCTAAATATAGGGAAAACAGACATAAAATCTCTTTGATTGAATTTTCAGAGCAAAATAAATGACAGAAGTTTCTTATTATTTCATACTGTAAAGCTTGATGTCTCTATTTTATAGACTTGAAATAAAATTTAGGGGTCACCGGCCATCCAAGAGATTTTTTGACCTCTGAAAATGAGTGCAAATTGGCTAAATATAAGGAAAAACAGACATAAAATCTCTTTGATTGAATTTTCAGAGCAAAATAAATGACAGAAGTTGCTCATTATTTCATACTGTAAAGCTTGATGTCTCTATTTTAAAAAATTGGAATAAAATTTGGGGGTCACCGGCCATCCAAGAGATTTTTTTTACCTCTGAAAATTAGTGCAAATAGGCTAAATATAGGTAAAACAGACATAAAATCTCTTTGATTGAATTTTCAGAGCAAAATAAATGACAGCGGGGGCATCATCTGTGTCCCTTTGGACACATTCCCCATTTATTTTTTTAGAAGTAACTATTAATTAATATTAATTTTAACCATGACTGTATGACATTTTATATTTTAATATTTTATGATGGATTTAAATAAGTAGTAATTGTTGCATTAGAAATTAGAATTGAGATCATTGTTGGAATAGGGGAAAGGGGGAGGTGAACAATTTTTTTTTTTGGGGGGGGGGGGTCAATTTTTCTTATTTCATATTTCAGAAATTAAATATGAATTTCTTCAAACATTTTTTTTTGAAAGGATTAATATTCAACAGCCAAAGCTCAATTTTAAGCCAAAAAAAATATTTTAAGTTCATTAGACCACATTCATTCTGTGTCAGAAACCTATGCTGTGTCAACTATTTAATCACAGTCCAAATTCAGAGCTGTATCCAGCTTGAATGATGTGTCCATACTAGCCCAAACCAATCAGGGTTTGAACTCTGCTGTTGTATAAAGCTGCACCCTGCTGAGCATCTGGTTAATATTGTGCTTAAACCATGATTGTGACAACATATGAAAAGTGTGAGCTGACAGTCTGCTAAGTTTTTATCCATAAGTCTCATTCTGACTTTCTATCTGACAGGTTTTTATGTGTCAATATTTGTGTTTCAATATAAAAGGAAGAGGTGGTATGATAATTGATTGTTTTTATGAGGCGACTCTCTGTAATAGACCAAATGACACAGAAGTTAACAGCTACAGGTCAAAAGCCGTTATCGCATAGTTAGCTGTAAAAGGCCCTTCAATTACTAATGAAAAACAATTCAAATGAGAAAACTGAAGGCATTTTAGTGTACAAAATGATGCCCAAAAAAAAATGTGACACAACAACAAAAGACAACCACTGTCTGAATTACAGGTTCATGTAATTGGGATAGGCACATATATAATGTGATGGGGTTAATGTTTGAAGGTGACAACTCTTCCCCTTAACCTGGGACAGTGGTGTAAATTGGTACAACATATGGGTTTTATCAATTTGTATTATTCATTAATATTTGTGAACTCTGAATCTAGCGAAAAGTAGATTATCACAGATAAATTTGCAGAATGAGTTGTATGAATAGTCATGATAGTCAGGATTCTTGTTTTACAACCTTTATGAAGCAAGAAAAATGTGATGATGTTTGTATGTACATAAAAGTCTGTCATAAAATTAAAGATTTCAGTATATTCCCATTTCACAATATCTTTTGTAACTGCTGTATTTCACATGTTATTTTTCTTTTCTACTGTAGGATAGTAAGTGGTTCAAATATACATGTATGCCTCTTGAGACTAAAATTACATGCAATAGAAATCAGCCCCAAAAAAGCAAATGTTAATAACTACAGCTGTAGTATGCATTTTTAAATGTAAATACAATGTATGTGCTAGGGCCTAAATTGACCCTGAATTATTTCAAGTGTTTTTGACCTAAGACTTTTTAATACATAACGTACTATTAAATATATAATATACTATGTCATTTGTAATTTCCTTTCTATTTAAAGTACAAATGGGAGGATTCAGAGGCGGCCCTGGGAAAAATTTGGTTAATAATATAGGGAATCACTGGAGCATGACCTGAGCGGGTCCCCTCTTAGGCAGTCAGTGAGCCCCCCAAAATTCTGGATCCACCACTGGGATTATTTATTCAACAAAAACATTCACAAGTTTTAAATTACTGGAAAATATCACATGTTCATACAAGCCCCCCCCCCCCCCTTTTTCATTCAAAAACATCCTAAACATGCTAAAAGGCACATACTTATACATTTTTATAGTTTTGACTTTTGAATAATTTTTATACGTTGTACATCAAATTAGTCTTTAAAAACATTTTGTCTATAATATATCTCTCATAATTGCCATGAAGCTTGGTCCACAGGCTTTTAATTTAGTAAGCTCTAGTCACACAAAATTGGTTAAGATCGTTTAATTCCTACTATCCTATTACAAATGTATATAGGAACATAGTTAATTTATTATCCTTTGATTTTATCTTTATTTACAAAATATAGACTCTTGTGTGAACATTACACATCTTACATTTTTTTTTCATACACCTTTAAAAATATGCCTTAACATGCTTAAAGAGGAACTATTTTAAGAGTTTTTTAAGAGTTTTTTAAAATGGCATTTAAAAGTTATTCAACTCTTTCTCAATGTATTTGAATAAAAAAGATTATTTAAATGATCATATTTTATTGTTATGGAAAATTACGACAATGTACATGACTTACGATATCATTGCGCAACTTTTTGCGCAGACGGCGCGAAAATTTAAACCCCCGAACTACCTTAATAGCAGATTTATTACTGTATTTTCATCAATCTCAGTTTATGACCAAACTAAATAAAGACACATCATTGTTACAATTGGTTGATACATTCAAAAGAGGGACGAAAGATACAAGAGAGAGTCAAACTCATAGTTCGAAAATAAACTGACAACGCCATGGCCAAAAATATACAACAGTAACCACCGTTATCTGGATGACATTTTTCGTTAAAATAATCCAGAGTTTTCTAAATATACTAACGCAATTTACCCAAAACAAACTCGTTTTAACTAAATCTTACACTAACAGCATTGGTTGTCCTTTTCTATGTTTAGACATTTCAATTTCTAAAGGGAAACTTCATTAGTAAATTTACGATAAAAGAGACGATTGTTCATTCCCTATTGTTAATTTTCCTTTTCAAACGGCGATGTGCCTTTGGCTCCATTATACAGTGTTCATATATCCCAACTCAATCATTATGCCCGTGTGTGTAGTGATTTTATAGATTTTAAAGAACGTAATCAATGCATCACTGGTAAATTATTAATTTTGTCAAAGGTCTACATAAGACTCATCAATGTCGCTCAGATTAATAAAGCCAAATAAGTACAAAGTTGAAGAGCATTCAATCAGGGATTTCGTTACTATACATTACTTTTATTAAATTCTTTCCAAGATTTCTTTTTTTGTTCTTAAAGCGCAGATCCGTGTAAAATCATCGAACCTTTGAACAAACTTATTGGTAAAGGTTATCTAAACAATGTTACAATTACAACTGTGAATATAGTTTACATTGGCACCAATATCGATTTTGTCATCAGCAAATTAAGACACAACTTAATTTGTATTCTTTTTTCAAACGGGATGTATAAAGACACACACACGTTAATTTGTATCTATAGAGAGGTTAACTCCTCCTACTTCCTATCGATACATTCATTTTTGGCATTGCAACAGTCATGTCTTGTTTGAATATCCATGACGTTCAAATACTAAATCCATTTGATATTTTTTAGTTATTTTAGTCAATTATACGTGATTCTTGTATATTATTACTTGTTTTGGCTATCAACTAGCTGCCAGTGACTGTGAGTACTTTAAAATCGTACTGTCTTGTTCATTTGACCTGTTAATACTATTTGTAATGCCTTTTTGTTAAATAACGTTAACCAATATCTGGTCTATATACCAGATTTGATTAGTGTTAAGAATAACTATAAATGTTCATTTCGTCGTACTTTTCACATAACAATTGTTTTCTTTCTCCTTTTTTACTGTATATACATCACACTTCCAGCACCTATACATGAAGAACACGAAGTATAAACGAACACAAATTTTATAGTTTATTTGTTGATATTCACACCGTATGTACAAAGTTTTAGAATATTTTTCAAGATATACAAGATATTTAAAGGTATTCCTAAACGGACGGAGAAAAATTATACTTAACAACAAAATTATGTTTATTTAACTGTGTATAATTTAGATTTTACAAATGGTGTATTGTTTTGAGCAAAGTTGATGTTTTTCATTGTTTTTCTAAAATTGTTTAGCATTTCACAGCTGTATAATACTTCTATGTTGGAGTGTTACACTATTGTTTCCATGGAGGATGAATGTTTGGTACAATTAAGACGTTTAAACCCGCTGCAATTGTTTGCATTGTCTTTAGTCAGGAATCTGATAGTCAGTAGTTGTCGTTTGTTGATGTGTTTCATACGTGTTTCTCGTTTCTCGTTTTATTTTATAAAGATTAGACCTTTGGTTTTCCCGTTAAAACTTGTTGTTCGGTGTGAGCCAATGTTTTGTGTTGACCTATAATGGTTTACTTTTATGAATTGTGACTTGTACCTCATCTTTTTATATCTATTTTCAAAATATATACAATTGATTGAGGACCTTTAGTCTCTAAGGGTATTATTACCAATATCAAACTGTCCCTAAATTGTTTGTTTATACTTTCATAAACAATGAGGAATTTAGGTTTTAACTCATTCGGGTTTTGACTATCATTTTAATTTTATGTTATATAGCTCTACAACTGTTGCTGTTCATGTACATTCTTTAGCTCTTCCATGTCATTCTTTGAGCGTTTCTGCAAGTGAATGCAGAAAACCGGTTATGACGCATGCATCAACATTACATAGTGTCTGTTCTCATTTCGATATATATTTGACAGTTGACCTCAGTCGTAGATGGTTTCAACACCCATTATGTCGTGACTGAAGTGATTCACAACAGCTACTAATCTATCTAAATTAGTCTTTGTGTACATAGTAACTAGTTCATATTATATAGATAATGTAGAATGAAGGTTTGGAACATTACTGTGAATAATTCAAATAATAGATGCTTCTAAAAAACGTTTGTTGTCATTTAGGTCATGTTTGCATCTTTGAAATGGATAAACAATGTGCATTTTACACAAATCAACAGACAGATATAATCTTACTTGTTTGTTTTAATTTTTGGGCAATCGAATTCACCGGCTAAATGGGTTCCACATTCATATTCTGCAAGTCGAGACACATTTATTAATATAATGTCATGTTTATGTTACATTCTCGTCTTTATGTATTTAAAAATAATGTGAAACATGCTGCTTAACTCATTCTTATGTAATGTGTAGTACACACAATTAAGCTACTTATTATCTGTATTATCTGTTTAACCAGCCACCACTGGTCATGAAAAAGATGAAGTATGATGTGGCAATGTTATGGCGTATCGTTGCAAAAAGTGTTATAAACGAGTGAGATCCTTCAAATGATGTCAGATGAGCAGTCAGCTAACGGTATTTGTTTTTAGTTTGTCTGGCGCAAAAGGGCAAAATGAGATTTTTTCTTCACTTTGCGTCCGTTGATCGTCGCGGTGTCCGTCATCTTTATCGCCGCCGTCGTCCGCCATCATCATCGTCGTCGTCGTCCTTTAACATTTAAAAAGATCTTCACATCTGAAACTACTGACCAAAATAAAACTTAACTGGCCTAAATCATCCTTTGGATATTTTATATGTAAAAATGTATCCGTAAACCCCTCCACAACCCCATCAACCAATATGCTCATTATGGCTACGAATAGAACATGGGGAGATGCAGTTTTTGGCTTAAAACTCTGAAACTAAAGCATTTACAGCAAATCTTACATGGAATAAAAATGTTCATCAGCTCAAGGTTTGCCGCAATGAAATTTCAGACGCATCAGACAACCTGGTTGCTGCCCCGAAATTGGTAATGTTAAGAAAAAACATGCCTAACATTGCTTAAAAAAAGAACAAGGGGTTAATTGTAAGTTTTGTCTACTGTGGATTCTTTAAGTTTCGTTGGATATCAATGTTCGTGGATTTGGTGGGTACAGGAGAACCACGTTTTCAAATGTTCAACGAATTACAAATTTTCTAAAAGAATGAGTGCAGACTTTACCAAAACAACAAAATTAAATATCCACGAATATGTAAGTTTTCCTCAAACCACGAAAATTGGTACCCACGAAATTAAATGGATCCACAGTATTAGTACTTTTACCGTAATGAATATAGCGAATCTTGAAGGAACACATATGTTCAGAATAATGAGCTCTGCCAATCGGCTATGTATAAACTATTACTCAAATTCTTATAGGAGTTATGGCCCTCAATTTGTTCTTCATTTTTTCTAATTATCCTGAACACTATGAAATTTACAGGTGTTTTTTTTTTTTTTTGGGGGGGGGGGAGGGCAACTTCTATGATTTAAACTATAACAGCAAAATAAACACTTTGAATCAATAAAAACTGGGACCATGTAAAATATTGAATATCAAGTGAAATGCAGTGCTCAAAATACTTATAGAATTCAGAATAAGATGAGCAGTCATGAATGAAATTATTATACCATAAAAATAGATGTAAATTGATCTGATCGCATAAAAAAATCACTCGTAATAAACTGGACTACATTTAGAAAATAAGTGAACCCGTGAACTCGAGAAATAACGGATTACACTATATCTTTGGCGTTATTGACATTCTTTTGTATTATTACTTATGTTCAATCTAATAAGTAGTCATTTAAACAGGTTGACCTAACCAAATCTAAGGTGAAGTTTAAATGTAGTGAAATTTGAATTAGGACAAAACTACATATGTTTCCATATATTGTCCAAAATTAATATTACTTCCTGTACATGTAATATCTATGACTATTTGAAAGAGGGACGAAAAAGACCATAGGAAAAGCCAAACTCATAAATCGAAAATAAACTGACAACCCTATGGCTAAAAATGAAAAAAAAAGACAAACAGACAAACAATAGAACACATGACACAGCATAGAAAACTAAAAAATTAGCAACACGAACCGCACCAACAACTAGGGGGGGATCTCAGGTGGCACCCGTCGTGTTGCTTACATTTTAACAAATCCGGTAAATAGTCTAATTTGGTAGGTCACATTTATGAAAGGGAAAGGGATTGTAGTTACGTTGTAAGGGACATTTCTGATATCATTTGTGAAACGGTTATTCCATAACGGTCAACCAACTCGTGATGGCGTCCGTAAAATTTACGAAAGGATGAAGCATTTGGAACTTTTGGTTTAATAGCTACCTTGTGAGCAGCAATCCTCTATCAAGAAAATCATGATAGGAAATGTAAGCACGGGAATATCGTATGAATTGGGAGATATATACCCCGTGTGCAGGTGCTGCTGTAATGTTGCTACTTAGAAATGGAAAATTCACAATTGGAAAGCTTAAATGATCTCTTTTGTCGGAAAGTTTTGTTTTCGACCGACCCGCCTTATCAAATTCTAGATGTAAGTCAAGATATGAGGCCGACTTAACTGTATCTGTTGTATCCTTTATATAGATGCAATGAAATTTAAAATCATGCAAAGTATTGTGGGGAGAAAGTTTTCTTTTTCTTGAGAAATAATCCATGCAGTTAAACATGCAGCTGGTAGATAGTTAAAGACAAAGGCTTGTATTGTAAGTTAGATTCATTTGAACCGTCGGATAGTCGAGGTCATTGAAGATGGTATTAAGATGGACTGACAATTTGGGTGTTTTATTTGTCTATGTTTGTTATAGAGCTAGTTTTGGTTTGTACTCACTTGGATTGAGAAATTCGTTTTCTCTGCATTCCTTTTTAAAGCATGAACAATCCTCTTGTGTAGGATAACAGAAACATTTATGCGAAGGCTCAATCACAAAACTGTATCCGTTTGTATAATCACAACGACACGAGTTATCTGCTGTTGTGTTTCCGTTGTTTTGTACAATCTGACCTTCTTCATTACATAAAGACTTCTTAAAGATGCATTCAGTCGATCCATCTGTCTGGAACTTAAATGGTTGATATCGATTTTTTTCGCAGGGTTCACCATCAATATCACCTCTTATAATATACTTGTTCCCTTTTAAAGAAAAAAGTTATGTACTTATTATTGTAGCGCAAAAGTAGTTGTCATGGCGGTTTAACAAACTTAACTAGTCCGAGTTTTATTGTTCACACAATTCTTATTATAACCATCTTAGATATAGTTAAACATCACAAAGATGTAAAAAGTCATAGATTGGGAAGGCATTTTTTTAAGATTATGAATTATTTCATACAGATGACTGCGTTTCACCGAACAAACATTTACTAATATGTTTCAGGTCGTACTTTGGTAAATATACTCTACATATGTTACAAGAACAGCATTTTAAACAAAATTATTAACATTGCATCTCAACTGATATAAAATTCCAATCTCTCAACATGCTCAACATCGAGTAAATGATGTTTGAACTCAAGTGTGTTATTTCAAAGCAATGCACATGAATATTTTAACTATTTAAAAAAAGTCATAAAGGAGGATGATTATCCTGACATATTGTAGTTTGTGAGATAAACGCAGTAGTAGGGAGCTACGAATGTTGCCATTGCCAATCATACTGGTTCAAGTAAAAGTACAAAAAATGACCAAAATTTTCAAAGTTCAAGTACATTTTGCATATTGCAAAAAAGTGTTTGATTGATATTATTGTTAACGAAATTATGTAGGCGACATACCTGGTTTATGAAAGTCCTCTTTAACACGACAGAAATCTGTGTAATGGAGTGAATTTGCATCATACAAGCAGTAATAATGTGGCTTGGTAATGTTGCAAAATCCTCTAGCACGTAAGTTCCACTGTGATGAGTCAGGACAAGCCAGTTGCCATCCTCGAACACGAGACATGCACGCAAAAGGTAAAAGTATACTAATCTGTGAAGTGAAAATCACTATTGTCAACCGAAATAGTATTTGAAGATATCAAATACATTAAATACATTCTTTAAACATACATTTCTACATATCATGACCAACAAAAGGAAATTGACACTCCTGGTCCCGTAATTACAGTGTTTCACCCCAAATACTGGACAGTTTAGAGGAACTAGTTCCTAATTGAATTTGAATATTTCGTTGATTTTCACCTGCAAATAATACACGTTTGGACATACCTTTTTGTATTATCGATATTATATAAGACTAAAATATATTCACTATTCACTATATATACAACCATATCATGAATATAAACCCATTAATTTCTGCTCATTGATCACGTTTACCCTACATAATTTCAAATAGTTGTAAGCCTAGTTTGATACAACAAACTTGTCCCTATGGTACTTTGTTAGCATACAGACGTTTTCTAATGACGTCCATATGGCTTTTGCCTAAACAGTTGTAACGCTGTTGTTCAGGTTTTTTTCGCTTTTGGAGACGACGGCGATTTAAAAATAACAATTTTCATGCTGAAGCGTACCGTTTTCAGTGTTTGTGTCTCTGTAACAGTCCAAAATAAACCCTTTTTTAATTCTCCCTCAATCAACATACGAATTGAGAATCTTTGGGACGGTGGGGGAGGGGAGGTTGTTAAAAATAGTTTTAAAAAGCTACATATAGCATAGTTCATATCAATCAACTGAGCGCCTACCATAACTGAACTTTAAGCAGAAGGAAAAGTTACGGGCGATAATGACTCTGCAACGATAAACGCATAAGTGTTAAGCAAACGGCCGTTTGTTTTGATTCATAACATATTCCATAGTGGACTGTAAGCGTAGCCTAGCAATCTTTTTGATTTTCCAAATTTTTATGAGAAAGTAATACAAACTTAAGTTCTTGATAACGTTTGAAAGTTGGAATCCATATCTGAATTCTTATGAACACATAAAATAATGGAGGGACTTTTATATCGACCACAACACCTGTCGTAACAAAAAACTCAAATAGATTACCATTCCTTTTTCTGATATTATGTTAAATTGAGTAATACACGTTTTAGAAATCAACAAATGTTTTTTTTTGGTACCTTATATTTCTAGAAATATACGGATGAATATGCTGATACTCAAGTAACATGGGCAACATACAGTATATAATGTCTAAAGGAAAGGAAACGTTTGGTCGTTAATGTGTTAGGAGGTCCCCACACTACAAAAGTCAAAAAGTCTAAAATAATTTTTACTCGACATTCTTTATTTGTCTAAAAAATTTTCAAAAAATTCTTAACATTATATAAATTTGTCTAATAAGGTTCTTGATTTTTCTTGACAAATGTCTTGACAGTATGGACATTGTCTAAAAATATCTCATCATTTCCTGTATCATCTGATACAGTCCTTGGATGGTGTAAACTTCCCACTAACACCATACACCATTACACCATACACCATACACAATACACCTTGTACCATTACACCATACACGTTACACCTTTGCACCATACACCTTACACATTACACCATACACCATTCCCCATTCTATCTACATGATCCGAAATTACCCATAATGCAATTTAATTTCAAATATTAAGATTATTATTATTGTTCATGTTAAACTTTACAATTCGAAAAAATATAATAAAAAAGATATCGTTTTCAACCAATGAAATGTCGTACACCGTCATTCACACCATTCCCGATCACACGTTACACAATCACACCCTTCCTCAAACACCATTACACCATACCCCTTACACCATACACAATAGCACCATACACCTTACACCATTGCACCATATGCCATACACCATTATACCATAAACGTTTTTTGGGGGAAGTTTACACCATCCAAGGGCTGTAATAGTCTAGATTAGTCTCGACCAATTCTTGACTGTCTTAAATTTATCTCGATCAGTCTTGACATATTCCTGACATTCTTAACAATATCTGAAAATGTCTTGACACATTCATGATAGTCTTAAAGCTGTCTGAATATATCTCGACACATTCTTGACAGTCTTGAATATGTCTTCCCACTATCTCAACAGTATACATTTCGCCTATTGCCGTTCACAAAACTGGTTGTCAAATTTGCTTTACCAAAATAGGTGACACGAGGCAGTTTTAAAATGTGACCATGTGTCCCCTTTGGATTCCACAATTAATCTTGTGCGTTTGTGTAGCTAAACAAAGGGAGGTCTTTCGTTTAGGTCAAAGAAATTGTTTCCACCTTTATTCAAAAACTTTATTCATATTTTTAGAACAACAAACATTTTTATTCAAAATTGAGTGTTCAATTTCATTTTTTTTTAAATATTTGTGATAGCTCCTTTCTGAAAGAAAGGACAAAATATTTAGATCTATATTATGAATGTCTTTTTGAGATCCATTTCATAAGACCAATGATTTCTATAGAAATCAAATGTTATAGAAATCATTGATTGGACCCATTATAGATACAGTTTTTTTTATTATTCCCATGGGTGTGATAATAATTTTCTTTTAGTCTTTGGGAAATTATATAATTTGTAGTTATGTTAAAATAATTAACTTCATACATTTTGATAAAGAAATTCCATTTCAATTCTTTTTAAAAAAAATTAAAATGATGATTTTGCATCTATCAACAAACTTTTAAAATTGTGGTGGCATGGTCGGTCAACTCATAAGTTGCATGGCTGATTACAGGTATTAAAGCACTAATGTTTTCATATGGCAGTTGCATGTACCCTTTGGTGTGGAATACCTTAATTTAATGGGGGACATCCTGTCCACGTGTAATACCTAATATGTATTCCAACAGATGACATTACACAAGTTTTCTTGTTTTAAAGTAGATCATAAGTAAAAGTTTTTTGAGACAGAATTTTCTTATAATTTGACAAAATGAAGATTTTCCTATGCTTTTTTCAAAAATAAAATAAAAAGTATGGGTCACCGTGCTATTTTTCAAGCTATAAGTCGTTGAAAATTGCCTAAATTTGGTTAGTTTGTTCATGAAAAAACACATAACAGTGCATAAAAAAAAAATTTATGAGATAGAATTTTGAAATAAATTGTGAGAAGATAGGTTCTATAATGTTTTTTAAGAAAATAAAAAGAAAACATGGTGTCACCGAACTTGTTTTCTTGCCACAAGTAAAAATAAAAAAATTCCCTATTAGCCCAGTATAAATTTTGTGCTAAAAGAGTTATCTCCCCTTAAATGGCTCATTTGAAAAAAATGATTTAAAAACCAAAAAGGTTGATATTTGTTAAAATATTTTGAATAATACAATAAATTAGCAAGTTTTTTTTTATATAAATAAATTGTCTAACCATTAAATTGCAAATCTGTTTCCAAATTTGCTGATTTGGGCAAATAACTAGACCGATTTTGTACTGTGATTGTACAATCCAAGATGGCGGTATACCACGAATCTACCTTAAATCCAGGATTTGAGACAATGCACAAGAATTAGGATACCATCATACGTTGCTATTTATAAAAACTACATTTTGGTACATCATTTACCATATTATCATTGAATATAATGAATGTAGAATGAAATATGTCTACAGTATGATTGGTTTTAATCATTTAGTAATTATTTATAAGATTTATGAATCAATATTTGTAATTATTCAAAAAAACACCTTTAAACTGTTTTATATCAACATTTCCACATTTGTATTGTTTTATACTTTAGATTTCATAGCCATATTTGTATTTGTAAAAATATTTATATACCGAAATTTTCAATTATTTTACATGCCCAACTCTTTAATTTTGTTGTAACAAGTGTTACTTGAAACAACAGTATACAGATTAAAGTTATATCAAGAGAAATAAAGATTTAAGTAATATCTTCATGATTTGTAAAACTCAATATTGTCAAGTAAATCTAAGACACGTTTCAAAATGTTCAGACTATGTCAAGCCATACTGAGAAAAAAAGAATGTCGAGAATATGTCGAGAAATATCAAGACAGTATTCAATTGTCAAGAATTTTTCCACAAATATTAAGATAATACTCAGAGTGTCGAGAATATGTCGAGTAAATTTTATACAAATTTAATATAAATGAGAATTTGTCAAGAAAAATTAAGACACAAGTCATACTTTTGGAGAATATCGAGTAAAAAATCATGCAAATTAAGACAACAATTGGTCTTTTCAGACTTTTAGAGTTTTGTAGTGCCAAAAGTCATCTATTAGATATTTTAATATATAGTAAATGGATAATTCAATGAATCGGTTTTTTTTTTCGATTTACGAGTTTGACTGTTCCTCTGGTATTTTTTGCCCCTCTTTTATTATGTTTATGTTTTTATTTTTTGAGGAAATGACATTACAAAGGAAAACGATCACAATTAGTGTAACACTTGAAAATATTTTAACATATATTTTCATCAAATGTTCACAACATAACCACAGTTGCATGTTTGCAAGTTGTTTTAATTATTTATCAATGTAAAGGGTTAGTACTTTAATATAGGACAATGCACGATAACCATCACAAAACGTGTCACGATTTTCGTTCAAATTAAAAGTGAAGTGCGAAAAGTTATAATACTATATTTCATAGTCATCATGGCAGCCTATGTCAACTTTTAGGAAATTTTGTATTAAATACTATACATCGAACTTGTTACTAATTTCAGAAGCTTATCAAACAATACGATTATCACTTTTGGTACAACGGTTCACGTTCCTCTTACCTGTGTTATCAAAAATATGGCATATTTGGTCTGTGCAATCTGCATGCTTAGTTATGCAAGGAATCACTGAAAGGAACAAAAAGACTTCATATGGGGTATACTTTTTAACGTTAATACTCTGTGACAGAACCAGATTTATATATTAAGTATTAAGACTATTAATCAACCATAATTATTTACATTTTTTCAAGCGTCTAAGTACATTTGTTTGGCCCACTTGCTCACTTTATGGTAAAACATGGAAATGTGCAAAAAGTAAGTTATGACACTGATAAACATGTTTGGCTATATGGAGCTATAAAAAGAGTCCAAAATGGCCGTCAAGATCAAATTGGCCGCAAATGGTCAAGAAGCTAGGTTTTATACATTGGTATGATTGATCACTTTCCAATAAAAGTATGAAACTTGGCACAGTGTTATTAATGACAATAACAAATCTTTTTTTTAATAATATTCTTTTATGGCCGCCATATTCAAATTACCACCAAAAAGACAAGAGGTATTTTCCAATATTGATTATATTGATCACTTAATGGTAAAAACATGCATATTTTTGCAATATACACTGTATTTCTTATTATAACTTTTGGACAAAGACCCATCTAAAGAACTTGAAATTTCAAGATAGCAAACAAACTTGAAACGGTCGGAAATGGTCAAATATATTAGTAAAATTGACATCTGTATATTAAAAGCATGAACATTTTCAAAAGTTATGCTAGTTATGATGCTATTGAAATATGAAGCCAACTTCAAAATGACTGTCAAATTTAAAATGCCTGTAATTTTAAAGACGCTATGTCCAGTATATTGGTATAAAATGTTCACAACTTTACATATGTAGGTAATCATAATTCCGTTTTTATTTCAATCTTCTTTCAACAACAGTATCTCTTAATTGTTTTATTTAACAAACATTTACAGTATCTTCGTCAGCTACTGAACCGGTTCAGGACAAATCAAACTCAGATATTTATCAGAGTACAGTTGGGTGCAGACCAAGCAATATATAAATTAAACGTACGTTACCGCCTCGAGCAAACATTTAGTAAGTTAACTTCAAATCTCACGTTTTATAGTACACATGCGTTAATTATAATTACGTTATCACGATCAAAATAAAATGTTTCTATTGTCTACCCGAGTAAAACCGCGTTTACTCTGTGTCCGTGTAGTCAGAAGTAAACGGTGTTTACGTTAGATTGCTTAAGTTTATTTTTACGTGTACTTAAAATTAAAAGGGCGTTTACTATAGATTGCTCAAATTTTTTTACTTGCACTTGAAAATAAACGCGCGTTTACTTTTCGCGTTAACTTATATAATTATTGTGGCAATTATGAAACATTTGTGAACATTTTTACATCGTTTTATTTTGTAAAAATTACTTTAATCCTAATGTTTTATGTATATGTGTTTAAAACCGAAAGAATTAAAAAGCAACATCAATTTTTAAATGCAGAAAATTTAGTTCCAATATCTTTAAATAGCGGATCAATAAACGTTCGATTATCTTTCAAAATAGAAGACGGGTCTTTTTTTTTCACGTTAACGCGGGAGTAAACGCGAAAGTACACACCCGTTTACTCTGTACAAAAATAGAACACGCATTGTTTTCGAGTTAACTCGGACGTAAACGCGAAATTAAAAGTCCATTCACTCTTTATATCTACTGAAATTTTGGAATTAATGCAGAGTTAAAGCTGCGTTGCAATGAAGTGCACGCGAGTAAAAGCCCCTCTATTTGTACTGCGTGGTCTCTACCAGATTGGAGTTCCAAATTTCACTCACCGGCAATTTATTTGCTTAACAGATTTAATTTGATGGTGAGATTGACTCGTGTATATTAAAAAAAGGTATTTTTTTAGGTCAGTTTATATTTGTGTTCATTCGTCTTATGCTTTGAGACATTACACACAAGAATGTGTCCATAGTACATGGTTACGTTTATTCTAACAAAGGTGAATATGTAAAAATAGATTATAAAAAAACTGATATTGAGTTTGTAATGGTGCAATTCTATATATGTAATAACCATGACAATAGTATTAAAATGGAATTCCGTATTACCAACAAAAATCTGTGCATATAGTTGCTTTAAACTAAAATTCATATTGACGAACTACATGTGTCTTATTAATTATTAGAAATAAAAACATAAATTCAAACCACAAACTAAAATATCTATCTATACAAAAGAAACATCACAATTAAATACACGCATTTTTTATGTACACGTCGTATACCAATGCGAATTTACATTCGGCAAAACCATCATGTACGGGGATAGACACGACGACGCAGATGGTTACCCATAATAAATGACGTGGTTAAATATCGTTAGTTCGTTTCAACACAGTAAGATCAACTGAGATATGTTTAAATCATAAGATGGGACAATGGCTTGTTCCTCCTTAAACATGGGAAAATAATAATTGGAAATTTGAAATCGTCCAGTTTGTCATTAATTTTAGTGTGAAGTCGTTCATCTGTGTCAATATTCAGGAAAAGATCAAGCTATGAAACAATACTACTAATATCGATCAATCAGTCGGTTTATATTATGGTGATTCTTTTATCCTAAATTTCAAGAGTTTGAAATAAATGTCAACTCATTCACATGAGGGACCAAATTTGTCCTCATAATTGGAAAATCGTGTTACTTTTACCAGACTAACTATAATACAAAAAAAGGTGTATTCCCTATAGAATATAAGAAGGACAACATATATTAAATTAAAAAAAAATTGTAATACAATTCGAGTAAATACTTTAATTTAGCTGGAAATATATCAATTAAAGATATTGTGGAGATTTATTCTATCTCGTCAAAAAAATGCACACGTTAGCCGAATACAACTGTTAGGAATTTAGTCCATATAAATAATTTAACTAAATTAGAAAACAATACTTCACATCCTAACAGTCATTCACCATATATGATAATATTCATGGTTTTAATATATAATGTTATGCTGACATGAACTAATGACGTAACATATAAATACACTAAATCGTTGAATTAAAACAGGAAATATTCTAGATATTTTGTATAGGACCATTTAGAAATGAATACCATAATCACAGTTAAAACCTGTATGTGTCTTGTGTTTCCCTTGGTATATTCACAAGTATGTTTTAACAATCCACATGGAAGGTAAAATTGATAATTATTTTTATATAGATATCAATATTTGTAATTGTGCATTTCAGTTGACACAACTTTTGAATTAAAATCTCGCAACTTATTAGTATTTAAAAAAAACTATAGCCATTGATTAAAATCGTTTTTAAAAATAGAAAAAAATTAGTTTGTATGTTCTTGATTAAGGCAATCGTAGTCTTCTATCATCAATGTTAAAACATCAGAAACCGATTAAGAAGATAAATCAAGGTAGCATACTCAAATTAAGGTAGCACAATACAAAGATTTTTTCACTCCCAATCAGATAACTTTAAACTGATGTAATTCATTTCATCCTTCTTTATATTTTATAAATGATGTACCAAAAGAAAGAAAAATGATTAATCTTTCAAATTGTGATAATTTCATTATGACATAATTATTACATAATCAATTGTTATGTAATTAGTTGTTATTTTGTGATGTCCACACTTGAATGAATTTAGCGTCTTTGTTCTTCATAGCATCCCAAAATATGTTATAGATTCTTGTATGACACAGCTTGACCTCCAAAACTGTGTCTCAGATTTTCAAAAACATCAATAGAACACATGTTATACCCAATTCAATTTAGTGATCTCTTATGAATTGATATTGCAAACTTAATTGAAGATTTATGAAAGAATGAAATACAATAGGAAAAATCTGAGACACAGTTTTGGAGGTCAAACTGTGTTGTGCAAGAATCTATTAAATATTTTGGGATGCTATGAATAACAAAGAAGCTAAATTCATTCATGTATTGACATCACAATATAGCAACTAATTACATAACAATTAATTATGTAATAATTATGTCATAATGAAATTAACACAATTTGAAAGATTAATCATTCTTCTTTCCTATGGTAACAGCTCAGTGTCTACTTCCTTGTATCGAAAATACAATATTGTATAATCCCAATGAGACACCTATGCTACTATCCTATGCCTGTGTAAACATTGTTAATAGATCGACCGTATGGCGGTCAAAATATTGTAAATCTTTGATTTGATTTTGAGAAAACATTAGTGTACGTTTTGTCTGTTATTGGCCTGCAGCCTTTAGTTCTCGAGGGTAAATATTACGGTTTTACCTATTGCATATACTTTATTGATAACACAATCTATCATTTGTTTCTTTAACAGCGGTAGTGATAGTTCGGTATATAACAAGGAGTATTTCTGTTGTGATCACTACGAAATAAAAGATGAGGAGTGTATTGGTAAGATATATGTCACACCTCAGAAATGATAATTTACAAACAATCTTTCAAAGTTTTGTTGCCGTAGAAGTTGTTACAGTTGACAAAAGCTTTTTTTAAAACATCGCGTACCTTAGTTAAGAAGATGAAGTGTAAGTTTTAAATACACATATTTTTGCCAAACAATTGTCTTATATCCCTCACGCCTTAACACACAATAATATACATAGTACTTTAGTGAACGTAGTTGGTTTTTCATTTAATTTTACTTTTGTATTTTCTTGCAATAATGTTTAGATGTTTGCAAAGTAACATAACATTTATCCACCCGACTCACCAGCAATCTTTCATCAATTATGCTGAGGAAGTGTTTCCGTGTGGTTTAATTAAACTGATCGTTTTACGATTGAATTTAGATTTGTAAAAGTAATTTGTAACATGATTATTTTTTATTTCAGAATGTAAAATAGGGTTTACGTCATCAAAAGGTGAACACTGTAAGCCGTGTTCACAAGATACATTTGGTTATCGATGTACTGAGAGTTGCCTCTCTTGTACAAAATATGAAAGGTTGGAGATTTTGTTATCATATAACTAAATTTATATTTTCTTTTTATTTTATTCTTACAATTTTCGTTATAAATAACCGGTTGGTTAATGCTTGGATGAAAAATAAAATTTTAAAAAGGTTAACATTGATAACATCCTTCATCTAAATATGAATGAATAGAAAAGTAATATAAATATACATGTAATAGTCTATTAAATATGAGTTCAATAGAAATAAAATGCACCAACAAATAAGGCAACGGTAGTATACTGCTGTTCAAAACTCATAAATCAATGGACAAAAAACAAAACCGAGGGAAACGCATTAAAAACAAGGGGAGAACAACGACACATCAAAATGCAACACACACAGAAACGGACCAAGCACTAGACAACATCCCACGAGAACAACAAACATAACATCAAAACCAAACACATCAATTTGGAATAGACAAGTACCGTGACACGTCTTACAGTAATGTGAACCCACAATCAAAAATAAGAGAAAACAAACGATACAACGGAAACACAACGTTAAAATGTAACACACACAGAAACGAACTATAATATAACAATAGCCATATTCCTGACTTGGTACAGGACATTTTTAAAGGAAAAAATGGTGGGTTGAACCTGGTTTTGAGGCATGCCAAACCTCTCTCTTTTATGGCCATGTGAAGTATAACTAAAGTTAAAATGATTTACTAAGTATTTTCATATGAATTCCAAATGATATATGATTACTATGTTTCGAAGAAAAGAGACAATTGTTTATTCATTTCAGATGTGACCATATACGTGGATGTACATCTCAATCAACGACGAGTTTCCACTCGTCAGAACTGAGAGGTTTGTGTTACCTGTAACCGCATAGTGGATTTAGTTGATTTAAGAAAGATTGTTTAAAAAGAATAAACAAGAAAATAGTACGGGTATATTGTTTTCGTAATATGAAACTCCAATGACTTGAGATCACTTTAGCACACTTATAGAATAGAAGTGCGAAAGTTGCATATTGCCAAAAAAATCAAATCACATGCTTTTGTACTACAAAACTTTCCGTAACCAGCGCAACTTATGTGTTAATTTTTCAGCACACATAATAATGAGGTAAAGATTTGATAGCAAAATACTGACTTTATCTTAAATTAAGACAAAGTAGGTAGGAATTATACAAATTGGAGAGCTAAAAATGTACGCGAAATCTCTACGAATAAGGGTTTTTATACCGACTGTTGTTTATTTATTATTTGTGAGATACTAAAGGCAAAGAGCTGCTAACATATATTTGTAAAATGTTTATATCTGATAAATATGAAGAAGCCTTTGCTAAATATTTTAATTTAATGTATATATCATGTCTAATTTCAAAGTATAAATATATTTAATAAATTGGTTACATTTGAAGATACATAGTTATTCTCTACACTGCAAAATACCCAACAAATTAACAAAATATGTGATAAAAGGTGGAATGTGTTCGTTTATTAAAAAAAACATGTTAATTTTGTTTTGTCTTTTCACCTTGAATCACTAGGTACTTTTCCTACTGACCAGATACCAACACAGACAGAAAAACAATTTGGAAATAAAGGTACAACCGTAACTTACCACTTATAATCATTTCAGTAAATTTATCAAAAGTTTTAAAAATAAACATATTAATCAAATCCTGTGTTTAAACAAAGGTACTAGTTATGTTAACCTGACTGAATCTTAAATTGTCATTTAAAAGGTATTACTGGCAATATGTTTTTTACACCTACATGTGGAATTGGAAAAAAACAAATAACTATATAAAATACGGCAATCAATGCATGTACTAAACACACAAACAGAAACAAATTCCCGAAGTAGATTTCAACGGTAAAATTTATTTTTATTAACTGAAACTGCTCATCAACGCGCATAATTTAAATTGACCTTGATCAAAATGTCTGAAAATAAAAAATAACTAAGATCATACAAATACAATTTTAAAAATAACTCAATAACCGAAAAAATGAGGAAAACCAAATTCTAGACAACAATCATATTGACCTCGAAACTTAATTTCAAAATAAAGAAAATGTGATTTCTTTGATATTTTTTAATGGTGTTAAAGGCTACTTTATTTGACCTTTCTAAAAAAAAATTATTCGAGCGTCACTGAAAAGTCTTGTGTAGACGACACGCGCCTCTGGCGAATATATGAAATATTAATCTTGGTATCTATGATTAGTTTATCTGCTGTTATTGTTCTCATAAACCGATTTGTCCAAAAACTATTGACTAACAAAAACGTTCATGAAATTAAAACTTTTGCCTGGCAGACGTCATCTATTTATAGCGGAACATACGACACATTTTCCAAGTTTAACGACCTCTAGATGAAAAATTAACGATTTAGCGCGCGCGTTATATTTTGAAGAATGTATCCTGTTCTATCCGTGGTATTACTAAATACATTTTCTATTTTAACCCTCAACTTGTTCTGACAATTTTCCTTTGAAACATTTTTTATTTAAACTTTATATTTGACATCAGGTTTAGTAATCGGCCACATGTGTGCATTCAGCTTTCATAATTTTACCAAAGGCTCATTTGAAAGATGAATGAAGATTTTGTTTCCATATATTTATAAGATACTTGCAACATCGACATCAGGTGTAAACTGCATGCTGTGTATGCTACAATAAGCCCACCTTTCTTTTAGTATTGCAAAAAAGGCCACCTAGCAGAGATAGAGATAACAGCAGATGGACCATTAATATAAATTAGGGGTGAAAAAACCTGCTATGTTTGCATGATTCCTGTATTTTCTACTCATAAACACATCAACTTGCTAATTTACCGATATTTCTTTTTAAGATGCATCATCTCTTCAAAACCTATACACATACATTTATGGAGGCGGTGGTGTACTTGGGTTTATCCTACTATGTACTATATTTTACAAGATAAGATCTTACAAGTCAACAAAAGTGGTCATAAGTCAAGATTTAGAAACAACTGTGGCAGAAACTGGATTTGAAAGCGTTTATGAAGACATTGACGAAGCTGATCTCGATGAAATTATTCAACAATCTCATCTTAACACTTTTAATGTAGATGAGACCTCTACCAGCTCGTCAAGTACAGATAAGAATAGTGCGTCGAATTGTGATGATTACCTCAATCCTTACCAATCAATACTACAACATATTGAAAACCACGAATACAGGTCAACTTCAAACGTTGTATCACAATCCTCAATTGATAGATGCGAGGATCAATGTATACTTGTGGATATTTGCAACCCAGTTCATGACACTGTCGAAAAGGGTGAACGTATTGGGATATCAACAGATAATTCAACATGCATTTATCTTAAGTATTCCGATCTAGAAATAGATACACAAAATGGCGACAATGGCCTTAATAGATATGAAAATACTCGCATATTTCAAACTGAAAGGGAAAGAACATCACAAACTGGAACTAAATGTAATACAGAATATGCTGAAATCATACACACTGTAGTATAAAATTATAATCTCACAATGTATATACATTTGTAGTATTGATTCGTATTGGAATGATAAAAATTTGATTTTACCTGACATGTGTATAATTTCGATATTATAGAAATAAAAGACTTTTTCCGTCCTTGTTTATCCAATTTTGTTTACTTCTAATTAAGCTCATACAAGTGCTGAATGAAATAATGTATAACATTTTGTCTCTCAAAACTTACTTTCGTTAAAAGAAATAATTATATATAGGAAATAAAGGTTGAACTCTCTCAGTCTAATTTTTCCTTTTATGAATTTGGCTATCATAATTCCAGGTCCATTTTTGTCAAACTGTTAAAAAAGCTTTCAATTTTATTAAAATGTTGGCATTCACGATGAACTGTACAGTGCCTCCGGTAATTCATAAAATATCTTACCTTTTGAAATAGAATAAAAAAATGAAAGCTTCTGTAATACATTTTTTTAAATCTCTTAATTTAATATTTACAACACTGTATAAGTTATTATATTATAAATTCGTTCTTTTAAATGTATATTCACATTAGATATCTTCATTCCTGCATCAAATTTAGCTAAGTTTAACTTGATTGAAAATCTGGACCTTAGATTATCTGATTTTTACACTTCAAGATTATAAACGACACACATACCTTTTTGAAGTGATCAAGGGATTACTACATTGTACCTGGTTAATTTACTTTTTTTTTTAAACACCATTAACCTGTAAAAAGTAAATATTATTACACGTGATTGTCCAACACAATTTCTAAATGCTGTTGACAATTACTAATGTTTTTTTTATCTTTTGCTTATTTGTCGGTGTTACGTAATAACTATATTTATATCCGATGGTCTAGAGAGGCCCTTTTTATGTTTTCTGTAATTTTGTTATCCATTATGTTCTCTGTTGTGTTTTGTTTCTTTATACTTGTTTTTCAAATAAATTGATTTTTTTTCTGAGTGTGATTGAATATTTGTGTGTGAATATGATGCCAAAAAAAAAGAAATGTGTTGAGGTAAAACGTGAAACCAAAGTTTTAGAGGTGCAGAAGCTGTCAGATTAATATTCACTAATTTGACCGAAAATATCATATTTGATTCATAACAATATAAAACATTTATCAAAACTATTAAAAGTTTAAAATGAAAAATTTGGAAGACAAGGGCTCGGGAATATGTAGCTTTATTTCGTGTGCACGTGTATTTTAATCTAGTCATCATTTATTCTCTTCAATTTATCGGGTTGACATCCGACGACCTCCGATGGTCATATAAGCGATATATTCATAAATAGAGATAGAAAGGGACATCTAGATCTATTAAATTTCATATTATAGATTGAAAACATATGTTCATCATCGTGTTATGCGTGTAAAAAACACACATATACAAATGTATACGTACACAAAGTTTATTTTATAATTTACACTTTCAGTTTACGTGAAAAGTAAACGCGTGTTTTATTTCAAGAAGCTTGCAAAAAATACACTTGTAAAATCTGTAGTAAACACCCGTTTACTTTTAAGTGCACGTAAAACTAAACTTGAGTAATCTGAAGTAAACCCCCGTATACTAATGATTAAACGGACCCAGAGTATTACTCGGGTAGACAATCGAAATTTCAATTTTGACAGCGTTTATGTAATTATAGAAAACGCACGTTTACTATATATCTAGTAAACGAGAAATTTGAAGTTAACTAACGATATATAAAAAGATATGATATGATTGCCAATGAGACAACTCTCCATAAGCTTATGAGACCAAAATAACACAGAAATTAACAACATTAAATTACCGTAGGGCCTTCAACAATGAGCAAAGCCTATACCACATAGTCAGCCATAAAAGGCCCCGAAATGACAATGTAAATCAATTGAAACGAGACATCTAACGGCCTTATTTATATATATAAAACAAATGAACTAAAATCAAATATGTAGCACAAACGACAACCAAAAAATTACAGGCTCCTGACATGGGACAGGCACATACATACATAATGTGGCGGGGTTAAACATGTTAGCGGGATCCCAACCCTCCCTTAACCTGGGACAGTGTTATAACAGTACAACATAAGAACGAACTATACAAATCAGTTGAAAAAGGCTTAATTCATCAAATGGAAATACGTTCATGCGGCGTCAATGTGCGTTTACTTTATGTAATGCTTGCTTTATTTCTTTATAAAAAGTCAGGTCTTTAAGATGCCATGGTTTACAACAAGTAATGCACATTTTTAGATAAAAAAATACTTAAAAAT
The DNA here is from genome assembly GCF_965363235.1 of Mytilus galloprovincialis. NCBI lineage: Eukaryota > Metazoa > Mollusca > Bivalvia > Mytilida > Mytilidae > Mytilus > Mytilus galloprovincialis. The sequence goes on from NC_134845.1 coordinate 62,276,796, forward strand.
TAAGTTCTAAATAGCAGATATTGTTACACTATTTCGACACTAATTATCAACTAGGAAATATTTGTTTTGTATGTCACATCCGCTTAAAAGGACACAAAACAATGCAGAATATGGATGTGCACTTTATATTACGTAATTGTTAACTGTGGTAAATTAATGGTCCATATGTAAGTCCTTAAAAGCGAATATATATAATTCCCTAGTGAAATAGTACAACGGAAACTATAATTGCTTTGACCAATTTTATTACAGAATATTGACGCTTTCATGCTTAAACACGGAAGTTTCAGTATTGTCCTATAATGTCGATGTCCTACATTTACTCAACAGATGTTTCGAACTCTAAAACTAAGTTGTACATGTACGTTATCTTTTAATATTCTTTTAAAATAGCAATATCCATCTTACTTTATCATATTTACTTGTTTATAATAGTACGATAGCTAAGCATTTGCAATTTTACAGGTTGTGGAAGAATTGAAACACATAAACGTACCATCGATACCAGGCTGTATGCCCAAGTGAGTGTTTTAAATAAAGGATTCATTTGTGACGCCTCAATAAAAAAATGCTAGGTAAAATAAGAATTTAACCAATATTCACCTCCCCGAAATTTGTTAGAGGTTTCCAAATATGGCAATGGTAGTCGACACATCATAGGTAGGATCATGCTTAGTATTTCTCAAAAATCTTTTTGTGAACAGTTTATTTATAACAATGACCACATTAAAGATAATTAAAGGCACCACACAATTGCAGACTATATATTTAGAAATATGTATATACGTTTTCATATAAAAATGTATATACATTCAAATATTTTTGTTTTACGCATTATATATATCTTATTGGATATAAGTAATATCTTATATAATCATTCAATTTCGGTTCGGTTAGTATTGTTATTTGTTTCTTTTCAAAAAATTTGTCTTATGGTTGTATGTAGTTGTATGACATATTAAAATGCAGACTAAATACTGTTCATGCCCTGAAAATGACTATTCAATATGGTGTATTTCAGTCTTGTAGGCGGTATGGTTGTATTTATTAATTACTTCTATTTCATTTAAACTTTAGTAGATAGTTATTTCATTGACAATAATACTATATTTCCGTATGTTTGTCCGGTTCTCCCATCGGTAAGCATATATAGAGACCAGCCGGTAACACAAATATTCAACAACGTCAAACCAAATAGTGATTGTATCCTTCAACATTTAAACGGGATATCCTCAACTATACCAGCAACCCTCTATCGCGTTAACTTTTATTGATAAAGTATTAGATTAATGTATTACAAATGTACAAATAGCGCTGTTCCAGAACTGAAGTATTTGGATACGAATACGTATCGAAGCATTTCATATAACATGTATAAAAGATCTAGTTAAAATGGGTAATTTTTTTTTTGAACCGACGAATCAAAAAATGTATTGATTAGATTTAAAAAATGGGTTTTGCCATGTGCACTTGGTTTCTACTGTATTTTGTTTAATAGCTCATTATAGCAGATAAAGAATTCAAACGGCATATTCAGGATTTTTTCAAACTCCTTTATTCTTTAAAAAGGTCAACGAAATACTTTAAAATAGTTCCTACAATTATTTAGTGCCACGTCTGACTTTAACATAAGTTCAGTCCAGTATGACAATAGAGAATGCAATATCGTGTATACTACGAATACATGTAATACTCATTTCAGCATATTCACAAATAATTTATATACGTTCCGCAACAGCTCTAATAGGATTAGACATAAACTATTTCAAACTTTGAAGTGCACTCCTTCATATAGTTATCTATAGAATATTTTTGTAAACGTAAGTTATAAATAAAACATAAATGTATCTATAAATAATTGTAAAATAGTCACATGTTCTCTCGAAGCTATAAGACATACCAATAATATACAAACTATACGACCAATGACATTTTAAGAAGACACCATTTATGTTTAAAACTGTAATCAGTAATCGTTTAAATAAAACAAAACATATATCATATCCATGTGTATATATCGCTTCTTTGGACATACAATTTTTTTTAAACTGTTAAATCGTGTAATCAATATAGTACACGGATTAATTCAATAAATTAGTTTACGGAAATAATCACAATGTCAACAATATAATTCGCTGATTCTCATAGATAGGGATGTTTTACAAGCGTGCGTCACTAATAGTTAAGTGTGCTGTTATAAATTTGTTCTTGTGGATTTTTAATCATGTTGAACAATGGTTTCCCTCTAATTGTCATATGGCATGTGCATATTTATCAATGTTTGTTAGAACCAAGTGGAAGATGCAATGTATCAACACCCGGAAGGTATGGATTTCCTTATTTTTCATATTTACTATTCTTTTTCAAAAGTCAAATAATCTAGTAAAAACATATCAATAGATAACTAAATATAAAAACAATTGTAAACAGTTAATTTATATTTATGAACAAATCAATGATAATTCATGTAAACACAGAAGTATTTTCGACGAACTCAAGAACATCTTTTTCGCTTTCGAAAATGTAACAAAATCGAAAGACATACTAGTATAATTATCAACATTGGGGAAAACACAATCGCACTATCAAATTTATAAAATTTCAATCACTTCAAACGATAAAAAAAACCACTTTGATGATGTTCATGACAGCTTATCCACTTTGTATACATGGAAACATAATTGGACAAATACATAATAAACACTTCTTCTATTGATAGCATGCTAATTTTTTAAAGATTGTAATGTTGTATTACACACAAAGGAATGTCAGGATTGTTTAAATAATAGACGAACTGTATGGAGTTTTATTTGTACAATACTGACATCACATTGTATGTTTTACGACAATAAAACCCCCCAAAATGCATTATATGACTTATTACTTGTAAATAGTTATTACAATATTTATTGTTTTTTCTGATATGTTGATATGTTGATTATTTTCATTTAATCAACATTTGGCTAGTTCGATCCTAGTCAAATATAAAACATATGAACTATTTGTATTAACCCTGTAGCTCAAATACCCGTAATCCCAGTGGGCGTGCTATTACATTGTTGCCACATGCTTGGATTTGTGGCTATTGCATGATAGGTAACAACGGTTAACAAATAAGCTGACGTCAGGGCAATGACTCAATTCATGTTGACACTTTAATGCATTCTGTACATTGAACTTTGTTTAAATTTGCCCGAAGTTATTTACAGTGGAGGCAATTGAAAAAGCAAGATGTTTTGAATAAAATTGAGAATGGAAATGGGGAATGTGTCAAAGAGACAACATCCCGACTATAAGAAGACAGCAGCAGAAGGTCATCAACGGGTCTTCAATGCAGCGAGAAATTCCCGCACCCGGAGGCGTCCTTCAGCTGGCCCTTAAACAAGTATATATACTAGTTCAGTGATAATGAACGCCATACTAAACTTCAAATTGTACACAAGAAACTAAAATTAAAAATAATACAAGACTAACAAAGGCCAGAGGCTCCTAATTTCGGACAGGCGCAAAAATGCGGCGGGGTAAACATGTTTATGAGATCTCAACCCTCCCCCCTATACCTCTAGATAATACAAAAAAGTAAACGCATAACAATACGCACATTAAAATTCAGTTGCAGAGAAGTCCAAGTCGGATGTCAGACGATGTAACCAAAGAAAATAAACAAAATGACAATAATACATAAATAACATCAGACTACTAGCATTTAACTGACATGTCAGCTCCAGACTTCAATTAAACTGATTGAAAAATTATGTCTTCATCATATGTATATCAGGCACAATCCTTCCCGTGAGGTGTTTAGTATCATACCATCATAACATATATGAGAAGAACATAACCCGTGGCATGCCAGCAACTGGTTTGTAAATAAATGTGTTTAGTTCCGATGCAAAGACCCTATAAGTGCATCAATGTTAACGTCAAAATATGCAATCTTTAATGACCTGACAACAGTATCATAACTATAGCCCTTCTTAAAAAGTATATTTAAAGGTTTTATTAGCTTCTGATGTGAATACTGACATTTTTGTGCTTTATAAAGAATATTTACATAAAATATTGGATGTGACATACCTAGACGTAAAAGAAGTCTGCATGTTGATCTATATTTACGAATGATATCCTTATACTGATGATAAAATTAGGAAATGTTTTGAAAATGTATTTTCTATTATCAATTAGGTTGAAATTACCCTTTTATCATGTTTATGCAGCATTAAGTCTTATTGTTTGTAGTGACCACACCTGGTTATACTGCTGTGATAATTTTGAAGATATAAACAACACATGCATTGGTGAGTAAATTTATATCGATATTATATGTCTAAATATCTGGATTTGGGATTATGGAAAGTTACTTAACAAAGAAACGTGTGGTAAACGTCAATGAGACTTGACCGTAACGCCAATACAAAACGTGTAACGAAAAACAATAAACATGAGTGTATTAAAACAAAGTCAAACTATAATTGAAAGTTTCAGTCTCAGTCTTTAGTTTTACAATGAATAAATTGTTTCACTCTAAACCCGTCTTAATTATAAGAAAAGTATAATAATAATAATACAATTTTCAGGTCTTATGGGCATGACTCAATTTGGTTCTAGTTTAATATTGATATTATGCGTGTATTACCTATAGGTGTAAAAGGATAACTCGGGTTGCAATTTAACATTGTAGGAACACATACAACAAGCAAGCATATGAGTACGGACGATCTTACCCGTACTGAATTAAGTCGGTTGAGACACAATTACAAGTAAAATTTCAATGCATTTGTTCAGGATCCGCTTATACAATCCAATTAAGTAACATCTTTTTTAGAAGACACAATTTTATGTAGTAACAAAACTGCATAAATATTATGAGGGAACTTTTGGTGCCATCTGCGATTTGAATCCGTAGTTGGCAGCTTCTACAAAGAAATTATGTTGAATATTTAAACTTTGACTTATAAAAAAAAATCTACCATTCGCATGAACAAAAAGTCTATAAAACCTTTCATATGACAAAATAAGTGCAGATACATGTAACTTAAAATTAAAATCATTATTAAACGGATGATACATTTATTCATGAAAATTCAAAACGAAAAAACGCTAGTACTTTTATATTTTTTAGTTCCATTTTTTTTTTATAGAATGTGAAATTGGTTATAAAACACTCAAAGGCAAACCTTGTCAACCCTGTTCTGGTGGTTATTACGGGAGGAGATGTGTAGAGTCATGTAAATGTAAACAAAATGAAAGGTAATATCACATTTAAATAAGGTTTTAAGGAAAGCAACATTTTGGCATTCAAAGATAACATGACACTAGTTTAAAACATTACAACTATTTAATTTTGCTTTACTATGAAATCAATAGAACTAAAGCCAATATACAAATAGAATTAAAAAAATCGTCAAAGAAAAATTTCATATCGAAATGTGGAGGAATAGGGTACATGTTACATTGCTATACTATTTATCAAGACAATCGGTCATCAAATGAACAATTTGGGTGACCGTGTGGTCTTTAGAATGACAAAACAGTATTATAGCAATTTAAACTATGATCATGTAGATAAAACACTTTTTACTTCGGGTTTATTATAAAATTGCAGGTGGACATTTTTATAAACATCTAAAGCATTAATTTTTTCATAAAAGCCATACAACGAATATTGAAGGTTGGCCATGCAATTAGGTTAATTTACCTCCTTTTGTTTCGAAAGAGTGTGTAATTTTGGAAATTTCAATGATCTTCGGTAAAACTCATTAGCAGGTAAATGACATTGATCATTTTATCAAATTTAAAAATGACCATTCATGTTTTATTTTTACGTACAGTATGCTAATAAGCGAATTCAACAAACTTGTCCAAATTATTAGCCTGGTTTTGTATATAAGATTTTCCCTTGTCGTGTCCTGTTTCGAAGAATAATCTTTGCTAAAGCCAGACATTCGTTAAGTTAACTTAATTATAAATACACTGACACGTCCGTTATTGATAGAATTGCAAAACAATGATGTTTGCACACCGAAGAACTAAAGCTACAATTCAAAAGTTAAAATATGGTCTGTTTGAATAGAAAATATATGCCTCTATTTTCATTTGTCTATTACAGTCGGAAGTACAATGCTGGTCGGTGAACCTGTTCTTGCGATTGTTAAAATTGATTCCGATTGATTGCAAGAGACACACATTCTTTCACTCAAAAGCCAAGTATTGAACGATTACATTTTGAATGATTTTTTTTTTCATCTCAACGCATACTACGATCATTTAAGTTGGCACGTTGAGTAACAAAAAGATAAGCAAAATAGTTTTAGTAGGATCTTGATGAAATAAAGACACAAATATTGATTTTTTTCTACTTAAAACATTTTAATTGCTACATTGCTATTTGATTTGTTGCCGAAATTGATCACTGTTTTAGAATTCTCAATCTCTCATAATATTGAATTTGATCACTGTTTTTGAATTCACAATCTCTCAAAGCCATATAATACGATGCAACAATAGTTTTAATGCTATTGTGATTTGAAAATTATACATTAAGATATATGACTATATCTGCATGTAACACCGTGCGTATAGACAATGAAACACAGAAAACCTATTTGAACAAAAGCACAAAAAGACCAACATTAAAGGCCCATTGAGGCAATAAATTAAAAGAAACAGTGACTTGAGTAGGAAATAAATTAAAAGAAACAGTGACTTGAGTAGGAAATAAATTAAAAGAAACAGTGACTTGAGTAGGAAATAAATTAAAAGAAACAGTGACTTGAGTAGGAAATAAATTAAAAGAAACAGTGACTTGAGTAGGAAATAAATTAAAAGAAACAGTGACTTGAGTAGGGAATTAAAAACGGGTCAATAAGTAGGATTGGTACCAAGGTAAGAACACCGTTGCACAATTGTATATAATACTTCACAGATCTACCTTAGTTAATTGTTTCTACAACTAAAGGAATAGTATTTTTGTTATCATAATTCTTCAAAAGAACATTAACTTTATGGTTAAATAATCATAGTCATACTATTTGTCTTTGTGCAAATGTTCCTGTATATTAGGCATCGACGGCTTTAGAAATAACGTATTATGCACATCCATATTTATTTCGACAGATGTGATCATGTTGTAGGGTGTTTGGAGTTATCAACAATAGACGATAAAAGTTTCTATACAGGTAAATCATCACTGTGTAACGTCATATTCGAAAAAATATTTGTCGGGAAAGTGCTCGCGGGGGTAAAAAAGGAATATCCAAATTGCCAAATTCCATGGTATTTGAGGTATATTTAACGAACAGACAAAGTCGTTTGAAATGAGAAAAAAAATGTTAGAATATGCGAAAAAAAAACACTAGCTACCAACCAATCAAAATCCGGCATTCTTATATAAGGTGTAATTAGGTAAGAAAAGGAACTCTCACAATTATGAACTCAATTAGCATACAAACTAACTGGCATAATAATTTCTTCTTTTAAAATGTTCCTGTAAACATATTTTCTATAACATGTATGCGTTGATATCTTATTATCAATTAGTAAGATTTCCTTTCGGCTACAGCATTTTTGGTGATCTAAATATTTCTCACAACTCATACATCCTTCCTTTGTGTAAAGGAAAACAAATACATTATGAGTTACACGCAGGTTTTTATATTAATAAACTTTGAATATGATACATGCTTGTGTTATATATCATTATATCTTTTTTTCCATTACGTTTTAAAAACCTCAACGAAATAGCGCAATAGTACTGAAAGTGGCATGTAATACAAATAATCAATCACTCAAATTAAAGATTAAACAAAACCAGAATCAAAACAAAGAAAATTGAAAATCAACGTATTTATTAGAAAGTATGCTATTTTTTTTTATACTGAAATCTTTTGTAAATTAAATATAATTAACAGATGTGTGTATTAGCCAAATTGACTGTGCAATTAGTGTGGATTCATTTTGTATTTGATATTATAGGTCATTCTACCATAGAGGAGTCCATTACGGTATTGTTTCCTGCAGAAAATATTACTCGAAATCAGTGTAAGTGAAAAGTACTTTCTTGGCTGGTACATTCCTTTGTTTTATTCTTATTTTGAACACTAATTTGGCTAAAACATGTAAAATAATTAACTTTTCATACAGATGTATATCATTTTTAAGATACTTTTTTTTCGTTAGATCGTCAATTTGTTGATACATTTGTAAGTAAAACATTGACACAGGCGTTTTATGATCTTTTGAATCGCATTGTTGTGTGTGCTTTTTTATGTTCAGATAAACAAAAATACCGTCATAACAGGGAAATTGAAATGAATTTTTCAGATAAAAGAATTTTGGGGATCCAGCCAATCCTTATTTACATAATGTGTGCAGGATTTGTAACAATTTTGGTAACGATAACATCAGCTATTATGGTATACAGAAAGAAGAGACAAAACGAAAAGCCCAAAGATATTCGAAGAATAACCAATGAGGAACATCAGACTGAAAATATTGAAACAGATCATTACTTGACAATTTTGTGAATATTTTTTTTCCATATATGTTTAAAGATATGATGAACTTGTGATAAATGATGTACACAATTTGCCTCCTTTGGAAGCTGATATGATTTTTTCCCGACGTAGTCGGTATAGTTTCGGTTTGTGCCCTTTGAACTTAAGGACGCTTACCTATGGCAACAGAATACGCATGCTCGAAAATCCTTTCTGTGATTGGACAAAATGCTGTCATGATTTGGTTGTCTTTGAAAAAACGTCTCGTTAATTATATCGTGATGGAAAGCAAGTGAAAAACTATAAATATTTGAACTAGATCTTACAAAGATTTATATTTTTATTAAAACAATTGTTTCTCCAATAGCTCTTTGCAACCATGACAGCTGTTTATTCGGGACAATTATATAATTTTTAATGTAATCTTTGTTGTACGAACGTACATGACTTTAAGAACGCACCTACGCATGTGAAATTTCCGCGGGGTTTTGGTGAATGTAAATAGAAAGATACGAGGACCGAGAATACTGAACACAAACAGAGAATACGTTATTTAAATGGTAAATTACTTATTTAAATATAATCGGAATATGTTGGTAATTCATTGATTTTAAGATAATTAGAGCATTGTTGTTCACAAAATGAAGGTAGTGAACGGGCGTGGCCACCAAGGACAAATTGTGTCAAACTATGCAGGTTTTCAGTGCACTGCAATCGTCCTTTATGCACTCATTACCGTATGTTCAGTAAAACCAGATACTATTGATTACATTGTACAAAATGGTCACCAAATGTATCAGCAGCTAATATCACAATCAAACAACCCAACACTAAGATGTTTGGGACATTGGGAATTGTCCCATTATGTACATATTAGAAATCGTCTAAAAGACCTTCCTTTCTTATCTCAAACTTGAATTTGATTAGTTATGACTTAATGTACAATATATTTTACTTTTTGTAAGAACAATGACTGAAAGCAAATGAAAATATTATAGTTGAGTGCTTCAGCATCTTGGAAGCTTCTACTTATACTACCAATAGTTTCTAGCTTTGTTAATCATGAATTAAATTTGATGTAAACATTAGTAAATGCATATTTGTTTCTTTCTATTTGCACTCGTCTGGATTTTTTGACAAATAAAATTTGTAGATACATTGTATCATCACAATATTCTTATATATTGTTCCTCTAATATAACCAGACTTAGTAAAGAATTTCTTGTAGTTACATTCTGATGGAGATTTAAGTCATTGTGCTTCTGAAGGTTATCGAAGGGATAGTTTTAAACATATACTCAAATTTAAATACGTCGGATATCATTTTTAAAGATAGTTCTTGTTTCATATAGCTCTGCAACTTTCAATATATTGAGTGTTTAGGATCAAAGAAAAAGCTCTTCGAACGCATACAATTGTAGTTTATATTTTATATAACACCAGGTTGATGTTACTGTTGGTGAACCATCAATCACTTAGTACATTTTCAACTCCGCAGGTTGTAATTCAGTGCTGAAACTATAAATAACAAACCCATAGTCTTCAACTGCCGGACCTTGAACTGTACGACATATTTAAAATTTGTTTACATGTTGTTGATTATTTTAATTCTACCTATATGGTATTGGTGTTTAAAGTATTTGAAATTAGTTATGGCTCTTTTACTCTAAGATTTATAAAGGTTTGTTTAATGTCATTCAATAGAAGTAGCATTCCATTTTCAAATTTCTATTAACTATACATTGTATTCAGATTAAAGAATGTAAGTTCCCTTTTTATTTAAAAAAAAAGTCCTTGACAGATATTCTTAAGGTATGCAAGTTTTATATGCCATAAGTCATTTTAATTTGTATGTAACTGACATTTTTTGATTATCTATTTCTGTGTTGAAATGGATTATCATTGACCATGTGTAGATATGGTCATTAATTATCATTAACCATGTTGATATGGTCATATTTAAATTGTACACTTTATTCAAAAGGTTTGTCTGAATACTAAATATCATCTACAACAGAAATAAATAACCTAAGTTTAAACTTTTTGATTGAAGTGTCATTAATAAGTCTTTTGTAGGCGAAACGATTGTCTGGCGAATATTATTTCAGTCATTGTTAATATGTTGAGTATATTAGTCATGTAGTTCCTAAAGCATTCATACGTCTGCGCTTTTTGAAGTTTGATTATTACGCGTTCCTGATGGAGGTAAACAAAAATGGCGCATCGTACTTATCAGATTTATAAAGTTTTCGAATATATGTTAGTTCTTATTGTAATAGCTCTTTCTAATAAAATGACATACGTACTAAACTCGACGATATGACAATTATTTTTAAATATACTTTGCAGGTGAACTCCCAATCATATTTCTTTCTCTCCCTTTTTTTTTCTTTCTTTTTTTTTATCAAAATATTTGTAGCGATGATATATTAAGAAGGATATTTTTCTGACAATTTCATAAATATGGAAACAAAAATTGTCAGATTTTGTCTCTCTTTTTGATTTATAAATTCAGATAAAACAATTGCATCCGTTTCATTTCTAACAAAAGCATTTGTTTACCTATTATACAATGAATTAATAAAAACATACCTGTATATGCTGGTTTATTTTAGAATTAAGGTGTGTTAGATTGTGGATTGTTCTGTATTACTTATTTTTAACGGAAATGCTATCGAAGATCGCAAATGCTATCGAAGTTCAAATACAAAAGACATTTCCAGGCAATTTGTGATGTATCGCTTGAAGTAAATTGATTTATTTGGTTAAGCTGTTTGGAATTTTTTATCCTCAATGCTCTTCAACTTTGTAATTGTTTGGCTTTTTAAATATTTTGAAATGAGTGTCACTGATGAGTCTTATGGAAACGAAACGCGCGTCTGGCGTACTAAATTATAATTCTGGTACCTTTGATAACTATAATAAATATAGTAATTTTTATTCATTTTATTGATAATCAATAACAAGGGGCGTCATCGAACTCATTGTATTAAATAAATCATTAACGGAATATGTAGGTAAGCAACATTGATCAACAATAATATAAAACGATATAGCTGCCAGATGCTAATCCAGGTTTTTGAAAAGGGGAGAAGTATAGGCAACATGCTTGCCTCCGGAACGACCAATCTTTTATCCTACTCTTACATATTGCGCGCTTGGCAGACAGGCAGCCAATCTTTGATTTGAAACGGGCGAGGATCGAGCTCAATACTTCCCGCACTCGAGCAGTGTTGTAGCGTTGATGCTATTGAAGTCCATGTAGGTCATGGTGTAAAGTATATTGAATGACCACTGTTCAAAACGTTGGATTTACTATTTTACTCTTTACTCGTTCATTCCTCATAAGTAATGTTTTTGAAACTTGCTATCATAAAATGAACAAGGTAGATGCAAAAAACAAAGTTTACCTTGAAAACAAATTAGATTTAAGACTAGAGGTCATAAATGTGAAACTGATATACAATGCTGATTTTTTTTTCAAACGAACTTGTTACTTTTGGTGGACAACGTTTACCTTAGAATATATCAACAAGACTTCATATATAGTTCGCCTAGTTATTGTGATCCTTACATTTGACAAAATGTAAACGTATAAAGTAAAAGGACATAGTGAAACTTAAACTTAATAACCCCAAATCTGTATAATGGTTACTTTTACAAATTTGACATGGATGGAGAGTTTTGTCTAGTACCGGATCTTTTGTTATCCTTATAAACGCGGTATGGAGGAGTCCATACATATAAGTCTGTCAATTTTTTTGTTTCGATCAGGATTTGAAAACTGAACATTGAACTTTAAAACAGCTGTTTCTTTGAAAAATATTGATTTGATGCGCATTAGAAATGTTATTTCAGGATGATACTACACATATCTGGATTCCTCAGAGACAGAATCATTTTACCGGTGTGTGACCTATCAAGTTTATGATCACCTAGTCACTTTTTTCGGATTAGTGTTTTCAATTAACCGTCCAATCCCTATTGGCATTGACAACTTTTAACCAAACGAGGCTTTAGCTGTCAAGATTCAGGTCATTTGCATTGCCAGAAAAAAATAAAATTCAAGTGACGCTACTGTCGACAAATTGATAGTTGATTGCTTAACGTACAGTGGCAAATATTTCATGCATTTTACGTACAAAAAGCATGGCATCCTCTCTACAAGATGCATCTTATTAAACGTCCCGACTCTGAACAGACGGGACTGAGTACTTGTACATCCCGCACAATCAAACGGACTCCTCACTTTTGCAATTGTTAAACTGCCGATCATATTACTGTTTACCCGATCAAATTACGGGGGTTTTATACTGTCGAGTACCCGACAAAAGAGACACATAAAATCATTGAAGATACATATTCATTTACGTGTATCAATTTAAACATTTGAAACAAAAATGTGTGGCCTTAAGACAATGTCCCCTTCACATGATCATATTTCCACATGTTCCATGCTCGGTGAACTTCTTAATCCGGGTCAAACTTTAATTTGGTATATTTATTGTTAACGTTTTATAATTGGAACAGAAAAGAAGAATTGACATATTCGCAAACCAGTAAAAATTAAAAACCAATTGTTCAGAGAACAATTGAAAGTCTTTCCACACCAAAGAAATTTTGATAAGATAGTTTCTTCATACTGATGCGATAAATAATGGTTTAATTATATTAATGAGTGATGTAAGGGAGATAATAAGCTACTTCCGGTGAAATGAATATCACTTCCGGTCTCATATGATAGCTTCTTTGACACTGATTCCAAAAATATATAGTTTCTATATACTTTTATATGTAGAATGGCAGATAATTGGCCACTTCCGGTTTGTTGGAAGTCATTTTTAGTCTTCAGTAATCAGTTTATGTATCTATATGACAAAATATATGGATTCTGAGTACTTTTAAATGAAAAAATTGCAAAAAAGGCTACTTCCGGTTTTCTCAAGGTCACTTCCGGTAGTCATTTTTTAAGGTCATTTGTCACCTTACCTTTTGTACAAGGTCAAATGCCTTTATAATGAACTTAGTTGAAGTTATAATCAAATAACTTCATATCAAGACATATTAGGGGCACCAACTCCTATAAGATGCCATTAAATTGTATCAAACTTAATGTATCATATCTTCATAACAATAAAGCAGACATTTTGCAATTGTTTTTCTTTATGTATCTTTCAAAGCGTCAGAGAAAATGCAAAAACAAGCAAAAGTCACAAATTAGAACTTGACCTTGACCTTTGACCTTGACCTCATTTTCTAAGTTAGGACCTAGGGGACTCAAATAAAAACATTCCAGGGTTATACGGTTAACTGTTATTGAGTTAAAAAAACATAACGACAAATTTATTTTGTAAAGGTAGATAACTCCTATAAAATTTCAGCGAATCGCTTCGACCCAAATGAGCCAAAAATTTCTGAGGATGTAACGAACAATTTGTAAAAAGAATTTTGTCGATATCTTTTTTTGTTACGAAGAAGATGCACACAGATGATAAACAGTGAATAGGGAGATAACTCTTACAAAAAAAATGGTTCGGCTTAGTAGGGTGAAATTTAAAAGCGCATAAACTATACGATACCATATGAGAAATATCTAAGCGACATATTGCGAAACAAACATTTATCGCAAGAACAAAATTTGGCGGAAAAAAAAAAATAATAATAATAATCAGAAGAAATACAATAAGTCTTTTCACAAAAAAGTGAAAAGACTTAATAATGTTTGCTATCATGAGTTGGTCAAATAACTAACGTTATCTTAGCTTCCTACTTCAATCAAATATTCCGCTTTCGTCCGGTTTTTTTTTCATTTTTAAAAGTTTAACGCCAATTATCTAGAAAAAGTATTAAAGAGCAATGACGTTGAATTACGCATACGTTTACAAGTACGGACTTTCCTGATAATCCATGCAACATTATGGTTAAAGACAAGATATTAAAACAACTGATGTAGTATGTCCGAGACCACAATTGTCGTCCCTTGATTTTCGTTGTTCACCAATATAGTCCCTAGTTTTGACAGTGGGTTACTTGCTATTAATTTTTATACCCCTTCCAAATTTATTTCTCCATGTTTAATGCCTCAAATTGCAAGACGGGATGGGGGGGGGGGGGGGTGGGGTGGGGTGAAATTACACTGTTAAAAGATTTGGGTCCAGAATTTTAAAGGAAAGTAGTTATTTGGTCCAGCTGAAAAAGGTTTAAAATTAGTACTTCGGAAGCTGTCAAAAGTTTTCAAGACGCCCTAAACATAAAACTGTCCATATTTTGAGTTAAAGACGATGAAATTTTCTATAATTTTTATATAATTTGTCCCAAAAGTAGTACAACACACTGTAAAAGTTTCTTTGAGAAAGCGGAGGTGGGATTTTTTTATTTTCATTTATGTTCTAAAAAAAATGCACTACGAAATAATTGTAGTCTCAGACCAGTAAAATGTAACCGTTTCTTTTGAAGATGCGCCCTCATGAATTCCATTTGATGAAATTGTACGGAAAGGTGAACAAAGTTCTATCACAAAGATGCAACAGTGATATGAATTTTATCTTTGGCAACAGTATCTTGAAATAAAATATAGAAGTATGCAAAAAAAGAAAAGAAGATAAAAATGAAAGTCGTGTAAACCTCTTACTTTTCGGTGTGTTTGAAACTCTTGTTTAATCTTATAAATTTTAAATAAAAAATAAGAATATAACCATGCTTCTCATTCTTTCATTTATATTGTTTGTTATAGTAACTTTAAAATTTACCGTTTTTGGGGTGAAGTGAAATGCCGAAGTAATGATCGGTGCAATCGAATACCGATAACAGAACTAAATATTCCCTTTAAAGGTTGTTGTCTAAAACATAATTCCAAATTTAATAACAAAACATGTAAAGAATTAAAAAATAGTAGTTGGTGAATTTTTTTTAATTGGCATACATTCCAAAAAAGAATGTATTTAACGTGGAAAAAAATCATGCATTCTATGCTCTTCCGTCGTCTTTCAATGCACCAGGCCGATATACAGTCAGATCGGTTGGTCATATCGAGTCACGCCATTTTATTGGAAATCGCTAGTATGACGTTCTTCAATCGCATTGAGTACACACCCGGGGTAAAATATGGATATTTTGATTGGGCTGTTTCTATCATACTCCAACGTCATATACTGTTTTATGAATGATTTA
Organism: Mytilus galloprovincialis; assembly: GCF_965363235.1. Lineage (NCBI taxonomy): Eukaryota > Metazoa > Mollusca > Bivalvia > Mytilida > Mytilidae > Mytilus > Mytilus galloprovincialis. The sequence continues at coordinate 62,292,461 of NC_134845.1, forward strand.
CCCGACGTCTTATGAGAAAAGACACAATTGTAAATCTGAAGGTCATCAAAACATAAAAACATAAACAAACGATGATACAATGTGTAAAAAGCCATTGTTTTTACAAATTAGTGAAAGTATCATTTGCAATTATCCAAACATATCTACTAGTAATACGTTATGTCCAATAGTTGCATGTCACTAGGTAAGTTTTCTCCCTTCTTTTACATCAATATAATACATGTAATAGTACGTTTTTTTTTATGGGAACGGCAAATACTTGTTTTCACCTTACATTTGTAAGTGCTTCGTTCCAAAATAATTGCCGTATTTGATCGGCTAGAATATAAATAATTTTACATCTGTTTATGTACCAACTGGGTCAAACATTGTCTAAACGCGGCTATATAGTTTCATCCAATCAAAAGGTTAAGTCGTTAGACATGTTAGAGTCAAATTGTATTTCGCTTTATCTCATTTCATCTTTTTTTGTCCCTCAGTTTGTCTGTATTGTTTATAAGTTTTTCAGTTTTTTATCAGTATAAAAATTGTTTTACCTTACACATCGTTAAGGACATATTTATTGTCGACATGTCCATCTGAACCAGACACATAGGTTTTCATTGTTGTTATGACATGTTATTACTTAAAAGCGAAAAGCGCTGTAATTTAACCCCCGAAAAATACCAATTGTGCCAAATATCGTATCACATACAGTGCAACGCTGACTACATGCAAGATTAGTGAGAACCTTTAAATTCACAAAAACCATTAAGCATTTCCAAGTTGACATGTTTTCAAGTTTACATTCAATTTGAACATTTTCAGTTCCATCTTTCAGTGTCAAGTTGGAAGTGAGAAATGTAAAGTTTCAAACTGTAAATATTAAACTTCTGGCAGGACACATCAAATTGTAACAGAGAAGTGTTAAATTGGAACTGAAGAAGACTTGAAACCAAGCATGAAAATTTGAAAGGAAGATACATCGATTTAGAATTGAAAATTGCCAAATTGAAATTAGAATCGAATTACAGAAATGACTTTTACAATGTTTTATCTGAGAAAGGGATTCTTAAATAAAAAAAGCATACTTTCATTCTTATACGTAAACTTCATGTCCAATTTGAGGTAAATACATAGACAACAATAGTGCATTTACTTGACATATCAGCGATATAAGGATGAGGTTTAGAAACGGGTAAATGCGAGGCTCTGCCGAGTCAAGTCAATGCACTATTATTGTCGTTATACTGCAATCTAAAAAAAAACATATTTTCGAATGTTGTTTAATGTGTTAACGTTATGATTGGATTTAATTTAAATTGGGAAACTTCCCATTTTTTAAAAGGGCATCATATCATGCAGGCGGAGAAATATACAACAAAATGAAATGTACATTACCTGTCGAAACTCGCTATCAATAGTGAACGAATTTGTTTGAGAATGAACTTAAATATCAACAATAAGCAGACAACATAATGATTTATAGTTTGCAAAACCAAAAATAGTAACAAGAGAACTATGTTTTTCTTCTAAAAATTGCAAAAAAAAACAAGTTTGAGTCGTGGTTTACATTGGAAAGAAGAACAGGTTGAATAGGTCATATGAATAATTAATTATAATTTCGGCCATTTCTATTTAAATATTCACGAGGAAAAGTGATATCAGGTCAGTGGCCGTATATGAAATAGAAATATACGATCAAAGCATTTTGACTGCTCAAATAGAACAAGTGCAGCATAAATAAAAATATGGAGATTTGGTGTGCTTCCAATTGAGACATTTTATATAAAATTACAGGTCATATTTTATAGTTGTAAAATTAGTCATACGTATGTGTATGGCCGTAAAGTATTCATTTTACTTTAACAATATACGATTACAATTCATTGTACCTGAATTATCAAATGAACTAAATATTGAAGGTATTTAATCATGTTCATCAATATCAATATGATATAATATTTGCCAAATTTGACACGTAATTTGCATTTTGAAATGACAATAGAGATTCATAAAATATTGAGTGGTTTGGTATCGTTTGATACTTTCTATGTAGCAACATTCCAGCAGGCCTGCATACGGAATATATATATATATATCCCAATTGATACGTTATTCCCAGTCTTGTTTTTCCTATCATGATTTCCTTGATAAAGGTTTGATGCTCACAAGAAAGCAACTAAACCAAGAGTTCCAAATGGTGAAGTTGAAATCACCCCTCCGAATTATTTGTAATAACACGAGCAACACGACGGTTATCATATCGTCGCTGGGCATCCAAAATGTCGTATATGACTTTTTTGGCTAAAAATACTTTTTGACACCAATGGTTCAGGCGGGATGAAATCTTTGGTTGTACAAAATAGCATACAGTTAAACCAATCAAAACGTTTGAAATAAGACCTTTTACAAAATTGCCAATGTCAGTTGTTTCTAAAGTTTGCTTCCAAAATGTTGTATGAAAACTTGAAAATCGTTGTATATTGGCTTTGGGAATAAAATAATTGTACATTTCTTTATTTCTATGAAAGTTATTTAAGTTCTCGGATAATTCAGAAATGTTAAAGTTTTTATTTCACTGCTATTTACAAAAATGTTCAAGTTCATATACGACATTTTGGAGGCATGCATTTTGTCAAAATTTTCAAAGCCTGTTTGTGAGATATTTTTTTCTTGAAACATTTGTAATTTACAACATTTTGGAAGCCCAGCGACGATATGTAGATCAGGATTTATCTACACTTCCGGAGCACCTGAGATCACCCCAAGTTTTTGGTTGGGTTCGTTTTGTATAGTATACTGACCGACTTTAGAAACGCAACACTAGATTATTTTTTGGTATTCTCATTATCAAATATTCATTTTTTGTAAACAAAAATATGAACAGAAGGTTCATTCATTACTTCAATGTTTGAAAAAAATGCAAGGTCGAAATTTGAATTGATGTCGTCATTTTCAACGTTCTTATGTTGTGGTATACACTTAAACTCTGGTTTTTTACCCCTTAACAATGAACGTGTAACCGTCAAAAATGATGACAGCCTGTAACAAACCCCAAATGATTATCAGAAAGGTCAACCAATCCTGTTTTTCATGTTTTGGATTCTGTTTTTCACCTTCTGATTTTACCGTTGTTTTACCCATTACAATGGGTTTTTGGTAATTATGTGGTTGAACTTTCAGGCTTTAAAAGTTTTTCCTGCAGTCTTTCTTTGTCAGTTCAGTTAATGGGGAACATTTATGGCATAAATCTGTGCAAAATGGCATTCAGCAATTTGATTAGCAGTTGACGTTGCGGCCGTAGGTCTGTCTCGCAAATGACGTTACGTAATCAAATTCTATTAACATTGCATTGTCACTACATATTGATCTGGGCATTGATGGTCTTCACCAAATCCCTTCTACCGGTATCTTTGTCGAAAGGACAGTAAGACGAGTTTATGACGTCAAATTGTCTGGTTGCAGTACGTTCACGTTTTCCTGTTTGCAGTATTCTAATGGGTTGATTCATTTTTATTCCTGAGTCTTGGCAATATGGAGATGCAACATTTTTTAACTGATTTGAGTGTGGCCAAGGATTGAAAGAACTGTTTTACAAAGCAAAAAAAAAGGAACAAAATCTTTAATTGGTTCGAAATTTCGCTTTCTTAAATTCGTGCGATCTCAATAATTTGGTAGGTTTAATGACCATAGGTAAGTCAGATGTTGTATTTTTCGACTGAGAAAGAAGTCTGATAAGCATGAACAGTAGTTGCATGTGAATCAAAGATGATTTGGTAGAAAAAATCTACAAAATGAGTGCTGCGTTTTAAAGTCAGTCAGTAAATTTAATTTATTAATTTTCTATGTTGTGTCTTTTCTACAAGTATTTGTCTGTTTTGCTTTTTCTTTTTTAGCTAGGACGTTGTCAGTTTATTTCCAATCTATGAGTTTGACTGTCCCGCTGATATATTTCGCCCCTCTTTTGAAGTACCATCACAGAGGAAAAACCTCATGTTCATATTAATTCAAATGTACATTTTATAAAATAGATATTATTTTTTTCTATAGAATCAGACATGATTGAATGTATTTATCCAAGTTGTACAAAAGTCGAATATGTGAGAGTGTTATTTTTGTTTATAGTTATATAGTTATTTATAGTAAGGTCTGTTTGAATGGGGTTTAAGTTTCATGCACGAGTGAATTTAGATAGTTTAAAGTAATTCGAGTAATAAGTTACCAGTAGCACATATTTATACCCTTATCAAATTACATGTTTATTTGGCATGACAAGTTTCGAAAGAGAAGAAAGTCCACCTTCAAGACATTCTGACATTAATGTTACAGCTCGAGATACTGTAACGAAGATTGCAGATATCACCTTTGACAATTTCAAGCAGTATTTCGACAGCAAAAATGGCAGCCTGAAGAGGGAATTCAAAGAGGACGCGACAAACAAATCCGAAAGATTTGATAAACAACTTAAATCAGAACATTCGTACAAGTTAAATGTACTGATAACCAGGTCCAACATGAATTCAAATCGGATATTTTGATTACGAGGTACCCAGGATAAAACGCGCAGCAGAGCGCGAGGACTATTCCAAAGTCCGTGACATTTGTTCTGACATTAAAACTAAGATTCATAAGAGAAACAAATGCATTAAATAAAGGCAACAGTAGTATACCGCTGTTCAAAACTCATAAAACAAAATCGGGGTAACAAAATAAAACCGAGGGAAACACATTAAATATAAGAAGAGAATAACGACACAACACTAAAATGTAACACACACAGAAACGGACCAAGCATCAGACAAAATCCCACGAGAATAACAAATATAACATCAAAACCAAATACATGAATTTGGGATAGACAAGTACCGTGACACGTCTTATCATTAGATTGGCGATAAGTCGTCAGGAGAAATAGTGGAAATACATCAACTAGGACAGCACCTGGAGACCGTCCATCTACTTCCATTCTACTAACCGTAATTTTCATCCCTACCAGTATGAAAAGCACGTCAGACCCAAGTCGACAGATATCTGCATCAGATTTACAATGTAACAGTCAAAGGACATTGGAGACGTGATTGCCCATGATACAATAAGACAACGAACGGAAATAAAAGATATAGATGAGAAGTAATGTTTTGATCTTATTTATATTGAAAATCTTAACAAAAATGAACTTTCAGACACTATTCAATTAGATTCATTTGAATATGAAAAGTCTTTTCAGTCTGCATATGTGAAAGGGAGATTAAATGAAATTAAATAAATAATTGGCAAGAAATTGACACAAATACATTTGTTTTAGACATTATTGAAACGGTAATGCCATTCCGTTTATCAAAACTTCGCTTGTTATGTTTAACTAGAACAATAAGTCAGCCTATAATAATGCTGAATTTGTTTCAGAAGCTATTACAGATTTACTAAGAAATAATTGTAGTGTACAGGAAGAATCGAGACCTCATGTTTTCAATCCACCCACTGTTCCATTTCAAAGATCAGTAATTAAAGAGGTTGATTCTTGACCTACGTTTAGTTAAAGAACACGTTTGGAAGAGTAAAAGTATGTTTGATAATTGGAGAGTTGCTTTACAGTATTTTGATAGAAATATTAACATGTTTAAGTTCAATTAAGGTCGGAATATCGGGATATCATCATTTGGACATTCAACAATTTTGCCATAATTATTTAGGTTTTTCGTTGAAACTGAATTTTTATGTGCTCACGGTTTTATTTTTGAATTGTTATCCAGTCCTCATGTTTTTACTAAATGCCCTAGGCCGCTTGTGTAAAAACACTGGAGGGAATGTGGAATTCGCATTTTTTTATATATTGATGATGGTGGGGAACGCAACTTGATTCTTGCAATTCAGATTCAAATTTTGTTTTAAAATCTTTGACAGAAGCAGATTTGTAATTAATACAGAAAAATCTGTTTGGAAACCATGTCAGGAGATAATACGGTTAGGTTTAGTTTAAACATATTTTATTTGCGTAAATGTGCAAAAGGGATGAGACACTAGTTAATCAAACCTATATAGTCTTCGGTTAGGTCTAATCTGGAATGCAGAAACGCACACTATTCATCTTCCCAACAAACTAGTTTTGGATCTCACTCTTAACATTGATCACTTGGTAGATAGTGACACTATATTTAGAGATTGATGACCAGACATATTTATAGGTTAATTGAATCTGGAGTGCCATGGAATTATACATTTAAATATCGGACAAAGACGTTATAAACGAGTTGTTCTTTTGGAAAGTACTTGTTTCTGAAATAAATGTGAAGTGTTTGTCAGATTATAAGATTTCTTCTGTAGTTATGTATTCTGGTGCGAGCAGTGTAGACTATTGTGCACATTCATGTCAATTAGATGATAAGAATTTTCACTCTGGTCTGAGGACGAAAGAAAAAGAAGTTCTACATGGAGAGAAATGTAATATGCTATAAAAAGTTGTTTAGAAACTTTTCAGTATCAGTTAGTCGGAAAGGTAGAAAAAATGTTCACGGATTGCCTTAATTGTGTTCATATTATTCAGACTGGCAGTTCAAAACCTGTTTTACCTAAGTTAGCTATGACCATATTTTCAGTATATGTTAAAAATTCGATATATTTAGATATACAGTGGATCCCTAGAGATCAAAATTTGCAGGCTGAAGTAGGATTTTTTATTATGGCTGATTGTTATTGAAGCTACTTGGCAGGTTGTTTAATTAAGACACTGGCCTGGATGTTTTTAAGCCACTGAGCTTGTTGGTATTTTATTATATTAAAATCATTTGGCAGGTTGTTATATAAAACTATATTTAGATGGATGTTAATGAAGCCATTTTGTTGGTTGTTATTGAAGCCACTGGGCAGTTTGTTAAATTGAGCCACTGGGCTTGTTGGCATTAAAGCCACTGTGCAATTTTGTTATATTGAAGCCACTGTTTTTTTTTCTATTGAAAACATTGGGCAGGTTGCTTAAATTAAGCCACAAGGCTTGATTAAACCACTTAGGTGTTTTCTGATATCGAAGTCACTGGGTTTGTTGGTATTCAAGCCATTGGGCTTGTTGGTATAAAAGCCACTGGGCTTGTAAGTATTAAAGCCAGTGGGCTTGTATTAATGCCACTGGTCAGTTTTGTTATATTAAAGCCACTTGGCTTTTTGTTATTGAAGCCATTTGACTGGTTGTTATTGAAGCCAATGGGCAGGTTAATTAAAAAAAACACTAGACTGGTTGTTTTTTGAAGGCAACTGGGCTTATGGTTTTGAAGCCACTGGGCCCTTCAACTGTTACATTTATATAGTACGACATACTGTGGATTCATTTATTTTCGTGGGTACCAATTTTCGTGGTTTGAGGAAAACTTGCATATTCGTGGGTATTTAATTTCGTAGTTTTGACAAAGTATGCAAATATTCCTTTAGAAAATTTGCAATTCGTTGAATATTTAAATTCGTGGTTTCCTGGTTCCCACGAAATCAACGAACATTGGTATCCAACAAATAATAATGAATCCACAGTAGTAAAACAATTGTGGACCCTTAGAAGCGATGAATATTCAAAATTGTCTACCCTTAGAAGTAATTTCACTTCAGGATGTGCCCTCAGTGAAACAATCTTCTCTTGTTGACAATTTGGGATATTTACCTTTTCAACGGGCCATAATTGTACATTTTTTTCCCGACCAAATAACCTTCAAAATTCAAAATTAATATTTATCAATAAAATATTTGTTTAACAAAAAAGTCTACTTGCTAGTTATTATTGGCCCTATTTTTAGGACCGGTATAATTCGGTACCATGAAAGTTGTAATACAGTCAATCGGGATCGGTCAGAAAGTAGCTCATATGTAAACCCAATTAGTTCCTAATTCCCCTTGGTGACTCTTTCAAAATATATTGAATATTTTAGTAGTTCTCGTAATAAACATTTCTAGATTTCGAGTACCTGTTTTGGTACTGCTTAGGTTCCGAGAACCACTACCCTGATCTTTGCAATATATATGTATGATAATTGTGTACCCGCAAAATAGAAGCTATGGTACATGTAGTGTTTATGTATGGACTTGTGGAACTAATGACAAAACAGCTGTGAATGCTTGTAACTGAATTATTTATCGTTAAAGGCAATGGGCCAATAATTGAAGAATTAGTGAAGTGTCATTTCTAATAATATACATCGTATGATATACGGCATCTAATTCTTATATTAAACAAAACTAAAAACCCCAAAAATAGGGTACAGTTCGTTAGTGAAAATAATAATCATGATAATGTTACATTACCTTACAGCTTGTGCACAGTATGAAATATGCAGTTCGTCTAGTTGTTTAAATTAAATACTTATAGAACAATAGTATTGACGCACAATTCATTTATATTTAAAAAGCCCATTATATACCTATCACCAAATATGATCATCTTACGATACAATAAAAGCATCTGTAGTACATTTGGCAAATAGTGAATAAGAATGATTATCTCTAGTTGTATTTCTCTATTTAAATCTAACCAATTATAGACATGATTACATTACATTTTTTCTATTATTGAAATATTGACAACATTGGCATTTATTTGACTAACATAACATATCAGTAGCAAATACATAATGGTCATAAAATTAGAAATATGAAATATTACGATCGAATATTTTAGATATAAAAATAAATATCTTTGGTTTGATTGCCAATTAACTTACAATGCACCAGAAGTTATAGAACGATGACGTTAACAATTATTGGTCACGGATGACATTGAACATAACATTATTATTAGTTTTAAAAGATTCTTACATGACTGAATGCAAAAAATGTTAATAAGATATAACTAATGTACTGATTAGTAATTGACATGGTTTATTAATAATTATTCATAAGTGTTTCTCAGTACTCGCCTTTTATATATAGATTATACCGTCATTTTGTGACATTTTTATAGTTATCTGTCATGTCTGTTCAGTGAGAACTAAATCTCCGAACTGAAATCTGTAATTTGACTTTTAATTATATTCTTTACGATTTGTGACTTTGTCAATTGTTTATTAAAACATTGATTTAACGATCCAATATAAAAACTTGATGTAATAATATACATGAATTTTACCTGCACATTTACCCCTTTTTTGTGTTGGTCAAGGATCTATATATGATTCATTAAATAACAATACAATGTTTATGTCAACTAAGATGCTTTTATAGTTCTATTATTCTGATTTCATTATATACCTGATAAAAATTAGACATCCCATATGGTAACATTACATAGAAATATTCTTTTTCTTACTGCCTGTTTATTCTCAAAAATTATTTAGAGCTTATGCACTTGACAAAGACACTGGAGTACTAAATTGTAATCATTGTACCTTTGATAACTATTTATAACACTGGGTCCATGCCATTGCTGGTGGACGTTTTGTCCCCGAGGGTATCACAAGCCCAGTAGTCAGCACTTCTGTGTTGACATGAATGATATTTATGTGTTCATTTATATAAATTTTCTGTTTACAAACCTTGAATTTTTCGAAAAACTAGGGACTTTCTTATCCCAGGAGTAGATTGCCTTCAAATTGGCTGTATTTGGCAAACCTTTTTGGAATTTTGGATCCTCAATGGTCTCCAACTTTGTACTTGTTTGGCTTTATAACTATTTTGTTATGAACGTCACTGATGGGTTTTATTTAGACGAAATGCGCGTCTGGCGTAATAAATTATAATCCTGGTACCTTTGGTAGCTTATACATGTTCTCTAATATATATACTGGTCAGTTTAATGTGTGATGTACCTCTTTGTTTTCTGTTTAAACCAATAATACCGGAACCTTTACATGAGGAAAATAATTAATTACTTCCAGTTCAGTTCACCAATAAAGGAATCGATGCAATCAACATCGGCAACGTTCCACGTCACAAGAGAAAGACGTATAAAATTCCACTTTATTTTCAAAATCTGTCTGTTCCAATTGTATCTAAAATGTTATTCCTAAATCACTGCAACTTAAGTATTTAACTATAAGCAAGCTCTGCAGTAACTTAATATAGTAAAATACACAAAAACAAACCTGACACATGTCCCACTCGCCTTTACTTTACAGCACATAGGGTTAAGTTATAACTGGGGGTCTAAACATAATTCAACATTAATATTATCGAAATGTGAAATCGTATGGTCCTGTGTTAAGAGAACCCCAGCACATAAATTGGAACCATAACTTCATAATTATTATAAATTAAATCGATGACTATGCTAGAGCATGGTCTAAACGAGAAGAAATTTTACTGGAAACTTTACCAGAAATAAATAAAGGCAACAGTAGAATACCACTGTTCTAAACTCATAAATGCATGGACTAAATACAAAATCGGGGTAACAAACTAAAACTGAGGGAAACGCATTAAATATAAGAGGAGAACAACGACACACCATTAAAATATAACTGTTTTTGGTCGAGGTAGTTTTTGATGAAGTTGAAGTCCAATCAACTTGAAACTTAGTACACATGTTCCCTATGATACGATTTGTCTAATGTTAACGCCAAATTAAAGTATTGATCCCAATTTCACGGTCCACTGAACATGTAAAATGATAGTGCGAGTGGGGCATCCGTGTACTATGGACACAGTCTTGTAAGTCTATCTTATAGCAGCTTACAATTGGCTCACTCTATTTTTCTCATACATGCTCACTATTACAAGTCAAGTACTATAGTAGTACACCGGTGTCTTCATATTTCATGTACTACACATGCGTATATATATTACTCGAATGTGAAACATGCACCAATACTCTACCAAAGCAAGCCAGGAAACAATCCACCAACAAGGAAGTAAGTAAATCATTTAACTTTAAAGGGGATATGGTTTTCTTGTCTGAGCGCGACCATTTATTGTCCGCCTCCACCAATCAAATATTTTTTTCTTTCAAAACTTAACACTATAAGGTTTTAGAAGATAAGAATTCATAATATTTTTTTCTGGTTTTAAATTTTTCCTGACAACAATATTTTTTCGAACGAATTTTGGATCAGACGATATTTTTTTTTAATGAATCTTACCCCTTACTCTTTTTCCCAATTTGAAGTTAAATTTTCGTTCCCGTATGTAAATAACCAGCACAAAGACTTTCATTCTTTTTTTTATACATTCGAAGACTTCCATCGCACTCTTCAAACCAATATTCAGTGGCGGATCTAGAATTTTACATAAGAGGGGGGGGGGGCTGACTGAGCTAAGGGGAGCTCGCGCCAGTCATGCTTCAGTGATTCCCTAAGTTTAATCAAACATATTTTTCCGACGAAAGCCCCCTCCCCCCCCCCCCCCCCGAATCCGCCTATATTCCTGAAAACGTTGTTCTTATACATACTTACCTCCATGTTATTGTCTTAAGTCTTCAGCCTTCGCACCAAACACTTAAAATCAACCAAGACGGTGCTTAAAAGAACAGCGGCTTGGGTTTAAATTGTACTTACTAGACATGTTTTGATAACTGTTACAATTTTGTACAAGAGTAAGTCCTTTGTTGTTTTAATAATAAAAACGGAACTATTATGATGTTATGGGAAATATCGAGTGTGCTTGATATTGACAAATCAAAAATTCAAGTCACATGGTAATGTTTGGGATGCTTAAACCTTTAACATATTTTGAAAGTGGAAAAATGAATATACTAATTTAAAGACCTTTTTTGGGTGTTAACATTTACGGTCGACTAGCATATTTTATGTAGAATGTACAACCTGTTTTATTTTAAAAAAAAAATGATTCTAAAAGATAACGAAAATTAAGCATTTGCTCTTTATACTGTTCTTGAACAGGAATCCAATTTAAAAAAAAAAGAAGGGTTCAGATGATCGAGTTCTTTGAAGAAAGAGAAAGGGGAAACCAATGGCACTGCTATATTATCTCAGAAATTATATAAATTATTACCATCATGTGTAGTATTACAAGGCTATGAAGGATGCATTCACATCTCTTCTGTTATGGATACGTTTGACAAATTATGTATATAAAAAAAAACAAGTTCCTTTTGTGGCATAACTTTATTCATATAGATTTTTTTCTCCTACATATCTTTATATATTGCTTTCTTTAGTTCAAATTGGAATCTCAGATAAGCATCTGGTACTTTAAAACCTCTCCTCTCTGTTCTATGCCTCTGGTCGACATGTGTACTTCACAATAATTCCTGACTGTCAGATGTATAGCAGAACTTTCACATAACTTCTTGATAAAACTGCTGACTATCTCCCTTTTCGACACTGCAAACATAAAAATCGAACAGGCAATTAAAGAGGAGGTTGCAACTACATGTTCCCCATACAAACGGATCGGAACTAAGAGCTCTTTCCCGGATCTACCACTCGATGTTTACATCAGATGCATCACAAAATATAAACATGTTATTAGATATACTAGAATATGAAATAAAGAAAAATATAAATCGAAAATGTTGAATTATAATTTATGTCTGCGAAACACAAAGTTCCTACTTAATTGGCCATATTTTCAAATCATATCAAATGTTTTCATTGGTCTTCACATGGTAGAAAAATGTAGGTTATTGCTTATTCTTCAGAGCTGTATCTTGAACTAATGAATTGAAAAAGAGGGGATGGATAAACGTACTAAACATTTGTCTGTATTTTCAACATATCTAACAAACATGTGAGAAAAATTAGTTTTAGAATACGAAATATCTCTCTCATTCTGTAAACAGATATTGTAGGATTGTTAAGGTATTTTGGTGTTTTTAAAAGCCCCCCCCCCCTTTTTTGTAATATGCACCACAAAAAAGCATTTAGTTAGGATAAAGAACTAATAAACGATAGTCCTATAATAGTCCGGCCGATTGGTGCAGATATAGAGCAGAATTGATCACTTGATGAGGAAAGCATGAAAATTTGCATAGCAGTTCTTGGTTATATACCCTTTGGTTTCAGCTATGGACCCACTCTGAAAAATCCAATATGGCTGCCATTTTCAAGATGGCGGAAAAACGGTATACAATTCAAGATTGTCCTAAAGGTATTCTATATAATTTCGGAAATTAAAGTAATGATTCTTTAAAAATGGACTTCATGTTCTTGAATTTGTTATCAATTAATTTTAAAGTATAAAACAAATAATTTGGGTATTTCTATGACACATAAGTTTCAAATATGGCTGCATATACAAAAACAAATAGTGAAATTCATAATGTTAATCAATATGATACATGTTATTGTAATTGTTCTTTAAACGCTTTCAGTTTTAATGGTTGTAATAGGTTGACACGAGTCGATTGACGTTAATATAGGTCGGTTAAATGTGGTGGAATAGTAGGTAACTCATCTGAACTTTGAGGCAGTGCCGAGGGCACCTTGTCTCGTGTCTCTTCAATGCCACGTCTTACGTCACTTATCGCGTTTTCATCGGCCGTACCCACTACATCGTCAAATTATTCTATTAATCAATAGGTGTACCTTTCTTCAGGCGGATTAAACGATTGCCATCATTTAAAATGGTTAAGGGGCAACTATTTCCTTTTCCAACTACGCGCGTAACCAATTTGGAATATTTCAGCGAGCATGGTCCTAAAATGCACTCTTGGTCAGCACTTTTATTAGTTTTAATGGTAACAGTCATGTTTGAATTTAGCGGAACTGTGATGGTTCGTTTTATGCAAACTAGCTGAGTTAAAATCTCGTTTCCACTATTAACAAATGGCGCATTTATATCTTTTTTGTTGATGGTAATTGTGGGAGTACTCAGGTTTATCACTGCAATCAGTGTGTCCAAAATAACTAGCCTAAGTATAACATCGTCTGTTAATGGCTCTTTGCACACACCCAATTGTATGTTTACTCTATTAATGTCGAGATTCGTTCCTTATAATCTTCCCAATAACAAGCTGTTAACCCAAACCACGTAGCGTTACGTTCTCCAAATCTCCATTTTCTGCCGGAATTAATTTCTCATTTACTAATTTTATCATTGCAGCAGTGTCCACAATCATGCTCACATTCTGGTCATGTATAGTACCTCGTACTACAAAGCTCTTTCAAATGGTTCGTCTGGTGACAATATTGGACGAAGCAGTGGGCCTCTGTTCGATTTTGTGATAAGGTGATGTTTCATGGCCAAAAGACTTTGGAATCTGAGTTGTTCTACTGGCCCGAACCTTTGCTCCATTGTTGGGGTTACACTTTGATTTGCTCCGTATCCTGATGAAGGTGACTGTTGTCTGAAATATTCGGGATTTCTGGAATTTGTCCGTGGAGATGCTAACCGTTGTCTTTACGGACTATATGATCTCTAGCTTAGTGGGGTGTTGCTGATCGATAGGCATTAAACTTGGTGTGCTTCTATCTGCCGATTTACCGCGATTGTATTGCTCAAGAAATCTTCCACGTTTATATTGATCAGGTGATCTTCCATTGAACTGGTGATCTTCCATGATTTTTTTTTATCAGAAGAACCGAGATTATATTGATCGGCCAATCCAAAGTTATGCTGATTAGTTGAAAGCATAACATCAGCTAGTTTTGTGACAATTTGTGTGAGGTTATGCAACTCATAATCCAAAAGGACTGCTCACATTTTCTTTATCGGTCGGTGATAATGCGCCATCAACAAAGCAGACTTGTCGATGGTCATAATTGGCACTTTTTTATCCATATATCGCCATCTGGTTTGCTTTTGAGATTTTCAATTGTTTTAACGCCTTGTTAATTGTTCTGGGTTTTCTCTATTATATGCCTTGAATAATCTTTGTCTTTACATTCTCGACGGAATGTTTTGGTTCCAATCTGGTTTGCTTGTCTTTCTTGCTGAACCGCTGCTCCAAATGAATGTTTTTTTAGGCCTTGGAATCATCATCTGTGTTTACCATGCGAGCGTACTCAAAACCAACATCGGCCTGGCAATCTGGGGCCTACAAACATTTTTCCTGATTTTCCTTGTCATCTACCGGCAGTTCGTTCAAATTGGTAAATGAACGCCTCCCAAGTGATGTATCCTTTTCAATTGCGTTTTTGCATTTTGGGCAGCTGTGGGCTTCGGCTCCGGTCCCTTGCACAAATATTTTCTTGCCATCGGGTATATTCTCTCTCCAGTTAGGAGTCTGAAGAAGAGGTGTTGCCACACTCTTTTTGTTTCCTCTGCCCTTTCCTGGATCTGTCAATGGAGTCAACTTGCTGTTATGGGAAGAATATTAGAGCTCCAGAAGCGGACGAGGTTGTCATAATTGGAGTGATAAATGTAGGATTTGCCATTGACTCGACGGGGATAATACCGTAAGTAGGCACTGTATTCAGCATTTGAGAAACTTGATAGAATCCACTTGCAGCCAATTGTTTCTGTAATGGTGTGCTGATCTGAACCAAATATTATTGACTCATAGTAGATGGTTAGTGTGCGTAAGAAGACACGTAAGCCTTTTGCTGGTATCCTTGATTAGTACTAGAGGTTTATAGTATGTTCTTAAATGGAGATTGTTGTTGAATAATTTGAACTGTCTCATGCAGGGCCAAGGCCCTGACATAGAACTTTTGACTTAAGGTGAAGACACCTTCAACAGAGTTGGCCTGGTTTATGTTTCATGCGAACTACAATTGGAGAAAGACCTACGGCATGGATTTTGTTGTGTACTTTTGGTAAACTAGCGTTGTACTGGCTAAGGTCAAATTTTGGCTCAGATGATGTATCCATTGCAGAAATATTAACTTCTTTATTTCGATTGTCCATTGATTCATTTACAACAGATGCCAGTTGTTGGAAGCTACCCGGCTGTTAAAATGCACTTTTAAATAGAACTGTGTCTCCTTCCTCAGTTGTTGTCAGCTTGTCCATTCGTCTCACCACAACATTGAATATCTTATTGGTCTGACCATCAATTCCGCCAAGCAATTATTACTAGCCTTGTGGTCTATCCTGTCTTCAGACTACTGAAGTTGCTGAGATATTGCTTTCATCTGTTTGTTATTGATATACATTGCCTCTTTCTGTTTAGCTTGAAACGTAATGAGACCAACACATATTTTTATATTTGTACTTCGCTCTGTATTACTGTTCTTTGAGCATTTTATTTTCTATGTGCTTAATATTCTTGGTACAATTGTTTGATAGTCATTTCTGTCTGAGCTGTCCTCTGTTAGAGCGTCTTCAGCTGTGGGTTTCTCCATATCCCCAAGTTATTCAGTTGCTGCCATTTCCATGTTCTTGTCCTTGTTGTCCTCAATTCCTGCCATTTCACTGTTATGTGTTTAACTGATTCTCAGTTCACAGTTTAATGTCTCAAATTGCAAAATATTGCGACCCAAGAGATAAGATAGGCACTGAATAATATCTTAAGACAGATAAATCCCAAATCACAGCTTTTATGTGTGACCGAAGACAACAAATAGTGCATCTTTGAATGAAAGCTACTACTGCAGCTTTTTATGAAAGTTACTACTTTGTGTATGAAATGACAAGCAAGGCAAAATCAAAAAAGACAGAATTGGGACAGATACCAAATGACACTATACATCAATAAAATGCTTAATAATGAATATTTGCTTATCTTTTAAGGCGGCCATTTTGAAAATAGCCGCCATTTTGTATTTCAAAAATAGATCAAAACAAAATCTTCCTAAGTACACCAAGTCATTCAAATTTGTTGATTTTTGTGCACCCAGCATCAAATCCACTGTGGTTTGTGCAATACTGGAAAATATTTTAGAACGTACGGCAGTCATCTTGAAATAAGCTGCCATATTGAATTTTGAGGGTGGGTCAATAGCTAATATTGCTCAGTACACCAAAATGTACCATCATGCAAAAATTAGTGCTTTCCTCATTATTTGATCATTTTTTTTTCACCGATCGGCCGGACTATAATGTAAGAATTCGGATTTTTTTTAACTACCAATGTCGAACCGTTGAACCGTTCAACATTGATAGTAAACAAAAATTCGATAAAAAATGTTGAATGTAAATGATATGAACCCCCTGTCTTATATTAAAGGACAATATAAGACTTCTGAGATTCATTTCATTTACATTCAACGGTTTTATCGGATTTTTTTTTTACTATGAACCGTTCAACATCAATAGTAAAAAAATCCGATATAAAAACGTTGAATATAAGTGATATGAACCTCCGAAGTCTTATATAATAGCACTACTGATGGTGGGAGGATATTTTAATCCACTTTATGAGTGTGCATTATATAATGTTACAATGTAACAAAACTATCGAACACACCGTGAAAAATGACATTATTTCCCATGGAAAAGCTTAACAACGTTTGAATGTGTAGGTGGCACACTCAGAACGTTCGTCTCTAGATTTTTTTTTTAATTCGTGCCGGCCTTTCCGGGTTCACGTAGCGACACGTTTCTTTCCTTTCCAGCTATTCCTGATTATGAATAAATCCAAAACATGCATTTATCCCAAAGCAATAACTATTAAACAACTCACCTATACCAATGGTGATCGTCTAATTCCTAGCCGATTCCTTTAATCGTACCTTTCTTGACGACACCAATCGTTGTAGCGTTTACCATTAGAGGTAGCGAAATTACATGATTTGACAGGAGAGCGAAATAAACAAGGAAGCAAATTTATCGAACCGCATTTCGGACTGTATTGAAACATTTCGTTCTCATTATTAGATATTTGAATAATGACCATTTTTCAAATTTGAATATTGCACAGTAAAATGAAAGAAGAATAATTGGAGCAATTTTCATTTTTCAATATCAAACGTCAAATTGAAAAATGCTCCACGCTAGAGCATTTTTCATTTTTCAATATTGTAAGTCAAATTGAAAAATGCTCCACGCTAGAGCATTTTTATTTTTTTCAATATTGTAAACTAAATTGGAAAATGCTAAAGGTCAGTATTTTCAATATTTGCTTTTAAGAATGAGATTGAAATATGTTATGTTTTATAAAACAAGCAAATACAAATGTTTTAATATATTTAAACTTGTGTAAAAAAAAAATCATTTTTAAAACAAATGTATTGTTATTTGTTTCAATATCTTCTTAAAATCAAAAATATAATTTCATGAAAATAACAAATTTCAAATCTCATAGAGAAAATGTTTTTTCGAAAGTGATTTCAATAGATTTTTGTTACTTTTTTCAGACCATGTTTAAGAAATAGTATTATTTGGTAGCAATAGTAACTAATTCAATAATGATGTTTTTAATTACATCTTTGTTTGACCATTGCTCCACATCTATTCTGTGTTTTTGTTTTCAAATCATGTTTTCGTTTTGCTGATTTTATTATGCCACCTATGGATTTCCGTCCAATAAAAAGCCAACAAATGTGCCGAATATTGTAAATAGTGTAATGAAGCAATATAAATAATTAGCAATGAGAAGCTTAAGACAAGTGCCTTTATTTTGGGTTTTTACATTTTGAATCAAGATGAGTGTGAAGGTCAACATAAATGTTTCTGCTAATCAGTATATGTCCTTCTTCATTGTTCCTGTGCCTTTTATTATCAAATATTATTATATCGTACAGTTATTTTTTATTACTTTAAGCAACAACGGAGCATTTTACTTTTCATTTTAAAATGAAAATTTTATATTTATCTTTAAAAATAAAATAAAAACTGAACTCGATTGAAACTTCTAGACAGACGTTAAATCAAAAGCCCAAACACATCAATCGAATTGAATACTATTGGTACAGCCATTTTTCATGTCCAAAAATGGTGGAATAAACCTGTGTCAAGACTATTTAAACCTCTCACTGTAGGACGGTCGCGGAAGTCAAACACTGAAGAAAATGAAAGCAATTATAGGCAATATTAAAGAATTCAAAATTGAGAAAGAAAAAAGAAACATAACGCCATGGCTAAAAAAGAAAAAGACAAACAGCCAAATTAGAGTACACAAAACACAACACAGAAAACTAAAGACTAAGCAACACGAACACCACCAGGAACTGGAGTGATCGCTGGTGCTCCGGAAGGGTTTTTAATTCTGATTTGCATCAACGACCTCACAGCCTTTATCCATACAGAAATAGTATCACCGTCTTCTTTCTCGCATTTATCAATATCAATAAGAAACAAACGAAGTTTGAACATAGAAAACAAAAAGAGATATATGATCATATTGAATCTTTTTCAAAACTTCATTTGATTTTCTTGATATGAAGTATTTAGAGAAGCACCTTTTACTTAGTTCATACTGATGTTTTATGTCCTAACAATCGGTCAAATTCTTTTGCAAGAGACACAACGGTGGAATGAAAATAAAATTGGTTTATCTGACGGAAATTTGCCTACAAAACACGCCTTTTGGAAATTTTTCTGTGATCTCTGCACTGTTTCATTAACATTTTATCAAAAGAACAGTGCTGATTTAACGTGCAAATCGAGACAAGTCAATGAGTTTTTGTTATTAATTTTAACTTGTCTGCTATCTTTGTGGAGGTAATAAAACTTCTCGATAAGGAATCTGATGATTGAATATGACAGTTGTTTTCCATTCGTTGTAATGTGTTTGATCTTTTTATTTTGACATTTGAGTACGGACTTTCTGTTTAAAATTTTGCTCGGAGTTCGGTATTTTGTTATTTTCCTTTTTCATAACTATGAATATAGTAGTATTGATTGTTCAGTTATAAATTGACTTTTATGAGAGGTTATAAATCTCTATAAACTTATATAGCTCTAAATCTCGATATTTAACTACCTTTTTCTACAAAACAAAATACATACAAAGTCAGGAATAAGACACTTGTTCCATTCGATTTATATGCTTGAGCTTTTGATTTTGTCATTGAATAAAGGACAATCCGATTTTATATTTGCTGGAGTGCGTTAGTTTTGTTATTTCAACGTCTACAGTAAAACAACATAGAAAACCAACCAACTGCATCATCGATTCGTCTAAGATTAGTATATACATAAATAAACAATAAATGTTCTTACCTGAATAACTACATGAACTATGCAGAAACAGAATTTCATTTTGTTAATTGTTGAAGTTACTGGAAAAAATAAAATCTTTCTTTTTAATATAAACTCAAAGTTAAAGTTTATGTACACTGTTTAACCCAATTGTTTGTTTAGCGTCATGACAACGTGGTTATATGATATTGATTTTGAGTTAAATCTAGTATGGTACACACAATATCAAAGGTAATGTTTAACGTTAATCTTGATCAGTTGACACATATTCAAGTAGGAATAAATGAAATAATAAATTATATGAAGCATGTTTATAGGTTCATTGTTACAATGTTATCATCATTAAACTATGAGATTTAAATATGTATAACATAACTTATATTTACATTAGATATTTGAAAAACGGCTATAATTAGTTATTCTAATATTTCAAATGTTTATTCATTACACGTTACATAAATCTGACAATTCACTTACACAATGTACTATTCTATGCCATTACAAGTATAGTAGATTTGTGTAAGATCGGTCAAAAATAAGGTCATCCTCAATTTGTCAAAACTTAGGAAGAATTGAAAATTATGCATTTATACAGTCTTTAAAATTACCATTCATATGCCATTTGAATGACCTTTGCTTGAATCATTTAGTATTTGTAGACCACCTGAAACAAAATCATGTTGTTGGTGTTTCTATGGAAAATTATGATTTTCAATAAATTGTTTTGTTAGCAGTGAGTTTTTAGAATAATACTATTAGTCACCAGATAGTGTTACAGATTTTTAGATCTAGTGACAGCTTATTTAGTACTAATTTGAAGTAACAGAATAATTGGTTGGAAGACTTCAATACCCTATACTAACCCTTAAAATGCAATCATTTTCATTACAGCGTAGAAATCTGGAATAATTAGGTCGGTCATAATACTTGATCATTTACCTTTAACTTATTTGTCATCGGCTATCGATAACATTGATTTTATGCTCACTCAGTCTGACAGAAGCCTTACAGTGGGGATTTAAACAGAATAAAAGAGAAAAATAGATGCAGGTGCACGAGAGAGAAAAAAGACAGTTTAAGTATTAAACATTTAAATCAACACACAATGTTTAAGTCCTCTGCTAGTTATTTGTATTATTTGATTTAGTCACACAGTTTAAATGTCTATAATTATAATAAGTGCGATATGATAACTAGTCGTTACACACGTACTACAATTTTTAAGCCGGGTATTTATATATTAAGTTTTTTTTACAGCCACTTGGTTGATGCTTATATACTAGGAACGACCTTTTCGTCTCCATTATTCTAACATTATTGTGATAGGACATTCCATTTCTTCCCCATATTTAAGTTTCATTATTTGCAATGTTCATGGAAAATACGTATTTCAACCTTTTTCATCATGTTCGTAGTGTTTATACTTTTTTTTTAAATAACTAGATTAGAATAACGATGTTACATGCTAACTATTCTTTTTTAAAATCCACATGTGCATGACTTTCCTTGATCTTGTGGTTAGTTTTTATATACTATAACAATTGCAGAAATTAGGTAAAGTAAATTAATTACATTTATTTTGCACAACATGTTTATATTTATATGTAAACCATACACAGAATGAAACATGTATAGATTATTTACAATATAGTTCACTAGTTTGTTGAATTCTAAATTTCTCCTTGTTGAGGCTTGTATGAACAACAATCATTATGATAGCACAACTAGCAGTACTGTTTGTGTGTTTCAACATCGGTTATGCTTTTAACAACGGTGGAATATGCTTTCGAAAGAACGTACTATGTTAAGAATATTGTTCATATTTCACCCAATATATTATCATAATAAACAAAATGTTTGATAATGGTTTATTGTGCATTCAGCAAGCTTCGTTCTGTTCATAGGGAAAAGTAAATTAAATATAAACAAAAATCTCTTCAAAAAGTTTAATAAAGAAAATGAAGAATTCTGATTATAATGATAATGTTAGTAATAATTATAGTTATAATACTAATTTTAACTCACAGATTTATACACGTCTTTTTACATGTATACACGAACATAATCTAGAGACCCATTATCAGCCATAATTTTTATAGTCGAGTGATTGTTATAGGTCGAGGGATGATGAAAAGACTGATACAGAAATGAACGGATATCAATATGTTTATTAGATTGTACTACTGATGTACAAAAGAATATAGACTGATAATTTTAAAGGTCAGCAGCCCGAGTGTGCATATATGGCTAGTTTACTTCAACTTGTAACACTTATACAGCACTATCACATATTAATGTTAGGTAGTTCTTATATCATATATAAATTTACACTAAATTCAAGATTCATTAATGATAATAATCGTGATGATAACAAAACTAACGTATTACAATATAATATTTCCTCAAATGTTCACACGAATTCAAAAACTATATAAGAATAATCTTTTTTGATAAAATGTTACTTTTCATTTTACAGCAAAAAGTATCCTGATGGAACTACAAATAGCTACGATTTATTTTGCTGTGATTTTTATGAAGAAAGACACGGATCGTTTGTTGGTATGTATTTCCATGTGTCCTGTATAGAAGTAAATTGCGGAAATGCTAATTTTACATTCAAAGATCAACGATGAAAGTGCAAAAAAATTGTCTTTTGGAAGAGGGGAAATGTCAAGGGGATAATGCAAACCAAAACCGTCATGGAAAAGACCCGAAAGACCAGTTCATAACTCATTGTCTGGCATAATAAATTATAATCCTGGTACCTTTGATAACTATTAATAGAAAATTAAAGACTGGGAAACACAAAAATTTATAAAAGTAGCTAATACCTCAAAATATTAATCATCAATAGTAAATATGTAAACATGTATTTCTGCTGATTATTGTCATTTCTTTTTTGAGTTTGAGGTATGGACCATTTTTTATGGTCATACATTGCTTTAATCATATTTTTTTAGAAATATTTCACAGATTTAAACTGACCGAATGGTGTACACCAAGATTAACATAAAGCAAACTGACTTGAAAACCGCGTTTTTATATTTTGTTTGAGTACTCATAAACTTCTAGAAAATGCCGAAATCAATTTAGGGCGGTCTAAACAATACAGCTTTCTCATGTCAATAAAAGTAAACTCACACTTAGTTTATGTTTTTAAGGTCAGCATTGAAAAGGGTGTACTATAGGTTCTAAATTGAGAAAAGAAATGGAAAATGTTTCCAAGAGACAACAACCAGATCATAGTGCACACTAAGCTTTACCTCACACACAAAAATAATCACACATTCAACTTGCTCGTTCACTATTTGCGAAAATTGTAATGAGACTGGAATTGGGTTGTAAGATTAATTTTATCTATCAATTTGCAAACAAAACCATAATAGTATACAATCACTTTCTGTCTGTCCTTTACAGCATGATTTCAAAAAGTCGTATCTTTTAATATCACTATTCCCGTGATGTGAAAAATGAATGTATCCTGGATAGAATAACAAACTGCTTTCATGCGTATTTATGAAAGATAGAAAAAATAAAAAATACGTTTTCCCGTGAATTAAAGTGATAGTACACGTGTGTTTACTATTGTCCCTGGTGTTTTGTTGTAAACTCATACTAAACGTCATGAACGTGGCCTTTAAATGAAGCACACACAAGTGAATGCGCTTTACATTTTGCAGGCCGTTGACAGTCCAATCTTGGTCTGCACCAAACTGTAAGTTACTAGTATACGAACGATTGTTGCATCGATAGCACAAAATAATAATTATTTTTTTATTGGATACTTAAAGGTTCTGCAAAAATTAGGACCACTGGAAGAATACCTGAAAATTCCAGCACAGATCGTCAAAACGGTATAACCTCTATTTCTATATATATATATACAGCCGATAGTTGTCTATTTTATTTCAACTTGTTTTGTGGTGAACAGCTGCAGATTTTAAAACGACTTTAAGCCATGTGTTAAGATGGTGAAATTTCGATTTACCGTTATTTGTTTGTTTTTGTTGAACATTTATTCTTACGAAATGTATTTTCTTGAAAATTATACATGTTGTTTGCATTTGTTTGTCAAAACACAATTGATGTTATTAAAAACGCGCTTGAAATGGATTATAGTACATTGAACAGTTTATATTCAAGAATGGTAGGGAGAATGAATAAGTGGACAATTACAGTTTTGTTTGTATATAGTTATAATTTAACAAAAAATGTGTAATCTATTTATATTTTGTTCAAAATAATAACGCAGATTTGTGATTAAAATAATAAACGAATTAGATAAAAGAAGTGTATGGGATGTCTTTTGAATATTCCACAGGAAGATCATATCTGTAATTAACAAATACAAATGAGTTGAGGGGGGTCATATATTTTCACTCGTTTACAACTCCATAAAGACCAAAAAATGACCATTCCCACAATTGACGAGTATTACAAAAATGCATGACATTGATATATTAATACTAATCATGTTTTGAATATTTCAGACGTTCCTAGTGACGTACCTATAAATCTGTCACTTGGGATAGGAAGCATAGTTATTAACATAGTTTTTTGTACTATGTGTGCAATTTGTTAAAAAATAACACGACACACCAACGACATTATATTTATCGAAAATGCAGCAATGGGTCAATTGGGCGATGAAAATATTCTTGCACATGTATATGATGAAATAGATGAAACTGCTGTCATGGGCGATCAGGTAGATGTTATCAACAACCATGATAAAAGTGACGTATCCTCATCATATGGTGCTAGTATTGAAGACGTAACGGAGAATGGTTATCGTATGCCATATCAACAGATTGTTCATTATCCAGAAGCTTTCTATAAAAACCTTCCTCAAAATTCTGAAATTGCAAAGTGTCCAACAACGTCAGGTATTATATTCGAGAACTATGAAAATACAATTATTTTTTGATAAATTTTCATCTTACGATTTCTTTAGTATCCACAACAACACAGGATATATAATATGCCAAACAATTTAAAGTGTTTGGATTAAAGTATATAGACGTTGTTTTTCATTTTTGCTCTTATGTTTTTTTTATTTTGATTATAAGTTCATGAAATTGTGTTGATTCTTCTAACAATAAAATCAGAAACACAACTAGAATTGACAATACAGTTAACAAACTTTTCAAATATATATAGAGCTGTGTTTTGCCGCATGCTTTTTAATAGTTAACTGAGTGGCTGTTGTAATGCCGCTTACTATTAGTTATAGTTCAAAATTCACATTAAATGTCATATTTGCAAATAATTCGTCTACTTATACACTAATTATATACTTCAGTTTATGATTTAAAATCTCTCAATCGTTGATTTGTAAAAAGCAGCATCCATAACAATCATGGTCAAAATCAGAAATTTAAATATTTCGTATGAAAAATAATGCAAATGGTTCTAAGTTCTAATTAGTATTACAAATCATAAATTATAAGCTGAGTTCGTGTTTATAACAAAGGACAAAATGTTAGACAACAATCTATTGTTAAAAATCATTCATTCATCGCAGTGCTTACCAATCATCATGGATATTGAAATATGCAATTACGTTTGTGTTATATTTAAAGGTTATTTCTAAAGTCTGCATATAATGTTACACAAAATGTGTACTTTGTCCATAATTCAAACTACGGTATCAGCTGTATCCACAAAATCTACAACACAATAGTTTACAAAGAAGAATAATGAATAGGCTTTACCTATTGACAAGAAAGGGTCGATGTCAAATATTTTAAACCAAAACTTATACTACGATTGTTTTTCAAAAGAATGTTTAATACTGGTATTTCGGTCTTGATAAATACCGTTGATGATGGGTTTGCTCATATTTTATCCGGACGATAATGAAACAAATATTCTAGTATTTATACCAAATATGAATACATAAATGTTATATATGCCTAGCAAAATGTTTTTTTGTTTTTATTATAATGTACGTAAAAGTTTGCAAAATGAAATTGTCTTAATTCCGAGCTGGTGAAGCTGACGAAACAAATGACATTGTACTGTGCACCTTGACTTTGTACAAAAACGCGTGTGTTGTACGATACAATTAGACAACTTTTCAAGAGTCGCATCAAATTAAGTAGCTTAAGGTAATTTAACGTGTTTCAACAATAAATGACATCCATACAGTGTATTCAGCTATTGGTTTGAAATGTCCAAAAATAACAATATGTAAAACCATTTAAACGAATAAACAACAGTCTGATGTAGGAAAAAAATGATACACGAAAAATATAACAGACAGCCATCAATAACCAATAATTATATGCAGGTTCCCGACTCGGGATAAGTACATTTTAACTAGTACGGGGTTTTACGTCTCTGCTAGCGCCTAATCCCTCCCTCGAACATAGGACATGTGTGAAACAGCAAAAGAAGAGTTATGTACTGTACAAATCAGTTGGAAAAGGAATAAATTATCAAAATACATCAAAAACAAACAAAAGGCCTAACAGTAAGACAAAAGACTCAACTTACACATACAAGAATACTAACTGTAAATGAAAGCTAATTCAAAACCCACAAGAACTAGTAAACAAATCATTCTATCCCAGACTCAAGTATCAATCAATCAATCAATTCACATTCAACAAATTTAGTGTTATATAAAAAACTCCGCAATTAAAACTCTGTCCTTGTGCATACACATATGCATAATAAGCGCCAAATCAATACTCCGTGTTTCCTTCATTCGAACCGTTAACAATTTATATGACTTACAACATCTGAGATCTCACTTGGTTTTGACACAAAGTCACAGTTTGTTTTCTATTTTAAATATCTGTGGAGCCTGTGTCGCGCACCTGATATGTTTGTTTACATCTAATCCAATGACGTCATAAATCAATTGCATAAATTTAACTAGAGGCTCTAAAGAGCCTGTGTCGCTCACCTTGGTATATGTGAATATTAAACAAAAGAAACAGATGGATTCATGACAAAGTTGTGTTTTGTTGATGGGGATGTGTTTGTACATCTTACTTTACTGAACAGTCTTGCTGCTTACAATTATCTCTATCTATAATGAGCTTGGCCCAATGAAAATTGTTAAAAATTGACTATAAAGGACATTTACTCCTTAGGGGGTCAACTGATCATTTCAGTCATGTTGACTTATTTGTAAATCTTACTTTGCTGAACATTGCTTTTTACAGGTTATCTCTATCTGTAATAGAATTCAAGATAATAACAGAAAACTTTCCTTAAAATTACCAATTTAGGGGCTGCAACCCAACAACGGGTTGTCCCATTCATCTGAAAATTTAAGGCCAGATAGATCTTGACCTAATAAACAATTTTACCCTCATCAGATTTGCTCTAAATGCTTTGGTTTTTGACTTATAAGCCAAAAACTGCATTTTACCGCTCTGTTCTATTTTTAGCTGTGGCGGCCATCTTGGTTAAATTGCCGGGTCATCGGACACATTTTTCAAACAAGATACCCAAATGATGATTGTGGACAAGTTTGGATTAATTTGGCCCAGTAGTTTCAGAGGAGAATGTTTTTGTAAAAGAATTACTCTTAAAGGAGTCAACTGACCATTTCGGTCATTTTGACTTATTTGTAAATCTTACTTAGCTGAACATTATTGCTGTTTACAGTTTATCTCTATCTATAATAATATTCAAGATAATAACCAAAAACAGTAAAATGTCCATAAAATTACCAATTCTGGGACAGCAACCCAACAACGGGTTGTCCGATTCATCTGAAAATTTCAGGGTAGATAGATCTTAACCTGATGAACCATTTAACCTCGTAAGATTTGCTCTAAATGCTTAAAAGTTAGTTAAAAGCTATTTTTAGCCCTGTAGGTCGTCTTGGTTGGTTGACCGGGTCACCGGACACATTTTTTAAACTAGATACCCCAATGATGCAGACTTGGGGTAATTGTAATTGTAATCGGTAATCAGCTGTAATTGATTACAATTTTTCAAGTAATCATTGTAATCATTAATCAGCCAAAAATCTGATTACATGTAATTTAATTTAATCAATTACTTTTCAAAATACCCTGTAATCCTGATTACTTTATGATTACATTCTGATTACAATGAAAAAAAATCTTAAACTGTGTTTATGGTCAATAAATGAACCTTTTTGTTATTCTTATTTAATTACTAATAATATTTAACATGTTAAGATAGTTTGGTTTACTTTTTTTTTTATAAAGCATGATAATTGGTTTGTATACTTCAGTAAAAAATAAACTGTTACAGTATTGAAAAGTCATCAATGGCCTAAGTAAAAGATATTGTACATATATTCACAATTAAAAAATTTACATATATATATTTGATAATAACTGTTATATTCAAGTAATAGTTTTCTTTAACCCTTAATTATAATCTTTTGTTAATGTTGTGATTTTTGTCAACTTTGAATTGACAGGTAGGAAACCAATTAAGGTTTGTTTTTGTTGCAATTACCAATTGAGTATAGCTGTAGGACAATATATATGGTAAAAGATAAATCAGAAATGTGATCATTTATCTAATTAGCACAAAATTAATTAAAAGTTGGACAAATATCTTGTTTAAAATTAGCAAATTTTTATTTGTATGTATTTGGACTTGACATGTAAAATGCAATGATTTTTAGTACTTGTATTTTGTTTACAATTTGATTAAACTGGTAACTTTATTTCATCCATATTTTAACTTCCATAAACTGCACTTTGAAACAAATATAAATTAAAGTCTAGAATAGGTCAGAAGACAAACAGCAAACTCTTTTTATAAAGCTATATTCAATTAAAGTCAAAATAATTCAGAGATCAATGATGATAAAGTGCAATAGGTCATAACCAGTGACACAATGTTCATGGATGTATGAAGTGAACTTTTGTGGTTTATTAAATAGATGAAGTTTGAAGTTATCATTTTATAATATAGCAAACAAAATACTTTCTAAAAAATGCTATATATATATACATACAAATTTTTTTTTTTTAAATTCATTGTAATCAGATGTAATCATGATTACTTTGCAAATGTAATCATTAATTTAATCAGACACTTTCAGAAATGATGTAATCATTAATTTAATTTAATCGTACAAATGGCAAAGTAATTGTAATTTAATCAATTACATTGAAAGTAATTGGACCCATCTCTGCAATGATGATTGTGGCCAAGTTTGGTAAAATTTGGCCCAGTAGTTTCAGAGGAGAAGATTTTTGTAAAGGCTAACGACGGACGACGACGACGACGACGACGACGGACGACGGACGACGGACGCCAAGTGATGAGAAAAGCTTGAACCTGCTACGAAAATTGGCCATGTCTCGAGAAAATGTATATTGCTTCATTAATAATGAAGTCAAGTATTGAATCGATATATAAAAAAAAACAAATCCACATCCATAATTTATATATGTTTTATTTCATATTGAAAACTAATTAAAAATTTGTAAATGATAATTCGTCGATGATACTGAAACCCAAGTACAAAAAAAGCCTAATAATTAATTTAAATATTACGTTCTTCTTGATCAAACTATCTACACTCGATGGAAACTGTACAGATAATTCAACAGAGACAATATTACAAAATAAAAGATCATAACAACGTTTCTTACTTTAAAGAGGTAATTTAAAAAATGATATTTTTTATAAATTTAACCCAGTTTGAGTATGTTTGTTCATCAGGAAGAAATGACTGTCAGCTAACAAAACATAGTTATAGTATTGTAGACCAAAACAAAAAGGCACCAGACAAGTAAAAGTCACTAACTATATATACCCTAATAAAACAGTATTCTAAAAACAAGCTTAGGTAAGTTGGTCGACCGTTATGGAATAACCGTTTCTCAAATGATATCGGATTTGTTATTAACGTCGTAACTACAATCCCTTCCCTTTCATGAATGTGACCGAATTAGATTATTTACCGGATTTTTTATAAAATAAGCAACACGACGGGTGCTACATGTGGAACAGGAACTGCTTACCATTTCGGAGCACCTTATATCACCCCTAGTTTTTGGTAAGGTTCGTCTAACTTATTCTTAAGTTTTCTATGTTGTGTCATGTGTACTATTGTTTGTCTGTTTTTTTCATTTTTAGTCATGACGTTGTCAGTTTATGTTCGATTTTTGAGTTTGACTGTCCCGCTTGTATCTTTCGTCCCTCTTTTATAACCACTGGGTCGATATCTCTGCTGGTTAACATTTTGTCCCCGAGGACATCATCCACCCAGTAGTAAAATTGCACGAATTTACGAAGATCAAACAGGATACTAGTTCGGACGTCGCCCAGTATATAAAGATCCGAAACAGACGTCACCATGGACACGGTGTCCTCTGATACGGCAGGTGTCCCCTCATCACCAGACATGACAAATATCTCAAACATGACTCATTCAGATAATCTTACTAGTGACAATAACAATATTACACAGATACAGCCATGTTAAGTTCTCCTGAAAGACATTTTGGATTTTGATCACTCTGAACAACACTGTAGCATTTTGAAATGTGAGACAAAAGGCTGAAAACTTGTGAAATTTTGATAACAGATGCTGAATTCACTAACAATTTAACTAAGAAGTCATATTTTACCAGAAGTTACGATGAACTGAATTGTAAATCGATAAATATCGTCTACGGATTAGAGTGCAAGCTTTGCGGATTGGTATACGCCGGTGAAATGAAAGGCAGGTTAAATAAACGTATGTACGGTAACATATCAGATATTAACATGAGCAAACGACATTCTTTACTAGCATTTTTATCAGCCCGATCATTCCACCGTTTCTATGACAGTTGCATTATCGAAAAAAAATACCATAGCACTAACAATCCTCATCTTGCAACGCCTCTCCGTAAACAAAAAGAGGACAACTGGATTAGACAATAGGGAACTGCGACACCATATGGTTGCAATGACAAAAGTGATGGTATAGATATTCTATCTAGTCCTTCGTGTAGCTCGATGAATGTGATGAATATTTTCAACTCTACTCCTCGACGTAGACGCAGTCATGGTCATCGTCATTATACATCACCTACTCTGCATGGTGTCTCTATTAATGACTTGCTGCCATTTATACAAACGCCGTTAGGTATTCATCACATTCGCACGAAACTTTATTCATTACCCCTTTCAAAACTTCCTTCTCTGTTCAATATATGTTTGAAAACCACTGTAACAAACCTAAAAAAAAACTCATGCAAACCAATTCTAACTTACAGCTATAATTTTGGATATTGCAAGTCACAGACTTTTAAAACCAGTCCGAATTGGAAAAGAGGAAAAAGAGAACTAAGTAGCAACATCCCCGCAGCACCTGCATACGGGGTATATTATCTCCCATTTTTTTTCTTGATAGAGAGTTGCTGCTCACAAGGAAGCTATTAAACCAAGAGTTCTAAATTTTACGGACACCTTCACGTGTTGGTTGACCGTAATGGAATAACCGTTTCTCATATGATATCTGATATGTCCTTACGTCGTAACTATAATCCCCGTCCTTTTCATGAATGTGACCTACCGAATTATACTCTTTACCGGATTTGTTAAAATATGAGCAACACGACGGGTGCCACATTAGGAACAGGATCTGTTTACCCTTCCGGAGCACCTGAGATCACCCCAAGTTTTTGGTTGGGTTTGTGTTGCCTATTCTTTAGTTTTATATATTGTGTCATGTGTACTATTGTTTGTCTGTTTGTCTTTTTCATTTTAAGCCATGGCATTGTCAATCTATTTTCGATGTATGAGTTTGAATGTCCCTGTGGTATCTTTCGTCCCTCTTTTTGATTACTTATCTCTTGATACAAAATCATGCAATTTAATGCTCTTTTCTAATTTCGACTGCTGTACTTTTTATGAAATGTTATACCGTAATGGATTACGTTAAGATAATTACGACATGCAATTGCTAAAAAAACAGCTTAAAAATGTGTTTACATGTTTATAGTAGTTTTGGTTTTGTGTTCATGTAATGCCTAAATAATAGGTTGAAATTACATGTAGCTTTTTTTTTTCTTTTTTTTTCACCTCTTCATGACGGGGTTTTCATGCTGACTATACGATGTGGCCTGGTTAATTGTTGTCTCATTGGCAATCATACCATCATAATCATTCCTCCTCATAACTCTGTTAGCCGTATTTGGCACAACCTTTAGGAATTTTAGATTATCAATGCTCTTCAACCTTGAACTTGTTTGGCTTTTTAATTATTTTGATCTGAGCGTCACTGATGAGTCTTATGTAGACGAAACGCGCGGCTGGCGTATACAAATTACAATACTGATACCTTTGATAACCTTAAAGCTGTTTCTGCGTAAGGAGCACATCCCTGTATATGAAGTCCGTATATTGGGAACATGCAAGATCATAACGTACCAACAGAGGTTTGTAAACACCATACGTTAGGAATAAACTCATCATAGATACCAGGACTAAATGTTGTATATACACCAGACGCGCGTCTCGTCTACAAAAGACTCATCAGTGACGCTCGAATCCAAAAAAGTTTAAAAGGGCCAAATAAAGTACGAAGTTGAAGAGCATGGAGAACCAAATTTCCTAAAAGGTTTGCCAAATACAGCTAAGGTAATCTATGTCTGAGGTAGAAAAGCCTTAGTATTTCAAAAATTCAAAATTTTGTAAACAGTTTATTTATATATATAAGCATATCAATGATAATTCATGTCAGCACAAAAGTGCCAACTACTGGGCTGGTGATACCCTCGGGGAAATAAATCTCCACCAGCAGTGGAATCGACGTAGTGGTTGTAAATAAACTCAGTATAGATACCAGGACTAAATTTTGTATATACGCCAGACGCGCGTTTCGTTTACAAAAGTCTCATGAGGACCGAGGGTATGCTACTACTGAGAAATAGTACAACTTATAATTGTGAAGTTGAAATCTTCCCGTTCGATAGATTTAAGTTATAAGTTGTTCATCAAAATGGAGGAAAAATCAAGTATGACGTAGTCCTCCTATTATAAGTAATATCCTTAATTCAAGTTCATCGATAAATACATATATATATATGTGTGTATGATATGTAAGTCCTAAATGAAATATTGGTTATTCAGTGATAGGACATCATCAATATATCTCAACACAAGAAATGAAGAATATCGCAAGGTGATTTTTGTTTCTTTAAAAATGTTTATGGGAGTACAAAAATAAATCGACCAGCAGGGTTTCACAATTAGAATCCACTGGAAAAAAACATCACTCTATTGAACTAATATTCCTCAACAAATATATTGTTGATAAAAAAATCTAGCCTTTTGATAGTATCATCTTCAGTGTATGTCCGATAAAAATCATTTGGTTTCTTCACAAATTAAGAATTATTGTAACTCAAAACAAGAGGTTTGTATCTACGATTCCTATTATAATAGAAAATAGCTCTGTTTAATGAAATGGTGAATTCTATCGTTCAAATGGGCACGGTAAATTGCATTGTAAAGCGAAAAAAACCATCAAAAGTTTTAATTTTGCTGCAAAAATGCAGAGATTGCGACCTAAACTTTAGCAGTAGATCTTTAAAATTTATTAACAATAAAGTATAATTGAAAAGTACGTAGAAATACACTAAATACGGAGGGAGCACTTTTTTATTGTAGAAATATTTTAATTAAACCAGTATATTTGCTTCAAAAAATTGAAGACTTTCCTTTGTTGTGCAAACTATCAAACAGAATACTTTAAGTAGACACATTGACATGATTTACAAAAAATTTGTTAATGACACATACGGATGAAAATGAGTTCATGATTTTTTTCTGAAAACATTTTGTTTTACAAATTAATTAAATAAACAACGCAGTTAATCATCCGTTCTCAAATATATCTAATTTCCTATTCAAATTAATTGAACGGATATGTATCCGACATGCATTTACTAAACAAAGAACAATTAGGATACAAATAGTATGACTATATGTAGTACTTCCTCTCATAACTATTAGAATTGACCTACAAGCTTTGATCGAATTCATTGCATCAACACGCTAATACATATGAAATAAATGTACATTGTTAAGTTTGTTATCAATGTAGCTATCTTTTTAAAACCTTTGCAAGTTATAAACAAACAAAAAGCAAAGTGGCCTTCATAATTAACTATCACGCCTTGTTTTACATATCTATCAATTAACCGAGTGCAATACCGGCGTCCCACATCAGCTTATAGCACTGACGTACACCGGGCGCGGTCAAAAACCATGTACACTGCAAATACGCAAGTTGTTTTGGGCGCATTTAACAGCCAATCACAGTTATATCGTGTGCACAACTAGCTTTAAACGTGTTTATGCCATACGAGAAGCGTACACAAGCGTTTATCGGGCGTTGAAGTAAAGTATGTTGGCGTATGTCTGCCGTTTGTCTAACGAAGATAAAAGGCACACTACGGAAAACACATCTCTTGAACGTATGTGAGACGCGTCCCGATCGTACACTTGACGAGTAATCGCGCTTTCGGCGTGCCTGTGACATTTATTTATGATATGTGTGTTCTACTTCCAGATACACATGGTCGAGGACAATATGACGGTTGTGGTCCATTCGTTTGATGTGTCTGAGCTTTTGATTTTGTCATTTGAATAGGGACTTTTATTTTTGTCTTTTCCCCAAGTATTTTTGTGATTTTCTTCTGTAAATTAATTCACGAATACATGCCACTAAAAAGGACAGAACAAATCTCGTTGAATGTCAGAACACGGTTTTAATACGTTACGGGTACGTTTTATACGTTCAGAGAGCGCTAAAACTACGCGAGGCGTATGCAACATACACTCATACGATGGAACAATCATGAAGCGTGTAAAATGAACCCTAAAAGTGTCTCATACTTATCTGTAGCGTTTTCCGATGCGCTTATAAGGTATGTATTGCGTGCGTGTGTGTAGCGAACAGGCTAGAGCTAGATGAAAATATGTATGATGCATAAATAAATTTGTGAAATTGAATTAGATTGATCAGTTGTTTTGGTTTAATGCACTTGAATAGACAATAACTGTTTAGTGTCTTTAAATATAATTTGCTTTTGTTGGATGCTGCGAAACATGTGTAATACGAGTTTTGGCGAACTATTAATCCCATTTAGAGCTGAGTATAAATACAAGTGATATATAAAGACACTAAACAGATAATTGTAGTTACCCTGTATCCTGTATATTGTTTTGATTTTGGAAGACAGAAAAAGTCCTCTTTGTGTTTTTTTTTTCGATTAAAATCCCTTGAGGCCAGCGTAGTAATATCAAAATCACACATTCAGTTGAAGATGGGTTCGCAGAAAAGAATCTCGAATTGTCAACAATAATACATCGCTCAACGTACATAATTATCTTTTCCAACATAATAACTGATTTCAATAGTGCAACATTTGTACAAACAGATTAATAAACATTGTCCGATTTGTAACAAAAATGTATGAGTTGTCCTACGCTTCAGAATTTGACATTCACTTAACATGCTGAAATTGACATGATTGATTTTGTGTACAGAATCGTGGTTTAAACTCGATGATTGGTGTCTGCTGTCATACAATGGGTATAAATCTTTAGTACTCTAAAATTATTCTATAGTTTGCATACGATCAAGCAATACGCCACTCGAATGCGACTGCAAAATGCAACTGCTATACACATTATGAGGTCACGAATGATCATAATACACTCGTTAACAGCAATACATAAACAAAGACGACAATGGCTGATGCTTGAAAGCGATATCTGTATATATTTCCTTGTATATGTATAACAAGACATCCATTTGCAGCATAACCACATATGCGTGTAAACCTAGTGATTGTCATAATTAACTTGTTAACAAATATTGTGTTAAAACAAAATGAGCAATAAGTAACCTCGACTATAATACCAAACTGTATAGAAAATGAAACAACCAATTGAGCAGCAATAAATATATGATACATTTTCAGATGAAATAAAGTATATATTCATTAAATCATATGAATTAAGACAAACTATACATAAAAGAAGTAAAAGATGCAGTATTTATTCGAGAAATCAAGAAAAAAAAACATATATTGTAAAAGTATAACAATAGTGACAAGAACGTTATTAAGGATTTATAGCTTATAAATATTAACTTATAATAATTACATTAGATGTATGTTTCATTACAATACGTTATTCTGATTGGCTAACTGCACATCATGTGTTATTCCTTAAGTAGTTGTGTCACTCAATAAAATTTCTCATTCATGATGACACGAGGTCCCACAATAAAGTGCACAGGTAAATGAAATAAAAACTTGATAAAAGGCGTGTTTTCAT
The DNA here is from genome assembly GCF_965363235.1 of Mytilus galloprovincialis. Classification (NCBI taxonomy): domain Eukaryota; kingdom Metazoa; phylum Mollusca; class Bivalvia; order Mytilida; family Mytilidae; genus Mytilus; species Mytilus galloprovincialis. The sequence continues at coordinate 62,328,632 of NC_134845.1, forward strand.
GATCCTATAGGTAAAAATGTAATTATAAGTATTGAATGCTTTTTTTTTTTGTAACTTTATAGGGTTGTAAAAGCGTTGACCGTGCGCACATTTTAAGTATGAAGCGCTTCAACGCTTTTACACCCCAATAAATTTACAAAAAAGAGCATTCAATTCTTAAATAAATAATGTAACGGTATGTTCAAAGAATAACAAAAGCTTTATAAATACGAAACAATGATTCTTCCGCGTCGAATTTGAAGTAAAATGAAGTATGTGGCCATGCAACTACATGTATATTTCACATCATTGATTTTGTTGTATTGCATTCCATGCCAAGCCTTTCTTAGCAGTGGGGTTTGTGAAAGAACTGGTCCCGGTGGGTAAGTTTGTTGATTTGCATTCAAAGAAACTTAGGTTAAATCTAAATCAAATGATACAACAAAACATTATTTGTTTATTTGTTTTAAAATGTGACTCCGTGTGAAAAAAGTCCATATACAAACTTTCTGACGATAGTCCTCAGCATTAACCACTAGGACTGTCCCTATGTTTTTAATCATTTGTTTTAAATCATAAGTGTTTATTTTTAATGATTACATATCTTGTTTGATTACCCTATCATGGCAACTATGTACTTAATCCGATCGTGTTGTAACAGTATTGGTATAATAAAGATCAAAGTATTCCAAGCTTAAGTATTAACCAGATATTACTCTTTACTACAGTACTTGTCTGTGTTTCGTTTACAGATCTACTACTAAGTATTGCTGTGATTTCTTCGAGAAAACGACAATTGGATGCATAGGTATGCTTAATAATAATAAATACGAAAGTACGGACATTTTTTTAACCAATGTCGCCCTCACTCAAAACTAAATATAAAGAAATAGTTGTTCACTCAAAAGTTCTACAAATTTACATTTCAAGTTTTAAAATGGAAGATAGGGTACATACGATTGTTATGATAACATATATAATTATAGGTTTTGCCTTTAACAATAATCAAAACCAAACCTTAGAGTAAGTTATCAAAGACCTTTACCGAACAAAAAGGAGAAAACTTACCACTTGATTCATGCTAAAATAATAAATAGAAAACAATATGGATACAAAATCAACGTTCAACTGCTAAAGGTGTCTTTTTTATACTTCGGGATATCTTCTAATTTAAACAGACACATAATAAATGCATTGAGTAATACATGTAAGTTAGCAATCGAACCACTACTTACTTTGTGGCGGGTCGTGACAGTACAACATACGAAAAACATCAAATGTGATATTGAATACTTGACTTGCATGTATCAGATAGACAGGGAGTACACACACATACACACTTAAATACAAAAATAAACCAAAAGCTTCAAATCGTGAGTTCTCACAGTCACTGAAAACCAGATCAAAAAAATTTTCAAGTTATAAAAAAAACAAGATAATTGTATTAAAAATAATTACTACATAGGCAAAGTATTTGATGTTTACCTAATCAATTAGTGAAACCTGAGTGTGAATGTCAACAAGGACCACATTTTATATTCTATGTATTATTACTTTCTAATAGCATGTACAGCTGGTTTTGAATCCTTTAATGGAACTCCTTGTAGACCATGTCAACAAAACTACTATGGCAACAGTTGTATAACACCGTGTCGCTATGACTAGTCAGAGGTAATGTTTGATTATGATTTTCTTTACTAATACTATTCATATTAAAATTTTATAACATTATCAACTAGATCTGTATCGCACTGTTACTATTTCACCTCGGGAACAAAGACGTTTATCAGCGCATTAAGTTCATGTATCAAAAGTTATAAAATACTTGATAAATATTCTTTTTCCTTTGTTTTGTGAAGCATTTTAAAAATCGAAGGATTCGGTTATCTTTATCACGGATGTTTCCTAATATATATAGAATAATACATGGCAACATTCGTATCGCATTCTGTATCACAACGAGAAATCAATATCCCGAGGTCTGATATTGGTCTTGTTTTGATACAGCATGCAATACGGATTTTGTCATATATTGATTTGTTTGTCATATATTTTAACAAACTCAGATTCATGATATGTAAGGGGAGAATCATTTGATTTTGAGGCGGGGGCCTGGCAGATTTCAGAAATAAATATTCAGGTCCACTTATACATGAAAATAAAAATCTTGTCTTATCCGACATGAAAAATGAATACCCAAATGACCCTAAATACATTTTGAAATACTTTAAAAAGGTATCCGAAATTTACAGAAGAATAAAATATTACCACTTCCCCTTTCACCACGATTGTTACCTATCGAATCATACTATTTACCGGGTTTGTAATATCATGAGCAACACGACGCCATGACGTTGTCAGTTTATTTTCGATCTATGATTGTTATTATCTCTGTGGTATCTTTTACCCCTCCTGTGTAGTTTTAAGAGATATGCAGCGAATATTCAATCTTCGTTTCTCCATAGTAAATGCAATTTCGTTCATGACATCTAAAAAAAAAATAATTAAAAATTTGAATCGCAAATTTTTACCATTTCGGATGATGAGACATTCCTGTTCGTTGATACATTTCAAATTGTTATACTTGTACTTTTAAGCACAAAAACAAGTGGAGAGAGAATAAATATTGTGTTCATTTTCCACATTAGAAATGTTTTTAGCCTGAATCATGTCGTAAATGACTCATTTTCTCTAGCAAGAAATACGGGTTGAGCAGAGCGATACGGGATATGCGATATAGTGTAGTTGATCCAGACTGGAAAAAAACCTTAATTAGATATACATGAAAATAAAAATATTGTCTTATCCGAAATGAAAAATAAATATCCAATGACCCCAAATGTAAAAATCATTTAGATAGATCTCTAAAATTTACAGAAAAATCAAGAAAGAATTAAGTATTGCCACTTCTCTTTTTACCACGAAAAAAATATTCAGGTCCACTTATACATGGAAATAAAAATATTGTCTTATCCGACATGAACAATAAATACCCAATGATCCTAAATACATTTTGAAATAATTCAAAAAGGTATCAAAAATTCACAGAAGAATAAAGTATTACCACTTCCCCTTTCACCACGAATGTGACCTTACTATCGAATTATACTATTTACCGGTTTTGATTTAACATGAGCAACACGACGCCATAGCGTTCTCAGTTTTTTTTTTATCTATGATTTTGATTGACCGGCCGGTATCTTTCGCCACTCTTTTGTAACTTTTAAGGATATGCAGCGAACATTCCCCCTCCTTTTCCCCATAGTAAATGTAATTTCGTTCATGATACGGAGTATGCGATTCAGGGTAGTTGATAGAACCTTGATAGATATACAAAATTGCTGTATTTAGTACTAAATATATGATAACAACTTCTATCAACTCGTTTTTGATGATCATCCTTTCTAAACTTGTAATCAGAACACGTAATATTGATAATTACTCTTACATAGTTGGCTCTAATAAGTCCCAAATACAAGGCAGCATTATTGCCTGGTAAAAAGTTCAATACCGTAACTCGAGGTGTAAACGTCAATCCTCGAAGCTATTACAATAATTTATTGTAAAGCATGTTCAGTTAATGTATGCAATGATTGTTGCACATTTCTTCAAATTTTACAAATACAATGTACTCCCTCTCCAAATTAAACAGACGTAAACTGTGTTAAAAACTTTCAAACACAAAAACAACAACATCTTTTCTGCACCCGTGACAACTGACATAAAAAGAGATTTGAAAATTCATTTGCTAATTATAACATGTATAATATTTAATTTTCCAAATGCAGATGTGATCACATAAATGGATGTATGGACGTTATAACAACAACTGAAGTGTATCAAGGTGAATACCGTTATTTCATTGGGTTTGTACTAAACGGTCCCTTCAAAAACATTTCACACTCGTAATCCTTATCATAGTTAATGTTAATGTTAGCCCTCTGACAAACAAACATTTATACAGAGAGCAACACATGGTATAAAACCAAAGACACATATCTACACCATTATTATAATATATGAATCGTTAATAATTCAGAAAAGTCGCGAATATTTTACGTATTGAGATTATTTATCATATGTACACCAGTTTATATATGCTTTTGAAAGACATTCAGTTTCAAATACATGAGTCGATAGTACTGCAGTATAAACACATTTCAGCATGACTGTTCATTGTTGATAATGTGTCAAACAGAAAGAAAACCTTACCAATAAGTTGCTTTTCTTTTTGATTCTTTAACTCGTTCCAGAATATATATGCTTACAGTTACAATTACTACATGTACTACAAATATAACATATTGTCAGAAGAACATTTTTTTATCAGATGTTTTCTAGACATTCTAGCATTCTCAATAAAGTCACTATTATTTAGTGCCAAATGTGATCAGTATACACTACAAACTGCTCAGAGTCTGAATTGACCAGTTTTTGTGCTCGACCAGTAAAATCGAGCACACATTTTACTCGACTAGTGTTGACATTGTCTAGACTTTACTTAATTAGTCTGATTCAGTACTTGATGATCTTGGTGTAGTCTGAAATGGTATTGACCAATGCTTGACCTGTTTCGACCTGTCTCGACTAGTCTTGACCTTCAAATTTACTCTTGATTGGTTTAAATCAACCCGTCTAACTAAATTATATATTGATCTTACAAAATTCAAGCTTATTTAGTAGTTTGATTTATTGCTGTGAAATGAAAGAATTTAATTTTACAATAGGTAAAAATAAAAATGATTATATATAAATTTAGTAAGTCATCTTTAATTTTTTGTATAACTTTTTCAAATCAACTTGGATTTTCATCAAATTATGCAGCTATCTTAGATATATATAAGGCTTACTGAATCCCAGGTCATTTTGTTTTTTTGTTGTATTGCTGTAAAATTAAAAAAATAAATTAATCTAGGTCAAAAAAGCTAAAATTTGCAGTTTGGACAAAATAGAGATAGTACACTTTAATTTTTTTAATTACTTTTTCAAATCAACTTGGATTTTCACCAAACTATGCAACTATCTTAGATACATATTCAGCTTACTTAAACCCAGGTCATTTTGTTTTTTTGTTGTATTCCTGTAAAATTGAAGAAAAAAAATCTAGGTCAAAAAAGCTAAAATTTGCAATTCAGACAAAATAGAGATAGTTCACTTTAATTTTTTTTATAACTTTTTCAAATCAACTTGGATTTTCATCAAACTATGCAGCTATCTTAGATATATATTAAGCTTACTGAATCCCAGGTCATTTTGTTTTTTGTTGTATTGCTGTAAAATTTAAGAATTAAATTAATCTAGGTCAAAAATGCTAAAATTTGCAGTTTGGACAAAATAGAGATAGTACACTTTAATATTTTTAATTACTTTTTCAAACCAACTTGGATTTTCATCAAACTATGCAACTATCTTGAATACATTTTCAGCTTTCTCAAACACATGTCATTTTGTTTTTTGTTGTATTGCTGTAAAATTGAAGAAAAATATCTAGGTAAAAAAATCTAAAATTTGCAATTCAGACAAAATAGAGATAGTTCACTTTAATTTTTTTGATAACTTTTTCAAATCAACTTGGATTTTCATCAAACTATGCAGCTATCTTAGATATATATTAAGCTTACTAAATCCCTGGTCATTTTGTTTTTTGTTGTATTGCTGTAAAATTTAAGAATTAAATAAATCTAGGTCAAAGAAGCTGAAATTTGCAGTATGGACAAAATAGAGATAGTACACTTTAATTTTTTTAATAACTTTTTCAAATCAAATTCGATTTTCATCAAACTATATGCAACTATCTTAGATATATATTAAGCTTACTTCAACCTAGGTAATTTTGTTTTTTGTTGTACAAATGTATTGCTGTAAAATTGAAGAAAAAAAATAATCTAGGAAAAAGCTAAAATTTGCAGTTTAGACAAAATAAGGATAGTACACTTTAAATTTTTTTATAACTTTTGAACATCAACTTGGATTTTCATCGAACTATGCAGCTATTTTAGATATATATTTAGCTTACTTAATCCCCAATTCATTTTGTTTTTTGTTGTTGTATTGCTGTAAAATTTAAGAATTAAATTAATCTAGGTAAAAAAAACTCACATTTGCAGTTCGGACAAAATAGAGATAGTACACTTTAATTGTTTTAATAACTTTTTCAAATCAAATTGGATTTTCATCAAACTATATTGCTACCTTGGTTATATATCCATCTTACTGAATCCCAGGTTGTTCTGAAGTTGTGTGTATTGCTGTTAAACTAATCTAGGTTAAACAAGTTAAAAGAACTAGAGTTAGCAGATTCGACAATATAGAGGTAGTACACTTTAATTTTTTTAATATTTTTTTTTTTCAAATTAACTTGGATTGTAATCGAACTATACAGCTACCTTGGTGATATATTAAGGTTACTGAATCCCAGGTTGTTTTGAAGTTTGGTGTACTGCTGTCAAATTTAAGAATTAAATTAGTTTAGGTAAAAAAGGCTAGGTTTTGTAGTTCGGAACGAAATTCAGACAGTACACTTTAAATTTTTCATAACTTAATCCAATCAACATAGGTTTTCTTTAAACTATACAGCTGTCTCATTTTACTTATTTATTTATTTATTTTACTGCATCGCAAGTTGTTATGTGAATTGTAGTATTGCTGTCAAATTTAAGAATTATATTGATGTAGGTAAAAAATAAAGGCAACAGTAGTATACCGCTGTTCAAAACTCATAAATCCAGGGACAAAAAACAAAATCGGGGTAACAAACTAAAACCGAGGGAAACGCATTAAATATAAGAGGAGAACAACGACATAACACCGAAACGTAACACACACAGAAACGGACCAAGCATCAGATAAAACACCACGAGAATAACAAATATAACAAGAAAACCAAATACATGAATTTGGGATAGACAAGTACCGTGCCACGTCTGATCTCAATATCTCAAAAATAAGAGAAAACACAAACGACTCAACGTTAAAATGCAACACACACAGAAACGAACAATAATATAACAATGGCCATCTTCCTGACTTGGTACAGGACACTTTTAAAATGGAATAAAAGTGGTGGGTCAAAAAGCTAGAATTTGCAGTTCAGACAAATTTCAGATTGTACACTTTAGATTATTTCAAAGCATCTTGGATTTTCATCCAAATCTTCAGCTATCTTTATTATAAATTATTCTTAAAAAAAACAGGTAATTTGGTCACTTAGTTTATTACTGTTAAATCTAAATATTTAAATTATGGTAAACGGACAGAAAGTCACTGACAAAGAGTCACAGGACATAAAGTCACAAATTTGATAGGACAAAGAGACACAGTACAAAAAGTCACAAATAACTTTTTAACAATTGTTTAGATATATTTTGAAATATTTTCTTTTTGTCACAAATATTCATTTCTAAGTTAAGGAAATTGCTCACAAACCTTGATAAACGAAAAAGTATGAAATAATTATCATGCTAAGGATATATTTATTGGCAAAATGAAGCCATTTAAGTATCAAGCTACTTTGACAGTTTGTGTTCATAACAATTATTTGATCATTATTGATATTTATTGAATAAATTTGAATTACAAAGTTTCACCATACATAAAACTTCAAGAAAAATACCAAAAAAAATATTTGCCAAATAAGATTTTCTTGTTCAAAGAATAATAATTTCAAAACTGAATTGTGACTTTTTGTCCTGTGACTTTTTGTCCGTGTCTTTTTGTCCCTTGACTTTCTGTCCAACATTCTTATATTATAGATATCTATCTGAATTTTGTCGAAACTGAAAATTTTATTACCTATTAACTATGTTATTAAATTTGACAGCAAAACACCAACATACAAAACAACCTGGGTTTTTGTATGAGAAATCTATAATAGATAGTTAAACAGTTTTATTTTGATCTAAGCTGATTTGAAAAAGTTATAAAATCTTGAAATAGACACCTATTTTTGTTAAAACAAGAATTTAATATCATGAAATTTCATAACAATCCTTGAAAACCTTTTAAGAAAGGAAATCTGTTCCTGAAAGTTACAGTAAAAATTCAATTTAATCAAATCTTAAAATATTTTCTGTCAAATTTAATGACATGGTACTATACAGGGGCACTAGTTATCCAAACTATCAAAAGTATAAAATAAACAGTTTACAGAGCATGGGGTAGATAATATATAGGTTCGTTTCGTGTGTATTTTAGTCCAGACCATCGATTTGACCTCAGATGACCATATAAGCGATGTCAACATAAATAAAGATATGAATAGATTAAACCAACATGTGCAATTGGATTTTTATAGGTCTGTTTGATTTTATTTTATAGATAAGAAATAGATGTTTCTCGTTGCTTTTAACCGTATACGAATGATTTTATGTGCATCAAATTAGTAATCAAATGATTTACCGTAGTTTCACTTTCAATGTTGACATTCTTTTTTTTTAAATAACCAGTACACGTACAATGCATGCGTTGGTAATCTCTAGATAAGGGTTACATTGAAGTTCACATGAATACGGATTTAAAGAGGTCGACTCATTCACTTGCAAGTGAATAACTAATTATCAATGTTTCTTGGCGTAATTTGACAAAATTGACCCATTTTGGCTGCAAAAAAGCGAATTGTTATTTCACTATTTCACTTTCATTATTGATTGAACAAAAAAAAATCAAACTTGAGATTTTTAATATATCTCATAGCTAGTGCCCCTTTAACATGGTTTGATTACATCAGTACAAGTGAGTTTTACAGGTAAAAAGAAAGCCCTACTTTTCTTAAATTCGTGTATTACTTATCTAGTCAATTCAAAAAGCCTTGCAATCTAGATTTAACAGGATGTTGCAACTTTGAATGAATGTTATTTAGAATTTAAAACTCTCTGGTAGATGTGATTTTTTTAAAAGGTTTGCCCCAAGCAGGAGGTATTGCTTTATAAATCACCACACATCAGAAAAACTATTAAACTATTAATGTGTCATCCCTTTTTGTTATATTTATATAAAATATATATCAAAAAGAAATAAAACATTAAAGGGATTATTTAACTATTTTATATATACTTTTTCCCAAATTGCAAGGAAAGATATATTTCTAATATCGTAGCTTTTTTACCTAGATTCATAAAGTTCTAAAATTTGACAGCAAATACATGTACACCAAACTTCATAATAACCTGGTATTCAGTAGGATTTATATATATCTAAGATTGCTGTATAGTTTGATGAAAATCTAATTTGTTTTGAAAACGTTATTAAAAAATATAAAGTGTACTATCTGAATATAGACCGAACTGCAAATTCTAGTTCTTTTAACTCATATTAATTTGATTCTTAAATTTGACAGCAATACACCAAAATTCATAAGATTAACATATAACCAAGGTAGCTGTATAGTTTCATTAAAATCCAATTTGATTTGAAAAAGTTATCAAAATAAATAGTGTATTATCTCTATTTTGTCCAAACTGCAAATTTAAGCTTGTTTGACCTAAATTAATTAAATTCTTAAATTTAACAGCAATACAACAAAAAACAAAATGACCTTGGATTTAGTAAGCTTAATATATATCTCAGAAAGCTGCATAGTTTGAGGACAATCCAAGTTGATTTGAAAAAGTTATAAAAAAAATTAAAGTGAACTATCTCTATTTGTCCAAACGGCAAATTTAAGCATTTTTGACCAAGATTAATTTAACTCTTAAATTTCACAGCAATACAACGAAAAACAAAATGACCTGGGATTCAGTAAGTTTATAATATATCTAAGATAGCTGCATAGTTTGATGAAAATCCAAGATGATTTGAAAAAGTTATAAAAACAATTAAAAATGACTTACTGAATTTATATAATCATTTTTATTTTTACCTGTTGTAAAACTAAATTCTTTCATTTTACAGCAATTAATCAAACTACCAAATAAGCTTGAATTTTGTAAGATCAATATATAATTTAGTTAGATGGGCTGATTTACACTAGTCAAGACTAAATTTGAAGGTCAAGACTAGTCGAGACAGGTCGAGACTGGTTGAGACTGAGTTGAGACTAGTCGAGACAGGTCGAGCATTGGTCAAGACCATTTCAGACTACACCAAGATCATCAAGTACTGAATCAGACTAATTAAGTAAAGTCGAGACATAATCGGGTACACTTAAGTACAGTTAAGTACAGTCGAGTAAAATGTGTGCTCGATTTTACTCGTCGAGCACAGAAACTGGTCAATTCAGACTCTGAGCAGTTTGTTGTGATATCCAGTGTGCCAATGATTGTTTTTTGTTGTTGGGTGTGTTGGGGTACCATATAATGATTATACATAGAATTATATATTTATGCAAAGATACTGAACAAGGGTTTGGAAAGCGAAACAACTAAAGCTACAGTCCACCCTTGAGGGGTGATATCAACTGTTAAAATATAGCATGTTCCCTTTTGAATTGATTTGTTAAAAACATAGTATAAAAAAAAATCTACCTTGACGTTACATGTATGTACCATTCAACAGTATAAATCTTTCATTTAATCTTCAAGTTTAATCATTAGGCACGTCGGAAATAAGTATTGACACATACTTTATTTGTATAATTATAGTCATCGAAATAAATGCAAAAACTCTTTGTATTACATTTATTGTGATCAGGTTACAAATAGAATCAAAACATTTGTTTCAAATTTTGTAGATACAAATGATCAAGTGTTTTTATTTTATTCTTTAATTAATAATTTTAGCAGAGACAGGTTATATAGTTTGTTATAATGCACATTTGGTTACAATTTTGTAGGCCATTACTTTGACTTATCAGGAATAATCATAGCATATAAGACAAATATTAGAATTGTAGACATACAAAAAATAAAGTTCAAACATATGCAATATAAATATAAAAACAATTTGTATATGTGTCAATGACACAACTACCAATCAGTGGTTTTAACTGTAACAGTATCACTAACCTGTCAACCCCAAGGTTGTTTCGTTGTGAGTTCGAATCCCGAACGTGACAGGTGCACTCGACTCAAATCTTAATTGACACGAAAATATTGTCTGCCTTTATATAGCTCAATAGTTCTCATAAACATCAATCCATCGATCAGTCAGTCAACATTCAGCACTATCGTGAAACAATTATAAAAGATCACAGTATGAAACTAGAGGCTCTTAAGAGCCTGTGTCGCTCACCTTGGTCTATGCGCATACATGTATTAAACCAAGGGACACAGATGGATTCATGACAAAATTGTGTTTTGATGATGGTGATGCGTTTGTAGATCTTACTTTACTGAACATTCTTGATACTTTCAATTATCTTTATCTATAATAAATTTGGCCCTTTTAAGTTACAAAGGAAAATGTGTTGTACAAAAATTTACCAAATTAATGAAAAATTTTAAAAATGTACTATAAAGGACAATAACTCCTTAAGAAGTCAACTGACCATTTTGTTCATGCAGACTTATTTGTAGATCCTACTTTGCTTAACACTATTCTTTTTTACAGTTTATCTCTATCTATAATTGTATTCAAGATGATGACCAAAAACTGTAAAATTTCTTTAAAAATTACCAATTCAGGGGCAGCAACCCAACAACGGGTTGTCCAATTCATCTGAAAATTTCAGGGCAGATAGATATTGACTTTTAAACAATTTTACCCCTTGTCAGACTTGCTCTAAATGCTTTGGTTCAGAGTTATATGCCAAAATCTACATTTTACCCCTATGTTCTATTTTTAGCCATGGCGGCCATCTTGGTTGGTTGGCTCGGTCACCGCACACATTTTTTAAACAAGATACCCTAATAATGATTTTGGTTAGTTTAATTTGGCCCAGTAGTTTCAGAGGAGAAGATTTTTGTAAAATATTACAAAAATCTACGAAAAATTGGTAAAAAATGACTATAAAGGGCAGTAACTCCTTAAGGGGTCAAATAACCATTTTGGTCATGCAGACTCATTTGTAGATCTTACTTTGCTGAACATTATTGCTGTTTAGAGTTTATCTTTATCTATAATAGTATTCAAGATAAAAACCATGGCGGCCATCTTGGTTGGTTGGCCAGGTCACCGGACACATTTTTTAAACGAGATACCCCAATAATGATTGTGACCAAGTTTGGTTAGATTTGGCCTTGTAGTTTCAGAGAAGAAGATTTTTGGAAAAAATAACGACGACGACGGACGACGACGTACGACGGACGACAGACGACGGACGCCAAGTGATGAGAAAAGCTCACTTGGCCCTCTTGGCCAGGTGAGCTAAAAACCGAGGAACAAATACAGAAGATAATTTTACGTATTTCTTTGTGCCGAGTGTTTTTGCGTTAGTCTGTAGGATTTCTGTCACGAATGGATGTCATTTTATTGGTATTATAAATATAGCTATATTTTTTGTAAGCGGAAGGTTTTGATAGCCATGAAACTTGGTAAAGTTCTTTTTTTTTTTGGAAATTAGTTCTCTACTTAGTCATTCAAGAACTCAACTATATACAGATATACCAAGCATATTTTGTACAGATTATTCATTGGTCAGTTGTAATTGAGGTGTGCTCAGCATGTTCAGAGTTTTGATTAACTCATTTATAAAATATAAAAGCGTTTTTTGAAAAGTGGGAATTCAAGCATATCAATTTATCCCTAAATTTGATAAAACTATCCTATCATGTTATTTATTATAAAATGCTTAACGTTTGTATTAAATGAATAATAGTTGACGAACTACCATTTAAGTCGGTTCGAGTAATTCAACATCCTCGTATAATCCGATCAAAATATGGAATTTAACGTGAAGTATAATGAATAAAATTATCAGACCTCACGATAGACATACATGTATCTGTGTACTTGAGTACATTAACGTTTTTCAAATCATTAAACATAAATACCAGTTTGTCGTGTGCAAACGATGCAATATCAGGTACTGCAATCCGTTTTAGGTAACACAATGTGTGTAATATCGTGAAAAAACATTGTTGTACAATTATTCTGAAGTTTTTTGTTTTTGCATTTTGCAGGTAGTTTTACAAGGCAGCAGACCATTATAGAATCGTTTATGGAAATAAATGAAACTAACAGTGGATGTAAGTGTATTTGTTCTTTACAAATTCAAACATTGTGTAATAATTTTTCTTTAATGTGATGCCACAGAAGATTAAAATAATTGCTCGTTATCATACCAATATATGTTTTAGGTATCTTTATATTAGTGTAATTTTTATTCATAAAGACAAAAAAGAGGGGCAAAAGATACCAGAGGGACAGTCAAACTAAAAAATCGAAAATAAACTGAAAACGCCATGGCTATAAAAAGAAAAGACAATCAAACAAATAACTGTACACATGACACAACATAGAAAACTAAAGACTTATCAACACGAACCCCACCATAAACTGGGGGTGTCTCAGGTGATCCGGAAGGGTAAGCAGATCCTGTTTCACATGTGGCACCCGTCGTGTAGCTTATGCTATAACAAATCCAGTAAATAGTCAGATTCGGTTGGTCACATTCATGAAAGGGAAGAGGATGGTTATGACGACGTTACGAACATATCCGATATCATCTGTGAAACGGTTACTCTATATCGGTCAACCATCTCGCGTCAGTAACTGAAAATTTAGAAAGGGATGATTTCAACTTCACCATTTGAAACTCTTGGTTTAATGGCTTCCTTGTGAGCAGCAACCCTGTCTAAACAAAATCATGATAGGAAATACAAGCACGGGAATATATTATCAACTGGGAGATATATACTCTGTATGCCGGTGCTGTTGGAATGTTGCTACTTAGAAATGAAACGTTCACAATTGGGAAGCTGAAATCATCGTTAAGTTTGCTTTTTCAATCGACCCTCATTGTCAATTTCTCGATGTAAGTCAAGATATGGGACCGACTTAACTGTATCTGTTGTATCCTTTATCTCTAGTTCGATGGGATAGATGCGTTCAACATAGTCAATAAATTTTGAATTATTTAGTGAGAGAGCATCATCTATACAGCGGAAAGTAAAGTTAAAGGATATTCCCAGGAGATTCCTGTATGAAGTCAGTCTCATAATAATAAAGAAAAAAATCGGCAAGAAGAGGGGCACAATTGGTTCCCGTTAGAATGCCAACAGTCTGTTAAAAAACGTAACAAATATCTTGTCAATCAAGAATTCACGAATCTTGATAATTTCAGTTTCAGAGGATTGTTTTGTTTGAATCAGAGTGATCTTTTACAAATTATCCTACAGTTCAACTTAATTAATTTTGTAAACTTAAGTCAAACAGAAGTACAAATTTTCAGTAACTGAAAAAACTGAATGGCCAAATATGAAGTTTCAAATAAAAGTACCGAAGATATCGACCAAAAATTGTTTATACAATTTATTTCATATATTCTAATTCAGTGATTGTGTGGATATCAAAATACCATCATAACAACAGATGAACATGTCTATTTTTAGATACAGAGAGAATGAAGACCCCGCCAATCCTTTTGTATATATTAGGTACGGGATTTTCCATAATTCTGTTAACTATTACCACGGTAGTTATGATTTACTTAAAGAAACAACAACATCAAAATTCCATCGAAGTTAGAAGAGTTCAGAACACCATTCGACTGGATATGTCGAAACAGATCATTACCTGAAATATTTGTAAAGAATTGTACTCATATTTTTTAAGGATATATTAGGATGAACTTGTGTAAAGTAATTTTAGATTAGTAAAAAATCTTATTTCATTATCTATAGTTCTTTCGTGCTGGTTCTTTTTAAAACTAAATATCAAATTAAGAAATTCGATGTTACAATGTAGCTGTAGGTTTCTGATTGTACTTTAAAACAATATTTCAATCAATCTGATTAAAAACCGATCTCTCATCGCTCCTGTTTCTGATAGGTCGCGTGGGAGATCTAACGAAACCAGCTTTGAGGTCACATGTGAGTTAACTAAAAGTTATAAATTTATAAAGATATGCAAATGAGTTGACGACCTATTAATAAGCCAATCAAAAATGTTTATGAATTATTTTGACTGACGATTTAGTCGTAAATAAAATGAGTTACATCCCCTTGCCTTACGTTAAACTTCCAAGATCGTGGAAGACTCAATTTCATTGGTCGAAAAAGACACACCTACGAGGTCACTCACATGTGACCTCAAAGCGGGTTTCGTTAGATCTCCCACGCGACATATCAGAAACAGGAGCGATGAGAGATCGGTTTTTAATTAGATTGTATTTCAATGAACTATGAACTATGCATTTTGCATGAATTAAACAGGTTAAAAAAAATCTATATCTAAAGTGCCATAATAATCCAATATCAAGACAGCACTGACAAATCTATACTGTTCTTGTAATATATGAAGTCAAAATCTGGAGTGACATCCAGTATTTATGAAAGATATGCATCATATAATTGTTCGCATGTAATATCTGTTTTATTGTCAAGTCAAGTAATCAAAGACGTTATAAGTAAAATGCGATGAACATCACCATGACCTTAAATGGTTCTATGCTGTATGAACTTATGACTAATCGTGTCTGCAATTTGATTTTATTTTGATTAAACTTGACGACAAAAATATAAAAAAAGAGGATGTGGTATGATTGCCAATAATGATACAAGTCTTAACATGATACCAAATGACAAATACATTGACAAATATAGGTCATCGTACTTAAGCCAATGAACAGTGAAACAATACAATTGAGAATGGAAATGGGGAATGTGTCAAAGAGAGAACAAACCGACCATAGAGCAGACAACACCCAAAGGCCGCCGATGGGTCTTCAGTGCAACGAGAAACTCCAGAACCCGAAGGCGTCCTTCAGCTTGCCCCTAAACAAGTATGTATACTAGTTCAGTGATAATGGACGTCATAGTAAACTACGAATTATACACAAGAAACTTAAATTAAAAATCATGCAAAACTAACAAAGGGCAGAGGTTCTTGACTTGGGACAAGCGCAAAATTGCGGCGGGGTTAAACGTGTTTTTTTTAGATCTGAACCTTCTCCCTATACCTCTAGCCAATGTAGAAAAAAAAAAACGCTAAACAATACGCATAGTAAAACACAGTTTAAGGGAAGTCAGAATCCGATGTCAGAATATGAAACAAAAAATAAATAAACAAAATGATAATAATACATAAATAACAACAAACTACTAGCAGTAACTGACATGCCAGCTCCAGACCTTTATTAAACTGATTGAAAGAGTATGTCTACATCATATGAATATTAAGCACAGTCCCTTCTGTTAGGGATTTAGTATTACACTATCATGAAATATATGAGAAGAATATACACCCGTGGCATACCATCAACTGGTTTTAGAATAAATGCGTTTAATTCCGATGCCAAGACTCTATAAGTGAATCAATAGTAAAGCCAAAAATGACCTGACAACAGTATCAAATCTAGTATATCCCTTCATGATAAGTTTGTTTGAAGGTTTTGTTTGCTTTTGAGGTGAATACTGACATGTTTGTGCTTTGTAAAGAATATTACCATAAAAGATTGGATGTGAAATACCTGAACGTATAAGATGTCTGCATGTTTAATTATATTTACGAATGATTTCCTTATACCAATGATAACATTTAGTAAAGGTTTTGACTAGCTTGGGATATCGAAAACCCTGGTGTTATAATTTGTCAGTAATACATAAATTGTTCTCGCTAAAATATAATACGTTGTGACATACACGAGCGAATCGTACAAATTGAGATACATAAACACCATAAGATGGTGACAAGGGAAAGTCACCTTCTAAAAATGAATAATTAGCGATAGTAAATGAAAATTCATCTCTTTTATCATATTTTTTTGTATTAAGCTTCCCGTTAATGATAGAGATATCAAGATCGAGGAAAGGGCAGTGGTCATTGTTAGTATTAGCTTTATTTAAAGTAAGTTCAACAGGATAAATTTCTTTAGTATACACCCGAAAGTAGCCAGTATTGAGAGCCAATATATCATCCAAAAGTATTGTTAAATTTTTGTATCAAATGTTGTTTCGATGGGTCTTTGCTGATTTTAGTCATAATTCATGAAGAATTATTGGAATGTGTGTTCTTTGATTTGTTTGCAATTCTCATGATTGCAAATTGGAACCATACGTTTTATGTGTTTGCATTTGGATTTCACGCAGTGAAGGCAAAGAACATAATCAAAAGCAAATGAACATGTTTGAAATTTGAAATCACCCTATGCACCTAGGCATGATACGGGTTATGTTCTTCTCATATATCTTATGATGGTGTAATACTTAATACACGGTTAGTAGTGGAGTAACGTCCCTTTATATTCCATAATTATTAGGTAAGAAGGGAGGCGGGGTTTATTTCATACACGGTTAGTAGTGATGTTGCGTCCCTTTATAAAAACAAAACGATACTGAAAATTTTTTTTAAAGACAATAACAATCAAAACCAAGGAGTAAACAAAGACTCACAAAACCAAAGGACATTTACATCAACAGTTATAAATAATAATTAAGAAACAACACGAACTTCACTAAAAACCGGGAGTGAAATCAGGTGCTCCGGAAGGGTAAGCATTTCTTGTACCGTATACGGCACCCATCGTGTTATTTCTTTGTTCTGTTCGGAAATAATGGTAGGTTATTATGACTGAGGAAGAATATCAGATATGATTTCTGACACACTTTTGTTACATGGCCAATCAGCTCATGATGGCGACCGTAAAATTTCTTGAGTGATGACTTTAATCTGATTGATTCATAGCCCTGTCTTAGCAACTTTTGAGAAAGCAGTATTCCTCGTTCAACAAAATCAACGTACTTTGAGCTAGCCCTATAGTAACGTAGTAATTGAGACACATATACTACATATGCTGGTGCCGCTGGGATGTATCTTAACAGAAATGGAAAGTTGACTACAGGAAAATTAAAATCATCCCGTTTGTCATAAATTTTGGTATTCCACCTACCATCAGTAGTCATTTCGAGAAAAATATCTAAATATGAAGCAGATTTATCTGTGTCGGTAGTATCTTTAATTTCAAGTTCACTTGGATATATTAAATGTAAGTGATCACTGAATCTATTATTAAGAGACAGTACATCATCAATATACCGAAAGGTGAAATTATAAGACTAGGCTAATTTCTTTTCTCCTTTCTGTACAAGCCCTTGGATAAATTTTGCTTCATAGGAATATACAAACAAATCTGCAAGTAGAGGAGCGCAATTGGTACCCATTGGGATTTAAATAGTCTGTTGGAAGACCAAACCTCCAAATTCAACAAATATGTTGTCAATTAAAAGGTCCAGCATGGCAATGATATCCTCGTCGGTGTATTTTTTCCTTGACTCTGTATGATTTTCACAAAGTAAGCTGAATTCCAGCCCAAAACTAGATATTTAAAACGTCTAGTTCCCTTTTTGTTAAAGAAACATAAGCTGACGAGTTCTTTCAGTCGAGCTTTAAGTTTAGTATGTGAAATAGTGGTATAAAGAGTTGAAAAATCAAAGGTTTTAATGTTGGCACAATGTTTTAATGATTGAGATTGTAAATTCACCAATAATTCTTTTGAATTTTTCAGTATCCACATCTGATTAACACTACTTCTTGAATATGCCGTTTTGGAATATTTCTGAACTCCTTCTTTGACTGCATTGTGTATGGCAGTAAGAACTTTAGAAAGGGTTTAGTGGAACACTTGGAAGAACCTGCCATATACCTTTCATTATAAGGATTCTTGTGAAGCTTAGGAATCCAATATAAGGATGGAATATCCTGGTCTTCCCTCCTTTTGATTAACTGACCCCATATATACCGTATTAGGTCAGTAGCACACTATGTTACTTATAATTCCTAACAGTGAGAAATTGTAATTGATATGCATATGATGAAGATGTAATCTTTCAAGCAGTTTAATTTAGGTCTGGAGCTGGCATGTCAGTAACTGCTAGTAGACTTTGTTAATAAATGCAGCATTGTCATTTTGTTTCTTTTGTTGCCCATTCTGGCATCAGACTCGGACTTCTTTGAACTAAGTTTTCCTGTGCATATATTTGCGTACTGGTTTTTTCTACATTGGCTAGAGGTACAGGGGAGGACTTAGATCTCAAAAACATGTTTAACCCCAACGCATTTTTCTGCCTGTCCCCAACCCCTGGTCTTTGTTAGTCTTGTATGAGTTTTTAATTCTAATTTCTTGTGTATATTTCGGAGTTAAATAATTCTTTATTTGCAAAACAGACAAAAACCAATTTTGGTTATGGCAAATACATTGACAAAACAAACATGATCAAACATAATGAAAACTCGACAATATTATAAGAGATATGATCAAAACAGTTATT
Source organism: Mytilus galloprovincialis (assembly GCF_965363235.1). Taxonomy (NCBI): domain Eukaryota; kingdom Metazoa; phylum Mollusca; class Bivalvia; order Mytilida; family Mytilidae; genus Mytilus; species Mytilus galloprovincialis. Next base: position 62,347,912 of record NC_134845.1, read on the forward strand.
GTTCTCCTTTCCTCATTTCTAATGACTCTTTAATAAAAGAAACAACTGCTTTTACATCATTTGGTGTTGATGGATTTAGTATAATCACGAGTTTATCAGTAACATTAAGTGTATTAAAATTTACATAATATTGTATATAATATTTAAGAAAGATTTCTCTTTTATTTTTATTTATTTTACAGTTAAAGAAAAAATGAAATTCATCGTCTAAGATATTACATATTTTACATTTTCTTTCATTTTGTGGTATTTAGGAATATCGTCCAGTTTCTATTAAGAGACAATGATCGCTTATTCTAAATTTGGTTGACGTTTTTCTTGTGTCTTTACTTGGGTGCGATAGGTAGTATTTCATTTGGTTTTTTATATTAGATTTAAGAAATTTATATAGATATATTTTATTATTTTCGTTTAAGTTATTTATTTTATCATCCATTACAGTTTGATAATAGTTGATATAAAAGTTATCAAAGGTACCAGGATTATAATTTAGTACGCCAGACGCGCGTTTCGTCTATATAAGACTCATCAGTGACGCTCATATCAAAACATTTATAAAGCCAAACAAGTAAAAATTTGAAGAGCATTGAGGATCCAAAATTCCTAAAAGTTGTGCCAAATACGGCTAAGGTAATCTATGCCTGCGATAAGAAAATCCTTAGTGTTTCGAAAAAATCAAAATGTTTTGTAAACAGGAAATTTAGAAAAATGACCACATTATTGATATTCATGTCAACACCAGAGTGTTGACTACTGGGCAGATGATACCCTCGGGGACGAAACGTCCTACAGGAGTGGCATCGACCCAGTGGTGTAAAAGTTATCAAAGGTACCAGGATTATAATTAAGTACGCCAGACGCGCGTTTCGTCTACATAAGACTCATCAGTGACGTTCATATCAAAATATTAATAAAGCCAAACAAGTAAAAAGTTGAAGATCATTGAGGATCCAAAATTCCAAAAAGTTGTGCCAAATACGGCTAACTTGAAGGTAATCTATGCCTAGGATAAGAAAATCCTTAGTGTTTCGAAAAATTCAAAGTTTTGTAAACAGGAAATTTAGAAAAATGACCACATTATTGATATTCATGTCAACACCGGAGTGTTAACTACTGGGCTGGTGATACCCTCGGGTACGAAACGTCCTACAGGAGTGGTATCGACCAAGTGGTGTAAAAGTTATCAAAGGTACCAGGATTATAATTTAGTACGCCAGACGCGCGTTTCGTCTACATAAGACTCATCAGTGACGCTCATATCAAAATATTTATAAAGCCAAACAAGTAAAAAATTGAAGAGCATTGAGGATCCAAAATTCCAAAAAGTTGTGCCAAATACGGCTAAGGTAATCTATGCCTGGTATGAGAAAATCCTTAGTGTTTCGAAAAATTCAAAGTTTTGTAAACAGGAAATTTAGAAAAATGACCACATTATTGATATTCATGTAAACACCGGAGTGTTGACTACTTGGCTGGTGATACCCTCGGGGACGAAACGTCCTACAGGAGTGGCATCGACCCAGTGGTGTAAAAGTTAGCAAAGGTACCAGGATTATAATTTAGTACGCCAGACACGCGTTTCGTCTACATAAGACTCATCAGTGACGCTCATATCAAAATATTTATAAAGGCAAACAAGTAAAAAGTTGAAGATCATTGAGGATCCAAAATTCAAAAAAGTTGTGCCAAATACGGCTAAGGTAATCTATGCCTGGGATAAGAAAATCCTTAGTGTTTCGAAAAAAATCAAAGTTTTCTAAACAGGAAATTTAGAAAAATGACCACATTATTGATATTCATGTCAACTGGGCTGGTGATACCCTCGGGGACGAAACGTCCTTCAGGAGTGGCATCGACCCAGTGGTGTAAAAGTTATCAAAGGTACCAGGATTATAATTTAGTACGCCAGACGCGCGTTTCGTCTACATAAGATTCATCAGTGACGCTCATATCAAAATATTTATAAAGCCAAACAAGTAAAAAGTTGAAGAGCATTGAGGATTCAAAATTCCAAAAAGTTGTGCCAAATACGGCTAAGATAATCTATGTCTGGGATAAGAAAATCCTTAGTGTTTCGAAAAATTCAAAGTTTTGTAAACAGGAAATTTTGAAAAATGACCACATCATTGATATTCATGTCAACACCATCTGTTTTAAAGTTTTAGTTTCCTCAATAAGTTTGATGTCAATATTTATATCTTGTGACACATTTTTTGCAAAAATATACCAAGAGTATGTTCCCTTAGTATCTAAACTTTTAGTTAATTTAAAGGCTTCATTAAGATTTGGGTTTAGATTTTCATTATTTAATCTAGATAGGTACATCATAGTTTAGGTTTTTATGAAAGTTTCTAATGGCAGAAGTCCTAGTCCATTTCTAACAGCTAGATTTGTTGAGCTTCTTTTTGTCACCAGTAATTGTTTAATAACATGTAGCTGGGTTTTTTTCTAAAATAGTGTTATCAATACAATGAATAGCTCTGGTGTTAAGCTATTTTTGTTAGCTCGGAGTTTAGCTCTATAAAATGAATATAAGTGTCCATATAACATATTTCACTATTATATGTTAGAATAGGTTTGACCAAAGTTTCAAAAAGGTTGCAAGACACTCTCACATGAAGTTGTCCAAAGCCTGATGAGTAAGAGTTAATAGCAAATAAAAGTTTTCTTGCAAGATCTGAACTACAACTAGTTAGACTGCCATTAGTTATAACACATCCAAGGTATTTATGTTCGTATACTTTTTCAAGGTATTTTCCTTTAAATTTCAAAAAAAAGGTTTATTTATTTTACAAGGGTTATTTTGTAGTATCATGGTTTTAGATTTTTTGTATTAATTGTTAATTGCCATTTATCACAATACTCGGAGAGATTATTTAAGCTATTTTGCAGACCGTTTTCGCTCTCTGATAATATGATTAAATCATCTGTAAATAAGAGACTTCCTACATGTATGTCTGAATTTTTTACAGTTTTACAGGGGTACAGTTTTGCTTTTCAAATATCTGACTTAAGTCGTTAATAAAAATATTAAATAAAGTGGAGCTTAAAGAATGTCCTTGTCTTACACCTTTATCTATAATAAAATGTCTAGACTCTGATTTCTTATGTTTTTACCAATCGTATGATTTGTGTGCTTTAATGATGTTAAAGATGTGTTTACCAACTCCTAGTTTACACAATTTATACATTAGTCCTTGCCACCAAAGAGAGTCAAAGGCTTTTTTAAAGTCTATGAAGCAAATATATATTTTATTTTTATTTTTATGAAGGTATTTATTTATAATAGATTTAAGAATAAATAAGCTATCAGAAGTTCTATGATTCTCTCGAAATCCAAACTGTGAGTGGTTATTTTTGGATTCCATAAGTTTATTTAGTCTATTATCTAACAATGCACTAAATACTTTTGACAAACAGCTCATTAAAGCAATTCCTCTATAGTTATTTAAATCATATTTGTTTCCTGATTTATGAATTGGAATAATAAAAATTATGATTTTTCCCATAATTTAGGATAGCATCCGATTTTAGTATAGCATTGAAAAGTTTTGTAAAAGATTTAAGTGTAACAGGGCTACTGAATTTAATAATTTCATTTAATATTTTATCAGGTCCTGAAGATTAACCTGTTTTTAGATTATTTATAACAGTTTTAACCTCTGATAGTGTAAAAGGTTTGTCAGTGGTGTTTATATATAACATTTTATCTTCAATGTTTTTAAATTCTGTTTCTATGTTTTTTTGAAATTCTTTGTTGACAGAAGAGCAGTTTCTTTGGTTTTAAAATGTTTTTCTAGCTCTTCTAAGTTTTTAAATATTTTTTCAGAGTTATCTTCATATTTGTTGGTCTTGTTCATTTCTTTAAGTATTTTCCAATATTCCTCTGAATTATTTTTATAACCGTTTTCAAGTTTGTTTGTTTTTTTTTTTTTTTTTTTATCATCTTTTTAAAAGTTTTTAGAAGGTTAAAATATCTAGTCTTATATGTTTTATCAAATTACATTTGCTTTAATATTTCTGTCGATGGCATTTATTTGATGTTTTAAATCTGTTATTGCATTATCCGACAAGTATTTTTTGGTTTACTTTTCTTTAAGTATTTTTCTTTTAAACTTTTAAAAAATCTTTTAATAACACATGAATATTCAGCTAAATTACATAAAATAGTTGTTAGTTTATTTGTTTCATCACCTCTTTGATCATTACTGAAGTTTTGCATTTCAAAGTTTAAAATATTGTTCAAAACAGTTTCATCTGATAAATGGTCAAGCAATTTTAATTTAGATTTTTGCGAGTCCCACTTAAACGATTTATAGCTAGACCAATTTGAATTTTCAAAGATATCAAAAGTATACTCTCTTTGCATACATTTAAGGATGCTCGCTACTCTGTTAAAAAATAACAAGTTTTTTAAAAGACTATTATGAATTGATAGAATATTAATAAAGAAACTCAAAAAGTAGAAAAAAATGGAGGGTCCGTGTGCTCATTTTCGAGATATAAGCCATTGAAAATTTGGCGGGAAATAATTCTCTCTAGATTTTTCATATATTTAACATTGGCACCTTATTTGTTTCAAAAACTATGAAAAAATAACAAGAATTTTATAAAATTTTGAAATATGGCTTTTTAAACTTTATGTAATAAAATTATGAAAAAAAAAGTAGGGGTTAGTGGGCAATTTTTTTTAATGACAATACATGGATAAAACCAGAGGATTCCGAAAATCTGGCAAAAAAGTCAAAAAATGGAGGAGCAAACATCCTTAAAAGAAATCTCAATTTTTACATGATCTGATAGATAATTAAATTCATGTGTTTTAAAATATTCAACTGAGGAAAGGAGACTCTCACTTACAATAGCATAATCTACAACACTTGAACCATTGCTTGTCATACAAGTAAAATTTCCCATTATATCACCAATATATCTACCATTTAATATACGTAAGGTTGACGATAAGTAGGACGTACAATAACACTAAACTAGTATACATTTGTATTTAGTGGTCAGCAGAAGAATGCCTCCGAGTGCGGGAGAATCTCGCTGCATTGAAAACCCATTTGTTGCCTACGGCTGTTGTCGGTCTTTGGTCGGTTTGTTGTCTCTTTGACACATTCCCCATTTCCATTCTCATTTTTTATTATTTGATAAAAACTTGTGTTACAATCTGTTTAAATATTCAATTTTTGGAGGAGATTTACTTAATGGCATGTGTTCGTATGGTTTGCTTTAAATAAAAATTCGAGGTCGTCAATTACATTCGTGAAATATTTGTCACTTTATTTAAACTTTCAGCAAATAACATACACAAAAACGAATTCCGAAAATGAAATGAAAATGGACGAAAATTACCATTGAATAGATTGCATAGACGACAACTTTATATGATATTGAATGTCATTCATTTTGATAAGTACGATTCACAAATTATAATGTAAATTATGTCGGAATCGCTATGATATAGTTGAGACTTCAATCTAACAATACCAGCTAAACAATTGTAATTGTCTTAATATCTTTCCTATCAATGTGTGGGGTTCCATAGTTCGGACCACGAATTTAAAGCTATTTGCATTGACAATCATAACAGTATTGTAAACGTTTGTAAACAAATAATGTATGGGAGAAAATAATATCCTATAGGATTTTACCACTGTTTTCACTCTAGTTGCCTAACCAGGCGAGCTATAGTCAAATGTCTTTCGTATTGTTTACATCTTATCCTTGGACTTCTCTCATCTCTGTTAGACGTTTGCCTGAATGTACGTGGTGTACAAATACACAGACACGTCTGGTCAGAATGATGAGGTTTAATTCCAAAGCCGTATATGTGCCGAGTGCGAGGCTTTGAAATTTTGAACCTCACTGTGGAATTCGATTGTCGCTTTTACCAAGAAAAAAATGTCCTCTTTCCACAATTTTAGTCACTATAATTGTATTAATTAATATTGCTCATTTGTATTTTCGTAAACATGCACGAATTATGTTCCAGTGTGTGTAATGCAAACAAAATCCTAACAATAAATTAAAACACAAGTCAACTTTAGGCTACTTTATAAATGGAACGGAGTCGGTGTTTTGTTATAATGCGATGACGAATAAGAAAGTGTATAAACACTATAGTCCCAGACACCAATCTCTGTGCCTTCTTTATCTGAACATTAGGAAAAAGTTATTCATAACATCTTTACTTTATTTACCTGTTCAAAAGGACAGATATTCCATCGACATAATAGATAATGTATTTTATAACACAAATAAATCCGTGTATAACACGAATTATGCGTATATTTATGATTTATGTAAATCAAATGTGTATTAGCGTATGTACAAAATTGTTACGTGATAAGTTATGTTTTACGTTCATTGAGCTTAATGAAGGTGTGTGAACTTGCATGCAATTCAATTCTTTCAATTTATTACTAAGAATGTCTTTGCACATTTATATGTTTTATGCTATATTTATGATGATCATGTATTGATGTTCAGTGTCCTGTGGCAAATAGTACAAGCAGACGACGATTATTGTAATGCGTTATGAATATGAACTCTAATGAAATTGAGAATGGAAATGTGGAATGTGCCAAAGAGACAACAACCCGACCATAGAAAAAAAAAAAAAAAAACAGCAGAAGGTCACCAACAGGTCTTCAATGTAGCGAGAAATTCCCGCACCCGGAGGCGTCCTTCAGCTGGCCCCTAAACAAATATATACTAGTGCAGTGATAATGAACGCCATACTAATTTCCAATTTGTACACAAGAAACTAAATTTCAAATAATACAAGACTAACAAAGGCCAGAGGCTCCTGACTTGGGACAGGCGCAAAAATGCGGCGGGGTTAAACATGTTTGTGAGATCTCAACCCTCCCCCTATACCTCTAGCCAATGTAGAAAAGTAAACGCATAACAATACGCACATTAACATTCAGTTCAAGAGAAGTCCGAGTCTGAGTCTAAGCTTGTTTTCACTAGACCACAATCTCCGCATGACTTTTTACTCTTACGTTCAAAAGCTAATGGCCAAAACACACCCTATCGGGACACTTTAATTGGGAAAATGCTAGCCCTATATATTATGCTTCTATATCTTCTGCATGTATAGATGACAAGCAATAAATATAATGTTTATGTAGCAGTTGGTTTCACCCATTAGCAGATATAACAACCGACTTTACGTCTTCGAGGCCAGGACAATACCACTAGATCACAGCTGTGTGGCTTCACTATTATTTAACACGAGACAGACAATTTGAGATTACTCAATGGCTCATCGGAATTAAACACAATATGGCGATTTAGAGTAGATTGATGAATAGTGATTCTGACATCGACTTATTTGTTGCTGCTTTTTTTTAACGCCCAGTAACAGTTATTTCTTGCATATTCAGGACGAAAACATGTTGACAAATATTCAACAAGACTACAACACAATGAATTTACCAGGATGTACATTGAGCTAAGTACTAAGTAAGCAAGTACAATGTATATACAGTCTGAAATGAAATGTACAGGTTACATATATAACATAGCGAACGTGAGCCCTGTAAAGGTCTGAACAAACTTGATATTTAACAAAATTGAACAAACTATAATAGAAAGTATTATAAAAATAAAAGGATGTGGCAAGATTGCCAATGAGACAACTATCTACCAAAGTTCAAATGAAGTGGAAGTAATCAATTTTAGTAACCGTATGGTCTTTAAAAATTGGAAAACCAATATCGTGTAGTCGGATATAAAAGGACAAAACAACACAATTGAGAAAAAAAATAGTTGTTTGCGCTGGTCTTTAGCTGTTGATCAGTGGTTGTCGTTTGTTGGTGTGGTTAATACATGTTTTTCGAAAATATTTCTTTCTTTTACATGTTGTATATATATATTGATAACACCGTTGTTTTTTTTTTCTGTTTGAATTACTCAACATTAATCTCTTTGGGTCCCTTTGTAGCTTGCTGTTTGACGTTAGTCAATGGTTTGTGTTGAAGGCCGTACCTACATTTGTTAACTTTTTACGCATGGTGACTTGGATGGAAAGATAGTTATTGACAGCCATACCACATATTCTTATATCTTTATAAGGGGATAATTTATAACTACAATTTACCCAAAAAATACGGCAGACGCGAACCAAAGTTTCTTGGCTATTAACAGGCAATATACAGTGTGGAGGGGTTAAACTAGTTTGTTGTTGCCAAATCCTCCCCTTCTTTGGACAATGGCGTAACATTATTTTTTTGATAAAAGGCAGTTGCATAGAGCTCAACTCATCAGATCGATATAGCGCAAAAAGCATCCAACGAAAACACTGACCTGACGTTAAGCGTGGTAGCGTATCTATACAGTGGAGATCACTTTTAACCTCTCATTAAATCTGTCAGAATCTGTCAGAACTGTTCTAGGACAGTACGTAGAACTGTCAGCCTGACACCTTTTAGTCAGTTCTAGCTAGAACAGTTCTAACCTAGAACTCATTTGGTCAGTTCTACCAAGAACTGATCATGACAGTTCTACCCTAGAACAGTTTTAGCCCAAATCTATACGGTTAGAATTGATTTCAAATTCTACGGCTATAATTGATTTATAAATTCTACGGCCAGAAATTGGCAGAATTGATTTATAAATTCTACGACTAAAATTGATTTATAAATTCTACGGCTAAATATAAAGGCTTCGGAAAAATAGCGATTAATGTTATATAGAGTTTTGCGGTAGGTACTGAAACCCGGACCGGACCGGACTCCAGACCCGGACTTTGGTATGAAACCCGGACCCGGACTGAATGCCCGGACTGGGTAAAAATTATGATTTTTTGTTAGAACTACCTTTTCTTTTTTTATTCAGGAGAAGGAAAATATTTTTTGGTAAACTGTAACACAATACATTATATTATTGCATAGCAATATAATATTTCCCACAGAAAGTAACCAAAAGTTAGCGTGCAATAAATTCCAATATTGCACTAGTGCAATAAATCTTTGAAATTAATTACGTCATCAACGACAAAATCTTAGTTTAAACCAATTTTAACTTTCAAATATTATATTGCTATACAATAAAAGGGTTATTGCATGAATATTGGGGAATATTGTCCCTCGTAGAACATATATTGCACTCGCAAGCTCGTGCAATATAAAATTCTACTCGGGACAATATTCCTCAATATTCATGCAATAACCCTATAATACTGATTAGATAATCAAATTTTGCTCTTACTCTTCGACTTGTATAATCTAGAAGAGAAGACAAGCATGTTAGCCTTGCAATGATTCTGTATCTTCAATTTACAGTTGTGCAATTACTTTAGAAAAAAGCATACATACAGTATGAATCTTAACATATGACTTCAAAAAACACGGAAATATTTTTTTTTATAAATTATAGGGAGAAACCGGACTTTCTTAGAATAATTTGTTCCTTTTTTTATTAAAACTATGGCAGAAATATACACGATGCATTATATGTATAATAACTATGAAAATGAATCAGAGGCTGTATAACCGGACCCATAAACTAATATATACCGTAGTTTATATGGGCAGCAGTGACGCGATGCACGAACCTGCATTACGTAATTGTGTAATAAGTGTTTTTTAAAGTCCAATAGGAAATCGCCAGAATACCTGGTCATGTGATTGTCACCCCACAATAACTCGGGCAATAATTCCGTTAGTCAAGCTGATAATCAAATTAGGGAAGGACCGAATTAAACAAATGTATTACATAAAAGTGTTATGACCTAAATGATATTTTTTTGAAAACTGTTTTTACACGGAACACCGCTAGTTTGACTTTGAACTATGAAATGATTAAAAAAAATAATCTTATTTATAATCCAATACATTTATTTGTTTCATAAACTTAGGGAAAAACAGTTTAAAAACGACTGACTACAGTTGGCAGGAGTCCTTTTGTGCCAGTTAATGTTTTTCAAGGGTATCATTTGCGCCATTTTTCTTTCAAATATATCAATTGCGCCAGTTTACTTGACACAATTGTAACATACATAATAACAATTAAGAAATATTTGATGATAGTGCGTTGGTTTCACCATCCATAAGTGCTGAAATTCCATCTACCTCAAGACATACAACTAATGGAGCAGAGGCATTTTACAATAATTACACTGAACTTTTATGAATCCCATCCTTTAATATTTGTGTGTTTTTTTTACAAAAAAAGGCAAGCGACAAGCCACTACATATATTAAATTGCGAAATACTAATGCAGCAGCAGTAAGAAGAAAACATGAAAGAAAAGAACGGAACTGTGTGGTTTTCAAATATTTTTGTCATTTGGGAGACTCAAGCATGGCACCAACATTTGAAAAAATAACAAGTTGCTTGATGGAAACTTTGATGAACTCTAATATATTACTTTATGACGTTTTTGCTTCAAATTTTTGTAAATAAATCATTCTCTATGTAAATATGTACCAATAACATAATAAAAAAAAGATATTTTCATCCAGACGTTTTTCTTAGAATGGTGGAGCTCCGAGTAAAACAATTAAAACTGTCTCACAACAGCAATTAAAAATGTCAAATAAACAAAGTAAAACCAATCGTTTCTACCAATTATATTCGTTTTCTCTATGTCAGACATTTTTATTGACTGTACAGTCGCTTGCAAATCTACTGTACAATCACTTGCAGCTTTCAATCACAATCGTTTGACCAAGTTTTATTAAAAACATTGCATATGCATTTCATTGGTCGTTCCATGTCTGTCCTATAATATTCATCTGTGGTATTTGAAATGAAAATGAGCTTAAAATCAGTCATTTTGCTAATTACGATTATATCAAGGAACCTGTTTCAGGTGTCTATATCAGAGATAAAATCCGTATAATAAGTATACAGGACAAAATAAAAGTACAGTCTTGTTAGTCTTGTATCATTTTAACTTTTAGTTTCTTGTGTACAATTTGGAGTTTAGTATGGTGTTCATTATCAATGAACCAGTATATATTTGTTTAGGGGCCAGCTAAAGGACGCCTCCGGGTGCGACAATTTCTCGTTGCATTGAAGACCTGTTGGTGACCTTCTGCTGTTGTCTGCTCTATGGTCGGGTTGTTGTCTCTTTGGCACATTCCCCATTTCCGTTCTCAATTTTACAGTAAAAATGTAAAGAAATCACTAAAATGAAAATAATCTTCGTACAAAATAAATATTTTATTTATACCGAAAGTTGACTGTATGCTCTGCAAGGATAAGCATTTTTTAAGTTTTAATTTATTATTTACCATCAATTCAAAAAAATAAAAATATCATTTGGCATTTAAATTTAGACAGATCATGTCATAGGGAACATGTGTGATACGTTTCAGGTTGATTGGACTTCAACTTCATCAAAAACTACCTTGACCAAAAACTTTAACCAAAACCTTTAACATGAAACTTGCACTATCATTTTCTAATTTCAGTGGACCGTGAAATTGGTTTCAAAAATCTAATTTGGCATTAAAATGAGACAGATCATATCATAGGGAACATGTGAACTATTTTAAAGTTGATTGGACTTAAACTTCATAAAAAACTACATTGATCTAAAACTTTAGCCTGATACGGGACGAAATAACGTACAGACAAACTGACGCACAGACGAACGAACGGACGCAGAGACCAGAAAACACAATGCCCCTATACTATTGTAGGTGGGGCATAAAAACTGTATTGGCCAATAAACATCAACCCAAATAGGAAGATGTTGTATAATTTCAAATAATATATCTGTGTTATACAAGTTATAGCTTCTGATGGAATTTCCTCTGTATTATATGTTTAATCAAATGTTCCGTCAACATACTTTACGACAATAAACAGTTTACATACAGTTAGTTATCGTATACATAGGAAACTCCAAGCTAGTCCGGGGTCATGTCAGGTCACAGGCCGGACTCACCTGTTCAAGCTTGTGTATTACATGGTTTATTGCTGCTTTAGAATCTTTTATTGATCATTCCGATGACAATCAAATAAATAAAGAAATAGACAAATAAATGAAGAAAAAAGAAAAAGGAAAAATGGAAATACAATCTTTCAATTAAACACTTAATTCAGTTTATATTTGTTACACCTGCTTTTAAAACGCAATCAGGGAAATCATTGTGAGTGCAAGTAATAGCAGATACAACATCTAGTAATTATCAAGAAAACTGAATCTACATATCCAGGAAATTCCTTATGTTCTCTGTGATCTGAATTGAAAAATAACCCGTATTCAGCAAAATAATAATATTTGATGTTTTATTAGTTTAAATCCGGGCATTTTTTTGCATGAAATATGCTGTTCGCATATAGAAAAAAAAGTTTATCTATTTCAATAAAATTACTTTATGAATGCATATAATTTAAAAACTGAATAAAATTAAAACGTATGCCATAAAAGTCGCTTCTAGGGTAAAATTAAGAACAAAATGATGACAGTATTTCAACTATATTTAGTTTGATTTTTCAACTGAATGTAAAGATGATTACAGTTCATATAAAGTCCAACCTTGTCAACCATGTTCAAAAATCAATCTATTAGTTCAGAAATTTTCGTGTCAGCCCTTCCATTATGTGACTCAAGAACAAATTCAAAAATGGGTAACAATTGTATCGAAATTGAATATAGCAATAGGTATGAAAAAGAGTTCAAAAAATTAAACAGAGCCGAGTGCATAGCTAGTTTAAAAACATTTTGTCGTTGAGTTGCTGTCTCGCTGAATGAATAAAAACTTGCATATATATGGCTTACATTCAAACCAAGTACATATCTTTTGGTTATTGATGTTGTCAGGTTGCTGTTTCATTGACGTACACCATATATTGATGCACAAGACAAACATTTATATATTACAACATATAAAGTTAAGGTGCTATGTCATACGTAGATAAGTGAAATAAGCAAAACAGAGACTCAAAGAACTAAATAGAAAAAGACGAAATGATCGGATGTTTAAAAACTACCTTTTTGGTCGCTCGTAATTGGTTGTCTAGGAATATAGTTCCTGTTAGTTTTATGTAGTTAAGCTATATATATTACTGTGTTTTAAAAAAAATAAAAAATATATAATGGCTAAAAGTATTATTTATTTTATTTATTTAATAGTGAACTTTATTATATTTTTTTATTATGCTTGAAGAGATCATTAGGCCATTGTGGGACTACGTGTCAAAGTTGTACGAAGGGCAAATCTGCCTATTCAAGCAGCGACTTTTCGCATGTGTCTTGTGACTTCATTTCATATCTAACCAGTTCCGAATAATTAAATTCTCGAGAACATCATGCATCTTTTCCACTTTTGTTTCATTCTACAGACTGTGTACATCAAATGTTTTAACTGAAAAAAATATGTCTTCACTGGGAACCCAAGAGCTGAAACGTGCATACTTTAGGCTAGCGGGGACAATACTCTGTACCCCTTTTTTGACAATTTTCAACATAGGATCTTAACAGACACTGTCAGAGGTTTAGAGTATTGCTTGTCAAAGACATGTCTATTAAGATAGTGAATGCTGCATTCTAAAAGGGACTGCTCGATTTATTCTCAAACATTTTGCAATTGTCGAAAATAGAAAATACCCTTTTCCATTCAAAAATGATATTCTACATTATAAGATTTCGACTTTAAGTTAATAACGGAACTTGAATAACTATAAAAGTTAATCTTAGCCCAAGACTTTTACAAAAAGGTTGCCACATATGTAATATGATGGACACATCAACCTCTAAATATAGGTCCCTTTTATAAATGTTGCATTGGCCCTGGAATTTAACATATCTTCTTAGTACTTAGCTTTGCCATAGAATGCTTAATAAAAGTTAAAAGCAAAGTTACTTAAACTTTCACTCATTCGCCTACGTACATTTATTTTCTGTTACAAAGATTAAGATTTATGTCCAGTACATTTATTTTCTGTTACAAAGATTAAGATTTATGTCCAGTGACACATATTACAGTCATATCCGGATTCATCATGATTATAGGATGCTGGAAATTGATTTGTCAACTTCAATATCAAATGCATAATTCCTAGTTCTATAAAAATAAGATCTGTGTGTGAAACATCTGAGATATACAATGATTGATCCATGATTCATTATTGGTCTTTAACACCACTTTTATCATTATTTCCTATAAAATGGCGAAGAAAGCTGAAGCACCCGGAAAAAAACTACTGACGTTCGGCGGGTAAACTGTCAAACATACTTTTAGAGTCGAACCAAGATTCGAACTCTGAAATAAGCAATGAAGCAGTAATTAGTACTAATGAAAGAAGCTGCTTTCTCACTTGATCCAGTTTTCGTTTGATAGATAGTTTTTTTTTTTTTATATCAAATTGAATATAGCAATAGGCATGAAAAAGAGTTCAAGAAATTAAACAGTAGCCGAGTGCATAGTTAGTTTAAAAACATTTTGTCGTTGAGTTGCTGTCTCGCTGAATGAAAAACAAAACTTGCATATATATGGCTTACATTCAAACCAAGTACATATCTTTTGGTTATAGATGTTGTCAGGTTGCTGTTTCATTGACGTTTACCCTATATTTTCATATTGATGCACAAGACAAACATTTATATATTACAACATATAAAGTTAAGGTGCTATGTCATACGTAGATAAGTGAAATAAGCAAAAGAGAGACTCAAAGAACTAAATAGAAAAAGACGAAATGATCGGATGTTTAAAAACTACATTTTTGGTCGCTCGTAATTGGTTGTCTAGGAATATAGTTCCTGTTATTTTTATGTAGTTAAGCTATATTATATTACTGTGTTTTAAAAAAAATAGACAATATATAATGGCTAAAAGTATTATTTATTTTATTTCTTTAATAGTGAACTTTATTATATTTTTTATTATGCTAGAAGAGATCATTGGGCCATTGTGGGACTACGTGTCAAAGTTGTACGAAGGGCAAATCTGCCTATTCAAGCAGCGACTTTTCGCATGTGTGTTGTGACTTCATTTCATATCTAACCAGTTCCGAATAATTAAATTCACGAGAACATCATCTTTTCCACTTTTGTTTTATTCTACAGACTGTGTACATCAAATGTTTTAACTGAAAAAAATATGTTTTCACTGGAAACCCCAGAGCTGAAACGTGCATACTTTAGGCTAGCGGGGACAATACTCTGTACCCCTTTTTTGACAATTTTCAACATAGGATCTTAACAGACACTGTCAGAGGTTCAGAGTATTGCTTGTCAAAGACATGTCTATTAATATAGTGAATGCTGCATTCTAAAAGGGAATGCTCGATTTATTCTAAGAAATTTTGCAATTGTCGAAAATAGAAAATACCCTTTTCTATTCAAAAAAGATATTCTACATTATAAGATTTCGACTTTAAGTTAATAACGGAACTTGAATAACTATAAAAGTTAAACTTAGCCCAAGACTTTTACAAAAAGGTTGCCACATATGTAATATGATGGACACATCAACCTTTAAATATAGGTCCCTTTTATAAATGTTGCATTGGCCCTGCAATTTAACATATCTTCTAAGTACTTAGCCTTTAGGATCTCTGCTAAGTACTTAGGGTTGCCATAGAAGGCTTTATAAAAGTTAAAAGCAAAGTTACTTTAACTTTCACTCATTCGCCTACGTATTTTCTGTTACAAAGATTAAGATTTATGTCCAGTGACACATATTACAGTCATATCCAGATTCATCATGATTATAGGATGCTGGAAATTGCTATTGTCAACTTCAATATCAAATGCATAAATCCTAGTTCTATAAAAATAAGATCTGTGTGTGAAACATCTGAGATATACAATGATTGATCCATGATTCATTATTGGTCTTTAACACCACTTACAGCATTATTTCCTATAAAATGGCGACGAAAGCTTAAGCACCCGGAAAAAACTACTGACATTCGGCAGGTAAACTGTCAAACATACTTTTGAAGTCGAACCAAGATTCGAACTCTGAAATAAGCAATGAAGCAGTAATTAGTACTAATGAAAGAAGCTGCTTTCTCACTTGATCCAGTTTTCGTTTGATAGTAGTTTTGTTTTTTATATATCAAATTAAATATAGCAATAGGTATGAAAAAGAGTTCAAGAAATTCAACAGTAGCCGAGTGCATAGTTAGTTTAAAAACATTTTGTCGTTGAGTTGCTGTCTCGCTGAATGAAAAAAAAACTTGCATATATATTGCTTACATTCAAACCAAGTACATATCTTTTGGTTATTGATGTTGTCAGGTTGCTGTTTCATTGACGTTTACTCTATATTTTCATATTGATGCACAAGACAAACATTTATATATTACAACATATACAGTTAAGGTGCTATGTCATACGTAGATAAGTGAAATAAGCAAAAGAGAGACTCAAAGAACTAAATAGAAAAAGACGAAATGATCGGATGTTTAAAAACTACCTTTTTGGTCGCTCGTAATTGGTTGTCTAGGAATATAGTTCCTATTATTTTTATGTAGTTAAGCTATATATATTACTGTGTTTTAAAAAAAAATAAAAAATACATAATGGCTAAAACTATTATTTATTTTATTTCTTTAATAGTGATTTTATTATGCTTGAAGAGATCATTGGGCCATTGTGGGACAACGTGTCAAAGTTGTACGAAGGGCAAATCTGCCTATTGAAGCAGCGACTTTTCGCATGTGTCTTGTGACTTCATTTCATATCTAACCAGTTCCGAATAATAAAATTCTCGAAAACATCATCTTTTCAACTTTTGTTTCATTCTACAGATTGTGTACATCAAATGTTTTAACTGAAAAAAATATGTTTTCACTGGGAACCCCAGAGCTGAAACGTGCATACTTTAGGCTAGCGGGGACAATACTCTGTACCCCTTTTTTGACAATGCTCAACATAGGATCTTAACAGAAACTGTCAGAGGTTCAGAGTATTGCTTGTCAAAGACATGTCTATTAAGATAGTGAATGCTGCATTCTAAAAGGCACTGCTCGATTTATTCTCAGAAATTTTGCAATTGTCGAAAATAGAAAATACCCTTTTCTATTCAAAAAAGATATTCTGCATTATAAGATTTCGACTTTAAGTTAATAACGGAACTTGAATAACTATAAAAGTTAAACTTAGCTCAAGACTTTTACAAAAAGGTTGCCACATATGTAATATGATGGACACATCAACCTTTAAAGATAGGTCCTTTTTATAAATGTTGCATTGGCCCTGCAACTTAACATATCTCCTAAGTACTTAGCCTTTAGGATATCTGCTAAGTACTTAGCTTTGCCATAGAATGCTTTATTAAAGTTAAAAGCAAAGTTACTTTAACTTTCACTCATTCGCATACGTATTTTCTGTTACAAAGATTAAGATTTATGTCCAGTGACACATATTACAGTCATATCCGGATTCATCATGATTATAGGATGCTGGAAATTGCTATTGTCAACTTCAATATCAAATGCATAAATCCTAGTTCTATAAAAATAAGATCTGTGTGTGAAACATCTGAGATATACAATGATAGATCCATGATTCATTATTGGTTTTTAACACCACTTTTGTCATTATTTCTATATAAAATGGCGAAGAAAGCTGAAGCACCCGGAAAAAACTACTGACATTCGGCAGGTAAACTGTCAAACATACTTTTGGAGTCGAACCAAGATTCGAACTCTGAAATAAGCAATGAAGCAGTAATTAGTACTAATGAAAGAAGCTGCTTTCTCACTTGATCCAGTTTTCGTTTGATAGATAGTTTTGTTTTTTATATATCAAATTGAATATAGCAATAGGTATGAAAAAGAGTTCAAGAAATTAAACAGTAGCCGAGTGCATAGTTAGTTTAAAAACATTTTGTCGTTGAGTTGCTTTCTCCACGGCCGACACTCGGCTAACCGAGAGATTGGTCGGTTAATCTATATTGAGTATGCGGCTATATGGGAGATTGGTCTGTTAATCGGGTTGGCTATACGTCTGTTAAGAGTAAAACGCACAATTTAATGTTAAACTCTATCAAATATACAGATTTTTGGCATATTATAAGAATAAAATCAAAAAAAAAAAAGTGTCTGACAAAATGATATCTATCATAGAACATTTTCCACCTTTAAAAACATTTCATAGTCTACGCAGTTTTCGGTAAAAGTAAAAGGCGTCGCGCAAGTATGTAGTATTTATGAATACACGCATAGCAATTTTTTTTAATAAAAGGCGAAACAAACAATTTTAGATATTTAAAAGACACAAAATACTACTTTGGTTCTTGCATATAAATTGACATTAGTAAATAATTCATAATTGTAATATAACGTGAGTAATACCACGTTTTAGTGAAAATTATGGGTTATAAAGTCTGTTAATGGGTTGGACAATTGAAATTGTGTCAGTTAAGAGTTATTTAGCCACGAAAATAGTTTTGCTACCTTTATATTTTCCCATTGAAAAAGTTAAGAATGAGATATTCATGAGTAAAAAAAATGATAACACGGTGCAGCACTATCCTTCCAGTAAACGCATTTTTGTTTTTACTTTCTTTGCATTTTATTGAAGAGTGTGTCACTTCAATATAGCGTGATCTAGGTTGGCCGCTGGAATATGCATGAATTTATTATTAACGATTTCAATCAGCCTTAATTTTTGTGTCTGCAAAAAGTAGCATGTTCTCAAATCCGACTGAACGTGTCTTTCTAATACAACACAGGGTACATATAACGTGTTGTCGTTCTCATATGCACATGATATTTGTCACTGGACGTTTAACCCAAATTTGTCAGCATCATCCAATTGGTTCTTTTCTTCTATTACTTAATCATCTGTTGTTTATAAATCATTCTAAAGAAGTTAATGGAAAGGAGCGAATGCAGCTACATTTGGTTGTATTAAGTTTAAATTCATTTTATTCCGTTTAGTTCCTTTTCTACATATGTGCAGTGGAGAACTGCAGTTGTCCACATGTAAACTTCAAGCATTTGTAACCAATATGAGTACATCGCAATCCGTTACTGTTTCAACACCCAGGGTGGTTTCATGTCTTTATTCTTAAACAATTATTGTTTTTTTCTCTGTTTTTTAGCAATGCATCACTCTCTACTGTCCTTATCTTTTATTTATATTCTGTATCTCCATCCAGATTCTCGTGTATACCACGAGGGTCCGGATTGGGGTGTTGATTATTTCTGTATTCTTTAAATTGTTATGTTACTTTTCTATACATTTTATTTATCTTACTCATTATTCTTTCTCTATTCTTTATATTTAGGCATCCCAATATATTTTACTTACTGATGTTTAGTTACATTACGACGTTAATCTCTGATTTATGTACCGGTCACCAATGTAGATGACAAATTGGTGTCATTCATGACAATAAAACAGAATATATGCGACCATTCTCGGATAAAATTAATTTTACTCTAATTTAACACTTTTTGAAACCACTTTTATCAATTTTCAATATCCATTGCCTATTAAATTGTTAATTGTTCATGTGTTTTGTTTCCGTAAATTTTATATTCCATTGCTCATGTTTTGTTTCCGTATATATTTTATGTTCCATTGCTCAAGTGTTTTTTCCGTATATTTTAGCCGCTCGTATTGAGCCTACCAAATTAACACACTATATAGTAATAAAATTATACTTTTATTGTCATTCATAACTCTTAACAGACCAATTAACAGACCGGGTTTTATACATCCGACCCATTAACAGACCAGGTTTTTAAAAAAGATTGATTTATGTCACCAAAATACGGATTTTCGTGTACATTTTTCACACAATGATATCAATTTGGTTAACACACATAATGCCTGTCTTTTTTCGATGTTCAAAATATTGCATGCAAGTAAATTCAACACAAGTGTCATTTTGTGTACATTTTGTGTGTGTAAAATGTGTATAAATTTATTGATGAGTAACTTGCCTTTTCATTTTATAGATCGTACATAGAAGCTAGCAAAATAATAATTACAACACTGGATTCAGTACATTGAATAGTTTTGTTAGACATAAATATTTTTTATGATAAACATATATTTAAAAGGCTATACAATGAAACATGCTGAGTTTTCAATGATTTTCTCGATAACACCTGATTAACAGACTTTAGCCAACCCGATTAACAGACCAACCGCCGATATAGCCGCATACTCAATATAGATTAACCGACCAATCTCTCGGTTAGCCGAGTGTCGGCCGTGTTCTCGCTGAATGATAAAAAAATTGCATATATATGGCTTACATTCAAACCAAGTACACATCTTTTGGTTATTGATGTTGTCAGGTTGCTGTTTCATTGACGTTTACCCTATATTTTCATATTGATGCACAAGACAAACATTTATATATTACAACATATACAGTTAAGGTGCTATGGCATACGTAGATAAGTGAAATAGGCAAAAGAGAGACTCAAAGAACTAAATAGAAAAAGACGAAATGATCGGATGTTTAAAAACTACCTTTTTGGTCGCTCGTAATTGGTTGTCTAGGAATATAGTTCCTATTATTTTTATGTAGTTAAGCTATATATATTACTGTGTTTTAAAAAAAATTAAAAAATACATAATGGCTAAAAGTATTATTTATTTTATTTCTTTAAAAGTGAACTTTATTATATTTTTTATTATGCTTGAAGAGATCAAGCAGCGACTTTTCGCATGTGTCTTGTGACTTCATTTCATATCTAACCAGTTCCGAATAATTAAATTCTCGAGAACATCATCTTATCAACTTTTGTTTCATTCTACAGACTGTGTACATCAAATGTTTTAACTGAAAACAAATATGTCTTCACTGGGAACCCTAGAGCTGAAACGTGCATACTTTAGGTTAGCAGGGACAATACTCTGTACCCCCTTTTTGACAATTTTCCACATAGGATCTTAACAGACACTGTCAGAGGTTCAGAGTATTGCTTGTCAAAGACATGTCTATTAAGATAGTGAATGCTGCATTCTAAAAGGGACTGCTCGATGTATTCTCAGAAATTTTGCAATTGTCGAGAATAGAAAATACTCTTTTCTATTCAAAAAATATATTCTACATTATAAGATTTCGACTTTAAGTTAATAACGGAACTTGAATAACTATAAAAGTTAAACTTAGTGCAAGACTTTTACAAAAAAGGTTGCCACATATGTAATATGATGGACACATCAGCCTTTAAAGATAGGTCCCTTTTACAAATGTTGCATTGGCCCTGCAATTTAACATATCTCCTAAGTACTTAGCTTTCCCATAGAATGCTTAATAAAAGTTAAAAGCAAAGTTACTTAAACTTTCACTCATTCGCCTACATATTTTCTGTTACAAAGATTAGATTGATGTCCAGTGACACATATTACAGTCATATCCGGATTCATCATGATTATAGGATGCTGGAAATCGCTATTGTCAAATTCAATATCAAATGCATAGATCCTAGTTCTACAAGGATAAGATCTGTGTGTGAAACATCTAAGATATACAATGATTGATCTATAATTCATTATTGGTCTTTAACACCACTTTTATCAGTATTTCATATATAATGGCGAAGAATGCTGAAGCACCCGCAGAAAACTACTCACATACGGCAGGAAAACTGTCAAACATACTTTTGGAGTCGAACCAAGATTCGAACTCTGAAATAAGCAATGAAGCAGTAACTAATACTAATGAAAGAAGCTGCTTTCTCACTCGATCCAGTTTTCGTTTGATAGATAGTTTTGTTTTTTTATATACTGAGCGACAAAAGAAACGATACACTTATTTATTATCAAATTGTCAAGAAATAGGTTTTATAAAAAAATTAACAATAACAAATGTATGAATGACTGACAATGAATTATGCATACTAAAAAAATAAAGTACAGCGGAGTAACAGTTTTGGCACAATTTCAAAAACAACAGATGAGATCAAAAATCTGGAATAACAGTATGTTTCATCAGATGTTTACAGTTTGAAAAGTCAATATCTCGTGTGTCCACCATTGGCATTAATTACTGCTTGGAGCCTACGTCGCATAGACAAGACAATTTTGGAAATTTTAGCCTGAGGCATGTTGTTCCACTCCTGTTGTAATGCTTGGGACAAATCTTGCAGTGTAACAGGTTGGCGTTGCCTTGAGCGAACTCTGCGGTTTAGTTCATCCCATATGTGCTCGATGGGATTCATGTCTGGAGATTTCGATGGCCATGGCAACACATCGATGTTTTGTTGCTGCAAGTAGGCATTTGAAACACGAGCAGTGTGGGGACTGGCATTGTCATGCTGAAATGTTATTCCAGGTCCATATCTGTTAATGAAATTAACCACTTCCGTTGACAGAATTTCATCCCTATAGCGTTGGGCATTTAGTGTTCCATTGACTATCACGAGATTAGTCCGGTTACGCGTAGATATGCCACCCCAAACCATAACACTACCACCACCAAATCTGTCATGCTGTTGGACGCAACAATCTGCAAATCGTTCACCTGATCGTCTATAAACTCTTGCTCGACCATCTGAATGCTGGAGAGTGAATCTTGACTCATCAGAAAACAAAATATTGCTCCATCGTAAACGAGCTTGACACCATCTTAACCGCTCTTGTCTGTGTCGTTGTGTCAGTGTCGGTCCCCTATAAGCACGTCTAGGACGAAGATTAAAAGACCGGAGTCTTCTACGGACTGTTTGTGCACTGATACGTCTGCCCTGAACAACACCAGTCGATGCCCTAGGAGGCATAAACCTATCCCTCAAATGCCGTATACGAATGAATCTGTCGTCAGCAATTGTTGTTACCCGTGGCCGCCCAGACCGAGGTCTATCCGCCGTAGATCCAGTTCCTTGGAATCACTGCTGTAGCCGATATAATGTCAAACATTTACAGCCAATTGCTCTTGACACGGCAGTCATACCCATGCCTGCTTGAATCATGCCAATTGCACGTTCCCGTAGAGTGGGCGTAAGACGGGTCATTTTGAAATGTTTTCTTGAAATTTTGTGAACTTACGACTGGATACAGTAACAGGTGTTGAACAACATCAAATTAAGTCGAAATTTACTAACAGATTTCTCTACACGTGCAAATTTTCCAAAATTAGAATTTAAAAACTGTGAAGAACTCACCTGTTGTACAGGTAAAAAATCAATAGGTATGGGACGTAGTTTTACCTAATTAACGCGTGTATCAAGTTTCATTTTTATATCTTTACTTTTTTTTTAAATTATCAAAAAAATAAAAGTGTATCCTTTCTTTTGTCGCTCAGTATATATCAAATTGAATATAGCAATAGGTATGAAAAAGAGTTTAAGAAATTAAACAGTAGCCGAGTGCATAGTTAGTTTAAAAACATTTTGTCGTTGAGTTGCTGTCTCGCTGAATGAAAAAAAACCTTGCATATATATGGCTTACATTCAAACCAAATACATATCTTTTGGTTATTGATGTTGTCAGGTTGCTGTTTCATTGACGTTTACCCTATATTTTCATATTGATGCACAAGACACACATTTATATATTACAACATATAAAGTTAAGGTGCTATGTCATACGTAGATAAGTGAAATAAGCAAAAGAGAGACTCAAATAACTAAATAGAAAAAGACGAAATGATCGGATGTTTAAAAACTACCTTTTTGGTCCTCGTAATTGGTTGTCTAGGAATATAGTTCCTTTTATTTTTATGTAGTTAAGCTATATATATTACTGTGTTTTGAAAAAAAATAAAAAAATATATAATGGCTAAAAGTATTATTTATTTTATTTATTTAATAGTGAACTTTATTATATTTTTTATTATGCTTGAAGAGATCATTGGGCCATTGTGGGACTACGTGTCAAAGTTGTACGAAGGGCAAATCTGCCTATTCAATCAGAGACTTTTCGCATGTGTCTTGTGACTTCATTTCATATCTAACCAGTTCCGAATAATTAAATTCTCGAGAACATCATCTTTTCTACTTTTGTTTCATTCTACAGACTGTGTACATCAAATGTTTTAACTGAAAAAAATATGTCTTCACTGGGAACCCCAAAGCTGAAACGTGCATACTTTAGGCTAGCGGGGACAATACTCTGTACCCCTTTTTTTGACAATTTTCAACATAGGATCTTAACAGACACTGTCAGAGGTTCAGAGTATTTGCTTGTCAAAGACATGTCTATTAAGATAGTGAATGCTGCATTCTAAAAGGGACTGCTCGATTTATTCTCAGAAATTTTGCAATTGTCGAAAATAGAAAATACCCTTTTCTATTCAAAAAAGATATTCTACATTATAAGATTTCGACTTTAAGTTAATAAAGGAACTTGAATAACTATAAAAGTTAAACTTAGCCCAAGACTTTTACAAAAAGGTTGCCACATATGTAATATGATGGACACATCAACCTTCAAATATAGGTCCCTTTTATAAATGTTGCATTGTCCTGCAATTTAACATATCTCCTAAGTACTAAGCCTTTAGGATCTTTGCTAAGTACTTAGATTTGCCATAGAATGCTTTATAAAAGTAAAAAGCAAAGTTACTTTAACTTTCACTCATTCGCCTACGTATTGTCTGTTACAAAGATTAAGATTTATGTCCAGTGACACATATTACAGTCATATCCGGATTCATCATGATTATAGGATGCTGGAAATTGCTATTGTCAACTTCAATATCAAATGCATAAATCCTAGTTCTATAAAAATAAGATCTGTGTGTGAAACATCTGAGATATACAATGATTGATCCATGATTCATTATTGGTCTTTAACACCACTTTTATCGTTATTTCCTATAAAATGGCGAAGAAAGCTGAAGCACCCGGAAAAAACTACTGACGTTCGGCAGGTAAACTGTCAAACATACTTTTGGAGTCGAACCAAGATTCGAACTCTGAAAAAAGTTATGAAGCAGTAATTAGTACTAATGAAAGAAGCTGCTTTCTCACTTGATCCAGTTTTCGTTTGATAGATAGTTCTGTTTTTTACATATTAAATTGAATATAGCAATAGGTATGAAAAAGAGTTTAAGAAATTAAACAGTAGCCGAGTGCATAGTTAGTTTAAAAACATTTTGTCGTTGAGTTGCTGTCTCGCTGAATGAAAAAAAACTTGCATATATATGGCTTACATTCAAACCGAGTACATATCTTTTGGTTATTGATGTTGTCAGGTTGCTGTTTCATTGACGTTTACCCTATATTTTCATATTGATGCACAAGACAAACATTTATATATTACAACATATAAAGTTAAGGTGCTATGTCATACGTAGATAAATGAAATAAGCAAAAGAGAGACTCAAAGAACTAAATATAAAAAGACGAAATGATCGGATGTTTAAAAACTACCTTTTTGGTCGCTCGTAATTGGTTGTCTAGGAATATAGTTCCTTTTTTTTTATGTAGTTATTACTAAGCTATATATATTACTGTGTTTAAAAAAATAAAAATATATAATGGCTAAAAGTATTATTTATTTTATTTATTTAATAGTGAACTTTATTATATTTTTTATTATGCTTGAAGAGATCATTGGGCCATTGTGGGACTACGTGTCAAGGTTGTACGAAGGGCAAATCTGCCTATTCAAGCAGCGACTTTTCGCATGTGTCTTGTGACTTCATTTCATATCTAACCAGTTCCGAATAATTAGATTCTCGAGAACATCATCTTTTCCACTTTTGTTTCATTCTACAGACTGTGTACATCAAATGTTTTAACTGAAAAAAATATGTCTTCACTGGGAACCCCAGAGCTGAAACGTGCATACTTTAGGCTAGCGGGGACAATACTCTGTATCCCTTTTTTGACAATTTTCAACATAGGATCTTAACAGACACTGTCAGAGGTTCAGAGTATTGCTTGTCAAAGACATGTCTATTAAGATAGTGAATGCTGCATTCTAAAAGGGACTGCTCGATTTATTCTCAGAAATTTTGCAATTGTCGAAAATAGAAAATACCCTTTTCTATTCAAAAAAGATATTCTACATTATAAGATTTCGACTTTAAGTTAATAACGGAACTTGAATAACTATAAAAGTTAAACTTAGCCCAAGACTTTTACAAAAAGGTTGCCACATATGTAATATGATGGACACATCAACCTTTAAATATAGGTCCCTTTTATAAATGTTGCATTGGCCCTGCAATTTAACGTATTTCCTAACTACTTAGAGCCTTTAGGATCTCTGCTAAGTACTTAGCTTTGCCATAGAATGCTTTATAAATTTTTAAAGTTAAAAGCAAAGTTACTTTAACTTTCACTCATTCGCCTACGTATTTTCTGTTACAAAGATTAAGATTGATGTCCAGTGACACATATTACAGTCATATACGGATTCATCATGATTATAGGATGCTGGAAATTGCTATTGTCAACTTCAATATCAAATGCATAAATCCTAGTTCTATAAAAATAAGATCTGTGTGTGAAACATCTGAGATATACAATGATTGATCCATGATTCATTATTGGTCTTTAACACCACTTTTATCATTATTTCCTATAAAATGGCGAAGAAAGCGTAAGCACCCGGAAAAAACTACTGACGTTCGGCAGGTAAACTGTCAAACATACTTTTGGAGTCGAACCAAGATTCGAACTCTGAAATAAGCAATGAAGCAGTAATTAGTACTAATGAAAGAAGCTGCTTTTTCACTTGATCCAGTTTTCGTTTGATAGATAGTTTTGTTTTTTTATATATCAAACTGAATATAGCAATAGGTAAGAAAAAGAGTTTAAGAAATTAAACAGTAGCCGAGTGCATAGTTAGTTTAAAAACATTTTGTCGTTGAGTTGCTGTCTCGCTGCATGAAAAAACAAACTTGCATATATATGGCTTACATTCAAACCAAGTACATATCTTTTGGTTATTGATGTTGTCAGGTTGCTGTTTCATTGACGTGTATCCTATATTTTCATATTGATGCACAAGACAAACATTTAAATATTACAACATATAAAGTTAAGGTGCAATGTCATACGTAGATAAGTGAAATAAGCAAAAGAGAGACTCAAAGAACTAAATAGAAAAAGACGAAATGATCGGATGTTTAAAAACTACCTTTTTGGTCGCTCGTAATTGGTTGTCTAGGATTATAGTTCCTGTTATTTTTATGTAGTTAAGCTATATATATTACTGTGTTTTAAAAAAAATAAAAAATATATAATGGCTAAAAGTATTATTTATTTTATTCATTTAATAGTGAACTTTATTATATTTTTTATTATGCTTGAAGAGATCATTGGGCCATTGTGGGACTACGTGTCAAAGTTGTACGAAGGGCAAATCTGCCTATTCAAGCAGCGACTTTTCGCATGTGTCTTGTGACTTCATTTCATATCTAACCAGTTCCGAATAATTAAATTCTCGAGAACATCATCTTTTCCACTTTTGTTTCATTCTACAGACTGTGTACATCAAATGTTCTAACTGAAAAAAATATGTCTTCACTGGGAACCCCAAAGCTGAAACGTGCATACTTTAGGCTAGCGGGGACAATACTCTGTACCCCTTTTTTGACAATTTTCAACATAGGATCTTAACAGACACTGTCAGAGGTTCAGAGTATTGCTTGTCAAAGACATGTCTATTAAGATAGTGAATGCTGCATTCTAAAAGGGACTGCTCGATTTATTCTCTGAAATTTTGCAATTGTCGAAAATAGAAAATACCCTTTTCTATTCAAAAATGATATTCTACATTATAAGATTTCGACTTTAAGTTAATAACGGAACTTGAATAACTATAAAAGTTAAACGTAGCCCAAGACTTTTACAAAAAGGTTGCCACATAAGTAATATGATGGACACATCATCCTTCAAATATAGGTCCCTTTTATAAATGTTGCATTGTCCTGCAATTTAACATATCTCCTAAGTACTAAGCCTTTAGGATCTCTGCTAAGTACTTAGATTTTCCATAGAATGCTTTATAAAAGTGAAAAGCAAAGTTACTTTAACTTTCACTCATTTGCCTACGTATTGTCTGTTACAAAGATTAAGATTTATGTCAAGTGACACATATTACAGTCATATCCGGATTCATCATGATTATAGGATGCTGGAAATTGCTATTGTCAACTTCAATATCAAATGCATAAATCCTAGTTCTATAAAATTAGATCTGTGTGTGAAACATCTGAGATATACAATGATTGATCCATGATTCATTATTGGTCTTTAACACCACTTTTATCGTTATTTCCTATAAAATGGCGAAGAAAGCTGAAGCACCCGGAAAAAACTACTGACGTTCGGCAGGTAAACTGTCAAACATACTTTTGGAGTCGAACCAAGATTCGAACTCTGAAATAAGCAATGAAGCAGTAATTAGTACATTGTACTAATGAAAGAAGCTGCTTTCTCACTTGATCCAGTTTTTGTTTGATAGATAGTTTTGTTTTTATATATATAATTGAATATAGCAATAGGTATGAACAAGAGTTTAAGAAATTAAACAGTAGCCGAGTGCATAGTTAGTTTAAACACATTTTGTCGTTGAGTTGCTGTCTCGCTGAATGAAAAAAAATTGCATATATATGGCTTACATTCAAACCAAGTAATTGGTTGTCTAGGAATATAGTTCCTGTTATTTTTATGTAGTTAAGCTATATATATTACTGTGTGTTAAAATAAATAAAAATATATAATATTATTTATTTTATTTCTTTCATAGTGAACTTTATTATATCGTTTTATTATGCTTGAAGAGATCATTGGGCCA
This sequence comes from Mytilus galloprovincialis, assembly GCF_965363235.1. NCBI lineage: Eukaryota > Metazoa > Mollusca > Bivalvia > Mytilida > Mytilidae > Mytilus > Mytilus galloprovincialis. The sequence continues at coordinate 62,376,550 of NC_134845.1, forward strand.
TTGTGGGACTACGTGTCAAAGTTGTACGAAGGGCAAATCTGCCTATTCAAGCAGCGACTTTTCGCATGTGTTTTGTGACTTCATTTCATATAGGATCTTAACAGACACTGTCAGAGGTTCCCCCATCCTGACCCACGGCACAAAATATTGAAATGCTCACCAATCGTCTTCGGGCACCGAGCCGACCGTGCGAGGGCTGAAAAGCCAGTCAAGGTCGTTAAACACTTACATATATATAGTTAATAACGGAACTTGAATAACTATAAAAGTTAAACTTAGCCCAAGACTTTTACAAAAAGGTTGCCACATATGTAATATGATGGACACATCAACCTTTAAAGATAGATCCCTTTTAAAAATGTTGCATTAGCCCTGCAATTTAACATATATGCTAAGTACTTAGCCTTTAGAATCTCTGCTAAGTACTTAGCTTTCCCATAGAATGCTTTATAAAAGTTAAAAGCAAAGTTACTTAAACTTTCACTCATTCGCCTACATATTTTCTGTTACAAAGATTAAGATTTATGTCCAGTGACACATATTACAGTAATATCCAGATTCATCATGATTATAGGATGCTGGAAATTGCTATTGTCAAATCCAATATCAAATGCATAGATACTAGTTCTACAAGGATAAGATCTGTGTGTGAAACATCTGAGATATACAATGATTGATCTATAATTCATTATAGGTCTTTAACACCACTTTTATCATTATTTCCTATATAATGGCGAAGAAAGCTGAAGCACCCGGAGAAAACTACTCACATTCGGCAGGTAATTATAAACTGTCAAACATGCTTATGGAGTCGAACCAAGATTCGAACTCTGAAATAAGCAATGAAGCAATAATTAGTACTAATGAAAGAAGCTGCTTTCTCACTGGATCCAGTTTTCGTTTGATAGATAGTTTTGTTTTTTATTTATCAAATTGAATATAGCAATAGGTATGAAAAAGAGTTCAAGAAATTAAACAGTAGCCGAGTGCATAGTTAGTTTAAAAACATTTTGTCGTTGAGTTGCTGTCTCGCTGAATGAAAAAAAAAACTTGCATATATATGGCTTACATTCAAACCAAGTACATATCTTTTGGTTATTGATGTTGTCAGGTTGCTGTTTCATTGACGTGTATCCTATATTTTCATATTGATGCACAAGACAAACATTTATATATTACAACATATAAAGTTAAGGTGCTATGTCATACGTAGATAAGTGAAATAAGCAAAAGAGAGACTCAAAGAACTAAATAGAAAAAGACGAAATGATCGGATGTTTAAAAACTACCTTTTTGGTCGCTCATAATTGGTTGTCTAGGAATATAGTTCCTGTTATTTTTATGTAGATAAGCTATATATATTACTGTGTTTTAAAAAAAAATAAAAATACATAATGGCTAAAAGTATTATTTATTTTATTTCTTTAATAGTGAACTTTATTATATTTTATTTTATTCTTGAAGAGATCATTGGGCCATTGTGTGACTACGTGTCAAAGTTGTACGAAGGGCAAATCTGCCTATTCAAACAGCGACTTTTCGCATGTGTCTTGTGACTTCATTTCATATCTAACCAGTTCCGAATAATTAAATTCTCAAACATCATCTTTTCCACTTTTGTTTCATTCTACAGACTGTGTACATCAAATGTTTAAACTGAAAAAAAATATGTCTTCACTGGGAACCCCAGAGCTGAAACGTGCATACTTTAGGTTAGCGGGGACAATACTCTGTACCCCCTTTTTGACAATTTTCCACATAGGATCTTAATAGACACTGTCAGAGGTTCAGAGAATTGGTTGTCAAAGACATGTCTATTAAGATAGTGAATGCTGCATTCTAAAAGGGACTGCTCGATTTATTCTCAGAAATTTTGCAATTGTCGACAATAGAAAATACCCTTTTCTATTCAAAAAAGATATTCTACATTATAAGATTTCGACTATAAGTTAATAACGGAACTTGAATAACTATTAAAGTTAAACTTAGCCCAAGACTTTTACAAAAAAAGGTTGCAACATATGTAATATGATGAACACACCAGCCTTTAAAGATAGGTCCCTTCTATAAATGTTGCATTGGCCCTGCAATTTAACATATCTCCTAAGTACTTAGCTTTCCCAAAGAATGCTTTATAAAAGTTAAAAGGAAAGTTACTTTAACTTTGACTCAATCGCCTACGTATTTTCTGTTACAAAGATTAAGATTTATGTCCAGTGACACATATTACAGTCATATATTCGGATTCATCATGATTATAGGATGCTGGAAATTGCTTTTGTCAAATCCAATATCAAATGCATAGATACTAGTTCTACAAGGATAAGATCTGTGTGTGAAACATCTGAGATATACAATGATTGATCTATAATTCATTATAGGTCTTTAACACCACTTTTATCATTATTTCCTATATAATGGCGAAGAAAGCTGAAGCACCCGGAGAAAACTACTCACATTCGGCAGGTAATTATAAACTGAAAAAGAATAAAAAAGTTTATAAAAAAAAATTTGCCAAAAAAGTCTACATCGTACTAGAGACCAAAAGACATAAATACAATGTAAGCAGCTGTGGGTCATCAATTACACAAAACGAACAAACAGCTACCAGATATATAAAATCATACGGTAATCCTGCGAATAGATAGTACGGCATGCTTCGACCCTTCAAGTACAACTTGGTACATGTATATCAAACACTATAAAAAAAAATCGGCGATACCAAATTCCATAGACGAAATTCTGAAAAAGAATTCTAATACATTCATAACTACATGTACTTATGCGATTTATGTTTTATCTTTTGGGAGAAACCCATAAACCTGCGGCATATAGGGAAAACGGCACAATTTATTCTGCCATAGGCGACAATACTAACATTTTCTAAATATACCACTTTTTATAATAAAAACTTGGATAAAACAGTTATGTGTTGTGTTAATACTTTTTTAATCTGTTTTAAAAATTTAAGCCAAATAGTATCATGACCAACTTCCAACGGAACTTGTTTATAAATGTTATCCATGCCCACCGTCATTTTACCAAAAAATTGTGAAATTTTAGAAGTCTTTTCGAATAATTATCTAGAAAATATTTCAATAGGTTTCAAAATTTATATTGTAAATATACACACTGCAGTTATTCATAGATAAATGCAAAATATATTGTACCCTTACATTTAATCACAGCGCTCCTAGGTTGACTTCCTTCACCTGTCTTGGGTACACAAAAGGCCAACCTAATGCTGGGAAAATGTAATAGTACCGTTTTCCCTATAATGTTTAGGTAGACGTCAATATCAAATTGACAAGTGAATAATTCTAAAAATCAAATGACTGAAACTTGACGTTTTATACACCTCCGTATTAATTTTGAACTTTATGTTAATATAGTCATGCAATTTGTTTTTCTTTCAGCACGAAGACGGAAAACGTCAAGTAAGTTTTGCCATTTTCACTGTTCATATCACATGACAATGATGTTAGGGGATAGAATACATTCTTGAGCTGTTTGATTTATTTTATGGCATATGCAGGAATATACTTAGGGAAAAAGCTCGCAAAACAAAAAAAAAAATAATATCAACATTTGAAGGAAACGGTAATTTGACAATATTGCGAGCTGAAAGCAAAAAAAAAAACAAAAAAAAAAAAAACAACAGATTGTCGATAAGTGATCAGTTCCACGGTTTGATTCTGTGAAACTGGCCACTTAAAGTTCTTACCGTTAACACCGATCATCAAAGTTCCCCTCCAGGCAAACTATTACATAATTAATTGACGGGTGCCATTTTCCCGTGAAACTGATGAAGTCACGAGTTTCTTTTTGATACTGATTATTAATAAGCTTTTGCAATACTTTTTAGACACATTGCTATTTATAAAAGTTATTTTAGAAATGTTTTAACAAGGGACTAATTGATATTTCATAATATAGATTTCTTTATGAATTTTACGTTTCTTGTTTTCTTTAAAGGTGAACGATCCCGGAATTTTCTCGACTTTTCTACACATGACTCGGTACCATCTTATGACGGTAGGATTTTGGTCGTTGGAGCATATGAAGCAGGTAAAACAAGTTTGGTGATGAATCTTATTGGCGAAGAAATTCCAACTGAACGACAAAGCACTGATGGCATAGATGTCCACTTTGGAAAGTTACTATTTGAAATAAAGACACAGATGTTTTTAAAGAAGAAAACTGGTAAAAGTATTTTAAAAACCTTTTTTTTTTACCTTTCTTGTAATACGTGACTAAAATCTGCAAGGTCAACATGTTAGCATTAACTTTTAAATGCATATAACCGTTTTGTCATATTTACTCTATGTTGAAGATGCAATGTTAATTGTTAAAAGTAGATGTTGTTTGAGTGCCAATGAGACAACTCTCCGATCTCCATCCAAGTCACAACTTGTAACAGAAAAACCTTTATAGGTGAAATTATGGTCTTCAACCCGAAACCTTGGCTCACACTGAACAGCAAGTTATAAAGGGCTCTCAGATCTTTACTAAGTGTCTTTTATTGTTATGGGAAGTAGTCAGTGTTGTACATTTGCGCCACAGTTAAAAGTAGAGGAGGATTTGGCCTCTCAAAACCCCGCCACATTGTATATAGTTCAGTGGTTTTTCGTTGTTTCATGTCTACCATAATTTTTTCCATAACTTTTTGGTTACAAATTAAACCCTTATATATATATATAAGACGATGTGATATGAATGCCAACGCTACAACTCTCCATCCAAGTCTCAATTTGTAAATTGTCAACCATTTTAGGTAAAAGTACGGCCTTCAACAGGGAACCTTGGCTGACATTGAATAGAAATTAAGCTATAAAGGACCCTAAAATGACAAGTGTAAAATAATTGAAATTGGAAAACCAACGGTCTTGCCTATAACGAGAAACGAGACTTTCTTAATTGTGAACCTGATCAACAAGCGAGAACTCCTGAATATGCTCCTGACTGAGATCAGCTTTTATAGAAATGAGAATGAAAATGGGGAGTTTGTCAAAAAGACAACAATAAAATAGAGAAAGGAAATGAGGAATGCTTCAAAGCGACAATCCGACCATAGAACAGACAACAGCCGAAGGCCACCAATGGGTCTTCAATATAGCGAGAAACTCCCGTTCAGGCGTCCTTCAGCTGGCCCCTTAAAATATATATACCGGCCAAAGAACAAATATTTACGCTGCATTTAAAATATGTCTCTTAAATTTAAAAGACTTCTGTCGTAAACTAATTTCCCCCCTTTCCCCAACCCCGATTTTTTTCTGACACACGAAACTGCACGTGTGTTCTTGCTGCAATGTTAAAACGGATTAAGATAATTTGTTTTCGTTCTTAGTGTCTTTTTGTGGTTTGGATGTACAAGTATCCGGTCACGTTCACGTGTTTTTTTGATAAGCATTTCTATTTTTATGCCCCACCTACGATAGTAGAGGGGCATTATGTTTTCTGGTCTGTGCGTCCGTTCGTTCGTTCGTTCGTCCGTCCGTTCGTTCGTCCGTTCGTCCGTTCGTCCGTCTGTCCCGCTTCAGGTTAAAGTTTTTGGTCGAGGTAGTTTTTGATGAAGTTGAAGTCCAATCGACTTCAAACTTGGTACACTTGTTCCCTATGATATGATCTTTCTAATTTTAATGCCAAATTAGAGATTTTACCCCAATTTCACGGTCCACTGAACATAGAAAATGATAGTGCGAGTGGGGCATTCGTGTACTGAGGACACATTCTTGTTATTTATCTGATGAGTTAATCCTTTTTCAGCTGATTATTATAGTTTGTTCTAATGTTGTATTGTTACAACACTGCCCCAGGTTAGGTAATGGTAGGTATCCCGCTAACATGATTAACCCCACCACATTTTTTATTTATGTGGCTTTACTCAAGTAAGGAGCCTGTAATCAGTGATGGTTGTTTATCATGGCTGTGTTACATATTTGTTTTTCGTTCATTTTTGTGTTTATAAATTAGACCGTTGTTTTTCTGGTTTGAATTGTTTAACATAAACTTGTGATTTTGGGTCCGTTTGTAGCTGACTACGAAGTATGAGCTTTGCTAATTGTTGAAGGCCGAAGCTGTTTATATCTGTGTCATTTGGTCTTGTGTAAAATATTTAATCGATACACTTTTTTTACTGTTTCATTTTCTTGTTTAAAACTAGCAAGTCCAGACCCTTAAATGATTAACCTTCATGTATCATAATGAAATAAGAAAATTTAATTTAAAATCGAGTTTAACAAAACTTGAAAAATTAAGTAAAGACTGTGTGAGTGACCTAATACTCTATATACATGGTCAGTATATTCTATATGGACCAACAGAAAACGATTCTCGATCCCATTATGGAGTTTACTGACACCGTATATGTCGTATTAGATGACTTGCATGACTTGTATAGTCCAAGATTACTCTGATGTCCAACGTCTGTTTTGCCAGACAAGCTGGGCCTTGGGAGGTCAGGGCTCGTCCCATATAAAAAATTGGATATTTGCCCATCCAAAATAGATGTGCTGCTTCGTTGCTTCTAGGGCCGACTGACGGTATTGAAATTATATAAATCGGGCATCAATCTGTTCATTTTTCATTTATCTCTTCATTTATATAAGTTTCACCTACCTGCCACCCTTTATTTTTCCATATTTAAACAGTTTTCACAGTGGAAAAAAAAACCAAAATAAGTACTATTTTTGACGTTATTATTTCCTATCCAGTCACTTTAGTAGCTAACATTTACTGTGATATTGTCCAATAAATCCTATTTTGAAATTTTTGCTAACAAAGGTGGCCATTTTTGGGCCTTATTGAACCTATTCTATTGTGGAGAATTTGGACCTATTTTTAAATTGTTAAAGCAATACATGTATTTAGTATCTGGTGGGCTACCCAAATTAAGAACCTTCTGTCACTGACATACATGTATGCAGAAACATTATAACTGAAGAAATTACCTTCTCGTTATTAAACGGAATACACTACTACCATCGTTGTTTATATTAGCAACTGCTTCCCGGACCAACAAAAACAGTAGTTTTCTGTTTTTTATTTTATGTTTGTGAGATCAGATATTTTCTCAGGAAATCTCAATAAATGCACAACAGTGTGTTTCGAAATCATCATTTTAAAATTCAATCACAGAACTTGAGAGTTGTCTAATTTTGTTTATCGGCATCATTATGTATACATCAACTGTTCACAGATTAACTGCATCCTAACGATTATTCCAAACATGCGATTTCGATACATGGCAATGACAAAATAAACAGTTAAAACAACACTGCATAAGCATAGCGAAATATCTGAACTTGGTCGTATAGAGTAAAACAACTGTCGTTTCGCAAGTTTATCTATATTTGCTTTTTTGTCATTGTATGCCGTTGTGACATCCTTTTTCACAGTAATATTCGCCAAATCACATGATGGATTTGCATATACTTCTATATAATGTATCTTTTTCTTGCAGATCTTCACAGTTTTCCAAAGGCTGTTTACCAGAAAGTGTTAGCTTGTCTTGAAGCTGTACACCAATCTAATGCAGTTAAGCAATCAAAAAAGTCGAATCAGGTTTTTTCTCAAGAGGACCAATGTTTGTTTCCTTCAAATCAGGTATTGAATCCAGCGTTTCCGTTTTTGATGCCTGCATTTCCTGATTTTTTGAACTTTTTTCAAAGTGACTTTCTAAAAAGAATTAACGAAAAACTTAGAACCTTTAAATCAGATGCTCCCCCATTTAGCCGAGAAGTGATTCCAATTCCAATTCTAGATTTTGCAGGACAATTTGTGTACTATACAACACACCAGGCCTTCATTACATCTCATGGGACATACATAGTTGTATTTAATGGCAGCAAGAGTTTAAGTGATAGTTTGACCGGAGATGGAAAAGAATCTACAGTTCTTGGTAAGTTTCTGTCTCACTGAACATAACTTATATAATAAATTCTAGGATTGATTTCAGATGTGTTTGAGCTTTTGATGTTGCCATTTCATTAGGGATTTTCCGTTTTGAATTTTCCTCGGATTTCAGTATTTTTGTGATTTTAATATTTTTTTTCTACATTGTAAAAAAAATCACAAATGGAAACACAATTTGTCAATGTTTTGTAAAGTCATGATCAATATGCCTCATTTACAAAAAACGTTTGGAAAGCCGTTAATGAATTGCTCCATTTTATCCTAATGTTGGGTTTGAATATTATCGGTCAAAATGATTACTTGGCAAATATCTACATAATAGTTATTGAAAACTGGTCATTATCGTGACATACATGTATAGACTACCCAAAGGACAGTGGTATCGACTAAGACAGCGATAATGACTAAGCCGTGGGCCATTAGTGTTTCCTTATTTTAGGTATAGAAATGAAATTCGTTTAGTAGGTGAAATACTTGCACCAGAAACTCATTTGTCTATTTAGTGTGTCCTTAATTCAGTGAGCAAGCATGTCTAATCTAAAATGGAATTGCAATATTTTCAGACAATATCAAACACTGGGTTTCATCTATTCTTGCATACAGCTCTACAGATACAGACGAGTATCCGAAAATTGCATTTGTTGCTACACACAAAGATTTAGTTAAACCTGTACGTATTAATTCAAGGAATCAGTAATGGAAATTTTATTTAAGGTAGATCATCATTTAAAAATGTTTTAATTTAGATTTGATATGCGTTAAGAACATAGAAATAAAAAAAATGGTATCACTGAACTTTTCTTTTGCTACAGGTAAACATTTCAACATTTATTTTAAGTGTTTTCTCTCATAACGCGGATAAGCAAAATCAAAGTACTGAAGTACTGAACATCGGATGACCACAAGTTCTTTTGGATGGTCAAATGCACTTGTCTCAGAAAATATTACCTATCTCTTTTTAACTCATAAATGTACAGATATATATTTTTTTCTGAGACAAGTTCGTGCGTGGATGATAAATAAATGACATGAAATTCAACTTCACCGTAATAAATATTATATTGTTGTGATACAAAATAGTATACACTGATTTGTTGTTTCTATTATATTAACATAACAGTTACATGTATATATTATTTCCATCCATTTGTGTATCATCCCATTCTACTATTCAAATAATAGTGCAATGCAAGTGCATGGTGGACACGTTTTTGTAAAAATTCGATTTTTCTAAAAGATTGGAAACGAGTAGGCATTTATATTTTCCCGAAAAACAATTACAGAGGTATCGGTCCTTGCCGGTATTGTCGTAAAATGTTCTTGATATATTCTTCCGCATGCTTTAACACAATTTATAGGTACGTGTGCATTGCTTTTATCAATGATTTTTTACTTGTAAATATATATTATAACTACAAAACATTTTCATATTATTAATTTATGTTGTAAACAAAAATTTTATCAGTATTCATTGAAGAGATGTATTTTTATCAAACGATAAGGAATGTAATGTTGCACTCGTTTATGTTCGCGTATTTATCATGTTTAAAGATAGGTTAAAATCCCAAAACTAATTATAATGGAAATTTAGGCGATAACAATACATCGGAATGACCTCAAGGTCATCGTGATGTAAAAAAATGGACGCTAGCAAAATTGTATATTTGTTATTTGTTAATACACTCAATAGTGCAACAACCATCTTCTTTTTCTTTTTTTTAGTATAGATTGTTACACATTGATTCTGAATTTGTTTCAAAATTTGCAGATTAAACCAAAAACATTTGACCCATTGTGTACTGGTATTTTAACAATCCAAGATGGAGGTATACAGTTAGTTTAACGACAGGTTTTTCTTTGTATATTATTGATTTGATAAATTTTCTTTGTTTAGTTTGTAGGATTTTTTTGGTCAACTTTATCAAGTTGCAGTTTTTTTTCAGATTGTCTATAAACACATTCGTTAGTTTACAAACATCCGTTAGTTTATAAAGGAACACAATTTTAATTCATTAAAGATAATTAGAAATCTTATCATATATTTTCAGGACGAAGTACAAAGAAAACAGGAAAGTATCACACATTCCTTGATTGAATGCTTCACAGACAAACAGATCAAGTCTCATCTAATTTTACAAAGGATATTTTTTGTAAACTCCTTAGACGAAAGTGACACTGGCATCAACGAGCTTCGTACATTTTTATCCAAAATTTTGGTGGACAATCCACAATGGAAACAAAAAGTACCAAAACAGTTTCTTTTTCTTGAAATGATGCTAGCTATATTAGTTGATGAAGGACAATACATTCTAAGCCGAACAGATATAAACATAATAAACAGGGAAAACGAATTCACACCACTCTCAGAGGAGGAACTAGATAGATTTCTTCATATTCAAAATAGTTGTGGGAAATTAACATACATAGATACACATTATCTAAGTAACTTCATTGTTATAAATCCTACTTGCATAATAGATCTTCTGAAAGTTATTGTAACAGCCTTTCCAAGTTCATCAGATATGAAACACGGCCGAATTCGAAAGTCTGATTTGACGAAAATGTTAGATTCCGGAAAATTCAACCGGCTTGGAAGTTTTTCTGACTTTTTTCGTGAGTTATTGGTTTACTTTGATATTCTTGCTGAAATAAGGCGGTATGACAAAACAACTGGCAGAAAGATAGCTATTGAATGCTACTTTGTGCCGTGCCTGATTTATCAAACAAACACAACCACTTTCGTCGAAAATTGTATTAAATCCGAACGGTGTATAAGTTTTGCATTCGTCTTCGAAAAATCATACGTGCCCCCAGCAGTTACAAACAGGTTCATTTCATGTGTTTTAAGTATTTGGAATGTCAAAATATACAATAATATTGAACTGCTTTTTTCTGCTTTTGTTGTTGTTAGTCTCGACAGAAATCACGATTTAGTTGTTCAGGCGGACCAAACCTCGATAGCAATTTACTTGATTCACAAACAGCGCAAGGAACTTATTATTAGAGATTTGGCATCAAGTGTGCGTCAATGTCTTGAAGACAATTTAAACAGGATATCGGAAGTGTACTCTGATTCATATACAGAAAGTCCAAGTAGATATGTTCCGTTTACGATGAAGATACAGTCGGGATGTCTTTCATCTGGTTGCATGCTCAATTACGAAGACATAGGGAATCATGGGAATATATGTGAAGCACATGGGCATATGACACCACAGTCAGAACTCAATATTTGGTTTACAGACATAGTAAGTCATTTTGGCGTTTTTAATTTCAAAGCAATGTTAAGTATTTAGGTAGATCGGATGTCGTATTCTTTGGTTATGTTGCAAACAAACTTTGCTTTAAATATAGGTGACTAACTTTGAACGTTTCTGCATGATGAAGGTAAATTAAAAAAAAGCGGTTCGGACGCATTGATTATTTAACGTGTTTACTAATGGCACAAAATGGCCTAAAATATCAACTCTATCATAAAACACCAAAAAGGTCTCAATTATGGTTCGTAAATGGGTCTATTTCAATAGTATAAATGCTAAATATATCAGTTCTTTTCATAAGACTACAAGATATTCGCCAAAGTAAGCCCATTTTGGACATTTTGTCAAAATATGATGATTTTGTGCATTTTTTAGACCTAAAGGCTTTTGAAACACATTGGCCGCCACCTACGATCCAGAATGTGTTGTAACCAAAAGATTCCAATTTTGATATAGATTTCATCAATATAAACACTTTTTAGATCGTAGATGGAGGCCAAGGTTAATTATGCCAAAAACAATTAAAATTATGGACAAAAAGTACCAAAATTGACCTTTTAATACAAATTGTACTCATTGAAGGGGTCATTGCTCCATAAATAGTAAAGAAAAGTTGCAGAAAAAATATTTTTGTCTTAGAAGTATTATCAAAAGTATTTCTATGTGACATTTGTAATTTTTTGCCCCAATTTAAAAAACATAAAAAAATCAGGGCCAATTTTAACCCTTCGTGAACCTTCTCCTTTGGTGTACCAAGTACAAGTATCATTGAATATCTATAATACTAAAATAACGAGGTCCAATTTGCCAGCCGTCATGGGGTAAAAACGACAAATCAAAGAATTCAATTTTACATATAGATCATATAGGACAATAATGTTGATTAAAAATTACACCACTGCAGACGCTTTTGTTTTCCACATAATTAAAAATGCCAATAATTAACAAGTTCCGGGGCGAATCCGATTACGATACCAACAGTATATTCACATGTTACCTGTTACCTATTACCTTATCCATACGTTCCGCATCTGACAGGGGCATCACCAAACTGTGTATTTAGGATTTTGCTGTATACTCGGGTCATTATCACAGGGCTGACACTACTAAATTAAATCATAGTCACATTGTTCCCTATAGTAGTGTTTAATCAGTATGTTTTTCTAAGATGACAATACGAATACTAAATATCTGGACTTAAAATAAGACGTATAGGTACAGTTTTCTATTTGTAAGCCGGCATAACGTTAAACAGCGAATCAAAGAATTCAACTTAATCATGTTAATATTTATAACTAATATAGGACAATGCTGTTGATTAAAAATACTCCATCCCAGGCCCTTTTGTTTTCCAAATAATTAATATTACCAATAATTGTTAAGTTCCAAGTCGACGGGTTCAAACTGATAGATTTTTAAAGCAGAGAAAACTGTGCATCTTATAATCAACATGACCCTATCAGATGACAATACCAATACTAAAATAAGGATACGCATAGTTATATACTTTAATTCAGTCACGGACCGCGATATCACGGGTGTGTTCTAGTTGAATAGAAACATCTCAAACATATTGAATGACTTCACAGTTAAGTGTTGTTAAGTGTATTTAAAGTTTACGATAACAAACTTGTAAAATCCAGGGCAGATAATTTAAATAAATTTCAAAGGACAATTTGTGTTTTTTTCTCAAGGGAAATGTCTCTTGATCTCCGATTTCTATCATGACATGAAATTATCTCCTTCAACGTAATTAAGTTCTACAGTTTAATGTTTGGTTACTCAGGAAAATTAAATATATAAGATATAAAATATATAACCTATATACAAAAAACCTGATTTCGTAAAAGTCATTGATGATTGGTCCCCAGTTCTTACATTGCAATTTGAAAGTACATCGACCTATCTTGTGTTGTAGTGTTAAAACATCTATCGTATAAAATTAGGCCGTGTTCACATTGACCTAAACTCGGTGTTGTTTTAGTGTAACTCACACATAAACTAAACATAATTACGTTCCCATTGATAAAACTCAATGTTTACATGTAGTTTAAATCATGTTTTGTCTACATGCAGTCGATAGTAGATGTAGGCCTTGTGTAGGTTAAGTGTACACAAAACTAGGGATTCAGAACTTTAATTTTCCTATGCATATTTAAAAAAGAAACGATTTTTATATAAAATTAATACTTATGAAACTTATTAATAAAGTTCTTTACCGAAATATTTGTCCAAACTTGATATATTTATTTGTTATAAAAACACTTTACGTAGCCTTATTAGCCCCTTATCAAGACTCATCCATCATCATTGCCGAACACATAATTCATTTGAAAAGGTCTTCCCGAATCGACTTACAGAAATATTTGCCACTGGTCTTTACTCAAACAACTATTCACTCATAAGTGCATTACTGAAAAAGGATGAGGTTAATTGTTTGTTTGTGTAGTATCTCAGATCCGATAAAAATACAATTAGAAATAAAAAAAAAATACACCCATCCTTTCCAAATACTCCTTGGAGAAAAAATACTATTTGAAACAAACAGAAAAGATAGAAATGTAGTTATCCTTAACATCGCAATTCTTTTTCTTCGTCTGTAAGCACGCTGATGCAGCCTACGTTTTTAATGCGTAATCGAGACATCTTTAAACTGCTGTAAATCATCCAAAATGACTTTCTTAAATGAGCAACCACTTTACTTTAAAAAACAAAGGGGGGGAGGGGTTCAGAATTTTTTTCTCGCGCGAAAGTTTATATTTAGGTTTTTTTTTCGATGGTACCAATTCAATATGTAACAATATAATGTATGGGGAAACTTTGGATTCAGAACATCTGTTCATTCTAATCATCTGTATGACCCGATTTTTTTTTAATCAATTTTTTGTTTAATCAAATTATGGAAAAATCCATCCCCCTTTATTTTAAAGTCAAATGGTCGTTCCCTAACTGCTAGAAAAGTTGTTCGAAAATTTGGTTCTACGTAATGAACATTTAAATGACATATAGTTTACAAGTGTGAACGAATCTTATGTACAGGTAGCTAAACAAGGTGTATAGATGTGAACAAATTTAATGTGAAACTAGTGCACATTACATTAAACCAAATGTAAACAGGTTTACTGTACACGGCGTTTGGTGTGAACACGGCCTTAGACATTCTACATGTTCTACTCAAACTACTTTAACGACACTAATTCTAACTTTTGATTTTGTAGTTTTTTTCTTCAATTCCCACCTTTTTTATTTAATTGTGAGTTCGGTATTATTATAAATGTTCTAAATATAACATGAAACTTTTTCCTCATGTCCGTGCATTTAAAATCCTTGTATTTCTGATAATGATATAAACGCATAATTATTTTACTCGATTACACTTACATGTCGATTTCTATTTTAATGTTTATTCTAATATATTTTGTAAGATCGAATGAAATTGAAATGGTGGATAAACACAATTTCGGAAATAATTTACACACTCAAATATTCAGTGAACATCTTTTTTTTATTTTATTTAAGACTGTCCAGGAATGTAATGAAACATGTCAAGGTAATATTTTCTCATTTAATATCTATATGGTTTTACACACTACACACATTAGATGGTAACACATGTAAAACAATTAGATAAAATGTTTGAACAGCACGTTTTATGATTGATTACGACATGAAATTGCCATAAGCATGATAGACAGAAAATCTATGTAGGAAAAATGATCAGCAAGACAAGATCGCAACTCTTCAAAGAGTTATTGCCCTTTAAAGTCGACTTTGATCAACACATGGCTATTGTTAAAGATGGCTGGATATATAATTGTATAGCAACATGACTGAAATCATCTTGTCAACTAGACTTAAATTGTCAGTTAACTTCTTAAAAAGTTTTATGAAGATTATTTTAATTTTTTTTTCAATTTGCACATTACTTTGAAATATATAATAGATAGCACTTGCATATATAATTGCTCAGCGTTACACTATCTGCACACATGTAAAATTGCTGAAGTTGTTAGTTAACTCATCAAAGAGTTTTTGCCCTTCAATTGTGATTTTCTATAAGAAATGATGATTGTTGAAAGTACAGAAAGTGACATGCTTTTCACAGCCCTAGTTATGGTTTCCACAAATTTAGCTAAACACTAACATTTGAAAACAAAATATATATTAAATTTATACAATGAAAAATATGTCAATGAGATTTCAACACCATCTTAAGGATGATACAAATGAGTAAAACGTTTATACATGTAAGACAATGCCCATATAAAAAAATATTGGTTAAATAATTATTCGCATTTATGCTTTTGATTTTATAGGTATTTCACATACTATTTATAACATGTGCCTGAAAGATACAGAACTGTTACGATTATCAAGCAATCTAATTGTTGAAGATGTCCGTCAGCTGGCCATTTATCTTGGTATATCAAATACTAAATTAGATGAAATTAGACAGGACTTCCAACGAAATTCAGCAATGGCCAAGTTCGCCATTTTACGAACATGCAGGGATAACAATAAAGCATGTGGTGATTTTATGAAAGCCATAGAAAAGGCTGGTTTTAATATACACACCATGTGCTTGGTATGTTGTTTTGATTATGATAATTCCATTCTCAATTTTATTTATTTCGAAATGTACTTTTAATTTTGTAATTAAATAATATTCACTAGTATTGTTCAAAATATAATATAGCCAATATTGAATTTATCTTCCACATATCGCACTTTCACAACACAAATTTACGACAATTACTTGTTTCACTTTGTTACAGGCTAATGCTTAGATCTTTGTTGGCGAATCATGTTATAACTTGTATTTTACGCGTACTTTGATTTTATCTAGTGTTTCATTAAAATTTGTCGTATTTCCAGTTTTTCTAGTATTCCCTTTGTGTTCCTTATTTTTGTATTTCATCTGTTTTAGATACTCCGGCAAGACATATCGCCGACAGGTTAGTTTCTATAGGAATAGTTAACAATATATTTATATTTAAAATTTATATACTGCATAGTTTAAAGTCATATGAAACGAGTGAGTGGTGAAAAATAATGTTTATCCAATTCTTGAACCAATGCATGTATATATCATAAACTTAGTCCTCTGTGCACGATTTTTTTCATTTTTTTACGCGAATACATCGTATAATCGTCAATTTGTTTTCTCTCTGTCTGTTATGATTTAACAAATATGGCTGCTCATTAAATGCCGTGATTTAAAGCAGAAGTTTACCAATTGTCACCTTATAGTAAACAAATAACAAAAAGCATGGGCATTGAGCACGTGTTTAACATGTACAATCAGATAATTGTTTATTTTAATGAAAAATCCATGCGTATTGCGACCACCGGATTTTTACGAGGAGGGTTGCGCTCAGGTCACTATGCATACGGAAAATATGTCGGCGAATTGCTTCCTGGAAGCAAGCAGTTAAAAATAATTAAACTTCTTATAAATGTGGACAAATTGAAGAATTTTCCTCAGAAAAAAGTATATGTACATAAGTTGTATAGTGAAAACTATCCATTTAGTTATAAAAAAACATGTGCATATTTTTTTTAATTTGAGGTTTCTTATGACTTTAAATTATAATGAAAACAAATTAAGCATGTAAGCATGGAATGCGTTTGAGACAAACCATCCGATCAAAAAGCATAAATTAGCACCAAACCATCAATGGATATTCAACATAGCGAACATCACCGCACCGAAAGCGGGGTTTAGCTGGCCCCATAGCAATTATGTATACTAGTTCAGCGAAAATGGACGTCACACTTAACGCCATATATATATATATATATATATATATATATATATCCGAATTATTATAGGCTGATAACATACATGTATTTTAATTAGTGCCGAACTCAAACATTAAATGTAGTGTTTGAAACATTAGTTATTTTCAATTATTTTAGATTTACCAGACACTATTTTAAATCAAACGCCTAGCGATGAGATGGTGGACAAATTATCTTTGCGCATCGGTAAAGAGTGGATGCAGCTAGGTCTTGAACTGGGACTTCATATCGCACAACTCGAGCAGATAGAATACGACAGTCCAAATGTTCTTCGCGAAATAAGCAGAAACATGTTATATGCATGGAAAGAGAGCGAAAATGTCAATACCATACGAGATCTTCTAACCGCCTTTGGGAGTACAGGGAAGAAAGGAACAATCATCCGAGATATATTGGAGAATTGTGACAGCTTTCCAAATATTGAACCCAATTCTTGACAGTACCCTCATTTTGAGTTAAAGGAGAGAAAATCATTACTAACGTCAAAGGAAATTTTACCTGTTACCGTATTATGTTTTTTGTTTATGTACATCCAGGTTTCATCATTTTTTCTGAAAGTAGATTGTCATAAAGTTTATGAAGAATGTAACATTTGTACACGTGATTTGTTTTATAAGAATTTTGTATAACCTACAGGTTTTACACTGATTCCGCATTTACGGAAATAGTATATCTTGATCAGGATGCATTGTCTATGGACGAATGTTTTATTTTTTTTTTAAATTGGTCTCGACTTTAATTTTAAATAAGCTTGTAATTAGAACTTTTATATTAATATACCAAACTAACTATAGTGATATTAGCTATAAATTGGCCGATTATGTCAGTTTGACTGAGTATCTTCTCTATGAACGGTGATATGAGCATATTATGAGATGCTACGCCCATCTACGCACTTGGTATCGCTTGTTTTGAACCAAATATACAAATTTTAAATTATATAATTTTTGTTTTTATTTTTATTTTTGATCATCTAGTTATATTTTAATTATTATATTTGCACTTCAGGGTTACTTTTTATTGACTCATATTTGGTTTTGATAATAGAGAAAAAAATGCTGTTTTTGATTTCATTTTCTACTGTATTACAATGTAACTGACATTATCGCGCTAACTAATTCAACATTTTGATAATGAATCACATTGTCTTGAAATAAAGGAGAAATACAGTTTACACGATATTTTGTTGAGGATACAACTTTACGAGAACGTCCGTTTTGTCTTTTTAATCACTGCACGTGTTCTTACAATGAGATGAATACTACTTTTTGGGATGAATCCCCTTACCCTTTCGGCTCATCTGAGATCATCCACAAAATGGAGGGGATTGTATTGCCAAATTTATTATTCTCTCCAGCATGTTTGACACTTGTGATGTCACATTTTGTTATAGTATGTTTCTATAAAAAGAAGAAATTTCAGTTTTACTAACAATGAGACAAATATCAACCGGAAACAACATGACGTAGATGATAGTAAATATGTGCCATATTCTGCTGTCAACGCTAATAACAAAGCATAATATATAGCGCAGAGTAAATTATAAACGGCTCCGACAACATGTAAAACATTCTAAACGTAAAAACGAACGGCCTTACAAATCAAATAAGATAAACAGCCACCACCGACACCAACATAATAAAAGGCTTCTAAATCTGGACAGGCATATACTATGTAGTGGGATTAAACATTTTGTTCTTGCTGCTCAATCCTTTCTTAACACTCGGAGGAGGGACGCAACACCATAACAAATGCATAAAGTGTAGGTCCCTTGCATTTGGTTCTGCATATGAATTATTTGTACGTGTTTTCATGTCATTACCACGTGAGGTGTTTCTAACAATGTGTGCTCATTTAGATCGTAAAACACTAAAAGTAAATTGATTTGCATCTGAGGACTGATATTATCAGATTATCACTGGCATTTTCCATATCAGATGGTCCAAGGACACAGTATGTTATTACATGTTAAAAAAATGGGTGCTGAATCTTTATGGTAAATAGTGATTTGGTCCAGTTCAAAAAGGTCAAATTTTATCACGTCTGAAGCTGTCAAACTGAATTTTACACCCCCTTAACACAGAATTTTCAATATTTTGATATACAGCTGGTAGAAGTTTGTATAATTTTGATATTATTTGTCTCACTGGTAAAAATCTTTTTGAGAAAGAGCAAGTGCGATTTTTTTAATTTGAATTTATTGTCTAGAAGAAATGCACTTCGAAATAACTGTGTTCTCGGGCCAGATGTATTATCATCCAAAAGTTTAATATCAGCATAAGAGCCGAACACTTGATATGAAAATTATATGTTATGATCTTTTTATCAAATGATTCAACAATGGAAAAAAATAACTTTAATATACTGAATCTACGAAGTTTTTCTATCATATGCCTCAACTGAGGATATAAACAGCAGGATGATATATATAAATTATAACATGGCATTATTTATATTGGACTCTTTATCAACCTAAGGTCATGAAAGTGAATCGCCGAGTCTTTGATATATTCAAAGTTACATGTGGTTTGAAGATGTTTCACGATTTGGAAATTGTAGCTTATGTCGACCGTTTTCACCTGAGTCATTACTATATAAACGACCTGTTTTATTTTAGTTTTTATAGACCCAATTTCTTTTCGTGTTATCTAATACATGAAGCTTTAAACCACATTATCAATCTTTTACCATTTAAATGCATGTTCTCATAACGTTGAAAGATTTACAGTTTAAGTATTTGATTATAATACCAAGAATTTGTGATATGATAAAATCAAAAATTACAACTATAACGATTGTAAAGGTGATCTTCGAAAAATAACGTTGAGTCATTTGCACACATTGTTACGGTTGATGCTTTATACTAGTAACATATATTGTAATCTTTATTTGCATTGCAATTACACTTATAGCTGTACAGGTATCATTTACATTGTAAATCTTTGGTCGTCCCGAAGTGTTACTATAAATCGTCGTTCAAAAACAAAGCTTCGCTCATACGATATTTTGTTGATATAGCTGAATCACCGGATTATTCACTAAATACATGTAGTAATGAGTCCATATCAGATTAATAATTAAACAATTTACACGCTGTTATCCAGTTTGAACATGCTGTAAATGTACTTACTTTCATCTAAGGTTCATTGTTTTACTGGTTGTGATCTGAGCCAAGACTAGATCACTCTAGTTTGAATTCGTTGTTCTGCATGCTTTCCTTTGTTCTGTAGAATTTTGGTGGGATTTACAAATCCACAATAAAACTTGTAATTATCTATTAGGAAAAATACTAATTATTAAAATCCATGTAGCTAAAAATCATATGAGTATGCTGTAATTCAAATTTAACTTTAAATGGTTAGTAGACCCAAGATTAATTTTGTTTATTTGATACAATTTCATTTAAATGTGTACCATAAAAAAATCGCCAGACAGTACCTTGTTACACAAACAGACAGTTGCATGAAGACAGTTTAAACAACAGAAAAAAGTAAAAAACAACCAAAATACTGAACTCAGAGGAAAATTCAAAACGCAAATTCCATAACCAATTGGCAAAATCAAATGATAAAACACATCAAGCAAATGGGCAACAACTGTCATATTTTTGAATTGGCACAAACTGT
Organism: Mytilus galloprovincialis; assembly: GCF_965363235.1. Taxonomy (NCBI): domain Eukaryota; kingdom Metazoa; phylum Mollusca; class Bivalvia; order Mytilida; family Mytilidae; genus Mytilus; species Mytilus galloprovincialis. The sequence continues at coordinate 62,397,152 of NC_134845.1, forward strand.
TCAAATGTGGAAAAGGGTTTTAACCAGGTTTTATAGCGTTTAACCTCCCACTTGTGTGACAGTCGCATCAAATTTCATTATATTTACAACGATGCGTAAACAAAACAGACATACTAGATACAATTGTCTAAATAGGGAAACAGCAATCATCAACGTGTCCCAATATCAAACAGAACAACAAACAAACACATATTTAACAAGGAAGCACAAAAAAGCACCTATCAAATTTAACAGCCACATTCATTGCTTACTTATATAAGTTAAACTTCAGTAAAACAGTTCTATGAAGTACTTGAAAATTAAGTTTCATACATTCACCAGGCAAGATAATTAAATTGAAAAATTAGAATACTTTAAAAGTTTTAATAAATTCCCTTTTCATCGAAGACAAGATTATAAAGTGAATTAAAATTTCAAAATATCGGAAAACATTGGTACATTGCTGATGTAAATCATGCCTATATGCTACACATAATCTTTATGAAGCTCAGACCAAATATTATTAGTTGCATAGTGTGCTAGTGACCTAATACGGTATATATGGGGTCAGTAAATTCCATATGGGGTGAGACCGTATTACGTCACAAGCACACTATGTAACGAATTTATCTTACCGACTATCTGACCGTGTGAAATTAAGACTAGTGATTCTCAAAATGAGCAAGTCTTCAATACTGCTAGCATTAAGAAAATACTTCCATTGATCCTACAAAAACAGATGCCAACAATAACGACTTGTAAGGTTTAAATGTGTTTTATTTCAATCTTAATCATCAATTTTTTCGTCTGTTGTAACTTTTAAGATTTTTTCTCAGTACCTTTTTGTTTTTATAAAGGGACATAACACCATTACTAACCGTGTATGAAATATGCCCCGCCCCTTCTTACCTAATATGGAATATAAAGGGACCTAACTCCACTACTAACCGTGTATGAGATAAGCCTCGCCCCCTACCAACCTAATATCAAATATACATGGTTTGCACGCGGACGCTTTTAACCAATCATATTCCTGGAAATGTATAGGAGGTAAGATAAAAATCTTTCGCTATCATATAAACCAAGAAAACTGTGACATAAATTGTGTAATGAGTCCTGTAACATGTCGACAAAGAGTAATTGATTTCACGACGGATTAAACATTGGTTTGCCTGCTGCAATTCATGATTATTAAGATTCAGAACAAATATAAAACCAATGCCATCTGAAGAAGCCAAAATAACTTTTGAGGAAAATGTTACTACCCACTGACGTATATCGGACAGATGGACGGACGGTTGGACGGACAGAGTCAAGCGGTAATTAGACCCACATCCGCCTAAGCAACGCAGGTAAAATAACTAGTATTTCTTGATCTTAGAGGTTTTTGGAATCTTTAATATCGATTTTTTTAGGGTCTCTAAAATTCTCTCCCATGTATATGGTGGGTCTGCTCTAATTAAAGCAAAAGCTGAAGCCGATGATTCGAGACCGATAGAATTTAAGAAAATGTTTCTATAAAGTATACTAATGACATTCAATCAATCTTGATTGTAAATTTATTCCGTTAATTTAAAGGAATAAAAGGAGTTATATATTGGATGAGAAGAAATTGTTAAACAAACTTGTAAAAACATTTACTTCTTTTTACCACTTTTACATATTCTATCATCGGTACAAGGACATTATTCGTAAATATAAATCAACATGCAGACATCTAATACGTTCATGTATTTCACATTCAATATTCAATGGTACTTTATTCTTTAAAAAGCACAAAAATGTCGGCATTCACTCTCAAAGCTAGCGAAACATTTAATTAGACTTAAGGAAGGATATAGTCACGATATGATAGTCATGTCATTAAAAATGGCCTATGATGGATATAATGTTGTTTCTCTTATAGGGTTTTTGCATCGGAAATAAACACATTTATTCTAAACCAGTTATTGGCATGATACGGATTATGTTCTTCTCATATATTTTATGATTGCAAGCTACCAAAACCCTAACGGGTAACAATCAGTTTAATTGAAGTCTTGAGCTGGCATGTCAGTAACTGCTACTAGTGTTATATTAATGTATTTATCATTGTCATTTTGGCTAGTCTCTTTTGTTACATATTCTGACATCGATCTTGGACTTCTTTTGAACTGAGTTTGACTGTGAGTGTTTCTGTGTTTGTGTTTTCTAAATTGGCTAGAGAAATATGTAGAGGGTTGAGATCTTAAAAAAACATGTTTAACCCGCTGCATTTTTGCGTCTGTTCCAAGTCAGGAGCCTTCTGCCTTTTTAAATCGGTTAGGAAGCAGTGGCTGACAAATATACCTGGTATACATCATGCATTGACACCTTATATAAGACAACGTATTGTTTGGAACCCAAAATACGTGTGTAGGAAATGTAGAAACTGAATAATACTTATTAAACACTATAGAGTAAAGGTTGAACAAACCATCGGAAAATGAAAACAGTACAACGTTATGCCACATCCTATTGAAAAATTCAAAGCTATTGTGACTATAAAATGCATTGCATTATTTGGTCATCAAAATGACTTATTTTTGCATATTTAGTACACAACTTTTCTATCTCGTTTTTTTTATTGTTTTTCGTCAACTGTAATCGTAATTCTTAGTGTATTCCTAGTTTAGACATATTTCCTGCAAATCTCTAATAGTCATTAACTTTCACTGACCACATAAGAAAACAAATCTTACAAAACAATACGCATTACATGAATTTAATTGTGTACTGAAAAAAAAATATCATTTATTAACAGTATGTATCTTAATCAAATAGTACAACGTGCAAAACCTTATATATTTCCTCATAGCTAGGTAAACTTGTTTGCCAATTCAACCTATCAACGCAGTGCATAACAATAAATGAAGATACGAAAGTTATGTATTACCAAGAACGTACCTATGTTAAGTAGAAAACATATATTGACGTGATTCATACGGTGATTTTGTCATCAGAAGGTGAGTCTCTTAATTATATTTGATCGCTTTTAAAAAGAATACGTTTTGTTTGAAAAATGAAAACTTAATAATATTAGTCGTTTGCTGGGATAAAATGTTGGTGTTTACTGTTACAGTGTTATGTAATTGGTTTTAGCTCACCTGGTATGAACAAGCAAATGAGCTTTTATTATTGATAACTAAACTAACTAGTTACTTTTTTGAGCTCACCAAGCCCTGCATTGGTTATTTAAAAAACGGTTTGCAGTTTTGGGTAATTATCTTGAACATTATTATAGAAATAGTTGAACTGTTAACAGTAATAATGTTCAGCAAAGTAAGATCTAAACAATAAATGTCTATTGACCCCCTAATTCGTTATTTTCCTTTACACTCCGTGTTTAACATTTTTTCGTTAATTGTTCTAATCGTTTACAAAAATCTTCACCGCTGAAACTACGGAGAAAAAGTTAACAAAACTTGGCCACAATCATTATAAGGGTATCTAGTTTAAATGTGTCTGATGACCATGCGTGTCAACCTACATGACCAGCCGATGACAAAATAGAACACAAGGGGGAAAACAATTTTTAGGTAATATCTATGAAACTAAAGCAAAAATATAATGATTGCATTAATTCTTGCATCAATTGTAAACAAATTCAGGTGAGCAACATCAGCTCATTGGAACCTCTAATTTTAACAACATGTCTTCGCAAGATAATTTTTCCTAGGAAGGAGATAAATAAACAGTTATCATAACAATTGGTAATGTTGGTTTAATTTTTGTGAATTTAAACACAGTAACATTGAACACAAACGTGTTATTTGATTGCTGATATCGAAATTGTGTATAAGATTAAGAAGAAAGTTATGTCCGAATGTCATAAAATTATTCAAATCATCAACTCTTTATTTTAAAAAGTCGAAGTGTACCAATTGCATGTATCTATTTAACGAATGATTTGTAACTGGGCAAAGCATACCATCGACGATTTACTGATAAACAAAAACAACCTTGATATTGATTTCTTTATCTTGAAAGTCACTATATTAAAACATATTTGAAAATAAGGTAACCTTTAAAATTGAATCTTTTAAAAGCAAAGATTTAAATGCATAAATGTACATACAACAACACTAATAAATTATGCAATTTTGATTTTTAAAACATGATATAACTTTTTTTTTCACTAGATCGTGTATAAACCTGTTGATTATAATAACGTTGTACATGTTGTAGAGCATTATCAGTTTCTTATATACTAAAGAATAATGATGAAAGTTATCATACGGGGTAATAAATTGATCGTGTACACAAATGCATAAAATATAAATGATATTTTTGTCTGTGTTACTGACCTTATCAGTGATAATATATCAATAGAGTTTGCCAGGTCGAGCTAATATCATAGCTGATGCAGTCAGTATGCAGTGATAAAATGCCATTTTGTTCTCCTCAGTAATTTCTCATACAATATTTGGTATTGGTTGTGTATATGTATTAGTTGCTATTTATATACTATAATTTATTCTATGCTATATATGTAACAGATTGTTAAGATGGTTCAAATATATCCCAGATTCGATGACATTATTGCTAAAAAAAAACTATTTGGTGATCAACAATAACTTTTTGTTGGAAAACACGATTTACATTTTTTTATTTTTGACAAAATTGCAGTATACCATTTTCTTATATACCTATATGGAATTATTTTCTTTCAGAACGATCGGTCATTTTTTCTCAGAATCAACCCGAACGATACCATGTTGCAATGAAATATCCTCCAAGGCATAAAATAATGACCTGTGTGAGGTAATTATTTCCTTTATAAGAATGCAATCTATAATTTACTTCCAAACCATATTCGTCTGAGGTTTTTTTGTTGCCGATTGGGGAATTTATTTTTTAAAGTTCAATCGGTAATAAGTGTAAAAAAAGTCGTCATTGTCCGCATTTTATCGTTAGAAACAATATAAACGTGAAGTTTTGTTAATTCATCGCTACAATACAGAGACATTATCATATATGTGAGATGAATGTTAAAGTAGATTTTCATAAAATAAAGCCAGATTTAACATATCCGTGTGCAAGATTTTGAAAATCTTATTCAATCACACTGAATAGGTTGATTGATTGTTTATTGCTTAACGTCCAGTGGCAAATATTTCACGCATGTTCTGGACTATGCTGGATTGGAAATCATACTGTGACCTACATGTACTTATATTCGTCTTCGTGTCAGTTCTTAATTAAATTTTTGAATTTATGTATACCTTTTACTCTATCAAATGATCAACTAATAAGATATTCTTATATTCTATTGAATAACATTCACGTTACTCCAATAGGATCGGGTGGGGTTGGTATTTAATTATATCCTGATTATCTGTTAAAAATGTATTGCTACTCAAAAGACAATCTTTCTGAATATTTTGCTGATTGTAAATGAAATTGTTGAAAACATTACTTCCATTTGCGAGAGAAATGTCTTTACAAATAGGAAAAAAACAAAGCCCCTCCCCCTTTTCCATAAACTAAGTTGGTACAATAAATTACTTACAATGTGTCTTGCATTTGTCATACAACATTTTTGTCTTTCTTAATGCTGTTACAGTAGTATTTTTTATTGTGTATGGACCATAATTTCAAGGGTTTATATCTAGAGTATCAATTGAAAAGTATTTCACATTTTAAATGAGCCGTAGGGTGTATTAAAACCTGAATGCATTAGAAAAAAATATCCAACTTTAGTGTGGTTGGTAAAATAGGACGCTAAATTCTGAAAATCTTTATAAAAATGATATTTTTTGGACGGTACAAAAAATGTATATAAGTCATATAACGCATATTTTAAGGTTTTTCTTGTCGTAGAACACACATCGGGTGTCAGGACTGCCCAAAGAAAGAACTCGATCCCTACGGTCGGTCTTTCATTTGATAAATCCTGACAGCCCTCTGTGTGTTCTACGACAAGAAAAACCTTAAAATATGCATTATCTATAACTTAGATACCTTTGTAGAGAAAATACACCCTACAATCATTGTGTTCAATATTACCAACATTATTTCATGAAATCAATTTACAAAGTATCCTGATACGCGTTTTACTTTACTCAGATTTGGATCAGGAGTATGAGCAGGTTTATCAGCTTACGATATTTTCCACTATCGGTATTTGCCATTTTTTCCCGATAGATGTAAAAGGAAATACATTCAAATACATGCAAACAAAGTATATATGTGGATAATATATAAATAAGTCTGCAGTTTGGTTAGACCAAGCATAATAAATGTATGTTCACCATGTTAACGGAGGAATCAACGTTAGCACGCGACCAAGTTCAGGTGTACTTAGTATCAACGCTGTGTCTACTCTATGAAACTGTAGATTCAAGAGATAATCATAATTTAACGTGCGTTTAGTTTAACGCTTCCCATTTGCGTTATCAAACAATAGAGGCAATATTACTTTGCGTTCATTTTTTTTGTAAACGTGCGTATATCCCTTATATTACTCTCGTTTACGCATAGTCGTAATCGAATAAAGGATGGTTTGTATAAAAAAGAACATATATACATGGTCATCTGTGACCCAGATAAAACAAAACTTAGGTCATTTTTTACAGCGTTCTTTTATATACACCAGAAAAGCCTGTGGTTATTTGTGCAAAAACAATTTTAACTCGTTTGCAATAATCATATCTTAAGGAATATTTGTTTGAAAATTCTAGCCATGGCATGTTGTCTCAAATCGTCTGTGTTGAGAAACTTATTTTTAGCTCATCTGGCCCGATTGGCCAAGTGAGATTTTCTCATCACTTGGCGTCCGTCGTCCGTCATCCTGAACATAGGACCATATGGGAAATACATACAAATGACTTCTTGTAAAGAACCACTGAATAGAATGAATCCATACATGGCATGAATGTTTCTTATAAGGTGCTGACCAAGTGTTGTTACTTTGTAGCCAATCCATCATCCATGATAGCCACCAGCGGGGGACTTAGTTTAACATATGACCCTAAGGGAAATGCATACAAATGACTTCTTTTAGAGAATCACTGAATGGGATGAAACAAAACATAGTATGAATGTTCCTTATGAGGTGCTGATTGTTGTTACTTTGTAGCCGATCCATCATCCAAGATGGCCGCCAGCGCGGGACTTAGTTTAACATAGGACCCTATGGGAAATACATACACATGACTTCCTTTAGAGAACCACTGAATGGAATGAAACCAAGCATGTCATGAATGTTCCTTATGAAGTGTTGACCATGTTTTGTTACTTCGTAGCCGATCCATCATCCAAGATGGCTGTCAGCGGGGGACATAGTTTAACATAGGACCCAATGGGAAATACATACAAATGTTTTATTTTAGAGAACCACTGAATGGAATGAAGTCAAACATAGCATGAATGTTCCGTATGAGGTGTTGACCAAGTGTTGTTACTTCGTAGCCGATCCATCATCCAAGATGGCTGCCAGCGGAGACTAAGTTTAACATAGGACCCAATGGGAAATACATACAAATGTCTTCTTTTAGAGAACCACTGAATGGAAAGAAGTCGAATATAGCATGACTGTTCCTTATGAAATGCTGAAAAAGTGTTGTTACTTTGTAGCCAATCCATCATCCAAGGTGGCTTCCAGCAGGGGACTTGGTTTAACATAGGACCCTATTGGAAATACATACAAATGTCTTCTTTTATAGAACCACTAAATTGAATGAAAGCAAACATAGCACAAATGTTCCTTTCTTAATGAGGTGCTCTCCAAGTGTTGTTACGTTGTAGCCAAATTTTTCTTTTTATATGATTTCAAAAACCCAAGTAGAATCAGGTGAGCGATACAGGCTCTTGAGAGCCTCTACTCTAGTTATTGTTTGCCTTCTCTTTCAATGTGCACAAAGCTACAATAATGGCTGTCTCATTGATTAAATGAAGTTATTTTACTGTTTCTATTAAACAGAAGATTATTATAAAGAATAAATAAATTGAATGTGTTGTTGAGGAATTACAATTGAAGCATTGAGTTCTCCATTATATACACATGTGTCAAGGGAATGTTTTGAGTCAAAAGCTTTCACACATTTACCCCATCACATAATAAATTTATCATACAACTATGCATATTTTAGTATGTTCAATCAAATCCTCTTGTGATATGCCAAGATCAGGTTTTGAATAAAATAAACAAATATTTTGGTTTCTTTTGAAGATAAAACCTTTATCAGGAATTTACATTTGTAATGTCAAAAAAAGTATTGGCAAATAAAGGAAACAGTAGTATACCATGTACGAAAGTCATGTTGACATTGAGACAGTGGTTTGCGAAATAACTGGATCTAAATAGCAATGAGATAAGCCTGTAGAAGATAAGCCTGTAGAAGAAACACGCATATGCGATTTATAAAACAATGCAATAATTGCTCGATTGAGCTATACTTAGACATATATTATATTTCAAATAAACACAGATACAGTTTGACGTTATTTGAAGAATACATGTTGTTATTTTACTAGTGATATTCCTCTGCAGTTGTGTCAAGATAATTAAATTCCAGTCATTTACGCTGTGTTTTGTATTTTATTTTAAATAGTTGGATAGCTTAAATTTATCGATTCGACACAGCATTGTACTGGCATTTCTTATAAGATACATTACTAGATTAACTACAAAGACAATATCTGAAAATAAAACCAAAGCTTTATACAGATTTTATAAGAGTTTTAAGTTTTAAACTGTTCACATGATGTTAAGATCAATCTGCTCGCTTAAGACTTTTAAAAAACATCAGCATAATCAACCAAAGATCAGGAAAGGAATACTAAACAAATCATCTTGTTTAATGTGATTGTATCATAATACACCAGGAAAATATAATATAACATAATATGTAAACATAACATGTTTTTATTTTAGACCCTTATCTCATCGATGAAACTGGATCCTTGAATAATGGGAAGGTCATTGCCATGCATGCAATTTGTGAGTGTATAAACAACGTCTGTAATATATTTACAAGCTTTGTGTTGCACTTTCACATTTAACTTTGTTTTCTAAAGAAATATGTCTAGTTCATTATTTCATTGTTCACATATGCTAGGTGTTTTAAACAATTATTGTCTCTTACTTATTCTGTTATGAGGATTTATCAAAACATAAGTCAAATATCTTCAAAATTATTTTTATTTGCTAATAATAATAATCATTGGCCTAGTTGGCGATCATTATAGTTTTGATATTTAGCAAACCTTCATATCCGAAACACCCAGTTCGTACATTTTTTTAAAAACACCATAAAACTATAACCGCACCAATATGAAAGTGTTAACCTTATTCCACCACGCATACCATAAGCATAGTTCCATTTTAATCGTTATGAATTACATATGATACTAGAGACCATGTTTGGGTATACAATTACAGATAAAGAATTTCGTAGCAAAATCTACAACAAAGCAATGACATATATTATACATGAATGTGTAATGATGAATGCCATAGGAGTAGCATTCTTTGTAAATGTTTATAAGGTAGAGTTAATAATTGTTAATAAATTGGTTTTATTTTTCAGTCATTTGTAATTATTATGCTGGTGCGTGTTCAAATATCGGTGGCTATTTTTCTGAACAAATGTCCGGAAAAGCTGATGTGGAATTTAAGAGCTACGAATTTATGTGGGGATAGAGACAAATACATGTGTCTATATGATACAAATGAAGGCAAATTCAGAGAACTTTGTAAAGATAAACCAGAATTTCATAGACCAGGTAAATGCATAACACCAATACGCAACAAACTAGATGACAGAAAAAAATGCAAGTTGTTTCAGTAATGTAAAACATATGTTTCAGACATAAGGCTAAATTAAGTGTTCGTCAGTTTTCCCGACAATATATAGAAATTGACAACGCGTGCAATGAAGTTAGTCCAGTTTCACAGATGATAGCGGATGTGTTTCATAATTTCTAAACTACAGTCCCGTTCATTTTTTATTACGAACGTGAATTACCGACTTAAACTTGTTACTTGGTTTGTTTAGGCAACAACAACACAGTTGCAACATTTTAAGCAGTACATTTTTACCCTACCGGAGCACTTGAGATAACCCTAATTTTGTTGGTAGTTTCGTATTGCATTGTATTTAGTTTTCTATGTTGGTTTTTGTGTCATTAGATTTTATTTTTGTCTTGTTCTTTCCAGGCCATGGCGATGTCAGTTTATTCTTGACAAATGACTCTGAATTTCCCTCTGGTATACATTGTATTTCGTCGAGATTCTATGACCTACGCATACTCACACAATAGGTTATTTTGTATGAACTGATCCAACCATTAACCGAACATATATGGGGGGAGCACGCACGAATCATAACAAAATATCATACTTATCGACGAATGAGACTTCTATGCTATGTATATGTGTACTTATGTTGGAGGGCTGAGATCTCACAAAGCATGTTAAACCCCGCCGTATTTTGCACCTGTACCAAGTCAGGAGCCTGTGGCCTTTGTTAGTGTTGTATATTTTTGTTTAATTTAACTTTATTTTTATGTTTTGGAGTTTAGTATGACGTTCATTTTCACTGAACTAGTACACAATTTCATTTAAGGCTAACTAAGATTTTCTCGCTGCATGGATGATTCATATGGGGCTGTCGGCTGTTGTGTTCCTTGGTCGAGTGATTGTCTCTTTGACATATTCTACCATTTAAGCAATTTCAAATGTATCGATATTTTGCTACACTGCTTTTCTGTTTTATTTTTAATTTTAATTAAACATGGATCAACATATCTTATAGTAGAACAGACTCAATGACGTATGTAATTGTTTGATTTTTCAGGGAATATTTTTGTGATAAGTGGAAATTTGCGATACTTTGCTGGAAGACAATGTAATTTTAAAAGATATCAACCACATAAATGGTGGACAAATGGCAGCAATGAATGCCAATATCTTAAATCATCGTGCAATGAAGAAGGCCAGGTACAATACGATAATGGAACAATAACTAGTGATGCAAAATGTCGATGTGACTACACTAATTACTATACATTTGTCAGCAGGACAAAACACAAATGTTACTGTAACCCAACAGACGAAGACTGTTCGTGTTACAGAAAAAAATGCCACAAAGACCAAGTTCTTACACCAGGTATAATGCATTTAGAATATTTTTTTGTATGATTTTTAACGTACATGCTTATTAACAATTCAACTTTAAAATCAAAATCCTGGGACAAATAAAGGCAGCAGTAATATACTGATATTCAAAAGTCAATAATCGATTGAAACGCAGGTAACTTTCAAAAACATAAGAAAATATATTTAAAACTGTTAATCTTTTCAGACTATGATTGTGTAAGCATTCACGGATGGAGCGGCCACTTTGTTTGCAAGGATTATGAACCACCCAGGTACAAAATAATATACAATAAATTAATCAAATTGAATGCCATTAATTTCTCTCTTAGCGTACACCCTATGGCTTTGCTTACATCGTTTAGTTTATAGTAAATCGTATTCTTAAGCGTACATCGTTTTCTTTGACGTACATCGCTTTGCCTAGCGTATATGGTATTTATATGCAATGTCTTATGCAAAAAAAATTGTTTTTAGTCAGAATCTGCGACAACATAGTTTTATGTAGCTGTACATCTGTAAAGCTGTATATAACTGAACATCTGTAAAGCTGTATATCTAATGTACAGCTGTAAAGCTTTATATAAACTCTACATATGTTAAGCTGTATATACACTGTACATAAGTGTCATGAAAGCTGTATATAAACAGTACATCTGTAAAACTGCATATAACCTGTTGGTAGATATCGTATAACACAAGATGGAGTGGTAGAATCTATATGTTTAGGTTTACACAGATTAAAAGATGTGCAGTTAATGTACATTTTTACAGTCATCATTAACAAATTTTTTCGAACGATGTAAAGATAAATAAATATGAATTAAAATATGTTTGATAACGCTGACATCGAAGAGATAACCCTTACTTTTACAAACAATTGTATACAACTGAAATTGTATTGGTGTTTGAAAAAAGATATGTGAACCTCAAATACGAACAAGAAATTCTTTCGGCTGATCTATTTATTATGTTTCAATCCAGGTGTTTTTGTTAAGGCCAGTGTTACATATTAAAATGAATTTCATTTGTCGGATCATTTGTAAAACTTTTAGCGTTAGGCATTATAATAATCTGCTACAATAGAAAATACAGATATAAAAGTTTTAATTTCTACGATGTCAGTTTTTATAAAATAGAAGAAAATATCCTACATTTTTAACAGTTTAATTCCTTCAACACAACAAATCAAAGTAAACCTGTGCGAGGATTTAGGTCTGCACTGACCAGTCCTAGGACAACATTCTACTTAACTGGAAAAAGCGGACCTGGTCCTAGGACTGTTTTAATGACTGCTGAAATAGTTAACTTGTTGGAAACAGGTTCGCTACTTGTATAAGTTAACTTCGAAACCAATCATGCTATAGCTATTAGTTAACATAATTTTATTTTCATTTTGAAAACTCCTATCGAACCAGACCTGATCTCAAGTTAACATTTGACTGATCTGTTAACTTGTTACCAGGAGCGTTCTACGTCAATATGTTTTTGAAAATTTGTAAATGTCTTTGTTTTTTGGAAGAAAAACATAAACATGATAAAATTAGTACAATATAATACTTCCGAGAAATATACAAAACAGATTAAATACATGTTTTTGAAAATAAAGTCAGCATAAAACTTAACAAATTTATCCATGATCCGCGTTTATATGAATTATAAACGATATTGGTTACAAAAATAACAGGCATTTAATATATATATTCCAAAAAATATAAAATTCTTGAAATCGCATATACCAGTATTTTATATAAAGTGTTATAAGTTCTGATCGGTTTCAAAATGTAGCGTAAATCTTAATACACTTGATTTTATATAAAATCGATTAAACAATACCAAAAACTAATACGGAGTAGTACTTAGATCACATCAAATAATCAATATTGACATACAGTTACTGATATTTATCATGTTTATGGTCGGCTTACTAATATTTTTGTTTTTTGCACCACTCAACAGTGCAAGCATGTCCTAATAAAATAATTGAATCATCACTAAAAACAGTAGTTTTCACATCTCAGACTGGCTAAAAAATCACAAAATTATTCGACTGTATCAACAATATATCTATAATATACATGTAGCCCAATAGTACATCAGTTATATTTTCACGTAAGATGGCTTTTGTAATACAAATGACAGCACTATTGAAACCTAATAGTCCGCATCAATTTAGAGTGCCAGCATGTCCTCTGTTTCGTCAATAAATTGATACGTAACACAATTTCAGTAGTTTTGATACTTCAGAGTGACTCTAACGACACAATTATTTGAACACATTGACCAAAACTGATTATATTTGTACTTTATTGTGTAAATTTATTTAACCGCATAGTAAACCTTTAATATTGTGATATCAGGATTGATTGTATAATACAATTGACATTAATATTGGAACATATTGACAACCTCAAATAAGAGCGACATCATTAAATAAGAGTGCCTGCATGTACTCTTTTTTGTTAAAAATATTGTCTCACAACACAATTTTAGTAGTTCAGATACTTCAGGCCGATTTGTACATGTTGTCGTACAACAAAATTTTTTGACTTCATCAAACAAAACTGACCTTATTTTATATTTGGTCTCTCGTTTATATACCTGCCGAAAAAATTCTGAAATATTTTCATATCAGGATAAATTATATCATACAATGCCATTACCATTGGAACACAATGACTATAAAATTTTATCCACATCAATTTAGATTGCCAGCATTTTCACTTTTTTATTCGAAATTGTAATATTGTCTCGCAATTTTTTTTTAGTATTTTTGTTACCTCAGACTGACTCCTAATTAACAAAATAGTTTTTTTTCTTGCTTCAAACAAAATGGACCATATTTGCACTTCATTATGTAAATCTGTTAGCCAAATAGTAGTTCAGTAATAATTTTATGTCGGGATTGAATATAAAAGACTAATGACAGCAAAATTGAAACACAATGACTTCAAAATTTCCCCCCATAAATTTAGACAGCATGTCCTCCTTTGGTGAATATATTCAATTAAATACGAAAACATTTTTGTAATTTTAATACCTCAGGTTGACTCCTGTAGCAAAATTATTTGACTGCATCAACTAAAACTGACCATATTTGTACTATAGTATGTAAATCGATATAGCTGCATTATAAATCAATTTTATTTTATCAGATTCGATCGTATAATACTAACAAAAGCAATATTAAATTAAAAACCAACTGTTCAGAGATCAATTGAAGGTCTTTCCACCAGGAAAGATGTATTTTCATATCAAAATATTAAAAATAAGTCTAAAATATCAGTTTCTATGGCTTTATGATGTATAAATATGAATTTAAAGCAAAGGTCAAAATCTAGAACGTCCTTTTAACCTATTACCTTGACCTTAATTTCAAGGTCACAAACCAAGGACCTTAAATCAAAAGATCCTAGGTCTTTAATATGTTTGGTTAATGAGTAATATCACTTTACGCGTAATTCTAAATGTAAGATGGGCGAAAACTCCCATTTATTGTCTACGTACCCTTTCAACCAAAATTTAAAAGGTACGACATGTCGCAACTAACAATAAAGTAAAACTAAGATGTTGATATGTTAAATGGTTTTTGAAAATCAGAGAAAACAAGCCAAAATTGAATATGACCTTGACCTTTGACCTTGACCTAAATTTCATTTATTTGAACCAAGGACCTAAAATCCAAAGGCCCTAGGTCTTTATCACTTATGGTTTACCAGTTAGAAATGCAAATCATTTATATGAAATACATAAGGGGGAATAACTCTCATATGGAGTCTCCGGATAGATTCGGTGCAATTAATATCCTTATCCTGAAGATGAAATGAGTAATTTGGTAAAATAATTTTGTCGTTATCTTTAACGGTTGCGAAGGAGTAGTGGCCACAAGAAAAACAGTGTTTGGGAGATAACTCTTACAGCGTAAATTTTTGGTTACGCAGTTGTCCGTTTTAAAAGCATATAAACACTAGGAAACCGTATTAAACACACGAGACGAAAATATGCATGCAATGAATGAATGATTGATTGGTTGGTTGGTTGATTGATTGATTGGTTGATTGGTTGATTGGTTAGTTGGTTAGTTGGTTGGTTGATTAAACACCTTGGATAGGGTCTCTTGAAACCAGCCAAAAAGAAACAAGTGAGATCTTGGACCCCATATTAAACACATGAGACAGAGACATGCATGCACTGATTGATTGATTGATTGATTGATTGATTGATTGATTGATAGATAGGTTGGTTGGTTGGTTTGGGTGGTTAGTTGGCATTGAAACACATAAAACTCTTCAAGCAGTGCCAAAATCACATAATTTGTCCCTTTGTACCTTGTGACCTTCGCCAAGGTCATTGCTTCACAATGTCATTGCAAAAGACCATATGGGTCAAGGACATTTTGTTTAAGAGTTTTGCCTAATAATGGGGAGTTTGTTCCTTACACAATGGTAAAACCAATACAGTCATATATAACAAAGTTGCCCCTTGAAGTACCAAGCATTTTTCACAATATAAATTTTCTGTATCTATAACCATTCCAAAGTTATAGGGAAATCAAAGACAAATAAGAATCTAAAATACGACCTTGACCTTTGACCTTGACCTAATTTTCATTTTTTTTTTTACCAAGGATCTCTAATCAAAAGACCCCAGGTCACTATGACTTATGGTTTTCCTGTTTAAAATATATTTCAAAATTTCAAATACAAAAGGGGAAATAACTCTCAAATGGAATCTCTATACTGCTTCGGTCAAAATAAAACCGAACATCCTGAGGATATATCGAACAATTTGGAAAAATAAATTTGTCGATATGTTATACAGTGTTTGAAAATAAGACAAAATAGTCAAAATCAAAATTTAAAATATGACCTTGACCTTTGACCTTGACCTAATTTTCATTTTTTTAGACCAAGGATGTCAAATCAAAAGACGCTAGGTCTTTATCACTTATGGTTTACCAGTTAGAAATGCAAATCACTTACATCAAATACATAAGGGAAAATTACTCTCATATGGAGTCTCCGGATAGCTTCGGTTAAAATCAAAATCCTTATCCTGAAGATGTAACGAGCAATTTGGAAAAATAAATTTTTCGTCATCTTTTACGGTTGTTAAGGAGTAGTGGCCACAAGAAAAACAGTGTTTGGGGAGATAACTCTTACAAGGTAAAGTATTTTGTAACGCAGTTGTCAATATTTAAAGCGTATATAATATACGACATCATATTCTAATTATCTAACGACATCTTTTGAAACAACAAAACTTCGCAAGAAAGCAATTTAGGCGGAAGAAGAAAAATAATAATAATCAGAACAAGATCAATAGGTCTTTCCACGGAAAGGTGGAAAGACCTAATAATAATCAGAACAAATTCAATAGGTCTTTCCACGGAAAGGTGGAAAGACCTAATAATAATCAGAACAAAATCAATAGGTCTTTCCACGGGAAGGTGGAAAGACCTAATAATAATAATAATCAGAACAAAATGAAAAGGTCTTTCCACGGAAAGGTGGAAAGACCTAATAATAAAACTATTCGACCGCATCATCCAACACTGTTATGACTGATTTCATTTGAACTTAATAATGAAAAGTATGAAAGTTCACTTCTGGGAAAAAGTATATTGCTAGTTTATTATATGGGTTGTACGTTGTTTCCATATTATGGTAAAGAATGATTTATTATGCAATAAATCCAAATTTTATAGAAAAAAACGAGACAATGAGCAATAATTAGACACGTGCAGGGTTTTCTTTCATATGTTTGTTTTTACTAAGTAATTAACAATTTTAAACTTTAGGCTCTGATCATGAAGTATAATGTAATGTTATTTTTTTTCTTCATTTACAAAGATTAGTCTACAAATCTGAAAATGAATAATATGATTAATAATATTATTCATTTTGCAAAATGCTACTGTACACTTTGACTGCAATGATTCGAATGACTTTAAACCACCTGAGTTAACTCACTATCCCAAATCGAAGCGACCTTACTTTAATGAACCAAACACGTGTTAACTATACACAAACAACATTTTACATGTTCGATTTTGTACAACCTAAATAAATACATTGGTCAGCTTGTTAAAATGGTTACGTATTAAAGAAATACATTTTTTTGTAACAAGATGAAAGGAAGAAAAATTTCGACAATGATAAAATTTGATATTTGATACTCAAAATAGACATACAAAGAAGTAGTATGAGTGATTATTAGGCAACTCTCCATCCAAGTCTCAATTGGTAAAAGTGCACCATTACAGGTAAAGTTACGGCCTTCAATACGAAGCCTTGTCTCACACTTAACAGCATGCTATGAAGAGTAAAAACAGACTAGTGTATAACCATTCAAACAGAAAAGACCGACGGTATAATCCTTATGAAAAGCGAGAAACTAGAAACACCAATAAACTACACTAACAAAAAAAAAACCACTCAACATAATGTTCCTGACCTAAGACAGGTGCAAACAAATGCAGTGGGTTCGAATATTCAAAAGCCTCAATTTATAACAAAACAATTACAACAAAATTACAGGAATCTGAAAGCATACCGTTAGTTGTAGCATACATTAACTTTATAAGTTCAGCTATATTGATTCAGACATTGACAGTAAAAACAGCTTGAATTGCACAAAATGAGACTTGTTTGGTCGAC
Source organism: Mytilus galloprovincialis (assembly GCF_965363235.1). Taxonomy (NCBI): domain Eukaryota; kingdom Metazoa; phylum Mollusca; class Bivalvia; order Mytilida; family Mytilidae; genus Mytilus; species Mytilus galloprovincialis. Next base: position 62,414,909 of record NC_134845.1, read on the forward strand.
ACAGCAGTATAATTTATTGGTCAGTTGTTTAAAGGAACTTATCGTAGTCCAAAGATACCCACATATATTCAGATTTTAAGATGTTTGCTCAAGTAGCACTTATTACAAATTCAGATTGTGGTATGTTTATGCAGACACCCAGGGTCAGGGTTGTGAAAAATAGATAATTTTTGTTTTAATCACTCTTATTGCAGATTTAATTTATAAAGATATGTCAAAACTTTATTATTAACTATTGTATATATTCGAAATTAGTATGCTTTCATCCCTGTGATTTGAAGCGTAATCCTTTTTGAATAATGCAGTAGATACTTCCAAAAACCAAGATTCTCAAAATATCAATCTCGAAACTGTAATGAATTGAATGTTTTGTTTGGATCTCGAAAAATTATTGAACGATAATCAACTTTTGCGAAACAAATAGGAAATGAAAGACACATCCACAGTCTTGAATGGGTGTTTTTCTAGGTTCAACCCTTATGTTTTTATTTCGTTGTGTTTGTATTGATATCCAAAGTTCATATGCTTTGTTCGTTGTTTGTAATAAATGTCTACTCAGTTTAACAAATATGTCTTATAAAGCAAGATTCTACCACTGCATCGAGTGTGATACGATATTTATCCACTGGAGACAGTTAAATTTTCAAATCTAAAACGCGAGGCTCGCCGAGCGTTTTATATATTTAAAATTTAACTGTCGATAGTGGATAAATATCGTATTACACGGGATTTGGTGGTGAATCTGTTTCCCTTATGATTTTTAGATAAAAGGCAGGCAAAACTTTTCATTCTTCGAGTGATCTGCGAAAAGATGTGTTCTTTCTACGCGCCGTCATCGGCCATGTCGCCTTTTTTCATGCCGTCATAATAGGAAATTCAGAGGAAAACAAGAAAATTCGACGCCATAATCGGATTTTAACCAATGAAGAACTGAGATCAAACGAACCACACGTTGATTAAATTCTGTTTATACAATGGGTGCAGATAAGGATAAATTGACGACGAATTAGAGAAACAAATATATATGTTCGGTCTAATTGTGTAAATTAAACCACATTAAATGTTGAAAACAATTTTCCAGAATCAAAGATGAAAAAAAGATGGAACGAAGAACAACAATTTGTCCATATATTAAAAAAGGTAAAGTATTTACCACTATGATGTAATTGTTTTTTTTTTACCGTTCTCGCAACGTAGGATAATTGCCACTAACTATGTTACCATGGGTTGATATTGTCATTAATGATGCAAAAAGAAATTGAAAAAATCAGTTATAGTATCATTTTTAGGGACGGTATTATCGGTTACATGAACTATGGCTCTTTAACAGTTTCAAATTAGACACTGGACGCCTCAATATGTAGTCAATGGTATCCCTGTGTTCAATTTTTAATGCAATCCAATCTACTACTGCTGACACTACTAATCTGAATCATTGGTCGTTGTGCGCATTTCTTTTGATTTTCCAGCCGAATTCTGCATACAATTAAGTAATGGAAGTTGGTTTTGTTTGGAACAGATGATAACTACTGGTTAGCATAATTCATAGAACATATTACCACATAATTGATTTCATGATTTGACACATTTTCCGTCGTTCGTTTGATGGCTATTACCGACGGAAATAATATGTGTCTGTAGTTCAGTTTAATATAAAAAGAGACAAAAGATACCAGAGGAACAGCCAAACTCACAAATTACAAAGAAACCGACAACGCTATAGCTAAAAATGAAAAAAGTTAAACAGACAAATAATAGAACACACGAAACAACATAGATCACTTAAAACTGAGCAACACGAACCCCAACAAAAACTGGGGGTGATCTCAGGTGCTCAGCCGCTCAGGAAAGGTAAGCAGTTCCTGCTCCATGTTTTGCACCAACAACATAACCTCGTGTAGCTCATGTTATTACAAATTCGGTAAACAGTCTTATTTGGTAGGTCACATTCATGAAAAGGGAAGGGGATTGTATTTAGAACGTAAGAAACATGTCCTGTGAAGAAGTTATTCCATAATGGTCAACTAACTCGTGACTGCATCCGTAAAATTTACGAAGGATATTTCAAATTCACCATTTTGAACTCTTGATTTAATAACTTCTTTGTGAGCAGCAATCCTCTATCAAGGAAATTATGATAAGAAATACAAGCGCGGGAATATCGACCGGCCGTTAAATATCGCGATTTACATTGAATAAGGTATACGAAATATTGTGACGGTTATTATTTTGGCAGATTCAAAACTTTTATCAATACCTTTGCATGTGCACTTTCAAATTGGCGGAATTTATTTTGACCATTGTGTTATATCCGCGAAAATAAGCGAAAATTGATACCCCGCGAAATTAACCCGCTATACGGTATACTCCGTACCCAGCGCTGCTAAAATGTTGCTACATTAATATAACGTTACACCTAATTTGCATTTATGTAAATGTAAAAAAAAAAATAACACATGAACGCATCACAAATCTCCCTTCTATATTGTTTTTATATTTTCAGATTTCTCTGGTACAATACAACAAGCAAACGCCCGTATAGCTCACACGGTGATATTTGGTGTTATCGTAATTGTAGGTTTGTAGGTTTATAATTGTATATTGCGTTGATTTAGTTCATCGAAACAACAAACCAAACTGAAGCATATCTTATGAACTAGTTTGTGTTTGTTTATTTGTTGCAATTATTAAGTTTTCATGTTGCAGTGGTTGTCGAACTTACAAACATAAGAGTATAAAAAGGAAACAGGAATACTTCATTATACTCCTACAAGCGATAAATTAATACATTTCAATAAGGTACTTTGTAAGTGTTACACAAATGAAATAAAAAAGATTGAGGTTGTATTGTATATACATGAATGTGAAATATTCACACGGTAAGCTGTGACACTAACATTATATATGTCTTTGTCAAATAAAAACAAAGTACGTACAAATTTCCACTTCAGTAGTCGGAACCATTGCGCAATAGCTGACTTGAATCTTTACAATATCAAGGAACGCATAGGAGCACAAACACTGTTGCATTATATCAGGAAAAAAGATCAATAAAGAGTTAATTGTAGGTTCTCTGGATTGAGTTACATATTTTGATTCATTTACGTTTCTCTTGATGAGTAAAAAATCGGTGAAATTTATAATTCGGCGAGGTCGTAGCCGTAGACAAAAGGGCACGATGACAGACTGTGATTACGATTGTTTGTAACGGTTATCTGTTACACAGAGTGTTCCATAATGATCATCCAAGTTACGATCGGAAGTCTTTAACTTTAACATCAGATATAGTTAAATACGTATAACAGTAACTTTTATGAGATATATTAGACATGCAACAGATACCCACTGACGAGATGTTTGACTATTTTAGCGAAACATGAAAACTCGTTTATACTTGTTTTAGAGCACCACTATATTAATTTTTATCTTTTTAACAACTTATAAAAAGGCAAAAACAGCATACAGAAATATAAAAAAAAATCTAAAAACCTATATTGAACAAAATGTTACATTATTAGAAATTTTGGCTCTTGTTGAAAAGCAAACTATTTCATTATCCTTTGTTTTATATTTATTTCAGCTTTTTTGACTATTGTGATAATTATCAACAGAGAGTCGTGTAAGTTCTTTATAATGTTGAATCTCATTGTTTATATATTTAACCATTTGGATTTATATCCAATTAGGATTTTATTTTTTTGTGTGACCTAAAATGTATTTTTTCATGAGATGATTTAATTTTTATTTCATGATAAATTCAACGGGAATCGAAACTCAAATAATGTGTTTAAGGCAAACATGCTACATGTAATACTAAACATGTTTCGAATGCACTTTCTGTGTTGTGATAAACGTCATGAGACTGCATTTGCATTTGACATATCGAGTTTGAATCAAGAGTGATATAAGACTATATTTAAACAACAGAACAGAATACATCGTCTGATGTACATTAACAAATGATAGCGTTCTGGTGTATGTCGTGTAATTCGTTCAATGACATGTTATCCGTTTCTATAAAACGAAAAATTACAATGTTGTTTTTGAAGTTGTGTAGTATGTTGTTAAAAGGAGAATGAAAACAGCGATACTTTTTCCCACATCAATTTTGGCATTTTTTTTTTATCAAATTATGATTCGGTAGCCGCGGAAATGCAGAAAAGTAAAATTTATTTTGCATGTTAAGTCATTTCTGTTTTCCCTTTATATCAAACAGAGCAGTTGAACGATTCAATTTTAAAACTTGTTATTATCTTATTTTGGTGATTTCAGCACAGGAAGATATACAAAAGATAGAAAACAAATTAAACATTAAAGGTAAAAAAAGATTTATTTTATACCTTTCTAGTGACTACTATGAGCTATCCGTTTGTATAAGAGGTAACATAAAAAATTATGTAAGTTACGAACCTACCCTTTCTTTTATTAATATTGATAATGTCAATTTATTGGCCAAGAGACTGTTAATTGTATTGACCAGTTCAATCATTATGTAATTCTTTGTAAATTATTTGTTTGTGTTTGTTCTTATTGAGATTATGACACGGTGATGACTGCTGTACCCTTAATTTGACAATTTAACCTATTATGTCAAATGTTCACGCATCGTTGTAAATATTATGGAATTTGATGCGACTGTCATACAAGTAAGAGGTTTAGTGGCATAAAAGCAGGTTCAATTCATCATTTTCTACATTTGAAAATGCATGTACCAAATCAGGAATAGGACAGATGTTTTCCATTCGTTTGATGTGCTTACCATTTCATTATGCCGTTTGATAAGCATGATAAGAGCCTTTTTGTTTTGAATTTTGAATTGAGTTCAGTATTTTTGTAATTTTACTTTTTATCCTTCTTAGTATTATAATGCAAAATACTTCGGTACTGGCATGAAAATACGATTTTTTTGTGTTATTAAAATTTGCTGTTACAAAATGTTAGAAATTATTATAAATTAAGAAATGTATATCCCTTATGCAAAACTCTGGTTCCTTTCACGGATTCGGCTATACTTTTTGGACCTTTTGGATTAAAGCTCTTTATATTTTATATAAGCTTTGGATTTCAAATATTTTGGCCACGAGCACGAGCATCACTGAAGAGACATGTATTGTCGAAATGCGCATCTGGTGCCTGAAAATTGGTACTGTTAATGTTATATCTATCCCATAAAAAACATAGTGATCCTAATGCTACGACTCAGAGAGTGAGAATACTTGCCGATTAAAAAAAGTACAAAACAAATAGTGATTTATAAAGCATAAACCAGAAAACCAAGGTTGGGCATCCCCAAAGAACTCGACAATTAAGATTTTTGCAGTGAAGCATTTTTGCACATATATTAAGACATAACAAAAAACAAATAGGGACATAATGAGCCGTGCTTCAAACTTATGATGACGGTACTACAGCTCGATATTTTTTGTCGAACTGATGATGTATATGGTCATCGACAAATGATTATATGACGGTTTTAAATGCAGTCGACACAGGAGACTTATTATTTAAAAACAAAAACTCTAATATCAAACGACGGACTTAATTTTTTAATGCATAAAGTATATACCCATATCATACATGTCAACAGCTGAATGTTTACTAAAAATACTTTTAAGCCAATCGAAACAATGAATAATAATATGTTCTTCCGATGAATTAACATTTATCAATATAAATGATTTACTGTGGATTCATTAATTATCGTTTGATACCATTTTTCCTGAATTGCGTGAATACAGGGGAACTACGTATTTAAATAGTCAATGATCTACAGATTTTTTCAAGGAATGTATGCCGACTTTGTCAAAACTATGCAAGTAAATATCAACTATGCGATTTTAATAAGGGTATGTATTCGACGACATTGAGAATTAACGACAACTTGAAAGGGTCATACAATGATTTCCTGCATATCTGATCACTGCGTTTAACTATGAGTATCATGCTTGAAAGGTTTTCAAATATTTTAGTATTGATGATTTCAAACTAAATTTAATTGGATATTGAATTTTAAATATAGAAATACGAACCGGCTGATTCCTTCTAATTTAAATAATCGTTATGGCTATAAACATAGTATTGCCATTTCAATTTTTTTTTCAGCGGCAAACATTGAAAAAGAAATACAACATATTCGAGATATAATACCAGGTTTGTATCTATCTATTCACTATCTTCTTACTTTTATGTTTATCTGTATGTAAAGATTCGTGCAGGTATTGCTCGTCTGAAGCAACCCATATTTTTATATAGCCTAGTTGTTCGAGTCGCTTATGACATTGGAACGACATCACAACGGTAAACGTTTGAATCATGTCACGTGACACAATACAGACACATTTTACATGTTTTATATCCATTCTTATTCAGCGCCGTATACACAAGGTGGATACATTATGTCATAAAGTTCTCGCAAGTTTAGACATATACATAACACGTTCAGCCATTATTCGGTGTATATATAAACATGTGGAAACACATGCATGTTATATTGATTAATCGAGTAGCTGTGGTTTTTTTTTAATTTCAGAGCTGAAGATAAAAGAAAAAGATAATATTCCAAAGAATATACGAGGTATGCATATGATTTGTTTGCTTTGTCCACATTTGCGATACTCATGGAAACTAATACTGTAACAAAACGTACACCGTGCATTGTCTCACACATCTATACATAAACTGTACGTGTAGCGTTACTGAATCATTGATGACACAATTATTACGTAAGAAGTATTTCGATTTTAGATTATTGTTAAATACATTGAATCTTTGAGATAACATAAACATAACATTACACAAATTTAGGCATGTTGAAACCAATTTATCTGGTAACTAACAATAAAAATATTAAAACATCATTGGTATTAAGGCAATTTCACAAGATAGGGTTTCTCTAAATTGGAAACGTTTGTATACAGAAACATCGTCGACCTTCCAATGAAATAACACAGACTTCAGATGGAATCTGTGTTACGAACACTCATTAACAATTTTGATCAGTAACATTCATGTTGATACGAATTTTTCTTAAAATATAAAAAGACTGAAAAATAAATGATAAGCTTTTGTTTGTTACTTCAGTCAAATTTAAAAATTACTGCAAGGTGGAGATTTATTTCCCCGAGGATATCACAAGCCCAGTAGTCAGCACTGTTTGTGCTGACATGAATTGTCATTGATATGGTTATATTTATAAATTTACTGTTTACAAATTTTTGAATTTTTTGAAATACTAAGGCTGTTCTACCTCAGGCATAGGTTACCTTGGCTGTATTTGACAAAACATTTAGGAATTTTGGTCCTCAATGCTCTTCAACTTCGTACTTTATTTAGCCTTTTTAACTTTTTTGGACTCGAGCGTCACTGATGAGTCTTTTGTAGACGAAACGCGCGTCTGGCGTATATACTAAATTTAGTCCTGGTATCTATGATGAGTTTATTCAGTACTGTTGATAACATTTTATACTTGTTAATTCTTGATTGTGTTTGTTATTTACCTTTCCAACACAACGACACACAGTCCGGAAAAGCTACCAAACGGTGTGATGTAGTCATGCATTTTTCATTTAAGAATACACTTTCCAGATACTATCAGATGAACAATGTTTAAATTCTATTTCCGTCCTCGTTTTTTTTCGAAAGGGGATAAACACTACCAGTATAGTCACATACGCATATTTTTGATGACTCTTAATTGACTTTATGATGTAGATGTGCTTAATTATTTAATTCGTGATAACGATTGTAATCACTTATCATTGTACGTCTTTACTGACATTTGCATCTCTCATTTCTTTGTATTCAAAAAGGTAGAATCAGTCATATAGCTAGCATACGTTAGTTCCCCATACCGTGTCAGAGTTCAACAGTCTTCCATTTTGTTTTAGGAAAAGTTTAAGATTAAAATCCCGAGAAGAGGACTTTTCGTATTTGTACTCTAGAAGAAATGATAAGAAGGAGTAAGCTTGCAAACCAAGTATTTTGTGTTAAGACATCACACACATTTAAAGAATATGTAAAGTTGATTGCAAGATATATGTATCCACTAATGGGAGTTATATTTTTCATCACCATTACATTTTTATTAAAACTAATATTATTTGTAATCAAAATCAACTTAAAACTTATTAAATGATAATCATATGTTTGTTTCTTTGTAGTTAAACATGAACAAAAAATACTAGAATGGAAAGAAGAACAAAGCTCTTTTGTTGAAACCAGAGCATATTACCACTTATTGACAGCCCTTTTCTTCAATGACTGCATTGTTGTCACCGGGTCCTCCGGTTGTGGTAAATCTTTTAACATTCACCATGCTGCCTTACACTTACACACCAAATTTGGATATGAAATAGTTCCTGTTTTGACAGGACCATCCGATATTATAAACTATAATCATAAAACCAAAAATCAAGTTTTTGTTGTAGATGACCTTTGCGGAAAAGAAGCAATCAACAAACAGATTTTAAAGATTTGGAGAGACTTTTCAGAACAGCTAGAAAAAATATTCATCACTGAACACGAAAATGTAGATAAACCACTTGATAATGGTGAAACTAAAGAGATATCAGGCAAAAAGCTATTGATTTCATGTAGAAAGCATGTTTATAAAGAATCTCATTTTCAGCATATAGAATTACTTACTAGAATGGAATGTAATTTAACATCCGATGAGCTGTGCCTAATGCCTGAAGAAAGATACCAAATGTTAAAAAAATATTTTAACAGTGATAAACAAAAGAAAGGCATACAGGTCACTAAGGCCGTGGATTTCTTTCCTTTGCTCTGTAAGTTATCAATTAAACGATCCGAAGACGAGATATCTGAACTTTTCAAAGCTCCTGTAGACACAATAAGACGAAACATTAACCAAGTTATTTCAAGAAGTCAAGAGCAATTTGGTGCTCTAGTTCTCTGTGTCCTTTTTGACGAGGGATTTGACACTGATTGGTTTAAATTAATAGCCGCCCCAGACAAAAGGAAAGGCAAATTGAAGAGCAAAATAGCAGATATTGTCAATAAATTTAGTATAAGCTTGTCCAACGAAAGTCAGATACATAATTTAATATCCAGTTTCAATTATTTAGTTGGCACTTACTTGAAAAGAAACGGTACACAATATCGAATGATACATGACAAAATTTATGAAACAGCAGTTGTTGTTTGTGGCAATGAAAATACAGAATGTTTCATAAGTAATGCTTCTTCAATATTTATTCGTGACCATTTCATATTCGAATCTCTAACAAACCAGCAAACAGATGACGATCTGAAAGATCAAATATTGTTATCTGAAGGTAAAGAACAAAGTTATTTTGATAGGCTTTTAAGTGATCTAAAACATTTTGTTGTTGCAAGTACATTTCACAATAAAATGTTGAAATATTCGTCATTTACTGATAAGTTAATAAGTTTTTTTGAAAAAGGGTATGACACAAAGTTATTACTTAAGAAGCTTGATACCGGGGGTTGCAAAATAAATCGGGACGTTGAACACAGTTATCTGTCATTTAAAACAACACCATTGATAGAATCAGCAGCAGGTGGTCACTACCAAGTAGTAAGATTTTTGATTTCGACTGTTCTTTGCGACGTTAATAATACAGATGGAAGAAGCAGATCGCCTTTATATATGGCATCTGAAGGAGGACATACAACTGTAGTTGAACTGTTATTAAATAACAAGGCTGATGTCTCCATTTGTGACTATAAAGACAACTATCCTTTGCATATGGCTTGTGAAGGAGGACATGCAGAAATAGTGAAAACGTTACTTAAGAATAAAGCTGATATATTTCAATGTAATGGAATTGGAGAATCTCCATTATATATTGCGTGTAAGGGAGGACATACTGATACAGTAAAAGTGTTATTGAACGAAAAGGATAGTGTCTCTCGATGTAACAGAAAGGGCATGTCTCCTTTGTATGTAGCCTGTAAAGGAGGATATGCAAAAGTAGTGGAACAGCTGTTTAAGTACGATGTCCGTGTCTTTGAGAACGACCCAAAGAGAAATTGTCTACTCAATATGGCATGCGCAGGAGGATATGAACATGTAGTGAAACTTTTATTGAACCATATCGATGTCTCTGTTTGTGACAGTGAACGAGATTCTGCACTATATGTGGCCTGTCGAGGGGGACATATTAATATCGTCAATTTGTTACTGCAGAAGACAGCAAGTATCTCTAATTATAACAAAGATGGAAATTCACCGTTGTATGTGGCATGTGAAGGAGGACACACACATATAGTGAAACTGTTATTAGACAAAACTGCTGATGTAAAACAGAGAAACAATAATGGAGATTCACCATTATATGTGTCTTGTAGAGGAGGACACACTCAAATAGTGCAACTGTTACTACAGAAATCAGCCAGCGTTTCTGAGTGTAACAAAGATGGAAATTCTCCATTATATGTAGCCTGTGAAGGAGGACACACGAATATAGTGAATCTGTTACTAGACAAAAATGCTGATGTAAACCAGACTAACAGTAATGGAGATTCACCATTATGTGTGTCGTGTAGGGAGGGGCATCCACATATATTGAAACTTTTACTACAGAAATCAGCCAGCGTTTCTGAGTGTAACAAAGATGGAAATTCTCCATTATATGTGGCCTGTGAAGGAGGACACACGAATACAGTGAATCTATTACTAGACAAAAATGCTGATGTAAACCATAAAAACAGTGATGGAGATTCACCATTATATGTGTCGTGTAAAGGGGGGCATACACATATAGTGAAACTGTTAATAAAGAAATCAGCCACCGTTTCTGACTGTAACAAAGATGGAAAATCTCCATTATATGTGGCCTGTTACGGAGGACATACAAAAACAGTTGAACTGTTACTGGACAACCAACCTGATGTATCCAAATGCAACAATGATGGGGCTTCTCCATTATATGCAGCTTCTAGAGGAGGACATTTTGAAATAGTACATTCGTTACTGAAGATGGGTGCAGATATCTCTCTGTGTGACAATACTGGAAATTCTCCATTATATGTTGCATGTGAAGGAGGACATACAGTAACAGTTAACTTGTTACTGGAAAACGGAGCTAATGTAACTACATGCAACAACGATGGGGATTCTCCATTATATGGGGCATGTAGTGGGGGATATGTACAAATAGTAGACTTGTTACTGAAGAAGAAAGTGGATATTTCTTTGTGTAACGCAGATAAAAAATCACCATTATATGTTGCTTGTGAAAATGGAAATATAGATACAGTAAAACTGTTACTGTCAAACAGAGCCAGTATGCATCAAAGGAACAATAAAGGAGATTATCCATTACATGTTACCTGCAGAAGAGGACATTTACATATAGCAAAGTTATTACTGTTAAACAATGCTGATGTGTCTCTATTAAACTTTCAAGGAAATTCTCCATTATATGTGGCTTGTAAAAAAGGGCATGCCGATATAGTTCAACTGTTACTTGAGAACAATGAGAATGTATCCCTGTGCAACTACGAAAGAAATTCTCCATTATATGTGGCATGTGAAGGAGGACACAAGCAAATAGTCAAAACGTTACTGCAACATAATGCCGATGTCTCTATGTCCAACTTTGAGGGAGATACTCCGTTACATGTAGCCTGTGGAAAAGGATATACAGATACTGTCAAACTGTTACTGCTGTACAAAGCCGATGTCTTGTATTGTAACATTTTTGGAGATTCTCCATTGCATTGTGCCTGTGAGAACGGATATAAGGATGTACTCAAATTGTTACTACAGAATAATGCCGAAATCTCTGCGAGTAACAATGATGGAGATTCCCCATTGCATGTTGCCTGTGAAAAGGGACATCCGGATACAGTTAAACTGTTACTTCAAAATAATGCCAATTTATCACTGTGTAACAGTTATGGCAATTCTCCTTTGCATGTAGCATGTGAAAAAGGGCACACCAATGTAGTCCAATTGCTTTTGGCAAATAATGAAAATATCTCACTCTGTAACAGTGACGGGGATACCCCATTACATGTTGCATGTGAAGGCGGTCATGCAGAAACGGTAAAACTGTTATTACAGTTAAATGCAAATAAGTCCTTGTGTAACAGTTATGGAGAATCTCCTTTAGATGTGGCCCGTGATGGAAATCATACAGATACTGTCAACTTGTTAATGCAAAATAATGAAGATGCCTCCAAGTCAGAATGTGTTCTATTATAAATTTTGTATTCTGATCTTTCATACTTGCTAATGCTTTGCATTTGTTTCTTTGATACATAATGGCGTGGCTATTTTTAACGAAGAAATACACAATAATCTTATATAAAGCTGGTAAGAAGGAAAGGTAAACTTCTAATTTAAATACTACAAATGATATGCATAAAGAACTATAGAATATATTATTTTCATACTTTGAACAATACAATTATTTGATTTCCTACCTGTGTGATGTTATATTCTGACGTCAAACGAGCAATTTTACGTTAGAGTCAATCTTAAACTAAACATTCAGTCCCAGTACTTAAAAACTTTCAATTGTTTTGGGTGGATTTAACATACATAAAATCAATGCATGAGGTTGTTACATTTGATATATGACTTTTGGTGTTCCTTTGTTAAATCTTTGTTTGTTTTTATGATTAAGATATTTGTGGTACTTGTACATTATGTCATTATTGTTGATGATATTCTCGTTTTCTTGTCTTTCCTTTTTGCTAATGTGCTTTGTTTATTTGCCTGTTGGTGTCGATACATTTAGCGTGGCTCTGTACCTATATTGTTCTAATTTAAAACTTGTTTGTATTTTGTCGTTCATTGTTGCTAAATGCTTTTGCTATATGTCTTTTTCTGTTTCTTTGTTGCATATATAACGTGGCTCTGTACTTATAGATTCCGTCATTGTGCTATTGCACTATGGTAAATTTGTGTATTCTTGTCTTTACTTTTTGCTAATATGGTCACTCTATATGCCATTTTGAGCTTCATTGTTACATTTGAAAATGACTGTACCAAGTCAGGAATATGACAGTTGTTGTCCATTTGTTTCATGTGTTTTGTCATATGATTTAGTCATTTGATAAGGAACTTTCCGATTGAATTTTCCTCGGGGTTCAGTGTTTTTGTTATTTTGCTTTTAACATATTTGTTTGGTTTGTTTAGTGATTAAGATTATAATACAATGGTAACTGCTGTATTTTTGACACTGTTACCTATTATGTCTTTTTGTTTTGTTCACGCATCGTTATCAATATAATAACATTTGATGTGACTGTCATACAAATGAAAGGTTTAGCTAGCTACAAAACCATATTTGAGCCACTGTTTTCGACATTACAAAATGCAATTAGCAAGTCAGGACTATGACATTTGTATTCAATTCTTTTGATGTGTTTGAACCATTTGATTATGAACTTCACGTTGGACATTTTTATTGGAAATTTGTATGTTTGTTATTTTACGTTTCTCTATATTATTGCATTATCTCATTAATCGGTCCAAAATCACGTATGCTTGGATGTTATATCCAAAATCACGTATGCTTGGATGTTATAACCAAAATTAAGTATGCTTGGGTGTTATACCTAAGCATACTTGATTTTAGATTGATGAATGAAATAATGCAAATCAAATGTATGTTATGACAACAACTGAAACATAATGAATTGCACTCATATAAATGAATTACGAAGCAGTAGCAAATCTTACAGATTTTACAAATCACTTTTTAATCGAAAGCTCCATAAATGTTATCTTCTTTATGGATCCAAATACGATGTAGATTTTTAGTCTTTAAGTATGTAATAAATTGGGAAAATATTGTATTGATGTAATAATGCATTACAGGTGTTGACAAGAAACATGTCAATACAGAAGTTTATCATTTGAATTTTCGACTTACTTAATGGAATATCAGTTTATAAATTGATTGTGTCGAAAAACCGTTCAAGACAAGAATTTAGCTTACAATAGCTTTCTCCTTACTATAAAATTGTGTGTGCAGATTTAATATAAACGTTATAATAGTGTGTGTGGCGTATATTGTGTAATTATGTTTTGCATTTTTTTCTCTATTCTATTGTTTCATAATATAGTTGTTACGTATGATTATTATAGCTGTAGGTATACATTCCATATCCAAGTAAGACATGCACATTATTTTATTATTTAGTAAGTTTGGTTTTACTTATAATTCGACAACGTATTCCCCTACTGCTGTATTCAATTTACCTTTATTGCTAGGCCATTGTCCAAGTAAACGATCCGTGTTTTAATATCCTTAGCCATGAATTGCCGTTTCATACAATTGATAATGTTATATATTAGATATATTTGCATATTTTTTATATCATATATCAACAGTTAAATTAATATGATAATATGTATACCCAAGTCTCATTAAGTAAGCCATTCAAGATCATTATATAGACTTTAATGTGAAATTGTACGAAAAAGCGTGATATGTCTCTGTTGTCTTCAGGTGTATAACTATCATTGATTCACACTTTTCCTCGTTTGAAATTAAAATAGTTGTTTCACAAGAAAATCTGAATCAACACTTTTAGTTCATTATACTTTATATTTTTTATGTTTTTTTTAAAATTATTGATAGATTGATGAATCTTTTGGATTTAATCTTTTAAGTGTAGAATGGGTGTCTTAAATCATCACGTATTTTCGTATTTCAAAATAGAACACACGAAGTCCAGATTTTCAGTGCAGTATTTTACTATTAACTGATGTGAAATTTTTATCAAATGATTTTTTTAAAGATTTTAACTTAGAACAACTTTAAAATTTAAACACATATATGTAGCTAATGTTTTTAATATTTACTTATAAGCGTATTCAAACACTTTTTCTTAGAATATATATTTTCTAAAGAAATTGCATGAACTTTTTTTCTTTTCTTCGTAAGCAGGAGAAAAACATTTGGTAACCAATCTTTTCTTTGGCTATTCTTAAAGCATTCTCTAAGCGCTATATTGTCGTGGTTTATTTACAATTATGTCATCACGTATATCTGCTTTCCCAGTAATGATTTGTCCCTATATAATCCATACAAAATCAGTCATATGACACCATATGTAATTTGAAACAAAACTTTGTGATCTTTCATTTATATTGTATTTTTAACATAACACAATATATATTATACATTTTGTAAAATATAAAAAAAAACACAACTTATTTGAATCATGTTTTGTTTAAAAATACACCCCTACAACCTAATTACATATATTTTTCTAAACCGTTCATCGTCTAACAAATGACCTGTGATAGTAGGTCTCAGTGGTATTTCAAGTAATGACCATCTATTGTATGACAGATCTAAAAAAGTTGAAAACTGAAATACTTGCGTTGTAGATATTTTGTTCGTATTATCTTTCAAACAAAACATCAAAAATAACTTTGACATATTATATGGTATATCATTATGATCATTCATGTGTGAAAAGTTCAACATTGTCTTTCGTTGGTTATAACTAGCACGTACTTCAATATTTTACTGAATCAATATGGAAAAAAATGTGTAGTTTGTTTTCTTTTATATTACAAATATTATCAATGTATATTAAGTATTATTTGAAATTTCCTATTGGACAGCAAATATACATGTGAAAAAGGGGGGGGGGGGTTACGAGCTGATGATTTTCTTTTGTCTGTTTGCTACTTTTCTAAAAAAAAATGATGAACATTTTTTTTTTTTTTTAAATTTAGGTATGAAATGTTTGACATGTATTTATGCTAACATAGAACATTGAAAACTAGTAGTAAGAACAAATTATCCTCTTCCCTTAAATACGTTTGAAAAGTTAATTAATTGAAAAAATAAATACATGTACTCGTAAACTAGCATGTGAAATACATTTATTGTCATCTTAGACTATGTCAACTATATTACAACGTGTGTGCGATAGTTATACTATTAAACGCATATTGCAGAGCATGATTAGTGTCATAATTGAAAAACAAGAGTGTTGTATACAGAATGTTTTTTTTTTTGGTTATGTATTAGTAGAATTATCTGATGTATTGTTTTTTTTTTATTTGTATCTGCTTAACGGAGTTATAGTTTGGATTTCTAGAAAAATAAATCATTTAAAGATTGTTTAATCTTCTCTAAGATGACTTTACATAAACACGACATTCAATTTCACAAAATACTCCTTTATTTTTCACACCGTAAATCAAACACATCAATTAAATTGTTTTGGACAAACATTTTCGAAATCGTCATTTACCAAGAAAAATTTAATTGTTGCTGTATTTGCTTTTAACACCATGACAAATAGACCTTTGCAAGACATTAGTTAATGGGATACGCTATGAAACCATGATATCCCTGTTGAAAACCCTACAGGTTGAACTTTATATTGGCACATTTTAATTTATAAAAACAAAGTTACACAGTATAGTTTAATAGTATTAGCAAAATAACCCCATTTGATTGCATTTGCCATTGAAATTTGGACTGCAAATGTAACTGTTAAATTAGACAGTCATGATCACAGTCATCATACATAAACATTTCTCCAGGATGTCTCTTTTCAAGACCTTCTGTTACAATTGTGACTTATATAACAAAAAAATAAATATGTTGATTGAAAAGCCCATAACGTGAAGTCAGCTATAAAAGTCCTCGAAATGACACATGTTCAACAATTCATGAAGAAGAAACAAATACGTTACACAACAACAAAAAAACAACAAAAAACAAACACGGATTTACATGCTTCTGACTAGCAACAGGCACATTCATAAGTAGCGGAGATTAAATCGTATGATAACGCCACACCTCCCTTTAATTTGTACAGTGGTGTACATGTAACAGTACAACATTAGAACATACAAAATAAATCTGTTCAGAAAGATTGAATTAAATAGATAGAAACAAACATCAATATATCTAACAAAAACAAACAGTTGACGTGGCAGGTTACCTATTAATTAAAAGAAAAATCTTATAATATATTTGAGTGTACTCGCAGCTACTGACAGCTAGTTCAAAAATGATAACATCAAACGAAATTAAGCATGCACCTAATACTAATATGTTAAGATAAATATCCAGGAGCATTAACAACCTATGACGACAAAAAGTATGGCTGCCAACATCTATACAAGGCAGCAATTGAACCAAGAAGTTCTAGGTTTGAAGTCGAAATCGATCTTTTCAAAAAATGTACGGATGCTATCACGAGGTTAACACAAAACAATCGACACGTGTTCATATCAACCTTTATTGGTTTTTTTTCTTCAAATGAACTATCATTTGTGTCCATATTAAAAATGTGTGCGTAATTTGGTTATTGCTTTGTCATTAACGTATACTCATTTGGTCGGTTGAAAACAAAACTTTACGACAAAAGAGATGATTTCAGCTTTCCAATTGTGAACTTTCCATTTCTAAGTAGCAACATTCCAGCAGCACCTGCATACGGGGTATATATCTCCCAATTGATACGATATTCCCGTGCTTGCATTTCCTATCATGATTTTCTTGATATAGGGTTACTGCTCACAAGGAAGCTATTAAACCAAGAGTTCCAAATGGTGAATTTGAAATCATCCCTTCGTAAATTTTACGGACGCCATCACGAGTTGGTTGACCGTTATGGAATAACCGTTTCACAAATGATATCGGATATGTTCCTTACAATCCCCTTCCCTTTCATGAATATGACCTACCGAATTAGACTATTTACCGGATTTGTAATCACATAAGCAACACGACGGGTGCCACATGTGGAGCAGGATCTGCTTACCCTTCCGGAGCACCTGAGACCACCCCTAGGTTTTGGTGGGGTTCGTGTTGTTTATTCTTTAGTTTTCTATGTTGTGTCATGTGTACTATTGTTTTTCTGTTTGTCTTTTTCATTTTTAGCCATGGAGTTTGTTTTAGATTTATGAGTTTGACTGTCCCTTTGGTATCTTTCGTCCCTCTTTTTTTTTTGCTATTTTATCTAAAATTAGAAATACATTTCTTAAAGTCTCTTTGTAAACTAGCAATATAACCTTGGTAAAATGGGGGGCATCCGTTCGGCTATGTTGGATGTACATGTAAGCACCCATGCTCAGTTTAATTGTATACTAAACCAGATACCCCGTGTAGGGCGAATGTCACTTACTCTGCGCATTTAAACCTTTGTAGAAATTCACTCTTTTAAGGACACGTTTGGAGAGAATAGAAGATAGTTATTTTGTAACTTAGGTAAATTGTACATGTGCAATAACACATAAAGACATTATAAGTATAGACAATTGTTATCGGATTGGAACATGTGTGTGCGTATGACATGTACGAAGGACGGGACACCGTCCATTAAGTCTGTTAAAATATTTACTAGAGGTAATCCTTATTGTAATTGGACAATGGAAATTCAACAACCTTAACAGTGGGTCATCCTCATTTCTCTATGATACGTTCATGTAGAAACCCGTGTGTTTAATAATAAATGGCTCAATAACTCAAACCCATCTTTTTTAAGGCCATACACTTATTTTTTTCTTATAAAGTTAACCTATTTAACCAGTGTATTCTTATGTGTAATGTATTGGCCAGATGATACATGTTTACTTTGCTCAGATCGAAATCACTAACAGCATGCAGTTGTCACAGACTATACTATTTAAACAAAATAGAATAACATGATACTTTGTTAATTCATGGTAGTTTTAACACAGTCGTCATTAACCTAGTATGATAAATACCTATGTATGTTAATAAAAGCAATACCTCCCAACTGTATTCATAATTTCCGTACTTTGTATGATCACTTCAAACAAAGGACAATGAAGGAATTACCTTGTTTCATTTTTGTTTTAATTCGACCATATATTATTAGTACATGTAATACAAAATACGCAAACAACAAAATAAATTACATGCGTACAACGATTTCTTCTGGTATAGCTTCATATGGAATGCCGGATATTAGAAAGCCATCAATGTTAAAAAACCGACATAGATGAAGAGCTTTATTGCAAAAAAGACCTCATAACAGCGTTATCATGAAAGAAAACATTAGTCAGAGATAACCATTGAATTCCTAACTATTGATGTTGTGAGTATATCACCATGACATGCGTTCGTCTCGTCGCTCTTTTCGACATTCAACATGTTCAATTGGCATTTATTAGAACATTTTTAATCCTCCATTTGGTCATTGGTGCATATCACATTTCGTAACTAGAATAGTAACCTTTGAAATGTAAGCTGTTGTTTTTTTATATTAGGAAAAAAGGGGATGACAATTATTACTTCATCACATTTTGAAAAATTATATAACAAATACTAAACACAATGGAATAATTCAAAAAAGAGAAACTGTCAAAGTCGAACGTTAGAAAAATGCAACATACACATTGAATTCAAGTAACTGACACATTTCTGACTTGGTTCATGCAATTGTCGAGGAAAATGGTGGTAAACAAATTGTTTTAGATCCAGCACCAAACAATGCAATGATTCACAGATATATGATACAAATGACTGAAATCTTTAAAAACAAAAAGAAAGAAAATTAACTTGTTTCTCTGTATAATATGAATATTTTTTTTAATCCATTGAAATTTTGAATTATCTTTACATTAACCCAGATTAATATGGTTTTAGTGATATAAATGGTGTGAGCGTTACACTTATCATACTCATGAGCTAATCTACAGGGTTCAGGGCTGATATGCATAAAACCACTAAAGTTAAGATATTCAATCGTAACACTAATTCATTGTTGAACAAGTACATAAATCCGTCTGTTCGGAACAAATATTAACTTACATGTGTAAGTATGTGTATGCATATGAGCACTGACCATTCTATTACGAAACGATGAAAATAATCTAGTTGATGTACGAACTGATATCATTTCTTGTGTGATTTTCAAAGAGCATGCGAAACCTGTAGCTGATACTTCGGATGTAACATAGGTTAAAGAGTTAAAGGATATTGCTAACTTCTTAGGAAGAAAGATAAGAAGTTAGCAATATCCTTTAACTCTACTTTCCGCTATATAGATGATGTTCTTTCACTAAACAATTCAAAATTTGGTGACTATGTGGAACGCATCTATCCAATCGAACTAGAGATAAAGGATACTACAGATACAGTTAAGTCGGCTTCATATCTTGACTTACATCTAGAAATTGACAATGAGGGTCGGTTGAAAACAAAACTTTACGACAAAAGAGATGATTTCAGCTTTCCAATTGTGAACTTTCCATTTCTAAGTAGCAACATTCCAGCAGCACCTGCATACGGGGTATATATCTCCCAATTGATACGATATTCCCGTGCTTGCATTTCCTATCATGATTTTCTTGATAGAGGTTTGCTGCTCACAAGGAAGCTATTAAACCAAGAGTTCCAAATAGTGAAGTTGAAATCATCCCTTCGTAAATTTTACGGACGCCATCACGAGTTGGTTGACCGTTATGGAATAACCGTTTCACAAATGATATCGGATATGTTCCTTACGTCGTAACTACAATCCCCTTCCCTTTCATGAATATGACCTACCGAATTAGACTATTTACCGGATTTGTAATCACATAAGCAATACGACGGGTGCCACATGTGGAGCAGGATCTGCTTACCCTTCCGGAGCACCTGAGATCACCCCTAGTTTTTGGTGGGGTTCGTGTTGTTTATTCTTTAGTTTTCTATGTTGTGTCGTGTGTACTATTGTTTTTCTGTTTGTCTTTTTCATTTTTAGCCATGGCGTTGTCAGTTTGTTTTAGATTTATGAGTTTGACTGTCCCTTTGGTATCTTTCGTCCCTCTTTTAAACTTTCCCTGCAAACACAACATGCATAACTCAGATTAAAATACTAAAAAAATATTTATTTCCGTTTTCTATCAGATTAGAATGATTACTGTGTTCGTATTTTAATAACTTCCTTAATCGTGTTGCTGTTTGATTATGGGGTTGACATATATTGTCTGTGTTTTTCTTTTGCTTAAAAATTGGAACATGATGAATGCGTTTGCCTCTACCACTACTACTTGTAATGCTGTGCAAAGGTAATTACCAATTTAAAATACAAGAGCAATCGTTTTCAAGGGGTATGACAAACAAGTTAGAAAATGTACGCTTTACTAACTATGTTCTAACACATTGGTTTACTATAACTATCAATGTATGTTGTATTTATTTATGCAAATATTTTTTTTTATATTAATTAAATTTCAATTGTGGGTGAGAACCTATATAATAGAATAAAAGAAGTACAGTACTGTACGTCGTATAGCATGTACAACTATACATGGATATAAATGTCGTAATTTGCATAAATAAGTATTTTACTACACAATCCGTGTGAATACAATTAAACATAACATGGTAGATAAAAACGGTTTCAATGAGTACGTATATTGTTGACGAAAACAACTCTTAACTTACTTTTCTGGCAAGGTGTTGGGCATCAACGGTAGTGTTAAAATGAAAACAAACATGTTATTCTTGTGTCTAATTGTGTTGTGTCAGTGCCAATAATAGCTTAGATGTGTTTTACATTTTTAAGTCAATACAGCTACATTTTGTACAGGTTAAGTATCTGAAATCATCATGGGTTTTTTAGTGTCATGCCAATATAAACATGTAAGATCTCACAAAATGTTTTTTTTTTTCACACTTTTGGATTAAAAAAACGTGCATGTATAAGAGAGTCTTTTTCCGCAAAAATTTGAAACTTTAAATTGTTTCTGCTTCCTAAGTTCTTTTACATATGTCTTATATGTATACTTAATATTTGTTTTTGCTGGTTAGAAAAAAAAACTGCGAACATCCTCAAATCATCTGCACTGTTTGAATGCTGATACTCAGTGACTCAAGTTGCAGTGCTAAAATGCGAGATCCACACAAAAATCGTAAATTATCATAAACCAAAAGTTACTTTGAGCTATATTTCATGTGTTGACCAACAAACTATATATAACTGTCATTTCTGCTTAGAAATCCAAGATTTTTTTAACAAGTTTGCCTTTACTTTCAAGACTATCCTGCTTCAAAACAAAATTTCTGTAAAGAAAAATGAACATTTAATATGATTATCTCTAAGTTTCATTGTAGTCATGAAAATGAACAAATAATGTTTTTTCTTTATAAACTGTGACGTGTCTCATTTGCACTTATACTACATCTTTTTATTTCTATATATGTAGTAGATGTGTGTTATATTTGAATATGTTTATGAAGTACTGTTTATTGAAATAATTTTGAACCTACATGTATCTTTTATATCGTTAGTTATACATTGTAGTTTCATGAAACAGAATATAGTACACATATCAGAAAGAACATTAATTTTATAAATCAATATTACCGGACGAAATTGAGTAATAAATATACGGTATTGGAAAATCATGGCACATAATACAACAATTATTAAAATAGTAGGTGTATAGTCAAAAGTGAGATATGTACTGTAACGTTCTATTTAGTTATTGTTGAAATCAGCAAAATATACATTATTTAGACATGGATCGTGGATATAATCTTAAAATTATAGTTGATAAAGAACAAATTGTTTATAGGTTGCAAGAGCGCAATTAATTGTAATTCATTTTCTATAGGACCTCAGTGGTATTCAACATGTTCAACAATTTATTTCTTGAATAAACAGAATAAAAATGGATAGAAGTTCCTGAGACTAAATGTGTCAGCCTTTTTATTACAGCAAAAGAAAAAGTATATGTTCATGCGGCAAAAAGTGCCCTCAAATGAAGTTGTTATAGCAGCTTCCAATCCCGCACTCAATATGAAAGGTTAATTTTGAATGGCTCATCAGTAAAAGTCATATGGAACCTCAAATTTAAAAAAAAATGATGCATATGTTTTATATAACTAAATGGTTAGTTTTCATTATAAAACTTATGTTCATATACTTTTTTCTGATGAAAATTCTTTGATTTGTCCACATTTATATATTAATATTTCTCACGGTGGTACGCAAACAAAATTGGTAATATTCTCATCAATATGATCTGTTGCATCGGATATGAAATATTATATTGTTGATCGTAATTTCCGTTTTCTATCAATTTAAATGATAAGTTCATGGTGCATTGTCAATAATTTCCCGTTGGCTGATCGACAATGTGAATATTTTCAAAAATTGTTCAGTAATATATATTGTATTTACAGTGATCACATGTTTATAATAGTTGTGTTTTGTATATTAGAACATATATATTTTTATATGATGTATTTTCATTATAATATTTTTAATAAGGCCTCATAATTGTTGTTGATGTTTCTTTGTTATTTTTGTTATTTTCTTTTCTTTTCTTTTCTATACTCTGACCTTACATTGATGTAATCGAAGGTTTTGAAAAATGTACATATGTATGAAAATTATAAGCTAATCGAAGGTTGTGAAAAATATACATATATATGAAAATTATAAGCTAATTTAACATGACAAACTGGTCATTTTCTCAAAACAAGTACAATGATACATGTGATTATCTGCATAGAAAAGGACAGAAAGCGATGAACAATGATACAATACAGACACTATAATATATAAAAAAAATGTTTAAATAGATATAGGAAGATGTGGTGTTGATATGGTGCATAAGTGTTTTTCGTTTTTTTTAATAGATTAGACCATTGGTTTTCCTGTTTGAATAGGTTTACACTTTCTAGTAATTTTTGGGGGCCTTTATAGCCTGCTGTTTGATGACAGTCAAGGCTCCATGTTGCAGACTATACTTTGACCTATAATAGTAATAATCTTTATGTGTCATATAATATATAAGTAACATTATACATGTGACATAAACAAGGTAACAACTATGGTTCACCTTAACAAATTGTGACTTGAAAAGAGAGTTGTCTTATTGACACTCATACCACATCTGTTTTGTTTTATTTCGAAGAGAAAAAAAAGCAGTGAAAATCCTTAAGTCCTCTACACTGTTAATGATATGCACACAAGTAGCGGTGCAACAATACAAGATCAACAACAACTCGTTAGTTGTCATATACCATAAGTAATCCTTGGCTATGTTGTTCAACAAAACCTTATTAACTGTTATTTCTACTTTCGGATTCCCTTTTAACATGTCTATGAAGGATCTGTGGTTTCAGCCTACAAATTGGGAAATTTGAATTTCTATGGAGAAAATAAAACCCTTGCAGTGCCTGCATATTGAGTGTATCTCTAAATTGATATTATATTGCAGGATTGCTGCTCAACAGAAAATTCTAAAAAAAAAATGGTAAATTTAGGGAAAGCCATCACGATTTTGTCAACCGTTAAGAAATATATAAAATAGATATGGTATAGATAGGGTATGTTCTTGTTGACGTAACCACAATCCCGTCATCTTTTACACAGAATATGACCAACCGAATAAGACTTACACTCGAATTCATTTTTATATGACCATATCTCAACATGACGGGTGCTTATGTAGAACTGTATTTGCTTACCTATCCGAAATACCTGATGATATCCCCTCATATTGGTTGGAACCATGTTCTCATTTTTTAGTGTATTATGTTGCTTCCTGTTTATTGTTTCTTGTCATTAATTTCTTATTTTTTACAATCGTATTGACAGTTAATTTTCTACTAATGAGTTGAAATGTCAAATTGATCTTTTTCGCCTTTCTTTCATTATCAGTTCTCATAACCCCAAGATCATGGAGATCAATATGGATTCCGTAACTGTCACCTTTCGTATTTTATGGCCTTATAAATGGAAACATTTATAAATCTGGTGTATATATATACATCTATGTCCAATGGACTGATTTATCATTTCTGCTTTTGTATAGATTGATATATATGTAAAAATAATGGTCTTTATCAAAACATGATTTCTTTATTGATTTGTTTTTGAATATTTATCAAAATGTTAAACAGAATCCTTTTGTATTCCCCATCCAACTTTTGAATCGAAAGAATAATATGAAAAAAAAAATGAAGGTCAATATATCCGCAAAAATAACCAGAGGGTATTAGTGTGCTAGTGAACGAATATGGTATGTATGGGGTAAGTAAATTCCATATGGGTATTCGAGCTTCGATCGCACCCCATATGGAAATTACTGACCCAATATATACCGTCATACGTCACTAGTACACTATGTAACAAATTTATCTTATTAAATATCTTAACGTGTGATATTTAGACTAGTGACCTATCAGTATGAGCAAGTCTTCATATCAAACTACTTCCATTGATCATACAAAAACAGATGCCAACAATAACAACTTTAATTGAGTTTTACTTGGAGAATTATTTCAATCTTCATCATCACTTTCTTCGACTGCTTGAACCTTTTAAAAAAAAACTCAGTACCGTTTCGATTTTATAAAAGGACGTAACACCGCTTCTAACCGTGTATTTAAAAGCCCCGCCTCCCTACTAACCTAATATGGAATATACACGGTCTCAACGTTGACGCTTTTAACCAATCATATTCCTAGAAATGTATAAGAGGTAAGAAAAGTAACAAAATCTGCCTGCATCGTACTAGACATTTGCGGAAGCTAGATCTATACCTAGGATTACAATTTAGACTTACGATTATAGGTGACAAAAACAAGGGGTCATCTCAAAATACAGAAACATACCAACAATACAGATAGAAAATAGCAAATAGTGTCTTCTATATATAAAAAAAAAGATGTAAGCAACACGTCAAAATTTCATGTGTCAGAAGCGCTTTTCTGGGTAAACCACCAGGACCGAAACAATGCGGAATATTTGAAGACGATTTATAAGGACCGAATGTGTAGATAGATGTATGCTATTTATATATTATCAGCAGGAGCAATATATTTCCCCCGTGAAACAGGGTATTTTAATGCAATGGTAAGAATACGAAAACCAGCAAAAATATTGTTCAGAGGATACTCTACAAACTTTCATTTGAAATAGTAATGTTGGTGTCGTTTTTTTTTATGCACGATTACAACTTTGTATCCGCAACTATTGCCCTGCCGACTTAAGTAGATTGTGATTATTTTAACAATTTCTTCTCGCCTGCTACACTTTTGCATTTTAATCTCTTACAATCAATTGAATAGATTTGCGTATAAACATTGTTTTGAAATGAACAACGTCGCAGTTTCTTGCCGATCAACGCTTTTGAATATCGACATATGGTATGACCCCTCCCCCTTTATCTTGGGTTGGAATCCCCTTTTGAAAATGGCTGGATCAACCCCTGCGTTGTCAGTGCACTTTATATTACAATTGGATGAAAATAATACCAGTCTCGGAACAGGGGTTAAAGCTCATGTTTCGAGTATACCAGTCCCATCCATGTTCATGGTGCATAATTATCGACACCGCAAAAAAAAACTGTCAATACTTAATGATTTTCAAGATCTTTGTTATAATAATTGCATAAAAGAAAAACAACTTGGAACTCATTTGTCATTTTTGTGTGTTGCTGTTAAAAACACAGACAGCAAAGTTTTAACTATTTGTGTACACCTATTCTTAAATGTCAAATGAGTCTGGCGAACAATCTAATTACATGTAGTTATAAAAGGTATCAGAATTGTAATTTAGTACGCCAGACGCGCGTTGCCATAACATAAGACTCATCAGTGACACTCATATCAAAATATTAAATATATTTCCGACATAAAGAAGATCGTTGATAAATGGCTTTTTTGTTGTTTTTTTTTTTTTGGGGGGGGGGGGGCAGGGCAAAGGGGGGGGGGGTGTTCTCAAATTGTTGATGTTTTTTCTCTATTGAAACCAAAAACGTACATAAAAGTGTTTGTCCTATTCAGTGCTGGACGTGTAATTGTAATACTAATCGTAGGTGTATGACAATTTCGGCAAATGTCTACTCATAGGTCTTTACAAGCTCCATTTTCGTTTTACATATCTTCTTTTCCTTTTATCACGTGTCAGGTTTTATTTTGGTGAAGCTTCAAATTGATATACAATAGCAAAGGTGAAAGAGCGATGCCTACTAGTTAATAAACACACAACAAAACCTTAAATTACGAACATATTTATTTCAAGATACAATCGTTACATTAAATTAAATACAACTATTTATATCAACATTAACAAAACTTGGATAATAAAAAATGAACATTGTTAATATAATTTGATATTCTCATGAGAAGTATGTACCAAAATTGACCAATGTCATATAATGTATAACATTTTTTATTATCGTTGAAAACATGTTTATTATGTTTTTAATGTATATTATGATCAACATTGGCATAACAACTTTTACTATAATTGTTATTCCAGTGCTTTATCTGGTGGAAAACGAATTTACTTCTACGCAGAATTTTGTTGTGATAATTTTGAGAAGATAGATGGAATTTGCAAAGGTAATGAAGTTGCTTTTTTCGGTTATTTATCTTCAAAGTAGATTCCGGACCACGTCTTAGTTTCAAATATAAATTCAGTATTACCAATTACTGTAGGAGAGTTCTTGTACGTGTCATAATTCAAAATATTCTTAAACAGATACATATTACAAATAAATACAAATTGAGTAAATCCTTATCACATTTTTTACTCAAAAAAATAAATTAAATGGGAAAGATACAATTTAGACAACAGTGTCACTTTCAGTCAATCTTTGCCAAATACTTAAATTATATCTCAAATGGCAAACAAATTTATAAAAGATGTCGAATTCAAAAATTTTCTAAAGATTTGCTTAATACATGCAGTACGTTGAATTAGACAGATCTGTGAAATTTTCCTTTTTTTATGTTAAAGATTTCCAATATGCTTTGTTATGATAAGTAGCAGTAGGTAGTATATGTATACTGTGAATGTTGGCCTCCCCTTCTGTGACATGTTTGTCAATTGAAACACTAGAACGCATCTAAAGTTATTTTTAGAGATGTTTTCCAAGGAAATATTATGGTCGGTGTGTTATTTAAAAATCAAATTACAGTATCCTAACGATGTATATAACTTTTTTCAATCCTGTTGTAGCATGTAAAATCGGCTTTATTTCACAGCAAGGTGGAATGTGTTATCCTTGTCCTAATCCGACATATGGGTATCGATGTGCAAGTAGGTGTAAATGCATTGGAAGTCAAAGGTATTTAGAAAATACAACATAATATTAAAAATCAATAACCGAATATTAATGTTCACGCATGTTGTAACTTTCTAGTTTTGAGTACTAGAATAATATGTTATAACATGCTTGATATAAAAATGATGACTATTGAAGAAGGAGAAGCACAGTGAAGAAAAGAAAAACATTAATTGGATGCAAAAATATGACATTCTTAAAATTATTGAAAAGTGGCAAAAAAAATTCCTTTCTAAAAGGAAACAAAAAGAAAAAAGAAAAATGTATATACGAAACACGTATTCATGTAACTGATCTTGTATACATATTTTTACGCGCAAACTGGTTTAGATTCAGATCAAACGTTTTGCATCACCTATACTTGTATTAGAATGTGCATAGTATCTAACAAGCGAACTGACCGTAGATTTCGAAAATTGATAAGTATAAGTAAAGTATGTTCTATACATTTGATGTTTATATAGATAACTTAAAGAAATGAATACTGATCAAACATACAGAATTTTTAGAAAAAAAATCCCTGTCAAATCGGTAGGCTGACACGCTTGACATGACTTTCAATAAAAGCACAAGTAATACCGTTCACACATTAATGTTTATTGTACTTTCGTATGTTTTAAATGTAAATTGGTGTCTGCCCACAGATGCAACAATGTAAATGGATGTACAGATTTGAGGGACAATCTTAGCACATCAGAGAAGTCGCAAACAACAATTTCTAGAATACAAGGTGATTTAAGTAAAATCTTTATTCTATTTGCATGTCAATCAAATAAAAGAACGTTTTTGACGAATAGAAAATATTTGTAATCTTTTGACCTTTGCTTGCACTATCGTATCTGATTATTTTTATATCAACTGAAATTTTTAAATGAACATTGTTTTGAAGGCAGAGATGCGGTTCTACGTTTCTTATTAATATGTATGACCTTTAAATGTGAGCACCTGATTACAAGAAAAGTATGTTAAACTGTAAAGCTATAATATAAACATTCGGATTTAAAATTTTAAATTATTAAACTAAGATTCTTAAATAATTTAAAGACAGTAATACCAAAAACAGAAAATATGTTATATAAAAAGGCAACAAAACCCATAGCAAACATAGAATGGAAATGGGTAATGTGTCAAAATGACAACCGCCCAAGCAAAGAGAAGAAAAGAGCCGATAGTCACCAATGGGTCTTCAATACAGCGAGAAAATCCCGCACCTATTAGCGTGCTTCAGCTTACCGTTTAACAAAAATGTGTACTAATTCAGTGATGATGGACGTCATACTAAACTCTAAAACATATAAATGATCAAACATTAAAAATCATAAAAGACAAACAAAGGCCGGAGGCTCCGGACTAAGAAAAGGTGCAAAAATGCGGCGGAGTTCAACATGTTTTTTTTACCCTCCCCTTTAACCTCTAGCAAATTGGGAAAAATAAACAAACAGCAATACGAACAGCAGAACTCAGTTCAAAATAAGTCCGAATCCGATGTCAAAATATGTAACAAAAGAAACTAGACAAAATTAAGGTGTGTGTTCCTTGTAATTGAAGGTAATTGCACCAACTTCAATATGTCGTTCTACAGGATTTATATTCAGTATTTAATTTTAACTTGAATAAAATTGAGAATGAAAATGGGGAATGTGCCAAAGAGACAACAACCCGACCATGGAGCAGCCAACAGCAGAAAGTCACCAACAGGTCTTCAATGGAATATTTGAATTACAATAGACATATATTCAAACATACCTATATGGCAGAATATGATAAAATGTAAAGCTTATGTAGCAACATTGATAAACTATTCCATTTCAGAGAACAGACAAACAAGACCTACAGTGACAACAGAAGGCGTTGCTCTCACATCTCGGGCGGTAATA
The DNA here is from genome assembly GCF_965363235.1 of Mytilus galloprovincialis. Lineage (NCBI taxonomy): Eukaryota > Metazoa > Mollusca > Bivalvia > Mytilida > Mytilidae > Mytilus > Mytilus galloprovincialis. The sequence goes on from NC_134845.1 coordinate 62,444,804, forward strand.
ACATCTCCGAGGAAAGAGGAAGGTTTAGGTGAATTTTCATTTTTTGTATATACATATAAATTTTGCAATTGCAATATTTTCTTAATGTAAGTAGTAGGAAACATGTATTGGTCAGTTGTATTTGGCAAAACTGAACAAACGAAAACTTACCATTACAGATACATATTCACATATAACTCAATACTTACTTAGATTTGTGATATAATTATTTAAAATATATTTCATTCCTTAAAATATGAAAAGGATTAAGCATCTGGTGAATAACCAAAAACAACAAAAGCTCTATGAACATTTAAAGTAAAAACGTATATAAAAGAGGGACTGTAAAATTCATTGATCGAAAATAAAAAGACAACGTCATAGCTAAAAAAAAAAAGACAAACTGAGATATAATAGTATGCATGACACAACATAGAAAACTGAATACTAAGCAACACGAACCCCACCATAAACTGGGTGTTATCATGTTTTAAAACTTTTTACTGCACGATCCAACATTCATTTCATTAGTATATTTACTTATAAGCTATATAAAGGGACATGCCATTTGCCAAATTAATGTGCACCGATTTGTCTAAAATTCTCATATTTAAACGATTGATTCAGTGTATACTGAAAAAAATGGAAATTTAAATTACAAACCGTCTTAAATAAACACACATTAAATGCATTTAGTATCACCAAATATATCTCCTTTTTCAAAATCAATATATCAAAACCGTAAAAAAATACCAGATCATTTCATGATTCGATATTTACTAATATATCACCTATATGAAAACAAAGTGTCAAGGTCATGTTTATCTATAATTAACCAATAAAAAAAGTGAAACTCTTCCTTCCTATTGAAATTCCCTTGAACATGTCGAACTGAGAAACAAAATCATGAAACCGACTAGATATATAGTGAAAGTTTGACTTTAACTGATTCATGTTTTATTCAACCTATACTTCAGGAACACTCGTATCACAGCAAGTACAAACATACACAAGAAATACACTACAGTTTGAATACATGTATGACTGCTATTTAGTTTAACTCTTGAATATGCATTTCAAAAATAGATTATGTGCATTTATTCTTTAATTAATTTTCAGAAAATTGTAATTGTTTTGCAGGTTTGATAAATACAGAAATTTTTATCTACTCATTATGTGGGGTCAGCACTTTTCTCATCTTCAGTTTTACTATTGTGTGCCTCTGTGTTCATAAAAAATCAAAAAAAGCAAACGTTAATCGACATTTTGAAAACCAAACTTTACAAGCTGACGAAGACGTTGACCTGGAAATAAGTCAAAACATTTCAACAGAAAAGGGGACAGGTCATGAATACGAGGAAATCGATGAGCGAAAGATGTCTGACTTCTTCGTAATATCATCTTTAGAACAAGGAGATTTAAGCGATAATGACAATTCTAGTGAGTCATCAGATGGTATAAAGTTACCAAGCGATGGTTATCTAAATCCTTATACGCCATTACAATCTACACTGCAGCAGATAGAATACAATCATAATAAACCTGATGAATATAATCATCCCCCAACAGAAAACAGGGCATATGCAAACTTTTATCAATCTCTCAAAGCTAATAGGGAGGACACAAAAAGGTTATATTCTAGATGTCATAGTGTACAATATCTACAGCTCGTAGATGAACCAATACAAAGCAAAAGTGATCCAAATATCAGGGAAAATAGTAGACGAAATGTAAAAACTTTGTAGTAAACGTTAAGCACATGCAGGTCGATATAAATTTTACCAATATAGAACAATGCTTGACATTTTTGGTATGCCAATTAACTGCAAAATTTTGTGAAAGATTATATAAGATTTGGACTTTTACTTACCATTCGTTACCATCGGGCACATGCTCATTATGTTTATATAATTATAACCATATTTATGATTTATCATGCATTTTTTTGTGTTCTATTACTCATTTGTGTTAATATTACCGTATCATTATAACATTAAACAGATTTTGGCTGACGTAAAACTGTGTGGAATAATTTAAAAAATAACAACTGTATAAATACAGTTTGCAACTTGCAGCTGTCTTGCAAGAATCAGAACTGTTTTAGTCATTCTTCCAGAACATTTGTGTTCATATCCAGTTTTATGGGTTCAAGCTGTTGGTTGATGTTTGTACTATTTTTTTGTGTGTTATAATTATGTTGGTTCCAAGTCATATTCAGGTTGGGAACAACTCCTCAATTGGTGGGTAACCCTTTAATTGTATAACTATTCCTTATATAAGGGTATATATATACATTTCCAGTTATTTTGTATTACAGTATTATTTTGTAAAAAAACACTTTTTAGTAAAAATGGGCACATATTTATATTAACTTTAATATTATATAAAGAACCTTTCCCAAAGAGGTAGAACTATATATCTATCTGGTATTATATGGTAAAAACTTGTCCAAGCATTTTGTTATATTCCTTGACTTTGATATATGTATCTTCTTAATTATTAAAAAGAGGTGCACCCATTTTTTAGAAAAGCTTGTTCCAAATATAACGAATTCGCCCCCAATTTTGAAGGGTTGTTCCAAACCTGATAACGTACAGTGTTTAAATAAAGTTAATACAAATACAAGTCATAGACATAATACAGCCTTCAACACGTGACTTTTGTCCAGATCAAACAACAAGCTATACAGGTCCCCATAATTACGAGTGTAGCATAATTCAAAAAGGAAAACACACGATTGTTTCTATATACAAACAGAGAAATATCTATTAATCTCATCAACAAACAACAACTATTAAATAACAGAATCCTGACTCAGAACATGTGCATAGACATGCAGCGTGGATGGATTGTTTTGTTCCGCCGAGAAACACTATTGCAGTTGAAGGCAATACTTCTCCTTCAAAAGTTCTGCATACTTTATTCTAAAAACGAAAACCAGCATGATTTTGCAGTGGAATGTTAGTAAGGGGGAAGGAAACCTATCCTGATGTTTACAAAAACACCGTCCCGCTGAATAGACACGATTACATTTCCGGATATGTGAATATATTTTGTTTTCGTTTATAAAAAAAATATGTGCGGACTGGTCCGTCGAACAAGAAATTAATTATTGTGGCCTATTCTTGAAATTTGCAATTAACTATGTGAGTACTAGTTTTTTGTGTTCTATTTTATTGCAAGAAATTCGCGGTACATGTAGGGATCTTTAATTTGATAATAAATTTTTCGAAAAACTAAAGATTTTCTTATCCCAGGAATAGATTACCTTAGCCGTATTAGGCACAACTTTTTTGGAATTTTGGATTCTCAATTCTCTTCAACTTTGTACTTGTTTGGTCTTATAACTATTTTGATCTGAGCGTCACTGATGAGTCTAATGTATACGAAACGCGCGTCTGGCGTATTAAATTATAATCCTGATACCTTTGATAACTATTTACTTCAATTGAACTGTATTATTTTAAAACTGCACCTGTGATATAAACACAACACATGCAATATAGAATGATGTAAGCCAAACATGACAGCCTAATTAAATGTAACTAGCAACTGAACAGACAAAAATGGACCTTTATTGTTATTTCTAGTTCCGATATTATCTCTGATACATGTGTAGAATATTTGGTTATTACTTTCCTTTATTTACTTTAAGTTGGATAATTATACATTTCGATATGCTAATAGTTATTAAAGGTTAACATAAATACACAAGACGCGCGTTTCATCTACATAAGACTTAACAGTGACGCTCAGATAAAAAATAATAAACAAAATAAGAATCATCATTCTCATAGTTGTGATTTATAACAAGTACAAGCAACCGATTTCAACAATTTTGCCATCCCAATTCGGTTTTTTTTTAAACTTAAGCTATTAATCATTCAGTATTGAAGCCGTCAATCAAAACAAAAACAAATATCATGTGAATTGAAAGCGTTAACATACAATAATTCATATAATTGTACAAACAGTGTGAGCATTTTTACTGCCTCAATTATTTTTATGTCATAAAATAAAAGTCTGAGCCGGTTAGCAAACTTCCCATTGGAAAGCCGACTGTTGGTTTAAAACATCTTTGTGAACACACATTTAACTTGTGCTGTTCCGATTTCTGATAGGAAAACAACTTGCAAGTACATGCAGTCAATCGCTGATACATGATATCTTTAGTAAGAATATAAGATATGCTAAAAAATAGATTGCATATCGATCATCATCATCAATTCGCGGCAGTGATATATCATACATTATTAAATTATTTACACAGAGAAAATAGTGATAATTATCACACTTTTGTTTCTTCTGTTTCTAGACATTTACAAGTACTTCACCATGTTTATAATTTGAAATAAGTGTGCATATCATTTTATAATGTTATCTCAAAGAAATATTTGAAAATTGTTGGCAAATTGTTTTCTAGAATATGCGATATTGACATTATTCATAATAGTTCATTTTTTTCAAAAAATATCAAACAATGCCTCAGGGAAAGAACAATGGTGGACTGATACATGTACTTTGATAAGTGTCTATCAATTGTTTAAACTACTTCATAATTTTGAACCTCATTACATTTTCATCAAAACAAATGAAATGCATCCTGCACTTGAAATATTTGTTAATGTGAATGGGAAGTACAAACGATGTATTTTTCTAAAAACATTACCCACACACTTCCTATACTTCAGTACGTAAACAATTTAACAGGTGTTAATCAAATATTTCCTTAGAAACAAAAATATTCAAACAAATAAGTGGATGCAAACAGGTTAATATAAGTTACCAATAATTAAATCTCATAAAACAATTGAAAAAAAAATGTAAATAAAAAAATCATCAAATGAAATCTGAAAAAGAAGCGACGTCTGCAAAAAAGACAGGATACGTATCTTATTCATATAACAATGATTACCTGTCTGGCTTTTAAAAGCTGTTTTGCTATTTATTCTAACTTCAAGATATCTCATAAACTTTATAAGATATATTCTATAAATGTTGATAAGACATCATGTAAACTTTATAAGATATCGTATTAGGAATATACGATATATTATAAAGCATAAGGGCATCTTCTTTATTATATAAGACATATTTTATATTATATATGATTTCTTATATAATATAGATGATATCTTATATAATATAGATGACATCTTATATAATATATAGGATATCTTATATAATAGAGACGATATCCTCATATTTTAAAAGATATATTAAAATAATTTGCAAGATATCTCATATACTTTAAAAAATATCTTATATTATCTTCACTTATAACATTTTTCATAAAGTATATAATAGATCTTATAAACTGTAGAAGTTATCTTATATCTTTTTAAATTATATAAGACATTATAACTGTATATAACATATAAGCTATATTATATATTATATGTAAAATATCTTATATAATACATGTAATATATACAATATCTTATATAATATATACGATATCTTATATAATAGAGACGATATCTTATATAATAGAGACGATATCTTATATAATATACACGATATCTTATATAATAAGATACCGCAAATAATATATCAGATAGCTCATATAATATATTTGATATCTTGTAAAAATGAAATTATAAACAAATCTTATATTTCAAATGGGATATCTTAAATATTATATGAGCTATCTTGAAATTCAAATAGATAGTAAAACCTTTTGCCATATTTCTCTCAACTTTCCGCAGATACATCAACATGTTTGAAAATCGATATACAATATTTAATAATGATAATAATATTTAAGCCTTCTTCTGTTTGTGGTGTTTTTCTTTTTGTACAATTTTTAGTCAAAAGTGTAATAGGGTACCATACATGTTTATGGGCACAAGTACCTGCTTGATTTATTAATGATGAAAATATATTCCAGTTCTTTAAGAGTCTAGTAAAAATCTATTGTTATAGATAGAACCAAGTAAAATAACAAATATACTGAACTCCAAGGAAAATTCAAAACGGAAATTCCGTAATTAAATGGCGAAATGAAATGATAAAACACATCAAACGAATGGACAACAACTGTCATATTTGTGACTTGGTGCATTCATTTCAGATGTAGAAAATGTTGGATTGAACCGGGTTTTATAGCTCTAAATCTCTCATGTGTATGACAGTCACTTCAAATTCCATTATAACCTCAAATCAAACACATATTTAACAAAAAGGCACAAAAAGCATCTATCAAATTTGAAAAACCAGATGCATTGCTTCGCGTGCTTGACGTCATAAAATATAAAGTCACATAGAAAGAAATATAAAATAATTTTGCCATTAAATATTGGTTTTTTTTCCAAAAAAATATAATTTATCATGGGGAATGTTGGTATACAGGGTTAAAATCAAAAGTATGTTAGAATAGGGTTGATACCCCTAATCTGTCGTTCAGAGTATTTTCAGCATTATAATAATGTAGTAACATAATGACATATAATGAAGCACATTGCGGGGTTCTTTAAAAGTACAGAGTCACGTCAAATGAACCAAACACACAAAAAAATGCACATATAAAACACATCAGCAAAAATGAAAGATAATACACACACATTGATCGGATGAATAAGTACCGAGCCAGGTCAAATTGGTATCGCAGAAAACCGACCAAACAGTAAAAGTAATAATAATAATAGAATAAAAACAAATGAAAAAAAAACCAATATAACAAGTGGTTAAGATGATAAGTAACGTCAGTACGCATAAGCTATACATCAAGACCATCATCGTATTATTTGTGAAGTTGATACGTAATATTCATCAACAATGTCTTGGCACAGGATTAACTTGTTTAGAAAAAGGACGAGAACAACAATTTGGACTCCCTGATGTATCAAGTGATATACGAATACCAAAGAAATAATTGATGCAAGCTATACTTTATTGTAGTTTAAACATGGAAAGGCATTATAATAGAAATTATATTTGTCCGAGCGACAGTAAGGGCTTAATTAACACGAATATAATGATTACCAATGTTAAAGCTACAAAAAAATTTATCTGGTATCAATTATTTCAATTCTGATTAGGACAATTAAGGTATTTTCTATGTCCGATGTGTATAAATGTAGCGCGTTTGTGTAGGCTCTTCCATAAATCTCCCTTTTCTTGTATTAAAACAAGCAAATGACTGGCAATGTGATTATTCAGAGAGAAGAGTTTTGAACAACCAGCAGGAACGGTTGTCGTATCTAGGTCAAATATGACAATTTCGAATTGCAACATATTGCAGTCATGATAAATGAATTAGTAACAACATGTGCATTATTAAAGAGTTTGGAAGTGTTTTAAGTTAATGCAAAGTATTAAATGCATGGCAATTTGATAAAATTCATTATTCTGTAGTAGTCAATATACGCATGTTTAAACAAATTTTATTGGATTCGGAGCATGGGTTTATTGTCAAAGCGAACGAAGCACGTCATATTAGAAATGCAAATTGTATACATGATATACACAGTTTTTGATTGATTATTTAAATAAGTATAATACTTTAATCAATAAAATTTTATCAATAGCATATTTTATTGGATTCGGAGCATGGGTTTATTGTCAAAGCGAACGAAGCACGTCATATTAGAAATGCAAAATGTATACATGATATACACAGTTTTTGATTGATTATTTAAATAAGTATAATACTTTAATCAATAAAATTTTATCAATAGCATATTTTATTGGATTCGGAGCATGGGTTTATTGTCAAAGCGAACGAAGCACGTCATATTAGAAATGCAAAATGTATACATGATATACACAGTTTTTGATTGATTATTTAAATAAGTATAATACTTTAATCAATAAAATTTTATCAATAGCATTTTTACGAAAAAACACAAAACAAAAGATCAAACAAATAAACAAACAAGTGTATACAAAAACGACATAAAACTAAACAAATGAACGTATGAATATTGTCAACGACTCAAAGTCTGTTTATTTCTTACATTTATTTTAAGTACTCAGTATATTTTGTTAATGTGCTTTCGCTACAAAAATATTAAATGGTTTTTTTTTGGGGTGTTTAAACATGTATGTATATCTGTACATGGCTGTACTACTCGCAATACTCAGTGATAACACTTATATAAATTACAGGAAAGTGTTGATCTTGTTATAAAACGGTTCAGGTGCCAACAGCATATTAAGGATTTCCACTCAAATCACTTAGAAATTTGTCAAGTAGTTTGTATCAAATGTCACCATACTGTCAAGCACTGTATCGAAATACTAGTAGCACATTTTAGTACTAAAATGTAGTCGAATCTACATTATGGATACATGTTTGATTATTTTGCGTCGAAGATTAAGAATGGGAGTTTAAACTAGACAAATTAACTACGGTGTAACTTGTATTCAGTTGTTAATTACCATTCTTAGACCTTACGCTCAAAAGAACGATTCAACTGTTGAATATAGTTCTCACAATTGTTAAAGAGAGACAAAGATGCCAACGAGACATTCAAACTTACCAGAAGACAACAAACTGACATGGAACAACACTAAAGATTGTTTTATGTGAACCCCAACACACAACTGGCGGTGATCTAATATGATTCAGAAGGGTTATCAGTTCTTGCTAGCCATTTTTCAAAAGTCGTTAAGCTTTTTGTAATATTGTAACATGTGTAAGTTAAATCTGGATAAACGTTTTATTTGGTAGGTCACATTTGAGGATCACATTAAAAGAACTTAAGTTTACGATAGTTGGAACATACACGTCGTATAATATTTAGGACCAAATGGAGAAAAAAAATGTTTAGAAAGTATTTAACTTTTGAGATTAATCTTTTCTTGTTTGTTACACTTAGCATAGACATCATAACATTTTTATTATACAGAAGAAGATATACACATGAGGGGATTGAGATTATTAAATTGATTGAGTAACAGGCAGTCTATACATGCTATTTTTCTTTTTTACATCGACAATGTTAAATCAAATATTAACAACTGTCTTCAAAATAATGTAATAAAGTAAAAGTTGCATGTAACTTATGAATACAAAAACAAGGAAATGCATATTTACAGCGATAATTACTAAATTTTGATCATATGATAGCTTGTTTAGTATGTGGACAAAAAAAATCATCATTTATTCAAGTACCCTTGAACATGTTAAGATACTTTATAAGTCATAAAAAATATAAATAAATCTGGTTTGGAAAAGACACTTTGCTTGCTCAGTGGAGTGATTTCAACAATGATATTTTAGGTTGCTAGCATTGTTTGTTATTAACTTATTATGTTTCCTTTTCTCATATTTGAAAGGTTTCAATATTTGATCAGTTCAATAAAACTTGTCCAGTCATCCTTTAGATATAAACAAACATTGTGACGTTTACTTAGATAACGATTATTTGAAAGTCTTGTAGTAGAAGGAATGAATCGAGTATTCATTTCATTAGTATAACATTTTTAATGTGTTTGTCTTAGAACATATGGTTTTATCAAAAGATATCAGTATGCGTGTGACATCCCATTAAATATCCTATTACAGTATGAGCTAATGTTTATTTCGTCTATTATCCAGAAACAATTCGAAGCAGTTTTAAACGAGAAGAAATAAACAAAGATGTGCAAATTGTATGAGCGTGTTATAGTAATAGCCGAGAAAGTTGGAATCTTAGCCTTTATAACATTTATTAATTTGAAGGGAACATTAACAACTTTTTTTTCATTCATCATGTTGGTGGTGAAACAATTACTACTAAATTACAACCTAAACAGGAGTTATAAGAACGCCATATTTGTTCTCTCTTTGCAATGTTTGAGTAGTCATAATTTTCTTTGTCTCTAACATGTCTATGATAAGAGGAGACCAGACTATTGTACATGACAGGACACTATATTTTCATTTTTCTATTGTTAGAATGACTTTTTTAATGATTTGTTCTCCGTCATCTCTTTGTTGTCTTTCGTTACCAGCACGTCTTCTACGGTAAACCATTAATATCATTCCAAGAGCTAGCAGAACAGTCAAAGCAGCAGCACAAATCGAGTATATAGAGATTGGTTGTAGAGTTGAATCTATGTAATAGATAATTCAAATATAATTGTAAACTTTAATCATTTGTAACGTATATTCAACATAATCCCATCTGAACCATTGAAAATGGATAGTCCCTCATCAAAAGGCAAAACAAAAATTTAACACGAAATGATATCAACTGTCATATTCCTTGTTTAGTACAGACATGTTATTATGTAGAATATTACGGCTTAAACATAATTGTATAACTAGCTTAACTGCTCACTAGTATGACAGTCGCATAATTTCCACCATATTGACGACGATGTGTGAACAATACAAACAGACAAAATAGGGAAGGCGAAAGATACCAGAGGCACATTCAAACTCATGAGACAAATATAATTGACAACGTTAATTTATCGAATTCCTATATATTTGTCTAATCATGTTACACAAGGCTCGGTTGTTTTCGGGTATACTGTTAACCTCGATTATGGTAGCTCAATAATTCGAACCCTGACCAATTAAATAAGTTTGTAGTATTGGTATTTGCTGCTTTTCCATTAAGCAAGCCCCATTAACAATGCAAGTGCAAAGTATGGTCTACTCAGAATCTGGAGATTTTTTTTTAGTGATAAACCGATATAATTTTTCATGTGCAATGCAGTCTAGTGAACCAACGTGTTACGAATTATATGTAGTTTAAAACGAGGAAACAGAGTAAAACATTAAGATCAAATTAAAATCGTTCTGAATAAATATTTAATTTGACGATGGACCATAAAAGTCATGTCTTGTTACCATTGTAGATGCTACTTTATAAATAAATAGCTCATCATCGCAGATATCAGTGTTAACAGTCTTATAAAAGTAGTTAAACTTTAGCTAGCTAAACTGCTCACTAGTATGACAGTCGCAAAATTTTCACAATATTGACGACGATGTGTGAACAATACAAACAGACAAAATAGAAGCAAAGAAATAAAGAAGTAAAGAAGGCTAAACTTAATACGATGTTGGAGAGCATTAAGGACCAAAAATCCCGAAAGATTTTTTCAAGTAAAGCTAGAAAAGCTAGAAAAGTCTACTCTTATATCAAAAACAATATTGTCAAAAAGGTAACAACGTACTACTGTAACGAAAACTGTAACATTGATTTTGATGAAACATAGAATTTAACATTTTATAATATCAAGTTCTTTGATCTCGGTATATAATTTCTGTTGAGCCTTTAAGTTCCAAGTTTATCAGTTTTACGGACACTGTCATAATTTGCGTAAATATACATGCCTACTGTTTGATATTAGATTTATAATCAACTTTTGTTAGAGATTAATTCGATAGAGATTTGTAAAGACCAACGACTATACAACAATGAGTGTCTGAGTTCTGGTGATAGCACCATACCTTATGTAATTGCACGTTTACAGTACATTGATAAAACTTCGATTGACGTTAACATTGATATACGACAAAACATGAATTGTGTATTGATTTTCTTTTATAAATCAAATTTTCAAACAGCAACAACATTTTGTCAGTTAGAAATAGGTAAACATATGTATTGGTATTCCTTTACATGTATCCGACGAAGCTCACATGTTAAGAAAACATACGGACCTACCAATGTGTTCACTTATATCTGTAGTCTCTGGTGACGCTATCATATATGTACCTAGAAACAGAAATGATAACATTATACCAAAAAAATGTACTCTTAACGGCCTGATTTATATGAAAAATGAACGAAAAACAAATAAGCAAGACTTAAACAAACGACAACCACTGAATGTTCAAGTCCCGGCTACGTCCACTTGTATTTTTGTCCATCTGATGAGTTTAGCCTTTTTCAAATGATTTTTATACTTCGTTCTTATATTGTACTGGTATACCACTGTCCTAGGTTAGGGGTAGGGTGGGATCCCTCTAACATGTTTAACCCGCCTGTACTTCAGTGGTTGTCGTTAGTGATAAGTGTTTGAACTGTGATTCCTAATTTGAAAGCAACATATTTAAAGCAAAATGTATTTAATTGACGTATACTATGTACAGCAAACACTTTATTCAGCAGTCAGCACTTGTGTGTTGAAATGAATTATCATCAATATGGTAATACTTAAAATATAATTGTTTTTGAAATTCTAGGGCGTTTATGCCCCAGGAATGCATCCCCTAAGCTGTATTTGGCAAATTTTGAGGAATTGGTGGTCCTCAATGCTCTTCAACATAGAACTTTTTTTGGCCTTTTTAACTGTTTTTTTTTTTCGAGCGTCACAGATAAGTCTTTCATAGTTGGAACGCGCATCTGGCGCAACCACACAATGTAAATCTATGATGTGTTTATCTTACTTTCGATTCATCTTATGTCGTTAGTACCAATGTTCATAGATTGAGGAAAAAAGAAGGCATACATGCCTATAGAAAACTTGTTAATTGATGAATTTTAATTCGGTGTTTATCTGTTTCCACGAAATAAACGAAAATTAGTATACAAGGAATACTAATTAAAAGTAAAATAACTAAAATCTCGCAGAAAATTCGAAAAGGAAAGTAACTAATCAAATGACAGAAGCAAAAGCTCAAACACATTAAACCAATAGAAAGCAACGGTCATATTCCGGACTAGGTACACAATCCACATAATTGCCGTTATATGTTAGCATATATAAGAAAGCTTGCCAGAGAAGCCAAAGCAAATACGAACGTTGCCTGTTGTTTTTTGTTGTTGTATTTTTGCGATGTAAAATGACTATTCAGACACGATACAGACATCATCATACACATCCAGAACAGAGTTCGAACTATTATTGTAATGCTACAGAAATTATCATTAGTGATAGTAATGACCTTTGACGTACACATTAAGTGCAAATTTGGGATTTCAAACTAGTAACGCTTTTTATACACAAAATAATATTACAATGCATTGAACTGTATACTATACAATGATATTTTGATTTAAAATAACTAACGAAATAGATAGCGATGATATACAAGAATAACTAAGATCTAAACGTGTTCTTACTTGCAACTTCATTCACCGTTGTGTTGTCAATTGGAATTGGGTGATACACACATCCTTGTATATGATCACATCTGAAATATAAAGATGCTAATGAACCAACTTCGGTTACACGTTAAGTCTGATATTCACGATTTTGTAATCGAAGCTTGTTCTTTCCAACGCATTTCTTCGTTGATCTTTTATTTTCTTAGATGTGTTTACTTTTTTCCTGTCATCACTTAAACATATGTCATACAGAACAATAACAGATAATTACAGATATGTTTAACATCTTCAAACACGTATTGCAAAGTCTTAATATTGACTGTGAAAAGATTTAATCTTGTATTGTCATGATGAAATATTCACTTGACAACGATGTTTCAATCGTTAGTTTATGTTTAACGTTTAACGTTTAACGTGTCTATTAGCATGTGTACCGGACATATGGATCATTTGGTCGTATAGTCATTTTTAGCACAATATGTCAAAAAGAGTTTTTGCAGAATAGTTGATAATATTACTGTCGAATAAACTCATCATAGATACCAGGAATAAATTTAGTATATACGCCAAACGCGCGTTTCGTCTACACAAGAATCATCAGTGACGCTCGAATCCAAAAAAGTTAAAAAGGCCAAATAAAGTACGAAGTTGAAGAGCATTGAGGACCAAAATTCCTAAAATTTTTGCCAAATACAGGTAAGGTAATCTGTGCCTGAGGTAAAACAGCCTTGGTATTTAAAAAAAAATCAAAAAATTGTAAACAGATTGTTGCCGTTGTTTTCTGATTTATTTTGAACATGCATTGCATTATTTAGCATGTACATGTAATACACAACAGTGATATATTAGACTAGTATTAATGTAATAAAAAATATATTTACTTCAACTAATTTATATTTTCATTTGATAAAAGTTCATAACAGTTTTTATCGGAGCTACAACGACGACTTCGTAAAAAAATGAAGGCAGTAGTTCAATTGTTCAATTGACGTTGTTAATTTTATTATATAGACTTGCTCTTTATGACATTATATATATAAAATCACGACAAAACTTCGATTACAATGCAATCATCCTTTTAAAATGTTGACGCCCGCCTTCGTGATTCTATAGATCGTTATGTATATATATATGACAAGATGAGCTCAAACATTTTCTAGTTTTTGTAGCCACACTCCTGCGTTATGTTACTAGATCATCGAGTTAGATTAATTTTAGAATTTTAATGGTACACAAGAATAACATATCGAGCAGAATATGAACACTTTTTAAAATATCCATACTTTTTGATGGGGAGTGTGCTGTCAAGTGATTATAATTTTCTGTGTAGGTTGTGGTTTGTGTATTCATGTTTTTTCTATATGCGAGTAAAACGAAGACAGAAGACACAAAAGGGATAATCATAATAAAAATGAAGAAAACAAAATACCAAATAAAAAGTTATGAAAATGAACCAGCCAATAAGATCCACATAGAAATTTACATGACAAACACCACGAACCCCATATATTCCATGTGTGTTGAAATTAATAGATAAAACTACTTGATATAAGAAATAAGCAGTTTACAATACAATTCAACAGAAAATTAAAACAGAATTGGCTGTATGCAGACACAATCATCTGTGCTGCTGAAAACAAATAGTGTTACTTATACAACTGCAGATGCACTACAACAAACATGGGTTTTGGTCTCATATATTAACATTATAATGGGTTTTGGAGAAATCGTTGCACCCTGTTGTGCTTGTATCTGTATCTAAATTATACGGTATCAGTATATTATTGATGTACAAACCGTTGTTCACTATTACAGTAACAAATCTCAGCACATAGTTTACCATACATATTAAATCCGCATTGTATGCATAGGTTACTTCCACCGGGTGATGAGTAACCGTATTCACATTCTGTAAAACAATGACAGTATTATAGTGTGTATACATCACAAGCAATGACATGACTTTGGATTATTATTTTGCCTTTGCATTATTAAAGAACTTTTTAAAACAAATTTAGCTCTGAATTTACAATTCACGCTATATACCCATTACATATATATCATAATTCCGGCAGTTGACCTATTTATAAGAGAAATATATTTAAATAATATGTTTTTATTACATGGCACCAAATATAGGCACATCATGATTTACTGGCATAAAACATATGAAATCAAATACCTAAAATGTTTTCATTCGAACTTCAAACTTGTTGACGTAATTTCACACAAAAATGAGACGAAAGACAAATATTTTTGGTGCGAATTCTTTCTAACAGTAACGATACAAACTGTTCAGCGAGCACAAGTTTTGATAATTTGTTTCTTACATGTTTTTGCAAGTTTGCGTCTACAGTTTGTCGTTCGTCGTTTGCTAGTTCAAACGATGCATTTCTTTCTAACTTTAACATCAAATAAATTATCTAAACGTGTTCTTGCTTGTCATAACTCAAAACATTGTCTAAAATAACTCAAAATTTCAATCCCCTCTAGCCAAACGATGCATTTGTTTCTACCTCTTTTACGTTTAATAAACTACAACAAACTGCACTTTACGTTAAGCAAACTTTGGTTAGAAAGAAACGCACCCTTGATCTCTTGATAGATATATGTAAAGTTGTAAACTGTTTTAGAAAAGGTACCACCTCAGGGGAATGCAATTCTACTTTGAATCAAATTTTGGGGAAATATGTGACATCTTTCTTTTCCCTCTTTTTGCAATATTTTTTTGGCAAATACATACAGGTTGTTGCCATACAGCAAAAAACAATATCTTTAACCATTCAACTACTGGATATCAAATAAATGAAAAATACTGATAACATACTTATGCACATATATCATGTATATTTGACAAACTGTACGCTTTGATTTGTAAGAAAGTAAGGACATGGAGATGGTAAAGTTTATGTATATTGCTATCTAACATAAGTACTCATCCAGTGACAACTCTCATTTTGTGGTGTCATTTCAAAAAAGAGCAACAAAACATAACAGTGTCCACTATGAGGAAGGTTTTATAAGCATTGGGTTCCTCTGTATTGAGTTAGTGCAAGTCTTTCAAACTGCCACACACAGTGGTCGTCAGCCACTGCCTCATCTAGATTTCTCTGCGCCTGTTGAGGTCTACACCATCTACTTTAATTATCTTCTATGCACTGTACAAGCTTCGTCACAGCTATTAACTTGTCTCTTTGAGCTCTTATCACCTTGCCCACAAATACAACTGCTTTATTTCTATGAAGATATCTTAAATGTATGATTTTACTAGGTTCTTTTACTGAAAATAACCAAATAAACGGAGAATGTGTCCATGGGACACCTATAATACCCTAGCTAACATATTTAACATTATAAAGAGTCATGTAGGGACGTAAGTGCGTACGAACGGACAAGGGTAACAATTAATGCCCACTCCAAAGCGGCAGGGAATAAAAAAAATTGGACTTTTTTATACTAAAAATGTGCATACCCTACAAATTCCCGATTATCCCTATGATCCATATACGATCAAGTCGTTATTGTCTGGTCGAGATCAGACTGAGATCGTGTATAGTTGATTTGGTCTAGCTAGTCGAGTAAAGATCGTTAATTGATCGGCATTATCGAATAAGTATTTATTTTGTTGTCGGGATGCAGTCGTGATGGAGTCGTGAATGGCCGAGTTAAGGTCGTGTACAGTCGGATGGCGATCGGGTAGAAGTCGTAAACAGGGCCGATTAAGAATTTGGTTAAGCTTGATCGTGGAAATTTTGACAATCGGAATCATCGAATTGATGTGATCGGCAGTGTGTACTCTGCGAAGAATTCAAAATAGTATTCGAAAAAAATCAAGTTCATTCTAGTAAACCATTGTCAAGTTTAATCTGTCGTAATGATGATGATTCATCATATATATCTTTTTCATTTTTTCTGATGATACTCCATTGACATTTGGAATATTCTAACATAGTTGAACCCAATTGTAAAATTGTATGCTATACTCCATAGTTGTAGTCTAAAAATAATGTTTAATCAGGATTCCATAAATGTATATTTACACTTTAAAGTGCACGTAATACTAATTAGTATTTCACTCGATTAGACACATAACGACGTTGTTTGCATAGCATCGAAATTCGTAATAACCTGTGTTATAGTATTTGATATATGTACACTCATTATTGAGATACTCTAAAGAAATAAATATGCGTTATGATGACCAATGCAACGTCAACAAATATAATAGACTTATACGGCTTAACATGATGGTATGATACTAAACCCCTCACGGGAAAGATAATCTTTCAATCAGTTTAATTGAAGTCTGGAGCTGGCATATCAGTTAACTGCTAGTAGTCTGATGTTATTTATGTATTTATATTGTCATTTTGTTTATTTTCTTTGGTTACATCTTCTGACATCAGACTCGTACTTCTCTTGAACTGAATTTTAATGTGCGTATTGTTATCCGTTTATTTTTCTGCATTTGCTAGATGTATAGGGGAGGGGTTGAGATCTCATAAACATATTTAACCCCGCCGCAATTTGCGTCTGTCCCAAAGCAGGAGCCTTTGGCCTTTGTTAGTCTTGTATTATCTTTAATTTTAGTTTCATGTGTACAATTTGGAGTTTAGTATGGCGTTCATTATCACTGAACTAGTATATATTTGTTTAAGGGCCAGCTGAAGGACGCCACTGGGTGCGGAAATTTCTCGCTGCATTGAAGACCTGTTGGTGACCTTCTGCTGTTGTCTGCTCTATGGTCGGGTTTTTGTCTCTTTGACACATTCCCCCTTTCTATTCTCAATTCTATTAGGTATATAGTAACAACTGTATTTCAACATACTATGATATACAAGTTGACAGGTGAAATCGTCATACATTATGAAAATGCAATGTTTCCAAAAACTAGTAAGTCAAAATGTATGTCGACATTATAACGATTTAGAAATTGGAATTAGGTAAAAAAAAATGTCTTACGTTATTGCATACAAGTAAGGCAGATAAAAACGAAATGCTGGTTATCATCGACAGGTTGATTAGAGTTTGAACAAATACAATACTATTATTTCCTCGCAGTTCAAAATAAAGCGGGAAAATATTGTATTGGCGTTATGGGTAATATGCCTATTCCCCAATCAGACGGGTTGATTTAGATCCGGGCATGTAGGTACAAATGTATGTTTGCTTTGTTTGTTACTTTCCATAAAACGCTTAAAACAAATTTAGAACAAGAACACATATCTAAAGAGGTACATAACGTACATGGGAAAGATAACAAAAGAAAGCTGGATACTTAGTCATGTTAGTATTTATAATATTTATCAAAGGAACAACAAAACTATGTATCTTGTTGGTGGTGAGTGACTCAATTACTAATAAATAACAAACAAAAAAGCAGTAATTATACCGACATATTTGCTCGATCTTTGCAATGTTTAAACTGACACTGATAAGCTTTTATTTTTCTGTTTGGCTATAAGGTCAGAGAAAACAGACTATTGCACATGCTATCACAATATATTTCTATATTTCATATTTTTATTTTTCTATTGTAATAATGACTTTTAATTTTTTGTTCTCTGTTATCTCCCCGTTGCCTTTCGATACCAGCTCGTATTATATGGCACATACGTAACATTATCCCAATGGCAAGCAGAAAAGTCCCAGCTGCAGCACAAATGGAACAAATAGAGATTGGTTGTAGAGATGAACTCAACTATAATAATTATTGTAAACTTTATCATTTGTATTTGTTTTCTATGTTAACATATGTATTTAGTGTTTTGTAATAGTAAAAGTTCAATGATAAGTTAATATTTATAGTAAAAGCCCTTCGAACAAAAAGGGATGTTCAGATCCTTAAGCCTAAAGGGATGGCGATTTTGTGAGAAGGTAACTTAATTATTGAAATTTAAATGGCTTACAAACCGTCTAAAACAAGAAAAGTACAAAAAAGCACTTGCTGGAACCCGATTCCTCTGAATTAGACGAGTCTAAATATATTCAACTTCCATTATAGTTAAACAGTACTCAGACTGATATACATATTAAAAGGATATCAAATTGCAAGGGAAACAGACCGACTAAATGGTAGTGCATCATTCAACTATAATTTCTTTTATGATTTAGTTAGCATTGAAATTACACCATATGACAGTTTTATAAAATTAGGGGTTAAGTTCATATTATTGAATCCAACTTTTCAAATAACATTTTTTTATTTAATAAATGAGGCAATAGAAAGCCCTATACAGACATCATTTATAACTGCCCGATGAATATTTTGCACAACAACGTCTTGCTCATATATGTGATGTTTTAATCTGGTGATAGATAGATCTGTAAAGACAAGAAATAAGAAAACAGTAAGTACATGTAAACTCTTCAAACAATTCGCTTTTTATCGAACAGACCTAGATTTGTATTCTCATTTTGTTTTTAATTCTATTATTTTCCTTTACTACGTCACAAGCGAATGCAAAATAATAAGTGATGTCTGTTCAGTCCAATTAATTAATAAATATTACTTTGTTTGGTTTTTGTAATAAATAAAAACTATGCATCAAAACTTTAATGAATAAAATCGTTTATAGAACCAATAAGGTTTCATTGACACGATCAAAACGTGTTACAACTCACTCCATACTTACTGTATGAAATGGATAAAACGGGGAAAAAGCTGACAAAAAATCTTTGGACTCTTTTTTTAATTCAGTAATGAAGATAGTTGATCGTGTGTTGATATACGAATTCAATATTTTAAAGAACATTTTACTATTAACAATATCCACAATAAACCTATTTCTCGTATCAAACATAAACTAAAAGAACTAGCCAAGGAATTTGTTTTTGTCCCGGCCGACAAAGCTGCTAATAATATTATTTTTGTTTGACGTAAATTTTACATTGAGGTTTTTAAAAGAGAAATCACCAATTTACCAACATTCCAACTGACTCCATTTTCAGAAAACGACATCTGTAACAAACATAAACTTTTAGCTACCGCTTTACAAGCAGAACCAAATACAATGAAAGTCCCAACTATGTATTGGCTTCCGAAGCTACATAAAACACCTTACAATTATAGATTTATTTCGTCTTCAAGCCATTGTTCCACTACTAAATTGTCTATTCTTCTTACCAGTACACTTGGTACAATAAAAAACCTGATAATAAATTGTTCAAATAATGCCTTCAAAAATAGTGGAATTAATTACTTTTGGAGAGTCAAGAACTCGTTGGAAGTACTTGATAAATTGCAGGCTTATATTGGTGATTTTGAATCTGTTCAAAGTTTTGATTTTTCTACCCTTTATACCACATTGTCCCCGATTCTCATTAAGAAAAAAAATCACACACCTAATTTAATGGGCATTTAAAAAGTCAGAATGTGAATATATATGTTCAAACTCTTTTAGGTCATTTTTTAGTAGCAATAAAAAAAAACTATGTCAATTGAACATGCAATGATACTATATCTGCCCTTGAATTTTTAGTAGATGATATATTTGTTCGCTTTTGAGATTCCGTATGTCGTCATATTATCGGAATTTCAATGGGGAATAACTGTGCACCACTTATTGTGGACCTGTTTTTTGTATTGCTATGAGTTACAATTTATGACAAAAATCAGCAAAGACTCATGGAAACAACATCTGATAAACAAATTTAATAATACTTTTAGATATTTGGATGATATTTTGGCTCTCAATAATGACGACTTTAGTTTGTTTACTAAAGCAATTTTTCCTGTTGAACTTACTTTAAATTAAACTAATACTAGCACTGCCCTTTCCTCGATCTTGATATATATGTCACTAACGGAAAGTTTAATACTAAAGTGTATGATAAAAGAGATGATTTTTCATTTACTATCGTTAATTATCCATTTTTAGATGGTGACGTTCCCTTGTCACCATCTTACGGTGTTTATATATCTCAACTTGTACGACTCGCTCGTCATGCTCGTGTATGTAACGATGTTTTAGATTTTAACGAGAAAAATTTATGTATTACTGAAATTTATTACAAAAGGGTTTTCAATATCACAAACTAGTCAAAACATTTACTCAATTTTATCATCGGTATAAGGACATCATTCGTAAAAATAGCTCAACATGCAGACATCTTATACGTTCAGGTATTTCACATCCAAATTTTTATGGAAATATTCTTTATGAAACCAAAAAATGTCAGTGTTCACCTCAGAAACTAACAAAACATTTAAATAGACTTATTAACAAGGGATATAGTTACGATACTGTTGTCAGGTCATTAAGGATTGCATATTTTGGCGTTAATATTGTTTCACTTATAGGGTCTTTGCATCGGAAATAAACACGTGTATTATAAAAACAGTTGTTGGCATGACACAGGTTATGTTCTTCTCAAATATGTTATGATGGTATGATACTAAACCCCTACAACGGGAAGGATCAGTAAACAGCTAGTAGTCTGTTGTTATTTATGTACTATTGTCATTTTGTTAATTTTCTCTGGTTACATCTTCTGACATCAGACTCGGACTTCTCTTGACCTGAATTCTAATGTGCGTATTGTTATGCGTTTACTTTTCTACATTGGCTAGAGTTATAGGGGGAGAGTTGAGATCTCATAAACATGTTTAACCCCGCCGCATGTTTGCGCCTGTCCCAAGTCAGGAGCCTCTGGCCTTTGTTAGTCTTGTATTATTTTAATTTTAGTTTCTTGTGTACAATTTGGAATTTAGTATGGCGTTTATTATCACTGAACTAGTATATTTTTGTTTAGTGTCCAGCTGAAGGACGCCTCCAGTTGCGCGAATCTCTCGCTACATTGAAGACCTGTTAGTGACCTTCTGCTGTTGTTTTTTTCTATGGTCGGGTTGTTGTCTCCTTGACACATTCCCCATTTTCATTCTCAATTTTATTATATGATATATTTAATATATTATATGAAAGTAAACTCTTTTTATTTCAGTCGTCCGTTATTCCCTGTTCATGCCTGAATGAAGCAAATCACCTGTTTTGTTTTTAACCTTCCTTAATTTTATCCTTGCTTGACAAAAAGCTATATGTTATAAATCGTATTAAAATAGTATATAAGAACCATAGTAAAAGAATATATAAAATAACTTTTATTAGCAGTCAGTTACATGTATGTAATAAATTGAAGAAAATTTACAACAAAAATAACCATAAAAAAATCAAATGGAAATTGTACATGATTATGATTATAGCATTTTACAATATGTTGTGTTTGTGTATTAAGTACACGGAGCAATTTATGAAGTTGTTTGATTCTTATATGCTTAACGTCCAGTGGCAAATATTCATACATGTTAATGACTATAATACATGAATTTTAAATACAATACATGTAGTTATGTCGTGTAATAGGAGGTCGATATTGAGGTTGGTCATGAAACTTTAAAATATCACTGAAAAATTGAGGGTATATTGAATAAAGACAGAAATGTAGACTGTTGCTAGGATAAAATAAAAAATAAAAGACCAGCAAAATGAAAACAGTATTAAGAAAAAAATTAACGCCCATAATAAGTTGAATCTTTATATAAATTGTTGTCAACATTTTTTTTTGTCACTTTTTGCTTTTATGACAACTATTGTACCCGTCTAATATATAAATAAACTTGAAACAGCAAATGTTGTCCCCTAAATGGGACTGCCGTCATTGTACGTTTTAATATTTAAGTGATGCCACTCAATGAAGATTGTGTTTTTTCTGTTATAATCCTCCTCTTAGTTTTGCTGGAAATGATACAAGGTAACCCCTGATGTGCACTACGACAACGTTTTTCAATGTTAAAAAAGGGAAATGAAAAGAGAAAAATGACGGAAGAAATGCTAAGATTAACGCTTAAAAAAATCAAATGTAAATAAAAATTGAAAATCTGTTTCAGACAATTATCAACTGATGACAAATGATTATAAATTAAGCTGATAAATTATTTACTTTTTTAATGTCCAGTGTAATGCATATCCTCAAGTCGAGATGCAATGTGGATCGACCTGGAGCAAATGCTTATAATTTTAGAGGAGCCGTTTTTACAATAAGGCAGAGCATAATAAAATAAAGTTGAACCTTCGTTGCCACTTCACATTGAACTAAATACAACAGGATACAACAGATACAGTTAAGTCGGCCTCATCGCTTGACTTGCATCTAGAAGTTGACAATGAGGGTCGATTGATAACTAGACTTTACGACAAAAGAGATGGGGCAATATGCACAATTGTTTCTACATAGGCGGTAATGGTAACGTTTTCTTCTGTTGCTCAGCCCATATCATAAACTTGTATATGTATGATAGCTTGTTTCGAAGCTGAGACATTTTTACATATGTGGTTAAATTTTCGGGGTACGAAGTGTGATTCATTTTCCCGTAAATTAGCAAACCCCGAGTATCCTTTTGCAATGTGGCTCCTCATGGTAAAAAATCCCATTTTTGACACAATAAGTTCTTTAAAAATTTAATACTTTGAACACATTTAATGGCTCCATAGTTTTTACACGTTTATTCTGTGTTCCCTAACTTTCTAAATTAACACAAATGGTTCAGCTTAGTCATTTGTTTATCATAGAAATGTGTCAAATATCACTACACAGAGATTTTTTGTTTACACGTGACTTTTGAGTTCCTCATTTCAAGGCGCATTAGGAATATTGTCCCAGATGATTTCAGCTTTCCAATTGTGAACTTTCCATTTCTTAGTAGCAGCATTTCAGCAGCACCTGCATACGGTGTATATATCTCCCAATTAATTCCCGTGCTTGCATTTCCTATCACGATCCTTATGACGAACACAATACCGTCACCAAAGTAACTACCTCCAACGCAATTGCAATGAAAAATATAAATCAAGGATGGTGATGGTATATTAAGGATGTACTTAGGTGATGTTTTGGAATTCGTGTCAAATTTTCGGACTCCTTGGTGTTTTTCCATACAAAAAAAGGTAAAATATTTTGCGCCATAACACCTATTTATTTGTTCATATAAGACTAAAGGTGTAATACCACCATTGATTTTCCCCTATTAGTTTTTGTTAAATTTGAACTTTTAAAAAAAATGTGCAGAATTTATCTTTGCTTCAAATAAAGAAATACTTGGCATGAGTAAAGTTTTATCCTGTCCAGTACTATAGAAACAATTTCACATAACATTTCATTGCATATAAGAAAATAACCATCATTGGAAGTCAACCAATCAACTTTCTCCCCTTATTTGATCTGTGTACAAGGTTTAGTCACCATGTAACCTCAAGATTACAAAATTTTCTATAGAAATCCCAAATAAAAAAATAATGGTGTTTTGAAATATCCAAGGCATATGTTTATGACACAGAAATGTTTTTACTGAAATAAAATATAGGATTAATTACCTATAACTGTCAAATTCAAGGGAATATTTTTTTAGAACTTCGTTCGTATACAACCGGATGTGACGTACCATGATTTGGTGGTATTACACCTAAATAGCTCATGAAAGATCAAAACGTGTTACAACTCACTCCATACTTACTGTATGAAATGGATAAAACGGGGAAAAAGCTGACAAAAAATATTTGGACTCTTTTTTTAATTCAGTAATGAAGATAGTTGATCGTGTGTTGATATACGAATTCAATATTTTAAAGAACATTTTACTATTAACAATATCCACAATAAACCTATTTCTCGTATCAAACGTAAACTAAAAGAACTAGCCAAGGAATTTGTTTTTGTCCCGGCCGACAAAGCTGCAATTTACCAACATTCCAACTGACTCCATTTTCAGAAAACGACATCTGTAACAAACATAAACTTTTAGCTACCGCTTTACAAGCAGAACCAAATACAATGAAAGTCCCAACTATGTATTGGCTTCCGAAGCTATATAAAACACCTTACAATTATAGATTTATTTCGTCTTCAAGCCATTGTTCCACTACTAAATTGTCTATTCTTCTTACCAGTACACTTGGTACAATAAAAAACCTGATAATAAATTGTTCAAATAATGCCTTCAAAAATAGTGGAATTAATTACTTTTGGAGAGTCAAGAACTCGTTGGAAGTACTTGATAAATTGCAGGCTTATATTGGTGATTTTGAATCTGTTCAAAGTTTTGATTTTTCTACCCTTTATACCACATTGTCCCTGATTCTCATTAAGAAAAAAATCACACACCTAATTTAATGGGCATTTAAAAAGTCAGAATGTGAATATATATGTTCAAACTCTTTTAGGTCATTTTTTAGTAGCAATAAAAAAAAACTATGTCAATTGAACATGCAATGATACTATATCTGCCCTTGAATTTTTAGTAGATGATATATTTGTTCGCTTTTGAGATTCCGTATGTCGTCAGGTTATCGGAATTTCAATGGGGAATAACTGTGCACCACTTATTGTGGACCTGTTTTTTGTATTGCTATGAGTTACAATTTATGACAAAAATCAGCAAAGACTCATGGAAACAACATCTGATAAACAAATTTAATAATACTTTTAGATATTTGGATGATATTTTGGCTCTCAATAATGACGACTTTAGTTTGTTTACTAAAGCAATTTTTCCTGTTGAACTTACTTTAAATTAAGCTAATACTAACACTGCCCTTTCCTCGATCTTGATATCTATGTCACTAACGGAAAGTTTAATACTAAAGTGTATGATAAAAGAGATGATTTTTCATTTACTATCGTTAATTATCCATTTTTAGATGGTGACGTTCCCTTGTCACCATCTTACGGTGTTTATATATCTCAACTTGTACGACTCGCTCGTCATGCTCGTGTATGTAACGATGTTTTAGATTTTAACGAGAAAAATTTATGTATTACTGAAAATTTATTACAAAAGGGTTTTCAATATCACAAACTAGTCAAAACATTTACTCAATTTTATCATCGGTATAAGGACATCATTCGTAAAAATAGCTCAACATGCAGACATCTTATACGTTCAGGTATTTCACATCCAAATTTTTATGGAAATATTCTTTATGAAACCAAAAAATGTCAGTGTTCACCTCAGAAACTAACAAAACATTTAAATAGACTTATTAACAAGGGATATAGTTACGATACTGTTGTCAGGTCATTAAGGATTGCATATTTTGCCGTTAATATTGTTTCACTTATAGGGTCTTTGCATCGGAAATAAACACATGTATTATAAAAACAGTTGTTGGCATGACACAGGTTATGTTCTTCTCAAATATGTTATGATGGTATGATACTAAACCCCTACAACGGGAAGGATCAGTAAACTGCTAGTAGTCTGTTGTTATTTATGTACTATTGTCATTTTGTTTATTTTCTCTGGTTACATCTTCTGACATCAGACTCGGACTTCTCTTGACCTGAATTCTAATGTGCGTATTGTTATGCGTTTACTTTTCTACATTGGCTAGAGTTATAGGGGGAGAGTTGAGATCTCATAAACATGTTTAACCCCGCCGCATGTTTGCGCCTGTCCCAAGTCAGGAGCCTCTGGCCTTTGTTAGTCTTGTATTATTTTAATTTTAGTTTCTTGTGTACAATTTGGAATTTAGTATGGCGTTTATTATCACTGAACTAGTATATTTTTGTTTAGTGTCCAGCTGAAGGACGCCTCCAGGTGCGCGAATCTCTCGCTACATTGAAGACCTGTTAGTGACCTTCTGCTGTTGTTTTTTTCTATGGTCGGGTTGTTGTCTCCTTGACACATTCCCCATTTTCATTCTCAATTTTATTATATGATATATTTTCGCAAGTTTAATATATTATATGAAAGTAAACTCTTTTTATTTCAGTCGTCCGTTATTCCCTGTTCATGCCTGAATGAAGCAAATCACCTGTTTTGTTTTTAACCTTCCTTAATTTTATCCTTGCTTGACAAAAAGCTATATGTTATAAATCGTATTAAAATAGTATATAAGAACCATAGTAAAAGAATATATAAAATAACTTGTATTAGCAGTCAGTTACATGTATGTAATAAATTGAAGAAAATTTACAACAAAAATAACCATAAAAAAATCAAATGGAAATTGCACATGATTATGATTATAGCATTTTACAATATGTTGTCTTTGTGTATTAAGTACATGGAGCAATTTATGAAGTTGTTTGATTCTTATATGCTTAACGTCCAGTGGCAAATATTCATGCATGTTCATGACTATAATACATGAATTTTAAATACAATACATGTAGTTATGTCGTGTAATAGGAGGTCGATATTGAGGTTGGTCATGAAACTTTAAAATATCACTGAAAATTGAGGGTATATTGAATAAAGATAGAAATGTAGACTGTTGCTAGGATAAAATAAAAAATAAAAGACCAGCAAAATGAAAACAGTATTAAGAAAAAAATTAACGCCCATAATAAGTTGAATCTTTATATAAATTGTTGTCAACATTTTTTTTTTGTCTCTTTTTGCTTTTATGACAACTATTGTACCCGTCTAATATATAAATAAACTTGAAACAGCAAATGTTGTCCCCTAAATGGGACTGCCGTCATTGTGCGTTTTAATATTTAAGTTATGCCACTCAATGAAGATTGTGTTTTTTCTGTTATAATCCTCCTCCTCTTAGTTTTGCTGGAAATGATACAAGGTAACCCCTGATGTGCACTACGACAACGTTTTTCAATGTTAAAAAAGGGAAATGAAAAGAGAAAAATGACGGAAGAAATGCTAAGATTAACGCTTAAAAAAATCAAATGTAAATAAAAATTGAAAATCTGTTTCAGACAATTATCAACTGATGACAAATGATTATAAATTAAGCTGATAAATTATTTACTTTTTTAATGTCCAGTGTAATGCATATCCTCAAGTCGAGATGCAATGTGGATCGACCTGGAGCAAATGCTTATAACTTTAGAGGGACCGTTTTTACAATAAGGCAGAGCATAATAAAATTAAGTTGAACCTTCATTGCCACTTCACATTGAACTAAATACAACAGGATACAACAGCTACAGTTAAGTCGGCCTCATCTCTTGACTTGCATCTAGAAATTGACAATGAGGGTCGATTGATAACTAGACTTTACGACAAAAGAGATGGGGCAATATGCGCAATTGTTTCTACATAGGCGGTAATGGTAACGTTTTCTTCTGTTGCTCAGCCCATATCATAAACTTGTATATGTATGATAGCTTGTTTCGAAGCTGAGACATTTTTACATATGTGGTTAAATTTTCGGGGTACGAAGTGTGATTCATTTTCCCGTAAATTAGCAAACCCCGAGTATCCTTTTGCAATGTGGCTCCTCATGGTAAAAAATCCCATTTTTGACACAATAAGTTCTTTAAAAATTTAATACTTTGAACACATTTAATGGCTCCATAGTTTTTACACATTTATTCTGTGTTCCCTTACTATCTAAATTAACACAAATGGTTCAGCTTAGTCATTTGTTTATCATAGAAATGTGTCAAATATCACTACACAGAGATTTTTTGTTTACACGTGACTTTTGAGTTCCTCATTTCAAGGCGCATTAGGGATATTGTCCCAGATGATTTCAGCTTTCCAATTGTGAAATTTCCATTTCTAAGTAGCAGCATTTCAGCAGCACCTGCATACGGTGTATATATCTCCCAATTAATTCCCGTGCTTGCATTTCCTATCACGATTTTCTTGATAGAGGGTTGTTGCTCACAGGGAATCTATTTTAAAAAGCAAGAGTTCCAAATGGTGAAATTGATATCATCTTTTCGTAAATTTTAGGGACGCCATCACGAGTTGGTTGACCGTTCTGGAATAACCGTTTCACAAATAATATCGGATATGTTCCTTACGTCGTAACTACAATCCCCTTCCCTTTCATAAATGTGACCTAACGAATAAGACTATTTACCGAATTTGATATATCATAAGCAACACGATATGGGTGCCACATGTGGAGCAGGATCGGCTTACCCTTCCGGAGCACCTGAGATGTTTTTGTTGGGGTCGTGTTGTTTATTCTTTAGTTTTCTAAGTTGTGTCGTGTGTATGATTGTTTGTCTGTTTGTGTCCTTTTCATGTTTAGCAATGACGTTGTCAGTTATTTTCGATTTGTGAGTTTGACTGTCCCTCTGGTATCTTTCGTGCCTCTGTCAAGTGAATGAGTTATTGACTTTTTTGGTAAATAATTTCGTATTGCAGCTAATATATCCCGGTTTAGGACAGGTTAGTACTTCCACTATATACAGTTTGATTATTGATCGGAGAAATCATAGAAACCAAATGCAGTTTTCATACTTTCTGAAATTGAGGTATTTTGCTTGGGGTTTTTTTTTCGATCCTATTTTGGACTTGTAATTTTAAGATGGCGCTTCTTATTAGTCATGCCCGATTATAATTTAGTAAATTGAACCTCAACCTAAAGACATACACCAGAAACATAAGTTAGAGGTACAATAAATTGAAAATAGAAATCCTTTGTCAAATGAGATCGTTCTAGGTATCTTAGATAAATAATTTGCGTTGAATAACAAATGAAATATACACACTGTCAAGCAGTTTTGTTAGAAAATAGAGTATTTATAGAATCTAAAGTAAACTAATTAATATTCTACACATCTATCGGAAAACCTTGATATATTCTCAAAAGGGAAACAAAAAATACCAGAGAGATATTAAAACTCATAGGTCGAAAATAAATTAACAACGCGAAGGCATCCACTATCCTATATATGTGTTTAATAATATTACAACAACCTCGTTGGTCTTTTAAGGACGCGATAGGTCGTGTATTCGAACCCCGAGCTGGTGAATCACTAGTTTTCAATTGGTAATTTTTGTTCCTTCATTGAGAACTCACTATTTAGGAATAAGCGCAACGTATGGTCGGCTAGAAGTAGGCCGACATGACTTCATGTGCAATTAGACCTCTAGCATTAACGCGTTAAAAATCCAACACAACAGTTTTATCTTGTAAAAATCAGGGTTGATATTCAGATCCATTTAACATCGTTCTGACGGTGCATTTGATTTGACGCTGGATGACAAGTATCATTCCGTATCATCACTATGGATGCTACGATATAAACGAATATGTCATTGATACCAGTATTAAAATGATGCTCACTAGAAATGTTGTAAAGCATTGATGATTCTAAATTCCAAAAATTCTTCAGCGACAATAATGTATCCTTATGACGAACACAATACCGTCACCAAAGTAACTACCTCCAACGCAATTGCAATGAAAAATATAAATCAAGGATGGTGATGCTATATTAAGGATGTACTTAGGTGAGGTTTTGGAATTCGTGTCAAATTTTCGGACTCCTTGGTGTTTTTCCATACAAAAAAAGGTAAAATATTTTGCCCCATAACACCTATTTATTTGTTCATATAAGACTAAAGGTGTAATACGACCATTGATTTTCCCCTATTAGTCTTTGTTAAATTTGCACTTTTAAAAAAAATGTGCAGAATTTATCTTTGCTTCAAATAAAGAAATACTTGGCATGAGTAAAGTTTTTTTTTTTTTTTCAACTTTAAATATTTTATTTTACTACTGGTTGTGAACAATGACCCTTAGCGCTACAACAATGACGCTAAGGTTCCTCCCTGTGTTGTTAATTGCTAATGAAACCAGGGGATTTGATTAGCAAAATATCTTATATTCATATCTTGTGTTAGTTGCATTTTACAAAGTATTCATACGAGCACACAATACATATATATTATTCAGTGATCCTATATATAAACAGAGACATATACACATGTGTATATATGTCTCTGATATAAACACTCATTCAGGAAAGTAATAAGAAAAAAGAACACAAAATAACCGGATTTTTGCCCGTCATTTGTTTTGATTATATAAAACTAGTTTAACCGAAAATAGAATGATCAAGAATGATCAAGCATGGTTGACCTCATGGCTTGACAAATAATTTCATGAAATGGTGAGCAATTTATTACCGTGATCAAGTCACTCATCAAATGTGTAAATTTTTAAACTTATAATAATCGAATATTTCAGGTAAGTAAGAATGAAATATATTGAAGAGATCAAAGAAGGATCTATTGACCCCTGATCTTGATTGATTTGTAAATTATTAATTGATTGATTCTTTGTTATTTAAATACTGTAGTATTTATATAAGGTCTAATTCTCATAAAAAAAAAATATAATCAAAGTTTTGATATTTTCCTCTGAAATTTTCTCAAAAATAGACTATCTGGATGATCTAACATTTGTGTTTCAATTTCATTTTTTAGAACTGACAACATGTTCACAAATTTAGTTCTCTTTTCTGATAAATAAAAACATTTATAAATCACAAAACAAATCATTGTTATGACATGATTAATTGGATTATATTCAATATCTTCAATTTTATATCCAAGTACAAGATTTTTAAGACAGAAGACATGTTGATCTATATTAAAATACATAAATATGTCATAAGTTATTGACCAATAATTTTTTACCCATTTACATTCAAAGAAAAAATGATTATAGTTATCACATTTGGAACAAATCACACAATTTGGATTATCAGATATTTTCCAACGATGCAAATTATGATTAATTGCTGTAATATTATGCAGTAATTTCCATCTAAACATTTTCATTCTATTATATTTTGAAAAATGGAATGTAAAAGTAAGGTTCTTCTTTATAAAATAAGTAACGTTATCAAAAGTGAAATGATTTTTCCATACACACAATCCTACTGGGAGCTCTTTATTAGATTTAATTAAAATATTATATATTTCTTTGAATGAAATTTTGTCCAGATTGTAATACAATCCATGGCTATTCATTTTTATGTCTTGTTGAAAATGAATTTTAGTATTTGTAGATGTTTTACTCTTTAATTTTTCTTTCCAAGATTTGGGTATAGCTTTACATAAAATACATGTTTCTGCTATCCAATTTTG
This sequence comes from Mytilus galloprovincialis, assembly GCF_965363235.1. Lineage (NCBI taxonomy): Eukaryota > Metazoa > Mollusca > Bivalvia > Mytilida > Mytilidae > Mytilus > Mytilus galloprovincialis. The sequence continues at coordinate 62,476,631 of NC_134845.1, forward strand.
TTTCCTTTTAAGTTTGTCTAAAAAATTTTGAGAAATTTCTCCTTTATCGTCGATTATGTCGTTAATAAAAATTATATCTTCTTCTATCCAATGTTTAAAATACAAACTTTTGCCTTGATTTTTAATATATTGATTTCCCCATATAACTTGTTTCCTTATATCTAAAAAGTTCTCAGGTTTTTTTGTCTTCCCGCCACCATTTTTAATCCAGCATTTTGAGATTTCTAAGTAAAAAGTAGGCAGGTTTTTTATGTTCTTTAATGATTTATGAGAACCCAGATTCATTTTAAATATGAGGTTCTTACCCCCAAACTCACTGAAATAGTAGGTTGGAATAATTTTCCAATTTGCCCAAGTTTCATCTGTAAGCCTTTTAACCCAGTTTATTTGCATTGCTTCAATGTAAGAATCTAGATCTGTCATTTTTAACCCCCCTTCTAAATAATTTTTTCTTAGCACTGAGCGTTTAACTTTCTCACTACCACCGTCCCATAAAAAAATATATATCATCTTCTTAAACTTAGATATAGTTTCTTTGCACAGATTTATTAGTGATGCAATATATGTTATATTAGGTATGACAAGTGTTTTGATGATAGTGATTTTACCAATCATGCTAATTTTCCTTTTTTTCCAATCATTAATTATTTTTTCTGATTTTTCCAACTGTTTTTCTGTATTAAGTTTTTGACATTCTTTCTTGTCAGAGCCAAAATAAATGCCAAGACTTTTTACGTTATGTTTCCAATTAATGTTTTCGAATTTGTCCTTGCAGTGTTTAAGTTTACCTAGCCAAATACCTTCTGTTTTATTTCTATTAAGTTTGAGTCCAGAGAGCGATCCAAAGGTTTCAATTATATTAAGTGCTTGCTTTATTTCATTTTTAGATTTTAAAAAAAGAGTTGTGTCATCTGCTAATTGTGAAATTTTTAGACTATGAGTTTTTTTTATCAATTTTTATTTGTATTCCTTTTATATCATTAGAGTCTCTTATTCTGCAAGCAAGTAATTCAACTGATAAAACAAACAATAAAGCGCTTAAAGGACATCCTTGTCGAATTCCGCGCTCAATGTTGAAGGTTTCTGAAATCCACCCATTATTTAAAATACATCCTTTTATGTCATAATATAGGGTTTTAACCCACTTCTGAAATGATTCATTAAACCCAAATTTCTTTAATGATTCCAACATAAAATCCCATTCCAGTGAATCAAATGCTTTAGAAAAGTCGATAAATAATATAGCTCCTTCAATATTAAAATTTTCAGAATGATCTATAATGTCTTGAATTTGACGCACATTGAATCCTATATAGCGATTTTTTACCGTCAACATGTGCATGATATGGAATGTAAACAAATGAATAATTCTAGGACTATTTATATTTGAAACATCATATACAGGATTTACATTGCAATATAGTGTGGATACATCATTATATTGTGAAATTGATATTCCAACTGATTTTAACCATTTATGGAAATTTATAAATTGACCTACTAGATGAATGGACTTTGACAGTATATCAATCCCAAACTTAGAACTATAAAATTGAATTAGTTTACTGCCTAACTGCGATCCATATAAGTGAATTATATTGGACATATCAACAAAATCTTTTAAAGTGATGCTGATGCTTTTACAGTTCATGAATGTAGTACCAGTTACAAGCGACTTATAAACAGTGTTTGTTTCTGATAGAGTTTTTGTCTCTTTATTCGAAACATTGTTTTTACATTCTAAACAGTCTTCATATAGACTTTTATCTGTATTTGAAATATTTATCATATTTTTAAATAACTCTTTACATGTACTTGTATTTAAATTTTTCTTCTTTGAATGTATTCTATCTGTTATATAGACATCACACTCACAACTTATGTTTATGTTAACATTATAGACACAGTCTATAGTTATAAGAAAAAGTAAACAAAAATATATATACAATTTGAATAAAATTAAAAACATATTTTATAGAAAATGTTTTGTTGTTGTTTTTTTTATATTTGTTTTAGAGGAATTTATGATTTTTTTTTCACAGGTTCCTTTCTTGCATGCAGCTCATCAGTAGGGGTGGTTGCATTTTGTTTGTTGCGTGATCTTGTCTCATAGTTAGGTTTTTGAGAAGGTGTTCGAAAAGCTTCCTTTAAGAAGTGATCCATACTTTGCTGATCGCTAGAAGAGCGGTGTTGTTTGTCTTTTTTGGTTTTTTGTCGTTTAGCTTTTCTAACTTGCCTCTTTTCGTCTGTAGAATTAATATCAGATGCTTTCGGATTTTCTTTTGATTGATTGTTTTGATTGTTACTGTCTTGTTTCTCTACTGTTTCACTAAAGTTTTATCCTGTCCAGTACTATAGAAACAATTTCACATAACATTTCATTGCATATAAGAAAATAACCATCATTGGAAGTCAACCAATCAACTTTCTCCCCTTATTTGATCTGTGTACAAGGTTTAGTCACCATGTAACCTCAAGATTACAAAATTTTCTATAGAAATCCCAAATAACAAAATAATGGTGTTTTGAAATACCCAAGGCATATGTTTATGACACAGAAATGTTTTTACTGAAATAAAATGTAGGATTAATTACCTATAACTGTCAAATTCAAGGGAATATTTTTTTAGACCTTTTTTCGTATACAACCGGATGTGACGTACCATGATTTGGTGGTATTACACCTAAATAGCTCATGAAAGATCGTTTACCACAATTTTAGAAGATTCTTAATTTTCTTTCATTTGTTTTGGGACACAAATGATACCAATGCGAACATAAGGTAATTTAATAAGTCCGGGTCAGCCTTTTTCCGCCATATTTTAAATCTCAAATATCTCGAAAAGGAGTTCCATGATCTATCAACGTTTTTAGCATATTTTGATCCTTAAAGAATGCCCTACAAGCTAATAGTATCAATTTTAGATTCTTGATTTATTAATTTTCACCTTACGTCACCTAAATACATCCTCAAACATGTAATAATATTTAGTTCTATGGTCTCAGTAGATCAATTCAGTGCAAGCATTTCGTTGTGCCTTTCAGGTGTGAATATCAGTTTGATACACACATTCCGAATTTGTATAATGATAACTGCCTATAGTCTTAATCTTAGAGTCAACTGATGACATTTTATCCCATTTTGAAGAAAATTAACAATTATCTGTTCATATTGGATAGAGATTTGTTCACAATAAACGATTATGTAACAATAAATGACTGAGCTTAGTTGATAGAAATATACCTTATACAAATGCGCGTAAAAATGCACATTTATAAGTTTTGTTGACTTTAACAACCATATACAAACAAAAAGATGATTTCATTTTATTCATGTTGATGGTTTTTATTAAGAACTTATTTTTCAAACATTTATAATCTTTGCATATATATTATTCATTCAGGAATAGTATATAATTTGTATCGATATTCCATTGAAGAAGGTCGATTGCTTTCAGATGCGGCTCAGTCATTACAGCAAAACATGCGAACATGTTATAGGGTACAAAAAATACCGAAACATTTAAGACATTTTTGTTTTCATTATACACTTTATTTATTACACCATTAATTGTCACTTTATGATAAGGTACAAAAATCAACTAAAAAGTCGGTTCATGTTGGCCCGAGATGACTTTTGAAATATTTTCATCATTGCAACAGCTCTGAAGTATCTCCTATTGGTGTAAAAATGCCATTTTAGCATTGAAATTGAAAACTTAAACTTAACAATTGCAAAATGTAGGCGATTTATGTAATCTTGTTTTTTTTCTCGATATTAGATATTACCTAAATTTCTTCTTTTGGTTCAACCGAAAAAATACTTTAACAAAAATGCACGCTTCTGTCAAAGGCATATTGTGAGCTTAAACGAACGGTGACCCCATATTTTATTTGACCTTTCTGTTTAGTATACGAAAAGGTTCATTTATATAAAAAAAAATTAGCGAAATCTTATATAAAAAAAACAACATCTTTCGAATAGAACTTAATGTGTAAACCACGTAAACATACACAATCTGCAGTAATAATTCCAAACAGTAACTTCACAAAATAAACTGACCTCAGAGGAAAATTATAAACGGAAAATCTCTAATTAAATGGCAAAATGAAATAAGCGAAAGCACATCAAATAAATAACAACAGTTTATGTCATATTCCTGACTTTGTACATGCATCTTCTTATGTATAAAGTGGTGGATTAGACTTAGTATAATAGCTACCTTAATCTCTTACTTGTAAAACGGTCGTTTCAAATTCCATTATATTGACAACTATATGTAAACAAAAATAAACAAACATCATACATACAAATGTCAAACATAGGGATAGAGCAGCCAGCATTCTGTTATAATCTTAATCACGATACAAACAAACATATATGTAACACACAAGCACAAAAAGCATATAGACAAATACCATAAGTGGTGGCATGTACAAGTACAGAGCCACGTCATATGTATCAAAGAAACACAAAAATGCATATATTTTGATTGAGTAAAACCATGTCAATTGATATTTTATAGTGTTTTTTTATGTTAAAAAGTTACAATATAATCGTTTAAGATATGGACGAATGTTGGTACCTATTAAAACATGTATTACCTCTTCATTTGGTTTCATATGTCATAAGTCAGGAACCTAATTTTCAGTAGTGGTCGTTTGTTGATACGGGTCATGAGTGTTGTTCGTATCTCGTTTTTTATATAGATTAGACCGTTGATTTTCTGGTTTCAATGTTTTTACACATGTCATTTTGAAGCCCTTTATAGCTAGTTTGTTGTTCAATGTAAGCCAATGCTCAGAGTTGAAGACTTCGACCTTTAATGGTTAAGTATCACAAATTGTGACTTGGATAGAGAGTTTTATCATTAGCACTCATACCACATCTTCTTATATCTATACAGACAAAACACATTAGCAAAAATGATAGAAAATAACACAAAAGTTATGGTTATGGTACTAATACAAATAACAATGGTTATATCAACCTCTGAAGTGCAGGGATAATTCATATTTTGATTCCAAACTAACTTAAACGTTGAAACAAAACTGCAAATGGTTGGGTCTCATTAATGTGCACTTATTATAAATTGCAATATATGTTGTGTTATAAACTAAATTTGAATCATATATATCACACCCTTTTATATTGTCACATTTGAGAAAAATATAAATATGAGTATGCATATCTGAATGATTCAACTTATGCTATTTGGGTTTTAAATCGGAAGAAATCTAGATTCTGCTTAAGGCGAAGTGTACGTAATTAAACTACTCAATAGATTTTTTTTTGAATTTCACATGTGAATTCTGCTTGCACAATGACACAAGAAAATAAAATAAAAAAAGGGGGTTACCGTTTTTGTTTTTGAGATACGCGTCGTTGAAATAAACAGCATGATACACCAAAAATACAAAGGATATATATAGGGAAAATCATCAAAATTAACAGATACTTTTACATCATCAAGATTTACTATTTTGTTGGTCAATCGAATTTTTTTTAAAATTGATATACGATTCAAAAATGAAAGATGAATCCATCGTTGCAAAAAAAGTCCTTAGCAACCGTGCTAGTTTTTAAGCTACTCCCTGTTGAAGTCGGGTTTTTTGGCCGGAATATTGAAAATATCCGCCGACGTCATTGATTTCTACAGTGAGACAGTAACGTCGCCACAACTTCTATGCCGTAATTCTATTATATCGTACAATGTCGTTGCAAAGTCGAGCGTATGTATTACCAATCTTACTATGTATTGGAAATGCTAAAGCGTTATAAATTGATAAGGAAAAACTGACTAATTTTAAAGAATGTTTCTGCCGCATAAAAAATGCAAGTTGGCAATCAAATTTACCGCAAGTGAAAGAAAGTTATCGTAGACTTTAACTTCATCTTTTATATATAAGAGCGGTTTTCGCACCTTTTTCAATGCTTGGATAGTTAAATTTTTTATGAACGGAATAAAGCGTTTGAATTTGTCCCGGTTCAACGCGTTGTCAGAATGAATTGATCGGTTATAATACTAGGATGGGGTATACACCTCTTTTTCCATCTTACTTATGCATGTTTGTATTAAAAAAAGTAAACCTATTTTCTGCATATTGTCATCTTCGTCATTTCTGGTACTATTCTGAGGTATTGCACACAATATAGTCTACATTATAAACCTATTTCATTAGTTTTGTTTACACACATGCTCGTGACGCAACTCTGCAAAACAATATTTTATTCTACAAAATTTCCCGTCTCGATCACTTTCCCTTTTCTTTTTATAATTAAATGACAAAGTATAATGTAATGTTTGATGAATGGAGTTTCAGTAACATAGGGAAATATTTGTTTATACCATTATTTGTTAAAAATCCACATATACGGATTAAAACCAGATGGTCCGCAGTGCGCAGCTTTATGCGACCGCAGAGGTCGAACTCTGAACAGTTGGGGCAAGTATGGACACAACATTTAAGCTTGATACAGCTCTGAATTTGGATTGTGATTAAATAGTTAACACAACATAGGTTTCTGACACAGAATGAATGTGGTCTAAGAACTTCAACTTAAAAACTTTAAAATTTTAAATTGGACATTTACCTTTTATGGTCCAATATCCAAAATCTAAATATATGGTTAGATTCAGCATATCATAGAACCCCAAGAATTCAATTTTTGATGATATCAAATAATGTTTAATTTTGGACCCTTTTGGCCCCTAATTCGTTGGGACCAAAACTCCCAAGATCAATACAAACCTTCCTTTTGTCAGTGGCGGATTCAGAGGGGGCGTAGAGGGCGTACGCCTCCCTTTGATCGGACTTTTTTTTTGTTTGCAAAATGATTAATCAGACTAGACTTCTTGAACTTTGCCAATTCCCATGTACTCTTTATTTAATTTTTATGCGACAATTCTTAACTTAAAAAGATATTTTTCGCTGGAATCTACTGATTATCAAAATCCTGTGTCTTTGATTCGCTATGGTGGAGATGACCAGTGCATCGAAAAAACGTCGCTCAGTCATTTTAATATTCAAATTACAGTAACATATTGCTTCGGCTGAGAATGACACCTTCACAGCGACAAAGGATTGAGCTAGAACGTATTGACTTCTATTTCATTATTCCACCAAACAGAAAGTAATACTCTATATATAGACTATTACACTCTCATGACAAAAAAGTTCAACAGCAATAATAAACACCTACGAAAACATGTTTAACCCCAAACGTCTCAGACTATTTTAAAATAACATAGCTGAATAATGATCCCCAGTCAGTATAAGCTTTGTATGTATTTAAAGTCTAATGTACGGAACAATTTGAGGAGACAGTCTTAGATATTTGAGAGAAAAAAAAATACTCTGATTTTTGCCTTAAACAAAAATTCTGGTCGTATCTGGATTGAAAACAACAATCTTGTCCACTGTTTTGCTATTAAAAAAGAAAATTTCCAACAGAATTATTAAGCATTCAATGAACATGATGAATAAAATCGGGCACATTTTATTTTGTGGCAGGAGTTTGCATGTCTGTTTCGCCGAACTGATATATTGAATACTTTTTTCAAGACCAGACTGCAACCTGCCTGCTGGGGGTGGCCTTTATGTCTCCATTTGTCGGCCGTCAATCATAAGTTCGTTGTCATTTCAGAATCATTATTAGCCTGTGGTTGATTTGAAACCCCTCACTTCCCTTAATTTTGTTGGCTGAAATATATCAACCAAACATTTGGATAAAAATTGCTTGTTTGTCTAAAAATAAAGTTTTAACTCGTGACTGTCGTATTTTAAACTAAATCCAATAGCCCGGCGTGTATCTTGTTTACAAAAAGAAATTTGTGAGGTTATGATAAACTTATTACTTACAACAAACCGGCGAGAATTTTCCATGTCTATTTTTTAATGATAAGGCCAATGCACATCGCATTTATAAGAACATACAGTGGAGATCACTTCTAACCTCTCATTAGAACTGTCAGAATATCTGTCATAGAACTGTTCTCAGTTGGAAAGCACGTTCTTGGAAACGTCCGTTGTCGTCAAACTCTATCAGCAACAATAGCAAGGGGGATTAATTAGGTGGCACTACAGTCGTCCGTAACGTCAAAAAGTCCGCCAAATCAATTGGCTAAAAGATTGACGTTTAAAGTATTTTCTTCAACTTATGATTTTATTATAATTAAATTTTAAAATTTGTAGTTTTTTTTACTAATATAATTTCTTTACGACATACACACATTATAAAAAAATAGCTTGTTATTGCTAGTCCGTTTAAAAAAAAATAGCCATCTTTTTTGTTCGCCAAAAAAATCGATTTTTCCTAATTGACGTTTGCGTATCCAAATACAGAAAAGAACGGTTATAATTTTAAATGAAACCGGGACACCTATTTCAAATTTCTACACAATTTTGAAGCCATCATTTTTTACTATTATACATCAATTTTAGTGACCACCAGCCATGTCAATTTGTATCTGGTTTTAGCTGCGTTTCTACTTCAAAACAGTGAAGTTTAGCTTCTTTTCATTGTACCTGTTTCAAAAGTACTCTAAAATACTGATTTTATTAAAGATATGAATGAAATTTTGATTAAAAGTTGTGGTTTTTCACAATTCCATACGACATCTGTATTTTAAAGTAACTAAAGTCCCTTTTGATCCTCTACACAAATTGACGGTGACATTGTTTTCTTTTTTCAACATACGTCATGTAACGTTAAAAACAAAATATGTGTCAGGGTCATGTGCATAGTAAAACATTACACATTGGAAAAGTGAAAAAAACAAACATTAACAAATATCTTCTTTATTGCGTTTGAAACTATACGTCTCGTGAAATTCTGACAAATCTGACAAATTATTGTTATTTTATGAATGGACAAAAGCACCAAAAATAGCAATAGAAAATGCATTGCAAAGAAATTTTCGGGAGGAAATAACATACTAAAAAAGAAAATGAAGGTCAGTTATTATATTTATATTTTATAACTTAAAATCTTTCTTATGTTATTATCACTTTACTAAGTGAGCTATAATAATAAGAGCAAAAACTAGCTTATTAAGTCAAAAGATGTGTTCTTACAAAATTGAATTTATTTGGCAAATTCTTGTCAAATTTAATCTTATTAAAGTAAAATACACAAGACTTGTCCCACCAATTTCATTTTATTTCTGAGATTAATATCCAATTATTCAGGTAAAATATAAATACAGTAGCTGATACAACAACCTTAAGAGAAGAAGACCCATATTTTTTTTCTCAAAAAGTTTACTTTCATAATCTATATAATGAGAATTAGAGAAAGGGCTGTTGTTATAATTTTAAGCATTATTTTTTACAGAATTTTCTGTCAATATTTTTCGTATAAAACTTATCCCTTTTCTGTAGGATATTTTCTAGGCAGTATTTTACTGTTCAACTAAGAAACAGTTACATAGGCTTCAGTTTAAAGGCTCTCTTACTTTGAAAAAAGTTAGTGTGACTCTTGGTTCCACTTTATAGAATATAGAATATAAATGATCAGTACTATTATTCTATCAATTTTCAGAAAGATTAAGTTATTCAAATTGTATAAAATATGTTTTATTGCATTAAATAATATCAGAAGTGTTTAAAAAAAATCTACTAGGTGTGATCCCATATACAATTATAAATATTACAAAGTATATTTCATCAGTCAGATCTAATTTATAGCAATATAACTAAGTTTTTAGTTTTATATGTAGGTGCCTGATTATCCACATTTCTGAATTGTTTTTTTAGTATATCTTCTTTATAATATCATAACATAGTTGTAAATCGAGTTTCGTTTATTTTCTTTCTAAATTTGGTAAAATAAACTTCTTTTTATGCATTTTGCTGGGTTTTTATATTTGAATGGTGATATTAAGGGGAGATAACCACTTGCACAAATCGGCATAAAAACCACCGCTTCGTATCGAAAATAACTTGACGTTTGCGTATCCAACATTATATTGCAGAGATATTTATATCGAGTGTTTGTCTTAATGAGATGTTTTATTAAATTTAAATTCAGCCCATCATTTTCAGTTTCCTCGTAAATATTTAGATTTTTCGATCTGGAGACTTGACAATGTTCACCCAAACTCCAAGTTTGAAGATGAAATAAAGAATAAAGGACTTTGATTTGATGTGTAAGTTTTGACGAGTGAAAACTATGTATATTCAAGATTAGTTGGGTCGATATTTTTTTATTGCAACAATAGTATGTAGTGAGTAAAAATGAGGTTTGTCTCGTCCGTTTTTGTTACTGAATTTTCACGGTCACGTGACTCTATTGTTACTGATAAACTTCGGGTCAAACCGTGACCTGCTTTCCAACTGTTCTAACCTGTCCTAGAACAGTTCTACCTAGAACAGTTCTACCCTAGAACTGTTCTTAGTAGAACTGTCAGAATCAGTTCTAGGTAGAACTGTCAGGATCAGTTCTAGGGTAGAACTGTCTAAATCAGTTCTAGGTAGAACTGTCCAAATCAGTTCTAACCGTAGAACTGTCAGCAGAACTGACTAAATCAGTCAGGACTGTAGAACAGTTCTAAATGACGTCACTGCAGTAAGGGCACTTTAGAGTTTAGAAGAAATAAATCACTTCCAATTACTTTGCTATAGCAGATTTTCTATATTTTTTACTGATCAAACGTTACATGTACAAATATCGAAGTGAATAGAAGGTTATCCAACTCATCGGAGAAAGATTTTTATAAGATTGCATAGGAAACATCATTGTTTACGTTTCTTTGTTCCCCGTTTTTAACAGTCTCTTCATAAATATAACTCTGCATTTAATTCATGGAATTTTAATCGTAATTACCTTGTTTGCCCTGGATTTACATTCATTTAAAATTCTGTTTTGACAAATGTTCAAACGAAAATTGTACAGTAGATGAATTATGTGATATTAATGAAAAAAGTGTTGTTTTATAACGTAAAAAAACTATATACATTTGCACCATCTCGTCAATTTAGCCAGACTTATCCATAACGATTATAAATGATATCAGGGAGTCTGGAACTCAGAAAAATATACTCATCTGAACATGAATGAAACATTTGCCCCTGGACGTTCGATATCACACCGGTTCCCGTAACAATTTGACGTCATAAAACAAAATATCTGACGCCACAATGGAAAAGTGATTGTTGTATGCTTCAAAAGTTCAAGAGGCCAGGTCAGCCAGGATTAGCAATAAGGTGTATTGTGTTCCAAAGTTGGTGTCAATTTTTATCATACGATCCGTCCTGACATAGAAATATTATTGGTTTACAATGACTGAGGCCATATATATTTACATGATAAGTGTAAATAAGTTCAGTTTTGGTTGATGTGGTCAAATAATTTTGTTAAAACGACTCGGTCTGATACATGTATATCGAAACTACTGAAACTTGTTTACAATTCAATATTTGGAATAAAAAGAGGACTTGCAGAAAATTGCTGAAACTCTAAATTGATGTGGAATTTTTTTTGTAGCCAATGTGTTACAATATTGCTGTCATTTGAATTATACAATCCATCGTGATATGTAACTATAAGTGATTTACTATGCGGCTATACATATATATTAAGATTTACATTATAAAGTGTAAATATGGTCAGTTTTGGTTGATGCTGTCACATATGGTCAGTTTTGGTTGATGCTGTCAAATATAAAAAAGAAGATGTGGTATGATTGCCAATGTGACAACTATCCACAAAAGACCAAAATGACACAGACATTAACAACTATAGGTTACCGTACAGCTTTCAACAATGAGCAAAGCCCATACCGCATATTAAGCTATAAATACGGTCAATTTTCATGGTTTTGGGTGATGAGGACAAATAATTTTGTTACATCCATGAGTTAGTCTGAGATATCAAAACTACTGAAATTAGTTTACGATTAAAAATTTTGATTGAAAAGAAGACATGCTGGCACTATAAACTGATGCGAGCATAATTTTGTTTTCTAATATTGCTTTCATTTATATTAAACAATTCATCCTGCTATAAAAATATAAGCTCGTGCAATATAATATTCTACTCGGAACAATATTCCCCAATATTCATGCAATAACCCTATAATATAGATCATTTGTATTATCATGATTATACTCTCCATCCTTACATAAAAATATTACAGATTTACTATGCGACTATAAGAGTTACATAAAAAAGAGCAGATATGGTCAGTTTTGGTTGATGTGGTCAAATATGGTCAGTTTTGGTTGATGTGGTCAAATATGGTCAGTTTTGGTTGATGCTATCAAATATGGTCAGTTTTGATTGATGCAAACAAATAATTTTGTTACATGAGTCAGTCTGAGGTATGAAAACTACTGGTATTTGTTTCTGATGCGATATTTTGAATAAAAATAGGAAATGCTGGCACCCTCAATTGATGCGAAAAAAAAATTGTGGTCATTGATTTCCAATATTGCAGTTATTTATAAACTACAGTCCCTCTCGACCTAAAATTAAAACTGAATTGCTGTGCAGCTATATAGATTTACATAATTAAAAGCAAATAAGGTAAGTTTTGGTTGATGCAGTCAAAAGATTTTATTACTCGACTCAGTCTGAAGTATAAAAACTACTGATATTTGTTTATGATTCAATATTTAGGATCAAGGGGAGGGGGTCCAGGGGTTGGAACCCTACTTTTTTTTAACATCAATGCATTTGAATGGGAGCATATAGTTGGACCCCCCCCCCCTTTTCAGCCTTTTAAAAATGGCTGGATTGGCCCCTGCATGCTGGCACTATAAATTGATGCGAACAAATTTATTTTCCAAAATTGCTGTAACTTGTATATTACAGTCCCTCTAGACCTAAAATTAAAACTGAAGTACTGTGCAGCTATATAGATTTGCAGAAAGAAAAAACAAGTAATGGCAGTTTAGATTGATGCGGTCAAACGATTTTTGTTAAACAGGTCGTCCGAGGTATGAAAACTACTCGTAAACTGATATTATATTATATTTCGTTATGTGATAACGAGCCATCCTGACTTCCGGAATAACAAATGTAAAACAATTCAAATAATAATGCCCCCCCCCTAATACTAACGGCCTAATTAATGCACAAAAAATGAAAGATAAACAAATAATTTATGTGACACATCAACAAAAGAAAATCTCTGAATTACATGCTCCTGACTTGGAACAGGCACATACATGCATAATATGGCGTGGTTAACAGGTTAAACATGTTCTCTTGCCGATTATAAATCTGAAATAAAACCGGCAAAATAGCAAAACTCTATATAATTTAAATCGCTCTTTTACCCAAGCCTTTATACTAAGGCAAAGAGATCTTAAAACTTATAAATCAACTCTAGCCGTAGAATTTATAAATCAACTTTAGCCCTAGAATTTATAAATCAATGCTAGCCGTAAATTTTATAAAAATCAATTCTAACCGTAGAACTGTTCTAGAAGTAGAACTGACCAAATATTTGATCAGTTCTAGCTAGAACTGTCTAAAACTGTTCTAGGGTAGAACTGTCAGGATCAGTTCTAGGTAGAACTGTCAGTATCAGTTCTTGGTAGAACTGTCGAAATCAGTTCTAGGTAGAACTGTCCAAATCAGTTCTAGCTAGAACAGTTCTAATCTAGAACTGACTAAAAGGTGTCAGGCTGTCAGTTCTACGTACTGTTCTAGAACAGTTCTCCTGACAGATTTAATGAAAGGTTAGAAGTGATCTCCACTGTAGCTTTGGATCCATACTACTAGTATCATTTTATTATAGACAATTAATAGGGAGAATGCAGCATCGAAAATATCCAACCCTTACACTTTACAGCAACTTCAAAATATGCATACCCCACGCCAGGAACCGTTTAAAAAGTGCATATTACACTTTATATTTTTGCTTTTAGCCCCAAAAAGTCCCCCCAAAAAAGTATAAAACTTCGCCCCCCTTTCCAAAATCCTGGATCCGCCCCTGTTTGTGGTCATAAACCTTGTGTCAAAATTTCATAGATTTCTGTTTACTTATACTAAAGTTATTGTGCGAAAACCAAGAAAAATGCTTATTTTGGCCCCTAATTCCTAAACTGTTGGGACCAAATCACCCAAAATCAATCCCAACCTTCCTTTTATGGTCATAAACCTTGTGTTTAAATTTCATAGATTTCTATTTACTTTTATTAGAATAAGAGTGCGAGAACCAAATGTCTTCGGACGACGACGACGCAGACGACGACGCCGACGACGACGCAGACGACGACGCCGACGACGACGCCAACGTGTTACCAATATACGACCAAAAAATTTTCAATTTTTGCGGTCGTATAAAAATAATAAAAATATAAAAAATAAGCATTATTCATACTATGACTCTTCAACTATTTCGGTTCTTGTACATCCTTGGCTTTGAAATGTTCTGTCTTTAGTGTTTCCTTATCAAGGTAAATCCAGAAAACCGCTTCGGACGCATGAAATTTAAAAAGTGTTGATTTCATTTAATCTTCATAATTTTAAGGCCGTAACGAATACGGTAAAAAAGAAGGACTCGCAAATACATTTAAACAAAATAGAGCAGATCAGAGTATTTGGTATCACTTCCTGTCGCAGATATTTCATACATATTCAAGATGAAAACATACTTCTAATATGATACTTTTGAGATCGACGTACCGAGTGCAATTACGAAAGGAACATTCCCAGGGTTATGCAATAGCATTGTGTATAGGGAAATGCTTTAGCATTGTGTATACAGTGTAATGCTTTGAATTTATAACAAAATATTTACGAAAAACAAATAAGATGTTGTGAAGTGACAGACATGAATCAAAGTGAATGATCACCAGTAAACCACATGCTTCTCAATTATTGTATAATCATGAACTAGATGAAGTAGATGATTGCATAGAGCTGACCTTGCAAGATCCTCATGCATAATCACTGAGATCGTTAAACATTCGTTGCAGGAGACTTTGGTTAATTTTAATTATGCTATTGCAATGTTAGTCTTAACTCAATTCACCTCTCATTCCATTTAATATTTAATTGCAGTTACAAGTGTCACATAACTTTCCTGACCTCTTTTCTTTAACCGTAATACTATTTATATTTTATTCATTAGAAATCTTGAATATTGAGACCTGAGAATAAAAATGTTAGATCTACTTCAAAATTACATTCTCTAATTTTGAATAATGCACATAGGCACAAAAAAGAAAACGAATTTCGCTATCCCTTCAAAATTGGAATTTGATAAAGAAGAAATGACATGTTATATTTTTATCTTACATGACTTTGTGTACTTTCAATTTCAATTTGGTTCTAAATTTAGATTTAGTTTCCCCATCAATTGCGGACGGAATAGAAGACACCTGTTTATTTTCTGCACAGGTAGAAAAAGTTGAAAATGGGATTTGAATGACATAGTATTTACTTATTCTAAGATAAATGTTAGAGTGATCCCTTTTTAGTTTCCGAGTAATTTTTTGTGGGCCTAACCTGTTTTTTGTTTGTTTGTTTTCTGTCTTTGTTCTTCCGACTTGAAATGTATTACATCAGTGTTTTTATTCAAAACTACGGCTTTTTAAAACGATATTGTTGGATCAATTCAGATGTCATGTTATTCTAATATTGATACCAATAGAAAAAAGAATTGTCACATTTGTTTATAATTTTGTTGTGCATGAGGCGTTTTCACTTTCCGTTGATATAAACAAAAAAATCGAAATTCCTTGTCCTACGCGTCTAAAATAAAAACAGATTTCTAACTGGAGTAATTCAGATAATCTCTATGAGGTTTTAAGACAGCACAGACGTGCTTGTTGGATTCATGATAGACCGCACGAAGTAGTTTCTGTTTCGTGTGTCCATTTTCCTATCTTGGAGTAAGGGAGATAACTTACGTAACTAACGACGAACGTTTTCAATTCCGTATTCCGCTAGAGGCGTGCAATTACGTACACTTCGCCTTAAGCGTCGTTGATGAGTTTTTTGTAGACGAAACGCGTTTTTTATCCTGGTATCTATGATGAGTAAATTTACATGTAAATTAAAGTCAAGTATTATCGTTTGTACTAATATACCGATTATTTATACTTGATCATAAAGCCATTGAATACAATGGAAAGACAATTCACAATATAACAATGATGAGTGTATCCTACCGAAAAACTTGACGGGCGCCATCATGACTTGATTGACCATTATTGCATACAGTTGGGTGCAGACCAAGCATTACATGTAGACGGGCCAAAAACGTAAACGCAGCGTTTACTCACGTGTACTTCATGTAAGAGAAAACTGGGCGTCTTCTAATTTTGTCAAAAGTAAGCGCACGTTAAAACAGATTGTCACCATATCCTGGATACACTGACCTAAAATATCAAATGATAAGGTACATCAACTGGTCATTTTCGATTGACATATTGACGATTACAGAAAATTAATAATGTTATCACACTTATTCCATTAATTTAATTAAAATCAATCATAGGACATTTCTTTTTATTCATAAAATAGATAGTTCAAATTTGTCCTTTTATCAAATTGATTTAATCAGCATCCAAATCAAACAATTTTCACATCTAAGACAGGGTCACTCATGATGACTCGTTAAACAAATTATTTAAACTCATTAACCAAAACTGACCATATTTGCCCTTTATCAAGTTATCTATGTAGCAGCCTAGTAAGACATTTATGTTTTAAGTCATTATGGACCGTATAATACCATTGAAATCAATATTGAAACCAGCACGTACTTTTTGTATTCGAAATATTGAACAAAAAACATATTTCAGTAGTTTTCATACCTCAAACTGACTCGTACAAATTATTTGTCTGTATCAACCAAAACTGACCATATTTGCACTTTTTCATGTAAATCTTTATAGCCTGCATAGCATGCATAGTGAATGAGTAATATTTCATGTAAGGATAGATTGTATAATACAAATAGTAGCAATATTGGCACGTAATGACTTAAAATTTTGTTCACGTCCTCTTTTTATTCAAAATATTGAAATGTAAATAAATTTCAGTAGTCTCTATAATCAAATTTCAGTAGTTTTCATACCTCAAACTGACTCGTGACATTAAGTTATACAACTGCATCAAGCAAAACTGACCACATTAGCACTTTATTATGTAATCTGGATAGCCACATAGTAAATGAGTTATATTTTCATGTAAGGATGGATTGTATAATAAAAATCATAGCAATATTGGCACATAATGACTAAAGCATTATGTTCGCAACAATTTAGAGTGCCAGCACATTCTCTTGTTATTCAGAATATTTCAATGTAAATAAATTTAAGTAATCTGTATACCGTAAACTGACTCGTATAACAAAAAATATTAATCAACAGTAACCAAAACTGGCCATAGTTGCACTTTCAGATATAAACCTTTATAGCCGCATAGTAAATGAGTAACTTTTTCATGTAAGGATGGATTGTATCATACAAATGATAGCAATATTGGCACATAGTCACTATTTTGTTCGCATCAATTAAGAGTGCCAGCATGTTCTCTTTTTATTAAAAAAAAATGAATCATAAACAAATTTCAGTAGTTTTCATACATCAAACAAAAGTGACAATATTTTCACCTTATTATGTAAATCTGATAGTCGCATAGTAAATCAGATATGTGTTCATCTAAGGATGTATAGTATAATACACAGGATAGCAATATCATGAATATTGGCACATAATGATTAAATAAAGATATTGAATCGTAAACAAAGGAGTAGGTTCAGTAAAACCCCTTTTTGGTCCCAAAATATAGCAGTTTTACAAAATTGTTAAATAAAAATGTTTAGTTATTCATTGTAAAGTAGAATGCTACTGCTACATTAATGTGGGCTGTTTTTGATAATATAATGCACATATATCGGGTACTAGCATCATTATGACATGATAAATTATTGACATCTTCACAAGACAGTCGTTTCTTTCACGATTAATGAATTTATAAAAGACAGAGGCCTTTGAAATGTTAATAATTCCCTTCTTTATGATACTGACTATGTTAAAGAGATAAAAACCCTCATAAGTATAGTAAAAGATATATAGAGATGAACATTTACAAAATATTGATAACTCTGAAGTTTAATTTACTGTTGATGACGAGTTATTTTTTCAAAACTCTACTCACAGAAATACGCGGTAAAACCATTTCACATGCGTCTTATAAAAAAATTGTTATGACGAGATATCGAAGCTTAGCGAGGATGAAAAGCAGTTATTGGAGGGAAATATTTTTTTTTCTGAATTAACTGCAGCATAAAAGAGAATGAAAAATAACAAGAGTCCGGGATTTGATGGTTACACTGCAGAATTTTTCAAATTTTTTTTAAATTGATATTGATAAATTTGTCCTTAGATAAATTTTGGATATTGGAAGGGCCAAATGTCTGTCACCCAGAGACAGGGAGTGATTACATGTATTCCAAAAGATGGTAAACCAAAACAATTTCCTAAAAACTGGAGACCTATTACTCTACTAATTATTATACATATAAATTGGCATCAGGCTGTATAGCAGAGAGAATAAAATATGTTTTGTCAAAATTTTGTCAAAATTAATAAGTTCGGATCAAACTGGTTTTGTTCCAGGTAGATATATAAGCGAGAATTGTCGATTAATATATGATATTCTACATTTTACTGAAGAAAATAATATTCCAGGAATTCTCTTGCTGATTGATTTTGAGAAGGCATTCGATTCCATATCCTTGTCATTTCTTTATGATACATTAAGATATTTTAATTTTGGTGAATCTGTTAAATCCTGGGTTAAAACCTTCTATAACAATATAACAGCTGCGATGACACAAAACTGTTGTCTGTCAGATATCTTCACTATAGAGAGAGGCTGTAGACATGGTAATCCTTTATCCCCTTATACGTTCTTGCTATGTGCAGATATATTAGGCATTTTGGTAAGAGATAGTAAGCAGATAAAGAATATTACTATAGATGATACAAAATTTGTACTTTCTCAATATGCAGATGATACATCATTGCTATTTGATGCCCCGCTAGAATCGCCCGACGCATCTCTTCGTGTTCTCCAATTGTATGCTGAAATCTCGGGACTTAAGATTAATATAGAAAAACAAGTGTTATTTATATAGGTAGCAAAACACATAGCCAAGGTCACATTTGTGTAAAGTGGGGATTGAAATGAGGCCGCAGTACATTTAAGCTGTTTGGAATTGCCTAGATAGAAGGATTTATTTAAATTATAGGCCAGTTTTAGAAAATATAGACAACACTTTGAAAAAATGGTCAAAACAGTATCTCACCCCCTTTGGAAAGATTACCATTTAAAAACTTTGGTAATAGCTAAATTAAATCATCTGTTTCTATCTATTCCTAGTCAAGATGAGAATATGTTACGTAATTTAACAAATAAGATGTATGCTTTTATCTGGGATAATAAACCAGATAAGGTCAAGCGAGATCTTTCATGTCAAGATTGTTATAAGGGTGGTTTAAAGATGCTCAATTTAAAAGCATGTATACAAGGACTGGAACTTACATGGGTAAGACATCTGTATAATTCGAATTAAAAATGGGTGAGATTAGTCTCTGTTATGGAGCAAAAAAAAATTATTGAAATAAGTTATATTTGGCCTATTAAAAGACCATCAAATAAATTTGGCAAAAGGTTTTTGATGCTTGGAAAACACTTAATCAAATTAGAAAACCAAGATGTATTGATGAAATTCTATCGTATTCTTTATGGGAGGTAGAAAACTTTAAAATTGGTGGTTCAAGAGTCTTCTATAAAAACTGGGCAATTGCCGGAATTTGGACAGTGCAGAATTTCTTAGATGACCAGGGCAAAGTTATGTCATTTCAAAATTTCCAATAATTATATCAATTTAGGCCAAATATTTTATTTTATTATGGTATAGCGCAATCGCTTAATGAGTGGTTAAACACGATCAATATTGAAGTAAAGGAGAACAAAAATTATGCAATACTACCTTTAAACATAAGTATCTTTTTTGAATAAAAAAAAATGTTCAAAGGACATGTACAAATTGAATCTAAAATATGTTACACTTGCTGCAAAGGAAAAATGGGAGAACCATCTTAATATGACTGGTATTAACTTGGAAAAAATACACACTTTGTGTACAAAATATACTAAAAGCACTAAGCTTTGCTGGTTCAAATATAGAATTATCCATAGAATTTTGGGAACAAATTCACTACTTTACAAGATGAAAATAAATAGTAACAACATATGTACATTTTGTAAAGAAGGACCAGAGACCACAGGACATTTATTTTTGAGCTGTCCGATGGTCGCCAGTCTCTGGCATGCACTAAACATCTGGATTTTTGAAATGACAAATATTGAACTGCCTTTGAATGTTATGATTATTTCATTTGGTATCTACGAAAATGTCAAATTGAATTTTGTTAAAAATAAGATTATTCTACTTTCAAAATACTATATTTACCGAACAAAACTACAAGAAGTTTTGCCAAATTTAAATGCTTTAAAAAACTATTTATTATTTTTTTATTTATTTATTATTAAATAATAATACTTAAGTGTTATCAAAGGAACACTTGAACTTAGAAAAATACATTTCATTTAAAAACCTCCCTATAAAGGAATATAACAAATACTGGAGCCCCTGGGCCCCTATCATAGAATAAATAATAAATGTTAAAATTTGATTGAAACACCACTTAATATGATTATTGCAAGAACAAATAAGATTTCAATGTTATAATATATTTATTATTATTTTCAACCTATTATTGCACTATCATCTATATTCAATTGTTGTTTTATTATTTAAAACTCCCTTTGTTTGAAAATGCCATTCTGTATACCTTTGTTCATACATGTTGTGGTAGTCTATTTGTTACAATAAAGAAAATTCATTACATATAAAAAAAAAATCTTCACAATTTTAGCATTTAAGATATATTTTTGATGTTTTTTTTATCTTAACATTGAACTGTAAGTTGTATTTGATGATCATACATAACATATATAAAGGTTGAGGATGAACACGGATGCGGTCACTTTCATTTTTGACAAACACCATCTGAAAAGTGACATTTTTGGCATATTTGATAAATTTTTAATATTTTAGCCTGAATCGGGAAAGTCAATGACTAAATCAGTTAAAATCGTTCACATAAACTAATTGAATCAGCTTAAATAGACACTTGTTTTGGGAATCATCAAATTTAAGGACAATTTATATCTTAAATAAAACTGTTCTAATACTATATATTTGCATTTGATATTTGACGGAAGAGAATCTGTTCTATGTACGATAAGTTAAGATCATTTAAAAACGCTTATAAAACAGCCATAACGATGCCATATAGGAGTCACAAATCCGACTGAATACCATTCTCTGCCAAATTTAATTGATTCTGTTTTTCTCAAATGACTGTTTACCAAAAATCATAAGAACTCTATCAGGACCCACTAACACCAAGCCGAAATTCACCAGAACAGTATCAATAAAAGTTAGAATTAAAATGGGTAATGTGCCAAAGACCCGTTCAAAGATCAGAAAACAACCGAAGGTCACCAACGGGTCTCATATACAGCGAAAAAATCTCGCATCCGGGGGCGTGCCCGAGCTGGCCCCTAAGCATATTTTTTAAAAACTTTTTCAGTGATAATTGACGTCATACTTAACTCTTAAATGTGTAAAAGAAACTAACAAAAAAACATATACAAGACTAACATGACTAACAAAGGTCAGAGGCTCTTTGGACAGGCGCAAACATGCAACAGGGTTACACATGTTATTTTAGATCTCAACCTACCCCCTATACCTCTAGCCAATGTAGAAAAACAAACACACAGCAATGTGCACATTAAAACTCCGATAAAAAAAAGAGTTCAACATCAGATAGGTAACAGAAAAACTAAACAAAATGATTAATTTGACTACGATAAAATTGAGAAAGGAAATGGTGAATATGTCAAAGCGACAACCACCCGACCATAGAGCAAACAACAATAATTTACTACTATCACTTGACTTGACAAGTTTCAGACCTCATTTACAGTGAGTTGCTTATAGGTGTTACTGTAAAACTTTACCTATAGCTCAACCTGTTTTTAAAATTGACAACACAATAGGGACATTTAAATTGACCAGTTGGTATTGTTAGATTTAAGTCTACCTTGATGCTACCTGTAAAAAAAATTATTCACCTAACCCAAAGTTTCAGCATGCTTTTTTCCTGAACTTTTTCTTACCTAGGATTATTCTATTAAAAAATTGATAGGGAAGAAAATAGTTTTGGTTTTCATTGTTTTAAATCCCTGATATATATAATTTATCTATTTTTTACCTAAAATTCTAAATCAGTAAAAGATTAAATTAAATATGTATTACTATGTTTGAAAATTAAACTGTTTTTACACACTAAATGCTTCTTTAAAATTCTAACCCTTATATATAGTATTGTCCATCTGCCAGTGAAACGAGAAATAGCTGTTCAGGTGTTTACAGTTTAATTTTTCAGATGGATATGTTGTTCATTTCTTCACATGTCCCTTCAAGATTCTCATTTTTGGATTATTATTTGCAATGTTTGAAATCTGTTGGTGTCATTGTGCATAAAATATTGGATTTATTTTATTTGAATTCACTTCTTAGATTTTTTATAGCAATTTTGCTTCTTAAAATGTGATGTGTTTTTTTCAAGATTTTATTGTCATGAAGGACATCAAGGAGGAAATAATTCATTCAAACTGTTTTGTGGGGCTTACATATGATGTTGTACATGTAAAATTCGAAAATAAGTTTGGAGTATACCTTGCTGTGTTTTTCTTTGAAATCTATTATAATATTAGTGGGACTTTAGTGCATAAAATGCTGTGTTTTCTCAAGGAAATTCAAATTTTCATACGATGGGATTTAGTTATGTTAAAGTTTAAAAAATTTCAAAACTGGAATTCAAGTAGGAGATATAGTGTGAGTTCATCCAACATGTGTCTGTGGCTTTAAATGTGATTTTAAAAACATTCATTATTAATTTGGGATCTATTACAAACTTAAGATGATTTACCATTTAAATGGTATCTTGGAAATGAAATAAAATGTTGAATTAATGCAGTGGATATAGTCTAATCTAGTGATAAAGTGAAAAATGAAAGTAAAATATTCTAAAATATTCCTAACGTGGGGAAATGTTTTAAGTGAATGTGAAATTGGAAATAGTCATTATAAAATTCTGGATCAAATATTGTTTGATTTGGAAATTTATAATAGGAAATGAAATAAAATGTTTACTGTGGATATAGAAAAATCAAGTGATATATAGTAAAAATATAAATAAAATATTACAAAATATTTGTAAAGTGAGGATAACTATTTGGAATATAGTAATGGAAATGATAAAAAAAAATTATAAGATTCTTAATTATGTATAGATTCTGCACCTGTTAAATTAAGATGTATATCATGGGAAGTTAATCAGAATTTATACTATGGATTTAGAAAAAAATCTCGTGAAGTAGTGAAAAATGAATAAAATTGGGAATTATTTAAAAACTTTGGAATTCTGGATGAGATGTCAAATATCAGTGTAAAAAAATAAATGGTAAGAAAAAGTTCAGGATAAAAGCATGCTGAAACTTTGGGTTAGGTGAATATATTTTCTTACAGGTAGCATCAAGGTAGATTTAAATCTAACAATACCAACTGGTCAATTTAAATGTCCCTATTGTATTGTCAATTTTAAAAACAGGTTGGGCTAAAGGTAAAGTTTTACAGTAACACCTATAAGCAACTCACTGTAAACTGATTGAAATATTATGTTTTCATCCTATGAATATCAAACACAATCTCACCCGATAGGGGTTAATAATTATATTCTCATAAAATATATAAGAAGATCCATGCCAACGACTGGTTTTAGAATAAAAGAATGAAATTGTTTTTTTTACTACAAAGACCCTTTAAAGCGAATCAATATTAAAACCAAGATTTGCAATCGTTATTGACCTGACTACATTATCTAAACTATATTCCTTCGTTCTAAGTCTGTTTAAAGGTTTTGTAAGCTTTCGAGGTAATGCCGACATTTTGTGTTTTGCGGTTTGTAAAAAAACTTCCATAAAAGATTGGATGCGAAATACCTAAACGTGTCTGCTTGTTGATATATATTGACATACGATGTCCTTCTACTGATGATAAGATTGAATAAATGTTTTGATAAGTTTGTAATATCGAAAACCAATGAGTAATAATTTTCCAGTAAAACACACATTTCTTTTGCTAAAATCTACTATGTTGTTACATACACGAGGGAATCATACAAGTTGTGATACATAAACACCATAAGATGGTGACAAGGCAACGTCACCATCTTAAACGGATAATTAACAATACGAAATAAAACTTAGAAAATGCACAATTTTCATAAATTGAAAAGGTATTTGACAAAACAAAATTTGTCGTGTGGGATTGGGTATAGAAAGCAAACTCTAGTTTCATTTTTACAGTTCTAGATTGTCTTAAAAAAAACCCAGCTTTTTGTTACACTTATTGTGACATTTTTAAGGGTCAAATTTGTATTTGTTTACCTATCAATTCATTAGAACAATGTTAAAACATCTCAACTTTTTCTATACCTTTTTTATTCGAGAAATCATCATTTCCGTCTTTCTTTACATATTATAAATGATAACTATTGACAGTCGGGGTCAAATCACCAACACAGATTGTTCTCTCGCATGACTGTCTTACCCACCGTGTCAACTGTTCTTTTCAAAGAAATTTCGCCAAGCTCCTTAATTTCATTTCTTGCAGTCTTCTTGATGCACACAGTCTTACAATAATTTTTAGTAGTTATGTGTATTTAAACTTCAATAAAACTATCAAATGAGAAGTTTTTGTTTTAAAATTGCAATCTATTTTTACCTTAACGATCCCATGTTTAAATGTCCCCCTGATATCGTCCGCCAATTATTTGCAAGCGACAGTCAAACCATAATCATTATTTGACTAATAAAAGAATTGTGATTTAAGCAACATGCATGTACAATTCAAAAAACAAAAACTGCCTTGAAGTCCATTCGTGCAATAAACCATATACGATGTACATAAAATGTGAACATTTATATTTAATTTATTGTAATACAAGTAATTACATGTATGTTGTTTTTTTTGTTTTTTTATTTTTTTATTTGATTAAAAACAGTTTCATTCTATTAATTTTGTTGATACCTGCTCAAATTTATTCAAAGTTAAGTGGGATAAATCAATAAACATTTTTAATAAATTGATAAATCATCCTGATTTGCATCAGTGTGTGATATTTTTAATTCAAAAGAACATGAATAATACTAAAACAGCAACGATGTGTGTAGGTAAGGTCTATCTTACGAAAATCTAATATAGAAACTAAACTGCATAGAACACATTTTAATTTGGGATGCCTATATCGTATGCACTATTTCAACATATTGTATTTTCTCTGGTGATGGCTGTTTGTTGGATAACTGATTCGGAAATATACTAGTATTTTCATATTTCCCTGCAATCTCACTGTTTTGAGACATTTCAGTATGCATCTGTAGTTCAACATAGTTAAGCTGTTGGGGAAAACGGGAGAGTAAGTCTTTTTTTTTCGAGCCATCAACTTTTTCCTCATCACTTAATGACTGTGAATCAACAGCAGAGACCTCCACTCCAATGTTACTACAAGCTGTCTTAGAAACGACAGTCATATACATATGATGATTAGTAGTTGGTATTATTGGTTGATAAGGATTTAAATAGACACTGTTATCATTGTTTACCATTCTCTGTTCTGTAACTATGGAATTACTCGACGTGGCACTATTTTCATTGTTTAGATTAATGTTAATATCATGCGATATCAATGTGATATCATCAATTTCTTCATATGCATTTACTGTTTCTCCTTGTATTTCGAACGATGCATGCGCTTCTGCATTCGTTGGATATGTTCCTTTAGATCTAAGTAAATATTTTCTTGACAACATGAACATGACGCTAATACCTACTCCAATCAATAGACCGATTGAACCATAAACAATGTTTTTGACATCTAAGCGACATTTTCCTGCAACATGAAAACGATAAAGAGTACCAATATTATTAAAATAACAATATTGCGTGATGAACTAAAGAAGTGATGGAATTAACATTTCTGAAAAAGAACATATTTGTATTTAACCATACGTTGACTGAATGGACTAAGGAACAGTAGATCACATTTTGAATTATATTAATTAATTTTTACATTGTTTTAAGGATAATGATGACTGTCACAATTGCATTTGTCGGTTGAAAAAGGCTTGGCATCAAGATACAAATTTCAGTTTTTGCACTTTTACTTTATAAAATATGTAGAACATTTCAATAATTCGTATCGCTGGCACGTCTGTAGATTTGAAAAATACAACGTTCCATATTTATACTATTTTTATTGCTAAAACTGGGTCACTTTCACAATACAATTTCGGACAAATTATTCTAGAATGAAACATTCGTATGCACTACTGCAACGTCTAAGCGTTTAAACTTGAACTTAAGTTTCGTACTAACATTTCCCTTAACTTGAGTTTTCCTTATATTTCAATTTGACTGCTACATATGTGTATTTATACCGGTAAAAATGCAGAGTGGTGTTTCGTTGATATGAACCAATAAATCTGGGAAACCGTAGGTAATAGAAATAAAAATATCTTTTAAGAATACATTTTCTCCAAAAGAGGCGTGGTTTGTGAATTAACTCTAACTGCAAAGTGAAACCAATAACAATAGTACAATAGTGTCCATCACTCATTCACTCACAAATTATCTAAATGAAATATATACAATATCTCTAACCATTAGTTAAACATTACCTGTGGAATGTTTTTCATCTAACGTCTTTGCTATGTCAGATGACGAAGATACAATATTGGTGGTTTTAGTTTCAATGGCTTCAACAAATAAGGATAAATGATTATGCCGAGGTTGCGTATGTGCATTTTTAAAATATTTGTTTTTAAATTGCGGTCCTCAAGTTAAACAGACAAAAATTAATAAAAATTTTTTTTTTAATAATATTCAAATGATCTAAACATAGTGTGGTTCAAATAAAGTATATGCATTTTTTTCATTTTCATGTTAACACTTACATATCCGAATTGTACCATCTTTATCATTTGCAATGTGTTACAAATATTAATTAAATGATTTCAAAAATCATTTTTTACATGCTTGATTTTTTTAGGAATGTTTTTTGTAATATATTACTTATTATACTTCTTTTTCAAATCGATTCTTTACTAATTATCTTGTCCTTCAATTTTGGATAATTGTACGATTAATGTTGTTTTTATTTTAATTTTGTTTCTTGCAGCAAATTATTAATTCACAGATTTAATTCATTTGACATTTAAAAGATAGGAATGTTAAAGAATACATTACCCGTATTTTGAAACAGACTTTCTGTACTTATCACAGATTTACTGTAAAACCTCAAGCACCCTTTCACATGATCACACCTTAGGTTTAATAAATGATAATACATTATGCTATGTCAGAAAAAAAGTATTTTGAGTTGACACTGTCTGTTAACTAACTTTAATTACGCGTTAGTGCTAATTTAACTAAGAAAAAGTAATTAAACAATATACAGAAACATGAAGTAGTAAGCTTTAAAATTCACAAAATAACCATGTGTACAAGTTAATTTGAAAAGGAACAATTAATCTTATAATTCCAATACTAAAAAAACATTACTGAAAAAGAAGACTATACATTACCGGCTTGATCTACATTTATAATCAAATTTCGTTTAATGGCAGGGCATGACAATATATACAAAACCGCAGTGTAAACATTCATATGTGCCAGACAGGCACTATGTTCCACGTTAAGTGTGTCGTTTTTTTAACGACTAACGTTGGCTGTGTGTGAGTGAACAACAAATACATTTAAAAAAAATTGAATATTCAAATAAACAAATTGCGTTTGGAAGTATATTTTGCATTTGATAAATAAAAAATAACTCTACCTAACGTGGCTCGGTACTTGTACATCCCGTCCTTGTATTATTGCTCTATGATACTCATCGAATTCTTGTCTTTCATTTTGCTAAATTAATGTGCTTTGTCTATATGCGCTTTCATACTCTTTGATTCATTTTTACTTATACGCCCTGTTATTGTGCTATTGTAAACTTTTTTTATTTTATTGTCTTTATTTTTTGCTTATTTGCTTGATCTATATACCTGTATGCGCTTCTTTGTTACATATTTGTTTGTTTTTATATAGATTAACATTATAACACAATTTTACTGCTGTGCCCCTATTATTTTTGACATTTTTACTTATTTTGTCTATTTGTTTTGTTCACACATCGTTGTCAAAATAATGGACCTAGATGCGACTGTAAAACAAGTGCAAGATTTAGTTAGCTTGAAAACCAGGGTTAATCCACCATTTTGTACATAAGAAAATGCATGTACCAAGTCATGAATACATTCGTTTGATATGATTGAGCTTTTGATTTTAATTAAGAACTTTCCTTTTTGAATTTTCCCCGGAGTTCCCTTATTTTTACTTTTTTGTCAGTTAAATGTTCAGTGATTTTTAAATTATTTTTTTTTTACATGTACCTCTCTGTTTCTGTGCAGTCGCATTTCTCCGAACATCGTTTTCCAAATGTATTTTTCGAGCATGGCACACACGATGTTTTATTCGAAGAGGTATACCCAAGTCTACATTCTAAAATAAATACAAATTAGAAGAAAACATGACAAAACCAATGCAAAAAGATATTAACGGTAGAATATTGAGTTGGTTTTTTTATACAACCTTTCACGTGTTTAACACATTATAATCGAATACTTCCCGCACTTGACCTCATCAATAATAATTCCAGAACAATGGGCATTTAATCAATACTTACCAACACAAATATTTCCTCTCAATTCAAAGTTGTCACAACAAAACCAGTCATTTCTGAATAAAATTTAAAAAAAAATAAGCGTATTGATATTTATCTAAATATTTCCGAAACAAAAACATGTATTATGAATTATAGATAAATGCAAAACGATGATAACTCGTACATGCAAATCATGTTAACCAGCGATTCGGGATTTATGTATTTTGAATAAAAGAGTGTAACTCATGACTAGCATAAACAATAGACTACAGATTACATGAATGTTTTTTTTGTTTCGTGTATTGTTCTTTCACTATGGTTTTACTTGTGTAGCTCACATATATAGCTGTGTTAAATGGTCTCCTTTGTGGATTTTTCTTGCATTATCTATAACACATACCAAACAACATAATTAAAAAAAAACGCAATTAAAGTGACTTTTTTTATAAATTAAACAACTTATTACTAATTAAATCACGTCTAGATGAAATCTGTGCTCATTTTATTATATTTCCCCAAAAAAAAGTTAGTGTACAAGACTGCGAAAATACATTACTTGCATGCATGTTCATGTTTCTTCTAAATTCTATTTTTTGGGTAAACATCCGAAAAATGGACTATTTACTCAAGGTTTTTGTTGCTTTTATTTAAAGAGGGGTGATGAATCGCCCATCAACAGGAACCTGCATTATTCTTACAAAGACAGCTACTTTTACAGTTTGGATTCAATTAACCATAAATTTTAACATCGAAGAGTATGAAAGTCTATAATGATTATTATAAATGTAAAAAATTTTAAAAAAAATCTGGTATTCGATATTTACAACAACACAAATATGTAAAAGTGTATACAAGTCCTTTATCTTTAATCTGGATTACAATTTCCATTATTCAGCTCATCTATGTCTAGTTTTATGGCAATAGGTTACTCATTTACCTCGACTTGACTACTAGTAAACGATTGAAGGAACTACGTCTCTTGTTAGAGGTCTATTTGTACTTTGTTTAAAATTTCCGTACAGACATAATAAGTAAATATGTCAAAAATAGGGGTACAACAGTCAAATTGTGTTATAATATTAATCACAATAAAAACAAACACATAATTTATGTAACAAAGAAGCACACAATGGAATATAGATAATTTTATACAGGTGAGCACTTTCACATCTTCCCCAGAATATTGATATCTGTGTGAGGTCATTATTTTCCTTGATAAACATGCAATCTATGATTTATTTCAAAACTTAATTCGTCTAATAGTTTTTTGTTGCCGATTTGGAAATTTATTTTTTAAAGTTCAATCGATGATAGGTGTAAAAGAAACCGTCATTGTAGTCCCGCATTTCAATTTTAGAAACCAATAACGTGAAGTACGTGAAGTTTTGTTAATTTAAGATTTTGAAAATCTTATTCAGTCAAACTGAATAGGTTGATTGATTTTTGGTTGCTTGCTGAACGTCCAGTGGCAAATATTTCATGCATGTTCAGAACGATACACACTGAATAGAAAATCACTGAATAGAATATGTATACCTTTTACTCTATCAAATGATCAACTAATAAGATAATCTTATATTCTATTGAATAACATTAACGTAACTCACGAAAGGGTCGGGTGCGGACTGGGGGTATATAATTATATCTTGATTATCTTTTAATAAAATTGTATTTCTATTCAAAATACAATCTTTCTGAATTTTTCATTCGAATCAAGTAAAATTGTTAAAAAAAATTACCAGTTTTCCGAGATAGAAAACACATAACAAATAGAAAAAAAACATACCCATCCCCCTTTTCTATAAGCTAAGTGGTACAATAAATTACTTACAATGTGTCTTGTATTTGTCATACACCGTTATCGGATGGTAACAATACATTTGTGTCTTACTTCATGCAGTTACAGTAATATTTTTATTGTGTATGAATAATAATTTTTAAAAGGTTTAAATCTAAATTATTTAGTGAGTTTTATTTCACATTCTAAATGAGCCGCAGGGCGTATTAAAACCTGAACGCATTAGAAAGGAATATCCCACTTAAGTGTTGTCGGTAAAATAGGATACTAAATTTTACAAATCTTAATAAAATTAATATTTTTTTGACGGTATATAAGTCAGATAATGCATATTTTAAGGTTTTTCTTGTCGTAGTACACACCTCGGGGTGTCGGGATTGTTCAAAGAAAGACCTCCCTCCGGTCGGTCTTTCATTTGATCAATCCTGACACCTCTCGGTGTGTTCTACGACAAGAAAAACCTTAAAATATGCATTATCTATAACATATACTTGAATCAAGTTATGCAAAATAAATTGAATCACAGTAGGAACATGCAGGGTCGATATTTAGATGGCTGAATCTAAATTAGGATGACATATATATTTTTGATTAATATAATCCTATATCATATATCACTTACCCTAGTAATCTTCGGTCGTTGTAGCATACTCCAATTTTGCATAAGGTAAAACTTAAAATGTCAAACAGGAAAAGCGTGACCAAATGTTTAAAAAACACCATCATTTCGTATTTTTCTAATTGTCTAAAGATAATGAACTACACAAAATGTTCTCCTTTTAAACAAACTATTTGGTTTAAAAAGAGTAAACATTTTGACTATTTGCTTTGCCGAAAACCCAACCACTAGGAAAATCGACTTCCTCCCTTCAAATACATTCTAATGACAACACTATTTTTTACGTTTGTTTCCTGTTGAACAAGCAGTACAGGTTATGTTATATTTAGTACATCATACTTTTAGGTATATGTATATGTATAAAAGCCTTCATTTGCACAATAAACTGTTATCATTGCCATACATATTGTTAATTTTGTCATGTATGGCTATACCTTTGTTCATTTCCTCACATGTACAAACTGTATACAAGGTTAACTTTATTTTCTACCAATTCCCTATGCTTTACTCCAATAACAATGTATGTACAATAATAATTGTGTTATTCGTAATATGTACATATTGGTTAAACCTCACACGCTGAAGTTTCAGTATTATCTGTGTTAGGAATTTCAATTCAATGGTGGGTATTTTGTTTCAATATTTTACTAAAAGTAATTGATAGTGGTGTGTACATTACAAAAAAGAAAGACATTATATATGTTTTCACCAACTATGCTCGTTACATTGTTACATCAAGAAACCAAGCTTTTCTTGATGCATTCTGTAACATTTCACTGAGTACCCAGGTTAGTAATCAGCTTCTGGTATTAATAAATTGAGAATGGATATGGGGAATGTGTCAAAGAGACAACAACCCTACAATACAGCAGACAACAGCTGAAGGCCACAATGGGTTTTTAATGCAGCGAGAAACTCCTGCACCCGGAAGCGTCTTTCAGCTTGCCCCTAAACAAATGTGTACTAGTTCATAGATAATTGACGTCATACTAAACTCATTATACACAAGAAACTACAATTAAAAATGATATAAGGCTAAAAAAAAAGGCCACAGGCTCCTGACTTTGGACAGACGCAAAATTGCATCGGAGTTAAACATGTTTTTTTAGATCTCAACATCCCCCCTATACCTATAAAAAAAACGCACAACAATACGCAATTACAGTAAAACTCAAATTAAGAGAAGTCCAACTCGGATGGCGAAATATAAAACAAAAGAAAATAAACAAAATAACAATAATACATAAATAACAACAGACTACTAGCAGTTACTGACATGCCAGCTCCAGAACTCAATTAAACTGATTGAAAGATTGTCTTCATCATCTGAATATCAGGCACAATCCCTCCTCATGCCAACAACTGGTTAAAGAATAAAATTTAGTGTGTTTAATTCCAATGCAATGACCCTATAGGTGAATCAATATTAAAGCACAAATATGCAATTTTTAATGACCTGACAACAGTGTCGTAACAGTATCCCTTCTTAATAAGTCTGTTTAGAGGTTTTATTATATTGGAGGTGAATACTGTTTTTTTTTGTGTTTTGTAAAGAATATTACCACAAAAGGTTGGATGTGAAATACCTGAACGTATACGATGTCTGCATGTCGAGTTATATTTACGAATGATTTAATTATACCGATGATAACATTTAGTAAATGTTTTGAATAGTTTGTGATATCGAAAACCCTGGTGTAATTATTTTTCAGTAAAACATAAATTTCTCTAAAATCTAATATGTTGTTATACACACCAGCCGATTATACAAGTTGAGATACATAAACACCATATATACATACATCAATAAAATTAAAACATCGCGAATATAAATTGAAAAGTCCCTGTATGTATTATTTTGACAATTGAGTTCTTTAACTTTTTAGACATGATAAAAGGATCAACATTCTTATCGATTCTTATTCATGATATTCTATACTAACAGCTATACATTTTTAAAGTACATATCATCATGTATAAACATATGATAATCCTTAAAAAAACCAAATCAGGGGCATCGACAAAACGGGTTGTATGATGTGTCTGCATATTTCAGGACAACTTGATGAACATGTGTACCCCCAATGCAGATTTACTAAACTGTATTATTTAGTTTAGCCAAAAACTGCAGGTACCCCCTATATTATAATTTAAACCATGATTCCGTTTTCAGTCTTAATCGGGGTCATAGGATACAATTTTACAATTAGATACACTAAGGATGGTGCAGACGAAGTATGGTTTAGTTTTGCGCAGTGGTTACAGAGATATATGACCAGTGATTCAGAAGTTGGACTACATTAACCACTCGATCAAAGAGATTTTAGTAAAGAAGACGATATTATGAGTGAAATATGAGTTATGTTTTTTTAAACTTTACACATCTAAAAGATCATAAGAATAAAAAATGTTTTATTGACAGATTTTAACCTTTACACCTACTGTCGAAACTGACCAAACTCTTTAGGAGTCAGTAGATCACATTACAGCGTAATATTTTATGGTGAAGATATCTGTGTCATTATAATTTTATCGTATTGGGCTAATTGTGTTTTGACAGTTTTACGATTCACATTGCATTTGACACAGATTAAACATGTTATAGTCAGCAATAGCAATCCTCCAGAACACAAACAGTAAATAAAAAATACCTTGCACACCGACAATTGAAAAATACTTCTATTAATAGCTGAATACAATGTATAAGTGTGTATTACATAAGACTATCATTTGATACTTAGCTTAATATATACATAACATATGTTCGATGAAACGAATTCAAAAATTATTATAAGTTGTTATGAACATATTGAGCGAAATGGAAATGAAAATAAAAAAGTAGAAACATTCAGAATGATAAGACCAGATTTATACACAATCTGACAAAAATAAAATTAGATACAAGACGATGTAATTTGAAATCTCTTCTTTCGAGTCACAATCAGAAAAAGTAAACCATTATAGGTAACAGTACGGTCTTTAACACTGAACCCTGGCTTTCACCTAACATCAGCTTTGAACGACTCAAACATGACTAGTGTATAACCATAAAGACAGAAAACCTATGTTTTAATCTTTAAAAAAAAGACAGAAACACTTAATACATAATGTATGAACCACATCACCAGACGATAACTTCTGAACAATATGTGTCTGACTAAGAAAAGGAGCGAACGAAAACTACAGCGGATTTAAACACTAGACTGTAAATGAACTACATCAACAGACGGTGTAATATCAATACACACGATAACTATCTATACCATAAAAGGTGCTAGTTTTTTTTTCTCGATTAAAATGAAAAAAGATTATATTGTTGTTGAGAAAGAAAAAAAACTTGACTGTTGGTCACTAATACTCGCAAACGAAAAGATGTCGGAGTTTTGAGCGTTTTATCTTAGTTATACATGTTAAATGTGACCATTCAAACCGTTAAATGCGGCTATACATTGAATATATGAGGATGTTTAATATGATGCTGAACTATAATTGTGTTCTTGGTTTTGCAAAACTGAAACAATCATGATAAAGAACTAAAAATGTCAATCCTGGTATCTATGATGAGTTTATTGGAATGTACTTTGACTCCTCATATCATATATTGTGTTATGCAAAACTTGTATCGTGAATTATGCCGAGAACTACCTGTATATTTATGGCAATTTTTTAAGATCTTTGTTTCTTTTATGAGATGTATCATATATCTATTACCAGTGTATCAATCCTAATATTGAACGTTTTATATATTGATATTGTTTCTGTAAATGTGTGCAGTTTTTATTGTTTCAAAATCATTTTCAAGTTGACCTAATGACATTATAATTTTGGAAATCTTACGTACCGTCGATGATAAACATCTGTTGCATTTGTCAAACGTCAAAAGCAAGAAAAGTTAATATAGCAACTCCGGATTCATAATTAACCCCATTGGTTGATATCTTTGGCGGAAGTAAATGTGATACATCCTCATTCTTTCAATATTCAAGCTGCGGGAAGGTCGTGCTCCACGGCAAAGTAACTATATTCTTTAACTTTTACTTACATTTGCCTTTGGTGGCTTTAAGACCTTGGTGGTCATTTATATATGCCTTGGTGGCAATAGACCTAGGTGGTCATTTATATATGCCTTGGTGGCAATAGACCTAGGTGGTAATTTATAATGCCTTGGTGGCAGTAGACCTATGTGGTCATTTTTATGATTTTTTACATTTGCCTTGGTGGCAACATTGAATTTAAAATACTAGCCTTAGGGGCGTCAAGACCTTGGTGGTCATTTATATTCGCCTTGACGGCTTCTTGATAGAACTAGATGGTAATGTTTGACCTTGATGGCAAAATGTTTTTGGGATTTGATCGGTTTAGACCTTGGGTAGTTATTATTAACACAGGTGGTCAGATATTTGATATGCCGTGCGCCGGTTAAACGCAGGGCAAAGTGTTATCGCTATATAAAATATATGTGGAAGTGGGGGCTCTGGCCATTTTGGAAACCTGTAGTTGAAAGGGGAATAATAATTTTTTTATACAGGGTAAATAGTTTCTTTTGTTACTTTTGAGTGTTGTGGACTTTTCATTGATTATTACATTGTACATACTGATAGAAAATGCTCTTTAAAGACTTTGTTAGAAAAGAATAGAATTATTAAGAAAGTGGAATAATTTAGTGTGATATGTCACTTGATATCAATGTTGTTTACCGGAGTGATGTGTTTTGAATTATAAGGTGTCTTCGTCGAGGTCTTCTGCATTGCATTGTGCATAGAAGTCCACATTTTGGTTTCTGAAACGTTTAGATATTATCTTGTATTCGGTTCTTTCCTCTCGAGTTTTCTATGCCCATAACTTAACATGAACTGGATGCAAGATTATATCAATCACTGAGGATATGTTTACCTTCAAAATGCCGACTAGTCATTTTAAGTGACAAGGAAATTTCGAAACCGAAAGGAGAATATTATACAATTATGATAATAAGTGAGTGCTATGTAGGCGTACACGACAAAAAATAACAATTATAGCTTATTCGTAGTTTGCATTTTCACTTTAAAACGAGAAGCTATCATCAATATTTGTTTTGGAATGACACGTTTAACATGTCCAATAGGGATTCTTTTTCAACATAATAAATTTTAATAACTAAAATTGAGAATGGAAATGGGAAACGTGTCAAAGAGACAACAACCCGACTATATAGCAGACAACAGCAGAAGGTCACCAACAGGTCTTCAATGCAGCGAGAAATTCCCGCATCCGGAGGCGTCCTTCAGCAGGCCCCTAAACATATATGTATATACTAGTTCAGTGATAATGAACGCCATACTAATTTCCAAATTGTACACTAGAAACTAAAATTAAAAAAATAATACAAGACTAACAAAGGCCAAAGGCTCCTGACTTGGGACAGGCGCAAAAATGCGGCGGGGTTAAACATGTTTATGAGATCTCAACCTTCCCCCTATACCTCTAGCCAGTGCAGAAAAGTAAACGCATAACAATACGCACATTAAAATTCAGTTCAAGAGAAGTCCGAGTCTGATGTCAGAAGCTTTTACCAACAATAATAAACAAAATGACAATAATACATAAAAAAAAACAACACCAGACTACTAGCAGTAAACTGACATGCCAGCTCCAGACTTCAATTAAACTGATTGAAAGATTATGAAAAATAATAAAAAGTAGGAAAATATTATCATTAAACATGTTAAATGACAATTGCCAATTTTTTGGTGTCAATCAATAATGATTTTCCAAAAAAAAAATGAATTGTTGACATAAACAGTGAGATTGAAAAATAATTGAGGATCATTAGAAACGCCAATCCACTTCTATGCATTTTGTAGGAACGGATATTTGTTAGTTTAAAAAATGAATGATCACAGCAAAATAATTAGTACTACATGTATATGCATATGGTTTACGTTTAGATCAATACCCTATTCTATGACCACTGGTACGTTGTCAACCTACAATTGTTTAAAAATAAAACTTGTTTTCAATTCGAGTGACACTTTCAGTAAATATATTTTTTTTAAATAAATACATCAACAATATTACAAACTGATTTATCCAAACAAATATTAGTCGATTCTTATTTTGGAGATAATACATCGGCTTTTTTATTGTGTAGATATGTTTACTTTACAACCATTACATCCAATATAAATGTATAGCAGACATGTTTCATTTTACCACAATTGTATTTGATTGTGTAGCATGAAAAATATTAACTATTAGCTGCTACCCGTATTGCTGATATAAATCAGATTTGATTTTTTTGTCGTTAGTATCCTTTACTAATTTTCATATTTGATAGCAGAGATTATGAAATTAAAGAAAACACAAGAAACGCTAATATGACTAAACGATTAAAAGATAAAAGTCAAACCTAATTGCAGGTACGATAACTCTCAAACTGACATTTGAACTGAATCCTGTGTACCTTCATTTTGACTTTTATTCTTTCTTTTTTTTTGGAATTATCTCGTTTACAAATGTGTAAACGTTAAAAACAAAAGTAAACACAGTGTGGGAAAGTGTTTGTCCCACACAGTGAACTTTTAATTAAGTGGTTGTTTTGAAGTTTACTATTCAAAGAGTTTATGCTATCCATTAGTTGTTTTTAAGACTTTGTTTTTGAGAATAGAATGCTTTATATTTACTGTTAGCAAAAAACTATGACTTAATTTTTCCTGCAAAAATATGTTGTATTCTTGGTTAGAAAGTCGGGTCTTGCATATTTGAAATACATAATGTTGAAGATAAGGCAAATAAAAACAGTTAAACTAATAAGGAAAACCTATAGCGTATAATCTATCAATGTATATTTATGCTTTACAGTGTTTCAGATTTGTAGGTAGCTTATATGTATTTACGATAATTGACATATATCAGGTAATTAGTCCAACAGACACTACATGAAAGAAGACATATGACAATTATTTAGATTAGGAAAACTGCTTGCATTCTGTGGTTTTTAATAACTGTATTCATTTAGTTCTTCAACGGTTTTGGTACCTATTCATCCTCGGACTTCAAATGTTTGGCTTTGAGCGTTCCTGATGAAGGTAAATCCTGAAAAGCGCTTCGAACGCATAAATTTATTTCACGTGTTGTTTACAATTTTTTAGTTCAATGAGCATGAATGACCGACCTTGAAACAGATATTTATGTTTTTTACCAAAATATAGTTTTCGGAAAATTCAGACGGAAATTATGGGAAAAAAAATAATCGATTGTCTTTAATGATTGTTTTATGATTATTAATTATTATTACAGTAAAATGATATGTATTGTTTTGTTGAATAACGGGAAGAATTGTTTTTATTATCAAATTTGTATTATCCTATTGTGGTCTTTATTTTACTTTTAGTATGAGAACGTTGCATGCGATTGTAACTTACAGTTTGCTTTATACGTGTTTAATTAATGTTTATTTTACTATTCTCTGTTAATAGTTTTCACTCTCCACTACTATCTGGATATTTTAAGATAACCTTTTTGCAAGAAATATAGGTAGACATATAATCAAATGTGTCTTTATCGAATGTACAAGACATATTCCAAAAAGTTAATCTATGCCTGGGATAATAAAATCCTTAGTATCTCGAAAAATTTTGTAAACAGGAAATTATAAAAATTACCATTTCATTGATATTAATGTTAACACAAAAGTACTGACCACTGTGCTGGTGATATCCTCAAGGACGAAACATCCACCAGTAGTGGCATCGACCTAGTAGTGTTAATAGTTATGAAAGGTACCAGGCTTAAACCGTATAGCGGGTTGATTTCTCGGGGTGTTTATTTTTACTCATGTTAGCGGGTAAGGGAAAATCGCGAAATCAAATTCAGCAAAAAATATATGCATACACATTTTTTTCTTTTGTTAGTCTGATCAATAATTGTTTTTGTTAAAAACAATTATTTGATTGGCTGTCAGGTGTTAATTAGTGAATTGGTTACATAATAAAATAATAATAAATGATATAAGAGTGTAAGATATTTTATCCATATTGATTAGTGAAATTTTTTATAACAGTTGCAAGTCTCTCATGATAATTCTATCTTCTTATTTGTGCATCAACGGTTTGTTCAATTTCGTAACTAACCAACAGTACCATTTACAAAAAGTTTGTACACCTGTGCCAAATATGAAAGTACCGGTATTCTATTAATTAACTGTACGAACATATAGTCCATCAAAAAAGCTTTATGCATGTAACTTTGTTGACTCTAAATCTCGAAATTTTACACCAGCGAAAATAACCCGCTATATGGTAATTTAATACGCCAGACATCTGTATAAGTCTCATCCGTGACGCTCAGATCAAATTAGTTATAATAAAGTAAAACAGTTACCAATTTCAAGTTTCAAAAATTGTCCCATTCACACTCATAAATTCTATGCATTTCAGCAATGTGTACTAATAGACATTACAACAAGAGTAACTTCACTAAGCAACAGTGAATTGATATCGCTGTCCCATTATTTCCCTTTTTATTTAAATCTGACAATAAAATAAAAGCTTTCTGAACTTTAAAGTTTTTGCTGTTCCCAGTTCAATACTGTAATGATACGAAAGACAATCACATACATTCATTTATATAATGTTGATATTTCTCTTCTAGTCGTGGTGTTTTCAGTTTAATATCAACTGAGTTTGAGTGTCCCTTTAATAAGAGAGGGATGAAATATAACAGAGGGACAGTCAAACTCATAGATTTTAAAAAAAACTGACAACACTATGGGTAAAAAATAATAAGACAAACCGACAAACAATAGTACACGAAGCATAATATCTTTCACATCCCTCAAGAAATAGATCGACGTCCGGCCACTAACCAACTTCCGAGTTGACGTCTCATTGTCAAATCGATGTTATATATGTATTCTCTTATATTACGCTATGCATTTATAACCAGAAATATGTCTGTTGTATCGGAGTCGCCTAATAAAAAATCTGTACTTATAACATGTCTAGTTTAATCTTTCCCTTTTTAATGTGTGTGTATATAATATGTAGTTTCACATTATTTTAAACCCGGGTTAAACACTATGTCTTTTCAGATTTCCTAAAATGTCCAACGTTAGTCTGTTTAAACTATTGCATCGTCTTGCATCCAACATATTGACTTCATAAGATATGTCATCAATAACGTCTAGATGTTGATTCTCTGAAAGAGATACATTTCTCGGGTAAAAAAAATATGTTGTCCTTGGAGATGAGAATATTTGCTGCCGATGGATGAGATTGAGCTTTTTTGCTTACATGGTTTCGGTTCTAAACGCTAATACGGAATGAGATAATAGTCGTGTTTGTGTGTTTTGCTGTCTAGACACCCAGGTTGATCTCCCGTCGCCGATATTGGTCTGTTTACCAGTATGAATAGACAAACGATGCATTTTTGTTTCATCAATTACCTCATATTCTGAATCATTTAGGGTCGATGGCATTTCACATATCTTGCATCGTGGTGATTGGAGCAGCCGTAACTAGTTGTTCCTGTTTTTTATTAATTGCTCCGATTCTAAGGTAGAACATGTTTCTCGACATGCAACACAAAATAAGTCCAATACACACAAGTATACAGACACCAAGAATGTTGTACACAAATACTGTAGAATATATTTTTGTGGAAATAGTAAAGCTCAGTATAATGTTGATTAAGATTATTACGTATAAAAATGTACACTTAAATCATTAAAACATTGTAATCTTGAGAATATAGATATTTCGATAAATGTAATGACGTACCAAAGGATCAACAAAAATATAACTCAACTCCAGTAATTAAATAACCATATTGGATATTCAAAAGCATATGTCCTCGTTAATATGAACAAAATAGAGTATTCATTATGTTTTTGTAAATTGTTTTACTTATAAAGTTTGCAAGTAAAGTGTAGTCTCTCAGTACATACATTATGTTTGATATAAATTGATTTTAAAACTAAAACCTGTTTCAGAATGGTCTGTGAATGATCTTAACAGTTATATAAAAATAAATATATTTCTAACTTGAATACGACGTGAACAATAGATAAGGCACCACTCTCTTTTCATGGTGTACACATAGTATGACTCCATGCACAATTAAACCATACACCCTTTGTCATACATAATAACCAGTATATACATGTACTATATTCCATACTTTAAAATGTTAAAGTGTTAATAACACGCAATGTGTTGCAACATCATTTTTCAACAATGAATCACGATATAAGGTGATATGGTATGATTGGAAACTATTCACAAATGACGCCGATATAAAACGAGTATGTCACCGTGAGGTCTT
The DNA here is from genome assembly GCF_965363235.1 of Mytilus galloprovincialis. Lineage (NCBI taxonomy): Eukaryota > Metazoa > Mollusca > Bivalvia > Mytilida > Mytilidae > Mytilus > Mytilus galloprovincialis. The sequence continues at coordinate 62,518,234 of NC_134845.1, forward strand.
CAACAATAGGAAGACGTATACAGTATACACATTTATTAGTTATACGGGAACAATAAAGGCCTTATTGATACAAATATAATTCAGGAAAAACAAAAATCACATACCTTAACCAACGACACATACTGAATTATAGGCCCCAAACTTCAGACTTGCACATACACAATGTGTCGGAATTATGCATGTTTATAAGCGTTTATCCTTCCCTTGACGTAGGACAGGGAAACAGCACAACGTCAGACCAAACCGTATGAATCTGTTTAAAGTGCGTTACTCGATATTCTTAAACCGAGCCAAAAAAGTGAAATCAACTAATATAAAACAATAGACACAAAGTAAGGACTTGTCTCCACAGTTAGTATCGTAAATGAAAGAGTCAATTCGATTTGAAGAACACAACCTGAGTGAAATCAGACATATTGAAAACAAATTGAAAATATAGTTGGTAAATTCTTTAAGGTGTGTTGTATTAACTGAATAAAGTAAAATCACACAAATACTGAGCTCCAAGGAAAATTCAAAACGGACAGTCCCTATGAATCAAATTGCAAAATCTAATGATAAAACACATCATAACGAATGTACAACAAATGTCACTTCCTGACTTGGTACAGGCATTTTCAAAATGTAGAAAATGGTAGATTGAACCTGGATTGTAGCGCTAAACATCTCTTTTGTATGACAGTTGCATCAAATTCCATTATATTTACAACGATGCGTGAACAAAACTACTAGCCAAGGTCAATAGTCAAAATATGGGTACAGCATTCATCACTGTGTCATAATCACAAAACAAAGAAAACATTAACAATAAACACAAAAAGCATCTATCAAAGGAGTAGGTTCAGTAAGACCCCTTTTTGGCCCCAAAATATAGCAGTTTTAGAAAATTGTGAAAATGTAATCGTTTAGATATTTATTGAAAAGTAGAATGTTTCTGCTACATAAATATGGGCTGTTTTTGACAATACAATGCACATGTTTCGGGTACTAGCATTATTAAGTCATGCTAAATTACTGAAATCTTCACAATTGTAGCATTTTAGTTAAATTTTAGACGGTTTCCGTCTGGCCGCATTCGTGTTCATTCATAATATTGAAATGTAAGTTGTATTTGATGATAATACATAATATATATAAAGGTTGAGGATGAACACGGATGCGGCCACTTTCATTTTTGACAGAAACCATCTGAAAAGTGACGATTTTTGGCATATTTGATAGATTTTGCATATTTAAGCTTGAATTGGAGCGTTTTAATGACTTAATAGGTTAAAATCTTTTACATAAACTAATTGAATCAATTGAAATAGACTCTTAAGTGTTTAGAAAGTGTCTAAAATCTTTCGTTAGATAGACTTGAAAATTGAGGCAGAAATCGGCTCTTACCGGACCTACTCCTTTGAAAACAACATGCATTGCTTTGCGTGAATACACAATTTATTCTTAACACTTTTACTTTATTAGTAATCACATATATTTACAAAACTTATAAGAAATGGAAATGAAAATAGATTCATTATATTCTATAGAGTTATGATAAGAAGTAAAGTGGACATTTTTTATCTGTATGAAATATCAATATAAGCGTTTTTATTTGGGTTGCATGTAGGTCCAAGTAGTTTATCTTCTGTTTTTACTGATCTGTCAACACTGGAGTTGTGAATTCGAAACCTTTCTTGTAGCGGTTGTGTTCGAATCCGATTGTAATTCACTTGGATTTCGAGTTTCTTAATTGGAACGTCGATGATTCTGTCCGAGCCTTTCTGCTTTCGTCACTATTGATAACTGGTCGCAAATAGTTCAAAAAGTGGCATTTAGGGGCTACCCAAAACTTTTGCTTAAATAGATTTAGCTCGTTAATATTCAAAGAGTTTTGACAAAATGGTTACTTGGACTTGTTAACAAAAATATGAAAATTTCTAGAATTTGAACCGCTCAATTTACAGGAATAATTTAGATATTTATACAGCAGTTAATAACACTAACTCTGATCGATGAAACGCTTGATTTCTCTTTACCTATTTATGTGATTTAAACACTCAGCTGATATTTGGGAGTAAACTCCCTTAAGCGTTATATACCCCCGTAAACACCCTACAATAATATTCAGTACATACCTCGGAGTTATGTTTTGAGTGTTCAAGTGAAGTTTCAAAATAGTAAAGTTATTAAGCAGTTTATGTGATGTAAATAAGATACAAATTCATTATTATTCGTGTTTCTATCTGTAAACAACAAAACATTGTCATAGAGGAGATACACGTCTTTTGTAACGTCTGGATAATTGCTTATGGATAAAAGACGAGTTTTCATAGACCATTTATCATTTTGCTACCAACTCACTCATTGCAGTAGTCCTTTTTTGAAAAGGTCATTTTTGGAAATTAATAGTAAGGTAAAATTTAATAATTTGAACACAAATTGTTTTTATGAACAATATCCAAAAAGTTAACTACAGAAGTATCTGCTATGATACAATTTCAAAAAAAAATCCAACCTTATTTGACTTTTACAACAAAAAATCGCTATTATATTGAAATAAGGTCTGAATGGTGTCACTATAACAATGTATAAGTTTGTGGTTAGGTCAGTTTATGGGGAAACCATTAGTGCATTAGTATATGGTTTACCTATACGAAGTGTGACCTAAATGGAGAGTTGTCTCATTGGCATTCATACCACATATTCTTATATTTATCTAAGATACTTAGTTTGTATTTGCATTCACAAGTTCGTACATTCTGTTTACATGGAGATAATTTGGCCCCCTCCTCAGTAATGGAATATTGACTTTGAGACTTTTGCTTACTATATATGTATTTGTTTATGATTAGGTCAACACTAGTGATATATGGTAATGAAATGATATTATGTATGTAGAAGCATTGGCATAGCATATAGAGGCACATTTCATTTGCATTTAACTCAAAATTGAGAATGGAATGGGCGAATGTGTCAAAAAGACAACAACCCGACTAAAGGACAGAAACAACGTTTTGGCTTCACCCCCTCAGTGAATGTTTTTCAAATATTTTACATGTTAACTTTGTGATTAGATCAGTGTAAGCATGCAAGGAGAATTCTCAAATGTTATGTCTATGGTATTGGGTATGCAGTTAAATCAAATTACCCCATCCCTCAGTTATGGGCTATTGACTTTGCTAACGAATTTAAGTCTGTGTTTATGTCAAGGTTGGTATCCAATGATATTGCGTTTGTTATAACAACATGGGCTTTCACGGGGGTCTTTTTCATAAACATTTAGTAACATAGTAGTTCCTTGCTTCCTACTAAGACATTTCCAATTGAAAAACATCAATATTTTATCGAGTACTCGAGAAATCGTTTGCAACTTGTGAGGTTGTGAGTACCAAACACATGTATAACATTGTCATCATTACGTTTGTATCTATTCTAGCTTGATATAATATTATATGTATAATTCAATTGATAATCTTTCAATGATAATTTCTTTTCTTCATGTCTATCACAGACGATATTATCGACACAATACCTTCTTTATTAGCTGATATTACCTCCGACCTTGTAGACATAAGCAGTCAGAGGTGTAAGAGAACGTTGGCTTCCAGTGATGGCTACACCTTTACATTCAAGCGCCAGAACCTTACGTCGACAGAGTGGCGATGCAGCGTACGCAACAGGACAGTCACTTGTTCAGCTACCGTTACAAAGAGAGTTGACAATTTTACTGTCAACAAGACTCACCTGCATGCTTCAAAACCCGACATACTAACGACCTTGTTAATACAGAAAAAGGTAAGTATTATATTTAAGTTAAGATGAGGAGAGGTAACGGATTATAAATGTAATAATAGAAAACACCAGTGCATTGCAAACTCGTCAATGAAGGCAAGCTCAGTAGATTCCAAAGGAGATAGACAACATAGACACATGGGATGCTATTTACTGCATGGAATTTTTATGCCCTCAAATATATGGCAGTCAGTCACCTCCTGAAGAAGTGTGTACGCACTTATGGAGTTATCCGTTTAAAATACATTGTATGATGTACTTATTAAGAACTTTAGTGTTTTATGAACTATAAATAAATCGTTTGACATAGAAACTTTATATGAGAACGTTTTCCTAATAATATTAGTTATGCTTAGTGTTCAAATCATATGTACATGTATCTTATTTGAATGACTTACTTGTCCTGATTTTGTGTAACTCTTATGGTTTAATAAGGGCTCATATTATATGTATCGTATGTGAAAGACTTACTTGTATTGAGTTTGTGTACCTGTTATGATTTACTTAGTGCTTTGCTCTTTTATGAAATAAAGATACGTATTTATAAATCGCAGTAATAGTTTTATTTTGAAATTGGAGTATGCTTGGACTAATACGACAGTACATTAACTACTTTGAAAAAGAGATTTCATCAAATCATAACAAACATTATTTTCTCAACTTTCAACCAACCGAAATAAAAATAATTGGAAACAATACTCAACTGTCATCAGGCACATACCCCCCCCCCCCCCCTTAAATCATTTATCTCGTCAACATTTTAATGTTATACTTAGTCTGAGTTGCTATTATCATGATTATAGATGGTCCGAGTTGTCTTATTGACGGTCCAAGTTTTCTTATTGACAGTAAGAGTTGTCTCCGTGCCGACTTGTCTTGCACTATTTCGGACTTGTCACTACTGTGGTCATTTTAGTATACATTTTCTGTTCAAACTGCATGATAAAATGAGGTCCATCAACTTACTCGCTATGTAACAAAACATGACAGTAATACTGTACATGTAGGAAAACTACTTTAGAAATAATTCATAGGGGCTTGAATATATAGTTATTTTACCACGGGTTGGCAATTTATGACAAATATTTTACCCTGAACGATAGCGAGAGATAGAATATCGGCGTAAAGGGACAACCCGTGGTAAAATCACGATATCTTCAAGCCCCCATGAATTATTTCGATTCTAATATGATAAATACAGCAATTGTTTTAGATCAAAGCGCTCTATGTGAAGGCATTATTTGCCGTTCCCATAAATAAACGCACTATTAAATTGACGTAAAAGAAAACTGAATACGTGACATGCTACTTTTTTTACATAGGTTTGGATGAATCTAAATGATTTTTTTACAAAAATGGCTTATATACACTGTAACACATTTAACCCTCTTGCTGCCGAGTTTTTTTCTTGCTTTGTCGAGCCAAAAGCATCTTGAGGTTTTTTTTATCTGTGACGTTGCAAAACTTGTGCCTCTCTGTACACCTGCGCTTTCCCGCCGTCCATAGTTTTCCTGCGTCAATGTAGCCGTAACTAAATGAAAAGCGATGTTTAAGTAAGTTTGAGGAAGTTCTTGCTCTAAGATTGTCACAAACGATGTTTTTGATACAACATTATTTAAAAATACAACTTTAAACCTTGAAATATATTTTTTTATCTTTCTTGTCTTAAAATAAAGTGAAAATAGTATACCAATTGCTATACTAGCTTTGAAGGCGATTTTGTTTTATCTTTGTCAAGTGAAATGCATTTAAATGATTCTTAACCACCTATAAAATATTAAAATATTTATTCTCATTTTTTATTAGGTAATAATTATTGGTCAATATTGTACATTTTTTTTTCTCTCAAATCATGATATAAACGACAAAACAACGGCAACCAATCAAAATGAAAATAAAAACAAAGCGTGTACAAATTGATAAAAATAAATAAAATCTCCGAGCAGCTGTTCTTTTATTCTATGAACTACTTCTTGTTATAAAGTATCAAACGTATCAGATTAAAATTATCATGATTTCAATCCTTGTTTCGGTAGGCGAGGAAATATTCTTTACATAAAAATTATTATCCATATTCATTTTTGCTTATTTTTTAATCATGTTTTTTATTATTTTGTTGACCACTTATTGCTCAAAATTTTAAAGAATACGAAATTTTTTTTTTAGTAAAAACGAGGGAAGAAATTCACTAAAATGAATTTCTATTGTCTACAAGTGAACCTGAATCAATAATAATTCAATTTAATTTACTATGATAAAGTACACACTGTAATTGACATACACGAAATATCTTTAAAATCTGTTAATTGATAAATTGTTCTCTTCTCAACGTTCAGTGGCAAATATTTCATGCAATATTAAGGACGTCTGAAATTCAATATACGATAAATCTATTGCTCAGTGGGTTCTACAAAGTAAAAGATCTGTAGTGAATGCAAGAAAAAAAGGGGTTGCCACTGGGAAAGGATATCTATGATAGGAATAGAAATCATTGTGTCTACTACTAATTAAACATCCCAATTTCGAATGAAAATAAATATTTTTTAAGTCAGTGCTTCAATGATGCAACAGGTTTAAAATGTATTGAACTATCGTATGGCAATACAAGTACATAGGTTAACATGTGTGTACTTTTAGAAAAGAAAAATCCTAACTGAGATTTCAATCGTGGTATTTGAGCCCTAAATAAATTATCCAGTTCTTTTAAATAAAGCGTGTATGGTGTATTGTGAATGAATATTAATATTTTGCGTAATCAAGTATAACAGTTACATTTTTTATGATTCTTTATTAGGAATCCGATTATTGATTTATATGAGATATTCTGATTGATAGATGTACGAAAAAAAACGTAAAACAAATTTTTCGAAAGAATGCAACATTTTACATGAAAATGACGAACTAGATAATTAGTAAACACGTTAAATAAGTTGGTATTGTAGTCCTAACAAGCTTATGATCCTCTATCAGGTCCGAGAACACAATTATTTCGTAGTGCATTTCTTTTAGAACATAAATGAAAATAAAAAAAATCCCACCAAAGAAACGTTTACAGTGTGTTGTAATACTTTTGGGACAAATTATATAAAAATTACAGAAAACTTCATCGTCTCTAACTCAAAATATGGACAATTTTATGTTTAGGGCGTCTTGAAATCTTTTGACAGCTTCCAAAGTGCTTATTTTCAACCTTTTTCAGCTGGACCAAATCACTTCTTTCCTTTAAAATTCTGGATCCAAATTTTTTTACAGTGTAATTTTACCCCCCTACTTGCAATTTGAGGCATTAAACATGGAGAAATAAATTTGGAAGGGGTATAAAATTAATGGCAAGTAACCTACTGTCAACACTAGGTACTATATAGGATAGAAAGAGTTGACAAATCTTAAAAAAACTTGGTGTGACCAAAGCTTTATAAATTATAACACTGCTTACAAAGTTTCATGACAATAGGATGTTTATTATAAACAATAAGTTAAGTTCTATACTCATCTTTGCGTGTAAAATTTTGACGTTAAAATTGAAAAAGTTCATTTATCAACATTTGGGGCTTTAAAAATTAAAATATTGCAAAAAAAAACTTTATAATTGCCTTAATATATACCTTAGCATGTACTCAAAGCAATAATGAACTCATTTGATTTATCAGACTTGGAATAATTATTCAAAAGTCAAATTTATATGCGCCTGCGCCCAAAAATAGAGGTTTTTCAATGAAGGGGGGCCTTACATAAAGATGTAATATTTTCCAGCAATTTTAAATTTGTGAAGCTTTTTGGTTATAGATAATCCTTACATATGTATTGAAAATACTTTAAATGGAAAGAAAAGTTACACATAACATATCATATTAGTTTAAAAGGGTCTTCGGCCAAGTAAGACTGGAAAATTTTTAGGGTCAATTTAGGCGGTGCCACATATTTACATTAAAAAATGCATACTGAGGCTATAAGAAATAAAAAATTGTGTCTTTTTTATCATTTCTATACTCATGTGACATGATAAAACAAATCTGAGCACAACAAGACTCTTGCAATTAACTTTTCTTACAAACAGTATGGTCTGATACAAAGATTTTTGCCTTTTTAGGGAAAAACTTGCATGCAATTTATTCTCAACAGGCTTATATTTAAACCACTTGCTATCTTACTGAAAAAAAGAAAGATATTATGTGAAATGGAACAGGTACAATAGACATTGTAAAGTGCTTTTAATACAAATTTAGTGAGGTCTTTATAATGGACTTCAAATTTTATGTACCAAGCTCCCCACTTTTTAATTCATCCAAACAGGGCGTTAGACAAGGGTTATTTATACAAAACATTTTGCACATATTGTCTGAGATAATCTTCTTTTCTGTAGATTCAGAGTTCATGAATAAGTAAAAGAACTAGTTAAAGGCATCGAAACACAAATATTGACACATGAAAACCTGTCAGATAGAGAGTCTGGATGCCATTTATGCATCAATATTGAAAAAGCTATAAATGCCTATTTTGACCATAAAATGCCATTTGTCATTTTTGCAGAAATTCTATAAAATAAAAGTTTAAATCCTTTAGTTTCATGCTATTTCACAAATTGACACCATCAAATCATTTAGGGAAGTTGCCAAAGTACAAATTCTATATTTACAGATTTCACCTCTTAGGTCCGAGAACACAATTATTTCGTAGTGCATTTCCTTTAGAACATAAATGAAAATAAAAAAATCCCAAGGGCGTCTTGAAATCTTTTGACAGCTTCCGAAGTGCTTATTTTCAACCTTTTTCAGCTGGACCAAATCACTACTTTCCTTTAAAATTCTGGACCCAAATTTTTTTACAATGAAATTTCACCCCCCTACTTGCAATTTGAGGCATTAAACATGGAGAAATAAATTTGGAAGGGGTAAAAATTAATGGCAAGTAACCCACTGTCAACACTAGGGACTATATTGAACAACGAAAAATCAAGGGACGACAATGGTGGTCTCGGACCTAATAGGATAGAAAGAGTTGACAAATCTTAAAAAAAACTTGGTATGACCAAACCTTAATAAATTATAACACTGCTTACAAAGTTTCATGACAATAGGATGTATATTATACACTACCAAGAATTTACTCACGTTTTTTGGTACATTTCTACCCTCGTATATATCAGTACTTTTCGGCAAGACAGAAAACTTGTTATGTTATACTTTTTGTTTATTCAGCACTGTTTTTGACAGTACTGATTTTGACAGTACTGTTTTAGTACTGACTTTGACAGTTATGTTTCAGTTCTGATTATGACAGTACTGTTTCAGTACTGATTTTGACAGTACTGTTTCAGTACTGATTTTGACAGTACTGTTTCAGTACTGATTTTAACAGTATTGTTTCAGTTCTGATTATGACAGTACTGGTTCAGTTCTGATTTTGTTAGTACTGTTTCGGTACTGATTTTGACAGTACTGTTTCAGTGCTGATTTTGTCAGTACTGTTTCGTTATAACACTTATTAAATCAGTACTGTATTTGTAGGGAATGTTTCATTACTGTTAAACATAAACACCTGCTCTTTTCAGTGCATTTATTAAAAGATCACTGTGTTCATAAACAAAAATACGTAAATGTGCATCTTTTTCAAGGTTTTTATTTGTTTCTATTTCAAGTAAAAATTAGTTTATTTAACTTAAAACTAGTTACAATGTTTACATCTGAATACATACAGCGATGCCTATTTAAAAGGTCTTAGGTTGTTTTGTATATTTTTAGGGTGAGTTAATTGTTCTCTTTGGACACTTACCCCATTTCCATTCATTTTCTATATCGTGACATGTTGATGTTTTCATTATGTTTTTTTTTTATTTGAAATTCTTGATTTTTTTTTGTCCTGATTTGGTTTTGCTTTAGTTCAAGCTCTTCGACAGTTACTAAAGCTTTTTTTTAAATATTCTGGCTTAATGTCATATTTATTGTCAGAATTGCATCTTGTGTGGTTGTTCATAAGATTTATGTTTTTAGTAAGATCTGATTAATATTGCTATTTGACAATACCATATTACATGTATTTGTATCTTGCTTGAGTCAAATCAGAACATATTGAAGAAGAATTGAACATTGGAACTCGGTATTTTACTTTTGAGAAGATGGATGGTTGGATGGATGTTATGTGATCCAGTGGCAAGTTGAGTGCAGGAAGAGGACATGATACTCAGATAGAAATACAATGTAATTAACCTATTTTAATTTGTACAGAACTAGACCAATAATGCACTGAGCTACTTTTTTAACATGCTAGTTCACCACAAGGAGAGAATCTGCTATAACACATGTCCTTCTACATGACCAGGTACCTTCAGACTGAACAGTCTATGTTATTTCTCCTTAATGATGTGTGCTGAGGGAATAATCAGAATACGACCACTTTTCAAGTCTTATTTCTCATAAATAAATTTCCAATCATTAGCCCATTGTTAGATTTTTAATGGTTAAATAAATTTATTGACAGATTTCTTTTTGTTTGTATACATTAATCATGCTGCAATTTCATTCACCTGCAATGTGTGTATTGTGAATAGTAACTTAGGTATGCATAACTCTTGTACTCTTTCCTATAAACCTTAACTGCGGAGCGTATTTTACTAACAAAATATATGAAATTTGGTGTTACAATATTTAGGCATCCTGTTAACGGGGAGTTGAAAGGTGAGATATTAACTACATTACTCAGTATAGCATGTTCACATGAGGACATGACTTTAAGAAACTCTTCATTTGTAGTTCCTCAGAAAACTGTGATAGATTTGAATCTTACAGACATTACATTTTGTAAAAGTATTATAATCTAAAGACTGATTACCAACAGACTGATTAATGTCTGACGGAGGTAATTTGGTACATATATAAAACTTTTTAATGTTTGAACATACATGGTTTGCTTATCAAAATTGATTTTTTTTTACTGAATAAAACAAGCTTAGGAACACATTTTTATTTTTATCTTCTTATCAACTGCAATAACCTCCATTACAAATACAATAAACAGTAGTCTTAAGATTGAACAGCATAAAAGAGTAAAAAATGTGTTTTTCTCTCTCTCAATTTTGTGTTTTAATCACTGTTTCACAATTCTCCTTCAATGTTATTTTCCACTGCTCTTCCAATGCATGTGATATATATCTTTGCCAACTTGTTTCTGGAAAGGAAAAAGTGGATTATAACATTGATCATTTTTGTTAAAGTCCAATAATAAGATCAAACATAGGTCAACCATGACATAATGTGAATCAGTGTACATGCATTGCTAAAGGTGGTATATGAACGTTAATTATACAAGGTTCAAATTATACATGGAGAAAAATGAAAAATAAGAATGGAATAATTTTGAATTTACCTACTTGAAAACTGGCCTTGAAGTCATAAATCTTTCGAGTCATTTTTTTACTTATACTCCAGAATGAACAAATCAACCAATCAAAATGCTGGATTTCATGTTTCGAGCACGATTGTTTTGTGCTCCGAGCACTGAGAAAAGTTTTATGACTTCAGGGCCTGATCTTATACGATTTTGAGAAGAAAGTCTGGGTTCATGGCAAATTTCCATGTTTTCAATACGGGCTGCACTTTAACATTCTTAAATTGTTTTGTTATAAATTAGGTTGTTAATTTTTCTACATTGAATTGTTTCATATATCGTTTATGTCTTGGTCTTTTGTAGCAGACAATACGGTATTGGTTTTCTCAATGTTGAAGTCTGCACAGTTGTATATTATTGTTCACATCCACATCGTCTCAAATTTGGTGGATAGTTGTCTGATTGGCAATCCTACATTTTTAATGCCTTTTCACCATCGTATGTGACGTCATTTTCATAATTTACTGCGTTGAGGCCTGGGCTGAGTCGAATGTGTCTATTCTGTGTTGGTCATTCATTATGTTTTCGTGTTTGTTTTATGTAATGAGTTAATACTTCAGTTTCATTATGTATATCTGTTATATTCATTTATAAAATTTACTGTTTGCAATAGCATTAATTGTTCTTAATAATACTGATGTTCTTATCCCAAGCATAAAAACTTAGCCGTATTTGACACAACCTTTTTCAACTTTTGGTCTTCAGTGCTGTACAACTTTGTACTTTTTTTCGCTTTCGATCTTTTATATATGGGCGTCACTGGTGAGTCTTGTGTGGACGAGGCGCGTTTTTGGCGTATTAAATTTTAAACCTGATGCTTTTTGTTATTCATTAATCATGTGTTTCTTTGTCTAATACGTTTTCCTATTTATTTGTATTGTAGTCCTGTAATATTATGTTGTCATTTCTATGTTATATTTAACATTGCCATTAAAGTGCGAGTTTTGGCATGCCACAAAACCAGGTTCAACCCACCATTTTTTCCTTTAAAAATGTCCTGTACCAAGTCAGGAATATGGCCATTGTTATATTATAGTTCGTTTCTGTGTGTGTTACAATTTAACGTTACGTCGTTTGTTTTCTCTTATTTTTGAGTGTAAATTGACATTGCGATAAGACGTGTCACGGTACTTGTCTATCCCAAATTCATGTATTTGGTTTTGATGTTATATTTGTTATTCTCGTGGGATTTTGTCTGATGCTTGGTTCGTTTCTGTGTGTGTTAGTTACATTGTAGTGTGGTGTCGTTGTTCTCCTCTTATATTTATACGTTTCCCTCAGTTTTAGTTTGTTACCCCGATTTTGTTTTTTGTCCATGGATTTATGAGTTTGAACAGCGGTATACTACTGTTGCCTTTATTTATCTACAACTGTTCATTATTTTTTACACTATACAGCAGTTTAAAAATAAAAAAAAGTATTCTTTTTGTGGAATTTTTCATTATAAGTACCAGTGGCAATTCTCATTATATTATCTTTTAAATCTGTTATTCAGTTTCAGAGAAGGAGATCTTTGTTTATATTTCCTTTAGGTTCCTAAGTTAAACTATGTCCTGATGTAACACTCATCTTTGGATTGGGACCAAAACACATAATATGTATTAACATAATCTGATTATTCGAGCACAATATCAATGCAGTCTGTGAAACAGTTAACCGAGAAGTTGTGTGTACGGATATTCACTTCCCATAGACTTCTTTGTTAACTTTAATGACATCTTTCAATTATTGTAGAATTGTATTGCTGCTCTTTATTCTTTTTAATTTGTTCGTTGTTGGTTTTTTGTCCCATGAACACACTACAACATTTCATGTTATTGAAATAAAATAATAGGAAAAACTGCAAATACTTACTTAAAAAATTAATAATTGAGTGTAAAGCTATACCTACCTTTCAAAGGAGTAGGTCCGGTAAGGACCGATTTTGGCCTCAAATTTCAGGTCCATCTGACGAAAGATTTTGACCACTTTTTAAATACTAAAGTGTCTATTTTATTTGAATTAATTAGTTTATGGGAAAGATTTTAACTGATTTAGTCTTTAAAAACGATCCGATTCAAGCTCAAATATGAAAAATCTACCAAATATGGCAAACAATGTCACTTTTCAGATGTTTTTTGGAAAAAATGGAAGTGGCCGCATCCGTGTTCATCCTCAGCCTTTATATATGTTATGTATTATCATCAAATACAACTTACAATTCAATATTAAGGATGAACACGAATGCGGCCACTTTCGTTTTACACGAAACCCGTCTAAAAATTTTCATTAATTTAGCATGACTTAATGGTGCTAGTACCGGATATATATGCATTGTATTGTCAAAAACAGCCCATATTTATGTAGCAGAAGCATATTACTGTCCAATAAATAACTAAAAGTTTACATTTTAACAATTTTATAAAACTGTTATATTTTGGGGCCAAAAAGGGGTTTTACTGAACCTACTCCTTTCTTCAATGTTCTACTGTCACCTTTCATACCAGTTCTATCTCTATCATGTATTTTATCTGTTCATTACAGTTTTTAGTTGTTGATCTATAAGACTTTATTTTCCCCATAGACTTAGTCTGTGTGTTCTGGTGGGATCCATTTTTAGATGCCTATAACAATAGATACTGCATCAAATATTTTGAATGAATTTATAAAAAAGTTGTTTTCCCAACATGCATTTTATGGTTTTATTTATGGACGTAACACTTTATAAATTGTCCTTTGAAAAAGTACATCATTTGATAAAGATTGTATCGATGATTTACAAAATGCTGTCAAGTGGTTCGGAGAAATTGACACATACGTTGGACATAAGGACAAGATTTTTTTCAATATGTGAACACATTCTACTAAGGAAATGTCACCAGAAGTGCAAGTCTGTCATCATAAAGGATAATGTTTATGTGATACAGTAAAAACAATAAAAATATTGATAGTAAAATTGTGCAGGATGTATAATTTTGAACAAATGTGACAGTGAGATTGTTCACGTTTGATCGGAAGCCTCATATAGACAGAGAGTGCCATGATCTCTGCAGGTTAAGAACTATTGCAACAACTCTTTGAGGGGCCGTGAGGGGCCGTCGGTGGCCTTCTTTTCTGAACCTGCAGAGGGGCAAATTCCTGTCCCTATTGAATATGCTTTCATTGTCCAGTGGCAGTCCCAGTTTCTTTGACCTTCTTTCACCCCAGATGACATCTATATATTACAGGACGTACCAATTGTACTCATCTAACAATTGTTTTCAACATGCATGTAATATTTGCCACTGGACATTACGCACATTTTTTAATACATGTACTTTATGAATATATTATTTTATTTAGGAATCTCAGTAGGATTATTTTTAACTATTAGGATAATCCTCTTGAAATAAAGATTTTTTTATACAAAATATAGCTCAATAATTATGTGTCGGTTTAATCGTGTGTCGTTCCAATATGTGGTCGGACTAATAGGGCGTCTAGCTATTTGGCAATAGGACTAATGTGGCATCGGAATCATGGTGCTGCCCCCACAGAGCTCTATGGAGCTTTGAACCAACATAGAATAAATCAATGACCAATAAAATAAATATTTATCTAAAAAGTATATATGTACATGATCTGTTCATATAAATTTCACATGCAGTTTTATTTGCAGTAAGAAAACCAAGACATGACCGGTCCAAACAGGAAGATTTAGAAGGTAAAAAAAAAATAAATGTGCAACTTATAAAAGGTCTGGATGTGGTTTGTTCATTTCTGTATTGTGTAATATTCTATATCATTTTTCACTATTTATTATAAATTTTGCCTGTTATTCTCTTTTCTTTATATTCAAGTACCACACTATTATCGATTATTCATTGCTTCTTTCTACTTTATAACAACAATGAGAATAATATGAAAACCCGCCATTTTGAAGTTGCATTAACTCCGTGAAAAAAAGGACATTGGAAAATTGTTTCTTGGTTTATTCTCGCTTGCCGTTTGGGGCAAAATTTATGACTTTCTATCTCTTTAGTTTGTATATTATTATAAAAGAATATATAACACAAATTTGCCGTCTTAAAACAAATATGTTGAACATTGCGTCTGTTATTTAATCTCCTTTAAAGAGTAGGAAAAAAATAAGATTAAATAATATAATCTACAGTTATAAGTGTAAAAAAAATGAACTAAGTCTTAGAAGGTAGATGCATGATTTTTTTTTATTAGTTGTTAGTGGCTTTGAACTAGCTGTCAGTAACTGCAAGTACTCTCAGATCTGTATTTAGTTACTTTTTTTGTTGGGATATATACAAGTATCCGGCAACGTCCATTATGTTTTTGTTAGATACATTTCTATTTGTATTCATCTGATGAGTTAAATAAGCCTTATTCAACTGAATTTTATAGTTTATTGTTATGTAGTACTGTTACAACTCTGTCCCGGGTTTAGGGTGAATACCCTAACATGTTTATCATTCTGTATATATGTGCCTGTCCGAAGTCAGGAGCCTGTAATTCGGTGGTTGTCGTTTGTTGGTGTGTTACTTATTATTGTTCTTTCTTTTTTGTACATAAATAAGAACGTTAGTTTTCTTGTTTGAATTGTTTGACATTAATTTTGTCATTTCGGGGTCTTTTATAGCTGACTATGCGACATGGCTGTGCTCATTATTGATGGCCGTATGGTGACCTACAGTTGATTTCTGGTCATTTGGTCTCTTGTGAAGAGTTGTCTTGTTTGCAATAATACAACAATTTTTTTATAAACAAATATATATATTTAAATCTAATGTTCTGTTGCCCCTTGTGAATCTCGTTTGAAACTAAATTCTTGAAGGTAAAGACATTTCTTTTTGTATAAATGTCAACAGAATACAGAATCAACATGCATATGAACCAAATGTAGATTTCAACACAGTGACACACTGAGAAAAACATCATACATTGACATTGTTAATATGCCTGATGCTATCTGTGATGAAGCCCGAAGGTCTAGCATGTCTAGGGAGCCTGTAAAAGTTAATACAAAATTCCATGTTCATGGAGGGATAAAAGTTCCATTCTTTCAACTTTAGAAGCAATCTCTATGACTCTACCAGACTTGCATTTTAAACGATTTTATTTAATGCATTTTCTTAATAGTTACACGAAGTGTGTATTTGTGTTCTGAAACTAATTATTGATAAAGCACTCAAAAAAGTGCATTGAAATAGGCCTAGTTTTTTTTTTTAAATAGAAGACAAAATATCCCGGCAAAATATATGATTTGACCAAATGTTCACAAAATAAAACTTGTGATGGAAGAAGACATACATTTGTAAAACATACCTGAACAATAGCAATCCGTATATGATTCGAAAAGGATCTGCATCCATCTCTGACTAGTCGTAACAATCGTCTGTTTCTGTAACTTTAAGACTTTCTGCAAGTGGCTGCCATATTTTCTCTGCTGTTGTCTCAAAATTGAGCTATAATAGCTTCTCATATACGGCTAGCAGCCGTAAGGATTAGCCTCAGTGGGTCTCGTTATTGAAACCATATATGGTATGAGTGCCAATGAGACAACTCTCCTTCCAAGTCACAATTTGTAAAAGTTGACCATTATAGGTCACAGTAGGGCCTTCAACACAGAGCCTTGGCTCATATGGAACAGAAGCTTAAGGGCCCCAAGAATGACTGGTTTAAAACCATTCTCACAGGAAAGTGGTATAAAAGCATGAACTGAACTGCTCTATTTTTAATGTTCCCACCATATCTGAGTCTGTAAGTCTGTACATCCCTAAATTGGTTTCTGTTCTCTAACTTCATTTTGCCAAAACAAAATGTTATAAAACTTATACCCTATGCTTATTACAACAAACACAAATCAAGGCTTCTCTTTTACCAATCTAGAGTTATAATCCTTTACACATGGATAGAAATTCTGATTTTTTTCGTTTTTTGTCTCTAATCCAGATTGCATCAAACAAATGTTAAATGTCATTCATACACAGTGCATCTTTCCACAAAACTCAGATGAAGTTTAAATTTCAGTTGCCTCACTTTTATTGTTCTTAATTTATTCTTATTGTCATTTAGATTTGAAATACTTCTTAAAGTTCTTAGAATTAGATACCTTGGATAAGGGTTATGCTGTCTACTACAAGATATGCATTTTCTATTAAATTTATTATCTCTTATTTAATGGATTATTTGTGAAAAAATAAAAAATAAAATATTTTTTAGGTGTAAAGATTTTCTGCAGAAATAGCATTTCCAGCTATGTTTTTTTTATATTGCTGTACATGCATTTGGTAAGTAGTTTGACTTGTCTTTGCATTCATTTTACAGTTCAATGTTTAGTCAGTGGCTTTACTTATATGTAGATAAAACACATTAGTTTGGTTCAACTCAAACAGGAGAAAATTCATGTACAATTTTCTTATAAACATTTTCCTGCTGTTAATTAATCCCCTGGTGATGGAAGTATGGTTTTTACAAATAGCTACATGAGGGACAACTGATCTCATTAATATTTAACTGCTGTTATAGAATCCTATGGTGATGGAAATATTATTTGTACTAACAGATACATAAAAAGGCTTCATCTGAAGGAGAATACATTTATTGTAGGTTGGTTCAATTCCAATGGGAGACAACTCTTGTATTATTTTACTTATTAACATTTTCCTTTAAGATATTTAATCCTACAGTGATGGAAATATTATTTTTACTCACAACTAACCAGTACATAAAAAGACTTTATCTGAAGGAGAATACATTTATTGTAGATTGGTTCAATTCCAATGGGAGACAACTCTTGTACTATTTTACTTATTAACATTTTCATCAAGATATTTAATCCTACAGTGAAGGAAATATTATTTTACTCACCACTAACCAGTACATAAGAAGTCTTTATCTGAAGGAGAATACATTTATTGTAGATAGGTTCAATTCCAATGGGAGACAACTCTTGTACTATTTTACTTATAAACATTTTCCTTTAAGATATTTAATCCTACAGTGATGGAAATATTATTTTTACTCACCACGAACCAGTACATAAAAAGTCTTTATCTGAAGGAGAATATATTTATTGTAGATTGGTTCAATTCCAATGGGAGACAACTTTTGTACTATTTTACTTATTAACATTTTTCTATGTTATTCAATCCTACAGTAATGGAAATATGACTTTTTACCAACCACTAACCAGTACATAAAAAGTCTTCATCTGAAGGAGAATACATTTATTGTAAATTGGTTCAATTCCAATGGGAGACAACTCTTGTACTATTTTACTTATTAACATTTTCCTTTAAGATATTTAATCCTACAGTGATGGAAATATTATTTTTACTCACCACGAACCAGTACATAAAAAGTCTTTATCTGAAGGAGAATATATTTATTGTAGATTGGTTCAATTCCAATGGGAGACAACTTTTGTACTATTTTACTTATTAACATTTTTCTATGTTATTCAATCCTACAGTAATGGAAATATGACTTTTTACCAACTACTAACCAGTACATAAAAAGTCTTCATCTGAAGGAGAATACATTTATTGTAAATTGGTTTAATTCCAATGGGAGACAACTCTTGTACTATTTTACTTATTAACATTTTCATTTAAGATATTTAATCCTATGGTGATGGAAATATTATTTTTACTAACCACTAACAGGTACATAAAAAGTCTTCATCTGAAGGAGAATACAATTATTGTAGATTGGTTCAATTCCAATGGGAGACAACTCTTGTACTATTTACTTATTAACATTTTCATTTAAGATTTGTAATCCTATGGTGATGGAAATATTATTTTTACTAACCACTAACCAGTACATAAAAAGACTTTATCTGAAGGAGAATACATTTATTGTAGATTGGTTCAATTCCAATGGGAGACAACTTTTGTACTATTTTACTTATTAACATTTTTCTATTTGTTTATTAATGTTTGTAGGAAGGCTGATCCTGTATAAAATGGGATTTATCAGCCTGTGTTTATTAATGTTTGTATGAAGGCTGATCCTGTATAAAATGAGATTTATCAGCCTGTCCTTTGTTAATGGTTGTTATGAAGGCTGATCCTGTATAAAATGGGATTTATCAGCCTGTCCTTTGTTAATGGTTTTTATAAAGGCTGATCCTGTATAAAATGTGATTTATCAACCTGTACTTTGTTAATGGTTTTATGAAGGCTGATCCTGTATAAAATTGGATTTATCAACCTGTACTTTGTTAATGATTTTTATGAAGATTGATCCTGTATTAAATTGGATTTATCAACCTGTACTTTGTTAATGGTTTTTATAAAGGCTGATCCTGTATAAAATGTGATTTATCAGCCTGTACTTTGTTAATGGTTTTTATGAAGGCTGATCCTGTATAAAATGGGATTTATCAGCCTGTACTTTGTTAATGTTTGTATGAAGGTTGATCCTGTATAATATGGGATTTATCAGCCTGTACTTTGTTAATGGTTTTTATAAAGGCTGATCCTGTATAAAATGGGATTTATCAGCCTGTCCTTTGTTAATGGTTTTTATAAAGGCTGATCCTGTATAAAATGTGATTTATCAACCTGTACTTTGTTAATGGTTTTATAAAGGCTGATCCTGTATAAAATTGGATTTATCAACCTGTACTTTGTTAATGATTTTTATGAAGATTGATCCTGTATTAAATTGGATTTATCAACCTGTACTTTGTTAATGGTTTTTATGAAGGCTGATCCTGTATAAAATGGGATTTATCAGCCTGTCCTTTGTTAATGGTTTTTATAAAGGCTGATCCTGTATAAAATGTGATTTATCAGCCTGTCCTTATGAATGGTTTTTATAAAGGCTGATCCTGTATAAAATTGGATTTATCAACCTGTACTTTGTTAATGGTTTTTATGAAGATTGATCCTGTATTAAATTGGATTTCTCAACCTGTACTTTGTTAATGGTTTTTATGAAGGCTGATCCTGTATAAAATGGGATTTATCAGCCTGTCCTTTGTTAATGGTTTTTATAAAGGCTGATCCTGTATAAAATGTGATTTATCAGCCTGTCCTTATGAATGGTTTTTATAAAGGCTGATCCTGTATAAAATTGGATTTATCAACCTGTACTTTGTTAATGGTTTTTATAAAGGCTGATCCTGTATAAAATGTGATTTATCAGCCTGTACTTTGTTAATGGTTTTTATGAAGGCTGATCCTGTATAAAATGTGATTTATCAGCCTGTCCTTTGTTAATGGTTTTTATAAAGCCTGATCCTGTATAAAATGTGATTTATCAGCCTGTCCTTATGAATGGTTTTTATAAAGGCTGATCCTGTATAAAATGTGATTTATCAGCCTGTACTTTGTTAATGGTTTTTATGAAGGCTGATCCTGTATAAAATGTGATTTATCAGCCTGTCCTTTGTTAATGGTTTTTATAAAGCCTGATCCTGTATAAAATGTGATTTATCAGCCTGTCCTTATGAATGGTTTTTATAAAGGCTGATCCTGTATAAAATTGGATTTATCAACCTGTACTTTGTTAATGGTTTTTATAAAGGCTGATCCTGTATAAAATGTGATTTATCAGCCTGTACTTTGTTAATGGTTTTTATGAAGGCTGATCCTGTATAAAATGGGATTTATCAGCCTGTACTTTGTTAATGTTTGTATGAAGGTTGATCCTGTATAATATGGGATTTATCAGCCTGTACTTTGTTAATGGTTTTTATAAAGGCTGATCCTGTATAAAATGGAATTTATCAGCCTGTCCTTTGTTAATGGTTGTTATAAAGGCTGATCCTGTATAAAATGGGATTTATCAGCCTGTGTTTATTAACCCTTTCTCTTTCACACCGGTACAGCTTACCGGTGAAGCCAATTTCAAGAATTTTTGGGTGCATTTAGACTTGTTCCGTCGCCATTTGCTGACGTACAGATGTGGTCAAGGGCTCAAATTAATCCTCAGATAACCAGCAATGCGATTTAAGGTGCATCAAACCTCTATCATTATTAGTTAATAAACAAGTCGCCCCTTACTGATGTGTAATCCTTCTGTAAAAACCATTTATTTTTCTTCGAATTTTGAGGAAAATTCTCAAAAAGAAGGGCAAAGAAAACTGCTCTTTTAAGAGGATTTATGACTTTTCTCAATAACTGTGCAGCGAGTTTTTGAAGAATAGTATTAAACTAATAGTTCTAACTTGTACACTAGTTGCAAATGTAATTTTTATTGTAGCAGCGCAATCACAAACTTGAAATGCGCTAAAAATCCGAAGTCATTTCTAAAAGATATTACGAGAAAAGAGACAAAAACCACTAAAATATTCTAAATTATTTTGGCAAAGTTGAAATAGATGTAACAAAACATGGTTTCGTAAGTGTTGAAGTGTGCTAAAGTTGAAAACAGTTTTGTTTGAATAAAGGAACATGTATATTTCAATGAAAAAATGACATTTTAAAGAGTGGATTCCTCCCAGATTTGCGTAAAAATCATGCATTTGGCAACAAAAAAAATATCATCTGAACACATAATTCCAAAAAGAAAACAAACTGGGTGAGAATTTTTATATTATTTTTTTTTTAATTTCTTCCGTAGTAGTAGACTTAAGTACTTAAATTTCAATAAAATCATTACAATGTCAGTGGCGCAGGGGTACGATGATCTATCCCAAGGCGCTAAGATTGAGAGTTCGAATCTCACTGCCGGAGGTGGAAAAACAATTTCCTATATTAAATGTAACTTAACTTTACTTTCAATTTCAAAAAGAAAACCTATGGAATTTTTTAAAAAGAATGTGTGTGCCAAATTACCCCCCCCCCCCTTTTTTTACCCCCTTTGCTCCATCGGGCTCGGTCAAGGGTGTCCCAGATCAAGCTAGCATTGGTAATTCAATGAATTTTTCCTTGTAAAAACAAAGTTTAGGTTGCTGATTGATTGAACACGAATTAGACAAATAACTAGGGTCCAATTTTGAAATCGGACAAAATTGCCGTCTAAAATTAGTTATTTTGAATGTTACGGACATCTATATTTCAAGGCCTATAGCACTTTATGCGTCTATTTATACCACTATGATAACTTATATGGCTTCAACAGACTCGAGGCATTGTGTTTCCACCAAAACCTGACCCTATTAGCCCACCAATATGTCTCTGCATGACTATTTGCCCAAGGATTTCGTATCTTTTCACCCTTTCTCCAACAGTCACGTGATTTTGGGAAATATACCACGTGACCAAAAATTGACGAATTATCTTCAAACTTAATTTTTTGAAATATTTTACCAATTATCTTTCATTTGAGCCCAACATGGCATGTGTATGACCATTGATGCGAATGCAGTATTCATTTAAACTTCAATAATGTCTTTTCGATAAGTAAAGGTCTAAAATGCCTGAAAGGGAAAGGGTTAATGATTGTTTGATGGCTGATCCTGTATAAAATGGGATTTATCAGCCTGTGTTTATAAATGTTTGTATGACGGCTGATCCTGTATAAAATGAGATTTATCAGCCTGTCCTTTGTTAATGGTTGTATGGAGACTGATCGTGTATAAAATGGGAATAAAAAGAAATGCATGCAATGTTTTAAAACAACGAATTTAAATACCCACGAAAATGCTAGTTTTCTGCAATCCACGAAAATTGGTACCCAAGTAGAAAAATGAATCCACAGTACCAAGTTTAAAAATTAGACAAATTAGTAATATGGCAACTTGACTGAGGAATATACATTCGTATTCACATGACCTTAAATGAGTTTTAAGCTGTGTTTAAGAAATGACAATTTTGCTGTTGATCCAAGGGTAAGGACAACTACACATGAGCTGCACGTTCAACAAAAACTCTGCATTCTGATGGGAAGTAACTGACAGTGTGCTCTTCTTCTTGTCGACTTGTTGTTTTCTTTATATTAGGCGGACTTCATACAAACGCCCGAGCAAGAAAGAAAAAAAGTAAATCATATCTTCCAGGGCTTATATTTCCTTGCTGTTCACAAGGAAGCTATCAAACCACGAGTTCCAAGTGGCGAATTGGAAATAAGCCCTCCGTT
The DNA here is from genome assembly GCF_965363235.1 of Mytilus galloprovincialis. NCBI lineage: Eukaryota > Metazoa > Mollusca > Bivalvia > Mytilida > Mytilidae > Mytilus > Mytilus galloprovincialis. The sequence goes on from NC_134845.1 coordinate 62,541,394, forward strand.
AATTCCGTTTGTTCTTCTTCCTGATATTGACCTATCTTCTTATACTTATATTCTGGTTTGCATTTCCTACACAAACAGGACGGGTGCCGTATGTGGACTAGGACCTGCTTACTCATTCAATAGCACATGAGATCACCCCCTGCGTTGTTTTGTTTTGTTTTGTTGGTTTTTTTTTTTTGGGGGGGGGGGGGTAAGTCCTCGGTATTCTATGATTTGTTGTGTGTACTGTTGTTTGTCTGTTGGTATTTTTTTTCTGTTTCAGCCCTGGCGTTATTAAAAAAAAGCTTGTGGTATGATTGCCAATGAGACAACTCTCCACAAGAGACCAAATGACAGAAAAATTAACAATTAATCATACGTCACAGTACGGCTTTCAACAATGAGCAAAGCCAACACTGCAATGCTTAGTCAGCTTTAAAAGGCCACGAGATAACAATCTAAAATCATTTAAACGAGAAAACCAATTTATGTACAAAAAGGAACGAAAAACAAATATGTAACACCGCAACAAACGGTTTATTCTTGACTTTGGAGATTGAAAACCACTTTTGGTATATTAGAACTCTGTAAATTTTTATTGTGCTTTGATTTAGTAATTACTTGCTTTAATTTGCTGTGCACATCGTGTATAATCACACCATATGTATCATATAATGCCAAAAAAGAACTAACGAAATCGCTAATTAAGAAATTAACTAAGCTGTGCAATAATAGTTAATAGCATTTTTTTCGTTTGTTCTAAATATAGTTTTTTACATGAAATATTTGCTACTAGACATCAATCAACAGGCAATAGTGAATTATACAATGCTCGAGTGCTAAATGACCACAAATTCAATGGTGAATCACTGGGAAAACTTACAAGATTAAAGATTACATCTTTATGTAATTTATACGTGTTTCTCGTTTCTCGTTTTTTTAATATAAATTAGACCGTTGGTTTTCATGTTTGAATGGTTTTACACTAGTTAGTAATTTTGGGGCCCTTTGTAGCTTGTTGTTCGGTGGGGGCCAAGGCTCCGTGTTGAAGGCCGTACATTGACCTATAATGGTTTACTTTTTTTTAATTGTTATTTGTATGGAGAGTTGTCTTATTGGCACTCACACCACATCTTCCTATATCTATCCATAAAACGATTTTTACAATCATATTGATTTAAAACAAAAGATCAATGATTCATTAATAAAACCGCTGTAAGCAAATCTAACTTTTTATTGTGCCATGCTTTTTGTTTTCTGGTGTCTGTTTATTTGAATGCAAAAGTCATTGTACAACGTTTACAATATATTGGACATATCTCTATACGGAGCATTACATCTCTCCTCCGGGTGTCCTAGTATAGTCATCTATAGTTGTTTATATTCACTTATTTGAACTCCTATGGTTATATATATATATATATCAAAATTTACTAAATTTTATCATCGGTACAAGTACATGATTCGTAAATTCACATTAAATATTTCTGGGTAATATTCCTAACAAAGCACAAAACTTTCGGCATTCACCTCAAAAGCTAACAAACCTTCAAATTTTGTTTTCGGAAGTGATATGGTTACAATACTGCTGTCACGACTCAGGTCTTTAAGAATTGTGTATTTTGGTGTTAATTTTGATTCACTAATACGGTCTTTGCATTGGAAATAAACACATTGATTCTAAAAACCAGTGGTTGGCATGATGCGGGTTATGTTCCTCTCATATATTTTAAACAACTAATGATGAAGACAAGTTTGATTGATGTCTTCGGCTGGTATGTAAGTAACTGCATGTAGTCATTTGTTGATTTATGTATCATTGTAATTTTGCTTAGTTTTTTTAGTAACCAATTATGACATCGCACTCGGAGTTTTTCTGAGCCTATTGATTATGTGTTTTTTAAATATCATTGGCTAGATGTATAGGGGATGGTTGAGATTTCAAAATCAGGTTTAACCCTGCCGTATTTTTTGCGCCTGTCCCTAAGCAGGAGCCTCGGTTTTTTTAAGTTCATTTACATATTATGAATTTTAGTCTCATAAATCATATTTCCCAGCCGCACTATATAAACTTGATAGATAAACCGATAGTTTGGATGAGCAATTTATAAACTTTGTCATCACTAGGTTATCACATAATTTCTATTTTACAATGGTGTTGCTATGAAGAAGAAAAAAACGACTGTGCCATGTCAATAGTCAAATACTTTACAAAATCTTTATTTCTATCCGGCAACTTGTATATGTTAGCCACAATACGTGAAACTATATGTTTTATGATTTTAAAATCCTTAATCTTAATGCTGTGAAACTGAAGTTAATGTACAGAGAGATTCTTTTTTCTGATATAAGTTGATAATACGTGGATGATGAATAAATGACAGGAAACTCAACAGCACCGTAATGACTATTATATTGTAGTGATACAAATTGGTATACATGTACCTGGGATTATTATACTAAATATAATAATAGTCCAAGAGTATACACTGGTTTGTTTTTATATATAATATTAATATAATAGTTGCATGTATACATAATTTTGTATATCATTCTTATAATAATGCAGTGCACGTGCATGGTGGCCACTCTTCTGTAAAAAAAAAAATCGATTTTTCTAAAAGATTGGATATGTGAAGCCATTCATATTTTCCCGAAGAAAGCAATTACAGAGTTAACGGTCCTTGCCAGGAGTGTCGCAAAAACGTTCTTGGGATATTCTTGCGCAACCTTTAACACAATTGTCGGTACGTGTGCAATATTTTTTTTACTTTTATATTATATATATATCTAACGAAAAAACATTTTGATATTTATATTTGTGATTTTTTTTAGCGTATCCATTGAAAAAATGAATTTGAAACAAGTGATAAGTAGTAATGTTATCTTGCACTAGATAATGTTCTCGGATCTTTAATTTTTATAGATTGGTTGAAAACCCAAAACTAATTTGCATAATGTAAATTTAGTTGATAGCAATACATCGGAATGACCAAACGGTGATCTCGATGTAAAAAGGCATTTTAAAAATTACAATTCATATTCCGCTTCCAAGTACCAGACAGTTCATTTAGAAAAACATAAATTTTGAAAGTGTTCTCATCATTTTCCTTTACCTTACTTGTCAACATCTGAAAGTCTGAATAGGTAAAATACGAAACCGTTTTGAATGTAGAAGTCTATAGTTGCCACCTATTCTGGGTATAACAAAGGTTAAAAGTTTAATCTTTCAGTTGCAACAGTCTTTGTAGATGTACTGCCTTGAGTATAGTCTGGATTCAAATTTAGACCGGAAATATTCAAGAAGGGAAAATTCTTGAAAATGATATTTTTTGGTGCCCTCTTAGAACCAGTTCATATTCATAGTTTGTAGTACCTGCCCAAGGCCTATAGATTGTATCATGCCAAGTATCATGTAATCTATAGCCCTTGGACAGGTACTACAAAAAGAAATAACAACTTTTATTTGTCCACGTAACTCAGTGATGGTTGCATAGCAACCTATTCATAAATTCAAACTTGCAGTGTCTGCTTTCTGTCAAAGAAATTTTTCTCTGTTTTTTAAGGTATATTATGTTTAAAAATAACATTATATCTTAATCTGTATAAGGGTTTCTCTTTCCTTTAAGTTTAAACATCGTAAATTATTGTATTATGCTTATCATCCATACTATTGCAGGCGTTTCATGCATGATATAGCACAAATAACCGTTACATTTAGCGTTAGACAACACCATATTATTGATACATACCAGCTAGTTTGTTCCATGCATGACTTTCAGACAGGAACTTTGCGTAGAAACTACCTACCAACATGGATTTTACAGAGCAACCATACTATTGTAGGCGTTTTATGCATGTTTTTGCAAGAATAACTGTTACATTGAGTGTCTGACAACATGTACATGCTAGTTTTTGAGATACATCTTACTATATCTATTTGCCCCCATTACTTACATTTAGTTTTTGAAAACATGTTATTAATACGAACAAACTGGTTTGTTCCATGCAGCAGTTTCAGACTGGTATTTTGCTTAGAAACTACTTAACAACGAGTGTTTTACATATCAACCATACTATTTCAGGGAAATGAAGTATGCATTTGCATATAACACTTTCATTGTATGACAACATCAAAATATTCCTACATACAAGTTACATTGCCTCTTGATAAGTTTTGATTCAAACTTTCATCTGAAACTTCCTAGCAAAGTTGATTTTGCATAGCAATTAATTTTTGTTATCTCTTTTTGTGTGTAGAAATCATATGATTTATTTCCACATATCAAAGGTATTATTCTTTTATATAAGCTGCAGTAACTTTCCTAATGCCAATGTGTTTATCTCAGGATTTGGACAGCATACTATTATAATAAGTGCATGTTTGTAAAAGAAGATGCATCGTTTCAGCATTGCCTTTCTTTGTATGTCTAGTTTTTGTACAGATGGGTAGAGTAATTGTGATTGTTTGTTGTACATTATTTACTGCAGTAATTTTGGAAAATTCTGTGTATTGTTTCTAAAGTAAACTCACAAAAAGGATAAGTAACTGCAAACAATCAGTCTCAACTTTTTCTGGTAAATAGTTTTTCCTGTTAATTCTTCAAATAATAATTATATTTTACACAAATTCTATATGATAAATAAAGTGTCACATTTTCTATGTTTTCAGCTGACAACACTCTGTTGATTATAAAAATGAAATATTTCATCTCTGTTTCATGACACATTTTTTACGAAATAGATGTCATCCTATTTTTCACAGATTTTATTTGGTACTAAAGAAGAAAATCACAAAACCATAAAATGTTAATAAGTAAAATAGTACAAGAGTTGTCTCCCATTGGAATTGAACCAATCTACAATAAATGTATTCCTCTTGAGATGAAGACTGTTTATGTACCTGTTAGTGGTTAGTAAAAATAATATTTCCATCACTGTACATGCTGTAGGATAAAATATTTTAAAGGAAAATGTTAATTGGTAAAATAGTACAAGAGTTGTCTCCCATTGGAATTGAACCAATCTACAATAATTGTATTCTCCTTCAGATGAAGACTTTTTATGTACTGGTTAGTGGTAAGTTAAAAATAATATTTCAATCACCAGTGGATTAAATATCTTAAAGGAAAATTTTAATTAGTAAAATAGTACTAGAGTTGTCTCCCATTGGAATTGAACCAATCTACAATAAATGTATTCTACTTCAGATGAAGACTTTTTATGTACTGGTTAGTGGTTAGTTAAAGATAATATTTCCATCACCAGTGAATTAAATATCTTAAAGGAAAATGTTAATAAGTAAAATAGTACAAGAGTTGTCTCCCATTGGAATTGAACCAATCTACAATGAATGTATTCTACTTCAGATGAAGACTTTTTATGTACTGGTTAGTGGTTAGTTAAAAATAATATTTCCATCACCAGTGGATTAAATATCTTAAAGGAAAATGTTAATAAGTAGAATAGTACAAGAGTTGTCTCCCATTGTAATTGAACCAATCTACAATAAATGTATTCCCCTTCAGATGAAGACTTTTTATGTACTGGTGAGTGGTTAGTAAAAAGTCATATTTCTATCACCAGAGGATTAAATAACTTTTGGAAATTATTACACCAAATATTTATGTATCTTAATATTGGTCAACATGTTTTTTGTCTGAAAAATCTTGTAACAGGGTACAAAATTGAAGATGTTGAATATTATGTACTTAATCATATTATAACAATTGTTTGCTTTGTGATTTATAAATGCTTTTATTTATCAGAAAAGAGAACCAAATATGTGAATATGATGTCAGTCCTAAAAAACGAAATTGATACACTAATTTTAAATCATCCGGGAAATTCCTTTTTGAGAAAATTTCAAAGAAAAATTTTAGAAATTTGATTCTCTGTCTGTCTTGTTTACATTTGATTGACCTAGATCTTTGAGAATCACAAAAAGTTCATTGAAATAAAAAAAAGAAAAATTTCTAAACAAAATTGCTCTTTAATTTTTTGTTTGAATATCAGATATAGTATATTATTCAATGGTTAGTGTATTTGAATGCTAAGATACTATCTAAAAAACAATCATAATTCGATTATACTGACCTCTTGATCTGATCGAAACCATGCTCTCTTACTTTCGATTAATCAGAAACTAAAAGCTAAACAAAAAACGGTCAAAGTTCCGTTTTCTTTTTCATTGTTAAGTAAAGTAATGCACACATGTTGTAGACAGCTATTACTCTGTAAATTGTAACTAACACGCAATACTATGTAGAATTAAAAAAAGTTTGCCAATGAAATCCTCTGGTTTTATTGGTAATTAACCATACAGGGCAGAACCTTACTGCAATCGTTGTAACATTAAGGGGATTTGTTAACAACTATTATAGTGAAAAAAAGTATCTGAAGTTAAAAAAAAAAAAAAAAAAAAAAAAAAAAGGGATTAAATAACTTAAAGGAAAATGTTTATAAGTAAAATAATACAAGAGTTGTCTCCCATTGGAATTGAACCAATCTACAATAAATGTATTCCTCTTGAGATGAAGACTTTTTATGTACTGGTGAGTGGTTAGTAAAAAGTGATATTTCTATCACCAGAGGATTAAGTAACTTAAAGGAAAATGTTTATAAGTAAAATAGTACAAGAGTTGTCTCCCATTGGAATTGAACCAATCTACAATAAATATATTCTCCTTCAGATGAAGACTTTTTATGTACTGGTTAGTGGTAAGTTAAAAATAATATTTCCATCACCAGTGGATTAAATATCTTAAAGGAAAATGTTAATAAGTAGAATAGTACAAGAGTTGTCTCCCATTGGAATTGAACCAATCTACAATAAATGTATTCTACTTCAGATGAAGACTTTTTATGTACTGGTTAGTGGTAAGTTAAAAATAATATTTCCATCACCAGTGGATTAAATATCTTTAAGAAAAATTTTAATAGGTAAAATAGTACAAGAGTTGTCTCCCATTGGAATTGAACCAATCTACAATAAATATATTCTACTTCAGATGAAGACTTTTTATGTACTGGTTAGTGGTTAGTTAAAAATAATATTTCCATCACCAGTGGATTAAATATCTTAAAGGAAAATGTTAATAAGTAGAATAGTACAAGAGTTGTCTCCCATTGTAATTGAACCAATCTACAATAAATGTATTCCCCTTCAGATGAAGACTTTTTATGTACTGGTGAGTGGTTAGTAAAAAGTCATATTTCTATCACCAGAGGATTAAATAACTTTTGGAAATTATTACACCAAATATTTATGTATCTTAATATTGGTCAACATGTTTTTTGTCTGAAAAATCTTGTAACAGGGTACAAAATTGAAGATGTTGAATATTATGTACTTAATCATATTATAACAATTGTTTGCTTTGTGATTTATAAATGCTTTTATTTATCAGAAAAGAGAACCAAATATGTGAATATGATGTCAGTCCTAAAAAACGAAATTGATACACTAATTTTAAATCATCCGGGAAATTCCTTTTTGAGAAAATTTCAAAGAAAAAATTTAGAAATTTGATTCTCTGTCTGTCTTGTTTACATTTGATTGACCTAGATCTTTGAGAATCACAAAAAGTTCATTGAAATAAAAAAAAGAAAAATTTCTAAACAAAATTGCTCTTTAATTTTTTGTTTGAATATCAGATATAGTATATTATTCAATGGTTAGTGTATTTGAATGCTAAGATACTATCTAAAAAACAATCATAATTCGATTATACTGACCTCTTGATCTGATCGAAACCATGCTCTCTTACTTTCGATTAATCAGAAACTAAAAGCTAAACAAAAAACGGTCAAAGTTCCGTTTTCTTTTTCATTGTTAAGTAAAGTAATGCACACATGTTGTAGACAGCTATTACTCTGTAAATTGTAACTAACACGCAATACTATGTAGAATTATATAAAGTTTGCCAATGAAATCCCCTGGTTTTATTGGTAATTAACCATACAGGGCAGAACCTTACTGCAATCGTTGTAACATTAAGGGGATTTGTTAACAACTATTATAGTGAAAAAAAGTATCTGAAGTTAAAAAAAAAAAAAAAAAAAAAAAAAAGGGATTAAATAACTTAAAGGAAAATGTTTATAAGTAAAATAGTACAAGAGTTGTCTCCCATTGGAATTGAACCAATCTACAATAAATATATTCTCCTTCAGATGAAGACTTTTTATGTACTGGTTAGTGGTAAGTTAAAAATAATATTTCAATCACCAGTGGATTAAATATCTTAAAGGAAAATGTTAATAAGTAGAATAGTACAAGAGTTGTCTCCCATTGGAATTGAACCAATCTACAATAAATGTATTCTACTTCAGATGAAGACTTTTTATGTACTGGTTAGTGGTAAGTTAAAAATAATATTTCCATCACCAGTGGATTAAATATCTTAAAGAAAAATTTTAATAGGTAAAATAGTACAAGAGTTGTCTCCCATTGGAATTGAACCAATCTACAATAAATATATTCTACTTCAGATGAAGACTTTTTATGTACTGGTTAGTGGTTAGTTAAAAATAATATTTCCATCACCAGTGGATTAAATATCTTAAAGGAAAATGTTAATAAGTAGAATAGTACAAGAGTTGTCTCCCATTGTAATTGAACCAATCTACAATAAATGTATTCCCCTTCAGATGAAGACTTTTTATGTACTGGTGAGTGGTTAGTAAAAAGTCATATTTCTATCACCAGAGGATTAAATAACTTTTGGAAATTATTACACCAAATATTTATGTATCTTAATATTGGTCAACATGTTTTTTGTCTGAAAAATCTTGTAACAGGGTACAAAATTGAAGATGTTGAATATTATGTACTTAATCATATTATAACAATTGTTTGCTTTGTGATTTATAAATGCTTTTATTTATCAGAAAAGAGAACCAAATATGTGAATATGATGTCAGTCCTAAAAAACGAAATTGATACACTAATTTTAAATCATCCGGGAAATTCCTTTTTGAGAAAATTTCAAAGAAAAATTTTAGAAATTTGATTCTCTGTCTGTCTTGTTTACATTTGATTGACCTAGATCTTTGAGAATCACAAAAAGTTCATTGAAATAAAAAAAAGAAAAATTTCTAAACAAAATTGCTCTTTAATTTTTTTGTTTGAATATCAGATATAGTATATTATTCAATGGTTAGTGTATTTGAATGCTAAGATACTATCTAAAAAACAATCATAATTCGATTATACTGACCTCTTGATCTGATCGAAACCATGCTCTCTTACTTTCGATTAATCAGAAACTAAAAGCTAAACAAAAAACGGTCAAAGTTCCGTTTTCTTTTTCATTGTTAAGTAAAGTAATGCACACATGTTGTAGACAGCTATTACTCTGTAAATTGTAACTAACACGCAATACTATGTAGAATTATATAAAGTTTGCCAATGAAATCCCCTGGTTTTATTGGTAATTAACCATACAGGGCAGAACCTAAGTGCAATCGTTGTAACATTAAGGGGATTTGTTAACAACTATTATAGTGAAATAAAGTATCTGAAGTTAAAAAAAAAAAAAAAAAAAAAAAGGGATTAAATAACTTAAAGTAAAATGTTTATAAGTAAAATAATACAAGAGTTGTCTCCCATTGGAATTGAACCAATCGACAATAAATGTATTCCCCTTCAGATGAAGACTTTTTATGTACTGGTGAGTGGTTAGTAAAAAGTGATATTTCTATCACCAGAGGATTAAGTAACTTAAAGGAAAATGTTTATAAGTAAACTAGTACAAGAGTTGTCTCCCATTGGAATTGAACCAATCTACAATAAATGTATTCTCCTTGAGATGAAGACTTTTTATGTACTGGTTAGTGGTTAGTAAAAAGTCATATTTTTATCACTAGAGGATTAAGTAACTTAAAGGAAAATGTTTATAAGTAAAATAGTACACGAGTTGTCTCCCATTGAAATTGAACCAACCTACAATAAATGTATTCTCCTTCAGATGAAGACTTTTTATGTACTGGTGAGTGGTTAGTAAAAAGTCATATTTCTATCACCAGAGGATTAAATAACATAAAGGAAAATGTTTATAAGTAAAATAGTACAAGAGTTGTCTCCCATTGGAATTAAATCAATCTACAATAAATGTATTCTCCTTCATATAAATTTTTTTTATGTACTGGTTAGTGGTTAGTAAAAAATAATATTTCCATCACCAGAGGATTCATTAACAGCAGGAAAATGTTAATGAAGAAAATAGTTAATGAAGTCTCAATATTTATTCTAAAACTGAAATCAAAACCAGTAATGTCAGTCATATTTACAATTGTTTTTACCTTTAACGTCTTCTAACATATGTTGTAGTCTTGCATCAAAAATGCTTTGTACTGGTTGTCAACAGGAACAATAGCATGCATTGACTTAAATAGACTATTATAAATTTCTGGTCCATTAAAGTGAAGATTTTCCTGACAAAATAAAGAAATATAAATACTATTCTTTCAATGCTATTATCATGATTATTCATTTTACAATGATATTTTCAAAAACTTACAATTCAGCTTGAAATTAAAATTCAATCAATTGTGATGTATATTTGGGATGTAGGTTACCACAGTTTTGGCTATAAACTATAAATAACTGTCATACAAGTGGGAGGTTGAGTTAGCATAAAAAAAACATTTACTTGTACATGTTGTACTAAGTAAGAAATATGATACATTTTTTGTTGTATATATATTGTGAAACATTTAATTTGTCATATTTTAACGGACAAAAAATTAACATTGGAATTGGGAGTTTTTAATAATCACTTTTTCATAAATGAAGTTAAATTGTTATTTTCAGTCAAGTTAGATTATTTCAAAATCCCACATAACAACCTTGATAGAACAAACAATAATAGTAAGGTTGATAATGGATCATTTTAATCCGTAACAGCCTTGATAGAACAAACAACAATAGTAAGGCTTATAATGGATCATTCCAAACCATAACAGCCTTGATAGAACAAACAACAATAGTGAGGCTGATAATGGATAATTTCAAGCCATAACAGCCTTGATAGAACAAACAACAAAAGTGAGGCTGATAATGGATAATTGCAAGCCATAATAGCCTTGATAGAACAGACAACAATAGTGAGGTTGATAAGGGATCATTTTAAACCATAACAGCCTTGATCATTTGATTAAACAAACACTGGTTGTGTGTGTTTTTTTTAATCATTGAAATTTCCTTTGGAACATGTCCAACTGGGATGCTGAGAAAAAGACACCAAATCTACTTTAAATAATTTTTTGGCATTTTATATAAATAATTTACAAAAACATTTCAATCTTCTTTTTCCTTTTGATTTGTCAGCTACAACCTCTTTTTCCAATCCACCATTGAGCACACATTTCACCTTTCTAATAACTGTACAAAAGTAAAAAAAGCTTCAGTTCAGTTTGTGTCCAAAAACTGTTTTTAACATTCAAATGGGCTAAAATGTTGCCAACTTTATACTTGATAAAATAATGTTGTTAGTATAGGCAAATGCATATAATTTTGTAATACTAAGATTAATAAAATTAGTTCTTGGTGATTCTGTGCTACCAAAAAGAGACAAATAACAAAGATTGGTATTTAGCTCTTTGATTTCATATTCTTTTCACTTTTTATACTGCAGCTAGAACATGTAGAACCCTTCATGTTGTCTTTAGCTACCAAATATATTTACAAAGAGATATTTCATGCTCTGTTGATTTCATGTCACAATATCATGTTATTTTAATTACAATTTAGGGTTTGTTAAGGGATCAACCATTATATCTTTGTGATAACATATTCATAAACAATAACTTGTTTAGTGTCTTTAAATATCAAACAGGTGTAATGCAAGCTTTAGCAAGCTATTATTCCTGTTTCGAGCAAGTAAAAAAAATACAGCTAATACAATGTATTAAAAGACACTAAACAGTTATTGTCTTTATCCTGCAATTAATTCTGTATATTGGTTGTGTTTTGAAAGAAAGAAAAAAAAACTCACATTTTCTGCATTTATTTTTCGATTTGAAATACAGTGAGGCCTGCGAAGTAATATTAAAATCACATATTCATCTGGAGACGATTTTGCAAAAAAAAAAAGATTATGGAATGGTCAATAATAATACATTGCTCAAGGTGAATAATTATCTATTTTGACATAACAATTAAATTCAACAGTAAAAACAAATATCAAAACATTGTTCAATTTGAAACAAAAGTGTACGAGTTGTCCCACTACCCTTCAGACTTGACATTCACTAAACATGCATGCTGAAATTGACATGGTGATTTGGTTACACAATCATACACATTCAAGTTTTGAAATCTGCAATTGTCATCGTAGAAACGACTGCTGTTCGTGTATGTATGTTATCAGAAAATTTGTGTAATTCTTGTAGCGTTAAAGAAACGTTTGAAAACAAACAGAACCTATCAAAGTAATTTTTATTTCCCATAAGGTCAAACAATACATCATTGGAATGTGACTGCAATACACATTCTGAGATGGTTAAACGACAAACTAGTTTATGAGGCTCCCTTACAAGTAGACCCATGTTAGCAACACTCTGAAACCCATTGTGGATGGGCGAGTGTCATATGCTGCCTAAATGTCTGAGGGCTATATGTATTTAGCTTTAGTGCAGAATGATTCAATGATTCATCTAACATAAACACATCGTTCTGGTTAGCCAACTGCCCAGCTTATCAACCTTGCCCTAAAAGCAGCTGTTGTGGAGTCCATATGAAAAAGAAACATCAAAATAGTAAAAAAACCAAACCAAACCAACTCACAAAACTAAGATGGCAGCCTACAAAAATGGCATCTTCACCTGATAACCTTATTTAAATTCAAACTCACCTGCCATTGTATTGCATAAAATGCAGAGAGACGTCAATTGTGTCAATGTTTGCAAATGAACACAAAGAATCTAGCCATAATCATATGAGAAACAAAAATTGTGTGAACAGCTAATCGGGATTTTTTAGAAAATGTCATGATTTACGACTTTCAGTTTATTTCATGTATCTAAAGTGAAAGAATACAAGGTACAGTACAGAAATTGGACAAACATGCCACTGATACATATGTGTATGTGACAAAACAACATCAGCTTGTACTGCATTACATGTAACAGTATCGTCCATATCGATTTTAATCAAATAAATTCGTCTCGCAGGCCTCCAGATTGGTTTGAAAATTAAGTGTTCACCCCAAGAAGCTGAACTGAAATTAGGTGAAAAAAATTCTGGATCATTGGCTGGTGCTAAGTATAGTCTATAGATATGTTCCAGACTATACATGTTATACACCTTGTCGCTAATCCCGCTAACCCGGCCGCTTGAACTGTTGACGCATACAACAATCGCTTTTCCATTGTAGCGTTAGATGTTTTGTTTTATGACGTAAAAATTTTACGGGAACCTGTGTGATATCCAGTAAAAAATAAATTTGGTGTTTTTACTGTCTTCTGGTTGGTTACAATTATTAGTTTTATTTTCAATGTTGTCAATTTTGCTGGCGACACGCCCACTCTGACGTTGTGTATTCATACGTCAACATGTGTGTACGTTGTTATTGTTAATATAAAAAATATAAAAAGTTCTTTGAGCCTTATTTTTGATAGAAATTTATTTATAATGAATGGCAATAATTTATTTTGATTTTATTGAACCATAAAACTAATTTTTGACTCTTCACATTTTACATAATCCGCTTCGCAGAAGAAGTCAAAAATTAGTTTTATGGTTCAATAAATTCAAAATAAATAACAGCCATTCATTAAATGGCGTTCAAATAGCGATAAGGTTTATTGGATCATATGGTTTAAATTCAAAAAACATTTAACACATTCTTTATTTTAAGTTTTATTTAAAATATCATAAAAATGTCCTGTACCAAGTTAGGAATATGGCCATTGTTAAATTATAGCTCATTTCAGTGTGTGTTACATTTCCTCTTATTATTGAGTGTGGGTTCACATTACCGTAAGACGTGTCACGGTACTTTTCTAACCCAAATTCATGTGTTTGGTTTAGATGTTATGTTTGTTGACGTTGTTCTCGTGGGATTTTGTCTGGTGCTTGGTCCGTTTCTGTGTGTGTTGCATTTTGATGTTGTGGTTGTTCTCTTGTATTTATTGCGTTTCCCTCGCTTTTGTTTTTTTTCCATGGATTTATGAGTTTTGAACAGCGGTATACTACTGTTGCCTTAATTTAAAAATTGTTATTATTACAAATTTTATGAGATGGAGAAAATGAACAAACGAACAATTGAAATTAAATATTTGTTAAAATGTAAATCTGAATCCTATTTCATGTATTTAGGTACTCTTGCCAAAGGTGACACAAGTATAGCACAACCATTTCCTGCATAATATACCATGTAGTCCTGAAAAATCAGGAGACAATATTTTCAACCTGTCGTGTCTAAATTTGTTAATTTTTAGTACAGTGGTCAGTTTATTCATTTGCTCAGAGACATATATACATATATGTGTATATATGTCTCTGATTTGCTGTATTGAAAATATATGTAGCCTTTCTACCTAAATTTGTAAATATTAACTATAACCTATGAAATAAGTGTTCTCATTTAGCTATCTACAGCTAAAGATTTATACAAGCAAGCATTTGATTGGATGTTATTGCCTTACTGAGAAAACAATTCTTATTTTTTTTTTATTTATAGCACAAATGAATAGAAGGGGGACAACTCATTTTTTTCAAAATATTTTTTTCATTCAAAGAGGAACAACTCAATGTTTCACTCACCACTTTTATTACTAAAGTCTGTTTCATGCATGTTCTTGAAAAGAAAAGAAAATACAATTAAAATACATGTATATAAACAAATTTGAATAATATTATTCTGTAGTTAAATGAATTCTTCAATTGGGTCAACATTAATTACCATTATAGATGTATTACCTTATCAATTTGAAAATTAAACAGTAAAAGAATAAACATGCACATGACTTGACGTACATCATGAGACATTGTACTTAAATTAATCATAATACCTTCAAAAACAAAATATCCAGCAGTAAAATCTGTTTTCATCTCCTCACAAGTCAATTCGTACAACTCTGAATCTTGGTTAAATTTGCCATCTTTATCATTATATTGAACCTGCAAAATTAAATAATAATATATAGCAATATATTTTATATATGGTTGAATATTGATATTTTCAATATTATTCTTGAAATATTCATATCGCTGAAGACATTTTACAATCATATGTGTGATGACAGAAAGTGTAAATGTTCTGTTTTTCTGCTCATTTAAAAATATCCAACACCTATCCTTTCAACATGTTCTATTGGTACTCTGGCTCCCTCCACCTCCAAAACAGATCACCATTATATTAATATCATCATTCAACAAAACTGCTTCCCATGATATAACTTCCAAATTAAGGAAAACTTTATTCAATTAAATAATCTTTTGATTAACCTTTATCGTCTTCATACACCAAACAAGAGAATAATTTAATTAATTGCTATTTAAATAAATCATAAAAGTTCTTATAATATGAGTGCACTTAATCATACATAAAAAAAATACATGCAACCCATACTGTGACCATCAATACACCAAGTAATTGTTAATATTATACCAGACACAAGTTGTTTCCTTTTTCCTTTTTCGATATTCAAATTTTGAAAAATATTACAAGTCTAAACTGATTTTTTTTTTCCCCTCAAAATTTTTTTCACAAATTTTTTTTTCCTAAAATATTTTTTCCTTAAATTTTTTTTTTTTCAAATTTTTTTTCACAAAATTTTTTTTCCTCAAAATTTTGTTTTCCTCAAATTTTTTTTTCCTCAAAAATTTTTTCCTCAAAAATATTTTCCTCAAATTTTTTTTCCTCATTTTTTTCGTTTCCTTATTCGTTTTTTATTTCCTTTTTCGACTTTCATTTCCTTATTCGGTTTCTTTTTCCTTATTCGGTTTCTATTTCCTTATTCGATTTTCATTTCCTTATTCGGTTTCTATTTCCTTTTTCGATTTTCATTTCCTTATTCGGTTTCTATTTCCTTTATCGATTTTCATTTCTTATTTGTTTTCTATTTCCTTTTTCGATTTTCATTTCCTTATTCGGTTTCTATTTCCTTTTTTGATTTTCATTTCTTTATTCGGTTTCTTTTTCCTTATTCGGTTTCTATTTCCTTATTCGATTTTCATTTCCTTATTCGGTTTCTATTTCCTTTTTCGATTTTCATTTCCTTATTCAGTTTCTTTTTCCTTATTCGGTTTCTATTTCCTTATTCAATTTTCATTTCCTTATTCTGTTTCTTTTTCCTTATTCAATTTTCATATCCTTATTCGATTTCTTTTTCCTTTTTCAATTTTCATTTCCTTATTCAGTTTCTATTTCCTTATTCGATTTTCATTTCCTTATTCGATTTCTATTTCCTTATTCGATTTTCATTTCTTTATTCGTTTTCTATTTCCTTTTTCGATTTTCATTTCCTTATTCAGTTTCTTTTTCCTTATTCGGTTTCTATTTCCTTATTCAATTTTCATTTCCTTATTCGGTTTCTTTTTCCTTATTCAATTTTCATATCCTTATTCGGTTTCTTTTTCATTTTTCAATTTTCATTTCCTTATTCAGTTTCTATTTCCTTATTCGATTTTCATTTCCATATTCGGTTTCCTTTTTCCTTTTTCGATATTCAAATTTTGAAAATATTACAAGTCCAAACTGAATTTTTTTTTCCCTCAAAATTTTTTTCACAAATTTTTTTTTCCTAAAATTTTTTTTCCTTAAAATTTTTTTCTTTCAAATTTTTTTGCACAAAATTTGTTTTCCTCAAATTTTTTTTTTCCTCAAATTTTTTTTTTCCTCAAATTTTTTTTTCCTCAAGATTTTTTCCTCAAAAAATATTTTCCTCAAATTTTTTTTTCCTCATTTTTTTCGTTTCCTTATACGTTTTCGATTTTCATTTCCTTTTTCGATTTCATTTCCTTATTCGTTTTCTATTTCCTTTTTGATTTTCATTTCCTTATTCGGTTTCTATTTCCTTTTTTGATTTTCATTTCCTTATTCGGTTTCTTTTCCTTATTCGGTTTCTATTTCCTGATTCGATTTTCATTTCCTTATTCGGTTTCTATTTCCTTTTTCGATTTTCATTTCCTTATTCTTTTTCTATTTCCTTTTTCGATTTTCATTTCCTTATTCGGTTTCTTTTTCCTTATTCGTTTTTTTTTCCTTATTCGATTTTCATTTCCTTATTCGGTTGTTATTTCCTTTTTTGATTTTCATTTCCTTATTCGGTTTCTATTTCCTTTTTTCATTTTCATTTCTTTATTCGGTTTCGTTTTCCTTATTCGGTTTCTATTTCCTTATTCGATTTTCATTTCCTTATTCGGTTTCTATTTCCTTATTCGATTTTCATTTCCTTATTCGTTTTTTATTTCCTTTTTCGATTTTCATTTCCTTATTCAGTTTCTTTTTCCTTATTCAGTTTCTATTTCCTTATTCGATTTTCATTTCCTTATTCGTTTTCTATTTCCTTTTTCGATTTTCATTTCCTTATTCAGTTTCTTTTTCCTTATTCGGTTTCTATTTCCTTATTCGATTTTCATTTCCTTATTCGGTTTCTTTTTCCTTATTCAATTTTCATATCCTTATTCGGTTTCTTTTTCCTTTTTCAATTTTCATTTCCTTATTCAGTTTCTATTTCCTTATTCGATTTTCATTTCCTTATTCGGTTTCTATTTCCTTTTTCGAATTTCATTTCCTTATTCGTTTTCTATTTCCTTTTTCGATTTTCATTTCCTTATTCGGTTTCTTTTTCCTTATTCGGTTTCTATTTCCTTTTTCGATTTTCATTTCCTTTTTCGATTTCATTTCCTTATTCGTTTTCTATTTCCTTTTTGATTTTCATTTCCTTATTCGGTTTCTATTTCCTTTTTTGATTTTCATTTCCTTATTCGGTTTCTTTTCCTTATTCGGTTTCTATTTCCTGATTCGATTTTCATTTCCTTATTCGGTTTCTATTTCCTTTTTCGATTTTCATTTCCTTATTCGGTTTCTTTTTCCTTATTCGTTTTTTTTTCCTTATTCGATTTTCATTTCCTTATTCGGTTTTTATTTCCTTTTTTGATTTTCATTTCCTTATTCGGTTTCTATTTCCTTTTTTGATTTTCATTTCTTTATTCGGTTTCGTTTTCCTTATTCGGTTTCTATTTCCTTATTCGATTTTCATTTCCTTATTCGGTTTCTATTTCCTTATTCGATTTTCATTTCCTTATTCGTTTTCTATTTCCTTTTTCGATTTTCATTTCCTTATTCAGTTTCTTTTTCCTTATTCAGTTTCTATTTCCTTATTCGATTTTCATTTCCTTATTCGTTTTCTATTTCCTTTTTCGATTTTCATTTCCTTATTCAGTTTCTTTTTCCTTATTCGGTTTCTATTTCCTTATTCGATTTTCATTTCCTTATTCGGTTTCTTTTTCCTTATTCAATTTTCATATCCTTATTCGGTTTCTTTTTCCTTTTTCAATTTTCATTTCCTTATTCAGTTTCTATTTCCTTTTTCGAATTTCATTTCCTTATTCGGTTTCTATTTCCTTTTTCGATTTTCATTTCCTTATTCGGTTTCTATTTCCTTTATCGATTTTCATTTCTTATTTGTTTTCTATTTCCTTTTTCGATTTTCATTTCCTTATTCGGTTTCTATTTCCTTTTTTGATTTTCATTTCTTTATTCGGTTTCTTTTTCCTTATTCGGTTTCTATTTCCTTATTCGATTTTCATTTCCTTATTCGGTTTCTATTTCCTTTTTCGATTTTCATTTCCTTATTCAGTTTCTTTTTCCTTATTCGGTTTCTATTTCCTTATTCAATTTTCATTTCCTTATTCTGTTTCTTTTTCCTTATTCAATTTTCATATCCTTATTCGATTTCTTTTTCCTTTTTCAATTTTCATTTCCTTATTCAGTTTCTATTTCCTTATTCGATTTTCATTTCCTTATTCGATTTCTATTTCCTTATTCGATTTTCATTTCTTTATTCGTTTTCTATTTCCTTTTTCGATTTTCATTTCCTTATTCAGTTTCTTTTTCCTTATTCGGTTTCTATTTCCTTATTCAATTTTCATATCCTTATTCGGTTTCTTTTTCATTTTTCAATTTTCATTTCCTTATTCAGTTTCTATTTCCTTATTCGATTTTCATTTCCTTATTCGGTTTCCTTTTTCCTTTTTCGATATTCAAATTTTGAAAATATTACAAGTCCAAACTGAATTTTTTTTTTCCCTCAAAATTTTTTTCACAAATTTTTTTTTCCCTAAAATTTTTTTTCCTTAAAATTTTTTTCTTTCAAATTTTTTTGCACAAAATTTGTTTTCCTCAAATTTTTTTTTTCCTCAAATTTTTTTTTCCTCAACATTTTTTCCTCAAAAAATATTTTCCTCAAATTTTTTTTTCCTCATTTTTTTCGTTTCCTTATACGTTTTCTATTTCCTTTTTCGATTTTCATTTCCTTTTTCGATTTCAGTTCCTTATTCGTTTTCTATTTCCTTTTCGATTTTCATTTCCTTATTCTTTTTCTATTTCCTTTTTCGATTTTCATTTCCTTATTCGGTTTCTTTTTCCTTATTCGTTTTTTTTTTCCTTATTCGATTTTCATTTCTTTATTCGGTTTTTATTTCCTTTTTTGATTTTCATTTCCTTATTCGGTTTCTATTTCCTTTTTTGATTTTCATTTCTTTATTCGGTTTCGTTTTCCTTATTCGGTTTCTATTTCCTTATTCGATTTTCATTTCCTTATTCGTTTTCTATTTCCTTTTTCGATTTTCATTTCCTTATTCAGTTTCTTTTTCCTTATTCAGTTTCTATTTCCTTATTCGATTTTCATTTCCTTATTCGTTTTCTATTTCCTTTTTCGATTTTCATTTCCTTATTCAGTTTCTTTTTCCTTATTCAGTTTCTATTTCCTTATTCGATTTTCATTTCCTTATTCGTTTTCTATTTCCTTTTTCGATTTTCATTTCCTTATTCAGTTTCTTTTTCCTTATTCGGTTTCTATTTCCTTATTCGATTTTCATTTCCTTATTCGGTTTCTTTTTCCTTATTCAATTTTCATATCCTTATTCGGTTTCTTTTTCCTTTTTCAATTTTCATTTCCTTATTCAGTTTCTATTTCCTTATTCGATTTTCATTTCCTTATTCGGTTTCTATTTCCTTTTTCGAATTTCATTTCCTTATTCGTTTTCTATTTCCTTTTTCGATTTTCATTTCCTTATTCGGTTTCTTTTTCCTTATTCGGTTTCTATTTCCTTTTTCGATTTTCATTTCCTTTTTCGATTTCATTTCCTTATTCGTTTTCTATTTCCTTTTTGATTTTCATTTCCTTATTCGGTTTCTATTTCCTTTTTTGATTTTCATTTCCTTATTCGGTTTCTTTTCCTTATTCGGTTTCTATTTCCTGATTCGATTTTCATTTCCTTATTCGGTTTCTATTTCCTTTTTCGATTTTCATTTCCTTATTCTTTTTCTATTTCCTTTTTCGATTTTCATTTCCTTATTCGGTTTCTTTTTCCTTATTCGTTTTTTTTCCTTATTCGATTTTCATTTCCTTATTCGGTTTTTATTTCCTTTTTTGATTTTCATTTCCTTATTCGGTTTCTATTTCCTTTTTTGATTTTCATTTCTTTATTCGGTTTCGTTTTCCTTATTCGGTTTCTATTTCCTTATTCGATTTTCATTTCCTTATTCGGTTTCTATTTCCTTATTCGATTTTCATTTCCTTATTCGTTTTCTATTTCCTTTTTCGATTTTCATTTCCTTATTCAGTTTCTTTTTCCTTATTCAGTTTCTATTTCCTTATTCGATTTTCATTTCCTTATTCGTTTTCTATTTCCTTTTTCGATTTTCATTTCCTTATTCAGTTTCTTTTTCCTTATTCAATTTTCATATCCTTATTCGGTTTCTTTTTCCTTTTTCAATTTTCATTTCCTTATTCAGTTTCTATTTCCTTATTCGATTTTCATTTCCTTATTCGGTTTCTATTTCCTTTTTCGAATTTCATTTCCTTATTCGTTTTCTATTTCCTTTTTCGATTTTCATTTCCTTATTCGGTTTCTTTTTCCTTATTCGGTTTCTATTTCCTTTTTCGATTTTCATTTCCTTATTCAGTTTCTTTTTCCTTATTCAGTTTCTATTTCCTTATTTGATTTTCATTTCCTTATTCGGTTTCTTTTTCCTTATTCGATTTTTATTTCCTTATTCAGTTACTTTTTCCTTATTCGGTTTCTATTTCCTTATTGGATTTCTATTTCCTTATTCGGTTTCCGGGAGAAAATCGTTTCGTAGTGCCGGGACACTACAACTACCATGGCATGCAGTCGTTTTGTATACTCATTTTTCAATTATATTTGCACAAAACAATTAACAAGGGTTAGTACCATCAAGGACGTATATTAGTTATACGTCCTTGGTACCATGTAATTTTCAGTATGTTTTTATCAATTTAATATTGAGTTGATATCAATTATGACACAATTTGTCCACTACGAAACGGTTTTGTAAACTACTAAACTCATCAAAATGTCCACTAAGTAGCATGAGACTAACTCATCAAAATGTCCACTAAGTAGCATGAGACTAACTCATCAAAATGTCCACTAAGTAGCATGAGACTAACTCATCAAAATGTCCACTAAGTAGCATGAGACTAACTCATCAAAATGTCCACTAAGTAGCATGAGACTAACTCATCAAAATGTCCACTAAGTAGCATGAGACTGAGTTGTTTCTTCGTATGTAAAATACTGTCTAATGCGGGGTTCACACATTGCCGATTATTGCTCCCGTTTGAGATCAGACAGCGATACGACACGAAAAGTGAAAAAGTCGGATTAGTATCCTCAATTATCTGGAATGTCCTATTATTGTCTGAACGCAGTCGTTTTAGTTCGTAACAGATTCCTACTGGTCGGGAAGGGTCTGAATAGTTCGGCAAAGCACCCCGACAGTTAGGTGCGTCCCGTAACATTCGGGGAAACTCAGCCGATTTTGTCTAGTCGGATTACAATCGTGCCTATGTCGTGACAGATTCTGCTGTATCGGATCGAATTCCTAACAATGTTCTGTGTATTCGGGACGGTGTCCTGTGGAACGGGAATGATCTGGAGAAGTCCCAACAATAACAGAATACAATACGACTGAGACCAGACAAAGCCGTTTGCAATGCGATAGAGCGGACCGTGATAGGATTACGTTCCGACAGTACCTGATCATCCCGATTATGCCGACAGTTTTCGATCGGATAACTTCCGTCAGCGTCGGTTCACTGTCTTGTCACTATCTGATCTCTGTCGGATTACATTCGGTAGAATCGGGACGCAGTCGTGACAGACTCGGTCGAATTTTACCTGGCGAAAGATACAAATCGAATTTCCATCCACGATTCACAGGATCTTGATCAGACTTTTGACAAATTTTAACCGGGAATGGTCCTGTCAAGGACGGCAGTAAAAATCGTGAATGTGTGACCCCAGCTTAATACCGCAGTCCCACTAGGCCACGATAGCACTACGATCTGTGAAAAAAATGCAAATTTTGATGATCGTAGTACGATCGTGTAGATCGTAGTAAGGTCGTATCACGGTCGTGGTGAGGTCTTCAAGATCGTGATGAGCGTGGACAACTTTGAACATGTTCAAAACAATCGTGTTGCGGTCGTGGCGAAATCATGTCGTAGTAGAAGCGTAGTGAGAGCGCGCTAAGGTCACAGTAAGATCGCAAAGGTCGCTGTACCATCGTAGCGAGAGCGTGATTCTATTCGGAGAGAATGTGCTACGATCTCACAGCGACGTTATTACGACATCACTACGACCATCACGTTCTCACGGCGACTACACCACGTTTACACCACGCTGTATAAGACTATAGTACGATTCTAGCACGCCCTTGTCGTACTCACCACGCTCTTCTTACGACCTGACTACGTGCATACTACGACCATCATTCTCGTTGTCATTTTCACATAAAATATATTAGATCTCTCCAGATTTTGTTTGTCTGTATGTGATTAGGACTTCTTGTCCATTTTCTCTAACGGCTCAACCATGCTTCTCGTTTCTATCTAAATTAGACCGTTGGTTTTATACTAGTAATTTTTTGGGCCCTTTATAGCTTGCTGTTCGGTGTGAGCCAAAGCTCCGTGTTGGACACCGTACCTTGGCCAATAAAGGTTTACTTTTATAAATTGTTACTTGGATGGAGAGTTGTCTCAAACGCACTCATACCACATATTCCTATATCTGTTGACACATCTGTGTCATCTCTGGTATCGTTCACTAAAATATCGTCATTTGAGTTTTATGGACCAGCAATAGGTCGTAACTTGGGTTGGATTGGTCGGTCCGACATCTCTGCTGGATCAGGATTTGTTACTATTGGAGCTCCCTCTGCCTCTACATCAACCCCTACCACCACGCCCACGTGTTCTAGTAAATTTTGGCGGCATGACTGTATTGTTTCCGCGAAATCTACGTATTAATCAGAAATAGAAGGAATGAAACTGTATTGATATGGAACACGATGTTGACGTTATTGCTGAGAACATAGTAAGATCGCGGTATGAGCGTAGTATAATCGTGGTAAGAACGTGCTATAATCGCAGTAGAAGCGTGGTAAGATCGTGTTGTAATCGGATAACTCGTGGTATGGTCGTAGTGAGAACGCGATGAGCGTAGAAAGATTTTGATAAGCGTAGTGAGGTCGCAGAATAAGCGCGGTGGGAACGTAGTATAATCGTAGCGGGATCGTTGTAGAAGTGCAATGAGGACGTAGTAGCATCGTGAAAGCAACGGAAATTTACATTTTCATGCCACTCATACCGCGACCTCACCACGATCTGAATTTATTTTAGATCGCGGTGAGCGTGGTGGGATCGTGGTCTAGTGGGGCTGGGGCTTAATCTTTATCGTTTAAAAATGATTCTCCAATTCAGAAAAAAATGAGATCTTTCTAGTATACAATGAAAAACGACCTGGAAAGTCTATATGAGACATTAAAATGATATAAGATGTGCATTTAGAAGCTGTTTCGTAAGAACAAATTTCCACTACGAAACAATACATGGTAGATTATGAAATACCAGCCGGTATTCCCGATTTTGGTATTAATACATGCCCCGTTTTTTTACTTCTTTTACAGAAGCGACAAATAACAACCTCAGTAGCCAGGTCAATAATTTCCTATATATAGATCGGAATTCCTTCTAGATATTAAGACTCTGATTAATATGGTTAGGGACATTTTTCCGGAACTTTATATAAATAAAAAGAGAATAGGATATAGCAATTATCGTTATTAAGTGATGAAAACATCGGGTTACTCAATGAAATATGACTTATAGTGGAGGGGGCATCAAGTTTTGCTAGCCTTGTCCGTGTGTATGTCTGTACGTCAAGAATTTAGCTTTCGTTCTTTTATCTCGAGTTTGCCTCAACAAAATGTTATAAAACTTATACACAATCCGTATTACAAGAAAATACATATCACATTTGATTTTGATGGCGTCATTTATGCCATTCTAGGGTTATGCGCCTTAACAAATAAAAAAAAATACTGAATTTTTCGTTTCCGCTTTCTTACCTAAGTTTGCCCGACACCAAAATCAAGACATATACAAAATAAATTTGCAGCAAAGAAACAGCGTCTAAGACTTTATTGCTGTTCTTCATCTTGACAAAATACAGTGAGATCTTCAACACAGAGAAATCATTCTCGTCTCAATAAAAGTTGCAAGACAGCCCTAGCACCGGTTTGAGCAGAATTGTAAGTCAATATCGTCACAGTTGTACGTGGCATAGAAGACACACAGATTTGAGGCAATACGAACAATTTAATATGAACAGCTGACAAAGAAAGACTAACAAATCTGTCATAGATTGCCCGACAATTTTACTTATACATTAATATAAAACGAGACACATTTAAAGTGAAATACAGGGTAAGTTACTAGAGGTTGTATATATATATATAATCCCTCAAAAATGAAGTTTTATATGGTATGTATATATGATTAACCAAGTGTGGTCCGTCCTGTCTGTCGATTTGTCCATTAAGCCCTTATATAAGTTGAATATTTGTCTTTATGTAGTATAGAATTTTATCAATAAAACGACATCAAAGATTCATCAAAGATGTAATTTAATATATGATATATAAAACAAAAACAAATACCGATCACTCCAGTGACATTTAGAAATATATAAATAGAAATATTTATGAAAAGCCAAAAAAGAAATGTACAGTGAAAATCTACCGCTTAGGACCGCTTAAATGATGTTGAGACCCCGGTCTTTCAATGTCCTAAATTTGACGAAATCATAGACTCTGTAATATATAAAACTTATACCAAATGGATGTAGATACACAGTGATTAAAAAGGAACTTGGGTTCTGGGTATTGTATTTATGTTAAAGAGCAACTTTGAACCTCTGTGGTGGCCAGACGGGCCCGGATCTCAGAAAAATATCTAAGTGGGAAATAGCCTAGGTCAATACCTTTGAAATGAGCTAGGTCCGGTTCAGAACTTTGATGTAGGGATATGCCGAGTAGTACCGAATGTGTGGTTAATACGGAAAATTACGTTAAGGGAGCCTTTGAACCGAGCTCTGTGGTGGCCAGACGGGCCCGGATCCCCAAGAAATATTTCAGTGGGAAATAGCTTATGTCAATACCTTTGAAAGGGATTGACACAAGCTATTTCCCACTTAAATATTTTTCTGGGATCCGGGACCGTCTGACCACCGTATTGAAAAAGAAACCGAATACGGAAACAGAAACCAGATAAGGAAATGAATTTCGAATAAGGAAAAAGAACCGAATAAGGAAACAGAAATGAAAAAATGAAATGAAAATCAAATAAGGAAATAGAAACCGAAAAAGGAAATGAAAAAGGAAAAAGGAAAAAGAAACCGAATAAGGAAATGAAAATCTTATAAGGAAAAAGAAACCGAATAAGGAAATGAAAATCGAATCAGGAAAAAGAAACCGAATAAGGAAATGAAAATCTTAAAAGGAAAAAGAAACCGAATAAGGAAATGAAAATCGAAAAAGGAAATCGAAAACGAATAAGGAAACGAAAAAAATGAGGGAAAAAAAATTTGAGGAAAATATTTTTGAGGAAAAATTTTGAGGAAAAAAAAATTTGTGAAAAAAAATTTGAAAAAAAAATTTTTTAAGGAAAAAAAAAATTTTAGGAAAAAAATTGGTGAAAAAAATTTTGAGGGAAAAAAAAAATCAGTTTGGACTTGTAATATTTTCAAAATTTGAATATCGAAAAAAGAAAAAGGAAAAAGGAAACAACTTGTGTCTGGTTAATATTATCTGCATGCAGGTCTGATTTAATAAGTTAAACTGGGTTTCACATTAATGATTTACATTGTATGAATTTTATTCTTGGAAAATAGAGTAGGGTAGAATTTTTAATGTGTCCCTGTAGATTTTAATATGTGATAAGATCAATATCGTACATGTAGTTATACATGTAAGATTAGAGACAGTGACAAATAGTAAGATTGGGTTTGTTGAAAAGGATTCAGAAGAGAAACAAATCTGGGAATGTTTTGTGAAATATCTTAGTTGGATAGTGTTATTAGTCATCCAATTATGAACTGTCATTATAACCTCAAATAGGCCTCCATCATAAGAATAAATTTTTCCTCTCCATTGTTCATCTTGTCCATTGTCTGTCCATGTATGAATAAAGGATTTTCCTACTAGTAGGTCGGGTTTTAGAAAAATATCTTCTTGCATGACGGTTGTTGATGGTGTATGAATCTGCTGATTTTGGATGAATTCTAATAAATTTAAACTTAATTTTGAAACGTCGAATGCTTTTCCATGACTGCTAAATTGAAGTAGGTGTTTTAAAGTTTGATTGACGGGAAATAGTTTTTTACACATCGAAAGTTGGCTTTTAAGAGCTATAATTTGATCCTTTTTTTTGTTGATTTTCGCAAGTTCTTCCTTTATTTTTGCATCAGTGTTCCAAATTCCATTACGGTTAAAGACATCTAGCGCTGTTTGCATCTCAACATTGAGTTTGACCTGTCTGTTACTTTCGTTTATTTGTCTCTGCCTAATTGTTTCAATATTTTGATCAAATAAATCTTTTTTTCTACATTTAATATTGGATAAAAATTTATTATTTTGCGTTCTTGCATTGGCAATAATTTCAGTCGTTTCAGCATCCGTTTTGTTATGCAGCCATTCTTGTGTTATATAATTTTTAAACATGATTACACTTTCCATAGAATTAGTGTTATAAGTTGGAGCGTTTACAATACAGTTGTCCAATTTAGCCATCAAACGCTCAACAGAAATGTTATTCGATGGACATGATTTGCATATATTTAAAATTTCATCATTTGGTTCATAATATTTTCCAGTAGGCATAAAATCTTTAAAAAGTTGCATACATTTTACTTTTAGTTCAGAGCAAAATTTAACTATAATACCCTTGGTAAAATCATCTACATTACATGGTTTTAATAAATATGAATAAATGTCATCATCTGGAAAATCTGGTCCATAAAATAATTTAATTCCATTTTCTATTAAAACAAGCTCTGGATTTGCAATACAGATATCTAAAAATTCCACCAATCTGTTATAAATGTTACCCATTCCTAAGGCTGTTTCTATTTCACCACCAGCTTTTTTCCAATATGCATGGTTCGGTAAAAATTTTAGAAATTAAACCTAAAGCTCTTAATATAGCTAAAATGTTGTCATTTGACAGTGCCCGAACAATATAATCCTGAATATAAATCAAAGTTGATTTTGATGTTTTCAAATAAGTTATTAAATGTTTGTGTAAAAAATATGTTCCAGCTGAATTATGAAATAAATAGTTAAAACGATTGCCACGCAATTTCATTATAGGTATGCGGTTTATATTTTGACTCTTGATATATGAAGTTACAAGTGCTGGGTCTCCTGTGCCATCTTTAAAAAATAATTTGGAAACACATTTTAATAAAAAGGATGTCGAACACATATTACCAGATCCATCTATATTAACAGTTTTATCTTTTTCTAATTTAACGATTTGTTTGGTACATACATCACTAAACTGTAATAACGGATGGACTGCACATTTAAAATTGTGAGTTTCAGTATTATTATTTACGTCATGTATTTCAGCAGATAACAAAGTGTTCGCTATGTGCTCTGTTGCACTACGGTCGGTCATGAAAGACTTCACTTTAGGCAAAATTTCATCATTACTTTTTGTAGTTATTTCAATATCTTTGATAATTTCATTTGTACATGACACATAAGTAGATGCTTTTCCATTCGACACTTCTCTCAAGCCAGCAGTAAGAATTTTTTCACCGGTTGCAATCTCTAAACCCACAAAATGTCTACCTTTTTTAGTGGTGGCATCCCTTTGCATAGTTATTTTATCTAATGGAGCAAGCTCATCCTTAACATGATTCCTTGCTACTATTCCTAGTTCTGAAGTTAGTTTAGCAGCTGTTGATATACTAGGTAGGTCATCTAGTGTTAAAGTTATGTCAGCAAGAGAGAGAACTGATATTATCAGTGGTGCTATATGCTCTAGTCCAATTTTTCGGCTACGAAAGCAGTAATATACCTGTCTAAGTCGATCAGTAAATGGTTTACCTTTGGTATTATTTTAAATGTAAACATCTTAGTTTCTTTGGTTAAATTTTCATTCTTTTCCTCTGCTTTGCACTCTAAATGCTCTATACTCAACTTTAAATCTGATATGATATTTTTCATAGAGTTGCACTGGGTGCTTTTATCAAAAAGTATTGTTTTTGAAAATAGGTTTTTCTTGATCTTATGTTTTTCTTTAGATACTTTCAAATCATTAATATATTTACGTTGCCTCTTTATTTGCAGATTCAATTTCGATATATTGATATGCCTGATTTTATCATTTAACTGCTTAACCTTGTATGATAAATGCTTTATCGTTTCAGAACAAGAATCACCACACACACTTTTCTTGTTTTGTTTTGATTTTGATACATCATCTGATATTATTTCATTAGATTTTCTTTTCAAATTTGGCTTTGGCAGTTCAAAGTTTTGTTTGTAGAATGTTTCCAATTGTGATTTGTCACGATTTTTTTTCAATCGTTTTATTTCATCAATAACTCTTTTCGCTTTGTAATGAAGACTGATACTGTTTACAGATTGTTCTGTTGTTTTAAGGAGTTTACATATGTATATACTCTATGTAATTCTTTTACATTTCCAGCTACCTTTATGAAGACTTCATGTAAAATACGGTTTGATAATGACTCCATAATGACAGTTCATTACTCAGATTGTTTATGATATTTACCATATATGCTGTCATAAAATTAAAAAAAAAATATATATATTACATTGAAAAGTGTATAAATATATCACCCCACTACCAACAAAACAATATTAATAGATATAAGACCTAGTTTCTGTCTACAATTTATTACTCGTGACAACCAATACTTCTACCTGTATGCCTTTTACTAGACTTTTTTAGCAGTCTTTATCATCCTAAAAAAGCTTTCACACTAACTAGACATTAACAGAACAAACAAGTAAATGTTAAATTAATACTGAAAACTCAGAAATTAATGCACACAATTATCATTGCGAATTACTTTTTACTTATGACATTGTGTCATCTAAGAAATGCATTTATGAAATTATGAATGCCAATTTTTATTTCTGTAGACCTCAGATTGTTGCAATTCGCATTAGTATCCATATTGCAATAATTTCTGAATTTTAAATATACCAGCTGCAATTGCATACCTCATATATGTTATTTGTCTTGAAACGGACAGTGCTGATCGTCTATTTTCACTCTATAAACCTGCAAAAGCAGAATAATTTCCATTCATTAACAAAATACATCACAAAACCAACTTCAAATCAAATAAAATCAAAATTTGGCTCCATGTAATTTTACAGAAGGTAGCATTTGTATTAAGATAGAGTTATCTCCCATTAGTTATTATCTCTTCATCAACAAAAGAAATCTGCAGAATAATTTACCTTCATTAATGATGTAACATAAATGGTCTGTATTTAGTGTAACTTTATATGCAAGAATGTAAATAAACAAATGTTAGTGAATGAAATTTTAATGATTGTACATTTTGTATATCAAGATATGAGTTATCTCCTCTTAGTAATATACTTAGAGATCTACATATCCCTATAAATGTTCAAAATAAATTTGAACTATACATTCCTTTATTA
Organism: Mytilus galloprovincialis; assembly: GCF_965363235.1. Taxonomy (NCBI): domain Eukaryota; kingdom Metazoa; phylum Mollusca; class Bivalvia; order Mytilida; family Mytilidae; genus Mytilus; species Mytilus galloprovincialis. Next base: position 62,571,621 of record NC_134845.1, read on the forward strand.
CAAGGGGGGAAAATTGGTGTATATATATTAAATAATAATTTATATGTATGCTCTTTTCTGTTCTTTTCGGTCCTTTTCGGTTCTTTTCGGTTCTTTTCGGTTCTTTTCTGTAAATCGTCGCTCTTTTCTGTAAATCGTTGGACCGTACTTGAAGTGATAAAGGGTCCCTGCAATCTCCGTACAGCGCTCGTTTCCTTTCCGTATACTTGGTACACTACAATAATGACCTCTGCCGTACGTTGTTTTTAGCCCCGCCTCTTTATGCAAAGTAATGCACTACTTTCCAAGTCTCTAAAAAAATATAATTACTAAAAAAAATAATAAGCTTCAAAACTTTTAAATAAAGATAGAGTTATAATTAAAAGTATTTTTATCAATTAAAAATTATAATAAAGATACATGGTAATACGCATAAAAAAGTTGTATGTGTGCTTTGAGAGTAAGGCACTTTGTCGTCTGCAATCATCCATGAAAATGTAAACAGAAAACATAAGTATCATGAAAATCTGTTCGGCCTGTAAAGGAGTGAAGGCATGGAGATACATAAACATATCTGGAGATGAAGAAGTGTTTTACAAAAAAATCTGTTCCTTATTTTGTGTTGATCAAGTCCAAGAGAATGTCATGCTTTGCTACAATTGTAGATCATTTATGACAAGGGTCAACACTTTTGTAGCAAAGCTAAGGTACAAATGTAATGATGTACGCGAGAAAAAAAATACAGAGAAATTTATGAGACAATCTCCTTCAAAATCAAAATTAAATTGCAACACAAAATAGCATCCTCAGGTCACAGTTGTGGCCTACTAATTTTACTCTCAAAAAGTCTTGTACTGACAATACATGAATAACAGTAACAAAGGTACAAATATCAAAAGTGACAACACACAAAACCAAATGATATATATATATATAGATCCATTTTGTTACATCTTGTGATCAATTTTATTTGGCAATCGCCAATGGCAGTCAGCAGGGTTAAAGAACATCAGTTGTTTGACCTGTTAGTCAAATGTGTTTTGTTTAAATATACTTCTTCACTTTTTTGGTCTTTTGGAAAATGTTGTTTGTGCTGTATTTAGACCCTTCTACAACGAAATTTGTTTTACATGCACACGTATAAAAATTGCGGTTTTTATCCAACGAAATCATAAGTTTGAACGTTGTTTTCAATTTAGACTGTATATTATATATATATATGAACAGTAAAATGAAATTATATCATATTTTGGGACAGATACCTTAAAAATGTATTGTGATTAACTGAACTTTCGAAATATCAAAGCTATCCCCTTTCATTTGTAAGATTTATAATGTTTTGAATTATATTTTATCAGGGTGGGGGCAACCACAAAATCAGGAACTATTCATCAAATTAGTAACAATATCTCATTTGAGTTATTATTTAATTATAGTGCTTATAATAAAAGTAAATTTTCTTCCTATGAGTCTTTTCACTTAAAATGGCACAAATGTCCAAAAAGAAACACATTTAACTGCTTCTAAAGAACTTATAATATTTCTATATAATAAATATGAGAAATTTAAAAGCTATTTGCCTTGAAAATTGCCATGTTTTAAAAGTGTTCATAGGCTTGTATCTTCTCAGTATATTGAGATAGGTCTATTGACTCTATTCATCTAATAAAAGATTGCTTCATTTCTTTTATGTCAGAATTAGTGTCATGTGTGTCATATTAAGATAAAAGAAAATTATTTTTTTTAGCTAGTTACCAATGATAACTCAAATGAGGGATTGTTACTTATTTGGGGAACAGTTCCCTATTTTGCCAGTTTTCCCACCCTGAATAACTCACCAACAGTACCTTAAAAGGAGTGAGGTTGTGTATTAGTTAATCCCAATCAAAATTTGTCAAATTGTCACCAACTTGTTAATTAAAAACAATGGAAATCAGATATGACAGGGTGTATTTTTAAATGCCCTTTCATATCAGTCCCAGAGTTTCAGCTAGCATTCTTATTCAGGTACTATATAAAGCATTATTTAATCAATTCAATTTAATTCAAAGTAACACTTTATACTATTAGCATGTGACACAACATAACAAATTAAAAAAAATATATATGTGCGATAATTTTGCCTGTATTTTCAATTTCAAATTTAAATCTTTGGTCGTCCCACCTGAAGATGTTTTAATGTCAGTATTGAGCTTTAAATTCTATAAACAGATTGAAATTTACGGTAATTTATTTAGAGAGTAGATAATTTAATTGATCTATTGAATACATGAAGAGAATTTATGCCCTTCTTTAATCACAGTTCTTTATCCATATGAAATATATACATGTATGTATGTAATATGTTTTTTTTTTTAACTTTATGTCTAAATATAGATCTCCAGCATCTTTACATGAAGCCCAAGACAATGGGGATGGTATACAATGCAAAAGAACTGACAGTGTGTAAGTATAAATTATTCTGATACATGCATTTATCTCTAGTTGATCATTTAATTGATCTATTGAATACACGAAGAAAGATGCCCTTCTTTAATCATAGTTCTTTACCTGTTTAAAATATATATATATATGTATGTACAAATGTAGTATGTTCTTTCTTTTAACTTTATGTCTAAATATAGATCTCCAGCATCTTTACATGAAGCCCAAGACAATGGGGATGGTATACAATGCAAAAGAACTGACGGTGTGTAAGTATAAAATATTCTGATACATGCATTTATCTCTAAATGATTTATAATCATATACACTTTGAAATTTTCCTATCAGTTAATATAAGAAGATGTGGTATGAGGTCTGATGTGATAACTCTCAATCCAAGTTACAATTTGTAAAATTTGACTATTATGGGTCAAAATACGCCCTTCAACATGGATCCTTTTTTCACACCGAACAGCAAACTGTAAAGGGCCCCAAAAATGACTAGTGAAAAATATTCAAACAGGAAATCCAACATACATTTATGTACCACATGAACAAACAGCAACCACACAACATCAGGCTCCTGACTTCAGAGCCATGTTAATCTATCCTCTATTTGTGTACATTACTTTGACTACCTATTAGGGGGACTTATTAGTTTAACCTTGATTTTTTATAGATATTTTGCTTGATTCTAAGATGGATTACAATGGAGTATTCATGTAATGTTAATTATATGTTTTAATATATTCAATATTTATTAGTTATTATTTGATTTATAAGTTTCTGAGGCTGAATTAATAACTGTAGTTTCAAATAGTCTTATATCAAAACACAGATTACCAAGTACCTCTTTACCAGAGCTTAACACACAGGATCCAGTGAATATAACATCTGGAGTAAAAAGAACATTTTGCAGGTAAAAAATATGTGTCATACATGTATTAATTATTATTGCATAGCAATATAATATTTCCCACAGAAAGTAACCAAAATTCAGCTTGCAATAAATTCTGATATTGCACTAGTGCAATAACTCTTCAAAATTCATGACGTCACCAATGACAAAATCTTAGTTCAAAACAATTTTCACTTTCAAATACTATATGGCTATACAATAAAAGGGTAGAACTCACAAACTCGTGCATTATAAAAGTCTACTCGGGACAATATTCCCCAAAATTCATGCAATAACCCTATATTATTGTATAGCAATATAATATTTCCAACAGAAAGTAACCAAAAGTTAGCGTGCAATAAATTCTCAAAATTCATGACGTCATCAACGACAAAATCTTAGTTTAAACCAGTTTATACTTTTAAATATTATATTACTATACAATAAAAGGGTTATTGCATGAATATTGGGGAATATTGTCCCTCGTAGAACATATATTGCACTCGCAAGCTCGTGCAATATAAAATTCTACTCGGGACAATATTCCCCAATATTCATGCAATAACCCTATATTATTATACTGATGCCTAGAAATTATACTGTTAGAATTTGAAAGTTGCAATTAATTTCTTTGGTATATAAAAACCAATATGTTTCAGTATGGTAAAAAAAAATATGTTTTTTTCGTCAGATATGCCCACCTACTTATCAAGATCATTTACAGGCATTATTGGGGTTTTTGTTTGCCAAAAAAAAAATGGACCATAATATTATGTTACAGTCATATATAGAGTTAAATATATAAAAGCAGGAATTTTGGAATGTTGAGTTCTATTTTATATGTATTAATTCCAACTTTTCATGAAATAACCTTTCCATTTTAAAAGAACACTTGACCTTATATCTAATTTGTTCATTACAGTGACCATGCATATTGCACTAGTACTTGCAATTCATTTAATGAACAAGTGCCGGATATCGAAACTGCTCTGGATAGTGATGATGATATTGATTCAGAAGATGACATAGATAATGGTGTAAAAAGTGTGCTTGATGCTGTCAAAGGGGTCAACTTGACACCATCTTCAAGATATGACTTTTAGTCAATTTTGAAATCTTTGACTATTGATGAGCTCCCTAAAATTAACATATTTCTAGAAATACTCAAAGAGATGAAAGAACGGTATTTATGCATAGGCAATGAAAATAATTTAAAAACCATGTACATTAAGCTTTCTTCATATACTTTGTATATTATAGCCCACAAGAAAAATGAAATAAAAAAGATTGAAAATAAACTAAATTATAGCAAATGGGCAAACAGTATGTTTTAACTCCGTCTGTTAGATGAACTTCAGTTTGGAATACTTGTATTAAAAACTGCTCCATTAAAAGATTTCAGTAATTTCATTGCAAAGCAATTATAAGTAAAAGATCTAATTTGAGTTTGATAGAGTTATTGCCCTTGAAAATAAAATAAAATTTCCAAAATTTCCAATTTAACATGGTATCTAAGGGACATCAGAATATTTTAACGTGTATTAAAAAGTTAAAGATTATATGCTTCAATGTTTTATAAAAATATTACAGTTATGATTTGCATGATGATTTATATATTTCAGATTTTGATTCTCAGTTGTATTTTTATTTACTTTAGATGTCCAGATCTACTATATGAAATGATGAATGTTTCGGTAAAGAATCCTTCTGTGGTAAAAATCAGAAATATAACTAGTGTGGTATTGGCATACAGTGCATTAATGTTTTCTAGAAACAACAAAAACTCAGCGTTCCAAAGATGTACCACCTTGATGGCTGTTGCTGGTAATTCAAGTGATGAGGTATCATATTATTCCCCTTTATGTTTATATGTAACATGTATACTAATGAGTTAATTTAGTTGACCAGGAGCAATGTGACAAATCATCGAACACCCTCTCAGGATTTTGCCATCCTGCTGTGCCTGCAATATTTTCTTATAATCAACTAGTGATTTCTGATTCAATCAATAAATAAAAGTGCTTAATTTTTTTTTTATTAACACAGTGAAATTGTAGTTGATAAAAATTAGGGTATATGTACTGAACAAAGTTTTATATTTTTATATTAGTTCATTAGAAGATTAAACCAGATGGGGATATCATTGTCTTGTACAAGTAAGTTGCGTATCTTGGAAAAAGCTGGAGAAACATCAAAAAACCTGTTGGTAGAAAAATTAAAGACAAACCCCAGAATGAAGATAACAGGTGATAATTTAGATATGTATATAAAGACAAATCACCAAAGGCAAGACAATGATAATAAGGACATTCACTGGTTTGCGTCGAATGCCTTTCTGTCACGCCTTGATTACACAGGCCTGTCCTTGGAAAAACCAAATGTGAGATCATATTGACTTTTTTACATTCAATAAAATAATTATTGTTATGCAATGCAATCAGTGACAAAACTCTTGAGTTGAATAAGAGTTTGTGTTTTTACTTTTGTATTATAAAGCATGACGTTCATTACTTTCATTATTCTTTAAATCACAAATATAAAGTATGTTTCTGTAAATAGATATATATATATTTTGTAATACATGTATCGGTTTAAATTAAGCCCGTTATTCTCTTTTTTTTATTTAAAGTTTGTTCTTTGTTTGCATGATTGTTTTAAGTCTTTGTAGTACAAGTGAGTACACTAACGTTTAAGTTGGGAATGTCAGTTCAAGCCTGACCAAAGTCAAGAATTTTCATGCAGACATAAAATATAACTTCAAGACCAAAACAAAAAGATAATTTCTTAATAACTTCTTTAGAAATATGTTGATATCATGTTAAAATAAAAACAGAGATTAACTAGAAATCAAAATGCAAGTGAAAATGATTCACATCGGAAATTACACTTTTGCTGTTAAAAACATGTAAAGATATATTAGTGGCCTTTAGGTTTTTTTACTCCTCGTTGGTCAGGTTGCTGTCTCTTTGACACATTCCCCGTTTCCATTTTTAATTTCATAATTTCATATTGACTTCCATATGTAGTTTTACCTTATCTCGGCCCGTTACAGTAACACTTATCTTATTTTTATGCAATTTAGAAAAAAATTCGAAACTAAGCAATATTTTTTATAAATATGTTTTTAGTTATCTATACTTTTGTATATTTATATCATGATTTTCAATTAAGATGAATGCCATATATACTTGTTATATTGTAGCTCAATTTATGTTGGTGTTGAATTTAGGTTCCACTGGGTGACATAAGTCCAGAATTCTTCATACCTAACAATGCTGAAAAAAGTAAACTGAGAGATGTGAAGAAAGTATTTATTGGAAGAATGATAGTTGACAAAAAAGATTTTGATTGGTTAGAAAAGAAACTTCCAACACACATACCCCACAGGTATTGATACTCACTCAGCCCGCAAACTAGTTTTATTGTAATCACTGTATTTGTCGTCCATTTTCCCTTACCTCTTGAAATCTGCTAGTTGATTGCATTTTATCTTAATGTCATCAAAATAGGCCATAGATAGGCCATTTTATATATGAAGACAATAACAATCAAAACCAAGGAGTCAACATTTTGCATTTTAGGGGACAGCTGTATTGTGTTTACAGCTTTTCAAACGAAATCCTGTTATTAACTGTCATAAATTGAACTGAATCATATACAAATAGCACGAGAATGTGTATATTTATTCCATATGTCTGCATAATATTAATAATGCTTATTCTCAGATACAGTGAATATATGTCAAAGAAGCAGGAAGTGTTCAGTCTTCCAATTATTTTCAAGAACGAGAGTAAGAATGAAGATTGCCTGGACATCATGGATGCGTACGAGAGACAGCTGACAGAAATTTTCACTCTTGCTCATGGTATATTAAAAACTCAATTTTACAATTGCTTAAGAATGCTCCAAAATCTAATAGTTTAGGCTTCGTATTTCAAAAAATCATTTTTCAAGATTCTATCAAAATAGAATGGATGATTTACATTTACTAGCTAAGTATTTGGTGTTTTCTGTTTTATAAAAATGTTAGAAGAACTCGCCACAAGAGTGGAAATGAAATGGAAATTAACAACAATAGATCATTGCAAGGCCTTCCAAAATCAAGATAATGATTTAAAGCTATATCGCATAGTGAGCCATAAAAGACCCAATTATTACAAAAAAGAAACAATTCAAACAAGAAAATGATGGCCTGATGTTTTTCCTTGATGTACTGATGTCCGTCTTGGTGTGTCTTTCTATTGAACTTTGTGTTTCTGTCTTACAGCTGATTTTACCATTTAGAAATACATTTCATTTTTTTTTCTTTTTACTCCACCAAAATGCAAGATGTTTGGCAAATCATTTCAATTAGCATGTGGCAACACAAAAATTTCAAATTAAGGTGGTGATAATTTTTTTATTGGTTTATATGTATTATACAGTGGTAATATCAGAAATTAACATAGTACATCATAATACATAACACACAATCAATGTTGTAGGAAATACTGATATGTTGCAAAAACATGGAGCTGTCCTAGGTGGTGACCAGCTAACAAGGGAAAGGCTACAGAATGTAAAAAACATAAGGTTTTTAGCATTAACACCTGAGGGGAGATTTGAACACCTGAATCCAATAGTAATTGAACATTGGCATGTCAAGCAGGATTTGTTATCTGTAAGACATTTAGTCAGAACTAGAAAACTACACAAACTTGTTCTAAAATAAGGGTTTTAAGAAAGCTATTGAAATAGTATAAAAATGGAAATACAGTATTTAATTTGAAATTTCATACAATGATTACAGTTTTGTTTTTGTTAAGACAATGAAATACTAATAAAAATGAAATACAACACGATAGAACACTGAATAGTTAATGCATGCACATGGAAGAAAGTAAATATGGGAGACAATCACTTAAGTATATAAGATTATTCCCCTTTGAACAGTATCTAATAATCTTTGAAAATATATGGTGATCAGAGTTTGATAAAAAAAAAAAGAAGCTCAAACTGGTTTAATATAAGGGTAGTTTTCTCCCATGTACATACAGCAACCAATTACTAAAAAGTCTGAATATTTGTGTATATAGTATATAAATTGCATGAATTAGATAAGCACCTTTACAAATTTGTCTGCAGTTTTACACATATAGTTCGGCATTATAATATATACATGAAATATGCTTACATTGTGCAATACACATGAATATTGAAATACAAAGTCAAGATTATAACTAGGTTCAAAATATGAAGCACAAATACAAATAAACTCTATAAATTCAAACTATGTTACTGTATATTTCTTTTAGTTATTGTTCATGTGGAAAAATTTATAAAAATAGAACTTTCTTTATTTTTTTTATTTTTTCTGGTGTTAATACATGTATCAATAATCAATTTAGAACATAGAAATGAACTTGATTGATTGAACGACATTGTTTATACTGTTCAATTTGCCACATTAACACTGCTATACAGTAAAAAAATCTGCTACTGAAACCTTTTTGAACAAGCAATGAATTTATATATTCTAATATGCAAACCATTAATGTTAATATTGCTTTGAATTTTTAATTTTTATTATATGAGAGAACCTTAGGCTTAGTGACTCTTCTTCAGTGTATGCTATTTATGATTGTCTGTTAGGTGTTCATGAAAATATATAGGACAAAAAGGTTAAGCAAATCCATTTTGGAGTTAAAGACCTACATCAAACTTGTGCAAAGCTCACCATCAGGTTCTTAAAATGAACAATTTTTTTTTATCTTTTGTAATTACTTATGACAAAATCTATTTACACAGAAAGCATACAAGGCATTGTATACAGCAGAATCATTATGTACACCAGGCACTCTCTTTCATGCCAAAACAATTCTAGAAATTTGAAGTCCTTTTGTAACATTAGAAAACACCTTGATAGGATAATAAATATGGAAGAAATGTTAGATTTAATTAGGAAAAAAGTTAGAAAATTCTTCATTGATCATTCATAAGGAACTGTAGATCAGTAGATATTAATCTTTATCATATGTTTAGTAGTAAATACAGTAGTTTTGCATATGTGATAAATAGCCTGCTGTTTAATCCATATCGCGCAACTTTGATGCGCACCCTTTATCGCATACCCTTTATCACACCCCTACTTTTTTTTTTTTTTTTTTTTTTTTTTACATAACAGTCAGTTTTGGTTTTTTTTTTGCTTAAGAAAATTTTTCCTCAAAATAGGTAAATTTTTTGAATGACGTCATTGTTTGGTATGTGACGTCACGAACGTCGAGTTTTCACATTGTATGTGACGTCACGAACGTCAAGTTTTCATATTTTTTGGCACACTAAATGCTACTATGAAAAATACAAAACACACAAATTAATACAATAATAAACAAAATATTTTTAAAACAACAGCACACAAATTGTAAGGTAACCCAGGTGCTTCGGATAAGTAATTGAGCAGTTCTTTTAAGGCCTTTGAAACAAGACAAAAGTAGAACTGAAGGTAACCCAGTGCTATGGATCAGAAAACAGTTCATATAATATAATACTCTTCTGTTGAAATATATGATAAAGTGTATAATACATGGCAAAATCCGTATCACATGCCGTATCACCCTCGACCAATATCATCCCTCGGGCCTAAAGGCCCTTGGGCTGATATTGATGTCTCGGGATGATACGACATATGATACGGATTTTGCCATGTATTATTCTCTATGTATCGCATCAAGTTTTAAATTAAAAAAATTTTTACAAAAATTTGAAATATTAATCTTACAAACTATTTTAAATCATAATTTTTTACTTTGAGAAAATATGTTATTTATCCTTTTTATATGATATTTTGCTTTTCTTGATGAAAAGCTCATAGTTCTGTGATAATTTGTGATATAATTATACCTGTGATTCTCTCTTATATAAGTGTGTGTGGGTGTGATACAAATAATTTCAATTTCTAGTTTTTATAACATTGTGAACTTTTTTTTTGTAATTTTTCATCTATATTTTAAAAAGTTTTAGGTAGTTTTAGACCATGTATATAGCTAACAATGTAAACAGGCGAAGAATAAAAGAATAAGAAGGAGGGGGTTTACTCTTTTTATTATCATTCTTTTGAAATTTTGAATTCAAAATGTTAAAATTTAACAACAAAAGGAACAATTTGGGTAAGAGTCTTTCTTATAACAGAAGTATTTGGAATTGGTAAATTTAATGTTAAAATTATTTTCAAAGTAGTTTTATTTAGTGGCTTACCATTTTATTTTTTTGGGTGGTGGTAAAGGCAAATTGATTATCTCTCTTCTTTAAAAAGAATTGTATTTCACTTCTTAGTAAAGGGTGTGACAATGTTTTAAAGAATATATGAAGGGTATCAATGGGAAAACTATAAAATTTTTAAAAATCTATGTATAGCAATGTTAAAACCTGTATTATATTCAATGAGCTAAATAAATGCCTCTCCGAATTAATTTCATTCTATGGGAAAACTTTTGAAAATTGAGCTTATTGGTTATGGCAATTGGGCTTTACAGGTATGCTGGTGATATATTTTTGATATCTGCAACAAAAGATGGTTTACAGGAAAATACATTGTCAATTTGCACAGAAAAATGAGGTTTATCTGTCATTACAAAGTAAAACATAAATGTTACATTTGGGAAGGGTTGAATTGTATGACCTATTAATTCACTGGTTTATGACAGTCAAAAAATTGATGTTTTGGAAAAAAAATATTATATAGGTGTATTATCAAATTATAATAGTAAATTTCTTAATGTACATAGATATTTTACAGAACAAGGTAGAGGAGTTCAGTATGGGGAGAACTACCTTATCCCTATGTTTCAATAAATTTACAGTGATAAGTGTGTTTGATACTTATGTTAGTTAGTAGCATATGAATGTATAGGTGTGAGATATGTGGGTTTAACATTTTTCCTATGATAGAAAAGGTTGATTTGGACTGCTGTGAATAGTTATTGATTCACAAGAGAACAACCAGAAATGTGAATGAGGTGAATTTCCACTTCAGTATAAGTGTAATTTTCCAATATTTTTTTTTGTGGATGACACCTGTATATTAAAGGTGTTGTTATAAAGAACTAACTGAACTTGTGTTTAATTGTTCAAAATGTATGAGTTGGGCAACATATATAAAATGATTGTTACATAATCTTATTTCGAATTATTATTGGGCAAATCAGTAGTTGTTGAATTTAGACAGCTCAAATTTATCTTTAATAAGAAAGTGTCGTGTTGATTAAGCTAAACAAGAATTAACATTTTTTTATAAGGCTGTTCTGCAAAGTGTAAAATATTCTATAAGTATGTGGTATGAAATGTATTTTTTCAATTGTATCTTAAGAAATTAATTCCTATACTTTTGGTTGTTTAAATAAGTCAGTACTATAATAAATGAAAGAAATTGTATTTTTTAATGATTTAAAGGTGATAGAGGATGAGTTTCATTTCATTCTACAATGTAGCCAATATACTTTTTTTTGCATAAAAAATATATAAAACAAGAGGCTGTCACAACGACAGCAAACCGGATTTATTAATATTTATTTGTGTCCTGGCAATGTCACAAGAACCATTACTGATGAATGGTGAAAGTGAAAATCGTCAATATCAAATTTGACCTCCATTTTGTCATCAGTATCAACATACTAAAATTTGAAAAGCTTAGATTGAATGGTTCATGAGTAAATGCAACAACGTGAATGGAAACGCCATTTTACAATCTTTCAAGAACCATAACGCCTGAACGGTAAAAGTCAAAATAGTCATTATTTAACTTGACCTCTATTTTGTCATCAGTAACAACATATTAAAATTTGGGAAGCTTTGGTAGAACAGTTCATGCGTAAATGCACGGACACAACTGGAAACTCCATTTTTCAATCTTTCATTGCACGGACAACATTTGATTGCCGCCCGCCCGCCCGGCCGACCGTCCGGCCGCCCGCTGTACATCCCCAAATCAATAACCGACATTTTTGTCACAAAAATCCGGTTAATAATGTTACTGGTCTATGCCATCATCTATTTAATAAAAAATTTGCATTTGAATGTTAAAGATTGCATAATTGTTGTTATAAATCTATGCAAGAATTTGACTGTTAAACGCAACCAGTAAAAATATTATTTAAATTTGTTTTGCTGTTGTTTTCTTTCTGCATGATAGAGAGAACAAAATCTACATCACATCAGATTTTGAAATTTCAGCAAAAATTGTTAAAAAGTATGGACCAACAGGCGGTATGGGCTTTGCTCATTGTTGAAGGCCGTACAGTGACCTATAGTTGATAATGTCTGTGTCATTTGGTTTATTGTGGAGAGTTGTCTCATTGGCAATCAAACCACATCTTTTTTTTTATATTGAAGCTACTCCTTTACAATTCAATTCTTAAAATCTCACATTCAATACATTTGCAACTCTCCTTACAGTACATACAACATTCATGATCAATAATGTCTCCTTTCTCAAAACCAAACTGACTTAACATACATGTACAGGAACGTAAACATATATCATCATTACAGTATTGCACAATATTATTTTTAATTTCTGGTACATTATTTGATATGTCCCTTTTACAATAAAATAATATTGACCTAGCTGGTCTGCCATCCCTACCAGCACGTCCTATTTCTTGAACAAAATCAGATAAATTTCTGGGAGGCTTTGTATGAATGACACAATCAATAGATGGGGAGTTGAAACCCATACCAATGACAGATGTACAAAATACTAATCTGATTCTTGGAACCTTTTTACCTAAATCTGTTACAATAGTGGCTTTGACTTTTTCGTCTTGTCCACTACACAAAGCACCATACAAACAGTTGTGTAAATTAGAATTTCTAAAAATAAATCTACAATACGCAATTGCACTGCCCATGTATTGATTAGGAATATATACAAGTGTAACAGGAAAATTTTCCTTCTTAACAAATAAATCATCACAGAGAGGCTTATATATATTTTCAAACATTTCAAAAACATCATTTAATGAACCCTTCAGATTTTTTTCAAGATAAATATTTGTTCTGTCAGGACTTTCTTTGACTATACATGGAGTTTTCATACCTAAGGCTTTCACTATATCTTTCTCTTCTTGAAGAGATACTGTTGCACTTAAACCAAGTCTAACTGCGTCTGGCAGAAAAGCTGCTATGTCATGAATATGCTTAAAAGTAGTACGGAATGATTTTCCCCTGAAAAATATGATTTTTTTTCTTCACTTTATATTAATCAATCATATTGTATACATTATGATACTCCTCAAATAGAACACTTAGTTATGATCTTAATTACAGCCGATTGCATTGAGTGTGTAGGCAAATGTAGTATCCTTGGATTATCTTGCTTGCTAGCTGAACCGTGAAGTCACTATTAGTTTAGGTAAACTATCCGCCTTTAAGGGTAGACTAGTCGACAGATAACCAATCTATCTGTCTGTAGAACTAGGCTACCTAGACAGGAGGGTAGTATACCTTACCTTAAAATGACTCCACGGTTCAGCTAACAAGCAAGCTTACCAAAGATATTACCTTTGTCTACACACTCAATGCAATCGGCTTTAAATTCTATGAACATGAGTTAATGAGTCTTGTATATAAGCAAACTTAAAGAGAATCCAAACATTTACAAATACTTGGTCATGTACAGACAAATCATGTTGATTAACTACAGGTGCATTAAAGATGTGCAACAGACCTGGTTTATATTAAAATGGGTTTTTATTTCTATAACATATCAGATCCCCATTATCTTATCAAACACTGATCATCAATGCGTTTTCATTTGAAATTGTTTTTTTTTTAGCATGGATTCTACCTGGTACAAATTTATCATATAAATCAATATTTAATCATTAACAAAGATATTGAAGAGTAATGTCCACTTACCTTTTGATAAAATATTTCTCCTTCTTAACTTACCAACAGTATCATGTAATGCTTTTAAGATATTCAAGACAGGAATTAAATAAACCATGAAGAAAAGGAAAGACAAGAGAAAAATGTTATTGAGATGCTACTTTATAATGAACACATCCCTGATAACATGTAACTTTTGTCAAATTAACTGTAACTTGTAAGAACAACTTCAATCTTCAATTCAGCAACTGTAAAAGAAACTAATAAAAAATTAAATCAAACAATGAAATAAACACATGTACAAAAATATATGTATATGATGTATAGTGTAATAAATAATACAAGACAAACACATCAATGCACAAATTTAAAAGTCTACGTACCATTCATGAACCTTGTGACATTCATCAATTACAACAGCTTTTATTCCAGATTTGAATCTATGCGTGGTAAAGAGAAAGTATAATCATGTAATAAATCCATTATCATATACTATGAAAGAAAGAGAAAGAATAATTCTGATATTGCACAAAGGAAAATACATTAATATGATAAGAAAATCATAATAAACATTGTAATGATAACATATGTGGATGTCTGGTATTATAACTGTGTACATAAATATACACATTTACATGTTTGAAACTCCAGAGACATTTCATGACTAGAATATATTGGTATTTTAAGTTACAGATAAATTATTTGACAGACCGATATATGTTTAACCATTTAGGTACTCATAAAACAATTCCAGAATGCCTAATTCAGTGGTTGCGGTTTGTGTATGTGTTACATATTTGTTTTTCATTCATTTTTTAAACATAGATTAGGCTGTCAGTTTTCTCATTTGAAATGTTTTACATTGTCATTTCAGGGCCTTTTTATAGCTTACAATGCGGTATGGGCTTTGCTCATTATTGAAAGTCAAAGGGTGACCTATAGTTGATAATTTCTGTGTCATTTTGGTATCTTGTGGACAGTTGTCTCATTGACAATCATACCACATCTTCCCTTTTTATATATATATATATATATGATATTTCTCAAATTCTTTAATACCTGTCGCAGTCTAGCAGTTTTCTTCCCTTCATTGTATTAAAAATAGCCTCAGGGTGTGCAAAAATCAAATTGGTATTGTAAATTTCTTCTAAAGGGGTACTTGACTGCATATCTACCATTTCGTCTTCTATACATGTATCAAGGCCTGTGATAATTCTACCCTGTATGTAACATAAATATATATTATAACCTGGCATTTTCATATTAGACCCCTAATCAGTCCTACATTGTAGATCATATTATCAGCTGGAGAGCCAACAGGGTTAAGGCAATTCTTCAAATTTAATAAATAAATATATGTACAAATAAGTTTTCATGGGATACATTTATACTGTATTCAGATGGAAAATTATAGCTAAAAAACTAAGGAAATTGACAACGTCGTCATAGGTTTAATAGCGATTAACAGATTATCATTGGTCATTTCAACTCGATTGCTTTTCTCGCTTTCGCTGTACTGTAATTACATTGGATAAAATATGGTGATCTGTCACCTGTGCATCTTGTTATTAAAATTGATATGGTATTTGCGCCTGACAGTACCTCAATATGTATTTATTTTTCTATTATGCCTTTATTGTATTAAGGTACATGTTGTACATATCTGACTGTGCTCAGATACGTTTGCTATACAAAAATCTAGAGATTTAGCACATAAATACTTTATGTTTATTTGAACACAGTGAATTTAGAACATATAAGGTTCCATATACAACTTATAAGTTTTCTTAATACATGGAAATTATAGATGATGAGTTCTAATGCAATTATTTTGTATCAATGGTTCAGATTGGACCAGTAATCGTACAATTATGCATCACCAGGTAAACTGAATTTACGACAGTAAAACTGCCAAAGGATGTCCACAAAGCTTCAAATACATTGATCTCTTTAAGACTTAAATATTTCTTTTGAGACCAAAATATAGTCAATGAAACATTGAAGAGAAAAAAATGTAAAAATCCAATTTTAGAACAATCATGACAATTACAAGAATGTGTCTATAGTACATAAATGCCCCAATGGCACTATCATTTTCTATGTTTTGAGCACCGTGAAATTGGCATCCGAACTCTTATTTGGCATTAGAATTAGAAAAATCATATCATACATGTAGCCTGATGGTGAACATGTGTACTTAGTTTCAAGTTGATAAGACTCAAGCTTCATCAATAACTACATTGTACCTTGACCAAAACCTTTAACCTGAAGTGACAGATCGATCAAAGGCCAAGCTGTTTACCAATGTTTGGCAGGTTGGGAACAAACCCTCTTTATGGTGATTATACCTGTATAGAGGGGTATTTTTGTTTAGACTGGATTTAATTTTTAGTAATGTGCATATGTTGATGCATATAATGCTAGAGATTATAGCCAATATAACTAGAAAATGCCATTCTGCTCTTATTTGCTTTAAATCCAGTGCAAACCTAAAACAAAAATACCCCTCTATAGAGCGATTATTTTATCCCTTTAAAGAAGGATTATCCCTTTATACAGGTATAATCACCCTACAGGGGTTTGTTCCCAACCTGTTTAGTACAATGTACATTACTTTCTTGTTTTTCATTTAAAAAATCTACTACTGGATACTATCTAATGATGAGGGGGGATAGGACCTTTATCGGGACTCCGGGATCAGGTGTTTTTAAGCTCGGGATTTCGGGATCCGGGAATCCTTTTTTTCGGATTTCGGGATGTCGGGATTTGCTTTATTTAATTTTGGGACCTCAGGATTTCGTTTTTTTAAGTCCGGGATTTCGGGATCAAGACCCCTCCTATCCCCCCTCAATGATCATAGACAGGCTTTTGTCCAAGTTTGATACAAATCTAGGATAGTTTAAGAAAGTTATTTAAATTTAAAAACTGAGTAAAAATATGTACGTTCAAAGGTTATTACTTTCCTATACATTGCTATATGTGGGATTTTACTTTTTTCGTAATGTCAGAGTGATTGAATATTTGAAACATTATGTAGGCCTAACTACAATTTACGGTCACCTTCACCAGTCAGGGGACTTACTTATACAAGTGATTTTCTAAATCACTGATTCAAGTAACATTATTTCCATAAAGGTTGGAAGTTAGAGTTGTCTTTCTTTAATAATCACCTATTTAAGTAGTACAAATTAATCACTAGAAGAAGTGATTTAATATTAGTGTAGCTTTAAATATAGAATACTAATGATCCAGGGACTAATTATGTTTCTAAACTTATCAGAACCAACATCTGTGTTGTCTAGGATGACCAGGTCATTTCAGGTGATGACCTTGTACTGAATCTAGGATAATGACATAAAAATCACTTGTTTAAGTATCAGACCTCAATTTCCTTCCCAAAAATCACTTCTTTAAGTATCATTCTTTTATTAACCCCACTAATTTCAACACCCCCGAACAGTGAAATTTTTATCGCGAATAGTAGAATTTTATTACATACAATCTGAAAGATGAAACCTTGAACTTCACAGGAAAAATACTCCCACTGCTGTGAAAAATCTTTTAAGAAAGTATCAGTTCATTATGTAAAGCCATTATTATAGCATTTTTTCAACTAAAATAGAATTTTCAGGTAAATGATAGCATCAAAGGCATAAACCTTGTTACTTAAAAGAAGCAAAAAGTTCATATTTTTTAATTTTACTAATCATGCTAATTAAAAGATGTTATTTAAACCTATGTGTTTAAAATTTTGAAAAAAACTACAAAATCCCAATTTGTGACAAAACCTCGAATTTGCTACTCAAATAAGTGATTTAAAAATCACTTATTTCAGTAAGTCCCCTGACTGTTCACGTTTAAAATACAAGTTTTGAGTGGTGTTTCTCTCAAACGCTGATACTGTTCCACTTGGATTGATGTAAGTGGAGAAATCACAATAACAGTCCCGCTAAGCATAAGTGGTGCAATTTCATAGATCAAACTTTTCCCATAACCAGTGGGTAAAATTCCAATTATTTCTTTCTTTCCCTTCTGTAACATATCTAATATTTCTAATTGCTTTTGTTTTAAATTAAAACTTTCTTTGTTAAGTACACGAAGGTACGATTTGTAGTCAGCCATCTTTATGAACTAGGTTTTATGTAATCTTGAGCGTTGTAAATCGGTTTGGAGACAAATTCCACACAACGTGTGGCAGAGGTCATATTTAGTGTAGTGATACGAAGTAAGTACGGAACGGATGTGAGCTCTGCGCCGGAGATTGGGGTCCCTGGTGGTAACATTTTTCATAAAGGCTACCTTTTACATTATAAAAAAATATATATATACCTTAAATATCTTGAAAAAATAAGGGTCTGTGTTAAGCAATCCAATCTGTTTTCATAGCAGTCATATATAACTTTGAAGGAATAATATCTGAAAAATAAACAATTTGATAATTTGGTTTGTGACATGTACCCTTAAAACAAATGCTGTAGTGTATAATTTGACAATTTATATCTCAATAAATCTTGTCCTGAATATGCATGATATATGGGCCAGTATGTGAATTAACCAATGATTAGATCAATCATTATTTTAAAATCTTCTACTAGCATTATCCAGATATGTATTACGAGGATTATGTCTCATACTAGATGAGTTCTGATCAAGAGATTAAATGTAAAAAAAAATGTTTTCAAACTTCTTTAAACCTAATTAAAGTATTCTGTTTAATTAAATACTAAATCTTGCTTTAGGCACAAATAATAATAATGTTCACTTTGCTCTGATTATTTCTAGCTAGTACATGTAGTATTAGCTAGTATTAGGATATAAGTAGTTGTAAAAAGAGCACAAGGAGATAGCCAGTAAGTGTTACATAATAAGCAAAATTGGTTCTTAATATTGAATTGAAATGACGAATGTTTATATATATATATGTTTACCTTAAAAAGACATACTAAGGGTGTTTGAAATTGTCTTGTTTTTCCTTTAAATTGCAAATATTCTCCAGCAAGCTTGCAGTAACATATAAATGTATGTATAAGTTTGGTTTCCAAATGTGTGAAACTGCGTGACATTGTAGGTAACACAAATAAATACCCTATTTCTAGACCTGTGTCTCCGATTGCATGATTTTCGTGAATGTAAGATTGTGATTGCATCGATATTTCAACTTCCGGTAAAAAAAGAGTTATCTACCTTTGAAACTCTAGCGGCTTGTAGGGAAAACGGTAGTATTTAATTTTCCCAGCATTAGGTTGGCCTTTTGTGTACCCAAGACAGGGCGTAGGAAGTCAACTTAAGAGCGCTGTGATTGGATGTAAGGGTACAATATATTTTTTATTTATCTATGAATAACTGCAGTGTGTATATTTACAATATAAATTTTGAAACCTATTGAAATATTTTCTAGAGAATTATTCGAAAAGACTTGCAAAATTTCATAAATTTGGTGCAAAATGACGGTGGGCATGGATAACATAAACAAGCTCCGTTGGAAGTTGGTCATGATACTATTTGGCTTTAATTTTTAAAACACAATAATAAAGTACTAACACAACATATAACTGTTTTATCCAGGTTTTTATCTTAAAAAGTGGTAAATTTAGAAAATGTTAATATTGTCGCCTATGGCAGAATAAATAGTACCGTTTTCCCTATACCGAAGATAGCAAGGGAAATCAAAGTCACTCAGACTTCAATTCTTTTATACTATTTTGAAGCTTTTGATTTGTACGTTTGATTTTTATCACAAAGAATAGAAATTTTTCACTGAGAACAATACTGTGTTGAGAAAAATGCTGAGTCATCATAATAGGTCAAATTGATTGGTAATGATATAAAACTTTATTCTAGGATGTCAATACTAACTATATTGTGTAAAATGCACCATATTATAGTTCTTTTGTATTTGATTTCACCTTTCGCAATGATTTTTTCAATTGGAAACACCAGAATTCAAGTCGCGACAAATATTTTTTACTGAAATGTTTGCCTTTTTGCTGCGTAATTCCCTAAATGTATCATTTGGGTATTTCTGTAAACATTATATATTAAAATGGGAAATTGTCTGGTTTAGTTTGTACTGTTTATAGAATTAGGCATTATTTGGTCACATTGGAATCATTTTCAGTGTTAGAATTGTTCATCTAAGAAAAAGAGAGGCCCACTTGAGGCTAAATTTACATAGAATTTATACTCTTCTGTGTAAAGAATTGTTCACATTCTTGATAATTCATGCAGCAAATATTTCAAAAGTGCTTCATTTTGTAGTTTCTTTCTTTTATTATATCAGACATAAATAATTTTTCATTTCCTACTGTTTGAAAGGACTTTTGTTGGAAATTAATACTCCCAAGGGACATAATTCAGCTTTTTCATTGATTAATACAGGCAACAAAGGCAACTTTACAGCTGAGTATTTTGCATATTTAATGTTTAAAGTGTCTAATATCTTTGTTTTCATCATCTCAAGACAGAATAATAGATTTTATAACAAGCTCTGAAATTTTTAACCACAATATGGCATATACTAAAGCATGGAATGGAGATTAGTATGAAAAATCTTGAATTTGTGCATTTGTTGTAAATTTTTGATGAAATGAATACAAATTGAATGGAACTGTCCATTTTATCTGTTTAAATGAAACTATTTATCATACTTTTTAAATAAGATAAGATATGATGGGATACAGGTTGTTTATTAAGGCTTTTCTGAAAGAAGTAGAGAATGAGGTAAACCAGCATGTAGGGGTGGGGACATAAAATGATCTATGTTTCTTTAAGTACTGGAGACATACAAGTATTTATTATAGCCAAGGTTTTCACAGTAACCCAGTATTGCATTAATAATGTCATAAGAATTCTTTATATCTTTATGTCACAGTATAGGGAAAACGGTAGTATTTAATTTTCCCAGCATTAGGTTGGCCTTTTGTGTACCCAAGACAGGGCGTAGGAAGTCAACTTAAGAGCGCTGTGATTGGATGTAAGGGTACAATATATTTTTTATTTATCTATGAATAACTGCAGTGTGTATATTTACAATATAAATTTTGAAACCTATTGAAATATTTTCTAGAGAATTATTCGAAAAGACTTGCAAAATTTCATAAATTTGGTGCAAAATGACGGTGGGCATGGATAACATAAACAAGCTCCGTTGGAAGTTGGTCATGATACTATTTGGCTTTAATTTTTAAAACACAATAATAAAGTACTAACACAACATATAACTGTTTTATCCAGGTTTTTATCTTAAAAAGTGGTAAATTTAGAAAATGTTAATATTGTCGCCTATGGCAGAATAAATAGTACCGTTTTCCCTGTAGAAAGGCTAAGGTCCAACTTGTTTCACAAAGGATTGTCGAACGGCTAACGGTGTACGCCGTATTTTGACTCAAAACAAGTAAACCGGCATATCATCCAACATTAGGAAAATAATAATTCAGCCTTTAAATCTGCATTTTTGCATAATTACATATTTTAAGGAGTTTTATTAAAACATTGACGAAAATATTCATGCTTTAATATTTTTATTATCTTAATTTAATTGTATTTTAGGTTGTCATTGCTTTGTTTTTAAAGAAATTTTCTGTTTCGTAATAGGTTTAGAGATAAATTATTATGTTTTAAAAAAAGAACGTTTTCTCGTCACAATCTTCGAAGTATGAAGATAAATTGCACATAACAATAATATTTTTTCGTTTACTGGTTGTTTTTCAGTATTTGTAACCTTTAGTTTTTCTCACTTACACTCTTTCCGCCATCTTGAAATGAAAATGTGTCGCCTTCGCCTGAGTCCTGAGATAGGCGAGGGCGGCGTAAGCCGTTATTGCGCGCGCATCCAAAATTTTGTGAAACAAGTGAACCGGGCGTTCGCCACCGGCGAAAGGCGTACGCCTTTTTCCGGAAACAAGTAGGACCTAATATATGTCTCTGATTTGCTGTATTGAAAATATATGTCTCTGATTTGCTGTATTGAAAATATATGTCTCTGATTTGCTGTATTGAAAATATATGTCTCTGATTTGCTGTATTGAAAAAATAACACAATAATATACTACTTAATCTAAAAACCAAATCACTACAAGCATGGTCTTTGTCTCATCCTTAAAAGTGTTTTCTATGTTCAAGTGTCAGTGTCAGTATGTAGCCTGTAGGCAGTCGTGCTTCCCAAAAGTATTAAATTGTCTTGATCACACATGCGTTTGACTGAAAACTTATTCGAAATAATTTCTCCCTCAATTTGTTTATTCCGATTTACAGAATAAGGGAGCTACCATTTGATTTTTATGGGGGGGCTAGGATGAAATTTGAAAAAAATAGGCAGGACAGGAGTTTTGAGTAAAAAAAAAAGGCAGGATGCGACACTTTGCCAAAAAAAAAGGCAGGATGACAATTTAGGTAAACAAGTCAGGATAAACTAATAAAAAAAAAAGGCAGGACCGAATAGAGTGAAAAATAAAAAGGCAGGACAGAGATTACAACTAAAAAAAAATCCAGGACAAAATTTTTCATCCTAGCCCCCCCATAAAAATCAAATGGTAGCTCCCTAATGTCAATTTTTTTATTTGAAAGTAAAAAAATAACACTAAATTAATTTTAAATAGTATTTCAGTTTAATTAAGGTTCATCATAAGGAATTGAAAAATATGGCCGTGTTTACACCTCCAAAATTACTATGAGTACAGACAAACTGGTACATCCAGGAAAGTTTTAAGGCATGGCAGGAACTAGATATATAAAAGTTATATGAAGTCTACGTTTCAGAAAATTAAAACCTTACCTGGATTTTGATGTTCATTTTTTTCCAGTCTGCAAAAGATAGCGAAATAAACAAACACCCGAGTTTCATTTGATACGGTCCACTCAGTTACACAGTTTAAACCTGTTAAATCACCTATTGTTTACAGGTGTCTATTGTCCATCTATTGTCCATTTAAATCAATACTACTCACAACATTGATTATATGAGGGGAGCTTCAGGGGCGGATCCAGCCATTTTAAAAGGGGGGGGGGGGGTTCCCAACCCAGAGTAAAGCGGGGTTCCAGCTATATATTTCCATTCAAATGCATTGATCGGCCAAAAAAAGGGGGGGTTCCAACCCCCGGAACCCCCCCCCCCCCCCTCTGGATCCGCGCCTGAGCTTCTCAATCGTTTTCACTACTTAGTTAATTTTTGCACCTTCTGCAGGAACGAAAAAAAATGGATAGCAAAATCTAGAAAAGTTTATAATTTTCTGAAACACAAAATGCATTTAAAATTTATATATCTAGTTCCTGCCATGCCTTAAAACTGTTGCAGGTGTATAGGTTAGTCTGTACCCAGAGTAAAATTTGGAGTGTAAATACGGCCATTTTAGCCAAAAGGTTATGATGAACCTTAATATAAAAATAAAATTGTTTCCCAACCATTCTGAATGTTTTGTAATGGAAACAAACGAAGGCTGATCGCTAAGGTTGATCGCCATATACACCTTGCTCTAATACCTGCAAAATTTTGCCGTTGATGTTATTATCGTAATCACAAAAGCGCGTCAATGTGGAACATACAATTGCCTATTGTAAAACGTTTATGTGATTGGATGTAGACATGACGTCATTCATTGTTTACAAACGTTATTTTTGCACTCGCACTGACATTTCAACAGTTCAACAGTTCACACTTCTCCTGGATTGAACGTAGATCAAGGTATAGTACATTGAATATTTTAAAACTGAGAAAATTGCAGCATAGCTAATTTTAAACATAAAACGTTAGCCAAAGTAGGAGAATAAGCGTGACACAGGGGGTTTCGGGGGTTGGAACACCAAATTATTTTGGACGTTCAATGCATTTATTGACATTTAGTTGGAACCCCCCCTTTTTAGCTCACCTTGCCCACAGGGCCAAGTGAGCTTTTCTCATCACTTGGCGTCCGGCGTCCGTCGTCGTCCTGCGTTAACTTTTACAAAAATCTTCTCCTCTGAAACTACTGGGCCAAATTTCACGAACTTGGCAAAATGGTCAGTTGACCACTTTAGGAGTTAATGCCCTTTATAGTCAATTTTTAACCATTTTTCGTAAATCTTAGTAATCTTTTAGACAAATCTTTTCCTCTGAAACTACTGGGCGAAATTTAACCAAACTTGGCCTTAATCATCATTGGGGTATCTAGTTTAAAAATTGTGTCCGGTGCCCCACCTAACCAACCAAGATGGCTGCCATGGCTAAAAATAGAACATAGGGGTAAAATGTAGTTTTAGGCTTATAACTCAAAAACCAAAGCATTAAGTGCAAATCTGACATGAAGTAAAATTGTTCATCAGGTCACGATCTATCTGCCCTGAAATTTTCAGATGAATCGAACATTCCGTTGTTGGGTTGCTGCCCCTGAAATGGTTATTTTAAGGAAATTTTGCTGTTTTTGGTTATTATCTTGAATATTATTATAGATAGAGATAAACTGTAACAGCAATAATGTTCAGCAAAGTAAGATCTACAAATAAGTCTACATGACCAAAATGATCAGTTGACCACTTTAGGAGTTATTGCCCTTTATAGTCAATTTCTAACCCTTTTTCGTAAATCTTAGTAATCTTTTAGAAAAATCGTCTCCTCTGAAACAACTAGGCCAAATTAAACCAAACTTAGCCATAATCATCATTGGGGTATCTAGTTTTAAAAATGTGTCCGGTAACTCGGCCAACAAACCAAGATGGCCGCCATGGCTAAAAATAGAACATGGGGGTAAAATGCAGGTTTTGGCTTATAACTCAAAAACCAAAGCATTAAGAGCAAATCTGACAGGGAGTAAAATTGTTGATCAGGTCACGATCTATCTGCCCTGGAATTGTCAGATGAATCGGATAATCGGTTGTTAGGTTGCTGCCCTAAAATGGTAATTTTGAGGAAGTTTTGCTGTTTTTTTTTTGTTATTATCTTGAATATCATTATAGATAGAGATAAACTGTAAACAGCAATAATGTTCAGCAAAGTAAGATCTACAAATAAGTCAACATGACCAAAATGGTCAGTTGACCACTTTAGGAGTTATTGCCCTTTATAGTCAATGTTTAACCATTTTTCGTAAATCTTAGTAATCTTTTAGAAAAAACTTTTCCGTTGAAACTACTGGGCGAAATTTAACCAAACTTAGCCCAAATCATCATTGGGGTATCTAGTTGAAAAAAATGTGTCCGGTGCCCCGCCCAACCAACCAAGATGGCTTCCATGGCTAAAAATAGAACATAGGGGTAAAATGCAGTTTTTGGCTTATAACTCAAGAACCAAAGCATTTAGAGCAAATCTGACGTGGATAAAATTGTTCATCAGGTCACGAGCTATCTGCCCTGAAATTTTCAGATGAATCGAACATTCCGTTGTTGGGTTGCTGCCCCTGAAATGGTAATTTTGAGGAAATTTTTGTTGAAGAATTTCAATAACATTTTCCACAGAAAATACTGTTATAGATAGAGACAATTGTAAGCAGCAAGAATGATTAGTAAAGTAAGATCTACAAACACATCACCATCACCAAAACACAATTTGGTCATGAATCCATCTGTGTCCATTGTTTAATATTCACATAGACCAAGGTGAGCGACACAGGCTCTTTAAAGCCTCTAGTCTCTTTATCCAGAATGTTTGGAACCCTCTTTAAAAAAAAATGGGTGGATCCGCCCTTGAACATATGATTGGATAAAGAGAGGTGGGGTACACCCATCGGCGTATCAAGGGGGAGGGGTCCGAAGGTGGGACCCCCTTTTTAACGATAAATGCATAATTTTGAAAATGGAAATTTATTTGGAAACCCTAACTCAAGATTTCGAACCACCTTTTAAAAATGTGGTTCCTATTTTGACTTGATTTCTTTATACCGATACTTCATTTTATTTGGGAAACATTTTGATATATAAGTCCAACATTGTCCCAGGTGCCTATATATATAGTATACAAAATTATTTCATCTCGCCACATTGACTGCTGTGTGTAGGGGGTTGCTGTTAAGTTGTTGCTGTATATGGGCTATTTCAAAAAAAAATGATGCCTTTCCTTTAAACCTTTGTCAGTCTCTTGTATGATACTATATCTGTAATGTTTTTAGGTCAGATAATGTATTATGATTAGTTGGTCCTAACTACCAAAGATAATAGCAGTATGTGCTCTGTTTAAAAAGTATTGTCCAAAATTGTACCTCAAAATGTCAGGAGTGTAACGCTTTTAGTGTGACATTTAGAAGAAAGCATGTGCATTCATTGATGATATAGAATAAATAAGGGCAGATACAATACCAAACAATATCTTTCATCCAACTATTATATCTTGACTATGATTTCTTGTTCAATTCTTCCATATATTTACATTTTTATGAGCCTCATAAAGTAAGTCAAATAAGTTTGTGTAAAAATAAAAATGTTAGTAAAAGTCAATATGCTGCCAGAAAATGTCTTTGTAGGTGAAATAACATATTTCTGTACATCTTGCACGGTTTATTTTTTTTGCTTAGTATCATAGCTTGGCACAGGTGCATCCAGTTGACCCTGAAGTTCTACTACTGGAATATTATGGTTACAATAAGAGGACTACCCAGGTCTGTCAGGAGTGTAACAACTGGGTTAAGATGTATTTTTTTTAGAAACAATGTTGTTATAGTTGTTGTTTTTTCTTGAATTTCAGTGAACATTACCTGTTACAGTTTATCAGTAACAAACATGCCATTATAATGGCCTTCTATGGAACGCCATGACTGTCTTCTAATGTTGATTGTTTAATATGTTCGGTGCTTTATGCATTATGTTCAGTAGTATGTATATTATGTTCAGTAGTTATTACATTATGTTCAGTAGTTATTACATTATGTTCAGTAGTTATTACATTATGTTTAGTAGTTTTTACATTATATTCGGTGCTTTGGTTATTATGTTCAGTAGTTTCATTATTATATGCAGTGGTATTTAAATTATGTTCGGTACTTCTGACGTTATATTCAGTACATTTTTCATTATGTTCAGTACTTTCGACATTATGTTCAGTAGATTCAATATTATTTGCAGTACATTATGTAATACCTTCAGTAGTCCCGCTTTCTTTATATTCAGTAGATTATTCATTATGTTCAGTAAAAGCATCTGTATTATATTCGGTTCGTTCAACTTTATGTTCAGTGGTTGTATCATTATGATGATGTAGTAAAAGTCGGGAAGTCAATAACGGAAATTGTCGGAAAAAAACGAACGCGGATATTTTTGACGGACGTTTTATTCATGAACACCTTTACGTGATTAAATGAAAATGAAAGAAATGGAAGCAGTTTTAAATCGGTGTGGTTTACGTTTCCAAGTTGGCATTTTTCACCAGGAAAAATAACTCCTGACTTAATTTGTAAGTTGTCGCTACAAGATTTCGCATATTTAGGTATGAACGACAGGAGAAAAATAATCGAATTAAGAATTATAGTTTGTGTTCATTTCAGCAGCAATATTTTGACTAAGATAGCTCGAACAAATGCCTAACGGATAACTTTTTTTCAATTCGTTCATGTCCGCTGGACGTCCGTTCTTATATGTTAGACGTCCGTCCATATCCGTTGCATGTCAGTTTAGCGTACGTTTAATCCGTCGACGTCCGTTCTGTCTGGTGGAAAATTTTGAGCATGTTCAAAACTTTGAACTAACGTCCATTGGATGAAATGTCCGTTGAACGTCCTGTAGGCGTCTGTTTTGTACAGTACTCGTCCGTTTCACTTCCGTTTTGTATCCGTAACGTGTCCTTTATACATCCGTTTGAGGTCTGGCAGATAAATTCAACAACGGACTTCTAACGGACGTCTAACGGATAAAACGGATGTTGAACGAATGTGAAACGGACTTCTACCGGACGTATAACGGATAAAATGGATGATGAACGGATCTGAAACGGATAAATGCCAATTGATAATTTCGTGTCAGGATTGTCAATTATGGGTACGTCAGATTTCTTGAGGTTCGTGAATTCTTATTATTCATAATCGATCTTAGAGTAAGGCGTTCTCCGGCGCAGAGATCACATATCCGTTCCGTTCAATACTTTGTAACACTACACTCAATATGACCTCTGCCATACATTTTTTTGCGTACTTTTTTGTTCCCAATCTCTAATCAAAATCTACATTACTGTTTATTTAATTAAGATACTTTTTATGGGAAAAAACATAGAAATTCTCATGTTTACGAAGATAAGTTATCAAACGGAAAATTTTGCTATGTTTAATAACTTATACTTAAAGTTGCATTTCCGTTAGAGATTAAATGTCTTTCGTAAACACAGCTGGTTGTGAAGGGACTATTTTGTTACCGTTATTACCATCTTTTACTATTTCACATTAATTTTATATTAATTTCTACCTATAATTGCAATTACTATTATGTTCTGTAATGCTTGTAATTGTACAGATTCCCGAAGACATCATTTTAAATTTTGACCCTGCCACGTTGTTTTTTTTTTGTCGCCGAAAAAACAACATGGTGCTTGTCATGGTGAAGTTTGATGTAACCCCATGTTTTCTGACATGAGCCCAACCTGAAGAAGATGGAGCAAAGGCAACATGTATTATACAGAAAATGTAAATCAATATAAGCCATTTGATAAGCAGAATACTTATTGGCAGGGCTTATTTTTACCAACTTAGCATCAGTTATCAAATAATGGGGGGGGGGGGGGGGGGTAAAAGTATACAGACAACACAGTATTTATAACAACAATAATTGTTCACCTGTATAAAAACCACCCTGCTAGCCACTAATAGGTCTTAAAAAAAATACCCCACATCCATAAGTGCATGACTTCAGCTGGCCTCTACATGTACATGTATGTAAATAATATCTGTATTTCTGTTGATACATTTGTAAATCAAGATATATGTAGGTTGTCACTTACTTTAAAAGTAAACAATTTTTATTCTTTGATATAACTTTAATATCCACATTCATACCTACACAATTTAGTCCTTATAACTACGATGTCTTGCAAGTATATTTTTTTTTTTTTTCTGACAGGATGAAGATGTTTTTTAATAATCATTTTG
Organism: Mytilus galloprovincialis; assembly: GCF_965363235.1. Lineage (NCBI taxonomy): Eukaryota > Metazoa > Mollusca > Bivalvia > Mytilida > Mytilidae > Mytilus > Mytilus galloprovincialis. The sequence continues at coordinate 62,600,817 of NC_134845.1, forward strand.
ACTACTTTCAATACCCATAGATTTATTTTAACATCAGCTAGTGTACCCACACTTATGAAAATTTCTGGATCTGCCACTGATTATCATATTTGTACTTAAAGTCTACCATGTTGTACAGTTTGTCCAAAAAGAGTCTTCAACAATTTTTTCCAATTAAGTTGGTTCAGCAGGGGATGCAAGTACGAGGGCCTGGATGGGGGGTGGGGGTCTGTAAACATTTAATTTTCACCCCTTTTCTCTATTCTTCAAAAAATTAACACCTTTTTTCTCTAATCTTCAAAAAATTAACACCTTTTTTCTCTAATCTTCATTTTTTAAGGGCATTATTCTTTAATCATTTAACCCTATCCAAACCCTCAAGTACAACCGACAAAACAAAGTAAGTAAAGTAAAAGTACTCGCATATCATTCTGTTTTCTAGCAAGGACTAGAGAGTTAAGTGTTTAGAAAGCGACAAATTAAATATGATAGTAATAAATTGTTAAATGATAGTAGATGCATAACTAAATCAACACTTATATCTTTCTTAGATTCACCATAGTTTGTTTTAAAGTAAATCTTTTTCTGGTACAAATGTGGTAGTTTAAATACTTTGTGCACTAATATGTATTAGTTTTGCAAACAAATGCACACAAAGAAAGAATAGATAGGGACATAGGCTCATACAAACAGCTGGTGAAAGTTTTGCCAATTGATTTGAATCTGTTTTTTTATTATTCATTTATAAAGGTAGAAATCATAGTTATGTAGTTTATGTCAATGTGACATTATCAGACACTAAAAAATTATTCCCTGAATTTTTACAAAGGCCAAATGATACCATGATGGATTGCTTGACTGTAAGCTGTCAAAATTATCTCCCTTTGACCAAAACTTGAAATTAAAATTTTTTCATTATAGTAAACTTTTGAAAAAAGCCTATTAATTTAAAAGAAAGCAGTATAAACAAAACATTAAATAAACTTAAAAATCTGTCTCCTACAGAGAGTAAGGAATTTTGGAATATCTTAAAAGGAATTAATAAAAGAGAAACAAACTCAAATGATTCACCACTTTTTGATCTTAATCTGCTAGCTAAACACTTTAAAACACAAGGAGAACCAGATAAAATAAATGAAAATTTCAAAAATTTAATATCTATAGAGGTAGAAAACAGGGAACAAAAATTAAATGAAAAACAAAGATAACCCTATTAAAATATCTGATTTGAATCTGTTTAAACTACATAACTATGATTTCTACCTTTATAAATGAAATAAAAAATGTTATAAAATCACTAAAGCATGGTAAAAGTACTGGCCCAGACTTAATTTGTTATGAAATAATAAAACACAGTAGTCAAGTAATGCTAACTTCATTATCAAAATGCTTTAATCTAATATTAGATAGTTCAATTTTTCCAGATCAGTGGAATAAATCATATATAATACCTATTTTTAAACACGGAGACTTACTTGATCCAGCTAATTATAGGGATATTTCCCTGATGAATTGTTTAAGTAAGATATTTAATTCTGTTATAAATAACAGGTTGATAATAATTTTTGAAGATAACATGAATCCAGCACAGTTTGGATTCCGAAAGAATAATAGAACTTCAGATAGTTTGTTTATTTTAAAAACAGTTATTAATAAATATATAAATAATAAAAACCAAAAATTATTTGGATGTTTTGTAGATTTGAAGAAGGCATTTGACTCAGTTTGGAGACTAGGCCTTCTATATAAATTGATCAAGACTGATAATATGAGACATAAATTATATAAAGTGTTAAAAAATATGTATGAATGCACTGAAGCTTCAGTAAAATATAAAGAAAACATATCTGATTCAGTATTTATAGATAGAGGCTTGAAACAGGGTGACAGCCTCAGCCCAAATCTTTTTAATATTTATATAAATGACCTTTCTGAAATTTTTGATAGTGACTGTAAACCAGTTAATCTCAATAACATGTCATTAAGTTGTCTTATGTTTGCCGATGATTTACTTTTATTGTCTGAAAGTGCAGAGGGTTTACAGAAGTCATTAGAGAAATTAAGTAACTATTGTAAAAAATGGCAGTTGTCAATCAACATAAATAAAACTAAAGTGATAGTATTTCAACAAAAAAACATACCATACACTAAAGCAGAGTTTACTTTGGATGGTTATAAATTAGAAAAAGTATTAAAATATAAATATTTAGGTAATATTATAGAGACTTCTGGTAAATTGCATACATCACATATGGAACTATCAAAAAAAGGCACAAAAGTTCTATTCAGTTTGTTTAAATATTTGAATAATATAGAAAATATACCTATAAGTATACATAAAAAACTGTTTGAATCTTTAATAAAACCCATTTTAATGTATAACTCAGAAATTTGGTATATGGACTACTATGAAAAAATATTAAGATCTCAGAGTAGAGCAATAAATAATCATAAAGATTTTGATTTACTAACATCAATTGATAATAGCTTTATTGAAAAGGTGAATTTAAAATTTTGCAAATTAATTCTAGGTTTAAGTAAAAAAGCAGTAAACATTGCATCAAGGGCAGAGTTAGGACAATATCCAATAGATGTATGTAAAGGTTCAAGCACTAAAATATATGGCAAGAGTATCTAACACAGAAATTAATCCGTTGTTATATGATGCATACTGCACAGCTAAACTGTTGGATGAAACAGGAACCTATTCTTGGTATACCTTTGTAAAAAATATAACTCATGAAAATAATTTAAATATATCTGATATACAAAATATTGACTTTATAAAAGAAAAATATAAAATGAATAAACATATGAAAGAGATTGTGCAAGAAAACTATAAAAAGCTGTTCTTTAAAAAATTAAATTCTTTAACAGAAAATAATAAATTATTTATCTATAGTAAATTCAAAAAGAAATATGAAACTGAGCCTTATTTACTTAAAGAGAATAACTTTGAAATAAGGAAAAAATTCACTAAATTTAGGGTGAGTGACCATATTTTGGAAATTGAAAGGGGTAGATACAAAAATATAAAAAGAGAAGAACGTTTACAATGGTTTATGTCAACATTGTTGTCTAAATAAAATAGATGATGAAGAGCATTTTTTATTTACATGTACAAAAAATAAAGATTTGAGATTTGAATTTTTGCAAAAAGTTAAAAATATCTATTCCGATATAGATAATATGGATAATTTGGATAAATTGGTTTTATAAATGTCTTTCTTGTCCATCAATTATGCATTATGCTGCTTCATTTGTTAAAAAGTCATGGTCACTGAGGAGGGTGGACTCAACAACTGCATGATAGATACATATATGTATATAATGTTTGGTTCTTTTGTTGTTTTTTTCTGTATGATGTATTGTAAAATTACTATGTTGATTTATGTATGCCTTCAACCCATATGGGTACAAATGTGCATTATATTCAATAAATATAATGAATACACTGAAATTAAGAACACTTTAAGTTCTAGACAATCAAACAAATTAATATTTGAATAAGTACAAATGTATACTTTATACTGAACATGAAAAATGATATATATTATATAAACTCTTATTAAATGTGTATGACTTAACAGAAATGTGGTTATAATTCTCATTAGAGCTATTTTCCTACTGCTTGTAAAATGAGACTTTGGTTGGCTTGCCTGCAATGTTAGCTCAATCATTGTAATTAAGATTGACATCTACAAACAATATAGATAGGCATAGTTATTTAAACTTGTATATTATATTTCAATTTAATAATAATTGTACAATATACAAACAAAACAAGCAAGCTAACCAAATTCTTACTCTACATACATTATTACTACTGCTTCTATAATTTCCTTTCATTTTAGCAGTTATGACACCGTTATACAAAAAGATGATTTAAAGGGGCATCTGGAGTAAAAAGACAGACTACTGAGTATAACATGAAATTAAATATATCAATCAAATTATAAATTATTCGACAATTCTATTTTTTAACTAGAGTTTAACACAAATGTTTAAGACTGATTAACTTCTCTTAAGTAGTACATTACATACTGTCAAAGTTTTATTCACAAAACTCATAACGCTACATAGTACTGAAGTTTTATATAGTTTCTAAATGTTGTGCTATTCATATACATCTTCTGTGTCATTACTCTATTTACATGCAAACACAGGATCATACAAATCATACATAGTAAACATTGTAAAAAGATGTTCATACATGTACAGTGTATGTAGAAATTGAGTCAATATCTAGCTATAGGAGTAATTAAACACTTTTAAAAATACTGTCTTTATTTTTAAGTTACCATTAATCTAAATTGCAGTTCTTCAAATGACCATGAGTACAGTTGTAAATTGTTAATTGAAGAAGAGGAAGAAGTTGATGGACAGGAATACAGTAATCAGACAAAAACAATTATGCATATGTTGAATACAACAAGTGGATTTGTTTTTTTAACTATACCAGTTTATTAAGAATAGACCTAATTTGTATATACATGATGAAGATAAATACACCATAAAAATATTTAATTTTGCTTTATTCTTTTGCAGGAAACCAAGTATGAAATTGAGATGGTTCCGTATTTCTAGCATATTATAGTATTCATTTATACTTGGGATTGCTATACAACTATACAAACAGCTGATCAAGCACAAGCCCCCATTTGTTACTTTGCAACTCACTAATTGCTTTATCTTTTGTTTTTGCTTCAATTTACTCATTAAGGTCTTTCCTTTTACTAAAGGGAAAGACCTTACTGTATTTCTTCTGATTATTAAGGTCTTTCCTTTTTCTATAAGGAAAGACCTTACTGTATTTCTTCTGTTTATTATTATTCTTTTTCCGCCAAACTTTGACGAAGTTAGCAGCCTAAACCGTAAGACGTGTCGCTTTCATGTTCTCACTTTGTATCGGTGTCATGAATACCTATCCGGAACTCACCCTGTTAGTCGAAATATTTTGTCGGTTCGGAGTAATCCCTCCGAAACCAAAAAACCTTGTTATCGTTCCAACACCGTAACCGTAATAGATAGAAAAAAAACGAAGGGTGAAATTTGTTCAGGACTAGACCCCGGTTCTTCGTTACATTTGATTCGAAAAGATTCAACGACTCATTGGTAGGGTTATGCCCCTTTGAAAATTAACCGGTGTCGGTGGACCACCAAAACTCAGAAACCGTAAATCGTAGAGACCTAGGATCTTCACCATTCATCAACAATTCATGAGACTTTCAAAAATACCTCAAGGTCAAATGTGTATGTTGACCTTGACCTTTGACCTAACACCTTGTTATCAGAACAACTCAAAAACCATTATACTTACAGAAGTTTTAAATAGTGGAAAATGTTTGGGTCATTACAGCGCAACTTTGTTATATTTTGACAGAAGAGATTTGACCTTTTTTTAAGGGGCATAAATCCTGTTTTAGGTTTCTGAAAAGACAAAATCAGCTTTTACTATATAACCAAAGGTCCTAGACCCATGGGGTCTTCAGCAATGACATTGGGGACTAATGACCTTGACAAAGGTCAAAAGGTCAAAGGTCAAGGTCATGTCCCATATAGCGAATTATGTGTTTTTGACCTTATTTAAAGGATTTTCAGTGTGTTTTAAAGCTTTTCAATACATTCTACGTCTATTTGAACATATATTTTACATTATAAAAGGAAAGACCTCTCAATTGTTCAAGAACAATTGACATTTTAATTATTATTATTATTATTATTCTTTTTGTTCCGCCAAACTTTGACGAAGTTAGCCTCCGTAACCGTAAGACGTGTCGCTTTCATGTTCACACTTTGTATCGGTGTCATGAATACCTATCCGGAACTCACCCTGTGAGTCGAAATATTTTGTCGGTTCGGAGTAATCCCTCCGAAACCCAAAAACCTTGTTATCGTTCCAACACCGTAACCGTAATAGGTAGAAAAAAAACAAAGGGTGAAATTTGTTCAGGACCAGACCCTGGTTCTTCGTTACATTTGGATCGAAAAGATTCAACGACTCATTGGTAGGGTTATGCCCCTATGAAAATTAACCGGTGTCGGTTGACCACCAAAACTCAGAAACCGTAAGTCATAGACACCTAGGATCTTCACCAATCATCATCAATTCATGTATCTTTGTAAAATACCTCAAGGCCATATTTGTATCTTGACCTTGACCTTTGACCTAACACCTTGTTATGGGATAATCTCAGGAACGATTATACTTACAGAAGTTTTAAATAGTGGAAAATGTTTGGGTCATTATGGCGCAACTTTGTTACATTTTGACTAAAAAGATTTGACCTTTTTTTAAGGGGCATAACCCCTGTTTTAGGTTTCTGAAAAGACAAAATCAGGTTTTACTATATAACCAAAGGTCCTAGACCCTTGGGGTTTTCGGTAATGGCATTGGGGACTCATGACCTTGACAAAGGTCAAAAGGTCAAAGGTCAAGGTCATGTCCCAGATAGCGAATTAAGTGTTTTTAACCTTATATAAACGATTTTTAGTGTTTTTTCGAGCTTTTTAAGGTTGACTTTGACCTTTTCAATACATTTTACGTCTGTTTGAACATGTATTTTACATTACAAAAGGAAAGACCTCTCAATTGTTCAAGAACAATTGACAGTTTAATTTGGCCCTATGTTGCTTCTTGCTTTTTTTTTTCCTTGAAGATAAAATTTATGCTCTATAATAACAAAGTTCATTATATATAAGTCTGTAAATAAGGGAAATACACTTGTTGTATGTTGGTTCGAATCCAACTGCAGACGAACAAATGTAAGCTAGTTAAGCTTATGAAAGCATTTTTTTTTTTATCATTTTACAAAATAGCAATGATTTTTAGGATAATAGCTTCTTTAATAATAATTGGAAAAATAACTTGTATATTTTCCTACAGACTTTTGTTTTTTATTTCCAAAAAAAGAAAGAAGCACAATTCATTTAATTGGCATGTATGCAAAAAAAAATAGAAAATAAAATATAATACCTGTAAAATTGATATTAAAGAATGCTTTCACATTTTGCTATTCACCTCTTATAGTGTTGAATTCACTACGATTTTCTACATATTGGTGTTGGTGTTTAAACTAACAGAAAAATATACCAAACTGGACATATTTTTATCCTGTAAAAGTTACTCTCCATCTGAATGAGATAGTAGCACAGACTTATTTGTAGATTTTTAAACAAAATGCATATGATAGAAAAACAAAATCATGTACCATATGTGTAGCATAAATATAAATGCACAGACACTGCAAAGTCATATAAACTTACAGTTTGGTTAACAAATTTTCTAAAAAGGCTGTAACTTATTTGTTTTCAATAAACAATTACTGTAGTGGTAGCCATAATTTGCCACCTGATGAGTACCCTTGGCAGGGACGAAACAGTAAACCTACATCTTACATTAAAGAAAAGATATTACTTGTTTATATATTGATGCATTGATATTTTCAGTAGGTGTTGATTTTTTTTATATATATTATTGTATTTTTGGCTAAAATGAATTATCTGATGCACTCTTACATAATGCATTTTAATCAAAATATCTAAAATCTGTCTTTTGTTTTTTCTTCAAATATTACAACTTTAACTTTTTGATTCGGATCCCAATTGTTGTTTCAACACATTTGTTTACAATTATGAGTAGACTTATATTGCCATCTTATAGTCAACAGGGAAGACTTTTAACTGCAGAAACTGAAATTGAAATACAAAATGGTGCATATTTGTTGGTTCTTAACCTGATTTTAAAGACTGTTCCTAATTTTCTAAAATTTAAGTTTTTGTTACTCCTCAGGTCCGTACATGTAGTTCATATGCATACTATGGACAGCAAGCTTGAGATTGATTTTGGTCCCAATGGTTTAGGAATTAGGGCCAAAAAGGGGCTTAAATAAGCATTTTCATTTGTTTTTGCACAATATGATCAAAATATGTAATTATGTAAAAGCTGCATGGAATATTCGATCTCATATAGTCTCATAAATTAATTTATATGTCATTGTATTTTACTATTGTTCTCTGTTGTCTATTCATGTTTTATATTATGTAATATATGTTGTTAATTTTGCCATAGCATGTCTATGCTTTGCAATAAAGATTCATTCATTCATTCATTCAAAATAACTTCAGTATAAGTGAATAGAAATTTATGAAATTTAAACATAAGTTTCTTGACCTCAAAAGGAAGGTTGAGATTGATTTTTGGGGTTTTGGTCCCAACTGCTTTTGAAAAAAAGGCCAAAAAGGGGCTCAAGTACATTTTGTAAGTAGTTGATTTTGGTTTTCGCTCAATCACTTGAGTATAAGTAAATAGAAATCTATAAAATTTAAACACAAGGTTCATGACCACAAAAGGAAGATTGAGATTGATTTTTGGGGTTTTGGTCCCAACTGCTTTTGAAAAAAAGGCCAAAAAGGGGCTCAAGTACATTTTGTAAGTAGTTGATTTTGGTTTTCGCTCAATCACTTGAGTATAAGTAAATAGAAATCTATAAAATTTAAACACAAGGTTCATGACCACAAAAGGAAGGTTGGGATTGATTTTGGGGGTTTGGGTCTCAAAGATTAGGAATTAGGGGCCAAAAAGGGGCATAAATAAGCATTTTTCTTGGTTTTCACTCAATTACCTTAATATAAGTAAATAGAAATCTATGAAATTTAAACACAAGGTTCATGCCCCAAAAGGAAGGTTGGGATTGATTTTTGGGGGTTTTGGTCCCAACAGTTTAGGAATAAGGGACAAAAAGGGTCCCAAATTAAACTTTCATTAAAAATTGAAATATATGGGTTATTTGATATGCTGAATCTAAACATGTACTTAGATTTTTGATTATTGGCCCAGTTTTCAAGTTGGTCCAAATTGGGGTCCAAAATTAAACTTTGTTTGATTTCAACAAAAATTGAATTCTTGGGGTTCTTTGATATGCCGAGCTTAAACATGTACTTAGATTTTCGATTATGGGCCTATTTTTCAAACTGGTATACATTAAGGTCCAAAGGGTCCAAAATTAAACTTAGTTTGATTTTAATAAAAAATGATTTCTTGGGGTTCTTTGATATGCCGAACTTAAACATGTACTTAGATTTTCGATTATGGGCCCAGTTTTCAAACTGGTCTAAATCGCGGTCCAAAAGTAAACAAAAATTGAATATATGGATATATATTTGATATGCTGAATCTAACCATATGTATTTAGATTTTTGATATTTGGGACCAGTTATCAAAGGAGTAGGTCCAGTAAGACTCCTTTTTGGCCCCAAAATATAGCAGTTTTACAAAATTGTTAAAATGTAAACTTTTAGTTAAATAATGGACAGTAGAATGCTTCTGCTACATAAATATGGGCTGTTTTTGACAATACAATGCTCATATATCGGATACTAGCACCAATAAGTCATGATAAATTACTGAAATCTTCATAATTCTAGCATTTTAGTTAAATTTTAGACGGTTTCCGTGTAAAACGAAAGTGGCCGCATTCGTGTTCATCCTAAATATTGAAATGTAAGTTGTATTTGATAATAATACATAACATATATAAAGGTTGAGGATGAACACGGATGCGGCCACTTTCATTTTTGACAAAAAACATCTGAAAAGTGACATTTTTCGGCATATTTGGTAGATTTGTCATATTTAAGCTTGAATCGGAACGTTTTTAATGACTAAATTAGTAAAATTTTTCACATAAATTAATTGAATCAAATGAAATAGACACTTAAGTGTTTAAAATGTGGTCAAAATCTTTTGTCAGATGAATCTGAAATTTGAGGCCAAAATCGGTCCTTACCGGACCTACTCCTTTGTCGACATTGAGGTCTAAAAGTTTCAAAATGGAACTTAATTAAATTTCTTCAAAAATTGAATTCTTTGGGTTATTTGATATGCTAAATCTAAAAATGTATTTTGATTTTGGATATTGGACAATAACAGGTAAATTTCCAATTCAATTTTAGACCACATTCATTCTGTGTCAGAAACCTATTTTGTGTCAACTATTTATTCACAATCCAAATTCAGAGCTATATCAAGCTTGAATATTGTGTCAATACTTGCCCAACTGTTCAGGATTCGACCTCTGGGGTCTTATAAAGCTGTGCCTTGCTGAGCATCTGGTTAAAGTTATACTTCTTTATTATTTTAGCTCCTTAGTCTAGTTTGGACAATTTTTTAAATGTTTAGGATTAAGATGCCTTTAAAATTTGAAGTTATATTAATGTGAGTCAAATAAGGGTCTTTTATGCCCCTACTCCTTTGAGATATTGAATAAAGTGTTGACATTTAAACGTCTGGATTGAAAAACAATGGCATACCATGTATATCCCTAACTTCATAAAAACCAGAAATTACAAAGATAAAAAAAAAAATTATTATATTTTCAGATCACAATTATGTTAACCTGATCATAGGAGGTTTATCTAGAAACATGAGAAGCATTACAAGCCTGCATAGATTATACACACAAATGGAATAGACTCTCACTTTAAAAGAACTTACAAACAAGACTTAAGAACTCATAAAAAAAAATGATTCATGTTTCAATGAGTGAATTGGAGTGATTCTAATTGCACATGAAAATTTGTGTGCATTTAATACATGTATTACCGGTAATTACAATGAATTTTATTAATTGTTGTTTTGAAATGTTGTATGTCTTCTTAAATCTATCATGAACATATTGTTGTTAACAATTAAAATAGAAATAAAGAATACATTTTATCAGTTTTTGCCAAGAAGTATGAAATATAAATATCCTTCACATTGTTAACATTTTTAAAACTTCAAAAAAAGCCTTTTGCTTTATACTACTCATAACTTCAGTTATGTTCAGATAAGACTGATTTAACTTTTCCCCCTAGATTTAAGCATATGAATTCAAGGAAATATTGGGTATGAGTCCATTGGACAGCATTCAAAAACACAAAATTCTAAATTAAAGACTTCAGTTACAAATAAAGATCTGCCATCAACAAAAAGAAAACAGTAATAACAGTTGTCTTGCAAAAAAAGATGCAATGGGTTAAATGCATCTTAAACTGGATACATGTACATCATGTCTGTGCTTGGTAAAATGGTTGTATTGATGCATAAGAAAGTTCAGTATTATTACCTCTTACAATGACAATTATTTCATGACCCACACAATGAACTTGCAGAGAGGGGATAATGTTTTTGACCCATGCATTTGTCTGTCTGTCTGTCAGTCCTGGTCTTCAACAACTTGTCATCACAAATCCTCTGAAAACACACAACAGAACTTCATGAAATTTTATAGATGTGCATATCAACAGGAAATTGTGATTCAATTCTTTTTCTAGAAGTAATTCCCCTTTGAACTTATTGGCCTCAATTTACTTCTGCAACAGTTTTTCATTGCAAATTCTATGAAAACTCACAAGAGAATCTTATTCAGCTTTTTAGACAACAAGGACATACTAGGTAGATGTGCATATCAACAAGAAATTCTAATTCAATTTTTTTTTCTAGTACTTAACATGCTTAAAGAGGAAAATTGTTATCAGTTGACTTATGTAAAGTTATGACTAAACTTAGGAATCTGTTGAGATTTTGTTTGTCCAGTGACAATGTGGGGACGTGGGGTATGTAAATGTGCTCACAATGGTTTTTCAATTTATTCTGAATTCAATATGGCATGTATTACAAGATGAAAAATTCAAGCTCAATATAGCTTCCAGGTTTTGTTGGCTTACTGAATAAAAAATATGAGATGTGTTTGTTGCCAGTGAGACAATATTTTTTTAGCAGTGATAATTGGGTCCAGAATTTTTTCAACTTGAAATAATAGCAATTGATTAACAGTACATACATTCATCACTGGTTTAATGCACACAACTCCAATATCAATTATTGATAATGCCAAGAGTATCAGGACATAATTTGGGTGTAACAGCTACCAAGGTATCTGTTAGCTTAAAACCCAGTCCCCAATCATGTATATTAATAATAGATATTGGTTAATGTGCAGTAAAAGTCAAGATTATATGATACTAGAGAGAAGGGGTCAAAATGCAAGAATAAAAGTAGAGTAATAAAACATTGTCATGTGTTATACTGCAAGATTCAGAATTTGAAAGAATTATTTCATACAGGTGTCTATGTACTGTAGAATGCTTGTACAAGAATAGGCTTCATAAAAGCAAAGCAATATATTTTTCTCATTTGGTAGCAAGAACTTTTATTAGGATAGGAACAACCCCACCAAGCTAGGAGAGGCTTTCCCTCTGACAAAGGGTTATGCTGTTATACATGTATCACAGAGGTTTGTTAATATTTGCCATTTACCTTTTTTTAATGGAAAATTAATGGATTCATAATGGTACAATGTATGGATACATGTACATTGGGCCATAAAAAAAGAATATGTTTGCCTGCCCTAATCATACCTACCCATAAAATAGCTGCCTAATCAAAATCTTTTATTGTCCTGATTTGAGGAAGATTGTTTTTTTAATCAGATAGGCAGGAAGATTAATAAACATCTGATACTTCAATTTCTTTTTGTTGGAAAAAAAAAGAAAATGACTACCTACCTACCCACTGTCTCAACCTTTGAATGTAGGGTTTGGGCAAACCAAAATATTTTTAAGTGTGGCCTTGTAGTAATATCTAGCACTTTTTTCTAGATTTCCCAACCTTAGATCTTCTTAATTTCTAAATTTGTTCTTTATGCAAAAACTTTTGAACACAGGGAGGGGTTTTGTTACAATTTGCTGGGCTTGTTTGTTTACTTTTATCTATACAATTTAAAAACCGAAAAAAATTACAAGGGTGGAACCTCCTTTGCAACTTTGTTTCAAATCATTATTTCAATAAGACTTTCACTAACATGTACTTTGTTCCAACTGGATAATTAGTCTCCTCAGTGGCGGATCGAGAACTTTTCATAAAAGGGGGGGGGCGGTATCTGACTGACCTAACGGGAGCCCACTCCAGTCATGCTTCAGCGATTCCCTTTATAATCAACCTATTTTTTCTCGAGAAAAGGGAGGGCAAGCCCCCTGGATCCGCCTATGCTTCTATGTCTATCAGTATCACTCTATGACATGTAAAATGAAGTGTGATTTTTGGGGGTTTCTTTTGTATATATGAACCCGGCAAATTGTAACAACCCCCTGTGGATTACAGAGCTGCTAAGTGGACAACTACCATCAAGGACCAGGATCAAAAGTGCTAACCGAGTGATAAAAAACTTGAAATACTCAAGATAATTTGCCGTACATGTAGCCTGTCGGCAAAATTCATAAAATTTCTTCTTTTTTTGCTTCAAATATACTCCTCATAGTTACCAGGATTGAAATTTTGTGTTTGCATCATATGCACGTTTCGTCAAAGTAATTTTAAATCTTCAATTTGGCGACAATCCTAGTTGAAGGAGATGAAGCGATAAGATGATTCTCATAATTTCCGCCATCGCCACTTTACCTGATTACTCCTAACCTTCCGCATAAAAAATTTCGACAGTCCTCGCTAGGTTGTGTATCACGCAAGGGACTTTGCAGAGAATACCGAATGCTTGTCGGCCATGAGGAAATTTCCTCATGGGGTCGGACAATGTATGGCAGAGGTCATATTAAGTGCAGTATTGCGGAGCATGTATGGAACGGATATGAACTCTGCGCCGGAGATTGAGAGTAAGGGTACGTCTTCACTATCAAGCAGCTTTTATTCAGGCAAGACACTGCCCTTTAGTGGTACAAACCAAAACCAAATACACAGACACATTTTGATCATTTACAAGATTTATATGTATTCCTATTGTCGCCTTTTTTCGGATTACTGTAGAAGGGGATATTTTTTCTTAATTGGCTTAAATTTAGAAGGGGTAAAAAAGATTTTAAGTTTTCATGGGTAAGAAATGAGGAGCCGCAAAGCACCCAACACCTTTAACCGGTAAAAACATGAGAAGTCTCTAGCGTAATTGTCTCTTTTTATTTTGTTATTCATTGGAACGCTTTATATCAAAGGAGAAAGGGGGAGGGTAAACACACAATTGATCATGCCAAGAAATTGCCTCCGTTGAAATTCTGCAAACATCCCATAGAGCAAATTACATGTATGATTAATATTGACCATTTGGTATATAGCTGTGTTCTAAATGACACGTACATGAAGGTCCTAATTTAATTTGTTGAATGAAATCAAATCTTTAAATACTAATGGGTGCCGTAGGGGGTCGACCGGAATTTTTAGCTCTGATTTCTTGGCATGTAACAGTTAGAAAACTCAGGATTAGAATTCATAAAAACAAAAAAGGGCAGTGGCAAATATTTCATGTATATTTTGAACACAGAGAGTATTACCCCGGCACCCTTTGCCAAAAACTTTTTCTTATTTGTGCCTTCGGACTTAGGCTATTTCTTTCTTTGCGGGCGTATACTCCAAGCAAATAGCATGCATGTGTGAAACGGCACTCTAGATTTTTGTATTAAATAAAGAAAGTTGCCGGTCCGGTGCATGAACAGATTGGTTAGAAAGCAAGGTTTTAATTTTATTAGATCGGAAAGCTTAATTCGAGGGTTGAAAATAGAGAGCACAAAAAGGGGGGGGGGGGGTAGTCCACAGGGAATATTTTTAAAACAGTTAAATCGATTTCAAGCAGGGATTCCAGTGCTTCTTTGGGAATGAAAAACTTGTTATTACTCTTAGTCAAAATATTGCTGCTTAAATGAACACAAGCTATTCTTAATTCGATTATTTTTCTCCAGTCGTTCATACCTAAATATGCGAAATCTTGTAGCGACAACTTATAAATTAAGTCAGGAGTTATTTTTCCTGGTGAAAAATGCCAAATTGGAAACGTAAACCACACCGATTTAAAACTGCTTCCATTTCTTTCATTTTCATTTAATCACGTAAAGGTGTTCAGGCGCGGATCCAGAGGGGGGGTTCCGGGGGTTGAATGGGGACATGTAGTTGGAACCCCCCCCCATTTGTCCTGGGTTAGGAACCCCCCTCCCCCTTTTTTGAAATGGCTGGATCCGCCCCTGGGTGTTCATGAATAAAACGTCCGTCAAAAATATCCGCGTTCGTTTTTTTTTCTCGACAATTTCCGTTATTGACTTCTCGACTTTTACTGCATCATCATAATGATACAACCACTGAACATAAAGTTGAACGAACCGAATATAATACAGATGCTTTTATTGAACATAATGAATAATCTACTGAATATAAAGAAAGCGGGACTACTGAAGGTATTACATAATGTACTGCAAATAATATTGAATCTACTGAACATAATGTCGAAAGTACTGAACATAATGAAAAATGTACTGAATATAACGTCAGAAGTAGAGAACATAATTTAAATACCACTGCATATAATAATGAAACTACTGAACATAATAACCAAAGCACCGAATATAATGTAAAAACTACTAAACATAATGTAATAACTACTGAACATAATGTAATAACTACTGAACATAATATACATACTACTGAACATAATGCATAAAGCACCGAACATATTAAACAATCAACATCAGAAGACAGTCATGGCGTTCCATAGCCTTCAGAAGTAGAGAACATAATTTAAATACCACTGCATATAATAATGAAACTACTGAACATAATAACCAAAGCACCGAATATAATGTAAAAACTACTAAACATAATGTAATAACTACTGAACATAATGTAATAACTACTGAACATAATATACATACTACTGAACATAATGCATAAAGCACCGAACATATTAAACAATCAACATCAGAAGACAGTCATGGCGTTCCATAGCCTTCATTGCTTTTGTATGCTCAATACTTCAATGTCAGGAGTGTAACACAAAAAAATGCCTTATTTCAATCTTATTAGCAAAGGTAAGTTATTGGAAGAAATACAAGCTGACAATTATTATAAAATGACATTACTACACCTCAGCTTAACACAGAATACAAGTCTACATCATTACTTTTGAAATTTTTGAACTAAAATTGCAATTGAACTAGCTTGTTTAAATGTGTTACAGTCCTGACATACAAGTATTGAGCATAAACAAGCAATAAAGGCCATAATAATGGCATGTTTGTTACTGAAAATATGCAACAGATGGTGTTCACACTCAAATTCCTGAAAAGAAAACCAATAATAACAACATTGTTTCTATAAAAAATAACATGAATGTTACACTTAAACATTTTAAAGCGTTACACTCCTGACATTTTTGGGTACATTTTTGGACAATTTTTAATATACAGAGCACATACTGCTATCATCTTTGGTAGTACGAACAAACTTATCATAATACATTATCTGACATAAAAACAGCATATATATAGTATCAAACAAGAGACTGAACAAGGTTTAAAGGAAAGCCATCTTTTTTTTTAAATAGACAATTAGCAAAATTTGTAAATATGTAAGAAGTATATAATTTTTTTTAACCTGTTCTTAATTTGCACTAAATTAATATGTGAAATATAAAGACTCTAGTCATGATTTCAGGTCAGTTTCAGGTTAAAATATGGTAGCAATAAATTATGGTCAGGAGTGTAACATTTGTTACACTCCTGACAAGTTTCTGATGTAGCTTATCTATAACAAAATTCAACAGGATTCTTTATTAAAATAATTGCAACATCTTTACAATGTAATGGCAGAAAGCCAATCTGTCTGGTAAAAGTTATTTTTCTGCACACTATTTACCAAAGATTCTTAAAAATTAAAGTGTAATTCTCATTAAACATGTTAAAAGTTTGCTTTTTGCTCAGAAATTAAAAAAAATATGTAATCAAATATCTAATAAATTTATTTATTTGTGAGATTGTAAATTTAAAATAGATATCATTACTGATTTTCTAAACATTCCATTAAAAAACAGTCTTACAGTTACTGAAAAAATATGTCAGGAGTGTAACAAAAGGATAAAAAACACATGTTTGTATTTTTTAAATGAAGAAAACTTAGAATTGACTGAAGCAATTGTTGTGAAATTTTCAGAGGATGTAATTAGATCATATATGTTTGCTTCCTTATACTTTTTATATAAAATTAAAGCTTTTGCAAAGAGATATAAAAACTTTTGAAATAAGATATTAAAGATTACACTAAAAATTGGTGAAATTTACATATTTAAAAAAAAAACTGTTTATAAGTAAAAAAAAAATGCAGGAAAATCATTTAGTACCTTTATTGCAACAAACAAAAAAATTACATTGATATTTATATTCTTATTTATGTTTGTCAGTTGATATTATCATTTTGTTGTTTCCTTTGAAAAGTGATGAATTCTTATGAGTAAAATGTTGTTAAAATTTTTGTTTTTATTATTTTGCATTAACCCTTGGTAGTTTTGTAAACTTGAATGATAGAAAAAAGATTAGCAATGACTTTATTTTTTACCATGTTTGTCACACTTTGGCATCATTTTTTTTTAAATAGCCCATATAATACAATTATGTTTATTTGAATCTTTCAAAGTTTACTATAAGTGATCTCTTTGAAATGTTTTTACACTAACATTTTTGTTACTTCGGGTTTTTTTTAAATATTTTTGTTAGCATACTATAGATGCGATCTGGGCAATGCGATATATGGATTCTCTCATTGTGCATTTGTTGTGGTATCAATCATCCCACAGTCTTCCTATTTTTGTTTTGTAAAGGAGGATGTCTATAAAATACTTAAGTTTCTATTTTTGTTTTGGTACTGGCTATGGTTACATTGAAATTAATGTAACAGTCATAATTTAAAGTTATTGTTACAATGAAGTTTAGGCTAACTGCCGGAATGCAGGCCTAGAGTTGACTAAGGAACTGCATGCTTACTCACGAATGTAACAATGATATTTATGTCTAGGTTACATTGTGTTAATGTTACGTAAATGCACTCCAATGAAAACTTTTTTTTACAATATTTTATACATTGTTTTAATTTTAATTTGATTGACAGTTTCCACAGAACCAGTATGTTGTTTCAATCCGATGCATTTTTGGCCTGGTGAAACCACTCTAGGCAGCCATCACTAACAAGTAATTTGGAGGGGGGGGGGGGGGGGGGCTCAGTGATGTATTTATATATAAGATGTGGTATAAGTGCCATTGAGAAAAATCGCCTGTTAATATAAGTCGCAATTTGTAAAAGTAAACCATAATAGGTCAAAGTACGTTCTTCAACACCCTTGGCTCACACCGCACAGTAAGCTATAAAGGGCCCAACAAATGACTAGTGTAACGGGAAAACCAACGGTCTAATCTATACAAAAACAAGAAACACTTATAAACCACATAAACAGACGACAACTACTGGATCCCCAAAACATTACTAGTGTGAAACCATTCAAACGGGAAAACCGAAGGTCTATTAAATCTTTATAAAAACGAGAAACGAGAAACACTTTTGAACCACATCAATAACGACAACTACTGAATAATATTATAGGACAATAACAATTTTTCTTTATTGTTACACATTCCCAAAACGTGTCCGATAATTTTAGAATGTGTACAGTTAAAAACGCCAGAATTTTTCAAAAACTCGTATATACCCCCAAAAACTTGTATATACCCCCAATAATACTCTGTTAATTAACCCTTTCCTCCATAATGACGCCTTTTGACGCCACCCCCTTTACTCCATAATGACGCCTTTTGACGCCTGTGTAGTACCTCAGTAGAAACACTATGTCTCCAAAATGTCTGCATCAGATTTAAAAAAAAATGTATCCAATATGAAAAGGAGATTCATGAGAATATCTGACTTGAATTTCATTGATGAAATATTAGTTTTCACAATGCATTAACACTTTAAACCTGATGATTTTTTTTACTGAAAAAAATCCTATGCGAATCAAGTATTTAAAAAAAAAATATCCATAGAGTAAAGGGTTAAGGGCATACGATACAGTTTTGAACCTGTATTTACAAGTTGATGAAAATTTGCATATAGGCTATTTTTTACCTGATTAAATCAAATATGTCATAAAAAATACACCTTCATGTGCTACTTTTTGAGTAAAATGAGGTCGAAATTTTGTATATTTGCTCAAAATTCAGATTTGTGTCCGTATTTTCTTTTTCGAAAGAACGACGTAACTTTTTTGCTTTAAAAGATAAACACAAATTGTTTTTTGTTAAATAATCGGTAATTTCTGCATTTTATAAGTATCATTGAAAATTATGTAATTTTTATTCCGAAATAACTCTTTATTTATCAAATGTTCATGAATAGAGGAAAAAACGTCATTTTTTGCAGCATGTTTATCAAAATTAAAAAAATTGCGCTATTTACAGTTTTATAAAATTTGGGTCACATAATCTCCTTGCAAAATGAAACAAATTGCTGTTTTAAAAAATAGGGGTCCATGCACTCGTTTTCAAATTAAATCAGTTTGAATGATAAAAATCAGTCGAAAAATGCATCTTTTCCCGATATGTCATAGTTTGACGTCGCGAAAATAACATTTTACGTTAGCAACGTCATTACCTTCCCTGTAACTGTATCGTATGCCCTTAAGTAGAAAACGTTTACCGCAATTCAATATTAATGGTGTTGGATAGTCTGTACGAAACATTTTAGGGTTTGTCTGACCGAAAGAAAAAATTGAACTTTTCTACTACATATATTAAAAAAAATCTTAAAAGTTCTGTCTGACCGAATGATTTTTTGTCTGACATTTTGTCGGTCAGACAGAGTTTGGGATACACTGCGGCGGGGATACGATAAAACCCGTATTGTTCGGTTGGATTATAAAAAAAAGTCAAGCAGCTTCCAAAAAAATCTAGAGGAAAGGTTTAATAATCCGTACAGACAAATGTCCAATATATGCTACACTGTGCACACTTACTTCTGCTTGAAGACACAGACCCCTGGTTTATATCCAAAAAAAGCGATTTTATGATTTTTTTTATCAATATGATTAGTATTATAATAAAGTTCAGAAAGAGGTACATGTACTTCACAATTAAGAAACCTAATACATTTTATATTGTAATTGTTTACCCGGTGCTTCACTGCATGTCATTTATAAGCATTAGTTTGTTCAACACAGGTTATTCATAACAAGCATAAATGCAGGCGAAGTTTACAACACATAATTAACTATGGATTGCGTAATGTCCAGTGGCAAATATGTCATGCGTATTTAGAAAAAAAAACCCATAAACATTGCATTTATTAAGTTTTGTAAAGTTTAAATCATCGTTTAATAGTGAGTAAATTCTTTTGTTCTAATATTATCCGGTGATGCCTAAATGTCTTTTACAAAATGTATGTCTATGAGGGTATTGCACTACCGGCTTCCCTCAAAAGTGGTTTCTGTGCTTTAAAAAGACACAATTACACGTTGATTAACAGAACACATTTTGGCGCCCGTGCAATTTGACTTGTTTATCAGATCATTGACGTCACGTGGACACGTTTTGGGGGAATCGGACACGTTTCTGAGTGCTACATATGTACGTTAAATTTTCAATTAAATTGAATTTCCACTTCAATCTATAAAACATTAATGTACTTTTGTATTTATAAAGTAATGAGTGTATATTTAAATGTCTTTGTGTCGTTGTTTCACGAATCTTATTATAAAGAGCACATAAATAGATTGATGGTTAAATCTACACGTGCATGAAATACTTGCCACTGGCAAACACCAATACTTTGATGATGATGAATTGAATTATCATATTTTACTCTTTTTATACGACCGCAAACATTTTAATTTTTTGGTCGTATATTGCTATCACGTTGGCGTCGTCGTCGTCGTCTGTGTCGTCGTCCGAATACTTTTAGTTTTCGCACTATTACTTTAGTAAAAGTGAATAGAAATCAATGAAATTTTAACACAAGGTTTATGACCACAAAAGGAAGGTTGGGATTGATTTTGGGAGTTTTGGTCCCAACATTTTAGGAATTAGGGGCCAAAAAGGGCCCAAATAAGCATTTTCTTGGTTTTCGCACTATAACTTTAGTTTAAGTGAATAGAAATCTATGAAATTATGACACAAGGCAGTGATGACTGATTAAACTGGTCCGCCGTTCTATCTATAGCTTCGCACCGAAGGTCAGTGTAGCGATAGTGAACACAACAGGGGTCCAGTTTAGCTAGTGATGTCGTTAGAAGCCGGCAGCCGGCGATTTTCGCCGGTTATTGTCCTTTTCCCGCCGGCTATTTTTGCATGAGTAAAAAAAAATAATAAGATAAAAAAGATAATCAGGTTAATATTAAAAAATAATTGTTCAATGCATCAGCTTCCACGATTAAAGTCGCGATAAACAAGGATGTAAATCAGTGTTTACCTTTGACTAAATATAGTTCACGTAAATGCAGTCCGCTGATTGGTCGTCTATTTAAAGTCGGTAAGTATTGTAATGTTTGCAAGGATAAAAAGAGAGACGTTCCGATGGACATTATGACCCTGTTTGGTTTTTGCTTCAAGAGAAGGAATAAGCCAAAGATGACAATAGCATGTTATGGAAATTAATATATCAGTCAAATAAAAGAAAGTATAATATATATAATGTTGTCAAGAATCTGGAAAACAGCACCTTTTGAAGTTCACATTTCAAAGCCCACGACCACGTGGTGTCCAGAGAATGAAGGTCAATAACGAAAGTAGAATATTGTCGACCACAAATAATTTTTAAAAATATCTTTTATAGTTCAAAAGGATTTTAGTTTACTGATTACTGAACAGTTAACAAATAAGAGAAAATAAAACGACATAGCTTGACAACATGTTTGAAATACGTGTACAAGTCTTATATGAGAAAAAAGGGGGTCATTTGTCACTAAGTACGTACGCAAATAAATCGATCAAGATATTTAATAAATTCGATTATTTTTGAAATAAAATTATAATATTTCACCTATTATTTCACAGGCACTTGCCTGTGTATTATTTACATATATTCAAGAACAGACTTCCTTAGTTGTCTTACAAAAGACACCTTCCCAGAAAAAAATATAATATAGATTAGCCTTGCCAGGACTACGGATTCTCATTTAAAAAAAAAAATCAATGTGATTGAAGTCAACAACAAAAATAAGACAAAATTAACATTTTCCCAAGCATCTAAATAACTCTCAGGTATGCTCAGAATGCAGGAATTTTAGTCTAAATTTTCAAATCTTTTTGGGGATAGCCAAGGACGTATATTATGTTAGTTATACGTCCTTGGGATAGCATACGATTTTATAAAATATAGCACCTCTGTAACAGTTTTAACTTTGAAATCGAAGCTCCAGCTGACTACTAGTCAGTGAATATTGTTTTTAATTTTGTAAAAACAAAACCAACACTTTTTTAATATAAAATTAAAACATAATGTTCTCAATGTCACAATTACAATTTTCATTTAAAACTAAATTATTCAAGTGATAATTCAAACCAGAGACAAGATTTTTCTATTCAAACTAAGATTTTTGGATTCTTTCAGTTCAAAAATATTTACTAGCAGTCAACCTGCAGGAAAATGCACAAAAATGTATATTGGTCCATCAAGATGATCAATGATGTGATCACATGTACAGAAAATTTACCCATCATGTTGCTAATTTTAGTTAATCATTTACATTATCTTCAGTAAAAAATGATGTTTTCAGAGGTCTGAATAAGGGTCTAGGACACCCCCAGAATGCAGGATTTTGCACCATTTTAAAAAAAAATCCTGGGGCCCTTAAGCGGGCCCCAGACCCCCCGCCGTAGTAGCGACGAGCAAGCTCGTCGACGCGAACGGCTTTGCCGTCCGCATGTACTTGCCGCCTATTGTAGAAATTCAGCCTGCTTCTTCAAAACTTAGTGACATCACTGATTATTATTATTGGTTATTTTCTTATATGCAATGAAATGTTATGTGAAACTTTTTCTATAGAACTGGACAGGATAAAACTTTACTCATGCCAAGTATTTCTTTATTTGAAACAAAGATAAATTCTGCACAATTTTTTGAAAAGTGCAAATTTAACAAAGACTAATAGGGGAAAATCAATGGTGGTATTACACCTAAAGACTTTGTTTCAGGAAATTTAAACTGTAAATGATACCCAAAGCGCATTATTCGTGGAAACCATTGATACAGAAAACATGACTGGATTATAGATATTGAAACAGAAGCACGATCTAGTCAGATTGATGACCGTTTATTGAAATTTTTAAAAAGTCGACTAACATACGCATTTTATTTATGCAAGCCCTTTGATTTTACCCATGGCTGTCTTTTTATGTTGACAAACAGCAAATGTCCCAATACACTCAAAAAAGAGTCATTAAACAACAACTTTTTTATTATTAATATAAAAAAAGAAGATGTGGTATGATTGACAATGAGACAACTATCCACAAAGGATCAAAATGACACAGAAATTAACAACTATAGGTCACGGTACGGCCTTCGTGTTTTACATGATAATTATATTTTCATGCGGCATATAAGTACCAACCCCATTATTTTCAACACTCTCTGAGTTTTTATTTTATTCTGTACTCATAATAATTGTGTTGCATACCAATGCATTTGCTTCATTTTATGGGAATACAAACCATTGTTTAGAAACCCAAATACATTTGGTGTAGGTAGTCCAACTGAAGAGAGTATTTCTCTCACGTTTTTGTTGTTAAGTTTTAAAAGAGGGACGAAAGATACCAAAGGGACAGTCAAACTCATAAATCTAAAACAAACTGACAACGCCATGGCTAAAAACGAAAAAGACAAACAGAAAAACAATAGTACACATGACACAACATAGAAAACTAAAGAATAAACAACACGAACCCCAACAAAAACTAGGGGTGATCTCAGGTGCTCCGGAAGGGTAAGCAGATCCTGCTCCACATGTGGCACCCGTCGTGTTGCTTATGTGATTACAAATCCGGTAAATTGTCTAATTCGGTAGGTCTCATTCATGAAAGGGAAGGGGATTGTAGTTACGACGTAAGGAACATATTTAAAGCCGCAATTAGATATATTTATCTAAAGGATTTGAAATATTATGTAAGATTCCTCATACTTGTGTATACATGATATAAGCTTATTATTACACTTGCATATATGAAGAACTCAGCACAAAAGGGTTTCATATGAAATAAAATTTAAAAAATAAAATCCTCCCACCCGCCCCATTTTTTTCAAAAATTTGGATGAAAATCTACTAATTAATTTTAGTTGGCCTAATTACAAAAAATAGTTTAGGAATGGTTATAATTGGAGGAGATATGAATGATACTTTAACAAAAATAGATAAAAAAAATAAAGTGTCAACACAAAAATTAAAACAAACAAAACCAGTTTTTAGCCTTAAATCTTTAATTAAAACTCAAAAACTAAGTGATATTTGGAGAGAGATTCATGGCAAGGAAATACAATTCACTTGGCGACGTAAAAATAATTTAAATGAAGCATCTAGAATAGATTTTTTCTTAACCTGTCCTGAAATAAGAACTAAAATAGAATCTACTGATATTAGGCCAGCTATTATAACTCATACAGACCATCAGGCAATTTCTATAAAAATAAAAGGTCGATCAGACCAAAAAGGTAAAAGATACTTTAAAATTAATAATAGTATTTTAGAAAATGAAGAATATCAAAACCTTATTAAAATTCTGATCAAACAATATGAAAAGAAAATTTTACTCACCAATGATATTGGGGTCAAGTGGGATCTTTTTAAAACCGAGGTAAGAGACTATACCATAGCATTCTGTAAAAGAAAAGCACAAAATAATGTTAAAGATATACATATTTTAGAAAACAAATTGAAGAAATTAAATGAGGGTATAAACAAAAAATGTAAAATAGATGATATTAACTCTCTTAAAGAGGAAATTAATATTATAGAAGAAAAACTTGGTAAATTATATGATTCAAAAACAAAAGGAGCACAAATAAGATCCAGAATTAAATGGGTAGAAGGCGGCGAAAAAAACACAAAATTCTTCTTGGGACTAGAAAAAGCTAGGCAAACAAGAAAAACCATTACAGCGCTCAGAGACAAAGAAGGGGTGATACATACACATCCTACAGAAATACTTAATATTGAAAAAGAGTTTTATGAAGAAATCTATAAAAGTTCAAATCCCGATAAAAATTCTATTAAAGATTATGTTATGAATACAGAATGTGATCATGTCCTAACAGATAAAGAAAGCGATAGTATGGAAGGTTTATTAAGCACTCAAGAATGCACAGATTCTTTATTTAAAATGAAACTTAATAAAGCCCCTGGAATTGATGGGTTAAGTGTCGAATTTTATAGAACTTTTTGGGAACATAATGACATCTTAAAGAGTTTGCAGTCAAAACTTTTAATCTTTCATTTGATAAAGGGGAGTTAACAAATTCACAAAAATTAGGAGTTATTTCTCTTTTACATAAAAAAAATGATCCTCTCAGTTTAGACAATTATAGACCTATAACATTATTGAATGTTGACACAAAATTAGTTGCTTATTCACTTGCTCAAAGGATAATTAAAGTATTACCACAAATTATTCATGGAGACCAAAATGGGTATGTTAAAAACAGATACATAGGATATAATATTAGACAAATTCAAGATGTCATAGATTATGCAGACAAATTTAATATAGAGGGTACCTTATTATTTTTAGATTTTTCGAAAGCATTTGATTCATTAGAATGGGACTTTATGTTCTTTGCTTTACAAAAATTTGGATTTAAAAATTCTATGATGAGATGGATAAAACTTTTATACACTGACATAAAAAGTTCAGTTTTAAACAATGGGTGGATCTCTAAACCCATGAGTATATATCGTGGTATACGTCAAGGCTGCCCTTGCAGTGCGATAATTTTTGTTTTTGCTGTTGAGATTCTTGCTTGTAAAATTAGGCAAGACCATAACCTAAAAGGATTTGAAATCAAGATAGATGGAAAAACCCACACTTTAAAAATAAGTCAATTAGCAGATGACACTACTCTTTTTCTCAAATCAAAACAAGATATTTCAAAAGCTCTTAACATGATTGAAAAATTTGGATCACTTTCAGGATTAAAACTTAACAGATCTAAAACAGAGGGTATTTGGCCAGGGAAGCAAAAACATTGTAAAGAAAAATATGAAAATATTAATTAACTTTACAGAAAAACCAATTAAGAGTCTCGGGATATATTTTGGGCATAATAAAAAAGAGTGTCAAAAACTAAATTTTGATAAACAGCTAGAAAAGACTGTAAAAATTATATCAAACTGGAAAAAAAGAAACTTAACCATGATAGGAAGAATAACAGTTATTAAATCTTTAATTATTCCTATAATCACTTATTTGGCTACAGTGTCAACCTTAAGCAAAGAATACTTGGACAAATTTAAAAAAATCATATATGAATTTTTATGGAACAATAAGACAGAAAAAGTTAAACGCACTGTATTAAGCTATAACCAACTAGCTGGTGGATTAAAAATGGTAAATATAGATAAATATATAGAATCTATAAAGATAGGCTGGATAAAAAGATTAACTGCTGATAAATTTCTTAATTGGATGGTTATACCAAAGTTTTATCTTAATAAATTTGGTAGCAATCTACTTATCTTAAGGATGAATACTAATAATATATATTCTATACCGGGTACTAAAGAGCTACCAGAATTTTATCTTGATATGATTAAAGTATGGTTAAAAAATAAAAATAATAAAACAAAAAATCCAAATAATTGCAGACTTATCCGTCAAGAAGTTATTTGGGGAAATCAATTAATTAAATTTCAAAAGAAAACACTCCTTTTTCAAAATTGGATAGACAGTAATATCATTCATATAAATGATATCATTGATGAAAATGGAGTTTTTTCAGAAAAAATTATAAGTTTAAAGTTAAAAAATAAATCAAACTGGATAGCTGAATTCTCAAGATTGAGAAAAGCAATTCCAAAAGAATGGTTAAAAATATTAAATGAAGAATGTTCAATAAAAACTAGTGTTTTAATAAATAACTCACTATATATAAGTGAAAAAAATAATTGCCAACATAAACTAGAAAAATTAGATTCAAAGAAAATTTATTCAATTTTAATAGAATATGATAAAGAAGTTCCAATAGGATATCATAAGTGGAATAGAATTTTGAAATGTGAAAACATACAAATTGAAGCTCAATATGTGCAAAAATTTATTCATAATTACTTAAAAGATAATAAACTGAAAATGTGCAGATGGAAATTATTACACTTTATTCTTCCAAACAAAGTCTTATTAAAACAATGGAAAATAAGCCATAACTCTACTTGTAATTTTTGTAACGTTACAGAAGACTATAAACATTTTTTTGTAACATGCCACTTTTTAGATGAGTTTTGGGGAGAAATATATAAGATACTTGAATTAGTTAAGATTGGTAGACACATTCTCACTGAAAAAAATTTAATCTGGGGATATAAAATTAATGATGAGCATTATTATGAAATAAACATTCTATACTTACAGTTATTGTATTTACTATTCACAAAATACATTATTTGTCAGAATATAGAACACAAAATATCAACATATATAATGTTTTTAGGTCAGAATTTAAAATAGGATTATTATTACAAAAAAAAATATATTAATATTGAAGGTAAAGGGATACTAGAAAAGATATTTAGACAATATACGTATAGTGTCTTGAAATATGAAATTTATTTGTATGAGGCTTAGAAACGGGGAAAATGCGAGGTTCTACCAAGCATTTTCCCATTTCGTGCCGAGTACAAATAAATTTTATAATTCAAGACACTATACGTATATTGTTTTTATACTGAAATCGATAAAAAATTAAAAAAAAATAAAAAATATGTAGCAAATATTGTTAAAAAAAAGTGTTTTGGAATTTCCCTCTTGGGGTACCATTTTGGGGGTATTTCCCTATGAGCGTAGTCCCAGACAACATTGGTACGTTGGCACAACGTTGGCCCAACGTATCTACATACATTGGCCCAATGTTATTTTTAAACGTTGGCCCAATGTATAAGTGCAAAGTGGCCCTATGTTGGCCCAACATGATGGCTAAACGTTGGCACAACGTTGTAAGGTTTTATACAATACATTGGCCCAACGTTGGTCCAATGATGGAATAATACAAAATGTACTTGCTGATGTTGAACAAACGTTAGCCCAACGTAGGCATACAAACTGTTAGCAAACGTTGGAACTCTGTTGGTTCAATCTATAAACTTTTTTATCCAAATGAAGGATACTAAAATACCTTCCAGGCCACAACTGCAATAACTCCTGGTTCTTATATCAGTTCAAAATGGCGAAACTATTACTTTTTTAAATATTGCAATTATTGCTTTTCCATATCCACTATACCATGTTGTGTCTTACATACTACCCGAAAATTTTGCCACTTTCTCTCCATCTTCCTGAACATGCATGAAATATTTGCCAATGGACGTTTCAGTAACCAACAACCAATCAGTCTCTCCAGGAATTGTACTCCTGAATTTTACAAATTTTAATGAATACATCATCAACATATCCATGTTACCCAATTTTCTTAAATAAGGTAAATACAAAAGTATGATTAAATATAATTTATTATTAGCTAGACAAACAGCAAAGTTTAAAAAAATCTTTGAAAAAAATCTTTGAATATATACGTTGCTAAATCAGATCTAGAATGAAAATTATAAAGTCTATTCATGATAATTCATTTTTCCCGTTCGCATAATATCATTACAGTTTATGTAGAAATATCCAAGCTCTGTATGAAGGCATTGATAATTTCATACAGCTAGTTTTCTAGTTCTGTATTCCAACATGGTTTTTATTCACAAGTTTTTCTTTTGTTTTCTGCTACACTTTGTTTTGTCACTATTTCTGGCTCCCTCTTATGTAAAATCCTTTATCCAGTTTAGCATATCTTCATCAGGGGCGTAGCTGTCGTTAGGCACTTTAGGCACGTGCCTACACATAATTTTTTCACAAATATTTTTTTTTATTGAAAAAAATAATAAACAACGTTATATGTAAATGAACTCCAGTGAAGTTGTCACAACTCTAATTATCGAATGTAATGTGTATACTAGTCTCTCGTCCTTAGTGAATGAATCATTGGATAGAATTTAATGTTTTTTATGTGTGTACCTTATATAGAAACTATAAACTAGAACTTTGGTCTATTTTTTTTTAGTGAAGGATCGTCAATATGTTATATCCATTAAGTTAAACGTATATATCGATCATAACAGAATAGATTTGAAAATACCAAACAGGGTGTACTGCTTAATTAAAGGGAAACGCGGATCTATGATGGGCTGTACATATTGTAAATTTCTTTTTTAATATTTGATTTTCCAATTGTACTGCGTTATTTAATTCACCATTCAGATGTTATGGTAAATTATTCATAATTCTTCGAACTTTTCATCATGTATATTATAATTATCATGATTAAATGACCAGAACATTTAATATTTTTGTGCATAAAATTTTGCAGTGAAAACGCTGAAATCCGTTTTCCGTCGGGGGACTTCGCCCCCCTGAACCCCTATCAGGACTCTGCCCTGGACCTGATGGGGGCCTTAAGCGGCCCCCAGACCCCCTGCCGATTTGTGCCTACAGTTGAATGAATGCCTAGCTACACCCCTGTTCATATAAGTTATTTCACCGACTCTGTAATAAAGTAATGAATAAATGAGTACTCAATATTATGTATATTTTGAATATATTAAATCCTCCTAAAAAATAAAATAATAATAAAAAAAAAATACATTGTTTCTGGTGTCCTGGCACATTAAATTTTTGTACAATAGTTAGAAAAAATACTCTTTTTCAATATTTTCCCTAGCCTATACAAGCTAAGGCAAAAAGCATATTGCATGCTGTTTACCATAATGGTTAGACTTCGCCAAGCTAGGTAGGTTAAGCAGGACAATTGAGTGTAGAAATGGTTACAGAAAACTTTGTCAAAAAATGTTCTAAGTAAATAAATAAAACTAGTTGAAAAAAAAAAAAACAAAGTCAAATCTTAATACACTAGCATTAACGGTAGTATTAAACATGTTATGCGTATATATCTGTAAAATTGGAATCCGATGTAGCATAAAGGATTGCTATTATGTTAACTTACTTTCTTAAAGTTATTCATTCTGGGATATCAAATGGTAGAATGCTTTTTTTCCCCATCTCCATTCCCATGCATTTTCTAGCTAGGATGTTGTCAATAATTAGGGTCCCGCCAAAGGCGGTCCCCTATAGTGATCAGTCCGTCCGTCCGTCCGTCCGTCCGTCCGTCCGTCCGTCCGTCCGTCTGTCCGTCCGTCCGTCCGTCCGTCTGTCCGTCCGTCCGTAACACTTTGTGTCCGCTCCATATCTAGAGAACCATTATGATTTCATACTTTATACTTTACATGTTTATTAACCACCACCAGAGGGCGTGTCATGATGTATGTACAACTTCCTAGGTCAAAGGTCAAGGTAAAAAAACTTTGGTTTCAGTTGACAACCCTGTGTCCTGTGGTGAAGATCGTGTCCGCTCTATATCTTGAGAACCGTTATGATTTCAAAGTTTATACTTGACATGTATATGAACCAACACCAGAGGGTGTGTCATAATTTATGAACGACTGCCTAGGGCATAGTTCAAGGTCAAAAACTTTGGTTTCAGTTGACAACCCCATGTCCTATGGTAAAGATTGTGTCCGCTCTATATCTTGAGAACTGTTATCATTTCAAAGTTTATACTTGACATATATATAAACCAACACCAAAGGGTGTGTCATAATTTATGTGCAACTTCCTAGGTCAAAGGTCAAGGTCAAACACTTTGGTTTCAGTTGACAACCCCATGTCCTATGGTAAAGATCGTGTCCGCTCTATATCTTGTGAACCTTTATCATTTCAAAGTTTATACTTGACATGTTTATAAACCAACACCAAAGGGTGTGTCATGATTTATTTACAACTTCATAGGTCAAAGGTCAAGGTCAAAAACTTTGATTTCAGTTGACAAACCCATGTCCTATGGTAAAGATACAATTTTTTAATGAACATTATTCACAGCGGGGCCCACAGAGATGGCTCCCATCTCAATGATATCTAGTTCTTACTATTCCTAGTTCTCTTTTTTTCCTTTTGCACTCCGATTTATTTTGTCTTCTAGCTGTAGTACTGAAATACCTGACATATAAATTTATATTAAAATGTAAAATTGTATATTAAAAAGAAAAGCTACTTCAAGTAATTCAGACACTAATTTATAGTCTTTTTTTCTTTTGTAAATATCCGTCTGTGTAATTAATATAATGTTTTAATTTTTAACAACATCCCTCAGATTATAAAATAATATTGTATTTGTCATTCTTAATCGTATTTAGATTTTTTAAAGTTACAACTTACATGTTATTTTCTTTCTCTTTGAACCTCAGATGATATGATTTTCTCTATTGTTTTCTTCGTTTTACTGCTTTCTTACAAATACACAACAGGAAATAACCACAAAAGTGACCATCCCATTACATTCAGATTTCTTATAAACTTAATTACCATAGCAACTATCTTTGAAATTTATCCGAACATATGGTCAACCTTATCAGAATGTGCTTGATTAACAGACTGGCTGTATCAAATATTACTCTGCATGTAATTGCTAAATTATTATGTTTCACAAAGTTTAATGAATAAAGTTATTATAAATAATGATTGCAATAAATTTAAACTTTTAACCAGGCAATCTATGTTTACGATATACATTTTTTTTTATTACAATAATGATATTCCAGTCGATAAATTTTACCTGGCTTATATAAAGAGTATAATATATGATCCACGTTGGGCCAGCATTGGCCCAACATAGAGTTGTAAACATGTAAATGTAATTTCAGTTGATAAACACTTTCGGTAAAACATTAACTTTTCATAAAGCATGCAACAATCGAAATTATCCGCCTCCCAAGAGAAATAAAGCGTAAAATATTTCACAATCATTTTTATTAACAAAATTTCATATCGGCCCTATGTTGCTACTAACATAATGCCAACATTTTCCCGATTTTTTATAACCAGCATGAGATAATAATATGGATTTACAACAACAGACCAACGTAGGGCCAATGTTGTGCAGCCAACACCAACGTGCGACCATCGTACCGACAATTTGCCAACGTTTGGCCAATGTTGTGCAGCCAACATAAACTTGCGACCAACGGACCGACAATTTTCTTACGTTGTCCAAGGTTGTGCAGCCAACATTAACGGTCGACCAACGAGCCGACAATTTGCCAACGTTGGCCCACTGTTAGTCTGTTGACTGGGGTCCAGGCGGTAAGACATTGCGATATTAATAGGAATTAGAAAGGGAAAATGAACTTAATTAATAACATTTGATAAACATGATAAACATGGTATATAAATAACCAATTTGAAGACATAACAAGTTTAAATTCATAAAAGTTTGACCATTGTTACTTTACGTTGTCATGGTCGTGACGTGACGTTG
Organism: Mytilus galloprovincialis; assembly: GCF_965363235.1. NCBI lineage: Eukaryota > Metazoa > Mollusca > Bivalvia > Mytilida > Mytilidae > Mytilus > Mytilus galloprovincialis. The sequence continues at coordinate 62,633,200 of NC_134845.1, forward strand.
TTGATGAAATACAGTAGTTCCGGTAAGTAGGCGGGGCTTATAGGTTAGTTGAGGTCATTGACGTATAAAGCTAACGTTTATATACGTATAGCTTTATCTGTACAGTAAAATAGCTGATTGCAGTATACATTCTTATATTTGACAGCATTATTGTCAGTATTGCAATATTTTATGTATTTTACAGAGCTCCTTGTACTTCAATTGTTTGATAGATGTTTTTTTTTTTCAATGAGTTTTGAAAGTGAAAGTACAAATGTACTTTTTCCTTAAATCTATATACTGTAACTTTATATTATACATAAGATAGGCACATTATACTTAATACATTATGAGAACAAGATTCTTATGTAAACCTACCTTCCGTGGCTAATTCATTTAAATTTGGCAAGCACGTGGTGAAAGTAATTATAATCCACACAAAAAATAACAAATGAATTTACCGTTATACCGGACAACAGAGAAATACATTAAACCACAAATCAAGTTCGGAACACGCTTAAATTTATTTGGGATAACAAAGCAATTGATTGTTATACTACAAACATTCAAAACTCACATGTAAAACAAAGACTAGATGAATTTGTAAATGATAAACAGATTGATTGTAATTCAGCTGTTGAAAAATTCAACGCTATTTTGTGTGATACAGCACTTTTATCCACTAAATTTGTTCAAAAGAAAATCATGAATAGGCCTATTAAGAAAAATAAAAAAACCATGGTTCTCAGACTCTTGTCATGACCTCCATACTACAGTTAAAAAGTACTGTTTACTTGTAAATAAGTTTCCAGACAATGGATCCTATAGAAAATCATTTTACTCATTCAAATCTAAATTAAGAAGAAGGTGTAAACAAGAAGAAATAAGTTACAAGAGTCAAATCTGTGACCAAATTTCACTAAATATGAAAAAAGACCCAAAGACATTTTGGAATTTACTTAACAAATTAAGTTCTCTTTCAGAAATAAAAGAGGAAAACAATTTTGATCAAGAATTATTTATAAACTACTTTAAAAAAATGAACAGTACTTCTAATATCCAAAACAATAAATTCCATGACATAATTATTGAAAAATTAACAGCCTTAAAAAAGACACTAAATACATGCAACTCTGACAACGAATTTAATAGACACATTCAGCCAGCTGAAATTTTAAATGCAGTTAAAACACTTAAAAATGGTAAATCATCAGCTGAAGACTTAATTTCTAACGAAATGATTAAATGCGGTATGCCAGTATTATTAGAACCCCTATTAAAACTTTTTAACCTAGTATTTATGAAAGGCAGCTTCCCAAAATTATGGAACAAAAGTCTGATTACTTTAATTCATAAAAAGGGGAACAAATCTGACCCCTCTAATTATAGGTATCTCATTGACTTCTTTGGGAAAATTATTCAATAAAATTATACACACTAGACTTATGAAGTTTATTAACACCAATAATTTGATAAGTGAAAATCAGATTGGCTTCAAAGAAAAAGCTAGAACAGCAGATCATATATTCTCATTAAAGTCTATTGTAGACAAATATAAAACTAAAAAAAAGAAAATTTTTGCAGCATTTATAGATCTGCGAAAAGCCTTTGATACTGTCTGGAGGGAGGGTTTATTCTACATTCTACTCCAAAACAGACTTCCAGGCAAACTTTTTAACGTCATCCAATCATTGTATAATGACAACAAATGCAGAATTAAATTTCAAAATGGTATTAGCCATGAATTTATATCAAATTGCGGAGTAAAACAAGGGGATGTACTTAGCCCCACTTTGTTTAATATTTATATAAATGGCCTTGTAAATGACCTTGATCATGCAAACACTCAACCAATTATTATAGGAGATGTTAAACTAACATCATTATTATATGCAGATGACATTATTTTATTGTCTGAAACCCAAGAAGGGCTACAAAATGCACTAAATGAGTTAACTAAATTTTGTTCCCTATGGAAACTTGATGTTAACAAACAAAAATCAAAAATTATAATATTCAATTCTAATGGAAAATCTCATTGTAATTATTTTAAAGTAGAAAAAGAACATCTTGAGACTGTTAAATCTATTTGTTACCTTGGATTAACTATAAATTGTTCAGGAAGTTTAAATCATTCAAAAAAAAATCTTATGGAAAAAGGAAGAAAAGCTTGGTTTAAAATTAAAAAAACAGTCTCTTTAGATAATTCCTGCAGTATGCTTGAAAAATTATTTGATACTTTAGTTGTTCCAATAACTCTTTATGGAAGTGAAGTTTGGGGTGTAAGCCAAGTGTTCAAAGATTCAGATCCATTTGAACATTTACATATTAAATTTATTAAAGAAATTTTAGGAGTACAGTGCAAAACAACAAATGTAGCCTGTTTAACTGAGACAAACAGAATCCCTTTGTACTTTAAAATTCACCTTTCAGCTATAAAATTTCTAAACCACATTGTAAACTCTCCTAACACTTTAGTCCATAAAATATATAATAATGTAGAGAAAACAAGTAAATGGGTTAACATTGTAAAAGACTGGTTAAATAAATTAGGTTTTGGTCATCTCACTTTTAATACTTTTAATTTAAAATATCACATAAATAGTATCCAACAAAGAATCTATGACCAGGCTTATCAAATTATGAATTGTTCTATCAATAAATGTGAAAAATTAAATTTCTTTTGTCATACTAAAAGAATTAGAAAAAGGCCCCCATATATTGATATATGTAAATTCAAAACCGACCGATCAGTTTTCAGTAAATTTAAACTAAGTGCGCATTCCCTACCAATTGAAAGAGGGCGTTATACCAACATTGAAAGAAATAAACGCATTTGCTTATCCTGTAACAGACAAGAAATTGAGGATGAATACCATTTCTTCTCAATCTGTCCATGCTATAAATCATTAAGGGATACCTATATACAAAATATTAATAAAAATCTTAATTTCAATTTTATTAAATTGCAGTCCACTATAACACTAAATCATTTGACTGTACTTTTAAATAGCAGTCTACCAGTCATTATAAAAATCACCATAAAGTATATTAATGATTGTCTTTTATTAAGAACATCTGTGTAACTTTGTTTAATATGCAACCTAATTTTTGTTTGTGTTCTTTTTTATAATTGTTCATGAACATTAACAATGTGTAAACTGTTGATATTTATAGCCTTTTTCTTCTTCGCTGTGAATACCACTGTCACTCTAATATAGTTATAATCATTTTAACTATTGTCAGTTTATTGTTTTAATTTTGTATGCCATAACCATTTAATGTAAATGTGTTTGTGCGAATAAAATATTGTCTATTGTCTATTGTCTTAAATAACCCGTGATTCTGTTTTTATCCCCAACATCTATCAGATAGTTACAATATATATATATAAAGTTCATATTCAAAGTTATAGTTGTAAAATTATAGAGAATTAATGTATTTAATGATAAACAATGTATAATCACAAATAATATACAAACTAACAAAATTATAAAAATACTACCTGAAGATACCCTGGCAGAGGCGGATTTAGGGGGGGGGGGCCAGGGGGCCCGGGCCCCCCCCTTTTTGGGAAAAAATTGGTTGCTTATATAGGGAATCACTGAAGCGTGACTGGAGCGGGCCCCCTCTTAGGTCAGTCAGTGGGCCCCCACTTATGAAAAATTCTGGATCCGCCACTGCCTGGTCTTAAGGTACTAACAAACAGGGATCTTTACTGAAATAGCTGTACCAGTGAAGAAATCTGTTAACAGCATGTGATATATTGTTGTTGAATAAAAAAAAAAAAAAAAAAAAAAAATATTTTCCTGCAATTTTAAATTTGTGAAGCTTTTTGGTTATAAATAATCCTTACATATGTATTGAAAGTACTTTAAATGGAAAGAAAAGTTACAAATAACATATCATATTAGTTTAAAAGGGTCTTCGGCCAAGTAAGACTGGAAAAATTTTAGGGTCAATTTAGGCGGTGCCACATATTTACATTAAAAAATGCATACTGAGGCTATAAGAAATAAAAAATTGTGTCCTTTTTTATCATTTCTATACTCATGTGACAGGATAAAACAAATCTGAGCACAAAAAGACTCCTGCAATTAACTTTTCTTACAAACAGTATGGTCTGATACAAAGATTTTTGCCTTTTTAGGGAAAAACTTGCATGCAATTTATAATCAACAGGCTTATATTTAAACCACTGGCTATCCTACTGAAGAAAAGAAAGATACTATGTGAAATGGAACAGGTACAATAGACATTGTAAAGTGCTTTTGATACAAATTTAGTGAGGTCTTTATTATGGACTTTAAACTTTAAGTACCAAGCTCCCCACTTTTTACTTCATCCAAACAGGGCGTTAGACAAGAGTCATTTATACAACACATTTTGCACATATTGTCTGAGATAATCTTCTTTTCTGTAGATTCAGAGATCATAAATAAGTAAAAGAACTAGTTAAAGGCATAGAAACACAAAATATTGACAGATGAAAACCTGTCAGATAGAGAGTCAGGATGCCATTTATGCATCAATATTGAAAAAGCTATAAATGCCTATTTTGACCATAAAATGCCAAAATTTTTCATTTTTGCAGAAATTCTATAAAATAAAGGTTTAAATCCTTTAGTTTCATGCTATTTGACAAATTGACACCATCAAATCATTTAGGGAAGTTGCCTAAGTACAAATTCTATATTTACAGATTTCACCTCTTAGGTCTGAGAACACAATTATTTCGTAGTGCATTTCCTTTAGAACACAAATGAAAATAAAAAAAATCCCACCTGCGCTTACAGTGTGTTGTACTACTTTTGGGACAAATTATATCAAAATTACAGAAAACTTCATCGTCCCTTACTCAAAATATGGACAATTTTATGTTTAGGGCGTCTTGAAATCTTCTGGACCCAATTTTTTTTACAGTGTAATTTAACCCCCCTTCTTGCAATTTGAGGCATAAAATATGGAGAAATAAATTTGGAAGGGGTATAAAAATTAATGACAAGTAACCCACTGTCACTGCACTAGGGACTATATTCGTGAACAACGAAAATCAAGGGACGACAATGGTGGTCTCGGACCATCATTTTTGACATCCGTTTTAAGTATACTTTTAAAGCATTTTATTCAGTTTGCTTCATTCCCGCCAAAATCGCACTTTTGACGCCGTCTTTTGACATTGTCAGTGCCCCTTAGAATTGTGACGTTACAATGAACCTTTGACGTTCTACACAATCAACAAGATTTGTGTGTATAAGCCAAGAGGGTTAAGCATCGTTTGTTAACGTTTCCATGTTGTGATGATTTTAGGTTTAAGGTGGTACCTAACACTACAGGGAAATAACTCTGTAAAGTCAGCTAAACGTTTTAATTACGTTGTGTTGTAAAAGGAATATTAAGCTTCTCAATGATCAAAATTGGTGTTTGTCAAATTGCTATATAACCAGTGTAATTTTTTCTGACAAAACGGTTGGTACAAAATTTTTTAAATTTGTATATTTTTGTCAAAGGATCAACGTAAATACTTTGTCAAAATTTCATGAAAATTAAACGAGCCAAATTAATTTTAGTGAAAGTGTTGAGTACCACCTTAAGCGGTTTTTTTTCGCGTAAAATGCTTATATTCTGACGTCATCGTTTTATGACGTCGAGTAGCTCATTCATAAAAAAGCATATGACGTGGAAGTAAGATCGGAACAGCCTAAACAATATATTATTATTTTACCTTTGGTGTGTACTCAAAGCGTTTGAAGGACGTCATAAGAATGTACATTTGATTTTGGTTTGAAAACTAACAGATATAAGATATAATCGGTCTATCCGTTTACATTTTTTTTCTCCATGTATATGTCATATCATTATCCGGATACTGCAACATGGATCCTTGTTAACTGTATTCGAATGTTACTTGGTAGAAATGAAATTTCAGACCACTATAAAAACAAAGGTAGAAATAACTTAGAAATGTGTTATCTTTTTATCACACAGCTTTGCACATGATGAATATAATTATCCCTTTAAATATAACACACTTACTGTACATAAATAGTGTCAAGGTAGTTTGTAATAATAAATAAAGATAATGAGTGTGTTTATTCAAATAGACACGTAATCATTGCGCGAAGCTTCATGTGACTGTACAAACTTATCGAGGATTGGATATATCGCGATCAAAACAATATCTTTTTAAAACTGGTGAAGACATTCAAAATAAAGGTATAGTCTTTTGACCTAGTTTTGGTTGACAATGGTGTATGTGTCAATAGATCTTTTTCACAAGTGTGTTAATTCCCATTGGAAACAAAGATACTAATGCATGGATGTGGAGTTAATAAAAAATATGTTATGCAAAGCTACATATTGTGTTACATACAATGATTTAAATTCCCAAATATGCTCCTATATGTACTTCAGAATTTATATCAACGTGATAACGAGTATTTTCAGCAGTATAATGCAGGTGTTTGACACGGTTGAGTAATTATTGTTTGTTTGATTTGACAATGATTTAGACTCTTTAAATATCTTGTAATGGTTTGATTACTGATTACATAGTTAACACTATTTACGCTTTAAAAGCATTATTCAAAATGACATCTATTGTGTGTACATAGACTTTTATTTAGTCCGAATGAGTTGCTTGAAAATGCGTAACTTTGTCAGTTGTACATGTTGTATGGACCTTACTTTTGTTAACTAGCTGATGAATTCGTTATTTTTGTTAGACTATTATATTCACAGTCACAAAATTCAGTCTTTGAATTGAAATATATGTACTCGACATATTGATAACATCGACTTGGAAAAAAAGATTGAATGATTACCTGGTGGGAATTTTTTTTAAAAATAATGTTTGATTTTACCTTTCTACACAACGTTTTCAGTGACCCAACATGTAAAGACGGAAGTAGATTTATTACTGAGAACGTGTCAACGATAAGCAGAAAGCATATATAGACTTCACTTTTACTGAGATTTAATTTCACAAAAAAAAAGGTAAGTTTCATGCAATAATGTTGTACTTTTCTATACAAATATCACTGTTTCCTTACAGAACATATCTATTTGATTTTTATGATGGATATAGACAGATAGTATTTTAATTTGAAGGTTTTTATGACATGTGCTGTACCTGTCAAATTCCTATATCAATTGCAAAAAAATTGATATACAGAAAATACCTCATTCGACATTACATATCCACTGTATGTTTTGCTTTGAACGATTCGTTGTTATAATAAAACAATGATCATGATGTTATCTGCCCTAAGTGTGACCAAGGCCAACTGTTCTCTAATACCATGGTTAGTTTTATCGAGCTAAAACCATTATCAAATATCGTTATTGGTTATAACTTTAAAGCATGACTCTTTACTATATATATTTTTAATCTCTATCATGTCTATCATAAACGTGATCGTTGAAAAAAGTATTGTGTAATTTCCACACTGTGTGAACCTATTGAAATCTTTTTCCTTTCAATACTTCGCATTCAATTAAATCTGTTTTAAACGAACAAAATTAATACAAATGTATAAGGCATTCAGTTCATTTTCAAATCGATAAAAACAATAAAAAAAAAAAATAAAAAAATCTAACACGTATTCCCAGTCAGGACTCTACGTTATAATTCGTCGATCTTATCTCTCCATTTCGCCAGATAATGTTTAAAATTGAAATAAAAATGGAAGGCATTGTATAGATGACACGCCTCAAATTTAGCTCTTGAAAACCGATAAATATTTCTACATATCCCCATTACGAATCTTATACATATTTTATGTTAGCTGTATTCTAAAAGACAAATGAATCTACAAGCTATTGAATATCATATAATGTACTTTTACTATTTAGTCACCTTTTAAGAATATTGTTTGAGCAATGGAGAAATTTAAAAACATATTTGAAAAGTCTAGTTATATATTTTGTGGAAGGGCAATATAATAATCTTAAGAGGCTAAAGATTATTAACCTTATATAACATATACAAACAATGAATAGTTTTGCCTTTGTAAGATATAATTGTAAAATCTGTTGCCGGGTACATTTTGTTAAAACAAATATTCGAAGACACCCATTATCTTGTTATAACTCATTAGAACGGTATGTCCCTTGACCCATATATTTTCATTTTTTAGTACAGTGAGTTTTTAATATTATTAACTCAACCTGTAGTCTAACAAACATAAAATCTGAAGGGAGATGGCATATCAAATGTGTTTGCTTAATACGTTTCCAAGACAAATTGGTCAACCGAAACACGCCAGAATACAAAAAGGTCTATTTTACTTTCTCTTCTTGGTGAAATGATTGTCCATTTGTATGGTTGTTTTCCTTAAGTTCTATCACCGAGGTCACAAATGCATCGTATTGATTTGTAAACATCAATCTTTTATCTTTCCGTGGATTTTTTTCGTTGTTTGTTATGCTAATGCGCAAAAATTATCCACATATATTTCCACAATCACAACCGACTGTTTTATAAAAATGTTTACAAATTTCTCAAAGCTCAATACAATGATTTAAGTAAATACACGTATATAAATAAACTGTTAAAGCCCATTAAAACAGAAGTTATCAATTCAAATATGCCTATTTAGACTGTTTACCTTTTCTAACAAAGAGTCTCATTTCTTCTATTTATTTCAATAAGGTATCCGTCTGTTTTGAATATTGAATTTGGCATCGCCAATTGAATGCGTACTTCCTTAAGCAAATCAACAATGTCTAAATGTGGAGTACGTACGATCTTCTAACACTTCTGGAATACATGAAATCAACTCTTTTTTTCGTTGGAGTTCTTGTAGATTATGCTATAGTTTCTAAGATTCAGTTGTGTAGACGGTCAAGTGTCTTTAAGTCGTTTGTCGTTTTTGCGCCGACTTTGTAAGTTTATCTTCGATCTGTCGGTTGTATATCTTCAGTTTTTTTTTTCGTTTTTTTTAGCCATGGAGTTATTCAAATTATTATCGACTTATACAAGTTTGATTGCCCCTCTGTTATGTTACGTCTCTGTTTTTCATACAACACAGCTATTACACATTGTTAAACCCTGTTTTACCCACCATTTCATTCGAACCATACATAAACACAATCATATATTAAGCAATTATGAGGATGTCTGTTCAATAATAAAACGTATTGTTATTGAGTTTACATGTTTAAATAACCTTGTTAACTTTTTTGACAATGTTATAATACATCTTTGTTGAAAACCAATTGGTTACAGAATTACAAACAGAACCTACCCAGACAACATGAGTATGTTGGCCCAACATTGGCATAACGTATATCATTGCATTGGCCCATCGTTGTATTTTAACGTTGGCCCAACGTATAAGTGCAAAGTGGGCCTACGTTGGCCCAACATGATGGCTTCATGTTGGCCCAACGTTGTACGGTAATATGCAATACATAGAGCCAACGTTGGCCCATTGTATGAAAAACGAAATCCATGTTGGCACAACGTTGGACCAACGTAGATATATCTTTTCTTATGTTGGCACTATGTTGGTCCAAGGTAGGTATTTCTCATTTTTATGTTGGCAATACGTTGGTCTATTGTTTCAACCAAATTACAATGGATGCTGCATGAGGAGCTGTATATGATAAATACTCCGGAGCGCATTTGACCTTTTTTTGTATTCCAAACTGCCAAAGTTTAAGGTAGCAATTCTGTATTTTTGTATTACCCATTGTTGTTACTGTCCTTGTTTTTTTTTCATGAACTTTGCCTCTTTAATTTTATTTATTGTGTGACGCTAAGATATTTCTTTGGCAATGTTTGATGGATCGACCAATTAAACTCTGTGTCATTTGGTGTCTTGTAAAGAGTTGTCTCATTAGCAATCATACCACATCTTCTTTTTTCATATCAATTTCATTTATTTCTTTAACAGAACAAATGACGTATGGCTTATGGTTAGGCGATCATACAAATAGTTTTTTTTTAGTTGTATTGGTTCCAGATCCAGAATGAAAATTAAATAATTCAGAGATGAAACTTTATTTATTCTAAAATTGATATCATTTGTCGTCACCACGAGTAGTGTCCTCCTCAATTTGAACTTCAACAATGTCATTATTATTTATATATGTTATTCTTTTTTTCCCTTCTCTGTTTCTTGCCACCTTCTCTGTCAAGGCTTAAGCGCCGCCAATCTTTAGTTGCATCATCTATCTCCTTATTCGAAGACTCTTTACAGCTATGTTTTTTTTCTAACCGACTCTGTAATAAAGTTATAAGTAAGCTTGAATTGCGTATTTGTCTAATGCATGCGTGCGTAATCTCCCTTCTAGATATGTAATAAAAATTAATGTATATTCTAAATAGTTTAAACACTATTTAATACAAAATAAAATCTTAAATAACCATTTTTTTTATATTGGTTATTTGTCTAATGGTCAGAAATTCATTAATATTAGACGGATTTGTGGGTATAACAAACCCTTATTACTATTATTTCAGAATTCGGTATCATACTTTATATATTCGTAATATACATGATATATTAAGAATAATTTAAATGTGTATTAATGAACAGTTATATATTTGATATATAAAAACACTGTTACACATTCAAGTGTGTATATGATCAGGTTTCACAAATGTATCGTATCTATTTGCATGCGATTTAGAAATACCTCGAGAAATACAATAAAACTAACAAATTCATTTATATTTTAATGAAGTAGAAATCAGTTGAGAGAAATCATTATACCACATTTTTGAAACATTACGGAATAAGACACATCTTAAGACAATTAATGATCATACATGTTGTGGTTATAGATTTATATAATTTACCATTTGTTTGAAGATACTAATGTTCAGTGGCAAATATTTCATGATTATTAATAGGATTGAAATGATTTAAAATCTAGAAAATATTTCGCCCGAAACGTATAAACTGCAAGATCAGCATTATAAAATGATAGAAATTAATATATGTTTTGATTTTTAACAACATCCCTCAGATTAAAAAAATCATATTGTATTTGTCATTCTGAATCGTATATATATATCAGATTTTTTAAAGTTACAACTTACATGTTACTATCTTTCTCTTTGAATCTCAGATGACATGATTTTCTCTTTTTGTTTTCTTCGTATCACTGCTTTCTTACAAATACACAACAGGAAATAATCACAAAAGTGACCATCCCATTACATTCAGATTTCCTATAAACTTAATTACCATAGCAACTATCTTTGAAATTTGTGAAGAAATCTGTTAACAGCATGTGAGATATTGTTGTTGAATAAAAAAAAAAAAAAAAAAAAAAAATATTTTCCTGCAATTTTAAATTTGTGAAGCTTTTTGGTTATAAATAATCCTTACATATGTATTGAAAGTACTTTAAATGGAAAGAAAAGTTACAAATAACATATCATATTAGTTTAAAAGGGTCTTCGGCCAAGTAAGACTGGAAAAATTTTAGGGTCAATTTAGGCGGTGCCACATATTTACATTAAAAAATGCATACTGAGGCTATAAGAAATAAAAAATTGTGTCCTTTTTTATCATTTCTATACTCATGTGACAGGATAAAACAAATCTGAGCACAAAAAGACTCCTGCAATTAACTTTTCTTACAAACAGTATGGTCTGATACAAAGATTTTTGCCTTTTTAGGGAAAAACTTGCATGCAATTTATAATCAACAGGCTTATATTTAAACCACTGGCTATCCTACTGAAGAAAAGAAAGATACTATGTGAAATGGAACAGGTACAATAGACATTGTAAAGTGCTTTTGATACAAATTTAGTGAGGTCTTTATTATGGACTTTAAACTTTAAGTACCAAGCTCCCCACTTTTTACTTCATCCAAACAGGGCGTTAGACAAGAGTCATTTATACAACACATTTTGCACATATTGTCTGAGATAATCTTCTTTTCTGTAGATTCAGAGATCATACATAAGTAAAAGAACTAGTTAAAGGCATAGAAACACAAAATATTGACAGATGAAAACCTGTCAGATAGAGAGTCAGGATGCCATTTATGCATCAATATTGAAAAAGCTATAAATGCCTATTTTGACCATAAAATGCCAAAATTTTTCATTTTTGCAGAAATTCTATAAAATAAAGGTTTAAATCCTTTAGTTTCATGCTATTTGACAAATTGACACCATCAAATCATTTAGGGAAGTTGCCTAAGTACAAATTCTATATTTACAGATTTCACCTCTTAGGTCTGAGAACACAATTATTTCGTAGTGCATTTCCTTTAGAACACAAATGAAAATAAAAAAAATCCCACCTGCGCTTACAGTGTGTTGTACTACTTTTGGGACAAATTATATCAAAATTACAGAAAACTTCATCGTCCCTTACTCAAAATATGGACAATTTTATGTTTAGGGCGTCTTGAAATCTTCTGGACCCAATTTTTTTTACAGTGTAATTTAACCCCCCTTCTTGCAATTTGAGGCATAAAATATGGAGAAATAAATTTGGAAGGGGTATAAAAATTAATGACAAGTAACCCACTGTCACTGCACTAGGGACTATATTCGTGAACAACGAAAATCAAGGGACGACAATGGTGGTCTCGGACCATCATTTTTGACATCCGTTTTAAGTATACTTTTAAAGCATTTTATTCAGTTTGCTTCATTCCCGCCAAAATCGCACTTTTGACGCCGTCTTTTGACATTGTCAGTGCCCCTTAGAATTGTGACGTTACAATGAACCTTTGACGTTCTACACAATCAACAAGATTTGTGTGTATAAGCCAAGAGGGTTAAGCATCGTTTGTTAACGTTTCCATGTTGTGATGATTTTAGGTTTAAGGTGGTACCTAACACTACAGGGAAATAACTCTGTAAAGTCAGCTAAACGTTTTAATTACGTTGTGTTGTAAAAGGAATATTAAGCTTCTCAATGATCAAAATTGGTGTTTGTCAAATTGCTATATAACCAGTGTAATTTTTCTGACAAAACGGTTGGTACAAAATATTTTAAATTTGTATATTTTTGTCAAAGTATCAACGTAAATACTTTGTCAAAATTTCATGAAAATTAAACGAGCCAAATTAATTTTAGTGAAAGTGTTGAGTACCACCTTAAGCGGTTTTTTTTTCGCGTAAAATGCTTATATTCTGACGTCATCGTTTTATGACGTCGAGTAGCTCATTCATAAAAAAGCATATGACGTGGAAGTAAGATCGGAACAACCTGAACAATATATTATTATTTTACCTTTGGTGTGTACTCAAAGCGTTTGAAGGACGTCATAAGAATGTACATTTGATTTTGGTTTGAAAACTAACAGATATAAGATATAATCGGTCTATCCGTTTACATTTGTTTTCTCCATGTATATGTCATATCATTATCCGGATACTGCAACATGGATCCTTGTTAACTGTATTCGAATGTTACTTGGTAGAAATGAAATTTCAGACCACTATAAAAACAAAGGTAGAAATAACATAGAAATGTGTTATCTTTTTATCACACAGCTTTGCACATGATGAATATAATTATCCCTTTAAATATAACACACTTACTGTACATAAATAGTGTCAAGGTAGTTTGTAATAATAAATAAAGATAATGAGTGTGTTTATTCAAATAGACACGTAATCATTGCGCGAAGCTTCATGTGACTGTACAAACTTATCGAGGATTGGATATATCGCGATCAAAACAATATCTTTTTAAAACTGGTGAAGACATTCAAAATAAAGGTATAGTCTTTTGACCTAGTTTTGGTTGACAATGGTGTATGTGTCAATAGATCTTTTTCACAAGTGTGTTAATTCCCATTGGAAACAAAGATACTAATGCATGGATGTGGAGTTAATAAAAAATATGTTATGCAAAGCTACATATTGTGTTACATACAATGATTTAAATTCCCAAATATGCTCCTATATGTACTTCAGAATTTATATCAACGTGATAACGAGTATTTTCAGCAGTATAATGCAGGTGTTTGACACGGTTGAGTAATTATTGTTTGTTTGATTTGACAATGATTTAGACTCTTTAAATATCTTGTAATGGTTTGATTACTGATTACATAGTTAACACTATTTACGCTTTAAAAGCATTATTCAAAATGACATCTATTGTGTGTACATAGACTTTTATTTAGTCCGAATGAGTTGCTTGAAAATGCGTAACTCTGTCAGTTGTACATGTTGTATGGACCTTACTTTTGTTAACTAGCTGATGAATTCGTTATTTTTGTTAGACTATTATATTCACAGTCACAAAATTCAGTCTTTGAATTGAAATATATGTACTCGACATATTGATAACATCGACTTGGAAAAAAAGATTGAATGATTACCTGGTGGGAATTTTTTTTTTAAATAATGTTTGATTTTACCTTTCTACACAACGTTTTCAGTGACCCAACATGTAAAGACGGAAGTAGATTTATTACTGAGAACGTGTCAACGATAAGCAGAAAGCATATATAGACTTCACTTTTACTGAGATTTAATTTCACAAAAAAAAAGGTAAGTTTCATGCAATAATGTTATACTTTTCTATACAAATATCACTGTTTCCTTACAGAACATATCTATTTGATTTTTATGATGGATATAGACAGATAGTATTTTAATTTGAAGGTTTTTATGACATGTGCTGTACCTGTCAAATTCCTATATCAATTGCAAAAAAATTGATATACAGAAAATACCTCATTCGACATTACATATCCACTGTATGTTTTGCTTTGAACGATTCGTTGTTATAATAAAACAATGATCATGATGTTATCTGCCCTAAGTGTGACCAAGGCCAACTGTTCTCTAATACCATGGTTAGTTTTATCGAGCTAAAACCATTATCAAATATCGTTATTGGTTATAACTTTAAAGCATGACTCTTTACTATATATATTTTTAATCTCTATCATGTCTATCATAAACGTGATCGTTGAAAAAAGTATTGTGTAATTTCCACACTGTGTGAACCTATTGAAATCTTTTTCCTTTCAATACTTCGCATTCAATTAAATCTGTTTTAAACGAACAAAATTAATACAAATGTATAAGGCATTCAGTTCATTTTCAAATCGATAAAAACAATAAAAAAAAAAAAAAAAAAAAAAATCTAACACGTATTCCCAGTCAGGACTCTACGTTATAATTCGTCGATCTTATCTCTCCATTTCGCCAGATAATGTTTAAAATTGAAATAAAAATGGAAGGCATTGTATAGATGACACGCCTCAAATTTAGCTCTTGAAAACCGATAAATATTTCTACATATCCCCATTACGAATCTTATACATATTTTATGTTAGCTGTATTCTAAAAGACAAATGAATCTACAAGCTATTGAATATCATATAATGTACTTTTACTATTTAGTCACCTTTTAAGAATATTGTTTGAGCAATGGAGAAATTCAAAAACATATTTGAAAAGTCTAGTTATATATTTTGTGGAAGGGCAATATAATAATCTTAAGAGGCTAAAGATTATTAACCTTATATAACATATAATAACAATGAATAGTTTTGCCTTTGTAAGATATAATTGTAAAATCTGTTGCCGGGTACATTTTGTTAAAACAAATATTCGAAGACACCCATTATCTTGTTATAACTCATTAGAACGGTATGTCCCTTGACCCATATATTTTCATTTTTTAGTACAGTGAATTTTTAATATTATTAACTCAACCTGTAGTCTAACAAACATAAAATCTGAAGGGAGATGGCATATCAAATGTGTTTGCTTAATACGTTTCCAAGACAAATTGGTCAACCGAAACACGCCAGAATACAAAAAGGTCTATTTTACTTTCTCTTCTTGGTGAAATGATTGTCCATTTGTATGGTTGTTTTCCTTAAGTTCTATCACCGAGGTCACAAATGCATCGTATTGATTTGTAAACATCAATCTTTTATCTTTCCGTGGATTTTTTTCGTTGTTTGTTATGCTAATGCGCAAAAATTATCCACATATATTTCCACAATCACAACCGACTGTTTTATAAAAATGTTTACAAATTTCTCAAAGCTCAATACAATGATTTAAGTAAATACACGTATATAAATAAACTGTTAAAGCCCATTAAAACAGAAGTTATCAATTCAAATATGCCTATTTAGACCGTTTACCTTTTCTAACAAAGAGTCTCATTTCTTCTATTTATTTCAATAAGGTATCCGTCTGTTTTGAATATTGAATTTGGCATCGCCAATTGAATGCGTACTTCCTTAAGCAAATCAACAATGTCTAAATGTGGAGTACGTACGATCTTCTAACACTTCTGGAATACATGAAATCAACTCTTTTTTTCGTTGGAGTTCTTGTAGATTATGCTATAGTTTCTAAGATTCAGTTGTGTAGACGGTCAAGTGTCTTTAAGTCGTTTGTCGATTTTGCGCCGACTTTGTAAGTTTATCTTCGATCTGTCGGTTGTATATCTTCAGTTTTTTTTTCGTTTTTTTTAGCCATGGAGTTATTCAAATTATTATCGACTTATACAAGTTTGATTGCCCCTCTGTTATGTTACGTCTCTGTTTTTCATACAACACAGCTATTACACATTGTTAAACCCTGTTTTACCCACCATTTCATTCGAACCATACATAAACACAATCATATATTAAGCAATTATGAGGATGTCTGTTCAATAATAAAACGTATTGTTATTGAGTTTACATGTTTAAATAACCTTGTTAACTTTTTTGACAATGTTATAATACATCTTTGTTGAAAACCAATTGGTTACAGAATTACAAACAGAACCTACCCAGACAACATGAGTATGTTGGCCCAACATTGGCATAACGTATATCATTGCATTGGCCCATCGTTGTATTTTAACGTTGGCCCAACGTATAAGTGCAAAGTGGGCCTACGTTGGCCCAACATGATGGCTTCATGTTGGCCCAACGTTGTACGGTAATATGCAATACATAGAGCCAACGTTGGCCCATTGTATGAAAAACGAAATCCATGTTGGCACAACGTTGGACCAACGTAGATATATCTTTTCTTATGTTGGCACTATGTTGGTCCAAGGTAGGTATTTCTCATTTTTATGTTGGCAATACGTTGGTCTATTGTTTCAACCAAATTACAATGGATGCTGCATGAGGAGCTGTATATGATAAATACTCCGGAGCGCATTTGATCTTTTTTTGTATTCCAAACTGCCAAAGTTTAAGGTAGCAATTCTGTATTTTTGTATTACCCATTGTTGTTACTGTCCTTGTTTTTTTTTCATGAACTTTGCCTCTTTAATTTTATTTATTGTGTGACGCTAAGATATTTCTTTGGCAATGTTTGATGGATCGACCAATTAAACTCTGTGTCATTTGGTGTCTTGTAAAGAGTTGTCTCATTAGCAATCATACCACATCTTCTTTTTTCATATCAATTTCATTTATTTCTTTAACAGAACAAATGACGTATGGCTTATGGTTAGGCGATCATACAAATAGTTTTTTTTTAGTTGTATTGGTTCCAGATCCAGAATGAAAATTAAATAATTCAGAGATGAAACTTTATTTATTCTAAAATTGATATCATTTGTCGTCACCACGAGTAGTGTCCTCCTCAATTTGAACTTCAACAATGTCATTATTATTTATATATGTTATTCTTTTTTTCCCTTCTCTGTTTCTTGCCACCTTCTCTGTCAAGGCTTAAGCGCCGCCAATCTTTAGTTGCATCATCTATCTCCTTATTCGAAGACTCTTTACAGCTATGTTTTTTTTCTAACCGACTCTGTAATAAAGTTATAAGTAAGCTTGAATTGCGTATTTGTCTAATGCATGCGTGCGTAATCTCCCTTCTAGATATGTAATAAAAATTAATGTATATTCTAAATAGTTTAAACACTATTTAATACAAAATAAAATCTTAAATAACCATTTTTTTTATATTGGTTATTTGTCTAATGGTCAGAAATTCATTAATATTAGACGGATTTGTGGGTATAACAAACCCTTATTACTATTATTTCAGAATTCGGTATCATACTTTATATATTCGTAATATACATGATATATTAAGAATAATTTAAATGTGTATTAATGAACAGTTATATATTTGATATATAAAAACACTGTTACACATTCAAGTGTGTATATGATCAGGTTTCACAAATGTATCGTATCTATTTGCATGCGATTTAGAAATACCTCGAGAAATACAATAAAACTAACAAATTCATTTATATTTTAATGAAGTAGAAATCAGTTGAGAGAAATCATTATACCACATTTTTGAAACATTACGGAATAAGACACATCTTAAGACAATTAATGATCATACATGTTGTGGTTATAGATTTATATAATTTACCATTTGTTTGAAGATACTAATGTTCAGTGGCAAATATTTCATGATTATTAATAGGATTGAAATGATTTAAAATCTAGAAAATATTTCGCCCGAAACGTATAAACTGCAAGATCAGCATTATAAAATGATAGAAATTAATATATGTTTTGATTTTTAACAACATCCCTCAGATTAAAAAAATCATATTGTATTTGTCATTCTGAATCGTATATATATATATCAGATTTTTTAAAGTTACAACTTACATGTTACTATCTTTCTCTTTGAATCTCAGATGACATGATTTTCTCTTTTTGTTTTCTTCGTATCACTGCTTTCTTACAAATACACAACAGGAAATAATCACAAAAGTGACCATCCCATTACATTCAGATTTCCTATAAACTTAATTACCATAGCAACTATCTTTGAAATTTGTCGAACATATGGTCAACCTTATCAGAATGGGCTTGATTAACAGACTGGGTGAATCAAATATCACTCTGCATATAATTGCTATTATTATGTTTCACAAAGTTTAATGAATAAAGTTATTATAAATAATGATTGCAATAAATTTTTATTTTTAACCAGGCAATACAGTAATGATATTCCAGTATAAATTTTACCTGACTTATATATAGAGTATAATATATGATCACGCAACGTTGGGCCCAACAAAGAGTTGTAAATGTAATTTCAGTTGATAAACACTTTCGGTATAACATTAACTTTTCATAAAGCCTGCTGCAATCGAAATTATCCGCCTCCCAAGAGAAATAAAGCGTAAAATATTATATAATCAATTCTATTAACAAAATTTCATATCGGCTCTATGTTGCTACTAACATATAATGCCAACGTTTGCCCGATTATTTATAACCAACATGAGATAATAATATGAATTTACAACAACAGACCAACGTTGGGCCAATATTGTGCAGCCGACACCAACGTGCGACCAATTTACCGACAATTTGCCAACGTTAGGCCAATGTTGTGCAGCCAACATAAACTTGCGACCAACGGACCGACAATTTGCCAACGTTGGGCTAATGTTGTGCAGCCAACATAAACTTGCGACCAACGGACCGACAATTTGCCAACGTTGGGCCAATGTTGTGAAGCCAACACCAACGGTCGACCAACGGCCCGACCATTTGCCAACGTTGGCCCACTGTTAGTCTGCTGACTGGGTAGCACGATTGCCTTTAAATTACCAATCATCTCAATAGTATCCGTAGTTTACAAAATAATCATATTCAAATTATTTCAGTCTTCACAAATTCAGTCATATGAAGAAGGTTGAATGTTATCATTTTTGTTTTAAATATTTAATAACGCCAACTATATTCAACTAAAAATACGCTATTTTTACATTATACCCACAATACATATGACAAAAAAGAAAATAAGAAAAGGGACAATAAAGAGAATACTGGAAATTAATCCTTAACCGACAAGTATTTTGCTTTTACTTGACTCTTTAACTCACTGATTATAACCAAGCTAACCTTGTGCGGCTACCAAGGTCAACTATACGATTGTCTATATAGTATATATATAAAGGTACAACAACAGTGTGTCATATATACTGATGTGTATAATGTGTATGTTCTACAATAACAAGCCATCTAATGCAAACCACAGATAGCCGTGTGGCAGATTTAAAGGAAGGGTTCGATTCCAAGTGAAAGCATATAAAATGTTAAAGGTAGCTTTGGAATAACATTTGGTGAGTCCCTTTTGTCGACAGATTTAAGAAGATTTTTAGAAAATAATACTGTAAACGAATAACTATAGGTTGAACATTTTGAAGTCATAATAATGTTTTCATATATAAGTAAAAAACGATAACCAAATTCAATCAAAAACGGAAATTGACCACACAAAATGGAAGAATCATGCTATACAGTAGTGTATTACTTACGAAACTAGTTATTATTTGAATTGACAACAATCTCAAATAAGGTTATAAGTTTTAGTTGATTCCTGACACACGCAGGTCCAGAGACATTTACTCTACTAATAATTGTAAAATATCGAAAGTAACTGATGTAGAAACAATTCTTGAAACAAAAACAAAAATACAAAACAAATATTGGTGTCATATCATCATGATAAAGGTAATTTCGAACATTGTTTTCACAGTTCATTTGATTAATCCGGGATGAGTTAACGACTTTAATAAGAAGTTTGAGGTGACGATGAAGGAAAAAAATGTTTAGAGCATTAATAGATACTATATAACATGTATAAAGCAAAAAAACGTATGCAATTAAATACAATTTGTCAAAGAACAACTAAAGGTTTTTCCGCATAACATTTCGAAATTATTTAGGAGAGGAATTTTACATGAGATGGCTTTCATGCAATTTTTTCCACTTATTTAACATTATATCAATAATATATACCGCTGGTATTGATGGTTAGTAAATCAAATTATATTAAGTTCCTTTGTAAAGACGTTCGAAATCATGTTTCTTTTGGGTGGGGACATATTTTCAATACATTAGATTTCTCCTAAAGATATTGAGGACATTATCCATATTATCTACCGAATGTTTTTCTTACAACTCTCATAAAAACAGATAGGTTTTAGGAATACTGGAATTTTAAGAGTATAGAACTTAGTCGAGATAATTTTACCGTTTGTAAATTATGTTTCATATTTCCCTAAATATTCAATGATATAACAATTGCATGAACATGATTTTTTCTAAGTTATGTTAAGTTCACTAAAATGGGCGTTATATATTCATCATGTCATCTCCGTACAATACAAAAATAAACGTTTTGTTTTGTGCATCTGCAAATATGATTACATTTGAGTCTTCTTTAATTGCATCTTCTTTCAAAGAATCATTTTATTGTCATTGGTTCATGTCTTCCATGTAATATTTTTCGTTAATTGTTTTTGTTATAATATAGACCGTAATTTTTATAATTGAATGGCTGCATATGTTTGGGCCCCTTATAGCCAAGTAAGTAAGTATCAGCGAACACGTACACAAATACACAATGGATATACATTTGTATAACATTTACAAATTATTGACAACGATGATCTGTTTAGTACTGAACTGAAGGATGAAATAAAAATAACGGTATCAATTTTCTTGCACCAGATGCGCATTTCGACAAAACATGTCTCTTCAGTGATGCTCGTGGCCAAAATATTTGAAATCCAAAGCTTATATAAAAGATGAAGAGCTATAATCCAAAAGGTCCAAACAGTATAGCCAAATCCGTGAAAGGAATCAGAGCTTTGCATGAGGGAGATACATTCCTTCTTAATTTATAATATTTTCTATCATTTTGTAACAGCAAATTTTAATAATTCAAAAAATTCCGTATTTTCATGCCAGTACCGAAGTACTGGCTACTGGGCTGAATAATGATATTGCACTTTCGCACACTTTCTATTTTGTGATGCAACGTTTCAGTTATACCTCCATAAAGAATGTGCATATCCATTGGATACGACGGCATATGTCTTCCAACATTTCTTCTTTGCTAAATGGTTGACGCTTTTATTCCAATTGAAAGTGTTTTAAATGATAGACTTTGAGTCGTATCTTCAAATACTTTACCGATTTCATTTAGTTTTAATTGACCGGTATTGTTAGCTGTGTCAGATGTCTTTGCCACAATCACAATTGCGTGACTTTTAAGTGACTTTTATCACAAATAGTTGTAGAGATTGTTTTTTTGTTTGTTTATACATTTTCGTCTACATACAAAAAAATAGCATGATGTTGTCTGTTTTATCCAATATCTATGTCTTTATTACTAAATGTACTCGAATTAATCTAAACTCTGAAATAAGATTCCCTTAAATTATATCCATCTAATTCAACTGTCTTTAAAACAGATTTTCAACAAATAAAATAAACACGAGGACAAGAAAGCAACAATGCAATGAACCATTTAATAAACTGTCTGTAAAAGTAGATAGTATAATTTCAAAAAAAATCTGAGGTCCTTAACATTTTACAATCTGTACAACGCAAAACGCCTCGAAATTGTTTGAACAAATCATAAAAAAAACACAATGCATCAGATTAAAACTTATCATGTTGTGTATTGTAGGTTTCTCTTTTCAAAGAAGATGTTAGGAACTGTGTGCATGCGCCTGTTTTCACCATATGTAAGTTTCGTTTAAGAGTATAAAACAAAATATCAAAGCTTGAAACTCATTAAACAGTTTCTTTGAATATACAAAAACCGAAATATGTGTGCAGAGTAATAAGTTCTTAAACTTTCGATACAACAACAGTAATTCAGCTATTGAAACAATCATCGAACGTAACAAGCAAATACATACGACTTTTACTGTTTTCACGAAGCAATAAATTAGGGTATAGTAATATGGAGAAAAGTTCTCAAATAAAAGTCCAAGGTACACCTCATTGATCTGTTTTATATCATTTGTACATCAATATTCATACATACAATGGATAAAAATTTGACAAAATTTAGCGCATTCTTTTTTTCAGTCATTTGTGCTTATCATGCTGGTGCATGTTCACATAGGAGAATCATTACTATTGAATAGTTGTCCAGAAAATATGATGTGGAATTTAAGAGCCAAAAGCTTATGCGGTGATAAAAATAAATACATGTGTCTGTATGATACAAACGAACGAAAGTTTAGAGAACTGTGTAAAGATAAACCAGACTTTCATAGATCAGGTAATTTTACGTGTTCTATATAAAAGAAAATATGATAATGATAAGCAGAAGATAAACAAAAAATGTCGAAACTAGAAAAAAGATAACCACACATCTGTTCTGTATTAAAATTCCAAAAAATCAAATATAAAACACGAAGATATGGTACGATTGCCATCGAGACAACTCTTTACAATTAAAGTTTCCCATACAACCCTCAACAATGAACAATGTCAATACCGCAAGAAGTCCCGAAATTACAAATGTAAAACATTCAAACGAGAAAACTAACGGCTTGATGTACACAATAATGGACAAAACAAATATGCTACACAGCAACAAACGATATACACTGGGTAACATGATCCAAACTTTTGACTGGCACATACAGAATATGGTAGTGATACGAAAGTTAGTAGGCGCCAATATATCCCTCTCTTAACCTGAGATAGTGGTTTAACAGTAAAACATAAGAACACAGTATAGACGATCGTTTGAAAAAGGCTTAACATTTAAGGTAGCACAATACAAAGATTTTTTTACTTCCAATATCCAACCTAAATACTGTTACTTTCTTAAGAATGCATATAAACTAATTACAGAGGTATATATAGATAGCTAAAAGATTAACTTTTAAATGAATGCTATATTTTGGCTATGTAATCAATTATTATGCAATTAATGGCAAAATCTTGGTCAGTTCACTTGAATAAATTTAGCTCTTTCATCTATTTAACTATACAGGAAATTTTAACGAAATCTTAATCAAAACAGCAGGGCCTACAAAAGGGTGTCTCAAATTATCGCTATCGTATTCCATTCTCTTATCAATCTGTAATTAGTGTTAACATCCTTACCACATAAAAGTAGATAATGTTTAATTAGGTGTAAAATTTGATCTTTACGTTCTATCCGATATCTGAGACTCTCTTTTGTAGATAATGACTCTAGGGACAACACTCTAGGGGTAACCACGAAAAAGCTAATTTCAATTGAAACTGAAAATATCTTGTTAAATTTTGTAGACACAATTAATTGCATAATTGTTGTATAATACTAACATTGCATTAATTTGATAGAATAATCTGTTAGCTTTCTATAAATACCACTTTTATGAATTTTCAAGTATTATAAAATATATAAAAAATTACAGCATTTTAAAACTTGGGAATTGGAGGTGTTTTTCTTTGGCACCTTAGATTTCTCCCAGTTTTTGGTTGTGTATGATGCTCATAGATTAGGCAGAAGAACTTAAAGAGGAATATTGGTAGAATATAACAATAACAAAATTGCATTTTATAACGTTATAATCAAACTTTCAGGGAATATTTTTGTGATTAGTGGAAACTTACAATATTTTGCGGGAAGATCATGTTATAGCAACAGATATCAACCACATAAATGGTGGACAAATGGTAGCAGTGATTGTCAGTATCTTAAGTCAATGTGCAACGGAGAAGGGCAAGTACCTTTCGACAATGGGACAATATCAAGAGACAGAAAATGCCGATGCGACTATACTAATTACTATACTTTTCTCAACAATAGTACAATAAACAGATGCTCCTGTGATCCTACAGAAGAAGATTGTTCGTGTTACATGAAAAAATGTAAAATAGACGAAGTTCTTACACCAGGTACTTCAAATATCGATCCCTATATTTGATAAGGTATGAAGAGGAAAATTAAGTTTTGTGGTCTTTACATACCTCTTATAGGTCTACGTATTTTGTTAGTTTTGTTTGATTCTGAAGCTCATTCAATACTAATCCTGTACACTGGCTTTTCAATGTAAGATTATGACCTTTCTTGGTCAAAACAAATAGGACGCATTATGCTCAAATAGTTATCAAAAGGATTATAATTTAGTACGCCAGACGCGCGTTTCGTCTACATAAGACTCATCAGTGACGCTCATAGCAAAATAGTTATAAAGCCAAACAAGTACAAAGTTGACGAGCATTGAGGATCCAAAATTCCCAAAAAGTTGTACCAAATACGGATACGGTAATCTATTCCTTGGACAAGAAAATCCTTAGTTTTCGAAAAATTCAAAGTTTTGTTACCAGGAAATTTATTAAATGACCACATAATTGATATTCATGTCAACACCGACGTGCTGACCACTGGGCTGGTGATACCCTCGGGGACGAAACGTCCACCAGCAGTGGTATCGACCCAGTGGTATACAAATAGTTATCAAAAGTACCAGGATTATAAATTAGTACGCCAAACGCGCGTTTTGTCTACATAAGACTCATCAGTGACGCTCATATGAAAATAGTTATAAAGCCAAACAAGTACAAACACGGTTATTTCACTCGCGTAACACACACAGACAACTGCATTATGTTGACTGCAATTCATCAAACTTATTTTTAAATATTTTCTCCTCTTCCATTATTAACAAAAACCATAACTTGTTTCCTGTTGATTAAAAAAAAAACGAATCTTTTCTGATTTTGTTCAACTGATATATCCTTCAGAACTAGAATTTAAAGAAGCAACTGAAACGCCTTTTGCTTCATGTGTCGAAGTATTGCTCGAACGTGGCACAATCAAGAACTAGAATTTATGACAAACCAGACGAATTAAATTTTGAAATTTTCAATTCTTCCAATCTTAGTAGCAGTATACCAAATTCAGCTGAATACGAAATCTACATTTCCCGAATAATTTGCATCTGCTTCTCGGATTATATAACACGTCACCAGTGTCGAGTAGAAGGTTGATGAACAATTGTTTTGTATATAAACGCCTCGTCCTTTTTCTCTACAAGTTTTCCTAAGATTCCAATACATTGCTGATGAGTATTCGGTATCTAACTCATATATGATGCATAATGATCTTGAAATATATATATATTAAGTACTGACGTTGTTTTTAAAGTTTATCTTGAGTTTTGCAAAACAAAATAATAAAAAACATCTACATATCTAGACTAGAATACATGCTAGCTAGATGATACATAGGATTGGAGACTACATGCATATTTTCACAACTTATTCTATATAAATATATATTTCAAATTCGTTACCGATTTGTCTCTTTTCATACCACTTGGGTTTTCTTATTTCTCTACTTTTATGACAATGAAACTCGTTTTGGCCCATTTTTTTTACACCATTATGTGGTTGTCGGTGAACATGGAAAATGTCTAAAGATAGCATCAGCTCTCTTGACAAATCAAAATGTGCTAATATGTGTCAGAGAAAATGACATAATTACATGTGTGTGGCTTAGATCTCCTGAATATTGAGTACAGAAAGTACATTAATGTATGTTTGTTAAAACATTGTAACTTACAATGAGAAAAAGATTCAAACAGAAGACAATTCTTAAAAATAATGACAGACTACCAGTACAAATGTTTTTTAAATAATTTAAATGTAATCAAGGTGTGGCTCACATGACCTTATTTGTTCATTGGTTTCCTGTTGCATTTTGGGTTTTACATTGGGTATTATAAAAAATAATTAATTACCACGTTTAGAAAACAGAAGCCGATATACAACTTGTTTCTTTTATCAGTTTAGTATTAATGGAAGGAATACATTTGTTAGTTTCTTCTCATATTAAACGCATGAATATTACATGGAATAAAATATTAAGGTTTAAGTTTATTAACTTTTCAGATTATGATTGTGTCAACGTACATGCATGGACTGGGGTGTTTGTCTGCCCAGAGCATAAGGCATCAATGTAAGATAATGTATTGTAGGGAAAATGCAAATTGTAAAGAAAGTTCATTGGTATCTGTACTTTACTGACATATATATATGCTCTATTTCAATCAAAGTTATTCCCTTAATAACAATACATACATGACATTCGCGGTTTTACAACATCTTAATTTTGGTTTATTCTTCAAAAAACAAAAACAAAACAAATGCAAAAGTACAAAATCGTTGGACGAAGAATAATGCAAGTTAATATAAAAAAAAAAAAGAATTCACAAAAATATTCTTAAACCAAGAATGTATTTACTGTTTCCTTTACTATTGTCATTTCACTATTCCCATATAAGTATTCACTAATTTGCTTTGATATCAACGAGACATTAAGGGTTCCAATTCAATAAAACATAAACAATCACCGCAAAATTTGACCAACAATTATAGGTATATTGTCTATCAGCATGTTTCATTGGTGTTAGATAAATAATGCAAACTTTTCAACTTCCGGTAAAGTCTTAAATGTGTGCAGTTTAAATGACCATGAAAGGCTAAAATACCCTATTGTGGCAATTTGAGGGCATGCAGTAATTTATCACCATGATATTGTAAATTTAAACAAAAATGTAACATGATAACTAACAAGAAATGTGACGAATTTTAATCGGTATGACTTCTTAAATGTGAATTTCACATGTATGCCAGTACTATGTTTCAAACCACATACTCATGGCCAACTGGCTTTCTATGTTACATTCTGCAGTAATAGGTACTGTTTCTGAAGCTCAAATAAAGTATCATTTCTGGTCAAGTCTCATGGCACTCCCACCACATCTTCCTATATCTATATACATTATCCTAACGTATGCAGACACTTCAACATCCATTGCACCTTTAATTGTACTCCTGTTTTGAAGACGAAATGACCAGTCAAATATGTCCTACTATCATAATTCTTTTCAGTTCTTTATTCTAAAATCTTCCTACTGTTGATTTTCGTTCGACTATGATTGCAGTGGTATTCTACTTCGCTTTTTTCCCGTCAAATAATCAAAGATAACACGGAGAACACAATTATGAAAAAAAAGATAAATAAACAAAATGAAAAAAATGCTTACTGTGATGGCCATTTATTCCATGAATCAAACCTTACAGACTGAGTTTTATGTATGCCGTTACATGTACGAAATATTATGTTATGTCTCATATACTGATTTCATTTTGCAATCCTAACAGATTTACAAAAGAAAAACTACTGCCGCGAAGAACAACAGTATGTCCATTAATTATTCGTGGTAAGCTATACAGTTATTATTTTATTTCGCTGTTTCAATCGCCCCATCTAACGTGTTTAATCAATCAATCAATCAATCAATCAATCAATCAACCAACCAACCAACCAACCAAATACGGGTTATGACAACCCTTACAGATATGTGTTGCCATACTTGATACAGCAAATTAACCCGATGACGAACGTTTGACTGGACAAAGATTACACATGACAGGATTCCCAATATACCTATTCGATTGTATTGATTAACTATGTCCATGATTGTGTTTTATAAATGAAAATGCTGGTATACTAACAAATATTAAGTTTAGAAAATCAATAAAAAGAATATACAATAAACTTGGCGTATGTCACAAACACATGCATATAACGACACGTATGTGAATTTCACATGAAGATTGCCAAGAGTTCGTCTTTATGTAAAGAATACCAAAAGATCAAAAGTCTTGATAGCATTCTGCAACACAATATATGGTGGTACGAGTTGACTCCGGCAAGAATTGAATCTAAATGTATGAGCCACGGTAAATGTAAAGGAAAATATAATAAAGATTAACATGTACACTGTAAACAACTATATATCATAAAAATTACTAGATGCATACGTTTTTGCACTAACATATGAGAGATTGAAACCTCATCAAATGACGAATATACACAATGTAAATGTATCATTGACTTAATAAAAATGTACATATCTGTTACAACCACTTAAATGAGTTATTAAAAATGTACATATATGTTCCAAAAACGTAATGGATTTACTAAAACTTAATGAAGGTGCATGTAAACTTAGTTCTCCAAAAACTTTGTACTTTGTTATGTCTTCTGTTTTTTTCTTATCTTTTGTACAGACAAAAGGCGTCTGTGTACAAAATTTATATACTATGCAACAAATACAGAAAACACTAAATGTCTGAGATAAATTTTGACGCCTTATTGCTAAAAGATTTCTTTAAAAGCTTCAAAAATCAACACTCAAGTAAAAGTGTATGCATATGCTTGTAAGAATCAAATTAAACTTCAACTGTTGTAATATTAAAAACACTGGTTTTAGATTAATGTGATTAACTTAATTAAATGTCTTCCTATATGTTGTAGATTTATCTGGCACAATGCAACAATCAAGCGCACGTATAGCTCACACAGCGATGTTTGGTGTTATCTTGATTTTTGGTTTGTCTGATATGTTATATAGAGTTTGATGAAGTCATATTTTCTTTCTTAGTATTCGTTTATCTTTTAGGTTCAATCTGAATTTAAAAAAAATAATTAAAACATTTGTTTTTGAAATATACGTTTTATAGAACGGTCACTGTTTAAAAAAATATTAATTTTCAATACTATGAGACTTAATGAAATAATTAACCAACAGAGCGTAAAACTATCCGAAATGTTATTTTCAATACTTTTCATTACCAGACATGCAATTGGTTCTGTGATTGAGAATGAATGTTATATGTCAAAACTATAAATGCGGCTTTATGTTTAGAATGTCAAATGGTTAGAATATACATTTGTATACATTAGTGTATTACATTGACAATGAATTTTACAATTTAATAAACAAAATACAATAATACAGCAAACAAACCTTATTGATATACCTTCACAATAGTAATTTTGTTTAAAAGTATAATCCAACTATGTCCACTGGTGTAATCAAACACAACGTAGAAGTTTCATTATATATGTTTTCCTCATAATTTTCAGGTTTATTAAATATAATAGTATTTGCAATCATCAGAAAGACAAGGAAGTTATGTAAGTTATTTATATGTCCGTATGCTTGAGTTGTATTTCTCGTATGACTACATGTTTTTAGTATAACACTGTACGGACTGTGATCCGAAAAGTGATATGAAAATCAGCGTGATTTTGATAGGCTTACCAAACATCATAAGATGATATAGCGGCATTTGGATTGGTCATTCGTTAGATCAATGAATAGATCCATGTATCATTTTAAATGGATTTAAAACAATGGCATCTATTTGTGTACATACAAGGTTATAAACTGCATAATCACATGCTTGTACTTTCACACCTGTTTCTAGAACAGAACGGTCTTTATTTAATAAATAATTATTTTTATCTATTTCATTTAGTTTAACATTATCAGCACATGCAAATTTTTTTGTGTTATAACATGTTATCATGCAATTTTGATCTCAACATCTGATGGACAATTGAATCTAAAAAGGTCATGTTCAGAGTTTAAGCTATTTTTCGATATGTTTCTTGTGGGGAAAGAGTACTGATTTTGGCTTCCCTCCAATTCAGTTTTGTTCAGAAGTTTTTCAAACAATTAGGTATGCTGAAAACAGACAGACAATACTGATCAAGAACAGTTGTACATTATAAGCAGTCAATGAATCTTACAATTATCCAAAGACTGAACACAGTCACTTACACATTCTATTGTATTGTTCAACGTGTTCGAGCTGTTCAGACCAACACGACTGTTTTCCTTAAAACAAAGAAAAAATGAGAACGTCATGATAGCAATGAAAAGTCATCAAAAGACAAAAAGCAGTCTTGGAATGCAAAGAAAAATTAAATACGACACAACCGACCATAAACGGGAAATTATCTAAGGTGTCTACGAAGGTTTGATATGTCCTGATCCACTTTTGTTGTCAACTAATTTTTTTCTAATAAATAAGTTTACAAGTTATACATGTCATATGTATTGGAGAGGAAACTTTTGATTTTTAACTGACTCCATAGGACAACATAAAATTGAATTTAAAACCATATATTAAATGATAATGACTTGTATTTAAAATGAAATGATTCCCTTCTTATCTTAGCACGGGAAGACTTAGAAAAGGAACTTAAAGGAATCAAAGGGAAAATGGAATTAATTGATGAATTAAAATTACATGTCATGAATCAGCAACGAAAAGGTATTTGTTAAAAATGTTATGTATTTGATAAACATAGTAAATATTAAATTTAAAAAAAAAAAATTTACAAAAAAAAATTATTACAATTAAACCAAACTATATGAAGATTGTATGTCACGCGACCACTTTTTTATCCTACTTTTGCAGTTTTTATTAAGGTGTCCCTTTCAAAAAAAGTATTATTCAATTAAAGCAAACGATATGAAAAAACACCTCTTTTCACCATAACTGTTCTTCTGCAACAGAGATTGTTGCATTCATATTTCCAATAAACTTTAACATATTTGGTTTTAATTTTTTTGTTTTGCTAAAATTAAATTTCAAAAACATTCAGGGTCATTATGGGCCCTTTGAGAAAAGTTTATCCTCCACATCAATTTTAAATGCATAAACATTTTATCTACACTCGTACAATATAACACTTGACACGTTTCAACACAATTTTTGTGTTGAAGTTACATTAAGAATAGTTTTTAAGAAGTAAGAACTGTATATAATTCAATTTATTTTTTATCTCTAGATGTGTTATATTTTATTTTGTATTAAATGTTTCTTGGGCACTTTCTTAACATACTTACATTCTCAACGTTATTGTTTAATAGTTGCATTTGATTAAATGAGGAAAAACGAATGAAATAGCAAAAGGCAATACTTGTATAATACTAGGGGAATTACTCACCGAAACACTACGGGATGTGGGTGTCAACATAGCAAAAATGAGATAGCAAGGCTATGATGATGTTCATATGATGAAATCATAATCTTTTGGTCAGTTTAATTGAAGTCTGGAGCTGGCATGTCAGTTAACTGCTAGTAGTCTGTTGTTATTTATGTATTATTGTCATTTTGTTTATTTTCTTTGGTTACATCTTCTGACATCAGACTCGGACTTCTCTTGAACTGAATTTTAATGTGCGTATTGTTATGCGTTTACTTTTATACATTGGTTAGAGGTATAGGGGGAGGGTTGAGATCTCACAAACATATTTAACCCCGCCGCATTTTTGCGCCTGTCCCAAGTCAGGAGCCTCTGGCCTTTGTTAGTCTTGTATTATTTTAATTTTAGTTTTTTGTGTACAATTTGGAAATTAGTATGGCGTTCATTATCACTGGACTAGTATATATTTGTTTGGGGGCCGACTACGGGACGCCTCTGGGTGCGGGAATTTCTCGCTGCATTGAAGACCTGTTGGTGACCCTCTGCTGTTGTTTTTTATTTGGTCGGTTTGTTGTCTTTTTGACACATTCCCCATTTCCAGTCTCAATTTTATTATGTACGGAAAATACAACGGTGTACAGGCCAGAATATCAAACATCATATATACCATAGGCAACCTATGTACATTGTGAAACTCAGTGTATGAACTTAGCGGAAGAGCACAGTTGTAAGAACAATTCGGTCCGTAACGTCATGACAGTCGTTCAAAAAAATAAGGTTTGCCTTCGACTATTCTTCAAAGCTCTACAAGCTTTCTTTAGACGCAGCTGCGAATAAGAATAAGGAACAACGAATAAAATTAAGAACTCTGTGCGAAACGCGGTAGACTAGTCGAGAATATGCTCTGTATACGTTCAAAACAGCTTTTCCGATAGTTGTCTATCTATTAGAACGGTTACAAAACTAAATAAACGACAAGGCAGGCAAACATCTCGCGTCGCTAAGGTTTCAGTTTGTAATTGCATTAGTAGTATCAAAGCATGTACTACAGAGTACAGTTCATTTGTCAACTTTTCTTCAAAGTGCTGAATGCAACCTTATCAAGGCTGTGAAGAATGCAAAACCGTAATTGAAATGTTGCGTTCTGAGCAAATGATGATAATGTTTGGAACAAGCAATACGAAACCACTAGAGCCTTTTTATATTGTTGAAAATGTTCTTAGGCAGTGTGGAAGGCAAACCTCGAGAGCTAACCATTCAACTACCAGCCCAGTAGTCAGCACTTTTTGTGCTGACATGAATTATCATTGATATGGTTATATTTATAAATAAACTGTTTACAAAATTTAGAACTTTTGAAATACTAAGACTTTTCTTCCTAAGTCATATAATACTTTAGTTGGATTTGGCAAAACTTTTAGGAATTTTGGTCCTGAATGCTCTTCAACTTCGTTCTTTATTTGGCCTTTTTTTAAATTTTGGATTCGAGCGTCACTGAGTCTTTTGCAGATGAAACGCGCGTCTGGCGTATGTACAAAATTTAGTCCTGGTACCTATGATGAGTTTATTCATATGAAATAACGAATCATTACTGGCGCGTTTCTCTCTACTATCTGTTTCTGGATCATATGATCACGGAACTTGTTCTTCGACTTTTGAAGTCAGAAAACCGCTTTCATGCACAATGTGTTCTTCCTTGTGTAGTCGAACAAATAACAAAAAACGACCAAATTTTCACAATTCATAAAACATACCTGATGGATATCGAGTTGTTAGAATACTTTAAGAGAGAGTCGAACGCTGATAAGCTCGCTGTCGGATCCCACCTAATTGTAGTGATAAAGTGCCGACAACACTGTGTCAAACGCTTGATATTGCTAATTCCGCATTGTATTCGTCTATTGATACAATACTGTGCGTTTTTTTAACAATGCCCGTTATCAGTGCTACATCCGAAAGGTCGTTAAGCGTACTGAAACATTTGAAAACGCACATCCGTTCAACTATGAAAAATTACAAATTGTTAGCTTTGGGTTTAATGCACATCCATCGTGATTTTGAATTCAATTTAGGTCATTTTGTTGAAAAATGTTTTTCAATACACTGTGTTACTAATTAGCCATCAGAACGCACCATTTTCAGCCTAGTAAAATAACAACCCGAACCCCCCTCCCCCGGGTTTTGCGCACACTTCAAATGGACCCTGCTACGCCACAGGAATTTAAATTATTAAGAGATATGGTTTCTAACTTTCTACAAGGACACTTTCAAATTAATGATAATCAAAATTATGATTAACGTTCAGCTAATGAACAACAATTTTCTTCCGAAGTCAAAAACTATTTTTCAAGAACACATTTATAAATTTTGGTTCTCAGATATGGAACAGTTTACCATCTTAGAGATGGTATACCGCAAAAAAAAAAGGTGCAAACATAATAGAACACCATAGCTGGATTGCGACAATTAGTGTCTCTTCGGTGATTTAAGGGATCGAAACGATTGTCGGATCTCATACAATTTACCTCAATATACCCTCTTTTCTGAAGAAACGAAATAGGATGAACAGATCAAATAAACCCGACGGAAAATATAAAATAGGCCCAAAGGAATAATATATGAACAAGTCCAAATTGAAAACAACCTATTGCGTTGGATAATAACTCAACTAAATATACGGCTTCATGCAAAATAAATGTCTTGGTAGAGGATTCTAAATACAACACGAACAACATTTACAAACTGAAATAATCGTCTTGATATTTTGATAGCTTTACCAATTATAAATAATCAATACGCTGGTACGTTTTTTATATTGATGTATGGGGAGCAGGAATACATTCCTCACAGCTGCATTAGTACAGTAATGAAGCCTGAGTTACAGGAAACAAGTGATAATAGGAAAATGACTCATTCTTTTTTTAATTTCATTCATGCCCGCTCGATAAACTCCCATTAGCATTCTTATCCAAAACCTTTCCCTAGCAAGTTTGTCGGTCCTCGACCAACCTTCGATGTGGTCTAT
This sequence comes from Mytilus galloprovincialis, assembly GCF_965363235.1. Classification (NCBI taxonomy): domain Eukaryota; kingdom Metazoa; phylum Mollusca; class Bivalvia; order Mytilida; family Mytilidae; genus Mytilus; species Mytilus galloprovincialis. Next base: position 62,667,687 of record NC_134845.1, read on the forward strand.
GATACAGATCAGCTTAAGCGTGCCCAGGTAATCTCATATGATGAGTTACGAGGAGGTTGCACTTGCAGGAGTTGTCACTTCGACGACTATTTACGTGTTTGTTGAATGGCTGTTCTGTCTCGCCAACCTACTGCATGGCTCATGGAAGTGAAGAAGGTATACAACATTCACATACACTGAAAAATTTACACAGACGAAGTTGAGTGGCAAGTAAATGTTTGATTATTCAGTATCTGTTGATCAGTGGTTGTCATTTGTAAATTTGGTTCTTAAGTGTTGCTCTTTTCAAGTTAAACCTGAACTATCATATTGCCTGTCGATACTTTTTTTGACATTTCTTTAGTCATGTTTCCTTAAGGATTTTCGAATGTCATGGTTTTGGAATCCTCTGTTTTTTTTTATTTGAATGTCTTTAAAAAATGCCAAGTGACCCTCATTTTGTGTTTTTATAAATCTTGTACATGTATATAATGTAAAAGATGATAAGCCATCTGTAAACATGGTAAAAGTCTCTTAACATTTTAAAATTGCAAATTGGACTTGGTAATTATACGAAGAAACCTAAATGGTGATCAATACATCAGAGAAGTTCTACGGCCAGAAGTTATACCTCATTTTGATAACCACCCATTAACTACAAGACCTGTGTTTATGGATGACAACGCTAGACCGCATCGTTCAAGGGCGGTTACCGCATTTCTTCAAGGCGAAGCTGTAACTGCTCTTCCATGGTCTGCCATGAGCCCGGATTTGAATCTCATAGTGCTTATTTTGGACGCCTTATGCCGTCGGGTACATACAGCTGATCCGCCTGTACAAAAACGTCAGTTGGAAACAGCTTTCTCATGGAATTGCGGCAAATACCACAGCAGGAAATCTAATGACTTACTGGAGGGGTAAGACACAGGTTGAGGCCAGCATCCAATCACGTGGTGGTTTCACCTGATATTGAATTATGAACCATGGATATTGTTAACAGATTTACAATGGAGGTATTATAAGTGAAATGACATAAGTATCATTCATAACGAACTCAGAATGTCCATTCTTAAAATAGACATGTTTAAGTGTTTAAACTGGACTTTTTGTTGCAATTTGTTGTATTTTTCTTAAAGCGAATACTATGTCCTAACAGGCTGCATTACTATGTTTGCCACCAATTGTTCTGGGATCCAATGACACTGATCATAATTATACATGTTATATTTGACAATTCCAAAAAAAACTTGGGGATGCTTAACTTTTTTCTTTGTGTATATATATTATTGGCATATGCTTATCTGTGTCTTGGCATTGCAGAAGGTCATGTTTTTCTCTGACTTTTTATGACGCCTTTACTCTAAACTCATTCGATGTTCGATGTATACTAATTGATCAATTAGTCTAAGATTCACTAATGAGTTAATATCGGCATTGAACTTGCTGTCAGTAACTGGGAATACTCTTAGATAAATAAGGCCGTTAGTTTTCCCGTTTAATAGATTAATATTTGAAACTTTGGTGCCTCTTATACTTTACTTGCGGGATGATTATTGTTGAATGCCATAAGGTGACCTATAATGTTTAAGATCTTTGTCATTTGCTCTCTTGTGAAGAGTATATACATTGGCAATCATACCACATCTTCTTTTTGTTGAAAATAAACGACCATTAATTCAAGTTTTTATTGGACATGTTACATTACGTCATTTCAGATAGCATCATTGAAAACACGGCACGATACACACTGGATCAGGATAAGGAAATGCAAAACAAAGTTCTTAAAAGGGAAGTTTTGAATAAACAAGTGTGTATCGATGTGTTAGAACACAATAGTGGTGACAAAGATTTAGCAGTGAAAGTGAATAGTGCATCTTTAATGTCATCACTCATTTCAAATACAGGTAGGATATGTAGTTTTGGGTTCTAATTCTAAAAAAATAGAGACAAACTATAGTACCACTTAATGCATATTTATATACATCATGTAAGAAGTTGTATATCTTATAATGTGTTAACCTCTTTACTTTTTATTCCATTAGTCTTTTCGTCAATTCGTATGCAAATCTTGCTGCCTATACTTTTACTTTTAAATAAAAGCATACAGTTTTTGAATCATTTTCGTCTTTATTGACATAAATGACAAGTGTTTTCTAGTATTTGCAAAGTTTATGTTACAAGAAAAGGTCTCGTCTCCAAAGAAAAACACACAGCATCCTAATAATTGATAAATTTCAATGAGGTATTAACTTAGATGTATCGAAAGGGTAAATCGTTTTATTTTAGTTATATAGCACAATTGTTAGTTACCATATATCTAACCATGAAGTATAGTTCACGGCGGTTACCCCATGAATGACTTCTACCTTTACATCAGTCATTAACGCATGTCTTTTGAATAGTAGTTCTAAGATCAGTTTAAAAGAAAACAGATATATCTTGTAAATGTTGTAAATTGTTTTTATGTCAGGTAAAAAAAAGAAAAAACGTTATCAACAGAAATACATCCCTATCACGAAAAAAACGCGTTAAAATAATTTAACGCGTTTGGCAAATAAATTATCTGTTCGTTACCGTTTTTCCCAGAATTTGAAAGAATCCAGTATCAATATTTTAATAAACGCAAACCCTTACTACGGGACCAACCTTTAAACTCTGAAACTTAACAAAGAAAGAACAAAATTATACACTATTAACTTTGTATCAAAAATTAGTCTAAATCTATTACCCTAATTTATCCTCAATCCTTTGACTGGTTCCAAGGTTTGAACTGATTTGATAAACAATTATAAACTTGCAAAAGCCAAAACAGCACACTGGCTTCACAACAATAAGATCGGTTGCTTGTTTGTTTACTCTACATCCAGTGTCAAACATCTCATGCATGTTCAGTAAGAAAACAAAATAACAATAAATACAAAAAGTAAATGCTTTAATAGTGGTCGTGCGAGATAACGATCGGTGAGATTTAGACTGACATTGGAAATCGAGGGTGTATTTGATAAGGAGAGTAATTTGACTTCCAACAGGCCACCGCTTGAATAATTTTTACAAATGTCCTTAACGTGAATAGAACGTTGCACTCTCTTACACTAGGCATTAAACAATGCTCTGTTATTAACTGATATCATTTTGATTGGCATATTAAGCAGAATCATTATCACACTTTTTAGTTGTTAACAACTGTCCTATACATCACAATTATTAATTATTGGTGTATCCCTGTGTGAACCAGTGGGTTGACTTATCGAAATTGTCTTCTATGCTAGGGCTATATACCTACGGATTATAATTGATCAATTATATAAAAAAAATGTGTTTCACACACATACTTGTTTTAATCAACATTTAATAACCCGTTTGGTTGCAAAATTTAGAAGAAGAAAACACGGTTTGGTAAATCACTTTATTTAGAAGGGGGAGGAAAGTGACCAACCTACGATTTTTTGGCAGAATTCAAAATCGAAATGATATAAGATATAAGTTATTATAATTCTATCCATGCGTTATTTGGTCTTAAGATACAGTTGTTAAGTGTGTTCGTTGATTTTTGTACCTGTAGTCGTTTTTCCAATTTTGAATTGGAACAAGTATACTGTCTATAATTGTGGTATAAATTGACCCAAAATTTTAAGCAAAACAATACTCCATGACAATTTTTCGAAGGATTTATTGTTCTGATGTTCAGACTTGTGGAAATGTTGTTCAGGTATAATTATAAAAACATGCGATACAAGTTGAAAATATCAATGAATTAACAAACGTATCTTTCTCAAAATTAAATAAATTATGTGAAAAAAATTGGTGAGTATTTTTTGAATAATTAAGTACAGCTATTTGTAAGATCCAGGCAGGGGGTGATTCCTGTATGTCTCAGAACTGCTTTATTCTTATATATAAGAGGCATCTAAGATTGAAATAAAGTTTGCAACCTTTTTTTTTCAATTTTGTTGAACGGTTGCTATGGAAACATGCAGCCATGTTTTGAGGAATTTATGATAAAATCAGATATGAAAATTGGAAAATATCTACTTTTTGGTTGCAGCATATTTATGATAATGACAATGTCAAGAAAAAAAATAATTTGAATATATTATTAAGCATTATTTAAATTCATATTTTGATGTTGAGGTTGTGAAATTATTTTTTGATATAAGGCTAAAATGGTTTATAAAAAAGTGCAAAAATCTGTATTTTGACATTTTCTGAAAAAAGCTTAAACATCATATTTGAAATCAACAAAAAATGACATTTGGCAGACAAGTTCATTGTAAACTATGATTGCATCTTAAAGATAATATATTGAATTATTAAAAGCAGGAAAAAAACATCTGTTTTTTTTTTGTAAATTTTTGAAACCATGGCAATAAAAAATTAGTAAAATTCATAAAAATGACAAAACACAATACTTGCTCATTATCAAGAGTTTTGCTATTTTTTTATATTAAATCAATTTAACAGACAATACAACTTATAATTTGTGTGAAAATAATAAAAAATATATAAGCTTTAATTTAAGTGGCTGAAAGACCATAGCAACATAAAAATGCCAAGCAACCGGTCTGAAATTGCCGAAATAATTAAGAATCAGCATTAAATACATGGTTTCTAGGTATTGGATACATATTAATAATGGAGATTGAATTATATACGCATCTGTTAGATAGTGAACACTAGATCTACTTTTGGTAATAAGCCATCCGGCCAGTGTCATCATGGTCATCAGCCAAAATGTCGAAAAAATTGGTGAAGTGTACAAAGGAATGATTAAACCAAAAATATCTACATCATTTATAAATTGTATCTTTAAAAAAAATATATGGATTGTTTTCAATCATTCATAAAAAAAAAATGATACACTATGAATGATCAAATTAACAAAGTTAACATAATAGACAATTTAACACAAAAAAAAACCCAAAATTGAAAAAAAACTTTCCTATATGGGATTACTTTATCACAATTGACCAAATTTAGCCACAATAATCAATACGGTGGTCCGTTAATCCCGTCTGCCAAACAACATGGCCGACATTGTTAAAAAATAAAACATAGGGGTAAATAGCAATGTTTACCTCTGATAAAAAAAAGCAAAATTATAATGAGTGCATTATTTCATGCATCAGTTATAAACAAAAATATAAGTTGAACAACTCAGGCTTCATGGAGCCTCTACTTTTTTTGATTTTTTTTTATACTTTTGTTTTTACAGTTAACAGTACCGAGGAAAACATAAATCGTATCATTCGAGAGAATAAATGGGAAACCTGTGCACTCGTTCTATGCATCTTATTTTGTGATGGATTCAATACAGATTGGCTAACATTAAAGCTAACTCCAGAGACAAAGAAAGCAAAACTTCGAGGCATTGTAAACGTGTTTAACATAGATTTTTTCAGTGAAAATTCCATGTTTGCTTTGAAATCTGCCTTTTCATCATTAAATGGCACATATTTAATGAGACAGAGAGATTCAACTGAGTACAAAATTATCAATGCTATGATCTATCAACAAGTTTCTGTAACATGTGGTAAGAGTTTCACAAAATGTTTTATAGAATATGCTTCTAGTTCTTTGATTCGTGACCAATTCCTCTTTCTCTCCTTCAAACCCGCTCAATTAAATGATGATTTTATAGTATTATCAGAGGAGGAAGAAAGAACGTATTTTGAACGATTGTTACGTGACTTACGAGAGTTAGATTTTACAAGTACGTTTCATAATAAACAATTACAATATCCACCTTTTATTGATAAAATGATACAATTCTATGAAAAGAACGAAGACGCAAAACAAGTACTGAAAGAACTAGACATAAATGGTCGGACTGTAGAGGAAGTTGACAGAAACAGTCGTGGCTCGTCTGCTACAACACCATTAATCGAATCAGCATCAGGTGGTTACGTTGACATAGTTAATTTTCTAATTGATGTTGTTAAAAGTGAAGTCAATAATAGAGACGGGAAAGGTAAAACAGCTTTATATAAGGCATCTGAAGAAGGAAACACAACTGTTGTGCAACTGCTACTGGCAAACAATGCAGAGGTCAACCTATGTACCATGTATAACGAGTCTCCATTGTATGTTGCATGTAAAGAAAAATACTGCGTTATTGTTGATATCTTACTAAAGAACAATGCAAATGTCTCTCATTGTACAAGCAGTAACAAATCTCCATTGTATGAGGCCTGTGCAGAAGGGGGTTATGATATAGTAAAATTGTTATTAAAACAAAATGCTGACGTCAATCAATGTGATGATACTGGTAAATCACCGTTATATATGGCATGTGCACATGGATACACATATATAGTAAATGTGTTATTGCAAAAGGTCGTATCTCAATTGAATGCAGCCGTTGATGAGGGTAGTCACGAACTAGTAGACCCATTGTTACAGAATGTTGTTGATGTCAATCAGTGTGACAATGATGGAGAATCTCCATTATATGTAGCTTGTGCTCGAGGGTATACAGATATAGTGGAAATTTTATTAAAGACAGAGGTTGATGTCAATAAGTGTAACAGAATGGACGATTCACCATTAAATATAGCCTGTATGGCAGGTTACATAGAAATTGTAGAACGATTACTATCGAAAGCTGCTGATGTCAATCTATTTGACCTCGAGGGAGAGTCTCCATTACATATGGCATGTACAGGAGGTCATAAAGATATTGTAGAAATATTATTGAAGGAAAATGCCAATGTCAATCAATGTGACAATGATGGAAAATCTCCATTACATGTGGCATGCGCTGCAGGTTATACAGATATAGTAGAAATTCTATTGAAAGCACATGCAAATATAAATAAGTATTACGGTGAAAAACAAGAGTTTCCTTTATATGTAGCATGTGCAGGAGGTTATATAGATATTGTTGAAATTTTATTAAAGAATGATGCAGATGTCTGTCAATGTAACGTAGAAGAAGAGACACCATTATTTGTGGCCTGTGCAATGGGATACACAGATATAGTGGAATTATTGCTGCATAGAAATTCTAAAGCCAGTCAGTGCAATAAAGCGGGGTCATTTCCGTTGTATGTAGCATGTGCCAGGGGACGTACAGATATAGTGAAAATGTTACTGCAAAAGGATCCTGATGTTTTACTATGTACACAACCAGAATATTCCCCTTTACATGTGGTATGTGATTTTGATTCATTTAAACATCTTCAATATAGTAAACATGGTAAAGATGTTTATGAAAAGAAAGTTAAAGATCACATCGCAATTGTAGAATTGTTAATCTCGTGCAATGTAGATGCAAATAAGATGGATTCAAAACAGCAAACACCCCTGGATATAGCCAAAAAATCGGGCTGCTCGGAACTAATAAATATTCTTGATAACCTATCATAATTAAAAGTTGCCGAAAGTATAGTTTTTAAACATTCAACCTGTTAACACTATAATTATGAATGCGTTAAGAACAAGGAAGTATTGGTCATCCGGTTTATAATAATATTAGGACAAACATGATATTCAACAATACATTCATAATGAGCTAACATTGTACAGGTTGTAATTATAAGTGTAATAATATATACACACGTTCGACTGACATGATACTGTTTATGTAATTTCTAATCATCATTTACAGCTAACATTTGAAATTTCAAATATCTGGTTGTTTGTAGTATTTTCTAATCATATTTGATGTGAACATGGTGAACGCCATATATTCAAAAATAAACGATAAACAATGTAAATATAAAAACAATGATATAAAGGGAGAGATGTTGAACGATACCAGCAAGACAGTCAAAACCTTTGTCCACAACAATAAAAAAAAAAAAAAAAACGTAACTGTACATTGATTGAATTTGAACATTAAATATATATATGACTTTGTAAAATGGACAATATTATTCATAGCTGTGTTTATTAAAGTGGGATCGCAGATAAACAATTTAAACAAAGTAATATGATTATTAAACATACAGATTTCATTTCTGAGTTTTTCCATTTAATAAAATATAGTTATAAATATTAAAAAAGAGATGTGGTATGATTGCCAATGAGACAACTCTCACAACATGACTGTATCACGGATAATATTTAGGGGAAAAATAAATATTATCCCTCGCGTACCATTCCTCCTCTGTACAGCAACAAAAAGGTTTATCTCAGTTTAATTAGTGTATAGTATTAAACATTTTCATACAATAAGGATAAGTATCAGATATTTAAAAAGTATATTTAAGGGTGTATTCTTCTGACTTTTCAGTCTCATTCAGTCTCGTTGAAATCTCGTTCTTGAATTATTTCCAAAACATGTGATAAAAGTGGAAAATATCAATGAATTTTAAAAATATTACAATCAAAAATAACTCTGTGAAAAAATTGTGTATTTACAATGAATTGTTTTTGAGTAATCCAGTTTTCAAACGACAAGGTATGATAAGAGGCGTGTTTGGCCCCCTTCCCAAATAAGTTTATATATACATCATAGATAGCCTCAGTATAGAAACTATTCAAAACTATTAAATTTTTATATTCCGGTAAAAGGAAGGTTGACTAGCAACGGTTTTATTAAATAGCCAAATTATCACTTATGCATTGCTTTCTCATTACACATTAGCATAATCAAAATAGTATTGTCTCTTTAACAATTACTTGAGGTTGCAAATGAAAAGTCACTTCAATTTCAGTTTAAAAATGCTAAGCAACAACCTAACAACCAAAATATTTCCTAGCAACGGTACAACAATTGGTAATTTCTGCCATATGAGGTATAAATATAGCAATATTTAAAGATTTAGCTACCGTAAATGATTTTTCTTTCATATATAAAGTCTGAGGCTCTGTCATCATTATTTTTTCAAGAAAATCATATTGACCATAGCAACCCAAAAGTTGCTTAGCAACAGCCAAAAAAAGATAAAAATTAAATTGAACTACAAAAAAAAACCTTTTGATTTTTTATTGTACAAATTAGAGTAAAATCATGTCAGATTGGTTACTAATACATGCAAGAATAACTGTAGCAGTAAGAAATGAAAGTAAGTCTATTGTATATCATGCTGATAAAAAGATTGGCAACCAAAATAATGCCGAGCAACGGTTGAATAATGTTTTTGTTTGTAAACCGAAGTAGGATTTTGGCTTCATTATAATATTTGATGAAGTAAATACTAATCATATGCTGTTACCAAAAACAGGGTTGAGATCTCAAGAAACACGTTTAACCCCGCCGCACTTTTGCGCCTGTCTCAAGTCAGGAGCCTCTGGCCTTTGTGAGTGTTTAATGATTTTTAATTTTAGCTTCTTGTGTATAATTCGGAGTTTATTATGACGTCCGTTATTACTGAACTAGTATACATATTTGCTAAGGGGCATGCTGAAAGATTCCTCAGGGTGCGGGTTTTTCTCGCTATATTGAAGACCCATTGGTGGACTACGGTTGTTGTCTGCTCTTTGGTCGGGTTGTTGTCTTTTTTAGGCATTACCCATTTCCACTCTCAATTTTTCGTATAAAATAAACGATATCAAGGAATTGGTCGGTTTATTCGACAAAAATGAAATAAATACGAATCAGATTGTCACATAATAATTAGTAAGTATAAACATAAACAAGTTGATAGGTAAAATAAACAAAAATATGTCCCCAGTACACGGATGCCCCATCCGCACAATCATTTTCTATGTTCAGTGGACCGTGAAAATGGGGCAAAATCTGCAATCTTGCCATAAAATTTAAAAGAAAGATCATATCATAGGGACCATGTGTACTAAGTTTCACGTTGATTAAACTTCAACTTCATCAAAAACTACATCGACCAAAAGCTTTAAACTGAAGCGTGATAAACGGACGAACGGACGGACAGATGGACGAACGAACGGATAAACGGACGAACGAACAGACGGACGCGCAGACCAGAAAACATAATGTCCATAAATGGGGCATAAAAAAGCTTTAAATTATATAATAAGTTGCACACTTATAATTCATAAATAAAAGTTGACGTTATGAATATAGCTTTTCACATTTACATGATGATTACCGGTACATTAAAACACTCAAATGGATTAAAACTACTATTATTGAAGATTCAGTATCAGTTTTATACAGTATGTATAGCAAATATGCATAGCTTGTGCAATGCCATTGTTTGTCACTTTCAGAATCGAAAACTGTGAACTTTTGAACACTTAACATAATATTCTAAAGAAAGTAATACTTTAAAAAAAAGTTCAAAGTTTTCGATGAAGTCAAGGGTTAAGACATTAAAAACACTCATGAAGATTTGTAGACGAAAGAGGCATGAACATCTTCAAGTTTCTCTAAAACTTAATTATTTCTACGATATATATCCTGAAATTAACAAACTGATCGCCAGTGTATATTATCATGTGCAATCATACCACGTCTCCTTATCTTATCCAAAATATTATGCTTTGTTTTAATGAAACAGTTATTGGTAAGTATTATTTCATGAAACCCCAAAACATTTGAATTTGATTAGAAACGTTGACATACTTCATTAGAGGGTCTCGGTGGCCGATTGGCCTAAGTAGTTACTTCAATCTGTAATCACTAGCCAGTAAACACTGTGGGTGTAAGTTCGATCCCAATTCGTGCGGGTGCACTCGTTTTCAACTTTAATTTCACCTTTCAATGTTGATCTATTTATTGTTTTCATTCTGAATGTCTTCACTTGTAGGACTGAAAGTTCAGCCAAAACGGTTTCAACTTTCACGATTTACAGTCGATTTCATTGAGTGTGTAGCCAAAGGTAAAATCTTTGATTACATGTACATATTATACTTATTTTGATAACTGAACATGCATAGCGCATAAGTTTAGTATTTTAAACGGAGATAATTGTTTATCAGCAAATCATTTTAGTATTCTTAATTCTCTGTTCAAATATCTAACTATCTTTAGTTTTATTTTTATTCAGATATCCATAGACGATGCACATCTCATGTCAATAATACAATGAAGTGCACGAAATCAATATGATATATAAATCTATTTTTCTGTAGATGGTTAAATAGAAAATTTCAAAGTGCAAAATATATAAGTTTCGAGGAAATGATTTTTTTCAGAACTACAAAAAGAGTTTGAATGTATGAGAACTTATTATAATATTCATTTGTAAGATTTAGTTGAATATTTGAAAATAATAATTTAATCTTTATTGCAAAAAACATGAAACCCTGACGGGTTAAAATGCAAACATAGTACATTGTATACACAAGTGACAAGAAACATTATACATGATAAATGTTTTAAAAAGAGGAGTGGATATTAATAACATATATCTATATACATATATGAGGCCCCTCATGGGGGGGTCCTAGTAATCACATAATCACCATTTTTTTGCCAATATAATCACATAATCATTAAATATTTGCTTATCTTTAGTAATCAAATAATCATAAACTAAAAATACAGTCCTAGGTAATCAAATAATCATGAAATATTTGGCTTAATAATCAAATAATCATTAAAAAAACGGCCAAGTAATCACATTATCAAAAACCCCATGAGGGCCCTCATATATATAATAATTGACCAATGCGGACCTTATTTTCGCAATTCCATAGATTGCTTTATATAGTCTACAACACTAGGCAAAATATCTTTATTGGGATCTATAATTTTTTTAAGTTTAGAGTTTGTGTGAAGTTGGTTAAAATTAGGATAATTGGTTTTAATTGCATTTATAAGGAATGTCTTACAATACTGTTAATTTGGCAATGACAAACTTTGCACAGTCTGTGTTTTCTTTGAATTTATTTAGAACGTCCTAATTCAATTTCCAAATTATGATCACTTACACGTAATTTTGTTAAAAGTTGACGACTATTAAAATTGTTTAGATTGTGCAAGTATTCCTCGAATTTAATATCCTTTTTAAGTTTACTATAAAGATCAATGAATACAAATTAATTCACCATGATTTTTCAAGGAGTACAACTCTGTATTTGTCTGTACAGCGTTAGACATTTTTATCATTGTGGGTCTAATTTCACGTACAACATATTTTTTGTGACATGTCTTGATGACTGGATACATTTGTGTACGACGTAAAACAATCCGTACGTGACATTCTGATCAATTATGGATCCCGGAATAATTTCGTACCCGTGCCGTTCCCTTTGACGTATTAAAATGACTTGTCAAAATTGTAAACAATCGGATTATTTTTCAAATTTTAGACATGAGCGCCAACGTAGACCACCATGATATTTTAATTATGTGCAAGATACAGAAGAGAACAGAAGATGGTTGAAAATTTCAAGATGGTCTACGTTGGGGCTGATGTCAAATTTCGTCTCCGAACTTGACGAAATTGTAGATTTTTTTTCCACTTTTCGTCGTGTAAGCCTTTTCAAGGTCCAAGTTTGAACATATTTGAGTACATACCACCTAAAAGGTTAATTAGGTTCTAAATGGAAGAACAGATACTACAGTTCATTACACAGTCGTGATGGGCTTCAAATTCAAAGTTTCAAAATTCTGGAAAAAGGGGGGGCCAAAAACGGCCCTTATCACACCTTGTCCAATCAAGTCAGTATTTTAAGCCAAAATTTTGAGAAAATGGGTTAGGGATACAAAAAAGGATTTAACAAGAATCATGTACATCCCATATCATTTTGGTCTTTTCAAATTTCTTATGTATTTGTTCAATCATTTATAACAAAAAAAAGTTGAAATGATATGCATTTTGTTCTTAAAACTGAGAAAAATCACAAAAATACGAAATTGACATCATAGTAAATTTTACACAAAAAAGCGTCAAAATATGATAAAACTTTCTTATATTTACACCTACTAATAGTTTTTTTAGTTAAAATTTATTCAGATTGGTCCACTTCATCTTTATAGAAAGTATGTAAAAATGTTTAATTGTGGAACTGTGATTTTTTTCACGATAATAGCCCAAAAATAGGTAAAAATCGATGAAAAATAGAAAAATCACCAAAATTGGGCATTTTCAAAGGGCCGTTGCAAAAAAAGAAGTGCACCACCATATGATTTTTTATTCACCAATTATTTTGTAACAGTCTTCTTAACCAAAAAATCAGGTTAAGAAAAAAAGTTTAATTCTAGAAATTTTTGGCTCCTCAGAGGTTTACATCCTTAACAGCTTACAGATGAAGAGTGTTTTTTTTTTAAATATACTAATTCACTTTTCCTTTGTTTCTTTGAAAGTGCTCTAACACGTGGATATTAGTTTCGAGGTGTGAGCAATACGAACATGTTCATGGGTTTTAAAACTCGTGGGTTTTAGTTTTCTAAAAAAAAAAATTAAAAAAATTGAAGCCATCAGAAACGAGGGTTACACATTTTCTGGAGTGAAGGCAATTGTGAGGTAAACATTGATACGTTTAAACCGTAGGGATCACACTTATTAGATCGAGCTAGAGTGATCAACAGATTTAAAACATTCGAAGGTGTTAATTCGGCCATTAACATGTCACTTTAAGAAAAAGGTTACATAAAGAAATGTTATAGCTGTATCTTCAATTGTAAGTAATTTTCTTATCAAAAGCAAGCCTATTATGAAATCATATTTCCCTTAGGTATGAGAAATATGAGTATATGAAAATGATCACTTAATTATAGCATATCAATACCGGTATCTCACCTTCATCGATCACAAATATGTTTCATGAAAGTTAAATGATCAAAGGTTGTACATGTTAGACTTTTAAAGATTTAAAAAAAACGGGTATAATTCTGCTTATAGTTGTAGTTCATAGTGCGTTTGCCCTGTGACTACTACTATAGTATTCTCAGATTTGGCGATATTCAAAATATTCTTTATATCATCATGATCATATCAGTAGTCAAACCTACATGGTGATCTTTCCATGTCTTAGTTTTGTTAGACAGTTAAATTCTTGGATATCCACGAAAACCACAAGAAATGATTCCCGACGAATAAAAGTACTTTCACAGTACAGTATGTTAAACATTCAACCATGGAATTGCAGTTCACGTTTAACACGCACAAAAATTGCAATAAGTGTGCACATTATTGTTCTTCTAAACGATTCGACATCGTCATTTGACTTATTTTGACTTTTTATGGTTTTGTCATCCTTATACATGTTATATTAATATATGTAAATACACTCAAACCACACAAAAGTTGTATCTATATCATTAAGGGGGTACAGAATACCTAAGAAAAGATAACTCTTACTCATAGTCTAATTCATTGCTACGTTTTAAAATTGTGTGCAATATGCAAGCTTTTGACAGATCATGATCAGAATGTTTACATTATTGCTGAGACCAGCTGTACACCCTTTGTTATTCATTTAATCTTTTAATTCATTTAAAGTAACTCATTTTCCATAAATGAATCTTCAATGAGGCATAATAGGGAAATTTCAAAGTGAACTAAATTTACCAAAAGAAAACCAGGACGTTAGAAAAGGAGGGAAACAGAAAGAGAAAGGACCATAACTGTTTTTGTTTTTTACTTGGCAATGCCTAGGTCTTAAATAAAATGAAATAAAGTACAAAAAGTCATAAGTCTAAGGATGCTACCATTTGATTTTAGGGGGGGGGGGGCGGCTAGGATTTACAATGTTGTCCTGCATTTTTTTTTAAAGTTTTAATCATCATTATTGTCCTGCATTTTTTTTTCATTCTTTACGGACCTGCAATTTTCATTAGTTTACTAAAATTGTTTTCATAAATTGTCATCCTGCTTGTTATGCCAAATTACTGATCCTGCCTTTGTTTGTTCAAAAGCCTGTCTTGCCTTTTTTCAAATTTCATCCAAGCCCCCTCCTCAAATGAGGGTGGACAGGACCTTTATCGGGACTCCGGGATCAAGTGTTTTTAAGGTCGGGATTTAAGGATTGACACTTTAGAGATCCGGAAATTCTTTTTTTAAATTTCAGAATGTCGGGATTTCAATTTATTTAAATTCGGGACCTCGGGATTTCGTGTTTTTAAGCCGGGAGTTCGGGATCAGGACCCCTCCTACCCCCCCTCTCAAATGGAAGCTCCCTCCGACAATAACATTTTAATCAAATAAATAAGAATCCCTGGACAATTACACAATGCTTATGTTCGTAGATCTTCTTATCAAATTGATTAAATCAAAACCGAATTGACTCCACAATATTTTTTTTTAAACGAAACATGTAGTTTAATTTTTAATGAAATACACTCACTACAAAAGTACAAAAGTCTGAAAAGACCAGTTTTTGTCTCGATTTGCATGAACGTTTACTCGACAATCTCAAAATGAATGAATTATGTCTTATTTTTTCTTGACAAATTCTGACTTATATTAAATAAGTATGAAATGTACTCGGCATTTTCTCGACATTCTGAATATTGTCTAAAAAATTCTTGACTAATTCTCGACATTTGAATACTGTCTTAAAATTTCTCCACAGATTCTCGACATTTTTTTTTCCTCATTATGTCTCGACAGATTCTCGACATTCTTTTTTTTTCCTCATTATGTCTCGACAGATTATCGACATTCTTTTTTTTCTCATTATGTCTCGACACATTCTGAACATTTTGAATTGTGTCTTAATTTTTCTTGATATATTTTCGACATTCGAAAATCTGTTTTGAATGTACTACATTGTGTAAACACTAGGTCAAACTAGTTTTCCCATTGTTTAGTTAGAGTTATTCCCCTTAATGAATTAAATGCAGATTATTTTCTTTGGAAGTGTAAGTGTAGATAGTAATATGTAAATCTATATAAACAGTTTTTTTTCTGCATTTGTTAATCATCCGTATAATAAATAAAACAAAACTCTAGGTATAGGTTTAGTTGCTAGCAATAATATTTCTCCTTTCTAGCTAGCAATTTTAATCATGTTAATAACATTATAAATACACATATATATTATAACAACAATATTCAAACAAAACAAATTACAAAATGTCCAATACATTATTTAAATGGACTGAAGTCATAATTGATATTGTAATCATGCATTATTATGTGAACTGACTGCATCTCAATTACTCCGTGCACTTTCTGTGAAATGAACCCAAAAATAATATAACATAACTGAATCCCACCTTTTGAACTGTCAAAGTATATCTTTGCATATATTATCTATATATATATCTTTACCCCAAAACAAGAACCTTTTATACAACTACTCTCACTAACAATTTTTGAACTTATAAATACTATAACAATAACACAGGGAAAACCCAAAGTCTCAACAAAAAGAAATATAATTTTATCTTTCAAGATGACAAACAGTAAAGTGACAATTCAACATTCAAAACATTTATGCCTTTTAACAACAAAATACAAGACAATTAGGTTAAACAATAAACAAAGTATTTTTAGTGTTTCTTATCTCTTTATAATTACTTTAAGGGTATTTGCTACTATGTGTAAAAATAACAAGCTTTTTACAATACTATTACAAATTGGTTTAATATAAACAAAGGAATTGAAAAAGCAGAAAACAAATATGTGGTCTGTGTGCGTCTTTTCAAGATAAAGACATTGACAATTTGGCAGAAAATAAATATTATTCTCGACTTTTCCTACATTTAACATTGACACATTTTTTCTTTCAAAAACCATTAAAAAATAACAAAGATTTTCATAGATTTTTAAACATGACATTTTTAACTATATTTGATACAATTAAGGGAAAAAAGTCAGAGTTAGTGTGCAAAATTTTTAAATGATAGTTCATGGATAAACTTAAAACAAAGATATAGGATTCCCAATTACCAGTCAGGGGACTTATTGGAATAAGTTATTTTTAAATCACTTATTTGAGTAGCAAATTCTAAGTTTTGTCACAAATTGTGATTTTGAAGTTTTATCAAAATTTTAAACACATACATTGTAGGTTCAGATAATATCTTTTCATAAGTAAAAATGAATGTTTTGCTTCTTTGAAGTAAGCCTTTGATGCTATCATTTAGCTGCAAATTCTATTTTAGTTGAAAAAAATGCTATAAATACACATTCTACATATTCGTCAATAGAAAGTTAGCACAATCCGACTGTTATTATCGTAACTTTTGAATGATACCCATTTTTTCTACATACCAATTGAAATGACTGCTTTTTTTAAGAACTTAAAAGATGAACCAAATAATTGACGATCGGTATAACGTTAGAGTACACATTTATATAAATAAAACTTTTGATAAAATTTTGATTTTATTTTTTCATTTAAAACAAAATCGAAACTGTTTAAAAAGATTTGTAGTAAAAAGCTTGAAGCTGCGATCCAATTTACAATGAAATATTATATACATATGATTGTGTACACATGTTTGTGTATATTGAGTCAAAATTAAAGACGGAGTCAAAAACTACACATGTACTTACATTCATGAATATTTTCGCTGAATTGTCGTACTGTGTATTATATTTAAATCAAATGATATGGTTCTGTCGTTTGAAGAACGGTTGCATTCTTCTTTTTTTTAAAGGGAAAAGACGTGGTGAAAATGTAACGTTACAATTACATGAATTAATTTGTGGGGTTTCATTGTTATCTTTTTTTACAAATAAAAAGACGAATCTTAGCAAATTACAGACGCTGAACGTCGAACAATTAAAAAAGACCAATCAACTTATCACAAAATTCCTTTCTTTTGCACTTGACTCATAACTTATATCGCACTTATATAAACAATGTTTACAGAATAACTTTTCAAATAATCCCCCCCCAAATAAAAAGGAACAAACCGAAAAATATTGTTTCAAGCTAAACGTTGTCGAAGACATGAGAAACATGCTAAGTTTGACTGTTAACAAGTACTTATAAGAATAATAATATTCAGGGTTAAACATGTAAAGTTACATTATTAACTTTGAATTGCATTTTTGAAAAGGTGTTTATTTGAAGAAAAAAAACCATAAAGATCAAGCATACACAATGATTATGGTGGTATACAAACGGTTGAAAAAAATTAAGATCTATCAGCATGATCAGATAGCCTTTTCATTGTGAAATGGCATCACTGCTCGCAACCAACACATTACAAACCTGCCATATCGAAATATTAGTTAGTGTCAATATGTGGTTTAGGTATTGTACGTACAATGCACATATAAACGATGTTTTTAGTATGGGACGCCACATATTTGTCGTTTACTATGGGAACGTGTCAATTAATATGTAAGTTTATAAAGATCGATTATTATTTCTTTATCTTTAACGTTTCAAGTTTAATCCTAAATCATATCAACAATTTCACAACCTCTAACTAGTCAGAATGAGTATCCACATACTTTAATTGGTGCTGATCCCAATGCCTGACATTATTCTATCAATTTTAAGTGTTGATATCGATGTTCAGGATATTCGGGTCTTCACATAGAAACATTATAGACAATGTTTAGGACACTGGGTAGAACGACAATGTACAGCTGAATTGGTATTTATAAACATTACGAAGGGTATCCAACATTTAGCAAAAACGGTTACCCTTATGGAGCATTTATTAATTTCCGAAGTATAGTTTAATGCTATTTTCTTAAATTTGTTTTAGATATATTTGTAGCTTTTCCTATCGTGTTATCTATACCGACAAATCAGGAGATAAAGATAGAGGATGATTTAACCTCATAAATCGAAAACACATTGACTATGCTATGGCTAAAATAAAAAAGGGGAAACAAACAAACAATAGTACACAAAGCAAAACAGAAAAAACAGAAAAATAAGAAATACGAACATCATCGAAAACTGTAGGTGATCTTAGGTGCTCAGGAAGGGTAAGCATATCTTGGTTTGGTAATGGTGTTGTCCATTTTCGTACAAACACGGTATCGAGTATTTTTTGGTCAAATGCGTTAAAAGGGTTGTCATAACGACATTAGTAACATATATGCTATAGTGATAACATTCGTGTTCATTCTTATTCAAGAAAAACGTGTTAAGATTTGGAAATTCATATTTGGTCGAGTTTAACGATTAGACAATTTAACATTTTGTTGAATGAACTTGGTGATATATAAAAGTTAAAAATAAGAGTTAAAAAAAATCCTAAATCTATATTATGATGCCTTGTCACGTTACTAACGTTTTGTTACAGAGCAACACGCCAGAGGTCACTGTCGGTTTGGATGAGCATGATGAGGCTCGTTCTGCTTGTTTTGTGGTTAAATATGTAGTATTGTGTAATATGTTGACTATTTTCATGTGTTTTTGTCAAGGCGTTCTCAGTCTGTCTTTCAATGACTTAACTACTGAGTTTGAATAAATTATTGCCATCGTTCATCTTTAATTTATCAGAAGGAACGTGTCTAGCGATCTAGAAAATGCGTGAAAATTTATCAAAGTTGTAGTAGGACCTAAGAAAATAGACTGGTTGGTAGAATTGGATGATAGAAGCAAGGTTTGAAATTTTAACCAATCGGGTTGATAAAAACAAAACTGACATATTGACATTTAAACTTTCATTATGTTATGGTTGTGACATTTCTTGCATGAAAAGATATTACTCCCATCACACTTCACGAAGTGTAATACGAATAAGTGATAAGAAAATTTGCATTAATTTTTTTTTGCATTATCCAGCTTCACAAGACCATAGGACGGCATTTCCATTGGTTATTCGTAAGTTCAATGATGACCTTTAAGGGTTAAGATGATGTACATTTTGTCCATGACAACTGACAGTGTTATTTCATTAATAACATACAAAACACTCACACATTCCACCTGACAATCTTCTTTTGTAAATTTTATAAGATTCTAAAACGTACAAAAAGTCTGAAAATGTCTGACACCGGAAAAAGACATATTACTTCACACTGGAATGTGCTAAAGACTAGATGAACAGTTTGAGGGAATTTTATGTTAAACAGGTAGTACGCAACAAAATTTCGCATCATTTTGTTCAGTATAAATCGGATATGGAAATGTTTAAAATTTATAATGGTTTTTATCATTTCCGTTTTCTATGAACATTCAATTGATACAGTGTTTAATATTGACAATATCATCCTTGTAACTGATCGCCTATGGGTTTACCATATATTGTATGTATCTTACTATTGATGAACAATAAAATCGCATTTGCATCTTCTACTGGTACGTGTAATGCTGTACAAAGGTAAGCACATGTTTTAACAATAAGGACAATATTGTGTTCATATAATTTGGAATGAACAATGTTTTGAAAGCTTTTTCATTAAAACTAATTGTTTTACCGATTGTTTTATGTTTTGTATGCTCTGTATTTTATTTTATCTTTTTGTTTTGTTATTTGCATTTACATACCGGTTTTTGCTTTTATTTTAAAAATCAGTTATTATTCTACTTCTTAGTCTTTATATATCTTAGAAAAGTAAAGTGTGCATGTTCGGCAATTCAAATTTTACAACATACATTTTTGAACATGCATATCCCATTCGGAACTTTATAGATATAACAAGTCAAGTTGTTAGTTCGAACTCATAAAAAACAATTTTGTATACGGAAAAGGGTTTCAATTATCAAAAGGGATTTAAAAAATGATATGTTAAGATCAACTCTTGAACCAACCATAATTTTGTCTTAAAAATATTTTCTGCTAATTTTAACTTTTAGAGTGTGTTTTGCAATTTTCAACGCAAATAGGTTGAATTGTTATTTAAAGCCTGTGACTATCATGTTCATCCCAAAAGTATATCGTGTATACAGGGGAAGTTATGCTCATCTTGACATAAAACGTAATTTCCCGTATAGGACGAGCAATGACATTTTAAAAAATGCAATAGTTCATTTTATTTAAATGGCGAAATGATCTACAATGTAGAAAGCTTAAATTGCATGGCTATTAATATGCTTAAATCTTAACCTTTTACAAAGGACACTTTTTTTTTTCTGTACCAATGGTTGATTTATAAGATCAAAGGCGTTTTGAGAAATTGAGCTAAAAGACAGATGATACATGTACAAAGAAAGAAAAATTGTCATTTAATTTGTTGATTATCAAAACTTTAAAACTGTAATGATATCAATATTGATCATGACATTGCGCATATTACAGTGATTTTGCTCTACTTTGTACGATCTATTCAAACGGATATTATAATACATTGTTTCAAATTAAACAATAACTGCACGTTGAACGGCAATAATTTCCTGGTGGCTGTTTGATTACTGGGATTAGATACATTATTTATGTTTACATATATATATTTATATAACATAACATACATGTAATATTTTTTTTTGCTGAATTTAAATACTAAAACTCTATTGTTTCGAAATCCATCATTGCTTTTCATTATTCTTCAAAAGTATTTCACGTTTTAAACAGCACACCCATTGACTATTTTTCTATATCCAATTATGTGGCATCCATTATGTGTTAATGCGAATTAATTGCATAACACCGTATGCTTTGAATAGCCATATCGTAGACTTAATACCCTTTTTATACAGGATTTTATTAAGGATAAGAACAAATGTACAACCTATTATAATACGAATACATCAGCATGTGACAAACTTAAAACGTTGCACTATCCATGCTTTCGATATGGATAAATAGTTTTCGTTGTTGTTTTTTGACAGGACCCATGGGCTAAAAAAGGACGTTCACTTCTAGTTTCATTCTTTTTACGTCTTACTTACTATCGTTTTGCAATCATAACATTAAGTATTTAATCGAGAAATAAAAAATTACATCTGACAGTGTTGACTGGAATGAATGGACGTGAATGCGAAAAGGCAAGTTCTGATATGAAACTATGTATCTTCTCCACGGTACGTTTCTGAGTTAATATATAGTTTATTATATTTTAAAGAAACACAATCAAATAATAAAAGTGTTATGAACCGTCTGTTTTATGACGCTATTATTGATTCGAGGTTAGCTGTATTAGACCTGAAACTACCGACTGTTGCAGGCATGGGGTTGTGCAAAATAGTAATTGTAATGCATGGTGATTTATTAATTATAGACAACAACAAAATTTAGCGTATGTGTATTTTCAATTCGTGTTTAATTATTCCACAACTTGTTACATATGAAACTAACCATTTGATATGCAACTTAAAAATATTGTTGAGTATTTTCGTATTTGAGCAGTCATTATATATACCTTGAACAACAAAGTTGTATTGACCCTTTGACACTGATATGATACTTTTCACGATATAGGTCGAATGCGTTAATTTGTCATCAGATTATTCTCTAGTTGTTTTGCTTTTGTGTTTTGATGATATAATTTATAAAATACATTTCTTCATTATGTTGTGGCATTAAACAAGTCATGATTGTCCATAATCATGTGTAAAGACTTCCATTTAATGTGTAAGGATGTCTGCAGGTTGATTCGGCAATTATGATAATTTATTTGAATTTTTGGAATTTGGACTAAATTTAAAGTAGCTGGCGAGACCAAGAACACATATCCTATTGTTGAAACTTAACCTCCAATTATAATAAAATCTGGTACTTCTGTACTAATAATCTATAACAAGCCTGTTTTTTTAAATTGTTCTTTTATTGATTTATAATTCTAAAGAAACTAAGAGAAATAATTCAAAAAATCATGTTGATATTATAACATAACACGTATGCTGAGTTTTTATAAGACGTATGCCTTCATACTGGCTTAAATCCAAAACATAATCATAATCTTGTGTTTTATTTTAAAATTATTTAGTAAAAACGGTGTTAAAAATTATATCATTAACACCATTGTCATTTAAACTGTCATTTTTGTTTGAATTGCAGCGCTTTATCTGGTGGACAACTTATCTACTTCCATGCAACATTTTGCTGTGATAATTTTGAGAAGGTAGAAGAGGTTTGCAAAGGTAAAGATGTTTATTCTGTTACTCGTCTCATTTACAACTTACAGTTCCACGTATTTATCACACTACAAGATGACGCAAAATAGCAGTTTGGCATGTGTTGAAACAAAAAGTTTGCACGGTTAGGATGAACAAAATGCAACATATCCCCTTCGTACCGGTTGTAAAATACAAATATTAAATACCTTACGACAAATAATCTTTGTTTCCAGTCTCATTATTTTGAGAAAAATCTAGAAAATCATGTTTTTTTCCGAGTCTTAGTTCGTAATTAGTTTCAAATACCGGAAATGCGACCATTTGCAACGATTTAAAAAAAAACTTTGCAAATGTCTTTGTTATTAAACATTCAGGAATGCCTTAGACATGTGTAAACATTCTAGATCTGGCTCTCTGTGATATTAGAAGCAAGTTAACACATCATATCGTCAATTAATCATAGACCCCTTACATTAAAAAGAAGGGCGGGCATAACGTCGATTTAGCATGCGTGAAATTGAAAAAGACATTTACCGATAACGGTCTATAAATTCGAGAGTTTTCCTTAAAATTTGGGTTTTCTTCGAAACATTAATTTCTCAAAGACAAACTAAGGAAATGCACATAACTTCGTTTAAACGTCATATCGCACACTACTTCAGATTTTTTATGGATGAAATTGGTCTATTTTTTTTATTAGATATAGGAAAATGTGGTATGAGTGTTAATGAGACAACTCTCCATGCAAATAACAATTCATACAAGTAAACCATTATAGGTCATGCAAGGTACGGCCTGCAACACGGAGCCTTGGCTCACACCGAACAACGACCTATAACGGGCCCCAAAATTACTATTTTAAAACCATTTAAACCGGTAAACCAACGGTATAATCTATATAACAACAGGTATAAATTAAATAAGGTAACAAACGACAGCTACTGTACATCAGATTCCTGACCTAGGACAGGTGAATTTGCAGCGGGATTAAACGTTTTAATGGTACCAAACATTCTCCCTTTTTCTGAGACAATAACATCACAACCTAGAAAAATACACGATAAAATATCAATCGGAAAGATTAACTCAATCAAAAAACGTAAATTAACACACCATGAACGAATAAATTTGATCTGCGATACCTGAATGCAAATACATTGTTGATAAAGTTATAAGGGATAAATATTTCAGGTCAAAAGTAAATAAACAAGTTTAAACGAAGCTATGATAAGACACATGTACCACTGTGAAATATTTTAAAATTTATAGAAAATCGTCACTCTTGTTAAAAAAAAAACAGTTTCATATTCTACACAGGTAAATAAAAATAATTTTGTCGTTAAGTATACTAAATCTTCCTATTAGGAATACCAAAGAAGTTATGTAATATAAATAAACATAATCTAATATTTGCATGGTACATACGGGATGAATATCTACAATAAAACCATATTTATAGCTAGATAAAACTTCCTGAAGTGTACAGTTTGAGGAGAAATGCAATAATTTTGATGTTCATAGTACGAAGAAGTGAAAATTAGTAGATATTCCAAATAATCAAAGCTGTTATATAGACAAGATTTATTTAATAAACAAATAGCAAAAAAGCATTCCAAATAGTATCAACAGGTGAAATTAACAAGAAAGTACGAGTTGGCAGTTACTGACAACAAGTTAAAAGCCAAACGAATTAATCATAAAAATCGTGCATCAGAGCCTAAATCAACCTATAATATTCCAAAAGTGTTAATATTTAAGCGTCATGAACAGTCAGAGAAGACATGACTTGTGCAAAGCCAAAGATAAATGTATATTTATTTTTATATAAATGTGAAAAGGTAGTAGGATAGTGAGGAATGAATAATTACAATTAACGTGTGTGTGTGTCTATACATCCCTCTTGAAAAGAAAATACAATTTAGCTATGTTTTAATTTGCTAATGACAAAATCGATAGTAGTGCCAATGTAAACTATATTCAGAGATCTAATTACAATATTGTTACGATAACCCTTCCTTATAAGTTTGTTTAAAGGTTCGATGGGTTTGCACATAGTGATTTCCGCGCTTTAAGTACAATATTACCGTAAAATTTAGGATGTGAAATTACTTTTTAAATAAGTTTTCTACAGGTACAACCAAATGAGTTGGTCCAGTAACAACCCTTGTTGGCCCCAAAATATAGTCCTTTCACAAAATTGTTAAAATGTGCATTTTTATTTATTTATTGGAAAGTAGATTGTTTCTGCTACATACATATGGGCTGTTTTTTACAATACAATGCACATATATCGAGTACTATCATCATAAAGTCATGCTAAATAAAGGCAACAGTAGTATACCGCTGTTCAAACTCATAAATCCATGGAAAAAAACAAAATCGGGGTAACAAACTAAAACTGAGGGAAACGCATAAATATAAGAGGAGAACAACGACACAACACTACAATGTAACTAACACACACAGAAACGGACCAAGCATCAGACAAAATCCCACGAGAATAACAAATATAATATCAAAACCAAATACATAAATTACTGAAATCTTCACAATTTTAGCCTTTTAGTTTGATTTTATACAGTTTTCGTCTGCAATGAAAGTGGCCGCATTTGTGTTCATTCCTAATATTTAAATGAATGTTGTATTGGATGATAATACATGATATATATATATATATAGGTTGAGGATGAACACGGATGCGGCCACTTTTATTTTTGACAAAAACCATCTGAAAAGTGACACTTTTTTGGCATATTTGATAGAATTTTTGCATATCTAAGCTTGAATACGAGCCTTTTTTATGACTAAATCAGATACAATCTTTCACATTCACTAATTGATCAAACTAAAATAGACACTTCAGTGTTTAAAAAGTGTCCAAAATATTTCGTCAGATGAACTTGAAAGGAGTAGGTTCGACAAGGCCCTAAAATGGCTCTATTTTTCTTCAATTTCAAATTACGATTTATTGACCTATATCACAATGAATCATAGCTAATACATTGACTAGATAGTAAATGAGCCTTTTTGTTGAAAATTTACGTTCCTGCGTTCTACAGATGACGTCACAAACGGTACTTGTTTTTATTTCCATGAAAAGTCAATGAAAATTGGTAAGTTTTGCAATGATTTTGGGACAGGAAACATAGAGCGCATACGTCGACAAAACAGATCTTTGAACACATTGTTTGTAATGACATGTTGCATGTTTAACTTGAATATTTTGTTTGTCGACGCCTGCGATCAATGTGTCCTGGTCCTTAATTTGGTTGAAATCTGGCCAATGTTGTCGAATTTCGTCAAAATGTCTTATTTTGACCTACTTTGGACGTAGAAATCCACGCTACAGAATAAAACTTTGACACAAATAGTTCTATTTTACTTTCTCATATGTTTTAAGACAACTTAAAACATATTTCATCTTGTACCATTCAATTTTATAATCGGGGCCAAATTTAGTCCTAACCGAACTTACTCATTTGAGGCCAAAATCGGCCCTTATTGGACCTACTCCTTTACTAATCAAATCTTTGTACGTATCTATGAAAGAATTAAGTAAAAGTTTTAAGTAGTTCATGGTTTCGAAATCCCTGACATAATGATTTACCAGTGATGCGGTAGGTATCGTTGATTGTATTAACAAAATGTTACAATGATGGGTTTTTACTGAGTTAGGTCATACACTTGGATTCATAGCAATATAGGAATAAATCTGCTATTAAAGGGGCACAGTTAGTGCCCATAGAAATACCTACTACCTGACGATACACTTTATCGCCGAAACGTACATAAATGTTATCTAGCAGAAAATTTAAAGCTTCAATCATATCCTCACATTTCTAGCATACTTTTCTTTTTTGTTACAGAAAAGGCTTTAAACGAGTTACAGTAAATAAAACTACTATGCGATTTTTCCAAAGACCATTTTATCATATACGAAAACTTTTTCTTTATAAGATTGTGTGGAAGTGTAGTGCACAGAGTATGTATTTCATTATATATTTATCCAGTATGGTCAATGGTTGCAGTACTGTTAATGTGTACTTAATTTCTCTCTATGTTCGAATGTTCGTTCAATTAATACAGAAATATTAAAGCAATGTCTTCTTTAGCATATACTGTGAACTCTAGAAAATGCTGCCATTTTGTAAAAATGTATATACCATTTTCATCTTTTCCATTGCAGCATGTAGTATCGGCTTTATTTCGCAGCAAAAAGGAAAATGTTATCCTTGTCCAAGTCCGACATATGGATATCGATGTGCAAGTGTCTGTCGATGCAAAGGAAGTCAACGGTATTGAAAAAAAATATAATATGATATTCTATTAAAAGTATTTCACAAACATAGTGCATTTATATTTTCAAATAGTAGTATCTTTAATCATAAGTAATTAAAAGGCTTGATTGGAGCTAAATTATAAAAGTGAAGAAATGATTAAAACGTATTGAAAACAAGGCAGATGATGCATGAATAATATTATATTAGTAATAAATATTTATTTTTAATTTCTATTTCGATATCGTTTGCATTCATTTAAAGTTCATTGCTTGAAATTATTGTTTTTCCTAAAAATCTTAAAAGACATCTCAATGTACATCATGTACATGTAACGAACACATCAAATTTAAGTTAACTGTATAGTTTATTAGTAAAAAAAAATAGGAATAAGATAGTTGAAACACTGACAAACCTTATTTATTACCAAAAAGGAAAGACACGAAACGGTAAAAAGGTCTAAATGAATCACGATCGACATATAGAGATTTGTTACCAAACTCCACTTTGTCAATGCCACCTCTGGTACCATATCATGCATTCTATCTATGATGCGTTGTATTAGAACCATAGGATCCACGCCACTGCAAGTAAATCTTAGCAAAAGTTTCATCATCTCAATAATCCGCTCTGCCATGTTGACATACATTATAATGTGATATGGTCATAATTACAAATCAACTGTTTGTTTACAACAGTTTGAATTTATAAACTAAGTGATTTTTTACCCCCAGAAATAAATTTCCGCATTTGTAGTTGTAAACGTCACCGATGGGTCTTTTATAGAAGAAACGATCGTCCACTTTCGAGTTAACATTAAATCACTAAGCCATTTAGATAGTTTTATGGTGATAAAGGGGCTTTGTATCAGGTTTACGATTTGCCATCTTAAGATATGAAAATGAATCCCAAATTTGATGTCATGTTTACTCCCAAATGAGCATAAACAAGCATTGTTAGAGCTGGGATGACGCATGATGGCGTTTCAAATCTTTTTAATGAAGCAAGCATTATTATCGAGACTGATAATTGGTCGTAGGCGAACTGACTCAATGAATGATACACCAAGTAGCGGCAGACCCTATTAGACGTCTCAACGTCAAGAAATCGCATTATGCATTTTATACATGTGCAACAGAACATTACATGTCGAAAATACGGTCCATTGAATACCTATTCTTCAAAACAACAGACTTTATGGCCAGGCAGTTAGTCAAAGACTCATAGAGTATGGATTGCGTCGAAGACGTAACCTGACAGTACCGCTCTTCAACAGTGCCATTGGGTGAAAAGAGTATGTGCAAGACGATCGCGACGCTAGAGGTATTACACCTCGCAGCATATCAAACAAATGAGTCTCGGTTTTATCCCCGTTGTAGTGAAGAACTATCGTGAACAAAACCTTCTTCGCGGTCTTCCGTGACCAGTATTATCCAGTTATTTTTCTCCTGTAGAACAATTATGGAAATCGATCAAAATCGGTACAAGGTTTGCGTTTAGTTCTTATACGAGAGTTGATACACATCTCCCATGCCAACATTTTTCTTTGGTTGGGTATATGCATCGTAGATTCGAAGCTTTAGATGCGTTTCTGCGATAGGCGGTCATACTCGGTTTCACATTCCGCAAACCTAAGTTCCGGATAATAACTTTGATTCGTCCTTTTTTTTTTTGGTCTTGGAATGTCTCTGACGTGTTTATGTTAATGTGTAAAATGTATAGTTTATCAATTTGGTATTTGTTCTCTACCAAACGATAAAAACAAAATGATTCAAGTCTTGTATCGGTTTTGTTTTGTGTCCTTGTATATTAACTCTAACTTGCAGTTTGTCACTATTGAATACGTTGTGTACGTACTCTTCTTAATCGTGTTAATTGAAACAACAACAGCATTAATAATATAATGTGTCATGTCATTTCGTACGTTTCAAATATTAATATTAATTCTTCATAGATGCCACAATGTAGATGGATGTATAGATTTGATGGACAATCCTAGCACATTAAAGGAGTTGCAAACAACGAGTTCTAGAAAACAAGGTGATTTAATAAATCGATTATGTGTCTTTTTATGATGTATATTTATTGGAAATTATAGTTGGTTATCAGACATTTTTCTAAA
The DNA here is from genome assembly GCF_965363235.1 of Mytilus galloprovincialis. Lineage (NCBI taxonomy): Eukaryota > Metazoa > Mollusca > Bivalvia > Mytilida > Mytilidae > Mytilus > Mytilus galloprovincialis. Next base: position 62,696,793 of record NC_134845.1, read on the forward strand.
TATTCTTTACGAAAATACTGCGCCGGAATGTACCTTATGTATTTGAATCAAATCTACAAAGAGACAAGGAAAGTATGATTTATAAGAAAATAAAAACATTGCCTACTTAATTCACACAATTCATCATACTTAAATGATCTTAATTGAAATTAGTAATCAAATTATCCTGGCTGGTACTTTTATCTTTGTAATTCCTCTAAGATGCAGTGCTATTTTTGTCCAAGTACATGTAATTATACAGATTGACGCTTACAACTTTTGGATTAAATCTCAGTGTTCATATTATTAGGGAAAACAGTTTGGTATTCACTTTTTTTATCATGAATATAATATTAATATTATATAAGAAAGACATTTCAGTCATATTTTTTTAAAATGGAGATTCCACTACGTTATGGACGTACAAAAAGTATGACTGGAACAAAGTTGTAAAAGGCAAAATAATGAAGAACCCCGCCTTCCCCTCCACACCGCTCCAACGTCAGAAGTGTAAAAATAAAAGTATATGTGGTATGATAGGCAATAAGAAATATCTTCCTAGAGATGAAATGACACAGAATTTAACAACTAAAGTTTACCGTACGGCCTCCAACAGTAAATAATTTAAGGACACATGTAAGACATGTTAAACAGGTAAACTGCAACACTCAATTTACATAGGAAAGTAGTATAACAATACAAATTAAAAACATACTATCAACATAATTTGAAAAAGACTTAAATCATTAGATGGATACAATGCTGAACTTCATCAAGTAAAGATGTTAGAGTACCGGCTGCATTTTACTTCTAGTTCAAAGCTAATAACAAACTACCCAAAGACTGAAATCGCTTCACATATTAAGAAAGAAAGTTATACTGAAAGTGTTAAAATTCAATTTTAAGAATAAAGACAATTATGGGAGATATTCGACAATAATCCATACTATTGTTATATATCATGTTTCCGTCATTTCACATAAAATACAAATTTGTGAATCTCACAAATTATCTATTAATTGTAAGGAATAGTATGTATAAACGTCAGTAATTTATATTATTATTTGATTTCTTCGATGAACTAACACTTGATCAAATTCAATTGTTATATGTCTCCCTTTCTGGTGTAACAATTAACAAAAACTGATAATAGAATATTTGAAAGGCGGTGGTGTATTCACGTAACTACATTAAATAGCTTGTATAAGGAGCTAAATGACAATAGATGTTAGGAAAATAGTAGCTGAATTCGCGTGGAATTGACAATGACTGATGAATTGGTGCATATACGTCAAGCTTGATACACTCGGGTACTTATAATAGAGTTGTGCTCATGAAAATTCGCTTACTCAATCAAATGTACAGACACACTGATGATATCTCCGTTATACTTACTTTATTGGTATTGTTATTGTTTGTTAAGGTTTGATTAAGTTACACTGCGTTTTCAATTAAATTTCAGAAAACAGTCCAACTACACATGCAGCCACGACAGAAGCTGTTCCTCTCACATCCGTGTTCATAAAAACATTTCCGAGAAAAGAAGGCTTAGGTAAAGTTAATTTTTTTATCGAAATATTTCATTGAGTCCATAAACGATAGTTCATACCCTCTTGAACGATTATGTTGAAATATGCAATTTCAAAAGCTTATGTTTACAAAATGTATCTAAGAAGAACACATGTATTGGTCAGGTATGTTGTTCAACTGAATATAGAGCAATTGAACATAACGATTTAATGTATTTGAAATATTGAAATCATTTAAAATAATAAAAAAAAAACAATCATTGATATATATCATTATATGAATATAAAAAAACCCACAAAAATGTATCGGCCGAATGCGTTGCACGTTGGAGCCTAGTTGAAATCTAATTCATCAATAAGGTATGGTTAACATGTGTTTGGTTGGCATATTTGTTCTATTAACTTGAACGTGTTTTCATTTTAAATGCATTGTGAAGACTGGCTAATGTGTTCTATTACCTGAATCCTGCAATATTTGCAACACCCTGCAGGAGACAGATGCATTTGCTTTGCTTCCTTTGATTGGTATATTTTATGTTTTTATTTGTGTTCACTTTTATTTCTCAAAATACATTTTAATTGTGTCTGTAGAATCAAATGCATCAATAGAATATTGATTTGTATTTGTAGTAATATCATTTTGGACCTTTTATTCTGTCCAATCAAAGATTCTCCAATTCTTGGTATTATTGTATACCACATGTTGTATACTAGAGTAAGGTGAATTGTTAAGACACTGAAACTAATTCAAATCATGAAAATTATAATAATAAAAAAAAAGATAGAAACGTTTTTTTTTATATTTCAGAAAAAAAAATCATAAGATGCATAAGTACATTGTAGTAGAATAAAAGTTATGTACACACGAATATCTTAATAAGAATAGAAATTACAATTTTGTTATGCAAAACATGCTCATCTTGTACTGATACATTTTTACATTAGTTTAATATAGAAACTTATTTCAGACTGAGTTTCAAGTGAACATTATTGACAAAAAAGTTATAAACATTAGTCCAATGAAATACTAAACGGATGCTATTGTCCACATAATTTCTGAAAAAAAGTAGATTCTTAAGTAACATGAGAAAATGCGGTTGAAAACAATCCTTCAGATACACTCAGAACGTTAGATAAAATAGGAAAATTTTGTGATAATACTATACTATCAGTTTTCTTCATCAGATACACATTTCGACAACTGATATTTCGTCAGCGATGTAATTTGCGACAACATTTGAAAATAAAAAAAATAAAAAATGAAAGACAAAACTTAGAAAAAGACAAATTTAGCATGATAAAGAAATATATTATATTTGGGAATAGTATCACCTAAGAGGAAACATCAATAAAACAGTTTTTTCATACAAGAAGTACTGCTAAAAGCCCAATACCTTAGATTACTTTCTTTTTAACAGCTTTTTTTTTAACAAACATGCAGGTTTTTTTTTATTTCACTCAACTTTCAAAAGGTGCAGTATGGTAATATTTTCTTTGCATTACTTGCATTTTTTATTTGTCATGTTTGTGTTCAGTAACTTTAAGGACATTCTTGTGTCTTGTAGGTTTAATAAATACAGAAGTTTTCATTTACTCAATATGTGGAGTCAGCACTTTTCTTATTCTTATTTTCACCATCGTGTGCCTATGTGTCCACAGAAAATCCAAAAAAGCAAGCGTTAATCAACTTTCTGAAAACCACATACATGGTAATAATCGCCAAGCTGACGAAGACGTTAACCTCGAAATAAGTCAAGACATTTCAACAGAAAAGGAGACATGCCATGAATACGAAGAAATCGATGAGCGAAAGATGTCTGACTTCTTCATAATATCATCTTTACAACAAGGCGAATCATCAGATGGCATTAGGTTACATAACGATGGTTATCTAAATCCTTATCAGCCGTTACAACCAACACTGCCGCAGACAGGAGACAGCCACAGTGAATCTGATGAACACAATCGTCCCTCTAAAGTGAACTTGTTATACACAAATCTTTATCAATCTCTTAAATCCAATAGAGATGAAAAAATAAGATTATATTCTAGATGTTATAGCGTACAGTACCTAGAACTGGTAGATGAACCAATCGAAAAGAAAAACGAAACAATTATAAAAGAAAATAGTAAACGACATGTACAAACATTGTAGTAAACATGACACGAACGCATTTTAGAAGCAAACATTAGAAAAAACGTAAAGATGGTATACACGCTATAATTAAAATCGAAATCAAAATAATAAATATTAGTAATAAGGGGGTTATGACAATGAGTAATATGTTACGTAAAAACCCTTGACGATTTAAAGGCATAACAAGTGCACAATAATTATATATTAATTATATCATTAAATACAAACGTTTTCAGGTCAATGCTTATCATTTTGGTATACCTATATATTGCAACATTTTTGTTGAATACATGTTAAATACTTTTAACTCCTTTGTTATGATTTTTATTTACCGTCGTAAATACCGGGAGTATTTTAATTCTTTAATATAAATATCATTATATTATTAATATATCTAGCATGTGTCTATACCACTATTATTTCACTCGAGAGTACGAACTTTTACGACCCAAACCGGAAGTGATGATTTATTTTTACAATTGTTGTCTGTTTGACATATTTTCATATCATTTTATTGTATTTCAAATAGTTGTCATGGCATATATAGCGTTGAAAATGGTTAGGAAAGTTTTTCAATCTCCAAGATTGAGCAAAATGATGTCAATTTTGAATTCAAGATGGCCGCCGTGAAAAAAAATTGAAAACATGTTGGGTACCCCTCTTATATGATAAAGTACTCCCTAATGAACGTCTATGCCGAATCCCTTGCTTGTATCACCATTTGCATGATTTTGTCAAATTTCAGTACTAAGCCGCCCCACTAGAAGTACAAATAAAGAAAAATATGTATTTTTTTTTTATCATCGCATGTCATAATAGTTAGATATTTTTATAAAGCATACAATTTTGTCTGAGGTAAAACCATCTGTGTTATGCTGTCATGTGCTGTTGTGAAAATTCTTCTTAAAGAAACTATGGGATGTATTAGTGTATGCAATGTTTACATGTTTTGTACATATCATAGTGTTTGCCTTTGTGAAGTCATTTTTATAATGTCAGCATATAATTAAAAATATTCTGTTTAATTGTTGTACTTTTGTGAATAAACAGTGTACTAACTTTTTGTAGTAAAAGTTTAAATAATCTTGAAGTTTACAATGTTAAAAAGAAGATGTGGTATACATTCAAATGAGACAAGTCTTCCCAATAGACCTAATGTCACAGCAATTGCCATTCAGAACAACAGTACAGATAACACAAATGGAAAACTATTGCTAAGCAATACGAACACATAAACAACTTTGGGTGATCTCATGTTATCTGGAAGGATATACAAATCTTGTTCAAAATATTGTACCCGTCGTGATAACATGGATAAGTGGCGTATTTACGAAAACAAAGACTGTTGGCATACCGATCCCATCACTTCGTGGTGGTAATGTATGATGCACTGGTGTATGATTTACTGAGGATCTATTGAAAAGAAAGGTTTTCACAATTTATTTTGTGTAAATTATTCGTACTTTACTAATATTTCATTTTGAATTATGTAAAGTTACAATCTTCCATATGTAAAAAAGGAAACGTTTGATCATTGCTCACAAATTGATCTTCTATAATATGTAAAATTGACATTATGAAAATATTGCTAAACGGAAAAGATAATAACAATGATGATCCACTTGAACTCCTCACTTTTATGAATAGAATTTCGAACTCCGGATATTTTCATACAATTATACCACACACTTCCCGAACTCGAGTACCAACAGGTGTCTAGCGGTGGTAAAAAAATCATGACATTGATAATTAAGTACTTTTAGATAGCACAATTTATATAGTATATGTTTGCTTCAAAAGCAAAAGCAAATATAGCAAACACAGCACATTCTATCAATTCCTAAAAAAGAGAAAACTATTGCATTTTACACGTCAAATAAAGGGGTCGATGTTTCAATGAAAAAATAAATGTCTTCTTTTTTACACGACACACTTTTTCTTTAAAAACAAACACTCTACGAAAAGTATATGCATGTGATGCATGTTACACTTATATGTTGATTGTCTATTAATTTTGCTTTGTGCGTTGTCTATATGGATTTTTATGTTTCTTTGTTACATATATGACGTGGCTCTGTACTTATACATCCCGTCATTGTGTTATTGTAACATGGTAAATGTATGTCTTCTTGTCTTTAAATATGCTTTATCTATATGCCATATTGTGCTTCTTTATTACATATTTGTATGTTTTAGTGATTAAGACTTTAACACAATGTTGACTGCTGCATTATTGACATTTTATTTATTTCGTCAGGTTTTGTTTGTTATTGCATCATTATGGAATTTGATGCGACCTTCATACAAGTGAGAGGTTTAGCTAGCTATAAAACAAACAAAAAACAGGTTCATTCTACCATTTAATATATAAGAAAATGCCCGTACCAAGTCAAGAATATGGCAGTTCTCATTCATTCGTTTGATGTGTTTCAGCTTTTGTTTTTGCCATTTGATTAGGTACTTTCCGTTTTGAATTTTCCTCGGAGTTCAGTATTTTTGTGGTTTTACTTTTTGTTTAATACATATGAAGACAGTTTGTTGATTAATTGTATACATTACTAAAAATATACAAAAAGCGATTACAGATAGTTATGTTCACTGTCACACGTGAGTATTACTTTGTTTTATAACAAAGGATGGTGGGAACTCCTGTGTTCATATACCTGATTATAATGTGAGTTTTGAATGTACACTTACATGATTAAAAATCAAGTAAAAATAATATAATTAACAGAATCAAAACAATGTAATACTGATTTTTTAAATTTTATTTTAAGCATAAATGCAATGCATTATCAATGTTAATGAAATCATTCGGAAGGTTGCTATGAATTTTATGTGTGTGTGTTTGAGAGGTAGAAACAAATGACTTCTATGCTCATTATACTGGACAAAATGTAATAGAAAAGGAGGACAAAAGATACCAGAGAGACAGTAAAACTCATAGATTGAAAATAAAGTGACAACGCCATTGCTAAAAAAAAGACAAACAGACAAATAATAGAATATAAGATAATTGGCTGCACATACACTCTGTTATATCCCTTGATCAATGTTAAACCCACTTGCGAACCTATAGAAAAACAACACATAGATATGTAGAACAGGAGACATTTTGAATCTTCAATACAATCCATAAGTCGTGTAAGAGAAAAGTTTTTTATATGACGTTATTATTTAGTCTTTTCTTATTGGCTCAGTCCAATTAGTAATTTATGTTAAACCAAGAATGAACTATGAATCAATGGGAAAGAGTCAATCCTAGTTTTAGCATCCATAAAAAAGCAACTTATTGACACTCTCTGTCCGCGTTTGATAATTCGCATCCCCTTTTATTCTAATCCCCACCCCCCCCCCCCCCGTTTGGAATCAGCATGCAGACACAATTTGCTACGATCTTTCGCCAGACAAGTATACTTATGGGTGACATCAAACCGTTATATCATAAAAACGTCTCATATATCCGCTTAAGTTTGGATAGATTGATTACAATAATTTTAAGATCGAACTGCCTACAAGACCAAGGGTTGAAGTGAACAAACTTTGCTTGGTGCTTAGAGCACAAATATCAGGCTCGAAATAATGACGATGACCATGACTGCGTCTAAGTCAAGAAGAATAGTTGAAAATATTTATAATATTCACAGCTACAGGAAGAAATAGATGGTGTCACTGTTCCCAAATGTCGATTTTTTTTTCAAGTCAATTTGTCAATGTTTATGATTTATTGTATATGTTTATATTTTGGCGCTAAAATAGGTAAAACGTAACATTGTTTTATCTTTCTACTGTTTGACTGGTTTGCTTGATGTTATTCTCTTTTGTTTCACTCTTTTGGCTTCTGGTACCAGTGTATCTTCTACAGTTCACTATCAGAAGTATACCAATGACCAGCATAAACGTCAAAGAAGCAACCGAAATGGAATAGATAGATATTGGCTTGAGGCTTGGATCTAAAACAAAAACAACACTTACACAAATGTTATCTTTACCATAGTTATTAATCGCTATTAATATGTTAGATACGCGATATGGATTTCCTAGTTATCTTAATAAATTTGCAGGTCACTTCTTGTATCGCATTGCATATTCATACATGTATGTGCCATGATGATTATCACGTACTATTTAACAAACTTGCCATTGAATTTGAAACAATATTCTAGACGATTAAAGTAAATACACTTGAATAGCTGATCAAATGCAATTCTACGATTTTGGTGTCAAAAATAGAATTGTGTGCACGTAGAATATAGATTTATTGATGTGCGCCTTGTTGGAAACAATAAGAAAATATTTAATAATGTTAAAATTGTCAACTGTTGACACGTGCTAAATGATTTGTAGGTTAGGAAATTTTGCTCATCATTTCTTATACAAAATGCCTATTTAACAAATATATACCCTTACCGTTGAGCTCCCCATTTTCTGTTGTTTTGAGTGACGGTTTTATAGTTGAAACTACAAATATAAAGTATTCATACAATGCTTATGTAATGTTTTTAATGTTTAAACACGTATCGTATTGTTTGTTTTAAGTTAGAAAAAACCTTTTCATATTTCTTAATATCTAATAGTATGCATATATTTGTATACTTGAATGAGAAGTAGTGCTTATTAGTTCGTACATAAATGTATATGGAACAAATATGTATACATACCGTTGCGTTTTCTGAAGTTTGTTGTTTTGATCGACGATTGTATAGATGTATCTTAAAATAGAAAGTAAGCATACACAATATGAAACACTTTCATTATATCAACTGTTGTATGAATTTAAAAACTGCTTGTAACATTGTTTGAAGCTTGCATGTCTTTAAAATGTTAATTATTTACTAAAAGTATTTATATTTGTAAATGCATGAATTGTACATCTGTTAATATGATTGATTGATTAATTGATTGTTGGTTGCTTAACGTCCAGTGGCAAATATTTCATGCATATTCAGGACGAGAACAAGTTCACAATAAATACAATAGGTAGGTTGATACAATAGAGGCCATCTGGGATGATGGTCGGGGAAATTTGGACTGCCACTGGAAAATGAGGGTATATTGGATAGGGACAGAAATTTTTCCTTGCAACAGGCCACCTACGGACCCCTCAAAGAGTTGTTGCAAGGGTTCTTAACGTGCAAAGAGCGTGGCACTCTCTTTACACGAGGCATCGGATTTAACATCCCCTTCTGACGGACGTGACTGCGAACTTGATACATCCCGCACAGCCAAACGGACGCCCCACTTCAGCAAGCGTTTTACTGCCGGTCGGGAGAAGACCAAGTGACCATATTTCTATACCCCAGTCACCCTTGGGGTTCTGTTAAATTGAGTGAAACGTTCTATAGTACACGAGTGTCATTAAATGTATACTTTTCAGTCATCGTAAAATACGAACACGACTGAGTCACAATTGAAGCATGAAATATTATGAGCCGAATAAACATGTCAGCACTATACCCAGCATTTGATTCAAAACAATACAGTTTTTGTCAACCCTATCATTCTAACCATAACGTTATCTTGTTATATTCTAGCGTGTCATTAACTAAATTACTACTAAATTTATGATTATGGCAGTCCCAAGCTAGTTGTTCAGCTAAGGAAACCTAGTTTCATAAGCCATTGATTTTAACGACATTAAGATATAACTTAATCTGCAATTTATATTTTTTAATCTATCAAAAGATCCGTTGTAAACCAAGTTGATCTTTTTGAGAAACATAGTTTATAGTATTCAATTTATCATTAAAATTACTATAAAACACAGAACATTCTTATTTTGGTTTTCACTAGTTACCTTCAACAAAGATATCCGTTGCGTGATTTACTGGAGTGGAAGTATTTGAAATACATCCTTTCACGTGGTCGCATCTGAAATATAGATATACATAGATAAACAAAGCTGTGTTGAAAAAATAAATATTTACACCCAAGATAGGCCAGTTATAGTGAAAGTATGGAGGATGTTGTTCTGTTTGTTGAGGTAATCCCTGTTGGAACCCCATAAAGCAATCCAGTTGTTAATACTTAGGATCCTATAGACTTTCCTACGTTAGTTGCAATAAGTTGGGTTTTTTGCTGAAGGACCTATTACATTACTCCAAGACATGACTTTGACCTAAGGACTGGCGAATCTGGCGTTTTGGCAAAGATAGTATACGGCTGATTTGTAGCTAGTGATTTTGATTTAGGAAACCCCTTGCCATAAGGCACATAGTTAATACATTTCAATGTTGCAGAGAATAAGGAAAACACAGACTAGACAAATGCATCATCTATTGGTATCAGTTTATAACACACAGTTTCACAACCAGCCATACAAAAGTCATTCATAAAAGAAAAACACAGTCGTTAAATCCTAATGCATAATATTAATTCAAATATTTAAACATGTTCAAATAAACAATAAAAATATAATTTGAAAAACGAATTTTCACTATTATTCCATTAGTTACAAAAAGAAATATATAATTATTTCATATCAACAAACATATTAAGAAATTTTAAAATTTGTTTAATTTCGATAAGTTAATTCCAGTAAAAATTTGCCTAGTTTTAAAGACTGTTTTTGTTATTATAATTCATTGAATTGTCCATTTTGGTCAATTAAAAATTACCTGATTGGTGACTGCAGTTTGTCAATTGTCTTCACGTTCTTATATTTTTGATGTTCTATACAACATTGCTTAATATTGTACTGTTTAAAAGAAATGAATTATCGAAACACTTGTAACATATCAAGACAGGATTGCTTAACTTGCACAAACAATATTTTTCTAAAGTAATTTACTTGAATTTCTCAGTTTTACCATGTGACTGAATATTGATGGTATCAGATATTGTATTTGTATTAAAAGTTCATTTCTGATTAAGCTTACTTTATAATATACAGTGATGCTTTTTTTTATTTTTTAATCTTGCCCTTGTATTTTAAGTTTTCCTGAGAATTGAAAATTTAAAGATAAAAGAGAGACGAAAGATACCAAAGGGACAGTCAAACTCATAAATGATTCTTTGAGTACAAGTATGTTAGTTTTTGCATTGTTCAAGTCGAATTTTTAAATGTACTAAAACAAGAGCCGAATTTTATAAAAGCTAAAACGTTTAATCAACTATTATTAAATAAATCGAAAGGAGCTAGTATGTTCGTTTGTTAAATGGACAAACATTTTGAATAGGTTTAACGATTTACACCGTTTATGATTTTCTAGAATTTTTTTTCCAATGATAATTAACTCGAAATAATTCAAAAACTGTTTCCTGTAAATGTTTGTACTGACAAGTTACTAATATTACAACACATGATTATCTAAAAAAGTTTAATTTTCAAATTAATTTAATGTTTCCTCGTTCGTAATTTTCAGGTTGCTGATATCGGTTATTGTCATAGAAAAATACTGCCTCAAACATGGAGAAACTATTTACAAATATATCACAACATCTGTGTTTAAGCAAACAAAGTTTCAATAAAATCGAATGACCCACCTTCTGAAATGTGTGAATGGTTTCATGGCAGACTGAATGTTGAAACTGTTGTCCATTCAAGAACATGTACTACATTGTTAAAAAAAGCCTGACCGAAACCAGATTAATGGAACTATTGATATTCTGATGTATGGAGATATCAATGCAATGTTATAATTCACATTTATTAAATTTTCAATTGCTATTATTATTTTTGCTTTTGTTAAGCCTGATGTCGTTTGGTATTTACCATTTACCTCTGTGTCGCTATACATGAACATATCCCCGCACATCGTTCCCCGAATGTATTGTTAGGACATGGCACACATGATTTTCTGCTGAACGACGTGTACCCAAGTCGACATTCTAAAAAGAGCAGAACATACATGTTGATAGGATTTAAAATTTAAATTTTAAATCAGTTATCGGTTTTTGTGATAATTCGTCAGTTACAAATATTTGGTTTTTTGTTGGATTATCGGTTTTCTCATGTGATTGATTAACCTATAATCCTCTTAGGGAAAAGAAGACGCTTTTTAGCCACAGAAAATAAATATCTTTATCGAAAATGCCCATCCCCCCTTAATTTGATAGAATGCAAATATATAGAGACTGTCATTCAAGAAAAAAAAAACTGGAATCGTAATTAAGTGGATAACTTGGAAGCGATTTTGTTTACATACAATTATGTATAATTAATAACAGTTTTGTTTTTCTCTTGGTAGAAGTAACATCTGATATCTAGCGTTAGGAACTTGATTTTGCTGCAAATTTCGCTACGCTTAGATTATATATTTGCAGTTAACAGATCTAATAAAATCGTTTAATAGCATTAGCCTCTGGTTTCAGGGATTGAATTTCCTCAATTGGTCCAGCTCATTATAATTAAATGCATTCCTCAATCGCTCTCTTCGACGATAAATGAACATTAATGTACATAAAACTTACCTACGCATATATTTTCTCTCATTTCGAAATTATCACAACAAAACCAGTCGTTGCTGTAAATTAAAAAAAATTAGTTGTATTTGTATCTATTCATATACATGTATTTTGTTTCTAAAACAATGCATTATAACTAAGTATCGTTAAATGTATTAATAATTGGCACAGTCGAACCGAAAATGTAGATGTTAAACCGCCGCGATGCATGAACGTCCTAATGCATATACGAAAATAACCAACAACTGGCATCTAAGTAATATCAATACTTGTTAACTCGTTTTATATAACACGTATAAGGTTGTATCACATCTAGATGACATTTTTTATGATTTGTAATTTTCTAAAAACAAAAATCCTGATTTATTAAGTGATTAACGTTTCATTACTATAAAATCAACGCATAACTAATTTCATCGCATTGTGTTCTTTAGAATACTCTTAATCATTCAAGTTATGTCAAATATCAAATACGTTAGAGGTCAAGTTAAATGCAGTATAGTTTAACTCTAGCAGAGAAAGCACACTGATTCCAACATTTGAATGATTGCGTGGTATATTGTTATTTAAGAGAGAGCCTTTCGCTTCTTCGGTTTTTTATCACTTTCGGGGTATAAATATCAACAACATCAACATTCAAGGGTAGATCCGTTTTTAACCAAAAATTATCTAGTGTTATTCCGGAAAACAGGATTTGCAAAAAAAAATTACTTAAAACAAGTCTAAATCAGAATGCAGATAACTTTAAAATGGGAAGGTACAGTGTAAGGTGTTTGTTTTTTAGGTCGAGTATGAATTTTTTTCTCATTGAAAATGGCACTTACTCATATTTGTTAAATAAGTCTATTCGAAGTAATGAAAATGTAATTAGCTCGTGCTGAATGTGCCAAATCAATTTATCAAATTCCCCAAAAGAAGCACCAGATCTTGCATATCTTCACTAGCAAGCATGATTAAAAGAATTCTTACTAGTTATTATATACATGTAACACTTACCTGTCGTAGTGGTGGCATTCGCCAATTTTGCATAAGGTGTAACAAAATATGTCAATCAATAATAGCATTAACAAGTGATTGAAAAACACCATAACTAAGACTTTATCCGTCTTCTTTAATGGAATATTTATCAGATAAGTTAACCATGTTAAACTACAATCGAAATGTTTTCTTTGTTGTTGAAACATGCATTTGGATGAAACAAAAATTATGAATTTCACTATTGACTTTGTCGGAAATCAAACCATTTTTCGCAGTGAAAACATACTTCCGCTTTCTATTACGTTCTGTGAAAAGCCGGAACTATTTTTTTTTTATGTTTGTATTTTTCTAGATAAGTAGTATATATGATTTTATATACCGTACATTATATGATCATCATCATAATATGTTGTTAGTTTTATATTACAATATATAAAGCAGTAGATATTTCGTACATGTATGTGGTCCACTTTGTCTTTCACGCAAATATATTCTTTGATATTTGAAATAAAAAATCTACAAGGTTTTTATATTACTGCTCCCCGTACATAAATGGTAAAATGTAAGTCATTTGATATGTAATAAAATTAAGAATGGAAATGAGGAATCCTAGTATCTCAAAGAGATAAAAATCCGATTAAACAGCAGATAACAGCCGAAGGCCAACAATTGCATGAATTGGTCCTCGAGAAGATCCTGTACCTGGAGGTAGGCTTTAGCTGCTTGCTTAATAAAAATGTGTACTAATGTAGTAAAATTGGACGTAATACAAACGCTAAAACGTATAAATGAGCTCTTACAACATGCACCAGCTGCAAATAGTGGAAAGAAGGCAGCCACATAGTTGGGGAATAGGCAAAACAATTATTCGCCTGTCCTTTACAAATGATACACATCATGTGCTCCCCTTCTATACCAACATCTCGTTTCTTTGAGTTATCTGTTTGTATAGTAGTGTAAATATCACATCCGTACACGACATTGAAATTTGACCATTTCAAGATTTGTAAACGTTCTGGCTAAGTAAATGTGACAATCAGGTTGTAGCATAGGTCAAAGTGTTGAAAAATAAAAATACAAAAAAATTTAAAGAGACCCTGTTCGTTATCTTTATCAGACAGACTGTTTTTAAATCAAGAAAACTCCGTCCTTTATAACCTATCCTTGTGTAGTGTTCCCTTGCAGCATACTGTATAGAGTTGGTGTTTTTTGTGTGTCGTAGCGATCAAACATGTCTGCTGGTGTGTGTGCTATATTAAAGTATTGAGACATATTTAAAAAATATATTCAGATGCAAGGTCAAAAATTGTTTTATTTTTTAAGCACCAACACATTACACCAATAGAAGGTATACAACGTGGAGAATAGACTTCGGATTTGAATTGTTTCACACAATCAGACATGTTTGATTTCTTCATGCGGCCCTTATCGTGTAGAAGGAGTACCTGGAATGGGACTGAAAGCTAGAGACAGCACATGTTATATTTAAGCACCATATGTGCAGTTTGTTAAAACCAACGCACGTCTGAATAAAGGTTCGGGATTTGTGAAATATGTTTTTTTATTTCGTTTGAAATAGGGCTTTTCCCGTTTGCTATTTGCAGTAAATATTTATAGATGGGAACTAGTATAACTAGTTCGGATAGTGGTTTTGTAACAGTATGTACTATTTATAAATTTGATGTTAAGTGCATAAGGCACGAGGAATTTTTTGACGGTTTTTAGGGTTTGGGTTTAATGGTACTATATACAGTTTGGCTTTTAAATGTTTTAGTATCGAAAGTGCTCGCAGTTACGTCAAATTGAAGTTGGTCACATTGGTATATATGCAGTTGCTGCTATGTTTATTGTACATACATGTACAGGCGTTGGAGGTATTAGCCGATGAAAAATAAACGATGCGAAAGAGGAACAATGTTATATGTCCTGTATTTATATGTTGTTTCAATCGAAGAAATATTTACAATAAATTAAGATACAGATTGTATCGCAAGAGAATATAATATGTTACTGTAAGCAACTAATCCTATATCTGTGTTTGTCTCGTTTATAGCCTATTGAATTTAGAGATAAGATACGGACGAACAGGACAAGAGAGAATTTAACTAATATTATTTCCTCCGTTTACATTTTAATAAGGTATGTTTTAACGGTCATATTTACTCCAAAGACAGATGTATGTATGAATTAAATGTGGTATTTGTTCATATAAGGCAATTTAATATGAGTATTACAGCATAAGAATGTACAGGTGTTGGGTTTACTTTAAAGAGTAAGCAACCAAGAAAAAACAAAAAACAAACTTTCTTCACATTATATAATGATTATCAATATTCAACACATATAATTTGATATGGCATCCCAATTAGCCATTGGTTTCCAAAGATAATAATAAATTCAAAAGAGAACATCAAAGATCTGTGATCAAGTTAAACGTCAAATTTTCTAAATCACAAAAAAATAATTATAACCACGATTCCTGGATTTTTCTTCTTCATATAAGGAAAAACAGAATACCAGGAACTGATTGGGTAGCTCTTAGAGAACATTCAGTTAGAATTTCCTGTCTTAACGCCGTCTGAAATCATCTTTATTGTTGTCTGTTTAATTTTTGGTTTAGCTTATAAATTATCGTTGTCCCGCTAGGCATTTTTTTTTTCATTGTCAATCTTGATTGATTTCATAACTGGTATAATAATTAATATTACATCTTTATTTGTTTATTGGTTCTTTTATTAAATTTTCAAAGCGTGAAAAACTGACTTGCCTAAAATAATTATTTTTTATTTGAGTTGATCGCGTCAACACAAACATCATAGACAGACATTTATTCAAATAGAAAACTCTCTAAAATCAGTTTTTCTTACATATATTAATACTCATTTATCAGACTTATAGTCTTAAAGAAATAATTTTGTATACTCTAAGTTTTTCTTAACTATAGATTTTATACCCCTCCCCTGTTTCAATTTTTTAAAGAATCTGAAAACAAGACTTTTATTATTGCTAGCTTACCCTATTTGCATATTTTCTGATAAAAAATGCCTAGAACCTGTTTAAAACTGTTTTAATAACATATTGAAAGCATATCAGAATACTATAAATGGAATGTTTAGCAGTCAATCATTACAACATTCAAGATTATAGAAAGTATCCAACCCAGCTGCTGTCGCCAGTCCACATCTTACTGTATGCCTATTTGTCAATTAAAGAACACATTTTCTGCTTCAAATGGTCCATTTAGAATTCTTGTCACAACAGTATAATCTACAACCATATATCTGACATAATTTAGCTAATATATACTAGAAGTGTTCAAACAAAGCCATATTTGAAAAAGTTGTATGCATGCAGATACCAGTCTGAGATATAAATTCACTTTAAATGTTGTAGAGATGACTGCTAACATCTGATTTTTGCATAACTTCCAAGTATAGTTATTGTTTTCTATATCAAAAACTTTAAAATCATAAAATCATAGCATTTACAAGTTAAATTATTTATTTATGACCCAGAGGGCAGGCAATTTTCTATGTTTTTGTGCCCTTGGGGCCTCAAATCTCCTCTAAATCATTTTGCTGTTTCTAGCAGTTTGGAATATTTAGTACATATTCAGGATAGAACACACTATTGTAAGTTTTCTTGAAATATTTTTGTTTTTTAGCTTGTATTTATCATGCCGTGGTGACAAAAAGCAGATTTAGGTGTTGCGGTTTCCTTTTGTGTTATTGAAAGGACACAAATACCCCATACATAATATTTACGAATGATCTATGTGTTTCAATGACTTCGAAGAGTAAATATAAGCACTTCTTAACAATTTAATTTACAAATATGAAAATATTATGAAATATTTTGTATCCAGGACTTTAAGAAAACGATGTCTACTGTAAACTGTGAATGTATGCTGAGTCATCATATTTAAGGCCCAGGAATCTACCAATCTTCATTAAATATTTATAAAACTTCATATTTCAGTTAATTTTTTTAACATCTGTGAAATAAAGCAAATTTGGTTAAATTTTTAATGTTCCTCTTTTTCCCCTATATAGGTTGCATTTTTGTAAATATTGTCAATACAATTTCCCATAGGAACTCCTTTTACGGCTAAAATTATACCACTTTTACTATGAAGTTTTGAAAAATATCTTATCCTAGAATTGAAAGTTCATATGCACCACAATGTTTTTCAAAGGTCAAAATATAAGGCTGTGTGGCATATTTACAACGTTTATATGCCCTGCACTTCTCAAAGTTTAAACTAACACTAATTTTCTTTACTACCCCTACCTCGAATGAAAAGTTACCACATATTTCAATGTAAACAATATGCACATGTTTATTTACTGGTTACATTCCCAAGTTATGTATCTATGAGATTGGACACAGAGAGCATAACTGGGAAACAAACTTATTTTTTTTATAAATATTCAAGATCTCCCCGAAAGAGGCGTGTTTTGAGAAACAGCTGTATTTACAAAGTGCAACCTAGAGGTTGACAATTTTGTCAACCACATATTTTTAAAAACATCAACGAACAACGGTAGTATGGATATACATTATTCATGCTATTCAATAAAAACGTATTTTATGTGAATTGAACAAAGACAATTTATTAAGGAATGTTAAAACAAAGTGGTTTTTAGTATGATTTGCAATGACCACATAACACATTAAAACACTAATGGAATGGAAGGATAACAAAAACAAAACAAAACAAAACAAAACAAAACAAACAATATGGGATGTTTAAAAAAATCAGTACCATGATCAGCATGTGTGTTTACCTGATTAACAGGTTTAATTAATATGAATAGATAACATTTTTGTTGACTTCTAGACATTGCACAATTGTACGAGTATGTCTGTGCTTCTTTTGGTAGTAGTATTCAAAATCTTGTCAATCAAGCCATCAATAGTCTGTAGAAACTCATCAATATGTGTAAATAGTATCCTGAAAGGAAAAAAAACCCATATGATTCAGTTTTAAATGTATAAAGGACTACATATTACAAATGTAGCTACTATCAGTAATACTGTATGTACCAATTTTGTAAGTTCTACTTTCTGTTGGTTTAATTGCTTTGTTCTTGAGCATTTAAATGTTTGATAATAATTCAGAATGTTTCTTTTTCCATTTTAAATTTTGATTTGACTTTTTCCGGTTTTGTTTAATCATTGCAGTTTAAGAGATTCTGTAATTTGGGAGTAATTTCGAGAAACGTCTTTTCGATTAAAAATCTCATTCAACTGACGATTTGCTTTTTGTAACATGTGTAATTTGCCAATTTTTAAAACATCAACTGTACTAACTAATTGTTGTGGATATCATACATGTAAGCGTAGATGAACAACGAATTTCAATATTGAACGTAACACACACATTGCATAGGCTTGTAATGAAAATTAGACAATGCCATGAAAGAAAGTATCAACGAAAATACATAGATTTCTAGATACGCTCACATGTGTGCCCAGTGCCCATACATATATGACGAAAACTGTATTAACATTTAAAACAACAAATAATGTTTCATCAATTGTAATAAATGTAGTTGAAAAAACTTACAAAAATGGTAATGTGTGTAGTCCTTTTCTGCAATACAGTATGCATCGGCTATTGGACATTTGGATACGTTGGTGGCAAGTTATGCGCAGATTGTTGAGCATAAGACAGACTTGTAGAAGCAATAATAACATTCTTCCCCTCCGATCCTACAAAAAAATAAATTATTATACAGCCTTGTATTCAAATTCAGCCATTTAAAATTTAAAAGAAAACATTTGATATGCTACATGTGTAAGCGAGATGTATTTTGACAGTCAAATCGCATTCATGTATTGATATTGGCGGATTGAATACACAAAACCTGGAAATAATTTAATTAAGGATATACCGTATTTGATTATAGAAATGATATCGACCCCTTATGCGAATTGATCAAAAGCTAATTTAAGTAAACAAGCTAGGTCAATTATTCTTACCGAGACAAATGTAGTATACCACTTATTTTAAATTCAGAAATTATTGCGATGTTTTTATATTTGCGAAAATTGCGCTTAACCCAAACATATATCTGTTACAAAGAGTACAGCTGAAGTCCGCATCTGGATGCGGGATTTGTTTCCTGTGTTCAATACCTATCGATGACGTTGTTCTGTTTTTTGCTCTTTAATCGGGTTGTAATCATTTTGACACGTCCCCAATCTCCATTCTTAATGTTACATATATGATTGTTAGGGTTTGATAATTGAAATTAAGAATGTTAATACTATATTGACGTATGTGTTGTTTTTTAAGCAAATTTTATTGAATGGTTGTTTCAGGTTGTTGACAATCTAAGGACAAATGGGACTTCTATTTTAAAATAGTGACCATGTAGTAAGGAGCTCATTGGTGAAAAGCAGAGCATGCTCCTATGAAGGTCGGAATCCGTAGCATTGCTCATAGAAAGTTTATATTAGTTATTATATGTTAATGTGTAACCATAGACGAAAGAAGGATGTAAGTACGGTTTGAGTGTTGCTAAGTTATTCTCACATGTGCGTAGTTATCTGTTGAACGGATGGTGTATATCCGTCTTTATAAATTCTGTATAATTTCTAAAAACACAAAGTGCATGATATCCTAACTTTAAAAAAAAAATCGAAATCATATCTGAGCAAATCACAATAATTATTTAAGAATAAAAAAATCATCGCATATATTCCTTGATTTAACCAAGTTAGTCAAAACAACAATTAATAACAATTTAGCTTACCGCTAATGAACATAATGTGATTTCGAGTCGGTTGTTGTAAATGTTGAACAACGCCTTTGTTAGTTCCTGGGTTATTGTGTGGCAAACTTAGGCGCATACGTCTTTTCAATACATACAGGATTACAAATATAACAATAACGACTAATACTGCACCGAGTCCAATTCCCGCTCCAGTTGATAATGTTCTAAAATAAATGGCAATGTTGGCGTAATCAATAGCTATTCCTTATATACAAGTCAGCAAACATTTTTTTAAATGCTGTTTTTAAAATAAAATGTTTAATTATATGCAATGCTGTACAGTAGTTGAAAACACATTTGAAAGATGTCAAAATTTACAGAACAAATATAAATTGCGATAAAGGAACACATAATAACAACACAAATATAATTTCAAATTTAAAATATAACCCTGGTTTGCCACCTTCAATTAAAAAAAATTACAAAAAGATAAAATGTTTACATTAGACATGTTAGACGAAAATCATTTGTATGTTATGGCATGTTACTCTCATAATTATTTGCTATATCAATTGTAATGCGTTGAAAACCATCGTGTTCTACAGATGCCCCTTCACATGCCTCAAAAACATTCAGACAAGATGTTGATCTTTGCTGTTTGTCTTTGATTGTTAATCTGGTTTCATTTTGTTGTTAGTTTTGTCTATTGGAATGTTCCCAAAAACAAACTCGATTTTTTAAATTGTTGTTTTGAATTATCCTTATTGAGTTTGTTTTCCAAAAGACAATACAGTTTTTTCAGCATATAGACGTGCCTAATGAATAGTTTTAGGTACAGGGCTTATAATTTGATACGCAAGACGCGCATTTCGTCTACAAAAGACATATCAGTGACATTCAAACCAAAATAGTTAGATATTTACCATGTCTATTACTCTTTGTCATAGATATTAGTCTAAACCAAATATCATAAAGTTTTATTTTATTTTAATATTCTAAACCAGATAAACAATCAAATATTATGATATCATTATACAACGTTTATTTCACAATGCGATCTAATATAATATAAAACTCACCCACTGGCTTTAGTCTTTTCTGAAATCGAGGCACGTGTAGTAGTGGTTCTAAAAAAGAAACAAATATTAGCAATCCTCAGTTTGTACGAATACATTTTTTTTTGTTATTTTGTACAATTGCAGTACATGTATTAGACAGTCACTGGAAAAGTTGAACATCAAGATGAAAAGTTAAGAACGACGCGGGGAAACGTATTCTTGTTTTCTTAAATGTCAAAAAATTACTACAAAATTTTAAAACCTTTCAAACTCACATTTTCTAATAATTTGAATTCAAATTTAACGATTATAGTATTATAGATAAAATTACGAATCATTAAATAATCATTAAAAACGTAAACAAAATAAATGTGCAGGACATGCACAGGAAAAGGGAAATATGTAAACCAACTTCAACTTTCAACAGTTTATATACTGAATCCGAATGCAGAACTGTACTCACTGCTTTTTTAAGGGTGGGATGTTCTCAATGTGCTCAAGTTGTCTTTCGCGCCTAGTATATGTTTTTGTTTAATATATTTCTGATACGAACCGATCAAATAGGTAAAATTGTTTTTTATTGTTTTTATTATGTTGTGTTATTACACCCCTGTCCATGGTAACGGGAGGGTCGGCGCATACAAACTAGTTTAACCGCCGTCACATCAATTATACATGTTTTGCATTGTACTGTCCCAAAGTCTAATTTTGAGTCAAGTGAAAATATATTTATAGTTCAAGTTTTTATTCAAGTACTCTTTTTTTAATTTTATTTCATACCTTGGCGAAGTTTCGCATTGATGATATCTGGTGCTTACTACCGATCAAATAGGTAAAATTGTTTTTTATTGTTTTTATTATGTTGTGTTATTACACCCCTGTCCATGGTAACGGGAGGGTCGGCGCATACAAACTAGTTTAACCGCCGTCACATCAATTATACATGTTTTGCATTGTACTGTCCCAAAGTCTAATTTTGAGTCAAGTGAAAATATATTTATAGTTCAAGTTTTTATTCAAGTACTCTTTTTTTTAATTTTATTTTATACCTTGGCGAAGTTTCGCATTGATGATATCTGGTGCTTACTACACAGTGCCAAGTACCATTTAATTTACAACACTTATCACAGAAGACTGTAAGTGAACCATTGCAAAAACCCTCACAGTGGTAAGAATAAAGATCATCTCTTTTACATTCTTCACCTAATGAAAATAAAACACAAAATAATAGGTTGCTGTTGGTAGATTGACGATTTACCAATATTCGTGCAATAAACTGATAGTAAAATAATAGTAATACTGAGAGAAATATGAATGATTGATTTGTGTTTGCATTAAGCCACATGAGTGTAAAAACATTGCAGCGAGAAATACATAGATTACCCAAAACAAGATGTAGTTTTTACAAATAAGTCGACAAATATTTCATGATACTACAACATGCATAAAAACCTGTCTTTCATGTTGCTGATTATATTAAATAGTTCCATTTGTTTTCTAAATTATGTATTGAAACACTTTAATATGCATTTTTTTTTAAACACTGGTTTTAGACAAGAATTATTTCTGAAGCACATTTTGATTTCTTAAGTTAATACAATATACCTACATTTCAAACCATAAAATAAGGCACAAATTAAGAAACATCCTAAGATTAATTTGTACTGCTCCATTGTGAAAGTGTTTTTAAAAAAATGATCTTCGTATTAATCGACTGTGATTCGTACGTGACAAATGTTGCAATTGGATATCAATATTGACGAGTGCATTGACTCAAGTACTGCGTCTAAGTATTCACGTTTTACTTGTTTGTTAATTAAATTTTAGCATAATAGTATTTGCACGCACCTATTTATCATGTATATTAGGCTTATAGGAGTGTTATTCGGATCTCAACTTAAACATATAAAAAAATCAAGTAAATGTAAGTTGAAGTTTGTTTGGTAAATAAAAGTGTTGTCAGGTAACCGATCCGTATTTTTTTTTTTAATCTTTTTTTTTCTTCATTTTGCTGGGTTTTTATCCATTTTAGTCGTATTTATAATACCCTTGATTATCATCCTCTTTAATGGCTTGCAAACTATGCAAAACAAAAACACTTTTGGTTCACTTTATAGCTTAATGTCCGGTGTGAGTCTTAGCTTCGTTTTGGATACCGTTATTTGACCTATAATGGTTTACTTTTACAAATTGTGACTTGAATAGAGCGGTGTCTCAATGGAATTCATAACACATCTTCTTACATGTTTTGTAAAAAGAATAACCATGTTTGATCATTATTAGCATTTTAAACAAAGCAACCCTTAATCATCTGTTTTTTTTTTAATTGTAGATAAATACTTAATCCCATTGTTTACAAATTCAACATTAAACACGTGCATACTCATCAGTTACGCTCAGATCAAAATGGTTAGAAGGCCAAACAAATACAAAGTTGTAGAGCATAAATGACCCAAACCCAAAATTCCTAAAAAAAAAAAGTTGTGCCAATACGGCTAAGGTTAGCTATGCCGGGATACGAAAATCCTAAGTATTTCGAATAATTCATACTTTTGTAAACAGTTAATTTATATAAAAAAATGACCATATAATTTATATTCATGTCAACACAAGATGTATTACGCGTCTTTTTCTTTATTTGTTATTATCCTTTCGATAAAGGTAAATGTCACAAAATCATCTTATGAATAGGTGTCGTATTAACGTATTCGGTTTGTAGTTACCCCCATTAAATAAAAAGTATAACTAGAGCTCGGTATTCCAACAAGTGCTTTCTACTTCCTTATGTAGTCCCTTTGTCACCTCATAAACAACTTAGATGTGTTTTCACTATCGACGTACCCTTCATACTAATACAAAACGTAAAATTAAAAACTACGTCATCATCCGTATTATTGTTTTCATATAACATTACTACAACTTCGCATATTGTATGCAACCAGGAAGTGTAAGGATTGTCAATGTAAAATTATTCGTTTTTTATTCAGGAAGTGAACTTGAGGTTAATTATGACATGTATGAATGGTCTAGAAGAATATCATGAGAACAGGAAATTTAAATTTGGAATTTTTATTTGTGTTTTAAAAATAATGTTTACCCCAACAACTAGTATTCTTTAGTGCAATGATAAAAAAAAGAGCAATACTATAGAATCACAAAAATACTGATCTCCGAGGAAAATTCAAAACTAAAGTCCCTTAGCAAACAGTAAAATCAAATGATTTAACTCATCAAACGAATGGGCAACAACTGTCATACTCCTGACTTGGAACAGGCATTTTCAAATGTAGAAAATGGTTAATTGAACCTGGTTTTATAGCGCTAATCCTCTCACTTATATGAGAGTTGCATCAATTAACCTACCTTCATAAATCACAATTTGATTTCTCAAGAAAGTTCAATTGTAAAGGTTCTTGGTAATGTAAGTATGTAAGTGAATTTAAACGAGAATAAGAAAGAGTATAATACTCAAACGTGATTTCACATAAGCGTACGACTGTGTTTTCTTTAATGATAATTTTTATCACGGACCTATGTTCTATGGAAAAATACAAATTCATGCAATATAGAAGAAGAGAAAATAGTCTATGAGGAAAATTAAATCATTTATATGCAATACAGAACAGAACTTGTGCATAACCAATACACAAAGCAAAAATTGCATACACAAACCAATGCAAATATATCACAGGATTATTAATGTGGTGGGATGAACATGTATATGCACGGTCATTCCTACACTATAATAACACTGAACAGAGGTATAACACCCAACGTCAGTACACACTGTGATATATTTTGGAAAGAAGAAGAGTGGCAAGTGTAGTTAAAAAACAAGAAAAGACAATGAGCATACGCTGTTTATCTAATAGTAGACGTAGTAGTTGAAAGAGAATTGTAGCAGTTACTACGAACAAATCCTGTTTCTCTATACTAAAATATGTATCAGTTAGAAAGTTTTGTTTAAATGGAGTTTCTGTTGCTCAGTCTATTCTTTTAACTCATGGGTACTAATACATGTAGTCCTGTGGTATCTTTCGAATCTCTTTTCTGGCGAGATTAGTGTTCAAACAACACCTTGAATAATAGAAAATGTTTAGTGTATACGTGTTTTGCTTATGTATGATACTGTTATTTCAACAAAATTATTTAAAAAATTCAATCTTTTTTTAAGCATTTTTGTGCATCTGTCGTGGACCTGGACCTGCTGTTCCGTTTTTTCTTTCTTGTGTGTAGTTAGCCTCTATCTGAAATTGACATGTGATGGGAAAGGCATTTCCTATAATACTGTATCACCTGGGAGATATATATTCCGTAGCAGCTGCTGCAAACAAAAAATGCCATATAAAAATTAGGCAATTTTATGATTGTATATTTTGACGTTTTACCCTTATTCATCATTAAGTCAAAACAGGTAATAGTTAGTAGCTTAAGTCTTTGATAAAATCAAAGTGCCTCTTATCGATTTTCATTCTTAGTTTTTCGAAAATCACTACATTCGTTGTATGTGTGCTAACAAAAGAGGGACGAAAGATACCAGAGGAATATTCAAACTCATAAATCGAAAATAAACTGACAACGCCATGGCTAAAAATGAAAAAGACAAACAGAAAAACAATAGTATACTTGACACAACATATAAAACTAAAGAACAAGTTTCTTGGTGTGTTTTACCTTGAAGAATTACTGTGAAATGTCATCTTAAGGATAAATCAGATGTAAATAATAAAATACTCAAATAACTTTTATAACAGTGTAACAACATCAGCATAATAAATTTAACCAACAACTGCTAGTTGAATTTTTACTTTTCATATAAAAATAATGACCAACAAACACCTTGTTTTAGAATGGCACCAATAATACAAAGTAACAGATTCTAACAATCATGTAATTATTATTTGCCATTTGATTTACGCTTTCAGTTTTCCTCTATATTTTTGTTGTATTTCTTTTTACTTACTATAATATTTTTCAAATGTTTTATGAAACTATTGCAGCCATGCGATTTATTCTTAACGTGTTTCTTACTAGTTACATTATTGTTTTAGGAATGCTCTATCGTGGAAATTTCTAGTGTTGTTCCCTTCTGTACTGCCATCAGATATATTGTTTTAGGTGTAATCATTACATGCCCACACACCACTTAAGGCATGGAGATACAAAACAGTATATTATACATTTACTTCATTTTAAGCGTTGCACCAGCCGGAGTTCAGGATTTTCGCACCTATGTTTAAAAATATCAAGCCTTTCTAAAGATTGTTTCAAAAATATGGTATATCAATAACAATGAATTACGGGAACGAATTAAAACCACATACAAATGACATGATCGTTTCCTTGTTTATGAGATATATTCAATTAAACATTTGGCAAGAAATGATTTTCATTTATTATTGTCAACTCTTTTCTTTCAAAGATATGAAAAGGGAACAGAGTTTTTATAAGATTTTCAAAAATGGCTTTTTAAACTTAATGTTATTAGATTATGAAAAGACAACCATGTCAGTTTTCTTAATATACTTTTAT
This sequence comes from Mytilus galloprovincialis, assembly GCF_965363235.1. Lineage (NCBI taxonomy): Eukaryota > Metazoa > Mollusca > Bivalvia > Mytilida > Mytilidae > Mytilus > Mytilus galloprovincialis. The sequence continues at coordinate 62,723,134 of NC_134845.1, forward strand.
GGAATATTAAACTAATATGACAATTATCTATATTAGATATTTGAAAAATATGAGAGCATCAAAAGGTTTATACCTTGATATCATGTCTTAATATGCTTAATACAAAAGCAAAATTTTCTGAACACTAGCCATTTTGAAACACTTTAATCGATCGAGTATTTATAGGCAATAGCATTGATTCCAAAAGTTTGATACATTACAGTATCAATTACTGTTGTTAAATTGATATGTATTTCCTGGTTACTCTCATAGGTCGTCTCTTGGTTCCAACATGTGCTAATTGTATTTTATTTGACATTCATCCAGGAAGTGAATGAGTATTGTAACAACACATGTGTTAATGTTAACAATAAATACAAATAAGAACTGTGGCTTACAATCGACTGTTCGTTAAATAAGGATTGTTTCCGCTGTTTATAATGATCTTCGTGTTTCTGTTTGTACGTTATGAAGTATTTTTCTTTTTTAATATACATTTTTTTTTATTTAAAGGCCTTGCAGATTTAATTTACTTTCCATTACAGATTAGTTAGTTAATAGCACGCATTCAACTAATGTTAAATTAACTAGGTTGATATTGAATAAAATTTTAGAAAGTAGAAACCGTGGTTGAGTCGTAAAACTTGCATGCAAATGCCTTATGTAATGCACTTTAGATCTGTCATATGTACATTGTTCGTGATCACAATTTCTAGGTTTATCAAGTGCTTGAAAATTTTGTTGTGCACTGAAAAACACACATAGGTTGTTTCCCTGAATTATTTTTTCTTTTCGTTTTCCTATTCATGCCATTTGCATTAAATAATTATTATCTTCACATCTTCACATGTTGTATTATCTTAACAATAATGAATTACAATCAACATGAAAGTCTGTTCTTTGAGCGGTTTTGGAAACAATAACACCACAAAAGCGTATCGGACATAAGATTTCATCTTACAAATGCTAATCTGCTGTGTGTGTTAAATCAAAATATTGGATTTTATTTCAATCATTAATGTGATCCACATACATCTTTTTTGCTAAACATTGATACTCTGAAGTACATTCGAAAATACGAAGTGTTCATCTATGTTATCATATGCACTAACACAATTTTCCAAATGTTCACCGTTTTTAAATGTTATACTGATGCCTTTGTCTGTATCGCTAGTTTTCCTTGCACATCTTGAGATGATGTTGATCGGTGTTTCTCTTTTCTGCATACCAACAACACACAGGATTAAGATTAAAAACAATACAACAGTACAGACAATGTAAACAACAATATGCTGAGTTGACCCTTAAATATAAAATTTGATCGTACTTTACACTCAATTACTATTTACATGATATGTACAGTACATTGACAACCAAAGGAGTAATAATATAATTGCCAGTCGTAAAACTATCGCCAGCGTCGACATTAAGGGGGCTCCTGGGTATAAATATATTTTTTTTTCTAATATAGGATTTCGCTATATTTTTTCATGAATGAACTTTATCATATACTTAAAAGAAAAATGAAATAAAAAAATGGGGTCACCGTTCATTTAAGCTAAAATCTGCCTCTGGAAGAAGCATACATTTTTGTTAATGTCCTTTTTTTCTGTTGAACTAATAGGAGAAAAATAGGAAATATCGAAATAAAAAAATAACCTAATATAAGAAATCGCTTAAATTTTACAATTATTTAGTTTATGTACAGCTTATTTGAAAACAATAATAAAAAGTATAGGTCACCGATGAGTTAAAAAAGATATTTCAAATTTAAGGCCAAAAAATGGCATTTTTGCACCAAAGGGAGATAATTTGGAACTTTTTCAATTTTTAAAGTCATCTGGGGCCAAACCAAATCATTTTTTTGGGTTGTTTTTTGTACAATATCATAAAGTAACAACTAATAGTGTAATAAATAAAATTTGTAATGAAAAAATAGAGGTTTAATTTTTTGCTAAAATTTTTGTACCCACGAGCCACCTTAAGCGGATATGATCAATGTCAGATCATGTACGGTCGTGATCAATCAGGAATGTCTGGACGTGTACGGTATGATGTCAACTAAAAAAGACCCAGACATGTTAAAATTTGCAGCAACTAAAACAACAAAATCAACATTATGATTTGTGAATGAAACAATATTCAATCAAAATATAAGAGACAGCTTGCAACGCTTATTATTTAGTTATATCTGTCTGTGTTCGTGCACATAGGGAGTGAGATGATCCAGAAGGGTAGCGTTTTCTGATTCTCGTGAGAATGCTAAACACCCGTTATGCTACTATTCGGATGTTTGTTATTCCCAAAGTTTTTTTTTTAATTTCGTCGTTATTGGAATTGAATGCTTATGTGAAATAACAATTTTCAATGAAAAGGAAAATCACAAAACTACTGCACTCCGAGCGAAATTCTTAAAGGAAAATCCCTAATCAAATGGAAAAAATCAAAAGCGAGAACACATCAAACGAATACAGTCTCTTTTATCATTTCTCCTGACATCATCGCAGATTAATTAATTAAAATATTCCAACACCAAAAATATACATGTAATACTATGAACAAATCAACGAACTTTTTTGTTTAGATTTACGCTGCAGACTTATTCAAATATTAAGGTAGTTTTTTTTGGAATTTCCAATACACATCTGTTCACTGAGACCATTAAATTATATCTTAACACGTATGTTTAGTTCAGCTTAACAATGCATATCAGAATAGATCAACATGTATTAGACGAATAGAAAAATCAATGGTATTTTTGAATTCATATATTTTTTATGTATGCAGATTAAGGAGTAGATTCAGTAAGACCCCTTTTTGGCCCCAAAATATAACAGTTTTACAAAATTATTAAAATGTAAACTTTTAGTTATTTATTGGACAGTAGAATGCTTCTGCTACTTAAATATGGGCTGTTTTTGACAATACAATGCATATATATCCGGTACTAGCACCATTAAGTCATGCTAAATTACTGAAATCTTCACAATTCTAGCATTTTAGTTAAATTTTAGACGGTTTTCGTGTAAAACGAAAGTGGCCGCATTCGTGTTCATCCTTAATATTGAAATGTAAGTTGTATTTGATGATAATACATAACATATATAAAGGTTGAGGATGAACACGGATGCGGCCACTTCCATTTTTTCCAAAAACCATCTGAAAAGTGACATTTTTCGGCATATTTGGTAGATTTTTCATATTTGAGCTTGAATCGGATCGTTTTTAATGACTAAATCAGTTAAAATCTTTCCCATAAACTAATTAATTCAAATAAAATAGACACTTAAGTATTTAAAAAGTGGTCAAAATCTTTCGTCAGATGAACCTGAAATTTGAGGCCAAAATCGGTCCTTACCGGACCTACTCCTTTATTCAGTATATGTATATTCAGTCATTATTCTGTTAATCATTGTACAATTCAGTCAGTCAGCTGAACTTTCTAAGATATTTTTACATCTGATACATTTTGTATGTTTAAACCCTGACTAACAAACCTATACATGAAAACTTGTTTGTCGAATTTAAATTTGCAAAAAGCTACTTTGAAAACGTTTTCCAACTGTTGTCATTTGTTGAATGAAAATTTAATTTGTTTATGGAATAGTGTTTAGTTTTCCTTTACAAAAGCTTATACTACAATAACTGACATGAAATAAAAACTTGTGTACCCACCGCTGTGTTTATAGTTGTCTGTGGTGTCTGTGGTCTGACGACATGGTTTATTGGATGTACCTGCAACTAGTAAGTTAGCTTAAATTTATGATTTATAAGGTTATTAATTTTTTGACAAAAATTCGTGTTTGTAGTTTGCAGAACCGATGCATGTGACTTGACAATTTGTTATTCTACATCATTTGTAAATCTGTAAAAATAATTTAGACATGTATAATAATTGAGTATCAGTTTAAGTGTAAGTAGTTAGAACTATTGTAGTATGTACATTAAAACGGAAGAGTGAATATTTCTGCACGATATAGTTTGGTCCAAAAATACAATTTTGAATTGATGAAATTCATTTAATTTTTGATAAGCAATCAAACCCAACCTATATAAGTCAATTGAGGTCTTTCTTATCATGATTCTGTACCCAACGTTTTTTTGTTTCCTTTGATCAAGTTGTTATGATAGATCAAGCCATCGGTTTATCTTTAGGTACATTAAATAAACCGTGTTTATCAACTTCAGAGTATGTCCATGTTATACCTAATTTGAAAAATTTCGAAATTGCGCACTTTCTGTCATAAGTTATCCTTAAGATAGTTATTTCCTTAAATCCCCGTACAATGTTAATGACTTAGCAAATATGTAAACGAAGCTACTTATACACTCAGTTATATAGTCATATTCACTTTCACTGTCAACTTTCTGTTTTAAATTTTACTAGGATTTCAGCAAATTTTTTAAAACTTTTTGTCATATGGTTGATGAGAAAAAAGGCGAATAAATCAGGACATAAATCCTTCTATACCTTTTACCATTTTTTTTTTAAAAACAATATACTTTTTTATTACTTTTATTTGAAAAGCATCATCACTACATGTCGGACATGTAGGAGATGAATTTTGATCTGAAACGGATAGTTTTATCTGAACAGCTCTTAAGAAGTCGGACAATAATTCATTAGGTGAAAAACAACGGCCTGATGTATTTACAAAATACTGAACGAAAAACAAATATCTGAGTTTTCCCTATTTTAGTCAAAGACTTTTCTCTTCATTATTACTGTATTTCCGATTTCTTTCCCATTCTTTTTTCCCTTTCTTTTTCTCGGTTTTCATTTTGATCGATACATTTTGAAATCAATATGTGGTAGGGCAATCGTGTAAACCTTAATCACTTTTTGAAAATAAAGATAAAAACAATAATGTTTTGTCCAAATCAAAATCTTGTACGCTTGCATGACACACGTTCATGTTGCCAATTCGAAGGATCGTAACTGGACTATAGAACGACAGTAACAAGTATTGATCGTCAATTTGAATTTAAGGTTGTTACTGTCTATGTTTATGTGAAAAGCCTTTCCCTTTGTTTAAGGTTGAACTTAAAACACCGCTTCAATTGATCTAAGTGGAGACACTTTCGCCACTTGAAAGATTATGAATTATTAAAAATAATAACTGTACACATATTTTGATATTGATGTGACTTACTATTTAACTTGAATTTAACGGTTTCATTTAAAAAAAAAAGTATGATATAGTTCATTAAGTGTAATTGATAATAAAAGTTAAACTAGACAGCTACCTACTGCTACTAAAAGACAGACACTTGACACTTGACACCTCAAAATCCACTTTAAAAATGTTCAGATGTGCCTGTTTCAAGTCAGGAGGATGACAGTTATTTTCCATTATTTGATGTGTTTGATCCTGGATTTTACCATTTCATAAGGGCTTTCCGATTTGTTTATCTCTGCAAAAGTTGTAAAGCACAAAGTGTAAACTTTTAATGTATACTTGATTTTAAAAGAAAATCTGATCACAACCGCCATTTATGTTTTATTAGATCGTAAGATATATCAATTTTATTTTTTACAAACTAGTCCTTTATAGTTCTCTAAAGACTTTTGTTCATCTGTTTTCAGTTAACGTTAGACAAACTTGTAATATAATACGTATTATCACGACGGTAAACTGTTTTATGTCTTGATTACGATCTACCTTAATTGTTTTATATTTAGTAGATCTAAACAAAAATTGTAGGACTATTGAAATACTACCTGCATAAGTTATGTAAAATTATTGTGAAAAAAACCCTCCTCCACTTACGTTGAATTCATCTTCTTGTTTATTCGCACACTGTTGGTTTTTTTTTTTTCGTGATAAGGTACATATTTTAATGAAATGGACAAACTAATTTATGTATGTAATACATTTATTTCTTGCAGTCTATTTGAAACCGTGCTTAAATTTTTATTAATCTTCATTACACGTTACATAAAAGGAATGGTATTATTTTAAGAATTTCAAATTGTAAAGACGAAGTTATTCCTTCGAATGCTTTTAGCAGACACCATGATTCTATCAACTATATTCGAGTTCCTGTCATATAATCGTGCTTTCAATCCGTGTTTTTCTTCGATTATTCCTAAAAGTAAAATTATAACAAAAATACCGAACTTCAAGGAAATGTCAATTTACAAAGTCCCTTATCAAATGAAAATATTAGAATATCATACACACCACACGAATGTAAAACAGCTATGATATACCTGACTTAAAACAGGCATTTCCGCATCTGGAAAATGGTAGATCAAACCTGGTTTTGTCGCTAACTAAATATATCACTCGTATGACAGTCGCATCAAATACCATTATAATGTTAACAATGTGTGAACAACACCAAAAACCAGGAACCGATTATTCCATGGAAACATTTCAGTTAGATATGATGAGTAATCGCGAGTTATCTTCATGGCATCTTATGCCATGATCGTTGTTGTATGCGTTTTAACTTATGATTTTTAATATCCCACTTGTTTTTCTTTTGAACACTTCATGCACTTAATTACAAGAAAAATACATATAAACATAATAAAAGAGGGATGAAAGATACCAGAGGGACAGTCAAACTCATAAATCGAAAATAAACTGACAACGCTATGTCAAAAATAACAAAAAGACAAACAGACAAACAATAGTACACATGACGCAACATATAAAACTAAAGAATAAGCAACACGAACCCCACACAAATTTTTGGGTGATCTCGGGTGCTCTGGCAGGGTGAGCAGTTCCTGCTCTGCATGTTGCACCTGTCGTATTGCTCATGTGTTAACTAATCCGGTAAATAGTATAATTCGGTAAGTCATGATCACATTCATGAATGGGAAGGAGATTTTTGTTACGACGTAAGGAACATATTCGATATCATCTGTGAAACAACTGTGAAAAATATCGTTTATTCAGAAACATTCCTTGTTCATAAAGAAGGAACAACATCATGTGTTTTCTTTATTGTCAATAAAAAATTGGCACTCACAAATCTTTTTCCAATAATATTTTGAACTTGAAATTGTCAGCTTAGATCCACATTGTTTGGTTGATTTTGAACAGAACGTGTTCAAGATGGTATAAATGAAACATTTGAAAAAGAAAGTGTCCCTAGTACACGGATACTCCATCCGCAATATCATTTTTAATGTTCAGTGGACCGTGAAAATGGGGTAAAACTCTTATTTGGCATTCAAATCAGAAATATCATATCATACGGAACATGCATTTTTTTTCTAAGTTTCTTTTTGATTGGACTTCAACTTTATCAAAAACTACCTCGACCAAAATTTTTAACTTGAAGCGCAACAGACGGCCAAACGAACTACCGAACGAGCGGACGCATAAACCAGATAACATAGAAATAGTTCTTATCTACATAAACACTGAACATAATCGAATTTCATGTTTTGCTAATGAATTCTCATAGAGCGAGTTAGATACTAATCAGGTTTAAATAATAAACGGATGTTTTTTTTAATCTTAACTTCCACAAGAAAACAAACATACCAAAATTTGAAAAACTAAACCTAATGCTATCAGAAAAAAAATGCATATAAGACATGACGATATTCGCAAGATTAATTATTCGATACTAACTGTTATCATATGGTCATAAACTGGATGATAGATTTTTAAACATGGTTAATATGTATACATATGAACAATATGAAACAAAATGAAATATTTTACAACAAATCAGCATCATTTTATTTTCACGTAACTATGTAGTATTTTTTTCACATTTCATCAATGTCAACATTTGTTTGAAATTTAAATTATTAAGTGATGCTCATTCTTTGATTTTATTTCTTGTAAATTGAACTTTAAAACGCAAACATCCAATGTCAATTACCCTATACGTTTATTTCTTGGATTTCAGTATATTGATCTTCATCCGACACTGTGTGATTCGGATGCTGTATTGGGTTAATTATTCGTCTGTTTTTATTAATATTATCACAATTTGAAGAATTCAGGTTGTATTTGACACAGATGTAACAAGCACCGATCAGCAATAACAATCCTCCAGTACACAAACAGTACAGAAAAATACCATTTACACCTAAAATGGATATCAATTGAATAAATTGCTGTTAGTTTTTTCTGGATGTTTGCTATCAGGCAGATTACCATTTTTTGTCAGATTATA